>NC_069795.1:87752133-90654633 GCF_027406575.1 Nycticebus coucang
CCTCCCAATACACATCAGGTTATTGACACTGGTCCCCACTGAACCAGAGAGAACGCGCTCTCTAGTTCTTTTCTAGAGAAAACAGATGTCCTTAAACAACAAACAGCCCTAGCTGTTTTTCTTTCAGTCCCAATGAATTTCTCTAATCTGGCCATAGGCCTGCAGATATGCAGATCTCTGCTTCCTTTTCGGTCCTGGTGCTTCCAGCTAGTGTGTGCTGGAGCCAGCTTGCTGGCCGGTGCAACTCGCCTTTCAGCGATGGCATGTTGGTATCTTGAAACTGGCCGTAGTGGGAGCGTTTACACCATGGAACACAACAGTGAGGGCCTCCAACCCCCTGTGCCTCCTGCCCAGAGCCTACTGTTAAGGTTTTAGCAACACACCATTGCCTCTGGCATCACCTGCTGAGAGCAGCTGAGGGACAGGTACTGTGTCCCATTTCTGCCATCTCCAAAGTCCAGCACAGAGTAAGTATGTTCTCGTCATTCTTGATGGACCAATGAATGCTTCTGCCTTCTGTCTCTGGATGTGTCTCTCACATAAAATACGCCGCATGTGCCCTACTCTTGTTAGCAGGTGTTTACAAATGAATTTACTTTGTGATCAGAGAACCATGTTATGAAGACTTAACCTTCCTTATTTCTCTCCACCCTGGAAATTCAGTCCACTTTATTTAGTCACTATCCTCATCCAGCAAGGCTGTAGGAATTCATCTGAAAGGAAGGAAGCCTGTCTCTTTCTTCAAAGAACACCTCAGTTTCTTCAAAGAACACCTCATGTTAGGACTTCTCCACACATTCTTTCAATCCACAGAGAGTTAGATCGGACACCTGATATGGGTGAGACACATCGGGAACTATGGAGAACATGGAGCTGTGTGAGGTGTTGCGCCCACTTTCCATGAGCTTAAAGTCTCCTTGGGGACAGACACATATGCATAATACATGGCAGAATTTAAACTCCATGTAAGGGGAAAGAGCAGAGCAACAAAAATTCAGAGAAGGGGAAGCACTGCAAAGGGCCTCACAAGGTAGACAGCTTTTGACCTGAACGGATAGGATATTTTTTTTTTTTTTTTTTTTTTGAGACAGAGGCTCACTTTGTCACCCTGAATAGTACCGTGGCATTCTCACAGCTCACAGCAACATCGAACTCTTGGGCTCAAGCAATTGTCTTGCCTCAACTTCCTGAGTAGCTGGGAGTACACCGAGCTAATTTCTCTATTTTTAGTAGAAATGGCCCTGTTCTTGCTCGGGCCAGTCTCAAACTCCTGAGCTCAAGCAATTCACCTGTCTTGGCCTCTCAAAGTACTAGGATTATAGGTGTGAGCCACCGCATCCCGCTGAAGGGTAGGATTTTAACAGGTAGAAAGGAGCTGATGGGCAACTTAGACAGTATATAAGGCAGAAAAAAGTAAGTAGGTTCCAATGCTGTGGCCTCTACGCAGAACAATCCAGGCTACCATAGCTGGCATTCATTAGCACCCGGCTTACTCTCTTTCTTAGCTAGTCTTTTCTTTCCAGACCAAAGGGACACACGGGTTCCAGCCTTCTCAGTAGTGTAACTTATACTGCAACTTGCCAAGCTAATTTGCAGGGAGAGACCCTCCCCTTCCTGCGGGAGTAGCAGCGCTCTCACCGCCATGAGCACACCACCCTATCCTTACCCAAGCCCCGAGCCCCGGGGGCCCCACAAGGCGCTTTCTCTTTGCCTAATGCCTGTCAGTGTCCTGTCAGAGGCAGTGTGCGAGTGTGTGTTGCAGGGTCGGGGAGGATTTTGGTCAGGTGTGTGTCAGCCACCTCTCTGCCATTATTGTCCCTTTGAGGCTCCTCCATCCGAGGAGGCCACCCTCCCCTGCTGCCTAACCCCTTCTCAGCCCATCCTAAATCCCATTCAATGGTGTCAGGATGTTGTCTACCTCTCTCTTAACCCTCGCCCTTCCTCCCCACTGTCACTGAAAGATTGTTTTCCCTAGACACGGCCAAGCATTTCGCTACTTCCCTCCTCAAAAGAGCTACCCCCTGGCTTAGTTCTCTCTCTCTCAAAGGGAAGGAAAGAACCCCAGTGCCATCCCCAGACCAATGTCCCCCCGCTCTCTCCAGCATCTCCTCTTCTACTCTCTCCAGCTCCCATCCTAGGCATCCCATCTTCCTCTTCTCTCTAGACATTCATTCAACAAACAACATGAAAAACCTTTTCCTCAGTCATATTTCCCTTTTAGATCCTATCTAAAAGGTGTGTGTCACCAAACTACATGGCTATTTCAACCCTGTTCCCATATTGCCATCTTCCCTACCCCAGAGTCCCTAGTTAAACCCTATCTAGGAGACAGCTGTGTAATTGGGGAAAGCCGCTCACCAACTTTGGGCCTCATTATTCTCATTTTGGTAATTAGGAGTGATCTCTAGTATCCCATCTGGCTTTACCATTCTAAGAGTCTGTGCTTCAGCCCTCATCCAGTGGCCAAATTCCTCTTATAAAATCACCCATCTTCCTGGTTGTCACTCCAAATGACCACAGGTCTAAGTCCAGGTCAGCTACTCTAATTAGCCATGCAACACTGGGCCATGCCTCAGTCTGTTTCTCCTCTATACAAATGAGGTCATTGGACTGGGTGAACTTTCAAAACCCTCTGGTCTGTGATTTCATGAGAGAACAGAAACAAAGAAGGGAGAAAGAGAAAGAAGGATCCTTTTTGGAGCATATATAGGAAAACATTAAAGGAGTGAACAGCATCTGCAGAGGCTTAGGAGGAAGTTACAGAAAGGGTGCTAGGGTGTCCTCATGGGCATTCTACCACTAGGAGACTGTAATGATGAGCCTAGACAAGGATCATCATTGGCTAATGAAGAACTCTGTAATGAAAGGTTTAGGCTGACAACACCTGAACCCACTGATCAATCTAAACCTCACAAAAAAGAAGACAGTTAAATTATGTGCTTCCTAATGAGATGCAATAGGAAATATACAGCCCACTGATGAAGTATTCTTGGCCAAAAAGCCAGTCTTGAATCAGATCAAGCCTCCAAAAGTACTAATTTAGTGAAAATACAGGGGCTAGACTGAGAACATGTTTAAAAGATACCTCAGCAATGCAGTAAGCAAAATCCAAAATCTGGAAACTACTACAGCCTTACTACTCAAAGTGTGGTGCGCGGACCTGCAGCACAGGCATCACCGTGGGGCACGTCACAAATGCAGGGTCTCAGGCCCCACCCAGACCTCCTGAATCCTGAATGACAATCTACTTTTTTTTTCTTTGTTAAGAGATAGAGTCTTGCTATGTTGCCCAGGGTGGAGTAAGTGCAATAGTGCAATCATAGCTCAGTGTAACCTTCACCTTCCAGCCTCAAGTGATCCTCCAGCCGTGGCCTCCCAAAGTGCTGGGATTACAGGCATGAGCCACCACACCACAACTGGAATATGCTTTTTAATAAGACCCTGAAGTGATCTGTATGCATGATAAATTTGAGAAGCCCTGCTCTATAGGACAAATGACCCATTTCTTTAATAAAAAAAAAAAAGAATATGGGATTTAGATTAAAAGAACCCCTAAGTGATATTATCAACCAAATGTAATGTGAAGACCTTTCAGAATAACTATAAAACAATGAGGTCATGAAGTGTGAACAATTACTGGGTATTTATTGATATTGAGGAATTCTTACTTCTTAAGAACAATAATAGTATTGGGGTAGTACTTTTTTTAGTCCTTATTTAAAGATACATGTCTTTATGGATAAAATTATATAATCTCAAGAATTTGCTGTAAAATTGTTCAGTATGGGACAGTGAACTGGGGTAGAGTTACAACAGGATTCCTATTGCACACAGTTAAGAGTTGCTAATTGCCGAGGCTGGGTTTGAAGGCACATGGAGCCTTGTTATTCTCTCTAGTCTCCTAGACACATGGAAATACCCACAATAAAAAGATTTTAAAAAGAAAGGAGAACTCCGAGAAGGAGTCATGAATGATGGGAGGGATCATAGCGCTGTGGCAGGGTGACCAAGAATGAGGAAATTTCAGGCTGAAAGGGGACCAACGCCTCCGCAGCGGTGGAGAACTGGCTTCCACCTCTGATCTGGCCTGGAGGAGGTCATTCCTAAAAACAGACAGAGCCCAAAAGCAGGACTCTAGCAAAAAACTTGCGTCCCAACCACAGAAAAATCTGCCTAATCTGTGGCACGGCGAATCGAGGTTAAAAGAAGGGAGAATTTACTAGGTGCTAAAAACTGAAACAGGTCATCCAATAAATTGTGGAATCTCCTCCCCTGAGAACCTTCAGAAATAGGACTGGCAGGGCTGAGAAGGAGGCCTCGTCCGTCGCCTTTTTCAGGTCGCGGCAGGCAGGCACCGAGGCAGGAGCGCGGCAGGTTCCCTTCCTCCCTCCTCACCGTCTGGCTCTCGGTCCCCTCTGCTAGGGCGGAGGACCCGGCGGGTTCTGACCAGGATTATGTGGCAGTAGGGATCCCAGACATGATGGGCAGGGAAGAGGATGAATGCGAATTCCGGGTGCGTTTCATTTGCACACAAATACGCTTTGGCCTCCTAACCCAGTCTCTGCTTACCTGTGCGCCCGCCCTCCACCAAACCCACCAGCAGTCCCTGGCTGGGAAAGGGACCAGACCTGGGGGGCATTGTCTTCGCCAGGGGTACCAATGCGGAACTTGGCCGACAGCTGCCGGGGCCCGGGAGGAGGCGGGCGCGGACACACCCCCGAACTGCCTCCGACGGCAGGAGCCGGGCTGGCCTCGGCGCTCCCCGCTCCCACCCCGCGGCCGCAGCACCGCCGCGGACCCAGCGGGCTCGACCTTGGGCACCCGAGGCCGGGCATGCTGGGAGCAGGATTTCGAGCGTGTGCTTTCTGTGTCTCGGCCCCACGCGGGCTATAAATACCTGGGCCCCGCGGCGGGGCAGCCTCCGCGCGGAGGAGAGGTCAGGGCGGCTAGTGGCGCGCAGGGACCGCAGCCCTCCTTGGCTGTCCCCGGCAGCCGCCCCGGGTCGGGGCAGGAGGAGGGGGCTGGCTGACGTCACGGAACAGTCGAAGGACGTAGCTCGGGAACCCGCCGGGAGCCGGCCTCGGGGCGCCTGTTCCATGTAGGCCGACAGCGCTCCAGGCTGGGCTCCACGTCTCCAGACGGCGCGGCAGGGCTTTTGAAGGAAATCAGTGGGTGATGCTTAGGCCAAGAACCCGGGAGAAAGGGCATGCAGGGGTGGGCTGGCAAGGCTCTCATCAGCATGAGTCGAGCCAAAGGCCATTAAAATGCTTCCAGCAAAGTCTCGTGTAGTGAGAGAGTGATTTCAGAAAGAAATATTCCTCATGGCACGAGGTCGGGGACACTAAGGGTGGTGCAGACGACCCTGGAGTGGGACCGCCTTCCAGAGACCAGTCAGCCCCTTGAGGTAGATGTTAGGCCCCATCCCTCATTTTACAGACTGCAAATTAAAGCCCAGAGAGGTTAAGGAACCAACCCAGGATCACACAGCTGGCAATGACGCAGCAGAGATTTCAAACATATTCTCTCCCTCCTAGGCATGTTCTTTCTGAGACATTGCCTCTCAGTTTCCAGGTAGGTGCCGTTCCAAGGGGGGGACGACACCAATGAAACAGACCTCAGGGCCCTGCCACCTCTTCTGTTCTTTCTGACCTCACCTCCCTAGCGTCTACATAAGACCCAGAGAGATTATAGGAGGAGGGAACAAACTATCAGAAAGCAGAGTGAAGACTGCCCTTGGAGGAAAGGTTACCATTGTACAAGTTGATAGCTAACACTCGAGCTGGCTATGGACAGGGACCGAGGAGACAGAGCATACCGAAAACTGCCAGAGGGAATAAAGATGACTTGGTGGTTTACTATTTGCCAAGGACTGTGCTGGGTGGTATACTTTTTTTTTTTTTTTTTACAAACCCGGCACAGAGACAAGATATAATAATGCTAATATCGATGTGGCAGGCGCTGCTCAAAGCACTATGCAAGGTAGAGGAATGGTGGGAGATTTCAATTATTCAAACAGCTGTAAGTTTAATTTTGCTATAAGTCTAGCATCAGCAAAATTCCTGATGCGCCTTACTGACTCATCCCTAGCATAGGCTGTGGTTTCTGACTGCCTAGGTTTGCAGCCTAGCTGTGCCATCTAGGAGCATGGCAAGTTGTGGAGCCTTGAGCAAGGTACCTGACTCTCTGTAAGGCCCTGTCATTTGGGGGTAGCAGGTGCCTCCCTCATCGTGATCATGGGAGGGTCTCAAGAGATAACATGGGTGAATACCCACATAGTGCCCCAGGAAGTTCTCACCAAGCATGAATTGCTAAAATGATTATTATTACCTCTCAGAAGGGTGGGGGATACTTTGACCAACAATAAGTAAATTGAGGTGACATGGAAGTGACTACAACTAAGAGGGGGAGGTTATGTGTAAGTACTCCAACAAGAGGGGAAGCGACCATTCAGAAAGTGAAAAGGATAAGGGACAGTGTGACCCAGTGGGACTCTAGCCTAAATCCCTAATTAGGAATATGTGAGTGAAGGATAAAAGGGTGGAAGACATTCCAAAATAAATTTCTAACACATTAATCACATAGAGAGTAAAAGGGGAAGGAGTTTGGATTTCAAGTCGCTGCGACAGCAGCAGAGATTGCTGGTTGAGACTGTGCTTTAAGGGGACTATACACATACGTGTAAAGGCAGGGTGTGGGCTCCCACCAATTATGGATACACAGAAGCAACTCAGAACTCAGACGTGTAAGCCTGGCTTCAGACAAACTGAAGGCCAAGTAGAATGTTAGACAATGTTTGAGGCAAAACAAAAACCCGAAGAACCAAACAACAAAAAAGTCCAAAAAACAATGAAAAGCATTGATACAATTTCGCCCTTCTGGATCAGTTTTGACCTTCTCCTGAGAAAGTGGTCCTAAACTAAAAATGGAAGAGCAGTCAGTAAAGGTGACTTCCAGAGCCCAAGGTAGATCAACAGAGAGGTGATTGCCCTTGGAAAACACAAACACGTTTGAATACAAGTTTCTGGATAAACCTGTAGATGTCATTTCGGGGCCACTTTGACAAATTTAGAAAACAGAGTAGGTTCTATCCAATGAAAGGCAAACAGACAAATGTTACCCCATTTTCAAAAAATGTAAGTAGGGTATGCTCTGGAGACCACAGACTAGTATACTTCATTCTGATTTATGAAAAGATTCTAGAACACGTTACTAAACAAGTACTGGCCCTGTCTATACAGATTCTGATGACTTAATATGAGTTTTCGTATTCCTTTTATTCCTTTTCTGATAGAGATGGGTGGTCATTTAGGAAATGCTATTTGATCTCAGCACAAGGTCTTATATTTTAGTGGAAAGAACACAAGATTGAAGTTTAAGACCTGGATATGCATCTAGCTCCACTATTCATAAGTTAGTTGGATGACTACAGAGAAGGTCTTAATCTCATGAGGATTCACTTATAAAAGATAGGGCATATCTTTCAGGCTTCTCTCACTTCTACCTTCTGTGAGTCTGCCTTGTAACGAAGTGGGCAGAGTGAGCGTGCAGCCCAGAAGATGCAGTCCTGATAGAGCAGCTATTAATGCACAATGTCAGTTGTGTTCAACTGACCAGGGGAAGGACTTGGGCACTGATTTTGCCCTTTACACATGTGTATTAATAACTTAATCCCCAAACAATTAGAAAGCTATGACAAAGGATCACAGAATAAAGATTCAAAATAAGCCTGCTGGACTAGAGGAAGGAGGCTTGGGCTGAAAGCCAAACGAAATTAATTAATGTAAATGTAAAGCCTTGTGCCCAAGTTATTAAAAAAAAAGAACCTACACAAGTTCAGGATAGGGAAGAGCTGGCTGAGAAGATCTTAGGATGAAGGTACAGGTGACTGAGATGACCACTCATTCAAGCTGAAGTGATGCTGTCATCTAGCTGCTAACAAAAGGGCTAGTGCAACCTTAATCGGATGTAATAATAAGGATAACGTGATGGGTAACAAGTGTTGAGCTCTCACATGGGCCTTGCACATTACCTCATTTCTGGGTCATGAGAGTGTTGTAAAATTCCAGGCCCACAAAGTGCTGGTGTTATTTCACCTGCCCATCAGACCCTGCTGTTGATGTTGTTTTCAATGCAGGGGACCTTACCAAGCAGGAGGGTAACAAACTGGAGAGTGTGCAAAACAGGGCAGCCAGGATAGGGAAATGTCTTAAGTCAAGTCCCACAGGACAGGGTGAAGAAAGTTGAAGTGCTAAATCCAGAGGAGGTACAACCAGTGGTGTGAATGGAAGGAGAGATAAAGACCTCTGCTCAGACTCTGAGGAAAAGGGAAAAAAAGACTTGGGCTCTGCCTGCCGTCAAATCTGTGTACTTCCACTCACAAGTTGTACACCTCTGGGCAAGTTGCTTAACTTCCTCTGTGCCTCAGTTCTCTCAAATGTTGAATGGGGGTAGTCATAGGGACTAACTTACAGGATCATTATGAAGATAACGAATGAGATGTGTATCAAATCTTATACAGCAGATGGCAATGCTGAATGCAAATGCATAATCATGATGAGGATGATCACTGTGGATCTGGTAGGCTGGCCCCATGAGGAGAGAGGGGAGTCACTCTGTCTGGCTTCAGAAGAGAGCATAGGACCAGTGGGTGGAAGCAAGAAAAGAGAATCTGGATCAAAATAAAGAGATCTTTCAAATCCCCAGAACTTCCCAGTGAAAAAGTGAGTTTCCAGTTCCCAGAGAAGCTCACTTTATTCCATCTTGTAGCGGGGAAAACAAATCATAAGGATAAGATAACATACATTCAGAACTCCAAAGTACTTCAAGAAAACCAGGAACTAAGTCAGTATAAATGACAGGCAAGTAGTCCTACCCTTCTATTTCTTCTCTATGGAGAAATCTCTGGAAGTTTAGGTTTGTAGGTAACCTCAAGGCAGTGGATTTTTGTTGTATACCTTTCTCAGAATAAGCGAGATAAAGACCATGGACATCATAGTTGAATCCCCCAAGTTTAAATCCCTACTCTGTTATTTATCAGCCGCGCAATCTTGGATAACTTAGATCACTTCTTTGGGTCTAGTTTTTTCTTCTATAAATGAGGTAAACTACCTATAATCCTGAGAAACAAGGATCAGAACTGATGTATTTCTTGCTGTGTTGATAAGGATTATACCAAAGTGAGCTGACTTTATGGCTATATGAGACATACACCTCAAGCCTTCTGGCCTTTTGGACCTGGTGGGAGATGCGAGTGGTGGAGGGTGGATAAAGAAACTGCCACCTCAGCAAGCACATATGCCAAAATTGCACGTACAGTACTGGTACAAGAGACAGGTAAATCCTGAAAACCTTCCAAATATTAAAGTCCTGTACTTCTCACAGGAGGGATAAAATGCGAGGTGGTAAAATGAAAAATTTCTGTATTGTTGACAATATACTATGTGTTAGGTTCTGGATTCAGTGTCCCATTAAATCTTCACAATGGTCAGGAAGGGGCAGAATTGATGGTAATGAGGTTGGGCTGAAGAACAGTTTTGCTGTTGATTTGATAACCATTCCTAAAGATAATCCCTGGAGTCTTGCGCTGTCTTCCCCAGAAGTGACCAGGACTGGACCTCCCTATCTTACCACAATAGTCAAAGCATTAAGCCTAAAAGCTTGGCCCAAAATTCAGCTTATGATGGTCCAGCAGGGTGATAGCATCATAGGATGAAGATCTGGGTGACTGAGATGACTACTCAAGTCATCGGGTGGGGGCTCGCGATAAGGACATGACAAGTCCTTACAAACAGCACCTTGGGTTACAGTACAGTGACAACACTAACAGATGGCCTTGTCTCTCTGTCTCTCAGTGTGATGGGGTTGGGGTGGACCTAAGCAACATCTTCCTGGAAGGCATTGCCATTCTCAACATTCCCAGCATGTACGGAGGCACCAATCTCTGGGGAGAAACCAAGAAGAACAGGGCTGTAATCCGGGAAAGCAGAAAGAGCATCACTGACCCCAAGGAACTAAAATTCTGCGTCCAAGGTAAGCCAACCATGAGGTCAATTGCTCTAAACAGTGCCCAGTGTACGGGCATTCAGGTGGATCTGTCAGCAAACTGTATCAGGGCCTACCGTGGGCTCCATAGGGCCCTGCAGCCACCAGGGCCCCTGTGCTCTGAGGAGATGGTGATTCATCATCTTTGATATTACAAAGTCTATAGCCTAATTGAGAAGACAAAATACACAATTGTGGGGTTCTAGATGATAGTTGTCACACTGTGGAGTTCCATGAGGTTAGAAGTCAAATACTACTCCTGTCAAGTTATCCAGTGTTCCCCAGTAGATAAATCCAATAATCAATTGTCAACCTCATCTCACTTCAGCTGTCGGTGGCATTGGACCTAATTTGTCACTCCCTGCTCCTGGAAACACTTGGTCTGGTTTTCCTCCTGGCTGGTGGAGTCTCTTCTTGATTCTGGAGGGTCCCTGAGCCACGTTCTTGGCCCTTCTGTCTTCTCTGTCTTCATCCCTTTGATGACCTCAGCCAACCATAAGACTTTATTTAAATACCTCATGTGCTCATGATGCCTCAAGACCTGTCTCCATCTTTCCCTGAGGTCCAGCAGTCTGTACCACACTTCCCTCACATGTTTAGCGGACACCTCAAACTCAGCTGCCCAACACTGAGCCTCCTCCCCAAACCTTTCCACCACAGCCTTCTCCACCTCAGTTGACAATGGCAGCCTGGTTGTAATGAGCTCCCTTATGACTCTTATGGGCTCCCAGGTTTGAGAGCCCCTGATAGAGAAAAATGCCCACAATCTCTTCCAGGCCTAGGGTTCCATGCATCTGTGTTCTTTGACAACCCAGGCTGTTTGTGCAAAGTTTTGATATGATTCCACCAATAGGAGGAGACAAAACTTGGCTGACTGTTGGGGGAAGGGTTCCTTGCTTGTTCCATACCCATCCATGAGAGAATCAAACTTATGTTTCAGGGCTAGGTCATCAACAAACATCATCTGCATGCCTCCATCCTCTAAGAGAGGACTCAGGAATTTTTATTTCTCTATTGTCCTCTGAAGTTCCCTTTATTTCACACAGCAAACTTTTCAGGGTATAAATTATTAAACTGAATAATGTGTTCCTCCTTCCTCTCTTGGCAGGGGAAGCTGTGGGTGCTAGCAGAGGATGGGGAGAGTATGGGAAATTATCTGTATAAAGTTCCTGAAAATTTTTCCACCCTGGTGCTCCTATCTCAAGCCCCACTCTGGCATCCAGCCCTGATTCCACACAGGAGGGAATCAGCAGAGCAGGGAAGCCCTGCCCTGGGACTTGGGGAAGCTCTTGATGATATCACATTCTGCATAGGACTCAGGGCAACCTTCACCGTTCCTTTCAATGTCTGACCTTCTATCTTCCCCTTCTTCAAGCAAAAGAGCATAGTGTCTGCTGATCCCTCTTGGCCATCATGTACAGGAACTCTCTTCTCCAAATCCCCCTCTCCACCCCCCACAATGTGCTTTCATAGCTAAAAAACAAAACCACTTCCTGTTCTTTAGAGGAGGACATGAGCTGATGAGACCAAGGAGGGGCCCTGGCTTCTGGCTTTGCAGAGACAGCAGCACTGAGCTTTCTTCTTGAAAAGGCAGTGATCTTATGGAAGTTGAGTTGTTAAAGTGAAAAACTGAAGAGACAAGTGATTTTTAGTGAAAAGGCATTAGATTTGCCTGGGAATCAGGAGATGTGGGCTCTGGTTCAGACCCTGCCTCTCACTAGTGTATGATCTTGGGCAAGTCCTTTTGCCTTTTTGGGTCTCAGTTTTCATCTATAAAGTAAGTAAATTTGACATTCCTTACAGCTCCACAAATTAAGGTATACTCAGATTTTGGTACATAGACTCCTTGGATAGAATTGTATGCAGCTTTGAATTGTATTGCATTCCTTTGTTCAGTGTGTTTTGTCCCAGGATTTACAGGTTGGTGGCTGAGGAGAAAGGGACATCTCCCTGAAGGTTCCTTCACTGTTAGGATTCTTTACTCCTTGGCAGTTTCATTGGGTTTGGAAGACAGGGAGAAATAAGAAAAAAGTAGCAAAGAGTAAGAGGGGGTTTATCATAGGAAGTACAAGGGGGAAATGACAGGAGAAAGGGTGACTGTCAAATCTCCCTTTTCATAGATTAGCCTTTCTGGTGGGAAAAAGGATCCAAGGAAGAAAGATGATCAAGATTAGCATGGAATGAGTTTTATAGAACATTAGCTGATGAGAAAGAAATAAAAGTAATAACGAGTCCCGGGAAAAGAATCAGGCTTGCAGTTAGATTACCTGGATTTAAATTTTGGCTTTATGCTTCCTAGTTTTATAAACTTTGAGAAATTATCCAACCTCTTTGAATCTCATCTTCTTCGTTTGGGCATAATATAATACCTAGTTTTTTATGAAGATGATGGATATGAGAATACCTGGAACATAGTATAAGTTCAAATTTATTTTTGAATTTCCCCTCCTTTTAAATTCTGTTTTATGCTGGAGCATGGCAATTGATTTCTAATTTTGAACTTTTTGTCTTTAGCATAACCACCTGCACTAACACTAGGAAAGAACAGAGCTCTTGCCAAAATCCAGCCCAGCGTTTGTGGTAGCACATTAAATTTATGCCTTCAATAGTACCTAGACCTTTTAGATACCAACGATGGAGGCTGGATATTAATCATTTTTGTTTCCCCAGTTCCTAGTCCCAAGAAGTTACTCAAGAAGAAAGGTATTGACTAAATGTGAAGCACATGGAATTGGGTTTTTTTAGTTTTTATAACAATAATAAGAATAGTGAGGAAATAGTCTCTTGTCTGTATATTTCATTTTGGCTTGCAAATAATTTTGCATGTATTAATTTAATGTAATCCCAACCAGAAACTCAAGAGCAAGGTTACACCCAGCCCCCTCCTTAACACTATTTTCACAGCTGGGGAAGCTCAGAGGCCAGAAAAGAAGTAGGGCTTATACAATTTATGTCCAGTTATAGCAAAAGAACAAAGACTCAAGTCCATGATTCCTCACTTAGCCCAAAGTGGCTAGCATCAAACTAGAGAATGTGTTAAAGAGCCTACTGCATCATGTGTACTGCGCAAGCCAGGCCCTCAGAAAAAGAAGCATTGAGATCCAGTCCAAGAACAGACTCCAAATCTACTTGATGAAATTCTGCTTCTCCTACAATGTCTACTACTGCCAGTCTCCTTTGTGGCCCCTCAGAAGTGAGCCCAGCCTCTGAATTCCTATAGCACTTCCTTTTTTAAATTTTTAATTATATGGCTTCTTATTAGTATATATTTATAGGGTATGTGTGATGTTTTGATACAGGCTGTTTTGAATTAATCAAATCAGGGTAATCGGGTATCCATCACCTCAATCATTTAACATTACTTAGTGTTAGGAACACTCCAATTCCACTTTATTAGTTAAAGTATACCCAAACTTATTGTTGATTATAAGCAGTTTGTTGTTCTATCAAATATCATTCATTATCTTTTATACCCATTAACCATTCCCCACTTTATCCCCACTTCCCACAACCCTTCCCAGCCTCTGATAACTGTCATTCTACTCTCTGACTCCATGAGATCAATTAATTGTTTTTAATATTTAGCTCCCACAAATGAGTGAGAACAAGTGAGATTTGTCTTTCTGTGCATGGCTTATTTCACTTAACATAATATTCTCCAGTTCCATCCATGTTGGTGTAGGATTTCATTCTTTTTGTGACTATATGATATTCTACTGTGTACATGTACCATAATTTCTTTATCCATTCATTCACTGATAGACACTTAGGTTGATTCCATATCCTGGCTCTCATGAATAGTGCTGCGATAAACATGGGAGTGCAGATACCTTTTCGATATACTGAATTCCCCTCTTTTGGATATATACTCAGCAGTGAAATTCCTGGGCCATATGGTAGTTCTATTTTTAGTTTTTTGAGCAACCTCTATACTGTTTTCCATAGTGGTTGCACTAATTTACATTCCAACCAACAATGTAAGAGGGTTCCCCTTTCCCCACATCCTTGCCAGCATTTGTTATTAACTGTCTTTTTGTTAAAAAGCCGTTTTTACTGGGATGAGATGATATCTGATTATAGTTTTGATTTATATTTCTCTGATGACTAATGATGCTGCCCATTTTTTTCACATGCTCATTGGCCTTCATATGTCTTTCTTTGAGAAATATCTATTCAGATCTTTTGCCCATTTTTTAATCAGATTATTTGATGTTTTTCCTTTTGAGTTGTTATAGCTCCTTATATATTCTAGTTATTAATCCTTTGTCAGATGAGTAGTTTACAAATATATTCTCCTATTCCATGGGTTGTCTCTTCACTTTGTTAATTGTTTCCTTTGGTGTGCAGAAGCTTTTTAGCTTCATGTGATCTGATTTGTCCAATCTCACTTTGGTTGCCTGTGCATTGGGGTTATTACTCAAAGAAGTCCTTGCCCAGCCAATGTCCTGAAGCATTTTCCCTATGTCCCAATGTTTTCTTTCAGTAGTGTCATAGTTTCAGAAGATTTATATCTTTAACCCCCACCCCCTTTCTTTTGGAGACAGACTCTTAATCTGGTGCCTGAGGTAATGTCATCAGCCTCCAGGGCTCCTGGGCTCAAGTGATCCCTTTGCCTCAGCTTCCTGAGTAGCTGGGACTACAGGTGCCTGCCATCATGCCTGATGATTTTTTTTCTATTTTTAGTAGAGACGGGGGTCTCCCTTTTTCTCAAGTTGGCCTCAAACTCCTGACCTCAAGTGATCTTCCCACCTCAGCCTCCCAGCGTACTAGAACTACAGGTGTGAGCAACCTTTCCTAGCCCTTTAATCCATTTTGATTTGATGTTTGCATGTGACAAGAGACATAGGTCTAATTTCATTCTTCTGCAGGTGGATATTCAGCACCATTTATTAAAGAAACTGTCCCTTCCCTGATGTATGTTTCTTGGCAATTTTGTCAAAGATAAGTTCAATACTGATTTGTGGATTTATTTCTGGATTCTCTATTCTGTTCCATTGGTCTGTGTCTCTATTCTATTTTTATGACAGTACCATACTGTTTTGGTTACTACAGCTCTGTAGTATAATTTGAAGTCAGGAACTGAAGTCAGTTCCTCCAGTTTTGTTTTGTTTTGCTTAGGATGGTTTTGGCTCTTCTGGGTTTTTTTGTGATTCCATGTAAATTTTAAAATTATTTTTTATATTTCTGTAAAGAACATAATTGATATTTTGCTGAATCTCTTGATTGCTTTGGGTAGTATAGACATTTTAATAATATTGATTCTTCCAATACAAGAGCACAGAATATCTTTCCATTTTTTGTGGTCTCTTCAACTTCTTTCATCAATGTTTTATAGTTTTCATTATATAGATCTTTCACTTCTTTGGTTAAGTTTATTTCTAGGTAATTTATTTTATTGATAACTTTGTCAATAAGATTACTTTCTTAATTTCTTTTTCAGATTGTTTACTATTGGGATATAGAAATGTTACTGATTTTTTGTATGTTGATTTTGTATCCTGCAACTTTAGTGAATTTGTTTATCAGTTCTAATGGTTTTGGGTGGAGTCTTTAGGTTTCTCTAGATATAAGAACATATCATCTGCTAACAAGGATAATTTGACTTCTTCCTTTCCAATTTGAATGCCTTTTATTTCTTTCTCTTCTCTGATTGCTCTAGCTAGAACTTCCAATAATATGTTGAATAACATTAGTGAAAGTGGGCATCTTTGTCTTTTTCCAGATCTTAGAGGAAAGGCTTTCCATTTTTCCCCATTCATTATGACACTTGCTGTGAGTCTATTATAGATGACTTTTATCACATTGAGGTAAATTCCTTCTATACTCAGTTTTTGAGAGTTTTTGCCATGAAGGGATGTTGAATTTTATCAAATGCTTTTTCATCATCATTTGATGTGATCACATGGATTGTGTCCTTTGTTCTGTTGATATGATGTATCACATTGATTGATTTGCGTATAATTGAACCATCCTTGCATCCTTGTGATGAATCCCACTTGATCATGATGAATAATATTTTTGATGTGTCATTGAATTCATTTGGGTAGTATTTATTGAGGATTTTTGCATCTATATCCTGTCAGAGATATTGGTCTATATATAGTTTTCTTTTGGTTGTTGTGTTGTTTGTTTTTGGTGTCAGGGTGGTATTGGCCTCACAGAAAGAATTTGAGAGCACTTCCTCCTCCTTGATTTTTTTAATAGTTTCAGTAGGATTGGTATTGGTTCTTCTTTAAATATTTGGTAGAATTCAGCTATGAAGCTGGAGTTCCTAAGCTTTTTCTTGATGGGAAATTCCTTCTATCTTGTTACTAGTTACTGATTTATTCAGGTTTTAGATTTCTTCCTGGTTCAAACTTGGTAGGTTGTGTGTGTCTAGGAATTTATCCATTTCTTCTAGGTTTTTCAATTTATTGTCATATAATTGCTCATAGTAGTCATCTCTAATGATCCTCTGGATTTCTGCAGTACAGGTTGTAATGTCTCCTTTTTCATCTTTGATTTTATTTATTTGGGTCTTCTCTCTTTTTTTCTTAGTTAGCCTGTGTAAAGGTGTGTATATTTTATCTTTTAAAACATTAACTTTTTGTTTCGTTGATCCTTTTATTTTTTTCTACTTTATATATTTCTGCTCTTATCTATATTATTTGTTTTTTTCTAATTTTTAACTTGGTTTGTTCTTATGTTTTTAGTTCATTAACATTCATCATTGGTTGTTTATCTGAAGCTTTCCTACTTTTTTCATATAGGCACTTATTGCTATAAACTTTCCTCTTATTACTGCTTTCGCTGTATCACATAGGTTTAAATGTTGTGTTTTCATTTTTGTTTGTTTTAAGGAACCATTAAATTTCCTTCTTAATCTCTTCATTGATCATTCCAGACCATATTGTTTAATTTCCATGTGTTTGCATATGTTGTAATGTTCCTCTTTTTATTAATTTCTAGTTTTATTCCATTGTGGTCAGAGAAAAATACTTAGTATTATTTTAATTTTTTTAATTTTTTGAGACTTCTTTTGTGGCTTAACATATGGTCTACCTTTGAGAATCATTCATTAGCTGAGAGAAAATCATGAATTCTGCTGTTAGATGAAATGTTCTGTCAATATCTATTAGGTCCATTTGGTCTACGGTACAGATTAAGTTCAATGTTTCTTTGTTGATTTTCTATCTGGATGATCTATTCAAAGCTGAAAGTGGAGCCTTGAGGTCTCCAACCATTGTTGTATTGAGGTCTATTTCTCCCTTTAGCTCTGATAATATTTGCTTAATATATCTGGATGCTCCCATGTTGAGTGCATATATATTTAGAATTGTTATATCCTCTTACCGAATTGGCCTCTTTATCGTTATACAATGACCTTTTTTTCTCTTTTTATAGTTTTTGTCCTAAAAATCTATTTTATCTGGTAGAACTATAGCTACCCTTGTGCTTTATTTGGTCTCCATTTGCATGGAATATCTTTTTCCATTCCTTTATTTTTAGTCTCTGTGTGTCTTTATAGGTTACATGTGTTTCTTGCAGACAACATACATTTGGTTCTTGTTTTGTTTGGGGGAGGGTTGTTTGTTTGTTTGTTTTTTGGGTTTGTTGTTTTTTTTTTGCACATTCAGCCACTCTATGTCTTTTGATTGGAGAGTATATTCCATTCATATTAATGTTATTATTGATAGGTAAGGACTTATTACTGCCATGTTGTTATTTGATTTCTGGTTGTTTTGTGGTTTTTCTTTCTGTCCTACTTCCTTCATGTCTTCCTTATTAAAAGTGATTTTCTCTGGAAATGTGTTTTAATTTCTTGCTTTTTATTTTCTATGTGCCTGTTGTGGGGTTGGCTTTTAATTTGAGGTTACCATGAAGGCTTCAAAAAAAACATTTATAACCAATAATTTTAAACATAAGGCTGCTGTGCTTACAAGCAAACAAACAAAGATAAATCTTACAGGAATTCTCTTTAACTCCATTCCCCTTCCCCCCACTTTTTAAACTTTTGTTGTTTCTATCCATATTTTTTTACACTATTTCTCAAAAAGTGTCATTGCTATTTTTGATACGTTGGTCTTTTAGTCTTTCTACTCAAGATATAAGTGATTATACGCCACAATTATAGTGATAGCATATTCTATATTTGAGTCTTTATTCTTACCAGTGAGTTGTATACCTTAGAGCTGCAGTCTCCATCCCCAGTTCATGGCCTATTAGGGACTGGGCCACATGGAAAGAGGTGAGCAGCAGGCAAGTAAACAAGTAGTGAGCAAAGTTTCATCTGTATTTACAGCCACTCCTCATTGCTCCCATCACCACCTGAACTCTGCCTCCTGTCACATTAGTGGCAGCATTAGATTCTTATAGGAGCATTAACCCTACTATAAACTGTGCACATAAGGAATGAAGGTTGCACATGCCTTATGAGACTCTAACGCCTGATGATCTGAGGTGGTGCTGAGGCAGTGATACTAGCATTGGGGAGCAGCTGAAAATACTGATTATCATTAGCAGAGAAGTTTAACTGCATATGGACCATAGTAAATCAATTGTTTGCCTATTCATATCAATACCCTATCAGTGAGTGGCAAGTGACAATTAAGCTACATTGCCTTGTGGTGAGTTGCATAATTATTTGATTGTATATTATAACATAATAATAATGGAAATAAAGTGAACAATAAATGTAATATGCTTGAATCATCTGAAAACCATCCTTTCCACTCCAGTCCATGAAAAAATTATCTTCCATGAAACTAGTCCTTGGTGCCAAAAGGGTTGGGGACCTCTTCTCTAGAGCACTTAATTTTTCCTTCCATGATGCTGGTACACTGATTATAAGTTGCCATGTGTCATAGGCATGGGTATTCTCATCATATCTTTTCCCTCCCAGTACTTAGAAAATGGGAAGCCTGTGTTCTTATCAATATATCTTCAAAGGCTGCCATCCTGCCTGGCTCAAGTATGTCCTACAGAAATGTTCATTAGGGCGGTACCTGTGGCTCAACAGAGTAGGGCACCGGCCCCATATGCCAGAGATGGCGGGTTCAAACCCAGCTCCAGCCAAAAACTACAAGCAAAGAAATGTTCATTAGAGGGATGGAGAGAGAGGAAGGAATTGTGCCTCCAGTCTGCCAGCACAGTGGGCAGTATATTATGGAACAGGGCAGGAATAGGCACTTAGTGAAAAATCCTGAAAAAAAAAATCTTTTTAGAGTTCTGGGTGACTATTTGTGAGGCTGAGAATGTAGTTTCATGGAGCCATTAGAAACTCATTTGATAACTAAGATATGCTAGCCATCTTCAAACAAGTAATTTAAATATAAGTTAGAGGACCTGCAACAGAGTGCCAGTATAGAGTAAGGGACCACCACTGAACTAGGATTCAGAGGACCCAGGCCTCACAGACACTAACCACACACCGCTGGATGTGCCACTGGACCTCTCTGACCACCATTTCAACACTTACAGATTGAAAAAGTATAGTCTCCCTCCCTTAGTGTCATCTTGAGGGTTAAATAAGATCATCCATGTACAGCCATGTAGAGGAGTGCCTAGAACTTGAACTTGATCAGCAGTAATCAGAATTCTTGTTAGGTGATAAGTGAAAGGTATTTAGTATGTGATAAGAAAGGGGCCAAATTTAGAACTTCCCGCTCTTGACTTCTGCTTCAAGAATCTGGTCTAGATTATCTTTAAATTACCTGTGGTTCTAACAATCTATAACTCTAACGTCATATATTGGCACCACACTTAAGCTGCCACTGTGGGAGCAAGGTGAGGGTAGAGGGTGTGAATTCTTGAATCCAAGTGAAACACCATGGGCATGGCATAAAGTTGGGTCGGTCCCCATAGGTTGAGGAGTGAAGTCCTGGGGAGCTCAGCCTTGGTTTCTCTCTGGCCCCAACCTGGATTAGAAATGCAGTGACTTTGTATTTTCTCATACTCTTTGCTTATCCTCATGCCTGACCCTATCCAGTGGCAGTCTTGAACCTGTGTTAGCTTTTCTGGCTATCTGATATTAAAGCAACATTCCTGTCCATGATTTCTTGGTCAACATTCAAACTTCAAATGAGGTTTCCTAAGATAGGGTTCTAAACAGATAGGGCAAAATCTACCCAGACATTCAATAGATAATACTTCTTACAATTCTTGGTAATCAAAGACAGGAAGACAGACACTTTGGGTAGAGTGTTCACTTTAAGTCTTTTCCCCAGCAATGGGGATAAACTTTCTAACAATTTATTCAACGCTTATTTACAAAGCACCTACCAAGTAAACAAAAACAGATACAGATATAGCCATTGAAGAGTTGGGGAGCCAGGCCTCAATAAAATAATCTCATAGATAGGTATATGATTAGGAACTCTGCTAAGTGCTAAGAAGCAGAGTTGCATGAATTCCCAGATCCCAGCAAAACCAGCCAGCCACTGTGTAGCTCATAGGCATGCCTATGGTCTTACTAGCCTGGTACTCAAACCAACTGAGTAGAGGAGACGCTCTCCAGGCAAATGAAGATATTCATCAGATCATCCTTCCTAGATGTGGAGACTTTACCTGGGAATAGTCAGCCAACCAAGGATGTATGATTGCTTCACCTGAATTCCCAATGAATTTGATTTAGGTCAGGGCCAGCCAGAAGTTGGGAGGCTAGGATGGGGTTGGTACAGTGGTATACATAAAAAAAATTCTGTTGCAAAGTCAGTTGACTCTGCTACTATGGAAGCACGTGTGGTTCAATCTGCATGTATACTGTGCCTGTGTGGGTTTTCACTAATTGTAGGGACTATGCTCTGAATTCCAAAGCAAGGAAATCAGTTGTCATCCAGCCATCTCTCAAATTTTGACTCCAAGGTGAGGACCTAGAGCTTAGCCAAAACACTGAGATAATTGTGAGCACAAGAGTTCATTGTTTCTTGTGGCTTTTTTTTTTCCATTTTTATGAAGCCATAACATAATGTGGCCCAATGGGTTCAGGAGCTGTCAAGGCTGTAGCACCCCTTTTTTACAATTCAATGGAGACCCAAAGGTCATAGCAAGCATAGTCAGCCACTACTTTTTCAGGTTGAGAGAAAATAAAAATGTTTCTACAGATTGTGCATGTAACAGAAGTTTCTTATAACAGAGGTTTCTCCAGTTGCTTCTGTAAACTGAGATAAGCAAGACCCTTAAGAAGCCCCGGGGGCAGTGGGAGTGTGCACTGTGACTCCCCTCAGTGCTGGGAGGCAGCCATGGCAACATACATATCATCCCTGTTAAACATTTGCAGGCCTACAGAAAGGCTTCGCTCTGCTTCTCACAGGAAATCACAGCTTTGTTATTTAGTCCTCCAAGCAGCCCACAGTGGATCAACTTGTCCCAAAGTAGCCATTACCTCTCCTCTCTTTACAGGTCCTTCCCCCTCCTAAAACCACTGCCTCCCCCATCTCATGCTCCCTGCTTTGTTAATGTCTCACCTGTTGCCTAAACTAGAGAACCAGAGTCATGCATCTCCATCTCCCCTCTTCGCTGGCTCACTCACTGAATCCTCATGTAATTCTTTATTCACAGGCTGTCTCTCTCACCAGACTGTGAGCTCCTCAGGGAGCTCCAAATGTTCCCTTCTGTGTCCCTGTGCCTGGCACAGTCTCTGAGACCTCAAAAGGGCTTACTAATATTGGTTGACCCAATGCACTCAAAGTCAGGGACACATGGAGTGGTGAATTATGGAATTGTTTCTGAATTTTTCTCTCAGCAAAATTGGATTTGTGTGAATGATGCTGGCAAACAGTGTCCCTAGCCCCTCTGCCAGTGTCAGCCTGCACTGGAGCTCGGGAGGTCTGCCTCTAATGCTCACTCTCCCCTCCTCTCAAGCCCCTTTCTATTCCCAGCTGACTCTGCACCAAGCAGTAGTTGTGGTCAATTTCCACAGACCTCTCTTGGCATCTGGCAGGATCTGCCTTGCTGAATTCGGCAGGGTTTTTTTGCGGAAAAAAAACCAGGTAGGTAGGCCAGGTATGTTTTTGTAGCTTCCAAATGAAAGTCATACAATGTGGTTCTCAGTTGCTTATTTCTTTTCTTTCTTTTTTTTTTTTTTGAGACAGAGCCTCAAGCTGTCACCATGGGTCCCTGGGTAGAGTGCCGTGGCATTACAGCTCACAGCAACCTCCAACTCCTGGGCTCAAGCGATTCTTCTTCCTCTGCCTCCCAAGTAGCTGGGATTATAGTCATCTGCCACAACACCTGGCTATTTTTTTGTTGCAGCCATCACTGTTGATTGGCGGGCCTGGGCTGGATTTGAACCTGCTAGCTCAGGTGTGTGTGGCTGGTGCCTTAGCCGCTTGAGCCACAGGCGCCAAGCCAGATGCTTATTTCTATAGAGCTATAACATTTTCTGGGAATGAAATCCCAGAATCACTGACTCCTTTGAAACTTAAAGGTCATTTTGTCCCCTAGATAAGAAAAGTGGGGACCAGCAAGGTGGAATAGCTTGCCCTTGGTCAAATGCAGATTGAAATACAGGTCTTTTAGCTCACAAAAACCAGTCCTCAGTCCTCTAGAGTAGAGGGCATCTGACTTTTTCTGTAAAGGGCCAAATAGTAGCTATTAAAATAATTAGACTTTGTGTACCATACAGTCTCAGGTGCTGCTACTCAACTCTGTCCACTTAGCATGAAAGCAAGCACAGAAGACATATAACCAAATGAGCATGGCTGTGTTCCAATAAAACCTTATGTGAAAAAGCAGGCCAGATTTGGCACTCGAGCCCTAGCTGGCCAATATGTCTGCTACAGCCTTGTGTGGTGCAGGAATGCTGGCGTCACCTGTGTGTGTGTCAGGAATGCAGACTCTAAAGCCTCATGCCAGACCTGCTGAAGCAGACACTGCATTTCCACAAGATCCCCTGAGATCACAGGTACACAGAAGGATGAGAAGCACTGAACCAGTGGGCTCAGCTGTTCCACCTAAGAGTGCCAAAAAAAAGTTTTATAGATTAGAAAAATGAGGCCTGGGAAGGTTAGCAGACCTATCCAAGGTCACACTAATTGATGGGTCTGGGACTGGAGCCCAAGTCCTAGGATTCCAAACACAGAATTCTTCCTATGTACACCAGAGTACCCACCCAACCGCACCCTAGCCTCCTCATTTCTGGCTGGTCCTGACCCAACTCAGATTTATTGGAAATTCAAGTGAAGCAATCATTTGTTCTTCCTCGGCTGATTTCTGAATGAAAAGGAGTCTGACTCAAGCTGTGTCTCGGCCTCACCCCCACTCTCTTTCCAAGACCCCAGAGAGACTGGTGAAGTGAGAAAGTGCCTCAGGAGGCCTCAGCATCTGCAGAGGAAAAACTTGCTTGCACAGGCTCATGCTGGAGTTGAACTCTAACTTAATTCCTGCTTCAGGAGGTTTGCTGCTCAAAATAGAACCACAGACCAAGGAATGTCTCACTTTTCACATGCAGAAGAAACTTCCCAACTAGGTTCTTTGGCAGTCCTTAGTTTGTCCTTCTTCATCTTGCCCTATCTTGGCCCCCAAGCCAGTGCCTGTTCCCCTGTAGCAGCTCTTAGGCCATTTAATATTGGGAACCTCTTGAGACACATCCCACAGCAAACTCCATGCTGGCTACATTCTCTGCATAGCCTAAACATTGTTGTTCTCCTTGGCCTGTTTTTATTTTATGCAAGAAGTGTTAGTCTTAGTTAGTTCAGGTGCTATAACAGAACACCATAGTCTAGGTGTCTGAAACAACAGAAATTTATTTATCACAGTTCTGGAGGCTGAGAAGTCCAAGATCAAGGTGCTGTCAGATTTGGTTCCTGATGAGGGTCTTTATCCTAGTTTGCAGATGGACACTTCTTGCTATATTCTCACGTGGAGAGAGCATCTCTCATATCTCTTCTTATAAGGGCACTAATACCATTTGTGGGGGCTCCATTCTCATGACCTAATAACCTCCCAAAGGCCCCACCTCCATACACCATCATGTTAAGGATTAGAGTCTTAACATATGAATGAAGGGTGGGCCACAAACATTCAGTCCACAGCAGTGTTTAATCTTCTTAATCAATCAACATAAATACAAATATCGGGATCTGGGCTCCCAGATCCACCAGGTAACATAGCCTTGACCAAATCCTAGTATTCCAAACATAGAATTCTTTCCACACTCCCACGCACCACTCCATTTCTGGCCAATCTGGACCCAACCACCAGAAAAGGTCCCTTCTTGTCACAACCCTCCTCTAACTTTGCCTTTCTGGGATAGGTGGGTACTACTATTTGCATCCACTGAGCTGTGATTAGTCTGTTTGCTGTAGATCTCTGCAGCATACCTCATTATGCATCATGCCTGAGAATCAGGATTGAGTTAAGCTGGAAAATCTTACCACTAATTGATTTATTTTGTTGTATGCACGTATCTGGAGTCGAAGCTTCTTGAACTCAATGGTAAAGTAATGCCAGATAATATGCCAACTAGTATTTTACCTTCGAACCAAACAACTCAGTGTTCTATTTAATAAGATCATGTAGCTGAGAAGCCTTCCCTGAGAGGAGCTAAGAAGAAGACCCACTCCCACTTCACCTCCCTGCCTTCAGATGCCCGGTCACTCCAGATATTATATTTTGTCTCCACCTTAAGTCATTTAATCTGAGTTTATTTTTTGAGTCAGACAGGCCTTATTTTGAATTCCACCTTTGGTTTCCTATTCCTTGGTTCCACATTCCAGCTGTGGAATTATATTAGGCAGTTTTCTAACTTCTCTGAGCCTCAAGGTTTTTTGTTGTTGTTGTTTGTTTGTTTTTTTAATGTTGGGTTGTAGTTTCTGTGCTTTTATGTTGGGATAGTAGTTTATAATACAGTTGCTACAAGGATTGAAAGAAAAACCTTTGTAAAGCTCTTGGCCTAGTTTAGAGTCTCTGCCCAATGATGGTCCTTACTGGGACTACCAGATGAAAATTCTGGAGCTCCACTGCTTCCCAGGCTTCACCAAACATTCTCACCCTTGGTTTCTCTTAGAGGATGAGGATGTCAGACCTTTGCTTTCTTCCTGAGAAAGCCTCCACCTCATACCTCTGGCAGCACACTGCCTCTCCCCCGAAACACCTGACACCCCCCCCCACCATGGACAGAGGGCTGGAAGCCCACCTACAGGGCCTTCATCAGCACCCTGGCTCACACTAGGAGATAAAGCCACACAGAATGGAAGACACACTTTTCCCGCCCTCCCACCACCACACAAGCAGGCTTTCAGGAGCCAACACAATGGCCTTTGTATGCCTGCAGTCGCCTGCCCTCTTGCCTCAGTACAGGGTTACACGGAGCGTTCTGTCTTCTGCACGATGTGAGGACAGGTGAGGATGGCTGCCAACATGCTTCTGACCCAAACAGTCAGGAAATGCAGCCTTCATCTTGATTGGAAGAGCTCAAATAGAACTTACTCATAGGATGTCTCTACCCCTAATCAGAGGAAACTAAGGTCCTGAGGAGAGAAGGGATTTACCTAAGGTCACACACAAGTAGACAGAGCCAGAACACACACCGAACCGGCCGCCCAGGCTGCCAGGCCAACACGTTCCCTCTCCCTCAAGCCCTGCAGTCTCTCTCCTCCTCAGACAGCAGTAAATCTGGGCCACATCTCCTTCCATGTCTTCCTGACGGGATTATCCAGAGGCGAAGGCCACTCGAGGCCCTCTGGTCACTCTTGTGCCTCAGAGGGGCCTTTACCCCTGAAAGTAGAAGAAATCTGACAGCCAGCAAGCCAGGGCATAGCACAAAAGAGGGAGGACGTGCTGGACCAGGAGCGTCAAGCCTATGCCTTAAAGATGGCCAGAACCTGTTCCTCTCCCTCCTTGCTCAGCCCAAGAACAGAGAGGGCACCCTGGATCATGTGGGATCCTCTCTCTCCCCTCCCTGTCTCTCTTTCTGTCTCACACAGAGAGCTGCAGGGAAGATAAAGGACCTCATTTTCAAATAAAAGGCTGAGATTCCTTCTTCTTTTATAGTAAAAAAATAAAATAAAATAAAATAATAGGGACGCTTCACCTGCCAGGAGGGCAGTCACCCTATATCTCGAGCTCACAGTGTCTCTGCTTTTCTCTTCCTCAGCACCCTCCCTCCTACCCCACTCCCATCCCCTCCCCTCTGCCCCCTTCTCCCCCACATCTTTTCCTCCTCTTCCTTCACTGCCTTCTCTGCGTTACATAATTACTGTCTACAGAAGGCCATGCACTCACTGTGTAGCAAAGACAGCACTTCCTGAGGATAGCCCTTTTTAAGGAAACAAAACCTCAGTAAGAGCAAGTGTTTCTTGAGGGCCTTCTACATGCTGCTCCCCCAGATCTCATCTGCACAAGGCACTTGACGGCATCCCTTTTAAACCTCCCAGCAACCCTGCCAGTGAGTTACTATATCTACACTTTCAGATAAAGGACAGACTCGGAGAAGGTAAAAGTGGTCTCCCAAGTGAGAAGTGAGAGGCCGAGTGATAGACAGCTCTGTCTGAAGTTCATGCACTTTGCATCTAAACCAGTTGCAAGGGCTCATTCTCCATGCTTGGTTTATAGAAAGCCAAGGAATGAGCCCTCCTGCCTGTGTGGTTTGCTGCAAGGGGCCCCTGCCTCTCCCCTGGTGACTGGGTCAGTTTCTCTAGGTGAAGCATTAGTGGTAGGTTACTGCTCAGGGTAGTTACGTTGTGATACCTGTGGCTGGTTCTTTGAGAGGCCAAGAGGAAACATTCAGAGCAGAGATCCATCCTCACCCATTCTGTGCACCTGGGAAGCCCCAGAGTCCCCTCCCCTGCAGAAGATCAAGAAACAGTCTTTGTGGGTTCTTTCCATTTCCCTAGCCCCAGGCTTTTTTCAGGCTGCAGTGCTTTTTTTACTTTGAAGCTCTGTAGCCAGGCTCAGTGTTTCATCTGTGCAGACTGGTCCCAGTGGGAAGCTGAGACAGCTGATCAGTGCTGGGCTTTCTAAGGCTTTGGGTCCCTGAGCCGTCAAGGGCACATAGCTCATCTCCATGGAAATCAGGAGGAGGAGAGGAGCTTGAGAGGATGCCTGCTGCAGCCTTGACATGCCATGTCTGCAGAGAGGCCAGTCAGCCACCACACAGCTGTCTAGATGGGGGGACCAAACCTGGCCCCACTGTAGAGGGGAGCTGGGCTTGATCCTTCCTATCTGAGGAGGGTAAGAAGGTCCCAATGCCCCCAGTACGTGGCAGCTTCT
The DNA here is from genome assembly GCF_027406575.1 of Nycticebus coucang. Taxonomy (NCBI): domain Eukaryota; kingdom Metazoa; phylum Chordata; class Mammalia; order Primates; family Lorisidae; genus Nycticebus; species Nycticebus coucang. The sequence goes on from NC_069795.1 coordinate 87,779,365, forward strand.
CAGTAGCACACTGGTAAGGGACATTACCACTTACAGAACACCTTACAGAATAGCTAATCATATTCTTTATCTCTTTTGTTCTCAAAATAACCCAGTGCAGTAGATTTTATTATTATCCCTGTTGTGGACTGGATTGTGTTTCCTCTCTCACCCCACCAAGTTCATATATTGAAGCCCTAACCCTAGGACCATATTTGACCATATTTGAATGTGACCATATTTGAAGATAGGGCCTTTAAAGAGGTGATGAAGTTAAAATGAGGCCCTGAGGAGGGCCCTAATCCAATCTAACTGGGGTCCTTAAGAGGAGATTTGGACCCAGAGAGGGACACCGGGGGTGCGCATGCGCAGAGGGGCAACCATGTGGTGAGGCAGCAAGGTGGTGCCAGGCCGTGGGAGGGCGGTGACCTCAGAGGAAACCAACCCTGCTGGTACGTTCCGCTCAGACTTCCAGCTTCCAGACCTGTGAGGAAGTGAATTCCTGTTGTTTAAGCCACCCAGCCCATGGTAGTTGGTTATGGAGGCCCAGGCAGACTAATCCAGCCCATTTTAAAAATGTGAAAACAGACTCTGAGAGAACAAAAGACCTCCCCTAATGACACCACAGTTAAGCTATTAGCCCTATGCTCAGGGACTTAGTGAACAGTTCCCCAGCTTCTTCTCTTACCTTTGTGACTCCAATTGTCTACCAGAGGCCATTTATTTAGTGACAAATTTCTATTTGCATTTCCAAACAAGATGCATACCCCTGCTGGTAAGAGCTCAGATCGCATTAGCTAACCAGTGTTATCCATTAGAGGGATAGTATTCCAGCCCAAACCAATCACACCTAATATCATAGTTTGCCCATATTGCTGTATCCCAGTAGGGGGGCAGTGCATGAAGGTTTTATTACAGTACACAGATACTCTGTGCCACAGGCCAAGCTTCCTTGCCACTATACTGTTATGGTTTAAAAACTCTCGGTTCCACCACATAGTCAGGGGCTCAGCACCTCTATTTAAGGATGCTTGATTCCCTGAGCTGTTCCATTGAGGGTCCCAGACTTGGACTCTGATGTGCTGATGGGTGGGGAAGGAATTGAGGGTAGGAAGGCATCCTCTTAGGCTAAGGATATCCCACACTGCAAGAGAAGAGCCCAAATCAGGACACTCAGAGTTTCCCTTGTATCTTGAATGATTGAATTTTCATTAACGTGAACCAGCAACCAGGATAAGAATGGGCAAAACAAGTGATATATTAAGGAAGATAGGTGAAAACCAGGCGGGGTAGTCATTGCCCACTATAATTAGGTAAGCTAATTCACGGACAACCTATTACTGATTTCAATCTGGGCAAGAATAGTCAGTTCCTTGTATCTGTAGGTTCTACATTGTGGATTCAACCAACTGTAGGTCAGAAATATTTTTTTAAAAAATACATGTTTGCATCTGTACTGAACATGTACAGACTATTTTTCTTGTCATTATTCCCTAAACAACTATTTACAGAGTATTTACATTGCATTAGGTATTATAAGTAATGAAGAAATTTAAAGTATATGGGAGTTTTCTCTGTATTCTTTTCTGTAAAAAAAGTAAAATAAAGGGCTCGGCGCCTGCAGCTCAAGCAGCTAAGGCTCCAGCCACATACACCAGAGCTGATGGGTTCAAACCCAACCCGGGCCTACCAAACAACAATGACAACTACAACCAAAAAAAATAGCCAGGTGTTGTAGCCAGCTACTTGGGAGGCTGAGGCAAGAGAATCGCTTAAGCCCAGGAGTTTGAGGTTACGGTGAGCTGTGATGCCACAGCCCTCTCCCCAGGGTGACAACTTAAGGCTGTGTCTCAAAAAAAAAAAAAAAATACATAAAAATAAAATCAAATAAAATAAAGTATATGGGAGCATTTCTGTAGGTTATATGCCTGCAGTCCCTAACCATCAGTCCCTAACCACCTAACTCACGGCCTACTATGCAGCCTGGTTCCTAACTGGTTCCAACTGGTATTGGTCTGTGGCCTGTTAGGAACCAGGCTGCATAGTAGGAGGTGAGTGACAGGCGAGTGAGTACCGCTTACCTGTGCTTACAGCCTCCCCCTATCCCTCGCATCACTGCCTGAGCTCTACCTCCTGTCAGATCAGCAGTTGTGTCAGATTCTCATAGGATCGTGAACCCTACTGTAAACCGCATATGTGTGAGATCTAGGTTGTGTGCTCCTTATGAGAACCTAATGCCCCCCACCATGGTCCATGGAAAAATCGTCATCCATGAAACCAGTCACTGGTGCCAAAAAGCTTGGGGACCACTGTTATATGCAAATACAACACCATTTTACATCAGAGTCTTGAGCATCTGCAGAGGTCCTGAACCAATTCCCCAGCGATACTGAAGGAATGACTGTATTTATTATTAATAATTATCTTTTTCCTTCTTTCAGCCAAACCTGTCAAAATTATTGGCGCTAAAGCATCTATCTTATTCAACTTAATCAACAAACATTTATTGGGAGCCTGCTATATGCCAAGGGCTGGGCTAGTTGCTAGGGGTACGAAGATAAACAAAACAAGAAAGCAATCCTGCCTTCAATTCACAAGGGAGTTGGACAGTGGTATGTACAAAGGCAATTATCACTGTGTGAAATTACTATCTAAGCACAAGAGAAGAACAGGTGCCTGGGATATCCCAAGAGGCTAAACAAGGGTTCTTCAAGCACAGAGATACTTGCACACCTAGGTAAGGACTTAGACACACTTTTTTATTTTTGGCCTCCAGATCTCCCAAAGGGTCTAAAGGGAAAGTGAACAGGTCAGAGGTACCATTTAGATACAAGTACTCTGCGAGTCTTCACCCAGCAGTGTTGAGCTCTGACCCCTTCTCCAGACAGGGGGCAGAGCTAAGGAAGTAAAATCAAAATGGGCTATTGAGATAAAAGAAGTGGGAAAGGGATCAGAGTCAGGGAAGAAATTAAAGGAAGAAAAACTGATAAAGTGAGATGCCCACTTAATCTAAAGCTCACTTTCATTTCCGGTCTTTGCATGGAGGTATAAAACTATGAAGAACACTGAAGATTTAAGAAATGCTTTTAGCCCTAATATTATGGTTTAGGGACTTGTACTCTGCTCTAAGAAGGTAGATAGACCACTGGGAGTTGACAGGGTGAGTGTGGAGAAAAAGGAAAGTGAAAAGAATAGATCTTGAGTGCCCACTCTCTGCCAACCGCTTCAACATACACGTCTGTCATTTAAACATCATAACCACACTTCGAGGTCAATATCATTATTTCAATTTTTCAGTTGAAAAAGCTCTAGATCAAAACAGTAAGGAAGAAACATTTATATTCTTATTCACTCCAACTTGTGTGTATGGTTTGGGCAGTTTTACTGCCTACGGCTCAAGTTCTTAAGGATGCTTCAGAATCTTCCAGAGGGCTTGTCAGAACACAGACTGCTGGGCCCAACCCCAAGAGTATCTGATTCAGTAGGTCTGGAGTGAGGCCCAAGAATTTGTATTTCTAGCAAGTTCCCAAGTGATGCTGAGGCTGCTGGCCTAAGATCAGGCTCTGAGAACCACTGACCAAGGGGATGGATGATCACCCAATAACCTACCTCAGTGGCTCCCATACTGTGCACCATTTTGGAATAACCTGGGGTTCTTCAAAAACATATACTGATGCCTAGCTCCTGTTCCCACACACTCTGATGTAACTGGTATAGGGCACAACCTGGGCATCATCCTTTCTAAAAGCTCCCCAGGTAAGTCTGACACTCAACAAAGTTTAAGAACCAATGGCCTATCCTCCTTTCTCCTAGACTGTAGTCCCTGTGACCACCATCCACTTCAGCTGTCCACTATGGGGACCATAGATAGAACTTGTCATCAACTAGCAATGCTCACAGCACCTCTTCCCAATCCTCTCTCCCTCTGCTTCAGGACACCTGTTCCTAGAACTCATCAAGTCTTCTCCTTGCCTTCTCCCTTTTCATCCAGTCTTTCATCTCCTTCTCTATTCAGTCTAGACCCTACGATACAGTAAATACTGCAGCCACCCTCCACTAATGGCCAATAGCTTCAATCCCCTTGTTCTTTTTTGATCAGATTTATCTGGGAGAATTTGAGGAGTAGTATCTAAATCAAAATGCAGGCAAGAAAGTTCAGGGAAGCTTCTCGAAAAAAAATTTTTTTTTTTTGCAGTTTTTGGCCTGGGCTGGGTATGAACCTGCCACCTCTGGCATATGAGGCCGGCGCCCTATTCCATTGAGCCACAGGCGCCACCCAGCTTCTCGAAATCGATGACAATTGACCTGAGTCTTGATAGTCAAGTAAAAGTGGGAGAGAACATAATGTAGAATATGCATAAGAGGATAAAGCAGGGGAACAGTGGGACTTCTCTGGGGAATGGCATATTGTGGTGTCTGTGGAGAGCAGGTACTTAATCCTATGTGGACAGGAAGTAAACCAGCAAAAGCCGCCCCTTAACACATGGGGGTGGGCCTTGGGGATCAGGCCAGAGAGTTAGATGATGTTCTAACATCATCTTTATAACTACAAAAAGAAGTGAGTAGCTTTTCGAAAATGGCTTTTAAGTTATGACATTATTACCTACTTATAGAAAATGGGAAATGCCCAGAAAAGCAGAAAAGAAAAAAATAGCCATTACCTTTAATTTAATTACCTAGAACTCCTCGCTGTTAAGATTTTACTGAATGTAAGTTATATCCTGCCTTTACATTATAACTGGTCAGGTGCTTTAGAGTGGGGTCAAGAGATGGAGAAAGAATCACTTGCGGCCAAGGAGTTCAAGACCAGGCTGGACAATATCGTGAGACTGTCTCTAAAAAAATATTAAAAATTAGCCAGGAGTGGTGGTACACACCTATAATCCTGGCTACTTGGGAAGCTTGAACCCAGGAGTTCAAGGCTGCAATGAGCCATGACAAAGCATGCTTTCTGTAAAATAATTAAAATGAGCAAAACATTATAACAAACAACATACTTAATTGTTCCTGAAACTTTGTAAATATTTTAATAGCTACAAAAAACTCCATCATATGGATACCATATCACTTATCTAACTATTTCCATATAGGTAAAACTGAGGCAGAGGGAAGGATTAATATACCTATTTGCACAAACGTAGTTCTACCAGTGATCTTTATGATCAATGCCAAGAAAGAAATCAGTGGATCATGCAGCACGAAAGTTTTAGACTCTAACTACAATTGGCCAAATTCTTTCCAAAAGGTTTTCTGCTGTTCCACATTTTCAGTATAGAAGTACACACGTTGCATCTTCTCTTCTCCAGCACTTAGTGTTGTGAGGATTTTGGGTGTGAATGACATGACCAGGTTTGTATTTACAGAATTGCATCTTGGAAGCCAAACCGAGTGGTCCAGATTGGGATGCTTATTATCCCTCCTTTGCTTCCACATCTTTCTTTTTTCATTTTTCCATTGTTTATCTTCTTTCTTTCCTGGAAAGAGTATATTATGTGTTCACTGCACACAAAGCATCATGTAAGGCTTTATTACCAAGGAATAAACAAGAGCAAACCTGAAAGGCCCAGCTCTGTGGCTGCAGCAAGTTCTCCTTGGCCCACAGAACCTCTTTCTCTAGCTCTGGCAAAAAAGAAGAGTCTCTGGACAGTAATTCTCCTTTGGGAAAAATATTTTTTATATTTTGCAATGAATTTGCCAAGTGGGTTTACTGCTAAATTAATTCTTTTCCCTCTATCCTGTGACTTTCCAACTCCACACATTATCATCCCTAGGCCTGCAGTGTCCTCTCCTCTTCCTCTTTTCCACCCAGCATATTACGTTGGCATTCGTTCATCCTCCACGACCTTCCTTAAATAACTGTGCCACCTTCCTTCTGTACCTTGCTCAGTCAGAATCAGTCACTCAGGCTTCATTGATCCTATAGTTCAATTACAGCATTTTCTACACCCGACTCTGTTCCTCCCTCTTAGGGAAGAGTCTTTCGAGAATAGAACATTTTGTATCCCCAGTTCTTAACACAGCGTCTAGCACCTAGTTGTTACTCAGTAACTGCTGCATGAGTAAGTGAATTTCTGTTTTACTAAGATGCACAGACATTCCATCTTAAATATTAATGAGGTGAGTGTAGAGACAATATAAAGATGACATGGATTGCCAGAATCACACTCTAAATTCTTGGTGCCTAAGGGAAAACAAGACACCTGGTATATCAGATGTCCTGAACTGGGATTCTGTGTTTAAATATTGACTGTCCTATGTGCCTAGACCAGTGGTTCTCAACCTCCCTACTGCCACAGCCCTTTAATACAGTTCCTGTGGGTCACGATCCACACATTGAGAACTGCTGGCCTAGACACTGACCTGCATTCTGTTCTCTTTACTTTTAGCTACAAATTTAATTTATATCCAAGTACCTCCCTTCTAGAGGAAGTAAAGAGAATTAAGTGATGCCAGAATCTCCCAATGTGCATTCAAGTAAAAAACTAATACCATGGGGCAGCGCCTGTGGCTCAGTCGGTAGGGCATGGGCCCCATATACTGAGGGTGGCAGGTTCAAACCCAGCCCCAGCCTAACTGCAAGAACAACAACAACAACAAAAATAGCCGGGCGTTGTGGTGGGCGCCTGTAGTCCCAGTTACTCGGGAGGCTGAGGCAAGAGAATCACCTAAGCCCAGGAGTTGGAGGTTCCTGTGAGCAGTGTGATGCCACGGCACTCTACCAAGGGTAACAAAGTGAGACTCTGTCTCTACAAAAAAAAAACAACTAATACCATGGGCTAATTTAAGGCATCACACAAAGAAAAGGGTCTTGTGGTCTGATAAGTTTGGGAAACAAAGTTAAACAGACTTCTTTACTGTGGGCTTCTTGGCAGGCATTCTAGGAAGCTGAAAGAAAGATCAGTTAGGCAATGGGAGAAAAGCAGAACAGCGGTTGAATCTTGCCTCACTAGTAGTCATCCTGGCCTCTTTATGGCAGGGAAAATTCAGAGAGCAAAATCCTAGGCAGAATGGTGAGAAGTATGGCATGATCCTAGCCCCTTCCCCTGCATTCATCCCCTCAGTCCTGCAGCGGGCCAGCCCCGCCCCCACCCACCCACCCGTGCTGATGAGATCAGCCTTCATTACGGCTCTTCTAGAGCCAGGAAGCAAGGTAATGTGTGGGAAGTGATAGCTGCAAGGTAATGTGTGGGAAGTGATAACAACTTCAGAGTTAAAGCCATTCAACAGGAAAATTTGTTAAAAGACCAAGACATTGTAAGGCTGAAACACTTGAGTCTATTAAGTCTCCTGCTTCTTAGAACATTTTGTTACCAGGGAATGTTTCAAGGAGGGAAAACACTGAACTATTACAGTACCGTGAGATACCAAAGCCTGGTACAAAGAGCAACGCTTTACAAGACATCTGTCTCTGCCACTAGAGAAACTCCTTAAAAGTTCTGCTTCTCTTTTCCCCTCCCCTTCCTTCCCCCAACATAACTCCTCCACCCTCCTCACCCCTAGATGCTCTCTATACATTTCTTACCTCCTCCTCCTCCTCCTCTTCCCCTCTCCCCCCGCCGCCCCCCACACACACACTCATAGCTCTTACTGTTTTCACAGGCACTATTAGAATGACTTGGTAAGCCAAGACTATCAAATGGCTATTCAACCCTGCTAAAGTTGAATTTACCTATTTGGTAAGAAGGGGACTCATTACATGACTAGGGGGTTAGAGGTTTAGTAGGTCCAAACTCCTTCAGAGAGCCTGGAGCAGTCTCCTAAACAAACAGCAATCTTCCATGGCTTCTTGTTCCAAGCCCTAGTGAGATGGAGAGCTTGAAAGGGGCAATATTTTTTAACAGACAGGCGTATTAGAGAAGGAGAATGGGAGTGTCGATAGATGTACAGGGGACGTGCTCCTCGCCTGTCACAGAAAGACCAGTGCGATGTGTGTGTCTGTTGGCAGCTGATGGCCGTTAGTGATCATTAGTAGTTTGGACTGTAGCAGTGTTGACACGTTTGTGGTCGGCCCAATGGTTTGTTTAACTGTCTTCATTAGAAATACATCCATCAAGAGAATGTTTTTCAAACAATAGCCTTCCACAGAAAAACGTAAGGGCAAGCCCAAATATCTCCTTGCCAATCTTTATAAACACTGTTATACTACACCAGGAAGCACTTTGGTAGACAGAAGCCATCTGTTAAATAAACAAAATCATTAAAACAGACACAGCTACTTGGGAGGCTCGAGCCTCCTTTGAAAGTTTGTAAATATTAACAGGATGATGGTGATTAGCCACTTCTGAGAAAGGTACTTTTGCCTTGGTTAGACAAATTAATGGAAGTTTTTTAAAAAAATCTGCCTTTTTCAGTTTAATGAAGTCCCATTTGTTTATTTTTGTTGTTGTTGCAATTGCCATGGCAGTTGTCTTCATGAAGTCTTTCCCCAGGCCAATATCTTCCAGTGTTTTTCCTATGCTTTCTTGGAGGATTTTTATTGTTTCATGCCTTAAATTTAAGTCCTTTATCCATCTTGAATCAATTTTTGTGAGTGGGGAAAGGTGTGGGTCCAGTTTCAGTCTTTTACATGTAGACATCCAGTTCTCCCAACACCATTTATTGAATAGGGAGTCTTTCCCCCAAGGTATGTTCTTGTTTGGTTTATCGAAGATTAGGTGGTTGTAAGATGTTAGTTTCATTTCTTGGTTTTCAATTCGATTCCAAGTGTCTATGTCTCTGTTTTTGTGCCAGTACCATGCTGTCTTGACCACTATGGCTTTGTAGTACAGACTAAAATCTGGTATGCTGATGCCCCCAGCTTTATTTTTATTACTAAGAACTGCCTTAGCTATACGGGTTTTTTTCTGGTTCCATACAAAACGCAGAATCATTTTTTCCAAATCTTGAAAGTATGATGTTGGTATTTTGATAGGAATGGCATTGAATAGGTAGATTGCTTTGGGAAGTATAGACATTGCTTCTGTACAGCTAAGGAGACAACAACCAAAGCAAAGAGACAACCTACACAATGGGAAAGGATATTTGCATATTTTGAATCAGACAAAAGCTTGATAACTAGGATCTATAGAGAACTCAAATTAATCCACATGAAAAAAGCCAACAATCCCATATATCAATGGGCAAGAGACATGAATAGAACTTTCTCTAAAGATGACAGACGAATGGCTAACAAACACATGAAAAAATGTTCATCATCTCTATATATTAGAAATGCAAATCAAAACAACCCTGAGATATCATCTAACTCCAGTGAGAATGGCTCACATCACAAAATCTCAAAAATGCAGATGCTGGCATGGATGTGGAGAGAAGGGAACACTTTTACACTGCTGGTGGGACTGCAAACTAGTACAACCTTTCTGGAAGGAAGTATGGAGAAACCTCAAAGCTAGACCTCCCATTTGATCCTGCAATCCCATTACTGGGCATCTACCCAGAAGGAAAAAAATCCTTTTATCATAAAGACACTTGTACTAGACTGTTTATTGCAGCTCAATTTACAATAGCCAAAATGTGGAAACAGCCTAAATGCCCACTAACCCAGGAATGGATTAACATGCTGTGGTATATGTATACCGTGGAATACTATTCAGCCATTAAAAAAAATGGAGACTTTACATCCTTTGTATTAACCTGGATGGAAGTGGAAGACATTATTCTTAGTAAAGCATCACAAGAATGGAGAAGCATGAATCCTATGTACTCAATTTTGATATGAGGATAATTAATGACAATTAAGGTTATGGGGGGGCAGAAAGAGGGACGGAGGGGGGGGGCCTTGGTGTGTGTCACACTTTATGGGGGCAAGACATGATTGCAAGAGGGACTTTACCTAACAATTGCAATCAGTGTAACCTGGCTTATTGTACCCTCAATGAATCCCCAACAATTAAAAAAAAAAAAAAAATCTGCCTTTTTATTTTGCTTCTGTTTCAAACGAATAAAAATTGTTGTAACAGTGAGTCTCAGGGCCAACACCAAACATTAATCCTGCCATTGCTTTTGCAGGAAATTGGGGAGGCATACTCCAAGCCTTAGGAACTTGGAAAAAGTGTCTAGATTCTGAATCAAATGCAACTGCCCCTGTGGGAGGCCATCAATCCTGAGAGACTCTGAACCCGAGCCTCTTATTTTCTTCCCCTCCTTTTCTACCAAAGGCCACAATAATCTGTTGTAGGGAAATCTTCTTTTCCTTGGCTTACATTAGGCACCTGGTGTCATGAAAGAGATCACTGACTTTCTTGAGGGTATCCAAGGAGGTGGCTCACCGGTGGCTCACCACAGGCCAAAGCTGAGGTTAATTCATCATCTATCATCACCGGTGGAGCCAAGATTTTAGAGACATTCAGAGAAGAGAGACTTGAAACAGCTATAAATAGGCCTTTATCAACATTTCTTAGTCCAAAACGATATATCTTTAGCTGCACTGGGGGGTTACAAATTATTTCAGAAATAACTGGTTCATTATTTGTGTTACTCTACATTTGAAGAGGCTTCTTGGTACGGCGACCTATTTATGGAATGTATGTTAATGTTCTGAATCAAAACCTTTTTTACTAGAACTGGGTTTCTATTCATGAAAAGATACATTTATTGACCTTTGGGGAAATGCCCTGTTCAGAGTGAGTATGAAAAAGCTGTTTGCTGGGAGATAAAAAGATACCACAGATCTAGGCTGGCCATCTGGGGACCAGACTTTCTGGCCAGAACCTGCCTGCGAAACGGAGAGATGTGTATGTGTTGTCTTACTCTGCAGACCTCAGTGACCAGCTCCTTGAAGTGGTGGGGCTGGAGGGAGCCATGGAGATGGGACAGATCTACACCGGCCTGAAGAGTGCGGGCAGGAGGTTGGCCCAGTGCTCCTCTGTTACCATCAGGTATGCCTTCTGAGTACCTGGCAATCTCTGAGTCTCCCCACGGCCCCTTGCAGACAACAACCAGGAAGCCATCTTTGAGTTTCAGTGCAGGGAGAGTGGGGCGTAGAAGCTTGATAACATTTGTAAAGAACATCATAGACCATCTTCCAAGCATCAGGTATTGCAGCCATCCAGGACATTGACTTGTGGATCCGCCACAACCAATTTTACTGTTTTCTTAAAATGCCTTGGTGAAATTCTTCAAATGCGAGTATAAGAGTAAGAGACCCAGAAACCAAAGGTCCAAATTTTTGCTGCTTTTCTTTCTTTACAAATTAAAATGTAAGACATATGCCAGAGGGCAAACTCATAAAAAGCAGATTTGCTTGAGCCCAGGAGTTCAAGGCTGCAGTGAGATATAATCAGGGCTGTGGTACTCTGTTGCCTGGGCAACAGAGCCAGGAGCGAGACCTTGTCTCTAAAAAAAAAAGAAGATAAAACAAACAACAACAAAAATAAAAACAGGTGCTTCAAATGCTATTTCCTACATGTCTTCGTATGCTAAACCATCAACATCAGTACACCTGTCTTAATTGCCGAAAAATGACAACTATTGGGGATAGACCACACAGCTTCGCCACTGCAGGCTCTGAGGCGAGATGGGGACTACCAGAGGGGTCCCTTGGATTCCGGTCGCCTTTGTTTAATCAATGCAACTAGTCACGTTTTGTCTCAAATTCTTTCCCCACCTGATTATTTCAGAAATATTTATTCCTTTCCTTTTTCCATTTGATTGCTACATGTCAAATCCATTAATATACCCTGGAGATCTCCCAGAGGGGACCACAACATACAGGATTTTCCTGAAGGTGTTTGACCACTGAACCCTTTTCTCCCACAACCTCTTGGACGAGTGTCTTCAAAGCACCTTCAAGAAACTCCACTCCTGGCACTACCACAGCTGGCTCCCCGATGGTGCTTGGCCAAAGGCCTTTTCCACTAACCCCTTGTCTTTATTCTCCCTCTTTGCCTTCTCTGCCTTTCCTATTCCCCAGAGCTTTGCTCTGCTTTATTTCTGAGCTATTGTTGTGCTGGGGCCCGGGTTTCCAGATTAATCTCTCTAGCCTTGGCCCTCCTCCAGGACTCTCGTCCTGAATGGATCCAGTCTGTGAGCATATCGAAGCCATAACTTATGTAGACCACAGAGAACATAATATGCTGATCCCTGAGGAATCAGCAAAGCCGTGGAGAAGGGGGAGGACTTTTCCTTCACATTCAGGTGATCTATTTCCAGATGGAAACAGAGGGGATGAGCCCAGAGCCCCATCCTTCTGGGCATTTCCCAAATACACTCCTCAGCTCCAAGAACCAAAATGCCACTCTTTCCTCTTATTATTAGTTTTTGTTATTAGGCTTATTGTTTTTATTATTAAATATCCTCAGGGTTAGTCAGAGAAGCATCACATCAAAACACCGCTTTCCCCTCTCATTTTATAATTTCAAAAACAGAGCAGATGCCAAGCCCAGGCGAGGTCTTCTCAGCCAGGGGGTGGTAACTATTCCCCACTCACCCAGAACAGAGGCCTCCAAAGAGCCAGCCTTTCCTCCCAAAGGCAATGTGGTCCACATTCCTAACTTCTACAGAATGAAGTCAGAAGACCTCATCTCCTTCCTTTTACGGGTCCTTCTTCCTGCTAAAGGAGCGTCGACCCAAGCAGGAAGCCCACACTTTCTCCACTCCCCTCCTCCTACCCATGGAGACATTCTTGGATGACTTTCTTTCCTGCTAAGCCAGGTCCACAGTTCATGCAACCCCAGAGCATACTGTTGTCCAGGAGATTAAAAAGGATAGAGGTTTGGACCAAGTGTAAGGCGAGACACACTCAGACCTGAGCTGTACCTGGTATAGGTTAGAGACGTTACCTCATTGACGTGATGCAACCTCTCACTCAACGTGGAGACCGGGCCTTTCTCTATTTCCGAGGGGGTTTTGGCACACACTGCAGGCTCTCTGGCTGGTTGTTTGACGGAGGAGGGTCTGCTCAGCAGTGTTGCTGCCTGATGGACATTATTTCCCAGACTTCTGCGGATTTCACTGCTCACCTACAGCAGTGTTCCACAAAGTGGGGTCTGAGGCCCAAGGCAATAAAATCACCTGCACCCCCCCTCCATTACAATGCAGATTCCTGGGCCTGGCCCCCAGCCTGCCATGCGGGAACCCCTAAGGTGGGCTCAGAAATCTATTTTTAACAAGTGCCCAGGAAAGCCTTCAAGAAACACTGCTAGATGGGCAGATAACATCTTCCCAGTTCTGCTTTCCTTCTGGGTACAATCTTGATTTTGCAACTCCAAGAAGCTTACTGTGTTTTTTTGGTTTTCCTGGTTCCAGGACCAACAAGCTGCTGCCAATGCAAGTGGATGGGGAGCCCTGGATGCAGCCGTGCTGCACGGTGAGTCTTGCCAAGCTTTGAAATGGGAGTGAGAAGCTTTATTTACCTTTCATATTAAGTCAGACCCCTTTGGGCACTGACTCAGTATGAAACTGCTGAATCTCAGAGTTGCAGGGACCTTGGAGGATTATCTAATGCAGCCCCTCTTCCACTCTACACTTCCATCCACTAGTTTACCTGCCAAACTTTTATTGGATGCCTGCTGTGTGCCAGGCACTGTGAGGCACTGATTACAAAACTGAATGAGACATAGACCCATCCACAAGGAGCTCATCATCCTAGCTGGTGAATCCTGAGACTTCATCCCCAGTATCCTCGACATCTTCAGCTTGACTCATTCCAGTGGCTCGGATCAGTCTAATTGCTAGAAAATGTTTCCTTATGTGGAAGCCAAATCTGTACACCTGCCCTAGAACTTCCAGCCCAGGGCTCTGACCACTGGACCTCCAGGAGAATATTCTGCACGTGCATGGACACACTTTATTTACCACAGGTGCACCCACAGTCCTGAGGAGCTATTTGAAAACTCCACTGAAAGACTCAGCACACAGGTTATTCATCTTATTTACGGCATTGTCATCTACAACCTTGCCCAGTGCCAGGTCTGTAGTAGTTGCACACCATTATGTTGGATAATGAATAAAAGACTGAACAAATGAACAAACAAAAAATAGAACACCCTCATTCCCTGACTTGCCATGTCTGGGTTAGCTCTCCTTTTAGCACTGTTACAAGACCACACATCTTCCTTCTCAGCTTGAAACTGTGGTAGAGAGAAACCACTGTCCTGGTTTTTAGGGCCTGTTTTCAGGACTGGGATATTTTATGATATTTATTATCACAAATATGAAAATTTCAAAAGACAAAATTTGTGCTTCTAAGCTTCTTCATGCTAGTGTAGTATTCAGATACCTCAACAACCTGCTATTTTGAGCCCTTCAGAATATCAAGTTGTCTTCGCCTAGAGAGAGAGGCTTTTCGTGAGTCTGCTGAGATGGTCTGACATCGTCTGTTAAAGTTTTCAGAAGTAGAAATTGCTCTGCAAAAATCTTACCTCGATCTTATGAAAACTAAGAAAAAGATCAAAATATACTATAGCAAAAACTAAGAGTAGCTTCCCACCTTGCTGGAATCAGGAAGAATGGAGGGACTCGCTACTACTTATCATTTTATGGAGCTGAGTTTAAAAAATCTATCCAAGCTTCTCCCCCCTGTTTCTTGAAAAAAATATATATCAAAACTTCTCCTACCTGGTTCAGTGGTACCTAAAAATGAGTTGCCGTTCCTCTAAATCCAAGCACTGTTTTTAAAACAGCCACATACCTTCCCCATGCCTACGCCCACCCTCCCTCCTATTTGCCCTTCAGAATTCACAATTCACTATGAAAATATTTGTGATCCAATGGTGTTATGGTGTCGAGTCCAAACTGCTTGTTCTGCCACGACAGACTAGTGGCTTTCACAACAGAAATTTATTTTCTCACAGCTCTGGAGGCTAGAAGACTAAGACCAAGGTGCCGCAGGGCTGGTTTCTGGGGCGGCCTCTCCTCCTGACTTCCAGGCAGCTGTGTCCTCACATGGCCTTTTCTATGTTGCACTCACGTTTTCTCATCCCCTTCTCACAAGGGCACCAGTCCTAAGGGAGTAGGGCCCCACCATTGTGACCTCATTTAACCTTAATCCCCAAATTAGAAGAGCAGTAATAAAACAAACTCACGAGAAGCAGAAGGCAGAAAATAATAATAAAGATAAAAGTAGAAATTAAATAATTAAAAACAGGAAAATCTATAGCTAGTTTTTAAACATGTCAAATGTTCAAAACCTGATTTTTAAAAGAGAAAAACAGAGATCAGAGATATTAAAATATAATAAAGATGCAATATAAAATATAAATATAAATGTGTCAATGGCTTTATGTATTGTTATGTAAGACTATACATATTTATATATATTATCTTGATTCTGATAAATCTGAACATCTTAAGACAATGAATGAAAATCCTGGTAACCATTAACAAAATAGAAAATACTTTCATACAATTACATACAAAATGATCTTGAAACCAATGGTCTTATTGGTGAGATCATCTATACTATTTAGGAAATAAATACTTTGGTGTTTATAGTCTCATAGTCCAGGCAAAGATAGAAAGCCATCTTACCGATTGCAGAAAATGAAAACAGATACAATAACTTAACAAAAATTGGGCGGCACCTGTGGCTCAGTCAGTAAGGCGCCAGCCCCATATACCAAGGGTGGCGGGTTCAAACCTGGCCCTGGCCAAACTGCAACCAAAAAATAGCCGGGCGTTGTGGCGGGCGCCTGTAGTCCCAGCTACTCGGGAGGCTGAGCCAAGAGAATTGCTTAAGCCCAGGAGTTGGAGGTTGCTGTGAGCTGTGTGAGGCCACGGCACTCTACCGAGGGCCATAAAGTGAGACTCTGTCTCTACAAAAAAAAAAAAAAATAGAAACAAACATACACACCAATCTAGTTCAAGTATTGGTGGATAGAATTGAAAAATATGTCCAAAAAACATTGTTCATCCCTCAGAGTATATCAAAGGAATGACAAGTCTTCTAGTATTGGTTAAGATTTTTTAAATTACATGATTATATAAGTAGATTACCCAAAAGTATTCAATTGCATTTAACATTTCTGATTTTTTTTTTTTTTTCAGTTTTGGCTGGGTCTGGGCTCAAACCCGCCACCCCCGGTATATGGGGCTGGTACCCTACTCCTTGAGCCATAGGCATGTGATTTTTAAAGATTAAAAACGTCTAGAAAACATAAAATCAGAAAAATAGTCCCCTCAATTAAAGAAAAATGTCTATGATAGACCAATAACTAATGTTTTGCTTAGTAGTAAAACACTACAGGAATTCTCATTGAATCATGAACAAGATGTGTATGGAAGTTCTAGCCAATGCACCGTACATGAAACGGAAATAAATACAGAATCTGGCAGCAGTAACTCTCTTTTGTGCTTAGGTGTGATACCGTTAATGTTACAGAATTATATGTTTATGATTTTGTAATAAAAGATTGGTATAAATTACCAGCTCATAAAAAGGGGGTGTTATTTGTATGGTTACTTATGCATGTAATTCTGTAACATAACAATATCACACTCAAACACAAAAAAGTGTTACTTCTGCCGGACCTTGTATAACTACTGTATTTGGAAGAGTCAAAACTGCCATTATTTGCAGTTGATTTGATTATGTACATAGAAAGCTAATAGAACCAACTGAAAACTTCATAGGATAAATTATTTCAATTAAGCCCTATAGAAAAGTAGATAAAAATTAAGTTTTCCTATCTGTCTGCAATAGCCAATCCAAAGAATATAATAGGAAAAACTTAATCTATCTTAATAATAGCCAAAAAAGCCATAATATACTAAACTGAATTGAGGAAAATTATCATAAGACTTAACCAATTCAAAAAAAAAAAAAAATAAGACTCGGCTCAGTGCCTGTAGCTCAAGCAGCTAAGCTGCCAGCCATATACAGCAAAGCTGGCAGGTTCAAATCCAGCCCAGCCATAATAATTTGAAAAATGTACTATTGGCATAATATGATAGATAAATTAATATAGAAAATAACTCTTAGAAGCCCTAGTAAATAGAATTAATTAAGGAGAAAGAAGAATCATGAACTAATTAAAAGGAAATGGACTGTTTAACATATGACATCCAAGAAATTGCCTGTTGGGAAAAATGTCTCTTTTTTTTTTTTTTTTTTGAGACAGAGTCTCACCATGTTGCCCTTGGTAGAGTGCTGTGGCATCACAGCTCACAGCAACCTCAAACTCTTGGGCTTAAGTGATTCTCTTGCCTCAGCCTCCCAAGTAGCTGGGACCACAGATGCCTGCCACAACGCCTGGCTATTTTTTTATTATTGTTATCATTGCTGTTTTAGCAGCTCCTGGCCAGGTTCAAACCCACCAACCCTGGTGCATGTGGCTGGCACCCTAACCACTGAGCTATGGGCACCAAGCCAAAAAATGTCATTACGTACCAACTTCTTACCTCAAACTATATTCCAAAACAAACATACAAAAAAAAAACCCTCCAATTTTGTTATTAGCTCTCAGGAAAAAAAAGAAAAAGATTATAATTACACTGTGGGCAGAGACTTTCTAAGGAAAAAAGTATATATTTAACTATTAACCAATATATTTGACTAATAACCAATATTAGCCTTAATGCCTATCAAGTATAAAGAAACCAGCTCTTAGAATCCAGCAGAAAAAAATGCTAACAATGCAATAATGAACAGACACATTACCAAAGAAATGCCATGAGCTGATAAACCTATGAAATAATATTTAATATAACAAATTTTTGAAAAAGAAAAGATTTTCAGATTAATAGAGTGCAAAAGCCACACCTTAGTTCATTTACCAATTAGCACAATATTTTTGTTTATTTGTCTTAAGATAATATTCATTGCTGTCGAGTGTATGGTGAGGTCAGTGCACTTGGACAGTAAGGCGGGAGTATAGACAGATACAGCCATTCTGGAAAGCATCAAAAGCCACATATAAGGAACTCCTATAAATATTGATATACATTGATCTAGTTCATTTTCTTCCCTCCTTAAAAATTGTTCATATAGCTCTATGAATTAATTGTAAATAAAATACAGATTATCAAAAACATAGAGATTGATTTATAAGAATGCCAATTTCTATCATTCCTTATAGGCAAACACTGGAAATTACCTAAAAGTTTAACATTTAGGGAAAGTTTTCAAGAAGCTATGTGAGATTCATCATATAGAGTCATTTTCAGCCACTGAAAATCATAGTTAATAAATATTTAATGATATCAAAAATGCTTGTGAAATAGTAAATGAACACAGCTGATTAAGATGATGATTTCAACTTTATTAAAAACATACATAAGCATGGAAACAAAACAGTATACCAAAATGTTTGACAGTCATTACCTCTGTGTGATTGTTAGATTTTCTGTATTTTTAAAATTCTTAAAAATGAAAATATATTTATTTATGCATAGAAATATAGGTATAGGGTGGCGCCTGTGGCTCAGTGAGTAGGGCGCCGGCCCCATATACCAAGGGTGGCGGGTTCAAACCCAGCCCCGGCTGAACTGCAACCAAAAAATAGCCGAGCGTTGTGGCGGCCGCCTATAGTCCCAGCTGCTCAGGAGTCTGAGGCAGGAGAATCGCTGAAGCCCAAGAGCTAGAGGTTGCTGTGAGTCCTGTGACATCATGGCACCCTACTGAAGGCAGTAAAGTGAGACTCTGTCTCTACAAAAAAATAAAAGAAATATAGGTATATAAAATATATATTTATTACAGAAACATCTCTCATGCTAGCAGCACTCTTATGCTTCACCATCACAGTTAGGTACCATACTTCGAGCTTCAAAATTCAGAATCTTCTCCCAGAATCAGATCACAGCAGAATCTCAAACACGAAAATGATGCAAGTTATGTAGTTCAGTTATTCTCAAACTCACATATATATCCAAATAACCTAGAGGTGTTTTAAAATACAGATTTCTGGGCCACATCCCAGATTTTTGATTCAGTAGGTCTGAATGCCTGAGAATTGGCATTTTCTAACAAGTTCCAAGGTGATACCAGTGCTGATCTTGGGACCACGGTTTGAGAATCAATAATCTAGTCAAACTTCACAGTTTGTCAGTAAGCTCCACCCTTCTCCATCCCTTGGGAAACCTGATCGTCCAGTTACAATTGAAGGCCTCTGATGTCAGGAAATGCTCTCACCAAGATCTCAGAGAACGCAGAAACAGGGAAGACCTGGAGACTATGCAAACTGTCCCTCCTTCCTGAGCCTCACACCAACCTGGACTATTTCCTTAACTTTTTAAAATATTACAGAAAAGATTTTAGACCCTTCAGGTTTGTGCTTTTCTGTTTACTTCTAGTTAAAATTAGGGCAGACCTCAGACACTTCCCAAATGGTGTGAGAAGGGGCCACACTTAAAGTTATTGGCTATTTTACTAGGCATTATCTGAATCATTCTCCCTCAGAGGGCAATATTTAGGAAGGACTCCCTCAGTTTATTGCTTCTCTTGAAGTAGTAAAAATGTGTTGATTTGTGAGTAATGCCCCCCCCAAACAAAGTCCACCCCCAGCACTAGTGAGGTTTAAAATTTTTTTCTCTTTTAAAGTAGAAGTAGTTTTGTGAATGCAGAGTCTACTATATCACGCAAGAGTCCACTCTACCCATTCTCTCTGTATTAGAGCAGAAAACTAACATGGGACTATAGTCCTCTTTGGGGCCTGTCAGGTGTTGTGTTATGAATGGTTTCTAAGAAAATCAACTAATTATCTGACTTGCTCAATTACCAAAAAAGTGTAGGATTTAACTACAGAAATGTGTAATACTCTACCATGGATGGAAAAGGTGGGCTTAGCCACATCTAGCTACTTTCTAAAATAGGATCTTAAGTGTCTTACTCACTAGCCCCCTAATTTGGAGGTAAGAGACTGACATCTCTTTGCCTAGAAAAGAGGATATGATCTCATGCTTCTCTCAGTTATCTGGAGTAATAGAATCCACAAAGCTGACCAACATGTCATGTTACCCAAGATCCCCAAACTCCTCCCCTATCAAGACTTAGGTCAGAAATGCTGAAGAAACAAACTAAAGTGATTTTTTGAGTTTCACTTCCTCCTCTTTGCCCTAGAGGTGCTAGCAAGCAAATAAATAGCTCAGCTGAAGGGAGAAAAATGAGAAGCAAAGGTCTGCTACCGTCTAAAAGCAATGGGCTCTACTAGTAGAAATGGTAGACAGTGCCCCAGCTACCCCAGACACAGCTATGTCTGTGGCCAAGAGGTGCTCTTTCTTCTTGGGTGTAAACCTCAGTCGACACGTGTACGGGCCGTGCTCTGAGAAGGGAATACCATGGTGAATATACCGAAGTCCTTCTCGTCAAGGGAGCGCTCTCACATGAGCTCAGGAGTGAGAGGAGGCTTATCACAAGGGAATGTACCACAAATCTCTAATAATACGATCACAATGCCAAATTGCATGCCACAGATAAATGCTATCAGAGACTGCAAGCTGTGCCTCACTTCCATGAATTCTGGAATAAACAAAACACCAACAGAAAAACACACAGCACAAATTGGTGTCAGACATATCCTTGGCTTGTTCCTCTTATGACTAGAAAGACTGACCTGGCCATCCCCAAGCTGGCACAATACCATTTCAGGGTCATTTTCAGCTTTCATCACCAGGTTATGCTAATTGTCCACAATGTCCATTGCTTGGAGACTTAGAAATCTAAAATTGGCTTCTTAGTCAAACACCCCACTCCAGCTCACTCTGATGACAGCTGTTGAACAACTTCCCTCAAATTCTTTTTCTTGTCATGTTATTCTCCGTCTCTCAAGGTTCCTCGTTACTTCACATGAACCCAGTCTTACCACCTCCCCTCAAAGCCCTGCACCAGCTGTCCCAACCTGACCGCATTTCTCGCCCTTTGCCCTGCTCGACTTGTTCATCCACATGTCCTCTTCCCGGCACCTTCTCTCTCTCTTTTCTTTTTTTTTTTTTGTAGAGACAGAGTTTCACTTTATGGCCCTCGGTAGAGTGCCGTGGCATCACACAGCTCACAGCAACCTCCAACTCCTGGGCTTAAGCGATTCTCTTGCCTCAGCCTCCCGAGTAGCTGGGACTACAGGCGCCTGCCACAACGCCCAGCTATTTTTTGGTTGCAGTTTGGCCGGGGCCGGGTTTGAACCCGCCACCCTCGGTATATGGGGCCGGCCCCCTACCAACCGAGCCACAGGCGCCGCCCATTCTCTCTCTCTTTTCTCCAGCACATTTCCTTCTCTTCCTTCGAATCTTAAATTTCTTTCACTTCTCCCATCAGACTCCCCTGGTTCCTTATACACCTTTTTGATATCACCCGTTTTATCCCACATTTATTTAAACTTAGGGATGGGTCTCCCTCTTCAAGAGTTCGTCTGTTGTTCTCTGTGGTCACACTGTCATTTCCAGTAATGTAGAAACCACGAGAATGGTTCACATCCATCTTGCTTTCTCCTCCAATATAAGACAAGCACTTAACTGTTACTTCCCATTTTATAGTGCACAGTGACCTTTTGTTG
Source organism: Nycticebus coucang (assembly GCF_027406575.1). Lineage (NCBI taxonomy): Eukaryota > Metazoa > Chordata > Mammalia > Primates > Lorisidae > Nycticebus > Nycticebus coucang. Next base: position 87,800,766 of record NC_069795.1, read on the forward strand.
ACAATATATCATTTGATCTTTGCAAGAAAAATATGGCAAATGTTATCAACCTCATTTTACAGTTCAGCCATCACTGGCTCTGAAGGTTAAATGATTCATCCAAAGTTTCAAAGCAAAGAAGTAGAGGTGTCAGAACCCAAACCCAGGTCTTTGAATCCTAAGTGTTTAACCATTGCCATGTCATCTTCCTACTCTGAACATGTGCTGTACTTGATAGAGATTGTGGATGAACTGATACTGTAGATTATTAAAGTCACAGTGTCACTAGGCCACATTCAGATAGAGATTAAGCATTTTGAAGCCAAGGCCTGAGAAAGTAAAAAAATGCAACTTCATCAGTGTTTTTCAATTGACTTAAAGTTTACAGGAGAAAACATTTATAAAACCTAAAATTTAAAAAAAAAAAAAGCTTTTAAAAGAAATTGGAGTCTTCCCTGAAAGACTAAGAAAAGAAGAAACATCTAAGGAACTTACTTGGGAACTCTCCACATGGAGTTACCTGGTGCGAAGTCAGACTAAAGGCTCCGGTCAGTTGGCTGACATCCCTGCACTGCCTGGAAAGGACTGGCCAGGTGCAGTGGAGGCTGGGAGTCTGAGGTTCTGGGCTCTAGCTGTTCTGCCCTCTCTGGATAAACTTAAGCTGGATGAAGGCCCTTTGGATGAAGGCCCCTTAGACTCCACTTCCTTTATCTATCCCGCAGAGAGTCTGAATGAGAAGGTCCTGAGGCCTCCTCTGTCTGTGACATTCTGAGAGTCTATGGATAGCAAAGACATAAGACAAGGGTGAGCTAATCACCACATGGGAGGCTCACACCTGTCTCTCTCCCCCAGTGTTTCTGCCCCTCACTTCCAGCAGTGCCAAACTCCAGGCCCAGTTAGGGTCAGGTTGCCAATTTTGAAGCTATTCGAGGACATTTGTCCTTTTGCATGGTGCTCCTTCCAGCCCAAAGCCAGCCCTCTTTCCTTTCTCTGGGACTTACTCTCCCTTGAGCTGTCAGTGTGGTCTCGATGCAAAAATAATAACACCTACTCAGTCCATTTTGCAATGAACTGAGAGACCCTGGGAGGCCAATACCCCAGACCCTCCATACAAAGAGACAAGGGTATGGCCCCTCCCAATGATCCTCACAGGCCTTTATTGAAATCTCATGCTGTATGAGAAAATACAGCCCCATAGCAAGCTTCAAAGAGAGAGTCAAGGTTAAAAAACAGGGAGTTTTCTGGCTTGGTGCCTGTGCACAGTGGTTACAGTGCTGGCCACATACACCCAAGCTGGTGGGTTTGAACCCAGCCCAGGCCAACTAAACAACAATGACAACTGCAACAACAACAACAAAAAATAGCCAGGTGTTGTGGCAGGCACCTGTAGTCCCAGCTACTTGGGAGGCTGAGGCAAGAGAATCACTTAAGCCCAAGAGTTTGAGGTTGCTGTGACCTGTGACGCCATGGCACTCTACCCTGGACGACATACTGAGACTCTGTCTCAAAAAAAAAAAAACGAGGAGTTTTCATTAACTGTATGTTTAACTGTATGGTTTAACTCTGAACACATCCTGTTTGCTGCCCTTTTGTCTTCCCTTTTTCTTATCACTGCTGAATATGACTTAGGACTGGGACAGTGTGCTGTGTCTAGTCAGTATTGTTTTCAGTGCTCATGATCAGCAGTGAAACTTAGATTTTGTCAAGATTACCCTGTCCTTAGGGCCTAGCACTTTTTTGTGTGTGGGGGGGTCTTTTTTATTTAGGAACTTCTATTATGCAGGGTACATCAAAATCTAGAACCACTTCATCTCGGTGAAGTGTTCTGTAAACATCAATTAGATCCTTTTGGTTGCTGGTAATGTTTAGCTTGGTTAGTTATATGCTTGATGATTTTCTGTCCAGTAGCTCTATCAGTTGTTCAGTTCTATCAGTTTTTGCTTCACCTGTTTTCATGTACTATTGTTTGGTGCATACACATTTAGAATTCCTATGTCTTCTTACGAGAATGGCCTCATCAGTCATTATGTTATGTTCTTCTTTGTCTCTGGTAATTTGATTTGCTCCTTTTTTTCATGAATTTTTTTTAATTAAATCATAACTGTGTGCATCTTGGAAGGGTGCAGGTGAAGTTTACTAAGTGTAGAGTATAAGGGTTTGAACACAATAATTAAGAGCCTAGCACTTTTAACCCTATGCTCTGTCCTACATTTGGCTCCTGAAAATTTGCATGGCACTAATTCATTTCTTCCTCTTTGTCTTCAGATTAAAATTACTCACAAGAACCAAGCGCCCATGATGATGGGACCTCCCCAGAAGAGCAGCTTCTTTTCATTGAGGAGAAAGAGCCGCTCAAAAGACTAAACAGCCAATGCCAGCTAAACCAAGAGCGCAAGCGAGAAACTGTAACTACACACTCACACACACATTTATGTGCACTCACACACACATACAAACACACACACTCTTCTCCAACCAGTGGAAGCGAAGCCACCCTTCAGGAAGAAAACTTCACCTTGCTCTATGTCCTACCTATTTCAATAACAGATACACCCTAACAGAGCCAGTGCCAACATAACACTTGGAATGTTCTTCAGGCCCACGAGGGTGGGGTTAGCTCATGCAGCAACTTTCACGTTCCCACAGGCCCTGAGGAGGACTTTCTGGGACTGAGGGAGAGATCCCCCTCCTTTCCACTATCCCTGCAAGTTTCCTTATGGACACTTGCTAGGAGCAGGCTGCAGGTTTCCTGCCTACGGTGAGGTCGGATGTGGCCGAGGGAAAGGGCTTCAGTTCCAGGGAACTTGCACAAAGGTCCTTCTGTACAGAGACAAACAGCCCATGGCTCCAGGAGCATACTCCTGGGCAGGGCTCAGCAAGCACACATTGGTTTTGTTTCAGAGTTGTCCTTTGAGCACAACTTCTCCCTGAACTTGCTAAGGAGGCAGAAAGGCTGTGGAAAGCTGTTTCCATTCTTGGTTCTCTGCGCTGTCAGTGGGCACTTATTTTCCCGAAGCCTTCTCCTGGTGACTGTGTGTTTGTTTAGAGGTGGCTCCAAGAGCCCCCAGAGCTGCCTGTGCAGCGCACCTTAGATGTGGTATTTATTTTCTTAGTTCTGTGAACACCTGGGAGGGAAAGCAGAGAAACTGGGATTTATTTTTCAAATTGGTGTCATAATATTGTGTAAAAAAGGAAGAAAAAAAAACCACCCCCAGCTTCTTTCTTTTTCAAGCCAAAGCATGTTTCCTGTTTGAGTTCCAAGCCTTGGTGGCAGACTATTCCTGAAGTCAGAGATGGGAGGGAAGGAATTTTGCTGGGAAAACCAGGAGACAAACCACCGGGCGGTTCCCTCCTGCTTCTTTGCACTTACCATTCCCAGAGTACGACCTGAAGGACCTTCTGGTGGTCTTACATGTGTATATATCTGTAGCATATATATTTATATATAAATATTTATTTACTGATGGACTTTTCCCGATTGGAAAAAAAACATAGGTAATATGGGGACAGAAAGTGGGAAAGGAAAAAGCTCCTTCCTCTCCAACTCCACCGGTTCATTGTCAAGACACATTGCCCCATGGTGATTATAAAGTTTAAAAGAAACAGAAGTAGCTCCCTATCATGAAGAGCCTGAGAACACCTATTCCGGATCCTCTAAACAACCATGGTATGCTAGGCAAGATTTACCTCCCTGTTTGTCAGATGATGAAACTGAGCCTCAGGGAAGTTGAGAGACTTGTCTATGGTGGCTCAGTATTGGGGTTTGAGAGTAGGTGCTACTAAGAAGATATCTAATAGAGAAGAGCCCACACATCTCAGAATAGGATCTTGATTCCACTTGGATCCAGTTTCCCAGGAAAAAACTAGTAAAGCAGCATGTGCGTGGTTGGGACAAGCCCACAGAAGAAAATGAGAGTTTCGTGATGCTTCCTGGAGGTGCCGTGTGGCCTGAACTAGAAAGAAGTTGACCTGAGGTTGAAGACAGTAGACAGATCGTCAGATGGAACTCTCCACATGTCACCTGATCATGGTCGGCATAATCTCTTAGTTGGAAAACTCCTCTGACTGCAGGGATGACTTCAGTGGAGAGTCACAGGGAGATCGAGTCAACTTTGCAAGGAACTGCCAGCCAGAACAGAAGGGTCTCAGCAGAGCTCAGCAGGCTTCATTCATTTTGCACCAGTGTTACCCTCCTTTCCCAAGGGCAAGTCTGTGCAGAGCTTCATTGGGACTTCATCCTTCTCTGAGATTGCTCAAGAGGAAAATTGGACTCACTTGACATCACTCCACTGAGCTGCCTCTAATCTCCTTTGAACAAGAAAGGGAACATCAGATTATGTGTATAGATTGAGCCTAACTCTGAAGGAAGCAATCATTTTGGACCATCTAGGACCAAGATCTAGCACCACTGGCTCAACTTCACGGTGCAGAATGTCACGCAAAGAGAAAACCAGGCTACCTGAAGAATATCCCTTAATAACAGGATCCTTGGTAATGGGACCAACGACCTCCAGAATGACTACAGGTACTATCTTGGAAACTACCAGATTCTGAAACAAAGGCAAGTTAGGGGTTGGCGGTCACCGATTCTAAGACACATACAGAAGCTTTTGCATGTGTTTCAGTCTTGCTCCCCCAAGATTGAGGCTGTTGAGACATGGCACTCTCAACAGATGAAATTGATTCTCAAAGCCTCGCAAGTCTCACAAAGGGGCCTGCAGAGACTGGCCCCTTACCTGCTCTATCCTAGTGCACAAGACTTCCAATGTCACTTGAGAGACAAATTCCAAGTCCTCCTTAGTAGAGGCACAGAGTGTAACAAACTTCCGTGGAAATGTACTTACAACTTGGCAACCTTAGTAAGTCTTGTGTTGTTTAATCTTACCTTACAAATCACCCTTGAAACACTGTGACTGTGGTTTCTTACTGTAGAGTACTCTCCCATCCTGACCCTCATGGCAACCTCTGAGGTTAGCAGAGAAAGTACTATTATCTCAATCTTCATGAGAACAAGGCTTAATAAATCTTACTGACTCCTTGAAGACACACAGTCAAGAGAAAACCCAGTCCCTTATTTCTTGTTTTATTCTGATTCTGACCATGCTACAGACATGTTCTCACCTGCCCCCACACTTCTATCCCACCAGCAATAAAAACAATAAAACAGGAAATCATCAGTACTTTGTGTTGTCCCTGAACCAATGGGCTAGGAGCTGCATCTCATTATGGCTTGGTCTTTGTGGGGTTTCCCCAGTGAGTTGAGAGTGGAGATAGACTGAGCAGGATGATTATATTCAGGTCAGGCACTAGCTCTTCTCAAGAGAGTTCTTTCCACAGATGGAAAAGATACGTTAAAATTGCCAAATAAATTAGGAAATACTTGGCAGAACTTGGAAGAGCCTCCAGACTGGCGTTACATAACATGCATATACATTATACATATGCACATTATATAAGGTGACATAGTACTTAATGTGCTGTATATATTATGTAAATTACATATTTGTGAGTAATCATGATAAATATAGAGACCCACTAATCACTTTTTTACACATACTCAGTGACAGATTAGGAAGTTACTTTGCCAGAGAGTCTTAAAACTTACTCTCTCCTGATGCTTTGGTTCCAACTCCTGCCAAAAATAATTGCATCAACTTTTCCCATCTCTAGCCCCCTCTCCTCTTGGCCAAAACTCTCAGTTACCTCCTGTCCCAGTTAGGCTGTGCCTTCCGTGCAACTCTACCACAATTGGGATTCATAAAAATAGAACCAAGGGGATGGGAAAGATCCAGACTCCCAAATTCCCTGAGTTACAGGCCTGTACCTCAACACTCCCAGGCAGGTGGGTGTCTAAGGCTAATATTAAAGGCAGGGGAAGATGGCAGAGGAGGAAGGAGGAGGAGAATTCTACCAACCCTCAGAGGAAGGAAACTTCATAGTCTTCCTTGGCCACAAGCTCCAGAATCCAACAGTAATCAATCAGGAAATTATTTCAATTGTCTAGTCTAAGTCTCCACAGCAAATATGAAACCATAATTTCCTATAATGTGTCTCACAAAACGCTAGTATCCATAAAGTGCCCCATGAAAAAGAGGGTTCTATGGTCAAGTACTGGTTCCCTTCTTGGGGATGCAGTAAGGGGCTCTGAGAACTCTTAGTGCAGAACCCTAGAGCTCTTTGTCAACATCTATAGATGAGAAAATGGTACCTTAAGCCCACCATTTCTTTCTTTTTTGGTCTCAGTGGAGATGGGAACATTCAAGTAACCATTCTCTGCAACAATACCCCCAAAAGCACTTTGCTAAGACACAGCTCCATTCTTCAGACACTTTTTTTTTTTTTCTTTTGAGACAGAGTCTCACTCAGTCACCCTGGGCAGAGTCCTGTAGCATCATAGCTCATAGCAACCTCAAACTCTCAGGCTCAAGCCATTCTTGTCTCAGCCTCCCAAGTAGCTGGGACTACAGGCGCCTGCCACAATGCCCAGGTAGTTTTGTTTTGCTTTTGTTTTTGTTTTTCTATTTGTAGCAACAAGGTCTGGCTTTGCTCAGGCTGGTCTCGAACTCCTGAGCACAGGCAGTCCACTCACCTTGGCCTCCCGTAGTGTTAAGATAACAGGTGTGACAAGACTCTTTCTTGTTTCCTTTGCGTGACTGTTTTGTTGTTCCTCTCTACACATCTTCAAACAAGAGTCAACAGTCTAGACTCTTTGTCACCTGAGTGGTACGGGGACTGGATAAGAGATTAAAGAGGAGAAAATAATATAAGTGAAACATTATAGCTGCCGGCACTCAGACTGATCTGTGTAGCTCCAGAGAACAGAATCAGGACTAAAGAACACAGTTGTAGAGAAGTCAATTTTTATTCAATTTAATGACTGCTTTTAGAGCTGGCCTGATATAGAAAAGGCTGCCTTGTGGAGGAATGAACATCCACCTGCTTTTTTTTTTTTTTTTTTTTGAGACAGAGTTCTCACTATGTCACCGTGAGACATAGTGCCCTCAGTAGAGTGCCATGGCATCACAGGTTAGCAACCTTGAACTCTTGGGCTTAAGTGATTCTCTTGCCTCAGCCTCCCAAGTAGCTGGGACTACAGGTACCTGCCACAATACCCAGCTATTTTTTTGATGTAGTTGTCATTGTTTGACAGGCCTAGGCCAGGTTCAAACCTGCCAGCCCCAGTGTATGTGGCCAGTGCCCTAACCACTGACCTACACGGGTGCCGAGCCAACATCCAACTGCTCTCTTACAGCAAAAGCTTTGACCTGGTTGGATGGGAAACAAATAGTAACTGATCTACGTTGCCTAAATAACTGTTGAAATTGTTTGGGTAGACATTAGTGTTAAATCAACAGATCAATTAATTCCATTCAGCAGCAATTTCTTAGTGTCTTTTATTTTCTGAAAGAATTAAAAATTACTTCAAGAGAGATTTCTGGATCAGTGGGTAGGGACTATTTAGATCAGACCCATAATGGCAGGATTGGCCTGACTCACTGTACCCTCAAGGGTGGTGGTTGTGACTGTTTCCTGGTCGCTCTAGGAGTTAAAGGAATAGTTTACAGTGTTAAAGCCAAAAGAGATTCTGTATTTCTGTCGGAGTTCATATTAGCAGTTTGGAGCTCTTCTCCTAGTCACAAGTATCACACCTGTATCAGGGTTGCAATAGCAAGGAAAAAGAAACTATCCCACACCTCAAGTATCAATCAATGTTTAAATTTAAAAGGAGGCAAAATTGTGTAGACTTTCATACGGAGCCATTGCTTTCAGCTCAACTAAATGTTCTGCCATATTGAAGTGCATCTTTCAACTTGCTACTGTAGAGAGAAAATAGGAAAGGGAAATAAGAAAGGGAATTCCCACTCATTGCTTACTAGCTGCTGGGCACTGTGTCAAGGTCTTTTCATGCGCTATCCCTTTAGATACTGAGAGCAACCCGGGATATGGATGTTGTAATTATCTCATAGGTTAAGAAATCACTCTACAAGAAGATGAAGGACTTTGCCCAACAGACAGCCCCATGGCAGAGCCAGGACTTCACACAGGTCTGCCTCACATCAAAATCCATGCTTTTATCCATTATATTTTAGTACCTTTAAGATTCTATTCTAATTGTTTCCAACCCTAATAGCATCCTAGGTAAAATTACACAGCATTAACAAAGTGATATCCTGTTATGTTCAACCTCTGTATAACCATCTAATCATGTTACTGCTGAAAAACTTCCAGTGCTTGTTCATATTTAAACTCACCAGCCTCCATGGACAGCTGGATCCCGAAACCTCATCATTGCAATCAAATTGGCAGCCATCCCTTAATCCTCACTATCTTCAAGTTCTAACTGAATACGACTCATTTCCCAGGCCCTACCTAAAGGAATTTTTTGTTCAGCTCTGTGAGTGGGAGAGCAGTGAACAGCCTTCTTGGATTTAAATGTCATGGTCAACACTGACTGGCCAGTACTGGGAGGCAGCCCTGGGGTTGTTGAGGGAGCCCCTACCAAGGAGGCTCTGCATGTGATCCTCATTAGTGATGGGTGTGGGCTGAGCCATCTGTGCTCCTCAGGAGAACAGAATGGCAGGCTGCCTTTCAGATGCCAAGAGAAGCTATCTAATGGGAAGATCCAAAGAGCTTAAAAAGCAGATAAGCATCTTTCCTCATGGGCATCTCAGGGACATAGGAGACCAAGAGTTCTATCCTTAAAACCACTTCATTCTTCTTGTCTGTGGTGCAGGGTGACAGCAGAGTCCTGCAGCCTCATCTGCTAACTAAAATCCCTTAGATTACAATGGTGAACCTTTGTAATCCTGAAATCCATGTATGCAATATTAGGTACATTCTACCAAGGCATGAGAGTTTGTGTTTATGCCTTCAAGCCTCCCAGGGGTTAGGAAACTCTGCAGAGAGAAGAGACTATTTAATTGGATTCTCAATGCTGATTTGAGGGGAATAATCAGAAAATATGGAGGGCTACTCAAAATAGGTCAGATTAAGAAAATGCAATTTGTTGGCAAAGAGGATAATATCTAACCTAATAATAAGCATGGTCACGAGTAAATGCTTCTTAAATGAAGGAATGAATGAATAGCTAAAGTGGGTATCTGTCCTTCAACTCTGGAATGGATGGGGGGCAGGGAGATAAAAGCTTTTTAACTAAAGACTCAGGAACTTGAAACCACAGGATGTAGAGGGAGCTCATGGGGGCCTTTAACTACCCAGACATCTGTTGAGTGATGGATACAGCTAAATATGGATCATCAAAGGGCTTTCTAGGTCACATGGAGGGCAGCTTCATGATTCAGAAAATACGAACTTCAGCTTGGACAGAAAGACAGAAATATTTGCAATCCACTTCTCAGAGATAAGGTCAAAATTGACAAAGAATAAAAGAGCAGCACAGAAGTGGAGTTACAACACAGTAAGAGATTGGCATAATAAGACACAGATTCATACGATGAAAAGAGAAAGAGAACTGGGTCTTTTAGCAGATTGATTCTGGCAAGGGAGGTGAGCGTGCACATCACAGTCCAAAAATGGGGAAAAAAGAGAAATCCTTTTAACAAAAGTAAGAAAAAGCTTCAAGTTGAGTTAGTGGTAAAACAGAAATGCCCAAGTATTAATGAAATTATTACTAAATAACAATTTGTTACCTAGTCTAAAGCCCATTATTTTGTGATTACTTTTGAACTTCACAAGAACCTTATGAAGTTAGCTGGTGCTATATGATTCTCTAGGTGGCAAACGGGGACACTGAGAAACAGCAGGTCTCCTAGAGGCTGATCCAGGTTTCAGATCAGTCACTAACCACCTTCAAAGCCAATGTCCGTACCTGCAATACCATTACCCATTCCTCTGAGCTTCAGATACGGGGACAGGGATTTACCACCCCAAAATCAATTCCCTTGGTAAGGCCAAGAAACCCAAGTCCCTATCCTCCCTCTTCCACACAGCTGGAGTGGAAAAGAGCATGTGTGTGTGCGGCTGCAGGGGCTCACCCAAGAGGAGCCGCAGGTGCACCTGTGTACCTTCTCCTCCTCTTTTCTTCTCCAATCCTTGTCCCCAGGCAGCAGCTGAACTATATCCCAAAGCACTACTCAGAGAAGAAGTGGCCAACAATGACGATCTGGTGAAGAACTCAACCAGAGCAGAGTATTGACATAGCACTAAAGATCCCGTTAAAAGATACACAGAGGGCGGTGCCTGTGGCTCAGTGGGTAGGGTGCCAGCCCCATATACTGAGGGCGGTGGGTTCAAACCCAGCCCCGGACAAACTGCAACACAAAAAATAGCCGGGCGTTGTGGTGGGTGCCTGTAGTCCCAGCAAATCGGGAGGCTGAGGCAAGAGAATCGCCTAAGCCCAGGAGTTGGAAGTTGCTGTGAGCTTTAACGTCATGGCACTCTACCGAGGGTGATAAAGTGAGACTCTGTCTCTAAAAACATTCAATAAATAAATAAAAGATACACAGACATCATAGCAAAAATCAAGGGCAAGAGAAAAAAGGTCAGGCAGCCAAACATCAGAATTTAGTAACTGATATCTAAAGATGGAATGGAGAAGTAGCCTTTTAGAAGTAGCCTTCTAAAAATCTACTAGGTGAATCATAATTTGGGATAAAAAGGACTGCAAAAAAATCAAATGTTTTTCCTTTCCAAAAATCAAAATTCTTTTTGAAACAAGATCTTAGAAAGGATTACAAAGTGAAGGATAATAAAAAAGGATCATTTCTTTTTATTTTAGATACTAGAAAAGGAAATGGATTTTAAAAGCTCCCAATATAAGTGGCAACCCAGAAGAGTCTGGAAGGAGTCAGCATTTTCTGGTACAGGAGTAAACAACAGTACTTTCAAAGTAGTAAATAAACTTTTATTTTGTCTTTATTTATTTATTTATTAAAGAAAACTGGTACAAATTGAGTACTAGAGACTGACATGAACTTCAAGAAAAGAAAATTTATCCTGGTGAATATTTCCACTCTCCCCAACATCCTTGAGGTGAAAGGGTAGAGAACTAGATCTTTCGACTCAGAGAACCAATACTTGCATGGAGGATGTTAATAACAGAGGGTGCCATTGAATTGCTGCTTGGGGTTTATGATCATCATACTGTGCTACTACCAGGGATTAAGGTAATGATAATGAACCTGAGAAGATTAAGCAATTCCTGCCTCCCGTCTGTTCCCTGGCAGTCTCCTGAAGCCTCCAGAGGCTAAATATACTTCCTGAGAATAATTTCTTTTTATTATGAAAATGTTCGAATATACAGAAAGGCAGGCCATGAGTATAATAAGCAACCATGAACCCATCACTTAGATTGAACATTTTGCCATTTTTCATCTTTTTGGTGTTTGGGGCTGAAAATTTTTAAAGTAAATTGTAAATATCATGACATCTCAACACCAAAACACTTACGCATGCATCATCATAGGGTATCTTTTCTTTCTTTCTTTCTTTTTTTTTTTTTTAGAGACAGAGTCTTTAGCGCCTCAGTAGAGTGCTGTAGCATCATAGCTCACAGCAACTACCAGCTCTTGGGCTTAGGTGATTCTCTTGCCTCAGCCTCCCAAGTAGCTGGGACTACAGGCACCCACCATAACTCCTGGCTAAGGGTATCTTTTCTTAAACATTAAAGGTTGCATGGGTCATCCACGTGGCTGGAGGAACATTTCAAGGAGGTGTGCAGATGGTCTTGGTTAGTTAATCAGGACATCACTCATCACTCAAGAGAAGAAAGTTTTGCGTGGAACTGAAAGAAGGTCTCAGCTGTATTCAAAACACTCCTGATTGATCTGGAAAGAGGAAAGTAAACAACATATTAACTAAATTCTCAAGACACTAAATCAGGAAGTGTTATAAGCACTAATATGCCAGAGAGAAAATGCAAAACACTTGATGGAGTTAGAAATTCACCTGAAAGATGTGTGTTGTTCTCTTGAAATAAAAATAATTTAAAGCAGCACAAGATTATTTTGAATGGGTAAAACAATAGAACATCATGTCTGCAGATTCATTTATTCATATGAAACCAGTTGTAGCTATTGCCCCTATCATGTGATGGCTAGGAAGCAGACTGGGGGTGGGGGTGAAGGGTAAGCTGCCGCAACGTACAGACAGATCCTCCCCCTCCACTGGGGCAGAACTGAGTTGGAAGTGTGTCAACCCCCGAGAGAATGTCTGGGAAGCCTCATTGGAAAGCATTGGCTCACTTATGCAGGGTAAGAGATAATTTGCAACAAAGTGTAAGGAAAGCAGGTATCATTCCACTTGCTGTGTCCTTAGCTGCTGGGATCAGAGTGGGCTGGCTGCAGATGATCTGGACAAGATGGTGGACAAGGTGTTTGGTTGGTTGGCTAGCAAAGGTCTACCGGCTCAGTAAGTCTGTAAAGTAAAAGAGAAGCAGGAGAAATGAGTGACAGCACATTGCAGAATATTCAGCCTGTCTCAGTCAACAAATGAAATGAGTTTCCCATTTAAGCACAGCCTAGATCGAGCCAACAGCGAGAAAACAAGGCCTGATTCCCACCCTGTGAATGGTAGTCCTAACTAACTGAGCACCCATTTGACTTCCCACACATCAGGAGGAAAAGTTTTCTTTCCATTACCCAAGTGCACATCTGCATACCTTTGAGTCTTTGAATACCCCACCTCCACCCCTCTTCCCCCCCAACCCCACACATGGGGTTCATAGGACCAAGCATTACCTTTTCCTTTCCTGACATTGACATCGCAAGGAATGAAAGTCTGTGCTGACTGTGCTTTCATCATCCTGAGTGTGGGAGCATATTTTCTTCCCAGAGCACCCCCTCTTTGGAAGAACACAATCTCTTCTAAGCACCCTCCTCCAGGTTAACCCCTGGCCCTGAAGCCCAGGATCTACTGATGGGCGTGAAAACACATGAGCTCACTGGAGCTTATATAAGAGCTCTTGGCAGGCCTTCCGGAGATGGTGGCAGGCTGGGTCTCCACACACTTGCGTTTGCCTCGTCTGGGAGACCTAACTTGTCCTTTCTCTATCTCCTCAGAACAGAGAGGCCTAGAAGTTCACGGGCCATGATTAAAAGTGGCCCAGTTTCCTGAGAAGGGAAATAAGACAAAGTTCACCGGAATGTGTTGCCCCCTTCGCGGTGGTACTGCCCCTATAAAGCTGTTTTCTGTGAAGGGCCGCACTGCTCTGGGTCGCTGAAGAGGAAGGCCAAGCCTCCTGACGTCTCAGAGAACTCCAGATCAGGTGTCTCTTTAAGATATTTGTAAGCATCTCCCCTAGGACAGAAGGGGAGACAAAATAGGTGGGGAAAGGACATTGACAGAAATCTGCCAGTCCCAAAGGTAGGTCATTTGCAGGAAATTGATCCTGCCTCTGACTGACTTGGAGAGAAGTCCCATCCATTCTCAGACTCCATTTTCTTGGAGGAGAAGAGGAACTTTTGAGAACTGCACTCAGGAAACTCAGAAAGGAAAGGAAGAAAGCAAAGAAACGCCATGAGCCCAACCTCCACGTTTAGTGGCTATTCTGCATCGCTCCCGAGAGGAGAAGTGATGATTTTATAGCAGGATTTGGTTGTTCTACCACCATGAAAGGAAAGAGAGCAGGAAGCCCGAGAGGCCCTCGGCAGCGTCCCGCTCCCCACTGTTGCTGCAGCTACTTGGGCCTGGTGCTCTGAGGTGGTGCCAGAGCGACGCCAGGCCTCAGCCTGTGCTCGTTCTCATTCTCGTTCTATTTCTGGGCTTCACAGCTGCGTCCTCAGGGCACTTCCTACTCACCCGGCATCGGCTGGGAAATACGCTCTTCCCTCTGCTCAGCATGGACTTCTCTTGTGGGGCCACTTCTATTCCTACCCTACAGCAATTAGCAACAGGGACTTGGACAAGTCATATCATATCTCACTTTTCCCGCATGTAAAATGGGGCTGGATAAGAAGACTTGCATATACTCATTGATTCATCAATAAATATTTTGTTTTTAAACAACATCTGCATGCCAGGCACTGTACCCTAACCTCCTCACACGTCTCAGTCCTTTTCTCCATCTTTTCCCATTGCATTCCACTTGTTTCAACCTCCACCCACCCCTAGTCCCTGCTTCTTCCTTTTTCTTTTTTCTTTTATTCTTGTAACATTTCTCTTTACTTCCCCCACCCCAGCCATGATTCTATTTTTAGAGTGTTCATACATAAAATCAGAGGATCAGAAAGGGTGGTTAGGGGACGTCTGCCCACTTTGTTACCTCCAGGCAAACTTGTGCTTAAAAGGTCTGAGAGAGATCAGAGGACAGACGCTAAAGCCCAATGCACTCTAGTGTCTCACAACTTGTCCTGTAAAAATTGGCCTCAGTCTAACTTAAACCCACTCTGTTCAAAACTATTCTTTCCCCTGTACCTCTTGAATCACACCACAGTCATAATGCTCTTTTGCAACCATAGAACTGGTGGGAAATTCAATCCATAAGGACATCATTGAATATCCTAGTCCATAGGGACATTCGTTTCACTGTAAAAACAACAAAATCAGGAACAAAGAGGAGACTAGGGGCCGTAGCAGCTAAGTGGATTTGGCTTCTGTAAAATCAACAAAAATAAAACTGGTAAGTAAAACCCTTAAGTATAGTCCTACCGGAGTCACAGTTTCTAACAAACTATCTCAATTAACATGAAAAGTCCATTGAGCAGGGAGTTCTGGAATCATAGCCCCCTTAGGGTGGGAAAGGCCCTTCCTTAGATGTCATCAGGTCCAGCCTTTATGCTGAGTTGGTGGGCAGCATAGTAAAATGTCTGCACTCTGCTGACTATAGTTGAATGACCACTGGGTCCTCCATGAGCATATGCAGAATTCCTCTCCAAAGCCATTTTCCCAAGCCCTAGGCACCTGGATAGGACACAAGCCAGGTGTACACCCCCACTGGCCTGGTGCCCTGCCTGTTGCTGCCTTTGCTCTGTGCTCACTTGCCAAGGTAGTCTCCAGTCTTGATAGAGGCAGTGTAGTCCAGTGTGTAGTCAGTGGATAAGGAGGCAGATTTCAAAACCTGAAGCATTTTCTTTCTTTCCTCTCCAGATGGCAAGCGACAGGCAAACTTCAACTAAAGGGAAGAAGCTCCACAGTAAGTTGCTGACCCAGCTTACAGCACAACTGTCCTCTTCCATACAATGTCCTTTTATGCTTCTCTGCACTGTCAACCTGAAAGCTTGGTAGGTATCTCAGAGAAAGTGTTATTGAGCAAGTGGTCATAATTCCAAGAGGCCATTTGCTAAGGGGTTTCTGATGGATGCCTTTCTCTCTCTTTAGAAAACAAGTAAGACCTTCTACTTTGGAGAAGTCTGGCAAATTCTCCATAGAAGCTGCTATGAAAAGGAGTCATCCCATGTCCCATGGTGGGCTGAGGGATGAAGCCCTGCCTAGGAAAACAAGGGCGGCACAGGGAGTGGGCTCCAGTCCTGTCTTAGCCACGATCTTGGACCTGTCCTTCAGCCCCTGGGACCTCTCTTTCTCTATCTGTACAAGGGGGCTCTAAAGACCTTCCTGCTGCAGTGATCTTGCCTTTGCCTGGGGTAAATGCTGCAGCCGCAGGAGAAGAGGCAGGGTCCTTGTCCTCGTGGGTCTCCTACCAGGCCCAAGGCTTCCCCCAGCCCTGTCGACCCAGGACGGCCACTCCTAGTTCCTCAGCCAACAATCTACTTTAATTTCCTCCAGAATTGATCATGCTCAGAAATCAGCTGATTGGAGAGAGGGGTTCACTATGACAGAAACACCACAAAGAAACCTTTGGTAAGCTCTCCACCTCTATGCACACTCACACACACATACACACACACACACACACATGCCCTGAAGGGTAAGCCTTTTCCCTGCTGTGTACCAAACTTTGCCCTTTCTGTGTACCAAACTTTGCCCTAACTGCCAGTGTGTTGGAAGAGAATTCAATCCCCTGTGGAAAACACTATTCCCACTAAGGGAACTCAGCTGAACCTGAGTTTAGGGGAGACCCTGGGCACAGACTAAAGCTAAAGACGATAACACACTTCAACCACGGGCCAGAAATTAAGACCTTGCAAGACAAGCCCAAGGCAGTAACCAATTAGCAGCCCAGCGCCAGGGCCCCGCCCGGCTCCTCTTTGCTCTTCCTCCTCCACCCACCCCTGGCCACAGACACATTGTTCTCAGACGGGGTCTCCTGCTGCAGCCCGCCTGTCCGCCTGCATAGAGTGCTATGGACGTGTTGTGTAACGCACTGTGTATGTGTTTGTCCCGACTGTGGTTTACTGCAAATAAAAATGACAACAGGTGGCTGACCTCTGACCTCCTGGTGGTTTCTTTTCATGCCATTGCTTGAGAAATCAGGCTTGGCTGTACAGCCGCAAAGCACTGGGGACATGCACAATTCTCCAGACTCTTCTGTAACCTTTCCACAGTTGCCCACTGCCATGAGGAGTTGGAATTCTCTGTGGCCACTTTCTTAGAGTTAAAGGAAGAGGGAGAGGAAGTCAAAAGCCCTGTCAAATAAAACCCAGCTGAACACTTGATGTCCGTCATCTCACTGACATCTGAAAACGCTCCTGTGAGTGGTAAGCATTTTATAGACGACGAAACGGAAAGTTCTTGAATGGTAATTAACTTGCTCAACATATCGCATGATAAGTAACCCAGTCCTATCTCTCTCAGACCCCCAAATTCATGTTCTTTCATTAAACTAGTGTTTTTCCAAGTGGGACCCATGGACTGCTTACATCAGAACCCCCTGGGCTCCAGATTCCTGGGTCTTACTCAGACTTCTTGAATCATGAACTCTGAGAGTGGGACTCTGAAATCTGATATGCTAGAGGCTGGGGCTGTAGCTGAACCCTCATGCCCACAGAAGTTTGAGAACCATTATACCACACCCTGCTGGGAAGACGGGACTGCTTTGGAGGGATAGTGACAAGTCAGGGCTGTAGAATGATCAGAAACCAGAGCCTACTGAATAACACTCCCAGACAGAAGAAGCTGGAGAGGACGCAGACCTGGAATTTTAAAAAGCCAATGAGGAGCAAGGCTGTGGGCTTCACCGTGGAGTTGCTGGCCCCTCTCCCCAGAATTTAGACCCAAGAACAAATCCACCTGCTGGTTTCTAGGCTGAGGCCATCCTGAGCCGAGGGATCAAGGGCATACCCATGTGGGGCTAAGCAAGGAGGTGTGAGCTCAATACAGCAGCTTCAGAGACGGGGCCCGGGATGGGGCAGTGGCAGCCTCGGAGGATGACCGTGGACGGCGGCAGCTCTTACAGGCTGCTGCCGTCTCCTCATCTCCATTCGTCCCTGCCCAGCCTGGCCCTACCAGCCAGTCCCCTGGATTAGTAGAGCCACTACTGGTGTCTCTCTAGGCTCTTCTGCCACGGCTCTAAAAGCTCCAGAACTCATGACGTGAATTCCCAGTCATCTACACGTCCCTGCTGTCATTATCAGGACTGGGCAAGGACTCTGACCTGGCAACCAAACCAAAATGTTGCTCATTCTACCCATTCCCTCCTCCTCCCACCTGGATCTGCTAAGTTCTATTTTGTGCCTCAGAGTCTAGGTGGAGGTTTCTGAAATGATGGCTGGGATGTTTGAGGTGGAGCACGGTAAGGCAGATGCGTAATTGCTACTTGGGGGCAAAACAAAATACTGGAAATAGCTCAGCTGCCCACTCAACTACACAGATTCGCTGCCATACTAACTACGTGCAAAAAAAATATTTCCTCAAGAAAACGGCCTTTCTGGAGTCAAGAAATCAGGAAAAAACCTCCTGTACAGAATTCCATGTCACCAAGTCAGCAAAGCACATAAATTAGGAATCTGGAAAGTAGTTTATGATAGAGAATTCTTACAGGGAGAGTTTCCTTGAATCTCTGTAGCTAACAAAAAGAATTGTGTAAACAAGGAAAATGTTGGTCTACTCAACAAAGGCCCTTTGCAGTTGTGTTTGCATGTTACGCAATAGCTAAGGGTAAGTCGTACCTGTTCATTTGCTGTGGTATTTACAAGATCCCCAGACACGTACGACCACGTCCCTGCTCCTTCTCCCACTTCACAGGTTACTGTGTGTGCCCTTTAAAGGGATAAAACTGCTGTTGTTTTAAAATGTTCCGCCTTCCTACTTTCCATTAAACTGGTCTATGTGTATCAAGTATTACGGAAATATTTCTGAATCTAAAACCCTAAAGTCATTCTCAGAGGGAGCAGGAGACCTATGAAGGCACCAAAAATAGTGAAGGAAGCAGATCAGAAAGAAAGAGGAGAGAGATCAGAAGGAGATAAATGTGGTTTCAGAACTGGCCCAAACTCTCAGCCAGAGCAAGACCCCTCTATACAGCACCCCGTCCCATCTGAAGCCACCTCTGCCTGAATACTTAGGCTGATGGGCAGCTCACTCCTTTCCCAGGAAGCCCATTTGGAAATAGCTCTCTGAACTTAGGCAGGCTCCAATTGCACCCAAATCTGCCTCCTGTTTGCTCCCATCACTGGGAGCAAAGCAAGACAGTATATGGCTTGGTCACTAGCAAGACAGTATATTTGGAAAGAGCTGCCTTGTTCTAGCTAAGTCTTTATTTTTTGTTTCCTCCAGACTAAACATCCTCCAAATCCTTAAATCATCCCTTAGAAGTCATGACTCTCAAACCCTAAGCAACTTTCTTTGGAACAACAGTTTGCCAAAGTATCTCTTATTTTTATTTTTTATTTTTTTACCAGTTTGGGTTGCTAATTTATTTTATTTTATTTTTTGAATTCAATGTGTTGATTATTTGTACAAATTGGAGTGCTTACATCCTACTAATTAACATAGCTTTCACCACATTTACTTAATCACAGTGTTAAGACATTTGTGTTCTATACTTGATAGATTTGACTCGTACTCTTGCAATATGCTCCAAAGGTGTGGTCCCACCATTAACCCTCCCTCGATTGAACCACCCCCCTCCCCTCTCATCCTTCTCCCCTTCCCTCCTTCATCCTGGGCTATAGTTGTGATTCATCTCTCGTATGAAAGTGTGAGTGATTATACATTGGTTTTATAGTAGTACTGAGTACACTGGATATTTTTTTTCCATTCCTGAGATACTTTACCAAGAAGAATATTTTCCAGCTCCATCCACATAAACATAAAAGAGGTAAAGTCCCTCTTAAAATACAACTCCCAGAAGTGAACACAGCGCAGTGTGCCAGAAACAGCGGACAAGTGCCGAGCAGCAGCCCTTGCTCTGGGTACCACATTAGTTTTCTTTGGCAACCATTTCCCCAGGCTCATTCATCCTGCTCTGGCAGCCAGCAAAATCTCCTAGCCTCCTACGAATGATAATAACTACCCTTGGTGCCATTAATTTCAGAAACATGCTCTCATTTGTTCCTCACAATAGCCCAGTGAGGCTGATTAAATATGAAGACACTAAGGTTTTTCTAAGTTTGCCCAGCCAGGCCTCAAGCCCCAAGCCCATGATTCCAAATCAGTGCTCCTCCAAACACACCCATGTTGCCTTTCCCTTGAACCACTATTAAGGCCAAGAAAGATCTCCCTAGTTTCATTTGTTAGTGTCTATTCAAAATTGGGACTTTTTAGCGGGGTGCGGTAGCTCACTCCTATAATCTTAGCATTCTGAAAGGTTGAGGCAGGTGGATTGAAGGAGCTCAGGAGTTCGAGACCAGCCTAAGAGGATGACCCCATCTCTAAAAAACAGCTGGGTGTTGTGGCAGGCATCTGTAGTCCTAGCTACTTGGGAAGCTGAGACAAAAGGATCACTGGAGTACAGGAGTTTGAGGTTGCTGTGAGCTATGACACCACAACACTCTACTGAGAGTGAGAAAGTGAGACTCTGACACCAAAAAAAAAAAATGGGATTTTTTTCTGTTCCATTTTGTCTTGTTAACTTCTCTTTTTGTCTCCTGTTTCTGTTGCCTGTTATATTAAAGAGAAGACACAAGGTCAGAGAAAGAAGGCAGCAGAAGGGGCTGAGGGAGCAAACAGGAGGAGCCTTTGGGAAGAGGAGCAAGGAAGGGAACATCTCAGAAAAGAATGGGCGGCGTGGCACGGAAGACGCCTGTGGGCTGGAGCTCCAGGCCCTGCCCCTCTAGGAAGTGCCTTCACCTCTCTGAGCGTCACCCTCTGAGGAGGGGGCTCAGAACCGAGACTGGTCTGTTCCCAAGCCCCTTCGCAGTTTTATCAATCTAATGGGTATAAACAGTGTTCTCGTTAATCCAGTGGTCCCTTGTCTCTCTTAATCCAATGAAGATATTGAAAATCAGATTTCTCTGAGGCATTTAGAATGACTTCCTTTGGCTAAAGTAGGGAAAAGCAAAGATGACTAGGAGCCATGATCAATGAACAACATTTATTATATCCAATAGTCATTCCAGATGGGGTTTTTTGTTTGGAGGGGCTTTGGGGTTTTGTTTTGTTTTGGTGGGGGCTGGATTGCAACAGCTGCTTCTCAAGATACAGGACTCAAGACTAAGGATTCCCAGAGGGTTGGACAAGAAGCTCTGCAGCCACGTCGCCAACACCTCTCCACCGTATCAGTGGACCAGGCATCCCACAATGAACAACCCTTTCTACAGTGGCCACCGAAACCCTGTCAGCAGGGGGAGAAGCTCCTACTTGGTAAGCATCTCCTGCAGGCATTCTTAGGGAGATCACAGGGTAGACAGTCTTTGATCCTTGCTCTACATTAGGAAATATCATCCCATGTGTTTATTCTTCTAGACTTGTGCTGTCCAATAGAAATATAATGTGAGCTCATGGATGTAAATTTACATTTTCTGGTAGCCACATGCAAAGAGTAAAAAGGAACAGGTGAAAATAATTTGAATAAAATACTTTTAAACTCAACATATCCCAAACATAAGCATTTAAACATGTAATCAACATAAAACATTATTAATGAGATACTTAACATCATTAATTGTACTAAGGTCTCCAAATTCCAGCATTTATTTTGTGCTTACAGCACTAGCGTGTCCCATAGGAAGCCGCCTCTGCTTGAAAACTTATGCTGATGGGCAGCTCACTACTTTCCAGGTTGGTGGCTACCATATTTGGACAGAGATCAACCACCCAGAGGCAATCCCATGGCGTCTGGTACTTCCCCATCATAGTGCTTCTCAAACTAAATTGCATGTGGCTGTTTCATCAGATGGGAAGCCTTGTGTAAGCTCTGGCTGTGATGTTAATTGGTATATTCCCAGCCCTCAGTATAGTGCTTGACATGGATAAAACAGGACTTCAATGAACACTTGACAGGGAAGCAAGCAAGGAAGGAATACAAGGTCATGTACATGGTCAATAAAGGGAACAGCTCGGATTTGAACCTACGTCCACCTAATGAGAAAACGCACCATAATTTCACCATATCATGCTGCCACCTGAAGGTTAGGAAACATTATGCAAATAACGTGGTCTTTGGTGCCACACAGATCTCTCAAATTTCAAAGAGGTGACAGGTGATGGGAAACTCGGTCCAGAGGTTATAACAGTGGTTTTGTTACCTCTCTTGGCCTTAAAATTTCTTCATTTGTATCTTCATCTTTTTTAAAAACAGAAACTCATCTGTCACCCTGCCTAGAGTGCCATGGCCTCACAGGTCATAGCTCACAGCAACCTCAAATTCTTGTCAAGCCATCTTCTTGCCTCAGCCTTCCAAGCAGCTGGGAGTACAACTAGCTCCCACCACAATGGCTAGCTAGTTTTCAGTTTTTAGTAGAGACGGGGTCTCACTCTTGCTTCAAGCTGGTTTCCAACTCCTGAGCTCAGGTGATCCACCCACCTTGGCCTCCCAGAGTGCTAGGATTACAAGCGTGAGCCGCCACGCCCCGCCTTAATTTCCTCATTTTATAATGGGGATGATAACATTTATCTCACAGATAACTATGAAATGATCTGAAGCAATGTGACTAGTATCTAACAAACATTAGACTTTCTATAAATGTTGGTTTCCTTCTACTGCTTAATAAAATGGAAATAAATCATTCTTAGATAGTTTTAAGCACGAGGCAGCTTTGACCCTATCCAGAAAGGGGAAAGTAATAAAAAGCAAACCAAAATTTGAGAAAGGGAGCCAGCTCCTACCATCTGTCTCCTCGTTTGTTCTTTAAAAAGCTCCAACGCCCGTGATCCCAGCACTCTGGGAGGCCAAAGTGGGTGGATTGTTTGAGCTCATGAGTTCAAGACCAACCTGAACAAGAGTGAGACAAACGCCTGTGTCTAAAAAATAGCCAGGTGTTGTGGCAGACATCTGTAGTCCCAGCTACTCGGGAGGCTGAGGCAAGAGAATCACTTGAGCCCAAGAGTTTGAGATTGCCGTGAGCTATGATGTCATCGCACTCAACTGGGGACAAGAAAGTGAGACTCTGCCTCAAAAATAATAATAATAATAATAAATGAAAAATAGCAAGCTCCACAAAATGCAGATCTATCAGGGCAGCCGTGCATTGTGAGAAAGCAGGAGAGGATCTTGGTCTGCCAGTGGGCAGGTGCACGCTGCCCTTCCCTCTAACACTTAAACCTAACAGTTAAACCTCCTCTGCCCAAGTCAGGAGAATGGACCTTTGCTATTCTGAGATCTTGGGAGGCCAGAAACTCTTTTTTTTTTTTTTTTAGAGTTAAACACATCAGATTTTAATTTCATCTCATGGGCTTCCTGGCTTTGTAATAGTGATATGTGGCCCTAAGGACTTCCCCAATGTTCTCCTTCAAGACAGAAGGTCACAAAGGATGGAAAGTCTCCAGTGGAGGGTGCAGGATGGGGAGAGCTGAGAAAGGGAAGGATGGGGGGATCAAGGGGTGTGATGCACCTTTTGAGGGTGGGACACAAATATAAGAGGGTCATTATCTAACAAGAGCAATCAATGTATCCTGGTTCTGTGTACCCTCAATGAATCCCCAACAATTAAAAAAAAAAAAAATCACTACGGAAAGAAACTCTTAAGAATTGTTCTGGTGCAGCAGGTCAGGGGCCCAGTAAAAGCTCAGAGATTCAGTCCATGACCCTTTTCAAGGTAGAGATCCAGTCCTCGCTGTAGTTTGATGCTCAGAGAAGAAAACAGCACTTTTTAAACCCAAATCCTCACACATGCTTGTGAAGGACAGCTCAGGGGAGCAAACTGTCTTCAGTTGATTAGTAAGTATTTGTTGAAGCTAAAAGCTCTTTCCTCGGATCTTCCACCAGGCCCTCCTCCCGCACACACTCCCTCTGGAGTTGTCCATCTCCACAGCCTTGCTGCACAGCTGCTCGGTCCTTGGGGCCACCTCTCCTCCCTAGATGGTCCCAGTAAGATGGCTCTGCCCCACGTCCCATCAGGACCACTGTGAACACAGACACAAACACAAACCCACTGCCATCCTTCCACACACCCCCAGGTTCACCACCAGCACTCACTACACACATGCTCCCCACAGCACACACACACCACCTCCACCACTACCACAGACACACATTCACATCATCGCCTGCTGTACACACACTCTCCACACCACCTCCACCACTACCACACACATTCACATCATCACCTGCTGTACACACACTCTCCACACACACACACCACTTCCACCACTACCACACACACATTCACATCATCACCTGCTGTACACACACTCTCCACACCACCTCCATCACTACCACACACACATTCACATCATTGCCTGCTGTACACACACTCTCCACACCACCTCCACCACTACCACACACACATTCACATCATCACCTGCTGTACGCACACTCTCCACACCACCTCCATCACTACCACACACACATTCACATCATCACCTGCTGTACACACACTCTCCACACCACCTCCACCACTACCACACACACATTCACATCATCACCTGCTGTACGCACACTCTCCACACTACCTCCATCACTACCACACACACATTCACATCATCACCTGCTGTACACACACTCTCCACACCACCTCCACCACTACCACACACACATTCACATCATCACCTGCTGTACACACACTCTCCACACCACCTCCACCACTACCACACACACATTCACATCATCACCTGCTGTACACACACTCTCCACACCACCTCCATCACTACCACACACATTCACATCATTGCCTGCTGTACACACACTCTCCACACCACCTCCACCACTACCACACACACATTCACATCATCACCTGCTGTACACACACTCTCCACACACACACACCACTTCCACCACTACCACACACACATTCACATCATCACCTGCTGTACACACACTCTCCACACCACCTCCATCACTACCACACACACATTCACATCATTGCCTGCTGTACACACACTCTCCACACCACCTCCACCACTACCACACACACATTCACATCATTGCCTGCTGTACACACACTCTCCACACCATCTCCACCACTACCACACACACATTCACATCATCGCCTGCTGTACACACACTCTCCACACCACCTCCATCACTACCACACACACATTCACATCATCGCCTGCTGTACACACACTCTCCACACCATCTCCACCACTACCACACACACATTCACATCATCGCCTGCTGTACACACACTCTCCACACCACCTCCACCACTACCACACACACATTCACATCATCACCTGCTGTACACACACTCTCCACACCACCTCCACCACTACCACACACACATTCACATCATCACCTGCTGTACACACACTCTCCACACCACCTCCATCACTACCACACACATTCACATCATTGCCTGCTGTACACACACTCTCCACACCACCTCCACCACTACCACACACACATTCACATCATTGCCTGCTGTACACACACTCTCCACACTACCTCCACCACTACCACACACACATTCACATCATCGCCTGCTGTACACACACTCTCCACACCACCTCCATCACTACCACACACACATTCACATCATCACCTGCTGTACACACACTCTCCACACCACCTCCACCACTACCACACACACATTCACATCATTGCCTGCTGTACACACACTCTCCACACCACCTCCACCACTACCACACACACATTCACATCATCGCCTGCTATATATACACACAGTCTCCACACACACACACCACCTCCCCCACTACCACACACACATTCACATCATCGCCTGCTGTACACACACTCTCCACACCACCTCCACCACTACCACACACATATTCACATCATCGCCTGCTATATATACACACAGTCTCCGCACACACACACCACCTCCACCACTACCACACACACATTCACATCATCGCCTGCTGTACACACACTCTCCACACCACCTCCACCACTACCACACACACATTCACATCATTGCCTGCTGTACACACACTCTCCACACTACCTCCACCACTACCACACACACATTCACATCATTGCCTGCTGTACGCACACTCTCCACACCACCTCCACCACTACCACACACACATTCACATCATCGCCTGCTATATATACACACAGTCTCCACACACGCACACCACCTCCACCACTACCACACACATTAACATCATTGCCTGCTGTACACACACTCTCCACACACACACCACCACTACCACACATACATTCACATCATCACCTGCTGTACACACACACTCTCCACACCATACCCACCACTACACTACACACATACACACGCACTCCCATACACAAAACCCACATGCACCATAACCACGGCACACACCCAAACACTTGCACCCCTGTGCACACCTAGCACTCAAACAGACTAATCACTCAGAACACTTTATCACCAGACTTCTGAAGACTCTTATCTTTGTCACCTTGATTAGAGTCATTAATATATAAACACTTCTTATCGCCCCTTGAGGACAGAATCTGTTTCTCTGTTTCTGCAGCCTCTATAGAACTTGGAAAATATTTCTGAAGGAATAAATGACTCAACTAATCAACCCGTCTGTGTCTACAGAACGTAGGCGAGTGGCCCTGGTAGCATGTAACCAGCCATGTAGCCACTGAGCAGGCCTGGCCTGGGGGCTGGGGAGTGGGAGCCGCTTTTGGTGGTGGGTCCTGCCTGATCCTGCTTCACTGCCTCAGTCTCATTCCAAGGGAAATATTTGTTCTGTGAGCAAATAAAATGTGAGCAGGTTCTAGATACACAGAGCTGCCTTCAGCCCGAGGCTTAGATCTCTGAGGGCACTTCAAAGGATTGCAAAAATAAAATGTCCCCGGAGAAAAAGGAAAACTGTAGAGAAGGGCAAATAACAAGTTTCCCCTTCAACATTTGCAAATAAAACCTGCTGTGCGCCTGTCAGGACCCCAGACAGGACAGGTAATCACAGGCTTCTCATCCTACAGACCTAGCAGTGTCAAGCCTGCGATTTGAGATCACACAGACGTACCCTCGCACCAGACATCTTTACTTCATGTGCGTGTTTAGGTATCCAGGGAGAAGTACTGCTCCCAGCAACGCGCGTGTTGAACCACATCTTGTCTGCCTTCATGGCCTGCTGAAGCCACCAGCCTTCTGCCCCCTCAAGTGCCACACACCAAGGGGCCTGTGGGCCTACATTTTAACTTAAGTGCAAAATGCCTGGAGAAGTCAGAAAGAAACAAAATTTCTAGTCACAGAAATTAGGAAGAAATCTTTGTATTTTGCTTGTTTCCTACAAAGAAATTCTTAGAAATTCAGAACCTTCCCTAATAAGCTGTCATCGGATACATTTGTTTCCGAATACAGCCTCAGGTTTGATTGCAGGGTGACTGCCTTCAGACAGAGGAATGCAATGTTTCAGCATACCCTTAGGCCAGCCCTGTCCCTTTTACAGGCTGGGGCCAACAAAATGGAGCATGAACCAGCAGTTATGGAAAGCCAATGTGTGAAAATTAAACCGTGTACGAAATACCTGAAGAGACATGGTTTAAGATCCCTGCAGTTGATTCTGAGAGTATAAGCCAGGACTTCCCCTTCATTCCACGTTCTGTTGCTGTGTTGAGCAGTCCTCATGTCAGGCACCCCTAGTTAGAACCTTGTATTAGAAAGAAGCCCCAGCCATCCCACAGGACACAGTCTCAGCTGCCGGCGTATAGACCCTTACTTGGTGTTTAGATCCTCTCAACAAACTGCAGCTGAAAAATACTAGTGTCGTTATCTGCCTCGTTTTGTAAGTGGGGAATCTGAGCTCAGAGAGGCCAAGCAATTTGGCCCAAGGCATCCCAGCCAGAGTCAGAATTCTGCTTTGCTGACTCCAACACCTACTTCTGTTACCTCCAGAGAATTGCTTTCGCAAGAAAGGCAGTCTACATGCAACTTCAGGAATAATACTCCTACTGGTTTGTTACCTCATTAGATCCCCTATTTTTTAATATGTGTAATTTAATTTAAAAACCACACAATACTAATGCAATTCAAAAGGCATTTTGGAAAACTCTGCTTTGAAAATGGATTGTCGTTTAGGATTTACCATTACAAAATGGAATTGCAAGACTGCTCTGATGTGTTTACAGCATTCTTGTGCTGAGTGCCATTCTCTCCCCCTGGAGCCAGATTGACAGTCACTAGTGCAGCCCTCCCTGTGGCTGACAGCTGTCACTCAATGGCAAGTGGGCAGTCCTACCCTCTCCTGCCAGAGGCAGCAGGATCTAGCCAGACCTCCCACAGTCATACCTCTACTAAACATATACACACACTCGGATGTACATGGTAGTGTTGTTTTTAATGTCAAAAAATTGAAAACAGCCTAATATTCAACACTGGAGAACAAGTAAATGATATTATATACATAAGAAGGCATGTTAGGCAGATCTTAAAAATGGAGTTTTTAAGTGATTAATGCCTGGGAGCCATTCCTATGGTATAATGATAGGAAAAAATACAGTTATATATTTAAAAATGTCTTCATTATGTAAAACAGCAAAGAAAAAGACAAGGAGGAAATATGTTTAAATGTTAACAGTGTTCATTTCTAGGGCGGCACCTGTGGCTCAGTCGGTAAGGCGCCGGCCCCATATACCGAGGGTCTCGGGTTCAAACCCAGCCCCGGCCGAACTGCAACAAAAAAATAGCCGGGCATTGTGGCGGGCGCCTGTAGTCCCAGCTGCTCGGCAGGCTGAGGCAAGAGAATTGCTTAAGCCCAGGAGTTGGCGATTGCTGTGAGCTATGTGATGCCATGGCATTCTACCCAGGGCCATAAAGTGAAACTCTGTCTCTACAAAAAAAAAACAGTGTTCATTTCTAGAATAACGGATGTGCATTAGTTTATTTATAATCGTTTTCGGAATTTTTCTAATTGTACGCAATGGATGTCTGATAATTTTATAATTTGAATTTTTTTAAATTTTCAAAGACTACACTCCTACTTTTGGTGAATTAAGAAGACCCTATTAAAAAATTAGCAAAAAATAAACGCTTTTGGAGAAACTATAAAAAAAATGAGATTATTAAATATCTGAAACTTCTCTGATTGGAATTAGGCCATAAATTAAAAATTGTTAAGTATCATGATAGATAAGCATGCCTGCCAGCTGAAAGAACAATTTTACTTCTGATCCCACACTCCCTTACAAGTTGCAGAATAACAACTGTAACAGCTCATGGGATTCTGTTACTTGTGTACCAGGGACTTGGGCTCAGAAGGGCTTGAATCCATCTCTACCATTCACGGTCAGCCCTGATGAAGGGCTCTTGGAAGAAATCTCTGGTGTGTGGGGGTGGGGAAAAGGGATCAGGGGAGTGAAGGAGCAAATATGAGCCTCCCCTGTCCCCCACTTCCTCCCTCCATACCTGGTATGGAGCTTAGTCAATTACTCGCTGAAATAATTTAAAACTCTGGTCTTCCTACTCTGTCTAAGCTCACAGTGGCGTGAAACAGCAGAGACATGCTGGGTTAATTCCAAGGCACTCAGAGAACTGATAGCCCACAGAGAGCCTTCCCTGTTCTTCCTGTGGACCCAGTCCCATTCCTCTGCATTTTCTGGTGTTCTGGCCAGGATGAGAAGGCATCTGAAGAATGCTTTTTCTGATCCCCCCCCCATCTCTTCTTCCAGGTTTTGTGCTATTTTTCTCTCACCTTTCTGCTCTGATGTTCTCTAACCTATACTTCACACCCATCAGAACGGTCTTTCGGAAATTTCTCCTTTCCGCTAGCCACTACCCTACTCTAGAACTTACTGTGGCTCCCTCTTGCTTGAAGAATCAGACCCAGATTCCTCAGATCCCCAATACATGGCCCCTACCTGACTCCCTCCAAACTCACCTTCCTCTAACTTACTACTATTCCCGCCCCCGTCCCCCTGGGCCCCCTACCCTCACCCCAGCTTCCAGTCCAGCCCTCCCTGTCCTAAGAGCTGTATTTCAGCTGCACTCAGAAGTTCCATTAGCTGGGAAGAAACGTTCTTTCATTAAAAAAGAATAATGGAACTTTGTCCAAATTATGTTTAAAGATACAATTTTCTCAATGTTAAGTTTTTCCCATCAATTTTTGTTAAGCCTTTGGCACCAGCAGCTCTGCCTGTCTCTAGTGAGCGCCCACAGATGGCAAGATGAAGGAACAAGTCCCGGGTGAATAATCATGGAAAAGCCTCAGGAACAACCCAGCACGCACGTGGCCTTCAACAGCTTGTTTATTTCACAGACATGTGCCCATAGTTGAGGTTTTATATGTACACATATAATAAAGTCCTATTTTCTACTAATGAAATTGTTCCTGATTCATGCAATAGAATTATATACCACATGTTTTAGTGATAGTCTTTTAAAAATACATAGTATTCCACTAAGAAAATTATGATTGTTATGAGTCAGGACATTATCAGTGACTTTGCAAATGATTTTTTTTTTTTTTTTTTTTGTAGTTTTTGGCTGGGGCTGGGCTTGAACCTGCCACCTCCGGCATATGGGGCTGGCACCCTACTCCTTTGAGCCACAGGCACCTCCCACTTTGCAAACTATTTTTTCAAACACATCATCTGCTTCTTCACCCAGTATATCACACACACGTGCACATTTGTGCCTTTATCTTATCATTCTTATGATCTTCGTGCCCCCTTTTCAGCCAAAAAATACCTGGGCATTCTGTGAGGTCCTGTCCTCCACGAAGGCTCTGTGCATGCACCTCAGTCCTGAGAGCTAACAAAACCTCTTTAGATTCTTCAGAAAAAAGTGAGGAAGAGGGAATCGCTAGACATCAGAGAAAGGTAAAGACAAAAAAAAGAAAGAAATATACAAGGGAGGAAATATAATATTAAGAAGGCTGGTATGGGAACTCTTTAATCTATTCTGGAGAACATCATGGTGGATCCTACTGAAAGGGGCAATGGTGGTCATGGAAAGGTTAACACCTAGTAGCTGGATTCATCCGAGAAGAGGGGAAAAGAGAGTAAGATGTATTACTTTTCTATACTTTTCCAGATACTCCACTAGATGGTTTTCAAATATTCTATTTATTCCTCTTGGAAACTTTAAGGTTTGCATTATTATCGCAGTTTTGCAAATGATAAAACTGAGGCTCAGAGAGATTAAATGATTTGTTCAAGCTCATCCATTTAGCAAGTTGCAAAGCCGTGATGGAAAACAATTCCATGGCACACACTCACTGGGCACCTTCACATATGCTGTCTCACTAAATAGGAAAAAGGCTCTGCGAGGCATGAGTTCCTGTTCCCAAATTTCAGATAACAGACCCATATCCAGAGAAATACAGTGACCTGAACCAGTAGCCACCCAGTTAGTAATGATGGAGTTCAGATACGATGGTAGGCTGTGGCTCCAAATCATGCTGAATTCACCACACCTCAGCTGCCACAAGGCAGCACAGATATAATTTAGTAGCTTCAAGAGAAGACAGCAAACCTGGGAAGCAGGGGGAGGTAGCTTAACCCGCTGAAGATCTTTGAATAACTAAAGAGCTTCTTCTAGACCTGAGTCTATAGAGCTATTACCCCATTACCATATGGATTACCTAGTTGCCATTTATAAGGTGTACACATAGTTGTAAATGAATGCTACCTGCATTCTTGGCAGGAATGTGTGGGTTGGAATGGGTAAAACATGGATCCTGTAATGAAAAATTACATCTTGTCACTGAAGGTGGTTTAACATAAAGGGAGGAAGGGGAAGACCATATTTGGCTTTTATATTCTATGAGGGAGACAGACTCTGTTGGAGCAGGCCCTGAGATCAGCTTACAGGTTCAAGATGAACATTCCTAAGTGGTAAGGTCCAGATGAAACCCAGATAAATATACAAAGAAATTAGGTTATGGAGCAAGGCGCAAAAAGGGGGTGGGGGGAGAATTTTCAAAGGTAGTTCACATCAAAGGTATGTAAAATTCTCCCAACCAAGACGCTCCCTGATAAAGAAAATGCCTCCATACTCAGGCTGAAAGGAACACCAAGGAACACTGATCTTTCTCTGCAGCCTAAAGGAGACCCTCCAAGTCCACTAGGGTCTATCCCAAGGAAATTGGCAATATTGGTGAGGACCAGTCAAGCCAGGGGTGAGGAAGAACATCCTACAATATAACTGTACAATTCCTGGATGTGCCAGCGATTGCCAAGCCCCCCGGGTCTGTGGATGCTGGTCCCTCTGCATGGAAAACCCCATGCACTGCCCAGAGAAGTTCTAGTAATTAATTACTCATTCAAGGGATGGTCCCAATGCCAACTCTCTCTGGAGCCTTTCCTGAGTACTCACTGCTCCTTCATTTGTACACCCAGAAGCCATTTATAGGGCTCTATTATGTCACCTGTAAATGTTGTACAACAGTTATTTGTTCCTGTGCCCTTTTCCCACCTCCCACCAGATTGTGGGTTCTTCTTAGGCAAGTCCCAAGCTGAGGACACCAGCAACATAACAATGGCTTAATTATGGAAGGGGAAATGAGACTTACCACTGTGTAAGCTCCCGTGTGTCTTACCTTAATAAGGGTATATTAAAAATGACAGCCCAGTCTCATTTGATAGAAGGAAGGACCTTGTACCTTCTATGGCCAGATACTCTTGTCTACTTTTTGTGCAAACCATATAGTGTTATGGTGCTGGAGAGACCCAGAGGGCAGAAATACACTGTAGTAATATTTGATTACGGTTTTTTTGTTGTTGTTGTTAAAGCTATAATACATATACTTAGATATGATTATCTAGGCAATAGAAAATGCCTAAAATGACACACAAGAAACTTAATAGTGTATAATTCTGGAGAATGGGTACAGGCAAGGAAGTGATCTAGGGGCTTTGATTTTTCATTCTATAACTTTCTGTGATGTTGAAATTTTTATCATGAGCTCCTGTCACATTTCAAAGAAGTGAGACATTAAAACGAACCCTGTGGGGCGGCACCTGTGGCTGAAAGGAGTAGGGCGCTGGCCCCATATACCAGAGGTGGGAAGTTCAAACCTGGCCCCGGCCAAAAACAGCAAAAAAAAAAAAAAAAAAGAACCCTGTGACTACATTTTAAATTAATCAATTAAAATTGGGTTGATATTTACTGAAAGATATATTCTGGAGACTTACTAAAATGCTCACAGCAGCATCACTCAAGATAAGTAAAACTGGAAACTGTCCAAATGTTCATTAATAGGAAAATGGATAGATCATTTGTTAGGTTTGGGCAATGGAATAGCTTGCAGTGAAGAGAATAAATAAAACTCAGCTACATACTACAAAGTGGATGACTCTCCCAAACACAGTGTTGAAGAAAAGCAGTCAGACACAATAGTATGTACTGCTTGATTCTTCCTTTCTTTCTTTTTTTCTTTTCTTTTTTTTTTTTTTTTTTTTTGGAGACAGAGCCTCAAGTTGTTGCCCTGGGTAGAGTGCTGTGGCATCACAGCTCACAGCAACCTCCAACTCCTGAGCTTAAGTGATTCTCTTGCCTCAGCCTCCCAAGTAGCTGGGACTATTTTTTGTTGGGGTTTGGCTGGGGCTAGGTTTGAACCCGCCACCCTTGGTATATGGGGCCGGCGCCCTACCCACTGAGCCACAGGCGCTGCCCTTGTACTGCTTGATTCTGTGTATGTGAAGGACAAACACAGGCAACACTGATATGTGATGGGAGAAGCCAAGATGGTGGCTACACTCAGGGGGAGAAAAGAGGGGATTTAGTGACTAGTAGGGAGAATGATGGAGCTTTTGTCTGGGTGAGGAAAAGAACTGGTAATGTTCTTTTTCTTAATCTGAGTCTTGAACGCACAGAGGTGCTTACCTTGTGAAAACTCTTGAGTTCCACATTTATGATTTGTGTACTTTCCTATATGTAGGCTACATATCAGTAAAAAGTAAATGAACACGTAAAACAGACCAACATTGAGATACCCGAGCACTCCCTTCCATCAAGCTGGTAACCACTCAGGAGAGTCAGGTGCCAACCTTCTGGCCTCCTAGACATGGAGCCATGGGAGCTAAAATGTGGTTCATAATTGTTTTATGAGCTCCCATGTCCCAAGGTAGAGCCTTAGGGCTGGGAAGAAGAGTCAGAGAATCAGAGCACTTCCAGAAAGCCAAGAAATCTGGCTCTCCAGTGATGGGAAGCTATTTTCATATTTTACAATTTTTAAGGATGTCTTTTGGCTTCTAGATGGGAGAGAACACAGAAAAGGGAGAAGAGCAGGGTGCC
Organism: Nycticebus coucang; assembly: GCF_027406575.1. Classification (NCBI taxonomy): domain Eukaryota; kingdom Metazoa; phylum Chordata; class Mammalia; order Primates; family Lorisidae; genus Nycticebus; species Nycticebus coucang. Next base: position 87,834,269 of record NC_069795.1, read on the forward strand.
TTCTGCACCAAGGCCAAGGGCAGGCAAACAATTAGCAAGAAATTTGAGGCAATGGGGACCAAGAGGAGATATACTACTTTGAACACTTACTTGGTTACTTGGTTTCAAGTGGCAATAGTTGGAAAGACTGCCTCAGCTAAAAGGGTGTGCAACCTACATCTTCTATTGGAAACCAAAGGATCAAATTTGCTGGTGGGGCATTTCTTCTGGGGGTTCCATGAACAGTTTGCCATGGTGGATCTTCTCTTTGGCCAACTTAAAATAAACACAGCCCTCTACACAGGACTGGCAGAGCCTCAGCAGAGGTGGGCGCTTACAGACCAAGCCAAGAGCTGAAAGAACCGCCCGCCTTACCACCCGCTCTCCAGCTGCCATGTGGAAGCAGGCCCATGAAGGAGCCACATTCCAGCCCTGCCTCTTCAGTGGGACTGTTGGGAGATGCCAGACAAAGCCTTAGTGTAGCTCAAGGCGGGCAAATTCTGAGTTAGCCTGCTCCTGCTTTAAGAGCTGAAGTCTGAGGATGATATGACAAGAGTTAACCCCTGGTCATATGAAACTCACCACCCAGGGCATAAAAGGAAGCAAAAAGAGGACCGTGAGTGGTCAAAATAGATTTGACCAAGTCTACACATTCAAATGTTAGCCAGTTCCTCACTGGAGGGGGCACTTTAGCTCTCATTCAAACTGTGCATTCTTTCTCTCTCCCTGCCCACCTCAAACTCACGGGATCTGCTGGTTTACAAGCCCATGGCAGATCAGAGGCAGAAAATTACAGTGAATGTGAGGGGCTGGAGAAGCATGTGTGTAATGCATTGAATTCTGATTAGCAACCTAACATCAAGAAGGATAAGAAGACTCTAAAGATCTGACATGGGATTTCCCCACCCCTAAAAGCCCAGTAGCCTGAGACTCCTCTGTGTGGGACTGGCAGTCCATCAGGAGTAGCGCAGGATATGGGCACGTAACTGGCTTAAGCACCAGGCCACTGTGCCCCTCCTGGCCAGACCAAAGGCCCCAGGAGGCTCAGGAGAGTATGCAGATTTTCACTTAGAGTATACTGTGAAGACCCTGTCACAGAGCTGGACTCCATTCTGAAGTCAACAGAAGGCCTTGGAAAGTTTCCAAAGATCTCCATCCGTTTTGTTTTGTTTGTTTGTTTTTTAAGGTTTTACGCTTAAGAAAAAAAATCCTTCAGCCATCAGGAACCTGAACAGGACATGCTCCTCTGGGTTTTCCTGATCGTGGATGCTTCGTAAGAGCTAAGAACCGAGAGTTAGAAGGAGACAGGAGACAGGGTGTCTACGAGCTCTGGAATTGAGGCAGGGGGAGGAATAAGGCCCCCTGGGCTGGCTGGGGCAAGGGATGAAGCACGTGCATTTGGTCAGAGGCCTGACATGCTCCTTTGTGAGAAAACTCAAATGTGTTTTTTAAATCTCTCACTCTAAATCTCAGTTTTTATATGTGGGTCATTATGAAAGTTTTGAGTGACACAAAAATCAAGAAATATAAAATACACAGGGACAGAAACAAATGAAGCCCTCCCAGCAACATCGATAAGCCGAGCTAGCTGAAGCTTACAAGACTGAATCAGAAAGGACAGTGCCAACTGTGATTCTTGGAAGTGAAATAATAATGGACCGTGACACAGTCTGTCTCAAAACTTTTGTGGTGACTCACATAGTAGCACATTGGGTATGATAACTACCTATAAGAGAGATTGGGAGTATTAAATGAGACATTGTAGCATGTCGAGTGTCTAGCACAGAGCCTAGCATATTGGGGATGCTCCGTAAATATAATTTCCACTTGCTTTCTAAAGTGGCTTACATGAAATCCTTACCAGCCCAGGATAATAACTCACAAGTCTGGCTTGAGTTGCTGGAGCAAGCGCCTAAGGAAGCACAGCACTCTCGTTGGAGTGGCAAGGAAGCAGCCAAGCCCCAAAGGCAAGAAGGGAGATAGATCCAAAGGCAAGATGATGACAGAGTGAGAGATTGTAGGAACTAAGGCAGCACAGCAGAGTGTGGAAGAGCAAAGACTGTTCAGGATCTGCATTCAGCGCCTGCCTACTACTCCTGCTAGTTATGTGACCTTGAACAAGTTACCTAACCTCTTCGCACTTCAGTTTCCTCATCTATATAATGGGGATAATAATGGTGTCCATATCACAGCATTGTCAGGAGGATCAAGTGGGTTAACCTGGCACTGGAAACCAAGTGCTCTTCCCCCGCTAGCTGATGTCGTTAACGCACACGTCGTTAACGCACACACTTCCTTGGGGCTGAGCCACAGCAGAGTGGCTCACAGGGAGGCTCCTGAAGAGCCCACTTGCCTCTTTTACTAGGTGCTAGCTGTGTGACCTGGAGCAATTTATAGAACCTTTCTATACCTAAGCTTCCTCATCTGTGAAAAGTGGAGGTGATAATAATATGTGTAGTACCTCCCTGGAAGGGCTGTTGTTGGGACTAAATGTGCTAATATGTGTGAAGTCTTTAGCAAAGTGTCTGGCTCATATTAAATACTCAGTAAATGTCAGCTATTACTATTTCCTGGCTAGATGGAACTCTGAAGACAATATGGCCCCTATTTGTTTAAAGAAACATTGAATCATTCTAAATGATTTTTTTCTCTCAGTTTTTTGGGCCTTTATTTCTAAATTTTAAAAAGGAAGATAGAATGGTTAATCCCTCGCTTGAAGAAAAGAACCACATTTTTATACCTTGGGGACTGTCCTCAAGTTCCCCACACACACACCAAGAATGAGTAAGGACACCACAGGCTATGAGAGGGACCAAGACTATACTGTTTCCATATTTCCCACCGTCATTTTGGTGCTCAGCTCAGGATAGGATTGCCTGCCTTACACTTGAACCCACTGTTGGTAATTTAGAAGAAAACAGTACTAGCAGTCTTCCAAAGGGTAGCAGATGCTCTTAGGCTTGGGGCAAGGTACTTCCCCCCACCCCTTTTCTACATTGTTTCCTTGAAGACACAATGAAAATCAAGTTTAAAGAACAAGGGTCTAGTTATCTTACTGTGATTAAGCAAGTTTTGCTACTGCTAGAGGACAAAGGCTAGATTGACACTAGATGAATGTTCCAGAGGGCTGGTCTCTCTTTTTATTTTCTTTTCCAATCCTATTTCTCTCCTAGAGAAGAGGGAATGATAATTGGAACGCAGGCTTGACGAAACTACCAATATAAGACATCTTCTTCAGGAGGAAAGACTCAATGTACTAAACAAAGAACTTCTAACTACTGACCCTTAACTCCTATAAAGGCAAAGATAACACAAGAAGAAGAGTGGGATGGGGGTGGGAGCAGGGGAGGGAAATAAATCCCAAGGAGAAGCAGAAGAAAAGGAAGAGGAGTGGACATCAGTAAAAGTAAAACAATAAGGAACTCCAGATCCAGGCGTTGGCCTAGCACCCTCATTTTTGTTTGTTTGTTGAGAAAGGGTCTCACTCTGTCACCTGGACTAGAGTACAGCAGCATCAACATAAATCATTGCAGCCTCAAAGTCCTGGGCTCAAGCAATCTGGGTGCCCCAGCCACCCAACTAGCTGAGACTATAGGCACATGCCACTATACCTAGCTAATTTTTCTATTTTTTTGAGAGTTGAGGTCTCACTGTCGCTCAAGCTGGCCTCAAACTCCTGGATTACAGGTGTGAGCCACTGTGCCCAGACTGTACCCTCACTTTTCACACTAGAGCCACAACATGGCTGTGGCCAAGCTGGATCTACCTGTTCCAAATATATACATTCTCCAGTGAATTATAGATAGCATGAACAGGTCATTTATTAAGGGTTCAGTAAACTTCAGTTACTGAAATAACGCAATAGACTATGGGCTTCTCCAAGTCAAAGACTGGATCTTATTTATCTCTCGAGAACAGGGTCTGACTGAATATTTGGTATGAAATAAATGTTTACTGGATGACTAAATAATTAATTAGCAATAGCTCTATTCTAGCATAAATCACTACATATGTACACATGATCATGTTCATGACAACCTCCTTTAAAAAATGTATCTATCAGCCACCTCTCCACCTGCCCCCAATTTAGCCACTATTTATCCAACTTCTCTTTCCAAGGTGGGATGGAGAGCCTTGGTTCAGAGAAAAGGTCACAAGAGCCACTGTGACTTCAAGTCTAGCCCTGTTGCTGTGAAATATCCTACACTGTTTTCTTATAGCGAAAGTTATAAAGTATGACTGATGTGCTATGGTTTATATATGGTGAGAACATGTGGCTTTGTGGGCTACAAGCATTCCAGAGAGCTGGAGCTTGAAATACTTAAGCAAAGAGGAAGAAGAAACCTCTTTTGAAGAAACTAGGTTGGAGAGCAGGATAATAAGGCATGAGATCGGGGAAAGGTGGGGGTAGGGACAGACAAAGCTGGGAGCTAACCTGGGCCCTGCCTGGAGCTAAGGAGCTAGAGCCACAAGCAGACTAGGGTAAAATCTCTAGGCACCAAACAGAAATGGTGCTACCCGGGGAATGAAGAAAGACTCTAAGAGAAAACTGGAGTTAAAAGCAAGATGCTCAACCAAGAAATTAAAAATCAAGGAACTGCTTGTAAAATTTTCAAAGGGCTTTCCATTCATCAACTGATTCCCATTCAAGTCTCTAGAAAAGTCAATAGCTCATGCTTGGTCACTGCTGGGCCCAAGACTCCGCCTAGGTGCTAGGGTTCCATAGCAACATTGTAACATTTCAAGGGCTCTGAATCACAGGGAAAGAGCCTGGTCTGTTTTAAGAGACACCAGTGGAAATATTGATAGAAAAAAAAAGGCCAGTAATCTTTGACTTTAGAGTAACTTCTTTTCTCTAAAAATCCACACTGTATTCCCCACTGCGGGGAGTAAGGGCAGCCCCAGGTTTGGCTACATAGGGGCCCCCATTGCTAGGGGGTCTCTCCTAACATTTGGTATCTTTTTTCCCCACCGCTGGCACACCAGGTAAGTGGCAGGGCACACCAGCAGAAGAGCTCCCACACAGGCCCCCAGTAGCCAAGGGGAGAAGATAGAGCCGTCCCACAGTCTTCACAGGAGGGGACAGCAGGGGCGGATTGCTTGTTTGTTTCCTGGAACACCCTGTTAAGAATCTCGGCAATTGCAGTTAGTGCCCTATCGTTTGGCAAGCAGAACTGCTCCTTGTCGTTCCCAGCTGCACGGGATCTAATTCGCAAATACACCATCTTGCATTCAGCACTTAAATGGAAAACAAGCAGTCTGGGGAGCGAGGCAAGCAGTCTAATTCTGCACGCCCATTTCAGAAGGATTTATGTTTGCAGGTCGGTTGACTGGCTGGTGCTAACCCGGGGAGAATTTCTTGGAGTCCCGCCCCTCTTCTCACCTCGCCCTCCAGAACCCACTCTGGTGGAGGTTATGAGCTGCAATTAAACATAAAGCGAAAACGGGATTTGGTTCGGCCTTAGGCCTTGCCTAAGTATGCCAGTATAAAATCGCAACAAAAAATATTTGAGAGCTCAGATTTTAAAGGGAGATACTACTCATTCTTCCAACTAGAAACCTGGTTAAAAGAAATTAAGGCCTCTCTTAAAGGTAACTAAGATTAGAGGGCTCGGTTTCCGTTTTCTGGGTTTCTGTGGGCCAAACGCCCAGGTCGGTCAGCGAGTTTCTCTGTGTGGAATGACGAATTCCTCTCGCCTAAATTCTAAAATGATAACTTCGCTTGGTGCAGCAGCTGCGAACGTCTGGCGCCAAGCGACCCAATACTGGCCGTGGTGTTGTTGCATGGAGATGTGGTGGTAAGTGGGGAAAGAGGAAGAGTCACGCCTTGGTGAAAAGTCAGGAAAGAAGCTAGAAGGGAAGTAACGGCGGTTTCTACTGGCCTCGGCCCCTTTAAGTGCTTCACTGACTCAGCTAAGCTTCCCCCTCAGGTCGCGTTTTTTATGAATGAAAAACGTCCTTACATTCATTATATAAACAAGCCTGTGCTGATTGGCCAAAGGCCCCCGGTGCATAAATTATGTAAAACAGACCCCTGAGAGGGCGGAGAGAGATGCACTGTTGGCCAATGGGGCTTGGGGTTGATGAGGCGGCTCGGCTGGATTTGCCCGTGGACAGGGTAAACAAGAGGTGATGGACAGCCGCGGAAACGTCTTCGAGCCAATGGGAATGAGGCTGGGCTTGGGCCGCGGGCCAATGGCGGCGGGCGGAGCTGCGGACCGCTGGGGGCCGGGCCAGCGCTCCAGCCTGGTTGGCAGCTGCAGCGCAGAGTCCAGCCGCGGGTGCGCGGAGAGCTTCTTGGTCTCCTGAGCGGTTCGGCCCAGCCTTTCGCCCAGGCGCCCAGGCTTGGTGCGCGCGTGCGTGAGCGCGCCTGCGCCGCCGGGGCAGCTGCAAGAGGAGGAGAGCCCAGCCTCAGGTGAGGGGGCGTTGCGGGGGCAGGGGGCCATTCAAAGACGGCTTCCAGCCAGGGGTCCGAAAGGCAAGAGTAAACGGGCTTTTTGAGAATCCTCAAAGTCGGGGTGCACTGTCTGAGGTGAGCCGCCCCCAGGGCTGGTCCCCTTGCCCCTGCGGCCCGGTTCGGTTCTGTTCCTGCGAGGTGTCGGGCGGGTGCGGCTAACGGTTCCGGAGCGCGCGAAGAGCAGGTTTCCGCACGTCGTGGGGGAGGCGCGCGTCAGCGCGAGGTGCGGGGGCTCTGGGTTGGAGATGGGGGAGCGCGGAGTTGCGAGGCTTTTGCAGTCTCCGGAGATCCGAGAGCCCCGAGGGGACTTGGAGGCTCGCGAGAAGAGACGCTTGGCAGAGCTTTGCAATTGGGAGGAGGGGGCGAAAAGCAGTTTGCGTGGGGGTGGGGGGAATATTTGAGAGTTGCTGCCCCCCCCAGCACCAGGAGAGGTTAAATGACATAGACATTTGCAGCCTGCGGGGTTGGGGATCGGCCAGGAACTTATGCTGGCCTTTCAAGTTTCAGGTTGTGCAAAGTGGACAATCAGTCCCCCTACTCCCACCCCTAGCAAGCTGAGGGCGTTGGGCTGCGCGACTACTCTCGAGAAAAATCCGGGAGCACCAAAGCAGCAGCCTGGGGGTGGTAGGAAGAGAACGGGTGTGGAGGGGAGACTGAAAGATGCTTGGAGCCTCGCGCTGGATTGGGGGTCTGGCCGCATTTTCAGAGGGATGGGGGAAAAACTCGGGGTGAACCGAACTCCTGGTGGAGGAGGGGGTTCGAGAAGCAATGTTGTGGGTGGGGGTGGCTTGAAGACGGTTGGTTGCGTTCGGCGCCGCACCTCGGTTTTGTGAATGTGGGTGACTTTATGAATGAAGCGGGGTTCTTTCGTTGGCTCGCTGCTCCCTGCGGCTTTTTTCCCTCCCCCCTCTCCGCTCGTTCGTTCGCTCTCCCTTTTTTGTGAATGAAGCATTGAGCTTTCTTCCTAAAACGCTGGGGTGAGGGGCCTGCGTCGGAGGTTGGGCGTGCGTTAGGTGTGGGGGCGGGGGCGCAGCTGAAGGAGTTTTCATGAATGGGGAAGGCTGGGAATTCGGTGGAAGTGTGTCTTGTTTTGTGAATGGGGCCCAGCGCGAGAGATCCAGTTACAGCCTCTACCTGATGTGGCGGCCGCGGCTCGCTCTCCCATTCATAAAACTGGGCCCGCTGCGCGCTACGGGGGAGGGGCCTCGATTGTGCAGCTTCGCAGTGTTAAAGTTTTCCTGGGGGCACCCGGGGAAGGGGGGCACAAAGGAAGTTGTTTAAACTCATGGATAAACTCGAGCCTTGCCTTCAGGCTTTAAAATGAAATTAATACTTTGAACACAGTTTTTCTAGTTCCTGAACTCTGAGAGTTGCTTTAAAGACTTCGGTGTTTCTTTTGGGTTAGCTTACGGCAGTTTATTTAAATTTTTTGAAGATATTTTTGCTCTTTAAAAAGGTGAAGTATTTAATCACGAAAATATCTCTCCCTCCTGTCTCCTACTCATCCCTACAACAGACTTTTTTAGAATTTCCAAGGCCACTGTTTAATCTGACAGATTTTCATAGGCTACAGAGACCTCGTTGCTGAGGTCGGACTTTATCTACCGGTTGGTGACATTTGAGAGAGAGGCTTTATTCTGAACGTTTTATGCTGCTTGGAAGGCAGGCTGGCGGGAGTGTTTTTCTAGGAAGTTATGAACTGTGTGCTATTTTGCTCCTCTCTTTCCTTTGACTTTGAAAATATCTGATTACTTGAGCCAGAGTGCTGAGGAGGAGGCTGGCTGCGAAGGGTTTCCTTGTATCCTGCTCACTTAAGAAAATTTGATATGCTCCACACAGTGCAGAAAAACAAATTGGATGCAATTGCCCACTGGAAAAGAAGTTTTTATTTAAAATCTGTATACAAGTTAAAAGAAATTATCCTTTAAGCATTTTGCATTGCTTAGAGCTGGAGGGAGTGAAATTAATGTTTTCCTCCATTTTGTTGGCTTAACAGTGCTTTTAATTGGGGAATAAAACAAAGTGTTTGGGAAAATGGTACCTTAAAAATCGTTACATTATTCCTCCCAAATTAGAAAAAGTTCTCTCCTTTCCCTTCTGACCCCAGCCTGTCTTCCTGAAATGAGTTTAATTTTATTATTTTGGTATGTCTAGGAAAATTGACTTTGCTGCAAAAATTAAACTGAATTTTCTTCTCATGGATCTTTTGCTTTGCTGCAAAAATTAAACTGAATTTTCTTCTCATGGATCTTTTGCTTTTAATACTTTTAAAAAGACCTGTCGTAGAGATATATTTTAAATACATGCAATGGAATTTAGTTTCCTTTATCCATTACTTTTCATACACACTTTATTCCTTTAAAAATAAAGGAATATCTCTAGTTGGAGATAGCACAAATATATCTCTGTAAGTTGCCATGGAGATATTTGTGACATTGTAGACATAGTTGTGTGTGAAGATAAGTATACCTCTGATCAATTTATTCCTGAAAAAATACCATTTATATGGTATTTTGACGGTGACCTACAAAATACTTTTTAGAAACACCAGGTATGTCAGATTCTTAATGGCCAATAGTTTGGAATACTTAAACCCAGTTTCTCTACTTGCTATCATTGTACCATCAATAATTATCCCATTTTTAAAAAGAGGATCTTCTATATGAGAGAGTTTTTTTTTTTTTTTTTTTTGTAGAGACAGAGTCTCACTTTATGGCCCTCGGTAGAGTGCCGTGGCCTCACACAGCTCACAGCAACCTCCAACTCCTGGGCTTAAGCGATTCTCTTGCCTCAGCCTCCCGAGTAGCTGGGACTACAGGCGCCCGCCACAACGCCCGGCTATTTTTTGGTTGCAGTTTGGCAGGGGCCAGGTTTGAATCCGCCACCCTCGGTATATGGGGCCGGCACCCTACTCACTGAGCCACAGGCGCCGCCCCTATACGAGGGAGTTTTGAAATCACTCTTTTCTCATAAAAATAACAGTTTTTGTGTGTTTTGCTTTTGGGGGTATTTTGTTGTTATTGGGAACAGGCAGTACCAAATCTATAATTTTTTTTTTTTTTTTTTTTGTAGAGACAGAGTCTCACTGTACCGCCCTCGGGTAGAGTGCCGTGGCGTCACACGGCTCACAGCAACCTCTTAACTCTTGGGCTTACGCGATTCTCTTGCCTCAGCCTCCCGATCAGCTGGGACTACAGGCGCCCGCCACAACGCCCGGCTATTTTTTGGTTGCAGTTTGGCCGGGGCTGGGTTTGTGAATAACAAAAGAAAATGATGACTAAGTAGTTTTAGCACTAAATACACTGTGCACCCCACTACTATCAATCAAACCTAGCGTTGCTCTGTAAAGCTTACACCTTGAGCAAGCTTGAAGTACTTCACAGAAGGGTAGTGATTTTGTATAAGCCCTAAAGAAAGACCAAAAAAATTGTTTCATTTCTTTTTTTTTTTTTCTCCTCTCATTTAAATGTCCCAAATTCATATTACAGGAGGATCCCTTTTCCTCCAGGAATTAATCAATGCTGAAACCTTTCAAAGTGATATTAGAGACGTTGGAAGCGCCATGGATGGGTTTTATGATCAGCAAGTCCCTTTTATGGTCCCAGGGGTAAGTTTAATGTGGCTTTGGTTTGTTTTGTCCTCCTTCAATGTGAGTTTTCTCCTTATTGGTTTAGTGGGTCAGCCCCCTTTGCTCTTCTTTACTGCACTGTCTGTTGGCCTCTTTCAGAAATCTCGGTCTGAAGAATGTAGAGGGCGGCCTGTGATTGACAGAAAGAGGAAGTTTTTGGACACAGATCTGGCTCATGATTCTGAAGGTAGTAAAGCTTCCCCTCCTATTCTGTGGCTTCCTCATATCACTCCCAGAATCAGCAGCATGTAGATTCTTCCCCCTCTTCCCCTGAGTAGAAGAAATACCCTTATTCTGAGGTCTTCTGTTTTCAATTCCAGAGTTGTTTCAGGATCTCAGTCAACTTCAAGAGGCTTGGTTAGCTGAAGGCAAGTTTCTTGGATGTCCTATTTTCCATATAAAACATTTTACTGTGCTTTTTAATAAACTTAAAGGTCTAAAATAAAAATCTCTTTTTCAGCACAAGTTCCTGATGATGAACAATTTGTCCCAGATTTTCAGTCTGATAACTGTAAGTACCTTTCTGGTGGTGGTGCATTTGTTCTGAAATTGTTTGGACTTGAACACTATGTCTAGAATATCAATACAGCTATAGCCAGCAGATTTGGTATGGATTTAGTTTCTTTTAAAATGTAGCATTAACCCTGAAAACTTTGGTTTTGTTCCTTATTAAAATTATTCCTAAAGTACTTTATTCTATTGCAGGTAAGATTTATTGAACATAATTTCATCTTAAATTTCTTTTTGCCTTAAGAATATTGCAAGGCTTCATGCTGAAAATTGTAAATTAATTGATATAATATATAAGATGTTGGACAAAACATCTGTAAGTCAAACATTATGTCATAGCTTTTTTTTGTTTCTTTTGTTAAGTTCTTGATGTGAACCATGAAACTGACATTTTTCTTTCTTTTAAAGGTGCAGAAAATACATAGTTAATGGAAAATTCTGGTTAATGATTTCACCCAACATGTTGTCAGTTTTCTACTTCTGGGCTGAAAAGAGGTGGTCACAGAGTGACCTTATTTAGTCTGATTTTTTTATTATTTTTTTTTATGTAGCTGTTATGGGTTTTCTGTTCAAAGAAGAGTAAAACTTTTTCTTAAAATAGTCATTAAAAGCTCATTACTTGAGATAATAAAATGCAGTGGGAGGCTCAAAAGGTGGTTCTTAGCACTGGCAGGAGCATGGTTGGCTTTGCACTGATCTTTTGGTTCTGTTCTCAACAGGTCTGGGAGCTTTTATGGTCAGGGGGCAGAGCTATCAAGGACAAAACTTGCTGATGAAATTTGAGCAGTGCAGGGCTGCTCTAGAGAGCATTAGTCACTGGCGAATGAGCAGGTTTAAGAGAGGCCTGGAGAAAATACTGCCTCTTGAGAGTTGCATCATAGAGAAATTCATGTCTCTTAGTCATAGTTTATAATAGCAAGCACCTGAGCCATACAAGGATTCGATTTCTCATTTTGTACCAACAAATTCTTCCCAGCTTTGTTTTACCTCTGGGGTGTGTGTGTGTATAAGTAAAAATGCCACTAGAGAGAGGGTATTTGGGGGTCTCCGTAAAAGCTGGGTATTCTAATTCTATTAAATGAAAGAACAGAGGTACCGGCTAAGCATTATTTAATGATAGGCCTATGTTCAAGGCATAATGCCATGAAACTTTAAAAGGGAATAAATTGTAACCCACATTTGCATGGTTATCTTGGCTTTGTTACAGCTTGCTGTAGATGTTTTCTATAGTAAAGTAAATGCATGTTAATTATTGCTCTTTGATTATTTTCAAGTGATTGGGAAGCTTGCTGCTGAAAGCCTAAATAGAGATAACCTATTCTGTGTGTGTGTGTGTGTGCATGTATGCGCGTGTATTTTTGCAAGATGAAAGACAGGATTTGTAATCCAACTTTGTTCTGTGTTGACAGTTTGGCCCAGCCTTTCCAGTTCTTGCTCAGAGGAGCATAAACTGCAGTCTGTTTGGGAGGTGGCTTTCTTGGCAGAGGTTCTTTGAAATGCTTTTATGACACTTTTGTTTGTTTCTCTGTAACCCAAAAGAGTTAAAAGGGAGATGAGATGGCTGCATTCAAATTGATAGCATGTGCTGAAGCGAGGGTATGTTCTTTGTCAGCAAACAGGATTTATAGTTGGAGATACATTTATCTGTGGGAATAGGCTAACACGAACAAATCAATACATGTGTTTTGGCTTCTTAGAAATAATTTCTGCTTAGAAAAGGGGATATGCAAAGTTTTTAAATTAAAACACCATACTTTAAATAAAGGTGTGTTGGGAGTCATTTCTGCTCACAAAGTATGACGTTTTTTACTTTGTTTGCCTTTTGCTTTTAACTTCTTAAGTTTGAGTTTTTCTATCTTAAGAATAAAACAGTTGACTAACCTAAAAAAGTCTTTTCCTAATTTTTTCCTTCTACTGGATTTTTTATTTCTTGAGATAGAGCTTGGACAATAGATCCAAATAGATTGACTTTCCTGAGAGCTTACAGATACAGAGTGGTGTCTGGGAGAGCCATTCACTCTTGCTGTTACATCTGACTGCTCTTCAGACCTTACAGAGAGATGGGAGGGGCTGGCAGAGCCCACAGCTGGCTGCTCGCTCTTGTCTCTGAGCACTTTTCCCAGTTTGGTGCTGTGGACCAGTTCCATTCTAGAAGTTTTCTGGAAGAGCCCAGGACTTTCCAGACGAAGGAAAGAAAATCATTCAAATTTAATGAAACTTTGTGAGTTAGTTTGACTCACTCAATCCATGAACTATTTTAAAGCAAACTACATTTGGGAGGGTGTGGGGAAAGCAAAACTTTTTCCTACAGTAATAGAAACATTTGTAACAAATGTTTTTACCAGTGCCCTCTGATAATAGACTTTCCTGTTAGAATGGTTTGGTTAATTTTCCTGTTCCAGAGAGAGAGAAAGAAATATTAAGTAATGGGCGGCGCCTGTGGCTCAGTGAGTAGGGCGCCGGCCCCATATGCCGAGGGAGGGTGGTGGGTTCAAACCCAGCCCCGGCCAAACTGCAACAAAAAATAGCTGGGCGTTGTGGCGGGCGCCTGTAGTCCCAGCTGCTTGGGAGGCTGAGGCAAGAAAATTGCATAAGCCCAAGAGTTAGAGGTTGCTGTGAGCCGTGTGACCTCTACCCGAGGGCTGTACAGTGAGACTCTGTATCTATGAAAAAAAAAAAAAGAAATACTAAGTAATGTGGGTAATCACTTTTATTTTAGAATATCAGTTTTAAAGATTGTGGCTTCACCACCACCACCAAGCACTGTAAACTGAATTTCTAAAGACATTGTATTTTGTTAAGCATTTCAGATTTGGGTTCTCTACCCACAGGCATCCACCTTAACTAAGCAGGTAAAATCATTGTTACTGTAAGTCTTATAGAAATTCTCAGCTTCCTTCTGCTATGCAGATTTCACCTTTACCTCACAAACACAGACATTAGTAAAGCATCCCCCCCCAACGGGGGGTTCTTAAAGGTGATATTCAAGGGAATAGAAACCTATATATCTTAGGGGTTCTGCCAGTGTACTCTATTGTCCTTCGGTCCTGAGAAGTCACCCTGAAGATCCCAGATTAAGCTGGAAGTCACTTTGGGGAAATGGTCTTGCCCAACACTCACATTTTAGAGAGGCAATAATATAAGATCCAGATAACTGGAGAGTAACTAACCAGTGTTTTGTGGGCAAATAAGAAAGATTAGACAAAAAGAGAAAAAGAATTTATGAAATAATATTCTTAAAGAAGCTCTCACAAAGCTGCAAAATCAGGGAATATAGACATGTTTGGGTGTATTTAAAGCTCTCTGTTATTTCACACACCTACAGATGGTTCTCAGGAAAGCCTTAGGGAGACTGCTGAATGACCAGCCCAACACTGCAGGTCTCTTCCTTCTGTGATCCTAAGAAAGTTCTTAAATATCTTGGTGCTTTGAAGTTTTTCCATGTAGGATTTGGAAGAAAGAAATAATAAAACAAATAAATTATAAAAACTGACGTGTTTCTTAGAAGACACACTACTATGTGTACTTATAAAACTGTGTGTACAGGCTGGGCTCACACCTGTAATCCTAGCATTCTGGGAGGTTGAGGCAGGTGAATTGCTTCAGCTCAGGAGTTCAAGTCCAGCCTGAGCAAGAGTGAGGCCCTGCCTCTACTTAAAATAGAAAAAAACTAGCCAGTGTTGTGGTGTGCACCTGTAGTCCCAGCTACTCAAGAGGCTGAGGTAAGAGGATGGCTTGAGCCTAAGAGTTTGAGGTTGCTGTGAGCTATGGTAACATGGCAGTCTACCCAGGGTGACAGAGTGAGACTGTCTCAAAAATATAAAAACATTTAAAAAAATAAAATAACACTGTGTACATCCATATATTAATACTTATAAATGTTTGCATATGAGTATGTGTAGCTTGTATATATATGTATTACATATATATATTAGTGTATGTTGTAGCTAAATATGTACATTAACAAATAGCGCTACTATACAAAGGAATCTGGGTCAGTACATCTTTTTTATTTATTTATTTATTTATTTTTAAACAGGGTCTTGCTCTGTTGTCCAGGCTGGGGTGGGCAGTGGCATGATCATAGTTCACTGCAGCCTCAGACTCCTGAGCTCAAGTGATCTTCCTGTAGCCTCCTGAGTAGCTAGGACTGCAGGCACATGCCAGGGCACCTGGCTAATTTCTCTGATTTTTGCAGAAATGGAGTCTCCCTCTTGGCTCATGCTGGTCTTGAACTTTGCCTTCAAGCGATGTTCCTACCTTGGCCTCCCAAAATAGCAGGATTATAGGCATAAGCCACCACAGTTGATGGATGTGTATACATCTTTTTTTTTTTTTTTTTTTTGTAGAGACAGAGTCTTACTTTATCATCCTCGGTAGAGTGCTGTGGCTTCACATAGCTCACAGCAACTTCCAACTCCTGGGCTTAGGCAATTCTCTTGCCTCAGCCTCCTGAGTAGCTGGGACTACAGCTATTTTTTGTTGCAGTTTGGCCAGGGTCGGATTTGAACCCGCCACCCTCGGTATATGTGGCAGCACCCTACCCACTGAGCCACAGGCGCCACCCAGATGTGTATGCGTTTTTACTGCACATTTTCACAGAATTAACTACAAACCAAACTTATGGATCAGAATGAAACTAAGAGTGCTTTGATGTGGGTATCAGGTGATATGTTCCATTCATTTTTCTGAACTGACTGCTTGGATACTTAAGATTATATTACTAGGCTTTAGCACATATTTAAGGTAAATAGCAGTTTTTCTAGATGCAAATTTAATTCCTAATTTTTAAAATCTCATTTGTTTCGGTTGTGATGTGGTGAATATTTATCTATCAGCATCTTGAATAACCAAGGTAGTTTATACTGAGGAGAGGACAGGACAAATTCTTATTTCAAAATCATGGCATCCATGCCAAGTATAATTTAGAGAATTGTTTTAAAATCCAAATGATCCCATTTTCCCCGTGAAGTGTTCTTTTTAGACTGTTTCAATAAGAATGGGACACCTAAAGGAAGTGCAAATAATTTCCTAAAGACTGGCTAATTAACTGGGAAAATCAACTTCTCTTAAATACATTGCAATAGATGGCTGGGGAAAATAGGATTAACTGGTATGACAGCCCTTGAGCCTAAAACACATTGATCTTAATCCAGTTCCACCATGAGATTATTCAGCTGGGTTTTTTTTTTGTTTGTTTGTTTGTTTTAATGTGTGAACTTAATATAGTAGAGGCAATACTTTTCTTGTGGAAAGGCTACATCACTTTGGACCCAGATGTGTTATAGCAAAACTGCATCTTATTTGCTCTGTGGTTGTGGTCTTAGTTCATTTCTATTTGAAAGGATCATCCCAAAGTCTTTTTGTTTTGCAAAGTAAGAAAAAACAATAGGCACTTTAAAAATAAAGGGCTTAAAAAAAAATTAAGGGTCTTAAAAAAAATAAGGGGCTTGAAGGAGAGAAGGCTATAGTTTATACTTGTCAGGAGCCTGTATTTCTGAAGGTAAGGAGACTGAAGAAAAGAATGCTGAAGAAAGCATGAGGAGGGATTCTTTGAGCCTAGGTTTTACAGTGTTGCTTTCCAAATCTTTGTTAGCTAGCCCACTACCTTATGGCTGAGACAGTGCCAAATGACTTGAAACCCTTCCTGTTCTGATAGTCTCTAAGATCTTTAAACCCAGGACTCTTAAGGACCCCAAACCTACAGTACCCATTTATCTAAAAAATCTCTGTGTTTAACAGAATCTGCTTTCGTCTAACTTTAATTCAGTTAGGCTTATTTATTAAAAGAATGGGTTTTTCTCTTACTCTTTCATGTCTCTCTGCTCTGAGTCCTCCAATAAAATTCAGTAGGCTTTTCAGTCCTTTGTATTTGGTGAGAAAGATTTGGAATGGGGAATTAACATTTGTGTCTGCCAGGCAGATCACTTGTGTGGGTGCCAGAAGTAACAAAATCCTGGCATCAATCAAGAAATTACCATTATATCCGATGCTCTTCAGCATTCTTCAGTTTTTCAAGATTAAGACCTGGGTATAAAGAAGCCGAAAATCTGTACTATCTGCCCTTCCTACCATCTAGCAGTATTGTTGCTTTAATTTCATTCCCAGAAAAAATGTTACTCATGCTGGGGTGAAATGGGGTGTGTGATTCTCTACTGAGGGACTGTTCTCTCCACACTTCTCTCGGTTTTTCGTGGTGGTAAAGTACATCCAGCCTCAAAAGCAGACAGCACCCTCTCGGGTATACGGCTGCCCTTGAGGCAGCTTGGGCCCCATCTGTGCCCTGGCACATAGTGCTTCTCCACTTGGAATCCAAGGAGCTCAGAGGCTTGTCATGTTGCAGCTCCCAGCTCCTGGACAAGTGCCAGGCATACTGATGCCATTACCGGATTAGGTTGCTTTTTTAAAAATTCATTTTGTGAACTCATCAAGCTCATTTAACAGAGGCTTTGATCGTCAGTTTCTATCATTGTCCTATCTCTCTAGGCTCAGCTTAAAGTAGTGGCAAGATCCTAGGCCCCTAGTGTGTATGTGCACTCTTGATGTGGGGAGGTGGGGAGAGAGAGTGTGTGTGTATATAAATTGTAACCGTAATGTAAGTACACCTTTGGGCCTGGTGTGCAGATGACAATGGACTAGTAACTCAGATGTTAAAGGGAGAAGAGCCCCACAGTAAAGAACTCTAAATAAAGGGGCTCTCCACAATTGAGAAAGAGGGAGCATCTGGGGGGACTTGTAGCACAGGGTGCAGGATCCCAGGGAGCAGAGTAAGATCTAGCTGTTACAAAGGCCAGTAGTTTGAGGTTGATCTGCTGAACAGCCGAGGCATGGAACAGGGATTCTGTATTCAGAAAAACTTGAGAGAAAGGCTTCCTTTCTCTGAGTTCACTGAGTTTACTGGAGGGGCATGGGGGCAGGCTGTGACTTAAGTAAACATAAGACGTTTGGAAAAAAAAACAAACATAAAACAAAAAGAGGAAACAACCCATCAGCTAAAATTTATCTCCTGGATTTGATTTTCATAAAGAAGTCTGCTTTTCCTTCAAATAAATGACGTATGTATGGTTGTCAGATGGGCTCTGGCTGATCTCCCTCAGGGTGGTGGTTGAAGGTTTGGAAGAATCTCTAAGAAACCAAACCAGTTTTTAGCCTTGTACTTTTCAGAATCTTAGAATAGATTTCACTCCCCAGCCTCAGATCTCCACACTCTTCCCTTTTGATGTCTCATGGGCATTCAGGACAGTATTCTAAATCCTTCAGGCTCTATGTGAAGCCAAGAGGAGGAGCTGTGAAACAGTCATAATAGGTGGCTCGTCCCCTCCTCCTCTGCAGCCAGAAAACCCAGTAGTGTCTCCAGAGTCCACCTCCCCAGGTGGCTCCCAACAATGTAGCTACTGGCGATGAATGGGAAAGAAAGTCTGGAGAGGCAGGCTTCCAGAGAGAGCTGTCCCCTAATGCAAACCAGCTCGCCTGGGGCAGGAGAAATACCACTGAAGTCTGTTTCTCTCAGCTGGTAGCTACAGTCAGATTCTGAACTGGGTTGCACTTGATAGTTTTTCTTTTGCCAGGGGCTACTTACCGACCTCCCTTCTAGTAGACTTGCACGCCCTTGCAGATTTCCACAAGGGTCTTGGTCATTTGGATCCTAGAGAGGGTACACAGCGGGCAGGTGCCCCTGCAGTGTCTGAATTTCTTATATAAATACGTCTCACTGGGTGAGCAAGTGTCCCTGCTGAGACAGCTGGACACTGGGCAGTATTAGGTCTGCCCTTGCTAGCTGAGCTGCAATTCCCCCCTTGCCTGAATGGAGCATTCCAAATTGGTTGTGAATGGAGGGCGGGGCTCACTTACAGACTTTTTTCAATGAATAACCAGACCCCATTGTGCAGCCTGTGGAAAAACAACCAACTCAAACAACACTGGGACTGTTAGAAATATGCTTGTGATTGGCAGCTTGGAAAGCCTCCAAAATTAGTTTCCTTTGGCTTCCCTGCTGCTCCCTGTTCTCCAAGCTTGGGCTTAATGGGGTTTGAGTTTTCTTTTAAGTGCTAACTTTAACCCTCAAACTGCCAGACTGATGGCCTGGGATTATGGGGAAGGGCTGCCACAGATACCAACAAAGCCAATGAAGCCTACTCCCCTTTTCTTTGTCTCTCATTTTAGACTGTAGCCAGCTAAACATAGTGATAATAGAGGAGAGGGCAGTTAAGCTTCCATTTGAGATGGAGGTGTTGAGACTTGATCTGATATTACGTTTTCATCTCCTCCCTACGGGGTGGTGGCTTTTGCTCCCCATTGATTCCTGCCTACTTTTCTACTCTGACCTCCACTCCGTACCCGGACTTGTCCTCAAGACACCTCACAGGTGTCTGCACGCCACAGTGCAGACATTTCTCTCCGCTAGGCTGACATACTAACATCGAGGAGAGACAAAGGTGTCTCTAGTCTTTGGCCTTCTCTCTCATTTAATTTCCCACAGTGAGTGCATAAGTGTCATGACACTTCCTAGGCTGGTTGTGGTGACTCATGCCTGAGGCAAGGAATTCAAGACTGGCCTGGACAACATAGCGAGACCTCCCCCATCTCTACAAAAAAATTTCAAAAATTTAGCCAGGCGTGGTGACATGCACCTGTAGTCCCAACTAATTGGGAGGCTGAGGTGAGGGAATTGTTTGAGCCTAGGAATGCGGGGTTGCAGTGAGCTATGATACTGCCATTGTGCTCTGGCCAAGTAATAGAAAGAGACACTATTGTAAAAAATAATTAAATAAAGAAACAAAAGTAAAGTGACACTTCCCAAACTCTGGTACTCAGCTATAGAGATACCTCACCAAGGCTGCAGCCCTTCCGTTGCTCACTAATGAAATGCTTTTTCTCCCCAAATGAACATAGCAGGAAATACTAGGAAAAAAACCCATCCTCTGAGCAATCTCCAAACCAAAGTGACCTCCTCCCATCAAAATGAGGCCAGGTTCTAGGAGTACACATGCCTCGGTCCAGTATTACCTCTGCACATCCTCCAGCGTCTTAGCTGACAGCTCACAGACACACCCCCAGAGGGCTGTATGGGTTAGCCCATGAAAAGAACCATCAGTTAAAAGCAAAACAAAACTTAATAATAATGATCCAGTGCAATATCCTCAGGATCTTAAAGAGCTTTTCTTAATTTCTACTCTTTATCCTCACAATCATAATAAGGACGTTTGCACTTGTGTTTGGCCATGAGGACGTTTTTGCCAGAAATATTCCCCTTGCTGTAAATTGGCCTTGCAAGCATGTCTTCCTTTCCTTATTAAAAAAAGAATAGGCCTGGGCAAATTGTCTTTTTGTGAGAGAGTGTGCAGCCTCTGACCCTTGGTTATCAGCTGTGCGGGAGGGCACCTGCTGTGCCTGCTTCTCCAGAGGGGCTTTCCAGGACTCAGCTTACCCGAGTTCCTGCAAATGCTTTGTGATTGCCTGAAAGAGCACTTAATGAGGGTCTTTTATACTTTCCCCACTGAAAAGGTAGAAGAGAAGAGGGAGATATCTCTTCCCCGTGGTCACCCACAGAAAAGACCGCATCTGGAGCCTCCCCCAAATTCCTAATCTGAATTTTAAAAGAAGATAATTGAAGGGGGATGACTTCACTGTTCCGAGGGACATCTTGAGTTAGAAAATTTCTGCTTTTCCTCAACTTGTTCCCAACCAGCCATGGAACTTTATTTCTTGAGGAATAAGAAGAAAACAGCATAGAGTTGTGATGGATATTGTATTTTGATGAATATTAAACTTAGCCCCTGCTTCCCAATTTCCATTCCTGTTGGAATAGGAAACAAACTGTGTTTCTTAGGCTCTAGGTGTCTCCAGAATCAAGGGGCCCTGTCATGTGTTTGTGTATACACCTCAGCACAGCACCCGCCCTGCTACGGTCAGCAGCTGGCGAGTACAGCCTGCGTGCCACCACAGTCTGCGTTCCCTTCCCACCCTGGCTTCCTACAGCCCCAACAACAGCCTCTAGCTGGTAGGGAAGTAACTCTATAAAGGGTCTCAGAACCTGAATTCTGAGAGTCCTTGGGATGACCTTAGAGATAAATAGAAGAAAAAAATCCTAATTAGGGCTATTTTTCATTTTCTGTTTCCTCTTTTAAACATACACAGTAGCCAAGTGTTGCTAGGCTGCATTTAGACTTTGAGCAGCTAATGCTATGTTTCCCAGCAAGACTGCATGTGCTAGAGAGCAAGTCACAGTTTAGCACCTTTGACTCACTTGCTGAATTTCTTGCTCCTAGGAGAAGTGACTATAGATAGGAGGGAATGGTTCCTGGGGGAGAAGCCCATTTCCCCAGGGTTTGGCGTTTCTCCTGTCAGATTTTCAGAATGAATTTTAAATTTGAAACTGAAGATAAGATTTTCCACAGTGCTTAAATCCTATTTCAAGTACTGTTAACATTTCACTTTAGTGCCAGTTTAGATAAGAATTATGTAAGTTGGGAGTAAAATATAGAAGGGATGTTAAAGCTTAAGGTTTAGTTTTGCATTTTTTTTTTTCCTTTCAGGAAAAATATCTCGTTTCCTATTATTCTGACTGTGTTCCACTGGGAGCAGTCCTGTCATGTAGAATCCACATAAGGCCACAGTAGAGGAAGCCGTCCTGTCGTGTAGAATCCACATAAGGCCACAGTAGAGGAAGCCGTCCTGTCATGTAGAATCCACGTAAGGCCACAGTAGAGGAAGCCGCCTGTCATATAGAATCCACATAAGGCCACAGTAGAGGAAGCCGCCTGTCATGTAGAATCCACGTAAGGCCACAGTAGAGGAAGCTGCCTGTCATGTAGAATCCACGTAAGGCCACAGTAGAGGAAACCGTCCTGTCATGTAGAATCCACGTAAGGCCACAGTAAAGGATGTCATCTTGTTGTGTCTGACCACCTGGACTTGGGAGAATGGGACTCTCCTGAGACCTCCTTCTTGGTCTTGAAAATAAGACAAATAGTTGTCTATCATATTTATACAGGTTGAATATTGAAATTTTTGAAACCTGCCCTATTGGTTCAAATAAGGCTCAGATCCTTTTTTGGAGTAATCAGGCTAATCTCACATTTTTCATCCTGCTGGTCTCTTAAGCATGAAAGTAACCAAATCCCTCTGGTGAGTGCCAGCCCTGTGGCTGGTGGTCTGAAAAGCCCCAGCCCCTGGTAGTCAAAAGGGGCCAGAGAAACCTCTTCTTTTTGTCTTGACTCTCCTCATTGTCAACTCTGAATACTCAGACAAGCCTTTTATTTCACTGTTAAATTCTTTGGTTTATCCAACACCCATAAATTCTGAGATGTAACACTCTTAGGCAATTGAAAATATTCATTCTGCACAAAGTATTTTTTTGTGGGAGGGCCCCATATCTGTTAATATATGAGGTCTACCTCAATCAAAGTTGGTCCAGTTCTTTTCTAAATTCGTTTCCCAACACATAATTTCTAAGTCTTATATTCAAGACCTCTGGATTTCTATTTTCAGAATTCTAAGGCAATAATCCTAAATTGTTGGAATAACTGAGTCCTTTGAAGAAAGGGAACTGTGTAAGTTCAAGCTGTTTCAAGAAAAATGCTGAAGAGTGGAAAGAATATGGACTTAAAGGAAGTAAATCTGAAACTAGTTCATCTGGGTCAAAAAAAAAAATCTCTACTATTGGCATTCAGTTTTCTTCCTTATTTGATAATAGACATTTTCTGTTTGGAAATGACAATTTGAAAGAGGCAGTTTTGTCCCAAGAATGAGATGGCAGCTATTGAGGGCTATATGCAATCATTCTTCCACCCACAGGTCACCATCTATGAGTCACGATGCTCCTGATTTAGTGCATACACCTGGCGTGGGCTTCTCTTAAGGGACCACTTCTTTTGGGAGGAGGGGAGAAGGAGCATTTATACAGTGAATCTCTTCCCTTCTGTTTTAGCCAGACTTAGGACAGAAACCTTTTGAAATCACCTGTGTCATTATTGTTAGTGCTGAAAGATGTGAAGAAAAGATGAAGCCAATATCCCAAAAATCCATTAGCAACCAGCCCTCCTAGTTGATGACCAAGGACGTGACCTGCCAGCTTCCCTACCCTGACCAACTGGCAACTGCTCCATTGGTTAGCTCTGGTGATTCTTTTGTTCCGAAGGCATGTAACAGACCAGTCTATGTTCAGGGCCAACGTCCTGGGCCTGCTCAGCCTTTGGAGGGTGGGAGCAACTTTCTGCTTCAACAAACACAACACAAAAGGTAGACAGCTGTAAGGGCCACTTTTGCTCTTCCTGGCCCAAGTTATCCCCACTGTGTGTCTCTCGTCTGTCCTTTAAGACTTGGGGGTCATCCTTGATCTGGATTACATTTCTTCTCTCTAGAAGGGGAAGACCCCTGGAGTTTGGGGTTCTCCCTCCTGCTTCAGCTGGTCAGCCTGAGTGGTACTGTCCCACCTGTAAGGTTAAATTATATGTTCCACAGTGACCTCCCAAGCTGACTTTCATGGGGAAAATTTAGTTTTCTATCTCCCGACCAATAGTATTTTAGTTGGTGATTTGATTGTGAGATGCCATGCCATGGGGGCAGGGGAGGAAGGAAATTTTTTTGCTGAATATTAAAATTATTGAGCTGGGCCTAGCAAAAACAAACCTTTAACCCCCTCCCATTTTATATGAAATCACTAGATAATACAAACCTTAGAGTTCAAATAATATGCTTCCAACAGTGTAAGAACGCTCCCAACCTAAGCCCTTTCCTGGAAGTGTAATCCCCTTATCAAGTCAATCCTCCTTCCCACAAAGAGATTAAAATTTGTCTGTAAGTATAAAAGCACCGTTTTTGTCTTTTCCTGCTTTTACTCTAGCCAGAAGGGCTTTATTCCATGGTCTAACAGCAGCTACAACCTGGGGCCCCCCTGAAACAGGAATTGCTGATGTGCTCTGGCACCTTCAGAGCTGGATTACTCCTCTGTTGAATCTTTCTCGCATTTCCCAGGGCTGCATTCCAGGGAGCAGTAAGAGCGTAAAGTACCCTAACACTGGCCTGTACAGACACCTCACTGTCTAAAAAGTGAACTCTGCAGGATCTTGTCGTCAAAAGCACAAGCTCTCTGCACAGCCAGCATTTCCCCAGGGAAAGCAACATCCTACCAGCCCAATACATGGGCTTTAGGGTTATCTGAGGTAAACGGGAAATGCAAGAGACGCTTCATAACATGGTCTCATGGTTTTAACTTTTTCATGGGATCAGTTCTTTGTCTAATTAATACCCAGATGGGGGTAATTCTATCAATAACTCTTAATTCTTGTATTCTGGGAGAAATTCCACTACCTTCGCAGGTGGCCTCTTAGAGATGTCTCAGACACCATTCCCTCCTAATTCTATTTATACATTTTCAACGTCGGTCTAGTTCTTTTCTAAGCTCTGTTTCCTCCCTTTTAATTTCTAACTCTTACATTTAAGGACTCTGGGTTTCCATTTTCAAAATTTTAAAGTCATCTTCCAATGCCCCTTACAACTGCGTGTTTTTTTCTCCCCATTTATGATTTGAGAGTGAGCTCTCTGGAGGTGTCATCGCTACACTGTCTTTTCAACAAGGTGCCTTACATCTTTTAATGAGAGTTCAAAAACAAAATTCTCGTGCTTGCATTTCAAAAATCCTCCCAAAAAAGGTCCTGGCTTTTGAATTTCCAAACACTTGATATAACGTCATCTACTCTTATGGGCAAGAAAGGTGTCTCCTTCCCTCACTTCTTTTTCTACTGTGGCAAGACCTGGCTCTAATTTCATTGGTTATTTTACTCTGATATCCCCCAGCCATTTTCATTCAAGGTCATGGAAACTTCAAAAATTTGAATATTGATCTTAGGTTGGTCTTGTTCTTACACTGATGTATTTTACCCTATTTTTTTTGGAATTGTCCATGTCATGATAAGTTCAAATGATTTTTGCTTGAGCTGATCATATTACCCCACATATCTAGAACTAAATTGTGAATAATAGGATAGGATGTTTTTTGTCCACAAACCAATTCCTGAAGCCTCTCTTCTGCTGACTATTGTTTTTTTCTCTACTGCATAGGAGAAATCTGATTCCTAGAGCCAAATTAGGAACTGGTAAAGCCAGTTCCTGGAACATTTGGCTCCTGTGTCACTGTACAGATGATGGTAATTGGCCATATAGGAAGAGCTTCTATTCTACAATTATTCATTAGTGCATTCTGCTACCTCATGGTTGATCCTACACCCTGGAGCCCTGAACTAGACCATCAGGGGATAGTCAGTCCTGTAGACCTTACTGAGAAACAGGACAAATAGAAAAATGTCCTAGAGTCTTTAATAACAACCCCCCCCGGCCACTTACACGATTAATCACCAATCTAAAAATCCTGAATAATGTGGCTGTGCTAATCCTGAAGTGGTCTTTCCCTGTATCTACTAATAGCAAATCCTGTCCCAGAACACAAGCTTTGCTTTCTTCATGTAGGTCTTTGCCCAGGACAGATGCAGCCATTCTTGCAATTTGAGATTGCAGAATAAGTCTGCCTCAGAAGCTCAGCCCCTGTATGCACTATGCCCTCCAGGTATTTGTCATGTCTCCCATAAGTTGTGTGGAGGGCCTTGGTTCCTAAGACATAAATGTTCAAGAGATTGTCCCAGCCAATATACTTAGTTTAATGCTGTATAGTTCTTCAGTTCCACATTCCTTTCTCTCTTATATCCTGGTAAGGTATGTTGAGGCAGTTAGAACCCCCAGGAGCTCTTGTGCCCTTTCCCCCTAAGGCTCAGAACAGCAAAAGCCTAGGAAACCCATTTCCAGCTGCTTCTCCTTGCCCTGGTCCCAGCCCTGGTCCCAGCCCTGTTCAGCCTTTATGGGCAAAAGGGGCCAAACCAGCTGCTTGGGAGGGAAGAAAATAATGGAGAACCTTAGGAAAGAGAACTTTAATCCAGCCAACCTTCACAGATTGCTGACGGCTGCATGTGCTCACTCGAGGGCCCTAGCCATGAAATCGAATGACTTGTTCAGCTGTTCTCTTATCGGGCATATATAGTCAGTCACAAGGAATGGAAGTTCTCCATTTCTTCTCACTAATGCTTTGTGGTGCTCAGTTGGGTGTGTATTTTGGTTCCTTTTGTGTATGCACTACTGTGCATGTGGCATCATGGGCAGATGCTATTTTTGCTGATCATTTTGTACTGTGTAGTTGTCATCTTCTTACCCAGGCTGTGGATGCCCTGGCGATGGGTGGTCATCACAGTGATAGTGGTGGCAGCTCTCATTCTGCCCTCTCTACGCTGTTCCCTTATCCTTTCTAAGTGGGCCAAGACCAGTAAAATATTTGAGAACCACTGGCTTAAACAGAAAGTATGACCACCATTTATACTCACGTGATTTTAAATTCCCAGGGTTGTATCATCCTTTCAATTTAGTAACAGGCCAAAGGTGGCTTTCCCCATGTGTGAATGCATGGTTTTAAAATTCTTAGCATTCCGGCTCGGGGCCTGTGGCTTAAGCGGCTAAGGCGCCAGCCACATACACCTGAGCTGGCAGGTTTGAATCCAGCCCGTGCCTGCCAAACAACAATGATGGCTGCAGCCAAAAAATAGCTGGGCATTGTAGCAGGCACCTATAATCCCAGCTACTTGGGAGGCGAAGGCAGAAGAATTGCTGAGCCCAGGAGTTGGAAGTTGCTGTGAGCTGTGATGCCACGGCAATCTAGGCAATCTACCCAGGGCGACAGCTTGAGACTCTGTCTCAAAAATAAATAAATAAATAAAATGAAATTAAATTCTTAGCATTCCTACTTTTGATATGTTAATCAGCCATAAAAAAAAACAAACTTTTTTTTTGGGTGGTGCCTGTGGCTCAGTGAATAGGGCACTGGCCCCATATACCAAGGGTAGCAGGTTCAAACCCGGCCCCGGCCAGACTGCAACAAAAAAATAGCCAGGCGTTGTGGTGGCCAACTGTAGTCCCAGCTGCTTGGGAGGCTGAGGCAAGAGAATCGCTTAAGCCCAGGAGTTGGAGGTTGCTGTGAGCTGTGTGAGGCCACGGCACTCTACCGAGGGCAGTAAAGTGAGACTCTGTCTCTACAAAAAAAAAAAAAAAGATTTTTTTTTCTTCAGAATATCTCGGAGGAAATGGGATATAATATATTTTATCAATTTATTTTTAAAGCATTGCTATATTTGTTTCATCTCTCTGCATAGATATACTTTTTTCTTTCTGAACCATTTAAAAGCACATTGCATACATTATATTTCACCTCCAAGTACTTTGCTGTGCATTTCCAGAGATTAAAGATATTCTCCTACATAGCCTAAGAAAGTAAACTTTTATTATGTAATAGTCAGAATTCCCCAGTTGTCCCCAAATGTCTTTATACCTGATATTGATACTGTTTTTGACTTAAGAGTTCAATTAAGAATCAGACATTACATTCATTTTTTTCTCCATTTACCTATCATCTCTCTTCCGTTTTTATTTTTCCTGTAACATTGACTTTTTTCAAGAATCTTGGCCAGTTGTTTTGCAGTTGTTGGATTTTTTAGGGTACATTTTTAAAGAATATATAAAAATGCAAACAGCATCCAGAAGCGCTGACTTTAGGTTTAGAAATGTCCTGTCTAGGCTCGGCACCTGTAACACAGTGGTTACAGCGCTGGCCACATGCACTGAGGGTAGCGGGTTTGAACCCAGCCCAGGCCAGGTAAACAACAATGACAGCTGCAACAGCAACAAAAAATAGCCAGGCGTTGTGGCAGACACCTGTAGTCCCAACTACTTGGGAGGCTGAGGCAAGAGAATCGCTCAAGCCCAAGAGTTTGAGGTTGCTGTGAGCTGTGACGCCACAGCACTCTACCAAGGGCAAGTAAGACTTTGTGTCAAAAAAAGGCAATGTCCTTTCTTGTTGCTTCTCTCACCGCTCACATTCATTTGCTGTGTGGACCTTAAGACCCTGGAGAAAGAGCAGAGGGACATAGATCAAGACAACTGGATCAGAGCTCATTCGTACACATCTGAGGGGAGGTCCTCTGCAGGACTCATAAAATTTTTAGCACAGCTTGCTCCGTAGTTGCGTTTACGACTTAGAGATGTTTTTTCACTATATTAAATTTGAGAATTTATCCTTACAAAGGTTAACTGTGTTAGACCTTAAGGACAACAGCACATTCTCCTGTATCTACTTAATTCTATTTTTAAAACTTATGCCTCCTAACTAAATTTGATAACACTGCCAATTTTTATTTTTGAAACTGTTGCCAGACAGGATCAATGTTGAACTGTTCAAACAGGTTTGAACATATCTCTTTAGTTTGGAAATCCAAAAGGCTTCTCCTTTTGCAGGTATTCTTTTTTAAGTACCAGAAACTATCTACTTACCTTACCTGCTTGTGAACCTTCTCGGATTGCAGACCAGTATGTTATCTACTATCATTGTCATTCACTAGTGCTGCTATAGCAATTCCAGAGAATATTGAGATATTAATAATACATGTTATGCCAGAAATGACTTTGTAATCCATGCAGTCCTACAAGAAAGAAATAGTTCTGACCTCTTCTGGTAATATAGTAGAACTTTAAAAAATAAACCTTATTCTATCTACATCTCTTTTCTTACTAACTAGCTATTTGAACTTTGTTGCAAAATTCATCAAAAAAGGCCAGAGCTAAGAATAGGCAGAAGTATATTAGAAAGTAGACCTTCTGGCTTTTTTCTGCTTTTCAAAACACAGAGCACAGGGTATACTAACCCTTTGGTGACTTAAAGCCCTCTGGCCTTCGCTGGTGGAGGGCTCAGACGAGCTAAAGGTAAATCAAAGGAGAAGAGGCCATGGCTGCTCTTCCCTGGTGGAGTCTTCATTTCTGTTTTGCTAATGTTGTTTTCTATTTTTTCTTTTCTCTTCTCTTCTCTTTTTTTTTTTTCTTTAGAGATAGGGGTCTCACCATTGGCCCAGGTTGGTATCAATCTCCTGGCAAGGGATCCTTCTACTTCAGCCGCTCAAATAGCTGTGACTATGGGCACACGCCACCACGCCCAGCTCTGTGCCATCTTTGTATTTACCTGTCCCTCTGCTGGATAGTCTTTTCCGCTGCCTCCTTTCCTCCTGTTCTGTTTACTGCCACAGCCAAAGAATAGTACAGGCAGATTTCCCAGGCTTCTTTTCTCCTACCCCCATCACCCCACACCTATTCTGGAACTAAGCAGGTCATAATTCTTCCTCTAGAGCAGTGTTTTTCAACCTTTTTTATCTCACGGCACGATTGATTGAACCTATAATTAAACTTCTGCACACTTAAATTATGTTGATCAAAAAAGTATATATACTTATTGTGCTTTGATCTTCTTTCAAAATAATTTAATTAATGATCTTTAAGAATTTTTCACAGCATACCTAAGATCCTCTCACAGCACACGAGTGTGCCACGGCACAGCGAATGAAAATCTCTGCTCTAGAGGGAAATGAGCAGAGATGGGTGGGATGGTAGTGGTCTAAGAAAGGAGCAGTGACCCAAAGCTAGTAGCCAAGAGAAGAGTAAGCTTAGGAGTAGACTTTTACTTTAGGATTATGGCTCTGGAATCCTGACAAGTATCTGGCCACAAATGTATGCATTCCATATCATGTTTGTTCAGAATTGCTATGGGTGGCTCTGGGGCCATAGGCTGGCCACCTGAGATGGACTGTCATGGACATGCCATTCAGAAGTAGGTGCCAGTGCTTGGGTCAACTTCCGCTGTGAGACACAACTTGCCATGTTAAGTAGGAGGATTGTGGCTGCTGAGTGTGACCAAATAAGGTCCTCCCCTGAGGTCAGTCCTGGACAGCTGATTGGGGAAAGATGAGTCTGCCCCAGATGAAGATAATGAAACTGAAGAAGGGAAAAGGAAAATCCCAAAACAAAACCTGAAGGATAACAACTGGTGAAGGCCAGGCAAAGCCTGCATGTGAATCAGCAGAAACAGGGAGGCGTTTAGTTCTTCTCCCTCCCACCTCAGACATAGTATAGCTGAGTGGCAATTTTTTTAACACATGAACGTTTTGTGTATTCACAACGAAGTCTGTGGCCAATTGAAACTTTGATGATTATGAAACACCAAGGGGAAGCCTTATTAGACAAGGTGGGTTTTTAATCTTTCTAAAAAAAGATTTCTTTCGAATGGAACTGTCATTCATCATAACATTCAGCAACAGCAAAATTTTGATCCTTGGGGCTGTAAGAGTGAAGTTTGCTGTTAGCACTGGCATGAGGTCACTGCCTTGGACAGAGTCCACAGGCCTGTACTTGTGGACAAGAAACAGATTTTGTTAGCTGAGGGAATTATTATTTATCTTGAATGGGCCAGTTGATCTTTTTTTTTTATTTAAAAACAATTGGATTATTTCTTTGAAAGACTGTTTCTATACCATCATAGAAGAATGATTTTCTAAAATTTGAGAAATCATAATATTAACTCCGTGGTGCTGTTTAACCAGGACAGAGATGCTTTTTATTAAAGTAGGAATTATTTGAAGTAACATGTTAAAATCATAAGAGTATAGCTG
Source organism: Nycticebus coucang (assembly GCF_027406575.1). NCBI lineage: Eukaryota > Metazoa > Chordata > Mammalia > Primates > Lorisidae > Nycticebus > Nycticebus coucang. The sequence goes on from NC_069795.1 coordinate 87,864,369, forward strand.
CTTGATGAATTTTCACAAATAGTATAAGCATTTAGATCACCAAAAAAGTTACACAAGAAGATTCCTTATGCCCCCTTAACAGGCACTATCCCTTCAAGGGCAATCTCCACCCTGACTTTAGACACCATAGATTAGCTTCATCTCTTTTTGAACTTTATATAAGTGGATTCATATAAGATGTACCTTTTTGTGTCTGGTTTCAGCATATTCGTGAGATGTATTTATCTTGTAAATGTAATTGTAATTTCTTCATTCTCACTTCTGTGTAGTGCTAAGATTTTGTTTGGGGTTACATTGAACCTATAGATAAATTTGGGAAGAACTGATATCTTTATTACGTCAAGCTTTCTAATCAAGGAACATGATACATTCTTCCATTTATTGAGAATTCTTTAATTTTCCTTAGTGTTTTGTAGTTTTCAGTACAGGCATATTACATATCTTTTATTAGACATTTTCCTAGGTATTTGTTGGTTTTGTTACTGTTGGAAATGTATTTTTTTAAATTTCACACTTTTTAGTGTAGATAGAAATTGTTTTGTTTTTATGTATTGACCTTACATCCAATGATTTTGCTAAATTAGCCTACTGATTCTATACTTTGTAGATATTTTTATATTTTCTTGGTACCAAATCAGACCATCTGTTACAATGACAGATTTCTTCCTTTGTAGTCTTTTTGCCTTGTATTTATTTTTCTTGCCTTGTTGCATTGTCTAGGACCAGGCCTATTTTTAATCTTTGAGTCAGGTAGAAAACTCTTTTCAGGAGCTCTTAGTAAGAAAAGGAGCTGTGACGTTGGTTGACTTGTTGAGTATCACATCTAAATTTAAAATGGTGTTTTGAGTAATTTTGCTTTGTTATGTATTCTCACAGAAATGGACTTAATCAAATCTTACAGTTAGTTCCTTTAATTTCCTGCTTCTGATAAGCAGAGCTTCTCATGTGTTTGTACATGGAACCTTGACAGAGTTTAGTAGTCAAACAAGGATACAGACAGCTCACTGAAAGTGTTATTAAGTAAGTTACAGTAAGAAGATTGTCTAGAGCAATTTCAGGGAAGGGCAGGGTTAGACTGTCTAGAGCAATTTCAGGGAGAGAAATGCCATCCATGGTAACTGGATTCTCCCAGATTTTCCAAAGTGTTTGTAACTGTCTAAATGACCAGAAAGGTTTGATCAGCTGGCATAGAGAAGGAAGAAGACCTTTTAGATGGAACACTGGAATGAGAGACAAGGATCACAGAAAGTGAAGGCTGCTGGAGTCAAAGATAATAGTTGCCGCTACGGGTAAAACAGAGATCCACTGGGCATTTTGGTGTCCAAGGGACAGGAAAAAATTTAAGTCCTTGCACGGGTATAGGTGTATGAGGTGTACCTTCAGCTGAAGAGTACAGTAAACAGGAACACACAGCCCTGGGTGTTGGCAAAACCTACTCTTCTCATAGTCTTCGTCTGTGCTGCCTTCCTTCTTTGTCGATTTCTCTATTTTAATCCCTTTTTATTTAGTCTTTGTTCACTCATATTCTTTCTGGGAGGCAATACATGGTAGGACAATTAAGTTTGCAAACTTGTTCTAGAAAAAGTGCTACTTGCCTCATTGCTGACTATTACAATGGTCCCCAGATGACCAAGGGGAGTACTTTGAAGGTGACCATAGTGATGTTCAGCGATGAGGTATGCGATCGGTGTAAGTGGTGGTGCCCAGAGACAAGACCAGCGAGATGTTCAGGCCAGGTTTATTGAAAGGGGAGGGCGACCCACCTGGCAGCACAAAGGTAGAGCCTGCATCTTCCTTTTTATATGGGGCCATGGGGGGGCCAGATTTCACAGCTTCCTTGGAGGGCTTTAGTGAGTTAAGGTTCTTTGGCACAAACTTGGGGGGTGGGTCTAACTAGGTCCTTTGTGTCTTTGTCTTGGGGGGGGATGAGGAGGAGGAGGGAGGAAGGGAAAAGGTTCCTTTCTGACTGTGATAGGCTCCCCCCAACAGTATGTAGCACTTTTTCTAGGATGAGTTCACAAACTCAATTGTCTAGCCAAGTATAATGAAATGACTAAGAACTGCTTAAGTAAGAATCTAGCTGTGAGACTGTAGCAAGTTAGATTAAGACTGGTTTTCCTATTTGTAAAATGGAGACAGTGGATGCCACTTTCTCGCTGTGTTGGGGAGATGGCATGAAATACGGCGTGTAAGAGCAGCTCAGCACAAAGTAAGTGGTAAGGTTTCTGTCTGGCTACCTCTTTCTCAGTCTGCTTTCCTTGTTCTTTCCCAGAGGTATTAGTTCTTCCTCCATCTTTCTTTATGCTAGAGCATTTTCACTCAACCAGGTGTGATGTGGCATTTTTGTTGTTTTAGCTGAAAAAACAGTTTAATGCCTTCTATTTTTAGTGTATAAAGTAGGTGATTAAAATATCTCTTGTTCCTAACAGTGTGGTAGAAGACTGCTAAAATGACAGTGGGAAGCCCCTACTTCTTCTCCCCACTAACAGCAGCAGCCCTAAGACCCTGAATAATCACTTTAATTCCTTTGGACCTCAGGACTTTCATCTATAACTGTAAGGTCTTGCAATAAGCATACTGAGGCCCTAGGCTGTCTTTAATTGCATCTTTAAGCAGATGCTAAAAGTCAGATCCCTCCCTTACTTATGCATGCCTTGAGGAAAGGACCACAGCAGCAGCAGCCTCTATTTTGCTATGGTCATATCCCAGCACCTCCAGAATGCTTGGGCCTGTAGAAGATATTCAATTAATAAATGAATGATCTTCATGACAAAGACAGAGGTCCATATTCAGCAGGACTTATTGTCAGGGCACATTGACTTCATGGGCCCATCTTTTGTAACTCTGCACTTAAACTCAAAGTTTGTAATTGCAGAAGACGTTTATCGGCTCAAACCAACTTTTTTATCAGCTCAAATCAACTTTTCCAGCATTTCTTTTCAAACTTCCTTAAGAGTTCATGATCCCTTTTCAGTTCTGATTTGTTGCCATTCTTTATAGTCCTGGTTCTCCATCATCATTTAGTAAGTCAGCTGTGCAAAGGTAAAATCCTCTATTTTTGAAAGTACGGGGTATAATTATACAACATCATAGCACCATCTGCAAGGTGCTGTGCCATCTTTATTTCTCAAGGCAGCATCGCATACCTCATTTTACAAATGAGGAAACAGGCTGAAAGCAGGGAGCATTTCTTGGGATTCTGAGTTCCTGCTTTAAATACACTACTATCTGTGACTAAGCCATGCCATAATTAGGCTCCTTCACACATCCTCTAGCCCAGCAGGCCTCTGGGGGAGCTGAGCCTTTGTCCTCGCAAGGCACAGGGCCCCTGATGGCTTTCCTGTAGTGCACATCTTTGAAACTTTCCCTTCTCGTTCCTCCCATGTCCTGTTTCTTCTCTCCTTCAAATGGTCACTTCCTGGGGGAAGAAGTATTTATAACTAACATTGTGCCTGGAATTGTAGGGTAGATGTGGTCCCCGCCTTCAAGGTTAAGAATGAATGGGTTATATAGAAAATACATATAAGAAATATTTATAGAATTTATATAGAAATATTTCTTGAACTCTTCTTTTGTATAGAGAACATAAGAGTCCACATATAAGACAATTTGGGGATAGAAGATACTATATAATTTGGAACGAAAATGATGTGGTACATGCTAAGAGTACTGTCTAGATTTGAAGAAAACAAGACAGAAGAATTACCTGGCAATTTAGTTTCTCTTTTTAAATGGATATATGCAGTTCCAGAAACCATTATAAATTTTTTCTTTCTTGGCAACTTTGGTTTTCTCACTGGTATTCGTCTTGTCAGCAGAAACTGGTAACTTTCAAGACACCTCTAAAACCTGAAATGAGAAAATTGAATAATACTTTAATTGTTGATTTTCCAAACTTAGTTGAAGTGTTGATTGCCAGTAATTATCTTTAGATGAAGTAAGAAAAGTAGACTTCTCAAGGACCTGTAACTTTTGTTCAAATTAAGACATCATTCACTTTTTTCTTTTTTTTTTTTGTAGAGACAGAGTTTCACTTTATTGCCCTCAGTAGAGTGCCGTGGCGTCACACAGCTCACAGCAACCTCCAACTCCTGGGCTTAGGCGATTCTCCTGCCTCAGCCTCCCAAGTAGCTGGGACTACAGGCGCCCGCCACAATGCCTGGCTATTTTTTTTGTTGCAGTTTGGCCAGGGCTGGGTTTGAACCCGCCACCCTCGGTATATGGGGCCGGTGCTCTGCTCACTGAGCCACAGGCGCCGCCCACATCATTCACTTTTTTCATTATTTTGCTGAAACTTTTATAGCAGAACACTGGTAAGAGGTGAGAGCTGTGACCCAGGACAGTGCTGGAAAATGTCAGAATACCCACCACACTGGAGGAGTGACTGTGCCTATCAAATCGCCTGAGTCTCCCTTCTCATTTACTAGCAACATTCAAACAAGCTTAGCTATTTTCTGTGTCTGAATGTCTGAAAACATTTGATAACAATTGAGTGTTGGTTGCTATGATGTCACCATCAAAAAATCACGAGAGCGTCTCTAATGACTTCTAAATATACTCGGCTAGTTCTCAGCTTATTCCATGTATTCAGGAAGAGCATTTGGTATTATGTAAGAAAGGAATTATGAAAACCTGTCCTTTCCAGTCAGTCACTGGCAGGACTTTGCAGCGACTTTGCTTTATAACCTTGTCATCTCTGATAGAATTATCGGTCTCATGTGTTCATGGCTAAGCCTAGAATCTGGGGTTGTAGAAGGCAGCTGAGAAACCAGTTGAAAGCTTATTCTTCTGGAAGATTATTCGGTCTCACCAGACCAAAAAATGATGGTCGTATAGTTAATGCTGCTTAGTACAATAATCACTAAGAGCTAACTCCTGAAAGTAAACACTGAGTCAAACTGAAAATGTTAGTGTGTCACCAGAGCACTGACTGTGGTTAACTATTTAACAAAAGCTTCGACACAGCAGAAAGCGGCTGGCACTGAAGCTTAACTCCTTCGCCCCCACCCTCCTAGGCAGTGGACAGGAATGGCCTTTCAGATGCACTGCTAGAAGACGGCCCTCATAGTGCAGCATCTTTAGAATTTGTCCTTCTCTTGTGGATAAAATGCTCTCTCTGAAACAATTTAGCTCCTAGGTAAGGTAGAAAAGGCACATCTGGTTTTCTTTTCTTTAGGGGGTTTTGGCCACTATATGAGGTCAGTTAATTAAGTTTCAGAACTCATCCTAGAAAAAGTACTACATACCTCTTTGCTGAATATCACTCTGATCTCCTTCAAGGTACTCCTTTTGGGAAGCTATGCACTGACGCCAGTGCCTTATCCATCCTGTAAAGCAATTTTGGAATGGAACTTTTTTTTCTGGAATGGCCATCAGAGCTGTCGTCATAGGAGGTCTGACAATTAAGTTTGCCAACTAATCCTAGAAAAAGTGCTACATACCTCATTACTGAATATTGTGATGTTCACCAGATGGACGAGGGGAGTACTTTTAAGGTAACCATAGTGATATTCAGTAATGAGGTTTGTAGCATTTTTTTCTAGGATGACTTTGCGAACTTAATTATCAGACCTTGTATGTAAGGCACCTGGATTTGAAAAATTCTCGTTAGTCTCTGAATCATGTATGGAATACCTGGTTTGGTTGGCTTCTAAACCTAAGACAACAGGTGCATGTACTTATTTTTTAAATTCAGGAGAAGTCATTGGTACCCTCAACAAAAGAACTAGTTACAAAGACCTGCCTTTGTTAGCTGGTCACTAGGACAGGCCTGGAGCAGATGTTGTGAATGCAAAGGTAGCCAGGCCTTCACCTGTATGCAGCTAGCCTTTCCTACGTGGTAGGATTTGCTCTGTTGTTTTAATTGCTTTGCTATTGAAATATCTGTAATACTTCTAACATTGACTATTTCTTATTTGGAGCAGATATTTAGAGTTAGTTGAGAAAGAACTTTTTTAAAATGCTATATTTAATTTGTAAATATGCCTCTAAATAGGAAGTGTATTTGCCACAGAAATTTTAACTTTTTGATGAGTTAATGTGTAATGTCTACCAGCACATTTTTGGCTATTTTGTCCTTTTTGAAAAGAAAAGTATTCGTGTGTACAGCTCTTGGTATTCTATCACCTCCTGTATTTTTCCTGAAGACTCATCACCTGTAGGATTTTCAAGAGTTTCAGAGCCTGTGGGAAGCAAGACCTTATGACCAAAGAAGTTTGGGGCAAAAGTTTGGGGTTAATTTGAAGTGTCAGATGATAATTTCTGACCTTGAAGAACTGGCTTTAGATGGAAAGCTATGTGTTTGTTTTGCTTTTCTAACATGTGACTTGACATGAAATCCAAGAACAATCAGCTAGTGAGGTTTGCAGAGGAAGCATTGTACTCCTATTAATCAGCTGTTCTCTCTGTTCCTTCCTCATCCCTCTTCTGATTTCAGTGGTGCTTCATGCCCCACCTCCGACCAAGATCAAACGGGAGCTGCACAGCCCCTCCTCTGAGCTGTCCTCCTGTAGTCACGAGCAGGCTCTTGGTGCTAACTATGGAGAAAAGTGCCTCTACAACTATTGGTAAGTGGGTAAGTGGAGGTGAACAAAAGGCTGCCCAGAAAGGCTCTGGAACTAGCCATCAAGCTGGGTGTGTTCCAAGGGCTGTCCTACAGACCCTTGGGCTAGAACATGCCCTTCTTCCTTGGCAGTATAGCCCTTTAGCTGCAGCCTTGTGGCTTTGCAGGGAGCTCAGTTCATTGGGTACCTACCAAGTCCTTCTAGGGAAAGAAGCTCTAATACTGGGATATTTGATCTGTGGCTTCAAGCCAGGTAATATATACTTCACGTCGATCATATATGTTAATGTGAACTTTAAGCACCAAAGAAGTAATCTTCAAATCAGAATATATGGAAAAAATCCTGATGCTTGTGCCCTTTACTTAAGAATATCCAAGCCCCAGGAACAAAGCTTTAATTTTAAATCATTCTTTGCTCTAGAAGATAAACATAGATCTGCCTGGAACGGGGAGGAGAAGAACTGTTAATTCAAGTGATGTTACAGCAGAAATTTACCCTCAACAGAGATTCTGATTCCTGGGAACCGTGGAATAGTTGGGCAAGGGCACCAGAGAACACCTGACGAAGCATAAATTCTCCCCTCGCCCTACACGTGCACACATAGACAGTTCTTTTAGAAGGAGGGAAAAAGGAAACCGGAAGCCAAGTCTAAAATTATCTTGGAGAAAAATCACTAGAAGTGTTAAACAAGTCTCTGTGACGCAGTGTGTTTGTCACTTCTCAGAGGTACAAATATTCCCTCAGGGCTGCTAGGGATTTAACTATGTTAATACTGTCATTTCCTGGCAACAATGGGCTGCAAACTAGAGGTCTGCTGGACCTGGTTACCATGCTAATGGCTTCGTGTCAGCTTAATGGTTCCTTCTCTTTTTCTGTTTACAGTGCCTATGATAGGAAGCCTCCCTCTGGGTTCAAGCCATTAACCCCTCCTTCCACCCCTCTGTCACCCACCCATCCAAATTCCCTGTTTCCCCCACCTCAGGCAACTCTCCCCACCTCAACCCCTGCAGCTGGCCCAGTACAAGGTGTGGGCCCCACCCCCCATTCACTTCCAGAGCCTGGACCACAGCAGCAAACATTTGCGGTCCCCCGACCACCACATCAGCCCCTGCAGATGCCAAAGATGATGCCTGAAAACCAGTATCCATCAGAACAGAGGTGGGTGCTGATCTTTCTCACTGGGAGAGGGGACGAGGTTAGTCATATTTGCCAGGTACCTAACAAGTTCTTGCCTGAGGCATCTTGTAAAGGATAATAGTAATATGAATATAATCCATTTTATACCACCCTGTCCCCGAGGGTCTCCAAATGGTTTCTAGACATCACAACATCCTTATGGAATAAGGAAGGGAAAGAATTGAGTACTATCCAACCTTACAGAGCTGGAGGAGAAGGACTTGCCCAGGATACACACTCTTGACCCTCCTGGGGGCAGGTTCCTGGCTCTTCACTGGATACTACATACTAGAATTGAACGCATTGGGAATGATAGCTAAGTTAGAGGAGATGTTATTACTCATCTGATTTTAATACATCTTAACAGTAAGAGAGTAGCTTGGGATCTTATTTATTCATCTACATTTGAGATAGAAATCTCTTACTTACACTCCAGGACGTTTCATATTCCTAATAAGGAAATTGAGGCAAGGGGTAACTTGTCCAGGGTCATTCATTTATCAAAAAAAGGTATATAGGGAGCCTCCTGCACACACCAAAATTGACCTCTGAAGTCCCAGCCTTCTACAGAATTTTGCCTGCTTGTGTCCTTCCTTTATACAGTATGCTCCCAGGGCCAGTTGTTTTTATTTCCAGTCTGTCTGGGATGAGGAGATAACCTTGGGTGTAGAGTGCTCAATGATGTTAATAAGGATGCAAGATGGGGACCGTTGAATTTCATTTCTATCTTTTCTTGTTCTGCTTTGGGGGTGGGTATGGCAGCAATGGGGCAGAAGAAGGGAGAATGTATTAAGTATCTTTCCTCGGCCTGGTCTAAGCAACATACCTACCAATATTTACTGTCACCTTGAATTCTAGATGAAATGCAAGATAATTATAAGGCATTTGTCTGGTTCTGATTCCTTCCTTGCTATGAAATTCACAGTATCTGCACAATGTGGCTGGTTGGTGTTTATTCTCTTGGTTGGTTCAGGAGCCACAAACACTCCTGCTATTTTTTCAGTGCCCAAGGGGTGAGCACTGAGTGGGAGGCTGGCTCAGGAATGGGCCTCTATTGTGACTGGGAGCTCATCTGGAGGAGACAGCTGCCAATAAGCTTTTGATAGTTGTTACCATGCATTAACAACTTTGGGCTTTTTCAAGAGAATTTGGAAATTTGTTTTTTTTTTTATGTAAAAATTGCAGATTTTTTTTTTTTTAAGTTGGCTACTAATTCAAATGAAAAACAACACTTTGCAGACTAAACAAAACCTTCTTGAGGGCAAAACGCTGGGCCTGCCAATTTGTTAGCTCTGGCCTAGATACCATTTTTTATTTCAATAGTTTTTTGATGTTTTTAAATAGAATCTTGCTGATATTCTGAGGGTAATTAATTGAGGAGGAAGAATAGGATGGATATTTTCAGTTTTTTAAATGCTTAGTAAAGTTTATATTCATTATTTCATGTTAAATGTCATTTACTATTATTTCCTCCTCAATCCTTGTTTTTTATCCAGGAGCCTTATATAACATACTGCATTAATGGGCTGAGTTGTGGGGAGAAATACTCTAATTCTGCTAAAGGTTATTTGTCTTCCCTGCAACGCGGGCAGACAGGGTTCCCTGAGTCTGTTGTGAACTGAGTTTGTCTCCAGGTTACCAAACCTTCTCAAGAAAAAAGGGAAGTTTGGATTACTGGGATTTGTAAGTTACCTGCCCTCAAATGCCTCACATAGAGAGGCAGGAACCAGAAAATAGATGTTAATTTTTTTTTAGGGTGATTCCTCCCTGAAGTCTGCCTGTCCATTTTGACTTAATTCCTCTTAACACTCTGCCTTTAGGAATGATGATCCTAAAATTAAAAGACCACACACACACACATTGGGATGATACAGAGATCCTTGAGAGAAATGGGGTGAAGTTGGTGAAGTATTCCGTAGGTTCCTGAATTGACAAAAACAACACTGGGACAGGTTGGGTGTCTGTGCTACAGCACTGTAGTCTCATAGTTGAAAGTGCACAGGAGTCCTTACTGGGGTGGAAACGGAGGATTTTAAAATGCAGATTTCTTAGTCCAGTGATAGATTGTATCTCTGGGTGCTGGGTAAAGTCTAGATTTATTACTGTCATACTTTGAGAAATCATGATATAGCTCTACCCTAAATCCTTATTCTAGCTTACCTTTTTTTAAAAAAGCATATATAATATGACCTAGCCCTCTAAATTTCATTCCTAGTCTCCTTGTCTATCAAAATAAGGTTATCCATCTAATATCTGTGTGCACAAAATACATCAAAAACATGGCAGTGATTTTGCTTATAGATACCGAATAGCTTAACAATCAGACAGATTGAAGTTCCTGGTTTGATTTTGCAAAAGCAATAGTAATTACAGTCACGTGTATGGTATCAACCTTAATATTCAGACATTTAATTATTTTTATGTCTCCCTGAAAATGGGGCAGGTGCCTTTTATTAGTAATTATGGTTTGTTTTTTTGCTCAGAACTTTTTATTAAAATTAGAGGGACTATTCAAAACTAACCCCCTAATGCAAGTATGTGATATATTTTTCAGGATAAAAAGAATTACAATCTTACTTGAACATTTTAACAGCCTTCTGATGGAGGCAGAGTAGAAAAAAACCCATTTCACAGTCAAGAAATCAGGCCTCAGAGCAGCTGAAAGACTACTCGATAGGGTGCTACAGGCAAAAACCAAACATTAACTTATGGCCACACCATTTGTTTTGATAATGACTTTTTCCAGATTGCTAACAGCCACTAATGTCTACTAAAAGCTGAGTGACTTTGATAAATCCCTTTGAACCTCAAACTTTATTCATCTCTTAAACTTCAAAATCTTACAAAATTACATCATCATCATTTAATTCCATGTCCTTAACACATACCTTTTAATTTTGCTCAATATGCAAAATTGCCTTCTCTGTCAAATTGAATAGAGTAAGCTCTTTGAGGATAAAAACCATGATTCAGATAGATCCTTTTTTTAGACCACATTTAGCTCCATATCTTATTTGTCCTCAATACCTGTCTATTGGTAGTGATGACAACTTGCTAGGATTATACTTCAGACAACTAAATTGTGATCTAAATTGTGATCTAGCCCGGATGTGGTAGCTCAAAACACCTGTAATCCCAGCACTCTGGGAGGTTGAGGTGGGCAGACTGCTTGAGCTCAGGAATTGGAGACCAGCCATCTCTGAAGCAAGAGCAAGACTTCATCTCTAAAAATAGCCGGATGTTGTGGTTTTTGTAGTCCCAGCTACTTGGGAGGCTGAAGTAAGAGAATCTATTGAGCCCAAGAGTTTGAGGTTGCTGTGAACTATGACACCATGGCACTCTAGTGGGGGTAAAAAAAAAAGGACATTCTGGCCAGGCAGGCACAGTGCCATGTATCTGTAGCTCCTGCTACTCCAGAGGCTAATTGGGGAGGCTGAGGTGTAAGGAGCATCTGAGTCCAAGAGTTCTAGGCTGGACTGACCATGCTGATCAAATGTCCACACCAAATCCGGCTTCAGTATGGTGACATCCCAGGAACGGGACACTACCACGTTGCTTAAGGTTGGAAACAGAGCAGGTCAAAACTCCTATGCTGATCAGTGTTGGAATCATGCCCATGAACAGCCTCTGGGCAACATAGGGAGACCCTATCTTTAAAATGATAACAAGGAAAGAAAAAATATATACGTTCTTAATGTTTTATGTAAATTTGTATACTACATATAATTCTTGAAAGTTCGGTTTATTTTTAGACAAAAATACTGTGTTTTAAAACCATGATTTATATTGGTAATTTCCTCCTTGCAAGGAGAGGAAAAAACATGTAATTTGGCACGTTCAGACATGTTCCATTTATTCTGCAAGACCAGTTGCTCCTAGAAGAGGAGTGCTTTTCCTTTAGCCATCCCAATCTTGTGAGTTTTTTTATGATGTTATTTATGATGCTTACATGTGCTGAGTAAGAAAATATTCCTATGTTATTCCCATAGTACTGGCCATATGTATTTTTAGCTTTTATTATACCATATCTCATTACATCTTGAGTTGAGGGAAGTTCCATAATTCCAATGGAGAGGTTCCACTAAGAAATACATCATCAAAGAACTTTAGAATACACAGCTCTCTCACTTACTTGTCATCAAGGAAAGAAGCAAAATGGTACAAAATTTAAGAAAATGACTGTGGTGAAATAATCTTCTGTTTTGTAGAGCTCATAGGGGCATCAGTGTTGTAGTAGGTTAGCATGATGTAATCAATAGTCAGAACATTCAGGAGAAGGCCACTTGTGTGCGGTGTTTTCTGAAGGAGGAAGGGGCCTAACCTGTTTGAGAAAGTTTTCTTCCTCAATGGTTATGATCGAAGATTCAGAGCTCAAAGGCATGAGCTAAGTTTTCTGGAATTTTGATTTCACAAAAACTATATAAAATTCTAGCTCAGTTAAGAGGTTTAATAGACTCAAGTTTTTCTCATTTCTGTTTTCTCTCTTGAAGACTATTACTCTTAAAGTAAATTGTTGTTCATTTCTGTCCTTCAGATTTTGTAGTTTTTAGAGAGCAAAGAACTTGACTATGAGTCACATTTGTAGCCTGACCTGGAATAAAGTGAGTGTGTCTGATGCATCTCTCCTCTTATCTATGTGCCTGTTATTAGCATGTTACATGTGGCAGCAAAAATTCACTTTGGAATCCAAAACTGAGTTTCATGGATGCCTAATGGAACTTCTTTGACAGACTGAATAATGTGCTTCTAATGGTTAGAGTGCAAGGTTTTTTTAGTTCTGAATCTTAAGAGGTCTTGTTTTCAGCATTTCATCATGTTTACTGTAGGGTTTTTTGTTACCTTTATCAAGCTAAAGGAAATTTCCTTTTATCCTCAGTTTATTGAAAGTTTTTAATGTTGAAATTTATCAAACATTTTTTCCTGCCTCTATTAAGATGATCTAGTTCCTTTCTCCTTAATTTCTTTAATGTGATAAGTTGCATTGATTTGTGTAAAACCAACCTTGCATTCTTGTGACAAACCTAACTTGTTTATTCTGTATTGTCTTTTGTACGTTGCTGAACTTGATTTTCTAATATATATTTAGGACTTGTATGTCTATATTCATGATTGAGAATAATGTTTAATTTTTTTTCTTACGTTATACTTAGGATTTAGCATTGAAGTTACTCATCAAATGAGTAACATTGATGTCCTTTTAAAAATCTCATTAGCATCTGTAGTTGTCTCTTTCAATTTTGATATTATTTATCTAGACCTTTTTTTCTTTCTTAGTCTTGGCAGACAGTATCATCTTTTCAACAAATCAACTTTTGGCCTACTTACTCTGTCTGTTGGGTGTTTTCCATTGCATTGACTTCTGCTCTTAGTACAATAATTTCTGCTTTATTTGGGTTTATTCTATTTTTCTAACTTGTTTGGATAGATGATCAGCTCATTAATTTTTAGCCCTTGTTTCTTTATAATATAGCATAAACACATAACCAAATAAAATTTCTTCCATGGGTGGGGTGACCATACATGGACGTTTTCTAAGTTCACTTCTAGTTTATGCTTTGTCTGGAAGTAATTGCTGACAGCTTTCCCTTTCACTCCCCAAAGTATCCTGGCTTGGACAATCAATCAGATATTTGATCTCCCTATCCAAGTCCTACCTTAGCTATATTAAGTTCTGATTTATGTTATATTTTTAAATTCTGTTTCAAGTATTTTCTTCAACCTTGGAGTTCTTTACTAATGTGTTTCTTAACTTCTAAACATATGGCATTTTTTCTAGTTGCCTAGACTATATGATTTTTATTTAAATGTCATAAAGAGAGTATTTGAAAACCATTATAGAAACAATTGTAGAAATAGTGTAGGCTTATGGCTCTGGAGTTGGACAGACGGACAGACTACAGTTGACTCCCAGATCTGCTGCTGTATGTCAGCAGGCAGGCAGTTCACTTTGTAAGCTTTGGTTTTTTTTCATCTTGAAATGAGAGGATAATAGATACTTAACCATATCCACACATTGGATAGATTAAATAAAATCATATTGGGAAAAAGAAGATAATTCAGTAAATGTTAGCTTCTTTGACAGTTTTTTTTTTTTTTTTTTAATCATTTTTGTCTGGGTACAATGGCTCACACCCATCATCCCAGCATTTTGGGAGGCTAAGGAAGGAAGATTGCTTGAGCCCAGGAGTTTGAGGTTGCAGTGAACTATGATTGCACCTCTATGCTCCAGTGTGGGCAACCGAGTAAAACCCTGTCTCTAAAAAAAATAAAATCTTTTATTTTTCATAAAGTATACTAAAGAGATCTTCCATAAATGATGAATAATGTAGAAAACACAAACACAGAAACTTCAGTTGCTTTATCCTTTATCCCTAATCTTTTCATTGTCAAACTTACTAATGTTATATGTACAACTAATACTTTAACCACTAGATAACCCAGAGATGTGTCTTATTTTCATCACTTTCCTTCTCCCAGATTTGTTTTTGTTTGTTGGTTTGTTTTTGAGAGTCTCACTCTGTCACCCAGGTAGAGTGCTATGGCATCATAGCTCATGGCAACATCAAACTCTTGGGCTCATACGATCCTCTTACCTCTGTTCTTCCAAAGTGTTAGGGTTACAGGCCTGAGTTACCTTGACCAGCTCCTTCTCTCATATTTGATCTTGAGAACTAGACAAGCATCTTGGGCTCAGAACTTTTTTTTTTTTTTTTTGGTTCCATCTCGCAATGCCTTATCATGGTTCAGATAGGCCAATTTGAGTCTAAGCAGCATTAGTGATTCTCCTGGAGTCCTGGGAGTTGTTTCAGAGTTCTTTGGTGTGCTTTTGGGGACAGTGTCTGGCTCTTGGTTATATGGCAGAAAAATAAATGTGAATGTGAAATTGGCACACTGCCATCAGCAATAAAAAGCAACATTCTCTTTCTGAGAAAGGGGAGTGGATATTGGGTAGGCTCTTTTAATTTGTGTGTGTGACAGTCTTCTCCCAGTTCCTTAAGATCTCTCCTTATATTTGCATAGCTTCTGATTTCAGCTTAGGGGTTGAAGGGAGAAAGTGGGACGGTTGAAGGTAATGTATTTTGAGAACTTAGCCGTGTGCTGGGCCTTGCTACATGCATTATCTCATAATCTTTACACAGGTATCTGGCTGTCCTTATGTTATTGGTAAGGAAACAGGCTCAGAGCAGTCACATAAAACTCTCCCAAGGTCACACAGCTAGTAAGTGGTAAAGACTGGATTTCAGCCCAGGGTATCCTGACTCCACAGCCAGAGCTCTGCCGCTGCTCCCTACCCAGCCCTGCTGCTTCTGTTTTTCCGTCTTTTTCCTTTAGCCTTAATGAAAACATTAAATGTGTGCTATGGTTTCTATCAGATTCTATATATCATCTCTTCGCGGGCCTCTGTCACTACTTCATCGGGCACCCACAGCCACAGTGTAGCCTTCGTTGAATCCGCACTTTTCTCCCTTTTTCCTGTAATCATTGTGTTTAACTCTGTGTGCTGGCAGCAGAAACCAAAAAGGAAATGCAGAAAAAGCATCTAACGGTTTTCATAACATAAACCAAATGTTGGTAGCGTGGGTGAGCTCTTGGGAGGAGAGGCGCTATATAAATCTTACAAATAAATAAATAACTGGTTCTTTAAATAAACTGGCACTGAAAAAGGCTTAATCTGTGACCTATTGAATTTAGACTTATTCGGTAGTCAGTCCTCTTTGCTCACCAAATGTGAGTTCCTTACTCACACACTATGTTGGGCAAATGGGCGGGGGTGGAAGGAAGGGAGGGAGGAGGTTAAAGGGAGGTTGAAGAGGTTTGTTGGGAACCAGACTGCTCCTGCTTTTGAAAATGATTGCCTGCCTTGGTAAATAAGAGGCATCTTTGTCATAGCTGTATTGTTGTATAAAACACATTCTTAGATACTTCAAAAGGACTGTGGAGAAGGGTTCAAATGAAGGGCAGTGAGTCAAGTTCATAGAATGCATTTTAAGGGCAACAACTAAATTACTTTACTTATCTCTGCAAATAAAGGCCATTATCAGCAGCAAGCTCTCTGAATCTTTCTTCCAAATACGTTGATTTTGTAACGTCTATCCTCCTGAGATCCACTTTGCCATTTCCACTCTCAGAACAAACAGTTGTGGTGTCTGTTTTGCAGATCGTGGGCCTCTCTATGCTTCATGCTTACTTTTGTGCTGTGGGGCAGGGATGAGGTTGCTGGCTAGTGCCTATATGAAGTACCTTTTCCTGAGGTGGCCACAGCGGGGTGACTCTAGAGTTTCATTCTGGAAGGTGAGAAGTTGAGCTCTGGGCAAAAGTGGGCTGATGGGGCCTGCCAGCTGCAGGGCTCTGGTTACAGGACTGAATGGCAGATACCGTCTCAGAGCTATCGGAGGAACTGATTTGTGAAGGTCACCTTGGAAGGTGCTAGAATGGTGGCACAGGGAAAAATAAAATGGAATGCCTTGTTACCATTCCTCATTACCAGTCCTTCCAAGTAGCATGAAGTCTGGGTACTTTACTAAAGTAAGGCCGTACAAATATCTTCTTTCTTTTCTGAATGAATTTACGGGGAACCTGAAGGGAATTCATGCTGCTGGTGCCAGTATTCTAAAAGTCATGTGTGAGCCTGAGTTGCAAATTTACACTTCTTCAAAAACCATAAAAGGCTTCTTTAAGTGACAGGAACCTGATGAAGTTCTGCTGTGGTGCACTCATCACCCAGTAAAAGGCGCTCAACTCACCAAACCTTATAGAGTTCGTAAGACATTGGTGAGGCACATTCTGAGGCTTTTGGCGCCTGGGATAAAAAGGCTAAGTATGTGTAAATTGTTGAGTGATCTTACACGGCACTGCCTTCAGTGGGTAATAAAGACCCACTCAAAACATACTGTGCCGAGCTATACCATGATCTAAGTAAGCAGTACTTTATCTGCACCTAAATCTCTTCAGTTTAAGAGTTTAAATCTTGATGTTCTAGAAATCTGTTGGCACCTGTTCCCACAGATTCAAGTAAAATTCAAACTATTTGATTAAAGCTATTGCTAGAATTCAAGCTAAAAGAAAGTAGGACCTTAGTATTATAGGACTATATTGTTGTTGTTTTTTTTTTTTTTTGAAAAAAATTCATTGAGATTAGTTGTTCTAAATCCCTTATTTTGTTTGAATACTGGCTGGCTCTTACTTTCTACCTGAAGCTACATATTCACAAATTCTTTTCTTTATATACATAAATTAGCACCTGATGGGTGTTTCATGGATTGAGGGTCACTCATCTCTAACCTCCACATCCACCCTCCTAAAGTCTGTCCCAGTCTGTCAATGATGGTTGTGGCAGAAACCATGCTTTGTACACCCAAGTGTGTTTTACATTTTCAGAGTCATTGGAAGAATAATGCATCCTCATGTCACAGATAAGGAAACAAAACCCAGAAATTTTGCCCTCAGTCACCTCCCTAGTAAGAATCATAGGCTTTCTCTTCTACACTACTCACCCAACAGGTAAAGGGTATTTGGCACATACCTGGATTTATCTGACAGCTTCAGGGTGTGAAGGATGTGTGTTGATTAACCAACAGCAACGAGAAAGGTTATTAAAATGTCTTGTTATGAAGACAATGCCTGTTTCTTGTTAAACTGTAGTTGAGCTAAAAAGGAAAGTCTCCTAAAATTATAACCACCCCAAAGATAAGTAGTTAACATCTAGGTGTAAATCTTTCCACAATTTTATATGACACCATAGTACTCTTTTTATTTTTGCTAGACTGATGTTCTTTCTATGTACTTTTTAGCAACCAGCCTTAATATGTCAAAAATACTTCTCCAGGTCCTTACATATTGTGTAATTTCTAATGGTTGCTTTCAACTAAATGGCCATGTCATAATGCACTTAGCCCATTCCCTTGGTAGACATTGGGGTTGGTGACCATCTTTGTAGCTGTATCTAATCATCTGTTATTCAAGTGTTGCTTAAATGCAAGGCACAGAATTATTAACTGCCTGCTTATCCTCCCAAGTTAATGGGAAAAATATTTCTGTTTTTACTTTGTACTTTTTTCATTACTAACAAAGTTAAACTTTTTGTTTACGGCCATTGGTATTTCTATTTTAGCAATTTTCCTGTCTTATGCCCTTCCCCCATTTTCCCCTTGAAATACTCATTTCTTATCCAATTTTAAAAGCTCTTTCTGTCAACAATATTAACGTATGGTTAATGCTTTATCTGTTGGAGATTTTTCTTCAGTTTTACTTTTGGTTTTGTTTCTGGTGTTTTCTGATTATTACAGTTTTTTTTTTCTTCCTAATTTTATGTTTTTCTTTTGGTTTTGTGTCTCTTTAACTCACAGAAATTCATACAGTGAGGTATATTAGTGTTTACCTTGATTTCTGCTATTAATATGATACTTAGAAAGATTTTCCCTCACTCCAAAGTTAATGTAAGTTTTCATACATATTTACTGTCACATTATGGTTTCCCTTTTTGCACTGAAAGCTTTACTCCATTGAAATTAATTTTGGAATGTGGTATATAATGAGATCTAAGTTTTTTCCCTACTGATTTGAAATGTTAACCTTAACAAGTAGTAAATTTTGGAATATAGTTGACAGTTTTTGACTTTACATTTAACTCCTGAGATCTACCAGTGTTGTATTCCTTATATTACTATTTTACTATAGTTTTATAATGTGTCAATGTCTAATATGTCATTACTTTCAAATACTATTTATTATTCTTAGTAAAGTTTAGAATCGTTTTGCCAAGTTGGTTGGAAAAGCATTTGCTTCTATGGAATAATTTTCAGTGAATCAACAGCTTCAAAGTCATAAATATTTCTCTTTACTTAGATCTCTCTGTTCTTCAGAAAACAATTTTAAGATTTATATAAGCTACATGTTTCCTAATTATTCCTAGGAATTTTGTTTTTGTCACTACTATGATTTTTTTCTTTTTCTACTCCATTTTCTAACTGGTTAATTTGTACTTTTTGGTCTTTAAAAATTCATGTATGTGTTAGTGCTATTTACAGATAAATGTTCTTATATAATATTCAGATGTGTAATCTGGCCCATCTGTACAGTTAGACTGTGCATGAAATAAATACACATGGAAGACAAGAGGATTCATGTCATTGCTTTGATTGTTTCTTTCCACTCCCTGACTTAAGAGCTTGGAAATGTGCAGTGTGATTTTAAGAAGAGGTTAAAATGCCCAGAAATAAGCATTCATAAATACTTCGCAAATAATTTCATTAATCTGAACTTCTAATCCCCAATGCTCATAGTATTTATCATGTCTCCGTTAAACAAGAAAACTTCTTTCTCCTTACAGATTTCAGAGACAACTGTCTGAACCCTGCCACCCCTTCCCTCCTCAGCCAGGAGTTCCCGGAGATAATCGCCCCAGTTACCACCGGCAAATGTCAGAACCCGTTGCCCCTGCAGCTCCCCCACCCCCTCAGGGATTCAAACAAGAATACCATGACCCACTCTATGACCATGGGCTCCCAGGCCTACCAGGTCCCCCTGCACATGGGTTCCAGTCACCAATGGGCATCAAGCAGGAGCCCCGGGATTATTGCGTTGACTCAGGTTAGCATAAAAGCATGCCTTTCATTTCTTCACTCTCACAGTCGCCATCTGTGTGTGTCTTGTGTATGCAGGGCTTTGGGCAATAGTTTATAAGAATTGCCCCCAAAGAATTCAGAAGCTAGTAAAGCAGACATGTTTAGGGACAACTGAATACAAAAACAAATCAGAAAAGCAGTGCCAATGCTGGGAAGTACTGTAGGTATTCGAAAGTGGTGATACAAAGTAAACCTCAAAGACTGAAGATTGTTGGGGTTCATTCTTCGGTGCTCCCCCTTTTAAATTCAGATCTATTAACCTCAAGAGTCACTGGACATAGGGAACCTTCTTTCAGTATTTTAGTCCTGCCCCTAGTTTTGTGGCTTTGTTTTTTAGTACAACAGACCCATTAAGCTTCCAGTATAGGAACAGGAGTTTTTCTCCTCTTGAGAAACACCATTTCATAGCTGTGTGGGTTACTGGATATACCATGGAAAAGGCTGTCTGGGCTGCTTCGTGGGATTCACTGCATGAAGATTCACTCTCTCGCAATGCTTATATCTGAGAAGGTTCTTGGTATACTCAAGGAAAGGGTTAACATGTTAGGACACCTGTGATTTGGTTATGGGATATTTTTTGCCTAGAAACATAGGCAGATCAAGAAGTTTGAGCTATACTTGGGGGAGCTTCTCCTGCCCCCTTTCCATTCCCATTAAATGAGACCATGGGGGAAAGGAGAATTGGAACTTTGGAGCTTGTTCACTCAGAAACTGTTTATCCCTCTTCATTTCCCTTTCCTTTTCAGAAATGACTTCAAACTTTTTCACTTTCTTTCTTTCTTTTTTTTTTTTGTAATTGATGCTAAAGAAATTTGAGGGTAGTTGGATAGATTTTTCACCTTTCCTCTGTGTTTTTCTTAAAGACCATGAGGAAGGTTGGGGCAGTTTGAACTTGATTTGCTTTTGCAAATGGAATGGGATAAAGAATTTATTCTTGGCCTTCTCCCCTTCTCTGAGATAATACATAGATTGCTCCATTCAGGCAGAAATTGGTTATAGGAAAGGCTGGGGAGGTAGGCGGAAGGGAGACATCTGTTGCTTTATGACAGAAAAATTACCAAGTGTCAGGTAGTGATAACTTGTAAAAATTTCCACCTGCATTCCTTTTGAAGGCTTTGATGTATTTTTCTCAGGAGTAGGCATGGCCAGGAACATTTTTTTCCTTTGGGATTGACATTTTAATCTGTCCCGATGGGTTTTTCACCCCACCTCACTCTCTTAAAGCAAGATACTCAGCACGTTCCCATATCAGTAATTCTTTGATCTAAGTGGCATTCCCAGAGTACAGACTCAAACCACATGGGCACAACTCAATTCACTATCTTTCCTCTGGATGGCACCTTGCTAACGTGATGCCTGAAGAGAAGAGATCTCTTGGGTGTGTTTTGGTTTGGGTGTAACAGTCTCAACATAGCAAAAATCTACTTGTCAAACCACAGTCCCCCCATCCCTGCCAGTTCTTCTGGTCTGGGCTTCATAACTTTGACCCTTAATCCCTTTGGCCTAAAAATACTCACCTCTTGAAGAAAAATTTTACATGACTACCAGCAGTAAAGGAGAGCAGACTGGAGAAGATCTAAAGTGATCTTCATCCTCCTTCCCACCTTAAAATCCAGGAGTCGGACAGGCCAGAGGCCAGGCTTGGCCTTTTGAAAGCCTTTCTTCCTCACAGTTAGCTTGCTCATCAGATTTGATATTAACTAATTTCGAAAGTGAGTGAATTATGGAAGTAAAGCATCTTTTTTTCCCTCCCAAAACTCTTGATTAGAAGTGTCTTCCTTTCAGATGGTGGGTTATTGTGTTTCCCATGTTGTTCGTTGAGATGGTACCTCTTTCCCCAGACAAGGCCAAAGGACATAACCCTGGGGCAGGAGAAGGTTAGGGGCTTTGCTACAGAGCTGCAGTTGATTGGGATCCTTCTTCTACTGCAGAAACTATTGACGGTAGTGTGTCTCCCTGTGTTTCCCTTTTAGAAGTGCCTAACTGCCAGTCATCCTACATGAGAGGGGGTTATTTCTCCAGCAGCCATGAAGGTAAAGAGCTTGCTTTTTTTTTTTTTTTTTAAGTAATACTCAAGCTTAAAATTGCTCAGTGTTGGGTGTGAGCCTGTGGCTCAGTGGGTAGGGCGCTGGCCCCATGTACTGAGGGTGGCAGGTTCAAACCCAGCCATGGCCAAACTGTAACAAAAAATAGCCGGGCATTGTGGTGGGCGCCTGTAGTTCCAGCTACTTGGGAGGCTGAGGTAAGAGTTAGAGGTTGCTGTAAGCTGTGATGCCACAGCACTCCACTGAGGGTGACAAAGTGAGACTCTGTCTCTTAAAAAAAAAAAAAAAAATTGCTCAGTGTCTAGGCTAAGATTTGAAATCATAGATGAGAGCTAATTGATCATAGTTTTCGATTATTTTGCACACAGGGTTTGGGGACTGCCATCATTTTCAGTAGCAATGACCCTAACCCTAAATTTATAGGATAATATGAAGAAAAAAACAACCCCACCTGGTTTCTACATTTCCAGACATGGAGGTTATATAGCTCTATAACACCACCAGCTTAAACCATAACCTCTGTAACTTGATCACCAAAGAGACTGTAACACACTGGTCAACATAAAGAACTAGGTGTACCTTACTGAAACGTACATGTGCCTATATAGGGTGTGAAAATTAGGTCAACTTACGGTAGTCAAGGTAAGGAGGTGGTCAACTATGGAGGTTCTACTGTATATCAGTAAAGGGACTTTTATATGGGTCTGAGGATGTCTTAGGCGTTTTAAAATGTGTTTCTAAGATGTTTGGCTAGGTAACTCTTCATTGTCAATTTTATTATATGATAAATGGTTGCCACATTTAACACAGTAGGGATATTTACAGTGAAGGTAACCTTCACTAACTTTGAAAGAGCTGGTGGCAAAATAGAGGCATATGGGGAGTGGGGCTGGAGCAGGTGAGGAGACTATTGAGATATGTGATGTACAAAATGAATTATAGAAGGACACAAAAGAAATGTTTTCTAATTGTATAAATTAAAAATACCTGAAAGGAGAAACATGAGAATAGACATAAAGCAATTTACCCACAACCCTGGAATCACATGACCTGACGTTTATTTGTATGTGAAGGTGATGGTTTTATGTCAAGGATGTGCTATCTGTTCAAATGCTGTGCTCAGTCCCTTTGGGACCAACTAATTCAATAAATCTCTGAGATAATCTCACTATAATTAGGAGCAGGAGCTGTAGGTAGGGTTGAGCCTGTGACTTTGCCTTCCTTAGCACTGACCTACTAATTGGAGTGAAAGTAATTTAGAACAAATAAGATGCGTAAGTGTTAGAGAGCATGGGGCTTCAAAGAAGTGGTCAGAATGGAGCCAGAATCTGTTTCCTGGACGAACGTCTTTTGAGCTAGTTCTGTTTTAAAATATAAGCTTTAGTAGCTTGTTCTTACCATAGCAATAAATGTCAGTTACACAAAATATGGACAGGCAAAAAGATGAAAATTAAATCTCACTGTCCAGAGATAATCATTACCTTGCTGTTGTATAGTCTTACGGTCTGTTCTGTGCATACGTAAATAAAGAATTATACACATCATATAGGCCTCATTGTTTTATAGTCTTTTTTTTGTTCTTTTAGCAATAGTGATTAACTCTTATTGAACAATTACTATGTTTCCAACACTGAGTTCTTTACATCCACTGACCTAAATTGTTTAATCCTTACAGCTGTCCCGTAGGATAGACCCATGATATAATGAGGACCAGAGAGATTATTAAGGGTAGAGCCAGAATTCTGAGCCAAGCCCTATGGGCTCAGCCCCTACCTTCATCTCTTTCCATACTCTATAGCCAGTGTAATCTCTATAGCAGCAACCATTCCCCTGTGATTTCCTCTTAAATGGCCACACAGTACATATTGCATGCATAGGCATTTAACTGACCACCTGCTGCTGAAAACATTAAGTATTTCTAGAATATTCTCAAATAAACCACACCCAAATGAACATTCATCTAGTTAATCTTTTCACATTCTCTTGATTAATTCTCAAAGCTAAATTCTCAAAATTTCTAGATAAAAGGAGTATGACCTTTTTAAGGCATCTGCTGCCAGCTTTTGTGAGGGCCTGTATTTTGTTATTGTTTGTTTTTACTGCATTGTCATGGATTTTTAAAATTTAGGATTTCTTTAAAGAAGTAATTTGATGTGAATCAAAAGGAAGAAGGAGCCTTTTGTGGGGGAGAATAATTGAGCTTTCAAAGCTGCAAAAAGTATTTGTTGAATAGCTCCTGCATGAATGGATGACAGTAGCAAATAAATCAATGGGCTCGTTTGATAGAAAGGAGCCCTGTTGGGTACTAAGATGGAGTTTATGGGACATGGAAAGCCTTGAGAGGTAGACTCGAAGTTCAGAGTTACCCTTCTGGGCAAAGGCATGATGTGAGACATGGTAGATTCAGAACTTTCCTTTTGGATGTTGATATTGAGATAATTTTCTTCTTAGAACAGGTTCTCCAGAAGTATGTCTTGTTTTCAGTCATACACATCTCTCCAGGGTGGAGCCCAACAATCTGTGTTTTTTAACAAGCCCTGCAGGAGATTCTGATGCACTTTCAAGTTTGAGAACTATACAGAGTAGTGATTCTCAACTTGGGCTGCCCATTAGAACCATTCAAACCCAGGAAGCTTTTCAAACTTCGGATATCTAGGCTTCATCCAGAGCAATGAAATCAGAAATTTGAGGATGGGACCCAGGCTCTAGTAGTTTTTAAAGCTTCCCAAGTAATTTCAGTGTGTCATTCAAGGTTGACAATCACTGGTCTTCTAGCATTTTAGATGAAGGTCAAAAAAGAGCTGATATCCATGAAGCATTGGGTAGCATTTAGAAGTGATTATTTCACAAAAAAGTGTTCTATGTGATATCTGCTTTCCACTTGCTTAGATGGGAGACCAAGTGTTGTTTTCCCTGGGCACCTTGTGAGATTCTGAGTGTCCAGCACTGGAGAGAAAGGGCTGTCTACTGAACCACTGGCTGTGATGGGCACAGCTGTGTGGGGCTCTCTTCCAGGTTCCTGAATGTTTCCTCAGAAGCAATTGATGTCTGCAGCAGGCAAACTAGGAGGGAGTAGAGGAGGAGAGGGAGGAAAACATTTTACATAATTACAACATTTAGGAAAGAGCATGCTCTTAAAGGAAATATTTTTAGTAAGACATCGGGTTGCTTACTATACACTACACACAGACTATCTGGTGAGTTTGTGTGTGTCTCTCTCCACTGTTTCCCATTCCTTTCCCTGACTCCACACACATCAAAGAAGTTAGTTTCAAAGATACCAACATTTTTAATTATTCTAAATTATTCTGACATAGTTTTTTAATCTTTGTATAGACTTGACCACAGATGCCTATGAAACAGTTAGAAAAACAAGTGTTTCTGATTGGCATCTGTAATTGCTGAGATAGCCATCCTGCCTCAAGCGTTCACCTGGAGTCCTCTCACAGTGTTTTAAATCTTTCATTTCCACTTTGCCCCTCAAACAGGTTCTTCCTTCCTGCCATCTTCATCTGACCGATTAGGTGGTTGTGGCCACAACTGGTGCAAATTTAACTGACTTAAATTTCACTGAAACCAGGGGCATCTTCCAGATGTTTTTTGAGGACCACATGAGGCAATGACTAGAAACCACAAAATACACTAAAATGATCCCTCTTACAGGCAGGGCTTCATCTGATTAGTTTTAAAAACCAAAAGAATTTAATCTAGATTTATGGGTTTATTTCTATGTACTGTGAATGTGTTATCCTTACTTTAGAGGAAAAAAGCTCTAAAAATAGACTGGCAAGTTTGACAGGTGTGTAAACTTTGAAATAGTTCACTGATAATGACTTTTAATAAGACCATTAAACGTCACTGGAATATCAAAATACATATGGAAAATTGGGAAGTAAACAGGGTGGACATAAAGTTCATGTGATATTTAAAATAGTTGTAACTTTAAATTGCACACAGACTTTATGTCCACCCTGCATACAGCTTGTTGGCAGCCAAGGCAAAAAGTACAAAGCATAATGGATTATGAAAGTCTTGCTGATAATATAAAGTATACCAATTTGTTATAAAAGTGAAATGTTTCCTGCTACCACGTTGGAAAATGAATTTACCAGGAGTCATTGAATCCCTGACTTAAAAGAGTTAGCATTATATTCTTAAGTTTTTCTTTTTTTTTTGGCCGGGGCTAGGTTTGAACCCACCACCTCTGGCATATGGGACCGGCGACCTACTCCTTGAGCCACAGGCACCGCCCTCTTAAGTTTTTCTTAATGGAGTATAGAATCTCTCATTTGTTCAGATATTTATTTGACACTTAATGTGTGAGGTATTATGAGGACACTAAGATAGCCAGGATATAGTTTTTATCCTCTTCTACTCAAGGTACTTGGAATCCCTGACAGAGGATATAAGATAAAGCTCTCACATTATCCAAGTAATGTCTTTTTGTTTTTAACTCTGTACCAATAAAACTTTATTTAAAAAGAAAACAGGCCATGGGCCAGATTTGGCACACTGCATTTGCCAGCCTCTGGTATGAAGACTTAATAACATAGAGTTCTTACTTTTTTATCATTATTATTATTATTTCAGGATATGAGGAGTACATGTGTTTTGTTTATACACTTTGTTTTCTGCACAAATTCAGTCAAGGTCATGAGCATGCCCCCCACCCAGACAGTATGTACTCTCCCCCTCTCTCAACTTGATTTTTATTGAGATTTACTTTCACAGGGGCACTTAAGTGTTGATCAATCAGCTCCAACCTCGTATATTGAGTACACGTGTTTGTTTCTCTGTTCCTTCCTTCTTTAGAAGAATAGTCTCCAGTTCCATCCAGGTTATCACAAAAGATAGTTCACTATTTTCTTTTTGGCTGAGTAATTCTCCATATTATGCATATATGACATTTTATTATATCCAAGTAATTTCTTAATAGTATTTATTACAGTGTGCTACCACTATATTTTTAACTATCATTTATTACATATGTATCAGGCACTATTCTTAGTGCTCTAGTATAGAGAAATAGATCAAGAAAACAAAATATATATAAACTGATTAAATTCTCATAACAGCCCTCTAAAGCAGGAATTATTATATTGTTTAGCTTTGCATTGAACACACTGGACCATGGAGAGATGAATTTATCCAAGATCACACAGTTCATCAGGATCCGTCAGTCTGTCTCCAGGGCCTGCCTTCTCTAACTTCCATACCACACCATGTCTTGCTTATGTCTTTTTTCCTTTGTTGTCTGTCTCCCCCAGTTGGGATGTAAGCTTCATGAGAACAAGAACAGAGTATGTTTTTCTCCTTGCTACCTATCTCCTTCTAGTACAGCGGTTCTCAACCTGTGGGTTGAAACCCCTTTGTAACAATGAAAATACATTGTGGGGTGGCGCCTGTGGCTCAATGAGTAGGGCGCCGGCCCCATATACCGAGGGTGGCGGGTTCAAACCCAGCCCCGGCTGAACCGCAACCAAAAAAATAGCCGGGCATTGTGGCAGGCGCCTGTAATCCCAGCTGCTCGGGAGCCTGAGGCAGGAGAATCGCGGAAGCCCAAGAGCTAGAGGTTGCTGTGAGTCCTGTGACATCATGGCACTCTACTGAAGGCGGTAAAGTGAGACTCTGTCTCTACAATTAAAAAAAAAAAAGAATACATTGTGCATATCAGATATTTACATTACGATTCATAACAGTAGCAAAATTACAGTTATGAAGTAGCAACGAAAATAATTTTATGGTTGGGGGTCACCACAACATGAGGAACTGTATTAAAGGGTTGCGGCATTAGGAAGGTTGAGAACCACTGTTCTAGTACAATGTCTGGCGTATATATTTAGTGGATTAAATAATAAATAAATGCCAATAAAATATACTTCCTTTGACATAGTTAAGCAACAGAGAAATCATGCTTATGGATGAGAAAACAAAAATGAATAATACAAACCTCAAAACCATCTCAGTCGGGCCATGTGTCTCTAGTCCCAGACCTCTAAAAATGGTGCTGGTCCTGCCAAGAAGCTACTTGATCTGGGCTGACTGAAGAAATAAAGAATAGCAAGAGGATATCTTGGCGCTTTTACTTATGGATTTTTCAAGCCACCGTGAATCCCTCTCAAACTCTGCTGAAAGCGTTCATTGCGGAGTGCTTTCCCCTGCCTGCCCCTACTGCACAGCCAGCCCCGTACACCGTGCTGCACAGCCAGGTGAAACAACCTGGGGACAGAACACAGGGAGCCCTTGTGGTCAGACAGGAGCTCCTGGAGCATTCTAAGAGGTGTTCTGGTAAAGAAACGTACACTGGAGTCCTTACACTTTAGAAATAGGCTAGACTACAGGATGTGATCCCCTTGAGCCCGTCTTGTTAACTGGCTCTGATATGAACTGCTGATTTTGTCTGAGTGCCTGGTAACGTGGTGATCTGGTGATCAGCACCACAGTGATCAGCACTGAACACACCTTAGAGCAGTGGTTCTCAACCTTCCTAATGCCGTGGCCCTTTAATACAGTTCCTGTGGGTCATGACCCACAGGTTGAGAACTGCTGCCTTAAAGGTTTGTGGATAGAGATTATCGGGCCATCCTCCCTTCTCCTTCACTCCTTTTACTTTTCACTTTACCTTTCCTTCATTTCCCATATCTTGGCTTCTGTTCTATCCTCCATACAATGAGTAAGTTTTGTTACTACAAAGTCTTTTCAGAGTCTATACAGTGTCTGGTAATATTACCTCCAACTCGCTTTTAAACTTCTCTTCCAAATCCTCTAACATTCTTTACCCTCCAAGCACTTTTATAATCTTTCTTACGAATTTGTAGGAAAGATTGAAATGAATATTAGTGAAAAGGAAAATGGCAGGACTAAGTACAGATAAACCAAATTCAGCCAGGCCAACCCAAATAGACATGCTATCTTTTCCGATGGAAAGGCTTAGTCACAGCAATACTGATCCATGCAGGCCTCATAAACGAGATGTGAAGGAACTCACCGGTGACTCAGCGTTTCCTTGTAGACTTAGCTCAAATAGCTGGAATTGATGCTGCTCCGACCAAGGCTCAGGTGATTACATCAGAACTCAAATGCCTAAGTCCTTTTGAAGTCCCTGAAAATTCCATCTGGCATACATACAGCAGTCAAGCTTAGGACCTGACACGAAAGAATCCCATTTTAGTCCTAAAAGCCACAAATTTAGTACAACACAGATAGAACTTGTTAAGCAATGTAGTCTCTTTTGAAATTCTCTTTCAGGTTTTTCATATGAAAAAGATCCCCGGTTGTACTTTGATGACACTTGCGTTGTGCCTGAGAGACTGGAAGGTGAGTAGCCCCATCCAGGGTCTGTTGCTAAGCTAGAGGGTTAGAGATGCCCATCAGTCCTCCAAGCTAAATGTTTAAATCATCATTAACAACTCCTTTTCGACCAAATGAACAAGTATTGTGTACATATCTTTGTCCCAAACAGGCAAAGTCAAACAGGAGCCCACCATGTATCGGGAGGGGCCCCCTTACCAGAGGCGAGGTTCACTTCAGCTGTGGCAGTTCCTGGTCACCCTTCTTGATGACCCGGCCAATGCCCATTTCATCGCCTGGACCGGCCGAGGCATGGAGTTCAAGCTGATAGAACCAGAGGAGGTAAGCCCTGGATGCCGGACCCAGACAATTTTTGATTTTTTTATTTATGATGATGCTTGTTTAGATTTCCATTGAGGCTTTTTATTGTGTTAAGTCTCCTATTTCTTCTCATTCACATTCTGGCTTGGCCACTTGGCTTACCAATACCCTTCCTATTAATAGAACAGTTTATAATCCATGGACAGACAAGAGTTCTCCACTGTAACACACATAAAAAGTGTTTTTAACACTCCCACAAAATCTGGGGAGTGCAGACACGAGAACTTACATTCAAATAGGCTATGTCATCCCTCTTGAAAGTCTTTCAGATGTTGTTTCAGTAGTACAGACTTGTTTTGGTTTTAGCCCTTGCATGTTATAGCCTGTATCTAGGCCACATGAAAATACTATGTAACATTTTGGTTATATATTACAGGACCCAGCCACCCCTCTGTGTATTTCAAATGGCTCTAACCTAGACAAATAAAATTATCAGGTCACTTCTATGAGCTTAGATTCTTTTTTAGTGTGTTGTGTGGCATCGCATTAACGAATTTGAGAGATAATAGCAACCTCCATTATTTTGATAATAGAAAAAATATATTGTTACTATTTTTTTTTTTTTTTTGCCCCAGACTATTGACAGGCCCATGGACAGAACCAGTATCATTTCTTCAATGGGGAAAACACACCATAGAATCCCTTTCCTGAATATCACATAACAAAGTAAATTAAATCAGGCTCTAAGTTGAGCATATTCTGAAGGGGCTGATTTGATTTTAAATTGAAAACAAATAACTCCTCCCAAAAACTGACATATGCTTCTTTTGGTAGCATGTCTTTAGACATATGTATTAAACCAGCAAAGCAAAAGGTATCTTTGGGTTGGGTGTAATTAAAATGGGAATAGCACTCTTGGAAGACATTTGAACAAGAACTTCAGTTTTAGATGTTCAATTACTGCAGGGCTCCCTTTAGCACACCAGGGGGATACGTTGGCATGGAGGTTAACAGTGGGAGGTAATAACCTGGCATTCAATTCAGAAGGAAATGGTCTGAAAGTTAAAATGGGAAAAGGAGAAGAAAATATGGATTGGAAACTTAAAAGAATCCTGATTGGTGGGAGAATAAGGCACAGGTTTTTATTAAAGGCAGTTCCAAAAGCAGATATGCTCATGTATTCCCTGTCTTGTGTTCATTCACAGAAACGGGCATGCATCAACATCTAGAATGCACACAGCTTCTCTTAGGCTCAATCTACCTTCAAAGCCAGAGTTTGATGCTGCTGTGTTTCTCTAAGCCTTTCTTTCTGGCTAAGTGATGTAGAAATGGAGCCACGTTTCGGCTTCCCGCCCCTGGAGAGCTATGCGCCCCACATAGCCCCATTGTTTTCTTCCCTGCTTTCCTCATACCGTGGCCTGGTTTTTGTGAAGTGTGAGAAAGGGAAAGCAATGTCGCCTAGATTCACTGAGGCTTTTCGAAAGTAGGTCTGGCATGCGGGCAGCCCTTATTGATTTATCTCATTTCACAAACAGGAGCTTTTATTACTTTATTGCCACTGCCTCAGGCCTAAGCACAGGCTGTCCAGCTGCAGGTAAACCTGGTTATGACCCTTTGCAAAGCTATTATTGAATCTTCTGCACTCTACCAGTGGTAAAGAAAATGATGAACAGATGGCAGAGGGCCCCTGCTTTCTTAATAAAGAAACTAATATTAATCCAGAAAGCTCATAAATGCCAAGTACCCAAGTCATGTGAGAGGACTGTGGCAGCCTTGAGTCTCCCGCAGAGGATTGGGCAGCCTGGTTTCTTTAGAAAGGGCTTCTTTCCATCCCACCTTGAAGTCCCCCAGCATTCCGCAAACCTCAAGTGTCCATTCTCTTATGCTAGAGTAGCTGGGTTCCACCCGTGTACTTCAGCCTCAGGCCAGACAACATCTGTTGAGCCTTCCCCCTCTACTCCTTGTCCAACTATGAGGGCCCTGTTCTTGTTAGTGTCAGGAAGATACCACCTCCTGGAAAAAAGCTGGAAGAAGTCGTCATGGGGAGCTTGAAGGGTGAAGTGGAGGAGGAAGCTGTTGGGGACGTAATTGTAGGCAGCTGTGTGGCTGAGTAGTGCACTCTGGGTAATTATCCATAATATCCATTACACTGTGCATGGAAATTGTGGTTTTAGAACTGTGCTTTGGCAGGCCCCCTAATCAAATGTCTTTTGATAGTCATCCAGCTTAGCACCCTCTCAATTATGTCTGACTCGGCTTTAATCTGGAGCCATTTTAACTGTGAATCTGCATTAATGAATATTTTGGGGGGTAGGGTTGTTTGTTGAACATGTGGCAGATAACTGGTGCCGGGAGGTTTTAAGGGATGGGCTGCTAGAAAGAACCACTCCCTGTGCCGTGGCTGCTCTCTCTTTAAGGGGTGGAGATAGGTGGATTTGTTAACTCCTTCAGCCTCGGTCCTCAAGATGTGTGCTACCAAGCTAATGGGAGAGATGAAAGAAAGAGCAAGCCGCTGACAAGCTAATGCCTGCTCCCCTAACCCTAGAAGAGGGGTAGCCTTAATTCCGAGCTGCTCTGGAGCTGAGCCGCACCATGCATTACTGTGGAGCAGCCGTGGTGAGGGCTACGGAATCACAGGGCTCTGGCCGGAGAGGATGAGTCAGTAACTATGGCTACCAGAGCTCTTTGAAATCTATGCATATACCAAACCTCTCTCCAATAAGCAATTGCATATGCAAATGACAGCAGAGAGGTCGTGGCTGAAGTTGAAAAATACCCAAGGATTATTTTCCACCACTGAACATAGTAAAATGATGAGGCTGAGCTTTTTTTTTTTTTTTTTAATTTCCGTGTGTCACTTGTGCCAGACAGCAGTTAAAGATGAGTTTCATAAAGTGTCATTTCTTTTGAGCAGATTAGAAAGACATATTGGTTTAGCAGATTTTCCTTCTTACCACTATTTCAATTGGTTAAAAAATGTTTATCTTCTCTAACCTGGATGTAATTTTTGGTTGATTTTGCCTTTTTGGCTGTTTGGGAGATAAGAGTTAAATGGATGCCATATAGAGAAAAGAAGAGAGTCAGGACATGGGGTGTGCAATAGGGCCATGAAGCAATCAAATGGAAATTCAAATTTCACAGGGTTTCTTGCAAGGCAAAGTGGAATCATGGCTATTGGATTATTCTAATAATAATGTAATTAAGATACATGCATTCTTCCTTATCAGATCATTCCTGGAATTTATTAAAAGTCATTTTAGATAGCCGGGCGTTGTGGCGGGCGCCTGTAGTCCCAGCTGCTCGGGAGGCTGAGGCAAGAGAATCATGTAAGCCCAAGAGTTAGAGGTTGCTGTGAGCCGTGTGACGCCACGGCACTCTACCAAGGGCAGTACAGTGAGACTCTGTCTCTACAAAAAAAAAAAAAAAGTCATTTTAGAATTCAGAATTAGGAGACATTGCTTTCATTCTGCCCAAATACTTTAAGGAAAGACTTCATGTGAAATGCTGTTTTCTCCCTACTTCCTTGTCCGTGTTCAGCATTTAGTTTTCAAAAAATCAAAGGAATACAGTCAGTTTGTTGGTTTTTTTTTTTTTTAAAGCTTCCACAACTGACCTAAAACGTTAAAAACATGACCAACCCCTCGTTCGCATACATTTAAAGACCTTAGAACACTCACAATTTTAGGGTTATTCTTCTCCTGCCTTGACAGTCATTCTCATAAGTAAGATTTTTTAAGTGGAAATACTTGAGAACAGAAATTGCTTAGCCACCATGATAATTAGGTAAACTCTACTAGGAAGTTTTCCTGCTATGAGGCTTCTTTACCCAAAGCTCCAGTTACTTCACCCTATCACTGCACCTCAGGTGGACTGGGTTGGACATAATGCACTACAGAACTGTTTAGAAAGCCCTGTTAATTTTTCATTAAGTGGATAATGGTGCTACATGCTTTAATGTCCATTCTGCAAGTCTGCTGGGAGCCAGAGGATTGGATGGCAGCAAGCTGAAATGATCTGATTCCCCCCTAGTCCATGAGCTGCAGTAAGCAAACATCCCCCCTAGCCCCTCTCCAATCATATTAGAATTGAACTTTTGCTCTGCTGGCCCATTAACGACTCACTAGTGTGTTTCTAATGTTTCAGGAATGACCATTCTAATTATTCCTTATTGACTGCTACAGAAACCATAGCACTTAATGGCAACATGTTAATGGTCTATGGGTATTGGTCAATAATTCATACATGGAGAAACAGTAGAGAGCCTGCATCCTCTGGGACGTCAGCCAAGTCCTCTGCAGTCTTAAAGTGCTAGAATTCTTCCACCTCTAGGTCTTACCTGCTAGCAGTTGTGACTGAATCAACACCTTTGTTGAACGTTTGTTCTTGAGGGAATTAAAGGCTTCCCTTCCAAGTCAGAGAAATGGAACGTGGACCAAAGCAGCCTGGGATTCAGGGCGAACCACTAGACTCAGAGGATGAGTTTTCATGGCTCTTTGCTGTTCTGTCTGTCCAGGTTGCTCGGCGTTGGGGCATCCAGAAGAACCGGCCAGCCATGAACTATGACAAGCTGAGCCGTTCTCTGCGCTATTACTACGAAAAGGGCATCATGCAGAAGGTGAGCAGTCCAGAAGCCGCTCAAACCCTTCCAACTGCCTTCAAAGGGAGTATCTATAGTAAGACTGTTTAGGGGGTTTTTGTTTTGTTCTGTTTTTGTGAGACAGAGTCTCACTCCCTCACCCTGGGTAGAGTGCTATGGCATCATCACAGCTCACAGCCTCAAATCCCTCGGTTCAAGCAATCCTCCTGCCTTAGCCCCCTGAGTAGCTGGGACTACAGCCACCTGCCACCAAACCTGGCTAATTTTTTCTATTTTTAGTAGAGACAGGGTCTCACTGTTGCTCAGGCTGGTCCCAAACTCCTGAGCTCAAGCAACCCACCTCGGTCTCCCAGAATACTAGCCTCATTAAGACTGTTTATAACAGCCAGGAGAAAGGGATAGGAAAGAATCCTGAAAAACCAAACTGGAGACAAACCAAACGCCATTGAGTACACGTAAACCAGAACATAAAATAGGAAAATTAGGTTCTTCTGCTTCACTAAAACTTCCTCTAATTACTAAAATGTCCAGAAACTTGTCCAACCATTAAATCCGTAAAGGAGTACATGAAGGAGTCAACTTGTAGGTCTCTACTCCCACAAGAGATCGGTTGAAGTCTCTAGTTGTTAAAACACCGAGACCTCTAATCTACTGGTTTGTTGTACACAAAAGTTTTACAGGAATAAGAAAATCATATTTCTCTTTCAGAACATATAGAAACTGGAACTCAAGGTTTTTAAAATGGCAGCAGAATCCCCTCTTTGCAGGTGGCTCCTTGCAGAAGCGGAAAAGCATATTTTGAGAAAGCCCGTACAAAATCCTTACTAGGGATATAGGTAGTGAGGGATCACAATTTTAACATCCCATGGATAAATAGAAGGTGGGAATGGCAAATCTTTTGCTGGTTTTTCTTTGCCACCAGATTTTATTTTATGCATCCTAGCATTTACACATTTAGGCAGTCAACATGGTTAGTAGCCAACAAGATGAACTTGGTAGGAGTATATGGGCATAACTACTGAGAACTTCTCTGCAGGAAGCCAGATCCATCTTGCTCATAGGCAGCTGGTAATGTGACCCCATGTTCCCTGTACCACCTCAAAAAAATATTCAATAGCCTTTTATGATCTGGGTAAAATTTAGACTTTTCAGTACTTCATACAGTCTTTAAGGCTGTTCCCAGTCTGGTTATCATCTAAGTCCAGCAGTTCTCAACCTGTGGGTCACAACCCCTTTTTGACAATGAAAATACATTGCAGCCTTAGGAAGGTTGAGAATCACTGATGTAACTCACGTTTTCTCACTCAGACTTGACTGCTCACTAATATAGCCACCTTTTCTCTTAATTAATACAGTATTGGCTTACCAAAGACTAACATGTCACCTGTATGTAAGTTATCAGGCTTAGTACACAATGGGAAAACACCTATGAAACTACCAGTCCTACTTAAGAACCAGAACATTCCTCATATCTTCATTGCCTGGCCAGCCTCTACTTGTTTTCTGCCTTAATAATCACCTTTTCCCTTCAAATAGGTTAGGTGTTCTCCTTTTCTGCTTATAATAGCACCTGTACTTACCTCCACCACTGCTCGTCTATATTGTAAATTACTCCTGTACTTGTTGGAATCCCCCACTAAAGTATAAGCTCCTTTGGGGTAGGAGTTGAGGTTTGACTTTAGTGATTGGTAGTGTTAAAGAGTCTAGTATGGGTAGTCGCCCTACTCTACCATACAATGCAATGGTTTTTATATTTTTTTTTTTTGAGATAGATCTCACTTTGTCACCCTCAGTAGAGTGCCAGGGCATCACAGCTCACAACAACCTTAAACTCTTAGGCTCAAACGATTCTCTTGCCTCAGCCTCCCAACTAGCTGGGAGTACCGGCACCCACCATGGTGCCTTGCTATTTTTAGAGATGGGGGTCTTGCTCTTGCTCAGGCTGGTCTTGAATTCCTGAGCTCAGGTAATCCTCCTGCCTCCACCTCCCCCAAGTGCTGGTATTACAGGCATGAGCCACCACACCGGCCTTGCAATGGCTTTTTAGTATATTCACAGTTGTGCAACCATCACCACAATCAGTTTTAGAACATTTTATCACCCCCAAAAGAAACCCCATATCCACTAGAAGTACTCCCTATTTTCTCTAATCCTCTTTATATCCCCCATTTTAGTGTTAATGTCACTAGGTTGAATCCTGGGTTCAGGAGAGAGAGCCATTATTCCTTTGCCATTCCCAGCTCCAGATCCAACATGAGAGATTGTAACCAAGGCACAGTAACTTGAAGTAATGGAAACAAATTGTCCCTATGACTAGCTCCTAGGTGTTCTAAGGGAGTAGAAGAGAACTTTATTTCTGAGAATATAATAGGCAGAGTTAGAGGAAGGCCCAGGAAGGAAGGCTTGGGTGAGTCCCAATCCTAACAATTCCTTTTGTTAACTATATACATTGAATAAAGTCATTCAACCTCCCAAAGCCTCTATTTCTGATAAACAATATAAATAATCCTTATTCTAATCTCACAAGGTAATATATTTGAAAATGTTCCAGAAATAATTTGCCATCCAATGTAAGGGATAATTATTTTATTATATGACCTATGAGTAAATGAGAACTAAATAAAAAGTGAATGATAGTCTGTCAGTCTGTGGAGAGACTGAGAAAAGCTGTAGTCCCATACTCTTAATATTTGAAGGGAAAATTGAAGTTCACAGAGGTTAAGACCCGTTAGTGACTAAGCCAGAACTGGAAACTCTACTACTGGCTTCTGATGTGGTGTTATTTCCACTCTGCCCTTCTGCCTATTCTCCAACAGGAACTTTTAGGGTTGGGCTCTACAGTAAAACAGTGGCTTGGAAAACTAAATAGGGATGGTTGATTTTATATATATGTCTGCCATCCTTAAAACTTGCTGTTGTGAAAGCACTGATTGTCCAGTTCTATATCTACAGTCCCTGATTCCTAATTTTGAGTTCCAGGGGATGTTGGTGCAGACCCCCAGGTCCTGGTGCCTGAACATAGACGTATCACCATAAAATAAGCCTTCAGACCTATTGGGATAATTGTACCATCTCTGTGACTAGGCACTGTAGCAACAGGTTCTTTATACCCAACACTTGGAAGCAAAGTTGTACTTCAGTTTAAAAGCGATTTTAGAAATCACAGCAGAATGACAGAAGGGCAGGATAAAACTCAACAATTCCAGTTTTTTAGTCTGCGATGTTCATCAGTGATTTTAGCTCCTTTCCCTTGCCCCTCTGCATTTCCTGACAGAAGCCAGTGACTGGGTTTGATTTGCAGTGTTCTGTGCCCTCTTGTGTTGTTGCTATGGAACCGGCAGAGAGGGTGATGCCAGTGACCCCAATGGGTCACCAGCTACACCATGAGGCCCTTGAAGAAGCAGGGCCTTTGGGCTCTGATACAGCGGTACTCAACCTGTGGGTCGCAACCCCTTTTTAACAATGAAAGTACATTGCTGCATTAGGAAGGCTGAGAACCACTGCTCTAATATTATAATGCACAAAGTCTGTATAAAGGTAGTCTCAGCTTCTTCAGGGTAGCTGAACTATGCAGTGAGTAATTTAAAACTGCAGGTAATCCAAAAAGCCATTTCTCTTTGGCTTTGGAACATGCTTAAAATATCCACACAAATTCCTAACCCCTCAAAATAATAAAGCCACACTGTGAAGACAATAAACTTTGGAGGTAACTGAGAATGGGGTCTGCCTTCTGAATTGTACCTCTCAGGCCTTACAGCTCCTTGGAACACCAAGCACCAGCCTCAGCATAATTGTGCTTTCCAGGCTGTCACTATAAGACAGAAAGTGAGGATTTTCTTTTAAAAGAGCCTATCTAGCATGAATTTGATAATCAGATACTTTTTGTTAAGCTGTGGTATCCATAAAAACACGTGGCAGGGAATAGATACCCAAGAGTTCGCAGAATAAACCTGAGCGATTTGGGTAATCAGCTCCTAATGAGCCTCCTTTGGTCCCTAGGCTAAGAGCTTGGTAACTAAGAAATTCCTCATTTGATTCTCTTGAGCCCCCTACCCTTGTTCCAACTGGACCCTGTAAAGCTGTGTTTTCTCTCTCAGGTGGCTGGGGAACGATATGTCTACAAATTTGTCTGTGACCCAGATGCCCTTTTCTCCATGGCTTTCCCGGACAATCAGCGTCCATTTCTGAAGGCGGAGTCTGAGTGCCACCTCAATGAGGACGACACTCTGCCCCTGACCCACTTCGAAGACAACCCTGCTTACCTCCTAGACATGGATCGCTGCAGCAGCCTCCCCTATGCTGAAGGCTTCGCATACTAAGTTTCTGAGCGGCTGAGTGGCCAAACCCTAGAGCTAACAGTTCCCATTCAGGCAAATGAGGGCAGTGGTTGGTTTGTGTTTTTGGCTGTTCCTAACGCTTGCCCTTCAAGTATTATCCAGAGAACCTAAGCTGTCTCTGGATTGGCACCCTTAAAGACAGACCCGTTGGCTGGGGAGTGGGAACAGGGAGGGGCAGAAAACCACCAAAAGGCTGGTGCCTCAACTCTTGACTCTGATGAGGTTTCTGGGAAGAGATCAAAATGGAGCCTCCTTAACCATGGACAATATATGCAAAGCAATACCTTGTTCAGGTTAGTACCCCCAAAATGGGACAGAGTGTGTGACAATCTGCATTGATCACGGACTACTAAATGCCTTTACACAGAAGGGCTCTGATTTGCACAATTTATTGAAAAAGAAGTCACAAACCCATAGAAAAGTAGGGTAGGCTAAGCTGGGGGTGCTCAGACCAATAAGGGTTAAAAATAGATCTAGAAATTTGGAGAGCTCGTCCAACTAAATCTGAAATGTCTCTCCTTGGTCTGGCAAAAAGGGGGGCAGTCAGAACAGCTGTTACCCACTCCATGGTTCTCAAATCATAAACCATTGCTATCCTTGGGAACCTTCTGGCCATGTGGCCACCAAGTAGAGCAAGCCCCTTTCTCTTCCTCATCACATGGCTGTGTGTGGATGGCTTTCATTTCAGGAGAAGGGCGATTAACACTTTCGACAGTATTTTGTTTTGCCTTGATTCGGGGGATTGTTTTGTTTTGGTGGTTGTTTTAGAAAAACAGTTTATAAACTGATTTTTGTAGTTTTGGTATTTAAAGAAAAACAAACAAAAAAAAACAAACCTTTTGGTAACTGCACTGTGTCCTTTAGCCAGGGCCGTGCCGACTTAAAGACGCTGCAGCTTGAGAGGGGCTTTGTTGGGGGCTTCCCCTTAGCCGTGTAAAAGCCCCCTTTGTTGCCTGCTTTGTGCTTTCTGCACCAGACAACTTGATGAAACATTTGCACCTGAGTTGTAAATTTTTGAAGTGTGCAGGGCAGCCTGGACACAAGCTTAGATCCTCTGTGTATAGTTCCCCATGCTCACTAACATGCCCTCTCTGGAAAGCATATGTACATAACACACGTCATGTCCATTGGAAACCTGGTCACCTGGTGGGAACCCTAGGGATTCTTCCCTGGGCATGACTGATGACAATTTCCATTGCATCAGTTTGTTTTAGTTTCCTTTTTCTTTAAAAGTTGGACTTCAAACCCTACCTATGATTCAATAGGGTTGGAGACTTATGTGTGACACTGACAGGTAAAACATTACTATTATTCTAGTTTCCTGCCACTTTTTTTTTTAAAGTTTATTCTGATTGCTGTATTATATTGGGAAAGTTTTAAGCAACCAAGCTAAAGCTATATGAAAGTTGAGCTCAAAGTAGAGGAAGAGGTACCTTGCTGCCTGCGCTGTTGGTAGAAATCTATGCTCCCCATGACACTTAGCACATTAAGCATGACTGTGCTGTTCCTCAGATGTGAAGGGAGGCAGTGCTGACTCCATGAATGTAAGACACAGGCTTTGAATGACTTTTCTATTAGTGGGAGCACTCCATAGTCTCAGACTGTCCCCCTTATGACTGACAGCTCATATGTAAAAAGATTCACAGGGATAAGGGGTGCACTTTATAGCTATGGGAACGGAAGAATCTCCTCTGTTGGAAGCTAATTAGCCCACAAAGGTGGTGGACCTATAGCTTGGGCCTTAATTAGCATTCTACTCTAATCAAAGGACTCTTTCTAAACCATATTTATAGCTTTCTAACCTACACATAGTCTATACATAGATGCATATTTTACCCCCAGCTAGCTAGAGATTTATTTGTTGTAAATGCTGTATAGATTTGTCTTTCTTTACTTACCCTGGTTTGGGATTTTTTTCTTTTTGGATGGATTTATGCTATCTTAGCAAGTATGAAAATAATCCTCTGTAAGCCTGAGCTCCCCCTCCCCTGCTGTGACTTGCGGCCTGTGCTGTCACGGGACCTAGGACGGCATCATCCTTGCATTCCCATTGGACTCATGCACCTCCCGAATGGTTTGTTTTTTTGTGTTTTTTTTTTTTTTTTTCCGGGGGTTTGGGATTTTTTTTTTCTTCGTTTGTTTGTTTGCTTCTTTTCCAGAGTGTGGAAAGTCTACAGTGCAGAAAGGCTTTACCCTGCCAGTTGATCTGAAATACTTTCACCTGTGCAGGGCCGTATGCATCCTGCCAAGCTGCATTATATTCTGTACTGTGTACAATAAAGAAGTTTGCTTTTCGTTTACCAAGTGCCTGAAACTCACCTCTTTCTTGCCCACAGCAGTCCACCGCCTTCCCCACCCCACTCCTCAACGATTTAGCCTTACCAATGGCCTGTGAAGTTGAGAGTAGTTATCTGGAAATAGAAGTATTTGCTGCTCTTAAACCTAAAATTTTCACTGAAATTTGGGCTAAAATTTTGATTCAGAGTCGTGAGAGGTACAAAGATCCTCTTCCCAACCAGTGGTGAGTTGAGATCACCTCATCCCCCTGAGCCCACCTAGTCACCAACTCTTAGTAATTCCTTTTTAAAGCATAGCTCATGTTTGGGCTTTGAGATGTGTGGAAAGATTACTATAACTTCAGTTTCCTAGCTCAAAAGCTAGAACTTTTGAGTCCCAGAATTATTCTAGTTCAGCCCCTTAGGTGGATACTTTGAAAACCAGTAAGAACTTAAAAAACTATTTATGTCCCAATTTTTTCCCCAACAGGTTTTGTCCTTGACAAGTAAAAATTTTACTAATGGCTGGTTCCTTCAACAACAAAAAAAATTTAGGGAGGTTTTGCCTCTTTTTCTTTTTCTGGCCATGCCGTAATAAAAACCTGTCCTCTAACTGTGTCTCTTTCTTGTGAGTATACATCACTTGGGAAATGTGTAGAAGAACATAAAGTTTAAAGGGTTGTGTGCAACATTTTAGTGTTCTTATTTCACCCTTTTCTGCACCTTTATTTGGACTTTCCAAGACTCCTATTACAGTAGAGAAATAAAGTAGAACCTTTTTTCAAACCGAGAACAGAAGGCTTTCTGTAACTTTATCTACTCTGTCTTTCACTTTTTTTCAAGCCTTGTAAGTGTAGAAACACCCTAGATGGAATCGGTGTGCAGCCGCTTGAATCGGAGCTTGTGAGGAATGAGTGTGTGCCACGGAAACCCCATTAGCTCTGACAGATTAAGAAAAGCTGCTTGGGGAGAAGTGGCAGGAGAGCGCAGGGAAAAGCCGCCTCTGCTCAGCTTCAACAGCGATAAGCCTTTGACAATCAGCTCCCCATTATTCACTGGCTCATTATCCAGCCTGGGCCCAGTCCCAGATCGTTAACCTAACCGGAGGTCACCAAAAACTGCCGCCCTCCTAGTGTTGGGCGCTGAGATAAGGAAGCCCAGAAAATGGGAAGTTTACTCTTCACCAGAGTCCCCTTTCACAAGCCCAGCCAGGGGAACAATGTGTATTCAGTTGTTAGATGACAAAGAGGTAGTGTGAGGGCAAAAGAATGTGGTTTTGAGAGCCAGGGTATGTGCAGAATCTAAATTCTAATGCAGCTGGGACAAATGTAAACTAATGTGGAAGAAAAACACTCATGTACCCAGACAGTTGGAAACCTTGGAGAGACAGTCCATTGCCCAGCGGTGCAGGTGGCTGGAGCTCCATGTGTGGCCTCTGAGATAAAAGCAAAAGGGGAAAGTGCAGAAGATCATCAGTTTTAATGCAAATACATAATGTAAGCATTGATTCTATTCAGCATAAGTATATTGTACTTAAAATAGGGGCTGGGGGTGGTGCACAGCAAATAACTGTGTCCTTTTGATCCCAGCAAGTACACTGGTGTCCCATTCAGAAGGAGCAGCCTTCCCTTTGCTCCCCCAATTTAAGAGCTGCCTCTAGACTCAGGCCTGGGTTTGTTGACCTCAGCAGTGAACCTCAGATAGCTAACCTTTGAATAACACTTTACAGAGCATTTTTCATCTCCATTATCTTTTTGGCAGCTTTCTTAAATGGTGACGCTATTGAAATTGAATCTGAAAATACAGTCTTTAGCCTCCAAAATTAATTTCTTCCTTGAAATTTTCACAGTGGCTACTGTGGACAAAGGACTAGACAATTAGAGAATAGACGTTCAGGTTCTTGCCTCTGGTCTGTGATTGATTTTAAGTAGGTGGTCTCCAAGGGCCTAGGTCAGTAGGTACTACATCCCAGATAGGCAATAAGAGAGAAAGGTGTTTGCTAAGGAAGTGGGTGGAGGGGAGGCAAGTTGACGGTTGCAAACATTCTCAAGTCACCACTGTTAAGAAAGCTCTGAAGATTTCTTGGTCCCACCATTAAGGGTATATATTTATTCATTTTTCAAGCATCCACTGAGCACTTCTTTGATGTCAGACACTGCTGGATGCTGCAAATAAATGATTTAAATGGCATTTTCAAGCTAAAGCCCTGTTCGTGGTATGGTAATACCTGTGATGACCTCTTAAATATTTAAATATTCTGCCTCTCAACTCATATTTAAACACTACTGACACCATCTTACTCTGACCACATTGACTGGAGTCTGGGGAGGCTGGGACATTTATCTACCAGCTCCTGCCTAGGCCTGTTGGTTGATGGTTATTCCTGGATGTGAACTCTTCAATATACTTCCTACTAGGAGGGGAAGAAGAGGGTAGACACACAGGTATCTGTGCTGGGAACTGCTCTCAGATGAAGTTAGCTCAGGTGAGTTGAGGGAGATGTCATTAATGGTGTCTACTACACCTACCTTTAATAATTAGCAAGGCTTTCCTGGATGACCTTGGCCTTCTGTCCTTGTCTCCATACTTAGGGTGAGTACGTGTCTCCTTCCATCTTTCAGTTATCGTGTCTCAACTACCTAAGACACTTTGCAGGTGGAGATGGAAGAACCACATGAAATGCACCCTCCCTTTAAGCAGCTCAAGGCTAGTGGAGGAAACATTTCTCTGCATGAAAC
The DNA here is from genome assembly GCF_027406575.1 of Nycticebus coucang. Classification (NCBI taxonomy): domain Eukaryota; kingdom Metazoa; phylum Chordata; class Mammalia; order Primates; family Lorisidae; genus Nycticebus; species Nycticebus coucang. The sequence continues at coordinate 87,907,336 of NC_069795.1, forward strand.
GAGAATAGTGAGTATTGCTCATCCAATAAACAGTGCCTATTCGATGCCTGGGGAAGGGAGCAAAAAGCAAGTGAAATAAACCAGTGATAGCATTTGGTAGCAGGTATGAAGAAGTATGGAGAACAATAAAGCAGGAAAGGGAGATGGTGATGACAGAGGTAGAGGTCACAATTCTAAATGAGGAGGTCAGGGAAGGCCACACAGTTGAGCAAAGACTTGAAAGAAAAAAGCATCCAAATGGCTGAAGGAAAAGCATTTCTGGTAGCAGGAAGAGCAAATGCAAGGCCCTGAGGCTTTTTACACAGGTGGACTATTTATGGACTAGCAAGGGCTGTGAGGCCGGGTCAGAGGGAGTCAGATGGAGCAGCAGGAAGAAATAAACGTCAGGAAAGTATCTGAGGTTCTATCATCCAGGGCTGTATCCTCAGGCTTTTTGAGGGCTGGCATTTACTCTGTTTATGTTTAGTTTGTTAGAGTTTTTTGAGCTGAGAAGTGATACCATCTGATGCATATTTTAAAGGATCACTCTGACTGCTAAGTTGAGGGTAAGTTGCAAAGAGCAAGGAAGGAAGCAAGATGGCCGACTCCGACTGCTCTAGCAACCCAGGTGGGCTGAGATGGTGGCATGGGCCAGGGGCACAGGAGAACACATCAGAATATGTTTTCAAGGTAGATCCAAAAGGTTTTGGACATGTAGAATGAGAAAAAGACAATAATTTATGGCTTCAAGGTTTGTGGGCTGAGCACAAGGGAGATTGACGTTACCATCTCCTGAGATAGAGGAGACTCAGGAGGAACAATTTGGGGTGGCTGGGGGAAGAACAGCTATTCTGTTTGGGGCATATTAATTTTGAGATGCCTGTTAGAAAGCCTAAGGGGAGCATTAACAGAGATTTATGAACCTGGAGTTCAGGGGAGAAATCCAGGCTGGAGACAGTGATTAGAATTTGCCAGTGTGTAAAAGATTTAAATATAAGCTGAGACTGGATGAAATCACTAAGGAAGGAAGTATAGATCGAAGAAATGTCTCAAGGACGGAACCCTTGGATGCTCCAAGATTAAGAGGTTTGAGAGACCAAGAACCAGCAAAGGGGATTGAAAGAGTGGCCAGTGAAATAGAGATAACCAGGAGGGTGCTTCCAGAAGGAAGGAGAGATTACTATGGCAGATGCTTCTGACGTGTCATGTCGGGTGGGAACTGGGGCTATCTTAGCAACATGGAGGTGACAGGTGACTTAGAAGCCATTCAATGGAATGGTAGAGATAACAACTGGAATCCAAAGGCGGGACTCCTTTAATTTGAGTTCAACTCAGCCTTTCTCACCAGCCTTTCTATTCCAACTCTCCAAATCTGAAAAAGGCCTAGGGAATCCCTGCCAGGTGTCCTTACCAGAAGGCTCAGGGTGGGAAAGAGTATTGGAGGGTAAAGGAAGAAGGATTGAGATCCTGTTACCACCACCTTTCCCATCCTTTTGGGGTTCTATTTATTCTTGTATTGTGCTCTTAAAATAAATGTCTATTTTCGAAATGTTAAGTGGTTTTTAAATAACTTCTTTCATATTACACAATTAGCATATGTTCTTTGTAGAAAACCAGAAAAAAACCATAACCCAAATTAAAAACTATTCTAAAAACTCAACCTAGAGACCATAGTTAACACTTCCTATTTTTCCAGATGGCTTTTCTCTATATACCATTTTAAAAATATTAAAAATTGTCATACTAGGGCGGCGCCTGTGGCTCAGTGAGCAGGGCGCTGGCCCCATATGCCAAGGGTGGCGGGTTCAAACCCAGCCCCTGCCAAACTGCAACAAAAAAATAGCCGGGTGTTGTGGCGGGCACCTATAGTCCCAGCTACTTGGGAGGCTGAGGCAGGAGAATCACCTAAGCCCAGGAGTTGGAGGTTGCGTGAGCTGTGTGATGCCACGGCACTCTACCGAGGGCAATAAAGTGAAACTCTGTCTCTACAAAAAAAAAATGTAAAAAAAAATTAAATTAAATTAAAAAATTGTCATACTATATACATTATACAGAGTTTTTAAACTTTTTTAAACAATATATTTTGAACATTATTCCACATCAAGAAATATTGTTCTCCAACATCATTGTTAATGACTGCATGCTGCTATTCCACAATACATCTGTAATATACTATATTTAAGCATTCCTCTTTGCTGGAGATTAAGATACCACAAATACGACATGCCCAAAACCAAGCCAAAATCAAACAAACAGCAAATAATAATTTGGGCCTTTTCTAATGTTCCTAGTTAGTAATCAACTCCTATTAATTTTACCTTCTAAATATTTCTTACATCCATCTCCACCATCCGCACCATAGCTCAATCTGCCATCCTCTCCCACCTGACTTCTGCAATCCACACGCAACCAATCTTACCACATCTACTCTGGCCCCACTCCACCCCTTCTCCATACGATAATCAAAGTGACTTTTTTAAAGCCCAAGTCATTCCCCTGCTTGAGATTTTTAATGATACCCCGTGGAATGGCTAAAATAAAAAAGACTATCAACACTATAAAATATTGGCCAGGATATAATGCTGCTGGAATATGAAATTGTACAACCACCTCAAAAAACTGATAGTTTGTTACAAAGGTAAACACACCTCTACTCTATGATACAGCAATTCCAATCTAAAGATTTTGCCTAAGTGGCATAAACACATATCACAAAAAGACTTATGCAAGAACATTTACAGAAGCTCTGTTCACAACAGCCACAGGACCTGGCCGTGGTGGTTCATACCTATAATCATAGCACTTTGGGAGGCCAAGGTGGGAGGAATGCTTGAGGCCAGCAGTTCAGACCAGGCTGAGCAAGAGCCAGACCTCCCCTCCAAAAAATACACCATGGCACTCTACCAAGGGCAACAAAGTGAGACTCTGTCTCAAAAAAAAAAAAAAAAAAAAAAGAGCTACAGATACAGCCACCACCATGGATGACTCTCCAAAACATTATGTTCAACTACACAATAACTAAGTAATACGAAATAATACATACTGTATAATTCCATTTATATGAAATTCTAGAATAGGCAAAACTAAGCTATGGTGACAGAAATCAGAAAGTGGTAGCAGGAGGTGGATGGTCAGGTGTTAGAAAGGGGTAGAAGAAACAGACCAGGGTAATGGAAATATTCTATATCTTGATTTTGGTGGTTTTTACATGTGGATGTTTATCAACACTCATTAACTGCACACCCGAAGGCTATGCATATTTGCTTAATTATTCCTCTGAAAATATTTATAGTCATTTCTTGGGATAAAATAAAAATCTTGAAGTTGGCTTTGTGAGGTAGTCCCTACCTATCCCTTCAGCCTCATCTTGTTCCAGCACCTCTTGATTTCTTCTGGTATCTCAACCATACCTTGCCAACTAAGAAATAAACTTCAACTATATTTGAAACACATTTGGGTCTATTTGTAACAGCAGTTTAACCCACCCTAACTAATATACCTTGTTCACATTAATGAGTGAGTACTCAAGAATGGAAGGAGTTTTGTATGTGTGTTTTTAATAGAAATGCCACTCCATTTTTGGAAGTCTTTCCAAGTTATATGGAAGTATGTGAATTTGGGCCTGGTGGCTCATGCCTATAATCCTAGGACTCTGAGAGGCCAAGGCAGGAGGATCCCTTGAGCTCACGAGTTCACGATTAGCCTGAGCAAGACCCAATTCTATTAGTTTCTCCTTCAATTTTGTTGAAAACAAAAGACTGTAAACAATTTAACTTGCAAAAAGATTTGTTACAGCCATTAGAATCTAATCATTTTCTCAACCTCTGAGAAGTTTAACCTAAAGCTTTAACCAAGACTTAGCTACCAGATGACCCTACATCAATGACTCTCAAAATGTGGCTTCTGGACAGGTAGCATCGGCATCACCAGACAACTTGCTAGAAATTCAAATTCACAGGCTCTACCCCTGACCTACTGAATCAGAAACTCTGGAAGGGGGGGTGTGGGGGGGTGGGACTCAGCAATCTGTGTCTTACCAGTAAGGCTTTTGGGTGATTCTGATGAGTGCCAAAGTTTGAGAACCACTGCTATATGAGCTATTATACCTATAATTCTTTTACTTAGACTCCCATCTAATCTGACAGATTCCAAAAAAATTCAAATACTGAAATGTTAAATTCAACATACCTTTGCCATTTGCATTAGTCATACATTGGTGCATAGCAATATTACCACCCACTTACCACAACACACTTCTATGGGTCAGGAGCCCAGATATGGCTTGGCTAGGTCCTCTACTTCAGGGTCTCACAAGGCTGTAATCAAGATGTTGGCTAGGACAGCTGTTGCCTTTGAGGCACCTGCAAGAGGATCCACTTCTATTTTTTTTTTTTTTTTTTGGAGACAGTCTCAAGCTGTCACCCTAGGTAGAGTGCTATGGCATCATCATAGCTCACAGCAACCTCAAACTTTTGGGCTCAGTTTTTCTATTTTTTAGTAGAGACAGTGTCTCACTCTTGCTTGGTCTGGACTTGAACTTGTGAGCTCAAGCAATCCACCCACGTTTGCCTCCCAGAGTGCTAGGATTACAGGAGTGAGCCACCGCACCCGGCCTAAGAGGATCCATTTCTAAACTCCCCTGGTGGTTGGCAGCATTCAGTTCTTTGCTGACAGCTGCACCTTCAGCCCCTTGCCACATGGGTCTTCTAACAGTCACTTGCTTCTTCAAAGTCATCAAGGGAGTCTCTCCTAAAACACTGGTGTTCCAATTTTATACAACATAACCACATACTCATAATAAGTACATCCCATCAGTCTTACTGTATTCTCTTGGTTAGAATCGAGTCCTGGGTCACATTCACACTCCAGGGGAGGGGATTACACAAGGGTAAGAATACTAGGAATCACCTTAGAATCTTTCTGCCTCAACACTCAATGTGTTTTGTTTAAATGCTTTTGTTTCATTGCACTCTTTAACTCTATTTTATCAAAACTTCAGAGATTCCATTTACATTATGCAATAACAAACATCCTGGAAAATGTTTACTAGAACATTCTTGGCAAAGCTGGGCCTCATTGTCAAACCAATAAGCTAAATCAGACTCCAACTTAATTTCTGTCAGAAAGAGTCTGATGTCATTTTTCAGTTCAAATAAATGTGTCAACACAAGTTTTAAGGAATAATATTTTACAGCATGCATTATAAGAAATATTACCAAAGCAGTTAGGTCAAGATTAAACTGATGCCGACATAATATAATAATCATATCCAAGTTACCTAAACAAGATGATAATGGAAGTTCTTATCATTTTATAATTATCCAGTGTGATGTGTGGCTAAAGTCATCAATTATTATTAACAGGATGAGTATTACAGAAGGCAAGGTATTCTTTCAGTAAATGTGTGTCCATGTAGGTATTGAATTCTGGTGGACAGCTTTTGGGAATAATACAATTAAGTAATGCATTAAAAAGGCCAAAATAGCTGCATTAACTTCATTAGACATGATTAAATTTCCTATGTATTTAATGAAAAAGAAAAGTATATACAGCTAAAACCATTTGGTCCAGCAGCTAGCATATAATTTTGTTTTTTTAATAGGAGTTATAAAATCTTATTATAAGCTGAAATAAGATGAATATAGACTATGATTATAATGCACATTTCATAATATGATTTGATATAATAAGTTTTAACTGAATGATACACACCACATTTGAAAGCATGAGACATTTTTATATATTCTAAGTTTTTTTTATATGTATATAAGGAATACTTTATTATTTTAAAATGTTTTGTTTTTAAAAAAATTTAAACTTATGAAAAGTAGAAAGAATAATATAATAAACAGATGTAAACATTTTACTTAAATTCATCTATCCTCCTGTTTGTTTATACACTTTTTTTTTTTTTTTGCAGTTTTGGCTGGGACTGGGCTTGAACCCGCCACCCCTGGTATATGGGGCCAGCACCCTACTCCTTCAGCCAGAGGCACACCTTTATTTTTTTTTTTTTTTGGAGACAGAGCCTCAAGCTGTCACCCTGTGTAGAGTGCTGTAGCATCACAGCTCATAGCAACCTCCAACTCCTGGACTTAAGTGATTCTCTTGCCTCAGCCTCCCAAGTAGCTGGGACCACAGGTGCCCGCCACAGCACCTAGCTATTTTTTGGTTGTAGTTGTCATTGTTATTTGACAGGCCCGGGCTGGATTCGAACCCGCCAGCACTGGTATGTGGCTGGCGCCTTAGCCTCTTGAACTACAGGCACCGAGCCTATTTATACACTTTTTAATAAACTTCAGCTCCTAAATACAAAGACATTCTCTAGGCCTACAATAATAGAATGACTCAAGAGCTGAATTTGTCTGATATTTTTTCGTGATTGGCAGGAATATATTTTTGGCAAGAATAGTACTTAAGTGTTATTATTTACTTCCTATTGCATAATTCCAAAGGCACTTGATGGTTTGCTCCAACACTATTGAAGCTGATACATTTTGTTAAGGGGGTGATGCCAATTCTTTTGGTTATAAAAGTGCCTTTTCTCCTATGTAATTAATAACCCATCCCCCAAGTAAATTTCACCCAATGGTTTTATCATCCTCTGATGATCTTGCCTAAATAAAGCTACACAGTGGTTGTTGCCCAATGTTGATTATCTGAAATATCTTGAAAGATTAGTAGATCCAGGAAACTGCAGATAGATTTAAAATAATCAACCTCCTTAAAAATAATAATAATAATCAACATCCTTAATCTTTTTCTTTTTTTTTTTTTTTTTTTTGAGACAGAGTCTTACTCTGTGGCCCTGGGTGTGCCATAGTGTCATAACTCACAGCAACCTCAAATTCCTGTGTTCCAGTGGTCCTCTTGCCTCAGCCTCCCAAGTACCTGGGACTACAGTTGCCCTCCACAACACCCGGCTATTTTTTTGGAGATGGGGTTTCTCTCTTCTTCAGGCTGGCCTCAAACTCCTGAGCTCAGGCAATCCACCCGCTTCAGCCTCCCAGAGTGCTAGGATTACAGCTGTGAGCCACTGCGCCCCACCCAACATCCTTTATCTTAAGTATTGTATCTGTTGTTAGAGGGACTACTTCTTCAGCTAGTGACAGCTCCTAGGGATGAATGTTAGGAATACCTGAAAAGAATTCCTTCCTGTGTTAAGTCAGGTTCCCTAGAAGCCTGAGTTTGGGATTCTTGTTCAAATGGATGTTCAGGAAGTGCTCTCGGACAGGGGGACTAAAGGCGGCAGGCCATGTCAAAGACAAAATCTAAGCAAGAATGCTCTCAAACACAAAAGTATCCCCCCCTTTAAAGTGGGGGATTGGCATTTTGGACTTCATGGAAGTCAGACACTTTAGTAGAGTTTGGTGTGGCCCAGGGCACATCCTCCTTAGTCAGAGGGCTCCAGTTTAGCCAAGAGCAATTCTATGAAAAAGGGAAGCAGCTAAGGACTATTGTTAGCAGCCATTACTCACAGCAACATGGAAATTCAAAATGTTTTTAATCATTGAGTTAACCAATCAAAAGACATCTGAAAAACACATTCCTCTGCTGGGCGCCTGTAGCTCAGTGGTTAGGGCAACAGCCACATGAACTGGGGCTGGTGGGTTCAAACGGGCTGGGCCTGCTAAACAACAATGACAACTACAACAAAAAAGCCGGCGTTGTGGGGGGTGCCTATAGTCCCAGATACTTGGGAAGCTGAAGCAAGAGCCTTTAGCCTTGAGCTAAATCCTTAGCTTAAGCCCAAGAATTTGAGGTTGCTGTGAGCTGTGACACTGCAGCACTCTCTGATGGCAATATACTGAGACTCTGTCTCAAAAAAAAAAAAAAAAAATATATATATATATACATACATATATATATATTCCTCTAGTTTTTGACCCTTGGAATCAATAAATGGGTCAATGAAATAGATTAGAGGGACAAATTCAAATCAGAATTTTGCATATGATAAAAGTATTATTTCAAATCAATAGATTTTTTTTAGTTGAGGGTCTTTTGATTGCAAGTGAAATTGTGCATGTGTGTATAGATACATATTTATAATTGGTTCAAATTACTGAAACATCCCAGGGTAGGATATAATTGGACCAGAAACTGAGATAATTTCACTGGTACCTCATCTTTTTATCACACAAAGCTCGGCTTTTCACTGTGTTGGGTTTATTCTTGGGCTACTGATGATTGTGGTCCCTGGAAGCACAGGTTTACATGTTTACAGCTTCGAGTCCAACACACCTACTAGCTTCAGTGCACACCTATAATTTTGACTCAATCTGTACAAAAACAAAGTACATAGCACTCTGGGTGGCTGAGGGGGATTGGTTGAGCTCAGGAGTTGGAGAACAGCCTGAGCCAGAGCAAGACCCCCTTCTCTAAAAAAAAAAAAAAAAAAATAGATGCCCGTAGTACCAGCTACTTGGGAGGCTGAGGCAAGAGAATCACTTGAGCCCAGGAGTTTGAGGTTGCTGTGACCACTATGGAGCTCTACTGAAGGTGACAAAGTAAGACTCTGTCTCAAAAAAAAAAAAATAAATAAAAATAAACAAAATATGTACCCCCTAATATTCTGAAATTAAAAAAAAAAAAGACGGGTGGCGCCTGTGGCTCAAGGAGTAGGGCGCTGGTCCCATATGCCGGAGGTGGTGGGTTCAAACCCAGCCCCGGCCAAAAAAAAAAAAAAAAAGACTATCTCTTCTGCAATAATACCAATAAAGGTATTTCTTCTCAACTCAGATTGGCTTAGCTTGGGTCAAGCCCTATCCTGATCCAATCTCTGCAGCCAGGGAGATGATACCAAGATTGATTTACACACCAAAGCCTGGAGCAGAAGCTGGTGTCAGCTCCAAGCAAACTAGAAGGACTAAGAGATGGTTCCCCAAGAGGAATAAAAGGGCTATTATTAAAAGAAGAGGCAAGATATGCTGAGCAGGAGGGAAAAATAATGATGTCTACTATAACTGATTATTCAATAAAGATGTTTAGACATTTGCTAAACCATTTGAAAAGAGCAAGGTTGGGGGTAAGGAGCAAATCTAGGCACCTACTCAATCTTTATATCAAAATAAATTCCAGATGATTTTATAATTTTTATATTAAAAAAAAACCCACAAAAGTACTAGAAGGAAGCGTGACTGAAAAATGTTAAAAGCCAGGAGTAGAGAAAGCCTCTTTAAGCATGACACAAAACACAGAAGCCATAAAGGATATTACTAATAAAATCTGACCATTTAAAACCTTAAAAGTTTTTATATACATAAAAAGGATACCAAATGAGATAACAAAGTTCTACAATGAAGATATAATAGTTACAAGAATACATCACACATCAAGGAATTTAACAACAACCATACCATAAATTATATAAGATATAAAAAATAGAAACACAGCAGTTGGAGAATAATTCACCTCCCACAGACCAGGACAGTTCAAGTAGACAAACAAATAACCAACAACAGGGAAGACTATATGTATTTAATTATAGTAGAACCTCCATAGTTGACCACCACCCACATTGATAACCTCCTTAAGTTGGCCTATTTTTCGTAGACCAGACATGAACCACATGAACATTTCAGTATATGCTCACCATCTCCATATGTTGACCAGTTTGTTACAGTTTCTTGGATGATCTACTTACAGAGGTTCTACTGTATTAGTAAGTTGTGATTTTAAAATTTTAATCCTGTACTATGAAAATAAAGAATACTATCCCCCTTTCCCATAAAACATTCATGAAGCGTGACTAAATATTAAATAATAAAAAATTATCAGACATACATACAATAAAACCAGCAATAATAAGAACATCTGAAAATATAGACCCTTCTACCTTCAAAAAAGAAAGAAAATGTTAAAATTTTGTCTTAAGCATTCCTTGAGTTTAAGGAAAAATAATAAGTTGTAGTCTATCTAAAATAATAATTATAAAAATAACAATGGAACAGAGCTAAAACAGTGTTCAGAGAAAATTCCGTATCTTTATTTACATTGGTAAATAAGAAGGAAGAAAACAAATTAGTTATGCATCTGATTCCTTAATTCTAAAAAGAACAAATCAAAGAAAAGTAGAAAGAAAAACAAATAAATGTGTTAGAAAACAGAAAAATAGTAGAAATCAGAATAAACCAAGACATTATGAGTAAATTAAGGGGGAAATATTAAAATAGATAAAAAATTTAGCCACTCTTAATCAAGGAAAAAAGGGAGATAGCAAGCTGAATTGTAGCCCCCCACAAAGATGTCCAAATTCTAACCTCCAGAACTTATGAATACATTACCTTACATGGCAAAAGGGACTTTGCAAATGCAATTAAGGTATATAATTGAGATGGGGAGAGTATCTTGGATTATACAGGTGGGCTCAACCTAATCACATGAGTCATTAAAACTAGGGAACATTTCCCGGCTGAGATGGGAGAGATATGATGTGAGAATTCAACCTGCCATTGCTGGCTTGAAGATGAAAAAAGAAAGCTATAAGCCGAGGAACACAGATGGCCTCTAAAACTAGGAAAGGCAAGGAACCAAACGCTCTCCTACGGCCTCCAGAAAAGAGGCTGACACTTTGAGTTTAGACTGGTGACACCCACGTCAGACTTCTGATCTACTGAAATGTGAGATAATAAATGCGTAATGTTTAAGCCACTTATTTTATGGTCATTTGTCATAGCACCAATAGAAAATAAATAACGAGGGGAAAGTTCAGCTTTACAAAATGAAAAATGACAAGGAAAAATAAAACTAAAATTAAAAGAAATAAAAAATCATGAGATTACTGACTATGCAAAAAACTTGGAAAATCTGAAGAAAATGGATACATTTCTAGGAAAATACATGCATAATTTCCCAAAGCAATCCCCAGAACAGGTAGAAAATAAAAATAGACCACTTTCCATAAAAGAAGTTTAAAATTTTATCAAAGAGACGCTCATTCAAAAAGCAGGAGGCTTAGAAAATGTCAGAGGGCTGGCCAGGCACAGTGGCTCACACCTATAATTCTAGCACTCTGGACGCCTGAAGTAGGTGGATCACTTGAGCTCAGGAGTTCCAGACCAGCCTGAGCAAGAGCAAGACCGTGTCTCTACTGAAAATAGAAGAATTAGTTCTCAACTCTAGTCCCAGCTACTCAAGAAGCTGAGGTGAGAGGATTGCTCAAGCCCAAGAGTTTGAGATTGCTGTGAACTATGATGTCATGGCACGCTACTCAGGGCAACAGAGTAAGACTCTGTCTCCAAAAAAAAAAAAAAAAGGAAAAGAAAATGTCACAGGGAATTTTTTTAACCATACTTTTGAGAGTTGATAATGCCAATGCCATTTAAACTGTCCTACAGGGAAATCTTGCAAACATTTTATATAATGAGAATATGACATTGATACTGACAAATAACAAAGATTGCTTATATAAAAACTATCAATCTAATTTATAAACATGGGGAAAAAATCTAAATAAAAGCAAATAGACCTCAGCAGCATTAATAATAACAATAACAATAATAATAAGCCAGGCATAACGGTACATGCCTATTATCTCAGCTGCTCAAGAGGCTGAGGTGGGAGGATGGCTAGAGTCCAGGAGTTCAAAGCTACAGTATGCTGTGATCGTGCCTATGACTAGCCACAGCACTTTAACCTACTACATAGATGGGAGAGGAGAGGAGAGGAGAGGAGGAAGGGAGGGAGAGAGAATGGGGAAGAAAGAAAGGGAGGGAAGAAAGGAGGAAGGAAGGAAGGGAGGGAAAGAGAGAGAGAGAAAGAAAAAGTAATGACTGAGAAATTTAAGAATGCATAGGTGGGCTGGATACAACACCTCATGCCTATAATCCTATCATTCTGGGAGGCTGATGTGGGTGGATCCCTTGAGTCCAGCCAGAATGAGAGTTAGACCTTGTCTCTACTAAAAATAGAAAATTTAACCAGGCATTGTGGTGTGTGCCTGTAGTCCCAGCTACTTAGGAGGCTGAGGCAGGAGGATCACTTAAGTCCAAGAGTTCAAGGTTGCAGAATACTATGATGATACCACCACATGGATGGTTTGATACTAGAAAACTAATTAGTATAATTCACATTAAGAGATCTAAAGGGGAAAAAAGATCATTTCTACAACACTGAAAAGACATTTGGCAAAATTAAGAAAGCATTTCAATCACTAATAAATGCAGAAGATATGAAGGAATTAGAAGGTCATTATATAGCATCATAAAATAATTCATTTGAGCTAAAAATTATCAGTAGATGCTAAAATCAGTACATTAAACTTTTGAAGACTCACAGGATATTTGCATAATCTCAGACTATCACCCCAAAGATACCTATTAAATGCAATGGTAACTTTACAGTGAAAACACCTGGTTAACACCAAGTGCTCAAAGTTAACATTACTGTCTTCACTCAGACTGCTACAACAAGGGACCATCCACTGGGTCGCTTATAAACAACAGAAATTTATTTTTTACAGTCCTGGAAGCTGGAAGTCTAAGATCAGGGCACCAGCATGATCAGGCTCTCGTGAGGACCACCTTCTCAGTTGCAAATTGCCACCTTCTCCTTGTATCCTCACATGGCCAGAGAAGGTGAGAGCTCTCAGGGTACTAATTCCATGCATGAAGGCTCCACCCTCATGATTAATTGCCTCCCAAAGGCCCCACATATTGGAGGTTAGAATGTCAACATATGAACTTGAGGTAAGAGGTGACACAAAATTCAGTTCATCACATTTGTAATAGGACATAACAAGATCTGACAGACAAGTTTGCGAACTCATCCTGGATACATACCTCATTGCTGAACATCCCTACAGTCACCTTTGAAGTACTCCCCTTGGGAAGCTATGTACCAATACAAACACATCTAGTTGACCCTTCAAAGCAATTTTGGAACTCTTTTTCTGGGATGGCCATCAGATCTGTCATTGTGTGACTCCCAAAAACACACAACAACAATAATGAATGCCACTCAACAAGACACCAACACAGCTGCAAGACACTGACATACCAAGGTTATGAACCCCTACTGAGTTGTCTATACAATGCTGCAAACGTATGTGCACAGGGGCAAGTTCATGAAGTTCATTGTCAGATCTGATAGGACACACTGAGAAAAACACAGTATCACTTATGTGTTGCTCTTGCCAAAGGAGAATAACTTTATTTAATTGTGAGGAAACATCAGACAAACTCATTGAGAGATTTTCTACAAAAAAAAAAGGCCCCAGACTTGGTGCAATGACTTATATCTATAATCCTAGCACCCTGGGAAGCCAAAGTGGGAGGACTGCTTGATGATAGGGGTTTGAGACCAGTCTGGACAACATAGTGAGACCTCCTCCCAATCTCCAAAATAAAAAAATTAGGCCAGGCACAGTGGCTCACAGCTGTAATCCTAGCACTCTGGGAGGCCAGGCAGGTGGATTGCTTGAGCCCAGGAGTTCCAGACCAGTCCGAGCAAGAGTAAAATCCTGTCTCTACTAAAAATAGGAAATAGGGTGGCACCTGTGGCTCTGGGAGTAGGGTACCAGCCCCATATACCGGAGGTGGTGAGTTCAAACCCGGCCCTGGCCAAAAACTGCAAATAATAATAAATAAATAAATAGAAATTAAAAAAAGGAAATACTAGCTGGGCATTGTGGCAGGCACCTGTTATCCCACCTACTCAGGAGGCTGAGACAAGAGGATCACTCAAGCCCAAGAGTTTGAGGTTGTTGTGAGCTATAAAGCCATGGATATGTAAGGCTCTGTCTTAAATAAATAACACTTAGCCATGCATGATTATACACACCTGTAGTCTGAACTACTTGGGAGGCTGAAGAGAAAATAGCACCTGAGCCCCAGAGATCAAGGCTGCAGTGAGCTGAGCTAGAGAGCAAGAAAAGAAAACAAAAACTGGCCTCTACTCTTTAAAAACGTCAATGTCATGAAATACAAAAAAACCCGAGGCTTTATTCCAGATCAAAAACACCTGAAGAGTGTTGTGGCGGCCGCCTTTAGTCCCAGCTGCTTGGGAAGCTGAGGCAAGAGAATCACCTAAGCCCAAAAGCTGGAGGTTGCCGTGAGCTGTGTGACATCACGGCACTCTACCAAGGGTGGTAAAGTGAGACTCTGTGTCTACAAAAAAAAAAAAAAAAACACTTGAAGAAATGTGACAACTGAATGAAAAGCATGATCCAGTATGTTCCTTTGTTTTTGTTTTTTTTTTGAGACAGAGCCTCAAGCTGTCACCCTGGGTAGAGTGCTGTGACATCACACCTCACAGCAACCTCCAATTCCAGCCTCCTTGGGCTCAAGCAATTCTCCCGCCTCCGCCTCCCAAGTAGCTGGGACTACAGGCACCCGCCACAACGCCTGGCTATTTTTTGGTTGCAGCTGTCATTGTTGTTTGGCGGGCCGGGCTGGATTGGAACCCGCCAGCTCAGGTGTATGTGGATTGCTTAGCCGCTTGAGCCACAGGCGCCGATCCAGTATGTTCCTTTGTTGTAAAGAATATTATCAAAACAACTGGTAAAACAGAATTAAGGTCTATGGATTAGATAATGTTATATTAATGTTAATTTCCTGATTTTAATCATTGTATTTATGTTTATAGAAAATATATGCTAAAGCATTTAGAGATAAAGAAGAATCCTACATGCAACAATTCAGGAAAAAGTATATATATTTATATGTTTATATTAAACAGCATAGAGACAAGTAGGTAGGTAGGTACACAAAGCAAATATGGTAAAATGTAAATGTTGGGATGATAGAGGTGAAAATTATAATGCCAGGATGGTGGCTCACACCTGCAATGCTTCTGATGCCAAGACAGAAGGATTGCTTGAGGCTAGGAGTTTGAGACCAGCCTAAGCAATGTAGCCAGACCCCCATCTCTACAAAAAACATTAGTTGAGCACAGTGGTGCAGATCCATAGTCCTACCTACACAGGAGGTTGAGACAGGAGGATCATCTGAGCCCAGGAACTCGTGTTGCCGCTATGATGATACCGTTGTACTCCACCTGGAGTGACCCCACCCTCAAAGAAAGCAAGAGAAAGAGGGAGAGGGAGAGAGAGAGAGGGATTATGAGAAAATATGAAGTTAAAAAGGAAAAAAATCTGCGAGTGCCAGGGGGCCACTCATAATTTTTAAAACAGCTTTGATTGTACCCAGGAAGAGATACACTGGCCAAAGTTTCTTGATTTGCATTTCTATGAGAAACTTGAGCAGACTTAAAGACACCAGCAGAGGGGAAAGGGGAGGGCGAGGGGAGGGGGCAAGAATGCCCAAGAGTGAGAACAAGAACAGGAGAGAGTGGAAGGAATGAGGAAATGTTTGTAACTAAAAATAATATGTCCAATGTATAACATTTAGTACATAATAGAAAGGTACATATAAAAAACACAAATCACCCATCATGACCAGACTTAACACAAAGGCTCATGGTGCAGGCAGCCCAGAGAAGGAGGCCTGCAGCACAGAGGGCTGGAAGAGACCTCAGGGGGCCTCTGGATGTGCTCTCTCCTTCCATAGATAGGGGAACTAAGGCTTAAAGATATAGAGTTATTTTCTTTAGATCACAGAGCTAGCTAAGAGCAAACATTATTTTCTAACCCCTGACGCGATATTCTTTCTACTTCATAGCACCTATCATTGAAGCTCCCAGTGGTTGTTGCCCAGGGAGATAGATGCTGGCCATGTGAAAGCAATGGCTGCGATGTGGGAGCCTTTTTAATAGCCTTGAGGAAAGTGATGTTAACACCCTTTAGTGGTTCAGGAAGTCAATGACTCCAAAATACCAACTGCATCTCTGTCAGAAAACTCATAGGAGCTGGGCCTAGAAATCAGGCTTCTGGGATCAAAGTCCAGCCCCCCATTACTGACCCATGAGACTGGGCAAGTCCCCAATCCTTCTCACTCATCTTGACAACAAGAGTTTTATTCCAAGTGGGAATTCACATCCTTCAGCCTCTGACTTGCCCAGATTCTGTCATCACATTGCAGTGGGCCCCTCAGAGGAGGCCAGCCGTGGTCACAGCTGATTCTGCCAATGACACACAGGTGCAGGCAGAGTAAATCTCCTAAGCCTCTGCTTTTCAATCTTCTCTCACTGAGCTGGTTCACAGATTTACTCCAGCATCTTAGATGGTAACCATGTTCATGTCTGTAAAACTCTTTATAGTTACAAAGCATTTTCTCCTACATTATTTCATTCCATCCTCCCATTAGCCCTATAAAGTAATTACAACTCCAATTTTGAAAAGGAGAGAAACTAGACTCAGGATACAAATGATTTTCCCCAGATTACACTGGACCAGTAAATAAAAGACGGAACTGGAAGGAAGCCCTGTCATCTGCAGCCCAAGACAGTGCTCTTTCTAGGCCACCTCACTGCCCCGGGTCAAAGGCTAGTCCTGGTCCTGCTCCCTTTGGTCCAAGCTACGCAATGATATCCTCTCTTCCCTGTCCCCCTTCCTTTAGCCCATTCTTTCACTTGGATAAAAACGAAAGAGCAAATGAGGGGACACCCAGTGTGCTCAGCTTCCTTAAGAAATAGCTAATACCAACAATGGTTTGAAAGGGAGTGAGCTCTCTGTCACACTGGGTGTTTAAGGAGATGTTGGATGACCATCTGGCAAAGATACGGTGGAGAAGAGTCCTGATTTGCAAATTCAAAAGATGTCTGGGGTCCCTTCCAAATATGAGAGCAGAGGGCTCTGTGCTTAGAGAGACAGCACGGTTTGGAAGCAGGCTGGGCAGAGGCCCAAGCTGAGGGAATAGAGACAAGTCTGGAGAAGGAAAGAAAGAAAGAGAGAAGAAAAAATCTGAAAGTGATTGTCAAGACTAAAGCGGATTCTTCTCTTCCAAGAAAGAGACTAGAGCCCCAACAGGAATGAGGAGACAAACTGGGTTGATGCCTGGAGAGGAAGTTAGGGGAAATGTCAGTGTTTCTCAAATAGCCTGCCCAGAAAATGTGTCAACAAACACCCAGCCAAACTTCACTGACTACAACTCAGGCAACACAGCCGAGAGGAGGAGCAGTCTCTTGGGAGAGAAGCACTTGAATTGAGTTAAAAATACATTAAATTCACAATCAATCAAAAATGCTAAAGGCCCAGAGAATATCTTTGGACTGGACTTCTTCCATTTCCCTGAAAGTAGGTGGTGTGGGATTCTTTTTAAAGCATTATCTGAATCAACATTGGGGATGGGGAAGAACTAGCCTCATAGTGGGAAATCTGCATTTCACCTTTTATCTAAGCAGTGTCCTGAATGCAATTCCACAAGGCACTCTAGGGACTGCTATTAAAATGGAAACCAGGTCCAGAATGTATCTTTGCAGCCTGGCAAGCTGAACTAATAAAGTTTCAGGTGAAAAAACAATTCATTTCTACAGTATCCTTAAAAATGCCCTTTTTTCTGAAAACTTTTTGAAACCTTCCACTTCTTTTTTCAGCCATGGTACAAAGACTTACAATGTTTCAGAGTAATTCCCTTCTTATAAATGTAAAACATTGGAAAAATACTGATGCACCAAAACAAAGGACTAAATATTCCCTGTTTCTCCACCAGCCCCAAATAAACATTTTGGTATGTCAACCATGTTTTAAATTTTTTTTTTTTTTTTTTTTTTTTGTAGAGACAGAGTCTCTACCTTACCCTTACTTACCCTTACCGCCTTCAGTAGATTTTGAATGGTTCAAAATCAAAGTGGTATTGGAGCTATTCCTTGAGAAATGTTGCCTCTACCCCATCCCACTACATGGTGTTTCCCACCAACTGCCATCTTCCCAGGTGACCTCTTTGATTGTTTGCATATTCTTCTAAGGTGTCTCTTCCCCTCCTCCCTCCCTCCCTTCCTTTCTTTCTTCCTTCCTTCCTTCCCTCCTTCCTTTCCTTCCTCCCTTCCTCTTTCTTTTTCTTTCTTTCTTTTTGAAACACATTTCTCATTCTGTTGCCCAGGCTAGTTTGCAGTGGTGTCATCATAGCTCACTACAACCTCAAACTCCCAGGTTCAAATGATCCTCCTGCCTTGGCCTCCCAGAGTGCTAGGATTACAGGTATGAGCCATCATGCATGGTCTCTAACATTTCTTAATGCAAACACAATTACAAACATCAATTCTTCTTTTACACCTTTCTTACTTTAAAAGGTAGCATACCACATTCGTGGCATTTAGCTTTTGACTTGACAATATATTCTATTGCAGATATTTTTACAAGTTTATCACAAACATTTTAGTTTTTACTAAAATAGGATCATACCTTTAAGACTTGCTTTCTTACTAAAAATTTTTTAATTTTACTTTTTAATTGACAAATAATAATTGTACATATATGTGGAGTACAGAGTAACGTTCTGACACATACATAGGTGTATAGCAATCAGATGGGGGTAATTAGCATATCCATCATCTAAAACATTTCTTTGTTCTAGGAATGTTCAATATCCGCCTTCTAGCTGTTTGAAACTATATATTTGTGTTAACAATAGTCACTGTACAGTGGTGTAGAACATTAGAATTTACTCCCCCTATCTAGCTGTAATTTTGTATCCTCTAGCAATCTTTCCCTATCCCTACCTTCCCAGCCGTTTGTATCCTCTGTCCTACTTCAGAATTTTTATGGACATCTTTGCATATTTTCAAGTACTGTTCAACAGTGTCACTTTCAAAAGTTTTGATGTCAGTAAAAAGCCCTGAAATACTACCGCGGTTGTTTTTTGCTTCCCCCAGGGTAATCTCTGGGATAGAAAAGAAGAATGCCCTGGCCCCTGGAGTAGAGAGGTCTGTGGGTGAGGAGGTCCAGCTCAGCCAGTTACCAGCTGTCTGAAGAACAGCTCTGAGCTTCAGTTCTAAAACTAATGCTTCTCACTCACAACAATGCCAGCCTTGCCTCTAGCCTGGGGACTGAGGTGAGAATTAAATGAGACACCCGTTAAGAAAAGACCATTCAACGTGAGGCAACGAGATGTTAAATATGGAGTTAACCGCACTGTACACACACACACTCACATATAGAGAGAGTATTTGAATTTTTAATAGGAAATTGTTAGTTTTTCAATGAACATTTTTTCTCAAAATTTTAAGTTTTCTAAAACCATGTTTTGTTACATATTTAGTATATGTGCTTATAGAGAAATTAAGAAAGGTAAATAAACCAAAAGGAAAAAAATTGAAATAATCTGTAACTTATTTGCAAAAATTCTTCCAAATATTTTATAATATACATGTATATGCGTATATATGTATATGTGTATATACATACACACATATGTATATAATTTATGGAACTGGTTCATGTTGTACATTCTGTTTTTATAGTCTCCTATTCCCACTCACTAATATATGTCAATACTCTTCCAAACTCATAAATATAATCTTCCTTGTTATTAATAGCTACATGGAATTCTATATCATACTTTTTTTGACCAATCCACTTTTGTTTGAAATTTAAGTTCTTTGGAGATTTTTGATGTTATATATAATGTGATGGTGGCCATCTTTACAGTCAACTATTCACATGCATTGACAAAGTTAGTTTAGATTGAGTGTTGCTTGTTTTATTTAATCAACAAATGCTCTGGAGCATCTACTATTCGCTGAGGACGGTCTAGGTACTAGGTTTACAAAGATGAATCTGGCACAGGAACTAATGGTCTGAAAAAGTCCAACACAGTCATACCTGCATTCAGGGCTCACTGAGCTCACTAGGGTTCCTGGTGTGCCCAGCAGGACCTGCCATGACCCTGATACTTACTCATACAGCCCTACTCCACTCCCCAACCTTAAATAACCCTTTCCTTCTCTACCTAGCAAACTTCCACTCATTTGTCAAGATCCAATCCAAATACCCCCTGCTCTGTGGTGTTTTTCCTGACACCCCAAAGGAGAATAAGACTCACCTAGAGAATTCTATAGCCCCAGAATCACATTCCATTTGAAATTCTCCATATGCTGTCCTGTCTTATCTCTCCTACTGCACTGTAGGCTCCTTGGAGTTGAAAACTTTGCCTTACTTATTATCTCCAGCTATGTTCAGCAAGATGCCTAACACATAAGGGATGTCCTTGCTGAACACTTACTGAATGAATCCTTAGTACCACACACTTAGTAAATTATTAAGTACAATAAATAAAGTTGAATTACTGGCAAAGAAGAGCTATTAGCCAAGGTCCACAGTCAGCAACAAGTTTAAGGGAAGGCTCAGCTGTCCTGGCCCATGAACTAGGTCAGTTTTTTCTCACATCCCAATTTTGTCTCTCTCTCTCTCTTTCTCACTTATCTTGACTATTGAAGACATAGACTTCATTCCTAAATGCGTTGGCTAATTTAGGCAGCAAAGGGGCAGCAGCAGCTCACCAGGTAAAGGTCTAGACTAGGAGATAAAACTTTTATAACTGGAGAGGGGAGGGTCTTTTAAAGAAAAATTAACTAAATCATGAATACCAAATTTGGCATAAAAGTATATATTCTGAATGAAAAAAATAATGACAACTTACAAATTTTTAAAGCTGACCAATATCACAAAACCCTAACTGCCTGACACACCACTCTAATACTTTCTAAATGTTTCAATTATTCTGAGAAAAATTATACAACATTAATCTAAAATTAAGGAATACACAAGAACAATACAAATACCTTTTTAAATGGCTACAGTCTGGTGCAGGAAATATACACAATGAGCCTGTAGCATCTCACGGTGCTAGAAGGTAAAAAAGTGTTAAAAAGAAAAAATTTAAAAAAATTTGGGGGGGGTTGGTCATGTTTCACAGGATGGAGAGCTAACTGGAAGAGCTCCCAATAGTCAAAACTAGAACAATTAAAGCAATAAAATTAAGAAGTACAGGCGTACCTAGTTTTATTAAGCTTCACTTTATAGTGCTTCACATGATGCACTGATAAAAACCATGATGATTTTTACCAATTGAAGGTTTGAGGAAACCCCGCACTGAGAAAGTCTATCAGCAACATTCTCCCAACAGCATGTGCTCACTGCACGTCTCTGTGTCACATTTTGGTAAATCTAGCACTACTTCAACCTTCTTCATTGTTGTTGTATCTATCATGGGGATCCGTGATCAGAGTGATCTTTAATGTGACTATTATAATTATTTGGAGGCACCACAACCCATCACCATATGGCAAACTTGACCAATAAATGCTGCGTGTATTCTGACTACTCCGCTGACCGTTCATCCCCTTGTCTCTCTTCCTTTCTTTGTGCTTTCTACTCCCTGAGACACAAAAATATTGAAATTAGACCAGTTACCAACCTTACAACGGCTTCTCCATGTTCACATGAAAGGAGAAGCATATCTCTCACTGTAAATCAAAAGCTACCAATGAGTAAACTCAGTGAGGAAAGCCTGTCAAAAGCCGAGATAGGCCAAAACCAGGCCCCTTACACCAAACAGCCAAGTTGTAAATGCAGAGGAAAAATTCTTGAAAGAAATTCAAAGTGTCACTCCAGTAAGCACATATATGATTAGAAGCAAAACAGACTCACTGCTGATATGGAGTTTTAGTGATGTAGACAGAGCAGCCATAACATTCCCTCAAGCCAAAGTCTAATCCAGGGCAAAGCCATGACTCTCCTCAATGCAGTGAAGATTGTGGGAGGTGTGGAAGCTGCAGAAGAAAAGTTTGAAACTAACAGAGGTTGGTTAATGAGATTTAAGGAAAAAGGCTGTCTCTGTAACATAAAAGTGCAAGCTGAAGAACTGAGTACTAATAAAGAAGCTGCAGCAAGTTATCCCAAAGATCTAGTTAAGATCATTGATGAAGGTGGCTACACTAAATAACAGGTTTTCTATGTAGACAAAATGACTCATTGGAAGAAATTGTCATCTAAGATTTCTGTAGAAAAGTTAATGCCTGGCTTCAAACCTTCAAAGGACAGGTTGACTTTCTTGTTAGGCCAGGGCTAACACAGTTGGTAATTTTAAGTTGAGGCCAATGCTCATTGATTAGTCCAAATATCCCAGGGCTACTGAGAACTCTGCTTAATTTATTCTACCTGTGCTCTGTAAATGGAACAACAAACCCTGCATGAATGATAGACAGCACATCTGTTTACTGCATTGTTTACTGAATATTTTAAGCTCATTGTTGAGACCTACTGCTCAGGAAAAACTATTCCTTTCAAAATATTACTGCTGATTGACAATGCACCTGTCACCCAAGAGCTCTAACAGACAGGCACAAGGAGACACATATTGTTTTCATGCCTGCTAACCCATCATCTGTTCTGCAGTCTATAGATCAAAGAGTATTTTTGACTTTCAAGTTTCGTTATTTAAAAAATGTACTCTGTAAAGCCGTAACTGGCATAGACAGTGATTCTTCTGATGAATCTGGGCAAAATAAATTGAAAACCTTCTGGAAAGGATTTATTGTTCTAGATGCCATTTAAGAATATTCATGATTCATGGGAGGAAGTCAAAATAGCAACATTAACTTGAGTTTGGAAGAAGTAATTTCCACCTTCATGGGTGATTTAGAAAGAGTTAAGACTTCAGTGTTAGAGTTAGCAGCAGGTAAGGTAAAAACAGCAAGGGCACTGAAGAAGTGGAGCCTGAAGATTGAATTGCTGCAATCTGATGACAAAACTTGCACAGATGAGGAGTTGCTTCATATGGATGAGCAAAGAAAGTGGTTTCTTGAGAAGGAAATCTACTCCTGGTGAAGAAGATGCTGTGAACATTGTGAATAGATAACAGAGGGTTTTGAATATTACATAAACTTGGTTGATAAAGCAGCAGCAGGGTTTGAGAGGATTGGCTCCTATATTGAAAGTTCTACTGTGGGTAAAATGCTATCAAATAGTATCACATGCTACAGAGAAACCTTTTGTGAAAAGAAGAGTCAACTGATGTGGCAAACTTCATTGTTGGCTTACTTCAAGAAATTGTTACAGCCACTCCAGGTTTTACCCTGATCAGTCAACAGCCATGAACATAAAGGCAAGACCCTCCACCAGCAAAAAGATTACCAGTCACTATAGACTCAGATGAGTGATAGCAATTTTTAGCAATATTCATTTTTCATTAAAGTATGTACTTTTTTGAGACATACCATATTTGACCCTTAATGAGTTACAGTACAGAGCAGCGGCCTTTGGGGGTCGAACAACCCTTTCACAGGGGTCACCTAAATACATCCTGCATATCAGATATTTACATTATGATTCATAACAGTAGCAAAATTACAGTTATGAAGTAGCAACAAAAATAATTGTATGGTTGGGGGTCACCACAACATGAGGAACTGTATTAAAGGGTCGCGGCATTAGGAAGGTTGAGAACCACTGGTATATAGTAAACATTACTCTTAAATGAACTGGGAAACCAAAAATTAGTGTGATTCATTTTATTGTGATATTCACTTAATTGCAGTGGTCTGAAACCAAAGCTGCAGTATTGTCAAGGTATGCCTGTATTGGATGATGTGCCAAACTATAAAATAAACATCCACAGTTCATACTAATATAAATGATTGAAGAAAGATAAAAAGACAGGAAAGAAGATAGGAAGGAAGGGAGGGAGGGAGGGAGGGAGGAAGGGAGGTTGGAAGGGAAGGAGGAACGAAGGAGAGGAAAGAAGAAAGAGAGGGAGGGAAAAATCTCTCACTGAAAAGCATTCCAAATAATTTACATAGTTCCTGCCCTGTAAAGGAGGCTGAGTCACTCCCCACTCCCTGAGTGTGGGCTGTGTATAGTGACTTCCTTCTAAAGAGCACAGTGTAAAAGACGGGGTGGGGGAGATGGGAAGAGTAACTTTACAGTAGAGAATCTGACAAACACTACTTTAGCCAGCTGATCGAGGTCAATATTAACAGTGATAAGTTAGGCTCATTGCCTATAGCACAGTGGTTATGGCACCAGCCACATACACCAAGGCTGGCAGATTTGAACCCGGCCTGGGCCAGCTAAACAACAATGACAACAAAAAATAGCCAGGCGTTGTAGCGGGTGCCTGTAGTCCCAGCTGCTAGGAAGGCTGAGGCAAGAGAATCATTTGAGTCCAAGAGTTTGAGGTTGCTGTGAGTTATGACACCACAGCACTCTACTGGGGTGACAAAGTGAGATTCTGTCTCAAAAAAAAAAAATAGTGATAAGTTAATAGTCATAGAATGTTCCCTTGACTTGACATTATGGAAATGGCACTTTAGGGCCAGGCATAGTGGCTCATGCCTCTAATCCTAGCACTCTGGAAAGCTGAGGTGGGCAGATAGCATGTGCTCACAAGTTCGAGACCAGCCTGAGCCAGAGCAAGACTCCATCTCTCAAAATAACCAGGCATTGTGGTGGGCGTCTGTAGTCCCAGCTACTTGAGAGGCTGAGGCAAGAGAATCGCTTGAACCTAAGAGTTTGAGGTTGCTGTAAGCTATGACGGCATAGCACTCTACCAAGGGTGACAAAGTGAGACTCTGTCTCAAAAAAAAAAAAGGAAAATGGGACTTTACCTCTGTGGTCTTCCTCCCAAAACCCTATAACCCCAGTTTGACCATGAGAAAAACAGAAAAATTCTAATACAAGGGCATTCTACGAAACCTGACCAGTTTCCTCAAAACTAGTCCCTGTCTTCAAAAAAACG
This sequence comes from Nycticebus coucang, assembly GCF_027406575.1. Lineage (NCBI taxonomy): Eukaryota > Metazoa > Chordata > Mammalia > Primates > Lorisidae > Nycticebus > Nycticebus coucang. The sequence goes on from NC_069795.1 coordinate 87,931,890, forward strand.
GAAAGTCTTGAAAAACTTTTATAACCAAGAAAAACCTAAGCATGCCCAGCAACTAATAATAATGTAGTATCTTAGGATGGAATCCTGAAACATAAAAAGGATATTAGGTAAAAATTATGGAAATCTGAACAAAGTATGAACTTTAGTTAATGATAATGTTTCACTATCAGCTCATTAATTGTAAAAAATGCATCTTACTAACATGAGATATTACTAGTAGGGGAACAGTGGGTGCAGAGTATATGGAAACTCTCTGAACTGTCTTCACAACTTTTCTGTAAATCTAAAACTGTTCTGAAAGATAAACCCTATGAGAATGGCTATAATGTTGTATTAAACCGCATAACTGTGTAACTAAATTATTTTAAACTATAAAACTTGACTTGTTAATGAGTATGTGTTGGCATTTTATAAGAGGAACATTTGTTTTTTAGGCCATTTTGCTGCCTTGGGAGATATTTTCCCTATTCTTTTGTCTAGAACCACCACGCTTTATCAGTAAGGAGGGGCTTGCATATCTTATTTGGAAGCATTTTTAAAAATTAACAGAAATGAGCTGCTCCATTGAAGGGAGGGATGAGCCTATAGCCCAGAAAATTGGACTTCCTCTCTCCAACACTCTACGGCAGCCAAGGGATTCCTCAGGGCTCCAAGAAATATGTTTGATCATTCACTCAACAAACATCTGTGGTGCTAGAGGATACAGTGGTAAAGAAGGGAGACAATGTCTTTGTCTTCAGTAAGAGGTAGTCTGGAAAACCCTGGACTGGGCCAATGATTCTCAATCCTGGCTGGACTTTAGAATCACCAGGGAAGCTTTAAAAAAAAAAAAAAAAAACCAATGCCTGGGCCTCTCCCCAGGCCATTAAACCAAACTGTCTTGGGGGTGGCGGTGGGGGGACTCAGGAATCTGTATGATTTGAAAGCTCCCAGAAGAGATTCTAAAGTGTAGCCAGAATTGAAAAACATTGACCACTTAGAGATAGCACCTAACTCCAGTGAGATTAGCCCGCATCACAAAATCCTGAATCGGCAGATGCTGGTGTGGATGTTGAGAGAAGGGAACACTTTTGCACTGCTGGTGGGATTGCAAACTAATACAACCTGTATGGAAAGAAGTATGGTGAATTCTCAAAGAACTAAAAGTCAGCCTTCCATTTGATCCCACAATCCCATTACTAGATATCTACCCAGAAGGGAAAAAAAATCACAAGGACATTTGCACTAGAATATTTATTGCAGCTCAACTCACAATTGTTAAGACTTGGAAGCAACCCGACTACCCATCAACCCATGAATGCATTAACATATCATGGTATATGTGTACCATGGAATACTACTCAGCCATAAGGAAAGATGAAGACTTTATATCTTTTGGGCTTACCTGGATGGAGTTGAACCACATTCTTCTGAGGTCAAACTCTCACTCTTTGCTGATGATATGATCTTATGCTTAGAGAACCCCAAAGACTCAACCACAAGACTCTTGGAAGTGATAAAAAAAAAAAAAATACAGTAATGTCTCAGATATAAAATCAATGTCCACAAATCAGTAGCCTTTGTATATGCCACTAACAGCCAAGTCGAGAAGCTAATCAAGGACACAATTTCCTTCACAGTAGCTTCAAAGAAAACAAAATACCTAGGAATAGACCCAACAAAAGAGGTTAAAGACCTGTATAAAGAAAATTAGGAAACCCTAAGAAAAGAAATAGCAGAAGATATTAACAAATGGAAGAATATACCATGCTCATGTCTGGGAAGAATCAACATTGTTAAAATGTCTATACTTCCCAAAGCAATCTATAGATTGAATGCAGTCCTCATTAAAATACCAACATCATACTTTCAAGATTTGGAAAAAGTAATTCTTCATTTTGTATCAAACCAGAAGAAACCCTGTATAGCCAAGGCAATCCTTAGTAATAAAAACAAAGCCGGGGGCATCACCCTACCAGACTTTAGGCTATACTACAAGGCCCTAGTGATCAAAACAGCATGGTATTGGCACAAAAATAGAGACATAGACATTTGGAACTGAATAGAAAACCATGAGATAAAACTAACATCTTACAGTTTGGTTGATCTTTGATAAACTAAACAAGAATATACACTGGGGAAAAGAATCCCTATTCAATAAATTGACAGGGATTGACAGAACTGGATAACCATATGTAAAAGATTGAAACTGGACCTGAAACTTTTACCACTTATAAGAATTGATTCAAGATAGGAGGCGGAGCAAGATGGCGGCCGAGTAACAGCTTCGTTGCATCTGGGCACTGTGAGTCTGGGGAGATAGGACTCCAGGCATCTCTGGCTGGTGGGATCTGCCTATCATCACCCCTGTGAGGATACAGGGAGTTAGCGAGAGACTTCTGGACCCCAAGAGGAGGACTAAAACAGTGGAAAAACAGCAAGTGGTCGCGTGTGTTCAATCCGTCTAAACCCGCCCGCAACTGTAAGTTCAGTAGCAGCCAGACTGCAAACCAGAAAGGCCTTACCTGTGAACTGTTTTGGTGTCTTTGGACTTGGCACTCAGTTGAACTGCCTTGGGGAGAGCCTGAGCGGGAGTGCGGAGAGAACTTTGGCCGTTGTCTGGGGCCCCAGTCTGAGCCACTGAGCCAGACGGAACTAATAGTGTTTGGCTGTGGGTCACAGGGTGCCATTGTGAGTGATCTGCCCTGGCAAGCTCCGCCCTCAGGGTCGCAGAGCTAGAATCAGTTGGGAGCTGGTAACCCAGCGACCAAGTAGCCTAAGGGCGGGGTCTGAGCCGCCTTGCAGCCCTAACCCTCAGGGGCAGAGTGAGACCGGTTTTGGCACACTGGGTAAGGGGATAGCCTCTTCAGCAGTGATTCCAGCGACAAGCACTTTCCTGGGAAAGCTTCTGCTCAGCAAGTTTACAAGTTCAAAGTGCCTTTTAAGTGGGCTGAAGAGAGATTTAGGGTGTCTACCTGCTGGGGTTTGAGAAATCAGCAGCCTCCAGTCGTATCAGAACTGTGATTAACATCTCATATCCCAGAAGACCACTAGTTGCCCAGGCAATATTCAATAACATATACATACTGCTTTGTTTTTGGTTGTGTTTTTTTTTGTTTTGGTTTGGTTGTTTTTTTTTTTGTTTATTTTGATGTTGTTGATGTTGTTTTGTTTTTTAATTTCAACCTTTCCATACAGATCCTTTTTCTTTCTCAATTTTTCTAGTTTAATTATAATTTCCCATTGCTGCCTTTTTCAATAACTAGAACTTCATTTTTGCTAGTGTTTCTACCACTAGTATTTCGTTTTTCACCCAATTTTATCCTGTAACGTTTTCTGTTTGCTTGTTTTGGTTTGATTTATAGCATTTTTGTCTTTCCTCTCTACTTGGTGGAGGTGGGGTACTGTGTCTGATCAGGTTAGCAAAGAGCTGCTGACCTCAAGGGAACCATCCAACTGGGCACCCCCAGAAGGTGGGGTTTTTTTAAGGGTGTGTCAAAGTACCCTACTGTACACCTATATTGCTCTGTCTCCCTCTTTCTGTGCCTCTCTTATTTTTGTCAATAGTCCTTTTACCTACCCCCCTCCTTTCTCTATTTTTCTTTTTTTTTTTTCTTCTTAGAGACAGAGTCTCACTTTATTGCCCTCAGTAGAGTTCCATGGCTTCACACAGCTCACAGCAACCTCCAACTCCTGGGCTGAAGCAATTCTTCTGCCTCAGCCTCCCGAGTGGCTGGGACCACAGGCGCCCACCACAACGCCCAGCTATTTTTTGGGGTGGGTTTGAAGTTCAGCCGGGGCCAGGCTCAAACCCGCCACCCTCGGTATATGGGGCCAGCGCCCCACCGACTGAGCCACAGGCACCGCCCTCTTTTTTTTTTCTTATCACTTGGTCCTCCTTTCTTTCATCCCTTTTTTGCTCTTCAACCTTCTCACCCTTCTGGTCCTATAACCCTTAGTCCACAGGCATGAGAACTTAAAGACCAAGAGGAAGTGAAAGGAAAATTAGGGCAAGGAAACAGATAAAAGAAATCACCCATGAGGAAGAATCAGCAGAAAACTCCAGGCAACATGAAGAACCAGTCCAGAACAACCCCACCAAGGGACCATGAGGTAGCTACTGCAGATGATTCCACCTATAAAGAAATGTTAGGAATGACAGAAAGGGAATTTAGAATACACATGTTGAAAACAATGAAACAATGAAGGAAACTGCTAATAAAGTGGAAAATAACCAAAAGGAAATCCAAAAACAGAATCAAATCAGAGATGAACGATATGAAGACTATAAAAAGGATATAGCAGAGCTGAAGGAACTGAAACAGTCAATTAGGAAACTTAAAGATGCAATGGAAAGTATCAGCAACAGGTTAGACCATGCACAAGAAAGAATTTCAGAGGTAGAAGACAAAGTTCTTGAGATAACTCAGATAGTAAAAGAGGCAGAAAAGAAGAGAGAGAAAGCAGAACGTTCACTGTCAGAATTATGGGACTTTATGAAGCCTTCCAACATACGAGTTATAGGAATTCCAGAAGAGGAAGAAGAATGCCCCAGAGCAACTGAAGCCATACTAGAGAATATTATAAAAGAAAATTTCCCAAATATCACCAAAGACTCTGACACACTGCTTTCAGAGGGATATCAGACCTCAGGTTGCCTCAACTCTAACCGAGCTTCTCCAAGACACATTGTGATGAACCTGTCCAAAGTCAAGACAAAAGAAAAGATTCTGCAAGCTGCCAGGAGTAAGCGCCAGTTGACCTACAGGGGCAAATCCATCAGAGTGACCGCAGACTTCTCTAATGAAACTTTCCAAGCAAGAAGACAATGGTCATCTACCTTTAATCTACTTAAACAGAACAATTTCCAGCCCAGAATTCTGTACCCTGCTAAGCTAAGCTTCAAAATTGATGGAGAAATCAAATCATTTACGGATATACAAACATTGAGGAAATTCGCCACAACAAGACCAGCTCTACAGGAAATACTTCAACCTGTTATGCACACTGACCACCACAATGGATCAGCAGCAAAGTAAGAACTCAGAAATTAAAGGACAGAACCTAACCTCCACACTGATACAAAAGATAAAACTAAGCAATGGACTCTCACCAAATAAGACGAATAGAATACTACCACACTTATCAATTATCTCAATAAATATTAATGGCTTGAATTCACCACTGAAGAGACATAGATTGGCTGACTGAATTAAAAAACACAAGCCATCCATTTGCTGTCTGCAAGAAACACACCTGGCTTCAAATGACAAATTAAAGCTCCGAGTCAAGGGTTGGAAGACAATTTTTCAGGCAAATGGACTTCAGAAGAAAAGAGGAGTGCAATCTTATTTTCAGATACATGTGGATTTAAAGCAACTAAAGTCAAAAAAGACAAAGATGGTCACTTTATATTGGTCAAGGGAAAAATACAACAAGAAGACATTTCAATTCTAAATATTTATGCACCCAATTTAAATGCTCCCAGATTCTTGAAACAGACCTTACTCAGTCTGAGCAATATGATATCTGATAATACCATAATAACAGGGGACTTTAACACTCCTCTTACAGAGCTGGACAGATCCTCTAAACAGAAATTAAACAAAGATATAAGAGATTTAAATGAGACCCTAGAACAACTGTGCTTGATAGACACATATAGAACACTCTACCCCAAAGAAAAAGAATATACATTCTTCTCATCACCCCATGGAACATTCTCCAAAATTGATCATATCCTGGGACACAAAACAAATATCAACAGAATCAAAAGAATTGAAATTTTACCTTGTATCTTCTCAGACCATAAGGCACTAAAGGTGGAACTCAACTCTAACAAAAATGCTCGACCCCACCCAAAGGCATGGAAATTAAACAATCTTCTGTTGAATAACAGATGGGTGCAGGAAGAAATCAAACAGGAAATCATTAACTTCCTTGAGCATAACAACAATGAAGACACAAGCTACCAAAACCTGTGGGATACTGCAAAAGCAGTTTTGAGAGGAAAATTCATCGCTTTAGATGCCTACATTCGAAAAACAGAGAGAGAGCGCATCAACAATCTCACAAGAGATCTTATGGAATTGGAAAAAGAACAATCTAAGCCTAAACTCAGTAGAAGAAAAGAAATATCCAAAATCAAATCAGAGATCAATGAAATTGAAAACAAAAGAATCATTCAGAAAATTAATGAAACAAGGAGTTGGTTTTTTGAAAAAATAAATAAAATAGATAAACCATTGGCCAGACTAACGAGGAATAGAAAAGTAAAATCTCTAGTAACCTCAATCAGAAATGATAAAGGGGAAATAACAACTGATCCCACAGAGATACAAGAGATCATCTCTGAATACTACCAGAAACTCTATGCCCAGAAATTTGACAATGTGAAGGAAATGGATCAATATTTGGAATCACACCCTCTCCCTAGACTCAGCCAGGAAGAAATAGAGCTCCTGAACAGACCAATTTCAAGCACTGAGATCAAAGAAACAATAAAAAATCTCCCAACCAAAAAATGCCCTGGTCCAGATGGCTTCACACCAGAATTCTATCAAACCTTCAAGGAAGAGCTTATTCCTGTACTGCAGAAATTATTCCAAAAAATTGAGGAAGAAGGAATCTTCCCCAACACATTCTATGAAGCAAACATCACCCTGATACCAAAACCAGGAAAAGACCCAAACAAAAAGGAGAATTTCAGACCAATCTCACTCATGAATATAGATGCAAAAATTCTCAACAAAATCCTAGCCAATAGATTACAGCTTATCATCAAAAAAGTCATTCATCATGATCAAGTAGGCTTCATCCCAGGGATGCAAGGCTGGTTTAACATACGCAAGTCCATAAACGTTATCCACCATATTAACAGAGGCAAAAATAAAGATCACATGATCCTCTCAATAGATGCAGAAAAAGCATTTGATAAAATCCAGCATCCTTTTCTAATTAGAACACTGAAGAGTATAGGCATAGGTGGAACATTTCTAAAACTGATTGAAGCTATCTATGACAAACCCACAGCCATATTTTACTGAATGGAGTAAAACTGAAAGCTTTTCCTCTTAGAACTGGAACCAGACAAGGTTGTCCTCTGTCACCTTTACTATTCAACGTAGTGCTGGAAGTTCTAGCCAATACAATTAGGCAAGACAAGGAAATAAAGGGAATCCAAATGGGAGCAGAGGAGGTCAAACTGTCCCTCTTTGCTGATGACATGATCTTATACTTAGAGAACCCCAAAGACTCAACCACAAGACTCCTAGAAGTCATCAAAAAATACAGTAATGTTTCAGGATATAAAATCAATGTCCACAAGTCAGTAGCCTTTGTATTCACCAATAACAGTCAAGATGAGAAGCTAATTAAGGACACAACTCCCTTCACCATAGTCTCAAAGAAAATGAAATACCTAGGAATATACCTAACGCAGGAGGTGAAGGACCTCTATAAAGAAAACTATGAAATCCTCAGAAAGGAAATAGCAGAGGATATTAACAAATGGAAGAACATACCATGCTCATGGATGGGAAGAATCAACATTGTTAAAATGTCTATACTTCCCAAAGCAATCTACCTATTCAATGCCATTCCTATCAAAATACCAACATCATACTTTCAAGATTTGGAAAAAATGATTCTGCGTTTTGTATGGAACCGGAAAAAACCCCGTATAGCTAAGGCAGTTCTCTGTAACAAAAATAAAGCTGGGGGCATCAGCATACCAGATTTTAGTCTGTACTACAAAGCCATAGTGCTCAAGACAGCATGGTACTGGCACAAAAACAGAGACATAGACACTTGGAATCGAATTGAAAACCAAGAAATGAAACTAACATTTTACAACCACCTAATCTTTGATAAACCAAACAAGAACATACCTTGGGGGAAAGACTTCCTATTCAATAAATGGTGTTGGGAGAACTGGATGTCTACATGTAAAAGATGGAAACTGGACCCACACCTTTCCCCACTCACAAAAATTGATTCAAGATGGATAAAGGACTTAAACTTAAGGCATGAAACAATAAAAATCCTCCAAGAAAGCATAGGAAAAACACTGGAAGATATTGGCCTGGGGAAAGACTTCATGAAGAAGACTGCCATGGCAATTGCAACAACAACAAAAATAAACAAATGGGACTTCATTAAACTGAAAAGCTTCTGTACAGCTAAGGAGACAATAACTAAAGCAAAGAGACCACCTACACAATGGGAAAGGATATTTGCATATTTTCAATCAGACAAAAGCTTGATAACTAGGATCTATAGAGAACTCAAATTAATCCACATGAAAAAAGCCAACAATCCCTTATATCAATGGGCAAGAGACATGAATAGAACCTTCTCTAAAGATGACAGACGAATGGCTAACAAACACATGAAAAAATGTTCATCATCTCTATATATTAGAGAAATGCAAATCAAAACAACCCTGAGATATCATCTAACCCCAGTGAGAATGGCCCACATCACAAAATCTCAAAAATGCAGATGCTGGCGTGGATGTGGAGAGAAGGGAACACTTTTACACTGCTGGTGGGACTGCAAACCAGTACAACCTTTCTGGAAGGAAGTATGGAGAAACCTCAAAGCACTCAAGCTAGACCTCCCATTTGATCCTGCAATCCCATTACTGGGCATCTACCCAGAAGGAAAAAAATCCTTTTATCATAAGGACACTTGTACTAGACTGTTTATTGCAGCTCAATTTACAATCGCCAAAATGTGGAAACAGCCTAAATGCCCACCAACCCAGGAATGGATTAACAAGCTGTGGTATATGTATACCATGGAATACTATTCAGCCATTAAAAAAAATGGAGACTTTACATCCTTCGTATTAACCTGGATGGACGTGGAAGACATTGTTCTTAGTAAAGCATCACAAGAATGGAGAAGCATGAATGCTATGTACTCAATTTTGATATGAGGACAATTAATGACAATTATGGTTATGGGGGGGAAACAGAAAGAGGGACGGAGGGAGGTGGGTGGGGCCTTGGTGTGTGTCACACTTTATGGGGGCAAGACATGATTGCAAGAGGGACTTTACCTAACAATTGCAATCAGTGTAACCTGGCTTATTGTACCCTCAATGAATCCCCAACAATAAAAAAAAAAAAAATCCAGCATCCTTTTCTAATTAGAACACTGAAGAGTATGGGCATAGGTGGCACATTTCTAAAACTGATTGAAGCTATCTATGACAAACCCACAGCCAATATTTTACTGAATGGAGTAAAACTGAAAGCTTTTCCTCTTAGAACTGGAACCAGACAAGGTTGTCCTCTGTCACCTTTATTATTCAACATAGTGCTGGAAGTTCTAGCCAATACAATTAGGCAAGACAAGGAAATAAAGGGAATCCAAATGGGAGCAGAGGAGGTCAAACTGTCCCTCTTTGCTGATGATATGATCTTATACTTAGAGAACCCCAAAGACTCAACCACAAGACTCCTAGAAGTCATCAAAAAATACAGTAATGTTTCAGGATATAAAATCAATGTCCACAAGTCAGTAGCCTTTGTATTCACCAATAACAGTCAAGATGAGAAGCTAATTAAGGACACAACTCCCTTCACCATACTTTCAAAGAAAATGAAATACCTAGGAATATACCTAACGCAGGAGGTGAAGGACCTCTATAAAGAAAACTATGAAATCCTCAGAAAGGAAATAGCAGAGGATATTAACAAATGGAAGAACATACCACGCTCATGGACGGGAAGAATCAACATTGTTAAAATGTCTATACTTCCCAAAGCAATCTACCTATTCAATGCCATTCCTATCAAAATACCAACATCATATATTCAAGATTTGGAAAAAATGATTCCGCGTTTTGTAGGGAACCAGAAAAAAACCCGTATAGCTAAGGCAGTTCTTAGTAATAAAAATAAAGCTGGGGGCATCACCATACCAGATTTTAGTCTGTACTACAAAGCCATAGTGGTCAAGACAGCATGGTACTGGCACAAAAACAGAGACATAGACACTTGGAATCGAATTGAAAAGTAAGAAATGAAACTAACATCTTACAACCACCTAATCTTTGATAAACCAAACAAGAACATACCTTGGGGGAAAGACTCCCTATTCAATAAATGGTGTTGGGAGAACTGGATGTCTACATGTAAAAGACTGAAACTGGACCCCCACCTTTCCCCACTCACAAAACTTGATTCAAGATGGATAAAGGACTTAAATTTAAGGCACAAAACAATAAAAATCCTCCAAGAAAGCATAGGAAAAACACTGGAAGATATTGGCCTGGGGAAAGACTTCATGAAGAAGACTGCCACGGCAATTGCAACAACAACAAAAATAAACAAATGGGACGTCATTAAACTGAAAAGCTTCTATACAGCTAAGGAGACAATAACCAAAGCAAAGAGACAACCTGCACAATGGGAAAGGATATTTGCATATTTTCAATCAGACAAAAGCTTGATAACTAGGATCTATAGAGAACTCAAATTAATCCACATGAAAAAAGCCAACAATCCCATATATCAATGGGCAAGAGACATGAATAGAACCTTCTCTAAAGATGACAGACGAATGGCTAACAAACACATGAAAAAATGTTCATCATCTCTATATATTAGAGAAATGCAAATCAAAACAACCCTGAGATATCATCTAACCCCAGTGAGAATGGCCCACATCACAAAATCTCAAAAATGCAGATGCTGGCGTGGATGTGGAGAGAAGGGAACACTTTTACACTGCTGGTGGGACTGCAAACCAGTACAACCTTTCTGGAAGGAAGTATGGAGAAACCTCAAAGCACTCAAGCTAGACCTCCCATTTGATCCTGCAATCCCATTACTGGGCATCTACCCAGAAGGAAAAAAATCCTTTTATCATAAGGACACTTGTACTAGACTGTTTATTGCAGCTCAATTTACAATCGCCAAAATGTGGAAACAGCCTAAATGCCCACCAACCCAGGAATGGATTAACAAGCTGTGGTATATGTATACCATGGAATACTATTCAGCCATTAAAAAAAAGGAGACTTTACATCCTTTGTATTAACCTGGATGGAAGTGGAAGACATTATTCTTAGTAAAGCATCACAAGAATGGAGAAGCATGAATGCTATGTACTCAATTTTGATATGAGGACAATTAATGACAATTAAGATTATGGGGGGGGCAGAAAGAGGGACGGAGGGAGGGGATGGGGCCTTGGTGTGTGTCACACTTTATGGGGGCAAGACATGATTGCAAGAGGGACTTTACCTAACAATTGCAATCAGTGTAACCTGGCTTATTGTACCCTCAATGAATCCCCAACAATAAAAAAAAAAAAAATTGATTCAAGATGGATAAAAGATTTAAATCTAAGGCATCAAACAATAAAAATCCTCAAAGAAAGTGTTGGGAAAACATTTGAAGATATCAGCCTGGGGAAAGATTTTATGAAGAAGACTTCTGTGGGAATTGCAACAACAAAAATAAACAAATGGGACTTAATTAAAATGAATAGCTTCTGTATAGCTAAGAAGACAACAACCAAAGCAAATAAACAAATTTCAGATGGGAAAAGATATTTGCATATTATGAATCAGACAAAAGCTTGATAACTAAGATCAACAGAGAACTCAAATTAATCAACATTAAAGAGCCAACAATCCCCATGTATCACTGGGCAAGAGACATGAATAAAACCTTCTCTAAGGAAGACAGATGAATGGCTAACAAACATATGAAAAAATGCTCATCATCCCTGATCATCAGAGAAATGCAAATCAAAACCACTAACCCCAGTGAGTATGACTCACATCACAAAGTCTCAAAGTTGCAGATGCTGGCGTGGATGTGGAAGAGAAGGGAACACTTTTACACTGCTGGTGGGACTGCAGATTAATACAGTCTTTTTGAAAGCAAGTATGGAGAATCTTCAAAGAACTGAAATTACACCTCCCATTTGATCCTACAATCCCATTACTGGAATCTACCTAGAGGAAAAAAAATCATTTTATCACAAGGACATTTGCATTAGACTGCTTATCACAGCTCAATTTACAATCGCCATAACGTGGAAAGAACCTAAATGCCCAGCTACCCAGGAATGGATTAACAAGCTGTGGTATACGTATACCTTGACTATATGTATACATACATGTATAATACAGTCATTAAAGAAGATGGAGACTTTATATCTTTGTATTAACTTTGATGGAGGTGGAACACATTCTTCTCAGTAAAGTATCCCAAGAATGGAGAAGCAAGAATCCAATGTACTTAATTCTAATATGAAGGCAATATATAAACTAACACAAGGGCTGGGATAGGAGGATAAGTGAGCTGGGAAAGGGGAGGAGAGAGAGTGATGGAGGTCACGGTGGCGTATGGTCCCCCCTCTTAGGGGCAGGACACAGTTATAAGAGAGACTTTACCTAACAATCGCAATCAGTGTAACCTAATTCTTTGTACCCTCAATGACTCCTGAACAATAAAAAAAAAAAAAAGATACACATTCTTCTTAGTAAAGCATCACAAGAATGGGAAAAAAGTATCCAATGTACTCAATACTAATATGAAATCAATTAACCAATATATAAACAACTACAAGCCCAAACAAAAGAAAAATACAAGCACAGTCTAGCAAGGGGGGGAGGGAAAGGGAAGGGGGAGGAGGGAGGACAATTGGTCGGATCTCATCTAATGTGCATAATGTGAGGGCATTTAGCACACCCACTGGATGAAGGGCCCAATTATAACTTGAACTTTATCTTAGAAATGAAAACAATGTAACCTAAACATTTGCACCCTCATATCAATCTGAAATTGAAAAAAAAATGAAAAACATTGACTAAGTGATCTAAGAACAGCCAACTCTAATATGAGTGTTCTGTCATCTTTGTCACTATGGAATGGAAGAAGCACAGGGCTGACTGAGGACCAGACCCTGGCGAGCACCCCCTCCCCAGAGGGACTCTACAGAGGAAAAGGCAGGTGGTAGCAGAGGTTCCCCTGCTGAAGGCAAGGCTGGTGTTGGCAGAAGTGGGGGCGAGGGGCGTGTGCTGCAGAGCGGTGTGGAACAACCCACGCATTTGCTCGTTTTAGAACAAATCAGTGCTTCTTAGACATATGTGCTGAAGAAGCCTCCCCCTGGAATTTTCCAGAGGACTACAGAGCTGAGGACTACTCTCAGCATAAAAACACCAAGTCTACATTTTGCTTTGTCTTGATACAAAGAATCTCAAGACTAGAAGTTTCTTTCCATAGGGATTTCCAATCTCTGTTTTTCTCTCTCTCTCTTTCATAATATTAGTGCTATGCACTGTGTGTTTAGAGCAAATTTTCATGGTGCATCTGAACATACCATGTGGATATTTGATCTGCCTTTTGGCATTTTTACAACCCCCAAAAAGAACTCAGCTAATAAGAAGCCTGGGAAACATGGTAAAGAAAGGGAAGAGCAGAATACCCAGTGGCCTAGAGCTGAACAACTACCTTCTGCTTACACCCTTGCGGGGAGGTCCTACTCTCCTCACTTCACAGAAGCACAAACTGTGCCTTCAAGAGTCAAATGTCTTCTCCAGGGGCATTTAGCTAGGACAGGACAGAGCTGGGATTTACTCATTTCACAACACTTTCATTCCTGTTTTCAGATGAGGAAACTGAAGTAGGATGATGGTGCTAGAAGAGCCTGGCTTTGACTTTGAGGATAGGTCAACACTTTCTTCCAGGTATCACAGCAGCCTGTCGATCTGAGAAGTACCATCTCCTCCCCCGACTCCTGATACACACAACCCAGGGAAGGCTCTGGGGAATTCTCTGTTCTACCTTTGCAACTTTTCTATAAATGGAAGATTATTCCAGAATAAAAAGTTAATTTTTTTTAAATGGCACATATTCACTATCATTGCTCTCAAAACTCTTTATTTTTTTTTTTTGTGGAGGGGGGACAGAGTCTTACTTTTTTGTTGCCCTCAGTAGAGTGCTGTGGTGTCACAGCTCACAGCAACCTCCAACTCTTGGGCTTAAGCAATTCTCTTGCCTCAGCCTCCCAAGTAGCTGGGACTACAGACACCTGTCACAACGCCCAGCTTTTTTTGTTGTTGCAGTTGTCACTGCTGTTTTAGCTGGCCTGGACCAGGTTTAGGGCCGGCACCCTACTCACTGAGCCACAGGCGCCACCCTGCTCTCAAAACTCTTTTGTGTACTATAAATAAACAAGACGAAAATTTTTATTTTGATAAAAATAAAAAAGCATTCCTGAGTATGCTTTGTAATATACATAATGCATCAATACAATAGCACATACACAAGTTGTGTTCATTTCTTAGGGCTGCCATAACAAAGTGCCATAAACTACATGCCTTAAGCCAACAGAAATTTATTGCCTCAAAGTTTGAAGGTTAAATGTCCAAAGTAAGGTGTCAGCAGCACCATCCTCTCTTTGAAGGCTCTAGGGGAGAATCTGTTTCATGCCCTTTGCTTAGCACCTGGTATTGCCAGGAATTCTTGGTGTTCCTTGGCTTGTACACCTCAACACGTCCGTCACTCCAGTCTCCACGCCATTGTCACACGGCATTCTCCTTGTATGTCTCTCTCTGTGTAGCTTCTCCTCTTCTTATGAGGACACCAGTCATATTATTAAGGGTCCATCCTACTCCAGTATAACTTTGTCTTAACTATATCTACAACTTCCCTATTTCCAAATTAGGCCACATTCTCAGGTTCCAGAAGGACAAATTTGGGGGAGGGGAACACCAGCTAACCCAGTAGAGTCTGCCCTCTGGTCTCCCAAAATTCATGTCCATCCCACATGCAAAACATGTTCATCTAATCCCAAATTCCCCATAAGTTTTAAGCTATTCCAATATCAACTCTAAGACCAAACATCCCATCTAAATGTCACCAACTCCAAAAGCTCCAAATTGCATTATCTAAACCAGTTATGGGTGAGACTTGGAGTATGGACAAAATTCCTATCTGTGGACCTGTGAAATCAGAAAACAAATTATCTGCTTCCAAAATCCCATGGTGGACAGGTATAGGATAGACATTTCCATTCCCAAAGAAGAGAAATAGGAAGGAAAGAAACATGTCACAGATCCCAAGCAAGTCTGAAACCCAGTATATAAGTCTTGATAATAGTCTAGGTTCATTAGTCTAGTCTTGCTATTTTTATATTTGTTTTGAAATTTCCAAAATTAAAAAAACATAGAAAGAAAGTAGCCCCTCTTTTTCTAACATAAGAAGACAGACTTATTACAGAAAAAAATGCAAACAATAAATATCACTTCTAAGTCGATGACCCAGAAGTAACCCACTGTTCATGTATGGTCTATTTTCACATATATGTAAAATTCATTTTTTCTTATTTTATAATTTTTCTATATTATACCTATACTACATGTGTGAAATAAAGGGAAAACTATGTATATTAAATATATATGGGATTCTACTTACATTGTCCAAGAAATTTGTGTCCTGTGCCACATATTTCTTAGCCATTGTCACAAATAGCTTTATTGGAAGAGGCAACCACAGTTTCAAGCAATATCCAGCCACTAGCCACTGAGCCTCACTGAGAGATCTATGGGATGGGAAATATTTCTAAGAATAGAATGAAAAGGTACCTCTTCAAATGAAGGTCGTGGGTCTTTCAGGGTTTCAGTACAGTGACTTGCATTCTTTCTTTTTTCTCTGGGTGAATATAATGGAAGCTCTAAAGAGAATAAACTCAGAAATACCATGTATATCATCACAATATTGCAATGGAAAGTAACCATAGAAGTAATTCTTTGAGCTAAGATTTCCCCTGATGTCAGAATCTATAGAGTTGTTTTAAGTATTGAGTTAAAATTCTAGAACTGTATATTATCTGGGACAGGCATTACTTCAACAAATAAATTCAATGAGATTTAAAATAAAACATCACTATTTATGACTAGGGGCAAATTAGGATTAAATCAAACTGGTTAATAATACAATGTTGAAAATTATAAAATTATTCAAAAAACTCATAAAATTCCATCTACATAATTATATCTCCCAAAACTTGCTCAATATACACACTTCATAGTTAGGATTTCCCAGCTTGACAAAGAGTGAGACTCCATCTCCGATAAAAATAGAAAAACTAGCCAGGAATATTGATGGGCGCCTATAGTCCCAGCTACTCAGGAGGCGGAGGCAGGAGGATCAGTTGGACTCCTCCTTGAGGTTGTGTGAGCTATGATGCCACCGCATTATACCCAGGGCTGCAGAGTAAGACTCCATCTCAAATAGATAAGTAAATAAGTAAAAAACAGAGTGAGGATTTGGTAATAACATTTAAGTGTAACTATTTAATAATATGTTTTATTTTAGAAAGTAAAATAAAATCACAGCTAAATGCAAAAATTCCAGAAATCTAACATCAATCACTCCCATTCTGTTGGACCAGGCATTCTTTGCCCATGTCTGTTTTATTAACCATTCATCTCTGTGTAACTCTATGAAATGTGTTTTGGCTTGGGCATAGAAAATCCATTTAGCCATTAATAGTCTAGTTGCAAGTTATGTTATTCATTCACAAGAGTAATAACAGTGTGCTGTGATTTTTTTCCAGCATTTCCCCCTTAATTTTATTGGCTAATAAAATCCAAACACTGGAAGCTTTTGCCCAGAAAGTGGCGCCAAAGGAGAGCAGCTACCCACCCAGACCCCCAGGGGCTTTCCAAGTAGGACCTCAGAGTCCTGAGTGAGGCCCCAGAGGAGAGAGGAAGTCCTGCTCTCCAACAGCCAGGCTTCCCTATAAGGTCAGCCAGAGGATTTCCTTATGTCTTCCTGACTGAAAGAAGGAAATTCAGATCTCTCTCTAGTTTTGGAAATTTAAAATGGTGGTATCACTGCAGCACATCGCTTCATTCAATTCTTTTATTCAAATGTTCTTTTTCTTCAAAACCTCAATAAGCAATTTGGAGCAAATATTATGTAAATTGTTGGGTGTATAGACAGAAGCTCATGATTCAATTATAGCACAACCTAATGAATTCCCTGATGAGCTGCCCACAAAGTACCCAGGAGCTCAGAGCAGAATTAGCACAAACTCAGCTAAACTAAGTTTTAAAAAGATAAACAGCTAACTAGTATACTTATTCATAAAAACAATTGTCAAAAAGTTTCCACTTACAGTATTATAAAATTATAGGTAGAGATACATATAACAGAGGGTGCCAAAAATATATATACACATTTTATGATAGAAGAAGCTATATTAAAATTGTAATTCTGGCAGCGCCCATAGCTCAGTAGGTAGGGCACCAGCCACATACACTGAGGCTGGCGGGTTCAAACCCAGCCTGGGACTGCTAAAACAACAATGACAACTACAACCAAAAGATAGCCAGGGGTTGTGGCGGGTGCCTGTAGTCCCAGCTACTTGGGAAGCTGAGGCAAGAAAATCGCTAAAGCCCAGGAATTTGCTGTGAGCTGTGATGCCATAGCACTCTACTGAGGGCGACATAGTGAGACTCTGTCTCAAAAAAAAAAAATTGTAATGCTGAATACATATCTATAACAAAAGATGAATATAAGTCATGTTTGAGCACCTCTTGGAATTGCAGAAGTCAAACGTGACTTGAGTATTACAATTTTTTTTACTTTTTTATTTTTTTTGAGACAGAGCCTCACTCTGTCACACTGGGTAGAATACGGTGACATCATCATAGTTCACAGCAACCTCAAACTCTTGGGCTGAAGCGATCCTCCTGCTTGAGCCTCCAGAATAGCTGGGTCTATAGGCCAGTTTTTCAATTTTTAGTAAAGACCAATTTCACTCTTGCTCAGGCTGATCTCCAACTCCTCAGCTTAAGCGATCCACTTGCCTTGGCCCCCAGAGTGCTAGGATTGCAGGCGTGAGGCACCGCACCCAGCCAAGTATTACAATTTTAATATAGTTTTCTTTCCTAAAATGTGTATACATTTTTTGGGGCACCTCAGCCCCAACAGACAAAACAGTGAAAGGCATACATAGACAATTAACACAAGAAAAAATAAAAATGATAAAAGATTCTCAGTTTTAAAGGATTCTCTATTTTATGAACCTTCAAAGACACAAAAATTAAAGGAATGAAAAGAAAAATTTATAAAATTCAGTTCTCTGAAGTCTGCAGGAAAACTAAAACTCCACTTAATCCAGTAGCAAGGTAAATTTATACAAATCTGTAGGAAGATAACTAGGCTATCAGACACAAGGCTAGTAATCATGACCTCTAAGTTTTATTGGCTAATAAATAAGCATTCCCAGTTCCACAGAATTCATCCTAAGGAAATAACCGATGAAGGAAAGAAACTATATATATAAAGATGTTTGTCACCATGTGTTTATAGTAATGATAAACTATAACTAATACAGGAGGAACATTTCAGTAGATTATGAAAAATAATTACAAAGTCTCCATAACAACATAAAAAATGGTTTACTTCTTAATATAAAATGTAACAAAAGGAAAACATGCAATTATACATGTATCGTACATAGTAGATACAACTCATGCACTCAGATCCAGGGGAGGCTCCAGCAGCAAAACCCTGCTTTAGGCCCAATAATCCCACCGTTGGTATTAATCAGCCCTTCCCCTTACGTGTCCTTCTTCCCAGCCACCCCACTCTTGTCATCCTCTGCTTTCTTTATTCCATTTTAAGATTCTTCTTTACCTCTCAGTACCACCACTTCCCAAAGGGCAGAAACTGTGAGAACTACGAGACTATGAAACCATGAGAAAACTCATTTTTGTAACCACCTACCCCAACCAGCCTCTAACACAGTGATTTTCAACCCCTGTGCTATGGAAATTTTTAAAGATCGTTCATTAAATTATTTTCAAAGGAAGTTCAAAGCATAGGCTTGGTGCCTGTAGCTCATGTGGCTAAGGCGCCAGCCACATACACCAGAGGTGGTGGGTTCAAATCCAGCCTGGGCCTGCCAAACAACAATGACAACTACAACCAAAAAATAGCTGGGTGTTGTGGTGGGCGCCTACTTGGGAGGCTGAGGCAAGAGAATCGCTTAAGCCGAGGAGATGGAGGTTGCTATGAGCTGTGATGCCACGGCATTCTACCAAGGATGACAGCTTGAGGCTCTGTCTCAAAAAAAGAAAAAAGAAGTTCAAAGCACAGTGAGTATATTCTTTTTTTACCCTTTCTTTTTTTGATCAACGTCACTTAAGTGTGCAGCGGAAGTTTAACTATAGGTTCACGTGTGCCATGAGATAAAAAAATTGGAAAACACTGTTCTAACAAGTTCACTAAAGTCATGATTTATTTCATTTATTTAATGTAAAAACATCTATCAGAGACGATGCAGAGAAATAAAAATGATTTTTTCTAATTTCCTTTTATGTCTTGCTTTAAAACTTTTTTTAAAAAGTTGAAGCCAGTTTCTGTACACGATTTCACTGGGGAATCTGGAATCAATCTCTGGTCATTCACTTTCCATATAAATAAGTGCATTAACCTGAAGTAAGAAGGTTTGTTTATAAACTTGAGACAAGTCACTTTTGGGAAAAAAGTAAGAAAGGGACCTTATTCTATAGATGCTCTAACTTCTCCTAAAGCTGCAGTAGTCCTGTAAATGAGAAAGAAGACAAAGACCCAGACACCAATCTGAGCATGACTGTGCTGTGCACCATCACTGGTAGAGGTCTGACCATCAGATACAGGGCCAGGGCATCTGAACGCCCCAGGGATCTGGACACCCACACGTTTTTCACTGTAAGCTATGATGAGCCTGAAGGGCCACACTCGGCAGGGTAGTGCAGGACCTACCTTGGATATGATTCAAGTTCTCAGTGAAGCTTCATATATTTCCTTTCTTCCTATTGTCAGTAATACTCAAAACTATTCCAGTTTTGAGATATGGCCTTTAAAGGAATTCATTTTGAATAGCACAAAATTGTATAATTATTTTACAATTCCATTGCAATTTTTAACAGATCCAAGTCTGCTACATCATTATTAGGTAATAATGATATTAGTAATGACAGCTAATATTGATAGTTTGTTTACTACATGCCAGATAAGGAGCTAGGCAACTCGGAAGATGATTAGGCCCACTAGTCTGCTAATTCATATGTATTACTTATTTAGTATTAAAAAAAATTCTAGGGTAGTGCCCATAGCTCAGTGGGTAGGGCGCCAGCCACATACACCCAGGCTGGCAAGTTCAAACCTGTCCCAGGCCAGTTAAACAACAATGACAACTGCAACAAAAAAGAATTACCCGGGTGTTATGGTAGGCACGTGTAGTCCCAGCTACTTGGGAGGCTGAGGCAAGAGAATCACTTAAGCCCAAGAGTTTGAGGTTGCTGTGAGCTGTGATGCCATAGCACTCTACTGAGGGTGACATAGTGAGACTCTGTCTCAAAAAAAAAAATTTTTTTTCTAAGAATTTCAGGTGACCCACAGTTTGGAAGCAGATAAGTCCCATTTAGCTCCCAGAATATATGTTGGATGCACAAATCCTAGAGCAATTCCCACATTTCCACATGGCAATATTAGGTAGGAGCTGAATTTTGAGGCTCCTTTAGATAGGGCATGTACTTCCTAGCTCAACACAGTCCCCTCTGCTCCCTATTGGGCTTATACCCAGCCTCTTTATTCATTTACCTAGCTCACTTGTCAACCCCCACACTTACACATGATGCCTGCAATTCAGACTCTGCCTCTAGAATGATATGATTCCAATAAGCAGACATAATATGACCAGGGACATTGAAGATCATATAGCCTAATAGTTTCCCCACCTTTTCATTGCAATGAAGTATTTCTTCTGATAAAATCTCACACAAAGGTCCATCTCTAAACCAAAAAGAGGAGCTCTTCAGGCTGAGGATGGGGAAACTCCCAACAAGTACCCCACCTGCTTGGCTCCGCATCTATCCCCTGCACCCCTCAACACCTTAGGGAGGTTGGCGACGCAGTTCAACCCTGCCATTCCAAAGCGGAGTGGACAAACAAGGGACGTCATCTAGCCTCAGTCACACAGCTGGTTAGTGGTGAAGTACCAAAATCTGATAGATAATTCAGTATTTGGCAGTTCTTTCCATTAAAAAATTGTTGAATTAAAAAAAAAAAGTGTTGAGGGAGACGCCTGTGGCTCAAAGGAGTAGGGTGCTGGCCCCATATGCCAGAGGTGGCGGGTTTAAACCCAGCCCCAGCCAAAAAATAAATAAATAAATAAAAATAAATTTTAAAAAGTGTTGAATTTATTGAAAGTAAAAAATAATAACAATGACTAATAATGATGGATAATTATTTATCTAATTCTTTTTTTAAAGCTGTCTTGTTTTCCATGTTATACACCACCAGGTACCCTTATTAGAAAGCTTAATAGTCAAGTATAAAATCATGAAAGTACATGGTTTTAGAGCTGAAAGGAACATTGAAACTTTTTTTCATTCCACCTCCTTATTTTATAGGAGGAATTTCCCTCGTAAGTGCTCCAACTCACCGTCATGCTCAATATATCAAGCACATACTGTTACATCTGGACTGGATGGTCAGAAGCCAGAACTTTCTATTTTAACCAGTTCCTCCATGAAAATCAGGAATAGTTAACATATAAACTAAAGTTGTGATTTTTTTCTCTTTGTAGATTTTCTTCCATTTTTGACGCACACGCTCTCAGCTGGGAAATCAAACATCTCTTTACATCAGAGAGTGCATTTATAAACTTCTGGGGAGATTGCTAGCTCTAGGCTGAACTTTTCCAAGAGAATTCAAGTCACAGAGTTTTATCTTTAAATTTCCAATTCATTGCATTGTAGACCAACGCTTTGATAAAATACAATAAAAATCAAATTACTAGGCATGAAATCTTAAAAGACACAAGATACAAACTCATTTTCATTATTATAAATATAAAATTACTCTATCAAGTTACTCTATAACAGTTTCTAAATGCCTGATTCCTATTCCTGTACTTACCCCAACTTGTACCATTAACAATCACTTCATGCACTAATCCTGGAGCTCCAGAATAGCTCTGGGGCAAAGCATCACCCAGATGGTTGGTTTAGATACCGGGTAGGTTAGTGAGGACACCCATGTGAACCAGTAATGCTTCCACCATTTAACCCCAGCCCCAATCGGCCATTGTGAAAATTTGGTTGTGGTCCCCACGTGCCTGGGGTGTGGTCATCACAAGGTCAGTTCATGGGAAAACAAAGTACCCAACCTTCTGATTGTACTACTTAGAGAAGAGTGGAGAAGTGTCCAGAGCACAGAAGGCTTATAAAATGAATTAAGGAATTCTGAGACTTCATCCTGAAAGCAATGGGAAGTTGTTTAAAAAAAAAAAAAACAAATAAAACTTGAATCATAGTGGGTTTTAAGAAAATAGGTCTGGGGCATCACCATACCAGATTTTAGTCTGTACTACAAAGCCATAGTGGTCAAGACAGCATGGTACTGGCACAAAAATAGAGACATAGACACTTGGAACTGAATAGAAAACCAAGAAATGAAACTAGTATCTTGTAACCACCTAATCTTTGATAAACCAAACAAGAATATACCCTGAGGGAAAGACTCTCTATTTAATAAATGGTGTTGGGAGAACTGGATATCCACATGTAAAAGACTGAAACTGGACCCATACCTTTCCCCACTCACAAAAATTGATTCATGATGGATAAAGGACTTAATTTAAGGCATGAAACAATAAAAATCCTCAAAGAAAGCATAGGAAAAACACTGGAAGATATTGGCCTGGGGAAAGACTTCATGAAGAAGACTGCCATGGCAATTGCAACAACAACAAAAATAAACAAATGGGACTTCATTAAACTGAAAAGCTTCTGTACAGCTAAGGACACAATAACCAAAGCAAAGAGACAACCTACACAATGGGAAAGGATATTTGCATATTTGAATCAGACAAAATCTTGATAACTAGGATCTATAGAGAACTCAAATTAATCCACATGAAAAAAGCCAACAATCCCATATATCAATGGGTAAGAGACATGAATAGAACCTTTCCCCACCCCTGAAGAAGGCAGACAAATGGCTAACAAACATAATGTTCATCATCCCTATCTATTAGAGAAATGCAAATCAAAACCACCCTGAGATACCATCTAACCCCAGCAAGAATGGCCCACATCACAAAATCTCAAAACTGCAGATGCTGGCGTGGATGTGGAGAGAAGGGAACACTTTTACACTGCTGGTGGGACTGCAAACTAGTACAACCTTTCTGGAAGGAAGTATGAAGAAACCTCAAAGCACTCAAGCTAGACCTCCCATTTGATCCTGCAATCCCATTACTGGGCATCTACCCAGAAGGAAAAAAATCCTTTTATCATAAGGACACTTGTACTAGACTGTTTATTGCAGCTCAATTTACAATTGCCAAAATGTGGAAACAGCCTAAATGCCCACCAACCCAGGAATGGATTAACAAGCTGTGGTATATGTATACCATGGAATACTATTCAGCCATTAAAAAAATGGAGACTTTACATCCTTTGTATTAACCTGGATGGAAGTGGAAGACATTATTCTTAGTAAAGCATCACAAGAATGGAGAAGCATGAATCCTATGTACTCAATTTTTATATGAGGACAATTAATGACAATTAAGGTCACGATGGGTGTGGGGGAAGGGGAGAGCAGAGAGAGAAAGAAGGAGGCAGGGATGGGGAAAGGAAGAGCAGAGAGAGGGAAGGAGGGAGGGGGTGGGGCCTTGGTGTGTGTCACACCTTTTGGGGGCAAGACATGATTGCAAGAAGGACTTTACTTAACAAATGCAATCAGTGTAACCTGGTTTATTGTACCCTCAATAATCCCCAAGAATAAAAAAAGAAAAGAAAATAGGTCTGTCTGCAATATAAAGCATGGCTTGGGAGGAAAACAAGATCCATTAGGAGGCGTGGGGAAAGTTTCAGAAGAGGCTGACATGGCCTAAACTCAGGAAGCTGCAGCAGGCATGGCGATACAGCTTGGAGAGGAAGGCGGGCTCCTGGTTATTGACTGGATGGGGGTGACAAAGGAAAGCGTGGAATCAACAGTGAGACCCAGGTTTGGGCTTGAACAATCAGATGGCTAGTGAAGCTATTCCCTAGGATGGAAGCCCAGAAAGAGGAGGGAACTGAAAACAATGAGTCCAGTAGGATGGGCCGTGTTTGGGCTTTCCTGAGCCTGCGCTGTTGTTCACGATGGTCTATTACATGGATTGCTCTGCCCTTAGGTTCACTCATCAAATCACAACCATAAAAGGGCTTATTAAAAACTTTGAAGCAACATGGGGAAATAAATGTATTAAATAATATTAGGTAAAGTAATAAAAATGCAAATTAAAACAAGGTAAAGTTCTTCCTCTGTTAAATTGGCAAAAAAATTTTTTTTAATTAAAAAACCCTAAACTGCCAAGGGTGTGGGAAGGCTGGCACGCTCATACACTGCAGGTGGCAATATAAATCGGTACAAACATTTTGGAAGAAATTTGGCAAGATATATCAAGAATCACTTAAAAAGTTTGTATCCTATGATACAATTCTACTTCTGTAATTCTACTTCTGGAAATCTATTCTATGGAAATAACTCACAATGTGGGGAAAAACACTGTGTAAATATACACAACATTATTTATCACATCAGAAACTGGAAAGAAATAAAATGTCCAATAATAAAAGAGTTTGGTTAATCAAATAATGACCAGTGTATTTGCTGCGTTCTGATGTATAATGAAAATTATGGCCATGAAAACTGCTCAGTAAGGAAGAACAAAGCTCGTGCTATAATGTTAGGTATGTATGTATAATATATGTCTGCTAGTATCCCAATTACGTAAATAATTTCTATAATCAAAAGACTGAAAGGAGGGGTGGTGCCTGTGGCTCAAGGGTGTAGGGCGCTGGCCCCATATGCCAGAGGTGGCGGGTTCAAGCCCAGCCCTGGCCAAAAACTGCAAAAAAAAAAAAAAAAAAGAGCTTAATAAAGGGTTTCATTAAAAAAAAAAAAGACTGAAAGGAAATGATAATTATTAGACTAGTGTGACGGGTTCATAGATAACTTCTAAAATTTCTTTAATGAATTTCCCCAAATTTATTATAAATGTTTAAAATGTGTATGTAATAGAAACCATAGTGTATTATGAAGAAAAAAATGTTAAGTGAAAAAAGTAAGATAAAAAAATGATATCTATCTTTGTTAGTTACAAATAAATGTGTATGTTTGTTCATGGACCAAGAATGGAAAAGATTATAGGTAAAACAAAATGTTTGATTTGTCTGGATGAAAAATTTTCATGATTTTTCATTATAATTACAATATTATTAATATTTATGAAATTATATTCATTTAAATCCATCTATCAATCTGCAAAACCCATCTTAAAGACTTCCTCTTTACTTAAGGCTTTCCTTATCTTCTGACTAAATATTAGGACTTCTTCAAACCACTATAGTACTTGATTTTAGCTCTTGTCATTAGTGATGAAATGGTTCTCAAACTTTACTGAGTATCAAAACATCTGTAGGTGATTTCTGGGCATCATCCCCAGAGTTTCTGATCTCGGATGCCTAGGTTAGGGTCCAAGAATTTGCATTTCTAATAATTTCCCTGGGGATGCAGATGCTGCTAGTCTGGGGACTGAACTTTGAAAGTCATTATAGTGACAGGTGCAGAAGCCATAGGATACCCACCCCCAGGACCGTGTCTATTCTTTTCCTTCTTCAATCCTTCCCCAGGGTTGATCAATCCAAGGAGAAGAGATAATTAATTTGAAGTGTACCATTCAGAATATATCATGCCCTAGGGCACATAATTGGTCCAAAAAGCAGGCAAGATGCTAGACCAATCAGAGCCCTTCCCCATGATTTTTCAGAGCTGTTAAGATGTAGAGTCTAGATTTTACCTAAATTTGTCTCTCCAGTGATTATAATAGTATTGACTTATAGAGGTACTGAAACAGTTTCTTGAATGGGCCTGAAGTTGCCTTCAAACGACATTTGAAGCAGGTCCCAGAGCTCTGGGTAGCTAGGAGAGCCTTTGTCTCTTCCCTGGGCAGTTTCTTCTGTAAGGCCAGGACCCTTCTGGGTCATGAGCAGAGATGCACAGGTTTTGCTCATGATGGCAACTACAGTGTGGGTTATAACTGAGTGCTAAATTTGAAGCTTCCAGTTAGAATTATAGAAGCCACTTTTACACCAAAAAGGCCCTGAAATGCAGCCATTTCCACAAAAGCTGCTTATTTTCAACTAAGAAGGGGGCCCTTCTTGTGTATTTTTTATAGGAACCCAATATCAAAACTAAGGTCAAGGGCCCCAGGATTGCCATGCACCTGGAACCTGTGAAAATTCCCATATTCCAACAGACCCTCATTCCTAGAGCACAGCCTGGAACCAAGAGCAGAGAGAGAATCACTGGAACGATTTGAGTTCCCTTGGAAGCTGATGGACAACCTCACAGCCCTCTGCTTTGGGCTCTGACCTAGCCTGTTTACAAGAGGCTAGGCCCCTCAATTCCCGACGTGTCCCTAGTCCATTAGAAATGCTTGCCACAGAGAATTTCACTTTCTAAGAAATGACCAGCCTAGAAGGGAGTGCTCAGCCTATTTCCGGGGAAGGATGTTTAGCTGATTGTTTTTGCAGAAAGAGGTGACTGCTTTGTCCTTGGATGGCATCTCAGCATTATGAGGCACTGGGTTGCTATAATTCTGACCTCTGCTACTAAGAGGTAAGTCAGCTTGAACATACTGCAGTGGGGCAAGGAGGTGTATCAGAAAGTATGGCTGTAATTGGAGAGGGTGATGAGGGTCAAGACAGGGTCCTGTGTTGGAAGAAAGGGCAACACGGTTGGAGACGCTGTGGGGGTGGGATCACAGGGTGCCAAGCCTGCTCAGCAGCCTGAGTCCTTCCAGCACCACCCACGTGGCCCCCACCCCCCAGCTCCCAGCATGTCCTTCTTCCCTCCTTGGCTGTTAAATTCTGAGGCAAGGAGATTCCAAATGCTGACTACATCTTCCTTGGCCCATTTCAGCTTTTGGCAAATAAATTAGTGCCATTCCCCAGAAAGCTTTTCTTGAACTTCATAAAGTTAGCAAAGAGGAGAAGTGTTAACAGTATGATCTGTTGAGTCCCAAATTCTAATCCCAGCCCTGACACTAACCCAGCTTTTTCACTCCATGAAGTTCTGCCAAAATCAAAAGAGAAGGTCTGTGCCAGACACAAGTAGTTTCAGCTGAACAAGCACTCCAGGGGTCACAGAGCACTGCTATGTTCGCAAAATGTTCTCCTTCAGAACTGGCTTTGGGCTGCTGGTGGCAGTGTATATGGATGACACAGTCAAAGGAGCATGGAAATTATTTTTCTTTGGTAAACAAATATTTCAGTGTTAATGCTGAATTAAATCAGAATTTCCAAGAAGAGAGGTGACACTCATTTATTAAAACAAGAGAGAGGCTAGGTGTGGTGGCCCACACCTGTAATCCTTTTTTTTTTTTTGAGACAGAGTCTCACTTTATCGCCCTCCGTAGAGTGCTGTGGCATCACACAGCTCACAGCAACCTCCAGCTCTTGGGTTTAGGTGATTCTCTTGCCTCAGCCTCCCTAGTAACTGGGACTACAAGGGCCTGCAACAACGCCCGGCTATTTTTTTGTTGCAGTTTGGCCGGGGCCAGGTGTGAATCCACCACCCTCAGTATATGGGGCCACTGCCCTACTCACTGAGCCACAGGTGCCGCCCCACACCTGTAATCCTAACACTCTGAAAGCCCGAGGCAGGAGGATTGCTTGAGATCAGAAATTGGAAAGCAGCCTGAGCAGGAGGGAGACCCTATCCCCACACAGACACACACCCGGCATGGAAGAAAGAGAGGGAGGGAAAGAGAGAGATAAAGAGAAGAAAAAATTAGCTGGGCATGGTGGCCCATGCCTGCAGTCCCAGCCACTTGGGAAGCCAAGACAGGAGGATCTCTTGGGCCCAGGAAACTGAGGTTGCAGTCAGCTACCAAGCCGCCATTGCCCTCTAGCTAGGGCAACAAAGTGAGACTGTCTCAAAAGAACAGAGGAAGAGGTAAGGCACAATTCTGGACTATCCTCTTTTTGTGCAGTTTTTTTTTTTTTTTGGCCAGGGCAGGGTTTGAACCTGCCACCTCCAGTATATGGGGCTAACGCCCTACTCCTTGAACCACAGGCGCCCCCTAGACTATCCTCTTCTAATAAGAAGCAAAATCATTTATCCTCAGCAGCTGGGGAAAAAAATCAAGGTTTGGGAGGACTCCCAACTCACATTCTTGAGTGTCTATTATATGTCTAATTCTTTCTAAAAACACTATTGCATTTAATTCCCACAATCAACCTATAAATCAGGTAGTGTGATAACCATTTCCCAAATGAGGAAGCTGAGATTTAGATTCCCAAAGGAATGTGTAAGCAAATTTGGATATAGTAAAGTTCAGACTATAGAAATATTCATACTTTGAGAAATAAGGAAAAAAATGATGTTGATTCCTGTATATTTGTGTAGGATTCTAGAGTTTGGGAAGCACACTTACATGTATTATTTTCATGTCCTACTCAGAATGGCTCTTTCAGAGGGATAGTAAGTTTCCCTTGGTGAGCCAGGAAAACTGAGAGTGAGGGAGAAGAGATTTGACACCTGGAAACTAAGATTTGAACCTTACCCACTGAGTCACAGGCGCCACCCCCATATACTGAGAGTGGTGGGTTCAAACCCAGCCCTGGCCAAATTGCAACAACAAAAAAATAGCCGGGCATTGTGGCGGGCACCTGTAATCCCAGCTACTCAGGAGGCTGAGGCAAGAGAATCGCCTAAGCCCAAGGATTTGGAGGTTGCTGTGAGCTGTGACACTATGGCACTCTACCGAGGGTTAATAAGTGAGACTCTGTCTCAAAAAAAAAAAAAATTTAAATATGGGACTGAGTCCAGACCCAGTTCCTTTTTCAGAGAGGGAGGCTCTATTAAAAAAATAGTTTTGATAAGAAAGAGAAGGGCACTCCCAGGAGAGAGATGGCTGGCCACAGTGGCTCACACATAATCCCAAAACTTTTGGGAGTCCATGGCAAGAGGATAGCTTGAGGGAAAGAGTTTGAACCTGAGAGATAAAGGGACCAGGAAAAAAGGCCCTGAGAGGAGAGGTTACACCCTAAACTTTAGGGTGTAGGGCAGAGTCTAAGATCCACACGGACAGGTTATACTGACACACAGAGTCACATGTGCCAGGCCTGGAGCCAAACTACCTGGATTTGAACCCAGATTCTGCCACTTAGCCTACCGTGCTTCAGTTTCCTCTTCTGTACATGGTGATAATAATAGTACTCATGCCTCCTTCACAGAGAATGTTGTGAAGAGTCGATATAGGAAAAGAACTTGGGAGAGGGCCTGAGGCATATAGATTATTATTCCTTCTATTACTTCTTCTACTGCTGGAGAGTCTGAGGGATGTGGCTGAGCTAACAAGGGGTTCTTAGAATCTCCTGTTGCAGCCAATAGATTACAGCTTATCATCAAAAAAGTCATCCATCATGATCAAGTAGGCTTCATCCCAGGGATGCAAGGCTGGTTTAACATACGCAAGTCCATAAACGTTATCCACCATATTAATAGAGGCAAAAATAAAGATCACATGATCCTCTCAATAGATGCAGAAAAAGCATTTGATAAAATCCAACATCCTTTTCTAATTAGAACACTGAAGAGTATAGGCATAGGTGGCACATTTCTAAAACTGATTGAAGCTATCTATGACAAACCCACAGCCAATATTTTACTGAATGGAGTAAAACTGAAAGCTTTTCCTCTTAGAACTGGAACCAGACAAGGTTGTCCTCTGTCACCTTTACTATTCAACATAGTGCTGGAAGTTCTAGCCAATACAATTAGGCAAGACAAGGAAATAAAGGGAATCCAAATGGGAGCAGAGGAGGTCAAACTCTCCCTCTTTGCTGACGACATGATCTTATACTTAGAGAACCCCAAAGACTCAACCGCGAGACTCCTAGAAGTCATCAAAAAATACAGTAATGTTTCAGGATATAAAATCAATGTCCACAAGTCAGTAGCCTTTGTATACACCAATAACAGTCAAGATGAGAAGCTAATTAAGGACACAACTCCCTTCACCATACTTTCAAAGAAAATGAAATACCTAGGAATATACCTAACGCAGTAAGTGAAGGACCTCTATAAAGAAAACTATGAAATCCTCAGAAAGGAAATAGCAGAGGATATTAACAAATGGAAGAACATACCATGCTCATAGATGGGAAGAATCAACATTGTTAAAATGTCTATACTTCCCAAAGCAATCTACCTATTCAATGCCATTCCTATCAAAATACCAACATTGTACTTTCAAGATCTGGAGAAAATGATTCTGCGTTTTGTAGGGAACCGGAAAAAACCCCGTATAGCTAAGGCAGTTCTTACTAATAAAAATAAAGCTGGGGGCATCAGCATACCAGATTTTAGTCTGTACTACAAAGCCATAGTGCTCAAGACAGCATGGTACTGGCACAAAAACAGAGACACAGATACTTGGAATCAAATTGAAAACTAAGAAATGAAACTAACATCTTACAACCACCTAATCTTTGATAAACCAAACAAGAACATACCTTGGGGGAAAGACTCCCTATTCAATAAATGATGTTGGGAGAACTGGATGTCTACATGTAAAAGACTGAAACTGGACCCACACCTTTCCCCACTCACAAAAATTGATTCATGATGGATAAAGGACTTAAATTTAAGGCACGAAACAATAAAAATCCTCAAAGAAAGCATAGGAAAAACACTGGAAGATATTGGCCTGGGGAAAGACTTCATGAAGAAGACTGCCATGGCAATTGCAACAACAACAAAAATAAACAAATGGGACTTCATTAAACTGAAAAGCTTCTGTACAGCTAAGGAGACAATAACCAAAGCAAAGAGACAACCTACACAATGGGAAAGGAAATTTGCATATTTTCAATCAGACAAAAGCTTGATAACTAGGATCTATAGAGAACTCAAATTAATCCACATGGAAAAAGCCAACAATCCCATATGTCAATGGGCAAGAGACATGAATAGAACCTTCTCTAAAGATGACAGACGAATGGCTAACAAACACATGAAAAAATGTTCATCATCTCTATATATTAGAGAAATGCAAATCAAAACAACCCTGAGATATCATCTAACCCCAGTGAGAATGGCCCACATCACAAAATCTCAAAACTGCAGATGCTGGCGTGGATGTGGAGAGAAGGGAACACTTTTACACTGCTGGTGGGACTGCAAACTAGTACAACCTTTCTGGAAGGAAGTATGGAGAAACCTCAAAGCACTCAAGCTAGACCTCCCATTTGATCCTGCAATCCCATTACTGGTCATCTACCCAGAAGGAAAAAAATCCTTTTATCATAAGGACACTTGTACTAGACTGTTTATTGCAGCTCAATTTACAATCGCCAAAATGTGGAAACAGCCTAAATGCCCACCAACCCAGGAATGGATTAACAAGCTGTGGTATATGTATACCATGGAATACTATTCAGCTATTAAAAAAAATGGAGACTTTACATCCTTCGTATTAACCTGGATGGAAGACATTATTCTTAGTAAAGCATCACAAGAATGGAGAAGCATGAATCCTATGTACTCAATTTTGATATGAAGACAATTAATGACAATTAAGGTTATGGGGGGGAGGAAAAGCAGAAAGAGGGATGGAGGGAGGTGGGTGGGGCCTTGGTGTGTGTCACACTTTATGCGGGCAAGACATGATTGCAAGAGGGACTGTACCTAACAATTGCAATCAGTGTAACCTGGCTTATTGTACCCTCAATGAATCCCCAACAATAAAAAAAAAAAAAAAAAATCTTTGGAAATCTCAAATAAACTACTAGAACTCATAAAAAAAAAAAAAAAAGAATCTCCTGTTGCAAAGTTTGAACCCAAAGAAGCAAAAGTATTTAATAGAGGGCCAATTTTAGTTGAACAAGATGACAGTGTTATTTTAGAATGGTGAATCTGGCAAGAGTATATAGGCCTCTCTAACAGCTCCTCCAAAACCACCCTCATCCAGGTGAGGGCCACATCTGAGGACTTTCTCCATCACCACACTCACCCCAAGACACTGTAAATTGCCTGTCAGTTACCTGCCTCCCAGTGGACCATGTGTGTGTTACCAGTATCTCTAGTGTCTGGCATGGTATCTGGTACTTAGTGAGCACTCAAACAAATATTCCTCTGATGAATTAATTAATTAAGTGAAATGATAGTTTAAAAGGGGAAGGATGTATAGGGAGATCAGCCAAGAGGCAGATACAAGAGAGGCAGAGGGAGTGGGGGAAAAGTAAGAAATGTCAAAGGCATTTGGGAAAAAGGATAAATAGGACTTTGTGAATGAGACTCTATGGTAGTTCATGGGAAAGGAAGAATAAGCCTTGACTCTAAGCCTGAGCTCCTGAACATAGGAAATGGGCCTGCTAAAGATGAGAAGAAAGAAAGGAAAAGTTGGTTTGAGAGAGAAAATGTGTCCTTGACTTTGCTTGCCCTTGTTGAGCTTTATAGAAGTTGCCAGAGATGAAAATGGGGTATGGCCTGAGAGGTACTGGCTGGACATGGGGATTTGGGGAGAACCAATTTAGTAACCTTCAATGAATGCCTCTTCTGGGAAAGAGATAAGTACCAGGGGAGTGGTGGGGCTCTCCAGGGGACAGTGGGGGAGCTCAGGTGGCAAGAAGGAGGACCATCCCCAACCTGCCAGTTTTGCCCTGGGCAGCCCCACCCCACTGGTGGAGCTAGCTTGAAAGTCAATCCTTGGTTCTGCCCCAATACCCTCTTTCACTCTACCTCCTCTCCCTGCCCTTCTCTGCTCTTCCCTTCCCATGACTGCCCTCTCTTTTCTCTGCTTCACAGAGAAAAACATAAAATAAAATACAAGCCAGTATAGTGGCTCCTGGACACAAGCAATGGCCCTGTTAAAAATGAGAATCTTCCTTTCTTCTCAATATACACTTGGCCCAAGACCCCCCAATGGAAGAACTGGCAGAAAGCAGATAGGTTTATATGAGAAAGCTGATTTAGTGTAAAGCACAAAAATAATAGCAAGCCATTTCACTTTGCGCTTTGTTTTGTTTTGTGGAAACATTTTATGACAATTGTGCCTTTTGTAAACCCATAACTTCTTGTTTCTGAGTTTCTGCAGGAGAATTGCAGCTGCTGGGATTCTCAGGAGAAAGAACGCACAGAACCATTTCGTGCATTTCTGCCTCCCCCTGGAAAATCAGGGCAAAGAAAACTATGCTCATCCACACTGTGGTACAACGGAAAGAAAATCAGCTTCATGGTCGAATAATCCTAGGTGTGCTCTGTGATTAATGGGCTAACTCTTTACCTTTCTGAGCAGGTTTCCAGCTGATCAAATGCCACTGATAATGACCTTACCTGAGTAGCCGGTTGTGAAGATGAAATAAGGGGTTAAGTACTGTGTCCAAGGTACACCAGTTCCCAACAGATTTTGCTGTTTCTCTTAGGAACCACCCGGGCTTCTGCTATCTGCAAACTTCAGAGGGGCTACAGAGGAGGGGCAAGCTAGGGGGTTGTTTTGGAGAGAACTTTAAGCCTAATGGTTTCAAGCAATTTTCACTTCTATTACACATTTGTCCGAGCTTCAGTCTTATTTGACTAAAATGTAAAGAAAACGCATATTTGGAATGGCCGGAGCATCCTGCCTTCCTAAACTGATAACACCCCATGGCCCCACATTTAACCCTATCTCCGAACAAAATGTCTATTTCTTGCCAAAAGAAGGCCCAGAAAGCCCAAACTGTCTACCCCATCAAGTGGTGCACTTGCTTGGAAGGCATCCAAACATGTTGGAGTCCTGACCAGCCAAAAGCACCCAAGCCACTTTTGGAGAGAGCAGGCGGAAGTGAGAGCTCTGATTTTCATGTTAAATCCTCATTTGGCCTCGGAAATGTTAAAAATAAACTTTCACCTGCATCTGATTTTCCTCTTTGTTATTGCAGCCATTGTCTGTTTGAACAAAGAGGTAGCAAGAGCCTCTTTGAGCAGTTCACAGAGTTCAAGCCAGAGCCCAAATTGGAGGGACACAGATGTTAATGAACAAGAGGACCGGCAAGAGTGCCACTGGGAATCAACAACTTCGCAGGATTTTCAGGCCCCTGATGGCAGGCTGGGGGCTGCAGGCCCCATGCTTTTCTGCCAGCAGCCCCACCTGACTCTCAGAAGAACTTGCAAGTGACCTGTGGGGTTCCCTGTAAGCAACTTGATATTGGAGGGAAATCTTGATGATTCGGTCCTCATTACTTCAACTCTTCCCTCCCACTTGCTTGCAGATTGGAGGGTCTCATCAGATCGAGGGGTGGGTTACAATGGGATGAGAAACCACAAAGTATAGAATTTATCTGTTACCTTGGAAGCAGTGTGTGGTAATAGAAAGAGCCTGGATTTAGGAACTGGGTAAACCTGTATTCCAATTCTATTCAGCTGTGTGACCTGGGGCAAATTACTTAGCCTCCCTGAGTCTCAGTTTGCTTCTCAATAAAATGGGACTAAAATACTGTACTGATTAAGCCAATGCCAGCTGCTGTAATAAACACACACTAAAAAAATGTAAATTGCTACTATGAAAGGAAGCTTATTTCTCATGCATATAAAGTCCAAAACAGGTGTTCCTAATCTATGGTCCCCTCTTCTCTAAGAGGGAATGTATAGATGGCTGGGCTCCACCATTTTCTAAACATGATCTTCAAAGTTACAGTCTCGTGGGTGTTAGCCCAAGGGTAGGGGGAGGATGATGGAGGACTGAAGTAAGAGGTAGTGTTTTATGACAGACATAAAGTGTCACAACATGACTTCCACTCACCTGCTAGTGGCTAGAACAGTCCCACAACTGTAATTACTTGCAAAGTACAGTGGGAAATGAGGTCCAGCTGTGCACCAGGGATGACAAGGAAACAAGTTTGGTAAACATCTAGCCAGTTTTTGCCATGTACACCAACTTTTCAGGAAAATAATAGGCTTAAATAAAATAGTGACTATGCAACAGTGCGGTTTTTCAGCCAATGTTAGTTCCTGTCTTCTTTCTTTCCCCACAGCCAAACGTTGGCCAGAAACACTGAAGGATGCTTCATTTGTAACAACACAGCTCCTGGAGCACCTACTATCCCTTGAGACCAGCCTGGTCTACCCAAAACAGCCTAATCAAGTCCCTGCCCTTCCACAAAATCAGAAGGCCCAGGGTTCATCCTTCAGGTCAGAAAACCCTATTTTAGTAATAACTGGGCAACTTTACATTTGGTTGTCCCTATATTTCTATTAAAATTGATGTTTAAAGTCCTCAAGTGGGTCCCACAGTCTCCTGTGGGCATGTTCACCACCATTCCCTGGGCATCACATCTGCCTTGCTTCCTCCATTTACTTGCCTGGCTCTTAGATACATTTGGGTTTGATGCCCCAAGACCTGAAGGCTCGCTGGATTTCCATCCAGGGCTCCCACGCACACCCCCACGACCTCTGCCATGGCCCCAACTCAGCCACCCGGATCTGTGGCTTTGCCCATACCCTGAGGCACACCTTGCCTCTGCTTCCTCTTTTTGTACACAAACTTTGTGACCTCCCCCAGTACTGCCTTCGCCTCACTCCAATGTTAGTTTCATTCTCGTGGATGTCCAGCTGGGAGACAGGATTCACAAGCAACATCCTATCGAAAGTCTGATGGTTTCACAGTGTATGAGTAGATGTGGTTTCACCAGCTTTGAAGAATTGATCTTTATATAGTGCTGGCAAGTTAGCATTAAGATATTATTTCTAAGAAAAATATGTCTAAATTCTCAACTCCAAATGAATTTGACAACCCAATCCTTTCATAACTTGAGGACCAATTATGGTCAGGGTTCTGATACGGTGAAATCTCATGGAATTTGAAGACTAACAGACTTAGATTTAAATCCAGGCTTTACCACCCAACAGCTATGTGATTTGGGGGCAAATTGCCAACGCTCTCTTAAGTATGTTCTTTATCTGTAAAATGAAGAGATGATCTTGCTTAGAGTGTTGGTGTAAAATTTAATGAAAGTATGGACATATAGCTCTTAGAATTGTGGCTAGAACATAGCAAACACTCATAAATAACAATTTATATATGTGTTATAAGGAAGAATTAGGGCAATCTGTAATATTTGTTACATTTTTAAAATAATTGCATGCATAAAAAGTCAACATAAAAGTAATATATTTTTATTGTGAAAAACAGGGAAAGGAGAAAGTTAAAAGAAAAAACAGAAATCAACCAAAATTTCACTTCTATAAAAAATTCTATTAATATTTTGGTGCTTTTCCTCCCAATATTTTATTATGTATATGTATAGTTTATGGAACTGGAATAGGTTAGATGCAATGCAATTTTATAATCAGTGTTTTCCCCTTAAAACATACTACAGAATAAGATTTTTCAGTAAAAATTCTTCACAAATATGAGTTCTAAAGAAATTAAAATGTAGGGCGGCTCCTGTGGCTCAGTCAGTAAGGCACCGGCCCCATATACCAAGGGTGACGGATTCAAACCCGGCCCCAGCCAAACTGCAACCAAAAAATAGCCGGGCGTTGTGGCGGGCGCCTGTAGTCCCAGCTGCTCGGGAGGCTGAGGCAAGAGAATTGCTGAAGCCCAGGAGTTGGAGGTTGCTGTGAGCTGTGTGAGGCCATGGCACTCTACCGAGGGCCATAAAGTGAGACCCTGTCTCTACAAAAAAAAAATTAAAAAAAAAAAGAAATTAAAATGTTAAGGAATTTTTAAACTTCAATAATTTTATTATCTACTCCATAAATGCTAAACATTTTGCTTACTTCCTTTTTTGTTTTTGTTTTTGTTTTGTTTTGTTCTCATGAACAACACTTTTAGGGCCTGTGCAGTGGCTCATGCCTGTAATCCTGGCACTCTGGGAGGCCAAGTGGTTTGCTTGAGCTCAGGCACTAAAGACCAGCCTGAGCAAGAGCCAGACTCCCTCTTTGCTAAAAATAGAAAAACTTGCCAGGTGGGTGGGCCTGCGGCTCAATGAGTAGGGCGCCAACCCCATACCCGAAGGGTGGCACGTTCAAACATGCCCTGACCAAACTGCAACAAAAAAATGGCCACGCTTTATGGCAGGCACCTATACTCCCAGCTACTCCTCAGGAGGCTGAGGCAAGAGAATCACCTAAGCCCAAGAGCTGGAGGTTGCTGTGAGCTGTGTGATGCTACAGCACTCTACAGAGGGCGATAAAGTGAGACTCTGTCTCAAAAAAAAAAAACCTGCACCCTGGAGGCTGAGGCAAAAGGATCACTTGAATCCAGGAGTTTGAGGTTGCCGTGAACTATGATGATGCCAAGGCACTCTACCCAGGACAACAAAATAAGACTGTCCCAAAAAAAAAAAACTCTTCCATATAAAATTCTCAAATTTTGGCCTGGTGCCTGTAGCTCAGTGGCTAGGGTACCAGCCACATACACCAGAGCTGGCAGGTTCCAATCCAGCCCGGGCCTGCCGAACAACAATGACTATAACCAAAAAAAAAACAAACAACAAAATAGCCAGGTGGTGGCCGGCGCCTATAGTCCCAGATACTCAGGAGGCTGAGGCAAGAGAATCACTTAACCCAAGAGTTTGAAGTTGCTGTGAGCTGTGACTCCATAGTACTCTACCGAGGCAACAAAGTAAGACTCTGTCTCAAAAAAAATCTCAAATTTTTATTTTTAATCTATATTTGTGTTTATTTAGGTAAGACAGTTTCTTAGTATTACCAAGTAAAGGGTGTTCACAACTTTAATTTTCTTGCAACATTCAGTTGAGTATCTCTGTAGAAATGCTTTAGCAATTTATAATCTGAGATGTTTTTAAATTCACATTATTGCCTTCCTGTTCACTTCCGCAAGGAGTCCAGACATGACCATTTGCCAGCATGTTCTACTCTGCTATTTTGGCGAGTAGACAATGTTTGAACGCTACCCAGTGTGCATTTTTTTAACTGTGCCCCAGTTTCCTTTTAGCAAGCTGTCCCTACCTCTTTTGTAGTCTTGATGGGACGTCAGAATTGCAAGGGTCACTTGAGCGGGAGAGAAGATGACAGGCAGCGTGGCAGGTGGAGAAGCCAACCACAGGAGCGCCAGCACCGAGCATGGCTCTGCCCCAGCCACCAGGTGAGAGCAGGCCCCGGGAGAAGGCTCCGCTTTGGCTAGTTGGGAGTCCAGCCAGTGCGAGAGCCATTGGATAATGTTCTGGTTCTTCTTTCCCGTCCCGTAATCCTTGATCAGACACAGAGAAGGCTCTTCATCCAGTGCTGGGCGCAGAGAGGGTGCCCAGCACATCTGTTGAGATGACCATAGAGGGTGACGATGGCTATAATATGCACTATGTAACTATCTCCTTTGGCTTAGTCCCCTCAAAAGTAAGTCCCTAAAAAAGTCTACCTGGATGAGGCTGGAGCGACTCTTTGTCATGCTAGGCTAGTCTGCCATCTAGTGGGGAGAGAAGGGATCTGGGAAGTGGCAGCAGACACCTCGTGGCATTGGGCCGTCAGAGCAGGCTGAGTCTGCAGCGCAGGTGAAGACGGGCTGGGCAGGTCAGGGGATTCATGGAGCAGGCTGGTGGGCACCCCAACACTTGGGGAGCCTTACGAAGGAGGCAAGGGTTCAAGAATAATTACAGCTGTTTCCCGACCACTTACTACCTGCCAACATTTTAGTCCTTCCAGCAAGCCCCTTGTAAAGGTGCAGAAACCAAAGCCCAGAAAACCGAGTTGACACAACTCCTCAGTGGCAGAGGCAATCAACTCCAGAACGATCTTGAGTTTCTAGGGACATTTCTAGAATTACATACTGAAATCTCCTTCTTTTCCCTTACCCCCACCCCCACCCACCCCTAAGCCATGTATGAACAACAGAGGGTGGTTTTATATATATGCACTGAGAGACACGGCCTCATTTTTACCTTCTGCACTTCTCTTGAGTCTCAAAGTCTCTGACCCCAACCGCCATTGGTATGTGGCTGTAAAGTATATTGGTAGTTAAGAGCTTGGGTTTGAGTTCTAAAGTGAAACAGATACAGAATGAAATCCTGTGTGAGCTTTAGGAGGTCAATGAATTTCTTTGAGTCTCAGTTTTATCATCAAAAAAAGGTAGGGGGATGCCTAGTATTTGGTTAAAATGAAATACTATACCTGAACCAATTTAATAACACATGACCTACTAATAGCAATTATTAAGTACGCACTCCCTATTTTTAATACTTTACTCATGGTACAAAATTGGGTGGTGCCTGTGGCTCAGTGAGTAGGGTGCTGGCCCCATATACCGAGAGTGGTGGGTTGGAACCTGACCCCAGACGAACTGCAACAAAAAATAGCTGGACGTTGTGGCAGGTGCCTGTAGTCCCAGAGACTGGGGAGGCTGAGGCAATAGAATCGCTTAAGCCCAGGACTTGGAGGTTGCTGTGAGCTGTCACGCCATGGCACTCTACCAAGGGCGACAAAGTGAGACTCTGTCTCTAAAAAAAATAAATAAAAAAAATAAAAATTTCTTTTTTTAGATACTTGAATTGAGCATAAAGAACATAAACATATTGGGCGGCGCCTGTGGCTCAGTCGGTAAGGCGCCGGCCCCATATACCGAGGGTGGCGGGTTCAAACCCGGCCCCGGCCAAACTGCAACCAAAAAATAGCCGGGCGTTGTGGCGGGCGCCTGTAGTCCCAGCTACTCGGGAGGCTGAGGCAAGAGAATCGCTTAAGCCCAGGAGTTGGAGGTTGCTGTGAGCTGTGTGAGGCCACGGCACTCTACCGAGGGCCATAAAGTGAGACTCTGTCTCTACAAAAAAAAAAAAAAAAAAAAAGAACATAAACATATTTTATGGGGAGGGAAGCAGAAAGAGGGACGGAGGGAGGGGGGTGGGGCCTTAGTGTGTGTCACACTTTATAGGGGCAAGACATGATTGCAAGAGGGACTTTACCTAACAATTGCAATCAGTGTAACCTGGC
Organism: Nycticebus coucang; assembly: GCF_027406575.1. Classification (NCBI taxonomy): domain Eukaryota; kingdom Metazoa; phylum Chordata; class Mammalia; order Primates; family Lorisidae; genus Nycticebus; species Nycticebus coucang. Next base: position 87,971,879 of record NC_069795.1, read on the forward strand.
TTATTGTACCCTCAATGAATCCCCAACAATAAAAAAAATAAATAAATAAAATTAAAAAAAAGAACATAAACATATTAATTTCCTAAATAAAAAGGAAATGTCTTAGGAAATGTCCTGGATTGATGATTGAAAATATATGGAGAATATAGTTTACCCCATTGCCTCAGGAACTATTTCCAAACTAAACAAAATAAATAAACTTCATTGCAGTCTGAACCTCATTACTTTAATAAATAAACCTAGAAGAAATTTTTGCCCTAGAAACATGTTTAGGGATATTTCTTCCCCAAATCATCAAATTGTTTTGCTTTAAAGGCTTTCAAATTTGAAAATAAAGTGAGCTAGCATATATAAATTTTAAAGCTAAAAAAACTTTTTCTGAAATACCTGATGTAAAAGCATAGGAGTTCTTCTATATGAATATAGATGAATTGTGGGTTTGCGCATTAGCCTGCAATTTCTTTTTTAAAAAAATAGGGAGGGGAGGGAAGGGGGATGGGTGAAGGGAGGGTAATTGGTGGGAACACAACTAAGGTGCATCTTACAAGGGTACACGTGAAATTTACTAAATGTAGAATGTAAATATCTTAACACAATAACTAAGAAAATGCTGTGAAGGCTATGTTAACCAGTTTGATGAAAATATTTCAAATTGTATATAAAACCAGCACATTGTACCCCACGATTGCATAAGGTACACAGCTATGATTTAATATAAATAAATAAATAAATAAATAAAATAGACTTTGGGCCCTAGGACCATTTTTAGGGAAAAATCTTCTCCAAATCGCCAAATTGTTTTCTTTTATACACTTTCAACTTTGCACATAACTTGATCTAGCAAAGTGTAAATTTTAAAGCTAAAACAACTTTTTCTGAAATACCTGATGTAAAAGTATGAGTCTCACATATGAGTATGGATAAATTGTGTGTTTGCATATCTATGTGCAATTTCTATTTAAATCCTCCAGTAAACATTTAAAAAAAAAGAAAAAGGAAAAGTAGACTTTGGGAGAATTACTTTCAACAGGTGCATACCAATGGGAGGATCAGAAACTGTTACAGTCTCGAATCCCACCCCACGGGTATACAGCTGTTAATATGAAGTACATGAAATAAAATATATGGTGGTTCAGAGCTTGAGCTTGAGCTTTAGCGTCAAACATGTCCAGATTAAAATCGTGGCTGCAATACCTGTGTGATCTTGAGCAGGTTAATGAATCTCTTTGGGTCTCAGTTTTTTATCTGTAAAGTGGGAGGAAAATGCCTACTGTTTGTTCACTAAAATAAATATTACACACAAAGAAATTTATATGTCTAACCTACAAACAGTGATTATTAAGTATGTGCTCCATATTTTTTCATATTTTACTCAAGGTAAACCTAAATTCATGGTAGATATAACATGAAATTTATTTTTCATGTACTTGACCTGAGGATAGAGAGAGAGTAAACATATTGATTTCCTAAACCAAAGGGAAAAGTCTATGGAAATGCCCTGTAGAATATGCGGGTCTAATATAGTTCAATGCTATGCCTCAAGAACTATATCCAAACTAAACCAAGTACATAAAATTTATTGCAGTGTGAAGCACATTGTTTAAGTGAATAAAATGAGGACAGAATTTAGGCCCTAGAAGCATTTTAAGGGATATTTCTTCTCCAAATTATCAATTATAAATTGTTTTCTTTTATACACTTTCAACTTAGCAAATAACTTTACCTACCAATGTGTGCATTTTAAAGCTCAAAGACCTTTTTCTGAAAAACCTGATATAAGGGTAGAGCTGGTCCTACATATGAATATGGAAAAATCGTGTGTTTGCGTACCTCTGTGCAATTTCTGTTTAAATATTCCAGTAAAGAGAAAAAAAAAAGTGAAAGTATACACTGGGAGGATTACTTTCTTTTTAAAAATTATTATTATTATTATTATTTTTGAGACAGAGCCTCAAGCTGTTGCCCTGGGTAGAGTGCTGTGGCATCACAGCTAACAGCAACCTTAAACTCCTGGGCTCAAGCAATTCTCCTGCCTCCACCTCCCAAGTAGCTGGGACTACAGGCACCTGCCACAATGCCCAGCTATTTTTTGGTTGCAGCTGTCATTGTTGTTTGGCAGGCCTGGGCTGGATTCGAACCCACCAACTCAGGTGTATGTAGCTGGCGCCTTAGCCACTTGAGCCACAGGTGCTGAGCCTTAAAATTTATTTTTAATGTTTCATTTTATTTTACTTTCAGATTAATATGAGGGTACAAACAATTAGGTTACAATGTTTGCATTTGTTAGGTAAGGACCCTGTTATGGTTGTGTCCCAAACCCATTGTGCCCATTAGGTGGGAGCACAGCGATCCCCCTCCCTTCTCCTCTCTCCCCTTTTCTTTCTTCTCCCTCCCCCCAACTTGAATTAAATTGAATTTTTCTCTTATGTAGGTGTGTATTAGTTCATCTACTGGCTTCATATTAGTATTGAGTACATTGGATACTTGATTTTCCATTCTGGTGATACTTTGATAAAGAAAATGTTCTCCAACTTTATCCAGGTTAATACAAAAGATGTAATGTCTCCATCTTTTTATGGCTGAATAGTATTCCATGATATACATACATATACCACAGAAGAATTACTTTCAACAGGTGCATACCAATGGGGGTAGGGCAGTAAGAGACAGTTACACCTGAGCAACTCCACAGGGCATTTGCTTTCTCCCAAGGCCTGGAGACCACTGGGCAGGAGTGAGAGAGGGTGGTGTGGAATCTCGTATCCACATTCAACAAACATTCAAATGTCCTAGGAGACATTTTATGGTACTTAAACTTTTGAAGTTGTTTTACCTTCTTGGTCATGCAATATCAAGGTCCTAAAGTTCATGGTCTCATTTCAGATTGCCCACTCATCAAGTTGGGTTCCAAATCCTGAAAGGACTTTTTGTGCTTTTCAGAAGCAACGGCTGGGACTGGCCCCTAGCTACCCAGCCTTGTCCCAGACTGAAACAACTCCCCTTCCAGTGAACGCACAATGGGCCCAGGCGATCCTCAAGCCGGTAGTCACTCTCCATTTGCAGGACCCCAAGGTTTATTTAGAGAACAGCAGTCATTCTTCCTGCATGATCCACCCAGATGAGTAATATGTCAACTATTTTTAGTTTAGCATTTTTTTCTTTTTCTTTTCCCTTTTTAGAAATACACCCAGGCCCATTTCCCAAGTCTGAGCGGTTAAGTTGCACAGAGATTATTGCTAGAGAGATTTATACTTTGAAAAGGAGATGGGTACTCAAATGCACTTTGATTACGATTTCTCCCAAGAAGTGAAATTAATCTGCAACATCATTTATTCGATAAACACTTACCCCTTGATGCCTTAAAAGACAAAAAAAGGCTGAAATTTGGCAGCCCCAAGTCTCAGATCCCAGACTGCTGTCACCTCTCACACAGGCACCACCATCCCTATCCTTGCTCTATTGCTCCCAGGACCACATGTTGGGGTTCTCCCATCTAAGAAGTGGACACCTTTTCACCCTTAAGGTACCCGTTGCTGGTTAATATTTCCATACACACACCCCACTTAGATCTATGCAACTGTTTTTCTCTTTTCTTGTAATGAAAAGATCAATTAACTTTACTCATTTAGTCAATCGACATTTACTGATCACCTATTATGTACCAGGCACTAAGATAAAGAGAAGTATAAGTCACTCACAGCCAGGAAGAAAACTAGTAAATAAGATGATTACGATATAGTGTAGAAAATGCTAGCCAGAGATATAAAGGTAGTGCGGGGCTCTCTGTCATCTCCTCTTTCCACTTCCCTACCAGGCCTTGCCTCCAGCTTCCTGGCCTTAACCCACTGCAGAGTCTTTGGGTTTCTCTTGGAGCTAAATGGTTGGATGGCCCTTCTTGCCCTGGCATGACAAAAACCCAACCACAAATGGAACAGGAGTCATGGTGGCCTTTGAAGAATGGATCACTCCAGTAAGAAAATACATAGGAAAGGAGCAAAGTCCACAAATGTACTACCAGTGCTGGTGCTAAAAAAAAAAAATGCCTGTGTGGGGTGGTGCCTGTGGCTCAGTGGGTAGAGTGCTGGCCCCATATACCAAGGGTGGTGGGTTCAAACCTGACCCCAGCCAAACTGCAACAAAAAATAGCCGGGCGTTGTGGCGGGCGCCTGTAGTCCCAACTACTTGGGAGGCTGAGGCAAGAGAATCGCTCAAGCCCAGGAGTTGGAGGTTGCTGTGAGCTGTGACATCACTTCACTCTACCAAGGGCAATAAAGTGAGACTCTGTCTCTAAAAAAAAAGCCTGTGCAGTGGATAAATGAAGAACAGAGGAATGAATAAATAAATAATTGAATGATGCTTCAATAGATGATTTAATGAATGAATCCTAATGAACTTCCAACCTTCAAGCAAAGGTTGACTCTGGATTTTAGAGTTTCCAGGGCTCGTGCTTGTTCATTGAACACCACGTACTCCAGGATGCTCTCTACATACTCATTTTTAAAAATTCAAATTACTTAAAAGTTCACTGAGAGTTTTGCAATGCCCTTGAGAAAACTGCCTAGGGGAATTTCAGAAGCAGGGCTGGTGATCACTCACTGGGGAGAAAGTTGAGCGGCCTCCCATTCATGTTAGGAAAGAAGCTCCAAATTCCTCATGTCAGGTTCCTTTGAGGGAAGTTGGTTCTTGGAGAGCGAGCGAGCTACAAATGGTGATATGAGTTTGGGGCCGCTCATCTAACCAAACAGGTGCCCTATCCTTGTCACTAATTGGAAAGTTCAAAGTACTGTGTCAAATCACCAATGCAGTGTTTCCTTGAAAAGAGGGCTGCAAGAAATCCTTTTTGGTTGCAAATAATTGCACAGTAACATGTACATGTGAATGTTGTGTTGCAAAGAGGAATAAAATCAGGGAAGAAAGAGGGTGTGTGACCAGGGCCTGTCTGAATTTCTATACGTCCTTGAAGGCTTCCTTGTGTTCTGAGATAAACTGGCTGAAGCTTTTGACTTTGGGGTTTAGTCGATGGGTGAGCTTGACATCACGATCTGGCTTCATTTGATAGAAAAGGCACATATTGGCTATTTCCTCTGCCGCAGGGAATCCCAGCTTCTTATAAGCTTCAGGGGTGATCTTTCAAGAACAAATAAAAAGAAAGGAATGTTATAGCCCACATTTAAAATTGTTTGAAAGGATAGCATTCACCTTAATGATGATATAGGGCCACTATTCTTTAGCCTAAATCCCAAATCCAAAAAACTCTAAAGTTTTTTTCCATAAACTATTTGGCAGAAAATTGACTTTTTTGAACTAATTTGGTGACAAAATCTGATCTGAGCTATATGAAGCTATTTAAGGCCTTTATTCCATTTAGTAAGAATATTCAAATATTTTTCTTCAAAGCTATAGATGTGTTTGCTTATAAATTTCCTGCCCCAACCCCTACTGATTATATTACATTATATAGAGAGACAATAACCTATCTAAAATCTGAAAGCTTCTGAAAGCTGAACTGTTTCCAGCCCTGAGGAGAAGGGATCGTAGCTTGACATCACGATCTTCATGCCAATACCATCATGTGGTGCTTTCATCTCCACTTCCTGGTGGCATTCCCCCAGCAGGCTTCTGAAATAGTCCACCCCGCTGCGTCAAGGTTCCCCCACCTCCGTCTGGCACCAGGCTCTTTTTCTCACTTGGCTGATCCATCCTCACTACCCTTCTTGGTTACAGATTTGCCTTTTGCCTTCAATCATCCCAGGCTCTGCCAAGGCCAGGCCCCAACAGAAATTGAGCCCATCCCACACCTCCTGAGTGGCCTCAAAATCCACTCCTTGAATCCTTGCTGACATTAACTAGATTGATAATTCCCCCTACTGAATTAGCAAAGACCATTTCTGACTATCTGATCCAGTATTATCTCTCCTTAACCCATAGAGATCACCTCTGACCTCTCATCTCCAGTTGGCCTTCAAAGACACAAACAACTTATGTAAAACAATGACTGTCACATGCCTTTCATAATAACGACAAAATTAAGAACAACCTAGAAGTCAAACAACAGAGGCATGATAAAATAAATTGTGGTACTACTCTAAGAATATGGTGCAGTTATTAAAACTAATGTTTTTGAAGAAGTTTAACAAAATACAAAAATGCTTATAGCAATTAAGTGAAAAAGCCAGATACAAAATGATACATTTAGTGTTATTTTAATTTTATTACGTATAAATACACACACATCTGCATGTATATGGGTTAGGGGGGGTTTGTTTGTTTGTTTGAGATAGGGTCTTGCCCAGGCTAGACTGTAGCCACATCACCGTAGCTCACTGCACCTCCCTCTCAAATAGGTGGGACTATAGGCACCTGCCACAACACCTGGCTAAGTTTTCTATTCTTAGTAGAGGTAGGTTCTCCCTGTTGCTCAGGCCAATCTTGAACACCTGATCTCAATGATCCTCCTCCCTTAGCCTCCCAAAGTGCTAGGGTGACAGGTGTGAGCAGTGATCCAGTATTATCTCTCCCAATACCGCTGGTGCCTGGCCTGTGTTTGTATATATACAAGAAAAAGTCAAAATAATCTGCCAAATCTTAACAGTAGCTATCTCTGGTGTTTTTTTTTTCATCATAATTTTCGGAGTTTTCTATAACAAGAATTTGTCATTTTTGATCTCAGACAAAAATTTTAATCTTCGAGTTTAGAAATGGAAGTGTCTGTGTGAGAAGCGTGGAAGATGACTTCTAATATGTCTTGTCTCCTTGTGCCACACTTTCATTATGTGACTCTGATACCTAATGTGCTTCAGTAAAATAAGGAGATTTTTGAAGGAAAGATATTTGTTCTGTCTCACTCTCTGAAAGAACCATCTTCCTTTTGGACAATTCCAGTTTCACCTCCTTGAGGCGGGTAGGAGGAAGTCAGAATTCCAGGGCTGGAGCGCCACCTTGTGGCCAGATGCAGCCCTCCCCCGAATTAGCACAGTGCGTAGAGCAGTTATAAGGAACCGCATTAACATTCTGTAGGCTTTTCAGCCTCTAACGCCCTAAAACTTTTGGTGCCAGAGAAGCTTCAGCTGGATTACAAAACAACTTGCATACTTGGTATGCTCTTGAACATTCAGGACTGAGAGATGCTTGGGAAGTTCTCAGCCATCCAGAAAAATATCTACCCTGTCCTCTGAGAAAGAATACACACACACCCACATCCCATACACCGACACTCCTTCCTTTTTATTTCCTTCCTTGAAGAGTTCAAACCCCACAGGACAAAACTAACATAAGATCCAAATGCAAACGACCCGGGAGGTGGTATAGGGGATTGTGAGGATAGCTAGATTGACATTGCTTCACCTCCTCATGAACTCTCGTATCTGGAGCTGAATCTGGAAGAAAAAAGATCTCTTCACCTCCTCGTGAACTCCAGTATCTGAAGCTGAATCTGGAATCTATATAACCCATCAAGACTCACAGGACCAAGAGCTGCTGATGCAAACAAGAACCAACCTTCTAGCCCCTATTCTAGGAAACATTCTGGAATAGGGGTTGAAGTACTTTAGGCTTTGTAGTTCATAAGGTCTCTGTTGCAGCTACTCATTCTATCATCATATCCTGAAACAACCTGTTCTCTTTTTCTTTTCCCTTTTTTTTTCCAACAGAGAACAGATCTTACTCTGTTGTCCAGGCTAGAGTGCAATGGTGCAATTATAACACAGTGCAACTTCAAACTCCCAGGCCCAAGCAATCCTCCTGCCTCAGCCTCCTGAGTAGCTGTGACTACTGGCATGCACCACCATGCTCAGATAATTTTTTACTATTTTTTTTTAGAGATGGAGTCTTGGTATATTGTCCAAGTTACTCTTCAACTCCTGACCTAAAGCAATCCTCTCTCCTGGCCTCCCAAGGTGTTGGGATTATAGGCATGAGCCATCGTGACTGTCCCCTCTTTCCTTCCTCTTACAAACACCTGCTTGGGAAAATGGCTAGTTATGCTCAATATCAGCAATTCTTCTCACTTTTCTATAAGAAGTCTGTCCTGGACGTGCTGTAGTCAAGGCCATTCCTGAATGATCTATACCATGATCAGTTTTGAGGGCTTACTAAGGGCTTACTAAGTGCCAGACCCAGTGCCAAACACCTGCCCTGATTATCTCATTTCATCCTCACAACGATCCTACAAGAGAGGTAAAATACCTTGTTTGAACATGTGAAGAAATCAAGACTGAGAGAAGTAAATTATCAAGATTCCCTACATAGATAAGGGCAGAGCCAGGATTTGCCTACTTCCCATACTGCCTCTAATTCCTTCACATTCCTTGTAGCATTTAGCCAGGCCAGCCCTATTGCTCTCCTCCACCTGTACACAGTCTTGTCCTCCCTCAATGACCAATCCAAGCCTACTTATTCCATGAGGTCTTCTCTGGTCACCTATAGCACAGTGTGGACAATACAATTAAGCAACTACAGTGTTATGTCTTACAATGATTACAGTGTACCAACATTTTTGCCCCTATTCTGCTATAAACTCCTTAAAGTAACACTGGGTTCATAATAGTTACTTGATACGTCTCCACTATGTGCCAAATACTGTGCACATCTTTCCTCTAATTTTCATACGAACACCCTGAAACAGATACTATCATTCCCCACTTTACAAATGAGGAAGCTGAGGCTCACAGGCTAAGTGCCTCGCCCTACACCAGCTAGCACAGGCAAGCTGAAGTGGTTTGGCAGTGAGAGAGGCTGGGATAGCACAGGGGTGGGGAATCTGTGGCCTTAAGGTGTGACCTTTTGACTGAATCCAAATTTTACAGGACAAAACCTTTTATTTTTATTAATACTTTATGGTCATTTTTATTTTTTAAATAAATGTATTAAAATACCAAAGAACAAAATAAGTGTCAACAAAATAATCCTCCCAGATTGACCAGCACAATTAGAACATTAGTAAGCCATAAGCGTTAAACTGACGGCTGCTAAGCTGATGATTTTGTTCTAACCTCCTCTGCCTAACTAAAGCCACTATTGCATGAGGCTGGTTGGAGGATTGAGGACACCATTCTGTTACCAGCTTTTGACAATAGTACACTGTGTTTCTGTTTGAGATGGAATTTGTGAATAGTTGCACAGCTCAACAGTATTTTTTAATTCTCTCTGTTTAACAGCCCATCATTGTCAAAGAAGATCAAGAAAATGCTAAAAGAAGAAAACAGATTTTTAATGAAGACTAAGAATTGCAATATTATCTTTTTTCTGCTAAAGAAAAGATGATTTGCTTGCTTTGGGATACTACAATATCAACATTAATGAAATTCAATGCCCATCAGCATTATAACACTCACAAAGACCACAGATATTTTAAATTAGGGGGAGAGGCGAGAAAGGTCATAATGCAGAAATTAAAAGATGAAATGCAAAAGCAAAGACAACTCTTCCAAGCAGTAATAAGACCTGGAAATATCGGGGCGGCGCATGTGGCTCAGCGGGTAGGGCGCCGGTCCCATATGCCGGAGGTGGCGGGTTCAAACCCAGCCCCGGCAAAATTAAAAAAAAAAAAAGACCTGGAAATAATGCCACGGAAGCAACTTATAAAGTAGCTTACTATACTCAAGGGAAAAAGGAAAGCCATTCAGTGATGTGGAAATTGGGATAGAATGCATTGTCAAAGTTGTAGGATACTACCCTGTTTCCCCGAAAATAAGACAGTGTCTTATTTTAAGGTGTGCTCCCAAAGATGCGCTAGGTCTTATTTTCAGGGGACGTCTTATCTTTCCTGTAAGTAGGTCTTATTTTCAGAGAATGTCTTATTTTGGGGGAAACAGGGTATTTCACTTCTTCAAATGAACTTTTTCCCAGTTAGCATAAATCACTAATGAGCAGGATGATATAAACAAATCATCTGAAGAATATGCAGATATTATAGGCCTATTAATTGGACAATGCAATAAAAGGTTCACTGACTTTGAGAATCATGACATCACACTCAAATTAGCATTTCAGTTGATGTCACCAAGGCACCTAAAGAACTACAGATGGTAGCCAGGCATGATGGCTGACACCTGTAAACCTAGCACTCTGAGAAGCTGAAGTGGAAGGATTGCTTAAGACCAGGAGTTCAGGGCGGCGCCTGTGGCTCAGTTGGTAAGGTGCCGGCCCCATATACCGAGGGTGGCGGGTTCAAACCCGGCCCCGGCTGAACTGCAACCAAAAAATAGCCGGGCGTTGTGGCGGGCGCCTGTAGTCCCAGCTACTCGGGAGGCTGAGGCAAGAGAACCGCTTAAGCCCAGGAGTTGGAGGTTGCTGTGAGCTGTGTGATGCCACGGCACTCTACCGAGGGCCATAAAGTGGGACTCTGTCTCTACAAAAAAAAAAAAAAAGACCAGGAGTTCAAGACCAACCTGAGCAAGATCAAGATGCCATCTCTATTTTAAAAAGCAGAAAAATACTCAGCTACTTGAGAGGCTGAGACAGGAGGATCACTTAAGCACAGGAGTGTGAGGTAGCAATAAGCTAGGCTGACACTACCGCACTCTAGCTTAGCTAATAGAGCAAGACTCAGTCTCAAAAAAAAAACAAAGATTGAGCTCATTTTAAAGTCATCGTTTGATGCTAAGAAAGATTCAGTAGAAATATGGAAAACTGCCTTTGGCAATGTGCCCCAAAACACACTTTCTTGTCTTTCAACCACATATTGCTGCATTCACCTACCTAACCCAAATCAAGATGCCCTTAAGGTCACACGTGACTGACACGCATCTAGAGGATCAACTGAAACTGTGGATCTCCATCCTACAACCAAATATTGAAATGTTTCCCAACAAAAAGCAGACCCTTCAAAGTCTACTTAAAAGGTTAGTTAACTTTTCAATTATCAAATAGTTTTCATTTTTTGGAATTACTAAAACATCATAGTTAGATTTTTACAAAATAGTGTACATGCTTAGGTATATCTAATAGAAATTTTTTAAATGCAGCTTTATATGATTGTAACTAAATTAACTCAGTTTTCCAACATGCAAAGATTCCGCACCCCTGGGACAGCATAAGTGAAAAGCCTGGATCTCAATCTTCAGAGTCTAAGTTCTTTTCACCCATAAGTTATTTTCCTTTAACAAGTTGATTAACCCAAAGCCAAAGAAATAAAGCCATCTAGGAGGGATTCTGCTGCCTCGACCAATGAAAGATTTGCGAAACCGGAGTCCTTTTCAATTTCTTGTGACAATCTAAACTCGTTCTAGCCTCAATTTGCTGAAAGTCCACCAGAATTTATAAACCAGTGGAATGTTACCTGAGGTGGTCTTTTGTAATCACACTGATGTCTCCTAAGAACTCACCTTTGCATCTCGGATGTCTTTCCCCAGACTCTTAGACAAAATATCAGCATATTGCTGAACTGTTAGCGCTTCTGCGCTGAGGCCCACGGCCTTGCCTATAAACTCCTCTGGAGAATTAAAAATGCTCAAGACGACTGCTCCAACATCAGCAACAGAGATACCATCCATTGGTACATCCCCCATTGGCAGTGCTTGTTAAAAAAAAAAAAAAAGATAAAAATAGCTAATTACATCACATCCTCAGTAGGTCCCACCAACCTAAAGTAACCAGCCCCTTAAATAAAAAGTACAGGAAGGCAATGTAAAACCGAGCGGCCATAATCTATCCACAGTTACAAGGTTTTGTTTGAGAAAATACAATAGCACCTGGGTATTGATTAAAAAGAACAACCATTTGCTAAATATATGTAATATGCTAAGTATGAACAAAAGTATCAGAAGCCAAGATACCTATGCTGAATTACAGACTCCTATGTCCCACTTCCTACTCAGCATCCTTACTTGACTGTTTAATAGACATTTTTAACTTAACAGGCCCTAAACTGAACTCCAACACCCCCTATAATCTGCCCCACCCACAAGTTTTCCCCATCTCATTTAGCAATAACTCTATCATTCCAATTCTCAGGTCACAAGTCAGCCTTAACACTTCTCTCACATCCCACGTCCTATTTTTTTGGAAATCATATTCACAGTATGTTCAAAATCTAACTGCTTCTTACCATCTTCACTGCTACCACCCTGGTCCAAGCCACCATCATCTGTGACCTGGATTATTACAGAATTGGTCTCCTTGTTTCCACCCTTGTTCTTCTATAGTGTCTTTCAACACAAAAATCAAAGTGATCTTGTAAAAACTAAAATTGGCTCATGTCACATCCATCCTGAACCCTCCAATGACTGTCTAGATCTCTCAGAGGAAAAGCTAATGGTTTTCAAATCTTATTTGACCAGACCTGCTATTATCTCTGACCTTACTTGCTACTACCCTCCCTTCCCTCATTCTGTTCCAGCCACGCTGGCTGTTCTCTCTCCCTGAAATGCTTCTTGCCCTGAAGCTCACTATCTACCTCCATAGAAGGTGCTCAGAGAGAACCCGGTACAGTGGTACACACCTGTAGCTACTCAGGAGGCTGTGGTGGGAGGATCCCTTAAACCCAGGAGTTCAAGCCCAGCCTGGGCAACATAACAGGACCCATTCTCTTAAAGCAAAAAAAAAAAGGTACCCAAAGAGACCCACTTGATCATGTTGTTTAAATTGTCATTGCTAGCACACATGTCCACCTTACACTGCCCCGTTTTCTTTCTGTAGCACTTGTCACCTTCTAACATACAATATATTTACTTCTATCATGCTTATTGTTTATTATCTATCTCCTCCACAAGAATATCAATTTCACGAGGACAGGGTTTTGTCTGTTTTGTTCATTACCAACCCCCTAGTGACTGACTCTTAGTAGACTCCCAAATATTTATTGAATGAGTGAGTGAACAAACATATTGGCCAATTCAATCCTTGAAACACAGGGATTTTTTTTATCAGGAATTACCAAGTACCAAGTTATTGGCCAGCAAGTAGCAGAAGTAAATTCAAACTCACGTTTCTCACTCCAAAGCCTGTGTTCTTCCTACACTGTGATAGGCTAGATTTCTAGATTATTGGGGCTAGAATCCAATGTGGAAATTATCTAGCTCCAGTGATCTTGGTTTTGTTTGTTTGTTTGTTTGTTTTGTTTTTGAGACTGAGTCTCACTTTGATGCCCTCAGTAGAGTGCCGTGGCTTCATAGCTCACAGCAACCTCAAACTCTTGAGCTCAAGTGATCCTCTTGCCTTAGCCTCCCAAGTAGCTGGGACTAAAGCACCCACCACAATGTCCAGCTATTTTCTAGAAACAGGGTCTCTCACTCTTGCTCAGGCTGGTCTCAGACTCCTGAGCTCAAGGAATCCACCTCCCTCGGCCTCCCAGAGTGCTGGGATTACAGGCGTGAGTCACTGCACCTGGCCTTGCTCTTCATTTTTAAATGAAAAAACTAAGTCTAGAGAATCACCCAGGCCCTCACACCTAGGAAGCATTGGGCCAGGACAAGAATCAAGTTCTCAGAATTTCAATCCAATAAAAAGTGACCTCAGGCTTAGCAGCCAGGGACTAAATATCCTATTTTGTCTTATGCAACAAAATTGTCTTCCTGCCTGAATTTCTTGGTAGGCAAAATGTCTGCTCATTCTGTACATTAAATTATAATTGTACTTTATATTTGTAAAGCAAGTTTAGTTTTGTGAAGCACTCAAAGTGTGCTCTGACTATGAGATCTGTTTTTATTTGTGAGTTGAGGGTCTTGGGCTGAGTTTAAGGGACAGTGGTAGAGAATATGGGAGTTGAAGCCAGACTGCCTGGATTCAAATCTTGGCCCTGCCTTATTAGTGATCTTGGGAAAGTTACTCTATCTGTGCCTCTGTTTCCTCATCTGTAAAACAGCAATAATTAGCACAGTAAATATTAGCTATTCCTATAGCAGAGAATGAGGCTCAGGGATAGCTGAGAGCAGGTTTTTCACATCCAGCGCTCTCAAATGGTACTAAGTACTAGGAAAAATTTATGGCATCTCCTCTTTCCCCAGGGCTAGTCTAATCTGTAGCTTATAGCATTCTAGTTCAAGATTTGGGGAATCTCAGGTGAACTGGCTTCTGAAACCTAGGAGATAGGGAAAAAATGGAGTAAACAGACTTATCACATTTATGCATTTTCCTAGTCATTTGTTGAATTATACCTGAGTCTCCTCCTGGCTCTAGTTAGGTCTACTTTGACTGCCACTACTTATTCTCCTGATGAGTCCTTTTATTTGGTAGGTAGGGGTGGGGCTGTGTGCAATGATTATTCACAGATGCAATCAATCCTAGTGCACTACAACCTCAAACTCCTGGGCACAAGTGATCCTCCTGCTTCAGCCTCCAGAGTAGCTGGGACTACAAGTGTACCACCACGCCTGGCTTCCAACCCGTCTTAATTATGTGCCAAGGAAGAAACACTGAATTGCTGCCATGAATACTCCCACGTTCTCTCTGCTCTACAGAGGCCATCTCTGACTGTGGCCCAAGAAAGTGTCCCCAGTGGTCAGGGGAATGCAGGCCAGTGGACTAGCAGCCTTGGAATTACCAGGAGTTCTTGTTAAAACTACATTCTCCCAGGCCCCAACCCAGACCTACGGAATCATAGCAGGAAGGGCTGTCCCCTAGAGGAAGGGCTGTCCCCTAGAGGGTCACAGCTTCTCCAGGCTCTCATTCTGACCCAGGTCAGGAGAAGAACGATATTCCTCTCATGTTGGCACAGAAGGTCAGAAGAGCCCTTAGAAGTCATTTTGTCCAGCTGTCCCAGTAGACAGGAGGGACTGAGGCTGGAGGTCACGTGTCTAACTTCCATGCTTCCCTGAGGAGGGTCGGAATGTCAAGACCAGAAATGTAACCCTTTGTCCTTCCTGTCCCAGGCCAGTTCTCTGCCCTGTCACAGTAACTTCCTTGGGGAAGTCTCTAGGATAATCTGGCATCCCTCAGAGCACTTCCCGCAGGGCTGCACACACAGTGGACATGCAAATGACGTGTGTCCTCTGAAGAGAGGACGCAAGGGAAGGGAGGGCTGACCAGTTCCTGGTTAACTTCTGCTACAACCTTCCACTTACCCAAGGTGTAGTAATCTCCATCAGGGGCCTTCACCGGCTTCCACGCGGTGAGAAAGTTTTCAAAGTAGGCTGCCATGCGGACGCTGGTCATGGGGACACCAATGGACCAGAAGTACTCCTCCACCTCGCCCTTCCCGTCAAAGTGTGGCACCTGCAGCTTGCCCCCGCTCAGCCGCCGCACGTTCTCCAGGCCGCTGAACACCACGTGCTTCAGGCCCAGGCGCTTGGCCACCTGTGCCACCATCTTCCCCTGAGGAAGGAAAGGAAATAGAGCGCTGTGTTTGCAAATAGACTAGAGGGTAGGTGCTGGCTCCCCGGCACCCACTCCTTTTCTTATTGTCCTCATCCCCGTGGGAGGAAGCGCTTCCAGCATCAAAATATATTCAAGTACTAAGAGGCCACCAGCCTGAGCAAGCAGAGGTTCCCCCCTAAAACGCTGAACCCTCGGCCCACACCGGCCAGTGCGGTGAGACCCGGAACTGGGCGTGGGGGAGTAGTGGACAATGAAACCGGGGAGGGGAGCAGAGGAGAAAGGCATCCCAGGAACCCTTCTGAAGCTGAGAGGCCACCTGGGGAGCCTGTCAAGGAACAGGTGGCCTTGTCCTCTGAGCTCTCAGTGTCTCTGTGATCACCTTTGATCACACTTATATGTGTTATATATTTATGGTAATGGACTATGTCTGCACACCATTTGGATGTTAAGGGCATAATTAGAGGGATATATATATATACACACAAAATTAATACATATTTTCTCTTTTTTGTGTCTTTGGTTATGTATTTTCTAAAGCACCTTGATCTCTCTCTCTGTTTTTTCCTTTCTTTCTCTTCACTATTTCTTACTTTTCCTTACAAAACTTCAAGCAGTAGGCAGAGAAGACATAATCCGGTTTAGCAGAGGGCAGAAAGTGAAGCAGGGAGGTGGCTTGTAACCCTGGGTTCTATAGTGAGTGAATGTCAGAATTAGAATTCAGAACTCCTAATTAATAAGCCCTTTCAGAGGTGATCACTAAAAGACAGCCTACAAATCAGTATTATTCATTCAACAGACATTTCTAAAACAGTCCAATCCTGCTCTTAATTTTTTGAATTGTGCAATTTCTACAAGTAGCTGTTCTCATCCATTACATTTTTAAAACATAATCTTCATTTTTTCCACAATTTATACATATACATAGTTTAAATTGTCCAATAGTACTGTCAAGGAGGAAAGTAGATCTCGTAATGAAAAAGAAGTTCCCCTACACCCCTAGGCAGATTACTGCTATTTATCTCAATAGCTATTTATTTTTTCTTTAAAAAGATGTTTATACTATAAATTCTTGATTTTTTTGTTTGTTTGTTTGAGACAGAGTCTTACTCTGTCAGCTTGGTAGAGTGCTATGGCTTCATAACTCACAGTAACCTTGCTCTTGCTTAAGCTGATCTGGAATTCCTGAGCTCAGCCAATCCACCCACTAAGATTACAAGCATGAACCACCATGCCCAGCCAAATTCTTAATTTTTTCAATATGAAATATCATCACCCAAATTCCTACTAGAAAAGATAGTATTTAGTGATCTTCTTCTCACTGTCTCTCTCTTTCTCACACACACACACACAGTCTACCACCAGCACCACATATATAACATGTACTCAATTTTCTTTTTCTGTTCTTCCAATATTATAGAATTTTGTTTTGTTTTGTTTTTTGGACACAAGGCCTCCTTCTGCTGCCTTGGCTGGAGTACAGTGTCATCATCCTAGCTCCCAGTAACCTCAACCTCCCGGGTTCAAGTGATCCTTCTGCCTCAGCCTCCCAAGTTGCTGGGACCACAGATGCCCATCACCACAGCCCACCGTTTTATTTATTTTGTGGAGATTGTATCTTACTGTGTTGCACAGGCTGGTCTCGAACGTGGGGCCTCAAGAGATCCTCCTGCCTTGGCCTCCTAAAGTGTTAGGATTACAAGTGTGAGCCACCATACCAGCCCCAATATTATGATTTGGCTAGAGCGAGAGTCAGTGCTTACGTACAGGAGAAGCTGTATCTCTAGAGTTACATTTATTTTTTCTGCAAACTTTTGTTTTGCCTGGAATTTATTGTAGATTTATTTACTTGTTAATTTATTTTTCTATGTACCAATTACTAAATATCCCAAATTCTCTGTCTGAAGTATAAATATACTCATTACATTTTTTTCCTCCCTGTTTCACTCTGAGTAGCCTCAATTTACGGGGTAGCCTTGCTGCCATGCCTATATGCCATCTACAAACAAATGGGGAGAAGTGGAGAATCCAATGACCAGCTTCATTAAACAGTCACTCTCGAAGATCAATGTCTTGAGATCTGGACATTTGCCACATAACATTAATTTCACAAAGACACCTTAACAAGTGCCTGAAGTACATATTTGTCATAAATGCCAGAGGGATGTTACAGAGTGAGACTTATTTTTGCCCAGACTGAAGGCCTGCACCCCTCCAGAGAGGACAGAAGTAGCGAAGAAGAGTAAGAGGAAAGGGCTCAAAGGGAAAAGAAGAAATCATTGGTTTCCACCTGGCACACTTCCTTTTCTTTGCTGAAATGGTCCCAAAAGTTGGTAACCACGAAGGCCCCATAGGCACCTTTTAAGGCAGCCTCCACAGATGTTTCATCGTTCAGGTCACCTTTTACCACCTCAGCACCAAGGTCACGGAGTGTCAGCGCATTTGGTCCAGTCACATCCCTGGTCAATGCTCTCACTGCAAAATTTTTGCTCTCCAAAATGGCCCTCGCCACAGAGCCACCCTGTGCTCCTGCAGGAAGAAGAAAAGAAGAAACACAGGAAGATCAGGGAGAATGTTCACCAAGAGAAGTTGCAGACTCTGAAGTTTGAGGCAAGAAGACAGAAGAGTGAGCAAAGTCAGCATGCACTTAACAAGTAAAGACTTTTTTACCTGTTGATCCAAATACTGCAATTACTTTCTTGTTGGCCATGTTCCTAGACAAAGAAAAAGTTGGTGGAGTAGCAGAACTTCCCTCAGAGTAGCAACAGCAGCTGAAGTACAGTACTTCTCCCTAGGTGAGAATTATAAACCAAGACGGATTACCACACCCTTTTATTTTGCCTCTCCCTTATGAGGTTTTCCATGTCACCTACAGTTAGCTTACTCATTCTGACACTGCAGTTTTTTTAATGAGAATTCATTCATTTAATTATTCATTTGTCCAGCAAACAAGTGAATTTGCAACTTTAGACCATTTACAAATGTGTATTGAGTGCCTATGGCATAAGAGGCATTGAACTGGAGGTCAGGATGATCTGGATGGTGTAAGTGGGCTAAGCTTGTAAATAAATAAGATTACAATAGGAGAATGGCAGAGAGCCCAGGGCACGGGGAGAGGCACAAACCCAGATTTAGGGAAGGTTTTTCAGAGGAGATACCCCATATGAGTCATTTAACCAGGGAGAGTAAGGAGAGAGGTAGGAGGAACCCCACACAGCCAAGTTCAAAGGCAGGGCAATCATGGCAAAGGATCATGATGGCTGCAGCAATGCTATGTGAGCAGCAGAAAATAAGACTGCGAGGGATGGCAGAGGCCAGAACAGAAAAGGCCTGGTAGGCATGGCAAAGGGCTTGGTTTATCTGGACAGCCAGAGCAGGTTTTACCTGATCTTCTGGCAGCAGGATGGGGACTAGGCTGGAAGCAGGGGCACTCTTAAAGCGACTGCAGAAATGACATAGGTGAGAACTGAAGGCTTGAACTGAGGCAGTGTCATGGGTGAATTGTTCCCCCCACCTCCAAAATTCATGTTGAAGTCTTAATCCCCTGTACCTCAGAATGGGACCTCATTTGGAGATAGGGTCTTTACAGAGGTAATCAAATGAAAGTGAGGTCACTAGGGGAGTCCCAAGCCAATATGACTGGTGTCCTTTGTAAAGGGGGAAATTTGGACACAGAATACATACAGAAGGACAACATGAAGATACGGGAAGAATACCACGTGAGCGTAAAGATGGCCTCTAAGCCCAGGAGAGCGGCCTGGAGCGGATTCTTCACCACCCCCCCACCCCACCTCCAGCTCTCAGAAGGAATCAACCCCGCCAACGCCTTGACTTCCAGCCCCTGAACTATGGTACAATAAATTTCTGGTGTTTAATCCACTCGCTTTATGGTACTTCCTTACAGCAGCCTTAAAAAACAATTACAGGCAGCTATATAAAGATAAAGAAGGTCTTTGTGATTAATTGGATGTAGGGAAAGGGAAAATGAGGAGGAGAAAGGACCAAAACATTGACTCTGCTTACTGGGTAGGGATTAGTGGAGCAGAAACAGCGTCCCAGGTGAAATCAGTTCAGACTTGACCCTGTTGGGTTTGAGGCAATAGCTTGTTCCTTGGTGGAGTAGCAGAAGTTTCCTCAGATCAGCAACAGCAGCTGAAGTACAGCATTCCTTCTTGGGTGGGAATTATAAACGAAGTCTGATTACCGAGCCCGTTTATTTTGCCTCTCCCCTGTAAAGTTTTCCTTGTCACCACAGTTACCTTGCTCACTCTGACACTGCAGTTTTCTTTTTTTTTTTTAAGAGATAGAGTCTTGCTTTGTCGCCCTTGGTAGAGTGCTGTGGCATCACAGCAACCTCCAACTCCTGGGCTTAGGTGATTCTCTTGCCTCAGCCTCCCGAGTAGCTGGGATTACAGGCGCCCACCACAAAGCCCGGCTATTTTTTTGTTGCAGTTTGGCTGGGGCCGGGTTCAAACCCTCCACCCTCGGTATATGGGCTGTCTTCCTTAAGGAGACCTGCCACGAAGGAAGAACAAGTGAATTGTTGTTACAAGATGAAATGGAAATTTAACACTTATAACCTAACATGTTAAATACAGGTTTTTGCTGATATCTGTATTTTCTGCCCTTCCCCTACCATGTGCTCCATGAGGGCAGTGACTTGCTTTTATTTACTTATATATATCCCCAGTGCCCACAGCTGTCTTGGGCACACAACAGATGCACAGTAAATATTTGTTGAATGAACGAAGGCATAATTGGTGGGTGTTAGATTTCTGAGAAGGCCAGAGAACATGGGCTCTGGAGCACAGATTGAGGGAGTGGGCTGCTGGAATTAGCAGTTACCAAGTGATACCTGGCCCTCAATGCCAAACAGAAATATAGGCCCAAACAGGAGGCAAATCATAGATCAGCAGCCCCTATGTCCTCTGCCTTTCCCTCCACTCTCCCATTCATGCTGCTCCTGCCTGATTGTCCTTGCAAGAAGAAATAATTCTCCTCACTGCTCCACTCCACAAGGTGAGCCACAATAACATTAAGAGGTAAATTCTGGAGTTCTAAAGATTAGAACAGTTTTGGTGGCTCACACCTGTAATCCTAGCACTCTTGGGAGGCCGAGGTGAGTGAATGGATTGCCTGAGCTCAGGAGTTCAAGACCAGCCTGAGCAAGAGCAAGAACACATCTCTAGAAAAAAATAGCCAGGCATTGTGGTGGGCATCTGTAGTCCCAGCCACTTGAGCCCAAGAGTTTGAGGTTGCTGTGAGCTAGAATGCCATAGCACTTTACCAAGGGCAGCAAAGTGAGACTCTATCTCAACAAAAAAAAGATTAGAGCAGTTGGTCACACACATTTATTCACTTCTTGAAAGCAAAGGGCAAAGGTGCAGTGGCTGAGCTGAACCAGCTACATCCAGAAGACCCAGGCAAGTGGGAAACTGTATGCCCTCATTTCCAAGATAAGGATAATAATGGAATAAAGCCAGGTATTCCCCAAGAAAAAGACATCCAGTGCTTCTGCTGCCCTCAACTATGCACAATCCTACAATAACCTAGTCGGGTTCTGACAATTCTCAGTACCATTTGAAGCAGAGGTGTAAAAGCCACAAAGATTTATATCCAAGGTAGTTTATCCACAGCATTATTTACATTGAAAAGAGCAGGCAAGAATTTAAATGTCCACTATTAGGAGATTACTTAAATTATAGCAATATACAGAATGGCATATCTCCATTAAAAACTGTATTTTCCAGTAATTTTCATAATTTGGGAAAATGCTCACAATGTAAAGTCATATGAAATCGGCAGAATAGGGAATTGCATATATAATGTGATCACATGTTGTAAAGAAAAATAAAACTGTACATATACACATGCAGGCACACATCACATAACCACACATACTGCCCAAGAGTAGTTGAGTGATTTTATGTAAGGTAGAGCCAGAAGATTTGACATGACATGACGTTTTTGCTGTCACTCTTTGATTATGGCGTGATACTATGATATATACATTCTAGGGGCTCATTGAAAAAATTGAAAAGTCTATAAGAACATAGTAGCATTATTGTGGTAACCAAAATTGGGGAGTAACCCAAATATCCAATTATAAAAGTAGGGCCAAGAGCTGTGACTCATGTCTATAATCCTAGTACTCCAGGCAGCCTAGACAGGAAGATGGCTTGAGCTCAGGAGACCAGCCTGAGCAACAGCAAAACCCATCTCTACTAAAAACAGAAAAAAAGTAGCTGGGTATGGTGGTACATGACTATAGTCCCTACTACTTGGGAGAATGAAGCAGGAGGATCACGTTAGCCCAAGAGTTAGAGGTTGCAGTGAGCTATGATCATGCCATTGCACTCTAGTCTGGGCAACAGAGCAAGACTGTCTCAAAAAAAAAGAAAAAAAGGTAGAATGGATAAAGTGTGACATATTCATCCAATGGCATACCATATAGCAACAAAAATTAATGAATGTTTGCAACATGCAACAACCTGGGGAATCTCACAAATGTTGAAGCAAAAGAGAAAAAGAATGTCTAGTATCTAATTCAACATATGTAACATTCAAAAGCAAAAAATCTAATCCACAGTGATACATACCAGAATAGTAATTCCTTTGGTAGATAGTCATTGAGAGGTGTTAAAGAGGGACTTCTGAGGGGCTAGTAATGTTCTGCTTGATCCAGGTATTGATTGCATGCGTGAGTCCATTTTATCAAGCTGTATATTTAAGATGTGTGCAATTTTCTATATGTATCTTAAACTTTAATTTAAAAGTTTACTTTACTCACACTCAAGGAGGCAGACGCGGGTGGATTGCGTGAGCTCATGAGTTCAATACCAGCCTGGGCAAGAGCGAGACCTCATCTCTAAAAAAATAGCTGGGTGTTGTGGTGGGCGCCTGTAGTCCCAGCTACTTGGAGGCTGAGGCAAGAGGATCACTTGAGCCCAAGTGTTTGAGGTTGCTGTGAGCTATGATGCCACAATACTCCACCCAAGGTGACAAAGTGACTCTCTGTCTCAAAAAAGTAAAAAAGTTTACTTTAAAAATAACCTTTAAGGAAATATGTAGTGTAAGAAATGTAAGTGACTGAACAGAAAAAGCATAATGGGCAGGTACCAGCCTGTAAATATTTTCACTGTGTAGGAGCAAAAAGGTATGGCTTTTTCACTAGATTAATCACTAACTAGATTAATCCCTACCAGGACAAGTAGCAACCTGTTCAGAACATTATGTGCTCATAGAAAATAGACAATGATGCTTTTTTTTTTAGTTTGAAGGCATCTTGAGCTGATGTCAAAGTGTCTAGTTAGGGGTCCCTTTGATGAAAAGAGTTTGCTTTTTGAGTCCATCCAAGAAGAAAGGATTCTCAGCTCCTAACATTCAGCTATATAATAATTTGCCTCTGTTTATTTCTTACTCCCAAAGATAATTAGTTCAACCCAGCCCTCCTACTAAAAATCTATATGACTTAATGATTAAAGCTTTGCAGCATGACAAGTCTTGGATTTAACACCCAATTGACTGCCACTCATCAGTGACCTTAGGCAAGTTTTAAAATTCCCTCCAGCTTCAATTTCCTAATCTATAAAATGGAGGTTATCAAAGTATCTACCTCATATAGGTAGCTGAAGACTAAATACAATTAAACCACTTAACCTATATGGCACATTTAAAAGAAATTAACTCTTGTATTTTCTCAACACTTTTTTTTTGCAGTTTTTGGCCAGGACTGGGTTTGAACCCACCACCTCCAGCATATGGGGCCAGTGCCCTACTCCTTTGAGCCATAGGCACCGCCCCCTCAACATTTTTTAACAACCAGCCTAGTTTCTTGCCTAACTAACCTCTAATACTTTATCTTCTCCCATCTCACTAAATTAGTATGTGCTGAAAAAAGAGAAACATGAAAATATATCCAGGCCAGGCGTGGTGGTTCACACCTGTAATCCTAGCACTCTGGAAGGCCGAGGTGGATGGATTTCTTGAGATCACGCATTCGAGACCAGCCTGAGCAAAAGTGAGACCCTGTCTCTACTAAAAATAGAAAAACTGAGGCAAAAGAATCCCTTCAGCCCAAGAGTTGGAGGTTGCTGTGAGCTGTGACGCCATGGCACTCTACCCAGGGCAAAAGCTTGAGACTCTGTCTCAAAAAGAAAAAAAAAAAAAGAAAAAGAAAAGAAAAGAAAATATATCCAACTGAGGGTAGGGAGGAGATGTAAAGCACATTCCAGTCATAATGGAAAAGATTCCACGGTTAGCCCAGTTTGAGGTTCATATACTCTCACTCTCTACTGTGGTTTCCCTTGCAGAATGAATAGCACTTTGAATCTACCCTTTTCCTCAAGTCTTTTTTTTTTTTTTGGAGACAGACTCTTACTTTATCACCCTTGATAGAGTGCCATGGCACCTCAGCTCACAGCAACCTCAAATTCTTGGGCTCAAGCGATAGTCTTGCCTCAGCTTCCCAAGTAGCTGGGACTACAGGTGCTCACCATAACACCCGGCTATTTTTTAGAGATGGGGTTTCGCTCTTGCTCAGGCTGGTCTCAAACTCCTGAGCTCAGGCAACCCACCCACCTCAGCCTCCCAGAGTACTGGGATTATAGGAGTGAGCCACTGCACCCAGCCAAGAATCCTTATTTAATAAATGCCGCTAAAAACTGGTTGGCCACATGTAAAAGACTGAATTTAGACCTACACTTCTTACCACTTATGAAAATTAATTCACAATGGATAAAAGATTTAAATCTAAGACACAAAACTATAAAAACTCTAGAAGAAAATGTGCTTAATGATGTCAGCTTTGGGGAAAAAATTATGAAGAAACCCCCAAAGGCAATCACAGCAACAGCAAAAATAAATAAATGGGACACGATCAAGTTAAAAAGTTTCTGTGCAGGTGGCGCCTGTGGCTCAGTGAATAGGGCACCAGCCCCATATACCGAGGGTGGCAGGTTCAGGGGAAAAAAAAAAGTTTCTGCACAGATAAGGACATGACGAACAGAGCAGAGAGGCAACCCACCGAGCAGGAGAAGATATTTGCATGCTACAAATCTGACAGAAGACTGCTAACCAGAATCTACAATGAACTTAAACAAATCAACATCAACCGAAAAAAGCGTACAACCCTATAAGAGATATGAACAGAACCTTTTCTCCTGAGGACAGATGAATGGCCCATAAACACATGAAAAAATGCTCATCGTCTCTAATTAGCAGAGAAATGTAAATCAAAACCACTTTGAGAGATAACACCTAACCCTGGTGAAAATGGCCCACATCACAAGGTCCCAAAGCAACAGATGCTGGCGTGAGTGCAGACAGAAGGGAATACTCATGCACTGTCGGTGGGACTACAAATTGGTACAGCCTTTATGGAGAGAATTATGGAGAGTCCTCAAAGAACTAAAAATAGTTCTACTACTTTACAGGCACAGTGGCTCACATCTGTAATCCTATCACTCTGGGAGGCTGAAGCAGAGAGATCGCTTGAGCTCAGGAATTCAAGACTAGCCTGAGCAAGAGCAAGATCCCGCCTCTTCTGAAAAATAAAAAAAGAAAGAAAGAAAGAAAAATTAACCAAGCATTATGGCAGGTGCCTATAGCAACTAGGAAGGCTGAGGCAGGAGGATAACTTAAACCCAGGAGTTTGAGTTTTGCAATGAGCTAGGCTGATACCACAGCACTCTAGCCTGGGCAATAGAGCAAAACTCTGTCTCAAAAATAAATAAATAATGAAAAACAATAAAAGTAGACCTTCCATTTAATCCTGCAATCCTATTACTAGGTATCTGCCCAAAAGAAAAAAAAAAGTCATTTTCTCATAAAGACATTTACACTTGAATATTTATAGCAGTCCAATTCACAATTGCAAAGATGTGGAAACAAAACAATAAACTGTGGTAATATATACCATGGAATACTATTCAGCCATAAAAAGATGGAGATTGTGTATCTTTTGTAGCAACCTGGATGGATTTGGAGAACACTTTAAGTATCATAGGAATGGAAAAACAAGCATCACATGTGCTCAATATTAAGTTGAAACTAGCAGATTAAAGCTCAAATGACACCATAGGACTTGTCTGGCAAAGATAACACAGCTATTGCCCCTGACCAACAGCTGTCACAACCTATAACTGCCAACACTACAGATCCTGGATATGGACCCGATAGCTAGAACTACTATCCTGCTGCCTCTGGAAATTGCATACAGCTGCCTTCTGTTTCCAGAATGTATCTGTGCAATCTCAGTTTCTTTGCATCACTAACTTCTCATTTCAAGATGGAGGTGGTACCTAGCTGCAGGCAAAGTTAAAAAAAAAAGAAGAAGCCCTGCCTCCAGGGGGGCCCCCATCCACTCTAGGGGGATGTCCTCTTCCCCAATTTCCCCACACAGACCTTTGCTGAATAATAGTTTGTAAGTAAATGGTTTTAAAGAAAAAAAAAAAAGAAGAAGAAGAAGAAGTTAGTGCTATGGTTTGAAAGTATCCCCCAAAGTTCATGTGTTAGAAACTTAATCCTCAATGTAACTGTGTTGAGAGATGGCATCTCTAAGAGGTGATTAGGTCATGACGGCTCTGCCCTCATGAATGGGTAAGTGCCATTATCAAGGGGATACATTTTTGATAAAAGGGTGAGTTTGTCCTCCTTCTTCTCTTGCTCTTGAGAATGCTCTCCTCCCCTCCACCTGCCATGGGATGATGTAGCACAAAGGCCCTCGCCAGATGGCAGCATCATGCTGTTGAACTTCCCAGTCTCCAGAACTGTGAGCCAAATAAACATCTATTGTTTATAGATTACTCAGTCTGAGGTATTCTGTTATAACAGCACAGCACAGACAAAAAACAACAAATATCTAGGATTTGTGGTTTCTATAATGGGAAGCAGGCCCCGCAGCCAGTAGAGATTCTCCCAAACATAGGGAAGAAAATCAGGACTCAGTGCCTATAGTTCAGTGGTTAGGGTACTAGCCACATACACCGAGGCAGGTGGGTTCAAAACTGGCCTGGGCCTGCTAACAACAATGACAACAGCAACAAAAATAGCCAGGCGTTGTGACAGGTGTCTGTAGTCCCAGCTACTTGGGAGGCTGAGGCAAAAGAATTGCTTCAGCCCAAGAGTTAGAGGTTGCTGTGAGCTGTGACACTACAGCATTCTACTGAGGGTGACATAGTGAGACTCTGTCTCAAAAAAAAAAAGAAAGAAAGAAAGAAAGAAAGAAAATCAGATGTAAACCAACTGTAATACAAAGAGAGACAAATGTCCATCACAATGCATCCCATTGGCTTCCCCAAATTAGCATATACTTTTCTTCCCACACCCAATGCTTCTTTTGAAACAATAACATTTAACATAATGCAACTACCTCTGATATTCTTAACCTCTCACAAAAGTGGTTAAACCAGAATCTCATCCATGATTGCACCTGAGATCCAGGATCTCAAGATGATGCTAATCCTCATCTAGTTTTATAAAATTGCACCTTGAAAATCTGTCCTCTCTTCATTAGACTATAAAATAAATAAGCATCATTTTCTATATAAAGTACTGAGGGAAGGGAGAAAAATTAGTCTAAAATATATACACAAAAATGTTAGTAGATTATGATGTCATTCGTGTAACTGAACCCAAGACCATAGTTGATTTTTTTTTGTTTGTTTGTTTTGAGACAGAGTCTCACTATGTTGCCCTCGGTAGAGTGCTGTAGCATCACAGCTCACAGCAACCTCAAACTTTTGGGCTTAAGCAATTCTCTTGCCTCAGCCTCCTGAGTAGCTGGGACTACAGGTGCCCACCACAACGCCTGGCTATTTTTTTGTTGCAGTTGTCATTGCTATTTAGCTGGCCCAGGCCGGGTTTGAACTCACCAGCCTTGGTGCTGGTGCCAAAACCACTGTGTTGTGGGTGCCAAGCCCATAGTTGATATTTAGGACTGGCCTTCTAAACTACCCACCATTATCTTTGTCTATAGCTAGCAGCACATTTATTCCTGAGGGATTTGAATTTTTTGTGGAATTCAATCACATCTGCCCATATAAGGTTACTACTTCAGTTTTCCATGAACTTTTAACCACTAGGCATGGCATTACTGGTCAATAATCCACTGAGAAGTACTCCTTTTTCTTAGTGGTGTAACTAATAGATCTTCCTTTTGGAGAAAAACCAATAGCCCCTGAGAAACTTCACTGAGATATCACTCCCTTATAATTTCATGGGATTCTTCTCCCACTTTCTGACGTATCTGGTTTTTTACCAAGGTACCTGCTTCCAGTTCAGTAGATCCTTACAGCACAATGTCTTCAGTGTGGCAGACCAGCGTGGATAGTCTGTAGATTGATAAAATAATAAAAGTTCCTGTAGCACAGAACCAGACACATGACCTAACCCTGATGGAATATAATGAAGGTATACTGCTGACCTTTTTACACTAAATATGTTTTTAGTTTATTGGCATCAGGAATAAAAATAATTTACTAGGTTGATAGCTATATTCCAATTACCAAAACTTACACTGATTTCTTACAGGAGATATAATCTGGAATAGCAAACGCAAATGAGGTTGTCACCCAATTAGATAACCCACTGTCCTTCTCTAAAACTAATCTGCCTTTTACATTGTCAAACTGGTGAGTTTAATAGCTCTAAGACAGGAGTCCCCCATCTTTGTGTCTCAGAAGGCTTTGATTTTGGCATTAATGTTTGTGATTCTCCAAAATTTCATTATTTTAATATGAAGGGAGAGTTCTAGGGCCTTCCACTTGGTGCTTCCTAACATTATAATTCTTACTTTATAGTTCAGAAAGCCAGGACAGGCGTGGTGCTCACGCCTGTAATCCTAGCACTCTGGGAGGCTGAGGTGGGTGAATTGCCTGAGCTCACAAGTTCAAGACCAGTCTAAGCAAGAGTGAGACCTCATCTTTAAAAAAGTATCCAGGCTCAGCGACTGTAGCTCAGGGGCCAGGGCGCCGGCCACATACACTGAAGCTGGCAGGTTCGAATCCAGCCTGGGCCTGCCAAACAACAATGACAACTACCACCAAAAAATAGCCAGGTGTTGGGGTGGGCACCTGAAGTCCCAGCTACTTGGGAGGCTGAGGCAAGAGAATTGCTTAAGCCCAAGAGTTTGAGATTGTTGTGAGCTGTGACGCTATGGCACTCTACTGAGGGCAACAAAGTGAAACTCTGTCTTAAAATAAATAAATAAATAAATAAATAAACAAACAAATAAATAAAATTAAAAGGTATCTAGGCATTGTGTCAGACACCTGTAATCCCAGCTACTTGGGAGAGTGAGACAAGAGAATTGCTTGAGCTCAAGAGTATGAGGTTGCTGTGAGCTATGATGCTATGGCACTCTATTGAGGGTGACAAAGTAAGACTGTTCACCAACCCAGGAACGGATTAACAAGCTATGCTATATGTATACCATGGAATACTATTCAACCATTTGAAATGATGGAGACTTTACATCTTTTGTATTAACCTAGATTGAGCTGGAACACATTTTTCTTAGTAAAGAATCACAAGAATGGAGAAGCAAGAATCCAATGTACTCGGTTCTAATATGAAGGCAATAGGTAGCTAATACAAGGGGTGGGGTAGAGGAATGAAAGATGGGGAGAGGGGAGGAGGTAGGGAGATGGGACGTCATGGTGTATGACACATCTCTTGGGGGCAGGACACAATTCTAAGTGTGACTTTATCTAACAAATGCAATCAGTGTAACCTAATCTTCTATACCCTCAATAAATCCCAAACAATAAAAAAAAAAAAAAAGAAAGAAAAGAATGTGAGGGATTGGGGCAGCGCCTGTGGCTCAGTGAGTAGGGTGCCAGCCCCACATACTGAGGGTGGTGGGTTCAAACCCGGCCCTGGTCAAACTGCAACAAAAAAAGCCAGGCATTGTGGCAGGTGCCTGTAGTCCCAGCTACTTGGGAGGCTGAGGCAGGAGGATCGTCTAAGCCCAGGAGTTGGAGGTTGTTGTGGGCTGTGCCACCATAGCACTTGAGGGTGACAAAGTGAGACCTTCTCTACAAAAAAAAAAAAAAGAAAGAAAGAAAGAAAAGAAAGTGAGGGATTATGCCACTTGCTAAATATGGTAAAGTTCCAATGGTAAAACTTCAGCAATAACTGGAATCCAAATATCAAACACTAAAAATGCAAGAACATGTTATTGGAAGACTAATAAAATGATTGAAGTAAACTGAATCCTTGTAGTTCCACAGAACCAGATCCAGCATGTGCTGAGTCTATCCGTTCTGGTTAGGGTTTGGCACCACCTGGTGGAAATGATCTATTCTGGTTAAATGTCGATAAGAGTAATTCTGTGCTCTACAAATGGGCAGGACTTCCAGAACAGACACAATAATTCCAGCATTATCTTTATTGATTGGTACTTATTTTATTGGTCCAAAGTAGGAATATTGGGTCATCCTCTACCTCAGAATATTCACAGAAGCTTTCTACTGGCAAAAAATGTTACTGTAGTTCTATTTTTTAAAGTTAATATTCATTTTCTGAAAGTATTTCTCAGTGCTTTAGTGAGAGAAGTATCTTCTGGGTTCTTTCAGGCCGTAACTAGAGGGTAAATGACAGATGGTAAAAATAGAAATCCACGGGCAGCACCTGTGGCTCAGTGAGTAGGGCGCCGGCCCCATATGCCGAGGGTGGTGTGTTCAAACCCGGCCCCGGCTGAACTGCAACCAAAAAAAAAAAAAAAAAATAGCCGGGCGTTGTGGCGGGCGCCTGTAGTCCCAGCTACTCGGGAGGCTGAGGCAAGAGAATCGCTTAAGCCCAGGAATTGGAGGTTGCTGTGAGCTGTGTGAGGCCACGGCACTCTACGCAGGGCCATAAAGTGAGACTCTGTCTCTACAAAAAAAAAAAAAAATAGAAATCCACTATGCCATTCCCATTTCTTTAAATCTTTAGATTTTTCCTTCTACTTTACATCAAGCAAGTATTAAAATAGAAAAGGAAGAGATAAAACCATTATTGTTTGCAAATGAAATTCTTATATATACAGAAAAAGCAATAGAATCTAGAGACAGTCTATTCAAACTAGTAAGTTTAGCAAGTTTGCTACATACAAAATCAGCCTACAAAAACCAATAGCATTTCACATATAATAATAATCAACTAGAAAATATAATTAAAATACTATTCAAATAATAAAAAATGGGATGTATTTATTTATTTATTTATTTATTTATTTTGAGACAGAGTCTCACTCTGTCACCCTAGGTAGAGTGCTGTGGCCTCATAGTTAACAGCAAGCTCAAACTCTAGGGCTCAAGCAATCCTCCTGGCTCAGCCTCCCAAGTAGCTGGGACTACAGGCACCTGCTACGATGGCTGACTCAACCACCAAATTATTTAGAAATTAATGAAGACTAAATAAGATGTCTTATAAAAAAATCTTTAAATTTTTTATAAGGGATAGTGTGGTGGCTCACACCCTTAATCCTAGCACTCTGAGTGGCTGAGGCAGGGAGATTGAGATGATTCTGAACAAGAGCAATCCTATCTCTACTAAAAATAGAAAAACTAGCTGGGTGTTGTGGTGGGTGCCTGTAGTCCCAGCTACTTGGGAGGCTGAGGCAAGAGAATTGCTTAAGCCCAAGAGTTTGAGCTTGCTGTGAGCTGTGAGCCACAGAACTCTACCTAGGGAGACAGCTTGAGACTCTGCCTCAAAAAAAAAAAAAAAGAAAGAAAAAATTCACATGGATTTTTTTGAGGACCCCCAATAAGCGTCTCTACAATTTATTTAGAAGAATAAAGCTTCACAAATAACTAAGTCCGTCTTAAAAGAAAAAAGTATAAAGAAAGACAGAATATTAGTACTCTCTCTTTAAATCTGAAAGACAGAACTATTGAGAGATTTATTAAGAGAGTTATTGCAAGAAATTGGCTCACAAAGTCTGAAATCCATAGTGAAGATGTCAGGAAGGGTAGGTTGAAACTCTTAGGCATAGGCTGAGGCTCTGGTCTACAGGGCTAATTTCTTCAGGGAAGCCCCAGCTTTGCTTTCTAGGCCATTAAACTGATTGAGTCAGTCCCACCCAGTTTATCCAGGGATAATTTCCCTTACTTAAAGCTAACACATGGGCGGCACCTGTGGCTCAGTGAGTAGGGCGCCAGCCCCATATGCCGAGGGTGGTGGGTTCAAACCCAGCCCCAGCCAAACTGCAACAAAAAAATAGCCGGGCGCTGTGGCGGGCGCCTGTAGTCCCAGCTGCCTGGGAGGCTGAGGCAAGAGAATCGCCAGGAGTTAGAGGTTGCTGTGAGCCGTGTGACGCCATGGCACTCTACCCGAGGGCAGTACAGTGAGACTCTGTCTCTACAAAAAAAAAAAAGCTAACACATGAATGGACTTTAATCACATCTGCAAAATACCCTCACAGCCACCCCTAGATTAGTTTTACTTGAATAACTAGCCAAGTTGACACATCCAAAAGACTATCACAAAGGGGGACTTGTCCTACCAGTTTTAAAAACATAGTATAAAGCAGGCAGTGCCTGTGGCTCAAAGGGGTGGAGTGCTGGCCCCATATGCCGGAGGTGGCAGGTTCAAACCCAGCCTCAGCCAAAAACTGCAAAAAAAAAAAAAAAAAAAAACACATAGTATAAAGCCTTAGCAATAATTTTTTTAAATACATTGCTGCAACCACAGTCAGATAGATTCACAGAACAGAATGGATAGTTTAGAGATAAACTAAACTGCATACATATGGAAATTTAATATGTAATAAAAGTGGCACCACGAAGGAGCCAAGGACAAGTTATTTAACATCCAAGGTCAAGAAAATTAATGATATGGAGAAAAATTAAATGAGTCTATCTCATACCACACAGAAAAGTGGAATCTATATGAAATTTAACCTAAATATTATAGATGAAAAGAATTAATATAACGTACAAATAAGGAAAGACTTCGTAAACAAAATTCTCAGTACTTTGGTAGCCAGTTTAGGACTTAACAGAGAGGGTATCAAAGAATTATACCAGCAGAGTCTGCGTAAGACACTGAGAGGCAAGCCGCAAAGTCTGAATCAGAGCCCCAATTTCCATGGTCCCAGCAGGGAGTGATAGAGAAGAGCCACAAGGAGAAAGCAAGTAAGAAGCACGTCCGTAGGGACTTCAGAGGCTGATCAGGAGAGAAGGGGGTCACAGGGGATGGCAGGGAGGGTTCTGGCTGGTCCAGCATAGAATTCTGTTGGGTAAACCAGGTGAGCACAGTAGTTCACACCTGTAATCCTAGCACTCTGGGAGGCTGACGTGGGTGGACTGCTTGTGCTCAGGAGTTCAGATCAGCCTGAGCAAGAACAAGACCCCCATCTCTACTAAAAATAGAAAAATTAGCCAAGTGTGGTGGCAGGCCATGTAGTCCCAGCTACTCAGGAGGCTAAGGCAAGAGAATCACCTGAACCCAGGAGTCTGAGGTTGCTGTGAGCTAGGTTGATGCCACAGCACTCTAGCCTGGGGCAACAGAGTATGACTATCTCAAAAATATAAACAAAAACCAAACAAACAAAATTCAGATGTAAATTTATGTACAAAAATATCCATTGAATTTCATTATTTAAAATGTTCAACAATTACAAAAAACAAAGAAAAAGATTAAATAAATTATGTACAGCCATATGGTAGGTAGAATATATCATACACCCAATATTATACATGCAAGATGTAACATCACTTTCATAATAAGGAAAAAAAGCCAATTAAAATGGTTCACTGTCACAAAAATATCAGTGCTCAGTGCATAATTTGTTGTGTAACTACTATTTGTTGAATAAAAATTCATAAATGAAAGCAAATATGATTTATAACTTTCAGATGTACAGTAAGATTTTATTGAATATCCAATTTTGAATTTGTATATTCAACTGCCTCCTTGACAACTTCCGCTTTGATGTTTCAAAGCATTGCAAACTTAATTCAAAATCAGTCTCTTATCTCTTTCCCCCTCCCTAAATTCCTGCTTTCTCAAGCTTACCCATCTCAGTCTAGGGGACCACAGCCCCTCACAAGTCCTTCTTAACATGTCTGTCCCTTTACCTTCCTATAATTCCATTCAGTTCACTCCATCTCCTTTGCCATTAGTACCACATTGCAATCATCTCTCTCCTGAACCAAGGCAATAGCTTCCTAACCTGTCTCCTAGCTTTTACCTCCTTCCGACCCATCCTCCATCCAATGGGGAGTATAATAAAAGATGAGTCGGGTATGAGCTGCCACCCTTGAGGGCAGTAACTCAGTGTAGTCTGTGCAGCTGAGGCCAACTGTGAAGGAGCTGATAGCGGAAGGCTGCTGGCTTGATGATACCACTGAGCCAGGGAGCGCATCCTTCTTTGAAAGGGGATCCTCGGGCAGCGCCTGTGGCTCAGTGGGTAAGGCGCCAGCCCCATATACCGAGGGTGATGGGTTCAAACCCGGCCCCGGCCAAACTGCAACCAAAAAATAGCCGGGCGTTGTGGCGGGTGCCTGTAGTCCCAGCTACTCGGGAGGCTGAGGCAAGAGAATCGCTTAAGCCCAGGAGTTGGAGGTTGCTGTGAGCTGTGTGATGCCACGGCACTCTACCGAGGGCTATAAAATGAGACTCTGTCTCTAAAAAAAAAAAAAAAAAGAAAGGGGATCCTCAAGGGAGAACCTCCAAGTCCAGCAAATGGTTTCCGGAGCAAGATGGCAGTTGAGTAACAGCTTCTGTGCAACAGGGCTCAGTGAGATTGGGGAGAGAAGACTCCAGGCATCTCTGGCTGGTGGGATCTGCCCAGAAACTTCCCTTTGGTGACACAGGGAGTCAGCGAGAGACTTCTGGATCCCACAAGGAAGACCAAAGTGGTGCAAAACTGGCAAGTAGTAGGTGCATTTGTTCAGTAGGAGGCTGCTCGCAGTTGTAACCATAGCAACAGGAGACTACAAGCAGGAAAAGCCTTACCTATGGGCTGTTTTGGGTTTTTTGGACTTAGGCACTCGATTGAACTGCCTTGGCAGATCTTGGGCAGGTGTGCAGATGACCTTGGGTGTTGTCTGGGGCCCTGGACTGAGCCACTGAGCCAGAAAGGAGCTAATATTGTTCAGCTGTGGGTTGCCCACACAGCCACTGTGGGGGTGCTGCCCCTGCATGTCCCAGTGCAGAGTTGGTCAGGAGACCTTGGGCGAGTAACCTAGTGAGTGAGCTGCCCAAAGGCAGGGACTGAGACCCTAGGGAAGAGTGGAGATCTAAGTGTTTGGCAGATTACAGAGTGGCCGTCAGGGGCATAGAGTAAGACCCGTTTGGGCGCACTGAATAAGCAGGCAGCCACACCAGGAGAGATCCCAGTGATAAGTGCTTTCCTTGGAAAGTTTCTACTTACCCAAGTTTCACAGTTTGGAGTGTCTTTTAAGCAGGTTAAGGAGACATTTGGGCTCCCAAGCCTGAGGGGTCTGAGAAATCAACAGAGGCCTCCAGTCTCCATCTCCTACAGCTGTACCAAATTGTGATTAACATCTCATACTTCAGGAGATCATCTGTTGCCCAGACAATATTCAGCAAGATATGTACACTGTTTTGGGTTTTTTTGGTTTGGGGGTTTTGTTGTTGTTGTTGTTTTTTCTTAATTTCAATATTTTTCCTCTACAAACCTTTTTTTCCCCTTTTTTTCCTTCTTTTCTCTTTTTTCTTCAATCTTTCATTTTTGCCTCCTTTAACATTTAGAACTTCATTTTTGCTAGTGTTTCTGCCCCAATTATGTGGTTTTTCCCCCAAATTTTATCCTGTAAGGGTTTTTGTTTGTTTGTTTGTTTGGGTTTGATTTATTTTTATCTTTCCTCTCTACCTGGTGGAGGTGGGGTACTGTGTCTGATCAGGCTGGCAAAGAGCTGCTGACCTCAAGGGAACCACCCAACCAGGCACCCCCAAAGGTTGGGGGGTTTTAAGGTTGGGTCAAAGTATCCTACTATACACCTATATTACTCCTGACTCCTTCTTTC
Organism: Nycticebus coucang; assembly: GCF_027406575.1. NCBI lineage: Eukaryota > Metazoa > Chordata > Mammalia > Primates > Lorisidae > Nycticebus > Nycticebus coucang. The sequence continues at coordinate 88,007,104 of NC_069795.1, forward strand.
AGTGCCTCTGTTCTTTTTGTCAATATTTCCTTTTACTCACCCCCTCTTCTTTTTCTTTTTTCTTTCTTTTTTTAAATCTCTTTTCCCTTCTTGCTCTCCAATCTTCTCATCCTTCTGGTCCTGTACCAAAAGGACAAATTAAAACTTTAGGCCAGAGGCACAGTGACTTAAAGAGCAAGAGGAACCGAAACAAAAATTAGGGCAAGGAAACAGATACAAGAAAACACTCATGAAGAAGAATCAGCAGAAAAATCCTGGCAACATGAAATACCAGTTCAGAGCAACCCCTTCAAGGGACCACTATAGCAAGGGATTCCACCTATAAAGAAATGTTAGAAATGACAGAAGGGGAATTTAAAATACAGATGATAAAAACAATGAAGGAAATTGCTGAGAAAGTGGAAAGCAATCAAAAAACAATGCAGGAAATAGCTGAGAAAGGGCAAACAACCAAAAAATGATGAAGGAAATTGCTGAGAAAGTGGAAAATAACCAAAAGGAAATCCAAAAACAGAATCAAATAAGAGATGAACAATATGAAGAATATAGAAAAGATATAGCAGAGCTGAAGGAACTGAAGCAGTCAACTAGGGAACTTAAAGATGCAATAGAAAGCATCAACAACAGATTAGATCATGCAGAAGAAAGAATCTCAGAGGTAGAAGATAGAGCTCTTGAGATAACTCAGATAGAGGCAGAAAAGAAGAGAGAGAAAGCAGAACGTTCACTGACAGAATTATGGGACTTTATAAAGCATTCAAACATACGAGTTATAGGTATCCCAAAAGGGAGGAAAGAATGCCCCAGATGAATGGAAGCCATTCTAGAGAATATTGTAAATAAAAATTTCCCATATAATCACCAAAGATTCTGACGTACTCCTTTCAGAGGGATATTGGTCCCTTGGTCACCTCAACTCAAATAGAGCTTCTCCAAAACACCTTGTGATGAATCTATCTAAAGTCAAGACAAAAGAAAAGATTTTGCAAGCTGCCAGGAGTAAGCACCAACTGACCTACAGGGGCAAATCCATCAGGGTGACCGTGGACTTCTCTAATAAAACTTTTCAAGCCAGAAGACAATGGTTGTCTACCTTTAATCTACTCAAACAGAACAATTTCCAGCCCAGAATTCTATATCCCGCTAAGCTAAGCTTTAAAATTGACAAAGAAATCAAATCTTTTACTGATATGCAAACATTGAGGACATTTGCCACAACGAGACCAGCTTTACAAGAAATACTTCAACCTGTTCTATACATTGACCATCACAATGGACCTTCAGCAAAGTAAACACCCGGAAATTAAAGGACAGAACCTAGCTTCCACAATGATGCAAAAGACAAAACTAAGCAATGGACTTTAACAAAATAAGATGAATAGAATGCTACCACACTTATCAATTATCTCAATAAATGTCAATGGCTTGAATTCTCCACTGAAGAGGCAAAGATTGGCTGATTGGATTAAAAAACATAAGCCATCTATTTGTTGTCTGCAGAAAGCACACCTCATGTCAAAAGACAAATTAAAATTCAGAGTTAAGGATTGGAAGTCAATTTTTCAGGCAAACGGAATTCAGAAGAAAAGAGGAGTTGCAATCTTATTTTCAGATACATGTGGATTTAAAGCAACTAAAGTCAAAAAAGACAATGATGGTCACTTCATATTGGTCAAGGGAAAAATACAACAAGAAGACATTTCAATTCTAAATATTTATGCACCCAATTTAAATGCTCCTAGATTCTTGAAACAGACCTTACTCAGTCTGAGGAATATGATATCCTGGAACACCATGATAACAGGGGACTTTAACACTCCTCTCTCAAAGCTGGACAGATCCTCTAAACAGAAATTAAACAATGATATAAGAGATTTAAATTGAGACCCTAGAACAACTGTGCTTGATAGATGTATATAGAACACTCCATCCCAAAGATAAAGAATATACATTGTTCTCATCATCCCATGGAATATTCTCCAAAATTGATCATATCCTAGGACACAAAACAAACCTCAACAGAATCAAAAGAATTGGAATTGTACCTTGCATCTTCTCAGACCACAAGGCACTAAAACTGGAACTCAACTCCAACAAAAACGTTCAACCACACACAAAGGCATGGAAGTTAAACAACCTTATGCTGAATGACAGTTGGGTGCAGGAAGAAATAAAAAAGGAAATCATTAACTTCCTTGAGTATAACAACAATGAAGACACAAGCTACCAAAACCCGTGGAATACAGCAAAAGCAGTCCTGAGAGGAAAAGTTATAGAAGCTTTAGAAGCCTACATTCAAAAAACAGAAAGAGAACACATCAACAAACGCACAAGCCATCTTATGGAATTGGAAAAAGAAGAACAATCTAAGCCTAAATCCAGCAGAAGAAAAGAAATATCCAAAATCAAATCAGAGATTAATGAAGTTGAAAACAAAAGAATCATTCAGAAAATTAATGAAACAAAGAGTTGGCTTTTTGAAAGAATAAATAAAACAGATAAACCTTTGGCCAGACTAACTAGAAATAAAAAAGTAAAATCTCTAGTAATCTCAATCAGAAATGATAAAGGGGAAATAACAACTGATCCCACAGAGATACAAGAGATTATCTCTGAATACTACCAGAAACTCTATGCCCAGAAATTTGACAATGTGAAGGAAATGGATCAATATTTGGAATCATACCCTCTCTCTAGACTTAGGCTGGATGAAATAGATCTCCTGAACAGACCAATTTCAAGCTCTGAGATCAAAGAAACAATAAAAAATCTCCCAACAAAAAAATGTGCTGGTCCGGATGGCTTCACACCAGAATTCTATCAAACCTTCAAAGAAGAGCTTACTCCCATACTGCAGAAATTATTCTAAAAAATTGAGGAGGAAGGAATCTTCCCCAACATGTTCTATGAAGCAAACATCACCCTGAAACCAAAACCAGGAAAAGACCCAACTAAAAAGGAGAACTTTACACCAATTTCACTAATGAATATAGATGCAAAAATTCTCAACAAAATCCTAGCCCAATAGATTACAGCTTATCATCAAAAAAGTCAGACATCATGATCAAGTAGGTTTCCCAGGGATGCAATGCTGGTTTAATATACATAAACCCATAAACGTTATTCACCATATCAACAGAAGCAAAAAACAAAGCCCATATGATCCTCTCAATAGATGCAGAAAAAGCATTTGATAAAATCCAACATCCTTTTCTAATTAGAACACTGAAGAGTTTAGACATACGTGACACATTTCTTAAACTGATTGAGGCTATCTATGACAAACCCACAGCTAATATTTTACTGAATGGAGTAAAACTGAAAGCTTTTCCTCTTAGAACTGGAACCAGACTAGGTTGTCCTCTGTCTCCATTACTATTCACCATAGTCCTGGAAGTTCTAGCCAATACAATTAAGCAAGACAAAGAAATAAAGGGAATCCAAATGGGAGCAGAGGAGGTCAAACTTTCCCTCTTTGCTGATGATATGATTTTATACTTAGAGAACCCCAAAGACTCAACCACAAGACTCCTAGAAGTCATCAAAAAATATAGTAATGTCTCCAGATATAAAATCAATGTCCACAAGTCAGTTGCCTTTGTATACACCAACAACAGTCAAGATGAGAGGCTAATTAACGACACAACTCCCTTCACCATAGCCCCAAAGAAAATGAAATACTTAGGAATATACCTCCCAAAGAGGTGAAGGGGGCAGCGCCTATGGCTCAGTGAGTAGGGTGCTGGCCCTTATACCAAGGGTGTCAGGTTTGAACCCAGCCCTGGCCAAACTGCAGAAAAACAAAAAATGGCCAGGCATTGTGGTGGGCACCTGTAGTCCCAGCTACTGGGGAGGCTGAGGCAAGAATTGCCTAAGCCCAAGAGCTGGAGGTTGCTGTGAGCTGTGATGCCACAGCAGTCTACCGAGGGCGACAAAGTGAGACTCTGTCTCTAAAAAAAAAAAAAAAAAGTGAAGGATCTCCATAAAGAAAATTATGAAACCCTAAGAAATGAAATAGCAGAGAACTTTAACAAATGGAAGAACATACCATGCTCATGGCTGGGAAGAATCAACATTGTTAAGATGTCTATACCTCCCAAAGCAATCTACCGATTCAATGCCATCCCTATTAAAACACCAACATCCTATTTTCAAGACTTGGAAAAAATGATTCTGCGTTTTGTATGGAACCAGAAAAAAACCCATATAGCTAAGGCAGTTCTTAATAATAAAAACAAACCCGGGGGCATCACCGTATCAGATTTTAGGCTGTACTACAAGACCATAGTGGTCAAGACAGCATGGTACTGGCACAAAAATAGAGACATAGACATTTGGAATCAAATAGAAAACCAGAAATCATATTATAACGAAGATATTTGTACCAGAATGTTTATTGCAGCCCAATTCATAATTAATAAGTCACAGAAAAAGCCCAAGTGCCCATCGATCCACGAATGGATTAATAAATTGTGGTATATGTACACCATGGAATATTATGCAGCCTTAAAAAAAGATGGAGATTTCACCTCTTTCATGTTTACATGGATAGAGCTGGAACATATTCTTCTTAGTAAAGTATCTCAAGAATGGAAGAAAAAGTATCCAATATACTCAGCCCTACTATGAAACTAATTTATGGCTTTCATATGAAAACTATAACCCAGTTATAACCTAAGAATATGGGGAAGGGGGAGAGGAGGGGAGGGAGGGGAAAGGATGGGCAGAGGGAGGGTGATTGGTGGGATTACACTGACAGTGCATCTTACAAGGGTACATGTGAAACTTAGTAAATGTAGAATATAAATGTCTTAACACAATAACTAAGAAAATGCCAGGAAGGCTATGTTAACCAGTGTGATGAAAATATGTCAAATGGTCTATAAAACCAGTGTGTGGTACCCCATGATCACATTAATGTACACAGCTATGACTTAATAATAAAAAAAATTTTTTTAAATAGAAAACCAGGGAATGAAACCAACAACTTACAACCACCTAATCTTCGATAAACCAAACCAGAACGTACACTAGGGCAGAGACTTCCTATTCCATAAATGGTGCTGGGAGAACTGGACATGTAAAAGACTGAAATTGGACCCACACCTTTCTCCACTCACAAAAAGTGATTCAAGGTGGATAAAGGACTTAAATTTAAGGCATGAAATGATAAAAATCCTCAAAGAAAGCATAGGAAAAACACTGGAAGATATCAGCCTGGGGAAAGACTTTATGAAGAAGACTGCCATGGCAATTGCAACAACAACAAAAATAAACAAATGGGACTTCATTAAACTGAAAAGCTTCTGTACAGCTAAGGAGACAACAACCAAAGCAAATAGACAACCTACCCAATGGGAAAGGATATTTGCACATTTTGAATCAGACAAAAGCTTAATAACTAGGATCTATACAGAACTTCAATTAATCCACAAGAAAAAAACCAACTATCCCATACATCAATGGGGAAGAGAGATGAACAGAACCTTCTCTAAAGAAGACAGACGAATGGCTAGCAAACACATGAATAAATGCTCACCATCCCTAACTATTAGAAAAATGCAAATTAAAACCACCCTGAGATATCATCTAACCCCAGCAAGAACGGCTATATCACAAAATCTCAAAACTGCAGATGTGGAGAGAAGGGAACACTTTTACACTGCTGGTGGGACTGCAAACTAATACAACCTTTTTGGAAGGACGTATGAAGAAACCTCAAAGAACTCAACCTAGATCTCCCATTTGATCCTGCAATCCCATTGCTGGGAATCTATCCAGATATCCAGAAGGAAAAAAAAAAACTTTTTTTTTTTTTAAGACAGAGCCTCAAGCTATCACCCTGGGTAGAGTGCCATGGCGTCACACAGCTCACAGCAACCTCCAACTCCTGGGCTTAATTAAGCGATTCTCTTGCCTCAGCTTCCCAAGTAGCTGGGACTACAGGCACCCGCCACAGCTCCCAGCTATTTTTTTTGTCGTAGTTGTCATTATTTGGCAGACCCAGGCTGGATTCAAACCTGCCAGCTCTAGTGTATGTGGCTGGTGCCTTAGCTGCTTGAGCTACAGGCGCCACCGCCCCCCCGCCCCAAAAAAAACCTTTATTATTTTTTTTTTTTATTGTTGGGGATTCATTGAGGGTACAATAAGCCAGGTTACACTGATTGCAATTGTTAGGTAAAGTCCCTCTTGCAATCATGTCTTGCCCCCATAAAGTGTGACACACACTAAGGAAAAAAAAAACCTTTTATCATAAAGATACTTACACTAGGCTGTTTATTGCAGCCCAATTTACAATTGCTAAAATGTGGAAACAACCTAAACGCCCCTCAACCCAGGAAGGGATTGGCAAGCTGTGGTATATGTATACCATGGAATACTATTCAGCCATTTTAAAAAATGAAGATTTTGCAGCATTTGTATTAACCCGGATGGAGGTGGAACACATTATTCTTAGTGAAGCAACACAGGAATAGAGAAGCATAAATCAACTTTGATATGAGGACAATTAATGACAATTAATGACAGTGGGGGTGGGGGAAGGGGAGAGCAGACAGAGAGAGAAGGAGGGAGGGGGTAAGGGAAAGGAGAAGAAAAACAAAGAAAAGAATAAAACTGCTTTCTTAGGCTCAGCACCTGTGGCTCAAGCGGCCTGTGGCTCAAGCGGCTAAGGCGCCAGCCACATACACCTGAGCTGAGGGGTTCGAATCCAGCCCAGGCCTGCCAAAACGACAATTTCGGCTGCAACCAACAAATAGCCGGGCATTGTGGTGGGCACCTGTAGTCCCAGCTACTTGGAAGGCAGAGGCAGGAGGCTCAGTTGAGCCTAGGAGTTGGAGGTTGCTGTGAGCTGTGATGCCAGAACACTCTACCCAAGGTGACAGCTTGAGGCTCTGTCTCAAAAAAAAAAAAATGCTTTCTTAAAGTTAAAAAAAATGAGTCAAGTCATTCCTCTAAATAAAACATTTCTAATAGCTTCCCACTGCATTTAGATAACATCCTTTAACAACCTTTTATGAATCAGACATTGTTCTAAGTACTTTATCTAACTCTTTGAATTCTAATAACAAGCCTATGAAGTAGGTAAATCATTGTCATCCAATTTTATAGATGAGACAACAGAGGCACAGAGGTTACACTTTCAAAGAATCTGTCACTTAGCCACTGGGGATGCAAGGAACAACCCCAGTCACTATCTGCAACATAAATCTCCAGTATTCTGATGTGTCCACTGGGATCTCATAGTCTTGGTCTTTCTGTTCCTGGAACCTATAAAACAGTCTCAACCTAGGGCCTTTATAATCTTGCTGATCCCCTTCCAGGAACACTGGGGTTTTTGTTGTTGTTGTTGTTGTTGGAGTGGTTATTGTTTATTGTTTTTTGTTTATTCGTTTTGAAACAGTCTTGCTCTATTGCCCTGGCTAGAGTGCACTGGCATCAGCCTTGCTCACTGCAACTTCAAACTCTTGCCTCAGCCTCCTGAGTAGTTGGGATTACAGGCATGCACCACTGTGTCCAGCTAATTTGTCTATTTTTTATAAAGACGGGGTCTTGGTCTTGCTCAGGCTGGTCTCGTACACCTGAGTTAAGGGATTCTCCTGCTTCAGCCTCCTAGAGTACTAGGATTACAGGCCCAAGACACCACACCTGGCCTGATGTTTTATCTGGCCTTCATTTTTATTTTTATTTTTATATAGAGAGAATCCTGCTCTGTTACCCCTGCTGGAGTGCAGGGGCATGATCACAGCTTATTGCAGCTATGAATTCCTGGGCTCAAGAGATCCTTTTCGATCACCTTCCCAAGTAGCTAGGACTATAGGGACATGCCACAACACCCAGCTAATATTTTTCTTTTTTTAATTTTTTTTTTTATACAGAAAGAGTCTCTCTGAGTTTCTCAAGGTGGTCTCGAACTCCTGGGCTCAAGTGATCCTCCCACTTCAGCCTCCTGAAGTGCTGGGATTACAGGTGTGAGCCACCACACCCCAACTCTCTGCTGTTCTTCTGGCTTCTTCTCATCCTCCAGGTCTTCAGAAATAGGAAATGGTAAAAATAGGTCATGGCACATATTTACAGTGGAATACCATGCAACTATTTAAAAATATAAGCTGAATCTATGTATATGGATGTGGAAATATATTTAGCATATTTTAGATCACCAAGTGAAAAAAGCAAGTTACAGAATATTATATTAAAAATTAGAAATATGTACTGCATGATTCCATGTGTTTGTGAAAAGAAATTTTTTAAATATGTCTATCAAAGATCTAGAAGGTTCCACACTACATTTTCTAACTAGGGTAATCTCTGAGGAGTAAAACTGGAAAAGAAAGAAAAATGGAAAAGAGGGTTTTCACTTTTTACTTTGTACATTTCTTATTGTTTGCATTTTTTATCCCTACCCTATATTAGAAATATAATATTTCTTTTTTTTTTTGAGACAGAGTCTCATTATGTCACAGTTGGTAGAGTTCCGTCATGTCACAGCTCACAGCAACCTCAAACTCTTGGGCTTAACTGATTCTCTTGCCTCAGCCTCCCAAGTAGCTGGGACTACAGGCACCCACTACAATGCCCAGCTATTTCTTATTGCAGTTGTCATTGTTGTTTAGCTGGCCCGAGCCAGGCTTGAACTGGTCACCCTTGGCATATGTGGCTGGCACCATAACCACTGTGCTACGGGCACCAAGCCAGTAATATAATATTTCTAAGTTAAAAAAATTTCTTTATATGTTAAATGTCAAAGCTCTTAATTCTGTTGTTCTGGTATTCTAATTTTTGCTATTGTCTTCTCTTTCCTAGATTTCTTTAGGTATCTGGAGAAAATCTTTTATTTAATTCTTCTTTTTTTTTTACACTGAGTTTTTCCTTGGTGCTCAGGACATTCAAAGGTGATTTGTTATTTCAAAACAATTATCTACAATATACAGCCACAGTCAGCATACTAACTACATGTTTTCTTAGTTTCCTCTCAGTCCTAAACTGATTCATGAAAACGTACCTTAACTACACCTCCAAGTTTCAACTTCTACATTCATATTTCTAAGCAGTGAGTGGATGTTCAGACACTTTATGTACAGAGAGGTAGTACTATTAGTTCTCTGCGGACACCCACTTTACTTGTTCAAAGTAAAGTTTCCTTAATCATCTCTATACTGGTAATTCCAGAGCTATATAGTCTACCCAGCTCTCCACCAAGCCCCAGATTGCCATAACCAAAACTCACTAAACATACCCATTTGGATGTCCCAGCAATGCCTCAAATTCTACATGCCCTGAATGCAAAATAGCATTCTGCCCCACAGTTCGTCATTTTTATTCCTAGTTAATGTCACCTCCAATCCACACCCTGGAAGTTGCTTTAGCTTCTTTCTCTCCTTCACCTCCACATCTCAGTAGTATCTCGAGGGGGCACTTCTGGCAGCAATTCCCATCAGTCAATCATTGAATTCTGATCTCTCCAATCAGGAGAGATCATCTGCACAATAATTTAAACAGTGGAAGATAGACGCGCACACACACACACACACATATATATACATATATGTGTTTATACACACATATATAATCACTAACTATAACTTATCTGGGAATGAGGTAATGAGGTATTAACTAGTGAAAAGTAAAGAGAACTCTAAGAATACAGCAATAACAGATATAAGGAGGAGCCCTGCCTCTAGATCTGAGAGAAAGTTCCCCGGGAAGAACCTCCTTTCTCCTGGAGAGCTGAGATTCAGAACTTATTGGACAGAGAACAGCATGGCTCACTGGAACACACAGAAGCTGCTATGATGCCATGCTGGCAGAACTTGATGGGAACCTGCCCCCTGGAATTTTCCAGCAACCTTTCTTTTAGGGAAAGAAAAGGGACAGGTATTCATAGGCAGTGTCTCACTATAAAACTGCCTGTCAGGTAGGAGAAGCTACCTGATGATAGGTGCTACACACTGCAGGAGCCAGCCCCCAGAAAAGCTGTAAATCAAATCTGCTACAAACCCTGGCTGGGAGTGGGGAAGGTGCTTCCTCTGGAGGAAGCTACTGATGAGTAGGTGCTGCTGGCACTGCAGGAGGCAGGAAACTGGAGAGGCTGTCAGCACACTGCAGAAGTTCAGCACTGAAGAGAGCTATGCCCACTGCAGGAGTTGGTCACTGGGGAAGCCTCATGTGCTATAGAAGGCGTTCCAGGAGAAAGGGCTTTACTTCTGGAACACACTAGAACCAAAAGTAAAGCCCTCTCCTCCTGGAATGCCTGTCCCATGCCTTATACTGACAAAGCTGCTGTGCCATCTAGCACAGAAAAATATTGAAAGTGCCCAGATCTGTTTTCATAGAGCAGGCAAAAAGTATGAATTTGAAGCAACTGTACAGCAATTCATGGCCATTCCATCCTATCAAACCCCATTGCCATTGTCTTAGTTGAGGTTCACCCACTTGCTTGCTCTTTTTATTCCTTGTCTGGACCATAAAGAGTCTAGGACAGTGGTTCTCAACCTTTCTAATGCTGCGGCCTTTTAATACAGTTCCTGTGGGTTGCAACCCACAGGTTGAGAACCTCTGGTCTAGGAACTGGTCTCCTGGCTTGGCTGCCACTAGCCAGACGTTGTGTGAATTCGAAGAAGGATGTCCTTCCTCTGGGGCCACAGAGCACATTGCCTGGCTCTCAGCCCTCCCTGACTCTTGCTAAGTACACCCTGCACAGCTCAGAGCAGAAGCCTTACTCCTATCCTGCTCTCAGTCTCGGCATTCCCTGCCCATGTCACTCCTGCAATCCATAGTGCCATCATTTTTTCAAAACCTAAAATTAGAGGCATAATTTACTTTATTAATACCACTCCATGCCTCCCAATTGACATTAAATAAAATGTAATCTCCTTAGCAAGGGACTCAGTCCTCTGTGATCTGCTCCTTGCCTTTTTCTACAGTATATTGAATAACTAAATTAGGGGGGAAAAAAAACAAAGAAAGAATACATTAGTGAATTCCAGGGCAGAAGTTAAAAACCAAAGAAGAGATGTTTGGGGAAGAATCTATGACTCTGTAAGGAGCTGCAGTAAGTAAAGAGGTCTGGGCAGCCTCTGTCCTTGCTCTAAGCTATGAGAGTAAGTCTGGCAAAGGGCACTCCCAAATGGGTGCATTATTTCCTCCCATATATACCTCCCCTACCAGGACTTGAAGTGTTTTTTGCTTTTTTAGAGGCAGGAACTCGCTGTGTTACCCAGAGTTGGTGTGCAGTGGCATGATCATACCTCACTGCACTCTCTAACGCCTGGGCTCAAGTAATCCTCCCTCCTCAACCTCCTAAGAAGCCAGAATGACATGTGCACACCAGGACACCCAGCTAATTAAAAAAAAAATTTTTTTTTAGAGACAGGATGTGGCTATGTTGCCCAGGCTGGTCTCAAACTCCCAAACTCCTAGGTTCTATGGATCCTCCCAATTTTGTCTCCCAAAGTGCTGAGATGACAGCACCTAGCCTGGATTCAATGTTTTTGACTATCCCTTTTCCTTTTATTTCCATATTCCCATCAACATGGCCAGTCAGGCCTACCCTTTCAGAGTCTCCCCATTCACTCACTCCCCGTTCTTGCTGCCGTGGGAGTCCAGTCCTCATCACCTTATATTTATGGTACCGGAACCACATCCTATGTGGCCATTCAACAGGCTGGCCCTGTGCTAGGTGCTGGACATATAGACACAAATGACACATAAGCCCTCCAGCCTGGCCTCCATGTCTTTGCCAGGACAATCTTGGCTACTTTCAGCAAGTTAGTTTCCTGCTCAGGGACTTATAAAGGCACCCTGTTACCTATCTGATCAAGTCTAAATTCATATTTCCCTTTTTTCCTGTCTCTTTGGCTATAGAAGAAGAAAAATAAATAAATTCATATTTTCCTTTCTTTCACTCACTCAACAACTACTGCATGCCAGGCACTGGTACTAGGCATAAAGCAGTGGGCAAAACAGGTATGTACCCTGTCCTCGAGAAACTTACAGTCTAGTGGAAGACAAAATAAAAGCTATAATCACAGAAATGATAATAAAAATAATTGTATAATTGCTATTGTTTAATTATACTTGTAAATGCTATGAACATCAAGGGCTGCTATAAGAGAGTGTAAACAAGAGATGTAGTCACGAAACACAATGAGGCCAGAGATCTAAGTAGGAGACCGCATTTAGGTGTGTATTGGGAAAAAGGGTATTCCCAGGAAGAAAGAACAACTCTTTCAATGGCCCGTGGCTTAAGAAACAGTAAGAGTGGGGGCGGCGCCTGTGGCTCAGTCGGTAAGGCACCGGCCCCATATACTGAGGGTGGTGGGTTCAAACCCGGCCCCGGCTGAACTGCAACCAAAAAATAGCTGGGCGTTGTGGTGGGCGCCTGTAGTCCCAGGGAGTACTTGGGAGGCTGAGGCAAGAGAATAGCTTAAGCCCAGGAGTTGGAGATTGCTGTGAGCCGTGTGACGCCATGGCACTCTACAGAGGGCCATAAAGTGAGACTCTGTCTCTACAAAAAAAAAAGAAACAGTAAATGTAAGAAACTGTGTGTCTGCAGAATAGTAAACAAGGGGAGGAGAGGCAAGTAAGAAACACATCATGTAGAAAAGTGCAGATCACATTAAGTTTTTTAGATTTTGTCCTAAAAGTTATGGGAAGCCATTGATAGTTTCAGACCATGTGATACCATGACTTGACTTAGGTTTTTTTCCTCCCAATATATTATTATAAACATTTTCAAACACAGTGAAAAGAATTGTAAAATGAACACACATGTCATAAAAGCACTTACATTAGACAATTACAAAGATTTTGCTCCTGACTTGTTTATTTTTTTTGAGACAGAGTCTCACTTTGTAGCCCCCAGTAGTGTGCCGTGGCCTCATAGCTCACAGCAACCTCAGACTCCTGGGTTCAAGTGATTCTCTTATCTCAACCTCCTGAGTAGCTGGGATTACAGGCACGTGCCACAGCTCCCAGCTATTTTTATTTATTTATTTTTTTTTTAGAGACCGAGTCTCACTTTGTCATCCTCGGTAGAGTGCTGTGGCATCACAGGTCACAGCAACCTCCAGCTCTTGGGCTTAGGCAATTCTCTTGCCTCAGCCTCCAGAGTAGCTGGGACTACAGGCGCCCGCCACAACACCCCACTATTTTTTTGTTGCAGTTTGGCAGGAGCCGTGTTCGAACCCAGCACCCTCAATATATGGGACCATGCCCTACTCACTGAGCCACAGGCACTGCTCTCCCATCTATTTTTAGAGGTGGAGTCTGGCTCTAGCTCAGGCTGGCTACTGGGATTACAGGTGTGAGCCATCACGCCTGGCTCTCCTAACTTAATTTTTAAATTAGATCACAATAATTGTCTAAATGTTAAAAGGGGAGAAATAAATTTAATACTGTTTTTTGCAGGGAGAATATAAAGAAGTTTAGAAATGGTACGGCCTAGTGAATATATGATTAAAAGTGAGTAAATGCATAGAAGTACTAACTGCATTGCAATACTTCAAACACAAGTCTCAGAAGAAAGGGTGCTGGAATTGTTTTTTCAGGTTTATCCTTCTGTGTGAACTATGACTCCAATTCCAAGATAATTGTCTGCATCTGACCGTATTTCCTATTAGAACTTTAAATATAGTACTTAAAATTGTGAAAACTCCAACTCCCTGCTCAAGCAATCCACATTCCTCACCCTCCCAGAATGCTAAGATCAAGGCTTCAGCCCCCGCGCCCAGAATCAATTGTACACTGTAAATGAGGGAAGTGCATGATATGTAAGTTATATCTTAATAAAGTTATTTAAAAAAAAATCAGTTACCGGGTGGCGCCTGTGGCTCAAAGGCGTAGGACACCAGTCCTATATGCTGGAAGTGGCGGGTTCAAACCCAGTCCCGCCCAAAAACCGCAAAAAGAAAAAAAAAAATCAGTTACCATCCTTTCTTTTTCTTTTTTTTTTTTTTATTCTTTTTTTTTTTTTTGTGGTTTTTGGCCGGGGCTGGGTTTGAACCCACCACCTCTGGCATATAGGACTGGCGCTCTACTCCTTGAGCCACAGGCGCCACCCACCATCCTTTCTTTTTGATGAACGGGAATATTGAAGCACAGAGGGATCAAGTATTCAATTTCAGAGTTTGGGGTCTTCTATACTTGCTCGGCTAACAGTGCCTTGTGACACCACTGTAGTTGTACATGCCGCTAGCACTTAAAATCATAGTCTGTAATTACGTGTTTAACAATCCTGTATTACATCACTACTTTCTTTAAAATAGATATTGTATCAGATTCCTGTGTTTCAGGATCTGTTTTTTAAAAAAATGAAGGTTTGGGCAGCGCCTGTGGCTCAGTCGGTAAGGCGCCGGCCCCATATACCGAGGGTGACGGGTTCAAACCCGGCCCCGGCCAAACTGCAACCAAAAAATAGCCGGGCGTTGTGGCGGGCGCCTGTAGTCCCGGCTACTCGGGAGGCTGAGGCAAGAGAATCGCTTAAGCCCAGGAGTTGGAGGTTGCTGTGAGCTGTGTGAGGCCACGGCACTCTACCGAGGGCCATAAAGTGAGACTCTGTCTCTACAAAAAAAAAAAAAAAAAAAATGAAGGTTTATGCAGAGAAAAAAAAAGATGTGCAACAAAGATTAAATAAAAAGTAGAAACCCAGTGTACAGATATTTACCTCTCCTACCAAGAGAAACAGAAGCAAAGCACAGAAATTAATAAAGGATGGGAAAAGCAGAGCATCTCCTCCCTTCCCGGCCTTTGATTCTTTCTCTCAAAAGTTCGAGGTGACAGTCAGTCGAGGTCGGTGACATACTGTGCCTGGTGGCGCCCGCAAGACAGACCACCCCACACACTATCTTTCCCGCCTCTTTGAGGCCGGAAGACCCGGGTGGAGCCGCGCGAGGGGTGGGGCTCACGTCACGTCCGGTTCGGGCCGCGCGGTCGCTGGGGAGAGAAAATAGAGCGAGAAGGGGCGGGGCCGAGAATGCGCGCGTTCTGGGCGGGGGAGGAGGCGAGCTGGGGAGCGCCGCGTCACGTCCGGTGGAGGTAGAGCCGGTGCGGAGGCGGCGCGGAACGCTTCAGTTGTGAGCGGGTCGGAAACCGGTGCGTCGTGTGAGGCTGCAGCGGAGCCTCCGTAAGAAGGCGCAAGAGGTTGGCAGCTTCACTGAAGCACATCGAGCGGCGACAGCAGCCAGGAGTCATGAGCGACAGCGGCGAACAGAACTACGGCGAGCGGGTATGTAGGAGTGGTGTAGGGGGCGGCTGTGTGGTCCCAGCTTCTGTCTTTTTAGGCCTGTCGGCCTGAGGTAGGAGGCAGAGATGTTTTAGGCCCCGAAGTCTGAAGCCGGAAGGAAAGGCAGACGACGTTTTAACAAGCCCTTGTGGGCAGAATCTTTAGTCGTGAATCAGGCTGTCGGCGGGTTTGTGTGGCCTCGTGCCCGAGACGGCCGTTTTTTCCGTTATGGGGGTAGGAAAGATTAAAAATGGCCGCTGCGTACCCTCGGTGTTGGGGGAGGGGAGCGGTATCTTACTTCGCCGATGCCTTCCTGCGAAGGGCCGCCGCAGCCATCTTGGGCTGGCGGGCTCGGCGTGCTGCCAGAGGCACAAAATGGCGGAGAGGCCGCGCGTGAGCGCGGGCTCGACTCGCCGCAGGCCGCGCCTCGTAGACCGCGTGGCGGGATGGAAGAAGAAAGACGATGTTCTTGGCCGGTGTTTATGCTATCGAAGGGACCGTCTAGGCTGTTTAGGCTGTTCTTGGGCCTCATAATGTGGAAACTTAAAATAGCCTTACGTTCTGGGCCCGTTAGCTGGAGGGGATAGGGCGAGGTTCTTGTGTTCGGTTTAAGCGGAGCGTTTTTGTCCGATAACTTAGAGTTTTCCAGTCAAGAATTGTTTTCAGAGTATTCTATTAGAAAAGGCCACAAAGATCGCTAAGACTATTTTACGGAGGTTTTTCCCCCCACCCCTGGGAATGTGCGGGAGAAATTGGCGGGCAACAATACATGGCGCCGTTATTTCCTTTCTGTTGAGGCGTTCCAATATTGAGAATCACAACGTATGTTGGTACTTTTTCGTGAGTTTCTACCTCTTAAAAGGTGGAGTTCGGTGAGGGTTAATTAAATTGCAAAATTAAGATCGTAGACTTAGGAAAAGCAGTTTGCCCGTGGGGGCCGTGGGTATGATTAGGTTCGGAAAGCACTGAAGACGCAGAAATAGAGGCTTTCCAGAACTTTACATACTGGCGGCTGAGGGGAATTTGTTAGGAAGAGGACTAGAAAACCAATTTCTGAAGCGGAATATGGTTTTTTGTGTCGTTTTTGAGATTCGTTACGTATTAAGTGTCCCCTTGCTCGTAGAGCTGCTTTAAGATCTGATGGTCGAGTAAGACTATTAAATACCTTAATTTAGTTCGTTACAGTATTTTTAGAAAGAAGCTTCCTCTCGCTTGGCACCTTAACTTAACTGTATAATGAATTTTGGAACTAAAACTAATTGATTTGAAGTAATCAAGCCGTAACACATTCAGGTGAATATTAGATTTTAGGATTTTGATGTTTTTCCGTAAGGTGATACTTAAGTATCGCAGATGTGCGTGATTATTTTTCTTAAGGTTTTGCTTTCTGAGGGTAGAAAAGTTTGGGTTGAGCTCACAGGTGGTTGTGACTTCTGATAGCTATCAGTCGACTGGCCTGTTGAAACTGCTGGTTGGTGTTGGGACGAGGAAGCGCACGTATTTTATTATTAAACACACCGATTATTGGGTGCTTTTGCACTCTTCAGGGAATACAGAATGATTTCTGACCAGAGGAGCTTCCTGGTTGAATGTACATGAGGTTACACATGGAATGCTCCAAAAAGTGTAGTATTGCCCAAGGAAGGATTAACTCTAGCATATTTTACTTGAGGAAGGGAAAAGGAAGTAGATCTGTTTGAGACGTATTATTAATAGAAATTTGAAATGGGTTTTTCTAGTTATAAAAAATTTAATGTTTTTTTGAAATCCTTGGTATTTGATTAATTGTGAAAGGAGAGAAAATTAATATAAGAGTCTTGGCTTTCTGGAAGAGATTTCCAGTCTTTCAAGTTGTAAAATACGTTCACGTTTTTGTGTTTGCATTCCTATCGGAACCTTTAAATGATTGGAATACACCTAAAACAAATACGTTGTCTAGACTCCCTTTGCTGGACAAGCATAAGGCTGAATGGAACAGTATAAAAATTATGCAAGGGGAAAAAAGGTAATGTAAGTCTCTTCAAATCAGCTGGAATTTTCGCCTGTCTGTAATCCAGACACTCCCACACCTTGGCAGCCCTACCTCTCGAGTAAGGGGAGGAGGGCGCTTGAAGTCTCACTGCCTAGTCCTTTAAACTTTAGAAGTACTTTTCCTAAACATAAAGTCGGACGTGTGGAATAAAATCTTCAATTTAGTTTACTAATAGAGTATTTATAAGAACTTTATAATAGAGTTTGTTAGCAATTTTAGAGGTGCTGACTAATAATGGGGGGTGATCAATCTTCAAAGCTCAATAATGATCACAATACACGAGGGCGAGGGTGTGTAAAGCTTATGTTATTGTCTTGTCTTGCACTCAGTCACATTTAAGTCTTATCCTCCTTACCTGTGCAGTTTGTACAAATTAGTCTTTACATAAAGAATCAAGAAATAGGAAACACTATGGGCCAGATGTTTTTATTCAAGATTACAATAGCAAGCAGTTTAAATATGTCTTGACCCAGCAGATACTTTGATTAAAAAAAAAATTTTTGCTGTTTTTTGTAGAAGCAGTGTGTTTGTGACATAGACACATTATCTCTAATCTTGTTCTCTATAGAGGTGACTAGCACCTGGACACCATCTCAGGATGCCTTTCAAAATCTGCAGTTTTTCTCTTCTTCTGCTTAATCTTGGGATATCTTTTTGTATTCTTTATTTTTATTCCCTAACTCTAAATTCTGATTTTCAGAACAAACATCTCTGAATCAATTTCTTTCTGCAGAATTGTAGCCCTCACGCCAAATACCTTCAACAAAGGATTGAGTTAATGTGAAGTGAGAGAAAACTGTTTCGTCTGGTTAGGTTATTAGTCTCTTGAAACCAGGTTGATTTTTTTTTTTTCCCCCTTTTGGTCGTAAGAGTGCTTTAATATTGTGAATGTTTGGAGCTAGAAGGTGGCAATTTCAAACTGAAATTACGAGTGATTTTACAAGGTAAGTACTCCAGGTTTTGTCAAAAGATTGAAGAGGAATTAAGTTGGGGAGAGAACTATTAATGGGATTTGCCTTGTGGTCCTTTTACCCTTTCTCTCCACTAAAACCCCAAACCTAAGCAGTAAACAATAACGCTATCATAGTTGAGTTCCTATTTTGCTAAGACAAAACCAGACATACACATCTCTTGAGCCTTAGCATTTTTTGTTACGCTGATCAATGTTTATGCATACATAAATTGCATTGTTTAAAGGTATGATTGATTAGGAATTATAACGGTTTTTACCCAGGTTTAGTCCTTTAGGTGTGGGTAACAGAATTAGGTTTTGTCATCACTTAACTGTTTTTAAGCTGTAAGCCAAAACAAAAAAAAAGTTATTTCCTGTAGTAAATTAATACTCCCCCAAATCTTCACTTTGAATTAGGTTCTGAGGGTTATTTTCAGATTATCTTTATCACATAGATTGTCACATGCAACAGTTTGGATTAGGCTTTTTGCCTTCATTTTTGTGCTTGGATATTAGATTAAAAGATAGTCTTCTGAAATGTCAAAACATTTGCTTTTGCTGGGAAATAGTGAATGTTTTATGAATGTAAATGTAAGGGTCTGTGCTGTTTTTGCATGAGATTTCTTAAAGCACAGGCATGTGGGATTTTTTTTTTTTTTTTTTTTTTTCTCCCCCAAAGACTATTCTTAGTCTGAAGATTTTTCTATTCATCCACCCTTCTGGTAGACAATTTGGCTGCAGAAAATAATAAAATAGACCGTAATGTATTGGTAAGAGCATTCATTGACTTTCTGTAAAAGGATCACATGTTTTTCTTTCCCCTCTCCCTTCCATTTTTTAGAATATTTATTGCCTTGTCAACTTAATGAGTTTAGTGCATGTTTCATGTTAAATGGATTTTTTGTTGCATCCTCCAGAAACAAAAATTGTGTTGATGGGAAAGTTTCTGTTATTTCTCCGTAGGATCTCTTAACCGAATGTACATGATGTTAGCCTCGTCTTCTGGTTTTATAAATTGAAATTAGCTGCTGAGTTGTAAAAAAAACCTGATACTATAATTAATAGTGATGGCTTTGTTCTTAGAATATAAGAGGGAAGAAGGTTTGGAAGGGGTAGTGAAATAACAGCAGTTAGATGTCCATATAGAAGACAGTATTCATAGAGCTTTGGCCTCTATTTCAGTATCTTCTGCATCTAAGCCCTGTTATCTGTACATAATTGTTAGGCGGCCCTAAGGAAACCTGCTTGGGCATTCTGATTCCACGATTACATTTGTGCTGCCAGCAAACATTTCCCATTACATTTTAGTGATGGATTAAAAGAAAATCAATTACTGTAGCTTCCTTAAATAGCTGTTTAAAATATATTCTAGGATTAAATAAATGAAACAATAATTGACTTTAAAACTAGGCTGGAAATTATGCTGTTATGTTAGATGAGACATCAGAACACGTGCCAGGGTAGCCATGGTTTTTAATGGCTTAATGTTCAGACATATAGATGTCTCTTGTAACGCTTTTTTAAAGAAAACTAAATTTTTCCAAAAGGAAAATAAAATTAAGAAAATGACAGTAAAATAAGATTCAAGGGTGAAATGCAGGATAATGAGGAAAACTAGAATGTTTTATAAAGGCAGTATTTTGTTTGGCATGTTCAGAAGATGCTATTATACTTTGCTGATGTGCTAAATTCTTTTTAATATTTGAGGAGGTGAGCTATAATATTCTTCTAGTATTGCCACCTTTAAAGTAGGATTTCTCCTTTGGACACCCAGAAGACATTATTACTATTTTGTTCATTGAAGGGAAAACGTACCGCAAAATTCTTTTAAAATACCACTGTTTGGATTCAAGTTTGTTCTGCTTTCCTTCCATAGTTACTGGCTTATAGTAGGTTGTTGACTTGATTTTGTCTTTTTATGATTTTAATTCTAAATTTAGTATTTAGACCATTTATACTATAAAATCTCACTAGAGCAGCATTTCTAGGGGTGGGTTAAAACTACAGTTCCAAATTGTCATATTCTGACATTGTCTAATACAGTAAAAAATTGCGTGACATTAAATACGTTTATCTATTGAGACAAGTCACAATATTGTAAACCTCTTAAACCCTGAGCCTTTGTCATCATTGTACAAATGAATTGTCCGTGCTTTCCTTTCTTGCACTTATGTATTAATGTGTCACTTTTTGATAGAGATGTGATTTTGACACGTAACATTTTCTATTGATGAATACAATAAGTAAGAAGTGTGAAATGTAATTGTAGTTTTAAACCGTTAAATGAACAGTAAATGTTCAGAGGCGCACTTCACATTCATCTTAAGCATGATAAATCTATTTGGAGTAAACAAATGAGAGTGATTACCATATATATTCTAGAACCAACAGAAAACTATGTAGTTTCAGATTTTTGAGCTGCATATTCTAGTGTCTTTTTTTTTAATCCAAATCAACAAAGGGATTTTTTTTTTCTAGTTTTCAGTTTTGGCACTGGATTTTATCCTGGAGTTTTAAAATATTCTTCATCCTGTTCTTTTTCTATTAAGGTTAATGTTGAAGAAGGAAAATGCGGAAGTCGTCATTTGACAAGTTTTATAAATGAGTATTTGAAGCTCAGGAATAAGTGAAGCTGAAATTTGAAAAAATAAAAGAAAGAATGCATGCTAATTATCAGACCAGAAGTCCCACTTGTAGAATATTGAGCAATTTGTGTGAAGTGGGGAAGATGAAAGAAGTCAGAATTTGAAACGGAAGAATGAAGAAAAGAAATAAAAATGAAGTTAAGATAAGAAGTAATCTGGAATCAGAAAGCACTACGCTAAGTAATTACTAGTCTGTTTATGTGTCCCTGTATATTTTGCTAAACATGCATGCATTATTTGTTTAATAGAAGAAAATATATACAGGGTAAAGAAGTGCCTTCCAGGGGAAACGTTTAAATTAGGTAATTCTAATTTTAACTGCTTAGTCAAATGATTGAAATGCAATTTAAAAAAAAAAAATTAACTTTTTGTAGTCAAATACCAGGCAGCAGTGAGCTCTCCAGTATGGGTAACAGTTGGCTTCAGTGTTGTCCCCTTTAGATAGATTTTTTTTTTTTTTAATCTAATTCTGCTGGTCCCAGGATATGATTGTGTCCCGAGTTAACAGCTGGTGGTCTGTGCTACTTTCCTGCACTCTTGGAATCCACTGACCCCTTTCTTTCAGTACTGTATGTATTTCAGGATATTGTAGAATGTTTTGTTGTTTTCCTAGCCAGGATGGTATAATGGTATAGAACCAACCCCTCAGAATCAGAGCAAAGCTTTGAACAGGGTAGTGTGGTTTTTTTTGGGGGGGGGGGGTTGTTTTGTTTGTTGGCGTTAAATCGTTACTTTTTTTCCAAATGGCAGAAGTGGAGATCTGTAAGCACTTAGCACTGACCCTAACTTTAAGGTGCATATTTGTTAATAAGTACCCAGGGGTGATTCTTCAAATTCTGTTCACTGCCCATTCCAGCTGAATGACTAGGGTTGGTGCTAAAAATATAATAGCTTTCCTTAGAAGTGGGTCACACACATGGTGAACAGGATAGCTAAATCAAAGTGCAATAATAGGTGCTTTTTATTTCCCTCTTCTGCTATCAACATTTCATTACTAGAATGGTATTAGAGATACAGATTATAAAGTAGCTTTATTCTGGTTCCCTACTCTACTACTCAGAAAATCACATCAAATGTTCTGTTTTTTCCTTTTCTGTCAGCTGATTGGTGTGATGTTGTTACCCTCAGCTGGGTGGGACAAGTATACATATCCGTAATACCCAGTAGCAGCCAGCCAACAATGTTTTCTACCCAATTGAGAATGCCAAGGGTGTCATCTCACAGACTTCTTCCTGAGATGAAGACACCTTAAAACTTCTCTGAGAGTTGTCAGATCTTTAAGCTCTTGGGAAAAATGATTCAGGTGGTATTTCTTAAAGGATCCATTTTCTGGTGCTTTAGAACCTGTTGTCACAGTGTGAAAGTATTTTTGTCTTGCAAACAATTATTGGCATTTATAGGAGGTAGTTTTTGCATTTACTTTTCTCCAATTGTTGGTTTGTAAAACTTCTTGCCATAGATAAACTAATAACATTAAATGTTTATTTTGCATTCTGAGTTACTCATAGAAGAGGCAGATGGCTGAAGTAAAAATGCTGTGAAATGGGTATTTTTATTTAAGCCCATGGATTCTTTTATCAAGTAACCTGAAAAGGCCTTGAGGTCCAAAATAGAGGTTAGCCCCCTAAGAAAAAGAATCCAATTTGGAATCTGATTATGTGAATCAAGCTGTGTAGATTTAAGGTTATGCTGTTACTGTTAGTAAGTCATCTCATTCATTCATTTTTTTATTTCTCCATTAGCCAACACATCTTTGGTTTTAGGGTGTCTTCCCAGGCCATTGGGAAGATGGCGGGTAAAATAGGCCTCTGTGTTCCTGGGACTGGCAGCTATAGGGAAGATTACATTAATCAGAAGGCTGATAGATTATAGGGGCAGGAAGAGCAGGGAAAGAGTTGGGCTTTGGGAAGGGAAACGATGAGAAGGAATGGGTAGAAAGCCATTTCCGCCCATCTGGGAAGATACTGTTGGGAAGGGAAATGATGAGATAGGTAGGAAGCATATTACTTTTGAAGTTATATCCATGAGACTTAACTAGCCTCATAAATGTGTACAATGTTTCTATTAAGGGATATAGATGCCCAACACCAGGTCTTTCTTACACAGGAATTGAATGACCGATCCTTTTATCTTTCAAAATAAAATGTTTTAAGATTTTGCTATTCTTAGAATTAGACAGATGTACATTAAACTTATTTTGTTGGAAGACTATTTCATGTTTTGTTGCCTGATGTGTTCCCTGCAGGTTGTGCGTGTATTAGTTATACAACTTAGATCCTGTCTATGAGAACTTAACATCATTGAGCATTTTCCAGGGAATTTTTGGCTTGATTTTTATTTATGCTGACTTTAATTTTATAATCCCTTTGCTTGGAGCTTTGGTGTCTGAGTAGTTATTTTGGTGAAGCTTTAAATCTGTATTGACACCTACAGCTTTGTTCTAAAAATATAATTAAAGATATTAAGTTTAGGGGCTTTCCCAACTGGTCTTACAGATGTGCCCATGTTTTAAGGTTTAAAGTTAGTGTTACGCTTCAGATTTGGCCGTTCCTTTTAGGTCTCATTTCTTCCACACAGTCTTAAGTTCCTTTGCATATGTTTTCCCAGTAAGTTGAATGGCCAGCATAACTGGAAGAATTTTTAAACTTCCTTAAGAAAATATCCCTGACAGGAAAGATGGTATAGCCCAATGAAGTGTCAGTATAAGATGGAAAGTCTTTACATTTGATATTTCTCTTATTTCTGGTCTAAGAAATGATTGTTCACAAAGTGAGCTACAAGCCTGTTAGTTAAAATGTTATGTCTTTGACTCTTGATCTGTTAAAATGTCATGAGGAAAACTCATTAAGGCTTATTTTCTAAGCTGAAAGCCTCTCAGTGGAGAGGATGGTGAAGCATCTGAGCTTGAAATAGGCTTTTCATTAAATAAAGCAAGAGACTTACCAAGGGTGTTGGCTTTCTACCCATTCTTTATGTTCAGATTCCTTCTAACTGATTATAATTGCTCTTATTGGTAATCTTCTATTGTGAGGCACTCATGTTCTTACTTTCTGAGCAAATTGTTTTGGTTTCCATTAAAAATTCTATAATTCCATGAAGTAATCTTGTTAGCTTTGGAACAAAGGTGTTTAGTGGCTTTGGAGTTCCTCTTTTTTTTTTTTTCCCAAGAGACAGAGTCTCACTTTGTCACCCTCGGTAAAGTGCTGTGGCGTCCCAGCTCAGAGCAACTTCCAACTCCTGGGCTTAGGTGATTCTCTTGCCTTAGCCTCCCAAGTAGCTGGGATTACAGGTGCCCGCCACAACACCCATCTATTTTTTGTTGTTGTAGTTTGGCTGGGGCTGGTATGTGGGGCCGGCGCCCTACTAACTGAGCCACAGGCGCCACTCCAGGGTTCCTCGTTTTTTTTTGTTGTTGTTGTTTGTTTTTAATTAAATCATAGCTGTGTACATTGATATATTCATGGGGCATCATTCACTAGCTTCACAGACTGTTTACCAAGTTTCACATATACCTTTGTAAGATGCACGGTTCCTCGTTTTTTTATCTTCTCTTTTGGACTAATTTTTCCCATGGTAAAAATGGCCTGACTACACCCTTATTTTTTGAGACTTTTGTCCAAGGGAAAAAGGGAGAAATTGTGCTTCTAAATGTCTGTGCTCAGAATATTTGGTAAATCCAAGGGGTCCCCAGAGCAGTGGGTCATCTTTTAAACAATTCTTGGTATTAAAGGCATCTGTTCTTTATTACTATTTTTCAATCTTTTTGTAGTCTACTCATGGAGGGAACAGAGGGGAAAAAGGCTGTCAATATTTCACATCACCTCACCATGTTTTATGACGGCTTTGAGGTCATTTCCCAGCTTTGTGATGCCTAAAGACCTATTGGTCTTTCCTATTATATAAAATATAAGTTTGTCACTTGTGTATATGCTGCTTCTGAGCATCATAGGAAAGGTCTTCCAAATTTTCTTTTCTTTATGTGTTCTGAAATGTTTTGGGCTGTAATTTAAAATAATTCTTAGCCTTATCTTACTCTTTGAAGAATGGTCAGGATACTCTGAAGATCTACCACAGAGACACCTTGTGATAACTCATCTGGAAGCTTCAGCTTTGATTCATACACCTTCCAGTTATTTCTTATAATTGCTTCCTTTTGATTCTTAACATGTGCTCTACCTAGGAAGACTCACTAGACTTTAGGCCTTTTATTTTGCTTAAGTTGAATGGCCTAAAATAAAAGCTGTCTACTTTGGTATTGCTATCTTTCTTAACTATCCGACTGCTGAGTTCTGTTCGTCTCACCTTCACTGTTTTTGATGCCTTGGCAGAACTTTTCCCTGGTTCTGTTACTTACATATACCTTTTCTGCTGATTAATTAAGCATATGTATTTGGCCTGTTAATGAACTAGTTGATCTTGTTAGCATTCTTTAGAGATCTTTTTCATGGCACTTGCTTGGCAGCTAGTCCCAGTTTTGATTGGGAACGCTGTGGGTACATAGTATTTATCTAGTTGTCACTTTTTGCATAAAATGAGCTATTATTAGTTTACTTTGGCTCATCTATTTAGGTTAAGGGGGGCTGTGGATCTATGGCACTCACCCTACTCTTCTGCATAATTCACTGCCTTTTTAATGTAGCTCCGTCTAGTTGCTTTCAGTTTGTTGGGGGTCTCCCACTATGGTTAGGTGGAATGGAGTTTTACATATGGACTTTAGTCTTTCAAGCTGGTCCTGGCTTTCTGCTAGGTTTCTACTTCTCTCTAGGACTTGAAACTGAGATGACAATGCTTGTCTTTTTCCCTCCACTCAAAAATCCATCTTTTGAAAAGTTGAGGTCTTTTAAAAAGATCCATTATAAAAGTAAGTTTTGTAAATTTTGTAGGGTTTTGTTTTTAATGACTGTAACTTAATTGAAAATAGGTATAAAGTATAGGCGACATAAGTTAATAAGGTTCTTTATCACCCTAGTGAGTAATACTCCCAAAACATAATCCTTGGACAGTTCCCTTAACTGTTTGGCTTTGGCATCCCTTTCAGAAGGGAGTGGGGTCAGATAACTCTTATCCCTGCTCCAAAAAGGTGGAAGAAAGGACAAGTTAATTGATATTTATGTCAGTTGGAGCTATGAAACGATAACACCAGGTATACTCAGTTCCCTTACCTGTGTTTTCTTATCTTGGAAGGGGATTGCTCTCCCTCACCATTTATCTTACAGCAGCTTTGTTTGTTTTTAAAGTTGCCCAGGAAGTATACAAATTAAACTTTTGACATCTACGTGTAGGAATCCCGTTCTGCTTCCAGAAGTGGAAGTGCTCACGGATCGGGGAAATCTGCAAGGCATACCCCTGCAAGGTCTCGCTCCAAGGAAGATTCCAGGCGTTCCAGATCAAAGTCCAGGTCCAGATCTGAATCTAGGTAAGAAAGACTGTCTTGAGATTTTCTTGTTACTCTTAGACATTGGTGTGCGCTTTGTAAACCAGGAAGATAGAGAGGGTTAGATCTTTCGTTGGCCTATTTAATATTGGTACTAGAAATAAACTTAAGTTCTGGGAGACAGAAGACTAATTGGTTAAGAGCCTGGGCTTTTAGTCAGGGTTCAAATCTTACCTCTATTTTTGTTGATTTGGGTAGATTGTACTTAACCTTTTCAACTTTAGCTTCATTATCTGTAAAAGGCAAGTTAGTGATGGTACCTGTTCTTCAGAGTTGTTGTGTGAGGACTCACTATGAGTGTAAGTAAACTGCTTCTTAGTATGGCAGATATGCTACAGAAAATTGGTTATCAGTATTTGCAATTCTGGATAAATACATACCTGGTGCTTTTTTTTTTTCTTTATCTGTTTCAAAGATCAGGCTATACATCCTAGTTTGCCTGAGACAATCCTAGTTTATGTCTGTTGTCAGGCATAATAAACAGCACCCCCTTTTCTCAAACATGTTCTAGTTTAGATGATGACTTCACAGATAATTCTAGACAAAAGCCACTCTCTGATTTTTTTTTTTTTTTTTTTTTTCCTTAACTGCTGGGGGAACTTCCTGTGATGGTGATGCTGTTACCTTGTAAGCTAATGGTAGGCATAATGGTAGATGCAGAAAAACGGAAGGTAGTCTTCTGAGGGGAAAGATGGGCACAAACCAAGCTATTTAAGTGCTGCATGCTTTACTTTTTAAAAAGGTGATTATGTTGATTTTTAATTTCCCTTTATCTTGATTTGAAGAAATGTTGGGAGAAGAACTTGTGGGTTTGGAACACTTCAAGCAAAATTGAAATGACTGTAGATTAAAATTATAGAGGAAAGGTATTGATCCCACTTAATTTATAGGCATGTTATCATATGCTTGGATTGTGTTCCTTCTGGGATTTAATTCTAGAGTTATAAACTTAAAAAAATCAAAGACCATATTTGTCAGTTATTTAGTCATAACCTTAAAGGCTTTGTTTTGCAGGTCTAGATCCCGAAGAAGCTCTCGAAGGCATTATACAAGGTCACGGTCTCGTTCCCGCTCCCATAGACGATCTCGGAGCAGGTCTTACAGTCGAGATTATCGTAGACGTCACAGCCACAGCCATTCTCCCATGTCTACTCGCAGGCGTCATGTTGGGAATCGGGTAAGATGCAAAGCTATTTTTTGAAACAAAGAATTTTAGGTTAAGACTGATTGACAGTGGAGCTTTAGTAATGAATACATGACAAATCTTCAGAGGGGTTTTAGTGTTTTGAGATTCTCATTTTAAGTTACTAGCTTCTTTTAGGCTATCAGGCATTGTATTGATATACCAATATAACTAAGTCCATCAAGAAAAACATTCCAGGCTTGGTGCTCTCATCTCTGGGGTTAGAGTGCTGGCCATGTACACTGAGGCTGGCGGGTTCAAACCCACTGCAGGTCTGCTAAACAACAGTAACAACTACAAAACAAAAAGCCTAGCCAGGCATTGTGGTGGGCGCCTGTCCCAGCTACTCGGGAGGCTGAGGCAAGAGAATCGCTTAAGCCCAAGAGTTTGTGTTTGCTGTGAGCTGTGATGCTACAGCACTCTACAGAGGGCAACATAGTGAGACTTTATCTATAAATAAATAAAGTCAAACTCTACATGTTCTTACCTCTTCCTGGCAACTCAATCCATTGTGTATGTGACATGTCTTAATTCAACCTTAAAAACATTTTCAGCACTTTGTTACTTACATTTTTTTGGTTAGTCTATGGTTTACTTAAACTTTGATTTATGGTAAGTTTTCAAAGTTTGAATTGCATTTTTCTATTTCTAGGCTAATCCTGATCCCAACTGTTGTCTTGGAGTATTTGGGTTGAGCTTGTACACCACAGAAAGAGATCTAAGAGAAGTGTTCTCTAAATATGGTCCCATTGCAGATGTGTCTATCGTATACGACCAGCAGTCTAGGCGTTCAAGAGGATTTGCCTTTGTATATTTTGAAAATGTAGATGATGCCAAGGAAGTGAGTAAAACTTTTATTTTACCCTTTGTAAAAACCAGTTCAGTTAATTCCCAAGCATTAATAACCAAGCGCTTAGATAAGGACAGTTTTGCTTTTTATGGTGTAAATAGGATATATATCTGCAGTTTCAGTCAAAGGAGTAAATTCTTGAGGAACAAATACTGAAATAATTGTCATAGGAAATTTTAAATACATGTAGAACAACAAAATTTTGTGTAACCTAGGGCAATTGGTCCTTCTACCCTGCCTCACTGGTTATAACCAACTGGGGTCAGCTATATTCCGGTTTAGTCTTTTTGAAGTTCTGACATAATCACTTAGTGATATTGATGTATGTATGCATATAGTTCATATATATTGTTATAGTGTTTATAAATACCCAAATGTTATGAAAACAGTATTCAGAGTAATTTAGAGTTTCTAATCCTAATTTACATGAAGCTGTTTTCTACAATAGAAAATAATAAGCAACAAAGTTATGACTAAGGAGGGAAAAGAAACTGATTTTGAGTATCTGTTGGCAATGAAGGATTTCATGTTATTTTTGAATTTGACTTGAAGCTCAGGATGCAGAAAGTATAAAGCAAAAAAAAAAAAAAGTATAAAGTTAGTATATGAAGTGGATTCCATTTAAGAAATTCAGACTTGAGGTGCATGTGGAAAATAGCTGAAGTCGTCATAAAGAAATTATAAAAAGGGCAGCACTTCAGCCAAACTGCAACAGAAACATACCTGGGGTTGTGGGGGGGCGCCTGTAGTCCCAGGTCCTTGGGAGGCTGAGACAAGAGAATCACCTAAGCTGAGAGTTGGAGGTTGCTGTGAGCTGTGATGCCACAACCCTCTACCGAGGGTAGGATAAAGTTAAGACTCTATACAAAAAGAAGAATTATAAAAAGAAACTGATATACACTTAATGCCAAGCCCCCTCTGATGGTCACAGTTGAGATTAGGAATTCAGTTGAGCCCTAGGCAAAATCTTTCGGGTTTTATTTTTTTTAATATTTCTTAATATCTGTCTAATCATAGAATAGGCAGAAGCATTTTATATACATAGTTCTCATTTTTGAGCCATGTGTGGTATATATGCCTATAGTTCCAGCTACTCGAGAGGTTAAGGTGGGAGGATCACTGAAGCCTAGCAGTTGGAATCCAGCATGAGCAACATGGTGATACTTTCCATCTCTTACCCCACAAAAATATATATATATTTTGGGGCAGGGGGCCTGGGTTAGGTTTGAACCTACCATTTCCAGCATATGGGGTTGGTGCCCTACTCCTTTAACAGGAGTAACTAATGAAGCATTAAAAGCTGGATGCAACCCATTGGATTGCTGGGTAGCTTTGCAATTTTAAGACATTTGAAGGGACCTTTTAAGATGTCATTTAGTTTTATTTTTTTAAAACTTGAGATTCCAAAAGATCTAAGTAGAATTTTTCCAAGATCACCAATTGCCTAATTTAATTTTGCTAGAGGAGCACAGCATAGTACTGTGAAAAAAACAGCATAATTTTTCTATAAATCTGTAGTGTCAGAAGCTGTTTCGACGCAGAAATGTTATCTTGAACATTCTAATTAGAAGATCACAAAACACTGGAATTATCTGCCTAGGTGAAAGGTTGTTTCTTCAAATTGTGAACAAACTCCAGTGAATATTTTTAAGTGCATGCTATATGTGTTCTTGGCTTTTCTTCATCTTTTCGTCTTAGCTTTTGCTTTCCAGAACAAGGCTGGACAAACTTTTCGAAGATTAAGTAGTAAATATGTTAGGCTTTTTGAGTCATGGAAATATGGAAAAGAATGAGGGGGGGGGCAGTCAGTATTCTAGTGAAACATTGATAGGCGTTTGAAGTTTGAATTTTTTAAATTATAACTTACGAAATGCCGAGGCTTGTTTTTTATTTAAATTCGTAGCTTATGGCTCAGTGTCCTACAGGTTATAATTTGACAACTACGCACTGCTTTAGTCTAGAAACACTGTCAAATTTGAGGTTAGGGATAGTAATTGCTTTGTTTTAATGACCAGTTTTTACAAAATGAAATTTCTTAGAAGGAATAAACCAATTTTAAATTGTAGACCATCTGAGCTTACCAGTGTTAAAATAACTTAATGCTGGCTGGGCATGGTGGCTCATGTAAGCCTATTGCTCTGGGAGGCTGAGGCAAGTGGATTGCTTGAGCTCAGGAGTTCAAGACCAGTCTGAGCCAAGAGCAAGACTCTCCATTCTTACTAAAAAAAAAAAAAATAACAGAAAAAAAAATAAGGTGACTTTGGCGGGTGCCTGTAGTTCTAGCTACTCAGGAGACAGAGGCAGGAGGTTTCCTCAAGCCCAAGAGTTTAAGGTTGCTGTGAGCCATGCCACCGCAGCATACTACCCATAGCAACAGAGTGAGACTCAAAATAATAACTTCATGCTACACCTAACTGAAACTCTATTTGAACCTTAGTCATAGCCATAGGATAATTGGTGGCTCTGTCCAAAATGTCTGTCAATAGTTGATTTATCTTTTAAAGGCTAAGGAACGTGCCAATGGAATGGAGCTTGATGGTCGTAGGATCAGAGTTGATTTCTCTATAACAAAAAGACCACATACCCCAACACCAGGAATTTACATGGGAAGACCTACCTAGTAAGTTCATTTATGAGGTAAAAATTCGATTGAAAATTCAGTTCACTTCCTCCAAGAAACACCTGTGGGGAAAGGGGTCTTTTGCACTTGCACTAATTCACAGTGCAAATTAAAACTAAAAACTCTGAGGGAGTCTACCTAAATGGAAGCATTGTAACCTAATTCCTTGTACCGTCAAATTAACCTGAAACAATAAAACTACTTCAGTGGATTATATACAAAAATACATGGAAGCATTTCTGTTTATATTTGCTTAACACTTTTAAATCACATTCTACTTTCTCAAAGAAAAGCCATAAATTTTGGCTTTACTCACTAATTGTTAAAAGTAGGGCATTTTCCCTATAATAGAAACATAACCATTACAAATAATAAGTTTATATAAATCTTAAATAAGTATAATTTTTAGGCCAGGCAAGGTGGTTTATACCTGTAATCCTAGCACTCTAGGAGGCCGAGGCAGGTGGGTGGATTGCTTGAGTTCAGGAGTTTGAGACAGAGCCTGAGCATTATGGTGGGCGCCTGTAGTCCCAGCTACTTGGGGGTTGAGCCCAAGAGTTTGAGGTTGCTGTGAGTTATGATGCTACAGCAGTCTACTGAGAGTGACAAAGTGAAACTCGCACCAAAAAGTGCATTTTTTAGTTTTTTTTTTTTGTTTGTTTGGGTTTTTTTGCAGAATGGAAAACAGGTTTTGGTTAATTGTACATCAAAGGATACTTTTTTCCCCCTTTGTTGTGATAGTGACCAAATGTGTACATTATTGACAAACTTTTTAATTGGATTTATTTTTTGTAGTTTTGGGGCCAGGGCTGGGTTTGAGCCCGCCACCTCCAGCATATGGGGCTGGCGCCCTACTCCTGTGAGCCACAGGCACTACCCAATTGGAATTTATTTTTAAAATTAAAATGTTCTTACATAAGATAGAGAATTGTAATTATGTATCATTATTCTCCTTATAAGCGGTTTCCCACTCCCAAAATGACATTTTTTATAAGGTTTTATTTTTCTTTTGAAAATATGTGCGATGAGAAAGTAAATCAGTAGATCTGTGTGCCTCCTTAATCCAAAAATTTTTAATACTTACAGTTAAGTAAAAGACAATGTTTGTCCCATATTAGTGAGAATTATGAAAGAAATAATGCCCATTTTTTTCCAATTAACATCAGAAAAGGCCTACTAGTAAATACCATCAGTTTTGTTCAGAAATAAGGAAATTACACTTTTCCAGTCATGTCCATAGAGCTTATCTGCAGGTTGTTACCCTCAAGACCTAAATAAAGCATGCTACATGGTGTTGAGCTGCTGCTAAATATCAGAACCAGTTTTTAATAATAAAAGTCACATCCAAGATGGTAGAGAAGACTGTGCCATATTTTTAAAAAGATGTATGATTATTATTATTCGTAGTGGCAGTTCACGCCGTCGGGATTATTACGACAGAGGGTATGATCGAGGCTATGATGATCGAGACTACTATAGCAGGTCATACAGGTAAGTTGTGATGTAGAGTGGTCACTGTAATCGGAAGCATTTTAGGCTTCAGAAGAAATAACAGCAGGAGTTCAAAGCGGATTTCAAGGTCTGTGTCTTTTTAATTAATTTGGTATATATGTACTTAGTTTTCTGTTCAAAAACTATTCTAGAATATAAATAGGGGAATTTAAGCGATGATTTGGGATATATTAACAGATTTTCTTTTCTTTCCAAACATAAAGTTCTTTTGTTTTTTGGTTTGAATTCAAAGTCTGAATTCTTTAATTTAAAATAACAGGAAATAATTGTAGCCTATATTATTTATTTATTTATTTATTTTTAGCTTATATAATTTAAAATCGTGAATTTAGTATCGCAATCAATGGTCAACAGGTTCTTTTTGTTGCCAAAAGTTGATACTTTAGGTAGGGGTTTTGGTAGAAAGATGCTCATGCTTAAAAAAGATACCTTTGAGAGTATTTCCAAATGTAAAAATAAACTAAAATCTCTATTTTTTTAGCAGCGATGGGTAATTTAGACCCTTCCTGCTTTGTTAAAATATAAATTTATGTAATTAGGTATTAGCCACAACAAAATCCTTAGTACCTTAGTTTGGTATTGAGGTACGGGTTTTTTTCCCTGCGTTGTTTGATAATGTTTGACAGTTGTCAGTATGTCACTATCTGAAACTGATTTATTACAGTTGCTAACCAATGGAGGGGGGCATTTAGGGACTTGACCCCACTGACGGTTTATGTTCACATATTCTGTGTCTGCTTAACAAATGTACCGGTCCCTTGGCCCTCCCCCCTAATTGGCTAGCAGCCATTGCGTGTGTTCTGAACGTAAGCATTTTATCACTTAAAAAATTCCTTTTTTTCTTTTAACCATCCTTGTATTGAGTAAAATTTAAAGGATTAATTTGTGGAGGATGAGAAAAATTCTTATGCTGATTTTTTTTTTTAAAAATCATTCAAGAGCATTTGCCTAAAAATGTCCTGTGTTCTAATGATACTCTTTTTAGCCACCAGAGAGCTCTATGCCAGGTTCTGAAAAGACTGGCAAAAGGTTCTTAATCATTTTGCTCACAATAAAGTAGGTATTACTTGTGCTTTGTGGAAATTTTTATTTTACTGAATAAAAGATATAATTTTTTCAAAAACTGAATGTTACACTTTCCTGTCTTCACAGGGGAGGAGGTGGAGGAGGAGGAGGATGGAGAGCTGCTCAAGACAGGGATCAGATTTATAGGTATGCCAGGAGAGGATTTATTTAACCTCTGGACCATAGTAGAAAGCCTAACATTAAGATAGTTATCTCCAGATACTTTGGTAGTTAATTTATAAGTGGATTCACACAGAATTGGAATTCTTTTTTTTTTTTTTTTTTTTTTTAAAGACAGAGTCTCACTGTACCACCCTCGGGTAGAGTGCCGTGGCGTCACACAGCTCACAGCAACCTCTAACTCTTGGGCTTACGCGATTCTCTTGCCTCAGCCTCCCGAGCAGCTGGGACTACAGGTGCCTGCCACAACGCTCGGCTATTTTTCTGTTGCACTTTGGCTGGGGCTGGGTCCGAACCCGCCACCCTCGGCATATGGGGCCAGCGCCTTACTCACTGAGCCACAGGCGCTGCCCCAGAATTGAATTCTTGAAGTTCATAAGAATATTCTTAAGTTAAATGACTTTTATAAAAGGCTTTGCGTGTTTAAACATTAAATTTTTAGCCATTTTTTATCATGTTCTTACACTTCATTTGCTTTTATAAACATCTTAAGCGTATTGATACTCAAAGCCTGTCTTTATACAAAACAAAATCACTTGAAACACTAGTGAAATCTGGTTTGGATGTTAGTCCATTTGGGTGTGGTTGGAATTAGTTAATGGTAAGGGAATTTTCTTTTTCTTAAACATTACTTCAGAAAATTTAAAAGAAGAGTAAATTAAAATAGAGCTAGGAGTATTAAACCTCTGTTAATTTAATACTTATTTGATATGTGGGCTTTACTCCGAGTCCTAGAAATCCCATGACTAATGGAATATTTTTGAAAAGTTCATGAAGAGTTCTTCGGGAACAGGGGCGGGGAGGGGGGTGTAATGTCATTTAGTCTAATAGTGATTTATGGAGATTTAAGACAGTTTCGACATTTGTTTACAGAAGGCGGTCACCTTCTCCTTACTATAGTCGTGGAGGATACAGATCACGTTCCAGATCTCGATCGTATTCACCTCGTAAGTTTTTATCTTGATGTAGTATGTGTGTGTGTGTGTGTGTGTGGTAATAATACCACAGATAATGGGTTCGTGTAATTTTATCTGTTACGTTCGCACACATTTCGAATGTTTGAGGGTTCAAGAAAGTTGATGAAGATGACCTTTAGAATTCTGTTTTTGCTTTTAATTAAAATAGTAAAAGTAACAGTCTATTAAATTTTAGACAACTTTGAAAAGAGTTGCTCTGGCTGGGCATGGTGGGGCTCACACTTGTAATCCTAGCACTCTGGGAGGCCGAGGTGGGTGGATTGCTTTAGCTCACAGGTTCAAGACTAGCCTGAGCAAGAGTGAGACCCCATCTCTAAAAATAGCTAGGTGTCATGGTGGGCAACTGTACTCCAGCTACTTGGGAGACTTGAGGTGAAAGGATCCACGTGATCCCAAGAGTGTGAGGTTGCTATGAGTTGAAGGTGCCACGCACTCCACCAAGGGTGACAAAGTCAGTGTCTCAAAAAAAAACCTTAGCTCTCAGATTTGGTTTATACTTCGCAACTATTTCTGTTTAACATTGGGTATCTTGTTTCTAGTGTTAACACTTCGGTAGAAGTCTTCTCTAATCTGGTCCATAAGAATTTCCTAATGGCAGAACAACCTAAAATTCTTAGCATTAAAGCACAATTGATAATGTTCCCTTAATATTAAAGCCTGATTGTTTTCTTTCTAGGTCGCTATTGAAGCATGAAGCTGAAGACTTTCTGAAACCTACCCTACAGCTGGGATATTGTTTGTGGACAATATTTTTTATTGTCTCGTTTAAAAAGTGAACAGTGCCTAGTGAAGTTAGGTGACTTTTACACCTTTTATGATGACTACTTTTGGTGGAGTTGAAATGCTGTTTTCATTCTGCATTTGTGTAGTTTGGTGCTTTGTTCAAAGTTAAGTGTTTTCAGGAAAGTATGTTTTGCATGTATTTTTTTACAGTCTAAATTTTGACTGCTAAGAAGTTTCTATTGTACAAAACTTCATTTAAAAGGGTTTTTTACTGAATCCAGGGTATACTGAAGATCGAAGCCTGTATAAAATGCTACCAAATGGCAAAAAGCAACAATAAACAGTTTGATTTTTACTTTTCTTTCTAACATATCAGTGCTTAGCAGAACTGTTCAGATTTTGTTGTCAGTAGTAAATTTAAAGATAAGATGGCCGTTTTCTTCAGTCCATGAAACATACCATACTTAATATACCTGCAACTAAGTGTTAAAAATTATGCTCTGTAACTCTGTACTGCTAGTGTTAGAACTAAAAATCTTCCAATACAACAAATGCTTAATGGCTTATATTAATGTGGATTTGTCAGCCTCTATGTAATCTGTAATAACATATATAGCAGGGAGTAAGAAGAGTTGCCCAATATATGCCTTCAAAGGCTATTTCTTAAAACTGTTAAAAGGGTATAATGGTATTTCAAACAGCAAGTAACAATACATTCCACCACAAATGTACTCTTGTTCTTCTAGCTTTAGACCATATGAAAAAACTGGGTGCTCCAAAGTATGGGATAAGAGAAGGGAACACTACACCTGTGTCATGGATGAACTGAAGACTTTGCCTGTTCATATTATTTTCAGGTCCTTTGCTTACCAAAGGAAGCCCAATTTCACTCAAATGTTTTGAGAACTGTGTTTAAATAAATGCAAATGAAAAACATTGGTGGTGCAACTCAGTTTACACAACAAATATTTCGGATTTGTTACTTATTAAAATTTTTCTATCATCTGCAAGATACACAGAGGGTAACGAGATACATCTCCATTTAGGGATGAAAAATAACTTTGACCTCTATCAATAACTTGAGGGTTCCTAAAATGGATGTTTTTTGTATTGGTTCTTTTTTCATTTGGGTAATTTTCATGACCAGTTTAAGTGGCCATGCCATGATCTGAACCTAGGTAGTCTTAGTTCACTCTCCTGCTACCCTTTAGTGTTGAGGCAGCCAGATGACTAGAAAGTATCGGTAATGCATCATACTTGCAGATCCTACATTGTAAAACTTAATAGAGGCAGGGTTTTGGTTTTTTAGTTTGTTTGGAGACAGAGCCTCAAGCTGTCGCCCTGGGTAGAGTGCAGTGGCTTCACAGCTCACAGCAACCTCCAACTCCTGGGCTCAAGCGATTCTCCTGCCTCCTCCTCCTATGAGTAGCTGGGACTACAGGTGCCGAGCCAGGCAGGGTGTTTTAAATGCCTACTAACTTGGTAACTCAGAATACATCTTGTACCCCTGTGTGTTTACTTCCAGTAAGAATGTGGAATTTAAATGCTATGTCCATGATTGATTATTTCACTTTCAACCAGTGATAAGTGGCTACACAATTATTTGCATCAGTTGAGTTTTAGAATGTGGACAGAAGAGGGTAGAGTTTACAAGTGGATAAAGGCTGAGAAATCTGGTCTTACAGTCAGTGTGTGTATGAGGGATTGTGGTGTGCTTATAGCTATCTTCTTAAGGGAGAGTTGTATTAACTTTCATATTCCTGTAATGATTTTTACCCTTGTACCCAGAATATATAGTATAATGGTATGAGTGTAAATTTACTAGGGAACTGACTTGTTTGGGTAAGGATGCTTAAATGTTCGCATCTTAGTGGTGCCATAATTTGTGGCTGCAGTAGCTCTCACAGTTTGCAAGTTTTTTTTGTGGGGGGGGGTTTAGAGACTATCTCATTTTGTCACCCTCAGTAGAGTGCTGTGGTGTCACAGGTCACAGCAACCTCCCGCTCTAGGGCTTAGGCGATTCTCTTGCCTCAGCCTCCAGAGTAGCTGGGACTACATGTGCCCGCCACAGCGCACAGCTATATTTTTGTTGTGTTGCAGTTTGGCTGGGGCCGGGGTTGGACATGCCAGCCCCCTACTCCCTAAGCAACAGGTGCTACCCACACAGTTTGCAAGTATTAAATGGAAAATGCCAGAAAGCATGATTGTGAGTACTGTGATCAAATCTTGGGCCATCTTGCTTTGTACATGGAGTATCCCTTTCACCAGTCTTCTATCCAAGTTGGATATGTAACCTGTCCTGTTTCTGATTTAATAGTCATCTCAAATTATCACACGAACTGACTTTCACACACTATATATATATATACACACACACACAGTTCCATATTTTCCTCAGTTTTAGGCATCCTCTGGGGCCTTCAAATATACCCCTAAAGGTACTACTGGTTAGTAGAATATACTAACTGCCCTGAAGTTTCTAGTTCTGAAACAGCATCCTTCTTTGATGGAATTACATATGACAGTCTGTACTCCTATATCTGTTTTCTTCCCTCCCTAATCCCCACCCAACCCAAGGTTTGTCCTGGGAATTTATACTGACTAGAGACTGGGACAGAAAAGTTGGAAATAGGGAACAGTAATGGTGTGTGAGCCCTAACTGACAATCCATGGCATAATCTTAGGTTCTATCTTACTTAAAACCTAATTTTTAGCTCTTCCATTCTGTAGTCACCCATTATCCTGCCAATAAGTTTCTTCGTTAAAGCTAGTTTGATTTTAATGTTCTGGCTTTTAGATCCAAAAGAATTTTGACTAATTGAGAATTTGCTACCAAGTGCACATTGTAGCCATCAGACCTCGAAGAAAATTTGGAGTTTTACCAAATCAAAACAGATTGGGATAAAGTTAGTAGTCTGTACTGTGATGATAGTCAACCACTTTTATGAAAGCTTTCTTGGGGACTCCTGGATATTTGCTGCCATAGACTAACTGGACAAAATACCAGAACTACAGAAGAACATAATGCTCAACCTTGACTTACTGCTTCCAGGCACAGGAACCCAGGGTTTTTATGTGGCTATAGCTTACAGCTTCAACATTTATTTTCAGGATTGCTGAGTTAAAGTACTTTGTAATTGAGTGGAGCCTGTGGCTCAGTGAGTAGGGTGCTGGCCCCATATACCCAGGGTGGTAGGTTTGAAAACAGCCAGGCCTTGTTGTGGGTGCCTGTAGTGCCACAGCACAATACTGCAAGCAACAAAGTGGGAACACTGTCTCTTAAAAAAGTACTTTAATCATACTAAGGTTTCATGGAAACATGATTTAGGATGTAAATACTAACAGTTGGAACGAGGCTATTAAGATTTGGAGGCCTTGGAAAACCTTAGTCCTCGTGAAGTACTCTTTAATTCCCTTACATAAGGAAGGTATGCCTCAAACAGGACAAAAAATTGTCAACCTTCATTTCCCATTGAACGGGATTTCATCCCTGCAAAGCCAAACAGGAGAAATTGTGAATTAGAATAGGATAGATAAAAGCTTTCACTCAGTGGAAATAGGATTCTATTTTATTTACATCATCAACTTTGCTAAGTTTTATAGGAATGAATTTTGAGCACTCTGGGAGGTCGAGGCCCGTGGATTGCCTGAGCTCACAGGTTCCAACACCAGCCTGAGCCAGAGTAAGACTTCATCTCTAAAAATAGCCAGGCATTGTGGTGGGCGCCTGTAGTCCCAGCTATTTGGGAGGCCGAGGCAAAAGAATCATTTGAACACAAGAGTTTGAGGTTGCTGTGAGCTCTGATGCCATTGCACTCTACCAAGAGCAACAAAGTGAGAGACTGTCTAAAAAAAATAAGTGATACATACTAATGTTTAATTGGTTTGATCTATATCCCACTCTGTTCTTAGTATGCTTCCTCACAGGATCTTAAATGCACCCTTTTCTCCATGAGTAATACCAATTAATGAAATTGAGAATATTTCAAGAGCTTTAGTGGCCTGATAAGCGGGGATGAAATTGAAATGGGATCCTGGGTTAGCAGAAACCAGTGATGACTGTTGGCCCTTAGAAGCTGAAGGAAGCAGGGATAATTACAAGCTACAGGATAGGTGTGTTGTAATTAGTGTGTGAAATGATTTGACACAGGAATCTCAAGCTGTAGTTCAGTAGATGCTAGGTTCACAGGAACAAAAGTCAACAAAGGTCTTAATCATATAGCAAAAAAAGCCCCTGGGTCTTTAGAATACGTGCCCGGCACAATACATGTGAACCCTTTGAAAGAGGCAGAAACCCACAGTAAAGATCACATGTGGTATAACAAACATTTCTAGCTTTTTGCCCAACCATTTGCAACTATTGACTAGGTGTTAGAGAAAGGTGAGTAAAGTTTGCTGTTGAAAATCACTGGTGTCAAGTCCTTAGGTATGTGAATTTTCTGCCACCCCTGGGAAAGCAACACTGCTTCCACCTACTCCATGTAAAGGCAAAGAAAAAGGGGGTTTTGTTGGGAGAGTCTCACTGTCACCCTCAAAGTGCCATGGCATGACAGGTCACGGCAGGCTCAAATTACTGGACTCAAAACAATTCTCTTGCCTCAGCCTCCCAAGTAGCTGGGAATACAGGTGTGTGCCACAATGCCCCGCTGTGTTTTCTTTTGTTTGTTTTTGTTTAGCAGGCCCTGGCCAGGTTAAAACCTGCCAGCCCCCACTGTATTTGGCCAGTGCCCTTCCACTGAGCTATGGGCCCTGAACCTTGAAATGTTATTCAACTTTCATTATGGCCAAATGGCTATTTGTATTTTTAGGAGAGTCTAAAGTTAACCTCCATAATTTTGACCGTATGTGGTTAGTGTTCTAAGCCCTGTGGTGGTCATAAGAGTCAACTATTGGATATTGGTTTACAATTAAAATTAGTTGTGGGAACCAAGGACACCGTTGCAGGCCAAAAGTTAAGAGTGGGGGATCCAGACAACCTGTGGTAACTACCAATTCCTCTCAACTAGAAGAATCCTCATAATCTTGGGTTAAAGGCCAAAATGGAAGTTACTGGGCTCCTACTACATAAAAACTAGTATTACATCTTGGATCATGAAGATTAGGAATTCCAACACAACTTTAAAAAATGAAGCTATGGGTAGAGTGCCCTGGCATAGCTCGCAGCAGCTTCCAACTCTGGCTCAAGCAATTATGTTGCCTCAAGTTTTTCTGTTTTTAGTTAAGAGACAGGGTCTCGCTTTTGCTCAGGCTGGTCATGAGCTCAAGCAATCCACCCATCTGGGTCTCCTAGAGTGCTAGAAATTGCAGGTGTGAGCTACCACACCCAGCCTTTATGGTGATTTTAAACAAGGGTACTGGCTGAAGCCAAGTTATTTTATTGGAATAGATACGGTCCCTGTCACTGTATGCCTGATCTAAAAGTTACTGAGTTATTTTCACCACTGATAAACAGAATGAAGTTAGAGATAATACACATTTCTCTGGTAAGGATAAGTCTACCATTCTTGTCCTAATTATTTTCAGGTTGCAGAGATTGGCAGGCTACACCCTACCAACAAAATGAGACATGTTTACTGTTTTTGGAACAAGGCTGTGCCTGTTTATGTACTGTATGTCTGCTTTCACACTACAATGGCGGAGTTGAGTAACTGCGATAGACCATGTGGCCCACAAAATAAAAAATCATCTGACATTTTACAGAAAAAAATGGATTTAGTGCAGAGGTATCCAAACCACCAGTTCTACCTGAGCCTGGTTTATAGTGGCTCTCTACCCAATATGCCAGCATCAGCCAGAGTTAGAAATCTCCAAGTGAGAGCTAATATCTCATTGTCCTGGTCTGAAAAGTAGCCTGAGGTGTCTAATCTCATGGTAGTGAAAGCTTGGACTAGCAAGATAGAAGGACTGGTAAGAAAGCTAAGGCAATGCATAGGGATATCCACTTCCCTAGGCTTTACTATTAGTATCACAACTGAGAGTTTTAGCTTGTCAGTAGTAAGGGCCAACCCCAAGCTCCAATGTGAAATGTTTTAATGAGAATAACAATGCAATAGTTAATATATTTACATTGTGAAGGGGCAATAATTTGTTCTCACTAGAAATAACGATCTGGATAACTTCTTTGCCATGTCTGTATATGACGTGACATACCTGAAACAACTTCAAATTGTTTCTCCAGAGAACCAGACTGATACCAAAGCCATTTTTATACATTTGATGTTACCAACCACATATACCTCAGAGTTGTGTTTATATTATGAACATTTTTCTACACTTTTAAAATTTTAGAATGAGAATTTGTCTTTAGAAATTACCAACTATTTAACTTTTGACTGGTTCTAGGTTTTCTTTTTTTGAGACAGAGTCTCACTTTGTCGCCTTCGGTAGAGTACTGTGACATCACAGCTCACAGCAACCTCCAGCTCTTGGTCTTAGGCAATTCTCTTGCCTCAGCCTCCTGAGTAACTGGGTCTACAGGTGCCCGCCACAATGCCTGGCATTGGGGCCGGGTTCAAACTTGCCACCCTCTGTATATGGGCCCGGCACCCTACCCACTGAGCTACAGGTACTGCCTGACTGGTTCTAGTTTTTAATAAAGATAGTATACTTGTCACCTGTCAACTTAAGCAAAGGTTGTCCAACCACACTACATACAGGTTATTTGAGGACTGTCTTGCTTATCTATGGGTGAATATTGCAGAAATTATGCACAGATCTTTATTTGCTGAGCAGCTTTCATTAGTGTTTTGTGTAATGTGTGGCCCAAGGCAGTTATTCCAATGTGTGTGGGGGTGGGAGAGATTGGACTTCCCTTGATATTATAGACAAAAAGAATGGGAAGTTCCTTACCCTGTTCAAATTTAAGACATGCCAGGGATGCCAGTGAGTCAAGAAGTGAGTGGGTAAGATCTGGAGCTATATATCTTCTTTATAGACAATCATTAGGGTGGTGCCTGTGGCTCAAGGAGTAGGGTGCCAGCCCCCGCCAAAACTGCAAAAAATCAAATGTATATATATAGGCAATCATTAAGGAAAATTTGGATTTCATGATGTGATGGGGGAGACTGATGGAGATTTTGAGCAAGAGTGACACAGTCTGATTTATCGAAAGCTCAACTATTGAAAAGCAACACGTAATGGATACAAAAATGAGTTTTCTCAATCAAGTGAGGATGGCCACGTACAAAGGCCCTTTCATTATTATAAAGGTAAGATTTAGTAGTCAGAAGTCTCTCTGCTGTGAGACAAAAGAGGAAGGGCCCCTGGGCAAGGCATCACGTTTGTGAAGCTCCTCAACATAGTCTCTTAAGTGTATCCAGTCCTGTATAACTGCATATTAACCAACCATAAGGTCTCTGGTGTACACAGTAAAACATTTTCCTCATGCCTGATAGGCAGGTGCTCTATAGGCAGAACAGTTGGGGGTTTGGCCAAAAACCACCAGCCTGTGCTTCTGTGCTTAGGAAATTTCCCACTGACTTTTTTTTTTTGAAACAAGTCTAATCATGTCGCCCTCCATAGAGTGCTGTAGCGTCATAGCTCACAGCAACCCCAAACTCCTGGGTTTTGCCTCTGCCTCCAGAGTAGCTGAGACTACAAACATCCACCACAATGCCGGGCTATTTTTTAGAGATGGGGTCTCCCTCTTGCTCAGGCTGATCCCCAAACCTGTGAGTTCAGGTAATCCACCTGCCTAGGCCTCCCAGAGTGCTAGGATTACAGGTGTGAGCCACCACCACGCCTGGCCATGAATGTGGTGTTTTTTTTTTTTTTTTTTTTTTGAGACAGAATCTCAAACTTTCATCCTAGGTAAAGTCCTGTGGTGTCACAGCTCACAGCAACCTCAAACTCTTGGGCTCAAGTAATTCTCTTGCCTCAGCCTCCCAACTAACTGGGACTACAGGCACCCGCCACCCGCCCGGCTACTTTTTTGTTGCAGTTACTGTTTTAGCAGGCCCAGGCCTGGTTCAAACCTCCCAGCCTCGGTGTATGTTGTTGGTGCCCTACCCACT
Source organism: Nycticebus coucang (assembly GCF_027406575.1). Classification (NCBI taxonomy): domain Eukaryota; kingdom Metazoa; phylum Chordata; class Mammalia; order Primates; family Lorisidae; genus Nycticebus; species Nycticebus coucang. The sequence continues at coordinate 88,050,509 of NC_069795.1, forward strand.
GAGCTACAGGCACCAGCCCCTGAATGTGTCTTGATGAGAGGAAGAGCTCAACACCACAAATGCTGAAAATCTTAGGTACTTGTGTACCAAACCTCCTTTAAAACATACATATGTGACCAAGGCTCAACCAGTCAAATCAATCCAAATTCCAAGAAGTAGAGACTGGAAAATATGTTTATGTAACATCAATGATAAGGGTGCCTCAGCAACCATGGAGTGGAGAGAAGATGGGGATTGCTGTAATGGCCAAACTCCTTGTCTGGTCCAGTGGCACCTGTGAAGTGAGCAACGTTGTCCAGACTTTGGCTCTTTCTAAAGAGTCTTAAAACTACCTAATGCTATTCAAAAAAACTCTTCCTGCTCAAACTAGCTGGTGTTCTTGCTGTTTCCAACCAGCAGTCCTAATTAGGATGCCTAATTGGCATCTTACTAGTCTCCATTTATGTCCCTGAATCCATTCTCCACTAAGAAGTGGAAGTATTTTAAAAGGCAAATCAGAATATAAGATCCTTTACTTTAAAAGCTTCCTCGAGTTTAGATTAGTGGTTCTCAACTTTCCTAATGCCACAATGTATTTTCATTGTTAAAAAGGGGTTGTGGGCGGGGCCTGTGGCTCAAGGAGTAGGGCGCCGGTCCCATATGCCGGAGGTGGCAGGTTCAAACCCAGCCCCGGCCAAAAATCACAAAAAAAAGGGGGTTGTGACCCACAGGTTGAGGACCATTGGTTTTGATGATCTTTTAAGGACCAATCTCTAGCCTGCCTCCCAACCCCCATCTCTCTCCAACCTCATCTTGCAATTTTCTTTCCCTTTGACTACTGCAGGATCTTCTTCGGTTTTGGTAGCCTAGAGTAGGACTTGCAGCAAGAAACCACTTGGGGTGGTGGGACTGCAAACTGACACAGCCTTTCTGGAAGGAAGTATGGAGAATCCTCAAAGAACTGAAATTAGATCTCCTATTTGATCCTGCAATCCCATTACTGGGGTTCTACCCAGAAGAAAAAAAATCCTTTTATCATAAGGACATTTGCACTAGACTTTTTATTGCACCTCAGTTTACAATTGCCAAATTGTGGAAACAATCTAAATGCCCACCAATCCGGTAATGGATTAACAAGTTGTGGTATACATGTATACCATGGAATACTATTCAATCACTAAAAATGATGGGGATTTTACATCTTTTGTATTAACCTGTATGGAGCCGAAACACAATCTTCTTGGTGAAGGATCACAAGAATGGAGAAGCAAGAAGAATTCAGCGTACTCAATTCTAACAGGACAATTGATGCTAGTAAGTGGTGGTGGGGAGGATGGAGAGGGGAAGAGGTAGGAAGATGGGGCATCACGGTGTATGACACACCTCTTGGGGGTGGAACACAATTATAAGAGGGACTTTACCTAACAAATGCAAGCAGTGTAACCTGGTTCTTTGTGCCCTCAATGATTTCCCAACAATAATAATAATAATAATAAGCCACTTGGGGAAGAGAAGGAGAAAAAAGGAGGTAAGATGAAGACTAGGGCTGACACCGTGGCTCACACCTAGCACTCTGGGAGGCCAAGGCGGGTGGATTGCTTGAACCCAGGAGTTCAAGACCAACCCCATCTCTATGAAAAATAGAAATACTTGGGCAGGTGTGGTGGGCACCTACTTGGGAGGCTGAGGCAAGAGGATTGCTGGAGCCCAGAAGTATGAGGTTGCTGTGAGCTGTGACACCATGACACTCTATCCAGGGTGACAGAGTGATACTCGGTCTCAAATTTTTAAAAAAATAGGTCAAGACTGGGTGGCACCTGTGGCTCAGTGAGTAGGGCGCCGGCCCCATATACCGAGGGTAGCGGGTTCAAACCCTGCCTCAGCCAAACTGCAACCAAAAAATAGCCGGGCGTTGTGGCGGGCGCCTGTAGTCCCAGCTGCTCAGGAGGCTGAGGCAGGAGAATCGCGTAAGCCCAAAAGCTTGGAGGTTGCTGTGAGCCGTGTGACGTCATGGCACTCTACCGAGGGCGGTACAGTGAGACTCTGTCTCTACAAGAAAAAAAAAAAAAAAGAAAGTGAAGACCAAACTGGAAACTGGCCTAGGACCAGTTCCCTAATATGTTCCTTATTTTGTTTGACCTTTGCCGTTTTGATAAAGTTTGTGAAAGAACATTTTTTAAGGGCGGCGCCTGTGGCTCAGTGAGCAGGGCGCTGGCCCCATATGCCGAGGGTGGAGGGTTCAAACCCAGCCCCGGCCAAACTGCAACAAAAAAATAGCCGGGCGTTGTGGCGGGCGCCTGTAGTCCCAGCTACTCGGGAGCCTGAGGCAGGAGAATCGCCTAAGCCCAGGAGTTGGAGGTTGCTGTGAGCTGTGTGATGCCACGGCATTCTACCGAGGGCAATAAAGTGAAACTCTGCCTCTACACAAAAAAAAAAAAAAAAAAGAACATTTTTTAAAATGTAGGCAACTTAAACTTTTTTCAACTTGATGTCCTGAAACTATAAATGATCTACAATCTCCCTGATTACTTTCTGTTAATTTGATATATTTTCTCAATATAAAGAATATATATTTTTTAATTTTTTTTATTTTTAATTTCAGCTTGCTTGTTCATTCTTCTTTGTTTGAAGTACTCTCTTTTTTTTGTTCATTTTCTTCTTCCTCTGGCGATGCTCTTTCCATTGCCTCCCCAGTAGCTGGGATTACAGACGCCCACCACAACATCCAGCTGTTGTTGATGTTGTTAGTAGAGACGGGGTCTTACTCTGGCTCACTGCTGCTCATACTGGTCTCAAACCTCTGAGCTCAGGCAATCCACCGGCCTCGGCCTCCCACAGCGCTGGGACTATAGGCGTGAGCCACCACGCCCGGCCTATAAAGAATATATTTTTAATAAAGCTAAAATGTTCTCAGATTCATGAGGCAAATGCTCTTTCTTTTCCCCAAAAGATTCTTACAAGTCAATATAAAAAGGATTATCTTATAACTGTATTTGTGTAGTGTATATAAATTCTCTGCATCAGTCTGTGTTGTGTTACTTGAATGAAAAAGTTGTCAAGTGAAGCAATGGTGGCCATCAAATCACTGGAAACTCAGAACCAACATCCATCTAGATAAAAAAGAAAAAAAAAAGATTTGAGGTTAAGCAATTGCAAGCACTTTTTTCTCTAGAAATGTATAATTTATACAAAAAAATGATTACTTTTGCCTATTCTAGATCTTAATGTAAACAAAATCATTTTGGGTACTCTCTGGTTTGGCTTCTTGTAGCATGTTTTTGTGATTTGCTTATGCAGTTATATATATCAGTGGTTGCTTTTTATTGCTTAGGAGTATTCTATCCTATGAATATGTCATGATGTTGTTATCTCCTGTTGATGAACACTTGTCTGTAGTTTTTAGGTATTGTGACTGAAACTGCTATAAATATAAATAATCTTTTACAGGTATTTTTGTGGAGTTTTAAAAAATTTCTCTTTATGGCTTAGCACATGTAGCTCAGCAGGTAGGGCACCAACCACAGAGCTGGTGGGTTCAAATCTAGCCCAGGCCAACTACAACAACAACAAAATAGCCGAGCGTTGTGGTGGGCGCTGTAGTCCCAGCTACTTGGGAGGCTGAGGCAAGAGAATCGCTTAAGCCCAAGAGTTTGAGGTTGCTGTGAGCTGTGATGCGACAGCACTCTACTGAGGGTGACATAGTAAGATTCTGTCTCAAAAAAAAATTATCTTTAATAAATACCTAGGAGTAGAACTGCTGAGTCATGAAGGAGAAGTATGTTTAACTTTTGGACAAATCTCTAGTTTTCAAAACTGTACCAGTTTATATTCTCACCACCAATGTATGAGAACCCTCGTTGCTCCTTATTTTGTCATATTTAGTGTTATCAATGATTTATTTATTTATTTATTTATTTGGAAACAGAGTCTCACTCTGTCACCCTACGTAGAGTACTATGGCATCATAGCTCACAGCAACTTCAAACTTTTAGGCTCAAGTGATCCTCTTGCCTCAGCCTCTCAGGTAGCTCGTACTATAGGCGCCCACCACAACCCCAGTTAGTTTTTCTATTTTTAGTAGAGACCAGGTATCATTCTTGCTCAGGCTGGTCTTGAACTCCTGAGCTCAGGGGATCCACCCACTTCATCCTCCCAGAGTGGAAGGATTACAGGCATGAGCCAAAGCACCTGGCCCCCTACATCTGATACTTTCTAACCAGAACATATACAGAAAAAGACAATGAACCTATGGAAGCCAGCGGCCAAAACTGATCCTGAGTCCTGGTATTTACAACCTTGCTTAGTCAGTCTCCTCTTGTACAGAACTGAACTGATTTCTGTAATTGGTGTCTCCCTCTGAAAATCCTCAGTCCCTACAGTATGAGGACAGGAGGAGGAAGAGAGTGGGTGTACGAGAAAAGGATGCTCAATCCACAAGTTCATAACAAAGTAAGAAATGACAGTATAAACAGAAAAGAGGACAAGACTAGATGAAAAGCCAGAGTACATTTTGGTGGTTGCCTCTGATCTCTATGGTGAGATCAGGTGAAACAAAAAATTATCTTTTTAAGTTATATATTCAGTTAACAGTTATCATTGTATGAGGGACAAGAGAGGATAATAGGATAATAGGGCGGAACAGAAGGATACAAAGAGAAATTGGCACATGTAAGTCTCTAACCTTTTTTTTTTTTTTTTTTGAGACAGAGCCACAAGCTGTCATCCTGGGTAGAGTGACATCACAGCTCACAGCAACCTCAAACTCTTGGGCTTAAGAGATTCTCTCGCCTCAGCTTCCCAAGTAGCTGGGACTACAGGCGCCTGCCACAACGCCTGGCTATTTTTTGGCTGTGGTTATCGTTGTTTGGCAGGCCCGACCTGGATTCAAACCCATCAGCTCTGGTGTATGTGGCTGGTGCCTTCGCCACTTGAGCTACAGGTACAGAGCCACAAGTCTCTAACCTTAAAGGCACTTATTCTTTTTGATGGAGGAAACTAGACAGGTACTGCAGTAAAGATAACAGAGTGAAGAAAATGGTAAAAATGGCACAGATCAAAGCCCAAAGCAAAAGCCATCATTGTGATTAGGAGAATCGGGGATGGTGTCTGGGAGGGCAGGCTGATGAGCCTGTGCCTTGGAGAATGGACCTCAAAAAGGAATCCCATAGGAAAGGAATCACAGATGTTTCTGCCCCTTAGTAGGGGATTAATAAGATCTATAGAGTTAATGGTCCAGCAAGTCAGTCTCTGACTGGAAAATGCTGATACCAAGCACCAGTAGACATGCTGACTCAGGCCAAGGGGAACGTCCAAACCCTTACCACCCTCCTGCCTGAGTCTTCTTCACTGCCGCTCTTGGAGCACGGCCAGGCTTGCAAATGGCCTTTCATGCCGTTTGCCAAGAGTAAGTGCTCAACTATTATCTTTCCCCCTGGTTAAAGAAATAAATGACAATGACTTCCTTGTCATTCTGTCCTGTGGAAAAGATAGTTCAAAATATAAAGAATTTGGCAACCTGAATTTCTGTACAGGCCCAAGACTAGAAGTTGTATAAATATGTTTGTGGGTTTCCCTATTTATCATCATGTCATTTAGAACAGCTAGATGTATGAAACATTTCTATAAAACTTGAGACAGAGTCTCACTTCGTCACCCTCGGTAGAGTGCCGTAGCGTCACAGCTCACAGCAACCTCCAACTCCTGGGCTCAAGTGATTCTCCTGCCTCCACCTCCCAAGTAGCTGGGACTATAGGTGCCGGCCACAACACCTGGGTATTTTTTGGTTGTAGCCGTCATTATTGTTTGGTGGGCCCAGGCTGGATTCGAACCCACCAGCTAAAGTGTATGTGGCTGGTGTCTTAGCCTCTTGAGCCACAGGCACTGAGTCGCCCAGCTACTTCTCAGAGACAAGGCCTCACTCTGGCTCAGGGTGGTCTCAAACCTGTGAGCTCAGGCAATCCACCCACCTCAGCCTCTCAAGTGCTGGGATTACAGGCGTGACCCACCGTGCCCAGCCAATACCATATTTGTTGAGATATGTACATATAAAGATACATGTATATGAAGTGAGATGATAAAAACAAGCATAAGGATAAAAATCCAAAGTTCAGGGCGAGGTGCAGTGGCTCATGCATGTACCCAGCACTCTGGGCAGCCAAGGAATCTCCTGAGCTCAGAAGTTCAAGACCAGTCTGACCAAGATCAAGACCTCCGTCTCTACTAAAAATAGAAAAACTAGCCAGGCGTTACAGGTGCCTGTCGTCCCAGCTACTTGGGAGGATGAGGCAAGAGGATTGCTTGAGCCCAGGAGTTTGAGGTTGCTGTGAGCTATGACACCACAGCACTTTATCCAAGGCAACAGAAAACTGTCTCCAAAAAAAAGCAGAAGTTCAGGATAGCAGCCACGTCTTTAGGGGACGAAGGCCTACACAGGCAGGTTCCAGCGTGTATTGTTCTATTTTGTAGTCTGAGTGACAATGATAAGGGCATTTCCTAAATTATTTTCTATACTCTTGAAATATTATTGCTTTGTCTCAAAAAGTATTTTATCCTTTTATGAGCTTTACTGGAGTGTAACTTACATGCAATGAAATGTACCAATTTTTTTTTTTTTTTTTGAGAAGAGTCTCACTTTGTCACCTTTGGTAGAGAGAATGCCCTGGTGCCAGGGGTCATGAGATCAAACTCTTGGGCTCAAGAGATCCTCTTGCCTCAGCCTCCCAAGTAGCTGGGACTACAGGCACCTGCCGCGATGCCTAGCTAGTTTTAGAAATGGGGTCTTGCTCTTGCTCAGGCTGGTCTTGAGCTCATGAGCTCAAGGGATCTATTGCCTCGGCCTCCCAGAGTACTAGGATTACAGATGTGAGCCACCGCACCTGGCCCTGAAATGTACCAATTTTTAGTACACAATTCAATGAGTTGTGACAAGTATATATATAATCATGTGATCACCCCTAAAGTTCATGATTTAAAACATTTCCATCACTCTACAAAATTAAAAATATAAAATCAGCTGACAGGCAAATATTAATTTTTATATTTCTAACTATAAAAGAAACAGATAATTTGCTGTCTCACTGGAAGCAAAATACATGAAATAACTGTTGAACAACAGACAACACAGGACCGTAATCCCTGAGAGAAAGGAACAAACAAGGTGAGTCTGTATGCCCTGACTTTCTACCTAGAGCCAATTTCTGGACTACGGTGTTTGGAGGGATAGCCAGAGCACAGCGGTCTCCCTGACTTAAAAAGACATAAATCGGAGTTCAAGGTCAATTAGTTGTCTAGAATTTTGAGGACAAAGTACAAAAGAGAAAGGAGCAATAATGGGTGGGGAACCTATGGCCTTAAGGAAACGTGTACTTCTTGGTTCTTGAGTGTAGCCTTTTAACTAAATCAAAATTTCATATTAAAAAAAAAAAAATCCCAGGCTGGTCTCACACCTGTAATCTCAGCACTTGGGAAGTTGAGATGGGTGGATTGTCTGAGCTCACAGGTTCGAGACCAGACTGAGAGTGAGACCCCGTCTCTAAAAAATAGCCGGGCATGTGGCAGGCGCCTATAGTCTCAGCTACTTGGGAGGCTGAGGCAAGAGGATCACTTGAACCCAAGAGTTTGAGGTTCCTGTGAGCTAAGATGCCATAGCACTCTACCCAGGTGACTAAGTGAGATTCTGTCTCAAAAAAAAAAAAAAAATCCTTTTATTAAAAGGAGTACAGCAAAAAACAATGAAGATTTTCTTCCTTCCTTTGGCACTTGAAAAAGACCAGTCTTAGGCCACGTGTGGTGGCTCACACCTGTAATTCTAGCACTCTGGGAGGCTGAGATGCGTGGCTCTCTAGAGCTCAGGAGTTTGAGACTAACCTCAGCAAGAGCAAGACCCCATCTCTAAAAGAAAATAGCCAGGCATTGTGGTGGTCACTGGTAGGTCCAGCTAGTGGGGAAACTGAGGCAGGAGGATTGCTTGAGCCCAAAAGTTTGAAGTTGCCGTGAGCTATGATGACACCACAGCACTCAACCCCAAGGTGACCAAGTGAGACTCTGTCTCAAAAGAAAAAAAAGAGAGAGAGCAATCTTGAAATCAGAAGGCAACATGGTCCCCATCCCACTGTGCATCCAGGACAAGACTCCCAGGAGATTGGACAAAGAACAATTACCAAGAAAAGAACTGTCAATTAACTATGAGATAAATAACTACTGAATCTCACACAGGTCTGGGAGCTGTTCAAGTTTCAACCAGCCAGAGTGGAAAAACTTTATAAAAAATGAAACCTCAGTAGACACCCCAGAAAGATCTCATCTAGAAGAAAGACTAACCCAGCTCTAGAGTTAAAGGTTTTTCTAGACCTATCCAAAGAAAGCTTTAAAATAAGTTTCAAAGGGGTTAAGATAATTCCATAGTAAATTAATTTCGCAACAGAACAAAATCCAAAAGTCTGTTAAGGAAGTTTTTAAAAACATCTAGACACTCAGATGTAATGTAATATCCCTAATGTCCCTGGAATATAATAAAAAATGACTAGATATGGAAGGATCAGGAAAGTATGATGATCCATGACAAGGAGAAAAATTAGTCAATAGAAATATACCCCACTCGCGGAAATATTATTACCAACAAGACTTTAAACCAGTATTACAAACACAAACTATTTTAACATAAAGATGAACACAATGAGGGTAAAACTGAGAAATCTCAACAGAAAAATGGAAAATGCAAGAAAGAATCAAATGAAAATTCTGGAATCCAAAAATAAATCTTCGCATTGAAAATTTCACCGGATAGGTTTAACAGCAGACTACCCACATATAATGAACACCTGGCAATAAAACCTATCCTAAATGAAGCACACAGAAAAAACAAAAGGCCTGGCTCAGTGCCTGTAGCTCAGCGGCTAAAGCTGGCAGGTTTGAATCCAGCCCGGGCCTGCCAAACAACAATGACAACTACAACCAAAAAACAGCTGGGTGTTGTGGCAGGCGTCTGTAATCCCAGCTACTTGGGAGGCTGAGGCAAGAGAATCACTTAGGCCCAGGAGTTTGAAGTTGCTGGAAACCGTGATGCCACAGTACTCTACCCAGGGCAACAAAGTGAAACGCTGTCTCAAAAAAACCCCCCAAAAAACAAAAGCCTTGTATAATTATTAGCAAAGTCTCAACAATCCACTGGACAATGTCAGGCCATCTACTGTATGTGAAATTCAAGTATCAGAAGGAGAGATGAGACAGATTAAAGGAGAAAAACCCCTATCTGTCAGCATCGGGGTTTGTGCTTTAAAAAAAAAGTCTCTCTCTCATCTTTCCTTCATGAGAGGGATCCACTACCAACTCTCCTTGGAAGTGCTTGAAACTTTCTCCTTGTTCTTCCTAAATAAAATCTCTCTTTGTTACCCTGGGGGGGGGGGGGAGAGAAAGAAAAGAAAAATAAAGCATTTTAATATTTTTTCAGAATTTCCGAAATATAAATCCACAGATCCAAAAAGACCTAAATGCCCCAAGAAAAATAAAAGTAAAGGAAACATGCCAAGAAGCAGCATAACCAAATTTCTGAAAACCAATGAAAAAAATCTTAAAGGCACACATAAAAAAACTGTGTATTACATAGGAGAACAATTACAAGAATAACCTCAGACTTCTCATCAGAAATAATACAAGTCGGAACACAATGTAACAACTGGCCAGGCATGATGGCTCATGACTGTAATGCCAGTGATTTTCAAGGGTGTGGTGGGAGGATCACTTGAGGCCAGGAGTTGGAGACCAGCCTGGGCAAGAAAAAGTTAAAATTAAAATCAAGCCTATACTCTCAGCTACTCAGGAGGCTGAGGTGGGAGGATTGCTTGAGCCCAGGAGCTCAAGGCTGCAGTGAGCTATGATCAAGCCATGGTACTCCAGCCTGGGTGACAAAACAAGACCATGTCTCTAAAAAAAAACAAAAAAACCCCTAAAATGTAACAACCATTTAAAATGATGAAAGAATAATAAAACATGTCAAACTAGTTAAACTAGAATCTATATCAAGAAAAGATATCCTGGGCAGCGCCTGTGGCTCGGTCGGTAAGGCGCCGGCCCCATATACCCAGGGTGGCGGGTTCAAACCCGGCCCCAGCCAAACTGCAACCAAAAAATAGCCGGGCATTGTGGCGGGTGCCTGTAGTCCCAGCTACTTGGGAGGCTGAGGCAAGAGAATCGCTTAAGCCCGGGAGTTGGAGGTTGCTGTGAGCTGTGTGAGGCCACGGCACTCTACCGAGGGCCAGAAAGTGAGACTCTGCCTCTCCAAAAAAAAAAAAAAAAAAGAAAAGATATCCTCTGATAATGAAGGTAAACTAGACTTTCCTAATAAACAAGGCTCAGAGAATTAATTGCCAATACGTGTGCTCTATAAGCATAAAATGTTACTTTTTCAGGCTGAAAGAACTTTATGCCAGGTGGAAAAATGAATGAATATATGGAGGAATAAGGAATAAAATAATGGAAGAGGTAAGTAGGAAGGGAAATGTAAAAGACTATTTTCCTCATTTAGAATTTCTTTTTCTTCTTTTTTTGGAGACAGATTCTCACTCTGTTGCTCTATGTAGCGTGTGGCGGCATCATCTTAGCTCACAGCAACCTCAAACTCTTGGGCTCAAGCAGTGCTCTTGCCTCAGCCTCCCAAGTAGCTGGAACTACAGGCACCTGCCACAATATCCAATTCGTTTGCCTATATTTAGTAGAGACCGGGTCTCACTTTTGCCCGGGCTGGTCTCAAACTCCTGAGCTCAAGCTATCTACCTGCCTCAGCCTCCCAGAGTGCTAAGATTATAGGCGTTAGCCACCTTGCCTGGCTAAAATTTCTTTAGAAGATAATCATTTAAAGAAAAAATAACAATTTTTTACAGGGTTTATGATTAATGTAGAAGTAAAATATATATGCATACAATAGCACAAAGAATGGACAGAATAAAAATATACTATCGTTTTAACTTATTATTATAGGTGAATTTGGTATTGTTTTGGTATTATAGGTATTGTTTAGGCAGAGCATGATAAGTTATGGGTGAGCACCATACATCCTAGAGTAACCACTAATGATATAAAGTGAAAAATATGTATACCTAATGAGCCAACATAAGTACTCAAAAATACTCAATAATCCAAAAGAAGGCCAAGAAGGAGGAAGACACGAACGAAGAACATAGAAATACAGAACAGGGTGGCACCTGTAGCTCGATGGGTAGGGTGCCAGCCACATACATCGAGGCTGGTGGGTTTGAACCTGGCCCAGGCCTGCTAAAATCAACTATGACAACTGCAAGAGAAAAATGGCCAGGTGTTGTGGCGGGCCCTTGTAGTCCCAGCTACTTGGGAGGCTAAGGCAAGAGAATCACTTAAGCCCAAGAGTTTGAGGTTACTGTAAGCCGTGATGCCATCCATGGCACTCTACCCAGGGCAACATAATGAGACTCTGCCTCAAAAATAAATTAATTAATTAATTAATAGGCTCCGCCCCTGTAGCTCAAGCGGCTAAGGCACCAGCCACATACACCAGAGCTGGTGGGTTGGAATCTGGCCCAGGCCTGCCAAAGAACAATGACAACCAAAAAAGAGCCAGGCGTTGTGGTGGGCGCTTGTAGTACCAGCTACTTGGGAGGCTGAGGCAAGAGAATTGCTTAAGCCTAGGAGTTGGAGGTTGCTGTGAGCTGTGATGCCATGGCACTCTACCTGGGGCAATAGCTTAAGGCTCTGTCTCAAAAAATGAAAAAATAAAATAAATAAATAAAAAACAAATTAGTAGACTTTAAAATTAGCCATAAAATTGCAATTAATGTAAATTGATGATATATTTTAATTACAATTCAGAAGTTGTAAAATACAGACACAGTAAAACTTCCGTAAATTTTTCAAAAAGCAAGACCCAATTATATGCTGTTTAAGAGAAGACCATTACATAAATACAGAGAGGTTTAAAGTATAAGGAGGGAGAAAACATACCCTGTTTGGGAGGTGTGCTCCCAAAGATGCGCTAGGTCTTATTTTCAGGGGACGTCTTATCTTTCCTGTAAGTAGGCCTTATTTTCGGGGAAACAGGGTACTATGCAAATATCAATCTTAGGAAAACTATGCAAACAGTAATTTTTGTAAAAGCTGGAATCTTTCACAATCCTAATATCAAACAACACAATCTTAATACCAAACAATGTATTTTTTTTTCTTTTTTTGAGACAGAGTCTCAGTTTGTTGCCCTTGGTAGAATGCTGTGGCATCTTTAGCTCACAGCAACCTCAAACTCTTGGGCTCAAGTGATCCCACTGCCTCAGCCTCCCAAGTAGCTGGGACTACAGGCACCTACCACAATACACGGCTATTTTTAGAGATGGGACCTCACTCTGGCTCAGGCTGGTCTCCAACTCCTGAACTCAGGCAATCCACCCACCTCAGCCTCCCAGAGTGCTGGGATTACAGGCATGAGCCACTGTGCCCGGCCTCAAACTATGTATTAAGATATTAGCTTGGTGCCTGTAGCTCAGGGGCTACAGCGCTGGCCACATACACCAGGGCTGGCGGGTTCAAGCCCAGCCCCGCCTGCCAAACAATGACAACTACAACAACAAAAAATAGCCTGTCGTTGTGGGCATTGTGGTGGGTGTCTGCAACTTGGGAAACTGAGGCAAGAAAATTGCTTAAGCCCAAGAGTTTGAGGTTGCTATGAGCTGTGATGCCATACCACTCTATTTAGGGTGACATAGTGAGACTCTGTCTCAAAAAACAAAAAAATTATCATAACATCAAACAACACACTTCAGGACAATGAGATAGTCTTAGATAAGAGAGAAATTCTATTATGCTAAAAAGATTAGTCATTAAGAAGACACATAAGCTTGGCGCCTGTGGCTCAAGTGGCTAAGGTGCCAGCCACATACACCTGAGCTGGCTGGTTCGAATCCAGCCCAGGCCTGCCAAACAACAATGACAGCTGCAACCAAAAAAGAGCCGGGCATTGTGGCGGGCACCTGTAGCCCCAGCTACTTGGGAGGAGGAGGCAGGAGAATCGCTTGAGCCCAGGAGTTGAAGGTTGCTGTGAGCTGTGATGGTACAGCATTCTACCCAGGGTGACAGCTTGAGGCTCTGTCTCAAAAAAATAAATAAATAAAATTCAATAATACATACCTGGAAAATCCCCAACTATTTGGAAATTAAACAATATGCTTGATTAATGATCAAAGAAATTGTTACAAGGAAAAATAGAAAATATCTCAAACTGAATGATAGTGAATCAAAATTTGTAGGATTCAGCTACAGCAGTGATTAGGGAAAAAGTAATAAATCTAACTGATTTCTACCAAAAAAAAAAAAAAAAGATTTAAAATCAATAATTGAGCTTCCACAGTAATGTTTCCAGAATTTCTTTGTATACAGAGTCCTTGGTTTTAAGAGTCCGAATAATAAAACCACAGACCACATGGATAAGTGACAGGACAGAATTTATTGACAGGGAAAGATTAATAAGCAAAAGAGGGGGAACAGACCCTTCAACAGCAGAGGAATGGATCCAAGTGCGAAGCCCCCTGAGTTTTCAGTCTTGGGGTTTAAATCCTATCCTGCAGTACGGAATTTGGGGGAAATATACCACATTGATATGGAGTTATTGTTTATTTTGATGCCAAAAAAAAGAGAAAGAAAATAGGCATAGGTGAAACATATCTTAAAATTATAAAAGTCATATATGACAAAGCCACTGTGGCTCAGTGAGCAGGGCGCCGGCCCCATATACCGAGGGTGGCGGGTTTAAACCCAGCCCCGGCCAAACTGCAAGAAAAAAATAGCTGGCATTGTGGCGGGCACCTGTGGTCCCAGCTACTCAGGAGGTTGAGGGGAGAGAATCGCCTACGCCCAAGAGCTGGAGGTTGCTCTGAGCTGTGATGCCACAGCACTCTACTGAGGGCAACAAAGTGAGACTGTCAAAAAAAAAAAAAAATGAACAAGGAAAAATTGAAAGCATTCCCACTTAGGACTACAACCAGACAAGGTTTCTCACCGTCATCACTTGTATTCGACATAGTGCTGGAACTCCTGGCCAGAGTGATCAGGCAAGAGAAGGAAGGTGGGGTATCCACCTGGAGAAAGAAAAGGTCAAACTATTACTCTTTCCTTTTTTTTTGGCCAGGGCTGGGTTTGAACCCGCCACCTCCGGCATATGGGACCAGCGTCCCACCCCTTTGAGCCACAGGTACTGCCCCCTATTACTCTTTCCTAATGATATGATCTTATATCTAGAAAACTCCAAAGATTGCGTCAAGAGACTCCTAGAACTCGTAAGTAGAGATCAAGATGGCCGCAAAACGTGTCACTTTCCTCAAGAATGCCTGGACCAATGAGCCGTGCTGGACATGTCCTTCATCGTTGTGGATCTTGCTATAATTCTGCCCCCTCTTAGCCCATACATTAAGTCTATCATGATCCATAAGGCCACGCCCTATAACTACCCAGTGCCTCTCTGAGATGATGGGAACATGTCCAACATGCCCAGTCACCCAGAGACCCCCAGGGCCCAAGCTTGGAGTGGCTGAAGAAACTGTGAGGCCCTCCATCCACAGCAAGGAGGCTACCCCTCCCTCATGGACTCCAATAAAAATGTGAAAACCAAAAAATAAAAATACAATTCATAAGTAAATACAGCTAAGTCTAAGTCTCAGATCACAAAATCCACATACACAAATCTGTACCATTCCTATATACTAACAACAGTCAAACTGAGAATCAAATCAAAGACTCAATAAAGAAAATAAAATACCTAGGAATAAGGCGGCACCTGTGGCTCATTGGGTAGGGCGCCAGCCCCATATACTGAGGGTGGCAGGTTTGAACCCGGCCCCGGCCAAACTGCAACAAGAAAATAGTCGGGCGTTGTGGTGGGCACCTGCAGCTACTCAGGAGGCTGAGGCAAGAGAATCGCCTAAGCCCAGGAGTTGCTGTGAGCTGTGATGCCACAGCACTCTACCAAGGGCGATAAAGTGAGACTCTGTCTCTAAAAAAAAACAACCTAGGAATACATTTAACCAAGGAGGTGAAAGACCTCTACAGGGAGAAGGATGAAACACTGAGGAAGGAAATCAAAGAGGATGTAAACAAATGGAAAAACACCTTGTGATCCTGGATTGGCAGGATCAACATCGTTAAAATGTCTATAGTACCCAGAGTGACTTACAGATTCAATGTAATCACCCCTAAAATATTAATGTCACTCTTTAAAGATCTAGAAAATATAATCTTACACTTCTTTCAGAAAAGGCCCCAAACAGCCAAAGCCAGCTTAAGCAAAAAGAACAAACTGAAAGCATCATTTTACCAGACTTCAAGCCATACTAGAAGGCTATAGTAACTAAAACAGCATGATATTGGCACAAGAACAGAGACACAGACCAATGAATCATAACAGGGAATCCTGATATAAAACTATCCTCAAAAAAAAAAATCTTCACATTACCATTTGACCTTTGACAAGGCAGACAAAAACATATGATGGGGAAAGGAATCCCTACTCAATAAATGGAAAAATTGGATAGCCGCATGTAGAAGACTGAAACAGGATTCACACCTTTCACCACTCACAAAAATTAATTCACAATGGATCCAGACTTAAACCAAAGGCATGAAACTAAAAATTCTGGATGAAGAGTTGGAAAAACTCGTATAGTAATTGGCCTCATAGAACTAAAAGAAGAAGTACCATTTGATCTAGCAATCCCACTACTGGGTATTTACCTAAAGAAAAAAAAAGTCATCCTATAAAAAAAGATACTGGTTTATAGCAGCACAATTGTTTATAGCAGCATAATTTACAAATGCAAGGATGTGGAAACAACCCAAGTGCTCATCAGTATGTGAGTGGATTAATAAAATGTAATATAAGTATACCATGAAGTACTACTTAGCCATAAAAAAATGATAAACTAATACCTCTTGTGTTAACCTGAATGGGCCTGGAGACAATTCTTCAAATCCCACACATATTCACTATTAAGTTGGAACTAATCAATCAACACTTTGTGTACATATGGAAATAATACTCGTCAGGAATCAAACAGGTAGGAGGGGAGGGGTGAAGGATGGAACGCACACTGTCTGAATGATGGACACTCTAATAACTTCAACTCAAACTGTACAAAAGCAGCATGTAACCAAAATGTTGGTACCCCCCCCAATATTCTGAAACTTTTAAAAATGTGCCCAAAAAGTAGTGAAAAATTTGTAACTGAGAAATATAAAAAAACTCAGTACAGGGGGGCACCTGTGGCTCAAAGGAGTAGGGTTAAAACCCTATACCGGAGGTGGCGGGTTCAAACCCAGCCCCTGCCAAAAACGTCAAATTAAAGAAAGAAAGAAAGAAATAAAAACGCAGTAGATGAATTCAATAGCAAAATGGAGATGATGGAAGAGTCAACAAACTTGAAGACTGATTAAGGGAAATTATCCAATCTGAACAATAAAAAGACAAAACAGCAGAGGAGAAAAAATATGTTGCAAAAGTAAATTTGAGGGAAAAATAGCTGAAAACATCTCAAATTTGGTGAAGTCATAAATGTACAGATTTAAGAAGCTCCACCAACCTCAAAAGGATAAACTAAAAGAAATCTAAGTCCCGGGCGGTGCCTGTGGCTCAGTTGAGTAGGGTGCTGGCCCCATATACTGAGGGTGACGGGTTCAAACTCGGTGCCGGCCAAACTGCAACAAAAAAATATCCGGGTGTTGTGGTGGGTGCCTGTAGTCCCAGCTACTCGGGAGGCTGAGGCAAGAGAATCACCTAAGCCTAGGAACTGGAGGTTGCTGTGAGCTGTGATGTCACAGCACTCTACTGAGGGCGGTAAAGTGAGACTCTGTCTCTACAAAAAAAAAAAAGAAATCCAAGTCCCAGACACATCACAGTCAAACTGTTGAAAGTGAAACACAAATTAAAAATCTTGAAAGTTCTGAAGAAAAACAATATATTACCTATAGAAAAATAATGATTTGAATAAACTTCAGAGTTCTTATTATAGACTATGGCAGTCAGAGGACACTGGGAAAAAAAATTTTACTGTCCTGAAAGAAAAGAACTGTCAACTCAGAATTCTATTCTCAGTGAAAATACCCTTCAGGAATGTAGGTGAAATAAAGTCATTCACCAATAGAAGAAAAGTAAGAAAATGTATTGCTAGCACAAGTTCTCTGAAAGAAGTGCTAAAGTAAATCCTTTAGGTGTAAGGGAGGTAATACTAGAGGGAAACTTGAAACTTCATAAATAGAGGAAGAACAATAGAAATAGTAAATCTGGGTAAATACAGTAGACTATTTCCTCCTCTTTGTCAAAAGTATGCATGATGATTGAAAGCAAAAATTATAACACTGTCTTGTAGGGTTTTCAGTGCACACAGACGTATTAGAATATGAGAACTACAACATAAAGTGGGGAGAGTAAAGAAACTTACATGGTGGTAAGAGTTCTTCATCTGAGCCAGGTATAGTAGCTCACACCAGTAATGCTAGCACTTTAAAAGTCTGAGGCAGGAGGATCACTTGAGCATAGGCATTCAAGACCAGCCTGGGCAACATGAGACTTTACCAAAAAACAAACCAACACCATTATCTGGGTGTAGTAGCTTGTACCTGTAGTCCCAGGTCCTCAGGAGGCTGAGACAGGAGGATCGCTTGAACCCTGGCATTTGAGGTTACAGTGAGCTATGATTATGGCCCTGAACTCCAGCCTGGGTGACAGAGATAGATCTTATCTCTTAAAAAAAAAAATTCTCCTGGCTTGGCGCCTGTAGCTCAGTGGCTAGGGCGCCAGCCACATACATACACCAGAGCTGGTGGGTTCAAACCCAGCCTGGACCTGTCAAACAACAATGACAATTACAACAACAACGACAAAATAGCCAGGCATTGTGGCAGGAGCCTGTAGTTCCAGCTACATGGGAGGCTAAGGCAAGAGAATCACTTAAGCCCAAGAGTGTGAGGTTGCTGTGAGCTGTGACATCACTGCAGTCTACCGAGAGCATCTCAAAAAAAAAAAAATTCTCCATTATCAGGAATAAAAAGGAATGGAACATGGCGATAATAAAAAGGACATAATAATCTTAACATTACATGTGCCTAACAACAGGGTTCCAAAATAAAGGAAGCAAAACTGACAGAACTAAAAGGAGAAATGGGCAAATCCACAAGTACAGATAGAGCCTTCAACACTCCTCAGTAATCAATAGAATAAGTAGACACAAAGTCAGCAAGAACATATAACTTGAAAATACCATCAACCACCATAAAAGAACTGAAATCATAGAAAGGACGTTTTCTGACCATAATGGAACTAAAATAGAAATGAATAACACAAAGACTATAAAATGCTAATGAAGGAAATCAATGAACGCCTAAATAAACATATAATGTTCATTAGCTAGATATATTTAGGATGTTAATTCTCCCCAAACTTCCTACCCTTTTCCTACAAATGGAACTGACCAACATTATGTACATTGAACATTAAGGGCCTGTTTACACACTATGCTGTCTACTAAAACTGTTCAGTAGCAGAGTATGTACTTTAGACCTGGACCTAGGCTTTGGGGGATAAATACAAGTGGCTTATCTTCTTCTTGGAACACAAAACAGAAATATGCCAAACACATGAGAAAAGAATGATTAAATAAGAAATTTACTGGGTAGCGCCCATAGATCAGAGGGTAGAGCGCTGGCCACATGCACCAGGGCTGGTTGGTTCGAACCAGCCCAGGCCTGCTAAAGTAAACAAATAGCCAGGTGTTGTGGTGGGCACCTGTAGTCCCACCTACTTGGGAAGCTGAGGCCAGAGAATCGCTTGAGCCCAGGAGTTTGAGGTTGCTATGAGCTGCAATGCCACAGCACTCTACCAAGGGTGACATAGTGAGACTTTGTCTCAATAAAAAAAAAAGAAAGAAAAAAGAAATTGCCTAAGAATATCTCATAGGTGAGATGGTATTTTTTTTTAGAGACAAAGTCTCACTATGTCACCCTCAGTAGAGTGCCACGGCGTCACAGCTCACAGCAACCTCCAGCTCTTGGGCTTAGGCGATTCTCTTGCCTCAGCCTCCCGAGTAGCTGGGACTACAGGTGCTCGCCATGATGCCTGGCTATTTTTTTGTTGCAGTTTGGCCAGAGCTGGGTTTGAACCCACCACCCTCGGTATATGGGGCCGGCACCCTACCCACTGAGCCACAGGCGCTGCCCAGGTGAGATGGTATTTGTCCTAGGCTTTGGAGAAGAATTGGATTTATGACGAGCGAGCTTTACATTTTTATATTTTCCACCATGGATTTCATACTGTAAAAGAAAATGTTTACTTACCAAACATAGATCTTATAATACATATGAAGTAATTTTTGTTCCAATTTTCACTATCAAAGATATTTAACTGCTAATCAGAGTTTTGTGTTTTTTTTGTTTTTTTTTTTAATTTTTTTTATTGTTGCAGTTTGGCCAGGGTTGGGTTTGAACTCACCACCCTCAGTATATGGGACCAGCACCCTACTCACTGAGCCACAGGCACTACCCCTAATCAGAGTTTTTTATTAGTAGAATGACTCCATTTAAATTGATATCAGCAAAAAGCAAGATGATTTGATTATTTGGCCTTTGTGACCTCAGTGAAGCCAAAGGAGTGATTTTTTAAATACTAAAAACCTTTTTATGTGTTCCTACAGATGTACCTATATGTATGTGTTATAGAAAAAAAAATACAAACAAATAAAGACAACTACATCTTATTGAGGAAACTGGAAACTGAGATCCAAAACCACACATCCAGCACTTGGAAGAGTAGATATTCAAACTGAGGTCTGTTTGATCCCACAACTGTCATTCTTACAAAATTAGCTATGAAAATGGACTTCAGAGTGGAGCCTGTGGCTCAAGGAGTAGGGCGCTGTCCCCATATACCGGCAGTGGCGGGTTCAAGAAAAAAAAAAAAGAAAGAAAATGGACTTTAGCAGGGAGGGGCTTAACTGAAGGAGAGCCTGTTTTATTTTTGGTTTTGGTTTTGGTTTTCTTGAGACACAGTCTATGTCACCCTCAGTAGAGTGTCGTAGCATCATAGCTCACAGCAACCTCAAACTCTTGGACTCAAGCAATTCTCTTGCCTCAGCCTCCCAAGTAGTTGGGACTACAGGTGCCTGCTATGCTGCCTGGCTATGTTTTGGTTGCACTTGTCATTGTTGTTTAGCTGGCCTGGGCTGGCCCAAACCCACCAGCCTCAGTGTATGTGGCCAGCGCCCTATTCACTGAGCTACAGGTGTCGAGCCCAGAGCCTGGTTTTTGCATAAGGTTAGTTACTTGTACAAATCACTAAATCCAGGAAGGTGGGCTAATGGGAATGGTAAGTCCATCAAATATCATATTTTACAATCAGTATCAAAACATTTTAAATTCTCATACCCTTTGATGTGGCCATTTCAGCCTGAGGAAGCAAATCCAAACAAAATGATTTGCCTTGGCTCGGGCCTGTGGCTCAAGCAGCTAAGGCGCCAGCCACATATACCAGAGCTGGCAGGTTCGAATCCAGCCTGGGCCCGCCAAACAACAATGACAGCTGCAACCAAATAGCCGGGCATTGTGGCAGGCGCCTGTAGTCCCAGCTACTTGGGAGGCGGAAGCAGGAGAATCACTTGAGCCCAGGAGTTGGAGGTTGCTGTGAGCTGTGATACCCTGCTCTACCCAGGGTGACAGTTTGAGGCTTTGTCTCAAAAAAAAAAAAAAAAAAGATTTGCCTTCACCAAATCAGAAGATTTTCATTACCACCTTTTTTATAATAGCAGAAAGTTGGGAACAGTAGAAATATCCAAGAATATGGGAGATGATGCGTGGGAGTTAAAAAAAAAAAAAAAGAATGGGGGAAGGGGGAAGAAAAAAAAATACAGTGATAAAAGAATGTTTAAATAAATTCTAGCATATTCATGAGGGACGATTATGCAGCCATTCAAAAGGATTTTTTTGGAAAATGTTTACAATACAATGTTAAGTGAAAAACACGATATTTTGAAGTCATCAATAGAGTATGCCAAGGTTGCTACAACTGACATTTTACTATATAGACCACCTAAAACCAACTTTGAGAAGAAGACAGACATTTAGCTTCAATGTTTTAGAAACCAAAACAAACACCAAAAAAACCCAATTTACTTCCAGCTCAATTTTTGTCTAACCAGACTCCTGAAAAAATTTCCCTGAGAAGAAGTGATACTCCCAATACTTAAAAAAGAAAAAAAAAGATCCAGGCCTGGGTGCTTCACTCATGTGTTTCTTCCCACTTACAGCTGAAGCCAGCCTGCCTCAAGAAGAAACAGAACATGCTGATTATTGAACTGCCTTTCAGGTTTGGAAAGATAATACCTCGGAGCCCAGCACTGTTGTCTGGTCTGGAAAGTCTGAAAGTATTGCCTAGAGCAGGTGGGGAAACCTGTTAACCTCCAAGTGGTGAACTCAGGCTTCAGACTGAGGACTGTCCAACTTCATACTCTCACTACTTGCATAGATCTGCTTTAGCCCTGGGAGATGGCACAGGCTGAGCTTGCAAGGAGGGGCGCAGGAGTTGGGATCTGTGGAGGTAAGACAGACCTACAGAACTAGAGAAACTGAGATACTCTAAAAGAGGCTACAGGCCTCAGGTCAAGGTCAGAAGTCAGGCAAAAAAGGATCTGTTACCAAAGCCAAGAATCTGGAACAGAGCAGAGTCAGACAAGACTGGAAATAAGAACAACGCAGCAGCCAGCAATTCCAATCCCAGGTGTACGCCTGAGAGAATTGAAAACCTATGCCTACACAAAAACTGGTACATGAAAGCTCATAGCAGCATTATTCATATGGCTAAAAATCAAAACAACTGAAATGTTCATACTGATGAATGGATAAATAAAATGTGGTATATCCATATAACAGAGTTTAATTCATTAATAATAAGGCATGGAGTAAGGATACATGCCACAACATGAATGAACCTTGAAAACATTAAGCTAAGTGAAAGAAGTCAAATAAAAACTACCATATTGTATGATTCCAAATGCCTAGAATAAACAAATCTATAGAGACAGTGATTGTCTAGGGAGTGGAGAGGGTTACGGATGAGGGTATAGGGGGGTTATATTGTTGTTCTTGTTTTTTTCTGATCTCCATTTTTATTTATTTACTTTTGAGGTTTTTTTATTTTTTTCTAATTAATCTGAGGGTACAATTTTTAGGTTACATCGTTCTCACTTCCAGGGTAAAGTTCCATTTGTAGAAAAGCCCCTCACCAGAGGGCATGTTATATACCCTCACAATGTGTACATTAGGTGAGATACCAGGTCATGCCCTCTGTTTTTGTTGTTTTGAGACATTCTCACTCCGTTGCCCAGGCTAGAGAGCCATGGCATCAGCCTAGCTCACAGCAACCTCAAACTCCTGTGCTCAAGCCAGCCCCCTGCCTCAGGCCCTTAGTAGCTGAGACTAAAGGTGCCCACAATATCCAGCTAATTTTTTCTATTTTTAGTAGAGATGGGGGTCTCACTTTTGCTCAGGCTGGTCTCAAATCCTGATCTCCAGTGATCCTCCCAACCTCAGTCTCTGAGTGCTAGGATTATAGGCATGAGCCACCCTGCCCGGCTAGTATAGGGCTTCTTTTCTGGGGTGGTGGAAATATTGTAAAATTGATTGTAGAAATGGTTACATATACTGAAATATGCTGAAAACTATAGTACTTTTAAAAAGTGAAATATACTGAAAACTACAGTACTTTTAACAAGTGAATTATATGATGTATGTGAATTATATCTCGGTAAAGCTGTTATTTAAAAAAGAGAAAAAGCAAAGTCAACAGAGAGGGATAGCCACATCCAAACCATTCTAAATATCTATATGGGGTCTTAGGTGCACAGAGCCTTGCCATGGCCAATATCAGGTGTTAGGAAATTCAACCGTGCCTTGGCGAAGATGCTTATTTCAACTAAAACCCAACTCCAGCTAACCTGGCCAAGTGTATGGTAAGTTTATTATAATGCCACAAGGACCCATCGCATAACTCAGGGACAGTGAGAGACAAAGCCATGGTTCTGATATTTCTGGAAAACTCATTGTAAATTGTATCTAAAAGTTTGCTTAAACAGGTAAATTTCATCTTTTGAGGTTAGATTTGAACTTTGAGAATGACCAAAGCCCCTCAGTGATCAATCTGAGGCAAGGCCGTTTGATTGACACAGGAGTTAACTTTTTGTTCAGAACAAGGTGAAGGAACGAAACCGGAGTGGGTGTCTAGAGGGGGCAAGGAAGAGAACCCCTCACTCATGATGCCTCAAGTGACAGTTTTGATCTGTCATGGCCCATTCGCAGCGGAACAGGGGAGACTGGGAAGGGCAGGGCGCGCTTCACTGCCTAAAGGTTCTTTCTGTTTTAAATCTTCACAGCAGTCCTCCATGTCTTTAATATCCTCCACTTTCTCAAAAGGCCAAATTGATCTTCTTAACACAACCAGCAAAAATGTTCACTTAACTTTTCTTCTGAGTAAAACAAGATAAAAATACGTATGGTCTGGGGATTGGTGTTTAATTCCTCTCTCTTTCTGCTCTTTGGTCACCTTTTGCCCTTGGGGCACCTTATTTGTAGGCTCTGCCCTTTTCCTTTTGCATCCTTCTACACTCTCCACCTCTCCACAGACAACATCCAATAATACACATACTTCCATGTGGACAAATCCTCAAATCTATATCTTTCTAGACTCCAGACTTAATTTTCTGTTGCTTACCCTACAGCTCTTACTGAATGTTTCCACTCTTCTCCAACTTGCATTCAGTGGTCCCTTCAGAGGCATTTATTCTAAAGACCTTCCCCAGTCCAGAGACTAGTCATGTGAGCCAAGACGCCCTTTGGGATTCTAGTCTCTGACCCTTTGAGTCACCACCATCCACTTGAGTTTCCCAAGTTCAGACCCCAGACGTTGCAGAACACAGTAGAGCTATCCCTGTCTTAAGCTATTGTCCTTGAAAAAAATTGCATATCCTTTTATTTTATTTACTTATTTTAAAGATAGGGTCTTACTATACTGCCCAGGCTGGAATGCAGCGGCTGTTCACAGGCACCATTCCACTATTGATGAGCACAAGAATTTTGACCCGCTCCATTCCTGACCTGGGCTAGGTCAACCCTTGGTAGGCAACCTGATGGTTCCCTGTTTCCAGAGGTCACTAGATTGATGTCAAACTTAATATGGACACTCTTTTTTTTTTTTTTTTTGTAGAGACAGAGTCTCACTGTACCACCCTCGGGTAGAGTGCCATGATATCACACGGCTCACAGCAACCTCCAGCTCTTGGGCTTAGGTGATTCTCTTGCCTCAGCCTCCTGAGTAGCTGGGGCTACAGGCACCTGCTACAACACCCCGGCTATTTTTTGTTGTTCTTGTTGTTGCAGTTTGGCTGGGGCTGGGTTTGAACCTGCCACCCTCAGTATATAGGACTGACACCCTACTCACTGAGCCAGAGGCGCTGCCCTAGTACAAAATGTTATGTCTTGTTCATGGTTTGGTTCAGTATTTAAGATAATGATTAAAACGTAACAGGTAACACAATTTGTTTAATTGAAATCCAGATATTCAATTAAAAAAAATAATAATAATAAAAATCTAGGCACTGTGAAAGTGTGTTATCTTTACTATTTTGATCCTTCTCAAGAAAGGATTATCTCATCTATATTCATGCCTTTATCTCATTGCAGTTATATTGTTGTCTTTGAATAAATCTCTGCTTCTAAGTCAATAAAGTTTGTTTGTTTTTTTTTTTTGAGACAGAGTCTCACTATGTTGCCCTGGGTAGAGTGCCGTGGTGTCACAGCTCACAGCAACCTCAAACTCTTGGACTTAAGCGATTCTCTTGCCTCAGCCTCCCATGCAGCTGGGACTACAGGCACCCACCACAATGCCTGGCTATTTTTCCGTTGCAGTTGTCATTGTTGCTTACCTGGCCCAGGGTGGGTTCGAACCCTCCAGCTCCAGTGTATGTGGCTGGCGCCCTAGCCGCTGAGCTACAAGCACTAAGCCCTAGGTCAATAAAAGTTTTTTACTATGGTAAAAAGAAGCTGTTTATATTGCATTTTGCTGTATGAAAATAGAAGAGAAAAATATATCTAGAAGGAAATTGCAAAAGAAAAAAGAAAAGTATAATAAATTTTTACCTTATACCGTAAAATTTTGCTTTAATTTAAATGTTAATACTTGGCACCTGTAGCTCAGCAGCTAGGGCACCAGTCATATGCGCCGGGACTGGAGGCTTCAAATCCAGCCCACGACTGCCAAACAACAATAAAAACTACAACCAAAAAATAGCTGTGCATCGTGGCGGGCGCCTATAGTCCCAGCTACTTGGGAGGCTGAGACAAGAGAATCACTTAAGCCCAAGAGTTTGAGGTTGCTGTGAGCTGTGATACCAAAGGACTCTACCCAGCGTGACGTAGTGAGACTCTGTCTCAAAAAAAAGAAATTTTAAATTTTAAGTACCTCAGTTTGAGGTTGACATCTGTGGTATTAAAAGATACCATTAAGAAAGTAAAAAAATATGCTGGGTGCGGTGGTGGTGCCTGTAATCCCAGTTATACTCAAGAGGCTGAGGTGGGAGGATCACTTGCTTCTAGAAGTTTGAGGCCAGTCTGGGCAAGATAGCAAGACCTCATCTCAAAGAAAAAAAAAGAAAAAGGAAGCCATCCACTGGGAGAAAATATTTATAAATATATCTGGGGTGGCACCTGTGGCTCAGTGGGTAGGGTGTCAGCCCCATATACCCACCAGAGGGTGGTGATTCAAACCCGGCCCTGGCCAAAATGCAACAACAAAAAATAGCTGGGGCGTTGTGGTGGGCATTTTATTCTTTTTAATTTATTTTTATTTATTTATTTATTTATTTTTTAGAGACGGAGTTTCACTTTATCGCCCATGGTAGAGTGATGTGGCGTCACAGATCACAGCAACCTCCAACTCCTGGGCTTAGGTGATTCTCTTGCCTCAGCCTCCCGAGTAGCTGGGACCACAGGTGCCCGCCACAATGCCCTGTTATTTTTTTATTTTTCTTTTGGAAACAGAGTCTCACTTTATCACCCTTGGTAGAGTGCAGTGGCGTCACACAGCTCACAGCAACCTCCAACTCCTGGGTTTAGGTGATTCTCTTGCCTCAGCCTCCCGAGCAGCTGGGACTACAGGCGCCGCCACAACGCCCGGCTATTTTTTTATTGCAGTTTGGCCGGGGCTGGGTTCCAACCCACCACCCTCAGTATATGGGGCCGGTGCCCTACTCACTGGGCCAGAGGCATTGCCCTGCATAAACATTTTAGCCAAAAGCAAATGACTAATGAGCACATGAAAATATGCTCAGTATCAGCAGCTGTTAGGGAAATGCCAATTAAAACCACAATGAGATACTGCTTGGCACCCACTAGAATGGCTATAATTATAAAGACAGAAAATAACAAGTGTTGATGGAAGTAGAGAAACTGGAATCCTCATTCATTGGTGATAGGAATGTAAAACGGTAGAACCACTTTGGAAAACAGCTGGGGAGTTTTTAAAAAGATAAACTTGTCCTTGCCTGCACAGTGGCTCACACCTGTAATCCCAGCACTATGGGAGGCTGAGGCAAGAGGATTGCTTGAGCTCAGGAGTTTGAGGATTGTTTGAGCAAGAGTGAGACCCAACTCATGAAAACAAAATGTAGAAACCCAACCGGGTGCAGCGGTGAGTGCCTGTAATCCCAGCAGCTTCGGCTTCGGAGCCTGAGGCAGCAGGATGCCCACAGCCCAAGTCTGAGGTGGCAGTGATCTATGACGCCATCGCACTCTCTTCAGGGCATACGGTAGAACTCTCTCTCAAGAAGAAAAAACAGGGCGGCGCCTGTGGCTCAGTGAGTAGGGCGCCGGCCCCATATGCCGAGGGTAGCGGGTTCAAACCCAGCCCCGGCCAAACTGCAACAAAAAATAGCCGGGCGTTGTGGCGGGCGTCTGTAGTCCCAGCTGCTCGGGAGGCTGAGGCAAGAGAATCGCGGAAGCCCAAGAGTTAGAGGTTGCTGTGAGCCGTGTGAGCCAGGGCACTCTACCTGAGGGCGGTACAGTGAGACTCTGTCTCTACAAAAATAAAAAATAAAAAAAATAAAAAAGAAGAAAAAACAAACAAACAAAAAAAAAACAAAAATAAGGCAACTGTACACATATGCTCATCCCAACCCCCTAATCCCCTTTCTTCAAAAAAAAAAAAGATAAACTTGTCCTATAATTCAGCCATTCTACTCCTAGGAATCTACCTAAGAGAAATAAAAACACATGCCCACACAAAAAAAACATGCAATCAAATGTTTATAGTGGCCGGGTGATGGCTCACATCTATAATCCTAGCACTCTGGGAGGCTGACGCAGTTGGATTGCCTAAGCTCAGGAGTTCAAGACCAGCCTGAGCAAGAGCAACACCTGCCTCTACTAAAAACAGAAAAAGTAGCCAGGTATGGTGGCAGATACCTGTAGTCCCAGCTATTTGGGAGGCTGAGGTGGGAGGATTTCTGGAGCCCAAGAGTTTGAGGTTGCTGTGAGCTATGATGATGTCATGGCACCATACCCAAGGTGACAAGAGTTAGACTGTGTCTCAAAAAAAAAAAAAAACTGTTTATAGCAGCATTCTTCATAATAGCCAAAACCTGGAAACAACCTAAATTCCATCACCTGATGAATGAATAAACAATATATGGTATATCCATACAATGGAATACTATTTGACATTAAAAGCAATGTAATTCTGGGTGGTGCCTGTGGCTCAGTGAGTAGGGCGGCAGCCCCATATATCGAGGGTGGCGGTTCAAACCTGGCCCCGGTCAAATTGCAACAAAAAAATACCCAGACATTGTGGCGGGCGCCTGTAGTCCCAGCTGCTCAGGAGGCTGAGGCAAGAGAATCGCGTAAGCCCAGGAGCTGGAGGTTGCTGTGAACTGTGATGCCATGGCACTCTGCCAAGGGCGGTAAAATGAGACGCTGACTCTACAAAAAAAAAAAAAGCAATGTAATTCTAATACATGCTTCACAATAAATGAACCTCAAAAACAGTATGCCGAGTCTAAGAAGCCAGACACAAAAGCACTTAGATTTTATGTAATTCCACATATATGAAATTCCCAGAAGAGATGAATGTATAGAAGCAGATGACAAATCAGTGACTGGGGCTGGAGGTGACAGGAGAGAGTAAATACTTGAGGTTACCTTTTTTTTTTGAGACAAAGCCTCAAGCTGTCACCCTGGGTAGAGTGCTGTGGCATCACAGCTCACAGCAACCTCAAACTCCTGGGCTCAAGCGATTCTCCTGTCTGCACCTCCCAAGCAGCTGGGACTACAGGCGCCCATCACAACCGCCAGCTATTTTTTTGGTTGCAGCGTCATTGTTGTTTGGCGGGCCAGGCTGGATTCAAACCTGCCAGCTCCGGTTTATGTGGCTGACGCCTTAGCCGCTTGAGCCACAGGCGCCTAGCCAGAGGTTACCTTTTGAAGTCGTGGTAATGTTCTAAGACTAAACTTTGATGATAGTTGTACAACTTTATACATTTCTCAAAAGTCATTACAATCCCATCTTAGAATATTACTCCAAAAAGTAACCTCACGCAAGTTACTCTCTCCTTCTAGGCCCAGCTGAATTTTATGGTATTCAAATTATACTTCAATAATGCTGTCTTTAACAAAAAAAATACCTGATTTTGTTAGGGTTTTAATCAAGAGAGGACTCTGAGACTAGGTAAGGTAGTTCATCCTTGTAATCCTAGCATTTTGGGAGGCAGAGGTGGGAGAATTACTTGAGGCCAGGAGTTTGAGACTAGCCCGCAGGCAAGAGTGAGACCCCCATCTCTATTAAAAAAAAAAAAAAAAAGAAAAAATAGTATGTACCTGAAGTCTCAGCTACTTGAGAGGCTGAGGCAGGAGGACTGTTCCAGCCCAGGAATTTGAGGTTGCTTTGAGGTATGATGACACCACTGCAGTGTAGCTTAGGTGACAGAGCAAGACCTCAGCAAGACCCTGTCTCGAAACCAAAAATAAAAAAAGGAAAGATGTTGAATTATAATCAGTGCTAGAAAATCGGGCAGAAATATCTATTTACTCAGACTAATTATCTATTTTAGAGAAGGAAGAAATTGTCCTCAAAGGAATCTATTCAGGAAAGTCTGAGCAACCTTGTTAAAAAGAAATGTTCTTAGCCCATATCACAAAATCTCAAGACCAAAGATGTTGGCGTGGATGTGGTGAAAAGGGAACACTTCTACTCTGCTGGTGGGAATGCAAACTAATACTTTCCTTTTGGAAAGATGTTTGGAGAACACTTAGAGATCTAAAAATAGACCTGCCATTTGATCCTACAATTCCTCTACTAGGTATATACCCAGAAGACCAAAAATCACATTATAACAAAGATACTTGTACCAGAATGTTTACTGCAGCCCAATTCATAATTGCTAAGTCATGGAAAAAGCCCAAGTGCCCATCGATCCACGAATGGATGAATAAATTGTGGTATATGTATACCGGAATACTATGCAGCCTTAAAGAAAGATGGAAACTTTACCTCTTTCATGTTTACATGGATGGAGCTGGAACATATTCTTCTTAGTAAAGTATCTCAAGAATGGAAGAAAAAGTATCCAATGTACTCAGCCTTACTATGAAACTAATTTATAGCTTTCATATGAAAGCTATAACCCAGTTACAACCTAAGAACATGGGGAAGGGGGAAAGGGAGGGGAGAGGGGAAGGATGGGCGGAGGGAGGGTGATTGGTGGGATTACATCTGCGGTGTATTTTATAAGGGTACATGTGAAACTTACTAAATGTAGAATATAAATGTCTTAATACAATAACTAAGAAAAAGCCAGAAGGCTATGTTAACCAGTGTGATGAAAATTTGTCAAATGGTATATAAAACCAGTGTATGGTGAAAAAAATTAAATTAAAAAATAAAAATGCGGGGAGCGGCGCCTGTGGCTCAGTCGGTAAGGCGCCGGCCCCATATACCGAGGGTGGCGGGTTCAAACCGGCCCCGGCCAAACTGCAAAACCAAAAAATAGCCGGGCATTGTGGTGGGCGCCTGTAGTCCCAGCTACTCGGGAGGCTGAGGCAAGAGAATCGCTTAAGCCCAGGAGTTGGAGGTTACTGTGAGCTGTGTGAGGCCACGGCACTCTACCGAGGGCCATAAAGTGAGACTCTGTCTCCACACACAAAAAAATAATAAAATAAAATAAAAATGCAAATCCTCCTTCCAAAAATGTTCAACTGTATGTCTTATTGATGCCAACTATTTCTTTGGAAGTAATTAGGCTGTTAACTACACTCATCCATTCAACAAAAGTCATAGAGTGCTTATTAATTTACCAAGTATTATTTGTGAAACTGAAGGTGATAATAAAAAAAGAAAAGACATGGTCCGGCCTGTGACCTGCCAGCATTTCAAAACTTGTGGCACCGTTTAGGAGTTTTGGCCCTTTTGTCCTCTTTAGCAACTACCCTCTCTCTGCGAGTTCAGAGCCAAGATCCTCCCTGTTTCTACTTCCTCACCTCTCTATTCACTTTTTCCCATCTTACCCATATTTGCTGAGCATAGGAAGGTGTAGAGAAAAAAAATGCAACATTCATGTGACAGTTCTTAACCTTTTAGATCTTTATTAGATGTTAATCTTAGATAAAAAATTACAGATATATATTATGCCCCTTGTGTTCACTTGTTTTTTCACAGAAGTAACTGGTATCCTGAAATTAAGACCTATCATTCCCACACATTTATGCACGTTATTTTATGTGTATAATATTTATAAACAACATGTACCAGTATTTTAAAATATCCAAATTTTATATAAAAAATAACGCCTTATATTTCCCCTGCATTTTGTAGTCTTCATTCAAGATATTTTTTTGAGGTTGACATATATTTTAACTTTTACCTAGTATTCTATTTAATGAATAAAGCATTATTTATGCTCCTATTGCTAGACATTTATGTTATTATCTTTTTTTTTCTATTGCAAACAATGCTACACTAGACATCCTTGCACTTGTTTCCTTAGGCAAATATGCAAGGTTTTTATGGCTTCTACTCTGCTGACAAAGCCACTAGGGACACCAATTGCCATAATGTCTAGAATCTTAGTTTACATCCTAGTTTACATCCTCTTTTCCCTTCTCTGTGGAATTTTACAATGTAAAATTAATTTTTTTGCTTTAACTTTTTTTGAAGTTCCAAGTGTGCTTCACCATCTCTAACAATAACTAACTCATAGCCACTCCATGATGTATTTAGCATGTATTACTAAATATTGAGGTCTTACTGTTTTTTTTTAAAGAAACACAACACTGTGCTTTCAAGAGTAAAAAACCTTAATACTGGCTCAGCACCTGTAGTGCAGTAGCTAGGGCCCTAGCCACATACACCGGGGTTGACGAGTTCAAACCCAGCCTGGGCCTGGCTGCCAAACAATGACAACTGCAACAAAAAAATGCGCCTGTAGTCCCAGCTGCTTGGGAGGCTGAAGCAAGAGAATCGCGTAAGCCCAAGAGTCGGAGGCTGCTGTGAGCTGTGACTCCATATCACTCTACTGAGGGCAAGTGATACTCTGTCTCCAAAACAAACAAACAAAAAAACAAAAAAACCCTAATACCTAGAAAAATAAGTCATTTCTTAATATTCAATCAATCTTCAGTTTGTAAATTCCTCAAATGTTATAAATGCATGTATATGTGTATGCTTTATAGTTTGCTTGAATCAAGATTGAAAAATACCTATATATTGTGACTGGCTGCTATATATCTTCTCTTTTACCTTAGATTCTACCACCATCTCTCTCTTTTTTTCCTTGAAATTTATTTTTTGAAAAAACTGGTTCATTTGTGCTCGCTTTGGCTGCACATATACTAAAATTGGAAAGATACAGAGAAGATTAGCATGGCCCCTGCGCAAGGATGACACGCAAATTCGTGAAGCATTCCATATTTTGGGGAATGCAAATTAATGCATTCCTTTTGGAAAGATGTTTGGAGAACACTTAGAGATCTAAAAATAGATCTGCCATTCAATCCTATAATTCCTCTACTAGGCATATACCCAGAAGACCAAAAATCACATTATAACAAAGATTTGTACCAGAATGTTCATTGCAGCCCAATTCATAATTGCTAAGTCATAGAAAAAGCCCAAGTGCCCATCAATCCACGAATGGATTAATAAATTGTGGTATATGTACACCATGGAATATTATGCAGCCTTAAAGAAAGATGGAGACTTTACCTCTTTCATGTTTACATGGATGGAGCTGGAACATGTTCTTCTTAGTAAAGTATCTCAAGAACGGAAGAAAAAGTACCCAATGTGCTCAGCCCTACTATGAAACTAATTTAGGGCTTTCATATGAAAGCTATAACCCAGTTATAACCTAAGAATATGGGGAAGGGGGAGAGGAAGGAGAGGCTGATTGGTGAGATTATACCTACTGTGCATCTTACAAGGGTACATGTGAAACTTAATAAATGTAGAATATAAATGTCTTAACACAATAACTAAGAAAATGCCAGGAAGGCTATGTTAACCAGTGTGATGAAAATGTGTCAAACTGTTTATAAAACCAGTGTATGGTGCCCCATGATCGCATTAATGTACACGGCTATAATTTAATAAAAAATAAAAAATAAAATAAAAAAAAAACTGGTTCATTTATCCTGCAGAGTTTCCCACAATCTGGATTTGGCTGACTGTAATCTCATGGTGCTATTTAACATGTTTGTCTACCCTCTGATTTCCTTCCCCTATAAATTGGTCATTAGATATAGAGGCTTGGTGATGTTCAATTTTTTTTCAGTGTGTCAAATTTCATAAACCGTTTTTTGTTTGTCTGTTTGTTTGTTTTTGAGACAGAGTCTTGCTCTGGCACCCTGGCTAAGGTCCAATGGCACAATCACTTCAACTTCAAACTCTTGGGCACAAGCAATTCTCTTGCTTCATCCTCCTCCTGAGTAGCTGGGTCTATAGGTGTGAGCCACCATGCTCAAGTAATTTGTGTATTTTTTGTAGAGACGGGCTCACTCTTGCTCAGGCTAATCTCAAACTCCTGAGCTCAAGAGATCCTCCTGCCGAGGCCTCCCAGAGAGCGCCCTCTAGTGTGCCTGCTGGTACTTTATTCTTCTTTCAGGAGGCACATGATGTCCAGTCGCCTTTCCTTGTAACGTTAGCAGCTGATGTCTTTTTTTGTGATGATAAACATCAGTATCTAGATCAGTGTTTTTCAACCTTTTTCCTCTCACAGTACACGCGAACCTATAGTTAAACTTCCGTGGCCACAGTTAAATTATGTTGACCTCTCCCCCCAAAAAAACAACTAAAAGAAAGAATATACTTACAGTGCTTTGAACTTCTTTCAAAAATAATATAATTAATGATCTTTAAAATTTTTCAGCACACCTAACATCCATCCTCTTACAGCACACCCGTCGAAAGTCACCAATTAATTATTATTATTATTAATGTATGTAATGTACAAATTTTCCCATCTGTGGCCAGTGGCAGGTTCTTAAAATTGGCTGCTAAGCCCTTTTGATAAGACCTTTGTGGTTGGCTGGACGAAGTGGGTCATGCCTGTAATCCTAGCACTCTGGAAGGCTGAAGCAGTGGATTGCTTGAGATCAGGGTTTGTCACCAGCCTGAGTGAGAGTGAGAACCCCATCTCCACTAAATACAGAAAAATTAGCTGGGCATTGAGACAGGCACCTGTAGTCCTAGCTAATGGGGAGGCTGAGGTAAAAGGATCATTTAAGCCCAAGAATTTGAAGTTGCTGTGAGCTCTGATGCCACAGCACTCTACCCAGTGTGACAGAACCTTTTAGTAGGAAATATTTTAAGACCACAATCTGGGCTTGGCACCTGTAGTACAGTGGTTACGGCGCCAGCCATATACACCAAGCCTGGTGGGTTTGAACCCAGCCTGGGCCTGCTAAAACAACAATGACAACTGCAAAAACAACAACAAAAAATAGCCGGGCATCGTGGCAGGCGCCTGTAGTCCCAGCCTCTCGGGAGGCTGAGGCAAGAAAATCATTTGCGCCCGAGAGCTGTGAGCTGTGACACCATAGCACTCTACTGAGGGCAACATAAACTCTGTCTCAAAAAAAAAAAAAGTGCTAATGATCATCTGAGCCTTGAGGGTCTTGCCTCCCTTATCACAGTGGGAGTTGCTGGAGGTCAGGGCAGCTCTTTGTGTGTCTATGCCACTATCTTTTTTAAATTAAATCGTAACTGTGTACATTGATGTATTAATGGGTTTCATTGTACTGCTTTGATATACAATGTGAAATAATGCCACTGTCTTGATTTACAGTTCAGTTCATTTGTTTTGTATTGCTTTCAATTTTCAAGAGATTGTTATTAAAATTTAATTTTGTTCTATAATTTTGTAAAATGCTTGCATAGTTCCTAAGTCATCTACAATCACACAAAATCTAAAAATTACCTTTTATTCCTCTCTTCTCTACTCTAGGTTAGATAATCTTCAAAAAAATGTTGGGGCTTATCCTTCTTTACTTTTTAAGTACAAGCAGTTCTTTTATATAAATAGCTTTCATTATGAGACACATTTTATTTGTTCTCTCCCTTTATTACTATCTCAATATATTTTTTGGCATCCCCTAACACCCTGCCTTGGATCCCCTCATGTGGAAAGAGGGCCTGACAGGAAGAAGAATCAGGTGCAATTCTTGGGACCAGTCATGGCTTCCTGGCCTGAAGGGATTGCTGTATATTGTGACTGGGCCTCAGGAGAAAGTGGTCCCACTCACTGTGGCAGATGGAGTGAAAGGTAGCTGGAGATATACTCTTCTCACAAACATCCCATCTTCCCAAGTCAGACAATTGGGGGAGCTTCCTCTACCTCCTGGTTTTGTGTTCTCTCTTCCTCCGAAGACTTACTTGTAGAAACATACATCAGGTTTGTGAAGAAATGAGAGAAATCACAGGTTTGTTTCCTGGCTGGGGGTGGTGGTTGTGAGGAGTATTGGGTTCTCTCAAACCCAGCCCACCCCTGCCAAGGAACTACTTTGGCCCCTCTCTCTTTAGTGTCTCTACCTGCAAAGTGGAAGCCTTGGGTGGCTACACAGGAGCCATGTGTTAGTGGGTGGGGTCATCACCCACTACACCTGCAATCTCCAACCCTCAGGCCATAGAAAGGTACCGGCCATGGCTGAAGGAACCAGGCTACACAGCAGGTGAACAGTGGATGAGCAAGTAAAGCTTCATCTCTATTTCCAGCCACTCCCCATCGCTTGTATCATCACCTGAGCTCTGCTCCCTGTCAGATTGGTGATGGCATTAGATTCTCATAGGAATGCCAAACCTACTGTACCCTGCACATGTGAGGGATTAGGCATGCTCCTTATGAGAATCTAATGCCTGACGATCCGAGGTGCAGCTGAGGTGGAGACGCCGGTGCTGGGGAGCAGCTGCAAATACAGATGCTCATTAGCAGAGAGGTTTGACTGTATAGAGACCACAATAAATCAATTGCTTGCCTACTTGTATCAAAACCACACCACACACCTCAGTCTGTGGAAAAACTGTCTTCCATTAAACTGGTCCTGGGCACTGCTCTACTATACCACTGAATGTTTGCTTACTGCTAGAACTAGCACAGAAAAAAACCTCACTGTGTGGTCTCATTTCCTGGAGGATCTCAGGATCTGCACCTACAAACAGTCCAGACACCATAGATTGCCTGAGGTATATGACTCTGGATTCCATCCGTAATCCTGTGATCCATATTTACATCAACCTTCAGCTTGCTACTGACCCTCTGTGTAAATCTACTCCCTCTTTTCCTCCTTCCTGCTCTACCCAGCCCTGGAAGACACCACCTCCTCTCTGTACCCAGACACTAATTCCACTGACCCCAAACAGTGAATCTAAGTATCGTAAGAAAGAAGAATCTCCTGGTGGCACCAGGTCCAACACCTGGTCACTTTGTTAGGGGCGCAGGCTGGAGGACAGTGACAGGAACTGGACTACTACTCCAGCCTGTTTACAATCTCTGGGAATTGGCTGTCCTAGAAGCCAAAGTATCAGAATTATAAAAAATAAAAGGGCATTGGCTCGGCGCCTGTAGCTCAAGCGGCTAAGGCACTAGCCACACACACCAGAGCTGGCTGGTTCAAATCCGGCCCGGGCCTGCCAAACAGTAATGACAACTACAACCAAAAAATGGCTGGGTGTTGTGGCGGGTGCTTGTAGTCCCAGCTACTTGGGAGGCTGAGGCAAGAGAATCACTTAAGCCCAGGAGTTGGAGGTTGCTGTGAGCTGTGAGGCCATGGCACTCTCCCCAGGGTGACAACTCAAGGCTCTGTCTCAAAAATAAATAAATAAATAAATAAATAAATAAAAGGGCATAACTAATACAATAGTCCCTCCTTATCTATGGACTCAATTTCTCTGGTTTCAGTTAGCTATGGTCAACAGTGCCAAAAATATAAAATGGAAAATTCCAGAAATAAACAATTCTTAAATTTTAAATTACACATCATGCTGAGTAGCATAGAATCTCATGCTGGCTGTAAATCCTCCCTGGGATATGAATCATTCCTTTATCCAGTACAGTCACACTAATATGCTATCTGTCCATTCATCATTTAGTAGTCATTTGGGTTATCGGATCAAAAAGACATTGTATATAGCTAGGTGTGGTGGCTCACCCCTGTAATTCTAGAACTCTGGGAGGTCAAGGCCAGTAAATCATTTGAGTTCAGGAGTTCAAGACCACCTTGAGCAAGAGTGAGACCCTGTCTCTACTACCCAGTTTCCCCGAAAATAAGACATCCTCCGAAAATAAGACCTACTCACAAGAAAGATAAGACGTCCCCTGAAAATAAGACCTAGCACATCTTTGGGAGCACACCTTAAAATAAGACACTGTCTTATTTTCAGAGAAACAGGGTATAAAAGAGGAAAACTAGCCAGACATTGTGGCAAACCTGTCTTCCCAGCTACTTAGGAGGCTGAGGCAAGAGGATCACTTGAACCAAAGAGTTTGAGTTTGCTGTGAGCTATGACACCATGGCACTCTGCCCAGGGTGACAGAGTGTGACTTTGTCTCAAAAAAACCCAAACAGGCTCGGTGCCTGTGTCTCAAGCAGCTAAGGCACCAGCCACATACACCTGAGCTGGCAGGTTCAAATCCAGCCCGGGCCTGCCAAACAACAATGACAAGCACAACCAAAAAAATAGTCAGGCGTCGTGGCAGACGCTTGTAGTCCCAGCTCCTTGGGAGGCAGAGGCAGGAGAATTGCTTGAGCCCAGGAGTTGGAGGTTGCTGTGAGCTTGATGCCACGACACTCTACCCAAGGAGACAGCTTGAGGCTCTGTCTCAAAAAACAAAAACAAAAACATTGTACATATAGGGTTTGGCACTATCCATAGCTTCAGGAATCCACTGGGAGTTTTGGAATGTATCCCTTATTGAAAAGGGGGGACTACTGTACATCCCACAGGGTAGGGTTCAGTACTCTACTCAAACATGCCTTATTTTTTTTTTCTTGCAGCTCAGAAGTTTATTAACCAACGGGGTTGGGTCAGCTGGTGTTTACATGCTGACCCCTGCAGCCCTGTATCCCAGCTGTAGTGAGGAAGATGGCTGGCTTCTCTGCTGGCCACAGGTGATATCATCTCAGGAACATGCTGAGCCCTCTCTCCTGGGTCCCTGTTGCCATGGCTGGAGTCCAGCACTATCAGATAGGTTCCACTTCTGTTTCTTGTGCTTGAACTAGAGTATCGACATTTTTTAGGATCTCAGCATAGTATGGGCCAAATACCTGCTGATTATGATGCATCAGCTTGACAAACTTCCGGCCTAGTTCTGTCGACTCTCCTTCGATGTGATTAAGGCCTTCAGGGAAGTGTAACAGAGACTCCTGCATGCCACGAACCAAACAGCATTTGAGAAACAAAAGGAGGCGCTGATCAATGATACTACGGACATGGTTTTCTTTCTTGGTGATGTTCTGGAGTTGTCCTATAAGACATACTGTGTTTTCACTGCTTAGGGCAGTAAAGCCCAGGTCCTTGAGGCCACAGTGAATTTCCTGAGACACCTGTTCACTCACATTCAACATAGCTTCTTCAAGCTTGGAGTTAAATTCCTCAGTCACAGCCTTGGTTATGCATTTCAGTTTATCCACAAATCCAGGTGAGTTGAATAAAATTGAACCAGAGAAACTTCTAGCCACTAGTAAGACTGAGGCCAATATAGTCAAGTGGCGCAAATGGGACCCCATTTCCTGGACCCGGATTCTGTCCATCAGCAGAGTCTCAGGGAATTCTTCATTTTCAGGATCCCAGAGGAGGAGATTCAGGTAGCCCTGGTATAGCACCATTATGGGATTGGGAGGATCTGAATTCTTAGCTGCCTTGTCTGGAGTTGAACAGGCCATGCTGGAGGAGCTGGGGATGTCAGGAGAATCCAGACATGGTGTAATGAGGTCTGTGGCTGCTTTGGTTAGCCATTTCTTGGTGTAATCAAGGAGATTGGGTTGTTTGTCAAGGAGTTCCTGGAATTTAGCTCTTTCATACTGGATGGAATATTCCCGCAGGTAGGGTCGAATGCTCTGGATGGTATAGTTCGCCATGTCCGTTTTCATTAGGCCCAGAACATGGAAGCTGCCCCTCAGTAACTGTGCTGGATCTGTTATGCTCTGTAGTTTCTTTACTGCTTCATCTCGAACTGGTGCACATAGCAGGGTCATCAAACTAAGAATGTATTAGAGAGACGAGAGACATCTAGGGCTCCATGTTCTGCTTCTTGCTTGAGGAGATCCACGTCCAGAACTTCTTTAATCTCATTTTTTAGGCGGATGTGGCGTGGTAATAGCAGTGATAGCAAAACCTCCTTAACTTCTGTCATAAGTTCAAGAGCACAAGTGAATTCGGGAGGATTACTCAAGAGTTGTTCTCTTAAATGGTCCCAAAAAACATTGTACAATGTCTCCATGAACCTGTCTTCCAGACTGTTTGGAGATAAAACATTCTCTTCCATGTAGAAATCTTGGTTTACCATGATTTCATGAGCAATGCTCATCCTGGAAACTTCGTTAATTGTTTCTATTAGACGAGGAGAGTAGTCATTTAAACAGAAGTCTTCCTCTTCTTGGTTCTTCTCTGATGTTTCAGAATTATGGGCTCCACACTTTGCTTCATTAGGATCATTTTGGAGTACAGTTTCCTCACTCTTGGGCATCTTGATGTTATCTCTTCCTCTGTTCTGGACCGGCTCCATGCCTTATTTTTTGACATGTCATCTTCCTCTGCTAGTCTTTATAATTAATTTGTTTGATATCTCCACTACATAAGCACGGTGCAATCTAGCATACTGTAAGCAGTCAGAACTAGGTAGCTGCACTGGAGAAGAGCAGACAGGGGGGTGAGAGGGAGCAGTGGTATTTGCTCTAGCAGGCTTCTCTTTCAATCTATAAGTAAATGGTGGTGGTGGGGGGTCACTCAGGGTTCTGTCTGGACTGTTCTCACTGAACACTCTCCTGACACAAGGTCATCTGTGACCACAGCTTCACTGTCATAATAACCAGATAATTAACTCCTTTCTCTGTGTGCCTGACTCCAGGTCCATGAATAGAGCGGGCCGCAAGACTTCTCTCCATGGATGTCTCCCTGTCGAGTACAACTCCTATGCTCAGGCTGAATGACCAGTTGCTTCTCCAAACCTGTTCCTCCTTCCCCTTTATCCATTTCAGTTTGTGCCACTCTCACTCCTCCACATGCTTTACCTGTAGTATTTTTAAAATCCTAAGTTAGCTCTAAATATAGAAAAGGAGATAGATAGTTGATATATTTGAATGAGCACGTTATTTCTATAGTAGTTCAAAAGGAAAATCCAGTCATCTATATTACATGGGGCACATTCACATTTAAATGGTATGAAAAAGAGACTGGGAAGGAATTGAGAGAGAAAAGGAAGAAAATGTTATTAGGGCAGCCAAGGTAGTAGAAGACAGGTTCAGAGAAGAATGGTGGTGCACAATGCCAGGTGCTACAGACAGCATTCAAATTGGATGACAACTCAGAAGCACCGTAGAAATTGCTACCTATGAAGTCTTTTTGCGACCATGGCCAGTGTTCATTATAGTTTAATGGTAGCCGGGTGCAGTGGCTCATGCCTATAATCCCCACACTTCGGGAGGCCGAGGGGGTGGATTGCCTGAGCTCAGGAGGTTGAGACCAGCCTAAGCAAGAGTGAGACCCTGTCTCTACTAAAAATAGAAAAATTAGCCAGGCGCTGTGGCGGGCACCTGTAGTCCCAGCTACTCAGGAGGCTGAGGCAGGAGGATAATTTGAGCCCAAGAGTTTCAGGTTGCTGTGAGCTATGACCACAGCACTCCACCCAGGGAGAAAGAGTGAGACTCTGTCTCAAAAAAAAAGAAAAAATAAGTTTAATGGTGGATGCAGCAGCAGCTGCAGAGGCTGCTAGATGAATGACATGTGGGGAAGGAATAGAGATCATGACATTTGGCTGTGAAGGGCAAGAGAAAGATAAGGTAGTAATTACGAAACAAAGGTTTTGATGGAGAATACAGTAGAGCCTCCCTAGTTGACCACCTCTCTGCATTGACCAACTCCTTAAGTTGTCTAGTTTTATACACTAGACTGTACCACATGTACATATCAGTACAGTAGGCCTAGTTACTTATGTTGACCACCTCTGTTTTTTGACCGGTTTGTCACAATCCCTTAGGTGGTCAACTTATAGAAGTTCTATTGTACTATATTAAGGGTAGGATAGGAGGGCAGGCATGTTGGCTCATACCTATAATCCTAGCACTCTGGGAGGCCAAGGCAGGTTGAGCTCAGGAGTTCAAGACCAGCCTGAGCAAGAGCAACACCTGTCTTTACTAAAAATATAAAAACTAGCAGGTGTTGTGGTGGGCGCCTGTAGTCCCAACTACTTGGGAGGCTGAGGCAAAGAAACTACTCAAACCCAGGACTCTGAGGTTGCTGTGAGGTATGACACCATGGCACTCTACATAGGGCAATAGATTGACACTCTGTTTCAAAAAACATAAAATAACGATAGGAGAGGATAGGTGAGTGGTTTAATAAACAAAGTTGGGCTAGTCAGCATGCTGAAAGAAACAAAAGGTTGAGACTGATATCTCATTGTCCTTTTAAAAGATTTAACACCTTGTGGGAGAGGCCCTTCCTCTACCCCATCAGCCACAGGAATGACAAGATAACATGGGTAACAAGGGGCTGCAACAAGTAGGGGGAAGTGAAGAAGACTGGGGAGAGCGGGATTGGGGGTGGGTGGGGATTAGGATACTGTGCCTGGAGCCACAGCAGAGAACAAGCCCTCTCAGAGAGCAAAGGCAGGTATCTCTAACTTCAGAGGGGCTGGGGTCAAGGGATTAAAAACAAGGCCCCAAGTGGTGGCTCATGCCTGTAATCCTAGTACTCTGGGAGGCCGAGGAGGGTAGATTGCCTGATTTCAGCAGCTTGAGCAAGGGTGAGCCCCCAATCTCTAAAAATAGCCCACTGTTGTGGTGAGTGCCTATAATCCCAGCTATGTGGAAGACTGAGACAAGATGATCGCTGTGCCCAAGAGTTTGAGGTTGCTTGAACTATGATGTCATAGCACTCTTGGGGAGGGGGCAAGAAAGTGAGACTCTGTCAAAAAAAAAAAAAGAAAAGAAAAAAGGAGAATCAGCAAGATGGTGGCCGAGTAACAGCATCCTTGCAACTGGGCATGGCAAGTCTGGGGAGACAAGACTCCAGGCATCCCTGGTTGGTGGGATCTGCCCATAAACATCCCTTTGAGGACACAGGGAGTCAGGGAGGGACGTCTGAACTCCAGGAGGAGGACAAAAGCAGTGGAAAACTGGCAAGCGGTTGCATGTGTTCGTTCAGTCTAATCCTGCTGGCAGCTGTAAGTACAGCAACAGTGAGATCGCAAACTGGAAAGGCCTTACCTGTGAGCTGCTTTGGTTTTTTTGGACTTGGCACTCAGTCGAACTACCTTGGGAGAACTTGGGCAAGAGTGTGGAGGACTTTAAGCATTGTCTAGGGCCCCAGACTGAGCTGCTGAGGCAGACGGAGCTAATAGTGGTCAGCTGTGGGCCTTGTGGAGCCATTGTGGGAGAAGTGCCCTGGCAAGTTCCACCCTCAGGGTCGCAGAGCAAGGATTGGGCAGGAGCTGGTAATCTAGTGATTGAGCAGCCTAAAGGCGGGGACTGAGATGCCTTGCAGCCTTAGCCCTCAGGGGCATAAGTGAGACTGGTTTTGGCACACTAGTTAAGTGGATAGCCACTTCAGGAGTGATCCTAGCAATAAGCACTTTCCTGGGAAAGCTTCTACTTAGCCAAGTTTAGCAGTTTAAAGTGCCTTTTACATGGGCTGAGGAGAGATTTAGGCTCTCCACCCTGCAGGGTTTGAGAAATCAGCAGAGGCCTCCAGTCTCCATCTTGTACAGGCATATTAGCATTCTGATTAATATCTCATACCCCAGAGATCACCTATTGCCCAGATAATATTCAGCAAGATACATATACTGCTTTGTTTTGGGTTTTTTTTTTTTTTTGATTGTTTTTATTTTTTAATTTCAACATTTTCCCTATATTTTTCTTTCTTTTTTGTTCTTTTCTTTCTTCATTTTTCTAGTTTAAATATAATTTCCCATTGTTGCCTTTTTCAGCAATTAGAACATCATTTTTGCTAGTGTTTCTACTGCTATTATTTGGTTTTCCCCCCAATTCTATCCCAAGAAGTTTTCTGTTTGCTTGTTTTGGTTTGATTTATAGCATTTTTGTCTTTCCTCTCTACTTGGTGGAGGTGGGGTACTGTGTCTGAACAGGCTAGCAAAGAGCTGCTGACCTCAAGGGAACTACCCAACCTGGCACCCACAGAGGTTGGGGGTTTTTAAGGTTGGGTCAAACTACCCTACTGTACACCTACATTGCTCTGTCTCCCTCTTTCTGTGCCCCTCTTCCTTTTGTCAATATTCCCTTTTACCCACCCCCCCTTTCTCTTTTTTCTTTTCTTTTCTTTTTTCCTTTCTTGCTCTTCAACCTTCTCATCCTTCTGGTCCTGTACCAAAAGGACTCATCAAAACCCTGGTACAGAGGCATGACAACTTAAAGAGCAAGAGAAAGTAAAAGGAAAATTAGGGCAAGGAAACAGATAAAAGAAGTCATTCATGAGAAAGAATCAGCAAAAAATCCTGGCAACATGAAAAAGCAGTCTAGAGCAACCTCCCTCCACCCCAAGGGACTGTGAGGTAGCTACTGCAGAGGATTCCACCTATAAAGAAATGTTAGAAATGACAGAAAGGGAATTTAGAATACAGATGATGAAAACAATGAAGGAAATGATGGAAACAATGAAGAAGACTGCTGATAAAGTGGAAAATAACCAAAAGGAAATAAAAAAACAGAATCAAATAAGAGATGAACGATATGAAGAATATAGAAAGGATATAGAAGAGCTGAAGGAAATGAAGCAGTCAATTAGGGAACTTAAAGATGCAATAGAAAGTATCAACAACAGA
Organism: Nycticebus coucang; assembly: GCF_027406575.1. Classification (NCBI taxonomy): domain Eukaryota; kingdom Metazoa; phylum Chordata; class Mammalia; order Primates; family Lorisidae; genus Nycticebus; species Nycticebus coucang. The sequence goes on from NC_069795.1 coordinate 88,094,071, forward strand.
TTAGGCCATGCAGAAGAAAGAATCTCAGTGGTAGAGGACAAAACTCTTGAAATAACTCAGATAGTTAAAGAGGCAGAAAAGAAGAGAGAGAAAGCAGAACGTTCACTGACAGAATTTATGAAGCATTCAAACATACGAGTGATAGGTATCCCAGAAGGGGAAGAAGAATGCCCCAGGGGAATGGAAGCCATACTAGAGAATATTATAAAAGAAAATTTCCCAAATATCACCAAAGATTCTGACACATTCCTTTCAGAGGGATATCGGACCCCAGATGTCCTCAACTCTAACAGAGCTTCTCCAAGACACATTGTGATGAAGCTCTCCAAAATCAAGACAAAAGAAAAGATTCTGCAAGCTGCCAGGAGTAAACGCTAGTTGACCTACAAGGGAAAATCCATCAGAGTGACTGCAGACTTCTCTAATGAAACTTTCCAAGCAAGAATATGATGGTTATCTACCTTTAATCTACTTAAACAGAACAATTTCCAGCCCAGAATTCTATACCCTGCTAAGCTAAGCTTTAAAATTGATGGAAAAATCAAATCGTTTACGGATATACAAACATTGAGGAAATTCGCCACAATAAGACTAGCTCTACAGGAAATACTTTAACCTGTTCTACACACTGACCATCACAATGGATCAGCAACAAAGTGAGAACTCAGAAATTAAAAAACAGAACCTAACCTCCATACTGATGCAAAAGATAAAACTAAGCAATGGACTCTCACAAAATAAGATGAATAGAACACTTCCATACTTATCAATTATCTCAATAAATGTTAATGGCTTGAATTCCCCACTGAAGAGGCATAGATTGGCTGACTGAAATAAAAAACACAAGCCATCCATTTGCTGTCTGCAGGAAACACACCTAGCTTCAAAAGACAAATTAAAACTCCAGGTTAAGGGTTGGAAGTCGATTTTTCAGGCAAACGGGATTCGGAAGAAAAGAGGAGTTGCAATCTTATTTTCAGATACATGTGGATTTAAAGCAACTAAAGTAAAAAAAGACGAAGATGGTCCCTTCTCAAGGGAAAAATACAACAAGATACATTGAAATACAATATATTTCAATTCTAAATATTTATCATTAAATGCTCCCAGATTCTTGAAACAGACCTTACTCTGTCTGAGCAATATAATATCCTATATCACCATGATAACGGGACTTTAACATCCCTCTCTCAGAGCTGGACAGATCCTCTAAACAGAAATTAAACAAAGATGTTAGAGATTTAAATGAGACCCTAGAACAACTGTGCTTGATAGATGTATATTGAACACTCCATCCCAGAGATGAAGAATATACATTCTTCTCATTGCCCCATGGAACATTCTCCAAAATTGATCATATCTTAGGACACAAAAAAAACCTCAATAGAATCAAAAGAATTGAAATTTTACCTTGTATCTCCTCAGACCACAAGGCATTAAAGGTGGAATTCAACTCCAACAAAAACATTCAACCCACAACAAAGGCATGGAAATTAAACAAACTTTTGTTGAATGACAGTTGGGTGCAGGAAGAAATAAAACAGAAAATCACTAACTTCCTTGAGCATAACAACAATAGCGACACAAACTACGGAAACCTATGGGATACTGCAAAACCAGTTTTGAGAGGAAAATTTATCGCTTTAGATGCCTACATTTGAAAAACAGAAAGAGAGCGCATCAACAAACTCACAAGCAATCTTATGGAATTGGAAAAAGAAGAACAATCTAAGCCTAAACCCAGCAGAAGAAAAGAAATATGCAATATTAAATCAGAGATCAATAAAATTGAAAACACAAGAATCATTCAGAAAATTAATGAAACAAAAAGTTGGCTTTTTGAAAGAATAAATAAAATACATAAACCTTTGGCCAGACTAACTAGAAATAGAAAAGTAAAATCTCTAGTAACCTCAAAAAGAAATGATAAAGGGTAGCCGGGTGTTGTGGCAGGCGCCTGTAGGCCCAGCTACTTGGGAGTCTGAGGCAAGAGAATCGCTTAAGCCCAGGAGTTGGAGGTTGCTGTGAGCTGTGTGAGGCCACGGCACTCTACCGAGGGCCATAAAGTGAGACTCTGTCTCTACAAAAAAAAGAAAAAGAAAAAAAAAAGAAATGATAAAGGGGAAATAACAACTGATACCACAGAGATAGAAGAGATTATCTCTGAATACTACCAGAAACTCTATGCCCAGAAATTTGACCATACAAAGAAAATGGATCAATATTTGGAATCACACCCTCTCCCTAGACTTAGCCAGGAAGAAATGGAATTCTGAACAGACCAATTTCATGCACTGAGATTAAAGAAACAATAAAAAAGCTTCCAACAACAAAAAAAAATGCCCTGGTCCAGATGGCTTCACACCAGAATTCTATCAAACCTTCAAGGAAGAGCTTATTCCCGTATTGCAGAAATTATTCCAAAAAATTGAGGAGGAAGGAATCTTTCGTAACATGTTCAATGAAGCAAACATCACCCTGATACCAAAACCAGGAAAAGACCCAACTAAAATGGAGAATTTCAGACCAATTTCATTAGTGAATATAGATGCACAAATTCTCAACAAAATCCTAGCCAATAGATTACAACTTATCATCAAAAAAGTCAGACATCATGATAAAGTAGGTTTCATCCCAGGGATGAAAGGCTGGTTTAACATACGCAAATCCATATATGTTACCCACCATATTAACAGAAGCAAAAATAAAGACCATATGATCCTCTCAGTAGATGCAGAAAAAGCATTTGATAAAATCCAGCATCCTTTGCTAATTAGAACACTGAAGAGTATAGGCATAGGTGGCACATTTCTAAAACTGATTGAAGCTATCTATGAGAAACCCACAGCCAATATTTTACTGAATAGAGTAAAACTGAAAGCTTTTCCTCTTAGAACTGGAACCAGACAAAGTTGTCCTCTGTCACCATTACTTTTCAACATAGTGCTGGAAGTTCTAACCAATATAATTAAGCAAGACATAGAAATAAAGGGAATCCAAATGGGAGCAGAGGAGGTCAAACTCTCCCTCTTTGCTGATGACATGATCTTATACTTAGAGAACCCCAAAGTCTCAACCACAAGACTCCTGGAAGTCATCAAAAAATACAGTAATGACTCAGGATATAAAATCAATGTCCACAAATCAGTTGCCTTTGTATATGCCAATAACAGTCAAGATGAGAGGCTAATTAAGGACACAACTGCCTTCACCACAGCTTCAAAGAAAATGAAATACCTAGGAATATACCTAACAAAGGAAGTGAAGGACCTCTATAAAGAAAATTATGAAATCCTCAGAAAGGAAATAGCAGAGGATATTAACAAATGGAAGAACACACCATGCTCATGGCTGGGCAGAATCAACATTGTTAAAATGTCTATATTTCCCAAAGTAACCTACCTACTCAATGCCATTCCTATTAAAATACCAACATTGTGGGTGGCGCCTGTGGCTCAGTGAGTAGGGCGCCGGCCCCATATACCGAGGGTGGCAGGTTCAAACCCAGCCCCGGCTGAACTGCAACCAAAAAATAGCTGGGCGTTGTGGCAGGTGCCTGTAATCCCAGCTGCTCAGGAGGCTGAGGCAGGAGAATCGCGGAAGCCCAAGAGCTAGAGGTTGCTGTGAGTCCTGTGGCATCATGGCACTCTACTGAAGGCAGTAAAGTGAGACTCTGTCTTTACACACACACACACACACAAAATACCAACATCGTACTTTCAAGATTTGGAAAAAATGATTCTGCGTTTTGTATGGAACCAGAAAAAACCCCGTATAGCTAAGGCAATTCTTAGTAATAAAAACAAAGCCGGGGGTATCACCATACCAGATTTTAGGCTGTAGTAGAAAGCCATAGTGGTCAAGACAGCATGGTACTGGCACAAAAATAGAGACATAGACACTTGGAATCGAATAGAAAACCAGGAAATAAAACTAACATCTTACAACCACCTAATCTTTCATAAACCAAACAAGAACATACCTTGGGGGAAAGACTCCCTATTCAATGGTGGTGGGAGAACTGGATATCCACATGTTAAAGACTGAAACTGGACCCACACCCTTCTCCACTCACAAAAATTGATTCAAGATGGATAAAGGACTTAAATTTGAGGCATAAAACAATAAAAATCCTCAAAGAAAGCACAGAAAAAACTCTGGAAGATATTGGCCTAGGGAAAGACTTCATGAAGAAGACTGCCATGGCAATTGCAACAACAACAAAAATAAACAAATGGGACTTCATTAAACTGAAAAGCTTCTGTACAGCTAAGGAGACAATAACCAAAGCAAAGAGACAACCTACACAATGGGAAAGGATATTTGCATATTTTGAATCAGACAAAATCTCGATAACTAGGATCTATAGAGAACTCAAATTAATCCACATGAAAAAAGCCAACAATCCCATATATCAATGGGCAAGAGACATGAATAGAACCTTCTCGAAAGAAGACAGACAAATGGCTAACAAACATATGAAAACATATTCATCATCCCTATCTATTAGAGAAATGCAAATCAAAACCACCCTGAGATACCGTCTAACCTCAGTGAGAATGGCCCACATCACAAAATCTCAAAACTGCAGATACTGGAGTGGATGTGGAGAGAAGGGAACACTTTTACACTGCTGGTGGGACTGCAAACCAGTACAACCTTTCTGGAAGGAAGTATGGAGAAACCTCAAAGCACTCAAACTAGACCTCCCATTTGATCCTGCAATCCCATTATTGGGCATCTACCCAGAAAAAAAAATCCTTTTATCATAAGGACACTTGACTAGACTGTTTATTGCATCTCAATTTACAATTGCCAAAATGTGGAAACAGCCTAAATGCCCACCAACCCAGGAATGGATTAACAAGCTGTGGTATATGTATACCATGGAATACTATTCAGCCATTAAAAAAAAATGGAGACTTTACATCCTTTGTATTAACCTGGATGGAAGTGGAAGACATTATTCTTAGTAAAGCATCACAAGAATGGAGAAGCATGAATCCTATGTACTCAATTTTTATATGAGGACCATTAAGGACAGGGTGGGGGTGGGAGAACGGGACAGCAGAGAGAGAAAGAAAGAGGGAGGGGTGGGGAAAGGAAGAGCAGAGAGAGGGAAGAAGGGAGGGAGATGGGGCCTTGGTGTGTGCCACACCTTTTGGGGGCAAGACACGATTGTAAGAGGGACTTTACCTAACAAATGCAATCAGTATAACCTGGTTTCTTGTACCCTCAATGAATCCCCAACAACAACAACAAAAAAAAGTAAAAAAAAAAAGAATTGAGAACAAAACATAAATCCTCAATTATCAATACTTGTAGATATTCCATTCTTTTGATTGTGTCTTTGACTATGACTCAGAAGAAATGCATGTTTACATTGTGATCTAATACAAAAATATATAAAAACCAAAAATTTCAAAAAAAAATGTAGGGCAGCACCTGGGGCTCAATGAGTAAGGCGCTGGCCCCATATACTGAGGGCGTCAGGTTCTAACCCAGCCCCAGCCAAACTGCAACAAAAAAGTAGCTGGGCCATGGGCCGTGCCTGTGGCTTAGTGAGTAGGGTGCCAGCCCCATATACCAAGGGTAGGAGGTTCAAACATGGCCCCAGCCAAACTGCAACAAAAAATAGCTGGGCGTTGTGGCAGGCACCTGTAGTCCCAGCTACTCAGAAGGCTGAGGCAAGAGAATCACTTGAGCCCAAGAGTTTGAGGTTGCTGTGAGCTGTGATGCCATGGAACTCTACGGAGGGTAACAGTGAGACTCTGTCTCAATTTAATAAAAAAAATTTCCTCTAATTTAACTGTATATTCTTAGTGGAATATACCTTAATGACAAAAAATTAAAAAAAAATCTTCAACTGTTTTTGATAATCATGTTTGTGTTAGTTCTATACTATTATGTATTTTAAGACTGTTGTGTGGGGAGGCACCTGTGGCTCAGTGGGTAGGGCGCTAGTCCCATATACTGAGGGTGGTGGGTTTGAACCCGGCTCCAGCCAAACTGCAACAAAAAAATAGCCAGGCGTTGTGGCGGGCGCCTGTAGTCTCAGTTACTTGGGAGGCTGAGGCAAGAGAATCACCTAAGCCCAGGCACTGGAGGTTGCTGTGAGCTGTGATGCCACAGCACTCTACCCTGGGCGATAAAGTGAGACTCTGTCTCTAAAGAAAGAAAAAGAGAGACTGTTGTGTGCATTGTGAGACAAAGCAAAAGAGTGTTTATATTTGTTTTTGGTGTGAGAAAGGAAAAATATGCTAAAATAGATGAGGTCAAAAAGAAATCCTATGTACTTTAATTTGAATAACAAATGATTACTTCATCTCCTTTTTTTTTTTTTTTAAGACAGAGTCTCAAGCTGTCATCCTGGGTAGAGTGCTCTGGCGTCACAGCTCACAGCAACCTAAAACTCTTGTGCTTTAGTGATTCTCTTGCCTCAGTCTCCCAAGTAGCTGGGACTACAGGTGCCTGCCACAATACCTGGCTATTTTTTGTCGATGTTGTTGCAGTTGTCATTGTTGTTTTAGCTGGCGCGGGCCAGGTTCAAAACCGACAGCCTAAATGTATGTGGCGGTGCCCTACCCACTGAGCTACAGGTGGCGCCTACTTTATCAGTTTTTTTTACTCACCAGTATACTAATGAGGATTTATTTATTTTTTTAAAAAGAGTTTTCCGGGCGGTGCCTGTGGCTCAGTCGGTAAGGCGCCGGCCCCATATACCGAGGGTGGTGGGTTCAAACCCGGCCCTGGCCAAACTGCAACCAAAAAATAGCCGGTGTTGTGGCGGGCGCCTGTAGTCCCAGCTACTCGGGAGGCTGAGGCAAGAGAATCGCTTAAGCCCAGGAGTTGGAGGTTGCTGTGCGCTGTGTGAGGCCACGGCACTCTACCGAGGGCCATAAGGTGAGACTCTGTCTCTACAAAAAAAAAAAAAAAAAAAAAGAGCGTTTTCCTAACTATCTCCATTAAAAAGACCTAGAAACAAGGGTCAATTATTAACAAATATCCTACCCAGATTGTGGTATTCAAAATCCATTTCACACATAAACCAGAGCTGTAGAAAAATGAGTGATTCCGGGGCGGTGCCTGTGGCTCAGTGGGTAGGGCGCTGGCCCCATATACCAAGGGTGGCAGGTTCAAACTTGGCTCCAGCCGAACTGCAAAAAAAAAAAATATATAGCTGGGCGTTGTGGCAGGCACCTGTAGTCCCAGCTACTTGGGAGGCTGAGGCAAGAGAATCGCAGAAGCCCAGGAGTTGGAAATTGCTGTAAGCTGTGTGACATTGTGGCACTCTACTGAGGGCGGTAGAATGAGACTGTTTCTAAAAAAAAAAAAAAAAAAAAAAAAAAACAGGAAAGAAAGAAAAATGATTAATTCCCGCAGGGCAGGAAATGTGCAAATTGAACCTAACACACGTCAGAAAAAGAAAAAAGGGCGGCGCCTGTGGCTCAAGGAGTAGGGCGCAGGTCCCATATGCTGGAGGTGGTGGGTTCAAACCCAGCCCCGGCCCAAAAAATCACAAAAAAAAAAAAAAAAAAGAAAAAGAAAATAAGAAAGCCATTAAAGGCTACTGGGGGTGTGTTAAAATAATCCAAGAGTCCGTGCCGGGTGTGGTGGCTCATGCCTATAATCCCAGCACTGGGGAGGCCAAGACAGGAGGATTGCCTGAGCTCACAGGTTCAAGACCAGCCCGAGCAAGAGCGAGACCCTCTCAAAACAATAGCTGGGCATTGTGGCGGATGCCTGTAGCCTCAACTACTCGGGAGGCTGAGGCAAGAGAATTGCTTAAGTTCAAGAATTTGAGGTTGCTGTGAGCTGTGACAGCACAGCACTTTACCCAGGGTGACAAAGTGAGACTCTGTCTCAAAAAAGAAAAAAAAAAAAGAAAGAAAGAAAATAATAATCCAAGAATCCACTGCCCTTAAATGGGACAACTGCCACAAAATGTTCACAAGAATAATCATTACACTTATTTGAAATTCCTCATAAATGTTCAGTTTATAATGGTCCTAAAAAATTGTCACATATGGAAAATGCTAGGGCATCAAATCACTATTGAAAACTGGTAATTCAGCTCAGGCTTTTGGCTCAAGCGGCTAAGGCGCCAGCCACACACACCTGAGCTGGTGGGTTCGAATCCAGCCCGAGCCCGCCAAACAACGATGGCTGCAACCAAAAAATAGCGGAGCGTTGTGGCGGGCGCCTGTAGTCTCAGCTACTGGGGAGGCAGAGGCAGGAGAATCACTTGAGCCCAGGAGTTGGAGGTTGCTGTGAGCTGTGATGCCACGGCACCCTACCCAGGGCAACAGCTTGAGCTCTGTCTCAAAAAAACAAAAACAAAAACAAAAATCTGGTAATTCAAGGGGAAAAAAAGGAAGCCTACCTTTCCTGTATGAATTGTACCTTGGAGTAAAAAAACGGTTGGTAAGTTTCTCTTTATAGAAGTTATTCCAACTAATAAATGAAAAAATAATGATATTGCCATTTTGCAAACAGTAAAGAAGTAATAGATCTTACCCTTGATCACCAATAACTGCTAACATCACATAAAGAGAGACAACTAAAAATGAGATACTTCCCAATATAACTATACAACTGTTATTTATGTCTTCTTCCCTCAAAAAACATCAAACTGACTAAGTCTCTAGATTTAACTACTAATTTAGGGGAAATAGAGGAGGCAGAAGAAAGTGTCGTGCAAGACGACAAGGACATGATCAGCAAAATCCAAAATCCAGACTGTGAAAATCTGCAGGATAAATGAATTGCTAGAGAACACACACACACACACACACACACACACACACACACATACACTTTTTTTATTTTAGAGACAGAGTCTCACTTATCGCCCTTGGTAGAGTGCAGTGGCATCACAGCTCACAGCAACCTCTAACTCTTGGGCTTAGGCGATTCTCTTGCCTCAGCCTCCCAAGCAGCTGGGACTACAGGCGCCCACCACAACATCCGGCTATTTTTTGTTGCAATTTGGCCGGGGCCAGGTTCGAACCCACCACCCTCAGTATATGAGGTCAGCGCCCTACTCACTGAGCCATAGGCGCCACCCTCAAAACTTTTTTTTTTTTTTTTTTGCTTTTTTGGCCTGGCCAGGCTTGAACCCGCCACCCCCAAGTATATAGGGCCGGCACCCTACTCCTTGAACCACAGGCACCGCCCCCCTCATAACTTTTTTATTAAAATTTTAATACATTGAAGGGAGGACAAGGTTACACACACACACACATATAGCATCACTTGCATGGAATACATTGCACCCCACTGGTAACTTTTCACTCTTCCTTTCACACACACCCCTTTTAAGTCTCCAATGTCCATTATACCACTCTGTGTGCCTTTTGTTACTGTAGCCTTAGCTTAGTTCCCACCTGTAAATAAGAAAATGTGGCATTTATTTTTCTGGTCCTGAGTTACATCCCTTAGAATAATAGACTCTAGTTCCATCCAATTTGCTGTGAAAGATATTATTTCATTGTTTCTTTTAGCTGAACAGTAATCCATAGTGTGTGTGTGATATTTTCATTATCCACTCATCAGCTGACGGGCATTTGGGTTGATTCCATATCTTTGCAATTGTGACTTGTACTGTGATAAACCTATAAGTGCAGGTATCTTTTAGAATAATGATTCTTGGCTCGGCACCTGTAGCTCAGCAGCTGGGGCACCAGCCACATACACCAGAGCTGGCGGGTTTGAACCTGGCCCAGGCCTGCTAAACAACAATGACAACTACATCCAAAAAATAGCCAGGCATTGTGGCAGGGGCCTATAGTCCCAGCTACTCAAGAGGCTGAGGCAAGAGAATCGCTTAAGCCCAATAGTTTGAGGTTGCTGTGAGCTGTGATGCCACAGCTCTCTACTGAGGGCAATGTAATGAGACTGTCTCAGAATAAAAAAAAAAAAAAAAGATATAATGATTCTTTTCCTCTGGGTAAACACTCAATAGCGATCTTTATTATTTCCTTTCTTCTGTTAAATTTAGGCTTGATTTGTTCTTGTTTTTCTGTTTTTTGAGGTATATTACATTGTTAATTTGTGATGTTTCCACTTTTTTAATGTCGGCATGTATTAATAATGCTATAAAATTGCCTCTTGGCATTGCTTGTGCTATCCCACAGATTTTGATATGTTGTGTTTTCATTTATTTCAAAATGTATTTTATTTTCCATCTTTATTATTCATTAACCCAGTGATCATTCAGGAGCATTTTGTTTAATTTCCACAGGTTTGTATACTTTCTGAGGTTCCTCTTTGATTTCTAGCTTGATTCCACTGTGTTCTGTGCATATACTTGATATGATATTGATTTTTCAAAAAATTTGTTAAGATGTGTTTTGTGGCCTAAAACATTTTTTTTTTTTTTGAGACAGTCTCACTTTGTCACCCTTTGTAGAGTGCCATGATGTCATAGCTCACAGTAACCTCAAACTCCTGGGCTTAAGTGATTCTCTTGTCTCAGCCCCCCCAACTAGCTGGGACTACAGGTGCCCACCACAATGCCCAGCTATTTTTAGAGACACAGTCTCACTCTCGCTCAGGCTGGTCTCAAACCTGTGAGCTCAGGCAGTCAACCTACCTTGGCCTTCCAAGTGCTGGGATTACAGGTGTGAGCCACCAGGCCCGACCAACATGGTCTACCTTGGAGAATATTTCATGAATAAAAAATGATGAAAAAATGTACATTCTGTAGTTTTGGGGTGGAATGTTCTATAAATGTCTGTTAAGTCTATTTGGTAAGTCCAATGCTTACTTGTTTATTTTCTGTTTTGTTTTTTGAGACAGTCTCATTTTGTTGCCCTCGGTAGAGTTCCATGGCATCACAGCTCACAATAACCTCAAACTCTTGGGCTTAAGTGATTCTCTTGCCTCAGCCTCCCAAATAGCTGGGACTACAGGTGCCCACCACAACACCCAGCTATTTTTAGAGACAAAGTCTTGCTCTGGCTCAGACTAGTCTCCAACTCCGGAGCTCAGGCAAGTCACCTGCCTCAGCCTCCCAGAGTGCTAGGATTGCAGGCGTGAGCCACTATGCCTGGCTCAGATAATTTCATTTGAGTCTCTTTCTTTCTTTCTCTCTCTCTCTCTCCCTTTCCTTTCCTTTCCCTTTCTTTCTTTCTTTCCTTCTTTCCTTCCTTTCTTTCTTTCCTTTCTTGTTTTTTGAGACAGAGCCTCGAGCTGTCACCCTGGGGAGAGTGACAGAAACCTCACAGAAACCTCCAACTCCTGGGCTTAAGTGATTCTCTTGCCTCAGCCTCCCAAGTAGCGGGACTACAGGCGCCCACCACAATGCCCGGCTATTTTTTTTTTTTTTTGGTTGCAGCCGTCATTGTTGTTTGGCGGGCCCCGGGCTGGATTCAAACCCACCAGCTCAGGTGTATGTGGCTGGCGCCTTAGCCACTTGAGCCACAGGCGCCGAGCCGAGTCTATTTATTTCTTATTTTATTGCTTTGAGAAATATATTTCTTTTATCTATTTTATTCTCTTTGATTTTTGACTCCTTCCATTAAAGGTTCTTTCCATTTCTTCCACTCCTTCTATTTTTGGTAGTTCCATTTAGCAAGTTTGCTTTGGGTATAGATTCATATTTTTTAAGAAACAGGAAGAAACAGACGAAGGATAGAATGTAAGGGCAGGTGCCATATAATGCCAGCACCTTTAATGCCAGCACTTTGGGAGGCTGAGGCAGGAGGATTTCTTGAGGCAAAGGGTTTGAGTCCCTGTCTCTACAAAAAATATAAAAATTAACCAGGCATAGTGGCACACACCTTTAGTCCTAGATACTCCAGAGGCTGAGACAGGAAAATCGTTTGAGCCAGGGAGCTGGAGGTTCATGTTATTGCAATCCACATTCCAGCCTGGGTGACAAAGACTCTGTCTCAAAAAACAAAAAGGAACATGAGAGAAAGATGTTTCTGAGTTTCCATCCATCCTCAATAAGCAGATGCCTTAGGATTGTAGTTCCTAACCCCCAGACCACAGACTCTATGGCCTGTTAGGAACCAGGCTACACAGTAGGAGGCGAGAAACGGGCAAGCAAGCAGAGCTTCATCTTCTGTTTACAGCTGCTCCCATTATTCACATCACCACCTGTGCTCTGCCTCCTGTCAGATAAGCAACAGCATTAAATTCTCATGCAATCACGAAGCCTACTGTAAACTGTGCGTGTGAGGGATCTAGGTTGTGTGCTCTATATGAGAATCTTATGTTTGATGATGTAATGTACTTGATTATCCCAACCCCCACCCGCCCCCAACCATCAGTGGAAAAATTGTCTTCCAGCTGGGCACTGTGGCTCATGCCTATGATCCTAGCCCTCTAGTGTGGATTGCTTGAGCTCACAGGTTCAAGACCAGCCTGAGCAAGAGTGAGACCCTGTCTCTACTAAAAATACAACAACAACAAAATTGAAGATCACTTGGGCCCAAGAGTTGGAGGTGGCTGTGAGCTATGATGACACCATGGCACTCTACCCAAGGTGACAGCCTAAGACTCTGTCTAAAAAAAAAAAAGAAAGAAAGAAAGAAAAGAAAAGAAAAGAAAAATTATCTTCTATGAAACAAGTCCCTGATGCCAAAAAGTTTGGAGACTGCTGCCTTATGACGATGGACCACAAAAGAGAATACTTTGTAGTTATTAGAAACTAAATCAGGCTCAGTGCCTATGGCTCAAGCAGCTAGGGCGCCAGCCACATACACCAGAGCTGGCGGGTTCGAATCCAGCCCGGGCTTGCCAAACAACAATGACAACTACAAACAAAAAAAATTAAAAAAAAAAAAATAGCCATGCATTGTGGCAGGCACCTGTAGTCCCAGCTACTTGGGAGGCTGAGGCAAGAGAATCACTTAAGCCCAAGAGTCTGAGGTTGCTGTGAGCTGTGACACCACAGCACTCTACCGAGGGTGACATAGCGAGACTCTGTCTCAAAAAAAAAAAAAAAAACCAACTAAATCATAGATACAGCCATTTCAGTATATTGAGCTCCATAGAGACAGTGCTAGGGCAAGTGAGAGTCAGACGGGCACTGGGCGAGTCTGTGCCTTGCTGAGGAAAAATAACTAAGGATAGGCAAAGGAGATCCTAAGAAGTCAAGAGGCAGAATGTCATCATATGCATTCTTTATTCAAACTTGTTGGGAGGAGCACAAGAAGCACCCAGATGGTTCAGTCAACTTCTCAGAGTTTTCTAAGAAGTGCTCAGAGAGGCGGAAGATTATGTCTGCTAAAGAGAAAGGAAAATCTGAAGATACGGCAAAGGTGGACAAGGCCCGTTATGAAAGAAATGAAAACCTATATCCCTCCTAAAGGGGAAACAAAGAAGAAGTTCAAGGATCCCAATGCACCCAAGAGGCCTCCTTCAGCTTTTTTCTTGTTCTGAGTATCGCCCCAAAATCAAAGAACATCCCGGCCTGTCTGTTGGTGATGTTGCAAAGAAACTGGGAGAGATGTGGAATAATACTGCTGCGGAGGACAAGCAGCCTGATGAAAAGAAGGCTGCAAAGCTGAAGGAAAAATATGAAAAGGATATTGCTGCATACGAAGCTAAAGGAAAGCCTGATGGGAGTCGTCAAGGCTGAAAAAAAGCAAGAAAAAAGAAGAGGAGAAAGATGAGGAAGATGAAGCAGAGGAGGAAGACGACGAAAAAGTTGTTCTAGTGCAGTTTTTTTCCTTGTCTATAAAGCATTTAATCCACCTGTACATAACCCACTCCTTTTAAAGAAAAAAATTAAAATGTAAGGCTGTGTAAGCTTGTTTTTAAACTGTACAGTGTCTTTTTTTGTGTAGTTAACAGACTGCAGAATGTGTCTTTAGATAGCCCTGTCCTGGTGGTATTTTCAATAGCCACTAACCTTGCCTGGTACAGTATGGGGGTTGTAAATTGGCATGGAAATTTAAAGCAGGTTCTTGTTGGTGCACAGCAAAATTAGTTATATATGGGGATGGTAGTTTTTTCATCTTCAGTTGTCTCTGATGCAGCTTATACAACATGATTGTTGTTCTGTTAACTGAATACCACTATGTTAATTGCAAAAAGAATGTGTTGCAGCTGGATTGTTGACATTCTGAATGCTTCTAAGTAAATACATTTTTATTTTTATTTTTTATTTTTTTGCAGTTTTTGGCCGGGGCTGGGCTTGAACCCACCACCTCTGGCATATGGGGCCAGTGCCCTACTCCTTTGAGCCACAGGCACCACCCAATACAATTTTTTTTTATTAGTTGTTTTCCTTTTCATAGGTCTGAAATTTTTCTTCTTGAGGGGAAGCTAGTCTTTTGCTTTTTGCCCATTATGGATCACATAAATTATTACATTGTTTATCTTTTCTTTTTTTTTGTAGAGGCAGAGTCTCACTTTATTGCCCTCAGTAGAATGCCATAGCATCTCAGCTCACAGCAACCTCCAACTCCCGGGCTTAGGCTATTCTCTTGCCTCAGCCTCCCGAGTGGCTGGGACTACAGGTGCCCGCCACAACACCTAGCTTTTTTATTGTTGCAGTTTGGCCAGGAGCCAGGTTCCAACTTGCCACCCTCAGTATATGGGGCCAGGACCCTACCCGCTGAGCCACAGGCACAGCCTGAGGACTCTATTCTTTAACTCCCATTACCACATAATGGCAGTTATATTTTGCAGTTCCCACATTAAAGAAGACCTGAGAATGTATCCCCAAAAGCGTGAGCTTAAAATACAAGACTGCCATATTGCATTTTTTGTTGATGTTAGTCCCAGCAAAGTCTAGGAGAGTGCTGGCTATAAATGTCTTTTCCCATTTACCTAAATATGGACTGCTCAGGAAACTTCAGACTCTCCATTAAGAGTATCTTTAATTGGGCGGTGCCTGTGGCTCAAAGGCATAGGGCGCGGCCCCATATGACAGAGGTGGCAGGTTCAAACCCAGCCCTGGCCAGAAACTGCCAAAACAACAACAACAAAAAAAAGTGTCTTTTTTTTTTGCAGTTTTTGGCCAGGGCTGGGTTTGAACCCGCCATCTCCAGCATATGGGGCCGGCGCCCTACTCTGTTGAGCCACAGGCACCACCCAGAGTATCTTTAATTAATTGGGCCACTCTTTAAAATAATGTTACATTTAAAATAGGGTATATTTTCTTGTATTATAGTTTGCCCCCTTTTAAATAAAATTAATAAGAGGGAAGAAGATGCTTAAACTTTACATCTTAATACAAGTTATTCAATTTATTTGAATTTAATTTTTCTTTACAAAACCCACACTTACTCATTAGAGTCATGTTTATCTGATTAGCAGTTTAGGGAACAATTTGGTAATTTTGTGGTTTTTGAGATTATCATTCTCTTAAAGTGCCAGTATTTTAAAATAGCATTCTTGTAATTTTACACGCTTTTGTGATGGAGTCTGTTTTGTTATATAATTTTGACTTGGATTCTTTCCATTTGCATTTGTTTATGTAATTTCAGGAGGAATACTAAACATCTGAGTCCTGGATTATACTAATAAACTAATAATTGCAGAGGTTTAAAAAAGTAAATCATAGAAGACTATTTAATGATTTGGAAAATAGTTTATTAAATACTGCAAAATATAGTTGATTAAAAGAAATATCACATTTTTTGTTTTTGAGACAGAGCCTCAAGCTATTGCCCTGGTAGAGTGCAGTGTTATCATAGCTCACAGCAATCTCCAACTCCTGCCTCTGCCTCCCAAGTAGCTGGGACTACAGGTGCCTGCCACAAACACCCAGCTAAAAGATACTTATATCCATACCGACCTGGTTTGACTTCTGTGAAGTCCACTTCCCAATACGCACCGGGCTGTCTCCTCGGTCTCCGGTTCCCAGAGCGGCAGGACCCGCTCTGCCATTTGTGAGCTGGCAGGCCTTACAGGCCCCAACGATTTGGTCTAGGCGCTCTATTTTAATTTTTGCATGGCGGACTAGATCTTTTAACTTTCTGTTGCCCACGTGAGTGGCCTGGTGCATGTGTTGGAGCACTTCCATTCCTAACTGTGCCGGGAGAATAGTTCTGCCATCCACGGTGTGCCACCAGCCGTTATATTTTTCTGGGCAATGGGCTTGAGGAACAGTGTGGAGCCAAGCCAGGTCCTCGGGGGAATATTTGGGTTTTTCAGGTAACAGTGGCGCCCCTGGATCAGGCAGGTGAAGAGCTAGCTCCTGGGCCATATTAAGGCCACTTCCTTGGCTGCTTCGTCAGCTCGGCGATTCCCTCTGGCCCCTGGGGAATTTCCTTTCTGGTGGCCCACACAGTGAATGATGGCTAGCTTTTTTGGCAACCAGATGGCTGTCAGGAGGTCTAGTATTTCTTGTTTATTCTTTATCATTTTTCCGTCTGCTGTCAGTAATCCCCTGTCCCGGTAAATGGCCCCATGGATAAGGCCGTGGCAAATGCATAACGGCTGTCTGTATAGATGTTGACCTTCTTCCCTTCTCCCAGTACCAAGGCCTTAGTAAGGGCTATAAGTTCTGCTTATTGGGCAGAAGTTCCACTCGGAAGGGGCTCAGCCCACAACGTTTCAGTCTCTGAAACTACGGCCGCCCCTGCATACCTGTGTCTGTCTGTGAACCAGGTTTCCTCGGCGTCTGGCAGTGGCTGATTGGTCAAATCTTGGCAGAGGCTGTGGACTTGCACCAGTATATCTTGGCAGTGATGTAGCAGCACCTCTGCATCCAGGTTGGGCAGAAGGGTGGCAGGATTCAGAGCTGTACTGGGCAAGAACTGAATCCTCGGTGGATTTAGGAGAGTCAGTCGCGCATTGCTCAACCACCAATCTGGGGGCTGCTTCAAAACTCCCTCAATGGTGTGCGGGGTTGTTATTAACAGTTCCTGCCCCAAGGTGAGTTTATCGGCATCTTTCACTAGGAGGGCAGTAGCTGCTATAATACGTAGACAAGGGGGCCACCCCGAGGCAACTGGATCGAGTCTTTTGGACAAGTAAGCTACTGGGTGGGTCCAGGGTCCCAGAGTCTGGGTTAATACCCCTTTTGCCACTCCTTTATGCTCATCCACATATAGATGGAAAGGTTTGGTGATATCAGGAAGACTTAGCGCAGGGGAGGTTAGCAAGGCAGTCTTAAGGTTTTTAAATGCCTGATCTCTTTCTTCTGTCCATTGGAAGGGCTGTCCTTCCTTGGTGGCCTCATAGAGGGGCTTAGCCATTTCTGCAAACCCCGGCACCCACAGTCTACAGAATCCAACCATCCCCAGAAATTCCCGTACTTGCCTGGGAGTAGTGGGAACAGGAATTCCAAACACAGTGTGCTTTCTGGCTTCGCTTAGCCATCTTTGGCCATCTTTGAGCACATACCCTAAATAAGTCACAGTTAGCTGACAAATTTGGGCTTTCTTGGCTGATGTGCGGTGTCCCATGTCTCCCAGGGTGGCAAGTAGATCTCGTGTTCCTTGCAGGCAACCGTGCTCTGTGGCGGCTGCTATTAATATATCATCTACGTACTGGAGAAGGGTCAAATCAGGGTGAGATTTACGGAACTCACCTAAGCCTGCATGTAGAACCTCATCAAAGATGGTTGGGGAATTCTTAAAGCCTTGTGGTAGGCGGGTCCAGGTCAATTGTCCACTGATGCCCTCCTCTGGGTCGCTCCACTCAAAAGCAAAAATAGCCTGGCTTTGAGGGGCAAGAGACAGACTGAAAAAGGCATCTTTTAGATCTAGTACTGTGTACCACTTTTGAGTTGGTGACAGAGCACTAAGAAGTGTATACGGGTTAGGTACTGTGGGATGGATGTCCATTACCCACTTATTTACTTCTCGTAAATCTTGTACTGGACGATAGTCATTTGTAAGAGGTTTCTTAACAGGCAACAGGGGGGTATTACAAGCAGACTGGCAGGGGATCAAAATACCCACCTGAAGGAGGCGTCTAATGTGTGGGATTATGCCCCTCTTCGCCTCTACGGTCATGGGGTATTGCTTCACTTTTATGGGTTCTGCTCCCGGCTTAAGTTCCACTAAGACAGGAGGCCGATGAAGGGCTAACCCTATCCCTCCTGTCTCCGCCCATGCCAACGGGTAAGAGTGGAGCCAGTCGTTCATGTCAGCCGGGGCCCTATGCGGTGTTTGGTGGAGTGCGTACTCATCTTCTAACTGAACAGTCAGAACTTGTATCAGCCACCTTTGCCCATCTGTAACCTGGGGGCCATCCTGCTTGAAAGATATCTGAGCCCCGATTTTGGTTAATAAGTCTCTTCCAAGTAAGGGATATGGGCAGTCTGGGATAACCATGAATGCATGGGATACCCAGCCCGTGCCCAGGTCTCCAGTTCTTCTGGTAGTCCATGAGTATTGCTTCATCCCAGTCACCCCATGGACCCAAGATTTTCTTGTATCTAGTTTTCCTTGGTCTCTTAAAAGCACTGAATGCTGGGCGGCGGTGTCCACAAGGAGATCAATCGGTGTCCTCTCCACTTTGAGGGTTACCCTGGATTCAGGGAGGGGTGCTGAACCCTGACCTCTCTAATCACTTAATTCCCCCATCTCTAAAATGCGGGCTTCACCACGAGGGGCGGGCTTACTGGCTCTTCGTTTAGGACATTCTCTGGCCCAGTGTCCTATCTCTTTGCAGTAGGCACACTGGTCTCTCTGTAAGTGTCGGCGTCCCCCCTCCAGGGTTTCTCCTCACCTTCAGCGGTCAGTCGCTTCAGTCGAGCCTGCCCCTCTTTCGGCTTGCCAGCTGTAGTGGCCAGGATTTTAGCCAAATCATGAGTTTGGTCCGAGCATGAGTCTGTTTTTCCTCTGGTGTCTCTCTGTTGTTATAAACCTTCTCGGCCACTGCAAGCAAATCCTGTAAAGTTTTCTCAGCCAACCTATCTACTTTCTGAAGTTTCTTTCGTATATCAGGGGCAGATTGGTTAACAAAAACCATGATCACTGCAGCCTTGCTACTGTCTTCCTCAGGATTCATGGGACTATAAGTACGGAATGCTTCCATGATCCTCACTAGGAAGGCAGCGGGAGACTCATTCTTTTCCTGCTGCACATTCCCTACCTTAGCCAAATTAGTCAGCTTATGGGCCGCTTTCTGGAGACCCCTCATTAGAGTCTGGCGGTAGACTCGGAAACTCATCTGACCATCCCCTGTATGAAAGTCCCAATCAGGGTGGGTAAAGGGGAAAACAGCGTTAATCTGAGCAGCGTTAGTAGTAACAGCCCCGTTTGCACCCACGACCGACTTCCGAGCTTCCGACAGAATTCCCTCTCTCTCCTCTGTAGTAAAGAGCACCTGTAAAAGCTGCTGACAATCATCCCAGGTAGGCTGATGAGTAAAGAGGATAGAATCTAACAGATTAACTAAAACACTAGGCTTTTCAGAGAATGTAGGGTTTTGCATTTTCTAGTTATACAAATCACTTGTGGCAAAGGGCCAATAATAAAGATCTTGTGCTCCATGCACATCAGGGGGGCTTGCAGCCCTCATAGGAAGGATGGTCGAGTCAGCATTTGCCTCTCCCTGAGCCCGCTGCCTCGTGTATAGTGGACTCACAGCGCCAGGTCTAGCTGCAGTCTCGGCTTCAGCAGCCGGCTCCCCTGCTGCTGCCTCCCCAGGAGGTGGAGAGGCAACCTGTGGAGGGGCAAGAGGATGATACGGAGAAGGACAAAAGAAATCCTGGTCCGTACTGTCCTGTAACACAGGGTAAAGCGGTGCAGAGGGCTTGGGTTTCGTGGGTTTTGTGGGTTTCTCAGTAAGGGGCTTCTCACGTATGACAAGAACTGCCGCGCTATTGCAGATTATCTGGTGGAGGCAAAAGAGCCTTTAGCCAAGGAGGGGGATCTTCCACCAGATCCATCCAGGTGGTAATGTACGAAACCTGGTCGGGGTGACCGGTCTGTGAGCAGTAGACAATGTCCTTAACCTGGAAAATAATGGGAAGATGAAAAGTTCCCTCAAGAGGCCAGCCAACATTGAAAGATGGCCACTCACTGCTGCAAAAAGTAATAAGTTTAGTTTTCTTCACCATAAGTCCTAAGTCCTGCGCTCTGGACTTAAAGTCTGTGAAATGGTCAAGGAAAAGGGAAGAGGGGTTGTTTGCGTCTGTCCCATGTTACAATCAAAGTCAGAGTCGCCCCATCAAGGCCAACCACAACCACGCAAAGACACCAATGAAACACACAGCACACCAAAGAACAAACCAGACAGATGGTCCGTGGAAACAAAACCAAAAGTAATCTGACGGTCTCTGACCATACTGCAGGAGCGACCGTAAAATTGCCCCGGCACAAGAACCACTTCTTCCACACCACGCCCTGGGGTATCCACTTCCCAGTCTGGTGGGATTACCTCTACTACATATACTGAGTTTCACACTTCAGAAGAGGCTGGTACATCTTCACGGCTCTCCTGGCCGGCAGCCTCCAGGGCGTCCACCTTGACTTTATGCCAACCACACCATTCACAGACCTTCAATCCCCAAAATAATCCAAAAATAATCACAATAGACAAGACAGACACTTACCACGTATCGGCTCTTCGTGTTGGGGGTCCTCAGGGGGTCTTGGGCGATTTTCCTGGCCAAGGAACCAAAAATGTTGTGCCCAGATCCCGAAATACCCCACAAAGACCACCAGGGAGTCGAGTCTGATGCAAAAGCAAAAGGGACGTTTATTGCAAGTTCCAACTTGGGCTCCCAGGGACTCCGCTACAACGGATCTGAGCCAGGAGCCCTGAGCTCTGTAACAGGGATGCTTTTATAGCACAGCAAAGTAGGCGTATACAAGTTAAACAAAGGGACTGCTTCTGGATTGGCTGCCACTGGTCCTGCCATATGGCCCACTCCAGAAGGCAGTTTCTGATTGGACACCGATAACTCAAGGTGGAAAACCTGGGATTCACGGTGACTCATCAGTTTTGAACAAAATGGCTGACAGAAGCCAAAATGGCTGAACCCTTAAGATGGCGTCGGTCTGGTTTGCTCACTCACACAAGGTTGCTCATTGTGGGTCTCAGGGCCTCCTAGCTCCAACCTCAAAAACATTGTCAAGTTTAGAACCTTTACATTCACGTCTTTGCTGTGGCATCATCATGGGCAGTATTTATTTCTATGCCTCTTCAAAAAAGAATGATTTCTTCCCTTTTATTACATTCACCCTCAATCCACTGGCCATGTCATGTGGCCAAGCCCAAAATCAAGGGGTATGAAATGTATCCTATTATGAGGCCAGAGTAAGGGTGTGAATGTACAGTACTCCTGCAGGGCAGTGAAGAATTGGGATCAATTCAGTCTACTACACTTAGAGTGCCATATCTATATTACTTTTACACATGGATTTTTGATTTCAACAGCTGTTAGAGAACCGACTTTAAGTCAGGTAGATTTGGGTTGGAAGCTTTCCTCTAGCACTGTGCTGGCTGTGACAACTTCGGCAAATTACCTCACCTCTCTGAATCATGGTTCCTCATGGTCCCCACAAAACATCCACAATTCCATCACTCAAATATAAATTCTGTAAATATTTTGCTGTGTTTATTTTTTCTAAGTATATATTACTTTCCCCCACATACTTGGAATATAATTTCTCAAAAACTCTGACTTCAGAACAGTATTTTCTATGTAGCTCCAGTGTCAATTAGAAAAACACAAAACAAAACAAAAAAACTCCAAACCAACAGCATTTCCCTAGATAGTAAAAATTTCTTGAAAGAACATTTTTTTTTCTGTTCTCCTCCCCAGTTCTTACCAGAATTCAGGTCTTAGTATGTGGGAGGTAGGGTGGTGGTCTGAGGCCTGTCTCTCAGCATAATCACATGGAAACCTTAGTTAAAAAAACAAACAAACAAAGGCCCTCAGACTTGCAAAGACAGAACCCTTGGGGCTGGGACTCTGGAATAAGATTCTCATCCTTCAGGATGGCCTGATTTTCAGTCAGTGAAGGGAGTTAAATCCCTAAAGAGGCCCAAGCCACTCCTGCTTTCCATCTGGAGTCATAGACATTTACAGAGTTTATTCAAAAATTTTTTTGAGACAGTCTCACTACGTCGCCCTTGGTAGAGTGCTGTGGCGTCACAGCTCACAGCAACCTCAAACTCTTTGGGTTTAAGCGATTCTCTTGCCTCAGCCTCCCAAGTAGCTGGGACTACAGGTGCATGCCACAATGGCCAGCTATTTTTTGGATGCAGTTGTCATTGTTGGTTAGCCGGCTTGGGCCGGGTTTGAACCTGCCAGCCTTGGTGTATGTGGCCGGCACTCTACCCACTAAGCTACCAGCACCACTTATCAAATATTCTTAAATGACTGCCAGGTTCAAAGAAAAATGTAGTCTTTAATTGTAGTCTTTAATTGCTGCATAATTTTTATCATGTAGATGGGTAATAATTTATTTTCCTGGGCAACCCATTTGGGACCCCTTCCATTGTATTGGAGAAGCTTTCCTATCTTCTAATAGACTACCACTCTATTGTTAAAACAAAAATTTCCTTTTGCTAGGCACTCAGGTTGTTTCTGCCTTGTCAGTATCACAAATAACTAATATTGCAATAAACATAATTCCTTTTAAGAGATGAAGTCTCACTCTGTCACCCAGATGGAACACAGTGGTGTGATCAGAGCTCATCGCAGCCTCCAACTCCTGAGCTCAAGTGATCCTCCTGTCTCAGCCTCCCCAAATGTAGGGAGTACAGGTGAGAGGTGAGAGGCATCATGCCTGATGTGTACATACACTTCTGATTTCTAGCAGAAATATTCCTAGGCCTGGGCCAAAGGGTATAAACATTTTTAAGACTCTTGATAAGTATTATATTGCCAAATTGCTTGACAGAAAGGTTATACTTTCCTACTTGCATAAACTTTAGAAGGTGTTGTTAATGATTTTATAGTTGGAACTCCAAAGTAATAATTTTCACTTAGTGTGAGAATGTGAAATCTTATAGAATTCCACGAGAAATATGTAAAAATAAACTTTTAAGAACTGAAGTTGCTAGCTAGCTAGGTGTTGTGGCGGGTGCCTGTAGTCCCAGCTACTCGGGAGGCTGAGGCGAGAGAATTGCCTAAGCCCAGGAGTTGGAGATGGCTGTGAGCTGTGACACCACTGCGCTCTACTAAAGACTCTGTCTCTAAAAAAAAAAAAAAACAAAAAAACCCCAAAACTGACGTTGGAAGAAGAAAATTTTTAGGTATGAAAGATGATCTAATTATCATTAAATATGCTAAAAACTGACATCCTATAATAATGCTTATGGAGGGTGGTACCTGTGGCTCAAGGAGTAGGGCGCCAGTCCCATATACCAGGCATGGCAGGTTCAAGCCCAGCCCCAGCCAAAACTGAAATAATAAAATAATAATAATAATGCTTATGGAAAGCAAATCACAAATGGTTCCTAAGGGAACCTTGCAAACAATCTTCAGAGAGTTCTAGGTAAACAAAAATCTGAATGACAAATGGAGGACAGGACATAAGCCAGATTTTCTGTCAATTCACTTATCAGAAAAAGATGAAAAGAAATAAAAATGGTAAAATTAGCTAAAGCTAATGATTTAAGGACAATATGTAGGGATTTGTTAAATGATTTAAGGAAGGCTAAAATGCTTTAAGGACAATATGTAGGGGTTTGTGAAACACACTTAGAGTAAAATAACATTAAGGGAAAATGCGTTATGTTCCTGAAATAGTGAAGACAGAGGTGATCCTGTGAACCACTGAAATCACCACTTAAATTATTACTGATGTGAAAAGGATAGAACCCTTTCCCCAGCAGAGGTGCTCAGAAGGCCGGCAGCCTGCAGACCTGCCCTCATGGGGGCAACCCCAATTGTGGCTGGGCTGTGCAGCCCCTTCGGGTCTGGTTGGAAGCCCCAGGGAGTCTCTGCTGATTGAGTAGGGCCTGTCTTCCAGGACCTCTGCCTCAGCTCCAGCTTTTGAGGCTGTCTCTGTTCCCGTGTCCACATGGTTCCTTACATCTCTTTCAACAACCCCCTGCTCACACAGAACAGTGTATTCAAGTTTGCTAAGATGAAGGGGTCATGAGGAAGGGTCACATGGCCCCTTATGCCAAAACCATTGAAAATTACATTTTAGACCTTCTTGTTCTTAAGTCTTGTGGATCATTTACTACTGGAGGTTTCTTACTGGCTTTTACTTGGTAAGCAGAGCCCTTGCTCCAGTAATGTCTTTAACCCCCACTCCCTGCACTCCATCACTCTAAAGGGAACACCTTCTGCCACCCTCGACCCCCAAGAAAAATTAATTTCCTGCTTCTGCAAATGCAATCTTTTGGCCCTTTTTGGTTGCCTGAGTTCTAGCCAGCTCTTATGCCCTAGGGGTTTATCATGGTATTTCCTGAAACAAAGACAGCTACTTTCCCAAGAAGAATTCCGATAATAGGTTTTACCCTCAAAGACAGTCCCAAAAGATGATCAAATCCAGCTTTCTGCCTTCAGTGTGAGATTGAGACTCAAGAGATTAAATGAATCGCCCCAAATGCACAGGGTAGAAAAGTGGAAAGGCCTGGAATTCAGGTTTTCTATTTCTAAAACTGTGCCATTATTTTGTTTCTGATATGAGTTAATAACTTACCTTAGCCAGCCTGCTTTTGTTTGTTATCAAAAGTGAGATCTTTTCCACCATTCTCTGTTGCTTTTGTTTTTGGCAATAGCTTTTAGGAGTAATTCAAAATTCCTTACTACTGAATTAAAAAAGCCAGAGAACTGCTGAATTGAATAGGTAATAGACCTGTAGATATGTAGTAGCAATTACCTACCTTTCCCTCTCCTTCTCTCAGAAAAGACAGACCAGGTGAAGAGTATAAATGGTTGGGAATAATGGTAATTTAAAAATTGAATCATATTTCCCTGTGACTTCCATTATTAATTTGATGATGGCTTATCACAGAAAAAAAAATGATTTTGCCTGTAAGATAAATAATATTTAAGAAAGCAGCAAGGGGCGGCGCCTGTGGCTCAGTGAGTAGGGTGCCGGCCCCATATGCCGAGGGTGGCGGGTTCAAACCCAGCCCCGGCCAAACTGCAACAAAAAAATAGCCGGGTGTTGTGGCAGGCGCCTGTAGTCCCAGCTACTTGGGAGGCTGAGGCAAGAGAATCGCTTAAGCCCAGGAGCTGGAGGTTGCTGTGAGCTGTGTGATGCCACGGCACTCTACCAAGGGCCATAAAGTGAGACTCTGTCTCTACCAAAAAAAAAAAAAAAAAAGAAAGCAGCAAGATTTTATAAACTTTTTTAAAAATTCTCCCACCTAATGGGTACAATGTAGGGGTATATGATGAACCTCCTGGGTGGAGTCAACTACAATTCAGACCTTACTTTATAAACACAAACAATGCAACCTAAGTGTATGTACCCTCATATTAATCTGAACACAAGATTCAAAGTAAGCCACAAACCAGTTATATACTGAACTAAAACTAAATCAGTATTTTATGAAGCCACTGCCTCTTCAGATTGGAGCCGTGCCTTTTTTTTTTTTTTTTTTTTTGAGACAGAGTCTCACTCAGTTGCCCTGGGGTTGAGTTCTGTGGCCTCATAGCTTACAGCAAGCTCAAACTCTTGGGCTCAAGGGATCCCCTTGCCTCAGTCTCTCGGGTAGCTGGGACAACAGGCTCTGGCTATTTTTTTTTTTTTTTTTGCAATTTTTTTTAGCAGGGCCAGGCTTGAACCCACCACCTCTGGCATATGTGGCCAGTGCCCTATTCATTTGAGCCACAGGCGCCACCCGTGGCCCTGGCTATTTTTTTTTTTTTTTTTGTAGAGACAGAGTCTCACTTTATGGCCCTCGGTAGAGTGCAGTGGCCTCACACAGCTCACAGCAACCTCCAACTCCTGGGCTTAAGCGATTCTCTTGCCTCAGCCTCCCGAGCAGCTGGGACTACAGGCGCCCGCCACAACGCCCGGCTATTTTTTGGTTGCAGTTTGGCCGGGGCCGGGTTTGAACCCGTCACCCTCGGTACATGGGGCGGGCGCCTCACCGACTGAGCCACAGGCGCCGCCCAGCCCTGGCTATTTTTAAAGACAAGATCTTGCTCTGGCTCAAGGTGGTCTCAAACTCCTGAGCTTTAATTCTAATTCTAATTCTCACATAAATTGGATTTAATTTTGACCAAAGTACATTACTTAAACATTAATTTTTAATTCAACTTGTTAATATGTTTTTAGGATATTGCATCCTCATTTATAAGTGAAATATGTTTGTAACTTCTCCTTTATAATAATATATTTTCTCCAATTTTAATATCAGGTATATCCAGTTAAGTAGAATGATTTTGAAGTATTTCTCCTTTTTCTATTGTCTATAAGATTTGGCATGATCTGTTTTTTGAAATTATCTTTTACTTTTATTTATAAATATTAGTTGTCTTATTTTTTTGAGACTTTGGGAAAAAAATAAGAAGTTAACTGATGACTCTATACTGAACCTCAGAGTCAAAGCATTCTATAATAGACATACTCTTATCTGACAATGTGAATGTTACTTTCTTTGCATTATAATCATTATTATTATTGCTTAATATTTTGATGCAGTAATCCTCTGATTTCTTTTCTCAATGTATTTATTGTCATTCTTTACGAGGTTTTTGTTTATGAGGTTTTTGTTTCTAGTCCTTATCTTAAACATTGTTATTGTTATTAAATTTTAGGCCTTTTTAATTCTGTGAAGGCAAAAGTGGAAACCTAATAAACACATGTAAATGTCAAAAAAAAAAACAACTCCTGAGTTCAGGCAATACACCCGCCTCGGCCTCCCAGAGTGCTAGGATTACAGGCATGAGCCACAGCACCCAGCCTCCTGCCTTTTATAGTTGGTCTTTTAGTGTAGCCTGAGCCCAGGACAATTAGAGTGTGCTGTAAAAGTGAGCTAGTGGCTTATTTTCTTGACCTGGTGAGGGCTGCTAATAGATGATAGTTGTCCTTTTTGAAAAACCAACCACACCACCAAAAAATGTCTATAAGAGCTACAAATGTGTTATTTAAAATTGCCTGTTCGAATACTGGCAAACCTATGACAAAAAAAAAAAAAAAAAAAAAAAAGAAAGAAAGAAAAACCCATCAATATTTAGTTTTGGCATTATACTTATTTAACTCTTCTTCTTTTTTTTTTTTTTTTTGTAGCGACAGAATCTCACTTTATGGCCCTGGGTAGAGTGCCGTGGCATCACACAGCTCACAGCAACCTCCAACTCCTGGGCTTAAGTGATTCTCTTGCCTCAGTCTTCCGAGTAGCTGGGACTACAGGCGCCCGCCACAACGCCCGGCTATTTTTTTGGTTGCAATTCAGCCAGGGCCGGGTTTGAACCGCCACCCTCGGTATATGGGGCTGGCGCCTTACCGACTGAGCCACAGGCGCCGCCCTATTTAACTCTTCTTATTGATAATAATTAGCTAATCAGATCAGCTATTTCTGAGACCACTTCTGGTGTGAATGCTAAAAATGGCTTTCATATAAAGGAAGGAGATTTAAGAAATTGTTATCCAGAAGGACATGTAATATCTAATTTGTCTATAATTAGAAAATTTGTCTAAAATGTTGAAAAAAATTATAGATAAGTGAAAAGAACCCCTACCAGATGTGCTTGGAATATAAACATGGATAACTCTCATAAAAACCAGAATTTAGTCTACCCATTGGTTTTTAAGATTTAGAAAAGAAAATCTCAAAAGCAATAACCAGATGTGCTATGACCTTAAAACAAATTACTGAGGCAATGGCCATCTTGTTAAATGTTGATGACTACAGCAGCTTCATAAAAACACGTAATTCTCAAGGATTGTTCAGTTGAAGAATACTGTAATACATGTCCCTTCCTTCCTCCTCTCAGAAACACAATGGGAACCACTGAGATAATTTCTCTAAATGATTTTGAACAAATGATCTCACAATTTTTACTGTACTAGGCAATCTCTTATGGTGCCTTCTCAACATTTCCAGAAAATGGCAATAATGCCAGACTTCTGGAAATGTTCCTTTATTCTAAATAAACCCAATTAGTTATTTGGGAAAAATTACTAATTTACAACTGGTTTTGAGACAATAGATCAATTTCTTCCTTTGACACATCCCCCATCTCTTCTCTTTTTTGTATTTTTTTTAAAAGTTAAAATCAAACTTATATAAATTTAGCAAATATTACCGAGTACCTTCTTTGGGGCCTGGCATAGATGTTTCAGAAGTGCAAAAGACAAACTCTGTAAGTATTCAGTGAAGAAGATCTTTTTTTTTTGCAGATTTTCGCTGGGGCTGGGTTCTGAACCCACCACCTCTGGCATATGGGCCAGTGCCCCACTCCTTTGAGCCACAGGCGCCACCCAGTGAAGATCTTACTAGAACTGAACCACCATAGCCACCTACATTTCTATAAAGACCTACTTGTTTCATCTAGTTCAAATTTTTGGCCTTTCCAGGTTTAGCTGTTATATCTTGCCCTGGATTTGACTTACAAACCCTCTGCTAGGGCCAAATCACAGTAAGAATTTTGTTTAGTTCTGGGCGTCACAAACTTGCATATGCAAGGTAGTTGATGAGAAGGGTGAAGAAGGTGGCACCTGTGGCTCAAAGGAGTAGGGCATCGGCCCCATATGCCGGAGGTGGCAGGTTCAAACTCAGCCCCAGCCAAAAACTGCAAAAAATAAAAAATAAACGGGTGAAGAGTGGGTGGCTCATGGGAGGAAAGGTGAAGGAAAAGGGGCACAGAAAGAACTGGGGTCCAGGCTGACTGGTGAGGGCAGAAGGGGAGACTACTCTGTTTAGCTCTACCAGAACTGAGTTTCACCTTAATCTCCTTCAGACTCAGATTCTTCATGCATAAATCAAGCTGGTTGATTTGACAATCTTGACGATTTCTTTTCACTCCAAATGGTTTTGATTCCACAATTAGTAGGGAAACAATTCAGCTCAAGTCAAGAAAAAGCTTTCTTCCAATCAACCAGTCTTCTCACAACAGGCAACTTCAGGAGATGGTGAGCTCCCATTGGTATGGGCTGAGTTGGAGTGACCATCTGTCAAGAGGCCTATGCCAGGATCTCCTGCCTCCACTGGGCCAGATGGACCAGATGACTGCTCCGTTCCTTTCCAACTTTGTCTAGAAACTTACCCTGTTTTAAGTAATTGCCTAAAGAGCAAGTCCCACTGTTGAAATGCTGAAGTGTTCCAAGTCAAGAACCTTAGCAGGGGAAGGGAAAGCCCACAGCCTGCCATCTACTAACATAACAGGCCTGGTGCCAGGTGCTTGACACACAGCATCGCTTTCTTTTTTTTTTTTTAATTTATTTATTTTTATTGTTAAATCATAGCTGTGTACATTAGTGCAATTAAGGGGTACAATGTTCTGGTTTCATGTACAATCTGAAATATTCTCATCAAACTGTTCAACATAGCCTTTGTGTATTTTCTTGGTTACTGTATGTAGGCATTTGTATTCTGCATTTAGTAAGTTTCGCCTGTACCCATTCTAAGATGCATCGTAGGTGTGGCCCTATCCATTACCCTCCCTCCACCATAACCTCCCCCCTCCCTTCCCTTTCCTTGGCCCCTTCCCCATAGTCTTGTGCTATAGTTGGGTTATAGCCTTCATGTGAAAGCCATAACTTAGCTTCATAGTAGAGCTGAGTACATTGGATACTTTTTCTTCCATTCCTGAGATACTTTGCTAAGAAGAATATGTTCCAGCTCCATCCATGTAAACATGAAAGAGGTAAAGTCTCCATCTTTCTTTAAGGCTGCATAATATTCTATGGTATACATGTACCACAATTTGCTAGTCCATTCGTGGGTTGATGGGCACTTGGGCTTCTTCCATGACTTAGCAATTGTGAATTGGGCTGCAATAAACATTCTGGTACAGATGTCTTTGTTATATTGTGATTTTTGGTCTTCTGGGTCTAAACCTAGAAAGGAATTATAGGATCGAATGGCAGGTCTATTTTTAGGTCTCTAAGTATTCTCCAAACATCCTTCCAGAAGGAACGTATTAGTGTACATTCCCACCAGCAGTGTAGAAGTGTGCCCTTTTCTCCACATCCATGCCAACATCTCTGATGTGGGGATTTTGTTATGTGGGCTACTCTTACTGGGGTTAGGTGATATCTCAAAGTAGTTTTGATTTGCATTTCTCTGATGATTAAGGATGATGAGCTTTTTTTCATGTGTTGTATATTGTGCATCTGTCTTCTTCAGAGAAGTTTCTCTTCAAGTCCCTTGCCCACCCTGAGATGGGGTCTTGTGTTCTTTTCTTGCTAATACGTTTGTGTTCTCTGTGGATTCTGGTTATTAGACCTTTATTGGAGGAATAACCTACAAATATTTTCTCCCATTCTGAGGGCTGTCTGCTTGCTTTACTTACTATGTTCTTGGCTGTGCAGAAGTTTTTACTTTGATCAGGTCCCAGTAGTGTATTTTTGATACTGCTTCAATTGCCTGGGGAGTCCTCCTCATAAAATATTCATCTAGGCTGATTCCTTCAAGAGTTATACCTGCACTTTCTTCAAGTATTTTTATAGTTTCATGTCTTAAGTTTAAATCTTTGATCCAGTGAGAGTCTATCTTAGTTAATGGTGAAAGGTGTGAGGGCGGCACCTGTGGCTCAGTCGGTAAGGCGCCGGCCCCATATACCGAGGGTGACGGGTTCAAACCCGGCCCCGGCCGAACTGCAACAAAAAAATAGCCGGGCGTTGTGGCGGGCGCCTGTCGTCCCAGCTACTCGGGAGGCTGAGGCAAGAGAATCGCTTGAGCCCAGGAGTTGGAGGTTGCTGTGAGCTGTGTGAGGCCACGGCACTCTACCGAGGGCCATAAAGTGAGACTCTGTCTCTACAAAAAAAAAAAAAAAAAAAAAATGGTGAAAGGTGTGGGTTGAGTTTCAATCTTCTACAGCTTGCCAGCCAGTTTACAAAGCCCCATTTGTTAAATAGGGAATCTTTTCCCCACTGAATGTTTTTAATTGGCTTGTCAAAGATCAAATAACGGTAAGTAGCTGGATTCATCTCTTGGTTCTCTATTCTGTTCCAGACATCTACTTCTCTGTTTTTGTGCCAGTACCATACTGTTTTGATCACTATTGATTTATAATACAGTCTCAGGTCTGGTAGCGTGATTCCTCCAGCTTTGTTTTTATTGCTGAGTCATGTTTTGGCTATTTGAGGTTTTTTTCTGATTCCATATAAAACGAAGTATTATTTTTTAAAGATCTATAAAGCATGACAGTGGAGCTTTAATAGGACTTGTATTAAAATTATGTATTGCTTTGGGCAGTATAGACATTTTAACAATGTTGATTCTTCCCAGCCATGAGCATGGTATGTTTTTCCATTTGTTAACATCTTCAGCTATTTCTTTTCTTAAAGTTTCATAGTTCTCTTTGTAGAGATCTTTCACGTCCTTTGTTAGGTATACTCCCAAATATTTCATCTTCTTTGGCACTACTGTGAAAGGAATAGAGTCCTTGACTGTTTTTTCAGCTTGGTTATTGTTGTTATATATAAAGGCTACAGATTTATGGGTGTTGATTTTGTAGCCTGAGACATTGCTGTATTCCTTGATAACTTCTTAAAGTTTTGTAGTAGAATCCCTAGTGTTTTCCAGATATATGATCATATCATCTGTGAAGAGTGAAAGTTTGATCTCTTCTGACCCTCTGTGGATCGTCTTTTCTTCCCTAATTGCAATGGCTAAAACTTCTATTACAATGTTAAAGAGCAATGGAGACAATGGGCAACCTTGCCTGGTTCCTGATCTAAATGGAAATGATTTCAATTTAACTCCATTCAATATGATATTGGTTATCGGTTTGCTGTAGATGGCCTCTATTAGTTTAAGAAATGTCCCTTCTATACCAATTTTCTTAAGTGTTCTGATCATGAAGGGATGCTGGATATTATCAAAAGCTTTTTCTGCAGCAATTGAAAGAATCATATGGTCCTTATTTTTTAGTTTATGTGCTGAATTACATTTATAGATTTACGTATATTGCACCAGCCTTGAGACCCTGGGATAAATCCGACTTGGTCATGGTGTATAATTTTTTTGATGCGTTGTTGGATTCTGTTTGTTAGGATCTTATTGAGTATTTTAGCATCAATATTCATTAGTGATATTGGTCAATAATTTTCTTTTCTTGTTGGGTCTTTCCCTGGTTTGGGGATCAAGGTTATGTTTGCTTTGTAGAATGTGTTAGGTAATATTCCTTCTTTTTCTATGTTTTGGAAGAGGTTTATTAGTTTAGGCACTAGTTCTTCTTTAAAGGTTTGGTAGAATTCTGACGTAAAGCCATCTGGTCCTGGCTTTTCTTTTTAGGGAGATTTTGTATAGTTGATGCTATTTCAGAACTTGATATAGGCCTGTTCAACATTTCCACTTCATTCTGGCTAAGTCTTGGTAGGTGGCGTACTTCCAGGTATTGGTCCATTTCTTTCAGATTTTCATATTTCTGAGTAGAGTTTCTTGTAGTATTCGTTAAAGATTTTTTGAATTTCTGAGGGTCTGTTGTTATTTCATCGTTACCATTTCTGATTAATGAAATTAGAGATTTTATTTTTTTTTCCTGGTTAGGTTGGCCAAAGGTTTATCTATTTTATTGATCTTTTCAAAAAACCAACTTTTGGATTTATTGATATGTTGTATAATTCTTTTGTTTTCAATTTCGTTTAGTTCTGCTCTGATTTTGGTTATTTCTTTTCTTCTGCTGGGTTTGGGGTTGGAGTGTTCTTCCTTCTCCAGTTGCTTGAGATGTCCCATTAAGTTATTAACTTCCTCTCTTTCCATTTTCTGGAGGAAGGCTTGCAGTGCTATAAATTTCCCTCTTAGTACTGCCTTTGCAGTATCCCAGAGGGTCTGGTAATTCGTGTCTTGATTGTTGTTTTGTTCCAAAAATTTGGTGATTTCCTTCTTAATCTCATCTATACCATCTATCCTTCAGTATAAGGTCGTTTAGCTTCCATGTTATTGTGTGGGTATGCAGGTTCCTGTTGTTATTGAGTTCAACTTTTATTCCATGATCGTCTGAGAAGATGCAAGGGATAATTTCTATTTTTTTAAATTTGCTGAGGTTAGATCTGTGGCCTAGGATGTGGTCGATTTTGGTGTATGTTCCGTGGGCTGATGAGAAGAATGTGCATTCAGTTCTGTTGCGATGAAATGTTCTGTAGATGTCTGTTAAGTCCAGATGTTGAATGGTTCAGTTTAAATCTAAAATTTCTTTGTTTACCTTCTTTTAGGAGGACCTATCCAGCACTGCTAAAGGAGTGTTAAAATCTCCAACTACTATGGAACTGGAGGAAATCAAGTTGCTCACATCTGTTGGAGTTTCTTTTACAAATTGAGGTGTGTTCTGGTTGGGTGCATAAATATTAATAATTGAGATCTCATCATGTTGAGTATACCTTTAACAAATATGAAGTGTCCATCCTGATCCTTCCTTATTTTGGTTGGTTTAAAGCCTATTGTGGCTGCGAACAGGATTGCAACGCCTGCTTTTTTCTGCTTTCCATTTGCCTGGAATATAGATGACCATCCCTTCACCTTGAGTCTATATTTGTCTTTTAATGTAAGATGCTATTCTTGTATGCAGCAGATATCTGGCTTGAGTTTTTGTATCCAGTCAGCCAACCTGTGCCTCCTTAGAGGACAGTTTAAAGCATTCACATTAATTCAGAATATTGATAAGCCTTTAGAAAGTCCGGTGGACATTTTTAATCCTTTGCTGACTCTGGAAGTTGGAATTTGATCAAAATTTTCTGGGTGGGTTTACTTTTGTGGTAGAGGATTTAGCTGGTCTTTATGGAGGATAGGTCTGAGAATATCCTGGAGAGCTGGTTTAGTTATGGCAAATTTCTTCAACATGTGAATGTCATTCAAGTATTTAATTTCTCTGTCATAAATGAAACTCAGTTTAGCTGGGTACAGGATCCTGGGTTGAAAGTTATATTGTTTTAGGAGATTAAAAGTCGATGACCATCCTCTTCTAGCTTGAAAGGTTTCAGCAGAGAGATCTGCAGTTATTCTAACATTCTCCCCCTTGTAGGTAATGCTTTTCTTTCGTCTGGCAGCTTGCAGAATTTTCTCCTTCATATTAACTTTAGTCAAATTGATTATGATGTGTCTGGAGGATGTCTTATTCGGGTTGAGTCGTACTGGAGTTCTGAAACTGTCTGCTATCTGAATTTCGGAATCTCTTGGCATGTCTGGAAAGTTCTCCTTCATAATCTCACGGAGAAGAGACTGTGTGCCTTGTGAAGCCACTTCATCGCTTTCGGGGATCCCTGTAAGATTTGTTTTCTTTGAATTATCCCAGAGCTGTCTGAGAGAGCGATCTGTTTTTGCCCTCCATTTCTCTTCCTCTTTCAGAGTTTGGGAGCACATTCGAAAGCTTTGTCTTCAATGTCAGAAATCCTTTCTTCTGCTTGCTCCATTCTGTTACTGAGGGATTCTACTGTGTTTCTCAGATCTTTGAGGGCTGCAACTTCTTGTCTCAATGTGTCAAAATCTTTGGTCATTTGGTCTTTGAATTTGTTGAATTCTTGACATATCTTTTGGGTTACTGCTTGGAATCCTAATTCGATCTTATTTGCTATCCAGATTCTGAATTCGATTTCTGATATCTCAGCTATTTGTTTGTGCATGGGATCTTGTGCTGTGTCTGCCCCATTGATCCTTGGGAGAGTTAATTTACTCTGATTATTCATATTGCCAGAGTTTTTCTGTTGATTTCGCCTCATGATTGTTTTTCACTGTTGCCTCTGGCCATCCTCAGAGTTGGGGAGGTGTCTCTCCAAGATTAGACCCCAGTGGGATCACTCTATTTTGCTGGATCTTTGTAGGGAGTGACCCTGTGTAGTTCCTCTGGGGCTGACCCAGCTAGGGAGTTTTGGTTGTGGAAGCAGCTCCGGCGTGTGACACACCCAGATCCAGCAACAGGGCAGGAGGTCATGTGCACGGTTCTGGGAGTGCCTGGCGCTCAGTGACTTTGGCACAGAGCGCCCAAGGCTCCAGCAGTCTCTGGCCAGGAGAAGGGCTCTGCGCAGAGGCAAGGAGGGCTCTAGAGGGCACGCGGCTACCAGTATCCCTGGCCAGACGAGTAGGCCAGTGTGGAGGCAGGGAGGATACAGGAGGGAGGACACGGGGTTGCGTGGCTCCCACAGTTTTTGGTCAGGGCATGCGGAAGCCCGGCGGGTACGGGTCACAGGTCGGGGGTCATGGCACAGCTCTTATTGAGGTCCAGGCGGTGCCAAGCCCAGGAGTTTGAGGTTACTATGAGCTGTGATGCCATGGCACTCTACCCAGGGCAACAGCCCGAGCCTCCAATGTGCCAAAACCGGTCTCACTCTGTCCCTAAGGGTTAAGGCTGTAAGGCATCTCAGTCCCCACCTTTAGGCTGCTCAGTCTCTAGGTTACTAGCTCCCACCCGATCCTTGCTCTGGGACCCTGAGGGCGGAGCTTGCCTGGACAGATCTCTCACAATAGCTCCCTGCAGCCCAGGTCAGCGGCTCAGTCTGGGGCCCTAGACAATGCCCAAGGTTCTCTGCACTCCTGCTCAAGCTCTCCCGAAGGCAATTCAAGTGAGTGCCAAGTCCAAAAACACGGAAACAGTTCACAGGTAAGGCCTTTCTGGTTTGCAGTCTCACTGCTGCTTGTACTTACGGTTGCTGGCAGGATTAGGTTGATTGAACATGCACAATCACTTGCCAGTTTTTCACTGTTTTTGTCCTCCTCTTGGGGTCCAGAAGTCCCTTGCTGACTCCTTGTATCCTCAAAGGGATGATTATAGGCAGATCCCACCAGCCAGAGATGCCTGGAGTCTTTCACGCCTCTAGCTCTTATAGCAATCCCATGAGGTAGGTATTGTTCTTGTTTTGCAAAGGAACTGAGGCTCAGAGAGTCAAAGTAACTTTAGGAAGGTCACACAGTGCTCAGCGCCCATAGCTCAGTTGTTAGGGCACCAGCCACATGCACCAGGGCTGTAGATTCAAACCTGGCCTAGGCCTGCTAAACAACAATAACAAAAACAACAACAAAAATAGCTGGGCGCTGTGGCGGGTGCCTATAGTCCCAGCTACTTGGGAGGCCAAGGCAAGAGAATCACTTAAGTCTAAGAGTTTGAGGTTGCTGTGAACTGTGATACCATATCACACTACTGAGGGCAACATAGTGAGACTCGGTTTCCAAAACAATAAAAAAAAGAAGGTCACACAGGTAGCAAACAAACAAAAGTTACAACATTTAATTCAAGGTCTGCTGAGAGGAAAAAAAAAGAGTTAAAAACTGAATAGGAAGAAATCAACTCATTTGCCCCCTGATAAGACAATCCAGGAATTGTATTGGAAATCCTACATAGAGAGGCAATGTAGAGTGGTGATTAAAAGATGAGCTTTGGGCCAAGTGTGGAGGCTCAAATCTGTAATGTTAACCATCTGCGAGGCCAGGGCAAAAGGAATGCTTGAAAGCCAAGAGTTCAGGACTAGCCTGGGCAATATCAAGACCATTTGTATAAAAACTAGAAAAATCAGGCTGGGTGTGGTGGCTCACGTCTATAATTCTAGCACTCTGGGTGGCCAAGGCAGGTGGATTGCCTGAACTCACAGGTTCAAGACTAGCCTGAGCAAAAGCAAGACCCTATCTCTACTAAAATAGAAAAAAACTGAGGCAAGAGGATCACTTGAGCCCAAGAATTTGAGGCTGCTGTGAGCTATGACACTCAGCACTGTACAGAGGGTGACAAAGTGAGACTGCCTCAAAAAAAAAAAAAAAAGAAAGGAAAAATCAGCTGGGGGGGGGAGGAGACAAGATGGCTGACTGAAGCCAGCTTTCCACAGACGCTCCCGTTCACGAGGAGAGTTAAAGGACAAAAATTCAGCAAGTAACCTGGTGGATTTGAGCTGCACTAAGAGAGAAGGTTGTAGAACGCACATCAACCCCGCTGAGGCGAGCTGCAACCACAAGGATACAAACAAAAGGTACAAAATCCATCACCAAGCGGATGGGAGTCCCCTCCCCCATGAGAACGGCTCAGAGTGCCCCACAAACAACCGGGCAGAGTTCAAAGGTCCTCCCACTACACTCCACGGGAGAGACCCTCTAAAAACTGGACCTACCTCTCCTACTGGGGTGCCACAGCGTCCTCCTGCCAGGCATAAAACTGTATAAACTGTATATGGTCTCTACCTGGAATTCTGAGCTCCCAGCACTCTCCTTTGCTCACACTGGGGTCTGGAGGCCAGTCCCGGTAGGTCGGCGGAGAGGGGACTGCACCAGAGGGGCAGTTCCCTGAGGCACAGTGTGACAGCCATCTTTTGGTGATAATACGGCCAGGCATAAAACTGTGTAAAGCTGTGTCTGTTCTCTGCCCGCAACCCCAGGCTTCCAGCGCTCCCCGCACTCCCCTCTGCTCTCGGTCCAAGGTCTGGAGGCCTGTCCCCAGGGGTCCAGAATCTTGGGCGATTGCTCGAGGGGTGTAGACAGTGCTGGGCTGCAGCCTGTCGGTGCAGACTCTGGGGTACGGAGCGAGAGAGGACGATTGGCCAGAGGGGAGCTACAGCGGAGCAATGGTTGCCTGAGCCATAAGGCAGCAGCCCTCTTTTGCTAGCAATATGGCTCACTACAGAATATTCTGAAGCCACACCCCCTGTCTCCCTGGGCAACCAGAGACTCTGAGTCTACCTGAGGCAACATAAACTTGCAAACCAGGGAAACTCCCAGGGCGGGGCTGACCCAGAGGTCCGCTTTACTAAACCTAAGACATGCCTGGCCCTCAGGGGATCGTCAGCCTATAGACAATACAAGAGCAAAGACAAGCTGATTTGGAACTCAATTCAGCTTCTCTTCTGTAGGGGAACCGCAGAGTTGTTCTGTTCTGTTCTGTCAGTAACATTAATCAGGGGTGAGACTGGACCTGAGTGAAAACCCCTCAACCTTCATCTAGCGCCCGAGGTTGTCAGGCCTCAACTCCTCCTGCTGGAGAGAGGCAGAGCGCAGCGGCCTGGCAGACTTCCTTGTGATTCAGGCAGGTACAAACTCCTGGAGTACCGATTCACTACAGGCAACTGGGTCAGCCAACTGCAGGGCTATCAGTGACTGGGTGTGAAGTGGTGCAAGGTGGGCAAGGAGGCAGCAACCTTCCCAGACTGATCTATTGGCTGGGTGGCTTCTCCTGACTCCACGCAGCACTGGAGCAAGCCACACCAGAGTAGTCACCAGACCCCTGTGATCCAGTTCCCAGAGACCTCTTAAACTCTCTCACCTGAGACAGGTGCAGACTGAGACAATTGATTTGGACATTTTTGAACTGAACCAATCACCTGAGGACAAATCAGGTGGTGCCCTAGGTGCACGGTGGTAGGAAGGTTTGATTTTTCTTTTCCAATTGTTTGCCGGTGGGGGGCGGGGTGACTTAATTGCTGATATTTCTCCACAGCTGAGACTTCAATCCAAAGTATCTGTTTCACTAGGGTGGAACAGAAACCAGCTGAAAACAAAGCAGAACCATTTAGCCCCACCACACCACACAGGGCCCCAGTTTCTCAGGCCATAACACTGTACGGGCCCTCGACAAAGCCCCAGGGGAAAAAATCAGAGGGAGTAAAACCACCATGGGGCAGAATCAGCGGAAAAACTCTGGTAACATGAATAATCAGAATAGATCAACCCCCCCAAGGAAAGATATGGCAGATGCAATTGAAGATCCCATTCATAAACAACTGGCTGAGATGTCAGAAATCGAATTCAGAATTTGGATTGCAGACAGGATTAACAAAGTGGAATCAGGAATTCGAGGAGAAATTCAAAAGTTGTCTCAAGAATTTAACAACAAAACCACCAAAGACTTAGACACACTGAAGCAAGAATTTGCAGCCCTCAAAGATATGAAAAATACAGTAGAATCCCTCAGTAACAGAATGGAGCAAGCAGAAGAAAGGATTTCTGACATAGAAGATAAAGCCTTTTAATGCTCCCAAACTCTCAAAGAGGAAGAGAAATGGAGAGCAAAAACGGGTCACTCACTCAGAGAGCTCTGGGATAATTCGAAGAAGGCGAATATCCGAATCACAGGAGTTCCAGAAACAGATGAAGTGGCCTCGCTGGGCACAGAGGCCCTTCTGCATGAAATTATGAAAGAGAATGTTCCAGACATGCCTAGAGATTCTGAAATTCAGATAGCGGACAGCTTCAGAACCCCAGCACGACTCAACCCCAATAAGACATCCCCAAGGCATATCATAATTAACTTCACTAAAGTTAATATGAAGGAGAAAATCCTCAAAGCTGCCAGGAGAAAGAAAACCATTACCTTCAAAGGCAAGAATATTAGAATGACTGCAGATCTCTCTGCTGAAACTTTTCAAGCCAGAAGAGGGTGGTCACCGACTTTTAATCTCCTAAAGCAAAATAACTTTCAACCCCGGATCTTGTATCCAGCTAAACTGAGTTTCATTTATGATGGAGAAATTAAATACTTTAATGACATTTATATGTTGAAGAAATTTGCCATAACCAAACCAGCTCTTCAGGATATTCTCAGACCTATCCTCCATAATGACCAACCCAATCCTATACCACAAAAGTAAACTCACTCAGAAACTTCGGATCAAACTCCAATTTCCACACTGGCAAAAGGATTAAAAATGGCCACTAGACTTTTGAAAAACTCGATACCCAAAACTTCACCAGACTTATCAATATTCTCCATTAATGTGAACGGCTTACACTGTCCTCTAAAGAGGCATAGGTTAGCTGACTGGATACAAAAACTCAGGCCAGATCTGTTGCATACAAGAATCACATCTTAACCTAAAAAACAAATACAGACTCAGGGTGAAAGGATGGTCGTCCATATTTCAGGCAAATGGTAATCAGAAAAAAGCAGGTGTTGCAATTTCATTTGCAGATACAATAGGCTTTAAACCAACAAAAGTAAGGAAGGACAAGAACGGTCACTTCATATTTGTTAAGGGTAATACTCACTATGATGAGATCTCAATTATTAATATCTATGCACCCAACCAGAATGCACCTCAATTTATAAGAGAAACTCTAACAGACATGAGCAACTTCATTTCCTCCAGCTCCATAATCGTCGGAGATTTCAACACTCCTTTGGCAGTGTTGGATCCATCCTCCAACAAGAAGCTGAGCAAAGAAATCTTAGATTTAAACCTAACCATCCAACATTTGGACTCAGCAGGCATCTACAGAACATTTCATCCCAACAAAGCTGAATACACATACTTCTCATCAGCCCATGGAACTTACTCCAAAATCGATCACATGTTAGGTCACAAGTCTAACCTCAGTAAATTTAAAGGAATAGAAATTATTCCATGCATCTTCTTGGACCATCATGGAATAAAACTTAAGCTGAGTAACAATAGGAATCTGCATACTCATGCAAAAACATGGAAGTTAAATAACCTTATGCTGAATGATAGCTGGGTCAGAGATGAGATTAAGAAAGAAATCGCCAATTTTTTGGAACAAAACAACAATGAAGACACGAACTATCAGAACCTCTGGGACACCGCAAAGGCAGTTCTAAGAGGGAAATTTATAGTCCTGCAAGCCTTCCTCAAGGGAACAGAAAGAGAGGAAGTTAACAACTTAATGGGACATCTCAAGCAACTGGAAAAGGAAGAATATTCCAACCCCAAACCCAGTAGAAGAAAAGAAATAACCAAAATTAGAGCAGAATTAAATGAAATTGAAAACAAAAGAATAATACAACAGATCAATAAATCAAAAAGCTGGTTTTTCGAAAAGCTCAATAAAATAGATAAACCTTTGGCCAACCTAATCAGGAAAAAAAGAGTAAAATCTCTAATCTCATCAATCAGAAACAACAAAGACGAAATAACAACAGACTCCTCAGAAATCCAAAAAATCCTTAATGAATATTACAAGAAACTTTATTCTCAGAAATATGAAAACCTGAAGGAAATTGACCAATACTTGGAAGCACGTCACCTTCCAAGACTTAGCCAGCATCAAGTGGAAATGTTGAACAGGCCCATATCAAGTTCAGAAATAACATCAACCATACAAAACCTCCCTAAGAAGAAGAGCCCAGGACCAGATGGTTTCACGTCTGAATTCTACCAAACCTTTAAAGAGGAATTAGTACCTATATTACTTAACCTGTTCCAAAAGGTAGAAAAAGAAGGAAGACTACCCAACACATTCTATGAAGCAAACATCACCCTGATCTTCAAACCAGGGAAAGACCCAACAAGAAAAGAAAATTATAGACCGATATCACTAATGAATATAGATGCAAAAATATTCAACAAGATCCTAACAAGCAGAATCCAGCAACACATCAAACAAATTATACATCATGACCAAGTCGGTTTTATCCCAGGATCTCAAGGCTGGTTCAATATACGTAAATCTATAAATGTAATCCAGCACATAAACAAATTAAAAAACAAAGACCATATGATTCTCTCAATCGATGCAGAAAAAGTTTTTTTTTTTTGTAGAGACAGAGTGTCACTTTATGCCCTTCGGGTAGAGTGCCATGGCATCACACAGCTCACAGCAACTTCCAACTCCTGGGCTTAAGCGATTCTCTTGCCTCAGCCTCCCGAGTAGCTGGGACGACAGGAGCCCGCCACCATGCCCAGCTATTTTTTGGTTGCAGTTCAGCCGGGGCCGGGTTTGAACCCGCCACCCTCGGTATGTGGGGCCGGCGCCTTACCGACTGAGCCACAGGCGCCGCCCAGAAAAAGTTTTTGATAATATCCAGCATCCCTTCATGATCAGAACACTTAAGAAAATCGGTATAGAAGGGACATTTCTTAAACTGATAGAGACCATCTACAGCAAACCCACAGCCAATATCATATTGAATGGAGTTAAATTGGAATCATTTCCACTCAGATCAGGAACCAGACAAGGCTGCCCATTGTCCCCATTGCTTTTTAACATTGTAATGGAAGTTTTAGCCACTGCAATTAGGGAAGAAAAGGTGATCAAGGGTATCCATATAGGGTCAGAAGAGATCAAAATTCTGATCAAACTTCTGATCAAGAGATCAAACTTCGGATGATATGATAGTATATCTGGAAAACACTAGGGACTCTACTACAAAACTCTTAGAAGTGATCAAGGAATACAGCAGGGTCTCAGGTTACAAAATCAAGATTCATAAATCGGTAGCCTTTATATATACCAACAACACTCAAGTTGAAAAAACAGTTAAGGAATCTATCCCATTCACAGTAGTGCCAAAGAAGATGAAATATTTGGGAATTTATCTAACAAAGGACGTGAAAGATCTCTATAAAGAGAACTATGAAACTCTAAGAAAAGAAATAGCTGAAAATATTAACAAATGGAAAAACATACCATGCTCATGGCTGGGAAGAATCATCATGGTTAAAATGTTTATACTACCCAAAGCAATATATAATTTCAATGCAATCCCTATTAAAGCTCCACTGTCATACTTTAAAGATCTGGAAAAAACAATACTTCATTTTATATGGAATCAGAAAAAACCTCGAATAGCCAAGACATTACTCAGAAATAAAAACAAAGCAGGAAGAATTACGCTACCAGACCTCAGACTATACTACAAATCAATAGTGATCAAAACAGCATGGTATTGGCACAAAAACAGAGAGGTAGATGTCTGGAATAGAATAGAGAATCAGGAGATGAATCCAGCTACTTACCGTTATTTAATCTTTGACAAGCCAATTAAAAATATTCAGTGCGGGAAAGATTCCCTATTTAACAAATGGTGCTGGGTGAACTGGCTGGCAACCTGTAAAAGACTGAAAATGGACCCACACCTTTCACCATTAACTAAGATAGACTCTCACTGGATCAAAGATTTAAACTTAAGACATGAAACTATAAAAATACTAGAGGAGAGTGCAGGGAAAACCCTTGAAGAAATCGGGATGGGCAAGTATTTTATGAGGAGAACCCCCCGGGCAATTGAAGCAGCTTCAAAAATACACTTCTGGGACTTGATCAAAATAAAAAGCTTCTGCACAGCCAAGAACACAGTAAGTAAAGCAAGCAAACAGCCCTCAGAATGGGAGAAGATATTTGCAGGTTATGTCTCTGACAAAGGTTTAATAACCAGAATCCACAGAGAACTCAAACGCATTAGGATGAATAGAACAAGGGATCCTATCACAGGCTGGGCAACGGATTTAAAGAGAAACTTCTCTGAAGAAGACAGGCGTGCGGCCTTCAGACATATGAAAAAATGCTCATCATCTTTAATCATCAGAGAAATGCAAATCAAAACTACTTTGAGATACCATCTAACTCCAGTGAGACTAGCCTATATCACAAAATCCCAAGACCAGAGATGTTGGCGCGGATGTGGAGA
Source organism: Nycticebus coucang (assembly GCF_027406575.1). Lineage (NCBI taxonomy): Eukaryota > Metazoa > Chordata > Mammalia > Primates > Lorisidae > Nycticebus > Nycticebus coucang. The sequence continues at coordinate 88,137,353 of NC_069795.1, forward strand.
AAAGGGAACACTTTTGCACTGCTGGTGGGAATGCAAATTAATACATTCCTTTTGGAAAGAGATATGGAGAACACTTAGAGATCTAAAAATAGATCTGCCATTCAATCCTGTAATTCCTCTACTGGGCATATACCCAGAAGACCAAAAATCACGTCATAACAAAGATATTTGTACCAGAATGTTTATTGCAGCCCAATTCATAATTGCTAAGTCATGGAAGAAGCCCAGGTGCCCATCGATCCACGAATGGATTAATAAATTGTGGTATACGTACACCATGGAATATTATGCAGCCTTAAAGAAAGATGGAGACTTTACCTCTTCCATGTTTACATGGATGGAGCTGGAACATATTCTTCTTAGTAAAGTATCTCAAGAATGGAAGACAAAGTACCCAATGTACCCATCCCTACTATGAGACTAATTTAGGGTTTTCACATGAAAGCTATAACCCAGTTACAACCTAAGAATAGGGGGAAGGGGGAAAGGGAGAGGAGGGAGTGGGGAGGTGGTAGAGGTAAGGGGATTGGTGGGATTACACCAGCGGTGCATCTTACAAGGGTATATGTGAAACTTGGTAAACGGTCTGTGAAGCTAGTGAATGATGCCCCATGATCATATCAATGTACACAGCAATGATTTAATAAAAAAAAAAATCAGATGGGCATGGTGGGTAACACCTACTGTGCCTCAGCTACTAAGCAGGATCACTTGAGCCCAACAGTTTGAGGTTGCAGTGAGCTACGATGATGCCACTGCACTCTAGCCGAGGCAACAGAACAACAACAACAAAAAATAATAATACAAATAAAAAATAGCATAATCATTTGTGATTGTGGTTTTGCCCTAGTTATTTGCCATTGGTTAAGTTACTTACCTCCCAACTGCAGTTGTCTCTTCTGTAAAATGGGGATAATAAGATCAATCTCATAGGCAGTAAAGAAAACATAAAGCTTGTTCATCTAAAGTTCTTAGCAGTATGCTAGGAGCATAGTACAGACACTCAGGCACTGTATCTTTAGGACATCAATATAAAATAGAAATTGGAAAAATTGTGACAATAAATAAAAATGTGAAAAACAAATATCCACAGAAAGCAGAACAATGGAAACCATGAGGTTTGAGGGACCTCTCAGACCTTCTAAGGATGTTTTATTACAGAAGAAAGGACCAGTATCTATATCACCCAGCCACTAAATGATGGCCTAAGTTAGACGTTCAGCTCAAAGGCACCAATTCCAGAGAATCTGCTTGGAATATCCCCAGAGTCTTAGACCATAGAATCATTAACAAAAATTACTTTTTACTGTTTTTATCATTTTGTTATTAGATGTGCACTTTCACAAAAATGTATTATAGTAGTGTCTGGATATCTTCTACGTGCCTCGCCAAGCTCCTCTCCACTCTACTCTGCCCTGTTGTTTCCAGAGGTTGCCCGACACAAATGGCACTGATCTTTCTTACTCTCACTTAGCCATTAGGGGGCACTGGCAGGAGTGGGAAGAAAGTAACAATGTTTATTCCTGCAGTTCTTAACTGATCAAGCAGTAACTATTTTCTATTCTAGTCCAAGGTTTCCATTGGGTAGTCCTCTCCTACAGCATTCTTGGTTCCATTAAAGTTGTACTTCCTGTCACCATTTAGGCCAAGAAGTGGTAATGGTTCCCCATTGCTGCTAGCTGCAGGTTGCCTCAACAGCCCTTATCTATGTCCCTTAACCCCACCCACACCTCTGAACACTACAGTTGTGTTTCAGAGCTCTCAAGGGTACCCACATTTGTGGATCCTCAAGTCCGTTATGTAAAATGGCATAGTATTTGCATATAACCTATGTCCATGTGCCTGTATATTTTAAATCATCTCTAGATTACTTATAATACTTGATAAGACATAAATGCTACGTAAATAGTTGTCATACTATGTTTTTATTTGCAAATGCTATGTAAATAGTTATACTATATTTTTATTTGTAAAAGCTACATAAATGATACTATTTTTTATTGCTGTTTTTATTAGTTTTTTTTTCCATGAATATTTCAATCCATGGGTGGTTAATCCATGGACATGAAATCTACAGAAGGCCAACTGTACTACTATTTGATCTTTAATCACCCTGATTAAATGCACCATCTGTTTCCTATGAGGCTCCTGATTAAAAGCCTTACAAACAAAAAACAAAACCCTATTTGAATGTAAAAAGAAAAAATTCTTCTCATTCTTGTAGTTCTTTCTTTTACTATTTATCTGTGTATTTCTAATTAATTTGCTAATATCATTCTTTATCTATTGGCCACTATTCTTTAACTTCCTATCAAGTCAATGACACTTAGCTCTTCTGTATCTCTCTATTCCCAATATTATTAGAACCCAATATTTTTCCTTAAATAAGATTGTTGAATGGTAAGATAACCTTTGTTCTTTTTTTTTTTTTTTTTTTTTGTAGAGACAGAGTCTCAGTACCGCCCTCGGGTAGAGTGCCGTGGCATCACACGGCTCACAGCAACCTCTAACTCTTGGGCTTACACGATTCTCTTGCCTCAGCCTCCCGAGCAGCTGGGACTACAGGTGCCCGCCACAACGCCCGGCTATTTTTTTGTTGCAGTTTGGCCGGGGCTGGGTTTGAACCCGCCACCCTCGGCATATGGGGCCGGCGCCGTACTCACTGAGCCACAGGCGCCGCCCGATAACCTTTGTTCTTAAATAGGATGATACTTTATTATAAAGATGTTTGTTAAAACTAAAACCACAAAGAGATAGATATCACCTTACCTCTGTCAGAATGGCTATTATATTAAAAAGTCAAAAAACAATAGATGCTGGCATGGATACAGACAGAAAGGAACATTTATATACTGCTGGTGGGATTGCAAATTAGTTTACCTCTGTGGAAAACAGCAATGGAGATTCTTCAAAGAAATAAAATAGATTTACCATTTAACCCAGCAATCCCACTATTAGGTATCTACCCAAAGGAAAATAAGTCATTTTATCAAAAAAAGACACCTATACTCAAATGTTTATTGTAACATAATTCGCAGTTGCCAAAATGTGGCATCAACCTAAGTGCCCATCAATTCTTCAGTGGATTAACATGTGGCATGTGCATACCATGGAGTACTACTCAGCCATCAAAATAAATGAATTAATCTCCTTTGCAGTAATTCATGAATTGGAGACCATTATCCTAGATGAAATTTCTCAGGAATGGAAAAGCAAATATGTGTACTCTCTAACAAGTTGAACTAATTGATGGGCACATAGGAAAGTAAAAGTCATTGGAAATCAAGAAGGAAAGTGGAGAAGAGGAGAGGCTAAAAATCTACCTAATGGGTACAGTGAACACTATTCAGGTGATGGGCACACTAATAGCTCTGACTCAAGTATGGTGTCCAAAGCCATCCATGTCCAGTTCACCCGAGTTTTGTCCTCTCCTCTTCAGACGTCATGTCCTTCACTACTCGTTCCACCACTTTCTCCAGCAATTACCAGTCCCTGGGCTCAGTCCAGGCGCCTAGCTACAGGGTCTGGCCTGCCAGCAGCGCAGCCAGTGTCTATGCAGGCACCAGGGCTCGGGCTCCGAGATCTCCGTGTCCTGCTCTACCAGCTTCTGGGGTGGCTAGAGGTCCCGGAGCCTGGCCACGGGGATGGCCAGGGTTCTAGCATGAATAGGGGGCATCCAGACGGAGAAGGAGACCATGCAAGAACTGAACGACCGCCTGGCCTCCTACCTGGACAGAGTGAGGAACCTGGAGATGGATAATCGGAGGCTGAAGAGCAAAATCTGGGAACACCTGGAGAAGGGGCCCCAGGTCAGAGACTGGGAGCATTACTTCAAGACCATTGAGGACCTGGGGGCTTAGACCTTTGCAAATTCTGTGGACAATGCCCGCATCATTCTGCAGATTGACAATGCCCGTCTTGCTGCTGATGACTTTAGAATCAAGTATGGGACAGAGCTGGCCATGCGCCAGTCTGTGGAGAGCGACATCCATGGGCTCCGCAAGGTCATTGATGACACCAATGTCACTCGATTGCAGCTGGTGTCAGAGATCGAGGCCCTCAAGGAGGAACTGCTCTTCATGAAGAACCACCAGGGAAGTAAAAGTCCTACAAGCCCAGATTGCCAGCCCTGTGTTGACTATGGAGGTAGATGCTCCCAAATCCCAGGACCTGAGCAGGATCATGGCAGACATGCCGGCCCAGTATGACCAGCTGGCTCGGAAGAACCAAGAAGAGCTGGCCAAGAGCTGGTCCCAGCAGACTGAGGATAGCACCTCAGTGGTCACCTTACAGTTTGCTGAGGTTGGAGCTGTTAAGACAATGCTCACAGAGCTGACGCGTACAGTCCAGTCCTTTGAGATGGAACTGGACTCCATGAGAAATCAGAAGTCCAGGTTGGAGGACAGCCTGGGGGAGGTGGAGGCCTGCTACGCCATGCAGATGAAGCAACTCCATGGAGTCCTGCTGCATTTGGAGTCAGAGCTGGCACAGACCCAGCAGAGGGGCAGTGCTAGGCCCAAAAGTATGAGGCACTGCTGAAGATCAAGGTCAAGATAGAGGCTGAGATCGACACCTACCACCGCCTGCTGGAAGACGGGGAGGACTTCAATCTTGGTGATGCCCTGGACAGCAGCAACTCCATGCAAACCATCCAAAAGACCGCCACCCGCAGGATAGTGGACAGCAAAGTGGTGTCTGAGACCAACGACACCAAAGTTCTAAGACACTGAGGCAGTAAGAGCAGCATGCCTTTATACTAATAAAGAGTTCAGAGGTCATTGGAAAAAACAAAAGCCATCCACGTAACAAAAACATTTATGTCCCCTTAATATTTTGAAATAAAAAAGATGTCTGCTATTCCTAAATTAATTTATAATGTAATGACATCTCAATAAAATACCAACAACTTTTTTATAATGCCCAGGAAACTGATATTAAACTTCATATAAGAAAAACAAACATGCAAGAATAATGAGGAAGATACTAAGAATAGGAAAAAGCTACATGGGGGAATAGGCCTATCAGACATTAAAATATGTGCATATACTATAGATTTTATAATTAAGCAGTGGAGTGTGGTCATATGAATAGATAAACCAGTAGAAAAGAAAGACCAGAAACAGAATCAAATACCTAAGAAACTTTAGTATGTGATAAAGGTGGCATCTCAAAATACCTGGGCCAAAAGACTTATAAATGTTACTGGTAACAACTAGTTAACTGTTCAGAAAAAAGGTAAAATGAGATCCATTTTAGCCACAAGAACAAATTTCAAATGAACGGAGGATCTAAATATAAATGAAGAAACCATATATATCCTATTTTAAAAATCAGTAAATTCCTCTTTAACTTGGGGGCAGGGGAGAGCTTTGTAACCTTACCTAAAATCAAAGAAAATGAAAGAAAAGATTGATGACTATGTAAAAGTAAAAACTTGTAAGAAAAAAATGCCATAAACAAAGTCAAAAGACAATTAAATCCTGGAAGAAAATATTTGCAACATGTACTACAGATAAAGGGCATATATCCCAAATATTGAAATAACTCATAAAAATTGAGAAGAAAAAAGCCCAAAACTTGATGCAATATCCAAAATACATGAGCAGAAAATGTACCACAAGATGATCCCTGAAGATATGAAAAAAATGTTACACTGAGATACCATTTCTTGCCTATCAGCTTGGCAAAATTAAAAAGTATAATCACACAATTTGTTCACAGACTGTAGGGAAACAGGCACTCTTAGTGCTGGTGGAAGACAAGCTGGTATAATCTTTATGGAAGAAAAATTCACAGTATGTATTTAAAACACACACACAGAGTGCACACATATTATTTTTCGACTTAGCAATCCCCTTCCTACAAATTTACCCTGAGGATAAACCTCCAACGATACAAAAATACATACATACAAGGTTATTCATAGCATCATTTATTTTATTATAATTCATAAAATTATAATATATTGGAAACCACTGGCATGTTCATGTATATGACATGAGTACTTTGTAGTTGCTAAAAAAATGAGAAAGACCTCTATGAACTGATACAGGATCTATTGCTAAGTGAACAAAGCAAAGAGCAACGTTACTGTAGGAAAGGAGGGGAATATGCATGCATAACATATGCACATGTTAATTTGTGCAAAAAGAAACACAGGAAAGATAAACCTGAGATTAGTAAGACTGGTTACTCTCAGGGCTTGGGTGAAAATGGGTTGGATAGAAAAGAAGGAATGGAGAAGGGATGGAATTCCTCTGAATATACCTTTTGTGTTTCACAAACTGTGGTCAACAACAAAAAGGGAAAAATAAGATCAACAAAGATAATGGGGTGGGGATTTAAAATAGAAAAAAGAGAAACAAATGAGCCAACCAAATTTCAACTGTATTAAGACAACCAAGAATGAAGGAGGAAAATAAAACTCAAGTAACTTTTTAACACTGTATTTGCATTATACACCCTTAGGCTACAGTCGAAACAACTCTTAACAATTATTAGGTAATAGTTAGAAGTCTAGTTTATAGTCATATTTTTTAAAGAGGGATGAGTCATTCTGTGTATTTTAGGATTACACAAATAAGTAAATATATTGGAAATAATGGGACCAAGTTTCCTCACTGAATGAGAGGATGAATCCTGTAATGTTTTATTGGAATTAGAAATATCAGTATGGGGCGGCGCTTGTGGCTCAATGAGGAGGGTGCTGGCCCCATATACCAAAGGTTAAGGGTTCAAACCCAGCCTCGGCCAAACTGCAACAAAAAAATAAATAGTGGGCCTTGTGGCGGGCATCTGTAGTCCCAGCTATTCGGGAGGCTGAGGCAAGGGAATCGCCTCGGCCCAAGAGCTGGAGGTTGCTGGAAGCTGTGATATCATGGCACTCAACTGAGGGCAACAGAGTGAGACTCTGGCTCTAAAAAAAAAAAAAGAAATATCAGTATGACTTCATGATTATTATTATTTTTTTGAGGCAGAGTCTCACTTTGTGCCCTCAGTAGAGTGCCCTGGCATCACAGCTCACAGAAACCTCGAACTCTTGGGCACAAGCGATCATCTTGGCTCAGCCTTCTAAGTAGCTGGGACTACAGGCATCTGGCACAGTATCTGGCTAGTTTTAGAGATCAGATCTCATTCTTGCTCAGGCTAGTCTCGAACTCCTAAGCTCAGACAATCCCCAGCCTCCCGGAGTGTTGGGATTACAGGCGTCAACCACCATGCCCAGGCTTAATCTCAGAATTTTTTTAGCACAGTACTAGAAAGATAAATATAAACAGATATAGATTTGCATGTGTGTGCATGTTTACATACATAATCTGTTATCTAGCTCCTCCAACAAAGAGGGTCTAGAAACAACAATATTTTGGTTGAAACAAGCATATTTAACATGCAGATCTTGATTCATAAATATTGTTCTCTGTTAAAAAGTACCAGGGCTCTTTGGATAAGTGGCTGATGATAGGACTGGGGCAGTAAAAGAAGAAACTCAGAATATTATCAGAAATTCACATGTGCCGGCTTGAAAGGATTCTTGCTGGCCAAATCTGGGACAATTTGAGCATCAACATATTTAATGATAGTAAACCTTTATAACACTTTGAATAAAATAAGGATCCATTAGTCTACTCAACACTGAGAGAACAAGTGGGGGAGAAGGGAAAGCTCTTCCTTACAGTAGAAAGCTAACTAATAAATATAAAAGAACTGATAAAATTAGAATCAACACTTAGCACCCATAATATTAATAATTAATCCAGGCAAGGATCAAAAATAGATACTAACACTAGTGGCTGAAATTTTGAGGGGTTAATACAGTATCTACCTGGTGACAAAAGTAACTTTACAATAAAGAAATCTGATACACACCAACACATGGCCTTAACCAAGTAAGCAAAGTTAACATCACACAATGCACAATTTCAACTGAATACAATATCACTTCTGTGGTATCACACAGGAAAGTATATACCTAAATCTAATCCTAAGGAAACATCAGATAAACCCACGTGGAAGGTCATTCTACCAAATAGCCTGTAGTCATCAACAACGTCACTGTTATGAAAAATTACTGAGGAATTGCTGATTAAAGGAGAGTAATGGGACAAGAGAACAACATGCAACAAGTGATTTAGGATTTTCTTTTGCTATAACAAATATTGACACAATTGGTGAAATCTGAATAAATCTGCATGGTTTTGATCATTGTGCTGGGGACAAATAAACTAGTTTGTTTTGATTTAGTGGTTACAAACTGTATTTAGGTAGGATGTTACTATTTGGGTAAACTGTATAAACAGTATGTGGACTTCCTTGTGTGTATATATATATAGTACTATACATGTGTAACATATAATTAGTTTTTTTTTAAATGTAGATTCCTGGGCCCCTGCATTAAGAATTTTTATTCAGGGGCGGCGCCTGTGGCTCAGTGAGCAGGGCGCCAGCCCCATATGCCAAGGGTGGCGGGTTCAAACCCAGCCCCGGCCAAACTGCAACAAAAAAAATAGCCGGGCGTTGTGGCGGGCGCCTGTAGTCCCAGCTACTCGGGAGGCTGAGGCAGGAGAATCGCCTAAGCCCAGGAGTTGGAGGTTGCTGTGAGCTGTGTGACACCACGGCACTCTACCGAGGGCAATAAAGTGAAACTCTGTCTCTACAAAAAAAAAAAAAAAAAAATTTTGATTCAGGAGCTCTTGTGGTTATGTAAATCTGTATTTTTAAAGTTCTCTTGGTGATTATGACACATAATCTAGCTTAAGAATTATCACCCACATCACAGAATAAAAATTTAGTTACTAAAGAGATAAAAAAGGTAAACATCTACGTACTTATCACCTACCTTTAACAACAAAATAAGAGGTAAAATGGAAATTCTTTGCATGCCCCTCCATCTCCTATTCCTCTTTCTTCCTTCCTAGAGGTAACATTATCCCAAATTTGGAGTTTGTTGTTCCCATGCATGTTTTTATACAATTATACCATACAAATGTACCCATATCAACAAATTTTCTGCATGTTTTCAAACTTTGTATAAATGGTAAATGGACATTTCCTTCTACAATATTACTTTTCACTCAGCATTTGTTTTGGTTTTTAATGCTGATATATGGCATATAGCCTACTTCATCCAGAAGTGAGGGGAAAAGTAATGATTCCAGAGAAAATCAATAAACATTTATTATCATTGATGTAACATATAACATTCAATTTATAGTTGTGCCACACATTTTTAAGTGTATTTTCTTACTGATGGGCATTTAGATTCCTTTGAATTTTTCACTATCACAATGCTATACTGAACAGTTATGTACACATTTCTTTGTACATACGCAAAATTTCTTTAGAGGAAAAATTGTTAGGTCAAAGAGTGTACATGTTTATTCTTAACTTTCTCTGGAGTCATCAATTTTTTGCTTTCCTCTAGATCAGTGATTTTCAACCAGTTGTGTTTCAGCACACAGGTGAGCCATGAGAGGATCTTAGGTGTGCCATGAAAATTTTTAAAGATCACTAATTATATTTTTGAAAGAAGTTCAAAGCACAGTAAATATATATATTTTTTGATCAATATAACTTACATGTGCCACAGAAGTTTAACTATAGGTCCAAGTGTACCGTGAGATAAAAAGGTTGAAAAATGCTGTTCTAGATCAGGCAATCATCCACAGAAATAGAAGAAAAGGCAGTCCATGGGCTTAAATATGTTATGTGGCAGATATGTTGAGGTGCTCTTCTGTTGACATTTTCTCAGTGAAATAGAAAAAAGGTTATCAGCTGGGGGGCGGGGGGGCAATTAGAGGTGTGAAGAGAAATGAGGTAAGAAATAGCCATCTAGGAGAATGACTGCCAGCTAAGACTCAAAGCCTGATCTTCAGCTTTACTAGATTTTGACACACTGTTTTTCAGAGTAATGTACTAGAGTACTCGCGCCAGCAGTGGATGACTATTTCTGATGCTATACACATTCAACAATACCGCTCATCATCAGAATTTTAACATTTCTGTAAATTGGATGATTGCGAATAGTTTTAATTTCTCCAGTTACTCGTGAGTTGAGCTTGAGTTTAATGTTGTGAATTAGCCCATTCATATTCTTTGCCCATTCTTATAATGGTTGTCTTTTTCTAATTGATTTGTAAGATCTCTTTATGCTGTTTGGATAACACATCAGTGTTTGCATTGTAACTACAAATATTTTCACTGTTGAGCCCATGACTATTATTGCTTTCTTGTATGACCACGTGTTTTTCCTGGAGTTAATGATTCCTTGTTTTCCCATTTGCCCGGCTCTCCATACATCTGTGATTACATTTTTCCAAATACTCCAACTCGCCTACCATCCTATCAGAAATAATTACCATGCACTCATACACAAGTCCCTTTTTTGGTTGCAATATTGTTCCTTGAAGACCTTACTTGGAGCCATCTGGCCTCTTGCTCCAATCTGTGCTGGTTGCTCCTTGGATGGCTGCATGGCAGGCCTTCTGGGTTTGTAATTAATCCTCTCCTGTGTTGGATTCCGTATTTCCTAAATCCCATCTCGTCGTCTTCCTTGGTTTTGCTTGTACTTATCTCCCAATAGCTTCTCCCCCATGGCATGTCTGAATCCTTGGTCATCTCTTTAATTTATGGGTCTCACTAGGTTTAGAATTCCAGATTGAAGATATTTTCTACTCAGCTGTAAGTATTGCTCTACTGCCTCCTAGCTTCCTTTATGTCTTAGAAAAATGTATTTCCACTCTTTTTTCAACTCCTTTGTGATCTGGTTTTTCCCAGATGCCTTTTATAATTTGATTGAATTCAAAATTTCAGGGTGATGTTCTTTTTCTCTAACTCTTTTGTTATTCACTGTGCTAGGCCTTCTATAAACTCCTTTGATCTGGAAATCTGTCTTTGATTCTGGGAACTTTTTGTTTTGTTTTGTTTTGTTTTTTTGGCCGGGGCTGGGTTTGAACCCACCACCTCCGGCATATGGAACCGGCACTCTACTCCTTGAGCCACAGGCGCCACCCGGGAACTTTTTTTTTGTACATTATTTCTTTTGCACTTTTTTCCTCAAACTTATTTCTGAATCAACATTTGGATGTGATTTCATGTGGAGCAGATAATTATTTATGCCTCTGTGCCTTTGCACATATTATTCCTTCTTCCTAGGATGTATTTCCTCTCTCACATCATCTATCCTAGCAAATTCCTACTTATTTCCCAAAACCAACATCCATTCTCTCATGATAATGATTTCCTTCTTGACCCTAGGCTGAATGGGATATCCTCCTTTCTATGCCCAGTCTATCGTGGTACCTCTAAAGCCATACTATAATCTCTTCACACATCTGCCTCCACCACTGACCGTAATCTCACTGAGGTGAGAATGATATTTATTCATTCTGTATCCTGAGAGCTTAGCAATATGTAATATCATAAATAAATGAATAAATCCAACAGAGAGAGAAAAGGTTCTCCTGCTATGTGTCAAGCACTGTGCTAGGTGCCACCACATATTTTCATTTAATCCTTTATACAAATCCCAGATAGTCACTGTTTATTCTGCAATTATTATTGTTTCATACTGGTCAAAATGGATTTAAAGAGGGAAGACAGACTTGTCCTCCCTGAATTAAACAAAAATGAGACATAATTTACATACCATAAAATCTACCCATTTAAAGTATATGTCAGTGGGTATTGTTTTTTTTCTTTATTTATATTGGCCGGGGCCAGGTTTGGACCTGGCACCTCCGGTATATGGGGCTGGCGTCCTTCTCCTTTGAGCCACAGAAGCCGCCCGTCAGTGGTTTTTAATGTTCACAAAATTGTACAACTATTACCACCACTTTAAAAAAAAATCTTCTTATCTTGTATGAGTGCTATGCGTATCTATCCTGAGGCCAAGTCAAAGGAAGAGTTAGTTTACCAAGGGAAGAAATGCATTCCAGGGAAAAGGGAGCACAGGGTATACAAGGGGGCAGAGTTCAGAGATCATCCAGTATTTGGAAAATTCACTGAAGGAAGGCTAAAGTTTATGGTGAAGAAATGGTCAGTTTTATATTTTATCATAAGACTCAGAGAGGTGAAGTAACTCAACTAAATTCAGACAATTCTCTTATGCCACTCAAGAAAAGGGGCATTGCCCTATCACCAAAGTAGTCCTGATGCACAGGTAGATACTGGCAGGACCTTCTCAGAATTGCCCCAGCCTTCCAGCAAATAGGCTTCATTTTCATTTTAATTCCTCCTATTAGCTAGAAACATTGGTTTTACTGACCACCATTATCATTGGAGCAAAAAACATTTCCACTCCAGTTTTGCAGACTTAAAAAGTTAATGCCACAACGGTGATGCCATCAAAAAGTGTGACTGTTCAACAACAGTAATATTTTGGTCATAAAAATCCAAAATGAAGGGCAGTGCCTATGGCTCGGGGAGTAGGGCACCACCCCCATATACTGAGGGTGGCAGGTTCAAACCCAGCCTTGGCCAAACTGCAACAAAAAAATAGCTAGGCGTTGTAGTGGGCACCTGTGGTTCCAGCTACTCGGGAGGCTGAAGCAGTAAGCCTAAGAGCTGGAGGTTGCTGTGAGCAGTGAGGCCACAGCTCTCTACTGATGGTGACAAAATGAGAATCTGTCTCTAAAAAAAAAAAAAAAAAAAATCTAAAATGAAGATTTAATACCTCGTGGGCTCTTTATTAGGCTAAATAATGTTCTCTAGGTGTGTTTCAAGCCTTCTGTATGATCATGAAGAAATTCTGCTGCTTTCCTGGGCTTTAGTTTTCCTACCTGCAAAGGGAGATGAAGAAATCTTATCCAGGCTTGGCACCTGTAGCTCAAGCTGCTAAGGCGTCAGCCACATATACTAGAGCTGGTGGGTTCAAACCCAGCCCAAGCCTGCCAAACAACAATGACAACCACAACCAAAAAATAGCTGGGTGTTGTGGCAGGCGCCTGTAGTCCCAGCTACTTGGGAGGCCTGAGGCAAGAGAATCGCTTAAGCCCAGGAGTTGGAGGTTGCTGTGAGCTGTGATGCCACAGCACTCTACCCAGGGTGACAGCTTGAGGCTCTGACTCAAAAAAAAAAAAAAAAATCTTAACCAGACACCTCACTATATTGTCCTGACCAAAAGATCACCGGGAAACCATGAGGATCTGTACTGTCTCTGAAACTCTTGAGGAAAAGGCTTTTCCATGCTTTAAAAAGTAATGCGCCCGCTGTAAGAACTTCTCCAAATGTTTGACCTACAATTTTGGCTTACAAGGCTTAAATTGAGTCCCCATCAATCAAGAACTCCAACTGATCTCCATGTCAGCTTTCTGGGAAGGGATAAGCAGGGGAACTCAAAACAGGCAGAAAAAAAGTTCTTTCAAAAAGGAGCAAATGGCTTCTGGATCCCTGGCTTTGCATTTTGAGGCCATCCTCTATTTCTACTGTCTTCCAAGGTCCTGGACCCCTTCTCTATCATTTGAAAAGGGAACTCTGCATTCTCAAGTTAAGGAACTGAGGTGTTGCAAACCCAAATGTGAGGAGGAAAGGCATCCTCCATCACACTTACCATCCTCCATCATACTTACCATTCAAGCTCTCCTTTTGCAACACCACTGTTTATAAAACACTAGCAGGACATAAGACACAAACTACAGCAATGCACAAGTATTTCTCAGAAAAAAGCTTGAACGTGACTGGTTAAACAGAGTAACAAGGGTTCACCAGAAGCCACCTCTACCAAGAATCTGAAGATTATATCTGCTGCCCACTAAAGCACCCATATTAAAATATTTTTGGTTTTACAGTAGAACCAAATAATTGATGTGTGTGAAAATACTATGCAACAAAAAAGTTTTACAAACGTTTGGAGAGGAATGAGGCCAACGTGTTTCTCTTTTACAACATATAACTGTGAATGACTGTAAATAAGCAAACCTGCTGTTCTATAATACAAGGTGACCATACCAATCATGGGAATGTGTGTAAATAACGTGAAGATAAATTAGCAACCAGTCTGCTGAAATTATATACACACAAGTCACTTGCATTTGTAATTCTCTACTACATTTTAGTAGGGAAGCATTTATAACTAGTTTACGTATTAGTTTGGGTAACAATGGTAAAGTTCATTCCCAAGTTGGAGCAGTAAAATCCAATTTCCTTTTCTAGAGAGGAAGAAATATGTGAATAATTGAGACAAAGGCCAGAATAAAAATAACTGCAAATATCTAGGTGAGTATGGTTAATTATTTAAGAAGTTCTCCCTCCTCAAAACAAAGTATTGTAAAGCTGAAGTGTTCCTGGGGGGGGGGAAGGAAACATGAAGTATGTGTCCACTGTGTGTCAACACACTACTCAGTTGCCCTTCATGTAGTTTTCACAACAGCCCTGCAAGGGTTGGTTGTTTTATCACCTTTTTATAGATGAAAAGCTTAGGGCCAGGGATGCTGGAACATCTCAGGCAAGACAGTTGGGAGCACAGAGGCGGAAGTCCTGAGTCCTGAGCAAGTAGGCTTTCTATTTTACAGTGTTTCCCAGACAAAAATCACCTTGGGAGTATTTGCAGAAAATGTAATATCTAGCACGCCGCGATCCTTTACCCCTCGATCCCCCTGTCAACAGGAATGTTTGGGGAAAAAAAAACTACTTCATGAACCAGCCAGAAGACCCGAATCTGTTCCACTTCTACATTCGTGGTTTCTCCAAGAGATATGCCGCACATCCTCAAAGCCCTCACAAACCATCGATTCTTCTAAAGTCCCCACAAGTCCAGAGCTTGGAATCTTCTTCTGCCCCTTCACCTCTGAATCCTGCCATTTTCCTATTTTCTCCTTCTTATAGACTTTCATTTCCTGGCTGGGACCAGGCTCTAACCACCAGGCTTCCAGCTGGGCCCCGGAACTCGCAGCCTGCTCCAGCCTGTCTGGCTCCTTCCCGAGCCCCTCGGCTCCGGACTGCTCTCATCCCAACCCTGCCTCTTCCGTCAGTCACGTTGTTTCCTCCGCTTGGAAGGACCTCTTTCCTCTTCGGGCCCTTCCCAAAGCTAGGGGAACTCCTACACAGCCTGCGCTCCTCCGCTTCCAGCCACCCGGGCTCTGGAACCGAACCCGGTCACGCAGCCTGGCGGCAAGCATCCGTCCCTCCGCCGCTGCCCCACCCAGGCGCTCAGGCTCCGCCGCTGCCAATACCCCTACCCTCTCCGCGTTCGCTTCCCCACCCGCCACCTGGCTTTGCAGCGGCTGCCCGGGAAGCCCTCGGCACTTCCCAGAATAGAGAGCAGCTGCCAACGTCCGGCAGCCGGCCGCCGCAGGGTTCCGGGCGCGCGGGGTCTGGCGAAGAGGGCACGACTCCGCTCTGCCCTTCCGCCTTCCTTCACTGGTCGGGAAACTGAGGCCCAGGGCCGGGAACAACTTATCCGGACGCAGAGTCCGTGGGGGCCCGGCCGGCCGCGGGCCCTAGGCGTCCGGAGTCCCATCCGCGACCCCTTGACCACACGCGCCGCCGGGTCATCTCGGAGAGCGTGGCGCAGAGCTGGTCTCTCAGCGAGCGCACCGCCCGGGAACGCGCAGGGCGCCAGCCTGGGCCAAGTCGCCGCGAAAGTTGTTGTTTCCCAGCCTGCCCTCGCCTCTCACCTCCGAGACACACCTTCCCGCTCGCCCTAGCAGCAGCGCACTCACATCCGGTCCACCTTGCGCACACCCCTCTCCCTCCCACGCCTACAGCTCCCAGCCGCTCCCCCGCGCCCCCTCGCGCGCTCCCACTCGCACTCGGGGAGCGTCTTCCCCGCCGCGCAGCTTGCCAGGCTTCGGCAGCGCGCCTGCTCGGGGTTCCGGCACCCGGAGCCCCAGCCCGGGACCGCGACCCGCTTCCGCCCGCCGGGCGCCGGGCAGGAGCCCGGGTGGCCGAGCCGGGCGCTCGGAGCGCGGGGGGCGCAAGGCGGGGAGGGGGCGCTCTCTTGCTCACTCTCGGCTGCGCACACGCCCGTACAAACTCTCACACAGAAACAC
Organism: Nycticebus coucang; assembly: GCF_027406575.1. Classification (NCBI taxonomy): domain Eukaryota; kingdom Metazoa; phylum Chordata; class Mammalia; order Primates; family Lorisidae; genus Nycticebus; species Nycticebus coucang. Next base: position 88,153,339 of record NC_069795.1, read on the forward strand.
GCGGGGTGCGCTGCCGCCGCCCGCCGCTGCTCCTCCTCCCGCCACCGCCTAGAGCAGAGAGGAAGGCAGAGAGAGCGCTTTGTCCGCGCGCCGCCGCCCGGCCCGGGACTCTGCCCCGAGGAGGCAGCCGCTCGGAATCCCCGCCTCCGCCTCTGCCCCCGGGCGGGCCGGGCAGGCCGCGGTGGGGGGAGCCAGGCTGAGGGTGGGGGTGGGTGGCGGGCGGGCGGAGGGCGGGGGGGGGGCGGTGGCGGAGGAGGAGAGACTAGGGCAGCGGAGGAGGCGAGGAGCGCCGGGTACCGGGCCGGGGGAGCCGCGGGCTCTCGGGGAAGAGACGGATGATGAACAAGCTTTACATCGGGAACCTGAGCCCTGCAGTCACCGCCGACGACCTCCGCCAGCTCTTCGGGGACAGGAAACTGCCTCTGGCGGGACAGGTCCTGCTCAAGTCCGGCTACGCCTTCGTGGACTACCCTGATCAGAACTGGGCCATCCGCGCCATCGAGACCCTCTCGGGTGAGCACTCAGCGCTGCCTCCTCCCCCCGCCTCGCCCGCTCCGGCTGGGACGGCGCCTGCAGGGAGGCCGAGCCCGGCGGGCGGCGCCCGGCGGCGGCTCCCGCGCCCGCACGCTCACTTCCACGCACCGGACCCTCAACTCTCGCCGCCGTACCCCTCCCCCACAGCTCCAGACTCACCTCTTGCCCTCGGGGCAGCAGCCGTGGGCGCCCCCCGGGCTGCTCTGAGTGTCCCCGAGGCTTGCTTGCTCTTTGGGGACTCCCCTGGCTCCCCGGTGCCCCGAGCTGCCCTCGGGAGCTCCCCACCCCCACCCTTTCAGAGTCCCCTGTCCTCCCCCTTTCCCTGACCTTCTTGTCACCCCCTTTGTCAAGGACCCCTTCCCTCAAATCCAGCATCATCTTCCTCCCCTGGCCATACCTTCGCTCTTATGGTGCCTCGTGCCCAGGACCTCTGCCCTCTGGCGTCCCCGGAGCCGTACTCCTTTCGAGCCCACTCCCCACCTCGCCCCACGGTTCCCCACTTTCGCACACCCTCGGCGCCACTCTGACGATCCCCTCCGAGGGTCCTCTAACCCCAGTTCTCGCACGACGGCACATCTCCCTCGGTCCTCTTCCGAACCTCAGTCCCTTCTCTCTGGTTTCTCAAGCGCTCCTATTTTTCTCTGAATTTTTTGTCCGATTTTATTGAGAAGAACTCGGGGCTGGGGGCTTTCCGCCGCCCGTCCCCACGCCTCCCGCTTGGCCAGAAGCACCTTTTTACGAGGTGCCCTGTCTCAACTCGGTGGGGGCCCGGGCTGAGGACCGGGAAAGAGGCGACCGGGGGGCCCGCGAGCGCGCTGGAGCCCAGACGGGAGACGGAGAGCGACACACACACACACACTCGCGCGCGCGCACACTCCCCAACTCTCCCTCCCGCACACGCACCGCTCCGAGCTGCGCTGGCCCGCGAGGCCCGAGCCTGTGCCCCCCGAACCCGGGCCAGGAGGGAGCCCCTTCCCCACGGGCGCGTGGGGTGGGGGCGGGGCGGCGAGGCCAAGGTGACACCCAGAGGCGGGCAGGGACCGGGCTCTGGCTGCGGCGGACCTTGGGGGGCTTCGGCACGTATACTGTGGGGCATCGGGAGGGGAGGGCAGAGCGGGGAGCGCTGCGGAGTTTTCGGGTCGGGGTTTAGCGGAATGGAGAGGTGGGAGGCCGAGTGGAGCGCGGGGCCGCGCCAGCCCCGCAGCTTGAGTTTCAAATGAGCTCATCCTTTCAAATTGGCGCCGCTCTTTATTAAATTTTTTTTCCGGTAATGCCACCCACAGCTATACCTGGGGTCGGATCCGGGCTCGCACCGGTTCCACCTCGTCCTGAGGCGCGGGGTGCCCACCTTTCTTTACTCTGGGCACCAAGTTCGCCCAGCTCGAGCCGGGCGGGGGACCCCTGGAGGGCGCCCGAAGGCGGGGCCGGAGCGTGGAGTTCTGTGCGTGCCCCCCCCAGCCCCCCGCGGGTTTGATCTAAGCAAGGTTCTGAGTGCTTTAATTTCTGTTTTAAAGGTAAAGTGGAATTGCATGGGAAAATCATGGAAGTTGATTACTCAGTCTCTAAAAAGCTAAGGTAAATATACTTTGCTTAGTTTTTTTGTGTGTGTGATTGGGCTTACGTGTAAGTAAAAAACATACACTCAGCTTTTAAAAACGTGCTCTTAATGTTTGTTTTTAAAAAGACGTTTGTTAGTGGAGATAAATAGTTTAAAAGTTGCCTTTTTTACTTTCATTATATAAGGTATTTACTGTACTTGGAAAATATCTGGTGCAAGTTGGGGGTCAGTGTGGCGAACACTAGCTGTGCTCAGTTCACTGGGACCAACTTGTTTATTAAAAGCTGCCTCCCACCCCCCCAGTCCCATCCCTACCCCCAGCAGAATGACAGCAAATGCTTGTCAAGACTTCCTGTGAGATGTTACGAATAAATATTTACTCTGTCAGCTAAATTGCTTAACTAAACTTAGCAATTAATTACTTTTCTTTTTTAGGTAGTTTAATGTTGAATAATATTAATAAAATAATTCAGTACGGGGGCAGTATTTTGCATAGCATTCTAAAGAAGTAGGTTGTTTGGATTGGATGGTAGTTAAAAGCCAGACTTTTAAAAAAAGTCGCTGAGACTACTGGGTATTGCTTGTGAGCATTTTGTTGTTCTTGTTGTTGTTGCTTGTAAGAAATGTTTGCTGCTAAACAAAGATTATTGTGAAATCTATGGTTATATTTAAGTGCACTGTTGTTAATGAAGGAGTAACAAGTTTTATGGAGGCTGGATTTCTCCACAGTGATTTGCTAACACAAGAAATATCTTTCTATGAGGAGAGAATGAGGCAGAACATCTTTGTTTAAAGTTTATTGTGGACTTAAATTGGGGCTCTTTATTACTCATTCTAAATTTTTTTCTTCTTTGTGTGGTAACTTAGTTTATATCCCATTCACATACATTTCTTCACCATTAGTCATTAAGTAGCTGAATTGGAGAGGCTAAGTGAAGTTTTTGATTTACCACCTTTACAATTTGTGATAGTTCATAGTATGGTTTCTTGATTTTTGCCAGGATTGAATAGATTTTAAAACGAACTACTCTAATTTTATAAATGCTTAGATGTGTTTGTTGAAGGGATTTTTAAAAATTGTGTGGACATTTCCAGATATATATTAATTTAAGCAACAATATCTTTTGTTTGCAAATGACGCTGGCATATCAGAAAACTACTTAGAAGCAGAGTAGAACATAAAGAATTATGTGCAGTTTCATGTATAATAAGCTAGTTCTTTTCTCTGTTGGAAAAGATGCAATGTGTAACCAATTGGTTTTTAATATAGTATTCTAGATTTGTATACTTTCCTTTAATACTTTTTCATTTGAGAAATCTAAGTTGAAGCTTTCTGATATATTAAGTATTTACTGCAAGTTTAATCACTCATCTCACAACACTTGAAAGCTTGGTGAATATATTGAACTATGTTTGAAAAAGCACTAAAATATTCAATGAACTCTTGTATAAATGTCTAATTCTGTTGGCTGTATAGCTGTTATGAATCCATTTGAGGGTTATAATTAGTAAAAATCAGTAAATTTTTAACTTGGGTTAGTTGATGTCTCATTATTTCATATTGCAATGTATATTATTTTGCAATATAAGTGAAATATTAATATATCTAAAGTTAAAAATTCTTACAAAATATACTACTTCTTAACTGTTTTCTTTTAAAATGCAGAGTTTATTTGCTATTAGCTGGAATGTCACTTCAGTAATTTTGTTCTGTTTATATAAGAGTTCAGAAATAAAAGTATGCCCCAAGGTTTCAGTATAAATTAAATAAAGAGCAATCTAGGATTTATACAACCTTATTTAGTACATGATTTCTTTGAACATGTGGGTGATATGAAATACCCATGAGGTAGATTAAAATGTGCTGTGTATGATTCACTACACTGAAGATATTTAACATTCCAAATGTATGCATAAGCTGCTGCTGTAGAAGTTGCATAATTTCTGATTGGATGGTTTTAATCTTTTTTTCCTTTATTAGTTTAAAATGTAGAAATTAGCTACTTGCACTGCAGGCTAAGGGAGAGATAGCTAATGACTGGTATTGTGTACTAAGATCAGACTCTTGGGATGAGGCAGCTTGTATGTTCTCATGTACTGGACACCACCACGCTGGTAGCTTACAAAAACCAGGGTGCTGTGACATTTGAAACTAAAGCTTTTATGTTATATTGTGACTGTTTTGGTGTTCTTTTGTTGTATTTCTGTGAAAATTAACAAGTTGTAAGTAAATTAGTCAGTGTTAAGTCAATTCTATATGTGGTTTTTGTATTGGTTGAAGTGAAAATGTGAAGAAAACAGTTCATCCTCATTACTTGCTTACTTAAAAATCATTCAGCAATTGAGCACTAGTTTTCTTTATGGTGTACTGATTTGATTTCTCAAGAATCAGTTTGATGTCTATAGCCCAAATACATTTTTTAAAGCTAATGATAGTTTGGGAGGAGATGTTTTTATCTTGAGTTAGGAAATTATTGGCATGCTGTGTGCTTACCAATTGGATCTTTTGTTAAATATTCTAGCATCATTTTATATGTGCTATTGTAGTAGACAGGCTAGATACCGTTATTTTCTTAGGGTCATCACTAATAGAAAACTTTTCTTTTTTGCCACATGGGTTTCATTCTTATTAAATGCAAATTACTGTAATGTGAGCCATGCACAAAGCATTTATTAATATTTCTTTTACTTTCTAAGTTGGTTTCAGGCTCTGTTGAATAAAAATCCTTGATCTTTTTTTTTTCTATTCACATTTCTTGATAGTATATATGGTCAAAGGTTCATTAAAGAGAAAAAAACTGGTAAGCTTCAGAATGCTGGCAAAAGTTGTATGAATTTCCTTGACAGAAATTTCATTTTGGTGTTGATTTAAAAATTATGTAATAGATACACACACACATTGCATAAATTGTTTTGAGCTAAGATATATGCTAACTTGAATGTGTTTTTGTATCTAAAGTTGAATAATTCTGTGAGAAACAAAACTTTGAAAAATTTAATTTCTGCCCACTTCTAGGAAGTAACTAAGTGGTACTAGATATTCTTCCACTGGGATGGTGTGAATACGATGAGATAGTGTAGGAAAAAGCTATGAATTTGTCTTTCATGAGTTAAAAATCAGTAATTGTGTTCTCTCCAATGCAAATGAATTTGGTCTCCTATAGGAATGTTAAAACAGTATCTCAATTGTATTTTGCTTGTATGTACTACATTGTGTATAGTCAAATTAAATACCAAAAAGGGGAAAAAAAAAACCCACCCAACCTCAAGCCCTCCCTGCAACAAAGGCTTTTGCTGCATCAATTTTTAATTTTCTAGAAACAGAAAAGACTTTATTAGGTTAAAATCATACGGTGGCCTTCTATTTTAAGAACCTGTTGAATTGGAAATTAAAACCTGGGTTTAATTATATAGATTTCATGTGTGGATATAATATATATTAATACAAAATATATGACATCACTATTAGGTTGCTTTTGATTTGGCTTTGGAGTTGGACTTTTAGTTTCTCATTTAAAAAAAGGTTATTAATTTTTTCATACGGTTCTTGGTAATACCATAGAGCATTATACATTGTTGTGACTTCTGAGAGATGAATATTAGAGTTAAAACGGAAACAGTAAAGAAAAAAATTAATTGATAATTTAAATGATGATGTAAGTTTAAAATTCTAGTTTACATTTTTAAAAGACAGCTCATTTGATATTTTTGTATCATTAAATATTAAAATCAGTGAAATCTACAAATCAGGTTTTGTTTTGCTTGATTTTCCAAGTTACCAAATATATATCAATTTTAAATTGTAGTGTAACAATTTATAAAAGTATTTAATGGCTAAACACTTGCACATTTATTCTAAAAGGTGGTTTGGTGATATGTGGTATTGTCCTTTTTAATAATAATAATAATGTTTCCTTATACTTATAGCTGGGTATAAGATGACCAATAAGAGATAGTCTGAGAGTTTTGTTTTTTTATTATGTTAACCTGAGATATCACTTAGTAGAGAGAAAATGAAAGGAGATCAGTAATATTTGTACAAAGCCTTTTGTGCATAATGATCTAAAGAGTAATATATTTTCTTTAAGAGGAAATGCTTTTAACTTTTAAAATATTTCTTTAAAAAGACATTAGAAGATTTAGAACTAGTTGGGTATCAAAAGTAGTATTTCTCTATTATTTTGAGTAAACAAATATGGCTTTTGGGGGGGGAGATTGCTCTATATTTTTAAGTATTGGATGGTGGAAACGTACATGATGTTAAATTGTACATAGTAGGATAGTAAGTTGGGCACATTTATTAGAAGTCCTCAAAGCTATGAAAAACAGATTTCTACAGGAGCTATTTATACATAGTTGATACTTTCAAACTTTATAAATATTTGCTGTCTACAGCTGAATCATTCTTCTAGGTCTGTTAATGAAACCCTCAAGATGAGTAATTGGTCAGAGTTGCTAGAGAATATTATTTGAGCTGTTTCATTTCTGATGGGGTGTGTGCAAGTTTGTGTCTGTATTTTGGGGAGAGGGACAGTAGTTACAGACGTGTGGTTTCAAGAGTAGAACAGGAGCAGACATTTAATTGACCAGTAGTTGCTGTGAATGTCAGTCCTGAAAAGACTAATGAACATTGCTAGGTGATTGAAACTTGTGGCAAAGGAATCAAGTGCAATGGTATTTGCTTTGAGTGATGTATAACTCTTGTAGGTGATGGAAGCACAAGCACCTGCAGTGACTTTTTCAGTGAGCATGGTACTAAAAGGATCATCCAGTACAAAACTACTCTTCATCTTTTTGGCTTGGATGTCCCCTCTCACAACTGATTCTGTGAAGGCTTTGGTACCACTTTTTAAGTATTAGAAAATTTAGGATTTGAAATGTGCATTTTCATTTAGAAATTCTATACTTTGAAAGGCAGTATAGCATTTTGCCTGAAAAAAAAAAATACTCTAAATGAATCAATGTCATTAGGAGAATATTGGCTGTTTAAAAAGTTGAATTATAAATTTCAAAATACATTTTTAAAAATTATATTTAAATACTGTGTTAAATTGTTTTCAGTGTTTTTAATTGATGTTAGAGAGTAGTGGGGCATGGCTAAACCAATTTTTAAAAAATTGAAGCTCTAAAACTTTTAGTCAAAAGCATAATCTCTCAACAGCTATCTTCTTAACTGAGGGATGGAAGAGTTCTCGTGTAACAAAATATGCCCAAATAATTCATTAGTCAAGTTTTTTCCTTCTTACACTCAAATTCAAGTTCAGATTAGAATAGTCATTTAAAACAATATTATTGAACAAGTAATAGCAAATAAACAACAAACACTTTCCAGTAAAGATATGTCTTTCTCCTATTTATCACCATTAAAACATTTTAAATCTTTTACTTTATAATTTGAATTCATGCTCAGAAACTTATAATTTTCATTTGGTGGCATAGACTGTATGGGTTCTATTTTGGGTAGCAAAATTGCAGAGTGCTCAGAGCATTATTTTTAAGGTTTTACTTTTCCTGTTTTGATCATGGACTTTAGTCTGGTATCTCCATAAAATAGTGAAGAAAATTATTTCTTTTTAGAAAACTTCCAATTCTGTTTATTGGCTGCCAAAGAGGAGGGGGGAATACAATAACTATTTCTTTAATTTGCTTTAGAGTTTGATGACATATTAAGATAAAATAAGTAGACCAGCAAAAGTGGATGCTTTTGCATTAATAAGAGGCAATCAAATCCAAAAACTAACCCTGTTCATTTAATAGTTATATTTCTCCTCTTCCCAAGCCTCTGGTTTTCACTAAATAATGAGGGTGCATTTTTGAGATACATTTTCTTTGTTTATCCAGGTTTTCCTGATTATTTATCTGTTCTGCACCTTATTTCTTAAAATTAGAACATTTAATTAGCATTTTCCCATTCTGTTTAATATCAAAGATATTTCACAAATTAAATATTTTAATAAGTCCAATAAATGAAAATTAAAAATTCCAATGCATGTTTTCAAATTTCTAATATTTACCCATATCATGAGATATGTATGCTAATGACCAGGAAAACTATGGATTGTTGCAATTAGAATGACATTTTCAGTTTTTCTTACTGTCATATAATTAATATGTTTCCAAGGTATGAATTTGCCTTAATGAGAAGCTTGAATTTTTTAATTTTTATTTTAAATGTTATCATAAAGGTTGTTTCATAACTCCATGTGTTGATATGTAAATAATACTGGTAGCACTATCCCAGGGAGATGTATTTTTTATGCCCATATCATACATGCATATAGTATGGTGCTGTTCTAGCCTCTTCCACATAATATTTCATTTATTCCAAATAATAATTTTAAGAAGAAGATAGGACAACTGATATTTTCCCTTTTTTCAGATAAAGAAACTTAGTCTTAGAGAAGTTTAATAATTTGCCTAAAGCCACATGACTATTAAGAAGTAGAGATAGAATCCACATCTTCTGACTCGTACTTCAACCTTCATTTAATTTTTTAATTAAAGCAGTCAACTGAAAGGATCAAAGAGTACTATTCAAGAATGATGGAAATACCCAAAAACAAATTTGTGAATTGACACTTTGCAGTGATCTTACATTGTCCGAATGATCTGCGCTTTGCTATAGGGTTTAAAGAAAGAGAATAATTAGAAACAAACAGGTAATTTTCAAAGCAGTGTTACCCTTTCCCATCTCCATGTTTGCCTACAGGCAGAAGTGGGGAGTATACCTAGACAGATGGTATTTTTGTTGTCATTACCTTGCTTTTTTCAGGGGTTGCATTCCTTGTGTTGTGAAATAGGACATTGCCAAAATAGACGTTTCTCTCAGCAGCTGAGCCACACAGATTAGGCAGTGAGGTATAGCCTGGGTCAAGACTGTGCCATGTGGTAAATGAAAGTGTTGCTCAGGGAATCAGTTGGGTGAGTTCTTCACAGGTTTCAGCTAGCCCACAGTGGGGAGGTCAGGACTGTGTTGTGGTTTTAGTGTTTCCCTGGTAAGGAACTGCCATCTTTCCCCAGATTGCCCCAGAGGTAGCATCTTTCTCTGCTTTACTTTCTGTACCAAATAAGGTCTTTGGCTTGTCCTGTGAGTATGGTGTGTTAAAAGGGACAGTATTCGTAAAGTTTTCAGAGTTGTTCACTAATGATAAAATCACTCAAATGTATGTTAAATAACTAAGTATGTAAAGTACAGTTCATTTCCCCTTCCTTGTAAATTGTTCCTATATTTCTCTTCTTGTTTCCTTTAAATCTTGTGGACTGTATTTATGGTGGTGGAGGAAAGGAAGCAGGAATTATGAAGTTAAAAAAAAAAAAGGTAAAAGAAAGCTATTTCCAACTTTCCAAGGATTTCTTCAAGTTAGTATAGTCAAGAGTCAGATATTGCATTTTCCATGTAATTCTGACCCAAAAGGTTGGAGAAAGGAGGAAAGGTAATTAATACTGAGTAGCTGCTATGTGTTACACACTGGACTCGGCCTTCTAGTCCTTCTATTTTATCCTCCCAACAGCCCAGAGTGAGCCTATATTTAATATAAAGACAGGGCTAGGAAGCTTAAGTCTCCAAAACAGTTCTTCCTTCCGTTGACCAAAACTGCTTCAGAGAGGCAGTGGCCATATTGTCCTTGCTGTCTTACCTAAATTGAATACAGCAATAAATAGGAACTTGTGATAATGTGTACGTAGAGTAGTTTTGTATATTATTCCTAACTCAGAATAAGATACAAAATTTGCATATATACAACAGATATGCTTAGAAAGGTAAGGGTCTAAAGTTCATTGTATCTTTAAGGTAATTGACAAAAAATGAAAAGAGTTATAATCTGAAGGAACTTTCTTGAAGTAGTCCTATATAGTAGAGACATTTGTAATTGTATTAAGAGAAAAAGGTGTTTTAAAAAAATCATCATGTTTGATATTTAAGTGTAAAAACCATATATTTATGCAATGTGGGAGGAAGGTCTATATTTTAGGCCTTGGGCCCAGATCATTTTTTTCTCAAATCCTAAAAAAACAAAAAAAAACCTTAAGCTTGTTTGTTTAGGTTCTAGAATGTTGTACAGAGTTTGGTGTGCTTTTATCTTTTATATGTATTTTTTAAAATGTCTTATGATTTAGAGAAAGGAAATAATGGAATTTTTGCAAATTACTTTTTACATAATGGTTCATCATAGGAAAATCAGAAAATTTTAAACCTTTCAACACATGAAAAGGTCAGTGAAAGTACAGAGAATAGAAAGATTGATAGGATCTTTTGGATATAATACTCAAGTATCTTACGCACTTTGACTATTTTTTTGTTTAGTAACATGGGGCAGAAGATGTAGTTTACTACCAATGAAATGAGATAAATAAGAGGTTGCTCCTAGACAGAGAAGTGATGCTTTTTTGATAAGAACATACTTTTGTAAAATTTATGCTATAAAATAATTACTTTTCTCAATCAAGAACTTCATTGAGCTTAAAGTATTACCAGAAAAGGCATTTTTGTTGCAATGCTATATCTTTCTCTTGGAAAAACAAAGGAAAAATTGAGTGATCATGCTGTGGGTAGGTTAATCTTATACTAATTTATGAAGGAGATATTTTTAAAAAGCACATGTGAGGACAAGCTATATACTTTTTACTGTGTAGAGACCTTTTACTTTAGTTTCTCCTATTCTTTGTGATTTTAACAATGCATACTTTGAAATTTCAGTGGATGTTTTTCTTCATCATTGTATGGATAAGGTTTCAAAGTGAAATGTTTGTGTCTCTTTATTTGAAGTAGTTGGATATAGATGATGAAAGCAGTTTAACAGTGGAAAAGTGCAGTTTAGCCTCTTCAATTATTAAGGGAGGGAGGGCGAAGGGGAGGGAAGAGGTGGCCATAGAGGCATAGGTGACAAAACCAAGTCGAGCAGTTCTAGCTCTCTCTCTAATTCTGGAGTATGTGGGAAAGATGAGTCCTAGATGATAGTGTTGGGAAGATAAGTGATTCCAACGGCAACAACAGGAATGGGAATCTCACACAACTTGTTCTTTGCTTTGACATTTGAAAACTCTCTGAGTATGTGGTTGGCCTGCCCCACAAAAGGTTTTGCATTTCTTTCCCTAAGGCCCTGCACTGGCCACTTCCTCTCCCTCATCCTCCATCCCCTGTGCATTTCCGTGGGGATGGCTGGGAAGGGCTGGCAGCGCATGCCTGGTGTGTAGGCCTATCTGCAGCCCCCTTGCCCTCCCAGCCGAGGGTCAGGGACGCTGGGAGGCATGTGTGTGCTTGCTCAATGTGTTGGAATGTATGGGTTCTGTGGCATAGGCTTACTCAGAATGTGCAGCCGACACACATGCTTCCATGGTGTGGAGGTCAGACTTCGTAGGCTTTTTGTAAGTGGTTGAAACTTTGGGAAGGAATTTCCCAGAGCTGAAAGTTTAGGTTCCTCCAGAAGTATAATTGTTATTCTTTGTAAAGAGAAAACATCTTTCTTATTTTTTAAACCATTGAAGGATAGAAAAAAAATTTGCCGATGCATGAATTATCTGGCCTTTCTCCTGGATCCAGCTGTACTCTTTTTCCTTTTCTCTTCGAACTGATGGTGATGTCTTCAAGTCATGGACGCTGGTTTTGTAAACTAAGCCTTTTAAAATTCCTTGAGTTGTGCCACCACTAAAGATGATGAAACCAAGGATCTTTAGAAACCAGATTTTAAGGTTGGGTATTTAAAAATGTAGAATTTATTCTCTCTTTTAAGGAATAAAGAACAAAATACTGATTGCTTAATATTTTAATTTTTTTTAGCTGTTTACTATTTTTAAAATCTTTACACAGTTTCCACAGAATATGTGAGATGACAAAGGTTCTGGTTGCTTGATAACTTGAATTAAAGAAGACAGAAATTTAGGTTTATTAAGTAGGAAAGTTGAAAAGGCATTTTTTTGGAAGGGTTATAAAGGACCAGGAATAGGTGGTTTGTTTTAGTGTAATTATTTCTACATCAGGAGAGTTTAGCCAGGAAAGAGGTAGGTTAATTGATTTGTGTAGATATTGAAATTGATTGCTGGCTTTAGTTCATATGTATCGATTGTGGTCAAGGTGCTAATACCTACCTTAAACATTTCTAGGCCAAAGTCATATCTTTTATTCCCATGACAGTATTTTTAACACTATTCTGCAGAGCCTTAGGATTCCAAGGAGATGTCAGATTTATGGGAAGAAGGAATAGATATATGTACACAGGGAAGCCTGGCTTCTTATGTGCTGTGCAATCTGAAGACCGTTGGCATTCATTGTTGTTTTATTTATGGTATTGGAGTTCAGTCTAGGATTTGGTTTAGAAATGGGATTTGCTGCTTTAAAAAAGTGTGTAAATATCCATCCTGCAATAGTATGTAGTTCTGAGTGTCGAGTTCGTTCCTTATTTAGTTCTGGCAGACCTGGCAGACCTAAACCCCTTTCTTAAGGAAGGTTGAGAGCCTGCCCTTGTCACTGGTGCATCTGCTTCCTGTGGAATGGCCTTTCATCTCCTGTCACTTTCACTTCAGTAACAAATGCTTGCTTTACCAACTGTGTGCCAGGCTACTAAATCTATGGATTTTTCTATAATCAGCATCTTAGAATGTTTGTCCTTCAGAAACTTTCCAGGGAGCTCTTTGGCCAGTGATTGCACTTTAGCTCTCACAGCGCCATCAGAGTCAACTGACGTTAAAGAGTTATGGCAGAGGGACACGAAACCCATTTGTTTGTTGAGAACCAGTTTTTACTTCAGGAAGTCCAAGCAGGTTGGTCTTCCTAGCCCTTCTTCAAGAAGAGCAGCTCTCCTTTTATCTGTTGTATATGTTAGGGTTTCGTGAGCGTGGGTGGCTTTCAAAACATTTTCAACTAGGCAAAATGGATGCCCTCAATTCAGAAACAAGACATGAGCCAGTACACTCTGATACATACTTCCTCAGTTAATCAGTCCTACATACATGATTTTTTGTTCAAAAACAGGGTATTACTTTATTTTATTTATTTATTTTGAGAGACAGAGCCTCAAGCTGTCGCCCTGGGTAGAGTGCTGTGGCATTACAGCTCACAGCGACCTCCAATTCCTGGGCTCAAGTGATTCTCCTGCCTCCGCCTCCCAAGGAGCCGGGACTACAGGCGCCTGCCACAATGTCTGGCTATTTTTTGGTTGCAGCCATCATTGTTTGGTGGGGCCTAGGCTGGATTTGCACCCTCCAGCTCAGGTGTATGTGGCTGGCACCTTAGCTACTTGAGCCACAGGTGCCGAGCCCCGGGTATTACTTTAAGACAATGAAAATACTGTTCTCTCAATGATTTCTTAACTCCATAGCCAAGGACTCTTGGGAAGTCCTGAAAGTCCTTGGAATTTGGCTTCTGTGTTGTTTAAAGAGTCCCGTGGGGTTCTGATGTCCATCCAGAGAGAGACCCCACTCAGGTCTGCTCCCTGTCCCTGTGTTCCATCACTCTAATTTCCAGCAGACTGGTCTTAAAGATGGATGATTTTGTATCATGCACCTAACTTTTGTAGTAAGATTGTTATAGGAGATCACTATATATTTTCAGGAGTCCCTGCTTAGGTGCCTGCAGGGCTGATATCTGCAGAGGACATGAGTAGGTGGTGACAAGTGGTCTAGGGAGTGCAGGAGGGACAGCTGTCCATCAGCTCCAGCCAACTGCTACCACTCAGATATGTGGGGCCAATGTAAATTGGAAGTCAAAGTGTTCTTATATTAAATTTCCAAAGTTTTAAATATTGGCTACAACTCAAAAAAATTTTAAGACACTGTGAATATCAGAACAGATACAGCTGTGCGTTAAGTCTGGCTCATAGGTTACCACTTTACAGTCTCTGCCACGTGACAATCTGCATCTTCTACATAATGTTGAAAACACTATCCATTGTGTTTAGTATCTCTTACACTTAAGCTTGTTCCTCTGAGAGGAAAAGTCCATCTCTTGATAAACTGGATGAACTAGTACATCTCTTATCTAATGATGCTAGCTATTTAAAAGCTCTAAATTTAAGTTAGGTCTCAGTTGCAGCAACCATCTTTCAGCGAGTTTTGTGGAATAATTATTTCTCCATTATAAAATACCTTATATTTTTATCTTTATGTAATAATCTTGAATGTACATGTGCTGAGTACATGGCAGTCTTTTAAGTTTATATATATATGTATAGTAGTATTTCATAATACATGTTCATAAAGAAGCCTCCATTTTCATATAGTTGGAGGAACAGGTTTCTATGTCAATCTGAATTTCCCCTTTCCAAGTAGACACTAAGCATGTATAGGTAATATTTTAAACCCTTTCCTAAGAAAACATGATTCTCTTATGTCTGGTAAACATTTTTGAAATGAGAATTTGAGTTTTGTCTGTTAAATGTGATATCAAGCGAATGGTTTTTAAAAGCATAGAGTGTCCCGGTAGTAAAATTTGATGGTGAAAAAATGGTTCTTTAAATATGTTTGAAAAGTATTTTGGTTACTGTTGGCACTTCCTTGTATTTAAGTTAAGGAAATTGAAGATCATATGGATTTTCCTTCTGGGCCCTGGGTACAGTAAATAATCATTAAGGCTAAACTAAATGAAAACTTCCAGTTGCCTACGGGACCTTTTCAAAAACCAAAATTAAAAAAAAAAAAAAAGCCAAAAACTACCCTGATATTTGGAATTAGCATTTTCAAAATGTATCTTTTTTTGTCCTGTAATTTATGCATAATGAAATAACTCATGGGCGGCGCCTGTGGCTCAGTCAGTAAGGCGCCGGCCCCATATGCCGAGGGTGGTGGGTTCAAACCCAGCCCCAGCCAAACTGCAACCAAAAAATAGCCGGGCGTTGTGGCGGGTGCCTGTAGTCCCAGCTACTCTGGAGGCTGAGGCAAGAGAATCGCTTAAGCCCAGGAGTTGGAGGTTGCTGTGAGCTGTGTGACGCCACGGCACTCTACCGAGGGCCATAAAGTGAGACTCTGTCTCTACAAAAAAAAGAAAAAAGAAATAACTCATTAGTAATCACTTTATAATGGTGAGGTAAAGCATGCATCTTGGAGAACTTAAAGCCCTACCATAGCAAATCCTTTATGGTAGGGCTTAAAAGAGGGGAGATCAGGGGTCTGGGAATTCAGGATTTTATTTGGTTTCCCTCATTTTTGATAGATCCAAATGATTCTACTAAAAAGAGCCACGTCCATTTTTTGGATTAGTCTTTTAAATTAAAAAAAATTTGAAGTTCCATGGGAGCTGGGTCTTGTCTTGGTTTTTTGTTTGTTTGTTTTAATTTCCACAGCTACATCTTGAATGCCTTGAATAGTGGAAATGGCTGCATTTTTGAATAAATTACTTAAAATTAAAGCCATAATAAGATAGCATTCATAATTTACTCTTATGTCTTTCCTTGTTTTTCTCTTATTTCTCTTCCTTTTTTTCAATCTAGAGGGGGAAAAAATAGTTGAAAATTTTTGTTCTTTTTCTTTTTTCTTTTTCAGACAGAGTCTCACTATGTCGCCCTCAGTAGAGCACCAGGGCATCACAACTCACAGCAACCTTAAACTCTTAGGCTCAAGCAAGTCTCTTGCCTCAGCCTCCCAAGTAGCTGGGACTACAGGCTCCCACCACAATGCCTGGCTATTTTTTTGTAGCAGTTGTCGTTGTTTAGCAGGCCCCGGCTGGGTTCCAACCCACCTGCCTTGGTGTACGTGGCCTGTGCCTTAACCATTGAGCTATTGGCGCTAAGCCAAAAGATTTTGTTCTTTTGTGATAGCTTTTTTAAACATTTGACTAAATCTTTTGCCACAAAGTAGAATAAAATCTCTTCATGGGCATTTTAGGTATGAAGGCTCTTTAAAACCTAAGGTGGGATGCAAAGAGCAATTGTACAGGGATGCTAAATGGACATTGGAAAGCAGAATTTTATTTTATTTATTTACTTATTTTTTTTTTTTTTTAGAGACAGAGTCTCACTTTGTTGCCCTCAGTAGAGTGCTGTGACGTCACAGCTCACAGCAACCTCCAGTTCTTGGGCTTAGGCGATTCTCTTGCCTCAGCCTCCTGAGTAGCTGGGACTACAGGTGCCTGCCACAGTGCCCGGCTATTTTTTTGTTGCAGTTTGTCCGGGGCCGGGTTCAAACCTACCACCCTTGGTATATGGGGCCGGTGCCCTACTCATTGAGCCACAGGTGCAGAATTTTAGATTTGGCAGAACCAGAATAGGTTTTGCAAATCAGTCTTTTTTTTTTTTTTTTTTTTTGAGATAGAGTCTCACTTGTAGTCCTGGGTAGAGTGTCATGGCATTACACCTCACAGCAACCTCGAACTCTTGGGCCCAAGCAATTCTCTTGTCTCAGCCTCCTGAGTAGCTGGGACTTACAAGCACCCAACACAATGCTCAACTAGTTTTAGAGATGGGGGTCTCCCTCTTGGTCAGCCTGGTCTCAAACCTGTGAGCTCAGGCAACCCATCCTCCTCAGCCTCCCAGAGTGCTAGAATTACAGGTGTGAGCCACTGCGCCCTGCCTCCCCCCTTTTTTTGTTTAAAATAAAGTAAGGACAGGTTAATTTTTAGAAGTATAAGATTCAGTATGATTACATGAAAATAGTTTAGTATTTTCATAGATAATTCTCTCAGAAACCCAAATTGCATTAAAAATCTACTGGGAATTACAGAAGAAAAAATAGAAAGCACCAAAACAGCTATTCTCTTTTTTGCACTATAATAGATGAATGCAAAAATCCAACAAACTTAAAATATGTTTGCATATAGTAAATTCTGTTTCCCGCACCCCAAGGCTCTCATTCTGTCACCCAGGCTGGAGTGCGGTGGCATCAGCATAGCTCAGATAATTTTTCTGTTTTTTGTAAAGATGGGTTCTTAGTATGTTGCCCATGCTGGTCTCAAACTCCTGGCCTCAAGTGATCCTCCCTCCTTGACCTCATAGGCCCGAGCCACTACACCCAGCAGACAGCACCTAAAGTTACTGAGGAAAAAAAAAAAAAAGACATCCAACAATGACATTTACCAGTGGACGAGGTGATTAATTCGTATATAACCAAGGAAGTGGCTGATTTTAAATTTTCATTGCAAAGCAAGATGCTGTCATATGTTCTGTGTTAGTCATCTGCTAGCACTTTAAAACAACAAACATGTATTATTTCACACATTTTCTGAGGATCAGGACTATGGCAGCAGTGTAGCTGGGTTGTTCTGGCTCATCATCTTTCAGGAGATTGTAGTTGAGCTGCTGGCTCAAACTGAAGTCATCCGAAGGCTCAGCTGTGGCTGGAAAATTGGCCCCCAAGTTTACTCATGTGGTTGTTAGCTGAAGTCCTCAATTCCTCACAGCATAGGCTTCTCTTAAGATTTGCTCACAACATGACAGCATGCTCCCGCTAGAGGGAATAGAACAAGAGAGCAAGGAAGGTACTGAGTATCATGCCCTCATTCTGCCTTATTTTGTTTGTTAGACACGAGACATTAAGTCTAGCTCATACTCTACAGGAAAGGATCACTTAAGGTGAATACAGGGAGACCAAGATTTGTAGGATCTGTGTTGATGTTTAGTTATATCAATCAAGAAAAGTCAAAGAGATACTTAATTGGGGGAATTATACTGACCAATAATAATTCTCTTATGTTAATATTTATAATTAACCTCCTAGAGTAAAACTGGAATTTCTTCTAAAACAACAGTAATAGATATTACTATGGTCATTTCATAGATTAGAGAACTGAGGCCTGTGTTTTTCCGAGTGTTTTAGGCAGGGTTACATTTTTAGCATTTAGCTTTAACTTTCTTTTTTACCTCTTTCTGTTCTTTCCCCCTTGAAGAAGAATTTCAATTACTTGACATTTCATAAAACACAACTTAATTGTTCATTTTCTGTCTTACCCAAAAGAGCTGATTTTTTGAATTTCTAATTGAAAATTTTAAAACACAGCTCTTCTAATATCAATAAAGATGGTTGTCACTTTCCTGCCAGTAGCAAGAGTCCTTTTTGCTATTTTTGTAACTGGGTGAGGTCTGATTCCTCCAGAATTGTGCCATACTGTGGTTAGCCATGGTCTACAAGAGGAAAATATATTTACTCTTCTTTAAAATCATTGGTTTTCTAAGAAATATGCCATTTACTATACCAAATATGAGTAAATCTTTCTCTGGCAAAATACAGTGGTCACTTGGATATCAGGCACAGCCAGTTCTCCCTCCAGCTAAAAATATGTTGCCTCGGGCCTTCATATCTTTGGTATTTACCTTTGTTATATACTAGAAAAATATGCAGACTTTTGTGATGTTACACAAAACTCTTTTCCTTGAAGAAATTTGATAGTGTTTTGTATTGTTTCATGTTGGTTTGGTGTCAGGGATATCCATGTTAATGTTCAGTGATTCATTCTCTATCAGCATTTTGTCAGACTCATGCAAATCTCTTGAATGTCCTAAGTTTATGTAGTATATTAATAATCATGTCTTTATATTTTTATTGAATCTCACTGCTTGCTTTATTTGCATTACATATTCCCATAACCCGTTTAACCTTTTCTCTTAAAAGTCCTGATAACATGGTAGTTAATGCGAAACGAGAAGTTATTTTGGTTGTTTCCTTTTGAATGTGTGTAGATTGAGGCTTACAGAATGTTAGAGTCCCTTAGGAGTATTTGCTCTTTACAATAGATGCTTTTTTGTTGTTTAAAATTAAATACTAAGAGTCAATATAGTACAGTATTTAGTAATTTTTTGCAGTCTCCTTTATATTTTAGTCAACCAGAACATATTTTGAGTTATCCTTTGCCCACCTCTCTCTCTTTTTGTACACTTTAAGTGGCTTATTGACCTCTCTGTAGTTTAAAATCTTGATGTTTTTTAAAAAAATAGCTGATTATATTAAACTTTTTTTATGCCTTATGTTAGAGAGAACTCTCCTAACTGCCTTCAATGGAGAGACTGAGGTTAAGATTTATTTCAAGTTTTGGGTGGCGCGTGTGGCTCAAAGGAGTAGGGCACCAACCCCATATACCGGAGGTGGCAGTTTCAAACCCAGCCCCAGCCAAAAACTGCTAAAAAAAGTTTTTATAATCTTCAAGTTTTTATAATCTTCCTGAGTTAAGAGGTTAAAGGTGAACATGAACAAGAAATTTGGTGAGCTCAGAGGATCAAATGTGATTATTGTAACTCTACAACCTTTTTTATTATTGTTGGTTTTTAAAATATTTTGACTGCCTGTGAATATGCGCCTAGAGAAACATATTTTTCCTCCGGTGACTTTTCCTCTTGGTATAATCCCACCCTGAGGGGAAAGGGAGCAAGGAAAATCAGAAGCCATGTGGTGGGCTGAACCAACTTCAGTGACTTGCTTGGCCTCCGTTTTGGTTATTCCTTCTTCATTTGCCCCTCGGTTGATTTGTTTTGGAAGTCAAGAAAGGAAGGGAACTTTTCCTACTTGTCAACCTGATGGAAGTTGTTTCTCAGCCCTCCTGTCAAAGCCAGGTAGGTGTGTCTACCTACAAAACCTCATTGCAGGAGCTTTCCACAGAGCTCCAATTACTCCCACACTCCTGTGTGTGGAGTAGCTGTCACCTATGGTTGTGAGTCTCTGGAAACATCCATATTTCCTGGATTTTCAGAAATACTTCTGGGCTAGTGAAGGTGATATTTGAACTTCTGACATTTATTACATGTGTCTAAGAGCCAAGGAGCCACATAACATGGAGTAAAAATGTTTGGGCATTTTTCATCATCAAGAGCATCAGATCTTCCTCTTTAAAACACAAGTGATATCACTTTCTCTGAAACTGGTAAACACTGTTCAATTCTTGAGGGGAGGTTATGGTATTGTATATGTTGAAGCCTCATTGATTCAGACTAGTTGGAGTAAGGGGAAGATAATGACTATTAGTAGAATGTTTGAATGGGCAGATTTTTAAAAATGTATGTGGCTTTTACTAAATATTGTAATCTCAGGAAACTAAATGTTGCTAAAAAAAAAAAAGACTTCCTGGGACTTTCTCATTAAATAGAGAAAATGATTTATATTCAGAGTATTAGTTGTATGTAAATACTTCTGAAATGTGTTTAAATAGCTTATTCTCTTGAATAGTTCAAACTCTCTTTCTCGCTCTCTCTTTTTTTTTTTTTTTTTTTTTAGAGGTAGAGTCTCATTTTGTTGCCCTTGGTAGAGTGCTGTAGTGTCACAGCTCACAGCAACCTCCAGTTCTTGGGCTTAGGCGATTCTCTTGTCCCAGCCTCCCAGGTAGCTGGGACTACAGGCACCCGCCACAATAAACTTCTCTTTTTATGATCTTGTTTTACTGATTTTTTTGTTGAATAAACACCCTTCCCCCTTTTAAAAGGAGAGGTGAATTCCAATTCTGTCCTGTTACAATTAGAATTAATGATATTTCACTAATCAGTGAACAAAATCTTGATTAATTTCAGATTTCCGGTGCCCTTGAGATACAAATAAATATCTGGGTACCATCCTATTGGGAAAAGGTTAGTATGATATCTTCATTACTTTCATTTTGACAGAAAATCATTAAAAATTCATCCATTTAAAAAAGAGTTCAATTTTAATCATGGGAGCAGTACAGCTTTATTTAATTGACAGAAAAGGAAAACATGAAACTTTGAGAATACTCATAGTTTAATAAAATGGAAATCTTTCTGTCTCTCTCTTTCTTTGAGACACAGTTTCACTTTGTCACTGTGGCATCATAGCTCACAGCAACCTCAAACTCTTGGGCTTGAGCAATCCTTTTGCCCCAGCCTCCTGAGTAGCGGGGACTACAGGTGCCCATCACAACACCCAGCTATGTTTTAGTCTCTAAGGCTTAGTCTTACTCAGGCTGGTCTCTAAGTCTTGAGTTCAAGCAGTCTGCCCATCTTGGCCTCCAGAGTGGCTAGGAACCACTGTGCCAGGCCCTCTTTCTCTCTTTTTTAAAGAGACAGTGTCTCCCTCCCTCTGTTGCCCAGGTTGGAGTGCCATGGTATAGTTGTAGCTCACTGCATCCTCAGGCTCATGGGCTGGAGCTATCTTTCTAAGTAGCTAGGACTATAGCTGTATGCTACCACACCTGGCTAATTTTTATTTATTTATTTTTTTCTAGAGGTGGGATCTTGCTATGTTGCCCAGGCTGGTCTTGAACTCCTGGGCTCATGCCATCCTCCAGCCTCGGTTTCCTAATGTGCTAGGATTACAGGCGTGAGCTGCTGCACCCGTTGAAATACTTCTGTTTTCAATATATATGTATATTTGTATGTGTGTATATATGCGTGTGTGTCTCAGGCTGTTGCCCTGGGTAGAGTGCCATGGCATCACAGCTCACAGCAACCTCAAACTCTTGGGCTTAAGTAATTCTCTTGCCTCAGCCTCCCGAGTGGCTGGGACTACAGGCACCTGCCACAAGGCCCCGCTATTTTTTTAGTTGCAGTTGTCATTGTTGTTTTAGCTGGCCCTGGCTGGGTTCAAACCCGCCAGCATTGGTGTATGTGGCCAGAAACCTACCCACTGAGCTACGGGCGCTGCCCTTTTTTCAGTAGTTTTATTTGGGAAATATTTATTGAGAAGACTCCAGTAACCACTAGTACTTTAGTTTGGGGCTAATTTAATGTTTGGTCATTTGATATTTGATTCTGGACTATCCTTTAACGGTAAAATTTAAATACATTTTAGTTTTAAAAGAACTATTAAGGGTAACCTCAGAGAGTGAGTCTGGCAGACTACATTTGTCAACAATAGGATGATAACTTCTAATAACCACCTCATAGGTAGAGGAGACTGGCTGGGAGCTGTGTGGAGGTACAGTGCCTGCAGCCTGCTAACCCTACTACATTAAGACTCCAAAGGGTGCTTGTACCTTTTATTTACACCCTGAGAATACCTTTTACTTTTCAATATTTTCTCTGTCAGGGATCTTTAGAGACCATGTAAACTTCCTTGATAATGCCTCAGTCTGGTTGGTGGTGTGTGTGAGGGATTCCCTAACCAGTTGATGATGTTGCATTTGGGTTTTTGACATTACCTGCCTGCTGGCTTTCAGTTCCCTCCACTAAATTAATTGCTGGATGGCAAATAATGTCCAAATAATTTAAAAAAATTTCTTGATACTCAGTAATGAATTCAGTAAGTCATTTCGACCTGGAAGAGCATGACTTGGCCACCTACTCTGTGTCAGCAGAGTGCAGGGACCAGAGTGTAGGTCACAGAACAAGCCAGCCTTTGGTGCCTGCTTTGATGAATTAGGCTCTGAGGAGTCTTCTCCAGTTATTGTTTCCAATTTTACAGGAACCTGGGGAAACCACTTCCTTTTAACCTTTTACCATGCCAACACCAGTTTAATATGTTACTATAATTTTGGTTAGTCAAGAACATTTTTTAAACGTCAGTGGTGTATTAAACCTGGAATGGGGATGCTACTTAGTTAATAACTGATGGTCAGAACCTGACCCCCCCTCTCTACCTGTGTGCACTCCTGTGATGTATTAGGCTTACCTTCCAGATTTTTAAAAATCATTTATTCCCAAGTATTGAGCAGGTGTTTCATGTATCTGAGGTGTTGTTATACAACTAATTGTCATAAAAAGTACAAAGGTAGATAAGCCACAGAATGGACCTTCAGTCTGGAAGTCAAATTAGTCTGTAGTTCCTAATCATTCCTATAATGTCTGGGGACAAGGTCCAGTTGCACCCTTGTGGGACAGGAAGTGAGTTGCCCTGGGTATGGTAAAATCTGTCCTGGACAATGGAAAACCAGCAGCTAAAAGGCGTTCTCCTGCCTAAAGCCTTCCCTAGGTCCTTCTGAGCCCCACCCCTTACCAACCCTGATCCCAGAGGTTGGTTGGTACTGTTACCTGAGCTGTCATGGGCTGACTGTGTAGTTTGTGTGCACAGCAGTCATGTCTGATAGTCTGTTCATTCCTCTAGGAAGAAGAGAATGATTTACTTATGGCGTGTGCCCAAAAATGCCTTGCACCAGCCATCTCATGGGAGGTGCTTACTAAGGGTTGAATTGAATTATCTAATAATTCCTGATTTAACTTTGGTATGTAAAATGCTCAGGGAATGGTGCATTCTTATAGACTAAGTTACCTGTTTTCATTGATGATAAAGGAGGTAATCCTTTCCTTTGGTCCACAGTGTTACAAACCTTTTTAAGATCTTAGACCACTCCTAAGCAAGGAGTGGTTGAATATTTTTTATTACAAAATTAATTTAGAATAACTGTGAATATTAATATTGTTCAACTAGAAGGGCAGTGGTTCTTGGACTAGCTGCATCAGCACCACCTGGGAACTTGTGAGAAATGCAGGCTTTCCACTTACCCACACGTGCTGAATCAGGCACCCAGGTTGGGCTTGTCAGTCTGTGTTTTAACAAAGCCTTTCAGTTATTGGTACACATTCAAGTCGGAGAGCAGAGTAGTAGTTCTTAACCCTGGATGAGCATTATGATTATGTGAGAACCTTTTTAAAAACTACAGCACCTGAGCCTATTCCCAGAAATTCTGGCAGGGGTCCTCAAACTGTGGCCCGCGGGCCTTATGAGGCGGTGTGATTGTATTTGTTCCCATTTTGTTTTTTTACTTCAAAATAAGATATGTGCAGTGTGCATAGGAATTTGTTCATAGTTTTTTTTTAAAACTATAGTCCGGCCCTCCGACGGTCTGAGGGACAGTGAACTGGCCCCCTGTTTAAAAAGTTTGCTCTAGGACTCTGGGGCGGCCTAGCATAGCTATTTTTTAAACTGTCTGCATGTGGTACTAATGTACAGCTCGAGCTGAGAACCACTGATGTAAGGGAACTTATTCCACATTAATCATCTGCAACTTCTTTCTCCCAAAAGTTGAATAAAAAAAAAGTTAGTTAAATTTTGCTTAATCAGGGTTTTTCTTGAACAAGGAGTCTCCACTTTCTATGACGTGGCATTAATAAAAAATCCCCCATAAAAGCAGGTGTTTTAAAGCCAGTGACATTTTCTGATAGGAACTATGTAATATTTGGGTGTTAACTTCCTGATCGAGGCCTTGGCATCATGGATGACCAATAATGTGTCATAAAATCAACGGTATAATAATTACAATAATTATAAATGTCTATAGTCATTTAAAATTATAAAATTATGTCCCAAGTCAAATAAAATCCACGTAAATGTAGTATACACCCTAGGATTATCCCCAGAGGGTCTCAGTGTTGAAGAGAAATGCATGTGGTGGCCGGGCACAGTGGCTCACACCTGTAATCCTGCACTCTGGGAAACTGAGGCAGGAGGATCCCTGGAGCTCAAAAGTTCAAGACCAGAATGATCAAGAGTAAGACATCATCTCTACTACAAAATAAAGAAAGGGAAGGGGAAGGAAGCAGATGTTGTGGCAGTCACTTGTAGTCACAGTAGTCCCAGGTACTTGGGAGGCTGAGGCAGAAGGATCCTTTGAACCAATGAGTTGGAGGCTGTTATGAGCTAGGCTGCTAAAGCCATGGTACTCGTGTGCCATGCATGGGGTCCTAGGAACACAGTTCCCTGAGTCTATTCTGTAATAAATATTAATTAACACTATTTGTTTTTACTCTTAGAATTTGGAGAGGAAAGATTTAGATGTCTCTAAAAATGTTCAAGGAAATCTTTAGTGGATGACTTTTCTTGCAGCAGACTTCCAGGAAATAAGCCTAGAGGTGGATAAAAACACTGGGACTCAATCAGTGTCTGCTATTATCAGAGGGGGTTTCTTTCCCTGCAAAGCATTTTTTTTTGGAGACAGAATTTCAGTTTCATTGCCCTCGATGGAATGTTATGGCATCATAGCTCACAGCAACCTCAAACTCCTGGGTTCAAGCAGTCCTGCTTGCCTCAGCCTCCCAAATACCTGGGACTACAGGTATGCTCTCCAACACTGGCTAGTTTTTCTCTTTTTAGTAGAGACAGGGTCTTGCTTTTGCCCAGAGTGGTCTTAAATTCCTGAGCTCAAGTAATCCACCTGCCTCAGCCCCGAGAGTGTTAGCATTACAGGTGTCAGCCACTCTGCCTGGCCCCTGACAAAGGGTCAGACCCAGGGTTTTTCCTCTTGACCTTAGTTTCTTTTCTTTTTTTTGCAGTTTTTGGCCAGGGTTGGGTTTGAACCTGCCACCTCCGGCATATGGGGCTGGCGCCCTACCCCTCTGAGCCACAGGCACCGCCTGACCTTAGTTTCTTTAAAGTTTCTGCCTATTAGCTGAAATAAAGGTGAAAGAATGAAAGCACCAGCCAACTCCAACATGAACGAAAAGCCATGAATTAATTGTTAAATCATTAGGTCTGCTTTCTAAGGATTTTCAGATGTTCTCCTTGGAGTGGCCAAGTCAGCTTGGGCTTGTGAGAGTGTGGACAAGTGATGTGGCAAAAAGAGAACCAGATCTGGGTCCGGAAGACCTGGCTCAGCCTGGCTGTGTTCCTTACCACCTATGTGGCTCTGGGTGGGCTTTCTGAGCTTTCACATTTTTTTCTGCATTGTAGTACAGACACACTCAGCTGGAAGGATTTTAAGGATTGAGTAGTAGGTTAATGTATGTCACTGTACCCAGCACAGGAAGCTTTCCATGAAGTTACTTTAAGTAGTTGAAATATTGATTGGTGACGCAAACATGGGGAATTCTATCGGTATCTTGCCTTTCTGGCCCCTGGAGTAGAAAGCATGCTTCATTGTGGATACCTACCCAGAAGTAGTTCTAGAGAAGGTAAGGGAAATAGTCCAGAGCAGTGTGTTTCTCACTTTGCAAATTCTTCTAAGATCTGCAATCTAGGTTGTTAGAAAAGGCCCAAAAATGAATGGGGTTTGGAGTATGTTGTCTGTACCTTACGAGAAGCTAATCTGCATTTTGACTCAGAATGCATTGTCAGTCATGGATCTTGATGTCAACAGCATGTTGCTCGGTAACTGAAGTATGGTTGGGACCAGACTATTGTGGCAAACTTTTCTTGGCAGGTGTACCGGCTTAATACCGAGGTCAGTGTGCGTTGGGAGTTTTATGCCAACCACTACCAGGGGTCCTCAAACTACGGCCCGTGGGCCACATGCAGCGGTGTAATTGTATTTGTTCCCGTTTTGTTTTTTTACTTCAAAATAATATATGTGCAGTGTGCATAGGAATTTGTTCATAGATTTTTTTTTAAACTATAGTCTGGCCCTCCAACGGTCTGAGGGACAGTGAATTGGCCCCCTGTTTAAAAAGTTTGAGGACCCCTGCCACGTGACTTCGCTATAACGACAGGTTTGTTGTGATCATACAGGTGCTGCACTCCTGTTTCTAAAGCAGTTGTCAAATAAATGTACTGCTAGAGAAAATTAGTGTCCACTGTGTTAAATTTAATCTCAGTGACTTTTTTTTTCTTGGTCAGGCATTCTCATTGTCTCTGGAAATCTTTTCTTTTCTTTTTTTTTTTTTTTTTGAGACCGAATCTCACGATGTTGCCCTCAGTAGAGTGCCGTAGAGTCACAGCTCACAGCAAACTCAAACTCTTGGGCTTAAGCATTCTCTTGCCTCAGCCTCCCAAGTAGCTGGGACTACAGGTGCCTGCCACAACGCTATTTTTTGTTGCAGTTGTCACTGTTGTTTAGCTGGCACGGCCTGAGTTTGAATCCGCCACCCTCAATATATATGGCTGACGCCATAACTACTATGCTACGGGTGCCGGGTCTGTCTCTGAAACTCTTTACTTCAAGAGTAAAGAGTTTTTAAGAGTTTTAACTACATTTTTTAGCTAGAGACAGTTTTTTAAGCTCTAATATGCAAACGGGATTAGAGGAAAATAAAATGACTAAAAATATTAAATATTCTCTAGTTTTTCCATAGAATCATAGAACTCAAAGAATTCATAGACCTTCAGGATTATCTGGGCCAATTTGTATATAGAAATTAATACTCAAATCAAAAAGCATTTCCAGTGTTGTGTGGGACATTAAGTTGTCCTCACTATGTTGGTGTGCTTTTTCCTCTACCACCATGCAACCTCCAAAAGATTTCTCATACAATTTTTTG
The DNA here is from genome assembly GCF_027406575.1 of Nycticebus coucang. Classification (NCBI taxonomy): domain Eukaryota; kingdom Metazoa; phylum Chordata; class Mammalia; order Primates; family Lorisidae; genus Nycticebus; species Nycticebus coucang. Next base: position 88,180,420 of record NC_069795.1, read on the forward strand.
TTTTTCAATAAAGCTAAGTTTTTTCTTTCTTTCTTTCTTTTTTTTTTTTTTTTTTTTTGAGACAGAGTCTCACTATGGTAGAGTGATGTGGAGTCACAGCTCACAGCAACCTCAGACTCTTGGTAGAGTGAAGTGGAGTCACAGCTCACAGCAACCTCAGACTCTTGGGCTTCAGTGATTCTCTTGCCTCAGCCTCCCAAGTAGCTGGGACTACAGGCACCAGCCACAGTGCCTGGCTGTTTTGTTGTTGTTGTTGCAGTTGTTTAGCTTACGCAGGCTGGGTTCGAACCCACCACCCTCAGTGTATGTGGCTGGCGCCATAACCACTATCCTACAGTCGCCGAGCCAGTAAAGCTAAGTTTAAGAACAAAACACTATTTTTCGTTTTCTTAAATGAGTCACCAACCAGGATGATTTAGTCCCTTTTTTCTTTGAGACAGAGTCTCAACTTTGTCACCCTTGGTAGAATGCTGTGGCATCATAGCTCACAGCAACCTCAAACTTCTAGACTCAAGCGATTCTCTTTCCTGAGCCTCCTGAGTAGCTGGGACTACAGGCACTAATAGCCACAATGCCTGGCTATTTTTAGAGATGGGGGACTTGCTCTTGCTCAGGCTGGTCTTGAACTCGTGAGCTCAAGCAATCTGCCCACCTCGGCCTTCCAGAGTGCTAGGATTACAGACATCAGCCACAGAGCCCGGTGATTTACTCCCTTCTTTTGAGACACATTTCAAAATAGCACTGATAAAATATGTGTGTGATCCAGCAATTTCCCAAAGAATTGAAACCAGGGACTCGGTAGTCCTACTGAATCCAACTGAAAGTTGATCTCCAATTCAAGAAGAATGGAATCAATAGCTGGCCCTGTTTGTAACCCCTTCTCCCCACCGTAATAGTTCGGTGACTTTGGGCCATGGTTGTGATCTGCATGACCATGGTGTTGAATAATTCCCGTGCCCTTATATGTTAGGGTAGCAGAATATTCTGGCTGAGATAGAGGACTGAGAACTGTGGGCTACTGATGAGCGGGTCTCATGTGGCTTGGGGGCTATCCTGCTATTAGTTCTTTGTAGGCCTATTTTTGGTGTCTTTGAGAAATGCTGATGGTGTGACCAGATACTCTCCTCTTTTGTTTGCACCTGTGTATTTTTGAGTAATAGTTGCTCTTAGTCAATCTATTTTTAACTTCTACTCTAACTCATTTGTCATGGGATAGGTCTTGGAGTTTATTTTACCTTCCTCTTCCAATCAGTCAAGAAGTAGAAAGAATACTACAGTAGAACGTCTTTAAGTTGACCACCCAAGGGATTGTAACAAACTGGTCAACTTGCAGAGGTAGTCAACATAAGGATCTAGGCCTTTTGTACTGATGCATACATATGGTGCATGTCCAGTCTATGAAAATTAGGTCAGTTAAATGTAGGGAGGTGGTCAGCTATGGAGGTTCTGCTGTATTTGAAATTGCTAATTGAATTTGGAAAATTAAATTTGCTAATTGACTGGACTCTGTCTCAATGGATAGATGAAAGAGCTTGCAGGTTTTAAAGAATCATTGTTTATATAAGCCTTTAATAACATCTATGCTGAATAAGTATGTGCATAACTTTTTTTTTAACTTTTGGTGTTAGGGACAAAGACCGATAATTAATTCCAAAATTGTTTTAGGCTTTTATTTTTATTCTGTATAGGTTGTTTGGTGGAGGGGTCATAATTTGACAGTATTTGAACCTGTTAAGTAATCATCTGCATTTTTTTTTGAGACAGAGTCTCACTTGGTCACCCTTGGTAGAGTGCTGTGGCATCTTAGTTCACAGTACCTCAAACCCTTGGGTTCAAGCAATTAATTTTTTTTTATTAAATCATAGCTGTGTACATTGATATGATCATGGGGCATCATTCACTAGCTTTACAGACCGTTTACCAAGTTTCACATATACCCTTGTAAGATGCACCGCTGGTGTAATCCCACCAATCCGCTTTCCTCTACCCACCTCCCCCCTCCCTCCCCTCCCTTTCCCCCTTCCCCCTATTCTTAGGTTGTAACTGGGTTATAGCTTTCATGTGCAAACCCTAAATTAGTTTCATAGTAGGGCTGAGTACATTGGGTACTTTTTCTTCCATTCTTGAGATACTTTACTAAGAAGAATATGTTCCAGCTCCATCCATGTAAACATGAAAGAGGTAAAGTCTCCATCTTTCTTTAAGGCTGCATAATATTCCATGGTTTCGGGTTCAAGCAATTCTCTTGCCTCAACCTCCCAGGTAACTGAGACTACAGGCGCTCACCACAGTGCCTGGCTATTTTTTAGAGATGGGGTCTTGCTCTTGCTCAGGTTGTTCACAAACTTGTGAGCTCAGGCAATCTACCCACCTCAGCCTCCCAAGTGCTGGGATTACAGGCGTGAGCCACCATGCCTGGTATTAATCATCTGCTTTTTAACAGAGTTTGTTATAATATGATAAGTGATTTGTCTGTGATCATATATTCAAGCAGGTGGCAACAATAGTAATGTCTTTTTTTTTTTTTTTGAGACAGAGTCTCACTATGTCACCCTCAGTAGAGTGCTGTGGCATCACAGATCACAGCAATCTCAAACTTTTGGGCTAAAGCGATTCTCTTGCCTCAGCCTCCCAAGTAGCTGGGACTACAGGCACCACCACAACGCCCAGCTATTTTTTTGTTGCAGTTGCCATTGTTGTTTAGCTGGCTTGGGTTGGGTTTGAACCCGCCAGCCTCGTTATATGTGGCCGGCACCCTATCCACTGAGCTATGTGTGCCGCCTAACAATAGTAATATCTTTAGTAAGATGGAATTCAGGATGAGAAGGTACATCTAGATTTAATGAGGTTCAGAAATAAGGGTACAGTCCTTTCTATCTTCAAATACTTCTATGCCATACATAGGAATATTATACCCTCCTTATTTTCTTCCCATGTTTTGCTATTCTTGGATAGCCCCTGTTTAGTTAAAGTTGCCTTTTATTCCTTCTTCTTTTCTTCACCTCTTCCTGAGCAAAGCTCTAATGGGAGAAGAGGAAGAAAGAATAGGGGAGCTTGTCCCTGGAGCTATAGCATCTCTGTTAGAATGTATTTTTCTGTAGAAATGATGTTATGGATATAATAGGTTATATGATACTATAAGCTTTTAATGCAAGCTTTTTAAGTTAGGATACTTGCAGGTGCATTTATTTTATTTTATTGTTTTGAGACAGAGTCTCACTCTGTCACCCTGTGGAGAGTGCTATGGCATCACAGTTTACGGCAACTTCAAATTCTTGGGCTGAAGTGATCCTCTTGCCTCACTCAGCCTCCTGAGTAGCTGGAACTACAGGCACCCACCACAACGCTCAGCTACTTGTTTTATTTTTAGTAGAGACAGGGTCTTACTCTTCCTCAGGCTGGTCTCGAACTCCTGAGCTCAGGCAATCCACCTGCCTTTGCCTCCCAGAGTGCTAGGATTACAGGTGTGAGCCACTGCACCCAGCCAATGATTTTCTTAAGTATCTCATAGTTTTCTCCTCTTTGCTTTTCCTACTTTTATAGCCTTTCTAAAGATGAACCTCCTTGGTGAGCAGATAGGTGCTTGTGAAAGATGGGCCTCCATGTGATGTCAGCTCATGCTGATGTACTTCTCTGGGGTAGGAGCTCTGTGTCTGGCACAGAGGACACACCCAACGATATTTGTTGAATTTGGTTGAATTGAAGGAAGAGAAACTTTTGCTTTCTCCATATTTATTCTTGGTAGTTTCTTAAGAACTTTCTTATATCCAACTCATTATCAAAGCTGGAAGCAGAGGTCTGGTGTAGTAGTACACACCTGTAGTCCCAGCTACTCGGGAGGCTGAGGCAAGAGGATCACTTTAGCCCAAGAGTTCCAGTCCAGCCTGGACAACACAGTGAGACTTTCTCTCCTAAAAAACAATTGTTGGCTCAGCTCCTGTGGCTCAAGTGGCTAAGGTGCCAGCCACATACACCTGAGCTGGCCGGTTTGAATCCAGCCTGGGCCCACCAAACAACAATGACGGCTGCAACCAAAAAATAGCCAGGCGTGTGGCAGGCGCCTATAGTCCCAGCTACTTGGGAGGCGGAGGCAGGAAAATCGCTTGAGCCCGGGAGTTAGAGGTTGCTGTGAGCTGTGATGCCACAGCACTCTACCCAGGGCGACAGCTTGAGACTCTGTCTCAAAAAAAAAAAAATTGTCTGCTTGCTTCTGCAGCACATATACCAAAGCTGGATGTAGGATATGTGGTGGCATTTATTTATTGATACTTTTATTTACCTAATCAGTAAAGATTTATTAATCATCAATGATATACCAGTTACTGTCTGCCACCAGAAACACAGCAGTGCATTAGTACAGTTCCGTTGCCTATACTTTGGAGCTTATCATCTGGTGAGAGAATATGGACCATCATGGGGAGGGTGTTAGTTGGGTTTGGGGTAGATTGCCTTCTAGAATCTGCAGCTGTTTTATTTTATTTATTTATTTTTTGAGACAGTCTCACTGTGTCACCCTTGGTAGTGTGCAGTGGCGTCGCAGCTCACAGCAACCTCCAACTCTTGAGCGATTCTCTTCCCTCAGCCTCCCAAGTAGTTGGGGCTACAGGAACCCGGCACGACACCTGGCTATATTGTTGTTGTTGTTTAGCTGGCCTGGGCCAGGGTCAAACCCACCAGCCTTGCTGTATGTTGCTGGGTGCCATAACTACTGTTCTATGGGGGCCAAGCCAGCAGCTATTTATAGAAATGGATGGACTAACCTTGAATTAGCCTATTTCTTTCCACTAAATGTTAGTGATGAAAAAGTGACTTAAAATGATTCAGAATTGTCCTTAGCACTTAACTAATGAAAACTGTGACGTGGACAATTTGCCTTTACCTAGCCTTTGATTAGAGAGTAATTTTCAAAAAAGTCTTAACGTAGAAATTTGAGATATTTTAAAAAGGTAACCTTTTTCAAATACCCTGGGACTGATTGTTAATTTCTGTGTTTTCTATTAAGGCAAACATCAAGTTGGTGACTAATTTAATTTTTGCATACTGTTTCTATTCATACCCCAGTGTTAGGTAGAATTGAGCAGATTTAACATGAATAGGTTTGTGTAGTTTCACATGGAAAAAAATAATCAAAATTATAAAAAGGAAAGGTAAGAAAACGATAACATAAAATCAACAAAATAAAGGGCGATTGGTTGGTGACTGGCATTGGAAGAAAGTGAAATTTTTCTTGATATTCTCTCTGATTTCTTTCCATTCATTAGTGTAATTTATATGGAATTTGAGGAGATTATGTTGTTGACAGTCCCCTAAAAGCCCTTTGTTATGTATAGTCTGAAGCCTAGTCACTTCTTCCCACTGTTTCTTTGTGTGATTTCTCTATAAAATATAAAAGGGCTTGCAAGATAAAAATTATGGCATTTGGGGGATTTGAGGAGGCTCACTTCTGTTTAAAAACAAAAATGTTAAATGGTACGTTATGTCAGATCTATCTGTTTAAGGGATTTGAGCACACCTGGTAGCAAAGAGGTTTAACCTAGTTTCTCAGATGAAAACTTGAGGTGGAGGAAGGATAAGGAAGCCGTCCAGGGTGAGCTGAGGAGCTGGTTACCTTTAGCCTACTTTCTCTGGGATGACGCACTTTATCCTCCAGGTCAGTCAGCCTCCTCAGCCCGGGCATTAGGATTCTTGGTTGCCAGTAACAGGAACTCACATAGTCTAGTCTAGCTGAAGCCGAAGGGAATATATATATATATTTTCTTACTTAACTAAACTGCAAGATGAGCTTAACCAACCGCCCAGGATTCGGGGGGTTTTGAGGAAGTTCCGAACATCCTTAACATAACAAGGGACTAGAAACATAACCATGTGCCTCTGATTAGCACTGTTCTCTCTCTCTGTCCCCATGTCTCTATCTCTTAGTGTTGGCTTCATTTTTCTTTTACTGCAGTTTACTTGCATTTTTCTTTTACTTCTCCCTGGAAGGGGACCTGACTGTGTCAGTGCCAACCTATAGACATCTTTCTATTGTGATCTTAGAGAAAATGGAATTCCTTCCCCTCAGCTTACATGTGATGAATACCTGGGAAGAATTCTGATTGGTCTGGCATAGGCTGTGCGCCTGTGACAGTTCTTACACAGCTCAGGGGGACAAGGTACTCAGAGACACACATCTTGTGTCATATGCCCTTGAAGTCTTTACTCTGAGTGAGATGCTATAAACAGGCAGATGTGGCAGATTTTGCCTTTTAGTCCATGTGGGACTTAGTTCAGATAACTAAGGTTCTTTCTTTGAGTCATTGATAATGTTTTAAAAATTGTCATTTTGTCAATTTTGGCATTTTTTAGCCAATAAACTTTAGATTCCACCTGTTTTACTCTGTTTCCACCAGAACCCAGACTCAGGAATTGTGGTTGACTGAATACCAGTGAGATGAGCAAATTGAAGCATAGAATCATACAACTTTAGAAGTGAAAGAGATACCAGAATTCATCTGCCTTCAACAGTCTTAGATATAGCACGAGGTCTCCCAAAGACTAAGGACGCAGAGTACTTGTGTTTTTAAGTATTGGCCCCTGTTCTAGGAACTGAGAATACTGCCTAAAACAGACACATAAGAAAGATCCTTGTCTTCTTAGAGCTTATATTTACCTAAAGAAAATATTGACAGGTTAACTAGAATGAGTAGTTTCTTTTTGATTTTTGTCTGGAATTGTATCAGTACAGAGCTTATCTTTTATCAATAGGCTAGTGGGTCTGAACCTCTGATTGTCAATATGTAGCTTTAAGTAATTGTTTAAAAAACAAAACAAATTATTAGTGATATTTGTTTAGCAGATAAAATATTTTGAAATATGACACTGTTGGAGAAAACCAAGGAGTTTTTGATGGTAGGAATACTGGGAAAACAGTATCCGTCATAGCTAAGAGTTCAATCTATATGATTTCAAATCTCAGCAGTCTGCTTGTAGCTTTGTACCTTGGGCAAGTTGTCAAAGCTTTTTTAGCCTCATATTCTTCAGCTTTTAAATGAAAATTAAATACTTTTTCTTTTTTTTGAGGCAGTCTCATTTTGTCACCCTCAGTAGAGTGCTGTGTTGTCATAGCTCATAGCAATCTCAAACTCTTGGGCTCAAGCAGTCCTCTTGCCTCAGCCTCCTGAGGAGCGCCTGCCACAACACCTGGCTATTTTTTTTTTTTTTTGAGACGAGGTCTCACTCTGGCTCAGGGGCTGGTCTCGAACCCATGAGCTCAGACAATCTACCGACCTTGGGCTCCCAAGTGCTAGGATTACAGGCGTGAGCCACCACACTCAGAGAAAATTAAATACTTTTAAAAAGCATATTTTTTATTGTGGTAAAATACATATAAAATTTGCCATCTTGCCAATTTTTATTTTATCTTTTTTATTTTATTTATTTGTTTTTTAAGACAGAGTCTTACTTTTGTCACCCTCCATAGAGTGCTGTGGCATCACAGCTCACGGCAACCTCAAACTCTTGGGCTCAAGTGATTCTCTTGCCTTGACCTCCCAAATAGCTGATATTATAGGCACACACCACAGTGCCTGGCTATTTTTAGAGAAGGTATCTCGCTTCTGCTCAGGCTGGTCTCTAACTCCTGAGCTCAAGTAATCTACCCGCCTCAGCCTCCCAAAGTGCTAGGATTACAGGTATCTTGCCAATTTTTAAGTGTATGCCTCGGTACTACCCCATTTCCCCAAAAATAAGACAGTGTCTTATTTTATGAGGAACTGTATTAGGAAGGTTGGACAGTGTCTTATTTTAAGGTGTGCTCCCAAAGATGCGCTAGGTCTTATTTTCAGGGGACGTCTTATCTTTCCTGTAAGTAGGTCATATTTTCGGAGGATATCTTATTTTCGGGGAAACAGGGTATTAAGTATATTCATTTTGTGCAGCCATCACCATCATCCATCTCTAGAACTCTTTTTCATCTTCCAAAACAGAAACTCTATACCTATTAAACAACAACTCCCCATCCCCCCTTCTCCCCAGCCTCTGGCAACCACCATTCTACAAAGTTACTTTTTTATAAATGTTAAGATCTCAAAAAATATTAGCTGTTATCCTTTTAGATTAGGAGTCAGCAAACTCCAGCCCACAGGCCAGATTTGGTCAGTAGCCTGTTTTGGTAGGGTCCTTGAACTAAGAAAAGTTTTTGCATTTCTAATGGGTTGTAAAAACAAAACAGAAAATAAGTAATATGCCTCAGAGGCAGTATCTAGCACACAAAACAAAATGTTTATCACCTGGTCCTGTATAGAACAAGTTTTCATGTTACAGAAAACTGTTACAGATCTAATCTTTTTAAAAATTTGATCATGGAGTCCTTTATGATTTTGATTTGAAAAAATACATATCTTTGTATTTAATATGTATTTATATATCAGTATAACCTCTGTAAGTTGACCACCCAAGGGTCTGTAACAAACTAGTCAACGTATGGAGGTGCTCAGCATAAGGAACCAGGCCTCCTGTACTGATGTGTACATGTGGCATATGTCCAGTATATTTTTAAGACATACAGTAGAACCTCCATAGCTGACCACCTCCCTACATTGACCACCTTCTTCAGTTGACCTAATTTTGATAGACCAGACATGCACCACATGTACTCATCAGTATAGTAGGCCTAGTTCCTTGACAAACTTATTCTCTAGATCAGTGGTTTTCAACCTTCCTAATATAGTTCCTCATGTTGTGGTGACCCCCAACCATAATATTATTTTCGTTGCTACTTCGTAACTTTAATTTTGCTACTGTTGTGAATCATAATGTAAACATCTGATATGCAAGATGTATTTTCATTATGACAAAGGGATTGTGACCCACAGGTTGAGAACTGCTGCTCTAGATAATGATTTCTCAGTGGGACCATGTTGCCTCCAAGAAGGTGAAAACTGGCTCTTGGAGGGAGCAAAATCTTGGCTATTATAATGATTTCCAGCCTTTCAGAGGCCACAGTACATAAACAGATATATAGTATAACTTTGGTGTTAAAATTTCTGGCTATGAGAGGTAGGTGGTTGGGGTGGGTGGAACAATTTGGAAAAAAAAAAAAAGTCTAATTAGTCTGAACAGGGGAGCCATAATGGAAAAAGAAGTTTGAGAAATATTGCCCAAAACTGAATTCTGGAACAAAGGACCTGTTTCTGAGTATAGCTACATTTGGCAGAGGTTCTAATATTTTCTTCAGTCTGTTAAATTTGTAACCTCATACATTGTTGAATGAATGAAACCTCAAACCTATTCAGTGACCAGTTCAATCTAGAAATTGCTTCCACTGTGAACTGGATACACTAGAAATTAAAAAGAAACAAAACCTTTGTAACCTTCTGGAAGTTTGTTAAATGATGAGGCTCTCTGATATGTCAGACAGGTGTTTCTTGCTTACTAGACTAGAATTCTATTTTTTTTCCTTATATTTGTTATTGATACAATAAAATAAGTGGTAAATGGTGGTGGGGGGTTTAAAGATCTCTATACCTAAAGCTTTTTCATGTAAGCTCTTCACAGTCATGTCAACTCTAAATTGAAAAAGAAAACCTAGGTACATCATTATTTTCCCTGAAACATAAAGTCTGATTTAGAATATACAAATTTTGCAGCAGGCCACTGAAATGTTAAGAATTTGACATCATTATTTTACCTGAAAAATAAAGTCTGATTTAGAATATACAAATTTTGCTAGCAGCTACTGAAATGTTAAGAATTTGGGGTCAGCCTCATCTTGCCTCACAGGCAAGGACTGTGCCTAGCACATAGTAGGTGGTTAGTGACTATGCTTCTGGGACTTGACTTCACTGGTGATTTCTGCAAATTCCCCATTGTACTCTGGAGTTCTTCCGGCTAACAGTTTTTCTTTGCCTCAGTTTATTCTCATTCACAGACCCATTCCTAAAATTCAGTTTTCCTTTGAACTCTAAATAGTTATCTTTTCACCACTGTTGCAGGATTTGAAGATGATAAACAGCAGGGGGTTGTTCAACAAACAGCATTTGTTGAACAGGGAAAGTGTTCATAGCAGGAGCAGGGCCCACGAAGTCCGCAGCTCCAGGGTGGGGAGAGTGTAGTGTTGTGGAGGGTCTTTAAAGAGTAGAGCCACGGATTCATGTCTCCTGCTAGGCTGGAAGCTGGAGCTGGCATTTGGAGAAAGGGACCATTAATTCCTGTCTGAAGCTCTGAGGGAACTTGTAGAGATCTAGCAGGCCAGTGTTCCTCAAAAATCTCTCCAGAACAGAATGTCCCTGGTAACTAAGGACGTTTCTACCAGAGTGACCTCTATAAATACAAAATTCATCTCTTATTTTATTTTAATTTTTGTTTTATAATATTTAATTAACAAATAAAGATTGTTTTATAGCATTTTTTTTTTTTTTGGTGGTTTTTTTGGCCGGGGATGGGTTTGAACCTGCCACCTCCGGCATATGGGACCAGCGCCCTACTCCTTGAGCCACAGGCGCCGCCCGTTTTATAGCATATTAATATAACATTTGTGTTTTCTACAAAATACTCCACCATGTGTGCATTTGCCTTAATATAAAAATGTTTTAAAACTTCACAAGGAATTGATACTCTACGAAAATGAAATGAACTACAAAAATAAACTACGTACTCCCAGCCCACTACACTGAATCCCTGGGAAGACTTCTGTCATAGTTGGAGAAGCATCGCTGAGCTGTTGGTTGTGCACAAACAGGCATTAGGCCCTTTGGCCAATCAAATCTTGGAAGTGTAAGTGTGTTTTTTTTTGGGTTTTTTTTTGGCCGGGGCTGGGTTTGAACCCACCACCTCCGGCATATGGGACCGGTGCCCTACTCCTTGAGCCACAGGCGCCGCCCTGTAAGTGTGTTTTTACCTAAAGTGATAAAAGACAGCTAAGTACAGAGGCAGTGCCTTTTGATTGCAGCAACAAAATGATGGCCTTTTTAGACTCTTACTAAGTCCCTGACTTTCTTTCTAATCATTTGCTGGGTTGGAATCACTTGGAACCCTTTGTCTTGCTAGAACTCCATTTGGTGACCTTGGCAATCACAGTAGCCCGGAGCTTACTACCACCGAAGTCCTTTTCTGTTTCTTCAGAGCTCCCTGTAGCCTAGCAGAGGCCCATCAAATTCTCCTTGCTCTGAGGGCTGAGGTGGAGTTAGAGCAGAGGCATCAACCTATTTTCAGGAGTCCAAATGTTCACAAACCTATAAGATGAGGGGACACATTTGCTTTTATTGCTGTTCGTGGAACAAAACGTTCCACTCTTGGTTTGCAAGTATCTCACATATTTTACATCTGCATCAAATGTATGATAACCTTTAATCTTTTCATTATTCTTTTATCCATAAACCTTCATAAATGGCCTACTTACACTGTGACATCTTAGTGGAATTAAACTTGAACTAAAAATGATATAATTAATTACAACTACTAATTAAGTCAAGCCTGTAATTTGATAACACAAGGGCCACAGCTGACAGGTGGTTAATCCCTGCTGCCTAACTTCTTCATATGTGTTCTTTAAGATAGGGTTTTAAATAGCAAATACCACAACAAGACTTTTTGGTGAAAATCTCAAGTGAGTGTTATTTGGTGACCAAGCTTGAAGGCGGTGACTTATACCTCCCAGCCCCAACCTGAGGTCCTGATCTACTTTTGCAGAGGGTGTCCTCTGTGGAAGCCTTGGACTCTGTGAGTCTTAGGCTTTGACATAGTCTAATTGCTATGTGGACACAGTCATGTAGCTATTTTCAGACAAGACCAGTGTATCTGTGCCCATTAATTTACATTCTGAGCTCTTGGTGATGGAATAAAATTACTAGGAATAACCATTTTTTGATGACCTCCTTGTAAGTGCCATGGTGTAGTGGAAAGCTCTTTTCCAACCTTCTCAAAATTAGTGGGTGGTAATATAAATTCCTATATAAATGAATGTGTGTTTCCTGGACATGGTATATTAGAGAACACCGTGCTCAAAGGTTAATTATAAGCAGAGATGGTCAGTAAAACTTATTTCAGGACCCTCTGAAGCAAACATATGGCGCCTCTGGTCTAGTTGAGTGTCAGTGTAACAGAGAGGAAAAGAGGTCGAATTTGGAGTCAAAATAGACCAGTGTTAGAAATTAGCTGTGTCATCCTATGCAGGTTTTAAATGTCTGTGACTAGTTGTTTTCTCATACAAGAAAAGGGGGGCAGGGAGTTAATAGTTCTTTACATCATTAAAAATGTCCTGGCACACATAGGGTGCTTTTAGCACTGCTCTACTGGGACAATCTCTTCCACTCTTCCCTCCCCCAAAGAAGGAAGGACTTGTCTTACTCTTTTGAGTCAGGGTTTAAATTTAGCAAGATCTCAGAGCCAGTACATGTGTTTTAAATGGTTATGGGAAATATGTCTTCTATTTGAAATGAATTGTACTTGATTACTTTTTTTAATAATATGTATGTATATATATATATTCTGCCCAGTTCTAAAAAATAAATATTTTAAGTAGCTAATTCATTTCTCAGATACTGTGTACTCCTGGGACCTTATCCCACAAATGCAGCCCTGGCTAGAACTCTTCAAAGAGCCTTTGATGCTTTAAACCCACTAACCTCATTTTGCACATTGCTCAAAAGAAGGCACATGCATACGTATATACATGTGCGCACACACACAACTTATGATCCAACTTTTGAAAACAATGTTACACAAAATTCTTAGAAAGTTGTGAGATCCTTAAAATAGTTTGATTTTTAAATGATTGAGGAGTTTTTCCCATTAAGACTTTGGGCTTAAAAAAAAAAAGACTTCGGGCTTGCTGCTACTAATAGGCTTGTGTGTGTGTCCACAGTTGCCCGTCTGTAGTCGTAATACTTAGGATTCCTTTAAGAAGTAGTTGTGGCCATGTGCAGTGATTCATGCCTGTAATCATAGCACTATAGAAGGCTGAGGCAGGTGGACTGCTAGAGCTCAGGAGTTCGTGACCAGCCTGAGCAACAGCAAGACACTGTTCCTACTAAAAATAGAAAAATTAGCCGGCCTTGGTGGCTGGTGCCTATAGTTCCAGCTACTTGGAAGGCTGAGACAAGAGGATTGTTCAAGCCCAAGAGTTTGAGGTTGCTGTGAGCTATGATGACATGACACTCTACCCAGGGTGACGGAGTGAGACTCTGTCTCAAAAAAAAAAAAAAAAAAGAGGCTGGGTGCGGTAGCTTATGCCTGTAATCTTAACACTTGGGAGGCTGAGGCAGGTAGATTGCCTGAGCTCATGGGTTTGAGACTAGCCTAGGCCAGAGTGAGACCTCGTCTCTAAAAAATAGCCAGGCATTGTGGTGGGTGCCTGTAGTCCCAGCTACTCAGGAGGCTGACCCAGGAGAATTGCTTGAACCCAAGAGTTTGAGGTTGCTGTGAGCTGTGATGCCACGGGACTCTACCAAGGGTGACAAAGTGAGACTCTTTCAAAAATAAATAAATAATTCAGTTGCATTATTTTAACATCTAAGGTGTATTATGACCTTGTAACCTTGTTTAACACCAAGCCTTAAAAAAAAAAAGTTTAGGCTAATTGAGTGGCTCACGCCTATAATCCCGGGCACTCTGGGAGGCTAAGTCAGGAGAATTCTTTGAGCTCAGATGTTCCAGTTTACTGGAACTCAGTTTACTCAAGCTGAGCAAGAGTAAAACCCATCTCTCTATTAAAAATAGAAACATTAGTTGGGCATTGTGGTGGGCACCCATAGTTACAGCTAATTGGATGGCTGAGGCAGGAGGATCTCTTGAGCCCAAGAGTTTGAGGTTGCTTTGAGCTAGGCTGAGGCCAGAGAACTCTAGCCTGAGGCAACAGACTTGAGGCTCTGTCTCAAAAAAAAAAAAAAAAAAAAAAAAAGCTGACAAAGCCTGTAAATCAGACTGAGAATAATATTTCACATGAATAGTTTCTAGGTATCTTATGTCACTTTCTTTTTAAAAACATGGAAATTTCCAGCCTATTATTAAGGGTATATAACTAGATTCTTCCTTCTTTTCCCAATTCCCCAAACACTATATTGTCACTAGAATTTTTCTAATGCACTATAATTGTTAAGTCTGGGAGATGGATATATAGTTATCTGTACTTTTTAATTTCTTTTCCATAATAAATTAAAATAGACAAAAATTTAAAAAGTCAGAATAGAATTCATCATTTTTCTACTTTATGGTGGGGATCGGGTGGCAATGGTTTTTTGTTTGTTTTTTCAATATCATCTCCTTGAGCTTTTTTTTTTTATAACACCTTACAAATTCTTTTCTATTTTTTTCAATTTATTATTAAATCATAGCTGTGCACATTAATGCAATCATGGGACACCATACACTGGTTTTATATACCATTTGACATATTTTCATCACACTGGTTAACATTGCCTTCCTGGCATTTTCTTATTTATTGTATTAAGACATTTATATTCTACATTTACTAAGTTTCACATGTACCCTTGTAAGATGCACCCTAGGTGTAATCCCGCCAATCACCCTCCCTCCATCCCATCTTTCCCTCTCCCTCCCCACCCCTCCCTCTCCCCCTTCCCCATATTCTTAGGTTATAACTGGGTTACAGCTTTCATATGAAAGCCATAAATTAGTTTCATAGTAGGGCTGAGTACATTGGATACTTTTTCTTCCATTCTTGAGATACTTTACTAAGAAGAATATGTTCCAGCTCCATCCATGTAAACATGAAAGAGGTAAAGTCTCCATCTTTCTTTAAGGCTGCATAATATTCCATGGTGTACATGTACCACAATTTATTAATCCATTTGTGAGCCTTGAGCTTTTAATTTGTACTCATGCCACCTGTAAGAAAGACTCGGACCCCCCTTCGGGTATAAATCAGATGATGATTTATTACACCTGCGCAGGTGGGTCGCTGCCCCAAAGGATAAATGGCCCTGAAGAAAAAAGCAGGTTGTCTTTTATACCTTTTTTGTTGCCATGCAAACAAGCAAAAACAAAAGCAGAATGTGGCAGTTAGCTGGGGCGGAGTTACAGTCAGGGGGCTACAGTGTGGCGACTGCGTGGCATACAATGTGGTGGTCGGTGGTCGTGAGGACAAACTTAGGAGACTCAGTAGCTTAGGAACGTCTGTTTAGGTAAGTTTTCCACCATTGTTTAGCTATTGCTAGGGGGTTGGGGGAACTTAGAGAACTTCCCTGTTCTATTCTGAAAGCTGCCTTTGAAAATTAACCATGGGGGGCAACATGTGGGAGACTAAGGCTGAAACAGGCTGAGACAAACCTGCGTCTTTTAGGGGATTGCTCTTTATCACATTAAGAGCAAGGTATTGGAAAAGCAAAAACTTCAAACAAATAATTTGATTTGAGATCACCAAAGTGTACATATTATTTGAATTCTAATGTTTCTTTGTGAATTTCCAATCTGAAGCTGTCTAAAAACTGTGGGTAGGTGTTTGCTGGAATATAGCAAATGTGGTATAATTAAAATGGCAGAGGACTTGGAATCACAAGGTGTGAGCCAGGGTCTGGCTTTGCTGCTCATTACCTAAACGGTCCTTGGGCACATCACCCAACTGTTCTTTTTTTTTATTATTATTAAATCATAGCTGTGTACATTAATGCGATCATGGGGCACCGTACACTGGTTTTATAGACCGTTTGACACATTTTCATCACACTGGTTAACATAGCCTTCCTGGCATTTTCTTAGTTATTGTGTTAAGACATTTACATTCTACATTTACTAAGTTTCACATGTACCCTTGTAAGATGCACCACAGGTGTAATCCTACCAATCACCTTCCCTCCGCCCACCTCCCCACTTCCTCCCCTCCTTTTCCCCCTTCCCCAACCTTTCTGAGCTGGTTTCTTCTGCTATAAAATGGGACAATATGTGCTCTGTGTACGTCTGTTGAGTTATTCATTTAGCTAGTATGAATCATCTGTGGAATGTACAGCAATAGGAATAGTCACATATATGATATAATGTGTTTTTAGTGCTCCTAAATAAACGAAAGGAATGAACATATGCTTTTGAAGACTTTTTTTGTTGTTGTTGTCCTGAGTAGAGTGCCACAGCATCATCCTAGCTCATAGCAACCTCAGCCTCCTGGGTTAAAGTGATCCTCTTGCTTCATCCTCTCTCCTGAGTAGCTGGGACTACAGGTGCCTGCCACAACACCCAGCTAGTTTTTCTGTTTTTAGTAGAGATGGGGTTTTGCTCTTGCTCAGGCGGGTCTCCAGTTTCTGAGCTCAAGCAAACCTACTGTCTCGGCCTCCCAGGGTGCAAGGATTACAGGTGTGAGCCACCATGGGTGTCCTGAAGACATTTTTAAATAGTGTAAAATATACCCAGAACTTGTTGAATGCATGTATTGAAGGAAATAGTGAGAAAAAGCGGTCTATCATTAGATATGCTAGCATATCTAATTTTCAAATAACTATGTTTTGCAAAGGTCTTTAAACTTTCTGTCCATCTTTCTGCAGCTTTCTCTTGACCACATTTTCTTTACATAAGTTCATTTTGTGTAAGAAACTATATAGTTCCTCAAGAAATATTTGTCCCACAGGTAATACATTTTCCTTTTAGTAAGTAAGGAAATAGGTAGAACAATATAATCTTTTAACCCCCCACCCCACTTATATTCGCAGACTCCCCCCCCCCAGTCCTTCTCAGTTGTGACCATTTTCTTTCTTTTTTATTTTATTTTTGAGACAAGGTCTCACACTGTCCCCCTGGCTGGAGTACAGTGGCATCATCATAGCTCATCACAACTTCAAACTCCTGGGCTCAAGGGATCTTCCTACCTGGGCCTCCCGAGTAGCTAGGACTGTAGGCATGCACCACCATGCCCTCCTGATGTTTCTGTTATTTGTAGAGACAAGGTCTTGCTGTGTTGCTCATGTCTGTCTTGAATTCTTGGCCTCAAGTGATCCTCTGGCTTCAGGCTCCCTAGGTGCTGGAATTGTTGGCATGAGCTACTGTGCCTGGCCTACCATTTCCTTTTGTTACCCTTCTTTTGAGACCTTTTCTCCTCTTTTACACTTGCATATTTAAATAAGTATCCAGGGAAAATACATAATGAAGCACTTGTGTTTCTTTTATTTAAACAAATGTTGTCATACTAAGTGGAACATTCTATAATTGGCTTTTTTCACTCAACATACATCTATGAGAACGTTCCATGATCTGACTCATTCCCTTTGACCTCTATTTACCATTCTGTACTGCTTATTTTGTTATTTGCCTATTGACAGACGGACAGGTTGTTTCCAATTCCAAACAGTGCTGCAGTAAACATCTTTGTAATATCCTATTATTTAAGCATACATGTGAGTATTTCTCTAGGATAGGTATTGGAAAGTAGAATCACTAGATCGTAAATGATATACCTTTGGAATTTTACTGGTAAATGGCAAATTATTTTACCAAATAAAGTGGACATTATAGACCAGGCACGGTAGCTCATGCCTGTAACCCTAGCACTCTGGGAAGGCAAGGTGGGAAGATCACTTGAGCTCAGGAGTTTGAGACCAGTCTGAGCAAAGTAAGATCCTATCTCTACTAAAAATAGAAAAACAAGCCAGGCATTGTGGGCACTTGTAGTCCCAGCTACTCTGGAGGCTGAGATGGGATTGCTTGAACATACGAGTTTGAGGTTGCTGTAAGCCAGGCTGAGGCCAGGGTACTCTAGCCTGGGCAATAGAGTGATGCTCTGTCTCAAAAAAAAAAAAAAAAAAAAAGAGAGAGAGAGACACTGTATTTTCTTTTCTTTTCTGAGACAGAATCTCACTTTGTTGCACTCAGTATAGTGCTGTGGTGTCATAGCTCACAGCAACCTCAGACTCTTGGGCTCAAACCATTCTCTTGCCTCAGCCTCCCTCATAGGCTCCCTCATAGCTGGGACTACAGGCACCCACCACAAAGCCCAGCTTTTTTTTTTTTTAGCAGGCCTGGGCCAGGTTTGAACCCACCAGCCCGGGCACATATGGCCAGCGCCCTAATCACTGAGCTACAGGCGCCTAGCCAAGACACTGTATTTTCATACTTCACTTTCTTGCTCAGATCTTCAGAACCACATAGTTAGGAAACGTTTTGTAGAGGACAATTATGGTAGTTTAGAGGAGAACAATTCTTCTTAAATCTTAATGTACAGACTCATTACCTAGGGATTTTGTTAAAAAGCAAATTCTGACTCAGTAAGTTTGGGATGGAAGCTGAGGTTCTGTGGTTCTGACAAGCTCCCGGGTGATAGTGATACTTTTGATCAGGGTCCACACTTTGAGTACCAAGAAGCTAGAGAAAAATCTCTTTCCAGCTTTTTCTTTTAATACTGCCTGGAAGTTACTGTGTTTAAGGATACATATGCTCATGCATTAACTCATGGACCCAAGTATATTTCTATAGGAAGCTAAATTTTGCCAGAAGTATTTGAACTCTAGCCCCAGAAGCCTTGACCTTGAAGGTTAGATCCTGTTAACACATATGGCAAAATGTTGATGGTTATTGAAGCTGGGTGATGGGTAGGTGAAGGTTTGGTTAAATGTCTCTACTGTTGTTTAGAGCATTTTGTGGAAATGCTCATAATATACATTTGAAAGTAAAATACAAGAAAATCAGATGCCTTTAAAGTTTGAGTTATTCGTGAAGATTTTCAGCTTGATGTATGCTGCCATGCCTTTCCTAGATTTCCTCTGGTAGATGATTTGGAAGTGTTTTGTTTTAATCAGTAGTGTATTTTGACATGTGAGTTTTAATTACAGCTTATCAAAGTATTTTTAGAAATTTAAAAATAACTCCAAAAAGAGCTTTATTTCATATCTGCCCACCTTAACAGCTGCAGTCAAATCACCCTCAGCCTTCCTCATTCAAGAGAGCATGTCATAGGTGTGACATAAACCATGGCCCTAGAGGCTCTTTACACAGCATGTCCGTGTTGGTTGAGGGATGCTGCTTGGAACACTGCTGAGCAGGATTTTGAGGTCTTCTCCAGGTTCTACAGAAAAAAGTTTTGTGATTGACTAGCAGTGTCTGTTGAAGTGTGCCGAAGTGGAGAATTATAGCACAAACGTGATATTTCCTGTATAGGGTGTCCATAAAGTTTGTGCACGATTTAAAGTAGATGGCTATTTTAAATTGCACAAACTATATAGACACCCTGTATTAGTTGATCCTAGTTCATTGACAGCACTTATTTTATAGTTGAGAAAACAAGGCACTAAGTATTTAAATGATCTGCCATACATTTATGGTTAGGAAAAGAGCCAGTACTGGAACCAGGTATCCTGTTCCTAGCCTAGTTCACTCTTTGCCATTCCACCCTTGCAATGAAAATCAAGCTAGCTGTAGAGTATTTGCATGTTGAAATAGGTTGGTAGAGTGGAAGAAACCATTTATCTTTTAACCGGGCAATCTTTTTTTGTTTGTTTGTTTTTTGAGACAGTCTCACTATGTCAACCTCAGTAGAGTGCTGTGGCGTCACAGCTCACAGCAACCTCCAACTCTTGGGCTTAAGCGATTCTCTTGCCTCAGCCTCCCAAGTAGCTGGAACTACAAGCGCCCACCACAACACCTGGCTACTTTTTGGTTGCAGCCATCATTGTTATGTAGCTGGCCCGGGCCGGGTTCAACCTCACCATCCTGGGTGTATGTGGCTGGTGTTATAACAACTGTGCTACAAGTGCTGAGCCATAACTGGGCAATCTTGGGCAAATCAGTTACTCCTGAGAAATAGTATACAGTAGGTCCTCCAATAAAGTTTCATTCAGTGTTGTTTGTTATAATGTTAAAAAGAAGAAAAAATCAATTCCGGGCTGGGCCACTGTCTGTTTTTGCATGTTTTCTTCTTTGTGTTCATGCATTTTCTCTGGGTATTCTGGTTTCCACCCACATTGTGAAGATGCACATAGTAGGTTAATTTGGCCCATCTAAATTGTCCCAGTTGGAGTGAATATGTACGTGTGGTGGAATGGTGTCCTTTCCCTGGTCAGTTCCCACCTTGTGCCCTAAAATGCCAGGACAGACTCAGGTCACCTGTGACCCTATATTGGAATAAGCAGGTTGAAAAATGAATGAAAGACAACAAATTATTGTAAAAAAATTCACAAAATGCATGACAATAAATATTGCGGCACACAAGTGCTCAGCAAGCATGCTATGTTTGTGATTGTTGTTGAACTGTGCAGTGATAGGAAGTACTACTTACAAGTTTGGCTTTGCAAACATTTGTTCCTTGATTTAACCCATCACCATTGTGATGACTGTCACTCAGTGATTCACCAAAAATTGGATAAAGAATGATCTCATTTTTATTAGTCTTTCTTTCTTTTTTTCAGAGACAGAGTTTCACTTTGTCGCCCTCAGTAGAGTGCTGTGGTGTCACAGCTCACAGCAACCTCCAGCTCCTGGGCTTAGGCATTTCTATTGCCTCAGCCTCCCAAGTAACTGGGTCTACAGGTGCCTGCCACAATGCCTGGCTATTTTTTGTTGCAGTTTGGCCAGGGCCAGGTTTGAACCTGCCACCCTCGGTATATGGGGCCGGTGCCCTACCCACTGAGCCACAGGCACCGCCAATTATTAATCTTTCTTAAGTATAAGGGTAGCTTACATTTATTTCATTGTTTACTATTAGAAGTGCTTGATGCGGCGGCGCCTGTGGCTCCGTGAGTCCCAGCTGCTCGGGAGGCTGAGGCAAGAGAATCGCATAAGCCCAAGAGTTAGAGGTTGCTGTGAGCTGTGTGACGCCACGGCACTCTACCCGAGGGCGGTACAGTGAGACTGTCTCTACGAAAAAAAAAAAAAAGAAAAGAAGTGCTTGATGTTTTTGTGACCAGAAGTATACCTTAGGAACTCAACTCTTGTTTATATTAATTAGCTTATGGCAAAATTAGTTTGTTATATCAAAATTAAAGTTGCAGTTCCCAAGAATATTGATAACGTTAAGTGAGGACCTACCTTAGTTTCTTCTTATGGCAGTAACTGACTTGACCTACCTTAGTTTCTTCTTATGGCAGTAACTGACTTGACCTACCTTAGTTTCTTCTTATGGCAGTAACTGACTTACACCTCTTTTTATTTTGGCCCCTAGAAAGCTCAAAGCCAAACTTGCAGCTCTAATGTAACCTCTTTGTAGTCCTTGGACCTGGATAATTGTATTCTAATCTTCCTTTGTTCTCCAGTCTGCTTTTGTTTTGACCTGCTAATACAATTTGTATTTTGTTGGTCTGATCTATTCATTTCATTTTTATGTCACTGTTTTATTGTGTCTTTACCATAAGCTTCCTCAAATATTTGTGAAACAGACGGTATATAAATAAAGAACATTGGAATGTTTGAGAAAGTTGTTGTTGACAAGACCGATGAGGATGAAAATAGTGTTGTGTTTCTGAGAAAATGTTGGTGGCTGTGTTGCATCTGCTCTTTTTTTTTTTTTCCTCCCTGGTCTTCCTGTCTCCTTGACCAGTCTATCTCCGTTACCTGTAGGACCCCCTTCCCCCAACCCCGTGGCTTTGGCTGTATGCTGAGCAGTGATCTCATCTCTGTCTCCAGCCTCACCCTGGATTTGCAGATGCAGATCCATATTTCTGTCTTCCTTCTTGCTGGATAGCTCCATCTGAGTGTCCCCAAGGTACCTCAAATCAGCGCGTTCAGAACTGAGCTCAGCATCCTTTCTCCTTGTGCCAAGATCCCAGTTGCACCACCATTAGCCTAGTTAGTTTAGTCAGTAACCTGGTGCTCATTTTTGCTTTTTCTATTTTCTTTTTTTTTTTTATTTCAAGTTAATATGAGGACACAAATGTTTAGGTTACATTGTTTTCGATTCCAAGGTAAAATTCAAGTTGTAGTTGAACCCTTCACTCAAGGTGTGCTGAGGCCCCTCACATTGTGCATATTAGGTGAAATCCCACCAATCACCTTCCCTCCTCTTTCTTCCTCTCATCTCCCACTTGCTAGACTATATTTGTGTTTTATCTTTCGTGTGGGCATGTAGTTATTTATATATTGGCTTAATATTAGTATTGAATACACTGGATTTTTTTTTCCATTCTTTTGAGATATTTTACTAAGAAGAATGTATTTCAACTCCATCTAGGTAAACACAAGACATGTAAAATCTCCATCTTTTCTTATGGCTGAATAGTACTCCATGGTGTACATACACCACAATTCGTTATTCCATTCATGGGTTGATGGGCATTTGGGTTGCTACAATGATTTGGCATTTGTGAATTGAGCTGCAATAAACATTCTAGCGCAAATGTCCTTGTGGTAAAATGATTTTTGTTCTTCTGGGTAGATATCTAGTAATGGGATTGCAGAATCAAATGGAAGGTCGACTTTTAGTTCTTTGAGAATTCTCCATACTTCTTTCCATAAAGATTATATTAGTTTGCAATCCCACCAGCAGTATAAAAGTGTTGCCTTCTCTCCACATCCATGCTAGTGTCTGCTTACTTTTTCTATTTTCTAATCCTTTGCATGTAATCAGCAACTGAGACCTGTTACTTTAAATCACAAATATGCTGTGACTCTATTCTCTCTAATCCATACTTTCTATAAAGGCTTTTGGGGTTTTTATCCTGGCCCACTTTGGGGTTTTCATTATTGCAGTAATCTCCACTCAATCTCCTTCTCCTTTTAGGTCATTAAATTTGAAATGTCCGATTCCGAATCAAGAGTTTATTATATCTCAAACAAGAAGCAGTACAATTAAAGTATGTGCCTGAGCTAATGACACAGTTTTGCCATCCTAAAGGTAGCTTGTTTATGGCAGAAGCAGAGAAGCCTGGAGAGCAAGTGGTGGTGAAATCGTGAAAGGCACTTTCCACAGCCTATTGAGAATTAAATATTTTTCCTTGCAAGAAGTGGTAGTCAATTGGTGCAGGGTCTGGTGAATTACAGTGATGACAGAGAGTTTGCTAATCCAGCTTCGGCAGTTTGAGGAGCATTGTTTATGGGACATGTGGTGGAGAGTTGTCTTGCAAGAGGATTGACCAGTCTCAGCTGCTCATTTATTATGGGAAGGCAAGACTGGGCCCTGTTGTTACTTCTTAAAGTTGCCTTTTTTTTTTGAGACAGAGTGTTACTATGTTGCCCTCAGAAGAATGTCCCTGGCATCCCAGCTCATAGCAACCTCAAACTCTTGGGCTTAAGTGATTCTCTTGCCTTAGCCTCCAAGTAGCTGGTGCCTGCTACAATGCCTGGCTTTTTTTGTTGTTGTTGTTGTTACTGTTGTTTAGCAGGCTCTGGCCAGGATCGAACCCACCAGGCTGGGAATATGGCTGATTCCCTAACCACTGAGCATGGGCACCAAGCTCCTTCATTTTCTTAGTCTGTGATTTTGCAGTAGAACATCTAAAACCCAATGAATGTCATTGAAATCACGCAAGCGCTGTGTAACAGTCACCCTGCTTCCTTCCCCTCTGTTCTGGACTCTCTACACACTCCTCAGTTGTGTAAAGTGGCGTAAGGGTGATACCACGATTCTTTGCCCTTCCAGAAAGCACACATTCTGGAGCTCCTCCAGAACTTGTGTTCAGCATTGTATGAAGAAGAGGTGGAGAGCAGCAAGCAGCTCTCACCCAGTGGATTAAAAGAGGTTTGTTTCTTGCCTTAATCAGCAAAGTCAGGACTTCCTGGAAGGAAGGGCTAGAAATGAGAAGAATTCTTCGTGAATGGAACGGCAGAAGTTGTTTGCCTTTGTCAGGTTGCACGCATGAGTGTGCTCAACACGTTCAAGTGCAGCATGAGGGCTTGTAGAGCATTTGTTTTTAGAATACTCAAAGTGCAGGAAGGTAAGACTTAGCTAATGAGTGGCCACAATATGGAAAGAAAACTGATGGGCACAGTGGGATGATTTATTTATAACTGTTTTGGTGGTGTGTGTGTGTGTTTTTCTACTTCTAAAAAATCCTAGCATTCTGGGAGGCTGAGGTGGGTGAATTGCCTGAGCTCACGGATTCAAGACTAAGCTGAGAAGAGCAAGACCTCGTCTCTAAAAACAGCTGGGGCTTGGTGCCTGTAGCTCAGCCCGTAGGGCACTGGCCACATACACCGAGGCTGGTGGGTTCAAACCCGGCCCAGGGTCTGCCAAACAACAATGACAACTACAACAAAAAAATAGCCAGGCGTTGTGGCGAGTGCCTGTAGTCCCAGCTACTTGGGAGACTAAGGCAAGAGAATCTCTTAAGCCCAAAGGTTTGAGGTTGCTGTGAGCCATGACACCACAGCACTCTACCAAGGGTGACATAGTGAGACTCTGTCTCAAAAAAATAAATCAAATTTAAAAAACCAGCTGGGTGTTGTGGTGGGCACTTACAGTCCCAACTACTTGGGAGGTTGAGGCAGGAGAGTCGCTTGAGCCCAAGAGTTTGAGGTTGCCGTGAGCTGTGACACTACAATACTCTACTGCCAAGGGCGGCAAAGTGAGACTCTGTCTCAAAAAAGAGAGAGAGAGAGAGAAAGAAAGAAAGAAAAGAAAGAGAGAGAGAGAGAAAGAGAGGGAGGGAGGAAGGAAGGGAGGAAGAAAGGAAGGGTCATAACTAAAGCAGCAAATGAGATATTTGTGAAAATACTTTTCTGTGTATAAAATCCTTTGCAAGTATGGGAGACCTAGGTGGGTAGATTGCCTGAGCTAAGGAGTTCAGAGCAGCCTGAGCAAAATTGAGACCCCAGATCTACTAAAAATAGAAAAACTGTCTCAGAGTTGTGGTAGGTGCCTGAAGTCCCAGCTACTAGGGAGGCTGAGGCCGAAGGAGCTATTGAGCCCTAGAGTTTGAGGTTGCTGTGAGCTATGATGATGCCATGGCACTCTACCCAGAGGGACAGAGTGAGACTGTGTTAAAAACAGAAAAAAAAATTCCTTTGCAAATATAATCTACTACTATTCTTCACACCAACATGATGGGTCTCTGTTCTCTGGTTTTGCCTCCCACAACATCTCGTTTTCCCTTAGGGAACTAGAGTGTTTCCTGTATGTCACTTACGTTCCCTATGGTTGGCTGGTCCTGATGCCCAGTCCTGAATCTTAACTCTGCCATGTACTGCCAGAGAATAAGGGAAATAACACACCAGTGCATTCCTGCTTATGTGACATGGCTTCTATTGACATCCGAGCCTAAGAAAGAGACCATCTCCCTGTTCTGCTTACTGAGAGCGCATGGAGAAATCTCAGGAGCCATTTCCCTTCTAGGGCTTTATGGACCTTACAGGTTTGTTGTGTGTCCACAGGGGCCGAACTTTGGGAAGAAGAATGGAGGGGCTGCCACTATAGGCAGTTGGTACTTCATTTGAAATAAAATATGAAGAAGTGGTTTGTTCATTCAGAAACACAGACTTTTGGGTTCGTGTATTTTTGTGACTGAGATGAAATAATTTTCAAACTTTCAAGACTGTAGTTTCTCTATCTGTATGGTGGGACTTGAGAGTAAATCAAGGAATGGCCTTTAAACTGAATGCCCTTATTTGGTCATGGCCCTCACCATTTAAGAGCAGTCTCTTCATAACTATTTTTTGTGGATTCAGCCTTTTTTAAAGGTGCTTATTGATCCATCAAAACCTTAAAGTGAAAGTGTGATTCTCCACTAGAGGGCAGCGCTGCCTTAGTCACATGATCTGAATCTATACGTTATTGAATTTGAAGCTCCTGTTAGTCTTCTTTAGAATTGTACTTAAAATTTTTATTATTTTTTATATGTTAAGTATGTACACATATTTAAAATATGATTTAAATAACTATAATTAAGTATTATTAAATGATCTTTTGAAAATAGTTATATTAACTTTAAAAAGAGTTTAACACCCAGTTCTTTATTATCATTATCTTGTTCTTTACTAAGTTAACTTTAATCCTTCAGTAAAAAATCCCCAGCCTGGGCCTTATGCCTATAATCTCAGCACTATGACAGGCTGAGGTGGGAGCATTGCTTGTGGTCAGGAGTTCTAGACCAGCCTGAGCAATGTAGCAAGACCTTGTCTCTATAAAAAGTTTTACAATTAGTCTGTTTGGGTGACATGCACCTGAGGTCCCAGCTATCTGGAAACTGAGGTGGGAGGATCACTTGAGCCCAGGGGGTTGAGATTGCAGTGATCTGTGATGATGCTATTGCACTCTAGTCCGGGTGACAGACTATCCCAAAGGCTTTTGGTTTTTCATCAGCCCTCAGGTTAGCTCTCTGTCATAACACCTTTAACTGCATGTTTATGTCACCCAGGTACTGTCTCACTGCTTCATTGGTGGGGATGCAGTGCATCTGGCCTAGGATGTTTTAATTAACAACAGAAATCTTTTGGGGAAAGTTCTCAACTTTCTTCCTTTTTCTGTAGGAAGTAGAGAACTAAGTAAATGTTTATGTAATGTTATGATGCCACTGAGAATATAAAAGCCCCTTTGTCTCTTTTTCCTCAGTCATAAGGAAGTTTTTCATCTATCACCTGAGTTGAAAGATGAAAAACACCTGTAATCCTAGCACTCTGGGAGGCCCAGGGAGGTGAATTGCTTGAGCTCAAGAATTCCAGACCAGCCTGAGCAGGAGTGAGACCCCGCCTCTAAAACTAGCTGGGTGTTGTGTTAAGGGGCCTGTAATTCCAGCTACTTGGGTACTCTGAGCTATGACACCATGGCACTCTACCCAGGGTGACAGAGTATGACTCTTGTCTCAAGAAAAAAAAAAAAAGGACACAACAATTAAAGCAGACAGACAACCTTCAGAATGGGAAAAGATGTTTGCATGTTATGAATCTGATAAAGGCTTGATGACTAGGATCTATAGGGAACTCAATCAACAAAAGAAAGAGCGAACAATCTCATATATCACTAGGCAAGAGACAAGAACAGAACCTTCTCTGAGGAAGACAGATGAATGTCTAACAAACATATGAAAAATTGTTCATCATCCCTAATGCAAATCAAAACCACCCTAACCACCTAACACCAGGGAGAATAGCCTACATCACAAAGTCCCAGCGTTGCAAATGCTGGCGCCAATGTGGAGAGAAGGGAACACTTTTACACTGTTGGTGGAACTGCAAACTAATACAGCCTCTTTGGAAAAGAAGTACGGAGAATCCCCAAAGAACTCAAAATAGACCTCCCATTTGATTCCACAGTCCCATTACCAGGCATCTACCCAAAATAAGTATTATAATCATTTTATCATAAGGAAATTTGCACTAGATTGTTTATCACACTCAATTTACAATCACCAAGATGTGAAAACAACCTAAATGCCCATCAACCCAGGAATGGATTAACGAACTGTGGTATATGTATACCATGGAATAGTCTTCCACCATAAAAAAGATGGTGACCTTACATCTTTTCTATTAACCTGGATGGAGTTGAAATACATTCTTCTTAAAGAATCACAAGAATGAAAAAGCAAATATCCAATGTACTTAATACTAATGTGAAGCCAAAAGATGATCTAATACAAGCCTATAGAAGAGAAAAAATTCAATTCAATTTGAGGGGAAGGAAAGGGGAGGAAGGGAGGGGATTGGTATGCTCCCCTTTTAATGGGCACAATGTGGGGGTATATGGCACACCTTTTGGGTGTGGGACACAACTACAAGAGGGACTGTACCTAACAAATGCAAACATTGTAACCTAGTTGTTTGTATCCTCACATTAACCTGAAATAAAAAAAAGTTAAAAAACAAATGAAATAGCCCCTGAGAACATTTTTTTCTTTTATGTGTACATAAGGACTGAGGATCCTTTGTCCACATTTCAGATTATTATTAAAGGATAAATTCTAGAAGTGGAACTACTGATTCAAAGAATAGTATAAAGACTAAAGCACTTGCTAATTATTGCCAAAGTGCTTTCAAAAAAGGTTTTCCTAACATATATCCCCACTAGCCGTACATGAAAGGATTTTTTCAACCTAATACATTGTGTTCTTTTTCCTTATTCCAGAATCATATTCCTTATTCCAGAAAACTTATTTTAAAATATTTTATAATTATAAACATTTTCTTCTAAGTAAAAAACATGCTGATAAATATTTCCCCATATTTATTAATATACTGGTTAGACATAATAAAAAAATGGTTCAGTGATCAAATTAAGTTTTTCAAATGTTGCGTACTTGTCCCTTTCTTAGAGATTTATGAAGTGCATGTGCATCTTAAGAGTCTCAGAAGTCCTACAGAAGAAATCTATGGAATTTGATGTTTCATAAGTTTATTTTAATTATAGAACCCTTTTTTAAGAGTAATATCTTATGGGATTATAGTTGTGTTTTGGGAGATAATGGTGTAAATTGTCCCAGGAGTTTTTAGGAAACACGGTAGTATAAGGAGTTTTTCAGAACTTAAATTGTATTTTTCTTTCTTTTTTTTGAGACAGAGTCTCACTATGTCACCCTGGGTATAGTGCCATGGCGTCACAGCTCACAGCAACCTCCAACTCTTGGGCTCAAGCGATTCTTCTGCCTCAGCCTCCCAAGTAGCTGGGACGACCTGTGCCTATCACAGCGCCCAGCTATTTTTTGGTTGTAGTTGTCATTATTTGGCAGGCCCGGGCTGGATTCAAACCTGCCAGCTCCTGTGTATGTGACTGGTGCCCTAGCCGCTGAGCTACAGGTACTGAGCCAGAACTTAAATTGTATTAAGTGGTCATAGTTGTGGAGAACAGAATCCACACTAAGCAGATTAAGCAGAAAAGAATGCAGGTTAGGTGCAGTGGCTCCCTCCTGTAATCCTAGCACTCTGGGAGGCCAAGGGGGAATACCTCGCTTGAATGCAGGAGTTCAAGACCAGCCTGATAAGAGCGACACTCCGTCTTTATAAAAAGAGCCAGGTGTTGTGGCCAATGCCTATAGTCCCAAATACTCTGGAAACTGAGCCCTTAAGCCCCAGAGTCTGAGATTGCTGTCAGCTATGACACCACAGAGTGAAATAAAAAAGTAAATAAGTAAATAAACAATAAAAATAAGCAGAAAAGAATGGAGTGAGGTGTAAGG
Organism: Nycticebus coucang; assembly: GCF_027406575.1. Classification (NCBI taxonomy): domain Eukaryota; kingdom Metazoa; phylum Chordata; class Mammalia; order Primates; family Lorisidae; genus Nycticebus; species Nycticebus coucang. The sequence goes on from NC_069795.1 coordinate 88,209,369, forward strand.
ATAGACCACATCATTACTGGGCAGGGTCAAGAAACAGACTCCACGTGAAGCTTCTTGGTATGTCACAGATCTGGTCTTCCAAGGGGGCTGTTGCCTATGCTATTACCTAGAAGCTTCCCCTGCTAAAATGAGAAGCCACTAAGTTCACTATCATGTGTCTCTATACTGGTGGGAAGTGGGCTGACAAAGTTTGTCCCCTTCCATCCCCCCTTCCTTTCTTCTTTTTTTTTGACAGAGTCTTACTTGGTTGCCCTCGGTAGAGTGCTGTGGCGTCATAGCTCACAGCAACCTCAGACTCCTGGGCTCAAGCAATTCTCTTGCCTCAGCCTCCCAAGTAGCTGGGACTACAGGGGCCTGCCACAATGCCTGGCTATTTTTAGAGGTGGGGGTCTTGCTTTTGCTCAGGCTGTTCTCAAACTTGTGAGCTCAGGTGTGAGGCACCATGCTTGGCCCTGGGAAGTTTGTTTTCAGTCCTATTTTGGGATAGATTTTATACTGTGCTAAACTTTCAAACATGGAGAGAATGTTTGAAAGACTGGGCAGCTCCAGCTGGCAGACTTCCAAGAAGTGATGTAACTTGAACACCTCAAGATGTAGGTCAGAAAACTGGGATATACCCCTGGCCTTGCCATTTAGCAACATCTTGACCTTGGGCAAATTCATTTTCAAACTTCTGTGTTCTCATCTCTAAACAGGGTATAATAATTCCTGTTTACCTAATTCACGGCCTTGGAGTAAAACTGAAATGAAAGTAATAGGTGTGAATGTACCTGGAAATAAAGTATTAAAGTATTAAAGGAAATAAGTGAAAGGTATTTTTCACACCCCACATTTTCTTTAGACTAGGGGATTGCAAACTTTTTCTGTAAAGGACAAGATAGTAAATATTTTTGACTTTGTAGGCCTTATGGCCCCTTTCATACCTATTCAACTCTGCAAAAGCAGCCATAGAAAGGAACGAGAGTGGCTGTGTTCCAATAAAACATTTTTATGGATGCCAAAATTTGAATTTTGTGTAATTTTCACATGTCATGGAATATTCTTTTTATTTTTTTTCCAACCATTAAAAAAAAGTCAGAAAACATTTCTTAGCATGCGAGCTATGCAAAAACAGGTGGCTGGCTGCGTTTGACCTATCAGCCATACTTTGTCGACCCATGTTCTAGATCATGATACCTATAACATATGTTTGTTTTGCCGTAATGTAATAGCAAATGAATTTGGGGTTTATCTGATTATATTGTCTACATCTGTGGTCCCCAACCCTTGGTCTACAGACTGGTCTGTAACCTGTTAGGAACCAGGCCATACAGCAGTAGGTGAGCAGCCAGCAAGGAAAGGTTCATCTGTATTTACTGCGGCTCCCACCCCCTCCAAGGTTCATCTGTATTTACAGCCACTTCCCATTGTTGCATCACTGGCTGAGCTTACCTCCCATCTTATTCTCCCACTCCCCTCCCACTGTAGAAAAATTGTCTTCCATAAAACTGGTCCTTGGTGCCAAAAAGGTTGGGGACCGCTGGTCTAAATAGAGGGTGTACAATCTGTAGTGCTGTTCAATTAGATTCAATAGTAGTTTCCTCTTTGACAGTAGCGCTAAATGTACTCAGTGGTCATATACGGCAACATATGCTCCATTTAAGTGAAAGCTCTGTGTGAAGGATAAGTTAGCTGCCAGCCATTAGGTTCTTGGAATCTCCACATTTCCTGTCCTCATCTGTGTGTTTGGTTTTGAGAAAGAGAGGGGGCTATCAGGTTCTTCTTTTATGGGAAAAGTTGCATTTGGTGACATTCTCCACCCCATTCCCTCCTTTGGGATGTTTGGGTTTACGTTTACACCTTGGCTGCCTCATGGGCAAGAGCTTTTCCTTATTGCCACTGTACTCTCATGATCCCTATTAGCAAACTGGAATCAGAGTGTCTTCCTTGTCCTCATATCCCACAGAATTTCTTTCAGTCAACAAAAGCCAAAAGTAAGTTTAAAAGAAGTCACCTGAGGCAGAAGTGTGTTATGGAAAGAAGCCACAGGGAAGTGCTGTGGCTGTAACCCCTTGGTCCTCTAGCTCCTCTCCAAGTTGCTTTTCATTTAAATGTGATATTTTTGATTTTTCTCTTTCCCTTCTCAGTGAGACTGAGAGTAGAGTGTGTTATAGGCACATTGACATCTAGAAATGGAGAGCAAGCAGGTAAGGGTGGAAATGGAGGAGGGGGGTGTGGGAGCAGGAAGGGGATTGGGTGGTCCAAGATTAAGGATGGAGGATGGTGATTTTGCCTTTCTAGGTACACCTTCCACTTGGTCAAACAGGTGAGTTTTCAAGCTGTCTTTGGAGGAGGACAGTGCTGCTCATTAGTATATGTATGTTCATGTGAGCTTTACCTCTGGGGTTAACTAATTCAAAGAAACTACATTTAATTTTGCTTTGCATGTATCCCTTTTATTTGGGCTTTACTAAATATAGCTGGATGGGAGGGAGAGAAGGGGGAAACTGTGTGTGGAGCAGAAGTTAAAACACGCCAGAGCTTTGGCAGCTTTGGGACAGAAAAATAAAACTTTAAACTTGCTTTCTATTTTGAGGCTATCACAAGATGTTTTCTGCTTACGTTCATTCCTAAGTCATAAACGGGTAGGAGGGGCTGGGAATTAAGTAAGTTATCTCTTGAAAAATATTAATTTGAAATTGAGATAAAATTAGCAAAGAGAAGAAGGGAGGAGGAAATAAAACATTGGACTCAGCCTATTTGGAAGCAAAATAATAAACACCTCGTGGGGGTAGAAGAGGCATACCAGTGTGCTCCCAGATTGTGGCCTCTGCTCCTTCACAGAGCCCCACTGTCTCCAAGCAGGGGGCAGACTGAGCGCTGTGAGAACTGACTTGGCAAATAAAGCCTGTCAGTGCATTTTGACACAGGTCAACTTCTTCTTGAGCCTGTGATCTCAGAGTCAACATGATTTCTGACCAACAAGGAGTAGCTATCATACTATGAGCTGTTTTATCATAAAATAATTATCACATACAAGATGCTATGATTACCTATTTTTAGGAATTTTCCTGCTGGGAATTGTAGTGAAGATGATCCCCAGAAAAGCTCTCTGCAGTCTTGTGAAACAATCTGCCTTCCCAAGTTAAGATGTCCTTCCTGACAACCTGCTGGTGCTTTGCAGTTCACTGTCCACCTCTATTGAAGTCTTCTGTTTTGCTGAATATTAAGAATGCTTCTCCCTGGGCTTTAGCTTTGGGCTCTCCCCTCCATTCCACTCGCCCCTTGGGATCTATTTGTGGATCTCCATGAAATAATCAGACCCTCTTCTGACCTGTGCAGGTGCAGAAACATGGCAGGAGAAGCTGTGGGTGTACGTGAGGAAGGTACTTTGTAGGATGGTTCGTCATCCAGTCCTCCTAAAACTATAACTCTGATGCTGTCATATCCCTGCTCAAAAATATTCCTTAACTATTACACAGAAGGAAAAGACTGAAAGGAAATGTGCCAAAATACTAACTTTTTTTTTTTTTTTCTGAGTGATGAGCTTCCTGGTGATAACTTTTATTTGCTTTGTGGTTTTTAGTCTTTTCCAAATATGTATACAATGAACATATACTTTTTTTAAAAGAAAAATGCTATTTTTATAATGAAATATACTTTTTAAAACTTTCAGTGGCTCTGGGCGGTGCCTGTGGCTCAAGGAGTAGGACGCCGGTCCCATATGCCAGAGGTGGCGGGTTCAAACCCAGCCCCGGCCAAGAACCAAAAAAAAAAAAAAAAAAAAAAAAACTTTCAGTGGCTCTATAAAATCATTTTTATAATAGCTGATTAAAAACCCTCTGACATTCAGGGTCTGTGCAATATTGCCATAATCGCTCTACCTCCATGTGTGGCGTGGCAAAACAGAACTACTCACTGTCACCAAACACATTTGGTGCTTTGGTGTTTTGTTGTGGTTTTTTTTTTTTTTTTTTTTTTTTTTTTGCAGTTTTCGACCAGGCCGGGTCTGAACCCACCACCTCTGGTATATGGGGCTGGCGCCCTACTCCTTTGAGCCACAAGCCACCACCTTGGTGCTTTGTTTTTGCTTATGCCTCTTCTCCACCTACCTACTGTCCTTTCTGCAAACTGATTTCATCTTTAGAGAGTATTTCTCATCATATGCTCTTTGTAAAAGACTTGGAAAAATGCAAAAACAAAATTCTTAATCCAACTTCTAGAAATAACCATTTTGATGGTTATTTCTTAGCTGTGCAGCTGAGTGGTCTAGTACGTCTTCAGTATCTCTTCTGGACTTTTATATTCTATATGGTGATGTCATTGTCCATTTCTGTTTTACCTTCATTCTGAATTTTAAGTTCCTTGACTGCAGATACGGCTATAAGAGTAACTTTTCATCTTTGCAGCCTCCACAGACTTTGAGCACAGTAAATGTCACCTAATAAGCTGTCCAAAATCATCTGAATCAAACACAGGAGATAAGACAAGTGTATGACTTAACACATCCTTAGTGATAAACATAAATGCAGTGGTAACTTTATGAATGTGATGCTGAATGTAGCTGTAAACACTGACTCACAGTAGAAATACAAAACCTTTAATATTGGAGTTGTGTCTGGAGAGGTTAAATGACTGGGGACCTACTGAGGTAAGATGATTGTGGTATATTACATGGAGGAGATTCAGCCTTGAAAGAAAAAAAAAACCCTTTAAAATGAAAAAAAAAAAGAAACAGAAAAAAGACAGGACTCATTGTAGAAAAAAGAGGTGTCATAGACACTGATTTTCAACCCTGCCTCATGTTAGAATCACTGGGGAGTTTTTTAAAAATACTTGTGCCTATGTTTAATCCCAGACTAGTTTTTTTTGTTTGTTTGTTTGTTTAAGCAAATGGCCTGCTATAACATTTATAACATTGTTGGAGAAACCTGAAGATTGGTTCATTTTGAGGACAAGGGGTTCTGGTGGGGATGAGAATAACTTGTGCATGCTTATTAAAGCACTTGGCCAAAATTTTATCTGTTAGCTATTATTAAGAAAATAACTTCTGGGCGGTGCCTGTGGCTCAAAGGAGTAGGGTGCCGGCCCCATATGCCAAAAGTGATGGGTTCAAACCCAGCCCTGGCCACAAACTGCAAAAAAAAGAACTTCTGTTCATCCTAAGTTGCCCACCCAAAGGGCTGTTTTCTCCTGTAACAATGACTGAAATAGAATGTGGCCATTATAATTCACATTTTCAGTCTTCACTGCTGTTATTTTTTATTTATTTATTTTTATTTATCTTTTTGAGATGGAGTCTCACTATGTCACCTTCGGTAGAGTGCCATGGCATCACAGCTCACAGCAAAGTCTTGGGCTTAAGCGATTCTCTTGCCTCAGCCTCCCAGATAGCTGGGACTACAGGTACCACAACACCTGGCTATTTTGTTGTTGTTGCAATTGTCATTGTTGTTTAGCTGGCCTGGGCTGGGTTCAAACTCGCTACCCTCCATGTATGTGGCTGGTGCAGTAACAGCTGTGCTAAGGGTGCTGAGCCCTTCACTGCTGTTACTACATCCACACTTCTTCTAGGGATTTGACCAATATTCAAATATTATCAAAACACAATTTCTGTCAGAGATGATATTTCTCACATTTGTGTCTCTTTTTCACATTAAAACCTGACACATGTAGCTGGGTGCAGTGGCTCACACCTGTAATCCTACCACTCTGGGAGGCCAAGGCGAATAGATTGCCCTGAGCTCACAGATTCAAGACCAGCCTGAGCAAGAGCAAGATCCCGTCTCTAAAAATAGCCGGGCATTGTGGCGGGCACCAGTAGTCCCAGCTACTTGGGAGCCTGAGGCAAGAGACTGGTTTGAGCCCAAGAGTCTGATGTTGCTGTGAGCTATGATATCATGGCACTCTACTGAGGATGACAAAAGTGAAACTCTGTATCAAAAAATAAATAAAAACCTGACACACTCCTACTCAACCAAAACAAAACAAACACTATTTTTCTTCATGTAGGTTTTTCTAATGCCACATAGGAGGGTGAAATAGCACTGTAGTTTATCACCTGAAAAGGAAATCCACATTCCTTGCTCGAGCTGTGAGATAGCCACGCACCCTAGAATAACACATTTTTTGCTACATGCCCCTTAGATTGATTCCAGGAACTGTTAGTTTGCTAAATTGTGATTTCACATCCTGAAACACACTTGCATATTGTCATACAGTGGTGTCTAAATCCAAACCAAAGTGTTTCTGTTGCCATGGAAATATTTCAATTAATGTTTAAGGTTGGAACATATAAACGAAACTAGGGTCCACATTAGTTGATTAATCATTGCATTCCCACGTGCGGGAAGAGTTTTGTTCAACTTTATCAAGGGAAGAATTAATGTCGTCTGCCTGTGAGGTCCTTCCTTGGAAACCCATGGTACTCTGCACAGGATGTTTCTTTTGGTAAGGGTAAAACAACCAATACCACAAAGTAAAATGCACGAAACAGTCATCACTTGGGATAGAGATGAGTACTTCACACCTCCAGCAGTAAAGCTGTTCTTTTTTGTTTTTGTTTTTGAGACAAAGTTTTACCATGTCACCCTTAGTAGAGTGCCGTGGCATCACGGCTCACAGCAACCTTAAACCCTTAGGCTTAAGCAATTCTCTTGCCTCAGCCTCCCAAGTAGCTGGGACTACAGGCACCCACCACAATGCCCAGCTATTTTTTGTTGTTGTTGTTGCAATTGTCGTTGTTTTAGCTGGCCTGGGCTAGCCTTGGTGTATGTGGCCAGAGCCCTCCCCACTGAGCTGTGGGCACCACCCACGCCGTAGTTCTTCTTCTCTGAAGTTGATGCACACACCTCACAGAAATACTTACAGAGGCATCAAAGTGATACGAGATCTGACAATTAAGTTCACAAATTCATCCTAGAAAAAATGTCACATACTTCATTGCTGAATATAACTATGATTACCTCTGAAGTACCCTTGTGGGAAGCGGTACACTGATGCCAGCTCCTAGTCGACCCTTCAAAGCAATTTTGGAACTCTTTTTCTGGAATGAACATGAGAGCTGTTGTTGTATTACCCGTGATGTTCTGAATGCCATCAAAATGTATTCCATTCAATATTTCTTTCATCTTCAGGTAAAGAAAAAAGTCATTGCAGGCCAGGTCAGGTGAGTAGGGAGTGTGTTCCAATACAATTACTTTTTCATTGGCTAAAAACTCCTTCACAGACAGGGCCGTATGAGCTGGTGCATTATTGTGATGCAAGAGTTATGAGTTGGTGAAAAGTTCAGGTCTTTTTTGTCTAACTTTGTCACACAGCCTTTTTAGTACTTGCAAACAGTAAACTTGGTTAACTGTCCAATTGGTACAAATTCATAATAGATAATCCCTCTGATATCAAAACAGGTTAGCAATATCATTTTGACTCTTGATTTGGACTGATGGAATTTTCTTGGTCATGGAGAATTGGCTGACTTCCATTGTGCACCTTGATGCTTTATTTCAAGGTTGTATTGGTATACCCATATTTCATCACCAGTGATAACACACCCCAATACTTCATTTTGCCTCTCCAAAAGGTCTTGGAAAACTTTGACTGTCCTTTGCTTCTGTTTATCGGTGAGCTCCTACGGGGCCATTTTTGCACACACCTATCTTCATGTCAAGATTTTTAGTGAAGATTTTCCTGTTTATCAATGTTTACTTGGTATACTATGCTTCTCACAGTCAGCTTACAATTTAGACATACAAGTTGATGAATTTTTATAATGTTTTCATCAGTTCTGCTCATTACTGGCTGCCGTGAACTCTCTTCCTAAGTGATGCTTTTTCTCCCCTCAGAAAAATATTTAGTCCATTTGTACATTGCTGGTTTCTTCATGGTGTTATCCCCCCATGAACTTGGAGTAACATGTCCTTGATTTCACTTCCACTCTTGCCAAGTTTAACAAGAAATGATGTTTGTTCGTTACTCTAATTCAAGCTCCAACATTGTCCCAATGGTGCACAAAGACACACAACTAAAGCTTGGTGCCTGTAGCTCAGCAGCTCGGGTGCCGGCCACATACACCAGGGCTGGCAGCTTCGAACCCAGCCCGGGCCTGCCAAACAACAACTACAACCAAAAATAGCTGGGCATTGTAGTGGACACCTGTAGTCCCAGCTACTTGGGAAGCTGAGGCAAGAGAATTGCTCGAGCCCAAGAGTCTGAGGTTGTTGTGAGCTGTGATGCCATAGTGCTCTACCCAGGGCAATAGGCTTGAGACTGTCTCCAAAAAAACACACACAACAACAATGAACGTCACTGAGAAGGACACCACCACATTTTGACCTGAACACAGCTGTGACACACTGATATACCAAAGTTAGACCTTACCAAGCTGTGTGTACAGGGCTCCCAGTGTAAGCGCACAGTAGCAAGTTCATGAACTTAATTGTCAGACTCCGTGCCTCTTCTATTTCTCCAGACCTTCAGCCCTGTTAGGTTCAGTTTTCTAACCCACTGAATTACCAACTTTTCTTCACTGATCCTGCACTACACATATACCTCATTTTTGTGTATATAGGAATGAATTTCATATATCCTTACTCAAGTCATCTTTTTGCATTTCTTTTTCTTCTGTAGTTGGAGTCCTAGGAGCATATATTTTGGAAGTCTCAGCCTAGGCATCTGTCCTCAAAAAGAATAATCATAACCATCTGGGAGGCCAGGGCGGGTGGATAGCTTGAGCTCATGAGTTTGAGACCAGCCTGAGCAAAAGCAAGACCCCATCTCTACTAAAAATAGAAAAACTGAGGAAAGAGGATCACTTGAGGCCAAGATTAGAGGTTGCTGTGAGCTGTGACACCATGGCACTCTACTCAGGGCGACAGCTTGAGACCCTGAGTCAAAAAAACAAAGCAAAAAAAAAGAATAATCATAACCAAATTAAAGGGATTTTCTTAGGCTGTAAGACATGATAAGGTAGTTATTTTCTTAGGCTGTAGGACACAATAAGGTAGTATCAGAATGTCTGGAGAGAAATGTCATACATTTAAATGTTTATTGGTTCCTGGTGGCGCCTATGGCTCAAAGGAGTAGGGCATCGGCCCCGTATACTGGAGGTGGCGGGTTCAAACCCGTCCCCAGCCAAAAACTGTGAAAAAAAAAAAAAAAGCAAATGTTTATTGGCTCCAAAAGAAGTATTTGAGATACAGTACAAAAATACATGAAATACAGTAACTGAGAGAATGCCAGGAAGGCTGTGTTTACCAGTGTGATGAAAGTGTGTCAAACGGTCTGTGAAACTAGTGAATGATGCCCCATGATCATATATCAATGTACACAGCTATGATTTAATAAAACAAACAAACAAACAAAAAATACATGAAATATAAGAAAAACAAAAATGAACAAAACAAAAGGAAAATATGGTAGAATATTAAAGTGACAAGAGAAAGTTTGTTCAGAGAAGTAGATATGACAGTATGCTGCAGTTATAAAAGTTGTACAACAAAGTTAACCCTCAGCTTTTTGACAGCTGAAGCAAAGAGAAACAGCTGATCCTCTGCCCCCACATTAGCAGGGAATTAGGGAGAGCCTGCTAGGGAATCTTGTTCCTGTGAGTGCCTGTCTGATACTCTGCTAGAAGGGGTGCAGGCATTGGACCCTCAAACAATTTTAAGCAGTCTGAGAGTGGAATAAGAATGTCCAGAAAAGGCAAAATCTACAGAAACAGAAAGCCAACACACAGTTGCTAGTTTCCAGGGGCCAGGGCAGAGGGTGTAGGGAGTAACTGCTGTTGGGTGTAGGATTTCTTTTGGAGGTGATGGAGATATTCTGGAGTTAGTGATGATGGCTGCATGACCTTGTGAATATACAAAAATCCATAGAATTGTACACTTCAAATGGGTGAATTTTGTGGTATGTGAGTTATATCTCAATAAAGCTGTTATTTTTAATTTTTTAAAGATAAAGTAACATACAGAGGGGAAAAAAACAACTGATGAGTCTAAGATTTGTGTCTTCCAGGAGATGCACACTTTTGGGGGGATGTGTCAGAGCTGAAATGTTGCTTTCAGTGAGTTTGAGTAGAATTAAACTCTGCAATCTGTGAGTTTCTTTCCAGGGTGAATATTCAATTATTGACCAACTATAAAAAGATGATGAGATTATGAGACAACTGGGGAAATTCATACACTGGGAGGTGATATTCATTAATATAAAGAAATTGCTTATCATTGTTAATGCATGATAGTTGTGTTGTGATTTAAAAAAAAAATCTGTCTTTTACATACTAAAGTATTTACAAATCAAATGTAATGATACCTGGGCTTAGATTTAAAATCTTTTGAGTAGGGTATAGATGAAACAAGATTTGCTGTATGTTGAGTGTAAGTTCAGAAATTTTCACAATGAAATGTTAAAACAGATTTTATTATTCGCTATTAACTATAAAAATATCTAGCAACATAGCCAGGGTGTTTGCTTATGAGAAATTGTGCTATTTGCAGCGCTCATTTCATTTGCTGGTTTATGGGTGACTTCTAAGAGATTGGAAGACTGGGTACTGGCACGTAAGACACAAGTATAAGTGAGCATGAAAGTCACCCACAGCCTTTTCAGCCTTCTCTGTGCTTCTCAGATGCTGCTACATGGGGTTAAGGCAGGGATAGTTGCCACTCTTGAGAAAGGCAGAAGAGGACGCTGGACTCTTTCTCTTAAGGGTACTTTGCTTTTTGGAGTTCCTTGTCTCCTGATTCTCCCTGCTGTTTGTTGGGATTTGAGTGCTAACGTACTTAAATGTGATGTCTTCTTGGGAGGAGAAGTAAGTTTTGGCATTTATCCTTGACTTCCTTTATGAACTCGGAACCCACTCAACCAAACTGTGTACCTCATGTAGGAAAGAGGTGGGCGTGACAGTGCCACGTGTTTGAGAATAAAGACTAACTTGTGTTTCAATACTTCTTCAGTTTCTTTTTGTTCTTAGGAGAGATTGAAACTGGGCATTTGTATTTGTCCCATTTCCTTCTCTGATTCTAAAGACTGAAAACTCTTACTCACAGCAACGATATCCCAGGTGTTATATTACTAGAGATACAAGCCCACCGTAACGAAACTCATTATATGTGCAACAAACATTTGTGTGCCTCCTGTATCCTAGGGGTGTCCTCCTCACAGAGGCCTGAATTCTTATAAATTCAGCTGAATTCTTATACTGATTTTTTTGGACTGCTCACTTGGGCAGTACTTACGGTTTCATAGTAGGGCTGAGTACATTGGATACTTTTTCTTCCATTCTTGAGATACTTTACTAAGAAGAATATGTTACAGCTCCATCCATGTAAACATGAGAGAGGTAAAGTCTCCATCTTTTTTAAGGCTGCATAATATTTCATGGTATACATATACCACAATTTATTAATCCATTCATGGGTCAGTGGGCACTTGGGCTTCTTCCATGACTTAGCAATTATGAATTGGGCTGCAATAAACATTCTGGTACAGATATCTTTGTTATAATGTGATTTTTTTTTTTGTCTTCTGGATATATATCTAGTAGAGGAAGTCAAGGATCGGATAACAGGTCTATTTTTAGATCCCTCGGTGACCTCTAAATATCTTTCCAAAAGGAACGTATTAGTTTGCATTCCCACCAGCAGTACAGAAGGGTTCCCTTTTCTCCACATCCACGCCAGCATCTCTGGTTTGGGGATTTTGTGATGTGGGCTAATCTTACTGAAGTTAGATGATACCTCAAAGTGGTTTTGATTTGCATTTCTCTGATGATTAAGGATGATGAGCATTTTTTCATGTGTCTGTAGGCCGTGCACCTGTCTTCTTCAGAGAAGTTTTTCTTCAAGTCCCTTGCCCACCCTGAGATGGGATCACTTGTTCTTTTCTTGCTAATATGTTTGAGTTCTCTATGGATTCTGGTTATTAAACCTTTGTCAGAAACATAACCTGCAAATATCTTCTCCCATTCTGAGGGCTGTCTGCTTGCTTTACTTACTGTGTTTTTGGCTGTGTAGAAGCTTTTTACTTTGATCGGATCTCAGTAATGTATTTTTGGTGTTGCTTCAATTGTCCAGGGGTTCCTCCTCATAAAATATTCTCCCAGGCCGATTTCTTCAGTTGTTTTACCTGCACTTCTAATATTTTTATAGTTTCATGTCTTAAATTTAAATCTTTAATGCAGTGAGAGTCTATATTAATTAATGGTGAAAGGTGTGGGTCCAGTTTCAGTCTTCTACAGGTCTCCAGCCAGTTCACCCAGCACCATTTGTTAAATAGGAAATCTTTTCCCCACTGAATGTTTTTAATTAGCTTATTAAAGATCAAATAACAGTAAGTAGTTGGGTTCATCTCTTGGTTCTCTATTCTGTTCTATACATCTACCTCTCTGTTTTTGTGCCAGTACTGTGCTCTTTTGATCACTATCGATTCATAGTATAATCTGCAGTCTGATAGCATGATTCCTCCTGCTTTGTTTTTATTTCTAAGTAATGTCTTGGCTATTTGAGGTTTTTTCTGATTCCGTATAAAATGAAGTACTATTTTTTAGAGATCTTTAAAGTATGGCAGTGGAGCTTTAATAGGGATTGCATTAAAGTTGTATATTGCTTTGGGGAATATGGACATTTTAACAATGTTGATTCTTCCCAGCCATGAGCATGGTATGTTTTTCCATTTGTTAATATCTTCAGCTATTTCTTTTCTTAGATTTTTATAGTTCTCTTTATAGAGATCTTTCACATCCTTTGTTAGGTAAACTCCCAAATATTTCATCTTCTTTGGCACTACTGTGAAAGGAATAGAGTCCTTGACTGTTTTTTCAGCTTAACTATTGTTGGTATATATAAAGGCTATAGATTTATCAGTGTTGATTTTGTAACTTGAGACGCTGCTGTATTCCTTGATCACTTGTAAGAGTTTTGTAGTAGAATCCCTTGTGTTTTCCAGGTATACAATCATATCATCTGCGAAGAGTGAAAGTCTGATTTCCTCTGACCCTATATGGATACTCTTGGTCACCTTGTCTTGCCTAATTGCAATGGCTGAGACTTCCATTACAATGTTGAAAAGCACTGGAGACAATGGGCAACCTTGCCTGGTTCCTGATGTGATGGGAAATGATTTCAATTTAATTCCCTTCAATAGGATATTGGCTGTGAGTTTGCTGTAGATGGCCTCTATTAGTTTAAAAAATGTCCCTTCTATACCAATTTTCTTAAGTGTTCTGATCATGAAAGGATGCTGGATATTATCAAAAGCTTTTTCTGCATCAATTGAGAGAATCATATGGTCTTTATTTTTTATTTTGTTTATGTGATGAATTATATTTATTGATTTATATATATTGAACCAGCTTTGAGACCCTGGGATACACTTGGTCATGGTGTATAATTTGTTTGATGTGTTGCTGGATTCTGTTTGCTAGGATCTTGTGGAATATTTTTGCATCATATTCATTAGTGATATTGATCTATAATTTCTTTTTTTTTTTTTTTTTTTTTTTTTTTTTTGGTTTTTGGCCAGGGCTAGGTTTGAACCCGCCACCTCTGGCATATGGGACCAGCGCCCTACTCCTTGAGCCACAGGCACCACCCGATCTATAATTTCTTGTTGGGTCTTTTCCCGTTTTGGGGATCAAGGTGATCTTTGCTTCATAGAATGTGTTGGGTAGTATTCCTTCTTCTTGTATATGTTGGAAAAGGTTAAGTAATGTAGGTACTAGTTCCTCTTTAAAGGTTTGGTAGAATTCTGATGTAAAGCTATCTGGTCCCAGGCTTTTCTTTTTAGGGAGATTTTGTATAGTTGATGCTATTTCAGAACTTGATGTAGGCCTGTTCAACATTTCTACTTCATTCTGGCTAAGTCTAGGAAGGTGGCATACTTATAAGTATTGGTCTCTTTCAATTTTTCGTACTTCCGAGAATAGAGTTTCTTGTAATATTCATTAAGTATTTTTTGAATTTCTGAGGAGTCTGTTGTTATTTGCCTTTGCCATTTCTGATTGATGAAATTAGAGGTTTTACTCTTTTTTTTCCTGGTTAGGTTAGCCAAAGGTTTATCAATTTTATTGACCTTCTCAAAAACCTACTTTTTTATGGCTCTCCGCCTGTGGCTCAAGCAGCTAAGGCGCCAGCCAAATACACTTGAGCTGGTGGGTTTGAATCCAGCCCCCGCCTGCCAGACAAGAATGATGGCTGCAGCCTTCTTTAAATAGCCAGGCTTTGTGCCGGGTGCCTGTAGTACCAGCTACTTGGGAGGTGGAGGCAGGAGAATCACTTGAGCCCAGGAGTTGGAGGTTGCTGTGAGCTGTGGTGCCACGGCACCCTACCTAGGGCGACAGACAACTTTTTGTTTTAGTGATCTGTTGTATAATCCTTTTATTTTTAATTTCATTTAATTCTGCTCTAATTTTGGTTATTTCTTTTCTTCTCCTGGGTTTGGGATTGGAATGTTCTTGCTTTTCCAGTTGCTTGAGATGTGCCAGTAAGTTGTTAACTTCCTCTCTTTCCATTCTCTTGAGAAAGCTTGCAGTGCTATAAATTTCCCTCTTATGACTGCCTTTGCAGTATCCTAGAGATTCTGGTAATTAATGTCTTCATTATTGTTTTCTTCCAGACTTTGGTAATTTTCTTCTTAATCTCTTCTGTGACCCAGGTATCATTAAGCATAACATTATTTAGTTTGTATGTTTTTGTATGAGTATGCAGATTCCTCTTGTTACTGAGTTCAACTTTTATTCCATGATGGTCCTCGAAGATGCAAGGAATAATTTCTATTCTTTTAAATTTACTGAGGTTAGACTTGTGGCTGAAGATGTGATCAATTTTGGAGGATGTTCCATGGGCTGATGAGAAGAATGTGTATTCAGTTATGTTAGGATGAAATGTTCTGTAGATGTCTGTTAAATGCAATTGTTGAATGGTTAAGTTTAAGTCTAAAATTTCTTTGCTGAGTTTCTTATTAGAGGATCTATCCAACACTGCCAAAGGAGTGTTAAAATCTCCAACTATTACGGTGCTGGAGGAAATCAAGTTGCTCATGTCTGTTAGAGAGTCTCTTATAAATTGAGGCGCATTCTGGTTGGGCACATAAATGTTAATAATTGAAATCTCATCACGTTGAATGTTACCTTTAACAAATATGAAGTGATCATCATTATCTTTCCTTTATTGTTTTAAAGCCTATTGTATCTGCGAATAAAATTGCAACACCTGCTTTTTTCTGGTTTCCATTTGCCTGAAATATAGATGACAAGATTTACTTTCATATGTCCACTTTAGTGTTGATCGATTACTTCCAACTTGGTGTTGAGCACATGTGCTTGTGTATCCGTTCTTGTCATGTTTCACTTAAAAGAATGGTTTCCAGTTCCATTTAGGTTGTCATAAAAGATGCTGGATCACCATTTTTTTTATGGCTGAGTAGTACTCCATGATATGCATGTACCACATTTTATTAGTCCGTTCATGTATTGGTGGACACTTGGGTTATTTCCATATCTTTGTGATTGTGAATTGTGCTGCCATAAAAATTGAAGTGTAGGTGTTCTTTTTATAAAATGGCCTTTTCCCCTTTGAATATATATACTCATCAGTGGCATTGCGGGGTTGAATGGTCTGCTTTAAGTTCTTTGAGGTATTTCCTTACAGTTTTTCATAAAGGCAGTCCTACCAGCATTGTATAAGTAAGTGATCCTTTCTCTCCAAATCCATGCCAGCACTTACATTTTGGGACTTTGGGGTAAGAGCCATTAATGAACACTTTGGAAGTTGACACTTATTTTAGATACCACCTAAGTTTATAAGAGATGAAATGGTTATAACCCTATAGGAACATCAAAAGGTATTACTTAAGTTGGGCTCTTGGACCAAACCCATTTTTTGTTACCTAGACATGTGGAGACAAAGACCACCTGTACCATCTCTGTCTCTCTCTCCTTTCTTTTTTTTTTTCCAGACAGAGTCTCACTTTGTCACCCTTGGTAGAGTACCATGGCATTATAGCTCATAGCAACCTCAAACTCTTGGGCTTAAGTGATTCTCTTGCCTCAGTCTCCCAGGTGGCTGGAACTATAGGCGCCCACCACAATGCCTAGCTTTTTTTTAGGCCTAGCTTTTTTTTCTTTTTTTCTTTTTTTTGTAGAGACAGAGTCTCACTGTACCGCCCTTGGGTAGAGTGCCGTGGCGTCACAGGCTCACAGCAACCTCTAACTCTTGGGCTTACGCGATTCTCTTGCCTCAGCCTCCCGAGCAGCTGGGACTACAGGCGCCCGCCACAACGCCCGGCTATTTTTCTGTTGCAGTTTGGCCGGGGCTGGGTCCGAACCCGCCACCCTCGGCATATGGGGCCGGCGCCCTACTCACTGAGCCACAGGTGCCGCCCATAGGCCTAGCTTTTTTTAAGAGTTGAAGTCTCACTCTGGCTCAGGCTGCTCTTGAATCCTGAGGTTAGGCAATCCACCTACCTTGGCCTTCCAGAGTTCTAGGATTACAGGAGTGAGCCACTGCACCCAGCCTACCTGTACCATCTCTGTTGCCATTCACGAGTATGACTTTTCCTATTGTGAATCAGGGTTTCACTAAATGCTGTCAGTGCTGAAGCAAGCTGTCATGTTCTCTATGGGAAAGACAATTATTGTTCTTGGTCTGGTGGTGTGTTAGCCCTTTGATTTTGGAGCACAGTGTTCATAAAGGTTAGTCTCTTCATATGTGAGCCAGTTGGCTTAGATGTATGAATAGCTGCTGTCGTGGGTAGGTCAGGGAATATGTGGTCTATGAACAGATCAGATCTGTAGTTTTCAGTCAAAAATCAGCAAACATTTACTGTTTACATTGTGTCTGACACTATGCTAGGAGTGGAGCACTAAAGGTTAAAAGAAAATCTTCAAGATACAGCCAGCCCCTCAGAGATTTATGCCTTATTGATACAGATAAGACTCAGGGAGAGAAAGATCAGGGTTGTGAGGAATAGCCCAGGAGTTGCAACTCTCAACTCAGGGCTCTTTTTATCTACTCCGTCCTAGTTTTGCTCCCAGGAATGACTTCTCACCAGTTGCCCTGAAGTGTTATCTGTCTTGCTCCTTAAAAGTTAGTTTTGGGGATCAATGGGAGCAAGGTGGCGGTCGAGTGGAATAACAGCTTCCCTGCACCTGGGCACGGTGAGGCTGGGGAGATAAGATTCCAGGCATCTCTGGCTGGTGGGATCTGCCTATAATCATTCCTTTGAGGATACAGGGAGTCAGCAAGGGATTTCTGGACCCCAAGAGGAAGACAAAAACAGTGGAGAACTGGCAAGTGGTTGCGCGTGTTCGATCAACCTAATCCTGCCGCCAACCATAACTACAAGCAACAGACTGCAAACTGGAAAGGCCTTACCAATGAACTGCTTTGGTCTTTCTGGACTTGGCACTCAGTTGAACTGCCTTGGGGAGAACTTGAGCAGGAGGGCGGAGAACTTTGGGCATTGTCGAAGGCCCCAGACACCGCCGCTGAGCTGGGCCAGAGGGAGCTATTGTGAGAGAACTGCCCCAGCAAGCTCTGCCCTCAGGGTCCCAGAGTAAGGATCGGGTGGGAGCTAGTAACCTAGTGACTGAGCAGCCTAAAGGCAGGAACTGAGCTGCCTTACAGCCTTAACCCTTAGGGGCAGAGTGAGACTGGTTTTGGCACACTGGAGCCTCAGGCTGTTGCCCTGGGTAGAGTGCTGTGGCATCACAGCTCATAGCAACCTCAAATTCTGGGGCTTGGCGCCGCCCAGAACTCCATAAGAGCTGTGCCGTGACCCCATACCCATGGCCCACGCCCGCTGGGCTTCCGCATGCCCTGACCAAAAACTGCTGGAGCCGCGCAACCCCATGTCCTCCCTCCTGTATCCTCCCTGTGTCCACACTGGCCCACTCATCTGACCACGGATACTGGTAGCCACATGCACTCTGGAGCCCTCCCTGCCTCTGCGCAGAGCCCTTCTCCTGGCCAGAGACTGCTGGAGCCTTGGGCCCTCTGTGCCAAAGTCACTGAGCGCCAGGCACTCCCAGAACCATGCACACAACCTGTTGCTGGATCCAGGTGTATCATAACATGCCGGGAGCTGCTTCCACAACCAGAACTCCCTACCTGGATCAGCCCCAAAGGAACTACACAGGGTCACACCCTACAGAGATCCAGCAACAATAGTGATCCTGCTGGGGTCTAATCCTGGAGAGACACCTACCCAACTCTGAGGATGGCCAGAAGCAACGGTAAAAAACAATCATGAGGCGAAATCAACAGAAAAACTGGCAATATGAATAATCAGAGTAGATCAACTCCCCCAAGAAACAATGGGGCAGACACAGCACAAGATCCCATGCACAAACAAATAGCTGCGATGTCAGAAATCGAATTCAGAATCTGGATAGCAAATAAGATCAAATTAGAATTCCAAGCAGTAATCCAAAAGATATCTCAAAAATTCAACGAATTCAAAGACCAAATGACCAAAGATTTTGACACATTGAGACAAGAAGTTGCAACCCTCAAAGATCTGAGAAACACTCTAGAATCCCTCAGTAACAGAATGGAGCAAGCAGAAGAAAGGATTTCTGACATTGAAGACAAAGCTTTCGAACCCTCCCAAACTCTCAAAGAGGAAGAGAAATGGAAGGCAAAAACAGATCACTCTCTCAGAGAGCTCTGGGATAATTCGAAGAAGACCAATACTCGTCTTACAGAGATCTCCGAAAGCGACGAAGTGGCTTCACAAAGCACACAGTCTCTTCTCCATGAGATTATGAAGGAGAACTTTCCAGACATGCGAAGAGACTCTGAAATTCAGGTAGCAGACAGTTTCAGAACTCCAACACTATTCAACCCAAATAAGACATCCCCCAGACACATCATAATCAATTTCACTAAAGTTAATATGAAGGAGAAAATTCTGAAAGCTGCCAGACGAAAGAAAACCATTACCTAGAAGGGGAAGAATATCAGAATAACTGCAGCTCTCTCTGCTGAAACCTTTCAAGCTAGAAGAGGATGGTCATCGACTTTTAATCTCCTAAAACAAAAGAACTTTCATCCCAGGGTCCTGTACCCAGCTAAACTGAGTTTCATTTATGACAGAGAAATTAAATACTTCAATGACATTCACATGTTGAAGAAATTTGCCATAACTAAACCAGCTCTCCAGGATATTCTCAGACCTATCCTCCATAAAGACCAGTGTAATCCTCTACCACATAAGTAAACCCACCCAGAAAATTTTGATCAAATTCCAACTTCGACAGTCACAAAAGGATTAAAAATGTCCACCGGACTCTCTAAAGGTTT
The DNA here is from genome assembly GCF_027406575.1 of Nycticebus coucang. Lineage (NCBI taxonomy): Eukaryota > Metazoa > Chordata > Mammalia > Primates > Lorisidae > Nycticebus > Nycticebus coucang. The sequence goes on from NC_069795.1 coordinate 88,228,646, forward strand.
ATCAATATTCTGAATTAATGTGAATGCTTTAAACTCTAAAGAGGCACAGGTTGGCTGACTGGATACACAAACTCAAGCCAGATATCTGCTGCATACAAGAATCGCATCTTACATTAAAAGACAAATACAGACTCAAGGTGAAGGGATGGTCATCTATATTCCAGGCAAATGGAATGCAGAAAAAAGCAGGCATTGCAATCCTGTTCGCAGACTTAGTAGGCTTCAAATCAACCAAAATAAGGAAGGATAAGAATGGACACTTCATATTTGTTAAAGGTAGTACTCAATATGATGTGATCTCAATTATTAATATTTATGCACCCAACCAGAACGCACCTCAATTTGTAAGAGAAACTCTAACAGACGTGAACAACTTGATTTCCTCCAGTTCCATAGTAGTTGGAGATTTTAACACGCATGTAGCAGTGCTGGGTAGATCCTCCAAAAAGAAGCTAAGCAAAGAAATTTTAGATTTAAACTCAACCATTCAATATCTGGACTTAACAGACATCTACAGAACATTTCATCCCGACAAAACTGAATACACATTCTTCTCATCAGCCCACAGAACATAATCCAAAATCAACCACATCCTAGGCCACAAATCTAACCTCAGCAAATTTTAAAAAATAGAAATTATTCCTTGCATCTTCTCAGACCATCATGGAATAAAAGTTGAACTCAATAACAATAGGAACCTGCATACCCATACAAAAACATGGAAGCTAAACAACCGTATGCTGAGGGATAGATGGGTAATAGACGAGATTAAGAAAGAAATCACCAAATTTTTGGAACAAAACAACAATAAAGACACGAATTACCAAAACCTCTGGGATACTACAAAGGCAGTCCTAAGAGGGAAATTTATACCACTGCAAGCCTTCCTCAAGGAAACGGAAAGAGAAGAAGTTAATAACTTAATGGAACATCTCAAGCAACTGGAGACGGAAGAACACTCCAACCCCAAACCCAGCAGAAGAAAAGAAATAAGCAAAATCAGAGCAGAATTAAGTGAAATTGAGAACAAAAGAATTATACAACAGATCAATAAATCCAAAAGTTGATTTTTTGAAAAGATCAATAAAATAGATAAACTTTTGGCCAACCTAACCAGGAAAAAAAGAGTAAAATCTCTTACTTTCCTCAATGAGAAATGGTAAAGATGAAATAACAGACCCCTCAGAAATTCAAAAAATCCTTAACGAATACTACAAGAAACTCTACTCTCACAAATATGAAAATCTGAAAGAAATCGACCAATGCCTAGAAGTACGCCACCTACCAAGATTTAACCAGAACAAAGTGGAAATGTTGAACAGGCGTATATCAAGTTCTGAAATACCATCAAGAATACAAAATCTCCTGAAAAAGAAAAGCCCAGGACCAGATGCCTTTACGTCAGAATTCTACCAAACCTTTGAAGAAGAACTAGTATCTATAGTACTAAACCTCTTCCAAAATACAGAAAAAGAAGGAATATTACCCAACACATTCTACGAAGCAAACATCACCTTGATCCCCAAACCAGGGAAAGACCCAACAAGAAAAGAAAATTATAGACCAATATCACTAATGAATATTGGTGCTAAAATTCTCAATAAGATCCTAACAAACAGAATCCAATAACACATCAAAAAAATTATACACCACAACCAAGTGGGATTATCCCAGGCTCTCAAGGCTGGTTCAATATATGTAAATCTATAAATGTAATTTAGCACATACACAAACTAAAAAGTAAGGATCATTTGATTCTTTCAATTGATGCAGAAAAAGCTTTTGATAATATCCAGCATCCCTTCATGATCAGAACACTTAAGAAAATTGGTATAGAAGGGACATTTCTTAAACTAATAGAGGCCATCTACAGCAAACCCACAGCCAATATCATATTGAATGGAGTTAAATTGAAATCATTTCCACTTAGATCAGGAACCAGGCATGGTTGCCCATTTGTCTCCATTGCTCTTTAACATTCTAATGGAAGTTTTAGCCATTGCAATTAGGGAAGAAAAGGAGATCAAGTATATCCACGTAGGGTCAGAAGAGATCAAACTTTTCACTCTTTGCAGATGATATGATCATATATCTGGAAAACACTAGGGATTCTACTACAAAACTTCTAGAAGTGTTCAAGGAATACAGCAATATCTCAGGCTACAAAATCAACACCCATAAATCTGTAGCCTTTATATATACCAACAATAACCGAGGTGAAAAAACAGTCAAGGACTCTATTCCTTTCACAGTACTGCCAAAGAAGATGATATATTTGGGAGTATACCTAACAAAGGATGTGAAAGATCTCTACAAAGAGAACTAGGAAACTTGAAGAAAAGAAACAGCTGAAGATGTTAACAAATGGAAAATCATGCCATGCGATTTGCTGGGAAGAATCAAAATTATTAAAATGTCTATAGTACCCAAAGCAATATATAATTTTAATGTAATTCCTATTAAAGCTCCATTGTCATATTTCAAATATGTTGAAAAAATAATACTTGTTTTATATGAAATCAGAAAAAAACCTCAAATAGCGAAAACATGACTCAGCAATAAAAACAAAGCTGGAGGAATCACACTACCAGACCTGAGACTGTACTATGAATCAATAGTGATCAAAACAGCATGGTATTGGCACAAAACCAGAGAAGTAGATGTCTGGAACAGAATTGAGAACCAAGAGATGAATCCAGCTACTTACCGTTATTTGATCTTTGACAAGCCAATTAAAAACCTTCAGTGGGGTGCGGCCCCATATGCCGAGGTTGGTGGGTTCAAACCCAGCCCCGGCCAAACTGTAACAACAACAAAAAAAATAGCCGGGTGTTGTGGTGGGCGCCTGTAGTCCCAGCTGCTTGGGAGGCTGAGGCAAGAGAATCGCGTAAGCCCAAGAGTTAGAGCTTGCTGTGAGCCGTGTGACGCCACGGCACTCTACCCGAGGGCAGTACAGTGAGACTCTGTCTCTACAAAAAAAAAAAAAAACCTTCGGGCGGGGCTGCGCCTGTGGCTCAGCGGGTAGGGCGCCGGTCCCATATGCTGGAGGTGACAGGTTCAAACCCAGCCCCGGCCAAATTAAAAAAAAACAAACCTTCGGGCGGCACCTGTGGCTCAGTGAGTAGCGTGCCGGCCCCATATGCCGAGGGTGGCAGGTTCAAACCCAGCCCCAGCCAAACTGCAACAAAAAAATAGCCAGGCGTTGTGGCGGGTGCCTGTAGTCCCAGCTACTTGGGAGGCTGAGTCAAGAGAATCGCCTAAGCCCAGGAGTTGGAGGTTGCTGTGAGCCGTGTGACGCCACGGCACTCTACCAAGGGCAATAAAGTGAAACACTGTCTCTACAAAAAAAAAAAAAAAACCTTCAGTCGGGAAAAAGATTCCCTATTTAATAAATGGTGCTGGGTAAACTGGCTGGCAACCTGTAGAAGATTGAAACTGGACCCACACCTTTCACCATTAAGTAAGATAGACTCTCACTGGATAAAAGATTTAGACTTAAGACATGAAACTATAAAAATACTTTAAGAAAGTGCAGGAAAAACTCTTGAAGGAGTTTTGGCCTTGGTAAATATTTTATGAGGAGGACTCCCCAGGCAATTGAAGCAGTATCAAAAATACACTACTGGACTTGATTAAACCAAAAAGCTTCTGCACAGCCAAAAATAATAAATAAAGCAAGCAGACAGCCCTCAGAATGGAAGAAAATATTTGCAGGTTATACCTCCAATAAAGGTTTAATAACCAGAATCCACAGAGAACTCAAACGTATTAGCAAGAAAAGAACACGTGACCCCATCTCAGTTTGGGCAAGGGACTTGAAGAGAAACTTCTCTAAGGAAGAGAGACGCACGATCTACCAACACATGAAAAAAGCTCATCATCCTTAATCATCAGAGAAATGCAAATCAAAACTACTTTGAGATATCACCTAACCCCAGTAAGAGTAGCCCACATAACAAAATCCCCATACCAGAGATGTTGGCGTGGATGTGGAGAAAAGGGCACACTTCTACACTGCTAGTGGGAATGCACACTAATATGTTCCTTCTGGAAGGATGTTTGGAGACTACTTAGAGACCTAAAAATAGACCTGCCATTTGATCCTATAATTCCTTTATTGGGTTTATACCCAGAAGACCAAAAATCACAGTATAACAAAGACATCTGTACCAGAATGTTTATTGCAGCCCAATTCACAATTGTTAAGTCATGGAAGAAGCCCAAATGCCCATCCACCCACGAATGGACTAGCAAATTGTGGTACATGTATACCATGGAATATTATGCAGCCCTAAAGAAAGATGGAGACCTTACCTCTTTCATGTTTACATGGATGGAGCTGGAACATAGTCTTCTTAGCAAAGTATCTCAGGAATGGAAGAAAAAGTATCCAATGTACTCATCTCTACTATGAAGCTAAATTATAGCTTTCACATGAAGGCTATAACCCAACTATAGCACAAGACTATGAGGAATGGGCCAATGAAGGGGAAGGGAGGGGGGAGGTTATGGTGGAGGGAGGGTAATAGGTGGGGCCACACCTTCGGTGCATCTTGGAATGGGTACAGGCGAAACTTACTAAATGCAGAATACAAATGCCTACATACAGTAACTAAGAAAATGCCATGAAGGCTACATTGAACAGTTTGATGTGAATATTTCAGATTGTACATGAAACCAGCACATTGTACCCCTTGATTGCACTAATGTACACAGCTATGATTTAATAATAAAAATAAATAATAATAAAAAAGACTCGGAGAGAGGAAGATATAAGAACAGGAACCGCATCTTTTCTTGTTTTCATCATTTCATCCTCAGTAACTATTCTGGTGTCTTGCGCATCATTGGAAGTCAGTGTTTCTTGAAAGGATAGAGGCAAGCTCTTCATAAGAACTTTTCTGATGGCTTCATAGAAAAGGTTGAGGTTGAGCTGGACACTCTGTTATAAATTGAATTCACAGTTGAAAAGAGGAGTGGGAAAGTGGGGAATGTCATCCAAAATGCAGAGAAAAGGTTTTAAAGGTAGTTTGGAAACCTAAGTTTATATCATGTGCCCCAGAATTAGAATAGAACAATTTTGCTAGGTCAGAGGTATGGCCAGAACCATTTGAATGCTGGATGAAGGCATTCTCATTTTATTCTGTAGTCTTCTGAATTTTCTGTCAACAGAGAGATATTGGCCATGGGGGATATATTGGCCAAAGCAAGTGGCCATGGATGAAATGGAGTAATGCACGGGGGAGGCCACGTTAGAGGCTGGGACTATGTTTAGATGTTGGGTAGTAATAGCCTGAACTAAAATACTGACAGAAGAATTTGAAACAGAGAGACACATTAGAGGGATATAAAGAGTGAAAAAATAGGAGAATTAGTTGAGTTAGTGACTGGATATGCAAACCTGGCAAAGGTAAGGAAGAGGAATAATCAAAGAAAGTTCAATGATCCTGAACTGGTAATCTTGGAACAAGGATGCTGCTATTGTTTTATTAAGTGTAATTGGCAAATCAAGAGGGGGAGGTGGGCTTGAGCAGACAAGATTCTACATTTCAGGCCCTGGGACATCAAGAGGAAATGTCTACTTAGCAGCAGAAGATGATGGGTATGCCCTGCTGGTCTCTTTGGGTTGGGCAGTTGCTTTGTCTTTGTATGTATGACACAGTGGCAGACTGGGTCCCAGGGATGAATTGATATGAGAGGTGATACATAATTTAATTTTTCATAAGGGATATAGGAGTAATTCATTTTTTTCTACATGGTATATTTAATCTTTTCTGCATATTTCCTAGTAATATTTATTCTCCCATGAGGAGAAGAGAGACAACATTCTTTGAGGCAACTGGTGAGAAAGAAGAAGCAGAAGACACAAACTTGGAAGAGCTGAAAGCTGCGGGGTGGGGGGTGCGGAGAGCAGAAGGGGTGGTTCCCTCTTTGCAGTACAGTCCTCAGGAGCAATCCCCCTCTAGTACCAGAGGCAGTGGGGCTAGATTGGGAGGCCATGAACGTATGTGTTTCTAGAGGTGAATGCTTGCTATTTGTTGGAAAGGTAATTACTACACTGACAAAAGTCAGTTTTTCAAGAACCGTTTAGAGGCACAGCATACGTAGTCTTTGATTCTTCAACAAGGTTAACTACCTAAAATGTACAGTGTAAGGCTTACATTTGTCTGCCTCACCACCACTCTCAGCCTCCTGCATTCTCTCTGCTATGAAAGAAGAAGGAAAACATAGTGAATAATTGATAAAACTTTAATTCTTCCTTTTGTTTATTAACAAAAGTTTAAAAATATTTTCTTATTATCTTTTGGCCCTGGGGAATGTGGATATAGTATGTTCTATTTCATTTAATTTCACTGACAGTTAAGTGTCTTATAAAAGTGAAAGTGGAGAAAAAGTGTTTCAGGTGCCTTGGAGTACAAAAGGGAAGGGCTTTGTGAGCTACCTGCTCACTAATATTAGAATGTGCAGAAAACAAAAAAAAAAAAAAAAAAATGTTTTTTTAGTTAATTTAAATGTTTTTTTTTCTCTGATTAACAGAATTGATCTGTAAGTTTATTAGGATAATTCTCTTAGTTTTATCATCCTGAAGTGCTGTTCCTGCATATGGCCCAGTGATGTGATGGAGACCAGGGGTTGTATACACACATGTTGACCCTGCCAGATCCAAAATAGGCATACCTAGGTGTATGTGATAGAAGAATGGCTCTAAAGGGTTATGTAAATTATTGTCCAACCATGCCATGAAACCGTTTGTAGCCCTTACAATTAATGTTGTAGACAAATATTTAAAGGCTTGTGCAATATTAACTGATAGAGATTGTAGAACAATAATGAATAATATGGACATCTAAGATGGCGGCCGAGTAACAGCTTCCTTGCAGCTGGGCACAGTGAGATGGAGAGAGAAGACTCTGGGCACCTCTGACTGGTGAAATGTGCCCAGAAACATCCCTTTGGGGACACAGCAAGTCAGTGAGAGTCTTTTGGACCCCATGACAAGGACAAAAGGAGTGGATAATTGGCAAGTGGTTATGTGTTTTCCTTTAGTCTAATCCTGCGAGCAGCTCTAAGTACAGCAACAGTGTGATTACAAACTGGAAAGGCCTTACCTGTGAGCTGCTTTGTTTTTTTTGGACTTGGCACTCAGTTGAACTACCTTGGGAGAACTTGGGCAAGAGTGCGGAGGACTTTCAGCATTGTTTAGGGTCCCAGACTGAGCCACTGGACGGAGCTAATAATGTTCAGCCGTGGGCTGTGCTGGACCATTGTGGAAGAACTGCCCCGGCAAGCTCTACCCTCAGGATTGCAGAGCAAGGATTGGGCAGGAGACTTGGGGGAATAATCTAGTGACTGAGCAGTTTAAAGGCAGACACTGATACGCCTTACCGCCTTGGCCATCACGGACATAGAGTGAGACCACTTTTGGCACACTGGGACTCATCAAAACCCTAGTCCCGAGGCACAGTAACTTAAAGAGCAAGAGGATGTGAAAGGAAAATTAGGGCAAAGAAACAGATAAAAGAAAGCACTCATGAGGAAGAATCATGATATTGATTATATTCATGATAATAATATAATGTATAGATAATAATATAATATATAGATAATAATATTTCATGATTATCTTCATGAAAAATTCTGGCAACATGAAAAACCAGTCAAGAGAGACTCCCCTGCCCTAAGAGATCGTGAGGTAGCTACTGCAGAGGATTCCACCTATAAAGAAATGTTAGAAATGACAGAAAGGGAATTTAGAATACAGATGATGAAAACAATGAAGGAAATGATGGAAACAAAGAAGGAAACTGCTGATAAAGTGGAAAGTAACCAAAAGATAATCCAAAAACAGAATCAAATAAGAGATAAACGATATGAAGAATATAGAAACAATATAGAAGAGCTGAAGGAAATGAAGCAGTCAATTAGGGAACTTAAAGATGCAGTAGAAAGTATCAACAACAGATTAGACCATGCAGAAGAAAGAATCTCAGAGGTACATGACAAAGCTCTTGAGATAACTGAGATAGTTAAAGAGGCAGAAAAGAAGAGAGAGAAAGCAGAACGTTCACTGACAGAATTATGAGACTTTCTGAAGCGTGCAAACATACGAGTTATAGGAATCCCAGAAGGGGAAGAAGAATGCCCCAGTGGAATGGAAGCCATACTAGAGAATATTATAAATGAAAATGTCCCAAATATCACCAAAGATTCTGACACACTGCTTTCAGAGGGATTTCGGACCCCAGGTTGCCTCAACTCTAACTGAGCTTCTCCAAGACACATTGTGATGAAGCTGTCCAAAGTCAAGACAAAAGAAAAAATTCTTCACGCTGCCAGGAGTAAGTGCCAACTGATCTACAGGGACAAATCCATCAGGGTGACTGCAGACTTTTCTAATGAAACTTCAAGCAAGAAGATAATGGCCATCTACCTTTAATCTACTTAAGCAGAACAATTTCCAGCCCAGAATTCTATATCCTGCTAAGCTAAGCTATAAAATTGACCGAGAAATCAAATCATTTACTGATATACAAACACTGAGGAAATTTGCCACAACAAGACCAGCTCTACAGGAAATACTTCAACCTGTTCTACACACTGACCATCACAATGGATCAACAGCAAAGTAAGAACTCACAAATTAAAGGACAGAACCTAACCTCCACACTGATGCAAAAGATAAAACTAAGCAATGGACTCTCACAAAATAAGATGAATAGAACACTACCACACTTACCAATTATCTCCATAAATGTTAATGGCTTGAATTCCTCACTGAAGAGGCATAGATTGGCTGACTGGATTAAAAAAACAAGCCATCCATTTGCTGTCTGCAGGAAACACACCTAGCTTCAAAAGACAAATTAAAACTCCGAGTTAAGGGTTGGAAGTCAGTTTTTCAGGCAAACAAAATTCAGAAGAAAAGAGAAGTTGCAATCTCATTTTCAGATACATGTGGATTTAAAGCAACTAAAGTCAAAAAAGACAAAGATGGTCCCTTTATATTGGTCAAGGGAAAAATACAACAAGAAGACATTTCAATTCTAAATATTTATGCACCCAACTTAAATGCTCCCAGATTCTTGAAACAGACCTTACTCAGTCTGAGCAATATGATATCCTATAACACCATAATAACAGGGGACTTTAACACTCCTTTTACAGAGCTGGACAGATCTGTAAGCAGAAATTAAACGAAGATATAAGGGACTTAAATGAGACCCTAGAAGAACGGTGCTTGATGATGCATATAGAACCCTCTATCCCAAAGATATAGATTATATATTCTTCTCATCGCCCCATGGAACATTCTCCAAAATTGATCAGATCCTAGGACACAAAGGAAACCTTCACAGAATGAAAAGAATTGAAATTTTACCTTGTGTCTTCTCAGACCACAAAGTGCTAAAGTTGGTACTCAACTCCAACAGAAACGTTCAACCCACAAAGGCATTGAAATTAAACAGGCTTCTGTTGAATGAGAGGTGCAGGAAGAAATAAAAGAGGAAATCATTAACTTCCTTGAGCATTACAATGAAGACACAAGCTACCAAAACATGTGGGATACGGCAAAAGCAGTTTTGAGAGGAAAATTTATCACTTTAGATGCCTTGAAAAACAGAAAGAACGCACATCAACAAACTCACAAGCCATGTTATAGAATTGGAAAAAGAAGAACAATCTTTTTTTTGTTTTTTGTAGAGACAGAGTCTCACTTCATGGCCCTCGGTAGAGTGCCATGGCATCACACAGCTCACAGCAACCTCCAACTCCTGGGCTTAAGCGATTCTCTTGCCTCAGCCTCCCGAGTAGCTGGGACTACAGGCACCCGCCACAATGCCCAGCTATTTTTTTTTGGTTGCAGTTCAGCCGGGGCTGGGTTTGAACCCGCCACCCTCGGTATATGGGGCCGGCGCCTTACCGACTGAGCCACAGGCGCCGCCCAAGAAGAACAATCTTAAGTCTAAACCAGCAGAAGGAAAGAAATCTCCAAAATTAAATCAGAGGTCAATGAAATTGAAAAAAGAATCATTCATGAATTATTGAACAAGGAGTTGGTTTTTTAAAAGAATAAATAAAATAGATAAACCTTTGGCCAGACTAACTAGAAATAGAAAAGTAAAATCTCCAGTAGCCTCAATCAGAAATGATAAAGGGGAAATAACAACTGATGCCACAGATAATACAAGTGATCATCTCTGAATACTACCAGAAACTCTATGCCCAGAAATTTGACAATGTGAATGAAATGTATCAATATTTGGAATCACACCCTCTCCCTAGACTTAGCCAGGAAGAAACAGAGCCTGAACATATCAATTTCAAGCACTGAGATGAAAGAAACAATAAAAAGTCTTCCAACAAAGAAATGCCTTGTTTCAGATGGCTGTATACCAGAATTCTATCAAACCTTCAAGGAAGAGTTTATTCCTGTATTACAGAAATTATTCCAAAAAATTGAGGAGGAAGGAATCTTCCCCAACATGTTGTACGAAGCAAACATCACCCTGATACCAAAACCAGGAAAAGACCCAACTGAAAAGGAGAATTTCAGACCAATTTCATTACTGAATATAGATGCACAAATTCTCAACAAAATCCTAGCCAATAGATTACAGCTTATCATCAAAAAGTCAGACATCATCATCAAGTAGGTTTCATCCCAGAGATGCAAGGCTGATTTAACATACGCAAGTCTATAAACATTATCCACCATATTAACAGAAGCAAAAACAAAGCCCATGTGATCCTCTCAATAGATGTAGTAAAAGCATTCACCAGCATTCTTTTCTATTTAGAACACTGAAGAGTATAGGCATACATGGCCATTTCTTAAACTGATTGAAGCTTATCTGTAGCAAACCCACAGCTAATATTTTACTGAATGGAGTAAAACTAAAAGCTTTTCCTTTTAGAACTGGAACCAGACAAGGTTGTCCTTTGTCACCTTTACTATTCAACATAGTGCTGGAAGTTCTAGCCAATACACTTAGGCAAGACAAGGAAATAAAGTGAACCCAAATGGGAGCAGAGAAGGTCAAACTCTCCCTCTTTGCTGATGATATGATGTTATACTTAGAGAACCCCAAAGACTCAATTACAAGACTCCTGAAAGTCATCAAAAAATACAGTAAAGTCTCAGGATATAAAATCAATGTCCACAAGTCAGTTGCCTTTGTATATGGCAATAACAGCTAATTAAGGACACATAGCTTAAGGACACACACTTCACCATAGCTTCAAAGAAAATGAAATACCTAGGAATATACCTAACAAAAGAGGTGAAGGACGCCCTGTTAAGAAAATTGTGAAATCCTAAGAATTGGAAATAGCAGAGGGTATTAACAAATGGAAGAACCTACCATGATCATGGCTGGGAACAATCAACATTGTTAGAATATCTGTACTCCCCAAAGCAATGTACTGATTCAATGCCATCCGTATTAAAATAGCAACATTGCACTTTCCAGAGTTGGAAACAATGATTCTGCATTTTGTATGGAACCAGAAAATAAACTCTTACAGCTAAGGCAGTTCTTAGTAATAAAAACAAAGCCAGGGACATCAGCATACTGATGCTGTACTACAAACCCATAGTGGTCAAGATATCACTGGCACAAAAATTGAGACATAGACATTTGGAATCGAATAGAAAACCAGGAAATGAAACTAATATCTTACAACCACCTAATCTTGGATAAACCAAACAAGAACATACCTTGGGGGAAAGACTCCCTATTCAATAAATGGTGTTGGGAGAACTGGATATCCACATGTGAAAAACTGAAACTGGACCCACACCTTTCTCCACTCACAAAAATTGATTCAAGATGGATAAAGGACTTAAATTTAAGATATGAAACGATAAAAAATCCTCATAGAAAGCATAGGATAAACACTGTAAGTTATTGGTCTGGGGAAAGAATTCATGAAGAAGACTGCTGTGGCAATTGCAACAACAACAAAAATAAACAAATGGGACTTAATTAAACTGAGAAGCTTCTGTACAGTTAAGGAGACAACAACAAAAGCAAATAGATAACCTATGCAATGGGAAAGGATATTTGCATATTTCGTATCAGACAAAAGCTTGATAACTAGGATCTATAGAGAACTCAAATTAATCCACATGAAAAAAGCCAACAATCCCATATATTAATGGGCAAGAGACATGAATGGAACCTTCTCTAAAGAAGACAGACTAATGGCTAACAAACATATGAAAAAATGCTCATCATCCCTAATTATTAGAGAAATGAAAATCAAAACCACCCTGAGATACCATCTAACCCTAGTGAGAATGGCCCACATCACAAAATCCCCAAACTGCAGATGCTGGTGTGGATGTGGAGAGATGGGAACACTTACACTGCTGGTGGGACTGCAAATTAATACATCCTTTTTGAAAGGAATTATGGAGAAACCTCAAGGAACTGAAGCTAGACCTCCCATTTGATTATGCAATCCCATTACTGGGAATCTACCCAGAAGGAAAAAAATCCTTTTATCTTAAGGACACTTGCACTAGACTGTGTATTGCAGCTCAATTTACAATCGCCAAAATGTGGAAACAGCCTAAATGTCCACCAACCCAGGAATGGATTAACAAGCTGTGGTATATGTATACCATGGAATACTATTCAGCCATTAAAAAAAATGGAGACTTTACATCCTTTGTATTAACCTGGATGGAAGTGGAACACGTTATTCTTAGTAAGCGTCAGAAGAATGGAGATGCATGAAGTCTATGTACTCAATTTTGATAGGAGGAAAATTAATGACATGGTGGGAGAAGGGAAGGGTGGGGAGAGGGAAGGTAGGAGGGGGGTAGGTCTTGGTGTGTGCCACACCTTTTGGGGGCACGATGTGATTATAGGAGGGACTTTATCTAATAGTTGCAATCAGTGTAACCGGGTTTCTTGTACCCTCAATGAATCCCCAACAATAAAAAAAAAATGTTTCTTAAGGTAAAAAATAAAGATAATAATAATGAATAATATGATTCCATGTTCATAAATACATAACTGTAGCCATTCATCAGATTACCACTCATGGTTATCTTTGAGTGACTAGAGGTCTTAATTTTCTAATTTCTTTTCTACATGTGTTTTGTAAGTAAAATGTTACTGAAGCCAACCTTGTATTTATTTATTTATTTGTTTGTTTGTTTGTTTATTTTTGACACAAAGTCTTACTCTGTGCCATGGCATCACAGCAACCTCAAACTCTTGGCTGAAGTGATTCTCTTGTCTCAGCCTCCTGAGTAGCTGCAACTAGAGGTGCCTGCCACAGTGCCTAGCTAGTTTTAGAGATGGGGTCTCGTTCTGACTCAGGCTTGTCTTAAACTCCTGAGCTCAAGTGATCCACCCTCCTCAGCTTCCCAGAGTGCTAGGTGTGCAGGCGTGAACCACCATATCTTGCCTTTCAAGCAAATGTTTTTAAAAGGAGAGAATGTGTACTGACATACTTTCATTGAAAATGCCTGTGTTCACGGTATATGGCCTGTATTCAGACAGTGTGACAGTTTGCTTATCTTAAATTGGCTGAATTAATGATGGCCCATACCTTTGTCTCCTTCAGAAAGAGTGTTTTTGGTTTTGTTTTACCTTTTGAGAAAGGGTCTCACTTTCTTACCCACCTTCCTCCCCTCTCCCTCCTCCGTCATTCCCCCACTCCCCATCCTGAAATGATTTGAGTTTTTCTCTTATGAGAATATGTATTACATCATCTACTGGCTTTCTGTTAGAACTGAGTACATTGGATTCTTGCTTCTCCATTCTTGTGATACTTTACTAGGAAGAATATGTTCCAACTTTATCCAGATTTAATACAAAAGATATAAAGTCTCAAAAAAAACCAAAACACTAACTTAGCAAGGGGGATAAAAGCCAAAATGCCATTGTATTTTTTGGTGTACTTTTAATTTTCTGTTAAAGATGTTTATTTGATTTGTCTCAGGTGCAGGCGCATTTCTGTCTGAGCCAAGCTAATTCAGGTTCTTTGCTTAAAAGTCAGGGACCTTTTTTTTTTTTTTTTTTTGTAGAGACAGAGTGTCACTTTATGCCCTTCGGGTAGAGTGCCATGGCATCACACAGCTCACAGCAACTTCCAACTCCTGGGCTTAAGCGATTCTCTTGCCTCAGCCTCCCGAGTAGCTGGGACGACAGGAGACCTCCACCATGCCCAGCTATTTTTTGGTTGCAGTTCAGCCGGGGCCGGGTTTGAACCCGCCACCCTTGGTATGTGGGGCCGGCGCCTTACCAACTGAGCCACAGGCGCCGCCCTAGTCAGGGACCTTTTTAAAACACTGCAACTTTGTTGATGGAAACAGTGCCTTTGCCTTTCAGTGAAAGGTCATATCCTAGCTAGTTCCAAGTCTGATTGTAGGTCCTGTTTTACTTTTCACACTGTGTAGTAAAACAAGTTTTTTTTTTCTCATAATTATGCAGAGGAAGAAGTGACACCCATAAAAGATAAGCCTGCTTTAGTGTCCCTGCACCTGGGAGGACATGGCATGATGTGGGAGTTACCACAAAGACTGGGGAGACTAGTAAGGGCCATGGGCCACGCTCCATTCAGAAGAGCAGTGAGCCTGTTCCTGAATTGTTTATATTTCTTGTATCAACCCTAATTGCCTGTTTGAACTGTGGACTCCACTATTCTTTCTAATCATGAGTGTCTAATCAGTAATGAATTATACATTTTAATCTCTCTGAGTTGAATCTTCAAGTATGACCCCAATTTCTCAGATTCTCCCCCTTCCGTGACATTTATTTTTAAGTCTAGGAATCTGATAAATAAACAAATAGGTAATTATCCTTTACAACACAGCCTTGGCATGTACACATGTAGGTCAAATTACTGCTGCCAATAAAATCTGACTAGAAAAGGGAGAAGTTCTTAAATTACTATACTATTTTTAAATCATTTTAATAGCTGATAAGGGGAAACTTGTGGAATTTCTAAGGTTATCAAATACATAGGAGTTCTTTGTGTCAAGAACTTGGGGAACAGGTTTCACAAAATGTGATGTATCAAGCTGATTTGTGAATTGTGTGGGGGACAGCCAGATATTCTGGACCAGGGTTGCCACAGTGCATGCTGCGCGGATAGGATAAGGTGGCAGTTGGCATATTTTAAATCAAGAGTTGGGGAACTTTGCCTCTAATGACTGTCACATGTCATGTATCACCAGTTCCTACTGCTGGTCTAGAATTTGCTGGTTGGGAATTTTTACAAATAAAACAAATTCTAAACTTGGAAGAGAGCTTCTGTATAACCTACTATTGGAGGGGAAAGAAAATTGATATTTGAAAATGTTGCTGTTTGACTTCCCACAGTAGTAATAGTAGTGGGCTTTGTGGCATATTTTTCTGTTTTCCAGTTGCTACTTCTGGTGGTAAGGCACAGTATTACTTGTTTACTGACATGCTGGACACAGGCTTCAGATCATACACCAAAAGGCGTCTCCATTACACCAACACATTATTCATTTTTTCTGCCTTTTTTGCTAGAGGGAAATCTAAATAGGATCCCTTAAAAAACTGGTGGGAAGGAAACATCTGTCACCACATTTGGAACACTCCCAGTCTACTAAAGAAACTAAACTAGTCATTGCCTGTTTATTTTTTAAAAATCAGTAATAACGGAGCACCTAGACTCTGAATACCAAAGACTTCCAAACCCAGGGTTGGTGACAGCGCCATAACGTAAGGATAGTGACAAGAAGTGATGAATCAGAGTGTTACTAGTTTTTAGAACTTTTAATTATGTTAACATCTTAAAAATCTAAATTTTATCAAAGCAGTGTGTATAAAATGTTAAGTTAGAAGCTTTAAGTGGATGATTAATTTTGGAAGAATGAAGATCCTAGACAGTTAAAACACAGTAATTCCTCTGATACATAGGCAGACATAGTAATTTCATTGATACATAGCTGGGTAATTATCCTTGGCTTCTAGTGACTTTAGAAATTGTTCATTTTGGAGTTTTCTAGGTCTCTAACTTGTTTTTCTGTTTTGCCTGGTTTTTCCTTTTGTTTGTTTTTGACTTTGCTTTTTACCCAATCACATTTTTCCAAAGGAAGGCAGGCCTGGAATGAAAAAGAGCCACACTCAACTTAAGCACAGCCACGTTTGATACCTAGATCTTTATAGGCTAACTTTTACAACTTTACTTAAAGCAGCAGAGAGATCCTTTTCTGGTCCTGCTTGCAAACATGAGAGTATTTTCTCCTATGCTTTATAGTATTTCAGATAATTTCTATAGGATTCTCTAACTCAAGTATCTATCATTTAAATGAAAGTGTAATTAAAGTTATAAATGGGTGTCTTCCTTGCATAGTATGATGTATGTTTCCTGTTGGCTTCATCCCCACTTGTGCTCCACCCCACAGATCTTTCTCGTGAAGGCACACAAAGCTTATAAATCAAGTTGTGTTAGCAAGAGGTGGCTTTCTTTGATCTAGAAGGAAAAGAAATTCAGTTTGAACTAGTGTTCCAGTGCTAGAAAGGCCACTGGCCTCCTCAGTGTTGCTCCGGAAAGTAATCATCATTGGGTAGATCATGCTTAGGCTGGGAGGACGTGAGTTGCCCCTGCGAGTTGCCCTGCCATTGGGAGCACCTGCCCTTGAGAACACTGATGTTTGGAATTGGCTGGTTTTATGTCCACAGTTGCTGTGAGCAGCAGTCAGGTGGCATCTTAGCTTCAGTATCACTGGAAGATGCCTTTCTGTCTCTTTCAGTGCCCCACGCCTACTCTGGATGCCCCCAAGTAAAATTTGTCAGGACGGGTAGACTATATTTTAACTTCATAATGGGCTTATTTTTCAGAATGAAGGGTTAGAATAGAATTCAGATTGAATTTGTGTGAATGTGTTAAGGAGGTTTCCTAGTAAATGATAACTAAACATTTTTATGTTTTCCAGTATGTTTTGGAATCATTGTCTCTGGAGTCCTTATAATAGGATGGATTCTCTTGACTCTGGAGTGGTTTAGTTTTGGTTCTCTCTGGGGGAAGATTGTCTTCCCAAACCAAGTTCTTGCTCACTTCCATTAGCAAAGAATATTAAAAAATGGACATGGCCTTCCCAAAAAGAGAATTTTTAGGCCACCCACCAAAGCAAAAGAAAGCTAGGACTTTTTACTTTTCCACCACTCATGTGGCATTCACAGAAGGAAGTGGTACTGGTGATATTTCAACCTGTTGTGAAGCAGCTAAACTGTGTACTGTGACCAGAGCTGTTTACTTGGCCGGCTATTACAGGCACTCGTTTCTGAGGCCAGTGTTTGGTTTATGAGTGTCTTCTCCTCTATGGTTTCCTGCTTCAGTGGATAGGAGTGGGAGTTGTGGGGGCTGAGGAGAGCAGACAGGCAGAAGACGGTTGGACTCATTTCCTGAATCATAGGCATTCTTGCCGTCTCTTGGTTCCATCTTGGCTGGGCAGCATTTCCCACTGGTTTGTCAGACCAACTTTCCCAGCCACCCCTGGGGGCGGGAAGGAAAACCACACCTTGCTCTGTGTCAGCCAGTTAACAGAGTTTTGTTCAGTAAATATGTATAAAACCTCCCTACTAATCTCAAACCCTGCAACCATGTACCTTTGACAAGTTTATTCTCCTTCCCTAGCCTCCCAAGTAGCTATTTGGGCCCCGCAGTACACCTCAGATGGACAGTGATGGGCTTTTTTCATCTTCTCCTTTAGAAGCTTCTGCTTCTTGATCTTAACCCTGAACTTGTTCAATGGTACTCCTTTTTTTTGAGTGAGAGAGAGTTCATGGGAAAGGGTCGGGGGGATTGTGTTTCACTATTTTTCCCTTTGATTTGTCAATTTAAACCCTTGTGATCAAAGGAAGTGCAGAGTACTGCATGGAGAACCCAGCAAGGCGTGGCCTCTGCTGGCTGTGCAGCACACCAGCAGCAAGGTCATGGGCCTCTATGAAATGTTCCTTTTCTGTGAAGTAGAGATAAATGCCCCCTGGTAGTTTTGGAACTAAAAAAGAATCCAAATGTCCAAGAATAGGGAATTGGTTAAATAACCTAGGGTTTATGTTTATTAAGAAACATAAAACTGGACCCACACCTTTCACCATTAACTAATATAGACTCTCACTGCATTAAAGATTTAAACTTAAGACATGAAACTATAAAAATACTAGAAGAGCAAGGAAAACAATTGAAGAAATCGGCCTGGGAGAATATTTTATGAGGAGGAACCTCTGGGCAATTGAAGCAACACCAAAAATACATTACTGGGATCTGATCAAACTAAAAAGCTTCTACACAGCCAAGAACACGGTAAGTAAAGCAAGCAGTTAGCCCTGAGAATGGGAGAAGATATTTGCAGGTTATGTCTCTGACAAAGGTTTAATAACCAGAATCCACAGAGAACTCAAGCGTATTAGCAAGAAAAGAGCAATTGATCCCATCTCAGGGCGGGCAAGGGACTTAAAGAAAAACTTCTCTGAAGAAGACAGGTGCACGGCCTACAGACATATGAAAAAATGCTCATCATCCTTAATCATCAGAGAAATGCAAATCAAAAGCACCTTGAGATATCATCTAACTCCAGTAAGATTAGCCCACATCACAAAATCCCCAAACCAGAGATGTTGGCGTGGATGTGGAGAAAAGGGAACACTTCTGCACTGCTGGTGGGAATGCAAACTAATGCATTCCTTTTGGAAAGATATTTAGAGGTCACTGAGGGATCTAAAAATAGACCTGCCATTCTATCCTTCAATTCCTCTATTAGGTATATATCCAGAGGACCAAAAATCACATTATAACAAAGATATTTGCACCAGAATGTTTATTACAGCCCAGTGCATAATTGCTAAGTCATGGAAGAAGCCCAAGTGCCCATTGACCCATGCATGGATTAATAAATTGTGGTATATGTATACCATGGAATATTATGCAGTCTTAAAGAAAGATGGAGACTTTACCTCTTTTATGTTTACATGGATGGAGCTGGAACATATTCTTCTTAGCAAAGTATCTCAAGAATGGAAGAAAAAATATCCAATGTTCTCAGCCCTACTATGAAACTAATTTATAAGCACCCACATTTCCAAATGAAAGCTATAACCCAACTATAGCCCAAGAGGAAGAGGAGAAGGAGGGAAGGGGAGGAGAGAGAATGGGTGGAGGGATTGTTAATTGGTAGGACCACACCTACGGTGCATTTTACAAGGGTACATGTTAAATATACTAAGGGTAGAATATAAATACCTTAACACAGTAACTAAGAAAATGCAGCGAAGGCCGTGTTAACCAGTTTGATGAAAGTATTTCAGATTGTATATAAAACTAGCACATTGTACCCCCCCCCAAAAAAAGAAATACAATGTCAATTTTTTTGGTTTTGTTTATTTTATTTTCTTTTGGGGGGGTTGTAATTTTATTTTTTTTATTAAGTCTTTTGTACATAGATCATAAATACATTTATGCCCATTTCAGTGTGTTGATTATTTGTATAAATTGGAGTGCTTACGTCGTACTAATCAGTATAGCTTTCATCTCATTTACCCAATTATAGCATTAGGACATTTGTGTTCTACGCATGATAGAACCAACTTGTACTTGCAATGTGTTCCATAGGTGTGGTCCCCCTACTATCCCCTATTATCCCTCCCACCGAAAAGGCGATCAAGGGGATCCAAATTGTTTTTGTTTTTGTTTTGAGACAGAACTTCAAGCTGTCGCCCTGGGTAGAGTTCTGTGGTGTCACAGCTCACAGCAACCTCAAACTCTTGGGCTTAAGTGATTCTCTTGTCTCCGCCTCACAAGTATCTGGGACTACAGGCGCCCGCCACAATGCCCAGCTATTTTTTGGTTGTAGGTGTCATTGTTGGTTGGCAGGCCCAGGCTGGATTCTAACCCACCAGCTCTGGTGTATGTGGTTGGTGCCTTAGCTGCTTGAGCCACAGGCGCCGAGCCACAATGTCAAATTTTTAATGCTGTTAGAAACCATGATGTGTTAAGTAAGTTTCAGAAAAAGACATAAAATTTCATGGAATATTATGAGTCCAATTTTATAAAAATAAAGAAGGGAAGGCATCAAGTTGTTAATAGTAGTTTCCTCTAATGGGATATTGGGATATTTTAACCTTCTAATTTCCTGCAATGAACATTTATTATCTTTTGTTCTTTTTTTTTTTTTTTTGCAGACTCCATTTTTCACAAAAAGTATATAAAATAACATGTATACAGTTTGAAGAATGAGTATAAAATGAATACTCACCCAGCCAGCTACTACCCAGGTCAATTACATGAAAACAACACACTGGAATACTAACTATAAAAATTTTATTTAAAAAAATTTTTTTCCTGAGTTCCTCACTTGGCAATGGAATGTATAACAAAGTGCTTGGCTTACTAAACCTTAAAACGCCCATCAAACATTAGGAGTTATCTTTCACCTCTAAAGTGCCAAAGATGACAGGTGCACATAAGCAATAAGTCATTGCCAAAGTCGGAGGCTGCTTGTCATATACAGAGTTTGCACTGAAAAATGTATCAATTATACCACTTGCAGTATCTGCACATTTCCCCTCGTAAAAGGCAGAGTTTTAGACAGTGGGAGGACAGTTGAGACTGGCTTGCGGTTAAAAACCTTCCTCCATTTTGGTCTGGACACTGGCTTTCTGCAACCCCTGGGTTGTTGCATGTGATGGAAGGAGGCTGTGGATGTGTGGATTACTTGATTGCACCAAAGTCAGACTTCAAGCAGTAATATCTGTTTGCTATATTATTGAATTACCTAGTCTTTCACCTTTTGATTTGAGGTTTGATTGGAAAAAGATAATGATTCAATCATAATTTAATCCTTTTATCTGTTGCTGTTACTAAGGCCAGCAACATAATTTGTGAGGCCAAGTTCAGAATGCAAATGTAGAGTCCCTTGTTCAAAAAACAAAGAAGAGAATGTCAAGGTAAAATATAAAGCTTTTCCCTTTTTCCCATGGTCCCTCTCTCTTGATTTGCCATGGTGTGTTTTATTCACTATTTAATGTCATTCTAAGTAACAAAAATTGTAATTATTAATATGAACTGTGTTATTTGCCTTTATATTATACATTGTAGTTTAAAATGCAAATATGAGAACATTCAGCTTATATGGAGAATCACCAAAATCATATAATTTTACGTTCATACATACATTGTTCTTACCAATAAGGGCATTGCTACATCAAACTAACTTAGCTGTTTTTATTTCACTTCTTAATATGTACACATTCTACCAACAGTCTCTACCTTTACCTTACTAAAGGTTAAGAACTAATGGAAAAGGAACTGTGGATTGCCTTATCTTTTCCTTTCTTTCACATCATACGTAATCATTTTCAGTATGAGTAGTTAGCCAAAGTAAAGAAGTAACATGAGTAAGAAAGGATATATTGTAGGGCTCCTTGGCTGTTTATATTTCTTAGATTGCCTTTGCCTTCTCTCCATATTGAAAGCAAATTCTAGTTCCAGTAGAAAGTGTGGCTTCTTGGGACTATACTCCCACATAGTCACAGGCTCACATGCTTACCTTGTACATGCTCTTGAGTCTTGCCAAACTCCCACATGTGGTGGATCGACCAGAATCCTGCCCTCCTAGGGCATAAAATGGACTCTAGGCAAATGAGGTGACAAGGAATGGCAACATAGATATTGTATCTCCTGTGCTCATACTAATACTCCCTTGTTCCATTGAGCTTTAGTTATAATACATAAGTTCAAAGATGAATTTTTAAGAATTGCTGCATGGTGACAGCAGAACACTGAACCCAGTGTGGGGCCCATCAGAGCACAGGCTACTGTGTGACTGTATGGGTCACAGATCCATGAAGCTGGCCCTATTGTTATTTAGTTTTCCTCATTGCTAGTTCCTCTGATCATTCTTCCCCTTGGCTTTCTACTCTGGATTATGAAGTCTCCTTATCTGTCATCCCATGGGGTCCAGAATTTTTCTCTGTTCAGGGTGAGTTCAGGTTTTTCTTACAAAGACAAATAGCAGTTATTCATGGGACCAGGTGCCACTCACTATTGATACCCATTTATTCTTTTATCATTTGTTTTTATGTGTTTATCAGTCAAACACATTAGCTCATAAATCCTGAATAGGAGAGAAATGAAGCTGAATCCGAAATGTCAGGCTCAAAGTTTGGGAAATTTAGTAAAAATCAAAATAGGTAGCCAGTAGCTTCAAAACTGTACCTCTGCTGGATGCAGAGTATTCTGCGTGTGGTACTTTCGGATTTATAAATCATCAGTAGGCTGGTAAAATGTTTGCAACCCAATAGCTTGTTGAACTTGTCTGTGAGAAGATTTGGTGTGCTATAGGGTATTTTGCACTGTACCTTTAATAACACAATTCCTCTAGAAGAAAATATCCAAACATCCCGTCAATTTGCAACAAATGGGATGAGTACAGTCCCTTGGATGAGTACAGATTACAGAGCTTGGTCTTTAAGAGCACAGTCTAGATTGGGCAGACCTGAGTTTTCTTTCCTGGCTTTTACCCTTAATAGGTGTATGGCTTTGGAAAAGGCCATTGTGATTTTGAGCTCAGTTTCCTACTTGTGAAGATGCTGTGGTAAAAGTAGCTAGCTCAAAGGATAATGCTTTATAAGACCCAGAAAATGAGTTAGACTTTTGACATAGAGTAGGTATTCAATCATTTTAACCTATTTATGATTATTAGCTTAAAACTAAGGAGAAAAAACTTCAAATGGCTATGCTTTTAAGGTTGGAAGGTTAATAATCTTGGTTAGTTTTTCTTGCTGGAAACTCAGAAGGTAGGAATTCAATACAAAGGAGAAAATAATACTGAACTATAAATGAATAAGAGCTTTGTCGTTTATTTTGGTATCCTCCACCTGGCACAGTGTTTAGCACATTATAGGTGCTGTTGATTAAATGACAAATGAGGGCGCCACCTGTGGCTCAATGAGTAGGGTGCCGAGGGTGGCGGGTTCGAACCTGGACCCAGCCAAACTGCAACAAAAAAGTAGGGGAGCATTGTGGCGGGCGCCTGTAGTCCTAGCTACTCAGGAGGCTGAGGCAAGAGAATCGCCTAAGCCCAGGAGTTGGAGGTTGCTGTGACGCCACGGCACTCTACCGAGAGCGATAAAGTGAGACTCTGTCTCTAATAAAAGAAAAAAAGAAAAATGAATAAATAGAGAAATTTCAAGTTGGTCAAAATTATGTGGGCATGTGTGGTTTTCTGTAAGAATCCCCTTAACTTTTTGACAATTAAAAAAAAAACGAAAGAAAGAAAATAGAATCTGGTGGTACCTTTGTTTTTAATAAAGGTGACAGTAAATTATAATTCTGCATATTGGTCATGGGCTGACCAGTGAGTCCTAAAGCACAGTGGCAGATGTCCTGGAACCTCAGCTGGGATCTAGGCTGCACTGTGGGGCTGGACAGACATGGAAGCTCCATGTGACTGGTTATTCACAATCCCGGGTCATAGCCTTTCCTTAGAGTTCCCTGGCCAGAGAACCAGTCCCCATCACAGGAGCAGCATTGAGTGTCTGTTCCCGACCAAGCTCAGCTGCACTGGGGCAGGTGGTAGTGATTCCAAGGAAGTGAAGAGAAAGCCAGGCTATCATTTAGATTCAAGGGAAGATCGGTTGATGACAAAGAGTTTAGGATGATATTTGAGCCATAGGGTGCAATTTGAAAGGCTTACATTGAAAACAAAATAATTGGCACAGTAATTGGAAAGCTGTCTTTTATTTTATATATGTTTTTCTGCCAATTTTGTATAAGTGCTGTGCAATTTGAACTCAGTGATGATGTAGAGTGATGTTTGGGCTTTGAAAATTCTGGGATAGGTTAAACGCTTTTAACATAGTACAGTTGCAGTCGCCTTTTGGGGGAAGGGGTAACAGGGTCTTTCTCTCTCTCTTTCTCACTTTCACTCTCTTCTCTGGGCTAGCAGTGGTGTCATCATAGCTCACTGCAGCCTTGAGTTCCTAGCAATCTCTGCCTCAGCCTTCCTGGCAGCTGGGACTACTACACCACCATGCCTATTGAATATTTTTATTTTTTCTAGAGACAGTATCTCACTATTGCCAGACTGGTCTTGACTCAAGCACCTCCCCAGGTGTTAGGATTATAGGGGTGAGCCACAATAGCCAGCTTGCAATTGCCTTTTTTAAAAAAATTGTGCTACAGTAATCTCTATTCCACAGACTGTATTTTTCAGGACACTGTTAAATCTCAGATATGGATATTTCCATATGCTACCAGTGATCTGTGGAATACATAAAAGAGCCGCTTCTAGGGATATTTTTATTATTTGAAAATGATCTAATGCCAATAATAACTTCAATAGTATTTTTTAAACCGAATCTTTTGGAATTTTTGTGTAGATTCAAATGATTTATTATTGTAAGAGTGGAGAGGAAAGTTTCTCATGTTATATATATATTCCCATCTTTCCTGAGAAAGTATTTAAGGATCTTTAAGGATTAAAAGTCTTCCTCAAGCTCGACAATCTCAGTTTTAAAGGTTATATACAGCAAAATTGTTTCCTACCCATTTTTATAAGAACAACATTCTCTGTGAAGAAAGCAAGAGAGTAGGCTTGTGCCTTTTGTGGACAAAATAGAAAGATTGCTGATTACTTATTGTACAGAAATGTAACTATAAATGATGGAGATGGCAAAATAAAACTGCACAATGAGGCTTAGCCTCCAATTGCTAAAACTTAATGTAATAAAACATTTTCTGGGAGAGGATGGTAGTGGCTGCAAAACCAGAGGAACTGGTTCCCTTCACTGGGTTTACTCTTGTTTTCCTTTCTCTGGTCAAGACCTGCTCATCCTTCATAACCCAACTCAGGTATCAGCATCTCCTGGAAGCCTTCCTTGACTCATGCTGTTCCTGGCTCCTTCTGTGTTGTCTTTGTGCTTTTCATGTACTTCTCAAGGAAGAAGCACTGCCTATAATGTTCCGTAATTATTAGTATTATCTTTTGCACTAGATTATGAGTCCTTGGAGCACCGAGTCTGGGACTATTTCATCGTTGTCATCTAAGCCCCAGTTTATTGCCTGGAAAATAATAAGCGTTCAGTTAATGTAAAATATTTTGAATCTAAGAATTCTTTTGAATACTTACCACAAGGCAATACCAAGTACCAAGTGGGGATATTTTGTATTGGTAGAAATGAATTAACTTTGGATTTTCCCATGCCTTTGTTTATGATTTCTAAAAGCAATTCAGTAGATTGGGAAAAAAATAACACCCAATGTTTGCAATGGTATGATAAGAGATAGTCTTATTCATTGGCAATGAAAGTTTAAATTGGCCCACCCTTTCAGTGGAGTTATCTGGAAATGTGAGGCCACATCCGTTGACCTCATGATTCTGTTTCTTAGAATATATTCTAAAGAAATGATGAGAAATCATCCCAGTGTTATAAAGCATAATCCGAGAGACTACAGAAACAGTTTTCTGATGTTGTGTAATCCAAACCATGTAATAAGTTCCTAAGAACTTGGAATAATAATAACTTTTTTTTTTTTTTTGAGACAGTCTTACTCTGTCACCTTGGTTAAAGGGTCATGGCCTTAGCCTAGCTCAAAGTGACTTCAAACTCCTAGGCCCAAGCAATTCTCCTGCTTCAGTCTTCCAAGTAGCTGGGACTACATCATGCCTGACTAATTTTTCTATTTTTAGTAAAGCTGTGGTAGAGCTCAGGCTGGTCTGGAACTCCTGAGCTCAAGTAATCGTCCTGCTTCAGCCTCCCAGAATGCTAGGATTACAGGTGTGAGCCACCATGCCTGGGCTGAAAATAACTTCTGGAGGTCCTTGTTTTATGTTCTCCCACATAATCCAGCCCATCATCTTGCATATAGTCAAAGTTAATGGATAAATGAATGCTTTTTATTTTTAATTAAATTTTTAATTAAAATCATAAGTGTATATATACATTTATGGGGTATGATGTGATGATTTGATATACAAAGGAGAATGCTTAAATCAAACTGATGAACATAACTATCACCTCTCTTACTTTTTGTGGTAAGACATTTGTAATTTACTCTTAGTTATTTTGAAATATACCCTTGCATTGCGCACATTAGGTGAGATCCCACCAAATGCTCTCCCTCCTCCCATCAATCTCCCTCCCACTTCTCCCTTCCCCTTGCTAGACTATATTTGTGTTTTATCATACATATGAGTGTGTCAGTGTTTATATATTGGTTTCATAATAGTATTGAGTAATTTTTAATTGAAACAAAAGCAGCAAATCCATAGAATAATTAACCATGATTCCAAATGCCACCACTAGTTTTAATAGCTGTTATTATTTGACGTGCTTGTTTCCAATCTTTTGGTTTGTGTTTTTGAAATCATGCATGTAATATATGCACAGTACTTGATTATCTGCAAAGTGATTATATATTTTATGTTCTCTTTTGAGCAAATCAGAAAGGTTTTACTCCCATTGTATAGAAGGGATGACTGAGGCTTGGTGCAGATCCAGGACTAGAACTATCACTTCTGACTCCTGGTCCTGTATTCTTTTCACTATAGGAGTCTTTGGAGAACTCATAGGAAACAAAAGAGTACCTAGAATGTTTATTGAGGGAGGGTGTGCATCAGTTCCAGAAGATTGTTGACAGAGGGGAAGGAATGTAAAGAAGAGCCAGCACCGCTGGAAGGAAGGACCCAGGACAGATGAAAGGAACTAAATATGTATAGCTTGGCCAGAGGGTGATTAAAGGGGATATGATAACAGTCCCCAAGAATGTGAAGGATGTAAACCTCATGGAAAGAGAAAATGTATTTAGAATTAAAGCAGCATATAAAAAGTAATGCTAAACATCAAGAAAAGCTATTTTCATGGTGAGACTTGTTAGCTTATAAATTGGAGTCCCAAGGGAAGTATCAAAAGCCCTTTATGAGAGATATTTAGGACTGAGCTATTCTGCTTAGATTTGGGGGAGGGAGAACTTTTCCAGTTCTAATTTTGATGGCTGGATCATACCACCTAGTACTGATTGCGCAGTTTGCGTATCAGGTCAAAAGGAAGAATCTTACTACAATCTTATGGAAGCTAAATTAGGCATGTCCCCAATGTCATGCAGTTCAGTGGTACAGTGACCTGTCTGTGAAGCCCAAATGGAAACTCTGGGAGCTTAGCTTATTAACTCTGTCATCAAAAGGAAATCTATTCCCCTTCCGTGGTGCCATCCACTGGGAGTTCCAGGTTGTGAGCTGAATATAGAGGTGGGCCCCTGCTGTCTGTTAACACACACTGGTTGGGCATATGAGCATGTTCCTGAGGGAGGAAAGTGGCCTGTTCCACACTGCCATTGCCCAGGCAGGAGCTGTCTTCAACATAATTGTAAGTGTGGAGCCATGTCAGCTGGAAGAGCACCAGAGCCCATGGGGACATCAAATAAAATCTGATGTCAAAGCTATGAGAAATATTCACCTTTCATTTAGATGTTTCCACAGAATTATCTCTCCCCCATAGGAGTCAGGCAAGCGAGATATCCTTCAAACCAAATAAGAATTTAGAGGAATTTCTTTTTTTCTTTCTTTTTTTTTTGAGACAGAGTCTCAAGTTGTCTTCCCTGGGGTCACTATGGCGTCACTCATAGCAACCTCAAATTCTTGGGCTCAAGTGATCCTCTTACCTCAGCCTCCTGAGTAGATAGGAGGACTACTGGTGCCCACCACACGCCCAGCTATTTTTAGAGACAGGGTTTCACTCTGGCTCAAACTGTTCTCAAACTCCTGAGCTCAAGGAATCCATCTGCCTCAGTCTCCCAGAGTGCTGGCATTATAGGCGTGAGCCACTGAGAGGGTAGTCTTAAAAGGAGGAGTGTGGTGTTTGGATTGGGAAGGGATCAGAGGTTTGTTGGGGCCCTTGGAAAGAGCTAGAAGGTACTCAGACCCTGCAAAAGAGTGAGCCACCCCACTTCTGAGTCCTCTAAGTAGGCTAAGCCCAGTTCCCTCTTAGACTTAGAGTGCCAAAGCAACTTCAACCAAGTGCAGGAGCAGCCAGCCTGATGATCTGTGAATTTGATCCCATGCACTGAATGGGACTGACAGAGGGGCTTTGGGCATCTCTGTGGGCCCTGTGACACTACCACTAAAAGAAAGTCCTGAGAGGCAGAGAGGATTCTGTCAGATCAGGCTTCCTGGTGTGACCCAGTATTCTATCAAGCCTAAGGTGAGCTAGTACTTGAGTTAACAATGTGTATGCAGCTAATTTATAAATGAATCTTTCCCCCATTTTTATGTTCTTCCCCTGTAGTGTTGATTCTATTCTAGAATCTGTCCCCCCCCCACCCCCCAATTCAATCCTTTGTTCAGCAGACTTAGTGAGCTTCATTCTGTGACCAGCTAGGATTCCATGATGATAAGGATGTGAATTAAGACTATGATGGTGGGAGGGGAGATGAGAAGGTAGATTTTTATATTTGGGAGTTATGGGTATGGGATTAGGGGATGCTGTCTAGTGGCAGAACTGTAACTATAGCCTGGGTCTTTGGGTTTCTAGGGCAGGGAACTTTCCTCTCTGCAGTGTAAAGCTTATTATCTCCCCTAACAGAGGAACTCTGTAATCTAGTTTTTCTTTCCTGACCAAGGACTTGGCATCAAACTAATCATACATGTAACAATATCATAAAAGCAAAGATATGAGAACTTTATTCTCCTTAGCAATTTATATTTATGCTCTAAATCATTAAGATATTTATAATTGCCATGTACATAGTTTATGAAGGGATTTAAATATAGTGTACAGGCTCAGCGTCTGTGGCTCAAGCAGCTAAGGCGCCAGCCACATACACCTGAGCTGGCAGGTTCGAATCCACCCCGGGCCCACCAAACAACAATGACAGCTGCAACCAAAAAATAGCCGGGCGTTGTGGCGGGGGCCTGTAGTCCCAGCTACCTGGGAGGCGGAGGCAGGAGAATCAATTGAGCCCAGGAGTTGGAAGTTGCTGTGAGCTGTGATGCCACAGTACTCTACCCAGGGTGACAGCTTGAGGCTCTGTCTCAAAAAAAAAAAAAAACAAAAATAGTATACATATTATCAGAAAATGTGGTTCTGTGCCATAAAGCACAAAAAATTAATGTATTTTCTATAATCACTAATAGTAATAATTTGGTCTGACTTTTAGAATAAGGACTGCCTTCTGTAGCTGGCGTGCTTCTCATGCTCATGATATAACTGTCTTCATCTTTACCCTGCAAGGTAGCTGTTGTTCTTATCTCCATTTTGCAGAGGGGAGATTGAGGCACATTGGAGTTGAGTAATTAGCCAAGGTCTCGTTCTAAGCAGCAAACCTAGATTTGAATCTAGGTAGTCTGGCTATCAAGTCCAAATCCTGGACCACTGTGCTCTGCTGTTCCTATAAGAGAAAAGGTATTTGGTGTTAGGTGTTAGCCTGAATCTTCATAAGTTCTATCCAAAGAAATTTGAGTTTACAAGATCATTTCTCTATTATATGCAACACTTAAAATTATTCTCATTCATGTGACTGCTGCCTTGGAATACTGTAAAACAACTGCTAGCCTACTTGTCACTTCATTGAGAACCCATAAAAATAATTGCCAGTTGTTAAAGCTGTTTTAACAGTGTGAAGGTGAGCCATCTCTGATCTGTCCACTGTATGATTCTTTGCTCAGGAGAAGTAGAATGGATGAAGAGAGGAATGGGGTGATTGTGCTCTTATAGGGAAATAAAGAAAATTTATATAGGATTTGGGAATTACAAGACATTAGTTTGCATTTGGTCTCTAACATGATATCTCTGACCTTGAGCAGGTCACTTTGCCTCTGAGTGTGCTTCCTCTTCTTTAAAATGGGTTTGAGACTCTTTGCCCTACCCACCCTCACAGAGCTATTGTTAGAAATAAAGGAGATAAAGTATGTGAAAGGGGTTGACCCTGCATAACTACACAGGGTTACTCTGGTTGGGGGAAAGAGATCCCTGAGCAGAGGTAAGCAGACTCCTACAGGCACTTCCAAGGGAGCCGCTTGGTTACTATATTAATAAGGAAACGTGCACCCTCTTGTGGCAACATAAGGGAGTTAAGGCTATCTTCTGAAAAACAATGGTGGAGTTTTTTGGTTACTAGAAATACTTTCTCAGTAATGAATGTACATACTCTTTCTAAACAGATTCTTAAATTGCAACATGAACACATTGTTTTTACTCGGTTTATTTTTCTCTGTATCTTTCCTATTCCATTCATACAGAGCCTTGCTAGGCTTTTTATTTTCCTAAACTATTCTGTTTGTTTTGGTGGAGGTTTTTATGTTTATTTTGGATTTGCTTTTTATTTTTTGGCTCTGATTTAGTGTCTGATAAATTTTAAATACACAGGTACTTTCTTGCTACCCCAGGACCTGTGGTACTCAGCGTATAGTAGATGCTTAGTAAATGGTAGTGAGTGGATACTGACGCTCTTCTCAATCATTATTGTGTTTCTGTCCCCCTTTGACTTTGGGGTACCCCCTTTTCCTTGGTATCAGTTTTCCTGACGCACAGAAATGAAGAAGTATAGTAGGCATTTCATTCACTTAGTATTTTTCTCAGTTTCCCTTTAATAATACAAAGGGATGAGACTAGGTTGTTTCCAAGGTTCTTATCTGTAGGGATAAGGAAATAAGGTGAGCCTACAAAGGCAGTGAAATGGCTTATGCCTATCACCTTTATTATATTTCCCCCTGGTTCCTAGATGAACAGAATGAAAAAGCAACAGAACAGTGTACAGTAGAAGTAAGGAAAGAGGCCTCATGAACAACAGGGTAAGAGAACCTTGGGGTGGGGTGAGGTGTGCGTGGGATTAACAGGACAGTAGCAGCATTCTAGAAAGAAACTGTAACATCCTAAGATACATGAAGATTTTTCAAAACTTACATGCATTATATTATCTATTATACAAGGGATTATCTGACTCAATATCCTTTATGTCCACATGTTGCTTAACGTTAAGTCTGGGGAAAAATATTTTTCTCTGAGTTATGAAGTCCTTGATCATGTAGCAAGCAGTTCAAGCTACAGCAATGATTATATATTTTATATATACTACTCATTTTACTAAAGACTTCTCTTTCAAACCTGGCTGCTTAAAAGTGTTGTTTTGGTTTTAGAGAGCTTGTGACAGGAGTCTCTCAGGGAGGCCAGAGTCTGTATGGGAAGGGCCCTTGCTGTGGGAAGTGGGGAGCAGAGGGAGCTTGCCTTGGAGGGTTTTAAAGATCCAAGTTTGGATCTCAGTTTGCGAATTTCAGGATTCACACTAATCTAACAAGACTTCACAGTAAATCTACATGTTAATTGAACATCATACTGAGAAATACTACAAAATGTGCAATATTTCTCTTGGCTAGTCAACAGTCTTCTCCTGGAGAAGCCAGATTGCTATTGGAAGACTACTGGGTATGTGTTGGGGGAGTTACTTGGTTTCATTAATTGAACAGATCTTTACTGAGTTTCATTCTGTATGCCAAGTGCTGAGCAAGGTACTAGAATTAAGATAAAATTCTAGCTTTTAAGCCTCATACTCCTAGCAAGGAGCCACAGAAAAACATCAGATAGAATCACAACTTGTTAAGAGAAAAAACAATAAATATGAGAGCTATGTGCTTAGTACTATAGAAAAAGGATATACAGGGTACCAGGAGGAGAGTTGGAGTTTCCCAAAAGGACAAGAGAAGGGCACAAGTGCACAAAAGTAAAGGTAAGAGCTGAGAGCACTCTGGGAACCATAAGGAATCGAGAATGATCTTTAATGCTTATTGTCATAAAATAGCTACAAAATCCTGATGAGAAATTGGGTCCTTGCTATTTACTGTCAGGGAAGTCCATAAAATTCATGGTGGTTAGTCATGGTATCGCCTTACCTAGAAAGTGATGCAGCTGCACAGCCCACTCTTTATCTTCTCTTCGTCTGGATTCCGTGCTGTACACCAGTGATTTTCAAATGTTTGGCCTCTGGACCCACTTATACAAATTATTCCTTAGAATAATTCCAAAGAGCTTTTGATATTTACCACATCTGCAATTAAAACTTAAGGAAGTTTTAAACTATTAATTCACTTAAAAATACAACAGTAAAAGAATTGCATGTTAACAAATAACTTTTTATTAAAAATAACTATTTTCTAAAGCTAAAAACTTGAATGAGAATAGAGGCATTGTTTTACCTTTTTGTTTCTGCAAATCTCTTTAATGCCTTGCTAGAGAGATAACATATAGATTTGCCTGCCTGCCTCCTCATTCAATCTGATACAGTAAGTCTGACAATTAAGTTTGTAAACTCATCCTAAAAAAAGTGCTACATATCTCATTGCTGAATATCAGCATGGTCACCTTCAAAATACTCCCCTTGGGAAGCTGTACATTGATGCCAGCACCCAATCTACCCTTCAAAGAAATTTTAGAACTCTTTTACTAGAATGGCTTTCAGAGCTGTTGTTATTTTACCCTCTATGTCCTGAATGTCATCAGAATGTCTTCCTTTCTAGCCCATAGCTCAGTGGTTCAAACGCGACACTGGGGCTGTCGCGTTTGAACCCCATCTAGGCCTGCTGAACAACAATGACAACTACAACAACAAAAAAAATAGCCAGATGTGTGGCAGGCGCCTATAGTACCAGCTACTTGGGAGGCTGAGGCAAGAGAATCGCTTAAGCCCAACAGTTTGAAGTTTCTGTAAGCTGTGAGACTCTGTCATTGGGGGCCAGATCAGTTGAGTATGGAAGGTTCCAATGCAGTTACTTATTTACTGGCTAAAAACTCCCTCATAGACTGTGCCATGTGAACAGGTGTGTTGTCATCATGCAAGAGCCACACCTTTCTTTCTTGTGCCAAGATTTTTAGTTAAGATTTTCCTGTTTCTCTATCAGTGTTTACTTGGTCTACTATGCTTCTCACAGTCAGCCAATGATTTTTGGCACACAGTTTAACGAACTTTTACAATGTTCTCATCAGTTCTGCTCATTGTTGGCTGCCCTGACTTCTCTCTGCCAGTGACGCTTTCTCCCATTAGAAAAACATTTAATCCATTTGTACACTGCCATTTTCTTCATGGCATTATTCCCATAAACTTGGGCTAACATGTCCCTGATTTCATTTCGACTCTTGCCAAGTTTAATAAGAGATTTAATGATTGTTCGTTGCTCTAATTCAAGCTCCAGCATTCTTGAGATGGCACACAAAAACACACACCACCACTAATGAGTGGCACTGGGCGAGACTCTGCCACACATTGACACAAACACAGCTGTGAGACACTGATATACCAAGGTTATGAAACCTTACAGAGTTGTTTGTACAGTGCTGCCAACATAAGGGCACAGTGGCAAGTTCTGAACTTAATTGCCAGACCTTGTATATTATTTTGGTTGAAAAAAATCTGGATGGAGTTGAAACACATTCTTTTTAGTAAAGTATCACAAGAATGGAAAGGCAAGTATCCAGTGTACTCAAAATAATATGAAGACAGTAGACGAACTAATACACGCCCACACAAGGGAGAGGCTAGTTTTGGTTTAAGTTTTGGGGAAAAGGGACAAGTGTGGGGAGGAAGGAAGGATTTGTTGTGCTCCCACTGAGGGGGCACAATGTGAGGGTATATGGTGCACCTTCTGGGTGCAGGACACAACTACAACTGGGACTTTCCATTTGTTAGATAAATATTGTAACCTAATCATTTGTACCCTCATATTAACCTGAAAAAAAAAAATTGGAAAAAAAATGAAAAAAAATCTAGGCTCACCCAGTCATGTAGTTGAAAGAGGAATGTTTTAATAGCCTTCTCAGATCTTCTTTGATACTACACCAAAATTCCACCAGTAGTAGTTTCTGAAAGTAGCTTTCCTATATTATCTGAGATGATATGAATGAACTTTAGTATTCTGCTACATTAAAGTCTTTTACTAATGCAGGATTTTGTAAGGTCATACAATAGTCATTTGAAAAACATTTAGGGGTGGCGCCTGTGGCTCAGTGAGTAGGGCACCAGCCCCATATACCGAGGGTGGTGGGTTCAAACCCAGCCTCGCCCAACTGCAACCAAAAAAAAAATAGTTGGTCGTTGTGGCGGGCACCTGTAGTCCCAGCTGCTCGGGAGGCTGAGGCAGGAGAATCGCGGGAGCCCAAGAGTTAGAGGTTGCTGTGAGCCATGTGACATCACGGCACTCTACCAAGGGCGGTAAAGTGAGACTCTGTCTCTACAAAAAAAAAAAACATTTAGATCTTCCGAATGTTGTCGTGTTGCATTATGCAGTATCAAAAAAACCACAAAAAAACCATGGCTGATCTCATCCCAAAAGTCTTTATATATTGGGAAGCTATAAGCCCATAATGGTAAGAACAGGTTTTCCAAAACTCTTTATTTTTGCTTGAAAGATAAAATTTCATCATTGGCAACCAATGCTATGAGTTGTTTTCCTTGAATTGACAGGCTCACTTTGCGTGTTTTTGAGAAAAATGTCTTTCAGAAACCCAAATCTGAAGAGCCTTGGCTGTCTTTCATATAAAAATGGTATGCCAAGAAGAAAGTGGCCGTTTCAGCTCCCAACTCAAACAGATGTGTTCTTGCCTTTCCTGGGGACGTCTTACTTCAGTATGCAGCAGCAGTGTTTTTTGCATACTTTCCATTCTGTCGCACAAAGTATCTAAAAAGACCTATACTCCAGGGTCAGAGTATTTTTTTTTTTTTTTTTTTTTTTGTGGTTTTTGGCTGGGGCTGAGTTTGAACCCGCCACCTCCAGCATATGGGACCAGCGCCTTACTCCTTGAGCCACAGGCGCCGCCCAGGGTCAGAGTATTTTTAAATTAGTAATTGTTACTGCTTCATCCAGGACAGTTTTAAGTGAAACACACACCCCCCACCCCCGCCCCTTTACTAAAAGTGCTTAACCCATCAGCACCACAACTCTTAGTCCACATATAGTAAGTATGGTGCCATGCCTTGATTTCTGCCTAGGGGCCAGCACTTTTACCCGCCATCTGTGCACACATAGCAGCATAATGAAAAAGGCAACTAGCATCCTGGTATAATTAAGAAAATAGTTTTTGCCCTTGAAAGCATCCTGGGTGTCTCAGGGGTCTGCAGATCACACTTGGAGAACTGTGTGGGTGATGGTTAAGGAAATGACCAAAGGCCTGCATCACCTGGGTTTCAATCTGCTTCTGCTGCTTATGAACTCTGTGACTTTGGAGATTCTTGGACCATTCTTTGATTGTTTCCTCTTTGTAAAATGGGTATAAATGGGTATAATGGTAGTATCTAACTCACTGAATGAGTCAATCTGCCCAGTATTTAACCCATAAATGGTATTGGTAAGACTCCATGTCCAATTGGTTTGTTGATTGGGGAAATGACTACAGCCGTACTTGTCCTGAAGTTGTCTCCTCTGTCAGTCTGGTGTCAGAGTGAGACACCCACCATTATAATTTCACTTGTGGCAAAGTACATGTTACTGAGTTTAAAACTCCTACCCCAGAAGGAGTAACGTGCTAGCTAACAGCACAGCAGGGATTGGTGTTTCTGGTTGACCTGGCAACTCTGGCCACCTGTGTGTGTCAAGGCTATAATGAACTGGAGACCAGAAGAGTGGTCTTGATGAAGGGACGAGAGAGCAGCAAGAGGTTAGCTGGACGGCTAGTGTGGTGTCAGAGAGGTGAGCGCGTGTTCTTTCAAGTGGGCTGACAGTAACTTTGGCTCTCATTGCCTAGGACTGGTCCCAGTCACTTATTTATCTGGTGTGAATTGCAAACACAATTCAGGCATACATAATGAGAGTGCCCCTCCCTGCACATTCTCTGGTTTTAGGGTACAGTCATCTCTGGGGAATTACAAAACATCTCATGAGTTCAGATCTGACTAACGTTGAACTTGGGACTGTTGAAAGGCAGGCAATGCACTGTGCAGAAAGGAATGGAGCAAGTCACGGCTCACATCCTGGCCCTGCATATAGACTAGCTGTATGGCCTTGGGCAAAAGATTTATCCTTGAGGAGTCTCTGTTTAGTGTCTGTAAAATGGAGCTGTCAGTACCTCAGGAGGAGGTTGTAAATATTAAGTGAGATGGCATTTGGTAGACACTCAGTAAATGCCTAAACCTTCCCTGTGCCAGCTTTGTGTATCTTAAATGCCATCTCTTAATTTATAATAAAGCACTAACTACTATTCAGACAGTGTCATTATCACATTTTTACTTTTTATCAGGAAATTGAGTTTTTTTGTTTGTTTGTTAGAGACAGAGTCTCACTATGTCACCCTTGGTAGAGTGCTGTAGCATCACAGCTCACAACAACCTCCAACTCTTGGGCTTAAGCGATTCTCTTGCCTCGGCCTCCCAAGTATCTGGGACTACAGGTGCCCGCCACAATGCCCAGCTATTTTTTGTTACAGTTGTCGTTGTTGTTTAGCTGGCCCAGGCTGGGTTCAAACTCACCAGCCTCAGTGTATGTGGCTGGTGCCCTAACCGACCACTGTGCTTTGGGTGCCAAACCAGGAAACTGAGTTTTTAGAAAAAGAAAATACAGCACAGGAAGAATTGTGAGGCTGCTGCTTCTCTGGGGGATTTCTAGTCAAGCCTTTCACAAAACCATAACTCCCCCTTCCCTGTTTCTGGTGCCCCCTGAGGTGTCCTGATCCAGAAATTGCCTTTTCATTCACCAGCTCAATCCAGTCACTGCCCTGTGCTAGCTCAGCCAAGAATGTAATGGTACGTCCCCCCAAAGTGAAAGGGCAGAGGGAAGATGTGTCCCCTCTGCGAGGCCCTCCCCCAGCATCTGGACACTGTCCAGAAGGGCTCTTCTGACATGCCCTGGAACTCCCATGCTATTCTTAGAGTCCCATTGTTCCTGGAGTTTATTTTATTATTTCTAGAATCTGGGTGGCTGTACCTTTTTTTCCATATCCCCCTTAGTGAGTTTCAGAAAACTTTATGGTCATTAATGAATCTATTTTCACATTTGTTTCCCCACCCTTCCCACCCCCCAACAATCCTCTTCCATGGCTCTTTACAGATCAAAGAGCCTATTACTGACACTAAAGGAATCCAGCCAACTGGACTTCCCCACACAGGAGGCAGGCCCTGTTCTAATCTTGCCTTGGCTTTTGACTTGCTGTGTGGCCTTTGTTTCTTCATCCAACGATAATATCTACCTCCCGGGAGTGTTGTGCAGTTCAACAAATGCTAAGAATTATTCCTCTTAAAGACTGAAAGATCAGTATCGGATCTACTAGGGGGCCGGAGAACTCAAAAGCGCTTTATTGGAATCTAATCTGTGCTTTATCTTTGTGAGGTAGATTAGTGGCAGGTGTTCCTGTGCTCACTTTATACCCTTCGAAATACGCATTTCACCACTTCATTTTAACAGTTCCCACCACTTCCGTTTTCCAGACTCACAGGAAACTGGCTATCTGAACAGACACCAGAGACACTCTTGATGGGGCTGAGCAGAGTTGGTGTCGTTTCATTCATTCTTCAGTTTGTAGTCTTATTCTGTTTTGGTCGGGGGCCCTTCTCTGAGCTTGGGTCCCTTTCTGGTCTCCTTTTTGGTTCTAGTCCCTTCCTTCTGTCAATCTTCTGTCTCGTTGGCCCCCTTGCAGCATATGGCACAAATAATAGTCACTCCTTTTAAAAACTTGGCTGTGAAATTATACTCTCAGAATTCTGCCTCTGTGACTGACTGACCCTGGTCCTTCCCACCTGTTGTTACCCTAAATATATAGGTACTCAACTGAGGTTCAGACTTTTCTTGTCTTAATCACAGGTAATCTCATCCATTTTTTAAGGTTTTAACCCAAACCAGCTTTCAGCTTCTAATCCTAAAGTGCTGACTTCTCACTTGCTACTCCCTATGTTATGCTAACATCGAGCAGATTCACTTTCTCCCCATACCCTCCACACCCACCAGAAAAAAAGAATATTAGTTCCCTTATGGATGAACCTTGTTCTGCTAGGTGTTCCACTGTTAGTTCAAACCTGGGAGTTACTTGAACTTGTCTCTTTTTCTCAACCCCTACATCTTATCTGTGCCCTTTAACCGCCTCCCCAATATTCAAGTTTGCACCACACAGTATCTTTGCACCACCCAGTCTACTCCTGGGTCCCCCTGCTGCAGTCAAGTTAGCCTTCTGGAAACCTTCTTATTTATTTATTTAATTATTTTTACCATGCTCAAACCTTTCCATGGTCTTATGTAGCCTTAAAATAGTCATATTGATTATCGATTGCTACATAACGCACCCAAACTAAGGGCATAAAGCAACCACCATTTTATCAGACTCACAGATTCTGTGGGTCAGGATCTTGGAAAGGGCCCAATGGGATGATTTGTCTCTGCTCTGTGATCTCTGGGGCCTTCACTGGGAACATTCAAAGGCTGGAATAGTGTGACATCTGAAGGCTCACTGGTTCGCATCTTCGGCGATTTGATGCTGGCTATGAGGTGGAACCTCAGTTGGGGCTGTGATGGGTCCAGTGGCCTCTCCAGGTGGTGGCTCGTTCTTACCAGTGGCCAGGTTCCAAGAGTGAGAGTTCCTAAGAGAGGCAGGCTATGATCTAGTTTCAGAAACCACAAACTCACTTTTGCTGTGCTCATAACTGGATTCACAGGGAGGGAACATAGAACCCCAGCTCTCGATGAGAGAAATGTCAACGTCACATAAGAAGAGCATGTAGGTGAGATTCTGATGCAGTCATCTTTGGGGAAGACACTCTACCATGAAGTCCAGACTGATATTGAAGTCCCCTTAAAATCTGGCCCAGCTTGCCTTTTGTATAGACTGCTAGAACACTGCTCCTCATAGAACCCTTCCTATGCACCAGGCACTGTGTTAAAAGCACCTTCTGTGCATTCTCATTTAATCTAACAGTTCGGAGAGTTGAGATGAGGGACCTGAGTCCAGGGAGCTTATCAGCTGTGTCAAGGGTCATCCAGCTAGCAGAGAAGCTGGGGGGCTTTGAATTCAGAACCTTTGACTCCAGTCTCAACCTCCAGGGTATGTGTGTGTGTGAGGGGAGGGAATGGGTAGCAGTTACATAAAAATGTATTAGGAATTAGTTTCAGCGTAGACTCTGACTTTTCCACTTGTCCAGTTATAGTCCTCGTGGGCCCACAACTCAAGGAAAACAGACTCTTGTTGGGCTGATAGCTCAAGCTAGCTTAGCCTTTCAGCCACATATGGCCCCAGAGGACAGGGAGAGCCCAGGGAATGATTTCGGTGGCCACCTTTGTGTCTCTCTTCAGACCTGAGGCTATTTCGCTCATGTACTCTCTCAGAGGTTTTTCTCCTGGTTCTCCTGATCTGTTCATTTCTGCCTGAGTCCCGCTACCCTCTTAGGACTTCTTGGCTCTAGCATATGTTTGCCTTGACCTCATGCTCACTGTAACCCCACTAGTCATAGTGATTTGTCCCTGTGTTGTCCAACTTCCCTGGGGTTGCCTAGTCTGAACCTGCTTGCCCTCTGCAGTTGCCTCCTGGCCCTGCTTATGCTCTTATCTGTCCTTTGCCCCCTTCCCTACCTGGATAATGCCTCTTTCCTTCAGGTGCCTTCAAGGCTGGGTATGGCCCCTTCTCTGAGCCCCCAGAGTAAATTTTTCTAGAATGGTTTTCACACCATTCTTTACTCACCTGTTGTTTTGTTTCATGGGCCCCTCTAGCCTGGGAGTTCCAGCAGCAAAGAAACCACATGTCAATCATCTTGGAACCACAGTGCCTGGAACCCCAGTGCCAGTTCATGTGTCAGAGAGAGATTGGGGTGGGTGTTACCAACAGAAACTAGAGTGGAAAGAAGGTTGTAGGACCTGAAGAATCAGAAGATGTGGCTTCTCATCCTAAACACAGCTATTTGCCTTTGGATAAACTGCTTCTCTGTGATGCAGCATCTTTATTTATGAAATGAAAGGGATGCCCTAAAGACCTTATCAGCCCTCCTTCTCTGTGAAGATGACTTTATCTGATAAGCTTTTAACTGTAGGCTGTCATGGAACCCAGCAGTGAGTCCTGAGTGTTGGAAAACAGTCACTGTTTCCAGGGGATGGAAACCTAGTTGTTCACATAATTTTGATTGTACCTCTGGTGTGAACTGTGTCTGACTAGATTTGATGGAATCATAAACATGTCTGCAGTTCACAAACCCTTTCCCCTTCCGACATAAACCTCATCAGAGCTCACTTCTCAAGGCTTAAAAGTCACCATTAAATTATATTGTCTACTCTCAAGTTTAGTCCACAAGAAACATTTTAGCAATTTCAACTTTAATTAGTTAGCAAAGGCAGGACAAAAATGACATATCCCTTTGGGAGACAAAGTAATGTTTGGGGGGCGGAGCAAGATGGCAGCCGAGTAACAGCTTCCTTGCATCTGGGCACCGTGAGTCTGGGGAGATAGGACTCCAGGCATCTCTGGCTGGTGGGAACTGCCTATCATCACTCCTATGAGGATACAGGGAGTCAGCGAGAGACTTCTGGACCCCAAGAGGAGGACTAAAACAGTGGAAAACCGGCAAGTGGTCGCGTGTGTTCAACCCGTCTAAACCCACCCACAACTTCCACAGGCACAAGAACTTAAAGAGCAAGAGGAAGTGAAAGGAAAATTAGGGCAAGGAAACAGATAAAAGAAATCACTCATGAGGAAGAATCAGCAGAAAACTCCAGGCAACATGAAGAACCAGTCCAGAACAACCCCGCCAAGGGACCATGAGGTAGCTACTGCAGAGGATTCCACCTATACAGAAATGTTAGGAATGACAGAAAGGGAATTTAGAATACACATGTTGAAAACAATGAAAGAAATGATGGAAACAATGAAGGAAACTGCTAATAAAGTGGAAAATAACCAAAAGGAAATCCAAAATCAGAATCAAATCAGAGATGAACGATATGAAGACTATAAAAAGGATATAGCAGAGCTGAAGGAAATGAAACAATCAGGGAACTTAAAGATGCAATGGAAAGTATCAGCAACAGGTTAGACCATGCAGAAGAAAGAATTTCAGAGGTAGAAGACAAAGTTTTTGAGATAACTCAGATAGTAAAAGAGGCAGAAAAGAAGAGAGAGAAAGCAGAACGTTCACTGTCAGAATTATGGGACTTTATGAAACGTTCCAACATACGAGTTATAGGAATTCCAGAAGGGGAAGAAGAATGCCCCAGAGGAATGGAAGCCATACTAGAGAATATTATAAAAGACAATTTCCCAAACATCACCAAAGATTCTGACACACTGCTTTCAGAGGGCTATCGGACCCCAGGTCGCCTCAACTCTAACAGAGCTTCTCCAAGACACATTGTGATGAACCTGTCCAAAGTCAAGACAAAAGAAAAGATTCTGCAAGCTGCCAGGAGTAAGCGCCAGTTGACCTACAGGGGCAAATCCATCAGAGTGACCTCAGACTTCTCTAATGAAACTTTCCAAGCAAGAAGACAATGGTCATCTATCTTTAATCTACTTAAACAGAACAATTTTCAGCCCAGAATTCTGTACCCTGCTAAGCTAAGCTTCAAAATTGATGGAGAAATCAAATCATTTACGGATATACAAACATTGAGGAAATTCACCACAACAAGACCAGCTCTACAGGGAATACTTCAACCTGTTCTGCACACTGACCACCACAATGGATCAGCAGCAAAGTAAGAACTCAGAAATCAAAGGACAGAACCTAACCTCCACACTGATGCAAAAGATAAAACTAAGCAATGGACTCTCACCAAATAAGACGAATAGAATACTACCACACTTATCAATTATCTCCATAAATGTTAATGGCTTGAATGCCCCACTGAAGAGACATAGATTGGCTGACTGGATTAAAAAACACAAGCCATCCATTTGCTGTCTGCAAGAAACACACCTGGCTTCAAAAGACAAATTAAAGCTCCGAGTCAAGGGTTGGAAGACAATTTTTCAGGCAAATGGAATTCAGAAGAAAAGAGGAGTTGCAATCTTATTTTCAGATACATGTGGATTTAAAGCGACTAAAGTCAAAAAAGACAAAGATGGTCACTTTATATTGGTCAAGGGAAAACTACAACAAGAAGACATTTCAATTCTAAATATCTATGCACCAAATTTAAATGCTCCCAGATTCTTGAAACAGACCTTACTCAGTCTGAGCAATATGATATCTGATAATACCATCATAACAGGGGACTTTAACACACCTCTTACAGAGCTGGACAGATCCTCTAAACAGAAATTAAACAAAGATATAAGAGATTTAAATGAGACCCTAGAACAATTATGCTTGATAGACGCATATAGAACACTCCACCCCAAAGATAAAGAATATACATTCTTCTCATCACCCCATGGAACATTCTCCAAAATTGATCATATCCTGGGACACAAAACAAATATCAACAGAATCAAAAGAATTGAAATTTTACCTTGTATCTTTTCAGACCATAAGGCACTAAAGGTGGAACTCAACTCTAAAAAAAATGCTCGACCCCATCCAAAGGCATGGAAATTAAACAATCTTCTGTTGAATAACAGATGGGTGCAGGAAGAAATCAAACAGGAAATCACTAACTTCCTTAAGCATAACGACAATGAAGACACAAGCTACCAAAACCTGTGGGATACTGCAAAAGCAGTTTTGAGAGGAAAATTCATCGCTTTAGATGCCTACATTCGAAAAACAGACAGAGAGCACATCAACAATCTCACAAGAGACCTTATGGAATTGGAAAAAGAAGAACAATCTAAGCCTAAAGTCAGTAGAAGAAAAGAAATCTCCAAAATCAAA
The DNA here is from genome assembly GCF_027406575.1 of Nycticebus coucang. Taxonomy (NCBI): domain Eukaryota; kingdom Metazoa; phylum Chordata; class Mammalia; order Primates; family Lorisidae; genus Nycticebus; species Nycticebus coucang. The sequence goes on from NC_069795.1 coordinate 88,271,393, forward strand.
TCAGAGATCAATGAAATTGAAAACAAAAGAATCATTCAGAAAATTAATGAAACAAGGAGTTGGTTTTTTGAAAAAATAAATAAAATAGATAAACCATTGGCCAGACTAACTAGAAATAGAAAAGTAAAATCTCTAGTAACCTCAATCAGAAATGATAAAGGGGAAATAACAACTGATCCCACAGAGATACAAGAGATCATCTCTGAATACTACCAGAAACTGTATGCCCAGAAATTTGACAATGTGAAGGAAATGGATCAATATTTGGAATCACACCCTCTCCCTAGACTTGGCCAGGAAGAAATAGACCTCCTGAACAGACCAATTTCAAGCACTGAGATCAAAGAAACAATAAAAAAGCTTCCAACTAAAAAATGCCCTGGTCCAGATGGCTTCACTCCAGAATTCTATCAAACCTTCAAGGAAGAGCTTATTCCTGTACTGCAGAAATTATTCCAAAAAATTGAGGAAGAAGGAATCTTCCCCAACACATTCTATGAAGCAAACATCACCCTGATACCAAAACCAGGAAAAGACCCAAACAAAAAGGAGAATTTCAGACCAATCTCACTCATGAATATAGATGGAAAAATTCTCAACAAAATCCTAGCCAATAGATTACAGCTTATCATCAAAAAAGTCATTCATCATGATCAAGCAGGCTTCATCCCAGGGATGCAAGGCTGGTTCAACATACGCAAGTCCATAAACGTTATCCACCATATTAACAGAGGCAAAAATAAAGATCACATGATCCTCTCAATAGATGCAGAAAAAGCATTTGATAAAATCCAGCATCCTTTTCTAATTAGAACACTGAAGAGTATAGGCATAGGTGGCACATTTCTAAAACTGATTGAAGCTATCTATGACAAACCCACAGCCAATATTTTACTGAATGGAGTAAAACTGAAAGCTTTTCCTCTTAGAACTGGAACCAGACAAGGTTGTCCTCTGTCACCTTTACTATTCAACATAGTGCTGAAAGTTCTAGCCAATACAATTAGGCAAGACAAGGAAATAAAGGGAATCCAAATGGGAGCAGAGGAGGTCAAACTCTCCCTCTTTGCTGACGACATGATCTTATACTTAGAGAACCCCAAAGACTCAACCACAAGACTACTAGAAGTCATCAAAAAATACAGTAATGTTTCAGGATATAAAATCAATGTCCACAAGTCAGTAGCCTTTGTATACACCAATAACAGTCAAGAGGAGAAGCTAATTAAGGACACAACTCCCTTCACCATAGTTTCAAAGAAAATGAAATACCTAGGAATATACCTAACGAAGGAGGTGAAGGACCTCTATAAAGAAAACTATGAACTCCTCAGAAAGGAAATAGCAGAGGATATTAACAAATGGAAGAACATACCATGCTCATGGATGGGAAGAATCAACATTGTTAAAATGTCTATACTTCCCAAAGCAATCTACCTATTCAATGCCATTCCTATCAAAGTACCTACATCGTACTTTCAAGATTTGGAAAAAATGATTCTGCGTTTTGTATGGAACCGGAAAAAACCCCGTATAGCTAAGGCAGTTCTTAGTAACAAAAATAAAGCTGGGGGCATCAGCATACCAGATTTTAGTCTGTACTACAAAGCCATAGTGCTCAAGACAGCATGGTACTGGCACAAAAACAGAGACATAGACACTTGGAATCGAATTGAACACCAAGAAATGAAACTAACATCTTACAACCACCTAATCTTCGATAAACCAAACAAGAACTTACCTTGGGGGAAAGACTCCCTATTCAATAAATGGTGTTGGGAGAATTGGATGTCTGCGTGTAAAAGACTGAAACTGGACCCACACCTTTCCCCACTCACAAAAATTGATTCAAGATGGATAAAGGACTTAAATTTAAGGCACGAAACAATAAAAATCCTCAAAGAAAGCATAGGAAAAACACTGGAAGATATTGGCCTGGGGGAAGACTTCATGAAGAAGACTGCCATGGCAATTGCAACAACAACAAAAATAAACAAATGGGACTTCATTAAACTGAAAAGCTTCTGTACAGCTAAGGTGACGATAACCAAAGCAAAGAGACAACCCACACAATGGGAAAGGATATTTGCATATTTTCAATCAGACAAAAGCTTGATAACCAGGATCTATAGAGAACTCAAATTAATCCACATGAAAAAAGCCAACAATCCCTTATATCAATGGGCAAGAGACATGAATAGAACTTTCTCTAAAGACGACAGACGAATGGCTAACAAACACATGAAAAAATGTTCATCATCTCTATATATTAGAGAAATGCAAATCAAAACATCCCTGAGATATGATCTAACCCCAGAGAGAATGGCCCACATCACAAAATCTCAAAACTGCAGATGCTGGCGTGGATGTGGAGAGAAGGGAACACTTTTACACTGCTGGTGGGACTGCAAACTAGTACAACCTTTCTGGAAGGAAGTATGGAGAAACCTCAAAGCACTCAACCTAGACCTCCCATTCGATCCTGCAATCCCATTACTGGGCATCTACCCAGAAGGAAAAAAATCCTTTTATCATAAGGACACTTGTACTAGACTGTTTATTGCAGCTCAATTTACAATCGCCAAAATGTGGAAACAGCCTAAATGCCCACCAACCCAGGAATGGATTAACAAGCTGTGGTATATGTATACCATGGAATACTATTCAGCCATTAAAAAAAAATGGAGACTTTACATCCTTCGTATTAACCTGGATGGAGGTGGAAGACATTATTCTTAGTAAAGCATCACAAGAATGGAGAAGCATGAATCCTATGTACTCAATCTTGATATGAGGACAATTAATGACAATTAAGGTTATGGGGGGGAAGCAGAAAGAGGGATGGAGGGAGGGGGGTGGGGCCTTAGTGTGTGTCACACTTTATGGGGGTAAGACATGATTGCAAGAGGGACTTTACCTAACAAATGCAATCAGTGTAACTGGCTTATTGTACCCTCAATGAATCCCCAACAATAAAAAAAATAAATAAATAAAAAAAAAAATAAAGTAATGTTTTATGGCTAATGATTCTCCCTGTATTATAATGTAGTCTGGTTTTGAAAATACCCTAGCGTAGTGGATTCTTATAATCTAATTATAACTATGTAATTATATATAATTCTCTGCATATATTTGTGTGTGTTATGTTATATACACGCTGTACATGTTTTGTGTATTTATGTGTATACATGTGTATATAATTTTATTTACGTAATTATACAGCATTAGGCCAGAGTTTTCTACCTTCTAGCTATGATGTAAAAAAAGGCCATTCTGTAGTTTTCCAGGGAGCAGTGAGCACAGCCCAGGTGTCATTCCCTAGAGTCTCTGTGCAACCTCTGGCAGATTGCTTTTTCTTTGTTTGATTATCCCAGACCTGGATCGTACAAACCTTTCACTTAACCTCCCTTGTCTCCAGTCTCCCCCCCATCTCTTTCTAAGTTCACTGCACCGTCTCAAGAAAGCACAAAATCATGTAAAAGTGAAAAATTAAATTCATCAGTATTGCCCCTTAGGAAAGCTCACTTCAAGTTGGCTGATGGAGGACACACAAGGCGATGCAATGTCAAGGTGTGAATCAGTTCTTCTCACAATCTCTCCCTTGTTTTTTTTTTTTGCTTTTGTTTTTGAGACAGAGTTTCATTTTGTTGCCCTCGGCAGAGTGCTTAGGCATCACAGCTCACAGCAACCTCCAGCTCTTGGGCTAGGGCGATTCTCTTGCCTCAGCCTCCATAGTTGCTGGGACTACAGGCACCTGCCACAACGCCTGGCTATTTTTGTTGCAGTTGCCACTGCTGTTTTAGCAGGCCCAGGACTGGGTTCAAACCCATCACCCTCGGTATATGGGGCCGGTGCCCTACCCACTGAACCATGGGAGCCACCCCCTCCCTTGGTTTTTGACAGTAACCCCATGAAGCTGAATGACTCTGAACCAGTAACTCACTCCTATGGCATGTCCTGACAGTGATTACCTCTTCCTGTGCCTCAGTTTCAACCCCTACAGAATGGGGATCAACAAACACTTGCCACCTGGTAGTTTCAAAGGACTGCCAAGGAAACTGGTTTGTGGTGAATGAATGGTTGGTAAACAGAAGGCATATTTGCCACCCAGAAGAAAAGCCTCTCTCACAAACAGACCGAAAAAGCTGCCCTGACTTGCTAAAGGAACATTCTTTGCAAGCAGGAAGAGCTAGGAAGGAAGCTAACATTGCTGAATTTTCCCCAGGGTCTCATGGCCCTGATGGTAGAGGAAGCTTGCTAGATGGGCACTCATGACTTTTTAGGCCAGGGCACGGGAAGGAGGAATACAGGTGCTCAAGAGACCACCTTGGGATTTGGATGGATAAACAGCATTTTATTAGTCTGGAGGAAATGACTGTGAAAGTACAGTGTTTAGAGAAAACATTGATTTCCAATAAAATTGATAATTCATTTGCTGAGGTGAGCAGGTAGCAAAATTAAAAGTTTTAAATTTTATAAAAATAAAATTAAGGGAGAGGAACAAGACCCAACTTGGAAGAAGAGAGAATGAGCATCTGCTTTCATATGTGTTATTAATTGGTTAAAATTCACATAGTAAATTCTTTATTTCAAATAAGATGCCTAGGGCTTCTTACCCTATCATCATTACACAATTGTGAGTGCTTCTTGACGTCTGCCCACGCCAGTGCACACACCAACACACATGCCTACTCTGACAGTACACTTGCCAGTCCCATATCAGCTGCACTTTGATGTGGCTTGACTGTGAACTGCCTTTTCACTCCTCAGTTACTGTTTCTGATTATGCAAAGCTTTAATGACCTCAGCCCTCCCTTGTATCCCAGGGTGAACAGTTCTATAGCTCTGCACCTCAGTTTTCCTAATCTGCAAAATGAAGTTCTTCTTATGTCCAAAATGGTAATTCTTCCAAAGCTTTTGAAGGATGTCATCTGGAAGATCTCACACTCCAAATAACTGGGTAGGCAGAGTGGTTTCAGCAGTGTGGCTTCTGAGTGGCCTGTTAGTGACCTCACATATCACAGCAGACCAACATCCAGTGATGAGCTGGTGTGGACAGTGTGCAGGATTTCCAGGGGTGTGCTGGACCATCGCAGTCCTACTTGGCTTACCCTACCTAATTTTGTGTGTTGCTTCACAACTTCCATTTGGTGATACCACATTAGGAGTGGTAGGTATAGGTAGGCTATGGTGAGAGTATTTACACCATAGAAAGTGGCAAAAACTACAAGTTGTTTTACCTACCCTATCCTGAGCCATTTGTTAAATAAACATTTACCAGCACAAACACTGGGTTGCTCTCTTATTCCAGTGTTCTCACTTCCAAAGCAGGTACCACTTTCTTATAGATCATGGATTCCTTGAAGGTAGCACACGGGCTCTGCTTTGTGCTCAGTGTCCACTGAACTCCCTGTTGATGGAAGCTCACCCAGGGGGAGAATGTTCTCCTACTTTCCAGGGAATTTAACTTCAGAAGAGCCAAATGCACCTCTTGTGACTGTTCCCACACCATAGTTTGAGTATGTATTAGTGGCTCTTGGATTCAAAGCAGCTTGCTTCTCTCATTTGAGTTTGTCTCTATGAAGGCTCACTTCTTTGTACTCCAGACTTCATTGCCCAGTCAACATTCCTGGTCACTTTGCAGACTCATCACTGCCCTTTTTTCTGCTTAACTCTTAGAAATTGTTATGCAAATGAGATGACGGACATGAAAGAAGAGCTCTGCACAGGTGCTTTTGAGCTGGCTGCAGCAGATTCCTCAGTGCTGGTGGTACCTATCTTCACACCTTTATACTCCTGAAACCTAATCCATTTGCCTATTATTATAGTATTGTTAACCAAAGAGCTGTAGTATCTCTCCGTTTTCTAGAGCTTTGTCATGCCCCACTATCTTTGTCTCACAAATAACTTTAAGCACACATGACTGCCCCACACAAATCTCTGCTGTAGCCCACATTAGTGCAAACTCCCCACCCTGTTAAATAAGGCCTCTGCAATTGTCCCTACTTAGTATCCCCATCTCCCTGTTAGTTATACCTTATTTGCTCTTGCCCAAGTCTGCTGCTTCTTCTGTCCTTCCTTTCCCCACCAAGTTCACCTCTGACCATCACAGTCCCACCATGTCCACCCTGAATACCACTTGCCAAGGCATAACTGGGGTCCCTGGCTTCCCAAGGACATAGCTCCTTTAAGCTGCAAGGACAAGCTCCTTGGGAAGGTCTGGGAAGCCCAGCCCATTACAGGGGTGGTTCTTGACTCCAAAAGATGCAAGCTCATCATCTTGTGTTACTCCTGCCCCCTGCTCTTCCCGTCTACCTGCTTCAGTTTTTCGTTCAGATTTAATCTGACCCCTCTGTCAGTTCCAGGAGGGAGTTTCTGACTTTTGTAGTGGAGTTACTGTTCTATACTCATGTTGCACCCTTGACCCTGATCTCAATTTCAATGTCTGGTCTTCCCTAAAGTTCAGCAGCATTTTTCTGCAAAGAACCAGATAGTAAATATATTAGGCTTTGTGGTCCCTATGATGTCTGTCACAACAACCCAACCCCACCATTGCAACAGGAAAGCAGCTGCAGGCAATATGTAAACAAACAGGTGTTTCAATAAAACTTGATTTACAAAAACAGGCTTTACATTGGAAATAGCTCAGGGGTCCTAGTTTGCCCACTTCTATCCTTGTCAGACAACTGTTAATGTGCACTCCTGACACCTGTTCATGTGACTGCCTGCCAGCTTGAACACTTGATGTTCATTACTGCAGCCTATGCAACAGACCATGTCTGGGACGTGCACAGCTGGGAACCCCGCAGCCACAAAATTAACGATTCTGGAAAATGTTACTTGTCCCCTTTGCCCTACCCACAAAGGAGCACTGATTCAAAACTGGGCAGAACCGGGAGGCCAAGGCTGGTGGATTGCCTGAGTTCACGGGTTCCGAGTTGCTGCTCAGAGACTTTGGGAAAGTTGCTTAAGTTCTTTTCTGGCCTTCTGACCATGGTGAGAATTAGATGATGTATGTAAATAGGCTTTGTGATGGTACAATCTACACTGGTTTTTACCACCTGGGCGGTAGGTTTTGCTGTCTCATCTTTCTTGTCTGCTGAGCTGAGTTCCTGGGAGGCAGAGACTGCAGGGGTAGGCCTCTGTCTGCATCATGCCTTTGTACTGGCTTAGCACATAGCAAAGCTGTCAGTGAAGTGAAGAGAAAATGTCAATACTGTTCATTCTCACTTCCTTCCCTCCCGCTCTGCTTCTTAAAACCGGGTTTGTGACGTTACACTCTGATAAATCACAATGGTCCTTAACTTTCTAAAAGATGCTGGTATGGTAGGCTTTCCCCATCAGTGCACGCTGGGGTGAAGATCTGTCTACTTGTCCTCTGTTGAGTCCATGTGTCACTTCCTGCATTTGCATTCTATATCATTTTCCCTTTAGACAGGAAATTCTATGTTGTTTCAAAGCTCACGCTCCACCTTCTATGATCCTGCTGATTCATAGTCCTCCCCTTAGAACTTACGTTTGTTATAGATGTCATAATTTCTTACCAATGGGGTTCTTCTAGCCCTTACAAACCATTTTTTCTCAGTTCACAAATTATAGCCTACGTGTCTCTGACACTGAATGAAGATTTTGAAAAAAAATTTTGAGTCCTACTCTCAAAATAAACCATTTATAGCAAAAATATTCTTCCTTCAAAGGTTTTCTTACATAAACAACTCAGTTCTGTTTTTAATTTAAATTTTTTAATTATTTTGGGTACATGTTTCTATTTATTCATAGGCTAATGTGATGTTTTGATACAGGCATGCAAGGTACATTAATTGAATCAGGGTAATCAGCGCATCAGACGACTCAGTTCTTGTACTGTTCCTATGGGAGGAAGGGGCATCTGTTCTGTCCTGGAGGGAAGACAGTGACTGGGACTAAAGAACTCTAGACACTGAGGAGGATCTTAGGAAGAGGCCATCTGTCCCTCACAAAGTGAAATGACATGCCAAATGACATATCTGGGTGGTAGCCCCGTGCCTAGCAGGTCTATTCTGACACCCCATGGCCTCCCAATAGACTGGGGTATCCAGGTTTCAGGTAAACAGCTCCCTCTCAGAGCTCTGTGGCCTGCAAAGGACCCTGGTCAGAGACAGGGTAGACCCTTTATATTCAGATGACTTGGGCTGACCAAAGGAGGTTGAATTGAGAAGCCTGATTCTATGGGCTTTGAAAAGACAGTCAGAACTGTGACAGGTCAGCTGAAGCACATCAAGTACTAGGTAGTGGGGTGAGCAAATCATGGGGGCAGAGTCTGGCTGGGCAGCAAAGATGTGAACAGAGGGTTACAGCAGAACGTGAAAAATGCCACAGACAAGGCTCCAAGCCAAGGGCTGTGACAGTTCTGATCCTGCCAGCCTGTACAGCCTCCTCCCAGCCCCTCAGTTAAGGTAAAATTTTTCATCCTGGCATCTGGTGTTAGCTAGGCACAGTCCGGAAATGAAGAATATCCCCTTCCCCCACTTCTGTTCTGATGTTTGGCCAACACTGATGGAGTTGGCTGCCCTCATATACCAGCTTGGCCTCAAGTAAGTATCTGGTCCGTAACCAGACCAGAGAGCTGGATATGGCTGAGGGCGTTGTTCTTCCTGGGGCTTCTCCTCCCCACCTGCCACTGAAGAGAAGTAGGAGGTAAATTCCTTTTTGTGGATAGGCTGGTGACATGGATATGGTGACCATCCCAGGAGTCCTGACACCTAAAAAAGCCTAAGGCAGTCCACTCCCCTAAAAAGCAGTGTTCTTTTTTTTTTAATAAAAGTATAAATTTATTTTATATTAGAGGAAGAAATTGAGGGAGGGAACAGATGGGGAAAGAGAGAAGGAAGCAGACAGCAAGGAGTGAATGAGAGCTGTTCTTTTTGCTGCTAGGAGAGGCATATTAAGAGGCTTCTGACTATTGCTTTGTTTCTGTTGAATATACACTTCATTAATACAAGGAAGAAGGGAAAGGAAAAGAGAGATTCTGTTTTAAACCAGAGCATATTTCTAAGATTGAACTACAGATCAAAAGCAAATCAATTAAATCAATGTCTATTGAATAGATGCTCTAGAAAGTATCACTGAAAAAATTCCAGCCTGGTTTAGTGGCTCATGCCTATAATCCTAACACTTTTGGGGGGATGGGGGACAAAGATCACTTAAGGCCAGGAGTTCAAGACCAGCCTAAGCAACATAGCAAGATCCCATTTCCACAAAAATAGGAAAAATTAGCCAGGCATGATGTGTGCACCTGTAGTCCTCACTACTTGGGAGGCTGAGGTATGACAATCGTTCCAGCCAGGAGTTTGAAGCTGTAGTGAGTTATGATTGGGCCACTGTGTTCCAGCCTGGTTGACACAAGACCCCATCTCTTAATTAATTAAAAAATATACTGAGCAGAGAAATCATAATTGGAATAAGTAAATAGCCTTCTAAGGACATCACTTTGATGGAGGCATTATTCATGTGTATTAAAAAATAAAAGTTCTGGTATGTTCATTTTTTTAAAAAACCCAATCATACTTTCTGCTAACCTGAAATACTCTTAATATATTTAATGGATCTATTTGTTGCACTCTTAAGGATGTGGTAAGTACCTGTTAGGGACAGAAGGATATTATACTGGTTGTTGGTGAGATACTTACATTTTAAGATAAAGAAGCATTTAATTTGGTGGTTAAGTATGCCTAGCAGCCACACATCAAAGAGAAACAAGGAATCATCAGTAGACCACCCTGAAGGGGAGATGCACAGAGCCATAGAAGAGGGTGGAATTATGTTTGTGCCCCAAATTTCAGAGCTGCACAGCTTTCTTGAAGAAGAAAGTAAGAAGAAAATAACTTCTAAAGAGGAAGTTCATGGTGACCATCATGCGTACATGTCTCCCAGGTTTCACAGGGTGTCTCCTCATTCTGTGTGGGTGTGATGATTTGTTTCTGAGTCTTAGTGACAAGTTCATCACCTTTGAGATTCAGCTCAGGAAATAGGAAACCTTTGCTGATTAGTTTCCTGCCAGCCTGTCCAGCCTGCTCTCTTGCCCTTTCCTGGAAGCATCCTCTGCTCCTCTCAAACCAGAGTACTCGGGAGTCCTCAAACTCATGTCCCAGGCCACCATGCCTTTGTGAACCTCATTCCCTTGACTTGGAAGGTCTTTCCTGAGCCCTCTGTTCTCGCCCTTCCCTTTGTCCTACTCTGCCTCCTACTTAGGGCTCCTCTGAAATGTTGCCACCCCCTGGAGCTCTGCTGAGTTTTCCCTTTGTCTGTATTGCCACTTAGGCATCCTCCAGTGTGTGTAGGCCTGTGTCACTGCAGCAGCTGGCAGGGTGCGCTGCGCGCTCACTGGACGCCTTCCCTACTGGACTCTGAGTGCCTCTGAGTTGGGAGCAGCTGGTTCACCTCTGCCTTTCTGATATCTAACATTGTAAGGGGTTGTGGAATAAATGAAAATAATAAAGTTAAGAAAGCCAGTGCTCAACTACCAGAATAATGAAAAAAGCAGGGAAGAAGTCTGTGAAATTTTCTAAGGTGGTTGAGTTCTTAAAGTAGATTCTTTAATATATGAAAAACGATCAACCTCATTCACAATTAAAATGCAAATAAGGTACTATTTTTCACTGATGGATGGATAGAAATCAAAAAGTTCAATAGCTCTGTATTTTTAGATATGTGAGGAAACATTGTGCATTATGTTGATATTATAAATATACAACCAACTGACTATTCTGCTTCTAAGCTTTCACTTCTAGGAGCTTATCTTCCAAGATACACTCACACATGTATGAACTACATGATATGAAATGAAATAGATAAATATTCATCAATCATTGTAACATTTATTTACTTTGTGGACATAGCAAAAGATTGGAAATATATGTCCATCAGTGGAAAACAATTTAATTATGGTACCTTCATAAAATTGAATATTATACCGGTGTCAAAAAGAATAATATAGCTCAATGTGTGTAAATATGGAACAATTTTCTTATTTACTAAGAGAATATATGCTTTTTTCTCTTAGCATAGCAAGTACTGTTATTTGCATTTGAATGAAGAAAAAAACATTAAATACATGCTTACATATAGAATATTCCAGAGGATTTTTTAAAAACTAGTAACAGGAACTAGAGGATTGAAGGGTATGTGTAGAAGGAAAAATTTTTCTCCTCTGATATTTGGTGCCTTTTGAACTTTGTGCAAACAATGTGCAGTACTTGTTTCCAAAAAATAAATTTGTTGTGAAGGTTTTCAGATTTGCTGAGATCTGCAGAATTGCTGTATAAAATCACAAGAAAAGAATTCCATGTGATATAAATACTTTTTCTTCTTTTCTTTCTTTTTCTTCTTTTCTTTCTTTCTTTCTTTTTTTTTTTTGAGACAGTCTCAAGCTGTTGCCCTAGGTAGAGTGCCGTGGCATCACAGCTCACAGAAACCTCCAAATCTTGGACTTAAGAGATTCTCTTGCCTCAACCTCCCAATTTAGCTGGGACGACAGGCGCCCGCCACAACACCCGGCTAGTCTTTGGTTATAGTTGTCGTTGTTTGGCGGCCTAGGCTGGATTATAACCCGCCAGCTCTAGCCACTTGAGCCACATCCGTATAAATACTTTTCATCCTGATGTCCCACTATTACTTCCTACTCCGCTTCCTTTTGCTTTTGAACTTTCTCACCTATTGTTACCTAGACTGTTAGTGCTGAGGTCCTTCCCCGGGGGCAGGGTCCATTAAGACCTGTGGATGTGGAAGCAATCAACTGAAGAAATATAAAGTTAGAAACGTGGAGAAAAAAAGAGACAAGACACACAGAATAGAATTCTCAAAGGTGGGAACTCAGGGGACCACCACCTGTTGTGTGGGGTTCTGGTGGTGGTCCCGAGTGTCATTTCCACTCAGCTTTTATTGAAGGCAGTTTGCTCATTAGCCCAAAGGGTAAGTTGAAGAAGGGAACAAAGACCCTAAGTGAACATATCAGCTCCTATTGCTTCTATAATCATTACCTTTAAGGGTCTGAGCAGCCTTGAGAAATCTGGAACCTGAGCCTCATGTGGGGGCAGCCTCCTGTCTGACGTCACACACAGATTCCTAGGAAGGTGTTACTCTCCACTAGTTCACTGTGGAGTAAAATGCCACTGGCATCAATCTCCTCTGAAGAATCTGGTGGGAGAGAGGAATTTTCCTCTCACCACCACAGAGGTCTTCTCTGCCATAAGGGATATAAGCCCTCCTACCCATATTTCAGGGCTCTAGCTGTTCCCTTAATCTCTGCCCCAGCCAAATACAAATCTCTATAATGGCTGTTTGCTTTCACTGTTTACTGGGTAAGAAACGGCCTAATTAACTTGTCTTTCCAGGCCTTGCCACAGCATCTTCTGTGGCCCTTATTTCTTCAGAATGTTCACAGACCCAGCAGGAGTTTTAGTAAACTGTATCGCCAGTAGGCCAGAGCTCTAGGAAAAGCAGGAAACTTGCTCAGGTAAGAAACTTAGTAATGGCTGGTTTAAAGTTAAACTAGCTGTCTTTTCTTTGTTCTGCCTCTTTTATTTTTCCCTTTTTCTGGGGGCGTTTTCCCTTGCCAAGAATGGGGTCTTTGGTCCCCATTCTGCCTGTAGTTGGTGCTGGAAATGGCCTTTGACAGTTATCTAGTGGTGTTTCCATTAAACCAAGCTGCCCATTGCCGGCACATTCCAATAAATGTGCTATGCTTTAAGTTTCTCTCGCCTGCTGCTAAACTGTGTTACTTTAAAAATGTGAATGTGGGTTTGCAAAGCACTATGGATTAGAGTGGTAATACCAAGAAGAGTATCATTGCAATACTAATTAACCAACATGTGAATTATGGGCCAAAGTTCAGTTTCTATGCAGTGGAAAACATAAGCTTTGATATGGTGGTTTATGGCATCAGTGGAATCTCTTGGGGGGCAATTCCAGGCTTCCCATTCACAGTCACACACCAAGACCTGTATAAACTCATAGGACAAATTGTGCAATGAAGTAACATTGCACTTTCAAAATCCAGACACCAGAGATTGTAAAGAGTAACCAAGTAGTAATAAAAGTGTAAACGTAAAGCTTTCTGGAATAAGGTGGAAGGGGAAAGAAATGTGGTAAAATGGGCGGGTCACAAACCCATTGTTTTGGGGTTGTAAGCCATCCAATTATAAAATGCAGTGGACTTTGTCATTTAACTTATTTATTGGGTTGTTAAAAATTGTGACTCAAAATACAAGACTGGTTGAGACTATTACTATTTTCAAAATTCAGTATCTTTTTTTTAGCCTAAAGTCCTCTTATTTCTGTTCCTCACCTTCTCTTTGCTACTGTTTTGTTGCCAAAATGAGGTAAATCTTAGATATGGAAAGAATCTTGCCTAAATACCTGTCATCTTTGCTAACTGCCTCATGTCTTAAATAATCAGAGAGGTTAAATGACCCAACATCTGACAGTTTTGTCTGTGATGGAGCCAGGATTTGAATCCTTGTCTCCAGTCTTCTGCTTCTCTGTTGTGTTGAAATAATAAAATGTTTTATTAAGGGTGGAAACTGTTAATGAGTTAGAAAATTCAGGGAATATATTTAAATTTGTATTTCTCAAATATCATTGTTCTTTAAGAAACCAAATCCTTTTCTTTGTAGACATTAGTAAATTAAAATGATTGCATTTTTATAAGTTTTTGTGACTGAATATTATAAGTTTTTACTCCCCCCTTTTCCATCAAGGAATAAAAGTATCCTAATTTTATAAACACAGTAATCAAGGTGGATTTAAATGTAAGAGAATCATAATCCGTCACTTTAACAATTTCACTTCTCAGTTTTTGAAATTACCCTCAACTGAGTCTTTAGCCTCCATCTACAGGTGACTCTGGGTAACTTCAGTAGTTTCTCTCCTGGTTCAATATTGGCTCCAGGTAGTGCCTTTTAATTAATTACCTGCTTGTGGCCCATCAGGTGAAGGCAGATTCATGCACATTTCATAGGAATACCAGGCACCAATGCTCCAGGACACATCAGAGCCAAAGTTGGGAATGAGAAGTGCAGGGGAGTTTGGGGGCATTATGCCTCTGTCAGAGTAATTCTACTGCCAACATTGGTAGTGTGCACTGCACTTCCTGGAGTACTTTTCTCATAATTCTCTGGCGTTTGATGAAAGGCAAAGGGGAGAAGAAGGTGGGGCTCATCACAGTGCCAAGGAAACTGGGACCTTGTGAACAGCCTGGTGAGGGCACCCACTGAACTCCCTTCCTTCCTTTTATGCTGCTGAGGACCTGGCCGCAGGCCAGGAAAGGAGTGGGGTCCTGAAAGTTGGGGGCAACTCTGGGCTGTGTCCAGGGAAGGAAAAAAAGAGGTAGGAAGAGAAAGCTGTGTAGCAGAGACACCCTGTGGCCACCTGCTGAGCCAGGTAGGTGGTTCACCATTATTCAAGTCATGTTGACTCCTATAAGCAACTTCCTATTGGTGCGTGCTGCTGAAGCCTGCCTCGCTAAGAGTGCTGGCTTGGGAGGAAGCGATGACAGTGCAGGAACCAGCTGAGACAGATGCGCTGTTTACTGTCTTTGTAAGACAGGGAACTTAGAATAGTGTGAATCAGCAGCTGGAAGGAATTCTGTGTTTCAGTGCCAGAGATATTAACCCTATTACGTTCATTCATTCATTAAATTTACTGAACGACTGCTATGTATATACCACCAGCCTAGAAGCTGTGGATATGCAGGGATGGGACTAGGGTTTGCATAGGTTAGGGAAGACACAGTTCAGAAAATCTCTTGCACTTATATCAGTACTACTGGAAAAATTTTTTTTGTACAGAACTTTACCCTCCTAAAGTTGGTTAAAAATAAAATGTGTATATTTAAAGTTATCTCTCCATTAATGTGCTTCATTTCAGAATTGATTTAAAGGGATCTTAAGATGAATCCTCAGTGAGATGGTAAATCCTTTTAAAAATAGTTTGCTCATCTGTTTTTAAAGTTGCCTAGTCCAGGTTTTAAAATGTGGATTTCATAGTATTCAAATCAAGGATTTTTATTTTATTTTATCAGCACCTTTTGAGATAACTAAAGATGTTCACTGATTTTTTTTTTTTTTGTATCCTTTGAAGTGCATTTATTTATTTTGTTGGTGTTGTATGAGAAGTTATTTTTCTGGTAGCCCTCACAATTTCGATAACTTAAATGGCATTAAAAAAATCTTTCCCCACTGGAGCAAATAAACAAAATCACCATAGGTCTTCTCTATTTTCTGCAGAGTATCCCTTCCTGTACCAGTAGATACTTCAGAGAGGGTTAAATGCCAAGGGGCAGGTCTTGGGGGTGGTGAGAAAAGACTCCCTAACATCTCTCTGGGGCAATGAAGGTGTCCCACTGTTGTTATGCACACTACATCTGCCCCCAGCTTTAACTTTAACAGTGACTCTGATACTCTTTGCTATGTATTATTACATTACAAGGATACTGTGCAAAAATAGGTGATTAAAGATACTTGGTTCACTTCTAGTAGAAAAAACCCTGAAAAATATGAGCTAGGAAAAGGCAAGGAGTTGGAGCAAACAGCCAACTCTAACATACATTCCGTTGCTTTATTGAAATTATTAGTAAGTAAAGATCTAAGGATTGCTGAAACCAATGTTTTCCTATTTTTGTACTCCCTAGTCTGTTACATGAGGGTATTTTTGTTTTGTTTACTACTGTACCCCAACACTTAAAATAAATACCTGGCCTATAAGTGCTAAGTAAACATTTGTTGAATGAATTTGGGAAAGCTTTTAGTTTTATCTTAGAAATCATCCCATTCTCCAAAATCAGTTAAAATGTCTGTTAAACTCCAGACAAAACATCGGGAATGGGTGGTTTGGATTATTTTTACCCATAGACCATTCACAAGGTGAGATGGTATTCTCTTGTGTGAGATGGGGATGCTGTTTGATTTACATGGCAAGAGGAAAGAGCTCCTCCATGAGGGGGGAGTGTGTGATTTGGCCAACCATCTCCTGCTTTTCCTTGTTTTCTTGAGATTTAGGGGCATATTAGAGATGAATGTAATTTTCCTTAATCATCATCATAACTATAATGAATAAAATCATAGTTCTTTATAACTGGTGGTGGGAATAGTTTCTTCTTTTCAGAATTAAAATGCGATTGGTTCATCACTCATCAACTGGAATGAAAGAAATTGGCTTGTTTGAAGGCCGGTGTCTTCAGTAAACACATATGCCTCTTCTAGTTGAAAAAAAATGTGGGATTACACAGGCCAGGGAAGAAAAGCCAGCTGTCGGCAACAAACGCTCCTGGTGAATTTGCTCATCACTGAGCACACACTGTATTCCAGACACTGCTTGGGCTAAAGAAGAAGAAAAATGAAAAAGACATAAGTAGTAGGGGAGAAAGGAAAGGGACAGATTCTAGCGCTGTTTGGACAACTGAAGAGAATAATTATTTGAAAAATAATTGACACAATGCTGAAAGGATAGCATGGTTGTTGGTGATTGGACATGTGACTCCTTTTGTCTTCATAAAAGATGGTTTTGTATTTACCATGTGCCACACAAGGCAATCATTTATATACTTATGTATATAAATACTAACTTGTGTTGCACTGTGTTTGCGTAAGTTATTTATCCTAGCTCAAATGACTATGTTAAAATATTTAGTTTTACCCTGATTAGCCTTAATTAAAGATAATGAGGGCCACATTAGGGTAACTAACCACTTCTCTCTTTCATTTTTTTAACTAGAATCTTCATCACAGCAGAGTAAAAGAAATAGTCGGGCGTTGTGGCGGGCGCCTGTAGTCCCAGGTACTCGGGAGGCTGAGGCAAGAGAATCGCTTAAGTCCAGGAGTTGGAAGTTGCTGTGAGCTGTGTGAGGCCACGGCACTCTACCGAGGGCCATAAAGTGAGACCCTGTCTCTACCAAAAAAAAAAAACATTAAAGAAAATCCTTTCAGTTATTTTCTTAAGACCATGGAAAACTGGAAGCAGGAGTGCAGATTTTTGGCTCACAAAAAGACTCAGCTTTCCATCTCCAAATCTTACCTTGCATGAATTCAAATGTATGTGTGCACCCAGGTACACAAGGTGTCCTACCCCTTCTGAGCTCTTTATCTAGCTGTCTGAGATTCACTCTACCCTTCTTCACATGGCTATCCATATTTTGGACAGGGTTCTCAAACTTGATTTTGCCCCTTGAGGGTCAGCACAGCCCTGGTAATAAGTGAAAGTATGAAGCAGGTGATTTCTCACAGACCTCTGCCACCTGCAGGCCACTGCTCGTATATGCAGCACCCAGCCATGTGCCAGTAGAGCGGGACTGCCATCCAGGAGGCGACCCCTGGGAGATGTTCTTGCTTAGAGAATGTACATTGAAGTTGATACTGAGAGGAAACAGCTGGACATCATTCCCCTAAGACCCATTTTCTAGGATTTGTTGTGGGGAGAGCACATATTATCCAAAATTCACTGAACTGAAATATGTACCTGAAATGTAAATTTTGTTATTGGTGAGTTGACAATTCCAGTGACATTTGAAGAGCAAAATGTTAAACATATAGGTATCACGAGTCCAAAATATCACTTGCTAGTTGTTAGACAAGGGACTCATCAACTTCTCAGTTTCTTTATCTGAAAAATGGGAATAACAATACCTGCTGTGTAAGGAAGTGGTATAAGGCTTAACTGAGATACCTGCATCCATGATGTCAGTAGTGGTAGTGGTTTGGGGACACCTTCCTGCCAAAAACACTGCCAAGAGTGTTTTGGGTGGACTCTGAGACTTTATTAGATTCCATCAAATAAAATAACTTGAGGGGTGAGGAAAACATAGTTGTTCAGAGAAGCGTATGGTAAAGTTTTGGTAAAACTCCAGCTAAGCTGGGTGGGGTGGCTCACGCCTATGATCCCAGCACTTTGGGAGGCTGAGGCAGGTGGATTGCTTGAGCTCAGGAGTTCAAGGCCAGCCTCAGCAAGGGCGAGACTCCGTCTCTACCAAAAATAGAAAAACTACCCGGCATTGTGGCAGGTACCTCTAGTCACAGGTAGTTGGGAGGTTTGAGGCAAGTGGAACTCTTGAGCTCAAGAGTTTAAGGTTGCTGTGAGCTATGATACCGTAGCACTCTACCCAGGGCAACAGAGTGAGACTGTCTCAAAAAAAAAACCTGAGCTAAAATTATATTGTCAACAAAAAATAAGCTAAGGAAAAGGATAGGAGGATATTATCATAGTGAATTGTATACAAATCTTAATAAGAGTGATCACAATTTTTTGTATCAAGTTTTTGTTTTGTTTTGTTTTATAATTTCCTGAAGAAGTCTTTCCTTGAATAATTATTTAGATATTTTTGTCTCCCTTCAGTTCACATAGTTGTGCTATTTACCACTATCCTGGTACAAGAAGACCCTTCACTAAAAACTGAATATGAATCAATAAAAGAAAAAAATTTAGATAATTGACTTCTTTTTCGAAGTGCTAAAATAGTGTCTCTGAGAAATCTGGTGATCTGATTCACTGTAACAATGTATGATGGTTTTAGTCTATAAACAAGCATGCTTACTCTTTTTAATAAGAAATTCCTCTTATTCCTCTTACAACTCTTTCCAAAAGATTTATAGAATCTCGAAGTTGGCGTGAAACTTAATGGTCTTTTAATGTAAATTCTACTTAAACCCAATAGGGGAATTCCTTCACTACCTTGCCCACAAGTACCTATGTGACGTATCTTCTCATAGACATCTAATTATCCTTTGACTTTTCTCCTTTCCTCTTCCTTCATTAGTAAACAATTAAGAATCCCTGATGTTTTCCTCAAAAGAAAAATATCTAGAAAATCTAGAACTGTGTTGGTTAGGACTCTTTATGAGCTAGTAGAGTTTGGGAGGAGGTGGGAGGTAAAATGAATTACGAGATCTTGGAGAAACTATTGCTTATTGCTGTGGCCTCAATGTTTGAGTCCCCCTCGGAATTCATATGTTGAAATCTTTACCCCCAAAGGTATTAAGAAACAGAGCATTAGGGAGGTGATTAGATTATGAGGGCAGATCCCTCGTGAATGGGGTTAGTTCCCCTATAAGGAACCCCAGAGAGGTAGCTAGCCCTTTCCTTCAGGTGAGGACACAGCTAGACAGTTCCTTCTGTGAGGAATGGCCCTCACCAGATACATCTGCCGGTATCTTCCCACCCTCCAAAACTGTCAGAAATAAATTTCTGCTGTTCATAAGCTACCCAGTGTGTGGTATTTTGTTATAGTAGCCCAAACAGCCTAAGACACTTAACATGCTGACTGACTTCTATTCCATTCAAGCAGTAAACTTTTATGAGTAAGTTT
This sequence comes from Nycticebus coucang, assembly GCF_027406575.1. NCBI lineage: Eukaryota > Metazoa > Chordata > Mammalia > Primates > Lorisidae > Nycticebus > Nycticebus coucang. The sequence goes on from NC_069795.1 coordinate 88,290,726, forward strand.
CTGTCCATGAATACCTAGGAGCCATGAGTTTTTAGGGCTGCTCAGGCAGTTAGGATTTTACTACATGTAGATATCAGTTTGTAGAGCAAGAGAAGTTATTTGGTTCATAACTGCAATTCCCCTGTCTCAAAATCCTTTGCAACAGGTCACCACAGTACCTGATTTAATCTGTTTTATAATTTGACCCGTAACACTGCTAATATTCATAAGGACTTTAATCATTTGGGTTTTTTTTCTCCCACGCAAAATCCTAAAACCTCTTTTTGCTCACTTTTCAACAGTTTGTCAAATGCGTTTAGTTTCCTATTACATTCATTTTATATTCCCTAGAGGCAGAGGAAATTGTTCATAATCTTGGAACAAAGTAATTAAGCAGGTTTTTTGCATTGATCAGTGCCTGTGATTCTCCCCATTTGTGTGTGTGTGAGAGAGAGAGAACTTAAAGAGGCAATTGGGTAGGGGATTGGACTTGGCTATCACCAGTGACTTCCTTGCTTCCTTGAGCAGCCTCAGGTTCTAATTCATTTTTTAGCACAGGATGTCCAGACTTGTTAAGGGGAACTTTCAAAACTAATGAGGAATGGAAAACAAAATGCCTCAAGCACATACTGATGCGGGCACGTTATGGAGTGGAATCTGACTATAGCACTAAAGGGGTATAGAGCTAAGAGCTCTGGTGGTTTCCATCCTGGTTCTGCCACCTGCCCCTGTTTATAGATAATACCCATCCCATGGTGCTCTAATTTGCCTCCAGGATGAGGGCCCTTTGTCACACGATAAGGCCCAGATGTGTTGTGGAAACAGATAGGACCTGGTTATGTAGAATCCCGTATTGAACCACAAGGACTCCCTCACAGCACGCCCTTTGCTTCCTCTGTTGCTTTGCTTGCCTGTCATTTACCTGGGAATCCCCCAATTCTCAGCTGGCCTAGTTTTCAAATGGAACCTGCAATCCTATGAGGTGAGTTTCCACCATTCATGTTGACAAGTTTTCTATTAAGCCTGGTCAGAGCTTGGGTTGGAGTTCCCAAGGTGGCTGATCGGCCTGTGGCTAATTGACCTCCATGAGGCTGAAAACTGCTACATTATCCTCCTCACGTGCCAGCAGATGTTTTACCTTTTTTCCTTTTTTTAGTAATACGGATAAAGTAATTCTTCAATTTCACAGAGATTCCTCAGCTGTTAAATATAGTTTCATTTCCCCAGCTGATTGCCTGCTTGATTTTAAGCAACACATTCTACCCTGACAAAATAACTTTAGTGAGACCCGTGGAATTTAGTTTATCTGGAATTCACTCAGTTGCAACTTTCTATTACCTCTGGGCATCTACAGTACACAAATAATAACATTTATAAAAAGTGCCTTGAGGCATTTATATGTTGAAAATCCTTGGAAACCATCAACTAAATTAGTTAGCTAACCTGGGATTATGTATATTTTGTTTTGTACTTCCTTACAATTTGGTAGTCCACACATGTATACTATAATCACCAATTAATCAGAATGTAGAAACGGGGCAGTGCCTGTAGCCCAGTGAGTGAGGCGCCGGCCCCAGATAACAAGGGTAGCAGGTTCAAAATAGGCCCCAGCCAAACTGCAAGAAAAAATATCTGGGCGTTGTGGTTGGTGCCTGTATTCCCGGCTACTTGGGAGGCTGAGGCAAGAGAATTGCTTAAGCCCAAGAGCTAGAGGTTGCTGGGGGCTGTGATGCCACAGTGCTCTACTGAGGGTGACAAAGTCAGACTCTGTCTCTAGAAAAAAAAATGTAGAATCAATTAAAGTGGCCCATTTTCCAGCCAGTCAGAACAGGCTGTATGGCCCCAATACCCTTTTTCTGATAGGTGGTCCTTTCCCACCCAGAACACTTAGTTACTTCAGTTTGAAAGTGGGAAAGTCTGAGTTCCTGAATTCTGAAGCCCCAGGGAAAGAGGCCATGTATTTGTAATAAAGAGCAGTCTTTGCTTGACTTCAGGGCTTACTCTGCTTTCAGTTAAAATGAAAATAATAATAATAAAGCCTCACTCCTGGTGCTCTCTTTACTCTTGTTTAAAAGTGGATTAGGGCGGCGCCTGTGGCTCAGTGAGTAGGGCGCCAGCCCCATATGCCGAGGGTGGCGGGTTCAAACCCAGCCCTGGCCAAACTGCAACAACAAAAAAAAAATAGCCGGGCGTTGTGGCGCGCGCCTGTAGTCCCAGCTACTCTGGAGGCTGAGGCAAGAGAATCGCCTAAGCCCAAGAGTTAGAGGTTGCTGTGAGCTGTGTGACGCCACGGCACTCTACCCGAGGGCGGTACAGTGAGACTCTGTCTCTACAAAAAAAAAAAAAGTGGATGGAGGGCATTGACGGTTCAGCCCCGCACGCTTGTAAGCTGTAGGCAGGACGTTTGGTGTGTTTAAACAGAGAGAGACCGAATGAGGGCAGCAATAGGAGGAGGAAGGGAAGTCAGTCAAAGAAGGCAGGAATAACCAGTCTGTGTGTATCTGAGAGTCCCTGGCAGCTCAGTGCGGGCTGGGCAGGAGAGGAATTGCTGATAGTTCTGTGACAGCAAGGATGAGAAATACCTTTTACATGTATTTAGAGAAAAGTGATTTCATTTTTAACATAAGGGAGCTGTGAATTTATTTTTAAGGAATAAAGAATTATTTAATCACTTTACTAAGTTACTGTGTGTTTGGCTTTTTAAAATCCACTTTCGTGGATTTCAAAGGGAAATTGGAAACTCATATTCTGATTTGAGACTCAGCCAAACATTGAGTTTCCTGTCTAAAGGAAAAAGAGGAAAGAACTCCCGCTTCCCTCTCCTTGACTACCTGGCAAGGAGAAATAGACAATTTATATTCCTGGGCGGGGTTGGGAGTGTCCTCAGCATGAACAGGCACAGCCAACAGCCTGAGTGTTTTTCTCAGCCCCTGGGGTTTCATGTTCTTCTTCTTCTTTTTTTTTTTTTTCTGCTATGAACTTGACCCATGCTAGACCACAAAATAATAAACAAAGAACCTGTCCTTGAGGAAATCAGCCTGGTGAGAGGAGGGACAGTACCAGCAGATAATTATGGTGAAGAGTGAACTGTTAGAAACATGGAATAGTGCAGAAGAAATAATTCTGCCTGGGGTTGTTCTGGAAAGCTCCACAGGGATTGTGTGTGAGCTAGGGCTGAAAGGACACACAGGAGCCCCTCTTGGGGAAGAAGAGGATGGGCATCTGGTTACCCTGATGAGAAGGCATGCACCCAGGTCACTCATGACCCTGGAAGATAATCTCTCAGGGTAGTCTCCCAAATGACCCACTGAGAGCTCAAGTTTAATTGATTCTACCATAGAGATGTTTTTGTTTTGTAAATTCTCACTTCTTTTTCTTCCTTTCCATTTTCCATCCTGATCTAAGATTAGAAGTGCTACAGACTAGCTTTATATTTATTTATTTATTTTTATTTTTTTGTACGAAAGGATTTTATTGGTGAGGGAGGGATGCTGCAGAGCAGCACCAAGGAGGAGAGACCGAGAGAGAGAGGAGAGATACTATTTATTTATTTATTTATTTATTCATTATTGTTATTTTTGGAGACAGAATCTCATTATGTTGCCCTCGGTAGAGCGCTATGGTGTCACAGCTCACAGCAACCTCCAACTCCTGGGCTTAAGCGATTCTCTTGCCTCAGCCTCCCGAGTAGCTGAGACTACAGGCACCCGCCACAACGCCTGGCTATTTTTTGGTTGCAGTTTGGCCAGGGCCGGGTTTGAACCCGCCACCCTCGGTATATGGGGCCGGTGCCTTACCGACTGAGCCACAGGTGCCACCCCCTAGTAGAAGTTTTAATTGTTAGTTTTTAAAAGCAAATAAGATTAAACATATAATCTCATTTTAAAAAAGAAAATAAGACGTGGCTAAAATGAAAATGTACCTTTTTACCAACCAAATCTGCTTGTAGCTTACTTTTTTCTATGTATTTACATGTGCACACATTGAATAACATATAGTTTTGTTTGTTTGTTTTTTTGTAGAGACAGAGTTTCACTGTACCGCCCTTGGGTAGAGTGCTATGACGTCACACGGTTCACAGCAACCTCTAACTCTTGGGCTTACACGATTCTCTTGCCTCAGCCTCCCAAGTAGCTGGGACTATAGGCACCTGCCACAACGCCCGGCTATTTTTTTGTTGTAGTTTGGCGGGGCCTGGGTTTGAACCCGCCACCCTTGGCATATGGGGCCAGCGCCCCACTCACTGAGCCACAGGCGCCGCCCACATACAGTTTTTTGCTTTTAAAAAATAGGGCCAGGATCAACTTCTCCTGTAATTAGCTGTCTTCTTGTAACCACATGCCTTGGAGAGTTTCCTACTGCAGTATACATATGTCCACATCATTTTTAACAGCTATATACTATACTGTACTATGGCTATATTATGATATGTGTACTCATGTTCTATTGTTGAATATTTGCACTCTCTGTCCATTACAAAAAATTCTACAGTAGCAAATCTTTGTGCAAATGTGTGAGGTTCTTCTAATAGGATGTCTAGCAGTAAATTCTAGGTTAGCAGTTGGAGTCAGTGTTTATATTTGGAAATAAAAATATTTCTCCTTAGAAATACTTTATTTTCCTTTTTTTTAAATTAGAAATGTTACATTTTCCTGGTAAATTCAGCCTTTTATTTTTTCTATTTTTTATTTTTTGCAGTTTTTGGCTGGGGCTGGGTTTGAACCCGCCACCTCTGGCATATGGGGTTGGTACCCTACTCCTTTGAGCCATAGGTGCCACCCAGAAATACTTTATTTTCTTAAAAATTCAGATGCCTTTTCTACAAATAGTTTGGGTTGTTGACATCTTCCATAGAGAATTAACATGTAGCCTACTCTGTGGGGTGGTGCTGGTAATTTTATTCTGAACTCTTGCCAAAGACCATGTCAGGCCGTCACAGCATAGAGGTAGATACTAATTCTTGGGTTTTTTCCATCCTTCCCATTCTAATATAAGATTAGAGATTCTGTATAGTCATTTGAAGTAGCCCTAGTAAAGAATGAATACATTCACATTTTTTTTTTTTTTTGTAGAGACAGAGTCTCACTGTACTGCCCTCGGGTAGAGTGCCGTGGCGTCACATGGCTCACAGCAACCTCTATTCTTGGGCTTACGCGATTCTCTTGCCTCAGCCTCCCGAGCAGCTGGGACTACAGGCACCCGCCACAACGCCCGGCTATTTTTTGGTTGCAGTTTGGCCGGGGCTGGGTTTGAACCCGCCACCCTCGGCACATGGGGCCGGCGCCCCACTCACTGAGCCACAGGCGCCGCCCAATACATTCACATTTTTAAAAACATAAAGCAAGACAAAAGTAGTATGTGGGAACTGGTGTGGAATGGTGGCCCTCTGCTGAGTACAGTAATGAATGCCTGCAATCCCAGTGCTTTGGGAGGCCAAGGCAGGAGGATTATTTGAAGCCAGGAGTTTGAGACCAGAGGACTAACCCCTTTGCATTTAATTATTATAAAATGGAGCTAAGAAAACTAGAGCCCCTAATTTATTTCATTGGTTTTTTGGGGGGTTTGTTTTTGTTTGTTTGTTTGTTTGTTTTTCCTCTCCATTTCTTCTCTCTCCCTTTCTTTCTCTGCTTGAATTCTAGCATTCCTGTCCAGGGTGATTGCTCAGATTAAAGCCATGGAGGAAAACGTAGCTATGTATAGTCATTGTTAAGGACTTCTGACCCTAGAAAGAAAGAAGGAGAAATAGGGTCACCACATTTCTTCAGTAGCATTCCCTCAAAATGGGTATCCATTGGGGTAAGGTCAATTGTAGTCCAATGTATTTTGAGGAGGAAGGAGATATTTCTACAGATAAAATCTCAATGGCAATTTAAATTCTTCTGACTACTTTGATAGGATATTGGAAAGGGAAATTTATAAACTCTTGTTTCTTTAGCTTGTTAGGATTTCTTGGATTTGGTATGTTGGGGGTTTTTTTTCCCCCAAAGTAATTGAAAACTTTAAACATGCTCATGTGAAAACATTCACAGTAGGAGTCTTTCGTTGATTTGGAAGCAGTGAGAAAATAAACTCAAATCATGGTCTCCAGCCTGTTCTTATTATTTGTTGAAGTTTCTGTCCTGGAGAGTAAGTGTCATAGTCTGTGTATTTATCTTTACAGGAGCAGGAAAATTCAGATTCGAAACATCCCCCCTCACCTGCAGTGGGAGGTAAGCCAACCTCACTTATTAATGGGTTAGCAAGGCACTTTCTCCCCTTTTTGTTACTTTTTTTACATTTAGGAATTAGCTATCTCTCAGACTTTTCTACAAATTCTCTGGGTCTTATTTCTTCCTTTTTAATGATTTTTATCTTTCCAAATTATAATTTTAAAAAAATCAATGAAAAACCAACAAAAATAGAAAGGTCTTGGTTGATTTGAGCAGATTTTTTTTGTTGGTTTAAATTAGTTACTATGAGTAACAGTTAAAATATGTTTTCAGAGTTGTAAAACTTATGCATAAGATTGCTACCATGGTGGGAATGGCTTATGCCTGTAATCCTAGCACTCTGGGAGGCTGAGGCAGGATGATCACTTGAGCCCAGGTGTTTGAGGTGTGAGCTACAATGCCATGGCACCCTACCCAGGGTAACAGAGGGAGACTCTGCCTCCAGAAAAAAGATTGCTACCTTAAAATACAATTCAAAAACTGGGGAGTGGCCTAATTGCATTATTTAAAAAGAAACTGCCCAGTATTTTCTTCCCCAACCCAAAGAAAATCAAAATGACCTTAAAGGAAACAGTGTTCTGTTAACATTTTCATTACCTGTTAAAAAAGTTTTAATTTTGGTAAATTTCAAACATCTGCATCATAGTTCCTTATGAAATAAGGCGATCCCCCCTGGGAGGAAAAGGGCAGGATGAATTGTTAAATCTCCCTAGAAGGAGATTGTATTTTATCCTGCTTCTCCTATCAAGAGCAATAAGTACGTCCCAACCATCATGATGACTGTGATTATTAACAGTTACTCAGACTTTGAAATTCTACTGTGCCACTTTAATGAACAGATTACTTGGGAGCCTATAAGCAAATCAAAGTCCCATGTATTTATTCAGTTCTGTTTTTTATAGAGGACCTGAAATATAAATTTAATTAGGTTACTCCTATAACACTATTATTATTATATTTTTGCTTTAATTCATTTGCTGGAGCATATCACTGCCATTTTTTATGTGTGTGATTTATTTATTTATTTTTTGAGACAGAGTCTCTAGCTGTTGCTCTGGTTAGAGTGCCATGGCGTCATAGCTCAGAGCAACCTCCAACTCTTGGGCTCAAACAATCCTCTTGCCTCAGTTTTTCTATTTTTAGTAGAGACAGGGTCTTGCTTTTTGCTCAAGCAATCCTCCCTCCTCGGCCTCCCAGAGTACTAAGATTATAGGCATAAGCCACCATGCCTGGCCTATGAGTGTGATCTTATCTTCCCATTCTGACACTGACTCTTTCTCTTTCAGGTGTTAGATGGACTTTTGGCTCAGTATGGGACAGTGGAAAATGTGGAACAAGGTAATAAGTAAGGAAATTAGTGTGTTGAACTTTGGGGAGAGTTATTACCTGTTATTTCTTATAGGCTGGGTCAACTCCAAGGAGAAATTGTACATTCGTGTTCCTTTGAAACAAGCTTCCTAATGTGTATGTGTTTGTGTATCTGCTTGTGAGAGAAATCTATGTCTTTCTATATCTATATAGTTTATTATTTTGAGGAATATGACTTTTGGGCTATTCTTCTTATACCCTACAATGTGCTCAAGCACTTAATAAACACTGTCAGGCTGGGTGGAGTAAGCTTAATTCACTAGGAATTGGACTTAAGTTCTTGCTACTTTCCTCTCTCTGGATTAGAAAAACATATGCTTCATGCCTTAGACTGAGTGTTTCCCAAGGATTAGGGCTTTTACAGCAAGAATCCCTCTGTATACTTGGGATAATTCAGATTCCCAGGGCTTTCCATATACCTACTGGGTAAGAGTCTCTGGGGGAGGAGCTCATGAATCTGTATTTCAAACAAGCACCTCAAATTGATTTTTTATGTGCACTCAAGTTTGAGAACCACTGTCTTAGGAACAGTGCCACACATGCCCAGAAAATACTTTTCTGCCTGCAGCCCTCATTTATATCTTATAAAGTATGAAATGCTGTGATTTTTTGTTTGTTTGTTTAAAGGGAAAAAAGGGAAAGATACCTGAAGGTCATATCTTGCATAGCTCTTTTTTTTATATATATATTATGATTTTTATTAAATAATTAAAACGTTACATGGCTCAACAGAGTAGAGTGCTGGCCCCATATGCCGAAAGTGGCAGGTTCAAACCCAGCCCCGGCCAGAAACTGCAAAAAAAACCAAAACAACAACAAAAAAAAACATTAAGAGTTAAACACTAAGTATAATTTTAGACATGAGGGAACATATTCTTCTTAATAAAGTCTGTCAAGAATGGAAAAAAGTATTCGATGTACTCAATACTGTTATGAAACCAATATATAATCTCGTACATATTCATACGAATGATAAGTCACAAATATAATTCAACAAGAAGGAGGGAGAAGAGGGAGAGGGCAGGGGAGGGAGGAAGGCAAGTAGAGGGAGGAGGAAGAGCATTTGGTGGGATCTCGCCTAATGTGCACGATCTTGCATAGCTCTTTAAGAATCCTGGAAAAGTAGATTCCAAGCTCCTGATGAGACAGGCAGTAACATGTGATAAAGATTATTTTTGCCTTGGCCTGGAAACCAGAATGTAAATTCAGTCCCATGAGTGTCCACATGTATAAAATGGGGAGAATAATTCCCATTCTTTCTCTGCATTGAAGAGTTGTGGCTTATGAAGAGAATCTGTATAAGGCATTTATAGACAGTGGAGTCATATACATCATAAAGGATTATGGTTCACTTAGGAAAAACATGGTGAACCTATTTTCTCATATGCAGTCTGATTGTTCTATCTGCCAGTATAATTAATACAATAATTTTAAAGCAGTAATTATTCAGTTGTTTGCCACTATGCATATTAAAAAATATTATTATTCAATTTCATGCCGTTGCCATGATTTACACGGATTCTATTTCTCAGTCCTTATTTCCCTCAACTTGGAAAAGAAGATATTCTAATGATTGGATCTAGTAGGCAAGATGGCCTTACAGGCACAAACCCGTAAAAGTTACTAAGACCATGTTATAAATTCAGGATAGTGCTACTAAAGGAAGAAGTATTCTAGGTCCCTGGCTCAATTTACAGCTCCTACGGCACCTGTGCCCTTAGAGACCGTCCAGTTACCAGCGCCTCACAGCTTACAGGACAGAACTGTTGAACTTTTGTTTTGTCCTGTTTCATGGGGGATTCCTGATTCGGCAGGAAAACATTTTCAGGAGAGTTTTAGGAAACTTGATAGAACTTTCATGTCCAGTGAAATAAACAATTTGAGTGGAGCTCAGCTCATTCCAGAGAACTTCCTGATTTCCTGAAGACAGTCATCCTTGAAGAACAGAGAATATGACTAAGAAGTGAGAACAAAGTCTGAGAATCCTAGTGGATATCTTTATTCAGATTAAACCCAGCCATTTCTGGGAGTGTGCAACCTCATCTGTAGCACTAGAAAGCTGCAAATATGAAACCTCTACAGCATTCTGCATGTCAGTACTGTGAGATGATGGTTGTGGGCTGCACACCTCCTGATTTGCACTGTGAAGACTGGGTAAGTGTGAATTAGAGGGCAGTATGGACAGGCCTGGGCAAAGGCCAGGGCTGAGCTCAGTGTTTATGGCTTTCAGTGGCAGGTCTTTCTGAGGATTATGTACTCCCTTATCCCAGGTGCCCTAGGAGCTATAAACCACCCCCAAAGGCTGCAGCGACTTTGAAGTCATTGGACAAACAATATTTTTTTTTTTTTTTTTTTTTGTAGAGACAGAGTCTCACTTTATGGCCCTCAGTAGAGTGCCGTGGCCTCACACAGCTCACAGCAACCTCCAACTCCTGGGCTTAAGCGATTCTCTTGCCTCAGCCTCCTGAGTAGCTGGGACTACAGGCGCCCGCCACAACGCCCGGCTATTTTTTGGTTGCAGTTTGGCCGGGGCCAGGTTTGAACCCACCACCCTCGGTATGTGGGGCCGGCGCCCTACCTACTGAGCCATAGGCGCCGCCCGGACAAACAGTATTTTTAACAGTGGTTTAACCTTTTTGGTGTCCCAGGTCCCTTTAAGAATATTACAGAAATTATGAACCACAAATTTGAATAATTTGGGAGGGGGATATTTATGGAATTCTTAAAGCACAAGCATGGGTTCAAGGTTAAAAACCCCTTCATGGTAGGGTTTTATTATTACCTAGAAAATCAGCTATATCATGATTTTCTTGAATTTTTCTTAATGTTGTGGTACTCCGAATCTCCCAACAACTTAAATATTTTAAAGGGAGGATTTGATCTAGTCACAGCTGTTTTTCTTAGGAAAAGCAAGTATTTTTGGTATTTATATTTACTGGGTTGGATTGGGAAAGTTTTATCCCTATTTTTGATTTTATTATTAATTTCTGACTATGGAAGAAAAAGCAAGCACTTATGAACCAAGATAAGCCAATTCTTGTTAGTCAGTGTTAGAGTTTACATGTTTTATCCTTCAGCCAAGTAAGTGAGAATATGAGAATAGTCAGTTTTCTTTACTGAATGTGCACAGTTACTAAATTTAACTCACATAGTCAAGGAGTTTAGTTAAAGGGAAACAAATAGTAAATATTGTCAACAGATGAAAAATGAAACACTATTATTTTATACATATCCAATTATTGTAAGAACGAATCATAATTAAAATTCTTAATAGTGGTACAATAAATTGATCCAAATCTCTATAAGAACAGTCTGAAAACACACATTGATAAGCATCATTTTCTTTGACCTGGTTATTTTTGTTCTGTGATTTTAGCCTAAAGAAGTAATTCAGGGCTTGGTGCCTGTAGCTCAGCAGCTAGAGCACCAGCCACATACACCGGAGCTGATGAGTTCGAATCCAGCCCGGGGCTGCCAAACAACGACAACTGCAACCAAAAAATAGCCGGGTGTTGTGGCTGGCGCCTGTAGTCCCAGTTAGAGAATTGCTTAAGCCCAAGAACTGGAGGTTGCTATGAGCTGTGACACCACAGCGCTCTACCCAGGGCAACAGTTTGATACTCTGTCTCAAAAAAAAAAAAAAAAGTAATTCAGAAGACCACAAAATCAAGTGATGTTTTTAGCAAAGGTGATTTATAGCAACACTGTTTAGAATAGCAAATTCTGGGAACAACCTATTTGCCAAAAATTGGGAATGGTTAGCAAATGGCATAGTTGACTGGTTAAATTTTATGTAGACATTAGAAATGAAAAATATAACGAAAATGTCCACGTAGATATACTCAGGCAAAAATGTTTATAAAATAAGTGAAAAATATAATTCAGGCCAGGCACAATGATTCACACTTGTAATCCTAGCAGTCGGGTGAACCAAGGTGGGTGAGCTCAGGAAGAAGTTTGAAGCCAGCCTGAGCAAGAGTGAGGCCTGTCTCTGCTAAAAATAGAACAATTAGATGGGCAGTGTGGTTTGCACTTGTAGTCTTAGCTACTGGGGAGCCTGAGGCAGGAAGATCACTTGAGCCCAGGAGTTTGAGGTTGCAGTGAACTATGATGATGCCATTGTACTCTAGCTGGGGTGACAAAGCAAGACTCTGTCTTAAAAAGAAAAATATAAGGCTGGGTGCAGTGGTTCACACCTAATAATTCTAGCATTCTGGGAGGCTGAGGCAAGTGGATCACCTGAGCTCAGGAATTTGAGACCAGCCTGAGCAAGAGTGAGATTCCGTCTCCAAAAATAGCCAAGCATTGTAGTGCGTGTCTGTAGTCTCAGCTACTTAAGAAGCTGAGGCAAGATCACTTGAGCCCAAGAGTTCGAGGTTGCTGTGAGCTACAGTGCCACCGCACTCTACTGAGGGTGATAAAGTGAGATTCTTGTCTCAAAAAAAAAAAAGGAAAATCTTATATATACAGTCAATTATAAATGTATAATATACATTTGATTACAAATTACTGTGAAATCACATGAATAAACAGATGCAAATAACTGTAGAGATAGGATAGTGAAGTTTTCTGTGTATTTCTTCCTTTAGTTCATCTGTTTACATTAAGCCAGAGGGTGACAGCTTTATTCCTATGACAATGTAGTTTTTGCTTTTTTCCTAGTCAACACAGACACAGAAACTGCCGTTGTCAACGTCACATACGCAACAAGAGAAGAAGCAAAAATGTAAGTGGATTTGGGCTTATTTCCCTTCAAGTTTATTTTGGTTTTGTCTTTGAATTTCATTGAATCTGATGTGTTTAAACCTTTTCTGAAAAGATAGAGATTGGTAGAGCCCTGTAAATGCCACTTTTTTTTTTTTATTGTTGGGGATTCATTGAGGGTACAATAAGCCAGGTCACACTGATTGCATTTGTTAGGTAAAGTCCCTCTTGCAATCATGTCTTGCCCCCAGAAGGTGTGGCACACACCAAGGCCCCACCCCCGTCCCTCCTTCCCTCTCTCTGCTTCCCCCCACCCCCCATTAAATCCCTCTTGGACTTACCGGAGCTCCACAGCCTCTGAGCCACCTTGGACATGTCATTGGAGCTCCTGGACATGCATACCAGGATGTTGGTTGATTTGTACAGACTTTTATCATGAAAAATGTTGAACTTTGGCATCAGAACCAAGGTGGGAACTGTGTCTTGACACGATCAGAAATAGAAGGCATCAGCTCTGTGATGCTGTATCCATGAGAAAGAAACACAAGCCTATCAAGTGAAACATAAGTTTTTCCTCTTGTCATATTAACCTTTTGACTGCAAGTGATGCCTTTGGGCCTTCAATACATTTGCTGGGTGCGAGTGACACCCACAGGAGCTATTCATTTTGCAAACAAAAATTTTTGATGACAAAAATTACTATTTATGTTACCTGACTTGAGTCTGTGAGCATCATATGCTTCATTCTCAGTACTTTTCACAGTTGTCCCTGAAATAATTTGTACAAATAGTGGAGTCTGAAAACAACTTAGGTGGAATATTTTGATTAGTAAGAAACCAAGGAACATCCAGTATCACACCATGTATCACACGGGACTGTTACATGCCTCAGTTGGCACAGTTTCATTTCTGAGGGGTCCACCAAGGGTTGAAAGGGAGATCCACCTGAGTGACAGCAGCAGCAGGGAGAATCATCTGGAAGTAGTAATCAGTAACACCAGGTTTGGGTTCTTTTCTCCTACCCCCTCCTTCTCCCTCCAGTGCCCGTTCATAACTATATTCCTCTAGTGGTAGTTAATTTTGAGCTTAGCTATTAATGAACATGAGATTGAGGGGTTTTTTTTTGTTTTTTTTTTTTTGAGATTGAGTTTTTTAAGAAGCAAGAAGACCGGATCCCAGCATCTTGAGGCCAGGAGCTTGAGACCAGCCTGGACAACATAATAAGACCCTGTCTCTACAAAAAATCTTAAAAATTAGCCAGGCATGATGGCAGGCACCTGTAGTCTCAGCTACTTGGGAGGCTGAGGCAAGAGGATTCCGTGAGCCCAGGAGTTAGGTTGTAGCGAACTATGATAACACCACTGCACTCTCACCCAGGCAACAGAGTGAAACCCTGTCTCAAAAAGAAAAACTCAATAAGTTGATTTTTTTGCAGGAAGAGATTGAAATGCTTGTCAGGTCACTATAATCATGGTCATATGTGGTCATGCTTTATGAATATGGCATAACCTAGGTTGTACATCCCAGGATTATAGTTATATTTCTTTTTTAAGTTTTCAATGCCCACAAAGATATATTTAACCCATTTACATACCACTAGTTTTCAAAAAGTTAATTTTTCATTGAAAAAGGTAATAGTTCTTTTACTGTTAACTTTTGTTCACATACATAAGCAGAAGAAATACCAACAACACATCTGAACAGTATCCAGTTGCCATTTAGGCGGTCCGCTGTACATAATACCCTGTTGCCTTTATTGAATTCAAAAAGCACTGCTTTGTAAAAAATTCACAAACCCTAAACATTAACATAATAGAATTGAGTTAATGCTGCTAAAAATGTGAAAAACTGTTCTACTATGTGTACAGCCTTTAAAATATAATAGTGGGATATCCTTTATCCTCTATCAAATTGATAAGTATTTTTAAATAACAATACTCTGTGCTTTTAAAGATCCATGGATACAGATTCACTCCTAAACTGCTACGGGGTAGTGAATGTTGAAATCTTTCCCAAGGGCCATGGGAAATAAGTAACAAAAATGTTAGAATGCTGCATACTCTCTGATCCAGTAATTCTAGTAGGAATTTTGTCCTACATGCAAAGTTGTAGTTTCAAAGATGCCAATGGCAACACTGTATGTGATTGTAAAAGACTGGACGTGACAGAGAGCTCTCTGACAATAGAGGATCAGTTGCAAAAATGATTGTAAATGAGTAGAATGTTAAACAGCCATTAAAAATTATATTGAGGGTGGCGCCTGTGGCTCAAAGGGGTGGGGCGCTGGCCCCATATGCCAGAGGTGGTGGGTTCAAACCCAGCCCCAGCCAAAAAACGCAAAAAAAAAAAAAAAAAAAATTGTATTGAAAGATATTTAATGATACAGAAAAATGTTTGTAGCATCGGCTATTTTTAAGGGTTAGAAAGTAGTGTATATAATAAAATCCCTTTTATAAACAATTATATTTAAGAAGGAAAGAATGGGTTAGGATTTTTACAATTTGTGCTTATCTATTTCTGAATTTTCAATAATATGTATTATGATTAAAATTAGGGGAAAAGTCATAATTTTATACCTGTGTTTATAAAGAGTTTTTGATGAGGAGGTTACAGTTCTGTGTGATAAAAAAAAAAAAAGTAGAGTATAAAATTGTATTTCAAGTCTGACCAGGTCTATGCACTGTGATTACTTATTTAATTGTTAACTGCAAGCTCTGAGGGAACAGAAATGGCATCTGTCCCTCTCACTGCTGTATGCTCAGTGCCTGGCACAGCAGCCGCATAGGCCTCCGGTAAATGAGAGCTGAATGAACTGGTCCACAGAAAGGTCTCTCTTGATGTTGCTCTCTGACAAAACTGCCATCCCTACTGCATTTCAGAGCCGTCGAGAAGCTAAGCGGGCATCAGTTTGAGAACTACTCGTTCAAGATTTCCTACATCCCAGATGAAGAGGTGAGCTCCCCTTCGCCCCCTCAGCGAGCCCAGCGTGGGGACCACTCTTCCCGGGAGCAAGGCCATGCCCCCGGGGGCTCTTCTCAGGCCAGACAGATTGATTTCCCGCTGCGGATCCTGGTCCCCACCCAATTTGTTGGTGCCATCATCGGAAAGGAGGGCTTGACCATAAAGAACATCACTAAGCAGACCCAGTCCCGGTACGTGCCTCCGGGGCTTCCTTTGCTTCCTTTTGAGGGATCCTCTGTGTGCTGGTGGGTCTCAGGCACCCTTAGGTCACTATTGCTTATATCAGTGGGGGGCTGTGCTATAGAGGACCATGACTTCTTTCAACAGGACAACTAACAGAATAATGTCAAGCTGGGGGCTTTGATGAGCTTTCATGCCAATGGCCTAACAATCATACCCTGAGTAGCTAAAGGTTCATAAGGGGGGTACTGGTGACCTCACAGCTGGGATTGTTCCCATAAGCTAACTAATGCCTGTGAATGCATGGATTCCTGAAAGAGCAGAGGTGTGGGGTTCTGGGGGATCCCAGAACCCACTCATCTTAGCTCTTACTCCTCCCCTGAATCAGAGCTGTAGGGCAGATGTTCTTTGAGATCACCTAGGTAGTTTCACAAAGAGCCACATAATAAAATAGTAGGTGAGTCTCTGCCATGTCAAACAAGAAATAAAGTACACTGACCTTATGTTTAAGGAGACCAAACTGGTCGTAGGAGTTGTAGCATATAAAATAACTTGTGGAGTTGCTGATTTTTGTATGTTCATGAGACCATTGCACATTCTTTCATTCCTCCGTAATGAAGAAAGCACAGACTGTGGAAACAAAGATTCGTGTTCAAGTTTTACCACTTACTGTCCGTATGATCTTAGAAAAAAATTTAACCTCTCTGAGTATCAATTGCTTCTTCTGTTTAAAAAACAAAAAAAGTGAAAGGTTGTTCCTATCTGTTTTGCCAGGATTATTGTGAGAATTATACAGGCAGGGAGGCTGACTAAAATAATTAATATGAAAGCACTTAAATTGCAGAGCACCAGATTACTGACAAATATTTATTATTTACATGTGCTAGGCTTTTCATCCAAGTCAGTCAGTCACTGTCTTGTAACCTGAAAGAGAAAATGCTATCTTCTTCAAAATGTCTTAGTTATCTGCGAATAATAGACATAAATATGGGTGAGTCCTGGAGTGCTGAGTCTTAGGAGTGAAGTGATGAAATAGTAGAGAGGGAAGTCACTGTCTGGTATTCCTTTTCTTTGAAAACCAGCTCTGTGATTCCCTTCAGTTTGCTTCACTGTGAAAGTGTTTTTTACTTATATGTCCTTTTGCTCAAAAAATTGTTTAGGTGGCTTAAAAAAAAAATGCAACAGGTTTGAATAGAAGTGAGAGTGAGGGTTGCTCTCTAATGTGCCCATTTTTTAGGTAGGCCAAAGAGTCGGCTTTGGGCTTTAACAGCCAGAGTGAAAAAGGGATACAATCAATTGTATCAATTTCAAAGTTAACAAAACAAGTAGGGCCACCAGTACCCAAAGAAGTCTGAGAAAGTCATCAAGCCTTTGCGCCTGGAAGAAGGCAGGCTACCAGTGGAAAGGAAACCAGAAACTCAGAGCGGGCATGCCTCTGCTTTCCCTCCATACTCAGATATATAAAGCTTGCTTGAATTTGGTGTTTGGCTTTGGATTAACATATGGCTCTTAAAAGCTGTGATCAGTTCAGAGCCCGGCACCGTGCCAACGTGCAGTATTTATCCTTCTCACTTTACTCTTCACTTCTGCAGTCATTTGAAAGGCTACACAAAATACTTCATTTACCAAAATGGCCTCATTACCAAGTTGGCTTAGAGCCTTTGTCCCGCAGCACTCCTGTAAGAGCCGTTCCCTTCTAAACAGAGTTGCACAGAATTACAGTTTGACACGAGACCCCTTGCACCACTTACCTTTTTCTTGGAGAATGGCATTGGTTGCAGACGTGCTAATGACACTTCCTTGTCTATCTCTGTCCTCGCTGTGCGTTGGCTGTCACGAGGCTTTTTTGGGACTGGGGTCTGTCTCAGATGACATTGTACTTATGGCTCCTGATTCTTTTTCTGCAGGGTAGATATCCACAGAAAGGAGAACTCTGGGGCTGCAGAGAAGCCTGTTACCATCCACGCCACACCGGAGGGAACCTCTGAAGCATGTCGCATGATTCTTGAAATCATGCAGAAAGAGGCTGATGAGACCAAACTGTAAGTACACATGCAATGCCCAGATCACTCAACAAAGTATAAGAGCAGGTTCTCCCTCAGTTAATTCAAGAAAAATTTGTAATAAAATCTTTTAATCTATTACTCAGTAAAGGGGTGGTAGGGCAGGGATCGTGCTTAAGAAATTTGTTCCCAAGATTACAGCGGGTAATCTTTCACATTTACAATATAGGTGTTTTCCCACTTGTGTGTTTCTTTTGCTGATCCTAATGCTTCTGCCACCCATTAGTAGCCATTATCGGTAGGAACATACAGTCTCGTGCTGCCTAATAGAACTCCCTGCAATAATGAAAATGTTCTGTGTCTGCATTGTTCAACAGTACAGCCGCTAGCCACACGTTGCTATTGAATACGTGGCATGTGGCTAGCACAGTGCAAGGACTGAATGCTTTATTTTAACTTACACAAATTTAGATAGTCGTGTGTATGGCTAATGTCTGTCGTATTGAACAATGCAGATATAGAAGGTATGTTGTCACCAAAGCCATAATTTACTATTCTGGAAAACGTTTTTCCACCATGTTTCTAAACCACTTACACTCTTAAAATAGGATTACGTGTCCTTAAGTGGTAGAATTAGTCTTCTTCCTCTTTTGTCTTGTGTCTCTTCCCCTCCCTTTCTCTTACAATACTGCTTAGGATTCCACAGTGTAATGAGTGTCGTACAAATTGGAATGGCAAATACAGTTCTTACTAAACAAGTTGATTTTGTATTGTAGATTAATAAATGGTAATGGAATAGACAGTATAATAAGAAAAAAAGACTTTTAGTTTAGCAAAATCTGTTCATGGGCAGCGGTGGTGGTTTTACAGAGAAGCAGTGAGGGATGAAATGAAATATGAAATTAATTTAACAAATAATGTCAAACATGAGTGTTCTTAGACTACGAAGATGAAAATGGTCCTTAAAAGAACTTCGCAAGTCTATTCTCAGATTTCATAAGGCACTCTACTCTTTTACTTGTAAATTATTGACTCTCCTTGGAGCTTTTGAAATCCTCCAAATGCCATAGTTTAATTTGAAGAAAGCTCTGTCTCATCCAAGTTATTGAGAACTTTATAAATAATACCTTCCTTGGTTCTTCAAGGAACTTATAAAAGTCTATCTATATCAGCAGTTCTCAACCTGTAGGTTGCGACCCCTTTTTAACAATGAAAATACATTGCAGCATTAGGAAGGTTAAGAACCACTGGTATATTTGGTCAAAAAGATTGATTTATAAATTAGGTTTTAAAGTTTTCATCTAGAGTCAAAATAGTGTTTGAATATCTTAGAAATAAATTTCTTTTTGAGCTCCTACACTGTGTTAAGCATTATGCCACGGGTTGAGGCTACAGCCATTAACAAGAGCCAGTCCCTGCTTTGATGGAGCTTACAGTCCATGAGAGAGATACTCACTAAGGCAATCGTTGCACCAATAAGTAATTAAGTACAGATACAAGAAATGCTGCAGTGGAAAAATGTCGTATCAAATGACTCCACGTAACTGGAGGCCCTAATCAAGGGTTTTAAAAGAGGAGAGTGTGAGGATTTGGGGGTTTCAGAGAAGTGCTCTCTTAATTAGAGACAGACCCCAAAGTGAGTGAGTAAGAGGAAGAAGATACAGGAGGACAGGGATCCTAAAGTTTCTTTTTATTCATTTATCAAATATTTATTGAACGCCTGCTATATGCCAGGCACTGTTCTGTGTGATGGAAACTTAGCAGTGCACAAAGCTGCCAAAAATCCCTGCCCTCTGAAAGTTTGTTTAAGCAATAAGGAATGACTATAATGTCACATAACAAGAAGTCCTGAGGTAAAGAGGCTCCAATGTCACTTGAGTCATGGGATCAAATATCCAGAACATGTCTTTCCTTTACCTTCTCCGAATGTCTCACACTTCTTGTCATAATAGGATGGCTGTAGTGATTTTTAGAAATATGTCTCCATGGAAAAATCCAGATTGAGAGGAGGGCATGGCTTGCATGTGCCTTTTAAAAAATTTTTTCTTTAAAAATTGTAGTAAAAAACATGTAACATAAAACTTGCCATCTTAATCATTTTAAGTATACCATTAAGTATATGTATGTTATTATAGAACAGATCTCCAAAACTTTTTCATCTTGCAAATCTGAAACTCTGTATCCATTTAACAACTCTCTTTTCCCCAGCCCCTCTGCCTCTGGTAACCACTGTTCCCTGTTGCTACAAATTTGACTACTTTATTTTTAGATACCTCATATGAGTAGAATCATAACAGTATTTATTTTTTTGAGACCGACTTATTTCACTTAGTATAATGTCCTCAAGGTTTATCCATGTATTGGCACATGACAGAATTTCATTCCTTTTTAAGGCTGAATAACATTTCATTGTATGTATATGCCACATTTTGTTTATCCATTCATCCATTGATGGACAATTTGAGCTGCTTTCACCTCTTTGACTATACTGAATAATGCTCCTATGAGCATGAGTGTGCAAAATCTTCAAGCCTCTGCTTTCTTTTTTTTAAATATATACTGAGAAGTAGGATTCCTGGATCAAATGGTAGTTCTTTTAATTTTTGGGGAAACCTTCATACTTTTCACCATAGCAGTTGTTCCATTTTACAATCTCAGTAACAGTGCACAAGGGTAGTTTCTCCACATCCTCACCAACACTTGTTATTTTATGTTATTTTGAAAGCAACTGTCCTAATGGGTGTGAGGTAATATTTCATTGTGGTCTTGATATGTATATCTCTGATTATTAACTGATTAGTAGAGTAGAGTATCTTTTTAATGTTTGTTGACCATTTATATATCATCTTTGGAGAAATGTATATTCAGGCCCTCTGTTCATTTCTTAATTAAAATATTTGACTTTTTTATTGTTTACTTGTAGTTCTTTATATATTCTGGATATTAATTCCATTGTGGTTCATTTTCTTCTATTATTACAGAATACCTGAGACCCAGTAATTTATAAAAGAACAAAAGTTTACTTGACTCACAGTTCTAGAGGCTGGGAAGTCCAAGAGTACGGTGTCAGCATCTGGCAAAGACCATCCATCACATGGTAGAAGGGATAAGGTGGAAGCAAGCATCTGACACAGAAAGAGGAAATCAGGCCAAATTCATCCTTTTTATAAAGAGCCTACTAATACACCCCTGTGATAGATAACTCCACTTATGCATTCATGAAGGCAGAGCCCTCATGACCTAATCACTCTTAAAGTTCACTCTAAACGCTGTTACAATGGCAGTTAAGTTTCAACATGAGTTTTCGAGG
The DNA here is from genome assembly GCF_027406575.1 of Nycticebus coucang. Taxonomy (NCBI): domain Eukaryota; kingdom Metazoa; phylum Chordata; class Mammalia; order Primates; family Lorisidae; genus Nycticebus; species Nycticebus coucang. The sequence goes on from NC_069795.1 coordinate 88,311,440, forward strand.
GAATATTCAAACTATAGCAAAGCCCTTATTAGATAAATGATTTACAAGTATTTCCCCACTCTGTTGATGGTATCCTTTGATGTGCAAATGTTTTTAAGTTTGATGTACTCTCATTTTTCTATCTTTGCTTTCGTTGCCTGTGCTTTAGGTGGCATATCCAAGAAATCATCGCCAAGTCCAATTTCATGAAGCTTTTCCCTGTTTTCCTCTTAGGATTTTTATGGTTTTTGTTTTTATGTTAGCTCTTCAATCCATTGAAGTTAATTTTTGTATATAGTGTAAGATAATGGTTTAACTTCATTGTTTTGCATGTGTATATCCCATCACCATTTAGTGAAAGACTATTCTCTATCAAATAGTTCCAGTACCATCTCAAAAATCATTGGACCATATATGTCAAGACTTTATTTCTGGGCTCTCTATTTTGTTTTATGCCAGTATCACATTTTTTGATTACTGCAGCTTTGTTATATGTCTTGAAAGCAAGAAGGCTGAGCGCTTCAGCTTTCTTCTTTGTTAAAAATTGTTATGGAGGCCTGGTGCAATGGCTCACACCTGTAATCCTAGCACTCTGGAAGGCCAAGGCAGGTAGATTGCTTGAGCTCAGTTCAAGACCAGCATGAACAAGACCCTGTCTCTAGGAAACAAAAATAGCTGGGGGCATTATAATGGGTGCCTGTAGTCCTAGCTACTCAGGAGACTGAGGCAAGAGAATCACTTAGCCCAGGAGTTTGAGGTTGGTGTGAGCTATGATGCCACAGCAGTCTAACCAAGGCAACAGAGTAAGACCCTATCTCAAAAAAAAAAAAAAAATGTTTGGGCTATTTAGAGTTCCTTGAAATTCCATATGAATTCTAGGGTGAATTTTTCTAATTTTGTAAAAAAATACAGAATTAGATTTTGTTAGGTCTTATATTGAATCTGAAGATCAATTTGGGTAATATTGATACTTTTTTTTTGTTCTTGTTTAATTTTATAGAGGCAGAGTCTTAATGTAGTCACCAAGGCTGGAATGCAGTGGCTCAGTCTTGAACTCCTGGGATCGAGTAATCCTCCCACCTCAGCCTTCTGAGTAGTTAGAACTACGGGTGCATGCCATCATGCTCAGCTCATTTTTTTGTTAAAAGAGGTCGCTATGCTATTTTTCTCATGATGGTCTTGAAATCTTGACCTCAAGTGATCATTCCACTATAGACTTGTAGTATAACCGAAAGTCTGGTAACATGACTCCAGATTTGTTTTTATTCATAGAAATTGAATTGGCTATGTGGGGTTTTCTGATTCCATAAGAAATGAAGTACTATTTTTCCTTTTTTTGTTTTTTGAAGTACTATTTTTTCAGGTTCTTCAAAGTATGACATTTGTGCTTTGATGGGGATTACATTAAAGATGTGGCCCTCAGTAGAGTGCTGTGGATGTCACAGCTCACAGCAACCTCTAACTCTTGGGCTTAAGCAATTCTCTTGCCTTAGCCTCCCAAGTAGCTGGGACTACAGGCACACGCCACAAAGCCCGGCTATGTTTTTTTTTTGGTTGCAGTTGTCATTGTTTTAGCAGGCCCAGGCTGGGCTTGAACCCACCAGGCTCAGTGTATGTCGCTGGCACCCTAATCACTGAGCTGTAGCGCTGAGCCAACATTATTGTATTTGTTTAATCACATCTAAGAGCTTTGTAGTTGAGTCCTGGGTTTTCCAGATATAAGATCATGTCATCCACAAAGAGCGAGAGTTTGACCTCCTCTGTCCCCATTTGAACACCCTTGATCTCCTCTTGCCTAATTGCATTGGCTAGGATAGCATTATGTTGATAGCAGCAGGCATCCTGTCTGGTTTACAGTTCTAAGTGGAAGTGCTTTTAGTTTTACTCCATTCAGTATGATATTGGCTGAGGGTTTGTTGTAGATGGCCTCTACCAATTTAAGAAATGTCCCATATATGCCTATTTTCGTAAGAGTTCTTATTAGACCTTACTGTCTTTTTAGTTCTTATAGTCTTTGTTTTTTACTTTATTTATTTATTATTATTTATTTACATATGTTGAACCAATGTTGCATCCCTTTGATAAAACCAGTTGATCATAATGTATAATTTTTGTAATATGTAGCTATATTCTGTTTGCCAGGATCTTATTGAATATTTTTGTGTCAATACTCATTAATTATGTTAGCTTATAATTTTCCTTTGTTATTGAGTCTTTTCCTATTTGTTTGTTTTTTTAATAGATTTTATTTAATTAATTTATTTATTCTTGTGTGTTTGTGGGTTTTGGCCGGGGCTGGGTTTGAACCCACCACCTCCGGCATATGGGACTGGTGCCCTTCCCCTTTGAGCCACAGGCGCCGCCCCTTTTCCTGGTTTTATATTCAGGGTGAAATTTGCTTCCTAGAATGTGTTGGAAAGGAATCCTTCCTTCTCTATGTTTTGGAATAGGTTACGCAATGTAGTTATTAGTTCATCTTCGAAGGTTTGTTAGTATTCTGGTGTGAAACCATCTGCTTTTTCTTTTTTGGAAGATTTTATGTTGTTGATGCAATTTCAGTTCTTGATATACATCTATTAAAAATTTCTAATTATTATCCTGACTCCAGTAGAAAAGAGCTCCAGCAGTGCTCCAGACTCTTTGCCTCATTTAAGCCATGTTGAGAAGGCAGTTGATAAGGCACTATGGCTCAAAGTTACCCTTTGCAACTGTGTGGGAACTGAGCTGACACCTGGTCATTCTCCATTCTTCTTTACCCTCTATTAAAGTCTTTCCTTGTCCCTGGGAAAAATTTTTTTTCTAATTCTCTCAATTTGAGTTTAGGAAGGTGATATGTTTCCAAGTATTGGTGCATTTCTTCTACATTTTAAAATTTCTGGGCATAGAGTTTTTTGTAGTAATTGTGGAGGATCTTTTGAATTTCTGTGGTACCTGTTATTACCCCTTTTTGGTTTTGATTGAGGTTATTAGAGATCTTACTTTTCTGTTTCTGGTTAGTTTTGCCAAGGGTTTGCCAATTTTATTAAACTCTTCAGAGAACCAACTTTTTGTTTCACTAATCTTCAAAACAATTTTTGCCCTCAATTTCATTCGGTTCTGCTTTGATTTTGGTTATTTCTTTTCTTCTGCTGGGTTTGGAGTTAGATTGTTCTTGTTTTTCCAGTTGCTTGAGGTAATCCATTAGGTTGTTGACTTGCTCTCTTTCTGTTCTTTGCATAAAGGCATCTCATACTATAAAGTTCCCTCAGAGGAATGCCTTTGAAGTATCCCACAGGTTTTGATAGCTTGTCACCTCATTATCATTTTGTTGAAGAAATCTAATGATTTCCTTCTTAATCTTGTTTTTAATCTAGTTGTCATCCAGCATAAGGTTATTTAGTATCCTTTATGTGAATGTGAAGATTTCTGTTGGTGTTGAGCTCAACTTTTATTCCATGAAGGTCTTAGAAGATACAGGGAATAATTTCTAGTTTTTTTTTTTGCAGTTTTTGGCCAGGGCTGGGTTTGAACCCACCACCTCCAGCCTATGGGGCCAGCGCCCTACCCATTTGAGCCACAGGCGCCACCCAATTTCTAGTCTTTTAAATTTGTTGAGGTTAGATTTGGGTACTAAGATATGATCAATTTTGAAGGATGATCCATGGGCTTATAAGAAGATTGTATACTCTCTTTTATTAGGATGAAATGTTCTGTATATATCTGTTAAGCTCATTTGTTCTAGAGTGATATTTAAGTCCATTACTTGATTATTTAGTTTCTGCCTGGAGGATCTGTCCAGTTCTGTCAGAGTTGTGTTGAAATCTCCAACTATACGGAACTGGAAGAAAACACCTTTTCTTTTCCTTGACACAGTCTTACTCAGTAGACTGCCATGGCATCACAGCTCACAGCAACCTCAAACTCTTGGGTTTAAGCGATTCTCTTGCCTCAGCCTCCCAAGTAGCTGGGACTACAGTCACCTGCCACCATATCTAGCTGTTTTTTAGAGGCGGGATCTCACTATGGCTCAGGCTGGTCTTGAACTCATGAGCTTAGGCAATCCACCTGCCTTGGCCTCCCAAGTGCTTGGAATTACAGGTATGAGCTACCGAGCCCGGCCTATAACATGTATGAGATCATTTTATGTATCTAGGAGCATTTAGGTTGAGTGCATAAATGTTAATGATTAAAATTTCTTTTTTTCTTTTCTTTTCTTTTCTTTTTTTTTTTTTTTTGAGATGGAGTCTCACTTTGTTGCCCTTGGTAGAGTGCTGTGGCATCATAGCTCACAGCAACCTCAAAGTCTTGGGCTCAAGCGATTCTCTTGCCTCAGTCTCCCAAGTAGCTGGGACTACAGGCACCTACCACAACACATGGGTATTTTTAGAGACAAGGTCTCGCTCTGGCTTAGGCTGGTCTCCAACCTGTGAGCTTAGGCAGTCTACCCACCTCAGCCTCCCATGTGCTAGGATTACAAGCATGAGCCACCATGACCCAGTTAAAATCTCTTTATATTGTATGCTTACCTTGACCAGTATGTAGTTTTCATCCTTGTCTTTCCTTAGTTTTATTTCTTTAAATCCAGTTGTACCTGCAGATAAGATTGCAACCTCTGCTTTTTCTCATATCCATTTGCCAGGAATATTGTTTTCCATCCCTTCACCCTGAGTCTTGTTTTATCCTTTGACGTTAGGTACATGTCTTGGAGACAACGGATATTGAGTTTGAGCTTCTGTATGGAGTCAGCCAACCTGTGCCTCTTTACAGGGGAATTCATATTTATTGAGAAAATTGATAGATTTAGTGGAGTTCTGTTCGTCTTGTTTTGCGGAGATCCAGTACTTAGTTTTATCCCTTGCACCATGGTGGAAGCTAGGCTTTGTTCTTTAATTTCTTGGTATGTTTACTTTGGTGATGGACCATCGTGCTGGTTGATATGAAGAGTGAGTCTGTAGAACTGGGTCTAGTTGCAGCAGATTTCCTCAACATTTGCGTATCAGTAAAATATTTGATTTCTCCATCACAAATGAAGCTCACTTTAGCAGGATACAGAATCCTAGGTTGAAAATTGTTCTGTTGGCTCTGTGCCTGTCGCTCAAGCAGCTAGGGCACCAGCCCCATACACTGGAGCTGGTGGGTTCAAATCCAGTCCAGGCCTGCCAAACAACAATGATAACTACAACCAAAAAATGGCCAGGCGTTGTGGTGGGTTCTTGTAATGCCAGCTGCTTGCGAGGCTGAGGCAAGTGAATCGCTTAAGCCCAGGAGTTTGATGTTGCTGTGAGCTGTGATGCCATAGCACTCTACCCAGGGCAACAGCTTGTGGCTCTGTCTCAAAAAAAAAAAAATAGAAAGAAAAGAAAATCGTTCTGTTTAAGAATGTTAAAAGGCAGATTACCATCTTCTTCTGGTTTAAAAGTTTTAGCTGAAAGGTCTGCTGTCATCCTTACATTTTTCCCTTTGTAAGTTAGACTTTTCTTATGCCTAGCTGCTTGCCATATTTTCTCTTTCATATTGACTTTGGCAAAGTTAATTACAATGTGTCTAGGAGATGCCTTGTTTGGATTGAGTCCTGCTAGAGTTCTAAAACTTATCTACTATCTGAATTTCTGTGTGTCTTGCAATGATTGGGAAATTCTCCACCATTATGTCTTGAAATACAGCTTTGGTGTTTTAGGGCCATCCTCTTCTCTTTCAGGAATCCCTATAATTCAGATGTTCGATCTTTTGGAGTAATCCCTTAACTCTCTGAGGCAATGTTCTGTTTTAGTTCTTTTTTTCCTGCTTCTTTGAATTTTTAGGTTAGTTTAAAAGTCTCACCCTCGATTTCTGAAATTCTTCCTTTTCCATGTTCTACTCCTTTACTGAGGCTCTCTACTATGTTTTGAAACTTTGAATACCTCTTTCAATTCCTTGCTCTGCTAATATTTTTCCTAATTATGTCCATATTGTTGGTGACTTTGTCTTTTATCTCACTAATTTCTTTTTCTTTCTCTCTTTTTTTTTTTTTTTTTTAAGGCAGAGTCTCACTCTGGCACCCTTAGTATAGTACTGTTGTGTCAAAGCTCACAGCAACCTCAAACTCCTGGGCACAAGTGATCCTCTTGCCTCAGCCTCCCACGTAGCTGGCACCCACCACAACACATGGCTATTTTTAGAGATGGGGTCGCACTCTTGCTCAGGCTGGTCTTAAACTTGTGAGCTCAGGCGATCTGCCCGCCTTGGCCTCCCAGAGTGCTGGGATTACAGGCATGAGCCACCACTCCTGACTGTTTCACTAATTTCTTTTCTTTTTTTTTTTTATTGTTAAATCATAGTTGTGTACATTACTACAATCGCCTGTACCCATTCTAAGATGCACCATAGATGTGGCCCCACCCATTACCCTCCCTCCACCAAAACCTTCCCCTTCCCTTCCCCTTCCTTGGCCCTTTCCCCATAGTCTTGTGCTATAGTTGGGTTATAGTCTTCATGTGAAAGCTATAATTTAGCTTCATAGTAGGGCTGAGTACATTGGATACTTTTTCTTCCATTCCTGAGATACTTTGCTAAGAAGAATATGTTCCAGCTCCATCCAGGTAAGGTCTCCATCTTTCTTTAAGGCTGTATAGTATTCCATGGTATACACGACCACAATTTGCTAGTTCATTCGTGGGTCGATGGGCACTTGGGCTTCTTCCATGTCTTAGCAATTGTGAATTGGGCTGCAATGAACATTCTGGTACAGATGTCTTTGTTATATTGTGATTTTTGGTCTTCTGGGTATAAACCTAGTAAAGGAATTATAGGATCCAATGGCAAGTCTATTTTTAGGTCTCTAAGTATTCTCCAAACATCCTTCCAGAAGGAACGTATTAGTGTGCATTCCCACCAGCAGTGTAGAAGTGTGCCCTTTTCTCCACATCCATGCCAACATTTCTGGTTTTGGGATTTTGTTATGTGGGCTACTCTTACTGAGGTTAGGTGATATCTCAGAGTAGTTTTGATTTGCATTTCTCTGATGATTAACGATTATGAGCTTTTTTTCATGTGTTTGTAGATCTTGCGTCGTTCTTCTTTAGAGAAGTTTCTCTTTAAGTCCCTTGCCCACCCAGAAATGGGGTCATGTGTTCTTTTCTTGCTAATAAATTTGAGTTCTCTGTGGATTCTGGTTATTAGACCTTTATTGGAGGTATAACCTGCAAATATTTTCTTCCATTCTGAGGGCTGTCTGCTTGCTTTACTCACTATGTTCTTGGCTGTGCAGAAGCTTTTTAGTTTGATCAGGTCTCAGTAGTGTATTTTTGATACTGCTTCAATTGCCTGGGGAGTCCTCCTCATAAAATATTCCTAGGCCGATTCCTTCAAGAGTTTTCCCTGCACTTTCTTCAAGTATTTTTATAGTTTCATGTCTTAAGTTTAAATATTTTATCCAGTGAGAGTCTATCTTAGTTGATGGTGAAAGGTGTGGGTCCAGTTTCAATCTTCTACAGGTTGCCAGCCAGTTTACCCAGCACCATTTGTTAAATAGGGAATCTTTTCCCCACTGAATGTTTTTAATTGGCTTGTCAAAGATCAAATAATGGTAAGTAGCTGGATCTATCTCTTGGTTCTCTATTCTGTTCCAGACATCTACTTCTCTGCTTTTGTGCCAGTACCATGCTGTTTTGATCACTATGGATTTATAGTACAGTCTCAGGTCTGGTAGCGTGATTCCTCCTGCTTTCTTTTTATTGCTCAGTAATGTTTTGGCTATTCGAGGTATTTCTGATTCCATATAAAACGAAGTATTATTTTTTCAACATCTTTAAAGTATGACAATGGAGCTTTAATAGGAATTGCATTAAAATTATATATTGCTTTGGGCAGTATGGACATTTTAACAATGTTGATTCTTCCCAGCCATGAGCCTGGTATGTTTTTCCATCTGTTAACATCTTCGGCTATGTCTTTTCTTAAAGTTTCATAGTTCTCCTTGTAGAGATCTTTCACGTCCTTTGTTAGGTATACTCCCAAATATTTCATCTTCTTTGGCACTACTGTGAAAGGAATAGAATCCTTGACTGTTCTTTTGGCTTGGTTATTGTTGGTATATATAAAGGCTACAGATTTATGGGTGTTGATTTTGTATCCTGAGACACTGCTATATTCCTTGATCACTTCTAAAAGTTTTGTAGTAGAATCCCTAGTGTTTTCCAGATATACAATCATATCATCTGCGAAGAGTGAAAGTTTGATCTCTTCTGACCCTATGTGGATACCCTTGATCGCCTTTTCTTCCCTAATTGCAATGGCTAAAACTTCCATTACAATGTTAAAGAGCAATGGAGACGATGGGCAACCTTGCCTGGTTCCTGATCTAAGTGGAAATGATTTCAATTTAACTCCATTCAATACGATATTGGCTGTGGGTTTGCTGTAGATGGCCTCTATTAGTTTAAGAAATGTCCCTTCTATACCAATTTTCTTAAGTGCTCTGATCATGAAGGGATGCTGGATATTATCAAAAGCTTTTTCTGCATCAATTGAAAGAATCATATGGTCTTTATTTTTAAGTTTGTTTATGTGTTGAATTACATTTATAGATCTACGTATATTGAACCAGCCTTGAGACCCTGGGATAAATCCCACTTGGTCATTGTGTATAATTTTTTGGATGTGTTGTTGGATTCTGTTTGTTAGGATCTTATTGAGTATTTTAGCATCTATATTCATTAGTGATATTGGTCTATAATTTTCTTTTCTTGTTGGCTCTTTTCCTGGTTTGGGGATTAAGGTGATGTTTGCTTCGTAGAATGTGCTGGGTAATATTTCTTCTTTTTCTATATTTTGGAAGAGGTTTAGTAGTATAGGTACTAGTTCTTCTTTAAATGTTTGGTAGAATTCTGACATAAAGCCATCTGGTCCTGGGCTTTTCTTTTTAGGGAGATTTTGTATAGTTGATGCTATTTCACAGCTTGATATAGGCTTGTTCAACATTTCCACTTTGTTCTGGCTAAGTCTTGGTAGGTGACGTGCTTCCAGGTATTGGTCGATTTCTTTCAGATTTTCATATTTGTGAGAGTAGAGTTTCTTGTAGTATTCGTTAAGGATTTTTTTGAATTTCTGAGGGGTCTGTTGTTATTTCATCATTACCATTTCTGATTGATGAAATTAGAGATTTTACTCTTTTTTTCCTGGTTAGGTTGGCCAAAGGTTTATCTATTTTATTGATCTTTTCAAAAAACCAGCTTTTGGATTTATTGATCTGTTGTATAATTCTATTGTTTTCAATTTCATTTAATTCTGCTCTGATTTTGGTTATTTCTTTTCTTCTGCTGCGTTTGGGGTTGAAGTGTTTTCTTTCTCCAGTTGCTTGAGATGTTCCATTAAGTTATTGGCGTCCTCTCTTTCTGTTTTCTTGACGAAGGCTTGCAGTGCTATAAATTTCCCTCTTAGGACTGTGTTTGCAGTATCCCAGAGGTTCTGGTAATTCGTGTCTTGACTGTTGTTTTGTTCCAAAAATATGGTGATTTCCTTCTTAATCTCGTCTATAACCCATGTATCCTTCAGCATAAGGTTGTTTAGCTTCCATGTTATTGTATGGGTATGCAGGTTCCTGTTGTTATTTAGTTCAACTTTTATTTCATGATGGTCTGAGAAGATGCAAGGAATAATTTCTATTTTTTAAAATTTGCTGAGGTTAGATTTGTGGCCTAGGATGTGGTTGATTTTGGAGTATGTTCCGTGGGCTGATGAGAAGAATGTGTATTCAGTTTTTTGGGGATGAAATGTTCTGTAGATGTCTGTTAAGTCTAGATGTTGAATGGTTCAGTTTAAACCTAAAATTTCTTTGCTTAGCTTCTTTTTGGAGGATCTGTCCGGGACTGCTAACGGGTGTTAAAATCTCCAACTACTATGGAAGTGAAGGAAATCGAGTTGCTCGTGTCTGTTAGAGTTTCTCTTATAAATTGAGGTGCGTTGTGGTTTGGTGCATAAATATTAATAATTGAGATCTCATCATATTGAATATTACCTTTAACAAATATGAAGTGTCCATCCTTATCCTTCCTTATTTTGGTTGATTTAAAGCCTATTGCATCTGCGAATAGGATTGCAACGCCTGCTTTTTTCTGCTTTCTATTTGCCTGAATATAGATCTTGAGTCTATATCTGTCTTTTAATGTAAGATACGATTCTTGGATGCAGCACATATCTGGCTTGAGTTTTTGTATCCAGTCCGCCAACCTATGCCTCTTTAGAGGACAACTTAAACCATTCACATTAATTGAGAGTATTGATAAGCCTTTCGAGAGACCGGTGGACATTTTTAATCCTTTTGCGACTGTGGGAGTTGGAATTTGATCAAGAATTTTCTGGGTGGGTTTACTTTTGTGGTGGAGAATTACGCTGGTCTTTATGGAGGATAGGTCTAAGAATGTCCTGGAGAGCTGGTTTAGTTGTGGCAAATTTCTTCAACATGTGAATGTCGTTGAAGTATTTAATTTCTCCATCATAAATGAAGCTCAATTTAGCTGGGTACAGGATCCTGGGTTGAAAATTATTTTGTTTTAGGAGATTAAAAGTCGATGACCATCCTCTTCTAGCTTGAAAGGTTTCAGCAGGGAGATCTGCAGTTATTCTGATATTCTTCCCCTTGTAGGTGATGGTTTTCTTTCGTCTGGCAGCTTTCAGAATTTTCTCCTTCATATTAACTTTAGTGAAATTGATCATGATGTGTCTGGGGGATGTCTTATTTGTGTTGAGTCATTCTGGAGTTCTGAAACTGTCTGCTATCTGAATTTCGGAATCTCTTGGCATGTCTGGAAAGTTCTCCTTCATAATCTCATGGAGAAGAGACTCTGTGCCTTGTGAAGCCACTTCGTCACTTTCTGGGATCCCTATAAGACGAGTATTGGATTTCTTAAAATTATCCGAGAGCTCTCTGAGAGAGTGGTCTGTTTTTGCTCTCCATTTCTCTTTGTCTTTGAGGGTTTGGGAGCATTCGAAAGCTTTGTCTTCAATGTCAGAAATCCTTTCTTCTGGTTGCTCCATTCTGTTACTGAGGGATTCTACTGTGTTTCTCAGATCTTTGAGGGATGCAACTTCTTGTCTCAATGTGTCAAAATCTTTGGTCATTTGGTCTTTGAATCCGTTGAATTCTTGAGATAACTTTTGGAATTCTAATTCGATCTTATTTGCTATCCAGATCCTGAATTCAATTTTTGACATCTCAGCTATTTGTGCATGGGGTTTTGTGCTGTTTCTGCCCCATTGATCCTTGGGGGAGTTGACCTACTCTGATTATTCATATTGCCAGAGTTTTTCTGTTGATTTTGCCTCATGATTGTTTTTCACCGTTGCCTCTGGCTGTCCTCAGAGTTGGGGAGGTGTCTCTCCAAGATTAGACCCCAGCGGGATCACTCTATTGTTGCTGGATCTTTGTAGGGAGTGACCCTGTGTAAAGTTCCTCTGGGGCCGCTCTAGCTAGGGAGTTCTGGTTGTGGAAGCAGCTCCGTTTTGTGACACACCCAGAGCCAGCAATAGGGCTGGGGGTGATGCTCACAGTTCTGAGAGTGCCAGGCGCCCAGTGACTTTGCCACAGAGAGCCCAAGGCTCCAGCAGTCTCTGGCCAGGAGAAGAGCTCTGCACAGAGACAGGGAGGGCTCCAAAGGGCACGTAGCTACCAGAGTCCCTGTCCAGATGAACGGGCTAGTGTGGAAGCTGGGAGGACACAGGAGGGAGGACGCAGGGTTGCGTGGCTCCCGCAGTTCCTGGTCAGGGAATGCAGATGCCCGGTGGGTGCAGGTCTCTGGTTGTGGGTCACTGCACAGCTCTTATGGAGGTCTGGGCAGCGCCAAACCCAGGAGTTTGAGGTTGCTATGAGCTGTGATGTCGCTGCACTCTACCCAGGGCAACAGCCCAAGGCTCCAGTGTGCCAAAACCATCTCACTCTCCCCCTAAGGATTAAGGCTATAAGGCAGCTCAGTCCCCGCCTTTAGGCTGCTCAGTCAGTAGGTTACTTTGCCCTGCCCAATCCTTGCTCTGAGACCCTGAGGGCGGAGCTTTCCGGGGCAGTTCTTTCACAATGGCTTCCTGCGCCCAGCTCAGTGGCTCAGTCTGGGGCCCCAGACAATGCCCAAAGTTCTCCACACTCCTGCTCAAGCTCTCCCCACGGCAGTTCAACTGAGTGCCAAGTCCAAGAACACCGAAACAGTTCACAGGTAAGGCCTTTCCGGTTTGCAGTCTCACTGCTGCTTGTACTTACGGTTGCTGGCGTGATTAGGTCAATCGAACACACGCAACCACTTGCCGCTTTTCCACTGTTTTTGTCCTCCTCTTGGAGTCCAGAAGTCCCTTGCTGGCTCCCTGTATCCTTCAAGGGATGATTATAGGCAGATCCCACCGGCCAGAGATGCCTGGAGTCTTGTCTCCCCAGACTCGCTGTTCCCAGTTGCAGGGAAGCTGTTAATCAGCCGCCATCTTTAATCTCTCTCCCACTAATTTCTTAAGATAACTTTTCTACTACTTTTTGGATTTCTTTTTCCATTTTCTCCTTAATTCCATTCATCTTATTTGCCATTCATATTCTGAATTCTATTTCTGACATTTCAGTAATTTCTGTGTGGATAGTGTCTTCTTCTGTATCTCCCTTGTAGTCTGTTGGGGGCATTGATCTGCTCTGATTTTACATGTTGCTATGATTCTCCTGGTTTCCTCCCTGTGTTTATTTTCAGCTTTTTAAAATGTATTAATTGTACTTTTTTAGCTGAAACGTTAGATTGTACCTAAATAGGTAGGAGAGAGAATCTAATTTGGCACCCTTAGGCAGAACCCCACAGATCTATTTGGCAACTAAAACTGGCAGGATGAGAACAGATCTGGAAGCCCCAGGAAATGGAGCTAAACACCTGTTCGCCAATGAGCTGGAGCTTGTGCTTGCAACTTCCTCCACAGCCTCACAAAACATGAGAGTCTCTTAAGGGCCAATTTGCTTAGATAGCGGAAACTGATTCTGCCCTGATGTCAGCCTGTCCTCCCCCAGTTTGAAGGAGTTCTTGCTAGCTTGGCGCCCATAGCTTAGTGGTTAGGGCGCCGGCCACATACGCTGGGACTGGCAGGTTCAAACCCAGCCCAGGCCTGCTAAACAACAATGACAACTACAACAAAACAATAGCCGGGCGTTGTGGCAGGCACCTGTAGTCCCAGATACTTGGGAGGCTGAGGCAAGAGAATCACTTAAGCTCAGAGTTTGAGGTTGCTGTGAACTGTGATACCACGACACTCTACAGAGGGTGACATAGTGAGACTCTGTCTCAATAAAAGTAAAAATAAAAATAAAAGAGTTCCTGCTATAAAAAATTTGAACCAGTCTACCCCCACTGGCAATAGCTAGAGGGGGGAAATATACAGATGGACCCACTGTTCCTGCCACCCACAGCGCAAACCAATTCAAATTGGCCACAAATATGTAGGCCCCTCGCCCCCCTCCCAGAAGTGGCTGGAGGAAGGGAATCCACCAACAGCTCTAACCATTCCAGTCAGTGCTCATACCCCTTGCTTAAACAAGTTCAGAGAAGCCCCACTCTCCTCCTCCCCCCATTCCTCACTGTGGGCTGGATACAATGCAGCCCTCACCTGCACCTGGGGAAGGGGATCTGGTTCCTGGACCATCCTAAGGCTAGACTTGTCTCTCTCCAAGTTGGCAGGAGGGGTGCAGGGGTCGCCAGGCACAGAGACCAAGCAGGGCCTCTCCAGAAGGAAGAGGAAAGGTCCCCCCTAGCAGGAAGGAGAGCCACACACAAAGTTAGTGCTGCAGAGCCACAGTTCGCTTTTACAGGGGTATGGGAGTGGGTACACTCAGCAGCCCACACAATGTAGAGGTCTCTCAGAGATCTCATCAAACAAAGGCTCATACTGGCCTCTGCAGGGGGTAGTCTGTCAAGCAACCAGAAGAGGGGAGGGTGGGTTGTGGGCTTAGGACTATGGAGAGAAAATCTGTTCACTTCCACACCAGGCAGGATGGGGACCCCAAGGTGGAAATTCCTAGGTGCAGGAGAACTAGGACTTCACGGCTCTCTCCTGTAGTGTGAGATCAGAGATCCTTTGTTCCGCTGCTCACTCGCAGAAAGCCCACAACAGGCCCCCCAGTTGGGAGGTCTCCCTTCATCTTTGGCTCCAGGTACCTTCAGTCTAGTTGCTCTATACCTGGTCTCTGTTACCTTTCTTCCTTTTGCGCCATCCCAGTTTGTCTCTGGGGATGATGTACACCTTGATTATTTTAACTTCTTCTAGTTCACTTCAGTCCAACTTTTCTCCTGGACAGGAGCTTCTGACAAAAGCTGCCTCTCGTCAGCCATCTTGATCTATCTTAGATAGATCTATTTTATCCTGTTTTTTTTCTTTGAGACAAAGTCTCAGTTTGTCACCCATGGTAGAGTGCCTTAATGTCATAGCTCACAGCAACCTTTAACTTTTTGGCTCAAACAATCCTCTTGCCTCAGCCTCCTGGGTAGCTAGGACTACAGGCACCTACCACAACACCTGGCTACTTTTAGAGAGAGGGTCTCGCTCTTGCTCAGGCTTGTCTCAAACTCATGAGCTGAAGCAATCCACCCGCCTCAGCCTCCCAGAGTGCTAGGATTACAGGCATGAGCCACTACCCCCTGCCAATATTTTATGTTTTTTTGATGCTATTGTAAGTGACATTGTTTTCCTAATTTCCTTTTCATATTGTTTATTGTTAGTATATAGAAATGTAAAATATTTTTTTCTTTTTGAGGTTTTTTTTTTCAACTTTGCTGAATTCTTTTTTTTTTTTTATAGAATCTTTAAGGTCTTCTACATACAAGATCATGCCATTTATAAAAAGAGATCATTTTATTTCTTCCTTTTCAATTTGGTGGATGCCTTTTATTTCTTTTTCTTAACCTAATTGCTCTGGCTAAGACTTCTAATATTATCTTCACTGTAAGTGGCAAGAGGAAAAGCTTTCAGTATTCCACCATTAATTGTGATGTTAGCTATAGGATTTTCACAAATGACCTTTATTATATTGAGGTAATCTCTTTTTATTTCTAATTTGTTGGGTGTTTTTATCATGAAAGGATGTTGACGTTTCTAAAATGCTTTTTGTCCCCTCACTCTGTTAATGTGATGTATTACATTCATTGATTTTTGTATGTTACACCATCCTTGCATTCCAGGAATAAGTCCCATTTGGTTATGATGAATGATTATTTTAATATACTGTTGGGATTTTATTTGCCAGTATTTTGTTGAGGATTTTTATGTCAATCCTCATCAGGGATATTGGTCTATAGATTTCTTTTCTTTTGTTGTTCCTTCTCTGGCTTTGAAATCAGAAAAAAGCTGGAGTCATAGAATGAGCTTGGAAATATTCCCTTTAGCCCTTCAATTTTTCGGAAGGGGTTCAGTAGAATTGTGATAAACCTTTTTAAAATGATTGATAGTAGTCTCCAGTAAAGCCATCTGGTCCTGGGCTTTTGTAATCTTTCTTACTTCTGTGACATTGGTTGTAGCATTCTTGTTTTTTATTCCTGATTTGAGTTGTTTCTGTGTTCTTTTTGGTTTTTTCTCTCCTTAATCTAGATAAGAATTTGTCCTTTGGGGCTCAGAGCTTATAGCTCAGCGGCCAGGGTGCCAGCCACATACACTGGAGCTGCTGGGTTCGAATCCAGCCCAGGTCTGCCAAACAACAATGACAGCTACAACAAAAAAATAGCCAGGCATTGTGGCAGGCACCTATAGTCCCAGCTACTTGGGAGGCTGAGGCAAGAGAATCACTTTAGCCCAAGAGTTTGAGTTGTTGTAAGCTGTGATGCCATGGCACTCTACCCAGGGCGAGATAGTGAGACTCTGTCTCAGAAAGAAATAAAAGGAATTTGTCCCTTCGGTTGATCTTTTAAAAAAAACTAACTCTTAGTTTTGTTGATTGTATTGGTCTCTGCTATAATCTTTATTATTTACTTCCTTATGCTGAGTTTGGGCTTATTTTTTTCTTTTTCTAGTTTTTTTACGTGTACAGGTGGATTGTTCAGTTGAGATCTTTTATCATCTTCAACGTACATATTTACACCCCTAAACTTGTCTTACAAGGCCAGGCACAGTGGCTCACATCTATATCCTAGCACTCTGGGAGGCTGAGGTGGGTAGATTGCCTGAACTCAGGAGTTCGACACCAGCCTGTAGCCACTCTTCTCTTGTGGTTACCATTTGTGTGGAAGATCCTTTTCCATCCTTTACTTTCACCTTGTGTGTGTCCCCATCTCTAAAAATAGCCAGGCATTGTGATGGGCACCTGTAATCCCAGCTACTCAGGAGACTGAGGCAAGAGAATTGCTTGAACCCAATAGTTTGAGGTTGCTGTGAGCTGTGATGCTACGGCACTCTACCAAAGGGGACAAATGAGACTCTGTCTACAAATTAATTAATTAAACTAAACTTATCTGATAAACTTTTTCCCATAAATTTTTATATATTATGTTTTCTTTTTCTTTTCTTCTTTTTTTTTTGGCCAGGGCTGGGTTTGAACCTGCCACCTCCAGCATATGGGGCCGGTGCCCTACTCCTTTGAACCACAGGTGCCGCCCTTCTTCTTTTTGGTTTTTTGGGTTTTTTCATGTTATTTTGCTCAAGGCATTTTCTCATTTCTCTTGTGACTTCTTTGACTGAATTGGTTGTTTAAGAGTGTGTTGTTCAGTTGTAAATTGTAAACTATTATATATTATAGATTTCCAGTTTTTCTTGTGCTATTAATTTTAAGTTTCATTCCTCTGTGATCAGAAATGATACTATGTATGATTTCGGTCTTCTGGAATTTGTTTAGACTTGTTTTGTATATTTTTTATCCTGGAGAATGTTCCATGTACCCTGGAGACTGTATTTCTAGTGCTGTTGGGTGAAGTGTAGTATGTATATTCTTATATTCTGTACTATCGTTCCAAATCCTCTATATCCTTTTTGTTCTTCTTTCTGGTAGTTCAATCCAATATTGTAATTAGAATATTGAAGTTTTCTACCATTATTGTGTTGCTGTGTGTTTCTCCCTTCAGTCATGTCAGTGTTGCCTTCACATATTTAGGAGCTCTGAGGCTTGTGCATAAATATTTTTAACTTTCATATCTCCTTGGTGAATTATTCCTCTGTCATTATATAATGTCTTATTTATGCCTTGTAACAGTTTTTTATTTACAATCTATTTGTCTTATAGTAGTACACATGTAGCCACTCTTCTCTTGTGGTTACCATTTGTGTGGAAGATCCTTTTCCATCCTTTACTTTCACCTTATGTGTGTCCTGAGTACTAAAGTTAGTCTCTTGTAGACAGCATATGGTTAGAACCTGTTTTTTTTAATCCATTAAACCAATTTATCTATGTTTTTTAGATTGGAGAGTTTTATTCATTTATATTTAAAGTAATTCCTAAAGGGAAAAACTTAATTTTTGCCATTTTGTTCATTGTTTTCTGTATGTCATGTAGCGTTTTTCTCTCTTCCTCTGTTACTACTTTTGTTTGTGTTTTATTGGTTCTTCTCTTTATAGAGAGAGTGTGTGTGTATGTGTGTGTGTGTGAGAGAGAGAGTTACAGAGTTTTGCTGTCTCTGCCCAGATAGAGTACAGTGGTGTTATCATAGCTCACTACAACTTCGAACTCCTAGGCTCAACCAATCCTGCCTCAGCCTCCTCAGTAACTAGGACTATAGGCATGCACCACAACACCCAGCTAATATTCTTATTTTTAGTAGAGACAGAGTCAGGCTAGTCTTGAACTCCTGAGCTTAAGCAGTCCTCACACTTCAGCTTCCCAGAGTGCTAGAATTACAGGCACGAATCACCACATCCAGCTATATTTTTGGTGGTAATAATTCTTTGATTTACTTTTGTGAATATTCTTATATTTTTTGTGTATCATTGCAATTACATAAAACATCTTAAAGTCATAATTTATTTTAAATTGATAATACTTAACTTGAATTACATATAAAAACCCTACTCCTGGGTGGCGCCTGTGGCTCAGTCGGTAAGGCACCGGCCCCATATACCGAGGGTGGCAGGTTCAAACCCGGCCCCGGCTGAACTGCAAACCAAAAAATAGCTGGGCGTTGTGGCGGGCGCCTGTAGTCCCAGCTACTTGGGAGGCTGAGGCATGAGAATCGCTTCAGCCCAGGAGTTGGAGGTTGCGGTGAGCTGTGTGATGTCATGGCACTCTACCGAGGGCGATAAAGTGAGACTCTGTCTCTACAAAAAAAAAAAAAACCCTACTCCTGGTTGGGTGTGGTAGCTTTACAAGTATAATCCTAGAACTTTAAGAGTCTGAGGCAGGAGGATCACTGGAGACCAGTAATTTGAGACCAGCTCCTGAGCAACATGAGCAAGAACCAATCTCGGGTGGCTCCTGTGGCTCAGTGGGTAGGGCACTGGCCCCATACACCGAGAGTGGTGGGTTCAAACCCGGCCCTGGCCAAACTGCAACAAAAAAAAATAGCTGGGCGTTGTGGTGGGCGCCTGTAGTCCCAGCTACTCAGGAGACTGAGGCAGGAGAATTGCCTAAGCCCAAGAGCTGGAGGTTGCTGTGAGCTGTGATGCTACAGCTCTCTACCAAGGGCTGCAAAGTGAAACTCTGTCTCTTAAGAAAAAAAAGAACCAATCTCTACAAAAAAATAGAAAAATCAGCTTGGCATGATGGTTCATCCTTGTAGTCCCAGCTACTCAGGAAGCTGAGGCAGGAGGATTGCTCAAGAGCAGGAGTTTGAAGTTACAATGAGCTAGATGATGCATTGCACTTCAGCCCTTCAGCTGAGACAACAGAGTGGCAGCATGTCTCAAAAAAATTTGCTCTTTTATAGCCCTACCCCACAAGATCACAAATTACGTCTTCGTATGTTTTGTATTCATTAACTTAGATTTATAGATTTGTATATGTTTTTCTCGTTTAACTTCTATGTAGCAAAATTGTTATAATACAGATTATTACATTTATTCATATATTTACCTTTATCAAAGAATGATAAAAACATGAAACATGAAAAAGTTCCAGCTCACTATAATAAAAAATAGCACAAGAAGAAAAGTAAAACAATAAGGTATCATTCAACACAATATACAGAAGTTTCTCATGTATCAATACTAACACTGAATGTGAATGGTCTTAATGCCCCACATAAAAGACATAGACTGGTTGAATGGATAAAAAAAATACCCCAAATACTATATATATCCTATGTCCAAGAAACACATCTACCTTTCTAGTACTAACACGGTCTCAAGGTAAAGGGAGAGGAAAATAATACCATATCAGTAAAAACCGAAAGTGAGCAGGAGTAGCCATTCTCATATAGATAAAATAGACTTTAAATCAATGATGGTTAACAAAAAAAAAAGATGGTCATTACATATTTGTAAAGGAGCATTTCAGCATAACAATCCTAAATATATACATACCTAACTGAAAAGCTTTCAGATTCATAAAGCAAATGCTACTAGAGCTAATCAACGAAATAAACAGTGGAATTGTAATTGGCAGGGACTTAGCCACATCACTGACAGAACTGGACAGATCATCAAAATAAGGAAATCAATAAAGAAACATTGTACTGGGCGGCACCTGTGGCTCAGTCGGTAAGGTGCCGGCCCCATATACCGAGGGTGGCGGGTTCAAACCCGGCCCCGGCCAAACTGCAACCAAAAAATAGCTGGGCGTTGTGGTGGGTGCCTGTAGTCCCAGCTACTCGGGAGGCTGAGGCAAGAGAATCGCTTGAGCCCGGGAGTTGGAGGTTGCTGTGAGCTGTGTGACGCCACGGCACTCTACCGAGGGCCATAGGGTGAGACTCTGTCTCTACAAAAAAAAAAAAAAAGAAAGAAACATTGTACTTACATGAGTCTTTAGAACAAATGGACTTAACAGACATTTATAGACATTCTACCTAAAAGCTACAGAATAGGCATTCTTCTCATCAACACATAGGGTGGATTCCAAGACTGATTATATCTTAGACCACAAAATAACTCTCAGCTAATTCAGAAAAATCAAAATTATTCCATGAGTCTTCTCAGACCACAGTGGAATAAAACTTGAGATCAATTCCAAGAGACACGCTCAAATCTATACAAAGTCAAGAAAATTAAACAACCTATTACTGATCAATCCTGTCAGTCATGAAATTCAAATGGAAGAATCTTGGATTGGCAAGGAGACATAAGTTTTCTTTCTTTTCTTTTTTCTTTTTCTTTCTGACAGAGTCTCACTACGTCACCCTGGGTAGAGTGCTGTGGCATCATAGCTCACAGCAACCTCAGATTCTTGGGCTTAAGCAATTCTCTTGCCTCAGCCTCCCGAGTAGCTGGGACTACAGGTGCCTAGCTATTTTTTTGTTGTAGTTGTGATTGTTTGGCAGGCCCAGGCTGGGTTCGAACCCGCCAGCTCCCGTGTATGTGGCCGGTGCCCTAGCCACTGAGCTACAGGCACCAAGCTGCAAGGAGACATAAGTTTTCAAATTAAGGGATACAATAAAAGTAAGGGTAGAGTTCATAAACGTAAATGTCTACATCAAAAGACAGAAAGCAAATTAACAACCTAACATCACATCTCAAGGAACTAGAGAAAGAAGAGTAAATGAAACCCATCAGCAGAAGAAAAGAAATAACAAAACTCAGAGCAGAACTAAATAAAATGGAAAACAAAATTAAAAAAGCATCAAAGACACAAAATGTTTGTTCTTTAAAATGCTCATCATCTTTAATTATCAGAGAAACGCAAAACAAAACCACTCTGAGATATCACCTAATTCCAGTAAGATTAGCCCACATCACAGTGTCCCCAAACTACAGATGTTGGCATGGCTATGGAGAGAAGAGAATAATTCTACGCTGTTGGTGGGATTGCAAACTAATACAACCTCTATGGAAATAATTAGGAGAATCCTCAAAGAACTAAAATTGACCTTCCGTTTGATCCCGCAATCTCATTACTAGGTATCTTACCCAGAAGAACAAAAATAATTTTACCACAAAGACATTTGCACCAGCATGTTTATTGCAGCCCGATTCATAATTGCTAAGTCATAGAAGCAGCCCATCAACCCTTGAATGAATTAACAAACTGTGATATATGTATACCATGGAATACTATTTAGCCATAAAAAAGATAAGAAACTTTGCATCTTTTATGTTTACTGGGTAGAGTTGAAATATATTCTTCTTAGTAAAGTATCTGAAGAATGGGGGAAAAAAGTATCCGGTATACTCAATGCTGTTATGAAACCACTATATAAACACTTATACACTTATACGAATGATAAAACACAAGTATAGTCTAGCAAGTAGAGGGGAGGACAATTGGAGGGAGGAGGGTGGGTATTTGGTGGGATCTCACCTAATGTGCACAATCCAAGGGTATATTTCAAAATAAGTGTAAATTTTAAATGTCTTACCACAGAAAAGAATTAAGGCAGGTGATGGCCATGTTTTATCAGTTTGATTTAAGCATTTCACATTGTATATCATCACGTTCTACCCCATAAATGTATAGTTATGATTTTAATTAAAATTAAATTTAAGGGTAGCACCTGTGGCTCAAAGAGTAGGGCGCCAGACTCATATACTGGGGGAGGCAGGTTCAAGCCCAGCCCCAGCCAAAACTGCAAAAAAAAAAATTAAATTTAAAAAGATAAACAGGTGGGCTCGGCGCCTATGGCTCAAGCAGCTAAGGCGCCAGCCACATACACCTGAGCTGGCGGGTTCGAATCCAGCCCAGGCCCGCCAAACAACAATGACAGCTCCAACCAAAAAATAGCCAGGCGTTGTGGCGAGCGCCTGTAGTCCCAGCTACTTGGGAGGCGGAGGCAAGAGAATCTCTTGAGCCCAGGAGTTGGAGGTTACTGTGAGCTGTGATGCCATGGCATTATACCCAGGGTGACAGCTTGAAGCTCTGTCTCAAAAAAAAAAAAAAGACAAACAGGTGGACAAAGTCAATAGACCACTAGCCAGACTAACCAGAAAAATAGAAGAGAAAGGACTCAAATAAGCTCAATCAGAAATGAGAAAGGAAACATTACAACTGATACCACAGAAATATAAAATGTCATCCATGAATGCTACAAAAAAACTATGTACAAACTGAGACACATAGGGGAAATCGATGAATTCCTGGAAAAACAGAACCAGCTTAAATCAGGAAGAAATTGCAGTCCCGAACAGACCGATAATGAGCAGCAAGATTGAAGCAGCAATAAAAAAAAAAAGCTACCGGCTCAGCGCCTGTGGTTCAAGCAGCTAAGGCGCCAGCCACATACACCTGAGCTGGCAGGTTCAAATCCAGCCCAGGCCCACCAAACAAGAATGACAGCTGCAACCAAAAAATAACCAGGCTTTATGGCAGGCACCTGTAGTCCCAGCTACTTGGGAGGTGGAGGCAGGAGAATCGCCTAAGCCCAGGAGTTGGAGGTTGCTGTGAGCTGTGATGCCACAGCACTATACCTAGGATGACAGCTTGAGGCTCTGTCTCAAAAAAAGCTACCAACAACAACAAAAAAAGCCCCAGACCAGGCAGATTCACAGCCAAATTTTACCAGAAGTACAAAGAAGAACTTTTACCTATCTTACAGAAATTATTCCGTAGCATCAAGAAGAGAATCCTCCCTAACTCATTCTGTGAAGCCAGTATCACATGGTACCAGAGCCAGGATATGACACAGCAACAAAAAATAAATAAATAGGAAAGAACGCCTCAGGCCAATATCCCTCAAAAATCCTCAACCAAATACTAGCGAAATGAATTCAAAAGCATATCAAAAAGATAATCCACCTTGATCAAGTGAGTGTTATCCCAGGGATGTGATTTGCCACATAACAGAAGCAAAATCAAAGACCATATGATTATCTGCAAAGATGTAGAAAAAACATTTGATAAAATCAAGCACCATTTCATGATTAAAAAAAAAAAATTTCCTCAACAAAGTAGCCATACAAGGAATATACCTTGAAATTCTAAAAGCCATATATGGCTGGGCACAGTGGCCCACTCACTTAATGTTATCACTCAAAGAGGCTGAGATGGGAGGATTGTTTGAGGCCAGGAGTTTGAGACCAACCTGGGCAAGAGCTGAACACCCCATCACTATAAAAAATAAAAAAATTGGCTGGTGCCTGTGGCTCAAAGGGGTAGGGCGCCAGCCCCATATGCCGGAGGTGGTGGGTTCAAACCCAGCCCCTGCCAAAAACTGCAAAAAAAATAGAAAAATTAATTGAGTGTGGTAGCACATGCCTGTTCTCCCAGCTACTTGGGAGGCTGAAGCAGGAGGATTGCATGAGCCCAAGAGTTGAAGGTTGCAGTGAGCTATAAGGACAACACTGCACCAATGTGACAGAGAGAAACTCTGTCTCTAAATAAATAAGTAAATAAATAACTATACATGACAAACCTACAGCCAACATCATACTGAATGGGTAAAAGTTGAAAGCTTTTCCCCTAAGAAGAGAAATAAGACAAGAGTGCCCACTGTTGCCACTTCTATTCAGCATGGTACTGGAAGTCCTAGACAGAGCAACAAGGCAAGAGAAAGAAATGAAGGTTATCCAAATAGGGAAAGAGGTAGTCAAACTATCCCTGTTCACTGACAATATGATCTTATATCTAGAAATCCTAAAGATTCCTAAAATAGATGAATGAGTTCAGCACAGTTTCAGGTTACAAAATCAGCATGTACAAATCTGTAGTATTTCTATATACTAATAACAGTCAAGCTGAGGGTCAAATCAAAGAGTCAATACCATTGGCAATAGCAACAGACAACATAACCTGGGGCTATACTTAACCAAGGATGTGAAGAAAGATCTCTACAAGGAGAACTACAAAACACTAATGAAAGTAATTATAGATGACACAAAGAAATGGAAAAGCGTCTCATGTTCACAAACTGGTGGATCAATATCATTAAAATGTTCATACTTCCCAGAGTGATTGACAGATAGGATACAGTCCCCACTGAATACCAGTGTCATGCTTCACAGATTTAGAAAAATTAATCTTAAGCTTAGAATCAAAAAAGAGCCCAAATAGGCACAACAGTCTTAAGCAAAAAGAACAAATCTGATAACAAATCACATCACCTGACTTCAAACTATACTTTAAGGCTATAATAACCAAAACAGCATGATGCTGGTATTATACATATATAAGTAGAGATAGACAGATGGAACAACAGAGAACCCAGAGATAAAACCATCTACCTTCAACCAATTAGTCTTTGAGAAAGCAGACAGCAACATACACTAGGGAAAGGAACCCTTATTTAATAAATGGTGCTCAGAACTGGATAGCCACACACAGAAGAATGAAACAGAATCCCTATCTCTTGCCATATACAAAAATAATTTACATATGGATAAAAGACTTAAATGTAAGGCATGAAACCATAAAAATTCTAGAAGAAAACATAAGAAAAACTCCTGCTAGACATTGGTATTGGCAAAAATTTATGACTAAGACCTCAAAGGCAAATATGGTAATAACAAAAATAAATGGTACTTAAGTTAAAAACATTCTGTACAGCACCGGAAGTAATGAACAAAGTCAATAGACAACCTACAGAATGAGAGAAAATATTTACAAACTATACATTCAACAAAGGGCTAATATCCAGTATCTACAAAGAACTCACATCAGCAAGAAAAAGGATAAACATGATTTTAAAATGAGCAAAAAATGTTGTTCCCTCTGTGCTGGACAGGAGCATCTGCAGCAGGATCCGGGCAGCAGCACCACCGTCACCTCCTGTCCACCAGGTCCACAAACATCTTACTGTCCTCATTGCCCCCAGTCTGGCCTGCTCAGAGCTCCCGGGGTGTCTTCCGCATGGCCCCAGGAAATGTGTACTCCTGTAAGGAGCCTGGCATTGTGATAAAACACTTTCCCTCCTCCTCTGAGTGAATCTCAACAAATATAGTAGATAATGATGCTTGAATTGAACTAAGGGTTCTGAAGTCAAAGCTCTTGAGATTAATAATGGCAGGAAAATCATTGCTTTTTAAAGTAGTGGGAAGAGTTCTCTTATGAACCAGTAAGTAACTAATAGGTTTGATATCCAGCACTTCCATACGATAGGGGTAGAATTTTTAAATAAAGATTTGGAGGTGGATGGATATTTGCTTACCATGCAGATTTGGAGGACAGCCTGTCAAGAGTGATTCCAAAGCCTGAGGACACCATTTTACAGAGGTTGTGACTATTCCTTGCTTAACTTTTAGTGTCGATGGTTCACAAAGCTTCCAGAACTTGAGTAACTGGAAGAAAGAATTCATATATTATGTACATGTGAAAGAGCCCCAAAGTGTTCCTTTTGTGATTTGGGGTAACAAGATGGACATAAATGAGTGGCAGGAGTCTGTAGCAGAAGCCCACGCCTGATGCATGGACAACAGTGACTATCCTTAATTTGAAACAAGTGCAGGGTGGCACCTGTGGCTCAGTGAGTAGGGTGCTGGCCCCACATACCAAGGGTGGCAGGTTCAAACCCAGCCCCAGCCAAACTGCAACAAAAAAATAGCCAGGCATCGTGGTGGGCACCTATAGTCCCAGCTACTTGGGAGGCTGAGGCAAGAAAATTGCCTAAGCCCAGGAGTTGGAGGAAGAGACTATCAATGCATTCTGACCAACACACACATATACACAAACATGGAGGAGGAGTAAGAATTAGTGTTTGCAGCAGTGTATCATCTACTAATAAAAGCAAACTAATGGATATTGCTGCTTCATTAATTGGTAGAAGAAAAGACACATCCACTCAGAGGAATCTTTTTACTCAATAATGGCACCTTACATTTATAATAGTTGTCTAATAACACTAATTTAAATATGTAAATTACAGGGCTAATAAGAGATGGCTAAGACTTTAATTATAATTAAAACAAAAACCTTGGCTTGGTGTGTATAGCCTAAGCGGCTAAGGTGCCAGCCACATACACCTGAGCTGGCGGGTTCGAGTCCAGCCCGTGCCCACCAAACAATAATGACTGCTAAAACCAAAAAATACCCAGGTGTTGTGGCCAGGGCACCTGTAGTCCCAGCTACTTAGGAGGCAAAGGCAGGAGAATTGCTTGAGCCCAGGAGTTGGAGGTTGCTGTGAGCTGTGATGCCACAACACTGTACCCAGGGCGACAGCTTGAGGCTCTGTCTCAAAAAAAAAAAAAAAAAACCGTTGGCTATTCTAGAAGTTATACTTGGATTTTTTCCTGGGAAATTGGAGAACTACTTTTTATATGTGTATATTTTTATGTAATTAGCATTGTATTCTAAGTTCAGAGAAAAACTTTTCTAAAGCAATAATGTTAGATATTAAAGATTAAAATCTAATGCATTTGCAAAAAAATGAAAAGACATAAACAGAGCTTTTTCAAAAGAAGATAGACAAATGGCCCACAAACATATGAAAAATGCTCAACATAACTTATTGTAAGGAAAATGCAATTTAAAACCACAATTAGATAATACTTTACCCTCAAATGGCCATTATTATAAAGTCAAAAATGATAGATGCTGGAATGTGTGCAGAGAGAAACACTTGTACACTGTTGGTAGGACCTCAAATTAGTACAGTGTCTATGGAAAACAGTATGGAGATTCCTCAGAGAAATAAATATAGAACTTACATTCAATCCAGCAATCCCACTACTGGGTATTTACCTAAAGGCAAAAAAGCATTTTATCAAAAAGACACCTACTAGCCAGGCATGGTGGTGGGTTCCAACTTAGAAGACTGAGGCAGAAAGATCGCTTGAACCCAGGAGTTTGAGGTTGCTGTGAGCTAGGCTGTCACCACAGCACTCTAGCCTGGGGCAACAGAGTGAGACTCAGTAAAAAAAAAAAAACAACAACAACAAAAACCCACTCAGTGTTTCTCACAACATAATAGCACAATCGCAAAGATACAGAGTTGACCAAAGTGCCTATCAATTCATGAGAGGAAAAGAAAATGTGGTATATAGGTCATCCATGGTGGCTCAAGCCTATAATCCTAACACTATGGGAGGCTGAGGCAGGAGAGTCATGTGACCTCAGGGAGTTTGAGACCAGCCTGAGCAAGAGTGTGACCCTGTTTCTACTAAAAATAGAAAAAAGTAGCTAGGTGTCGTGGCGGGCGCCTGTAGTCCCAGCTACTCGGGAGGCTGAGGCAAGAGGATCACTTGAGCCCAAGAGTTTGAGGTTGCTGTGAGCTGTGATAATGCCTTTACAGCATTCTTTCTACAAAAAAAAAACTGTGTGTGTATGTATGTATGTGTATGTATATATATGTGTGTGTGTATATATTTTTGTGGCTCAATAGGATCCCAAGATGTGTGTGTGTACACAGCCATATGGGATCCTACTCAGCCATATAAATGAATGAAATAATGTCATTTGCAATAACTTCGATGGAACTGGAGACCATTATCCTAAGTGAAATATCTCCAAAATAGAAAACACCACATATATACTCTAATAATTGGGAGTTAAACCATGGACACACATGGGCACAAGGAAATATAAAGGACACTGGAAATCAAGAAAGGAGGAGGGTGGAAGGAGACAAGGAGTACAAACTTATTTGTTAGGTTTCCAACTTAAGCCTTATACAAGATATTCATGTAACAACATTTGTACCCCTTTACTATTTTGAAATTTTAAAAAATCCTTTATAGCCCTACTCCCAATATCACAAATTACATCTTCATTATTTTATACTCATTAACATAGATTTCTAGATTTGTGTTTTTTTGTCATTTAACTTCCATGCACCAAAATTACTGTTAATATAATACAGGCTACTACATTTGTTTCTTATTTACCTTTATCAGAGGTATTGTTTTTTGACAGAGCCTCACTGTATATTTTCATTTTTTTTTTTTTTTTTTATAGAGACAGAGTCTCACTTTATGGCCCTCGGTAGAGTGCTGTGGCATCACACAGCTCGCAGCAACCTCCAACTCCTGGGCTTAAGCGATTCTCTTGCCTCAGCCTCCCGAGTAGCTGGGACTACAGGCACCCGCCACAACATCCAGCTATTTTTTGGTTGCAGTTCAGCCGGGGCCGGGTTTGAACCTGCCACCCTCGGTATATGGGGCCGGTGCCTTACTGACTGAGCCACAGGCGCTGCCCCTCACTGTATATTTTCATATGGCTTTGTGCTGCTGTCGGCTGTCCTTCATTTCAACTTGAGGGGCTCCCTTTAGCATTTCTGGTAGAGCAGGTCTCACGTGGTCGTGGAGTCCCTCAGCTTTTGTTTGTCTGGGAAGGTCTTAATTTCTCTTTTATTTTTGAAGAAAAGTTTTGGCAGACACAGTATTCTTGGTTGGCAGTTCTTTCTTTTGGCACTTTGAATATATCATTCCATTCCCTTCTGGCCTGTAGAATTTCTGCTGAGGAATCTACAATCTTAGCGAAGCACCTTTATATGTTACAAATCACTTTTCTCTTTCTACTTTCTCTTTTGGGTGCGGCGGGGCTGGGTTTGAACCCGCTACCTCTGTTGTATGGGGCCAGCGCCCTTCTCCTTTGAGTCACAGGCACAGCCCTCTCTTTCTTCTTTCAAGATTCTCTCTTTATCTTTGACTTTAGACAGTTTGATTATAACGTGTTTCAGTATGGTTGTCTGTGGATTTATCTCATTTGGAGTTCTTTAAACTTTTTGAAGCTTCTGTATGTCCATCTCTTGTTCAGGAGGGCTATCGATTCTTCAGATAGCCTCTGTGCCCCTTTCTTTTTTCTTCTCTTTCTATGATTCCCATTATTCAGATATTTGTTCACTTGATAGCTCCTATGTTCCTTAGCCTCTCTTGACTTTTTGTTTGTTTGGTTGGTTTTGGTTTTGTTTTTTGCTTTTTTTTGAGACAGAGTTTCACTCTATTGCTCAGGCTGGAGTATAGTGGCATGATTGTAGCTCACTGCAATCTGAAACTCCAGGACTTACCCATTCCTCCTACTCTGGCCTCGAGTAGCTAAAACTATAGGTACACACCACCATACCCAGCTAATTTTCTTTTTAATTTTTGCAGAGACAAGATCTTACTATGTTGCCAGACTGGTCTTGAATTCCCAACCTCAAGCAATCCTTTTGCTTCAACCTCCCAAAGTACTGGAATTACAGAAATAAGCCACACTGCATCTGGCATCATTCCTTTTTCTTTTTCTTCTTCTGTGTGTGTGTGTGTGTGATGACTTGTAATTTCAAATGACCTAACTTCAGGTTTGTTGATTATTTCTTCTTCCTGATCAAGCCAGCTGTTGAATCTCTCTAAATAATTTTTATGTTCTGTTATTGTGTTTTTGAGCTTCAGAATTTCTGTTGAGTTCTTTTTTATAATTTTTGTCTCTTTGTTATTTACATTTTGTTCAGACATTATTTTCCTGAATTCATTTACTTCTCATTTAGCTCATTGAGCATATTTACAGCAATTTTAAATCCTTGTCAAAGCGCTCATAGAACTGTGTTTCGTTAGGGTCAGTTTTCAGAGTTTTATTTTGTTCCTTTGAGCCATGTTTCATGAATCGTTTCTTCCTATGCCTAGTGATGGGGGGTGGCATTTGACAAAACTGCCACTTCTCCTTTGCATACGTTACACAGTGGAAGACCCTCACTAGTCAGCCTAGTTAAAAGGCTCTAGGACGTCTCAAACCTTTTTTGATTTTTTTGTTTGTTTGTTTATTTTTCTGTTTTCTTTTCTGATTTCTTGATCCCTCTGGTGTCTAACTACAAAACTGCAGCTCTAACATACAGCTTGTCTCTCTTAACAGAGCAGCTTCCAGCTCTGGTGCTGATCTTATCAGTGTTCTGAGTCGGTTGGGTGACACAAAAAATCAGTTTTTCAAGAAGCCTCCAGACAAGCTAGAATGTTGGATGCATGATCCAGTCTTTTGTTTCTATCTCATGGCAGGAGCCCAGCTTGTGGGGTTTCTTCTCGTTTGTTCTTTGCTATGCCATGATGAGCCAAACACTGAACTTTCTTCCTCTTTTGCTAGAACCCCTTCTTCATTTACAAGGACCTTGATATTATAATTTCTCAGCTGACCTCTAGAGTTCTCATGGAAGTGTTCTGGTCCATCGTTTTTGTTAATTTGAGGTATCTGTGGAAGGGAGAGAAGGACGTGTGGCTTGCTAGTGGACCATCTTGCTGGCCTCACTCTCCCTTTGCCTTGTACCTTTAGTAAGAGGAAGGAAAACTTTCCTCCTATAGTCACCCTCCAGACTTCTCCAATGTCACTGGCCAAATCTGCCTCATGGACCCCTTTCAACGAATTGCTGCAAGGGAGTGGATTTACCATGGTTTGGCTTATGTTAATCAACATTCCTGAACTGAAGTTGATGAGAGACCTGGCCTCTCCTAAAACCCATCACCATGTGATACTTTATTCATAAGACAAAAGCAGGGTAATGCCTTTCCACTATTGTGTCTATCTTAAGCATTAAATTGTTTGTCTCTTTTAGAGCTGAAGAGATTCCTCTGAAAATTTTGGCCCATAATGGATTGGTTGGAAGGCTGATTGGAAAAGAAGGCAGAAATTTGAAGAAAATTGAACATGAAACAGGGACCAAGATAACAATCTCATCGTAAGCCACCTATTTAGATTAATTGTGTCCAATAATGGAGAATTTGGGTATTTTGATTCATTTTCCTAAAATGGGAATATAATCATAAGTAATGTCATTATTTCCATCAAATACATAGTTACCAATTAGACATCACTAGTAAGATTTGAAATAAGGTGTCACAGATTCTACATTACAGTATGTTGTGAGGATATTCTTATTCTCCACTACCAAAACTTGTTTGTAGTTTTTCTGGACTTTTTTTTTTTTTTTTTTCTTTAAAAAAGGAAATTTCAGCCTGGTGCAGTGGCTCACGCCTGTAATCCTAGCACTCTGGGAGGCTGAGGAGGGTGAATTGCCTGAGCTCACAGGTTCAAGACCAGCGTGAGCCAGAACAAGACCTCCATCTCTAAAAATAGCCGGGCATTATGGCGGACACCTGTAGTCCCAGCTACTTGGGAGGCTGAGGCAAGAGAATTGCTTGAACCCAAGAATTTGAGGTTGCTGTGAGCAATGATGTCACAGCACTCTACCAAGGGCGACAAAGTGAGACTCTGTCTTAAGAAAAAAAAAAAGGAAATTTCAGCTGGGCATGGGGGCTGATGCCTGTGATCCTAACACTTTGGCAGGCTGAGATGGTGAAGGATTGCTTGAGATTAGGAGTTTGAGACTAGCCTGAGCAGCATAGCAAGACCCCATCTCTACAAAATATAAAAAAAAATTAGGGGGCGGCACCTGTGGCTCAAAGGAGTAGGGCGCCGGCCCCATATGCCAGAGGTGGCAGGTTCAAACCCAGCCCTGGCCAAAAACTGCAAAAAAAAAAAAAATTAGGTGTGGTGGCATACACCTGTAGTCCTAGCTACTTAGGAGACTAAAGCATGAGGATCACTTGAGCCCAGGAGTTTGAGGTCACAGTGAGCTAGGTTGATGCCACTGCACTGTAAGACTGGCAAGAGATCAAGACCCTATCAAAAAAAAGGAAATGTCTCTCTTTTTCCCATTGGTCAGTTTACAGGATTTGAGCATATATAACCCTGAAAGAACCATCACTGTGAAAGGCACAGTTGAGGCCTGTGCCAATGCCGAGATAGAGATTATGAAGAAGCTTCGTGAGGCCTTTGAAAATGATATGCTGGCTGTTAACGTAAGTTCCTCATGCTTTCTTCTCTACTGTTTTTCACGTATGTTTTCAGGAAGAGCCGAAGCCTCTCTAAATAAACGATTGTCATTCTGCTAATGAGGAAGTGCCTTAGGGATAGATACGCAGGGTTTGTACTGACTGCTAAGGATTAAGGAATTAAAACAATCAGGAAACCAACTAGCAAATGATAAATATGCTGAAAGCCATTAAAATGATAACCTTGAAGACTGCAAAATGAGAAAATGCTTATGATACAATGTTATTAAGAAAAGGAAGATATAAAAGTTATAACTAGGGTTACAGTCATGTAAAATAAAATGATCAGAATGATTGGAAGGCTGCACACAAAAATAAAAATAGCCCCTATGTAAGGAAAGTGGGATTTTCTACTTTCTAAACTTCTATAATATTGTCATGTTTATTTTGAAATTTTAAAAATACATATTTTAAAATTACTTTTGGGCTGGGCTCTCATAGGTCAGTGGTTAGGGCACCAGCCACATGTACCATGGCTGGTGGGTTCAAACCCAATCCGGCCTGCTAAACAACAGTAAAAAAAAATAGCTGAGCATTGTGGCGGGCGCCTATGGTCCCATCTACTGGGGAGGCTGAGGCAAGAGAACTGCTTGAGGCTAAGAGTTTGAAGTTGCTGTGAGCTATGATAGCACAGCCCTCTACCAAGGGTGTCAAAGTGAGACTCTGTCTCAATAAAAAAATAATAATAAAATTTTAAAATTACTTTTGATTTTTATCCTTTGCTTGCTTGATTTACACTTTTAGATTGCCCAGTAAATGCTGTCAACTATCTGAGCTCTCACTAATACTTCCAGCAAACTGATTTGGGTTTGTTCTTCCTGTTACTGGTACCTAGCTCTCACTTTATAATAAGGAGATACCAGTCTGACATTCAAAAAATTAATATTTAATTACCATCAAAACCCAAGCTCAGCCCAGAAAAGGAACTTCCTTCACTATTTTATTATAATTTTCTAACATTCAGAGAAATACAAAGGATGCTCTGGTAAACCCATATATGCCCATAATCCAGCTTCAGCAGTTACCAGTTTATGGCCTGTGTTGTTTCACTTGAACCCTGTCCACATCCATTTCACATTCCTGGGAAGCAATTCTTGAGGCAATTCTTAGACCTAGTAACATTTCTTAAAGAAGTGAGTGTTGACAAGGAGCTCTGTAGGTTAAACCTCTGTTCTGTCACTGTAGCACTTTCCATACTATCCTTTGCTCAGGTCAGTAATCTGTCCCCCACCTCATGCCAACTCCCAGCTTAGAGCCCACAGCACGTAATAATTAGGAGACATGATGAAAAGAAGGGGAGCTGCAGTCTGCAGCGTGGCCCTCTCGTGTTTAGACATTTGTCTGTAGAGGTATCATCCAATGATCTTCATATCTCCTTGTGGGTTCTTGACATCTCATGAAAAACATCTCTTTCTGTGAACAGCTGGAAAAACTACAAAAGGGTCTGGGTAATCCAAACATCTTCACCTGAACATACCGCTTAGATGCATTCATGTCCGTACCAAATTCATGCAATGATTGGCAAATAACAGAGTTACTGGATCTTATATATCAAATGAGGTAAAGGTGAAGGATCCCAGTTCTATTATTCCAAATATTCTAAAACAGGATGTCCCCCAATCTGCGGCCCCATCGTGGGCTGCCTGCTGATGTTGTGAAGCCATTTTTTGCTTATCTGTGGTGTTGGATAGCACAAAAACTGTGCAGGGACCTTTTCCTACTACATCTTTCCTTAGTGTTTGGGTATTTAATGTGTGGGTCAAGACAACTCTTATTCTTTCAGTGTGTGGCAGAGAAAAAAAAGTTGGACACTCCAGTAAAGAAGACAATTTACTGAATGGCTAGAGCCACAGACAAGGAAATAGAAAATGTTAGAAAACTGCTTCGTGTTCAGGGAGTCAAAGATGGGGGGAGGTTGGACGGGCAGGAATAGGTTACCAAATTCCTCTTCCTCTGAAGGGACTTGTAGTTAAAACCATCCCCAGCCTGTGGGCATACTCATGTAGGAATGTACAGTAAGCAAACAAGTGAGATTACAGAGCTGGCAACTAGGTAAGGAAGACAAAGCTGTGAACAATCCTAACCCTGGATAATAGAATTTACACATGTGGTATCCTAATGAAGGGTCTGAGCTTTCCCTGAATAGGGTGAAGAAAAAACTATTAGTCCAATTTGTTTTAAATATATTCATTCAGTAAATATTTATTGACTACTTACTACCTACCAGGCACTGAGAACACAACACTAAGTAAGACAGCATCTTGCTCTACAAGGAAATTATGGTCTAAAAGGGAAAGAAGCAATTAAACAAGAGATTCAGATACCGTGTAATGTGTGCTGTTTTAAAGAAACAGGCAAGTTAGGAGAGCACGGAATGAGTATTTGAGCTAAGACCTTTGGAGTGAGAGAAAGCTTCCTGCATGAGGGGGCACCTAAGCTGAGGTGAAACCTACAGGTGAGTAGGCCTGAGAAAAGCACTTTCTTACAGGGAAGGCAAGAAGTGTAGGGGCCCAGAGGTGAGAGAGAGCGTGCGGGGGTATTTAGGGAGCAAGATTGGACAGGGTGATGATAGGGGTTAGTTGGAGCAGGCTGGCAAGGTGGCCTCCATCCCTAGGAAGAGCCTCGTTTGCCCTGATAAGATTTAGTCATCCCAAGGGTGGCAGAGAAGCTTTGAAGGTTAGGTTGCAATTGGGCACCCACCCCAATGCAGGGTGTAGAATGGTCCACGGGGCTAGGGCATTGCTTGTTAGGAAACGCTGGTGCCATCCAGACAAGAGACGGAGGTTGACCCAGGAGAGCTGGGCCTCTCTGGTCTCCTCCCCTCATTTTTTTTCTCCATTTCTGTTCCCAGCAACAAGCCAATCTGATCCCAGGGTTGAACCTCAGCGCACTTGGCATCTTTTCAACAGGACTTTCCGTGCTGCCTCCACCATCAGGGCCCCGCGGAGCTCCCCCCGCTGCCCCCTACCACCCCTTCGCTGTAAGTAGCTCAGCAGTCAGAAGTTGCTTTTGTGCTGGGCATCTCCGGGCAGCAGCATCACCGTGCTATGTTGAATCAGAACTGAAGCCTTCATTGAGTACAGATGAATCCAACGTAGGATGAACCCAGCTTTTCTTAAGACTGCTTCCTAAAGAGCAAATTAATATTAACCATCCTCTAAACTTGCTCTTAAAGCATAGTATATGTCATATCTAGGAAAGAAAGAAACTATTAGCAAATTCATAACTAGAAGCCTATTTACTGTGAAAGAGGATTCATTAGCTCAAAAAGAACATTCGTGAGTACTGGTTGTTTAGTAAAATTAGGGTATGGGGTGATTCTTAGGTATATATACAATTCCCACTACAATTCAAATATATGTAATGTTTGTGTCTAAACACTTAAGCACAATGCCTGGTATTTAGTAGGTTCTCAGTAAGTATTTATCGTTTGAATCATACTTCAAAAGAAAAGAGGAAATATGCATTTTATGAGTTTTCTACTAGATGATTTCATTCACAAATATTATTCAAGATAAATACATTGCCAAATTGGGGTTCAGGATACTTGACAGCTTTTTGTAATTCCTTAATTTTCTCTACACATATTGCTATTTGGAAAGCAGATTTTCTTTCCTCCGATGTTGGTAGTGTTTAATGGAGGGAATCAGGTGGCTGAACAATACCTTAGCCATTTCTTTCTTTCAAAAGCTGATTGTGGTGTAGGCAGCATGTTGTATGACTTCCCAGTAGCTTTTTGGGTTGTCTGTAGAGACAGGATAATCCCACTCTGCTGCTCTGCCCAGCAGCTGGCACCCACATGTACACACACATTCTGCAGTCTAGTTTATCTGTATATCTTCTGAGTCATTTCTCAATCTCTCCGTGCCATCTCTTTAGTGATATCCATTTCACCTTAAACTAAAAGAGAGAACCTGACACTGGGCTGTGTGTGCACACGCACATAGTAAAGTGAGCTGAAAGGGTAGCAGAAGGATTATGGCAGCTCTCACAGTTTTGTGGCCACTGCAGGCAGCAAGAAGGCCTTTGAGAGTAGCACAACCCCAAATTTTTGCTGTCAGATTTGAGAATGACAGCTTAGTGCAATTAAATGGCATTGAAGCACACTTCATTTCTTGAGAGAAAGTCTGTGCAGGTTGCCTTTCAAAAGCCAGGCCACCCTCTCAGCATAGGTCACGTATGTGAGTAATGGGGGAAGGGAACAGTAGACCTCTTGTAAAGTTGACTATCTAAAATAGGCGTCAGCATACTATGTAGCCTAAGTGCCAAATTTAGCCCACTACTTAAAAGTTTTATCAGGACACAGGCATGGTCATCACTGACATATTGCCTGTCATTCCTGCTTTCCCACTGTAGCAGCAGGCTAGACAAACGCCGTAGAAACCAAGAGACCATAAGACCCACAAAGCCGAAAATATTTATTATTTCGCCCTTCCACAAGTTTATTGACCCCTGTACTAAAACAAGAGAAGTTTTCCTGTGATAGCAGAATGTTTTTTAAACTTGAAAATAGGTTTTGCCAGTTGAAAAGCTTCCTTTACATCTGAGATTTTTACTGAAACAGAATAACCATTTTACTAAAATATGTAATTCCTGCTCTTTATAAAATAAGGATTGTGTGTGTGTTTGTTTGTTTAGAGACAGTCTGACTCAGTCACCCCAACTAAAGTACAATGGCATCATCATAGCTCACAGCAACCTCAAACTCCTGAGCTCAAGCAATCTTTTTTCCTCAGCCTCCTGAGTGGCTGGGACTATAGTTACATGCCACCATGCCCCACTACTTTTTTCTGTTTTTAGTTGAAAAGGGGTCTCACTCTTACTCAGTACTCAGGCTAGTCTAGAAGTCCTGACCTCAAGCAGTCCTTCTACTTCAGCTTCCCAAAGTGCTAAGATTATAGGTGGAAGCTTGTAACTAACCACAAAGTAGGTGTTTTTTTTTTTTTTACTTTAATTTTTAAACTAAAAGCTATATAATTCTGATCTTGATCCTCAAGGACCAAGATTAGATCAGATTCTAATCCAGAGTCTGCACATGATGACTCGTGCCTGTAATCCTAGCCCTCCAGGAGGCCAAGGTGGGAGGACTACTTAGAGGTCAGGAGTTTCAGATTAGCATGAGCAAGAGTGAGACCCCGACTTTGCAGAAAAGTTAGCCAGACGTGGGTGGCATATGCCTATAGTCCAAGCTACTTGGTAAACTGAGGTAGGAAGATCATTTGCGTCCAAGAGTTTGACATTGCAGTGAGCTATGATGATGGCACTGTACTCTAGTTAGGGTGACAGTAAAATTCTATCTCAAAAAAAAAATTCTGGGGCGGCTCCTATGGCTCAGTTGGTAGGGCGCCGGCCCCATATACCGAGGGTGGCGGGTTCAAACCCGGCCCCGGCCAAACTGCAACCAAAAAATAGCCGGGCGTTGTGGCGGGCGCCTGTAGTCCCAGCTGCTCGGGAGGCTGAGGCAAGAGAATCGCTTAAGCCCAGGAGTTGGAGGTTGTTGTGAGCTGTGTGAGGCCACGGCACTCTACTGAGGGCCATAAAGTGAGACTCTGTCTCTACAAAAAAAAAAAAAAAAAAATTCTAATCTAGCATATAGTTGCCCCAACTCTCTGAGAGACAGTGCCTTTTACAGACATCTCTGTCCTACAGCTACAGAAGTGTGAGTTACAGGGTCAAGGACTGTCCCCAGCGCCACACCTGGAGAGTCCACACTGCAACCCTGCAGGGTTCACTCAAGGTCCCAGGCCTCCTGAGAAGGACAGGGTAGGATGGGGTGGCAGAAATACTCTGAATACCTGTACAATTGTTTTCCTGTCACATGGGCATTCACATTTCAAGAAACTCAGATATTTTTTGGTTGCTTTTATACATCACAAAGCTCTAGTGCTTTTGCTTTTAGCCTCTGAAAGTCAGGGAATCTGTGAACCTTCTCCTAGCTGGCTCACAGACATATGGGTTGGTCTCTGAACTCTGGAATTTTTAATGCATACCTGTATGTATGAAAACTATCATTTGTACTATTTTTCTGGTTACGAAAAACCATTTAGGTATTTTAAGAAGCAAATAATATAGAAAAGGAGAAAGTACAAGTTTTTTCTTAATCTAGAAATAACCAGTGTTTCCATGTATGTGTGTATGTGTGATTTATGTATATGTACATATATATTCCAGATTTTCACTGTAGGAGGAAAACTCTTCTGTATAGATCTTTCCTCTTTTATCTAATTACTTTCTCAGAGTAAATTCTAAGAAATAGAATTACCAACCCAGAGAGTATATGTTTTATATGTTAATAAATACAGGCAGTCTCTGAGTTACAAACATCTATCTAATATGCGACTCTCACTTACAAACAGAGACTATTGCAGGTAATAGGTACATGTACCTCTTCTTCCTTACATACATATTCAACTTACGAACAAACCTCCAGAACCTATCTCATTCCTAACCCAGGGACTGCCTGTACTACATAAATTTCGATCCATAAAAAGATGTACTACTTCCCATTTCCACCAGGAGTAAGTGACAGAGCAGGATTTCCTCATTACTAGTTAATTCCTTTTTTTTTTTTTCTTTTGTGTGTGTGTGTGTGTGTGTTTGTTTTTGAGACAGGGTCTCACTATGTCACCCTTGGTAAAGTGGCGTCACAGCTCACAGCAACCTCAAACTCTTGGGCTTAAGCGATTCTCTTGCCTCAGCCTCCCAAGTAGCTGGGACTACTGGCGTCTGCCACAACGCCCAGCTATTTTTTTGTTGCAGTTGTCATTGTTGTTTGGCTGGCCCAGGCAGAATACGAACCCGTCAGCCTCAGTGCATGTGACTGGTGCCATAACCGCTGTTCTAAAAGCGCCAAGTTTACCAGTTATTTCTTACAATCTAATATTTTAATAGACAAAACTCTGAAACCTTTTGTTATTAAACAACTGAATAATTGGGGTTCATTGGCCTTTTTTTAATCTTTAATAATCTTTCTGTGTGTTTTCCCCATAAGTGAATTGAGAAGCAATATATAGCTTAGGTTCTAGAGCTACCTGCATTTGAATTTCTACACTATTATTTGCTACTTTTTACCCTTGAGCAAGCAACCTAACTTCTTTGGGTCTCAATATCCCTATCTGGAAGATGGGAATAATAATAGTGCTTACATAATGGGGTTATTGTAAGCGTTACTAAGTAAGTTAAAACCTGCACATATTAACTGCTAGGTAATTCTCAGCTGCTATTGTCATCTTTCTTTCATCTTTTTTTTTTTTTTTGTAGCCCAGGGTAGAGTGCTGTGGCATTGTCATAGCTCAGAGCAACCTCAAACTCTTGGGCTTAAGCAGTCCTCCTGTATGAGCCTCCCAAGTTGCTGGAACTAAAGGCACTTGCTACAATACCCAACTAATTTTTCTCTTTTTAATAGTGATGGGGTCTTGCTTTTGCTCAGGCTGGTTTTGAACTCTCAGCCTCAAGAGATCCTCTCTCCTCAGCTTCCCAGAATGTTAGGATTATAGGTGTGAGCCACCTCACCCAGCCTCATCTTTTTCTTAATGATTTATAGTAGCTAATTACACATTAAGGCTGTTAATCAAGTGTCACGTTGTAAAGTTCCACCACCCTGTCATTTCTCTTTGCTTTATTTATGGTGTCCTATGCCATATAATTTAAAATATATACATAGTGAGCAAATTAACTATTATTTGAAGTAAAACGTTAAAGCTTTCCTTTAGCCTTTCTTCTTTTACCCAAATTTCACCCAATAACCACTCCCAGAAGTATAACACTGTTATGTTTACACATTTAAAAAAATTTTTTCTGGGTGGCACCTGTGGCTCATTGAGTAGGGCACCGGCCCCATATGCTGAAGGTGGCAGGTTCGAACCCAGCCCCAGCCAAGCTGCAACAAAAAATAGCCGGGTGGTGTGGTGGGAGCCTATAGTCCCAGCTACTCGGGAGGCTGAGGCCAGAGAATCGTCTACGCCCAAGAGCTGTGTTGCCACGGTACTCTACTGAGGGCGACAAAGTGAGACTCTGTCTCAAAAAAAATGAAATAAAAATATTTTCCCAGCATATATATAATCATATTCAATACACATGGAATCATTTCAGACATAGTGAATTACAATGGGCATATTTTTTGTGGGCATCTTTCCATAACTAGCCTTAGTTTTCTTTACTGGTATATGTGGTATAATAATCCATTGTATGAATTTACCATAATTTTTCTAACCAACATACTGTTTTTAGACATTTGGGTTGATTCCAGGTTTTCCCTATTACAAACAGTGTCAAAAATGCATACCTTGTACAGTCATACCCCGAAGATATTGCATGCTCAGTTCTAGACCACTGCAATGAAGTGAATGTGGCAATAAAGCAAGTCACACAAATTTTGTTTCCTAGTGCAATATAAGAGGCAAAAGGATTACTTGGACTCAAGAATTTGAGGTTGCTATGACCTGTGATGCCATGGCCTTCTACCTTGGGTGTTAGAGTAAGACTCTGTCTTGGGGAGGAGGATTGTTTTTACTATACTGTACCCTATTAAGTACATAATAGCATTATGTCTTTAAAAACATGCTCACATCTTAATTTTAAAATCTTGCTAAAAAGGCCAGGTATGATGGCTCACAACTGTAATCCGAGTACTTTGGAGACCAAGGTGGGAGGATTGCTTGAGGACAGGAGTTCAGGACCAGCCAGAGCAACATAGTGTGACCCCTTGTCTATAAAGAAAAGAAAAAGAACAATCAACTGGGCATGGTGCCATATGCCTATAGTCCCAGCTACTTGGGAGGCTGAGGGAGGAGGATTGCTTGAGCCCAGAAGTTTAAAGTTGCAGTGAGTTACAATGATGCCACCGCACTCCAGCCCAGGCAACAGAGTGAGACTTTGTCTCAAAAAAATGTGACACAAAGTGAGCATATACTGTTGGAAAAATGGCACCAATAGACTTGCTCAACACAGAGTTGCCACAAACCTTCAGTTTATTAAAACAACGCAGTATCTACCAAGTGCAATAAGATGGACTGCAGTAAAATGAGATACACCTATGTATAAGTCTCTGCACAAGTATGGGAGTGTATCTGAAAGTAAATTCTCTCAGACTGGAACTATTGTGTCGAAAGGTATATGCAGGCTCGGC
Organism: Nycticebus coucang; assembly: GCF_027406575.1. Lineage (NCBI taxonomy): Eukaryota > Metazoa > Chordata > Mammalia > Primates > Lorisidae > Nycticebus > Nycticebus coucang. Next base: position 88,352,241 of record NC_069795.1, read on the forward strand.
GCCCATAGCAGAGTGGTTACGGCACCAGCCACATACACTGAAGCTGGCGGGTTCAAACCCAGCCCAGGACAGCTGAACAACAATGACAACTGCAACAAAAAATAGCCAGGCATTGTGGCGGGTGCCTGTAGTCCCAGCTACGTGGGAGGCTGAGGCAAGAGAATCGCTTAAGCCCAGGAGTTTGAAGTTGCTGTGAGCTGTGATGCCATAGCACTCTACCAAGGGTGATATAGTGAGACTTTGTCTCCAAGGAAAAAAAAGGTATATGCATTTTAAATATTCAGAGATTTCCCTTCAACAGAGTTCATGTAGTAAATTTAAGAATTAAGGTAGTTCTGTCAGTAATGATTTCCTTTACAGGTTTCTAAACTTAGATGTCATGAAAGGACAAAAACCTATTCCCTTTCAAGACTGTAAAAAATATCCTCCCATGTTTTCTTATACTAATGTTTAGTTGTTGGACTTGGGAGCTTTTTTATAAACATACACATATAAATCATAGGGCTTGGCACGGTGGCTCACAATTACAATGCTAGTGCTCTGAGAGGCCGAGTTAGGTGGATTGCTTGAGCTCAGGACTTCAAAACCAGCCTAAGCAAGAGCGAGACCCCATCTCTACTAAAAATAGAAAAAATAGCCAGGTATTGTGATAGGCACCTATAGTCTCAGCTACTTGGGAGACTGAGGCAAGAGGATCACTTGAGCCCGGAAGTTTGAGGTAGGTATGACTTACAACACCACAGCACTCAACCCCAGGGGGACAGAGTAAGAACGTATCTCAAAAAAGGGGAGGGGGGTTTATCTTGACTTATACTTTGAGATAGAGATCCAACTGTATTTTTTTCTAAATAGATAGGCAATTTCCACTAAATCATTTATTTATTGAGTAATTCATCATCGTATCATACAAGCCGAAGTGCCAGATTTGTCCTACACTAAATTCTCCCTCAGTCGTGCCCTTTATCTCTTTGTATAGACAATTACTACAGCAATTACTACAAGCAAATTGCTATACTTTTATATGATCTTTGATAATTTAAACAGCAAGGTTAAAAGAAAAAATTGAAAAGAAGGCCACCTTTTAAACTTATGCTTTGGAAAAATTAAAGAATAGGTAAGAATTTTCTATTCCTTGAATATTTGGTGAAGCCCATTCATAAACCATCTGAATCTACCATCTTTTGTTTGGAGAAAGATCATTATAACCTTTTAAATTTGGTTTTGTTAATTTATACTTTCCTAAAAATCTATTTCATATCTCTCTCCCCCTCACTATATATATATAGGTTTATAGTTGTACAAAACAGACGGTTGGCTTTGAATCTCCAAATTTATGGTTGTATCTCTCTTTTAATTTCTAACATTCTCTATTTGTGTTTTCTTTTTTCTTAATAAGATTTGCTAGAGGGTGGCGGCTGTGGCTCAAAGGAGTAGGGTGTCAGCCCCATATACCGGAGGTGGCAGGTTCAAACCCGGACCCTGCCAAAAACTGCAAAAAATAAAATAAAATAAGATTTGCTAGAAATGTCTTTACTTCTTCTTTTTTTTTTTTTTTTTAAAATCATAACTGTGTACATTAATGCGATCATGGGGCACCATACACTGGTTTTATAGACCATTTGACACATTTTCATCACTCTGGTTAACATAGCCTTCTTGGCATTTTCTTAGTTATTGTGTTAAGACATTTATATTCTACATTTGCTAAGTTTCATATATACCCTTGTAAGATGCACCACAGGTGTAATCCCACCTATCTCCCTCCCTCTGCCCATCTCCCCCCTCCCTCCCCTCCCTTTCTCCCTTCCCCCTATTCTTAGGTTATAACTGGTTATAGCTTTCATGTGAAAGCCATAAATTAGTTTCATAGTAGGGCTGAGTACATTGGATGCTTTTTCTTCCATTCTTGAGACACTTTACTAAGATATGTTCCAGCTCCATCCATGTAAACATGAAAGTGGTAAAGTCTCCATCTTTCTTTAAGGTGCATAATATTCCATGGTGTACATATACCACAATTTATTAATCCATTTGTGGATCAATGGGCACTTGGGTTTTTTCCATGACTTAGCAATTATGAATTGGGCTGCAATAAACATTCTGATACAAATATCTTTGTTATAATGTGATTTTTGGTCTTCTGGGTATATACCTAGTAGAGGAATTGTAGGATCAAATGGCAGGTCTATTTGTAGATCTCTAAGTGTTCTCCGAACATCTTTCCAAAAGTAATGTATTAATTTGCGTTCCCACCAGCAGTATAGAAGTGTTCCTTTTCTCCACATCCACGCCAACATCTCTGGTCTTGGGATTTTCTGATATGGGCTAATCTTACTGGAGTTAGATGATATCTCAAAGTAGTTTTGATTTGCATTTCTCTGAAGATTAAAGATGATAAGCATTTTTTCATATGTCTGTAGGCCATGCGCCTGTCTTCTTCAGTGAAGTTTCTCTTCAAGTCCCTTGCCCAGCCTGCGATGGGATCACTTGTTCTTTTCTTGCTTATACGTTTGAGTTCTCTGTGGAGTCCGGTTATTAAACCTTTGTCAGAGACATAACCTGCAAATATCTTCTCCCATTCTGAGGGCTGTTTGCTTGCTTTACTTACTGTATTCTTGGCTGTGCAGAAGCTTTTTAGTTTGATCAGGTCCCAGTAGTGTATTTTTGAAGTTGCTTCAATTGCCCGGGGAGTCCTCCTCATAAAATACTCACCCAGACCGATTTCTTCAAGGGTTTTCCCTGCACTCTCTTCTAGTATTTTTATAGTTTCATGTCTTAAGTTTAAATCTTTTATCCACTGAGAGTCTATCTTAGTTAATGGTGGGTCCAGTTTCAGTCTTCTACAGGTTGCCAGCCAGTTCACCCAGCATCATTTGTTAAATAGGGAATCTTTTCCCCACTGAATGTTTTTAATTGGCTTGTCAAAGATCAAATAACGGTAAGTAGCTGGATTCATCTCTTGGTTCTCTATTCTGTTCCAGATATCTACTTCTCTATTTTTGTGCCAGTACCATGCTGTTTTGATCACTATTGATTTATAGTATAGTCTGAGGTCTGGTAGCATGATTCCTCCTGCTTTGTTTTTATTTCTGAGTAATGTCTTGGCTATTCGAGGTTTTTTCTGATTCCATATAAAACGAAGTATTATTTTTTCAAGATCTTTAAAGTATGACAGTTTAGCTTTAATAGGGATTGCATTAAAATTGTATATTGCTTTAGGTAGTATGGACATTTAAACAATGTTGATTCTTCCCAGCCATGAGCATGGTATGTTTTTCCATTTTTTAACATCTTCAGCTATTTCTTTTCTTAGAGTTTCATAGTTCTCTTTATAGAGATCTTTCACGTCCTTTGTTAGATAAACTCCCAAATATTTCATCTTCTTTGGCACTACTGTGAATGGAATAGAGTCCTTAACTGTTTTTTCAGCTTGACTATTGTTGGTATATGTTTTTTCAGCTTGACTATTGTTGGTATATATAAAGGCTACCAATTTATGAATGTTGATTTTGTAACCTAAGACACTGCTGTATTCCTTGATCACTTCTAAGAGTTTTGTAGTAGTTTTTTCCAGATAGACAATCATATCATCTGCGAAGAGCGAAAGTTTGATCTCTTCTGAACCTATATGGATACCCTTGATCGCCTTTTCTTCCCTAATTGCGGTGGCTAAAACTTCCATTACAATGTTAAAGAGCAGGGGAGACAATGGGCTGCCTTGTCTGGTTCCTGATCTAAGTGGAAATGATTTCAATTTAACTCCATTCAATACGATATTGGCTGTGGGTTTGCTATAGATGGCCTCTATCAGTTTAAGAAATGTCCCTTCTATACCAATTATCTTAAGTGTTCTGATTATGAAGGGATGCTGTATATTATCAAAAGCTTTTTCTGCATCAATTGAGAATCACATGGTCTTCATTTTTTAATTTGTTTATGTGCTGAATTATACTTATAGATTTACATATATTGAACCAGCCTTGAGACCCTGGGATAAAACCGACTTGGTCATGATGTATAATTTGTTTGATGTGTTGCTGGATTCTGTTTGTCAGGATCTTGTTGAATATTTTTGCATCTATAACTTTCTTTTCTTGGGTCTTTTCCTGGTTTGGGGATCAGGGTGATGTTTGCTTCACCGAATGTGTTGGGTAGTCTTCCTTCTTTTTCTACATTTTGGAACAGGTTGAGTAATATAGGTACTAATTCCTCTTTAAAGGTTTGGTAGAATTCTGACGTGAAGCCATCTGGTCCCGGGCTTTTCTTTTTAGGGAGGTTTTGTATGGTTGATGCTATTTCAGAACTTGATATGGGCCTGTTCAGCATTTCCATTTGATTCTGGCTAAGTCTTCGAAGGTGACGTGCTTCCAAGTATTGGTCAGTTTCCTTCAGATTTTCGTATTTCTGAGAATAAAGTTTCTTGTAATATTCATTAAGGATTTTTTGAATTTCTGAGGAGTCTGTTGTTATTTCGTCTTTGTCGTTTCTAACTGATGAGATTAGAGATTTTACTCTTTTTTTTTTCCTGGTTAGGTTAGCCAAAGGTTTCTCTATTTTATTGACCTTTTCAAAATACCAACTTTTTGATTTATTGATCTGTTGAATAATTCTTTTCTTTTCAATTTCATTTAATTCTCCTCTAATTTTGGTTATTTCTTTTCTTCTACTGGGTTTGGGGTTGGAATGTTCTTCCTTTTCCAGTTGCTTGAGATGTCCCATTAAGTTGTTAACTTCCGCTCTTTCCATTCTCTTGAGGAAGGCTTGCAGTGCTATGAATTTCCCTCTTAGGACTGCCTTTGCAGTATCCCAGAGGTTCTGATAATTCGTGTCTTCATTGTCATTTTGTTCCAAAAATTTGGCAGTTTCCTTATTAATCTCATCTCTGACCCAGCTATCATTCAGCATAAGGTTATTTAACTTCCCTTTTTTTGTATGAGTATGCAGATTCCTGTTGTTACTGAGTTCAACTTTTATTCTATGGTGGTCCAAGAAGATGCAAGATGTAATTTCTATTCCTTTAAATTTACTGAGGTTAGACTTGTGACCTAAGATGTGATCGATTTTGGGGTATGTTCCGTGGGCTTATGAGAAGTATGTGTATTCAGCTTTGTTGGGATGAAATGTTCTGTAGATGTCTGCTAAATCCAAATGTTGGATGGTTAGGTTTAAATCTAAAATTTCTTCGTTCAGCTACTTGTTGGAGGATCAATCCAACACTGCCAAAGGAGTATTGAAATCTCCAACTATTACGGAGCTGGAGGAAATCAAGTCGCTCATGTCTGTTAGAGTTTCTCTTATAAATTGAGGTGCATTCTGGTTGGGTGCATAGATTTTAATAATTGAAATCTCATCATATTGAGTATTACCCTTAACAAATATGAAGTGACCATTCTTATCCTTCCTTACATTTGTTGGTTTAAAGCCTACTGTATCTGCAGATAGAATTGCAACACCTGCTTTTTTCTGATTACCATTTGCCTGAAATATGGATGACCATCCTTTCACCCTGAGTCTATTTTTGTCTTTTAAGGTAAGATGTGACTCTTGTATGCAGCAAATATCTGGCCAGAGTTTTTGTATCCAGTCAGCTAACCTGTGCCTCTTTAGAGGACAGTTTAAGCCGTTCACATTAATGGAGAATATTGATAAGTCTGGTGAAATTTTGGGTCCTATCGAGTTTTTCGAAAGTCCAGCGGACATTTTTAATCCTTTCGCCATTGTGGAAGTTGGAGTTTGATCAAAAATTTCTGAGTTAGTTTACTTTTGTGGTAGAGGATTGGGCTGGTCATTATGGAGGATAGGTCTAAGAATGTCCTGAAGAGCTGGTTTGGTTATGGCAAATTTCTTCAACATATGAATGTCATTGAAGTATTTAATTTCTCCATCATAAATGAAACTCAGTTTAGCTGGATACAGGATCCGGGGTTGAAAGTTATTTTGCTTTAGGAGATTAAAAGTCGATGACCACCCTTTTCTGTCTTGAAAAGTTTCAGCAGAAAGATCTGCAGTCATTCTAATATTCCTCCCTTTGTAAGTAATGGATTTCTTACATCTGGCTGCTTTCAGAATTTTCTCCTTCATATTAACTTTAGTGAAGTTAATTATGATATGCCTGGGGGATGTCTTATTGGAACTGAGTCATGCTGGGACTGAGTCAAACTGTCTGCTATCTGAATTTCAGAATCGCTTGGCATGTCTGGAAAACTCTATTTCATAATTTCATGGAGAAGGGCCTCTGTGCCTTGTGAGGCCACTACAGCACTTTCAGGGGTTCCAATGAGGCAGATATTAGCCTTCTTTGAATTATCCCAGAGCTCTCTGAGAGAATGATCCATTTTTGCTCTCCATTTCTCTTCCTCTTTGAGAGTTGGGGAGCATTCAAAGGCTTTGTCTTCAATGTCAGAAATCCTTTCTTCTGCTTGCTCCACTCTGTTACTGAGGGATTCTACTGTATTTTTCAGATCTTTGAGGGCTGCAAATTCTTGCTTCAGTGCATCAAAATCTTTGGTGGTTTTGTCTTTAAATTCATTAAATTCTTGAGACAACTTTTGAATTTCTCCTCGAATTTCTAATTCCGACTTTTGAATTGCTGCTCGAATTTATAATTCCAAATTTTCCTCCATTTTATTAATCTTGTTTGCAATCCAAATTCTGAATTCGATTTCTGACATCTCGGCCAGCTGTTTATGAATGGGATCTTCAGTTTTATCTGCCATATCTTTCCTTGAGGGGGTTGATCTATTCTGGTTATTCATGTTACCAGAGTTTTTCCACTGATTCCACCCCATGATTGTTTTACACCGTTTGATTTTTCCCCTGGAGCTTTGTCAAGGACCCGTACAGTGCTATGGCCTTAGAAACTGGGGACCTGTTTGGTGTGGTGGGGCTAAGTGGTTCTGTCTTGTTTTCAGCTGGTCTCTGTTCGACCCTAGTGAAACAGTTAGTCTGGGTTGAAGTCTCAGCTCTGGAGAAATACCAGCAATTAAGTCACCCCGCCCCCCACAGGCAACAATTAGAAAAGGAAAATCAAACCTTCCTCCAACTATACACCCAGGGCACCACCTGAATAGTCCTCAGGCGATTGGCTCAGTTCAAAAGGTCCAAATCATTTGTCTCAGTCAGCACCTGTCTCAGGTGGGAGAGTTTAAAAGGTCTCTGGCAACTGGATTGCAGGGGTCTGGTGACTACTCATATATGGCTTGCTCCAGTGCTTTGTGGAGTCAGGAGGACCCACCTAGCAAATAGACCAGTCTGGGAAGGTTGATGCCTCCTTCCCCAACTTGCACCTCTGTCACACCCAATCACTGATAGTCCCGCAGGGCTTTGATCCAGTTGCCTTTAGTGAACAGATACTCCAGGGGTTTACACCTGCCTGAATCACAAAGAAATCTATTTCTGCTCAGCCAGGCTACTGTGCTCTGCCTCTATATAGCTGGGGAGGTGAGGCCTGACAACCTCGGGTGCTTGATGGAGCCTGGGGAGTGTTCACTCAGTTCCAGCCCCGCCCCTGATTGATGTTACCAACAGAACAGAACGGAACAACTTTGTGGGAATTTGTTTCTGTCCCTGCTAAATTCCCCTGCAGAAGAGACAAGCTATTTTGAGTTCCGAGAGCCTGTACCTCAGACACTGTCTTTGCTCCTGCAGGTTTGTATTTGGTTACCTGTCAGTTCTAGCCTCCTGTCTTCCTTTGTCTATAGGCTGACGATCCCCTGAGGGCCGGGTGCGCCTTAGGCTCAGTAAAGCAGTCCTTTGGGTTATCCCCACCCTGGGAACTTCCCAGCTCTGAACGTGCGTTTCTAGTCCCCACACTCCACCCAGGTGGGTACCGCCTCAGGCAAAGCCTTTACTCACAGGGCCTGCGTTTCAATCCCAGATCTGTTGCGTGGTGGTTGCCACCTGAGTAGATGCCCGGCCTCTTCTGGTTGCCCAGGGAGACGGGGGGTGGGGGGGGTGTGGCTTCAGAATATCCGGAGTGAGCCCTATTGTTGCCAAAGACAGCTGCTGCTCTGCGCCTCGGGGCACTGCCACTCCCATGTGGTTCCCTCTCAGCCAGCCGTCCTCTCCTCACTCCTGTGCCCCAGAGTCAGCACTGACCAGCTGCAGTTTAGGCCCTATCCTCACCCCTCGAGAAATCACCCAAGAATCTGGACTCCTGGGGGACAGGCCTCCAGACCTCTGAGTGAGAGTAGAGGGGAGTGCTGGGAGCTCAGAGTTGCTGGTAGAGAATATATACACTTTTATACAGTTTTATGCCTGGCAAGAGAACACCATGGCACCCTAGTAGGGGAGGTAGGTCCAGTTTTTAGAGGGTCTCTCCTGTGGAGTGTAGTGGGAGGACCTTTGAACTCTGCTCATTTGTTTGTGGGACACTCCGAGCCATTCTCGTGGGGGAGGGGACTCCCGTCTGCTTGATGATGGATTTTGTACCTTTTGTTTGTATGGGGTCGCAGCTCACCTCAGCGGGGTTGATGTGCGTTCTTCAACCTTCTCTCTTGGTGCAGCTCTAATCCACCAGGTTACTTGCTAAATTTCTGTACTTTAACTCTCCTTCTGGCCGGGAGCCTCTGTGGAAAGCTGGCTTCAGTCAGCCATCTTGTCTCCGCCCATTACTTCTTAAAATTTATAAGTAGTTATGGGTTTCCTTTTATTATCTTGCAATAGTTTCCTTCATTCTTTTGTACTCAGCTAATGTGACATTTATGATTTTTGTGGCTTTGCTCAACACATGATTAATTTAGGAGAATGATGGGCATTTGGAAGAGTATAACTCTCTGATGGCCTCAAAGTTGCTTTAACAGCTGTGAAATCAAGCTTTTAACTGGTGACTTATTTTCTATATAATTACTTTCACTTATATGACATTACATTTTGAGGATAGTTTACTATTCTTTGATTATGGGTTTGTCAAATTCTTTATTTCTAACAGATTCTTAAATGTGCTTTGATCATATAGTAGAAATAATCTGAAATTTTGGTCCAAATTTTTTTTTTTTTTTTTTTTTTGTAGCCCTCGGTAGAGTGCTGTGGCATCACACAGCTCACAGCAACCTCCAACTCCTGGGCTTCAGCGATTCTCTTGCCTCAGCCTCCCGAGTAGCTGGGACTAACTACAGGCGCCCGCCACAATGCCTGGCTATTTTTTGTTGTTGTTGTTGCAGTTCACCCGGGGCCGGGTTTGAACCCACCACCCTCGGTACATGGGGCCCACGCCCCACCGACTGAGCCACAGGCACCGCCCTTGGTCCAAATTATTAAGCTTTTCTTTCTTAAATACCCAGTCTCATAATCCATAGTTATGTAGAATGAACTAAACTTTTTTTTTTTTTTTGTAGAGACAGTCTCACTTTATGGCCCTTGGTAGAGTGCCATGGCATCACACAGCTCACAGCAACCTCCAACTCCTGGGCTTAAGCGATTCTTTTGCCTCAGCCTCCCGAGTAGCTGGGACTACAGGCGCCCGCCACAACGCCCAGCTATTTTTTGGTCGCAGTTCAGCCGAGGCTGGGTTTGAACCCGCCACCCTCGGTATACGGGTCCGGCGCCTTACTGACTGAGCCACAGGCGCCACCCAGAATGAACTAAACTTTTATTGGCTTTTTCCTTACCACAGATTATCTTGTGTTTTATATTATGTCTTTCGTGTTTGAGTTATTTATTTGTGTTTTTTGTTGTTGCTACTGTTATTTAGCTGGAATATTTCCTCAGACAACTTCTTTAGGAAGTAGTGCTGAGTAGTATAATTTCTTTTTTTTTTTTGCAGTTCTTGGCCAGGGGTGGGTTTGAACCCACCACCTTTAGCATATGGGACTGGCGCCCTACACTTTTGAGCCACAGGCACCACCCTGAGTAGTATAATTTCTAAGGCTTTCTATATCTGATAGGCCTTCTTCCCTTATGTGTGAATGGAAGTTCAGCTGGGTATCTAGAAATTTAGGGTCATGGTGCCTTTAGAACTCCAAAAACATTACTTCTAGCATGTAAGTTTTTCTAATAAATGTGTTACCAGCTTAATTCTCTTTTTTGTCGGTAACTTTTCTTCTTCTGTCTGTAAGTTTTTTTTCCTTTACCGTTGGAATTCAGGAATCTGAATCTAAGCGTTTAATCTGAAAAGTAAAGTTTTGGTTTTTTTTTTTGACTCAGGAAAATCTTTTTCTTCTAAAATTTCAGTTTTAATTCTTCTCCATTCACTTCATTTTCTCCTTCTGGAGTCCTACTTTGTGGATAGGAAATCTTACTTTTCTCCTTTTTCTAATTCCATCTCTCGTCCTTTGGTCTTACCCAAGTTAATCTAATACATCGGTAGGCTTTTTAGCAACGTCCATTCTGCTGTGTATAGCCCTCTGTTGAGTTTTTAATTAACTAATAGTATTTTTAATTTCTAAGATGACCCTAATTCTCTGATTGGCCTTTTGTTATAGTAGTCTTCTGAGGTTTTAGCAAAGTGCTCTCCTCTTAAATCTCGCTAGGAAATCAAATCAGAATTTTTTTTTTTTGAGACAGAGTCTTACTCTGTCACCCTGGGTAAAGTGCCATGGCGTTACAGCTCACAGCAACCTCAAACTCTTAGGCTTAAGCAATTCTCTTGCCTCAGCCTCCCAAGTAGCTATTTTTTGTTGCCAGTTGGTGTTTTAGCAGACCCGGGCTGGGTTTAAACCTGCCAGCTCCAAAGTATATGGCTGGCTCCCTGTTCACTGAGCTACAGGCTCTGAACCCAAATCAGAATTTTTTGAAGAGCTCTCCCTTCTTTCCTGGATTAACTCACTGAGGTCATTTGCTCGCCTTGCCCACTCTTGCTCTCCTCATTCATGCCGCTCGTTTTTATATATGTCTAATGAATTGTAGTTGTTGGGCAGCGCCTATGGCTCAGTGACTAGGGCACTAGCCCCATATGCCAAGGGTGGCGGGTTCAAACCCAGCCTGGCCAAACTACAACAACAACAAAAAAATAGCCGGTCATTGTGGTGGGCACCTGTAGTCCCAGCTACTAGGAAGGATGCTGAGGCAAGAGAATCGCCTACCAGGGGTCCTCAAACTACGGTCCGCGGGCCACATGAGGCTGTATGATTGTATTTGTTCCCGTTTTGTTTTTTTACTTCAAAATAAGGTATGTGCAGTGTGCATAGGAATTTTTTTTTTTTTTTTTTTTTTGTGGTTTTTGGCCGGGGCTGAGTTTGAACCCACCACCTCCGGCATATGGGACTGGCGCCCTACTCCTTGAGCCACAGGCACCGCCCGTGCATAGGAATTTGTTCATAGTTTTTTTTTTTTTTTTTAAACTATAGTCCGGCCCTCCAACGGTCTGAGGGACAGTGAACTGGCCCCCTGTTTTAAAAGTTTGAGGACCTCTGGAGCCCATGAGCTGGAGGTTTCTGTGAGCTGTGATGCCACGCACTCTACCAACAGCGACTAAATGAGGCTGTCTCTGAAAAAGAAATTAAATAATAAAAGAATTGTAATTGTTCGTTTATATATTCAAATAAACTCAGCAGGAGGCATATTAGAGTCCTTAGGGCAGTGGTGTCAGGTCGCGACCCACAGGAACTGTATTAAAGGGTCGCAGCATTAGGAAGGTCGAGAACCACTGCCTTAGGGGAACTTTTTCACAGCTTTCCCATAGTGTGGTTCCCAGACCCCACCTGAACGAGTAAATTCAGAATGGTCAGGGTGAGCATAGTAGGCCACAGAGTGAAACACAGAGATCTGTGTTGGTATCCTGGCTCTGCCACTTGCTGGCTTCCCCGTTTCTAGCTCCATTCAGCTTCCAAGGTTGTCCTATGAAAACATGCTAGATGGATACACAGCTGCCTTGTGGGGAGGCACTTGTACAAGCTAGGGGTGGAACAATGTGCATGCTGAGTCTTGGATGGCCGTGTCCATTACACTGACCTCTGTAAGTCCTTGCCTCTTCTCCAGGCTATGTCTCTGGTCCCCAGAGGGAGCACTGCCCATCTGTGCAGCCTGGTCACTCTGTCCTCCCACTAAAGCTACTCGAGTGTCTGAACACAATTCCTATGCCTGGTTCTTACCCTCCACTACCCCTTTCCCACCCTGCCCTCTCCCCACACCCTTTGATTTCTTCTTCAGACTATCACCTAAATACACATCACATGGTTACACAGAATAGCTTAGACTCTGCAATTCTCCCAGAAAAAGCAGGCCCAGCTGTTGATAACTCCCTTTTTAGTTTTCACAAGTGTGTTTTATATATACTCCTCCACACACCCCCATCTCCTGCAGGGTCAGACTTAGAGGGAAAGCAGACACCAGTGTCCCTATAACTGAGAATTTAAGATGAACCTATGGATAATACTGACCTCCTGCCAACAGAGGGCTGATGGCCCTTCACCACAGAGGGCCCATGGAGCATCTTCACCATGACACCTCCCTTCCCCCTCCCCATTGTCAAAATTTTTTTGAAACACTAAAAAGCAAAGTGGTTTCAGCTTCATGAAAAGTCCTCAGCCAGGACTTTTGAACTGGCACAGTGAGCCCAACAGCCACATTGTGCCCAGGGGCCTTGGACCAGATGTCAGATGACTATAACCTGCTTTCCCATTAAAGACGATATCCCTTCAAGTCATCATCAGGTTCCTTTGTATGATCATTACATTGATAAATATGCAAGTTTTACTGATTTATTTATTTTTCTATGTCAGTCTCGGTAGAGTGCCATGGCACCACAGCTAAACAGCAACTTCAAACTCTTGGGTTTAGGTGATTCTCTTGCCTCAGCCTCCCAAGTAGTTGGGACTACAGGAGCCCGCCACAATGCCTGGCTATTTTTTGGTTGTAGTTGTCATTGTTGTTTTGGCAAGCCCTGGTAGGTTTGAACCCACCAGCCCTAGTGCCTGTAGCCAGTGTCCTAACCACTGAACTAAAGACACCGAGCCGGTAACTATGCAAGTTTTGAAAGCCCCTTCCGTTTTGAGGCTGTAGTTGCCACCTAAGCTGGGGATGGGGATGGAAAAGAGAAAGTATGCTCTGATAAGACACATTCCATTGTAAATAAATAATCATTTAGCATACATTAGTCTAGCCCATGCAAAGCCTGGTGATCTTCTTTAATTCCTATGACCCTGTTGAATACCACATTGCACCCTTCAGGGGCATCACTGTACTTAGGATCAAATCCATGTCCAAGCTTGGCCCATGAGGCCCCTTGTGCTCCTGTGTCAGCTGCCTGCTGTGCCCCCTTGTTGGCTTTCACTATACTGGCCTCCTTTCTGTTTGTCAAATAGACCAACCCCTTTTTCCACCTCTGGGCCTCCAGGAACCCTGCTTGGAGTATCCCCTCCCAGTACCTTGTATGTCGCTCCAGCTCCTCTTCCACTGCAGGAGCCTTCCCAGACCACTGGTCTCCACAGCTGTCCTCTTCTCATCTTGCTTGTCATCTTTCATAACACTTCTCTGAAGTTGTGTCTTTGTTCTGCCCCCTGAGTAGAACACAAGTTCATGGTGGCAGTGACCTTTTCTGTTTCAGTAACTGTGTTCTCAGCTCCAGGCACAGTGCCTCCCACATAGTAGGTACTCAGGTACTTTTTGAATGAATGAACTATTGAATGAACTGTCACAACAGCACTGTAGGAGCCAGGTATTATTTGAGTCTTTTTCTGGATGAGGCTCAAAAAGGGTAAATAAACTGTTGTAACCTATAGAGCTCTAGTGATTCAGACTCAAGTCTTCTGACTCTAAACACCAACTTTTGTACACAAAGGCTTACAGCAGAGCCTTAGCTAGAAACTAGCTCCTGATTACAAGTTCAAGATTCTTTCCCTATGACAAATTTCCAGCTGTGACTCATGAATAAAAAGGAAATTTATCCTTTTTATCCTTTTACAGCTAATTAAAAAATCTCTCCCTTATCCCAACTGGTAAGTCTAAATTTGACAGTGTTTACATTAGGAGTATTTGAACCCAGAATAGGAGTCATTCTGTGGCTTGTCTATTTTTGGTCTCACATGAGTTTTGTAAGGAAAAGGAAAATCACAATTTAAAAGAATTATGTCTGCTGTGAGTGCTGGAGGAATGGCTCTCCGAGAGAGAGGAGGGCAGAATCTCCCTTTCCCCAGGGTGGAGCTTTCTCTGAGCAGGAAAAATTGCAGGAATTCTCCTCCTACTATCCATGGCCCAGGACAGGGATCTGAATGGTCTGGAGCTGATGTTCTTTCCATGGAGTCCTCAAGAAAGGCAGGGCCAAGAGGAACAAACCTCTTCTTCACCCACCTTGCTTCAGAACTGTAGGTTGCAAGACTTCTGGTCTCACAGCACCAACTTGTGGACATAAGGCGTCACTGCATGCAGCCTCTTTCCAAGTCAAAGCCAGGCTTGCCCTGGAGCCATGATTCCCCTGGATAAGCAGAGCTCTGTCCGTGCAGGGGCACCTGGTACCTAGAGCACCCCTGGACAGTTCCTCACCATGTTCTAATCTCTGATTTCTCTCTGCAAGCTCAGAAAGGGAACAGTTTCATTTTTTCCCTAATGAGTCGTAAAGTGAAGTCCTAATGTGCAGCTGAGTCCAATTGGAGATTGAGGAGACAGAAGATATGCATGTCACTGAGATGTGCTCGGAGGCCCTCAAGTGAAAACTAGATCTTCTAACTGCATGACTGACCACTGTTGGGACCGTCTTCCTGAGGTGCAGTCTTGCAGGGCAGGCCTGCAATGGATGGGTACTGTGGCACCCTTCTTTGACAAGTTATGACGGTGTTTACTTGACCTCTTATAAAGCACATTTAAACCTAGGCTTTTCCAGCTCTGGGCAACATCCTATCCACGTGTAAAGTCAGCCACATTCCTATCTTACAGGACCAACATAAAGAATGAAAGAGTTTACAACTAGATCTAAAGTATCTGAGATAGTACCTAGTACACAGAAGGTATTCAGTGAAAAGCAACTACTTTTTAAATTTTGATTTTCTAATAGTTTTTTTGTATCCACATCTGCCCTCCTATTCCTTGTTTCCCCTTCTCCACACTCACATTCAGAAACTGATTCATTGTCTTTCTCTCACCACTCAAGTCTATTTTTAATATTTCTCCATTCCCCATCTCTCGATTCCTTCTGAAATTCCCTGAACTTTCTCCCCAGGAGCAGACTTTCTTGTTCTGAATAACTCCTGGGTATTATCCTAGCATTCTCTATTCCTTTTAATTTATGACTCCTAATTCTCCAGAAAACAGAAGCCCCTGGCTCTGCCTCTGTATCTGAGGACAGGTTAAAAGAGTGTATGCGGGGGGGGGGGGGTCTGCACACAGGGCACTACGCCCATGGTAACCTCCTAGGAAGCCACAGGCATGGCTCAACGCAGAGACAGATAAACAGCAACCTAGAGAGCCACTGCAGCAAGCTTCCATCTTGCCAGCATTCAGTGGCCTGAGGGGGAACATGGAGCAGAATCTGTGGACACAATAGTGAAGTCAGCTAACGGCACAGATAGCATTGCTGCATGCAGGAAATCTTGCCTTTGTGAGTCTGAAGGACACCACTCACTCACTGTTTCTCTCCTGCCACAGACCCACTCCGGATACTTTTCCAGCCTGTACCCCCATCACCAGTTCAGCCCGTTCCCACATCATCACTCTGTAAGTGTCTCCCAATTCAGCTCCATCTGCCATTTCTCTCTATCCTGCGGCTGGCCCCACATGGCCCATGAGGGACTGACCAGTGAGTGTTCCCGGTGTAGGTTCTGGGTTGTCCTGGGCATGTGACATCTCAGAGCATAAGCATACAAACCACCCAGCACACAGGTCTACTGGAGCTTCTTTAAAGGGCTGGTGCTGTTCCTGCCAAACAGTCCCAATCCTGCTTCCGTATCTCCTGAGATGCAAGAAACCAGTGCAAGAGAGCAACAAGGAGGTCTGATTGGGAGGCGAAGTTGAGCTAAATAACAGCGTTCCCAAAGACTTTGAGCAAAGTCTAGCAGATAGGGCTGTGTTACTCCCACAGACCCCTATAGCAGGGAACACTGGCAGCCTTGCCGAGGAAGCCGTCCCTTTCCTTGCAAGGTCCCAGAGAGTGATTTGCCCATCTCCTTGGTCAGGGCAGGTTCAGTTGCCTTGTGAAACCACTGCTCCTGGCTACACAGTGGGCAGGGCAGCTTTCTATTCCCTCCAATAAAGTGCCTCAGGTTGCTGTCCTCAGGCCAGATGTGTTCAATAACGTTTTGATATTTGGATAAAGACACAGGAGAAATACATATCAGATTTGTGTAGGACGGAAAACCTGCGCTAACAGACAGCTTTTTGAATCCGACAAATTCTGATGCTCAGAGGAGTTTGTGCTTTGTCATGTTGCACTGCCTGTATTCAGGTGCGTTCCTTGAGCTTCACCCCTGCAGAGCGTGAGGCCCCAGGAGATCCCACACACCATGGGGCTCATGGTAGGGGCTTGGTCACTGTTAAGTGCATGAAGGAGAAGCCCCAATGGGAATGATGTCTTCTCATCTTGCCCTCCCAGTATCCAGAGCAGGAGATCGTGAATCTATTCATCCCAACCCAGGCTGTCGGTGCCATCATTGGGAAGAAAGGGGCACATATCAAACAACTGGCAAGATTCGCGGGAGCCTCCATCAAGGTAAGCGTGCCCCAGCAGCTGCCTGCAGCCCTGGTCTGCACCCAGCCCCTACCCCCTGTTCTTGTTCCTTCTCTCAGTCCCAGGCAACTCTTACACCATCCAGAGGCAGAATCCCACAGAATCTAAGAAATTCACCTTCAGGACTATTCCTATCTATTCTCATCTTTCCTTCTTTAATTCCTTTTCTGTTCAACTAATCACTGAATTAGAACAAAGGCTAGGCATGGCAGCTCACACCTACAGTCCTAGCACTTGGAGGGGATCACTTGAGCTCAAAAGTTACAAACCAGCCTGAGCAATCTAGTGAGACCCCAGCTCTACCAACAGAAAAAAAGAAAAAATCAGCTGAGTAGGCGGTACGCGCTTGCAAGAGGATGGCTTAAGCCCAGGAATTGGAAGTGGCAGTGAGTAATGGTGACGCTACTGCACGCTAGCCTGGCTAACAGACCAAGACCCTCTCTCAAAAAAAAAAAAAAAATTTTACTGACAACCCATGCACTCCTTCTTGGATTATCATTGTCCTCTACTTCTCAAGAAGCCAAGGAAAGCTCAAGCATATTTCCCAAGCTAAAGGAATAGACTTAAGTGGAGTGATGATTTTTACTTAGTCTCCATTTCAAAAATCTTTGGACTTTGAGAACATAATTTGAATAAAAAAACTCTTTAAAAAGCAATGATAAAATCGTAGATGAACAAAAAGCTAATGCCGTAGCTGGCAGAGAAGCCCTGGGCCTGTGCGGAGAGGCTCAGGAAGGAAGGCCCCTTGACTTATGGAAACGGCTGCAAGTGCAGATGCAGCCGTAGTGACAGACCCACATCCTGCTTGTGGAGCACAATGTGAAGCGTCGTCAGAAGCTGAAAGGGGAGGATTATTCACCCCTGGTCCTGCTCCAAGCCCAGCTATCAGCTCTGACTCACGGGCAGAATGCTGAGCGCATCCCAAGCTTCATGAAACACTTTCGGAAACAGAGTTTCCGTTGTTACGCAAAATAATTTGCTGCCACGGGACAACCCGGAATTCCAAACAAAAAGTCTCATGACTTGGAGAAAAAGAATGCTTGTACTTTCTCCCCAGGAAGAGCTGGAATTTCTCCCACAGCAAGTGTGCTGGAGGAAAAACAAAACATTCTGAACAGTAGAGAGCAAGGATTGCAGGGAGATTTTGATTTTAGTGAATTTCTTCCCTCTCTGTCCTCATTTATTGCACCTGCAGGGTGAACAGACAGGATGAGAAGTGGCAGTGGTGGGGCACGTGGGGGCCTTCACAGCCAGCAGGCTTGCTTCAGATGAGACCCTGGCTGCTGAGCCGACTATGGCCCTCAGGCCTCTCCCAGAACTCAGTCCTGCAGTCTGAGATGCCATGCAGGAGTCCTAAAAGGCACTTGACGGATCATCTCATCAAATCCCCCTTTTGGTCAGCTGAGAGTGAGGCCCAGAGAATGCAGACATGTGATTAAGGGACACGTGTGGCAGGACAGGCTCTTAGAAATCCAGCTGACCTTAGGCACCTCCTGGGGCTGCCTGTAGCCATAACTTTTTACTATTGTCTGTGAGCATCCAGGGCCCAGAGAGTTTCACTGACTCATCTATGGCCTCAAAACTAAAGAGAGAGCCAAGATTTGCCCAGATCTTTATCCTACTTCTGGTCTAATGTTTTCCCCCCGTAGTACCTGACCACTGTGCCAGTCATTCCCAGCAGGGCCTTTAGGAAGATTCGAGACAGAGAGGTGTTAGTCCCCCAGGCTTCATCCCAGAGCATTCCCACAGTCACATGTCCAAGCAAGACTGAGTAGTGGTCATTGTCACTTTACTCCTGGCTGCACAGCAGGAGTAGGGCTGCACCAGGAGGACAGAATGGGTATCAGTGTCACCTAGGGTGAAGTGCACTGACCCAATGCATGCATCATAAACTTGTGGCTTAATCAATCCTCCTGTCTCTGCCCCACAAGTACCTGGTTTTACAGGTGCACGCCATGGCTCCAGGCTAATTTTTCTATATTTTATAGAGACAGGGTTTCCCTGTCTCAAACTCCTAGCTTCAAGTGATCCTCTCACCTTGGCCTCCCAAAGTGATGGGATTATAGGCCGCTGCACCTGGCCACCAAATGGTGTTTTGTGTGCTGGGCCAATAACCTTCTTCTCCAACAATCTTCTTCCCCAACTTCTGCCTCTCTCCATAGCATTAAAGAAGAGGAAAGTAAACTAGGGAAGCCTAATGTTCGCGAAAGATACTTCCTGCTTTTTAAAGTCAATCTGGTTTCTGCTGGATTCAGGTCTCTGAAAACATTTGTCTCTAAAGCAAGAAGCATAATCTTAACTAATTCCAGAAATCTGATCCACACCACCACCTCCGAGTTACTGTGGTGCCAGTCTTCTCGGGGCATATTTGGTGCTGCTAGGAGAGCTTTGAACTTAATTGTAGGAGCAGAGTGTGGGGAGGGGATGGGTTGAGCTGGAAGACGCATTTCAGGAGGTGCTGTGGTCACGGGTGAGAGTTGCATTCCTGTTGCCTGCCTTCCCTACAGAACTTCTGATCAGCAGGCTTCTGAATGCTGCCCAGAATTCAGTCCATTGTCAGCCAGGGACACCCAGTCGCTGATCCTTACACTAACTTCTGTGTGCCCTGTGATCTTGGCGGTCATCTCTCTTCTTGGTCCCTTTGCTTCAGTCATCTGGGGTTCTCGTTCCTGCCCCTCCAGAGGAAATGTGCCCCTTTCCAAAACCACAGGAGCACATGAGTAGCTCTCCAATTTCTGTCTAGAAGAAGTGCCAGACAGTAGAGCAGTCAGAGGTTCCTCTCAGAATCTGAACAAAGCCAGACACAAATCACTAGGATGGACAACAGTGACAGAACTGATTCAGTTGATGTGCATTATGAATCAGCCTTTCGCCCAGCTCAGTTTGGGTGGTGATAAGCGCTGGGAACCACCAAGGCTGTGATCCCCTCCAACTCGTTGACATTAAGGACCAGGTTTCACACTAGCTGTGGGTCTCAAAGTAGACGCAGAGGTTCCTGCCAACAGTCTCAGTCCCTGGGACACATTGATATCTGCCACTGCCCACAGCAAAGGGACATCCCCCAAGAAGCACAGTTGCTATTCACCAATGTTTCACATTCAACCCATGCCACTAAGTAATCAGGCTGAAGAAGTCTTCACAGGTCTTATCAAGGAGTCCCAAGTTCACAGTGGGGCAGAGGTTAGAGCAAGCCTTGGCTGTGTATTCAGAATAATGCTCGACAGTAACACTGGCCCCTGAACCCATCAGTGGGATGTGGCTTACAGCACATATTGAGAGAAGACAAAATTAAACCCAGCGGAGGTGGAGGTCTTCCCAGAGGAGCCCCAGGGCAAAACTCAGTGACCCAGAGACCACATGTGCATACGTGCAGCCCTGAGGGCTGTTCCAGTCCATGGTAAACAGATTTTTTTCTTAACACTTTGTCTCTGGAATGTCACCTCCTCTGAGCCACTGGTTTTGTTTTGCCTTGGAACACTGTGACCCTGGAATTGACAGTGTTTTCTTTTTTGTATTTGCTCTTAGAAAGCTTAGAACAGAATGTGGCCCACCTCTTGTGCTTTTAAGTTATTTTACTTTTAATTAAGTCTAATTTTGCCATAATTTGCTAATTAGGCTTTAATTTTGTATTTCTTTTTAAAGCTGCCTTGAAGTTTTCTGAAATGAGTCAAGATGTGGAGAAACAAATATTTAATAAGGCTCTCTCTGGGAAAAAAAATGTTTGCTTGGGGCCATACACAGCGTCTCAGGCCTGTAATGCTGGTACTCTGGAAGGCTGAGGTGGGCGAATCATTTGAGCTGAGGACACCAGCCTGAGAAAGAGGGAGACACAGTCTCTACTAAAAATAGAAAAACTAGCCAAGTGTTGTGGCAGGTGCCTGTAGTCCCAACTACTCTGGAGGCTGAAGCAGGAGAATCACTTAAACCCAGGAGTCTGAGATTGCTGTAAACTAGGCTCACACCAAGGCAATCTAGCCTGGGCAACAGAGTGACACTCTTGTCTCAAAAAAAAAGTTTGCTCAGTCCTTTATTTGAATTATGTTATGAAAGAACTCAGACTTACAGAAAGTGAGGTTGAGAAGGAGGTTTGGAGCCTGCTGGGTCTAGACTCCATGCTTCACAGATGAGGGGTTGGAGGCCTGAGGAGGGGAAGGATTTGCAGTCCGGACTAAAACCAAAGTGCCTCACTCCTCTGATGCTGTCGTTCTTATAACCCATTTGCCATGGAGGAGGTACTCCTAGCCACTCCTGCTCTAACTCACTTGTCACTTATCACCAACTGCCCGTATGCACTAAGACTTAGAACCAGGGTTACTTTTCCTGCAAGCTAGACTCCAACTTGACACCCTTGTGGCCTAGCGCTTCCTTCCCTCTGGGCCCCGGGAGGGTCAGTGGAGCCTGTACCTCACTCTCTTCGTAGAGCTGTTGATTCCCTGCTTATTTCCTAAGACTTGTCTTGGTGAAAGGAGCCCTCCTGGTACTTGGGGCAGTTACAGGCAAGAACTACTGACTTGCTTCTGACTGTCTCTGCGTCAGAAGAGAGAAACTGGGGATTATGGTCAAGACTTCTTAAGACTCGGGGTGGAGGCAGAGTGATGTCAGAGCACCAGTGCAAAGGCAGAAGCAAGCCCTAGAAGCTCTTACTGACACACGTGCCATCCACTCAGACAAGAGATGGGGTCTTGGGAATGCAGCCAGCCATCACCAAACATCTCCATCTTCCCTTTGGAACCACAGATCGCCCCAGCAGAAGGCCCAGATGTCAGCGAAAGAATGGTAATCATCACTGGGCCACCTGAAGCCCAGTTCAAGGTCAGTACCAAGGGCCCTCAAGTGGCTGCCCTGTGCCCAGTACAGGCTGTGGTCACAGGGCAGCCAGCACAGAGCATGCTCAAAACTACTGCTTGGGGGCCTATCCTCCATTTTCCTTCCTGCTGCTGCCGCCTCTCCAACAAGCCCTATCTCCCCCACCTCAGGCTGTTCCTTCTGCACATGTGCCCCTGCTCAGAAGCCTCTTTCCCTTCCCTCCCGTGGAAATGTGGATCATCTGACGGTGCCCAATTCAAGGGGCATCTCCTCCGGCATAGCTCTGGTCTGATCCCTTAGCCACAGTTTTGAAGAAGGATGTCTCAGACACTTAGTCACGCCTGTCCTAGCTGTGGGGCATTAACACAGGGTGAAAGGGGAAATAGCATACCTTTTTGAAAGTTCTATAGTTAGGTATAGGGGTTGGAGGCCTGAGGAGGGGAAGGATTTGCAGTCAGGACTGTTTTAGTTTTTGGTTTTTTGGTTTTTTTTTTGGCCAGGGCTGGGTTTGAACCCGCCACCTCCGGCATATGGGACCTGCGCCCTACTCCTTGAGCCACAGGCGCCACCCTTAGTTTTTGTTTTTTTAATCCCCTATGAAAATTATAACTTGAGTTTTCTAAAAGTCAGAGACATATTTGTTTATAAAAGTATATATATATATATATATATATGTATATACTTTTTTTTTTTTTTTTTTTGACAGAGCCTCAAGCTGTCGCCCTGGGCTCAAGCGATTCTCCTGCCTCCGCCTCCCAAGTAGCTGGGACTATACAGGCACCCGCCACAATGCCTGGCTATTTTTTGGTTATAGCCGTCATTGTTGTTTGGTGGGCCCAGGCTGTATTCAAACCCGCCAGCTCAGGTGTATGTGGCTGGCACCTTAGCCACTTGAGCCGAGCCTATAAAAGTATATTTCTTATCATCAAAAATATTTAAAATTCAGGGCGGCATCAGTGCATAGGGTGCTGGCCTCATATACCAAGGGTGGCGGGTTTGAACTCAGCCCCGGACAAACTGCAACAACAACAAAAAAAAATTATGGCAGGCACCTATATTCCCAGCTACTTGAGAGGCTATGGCAAGAGAATCACCTAAGCCCACAAGCTGGAGGTTGCTGTGAGCTATGATGCCACCGCACTCTACCGAGGGTGACAAAATAAAACTCTGTCTCAAAAAAAAAAAAAAATTAAAATTCAGCCAAGGGTTAAAATCAGTGCATGTGCACCCTTCAAAAACAATAACCCTTCGGGTGGCGCCTGTGGCTCAGTGAGTAGGGCGCTGGCCCCATATACTAAGGGTGGCAGGTTCAAACCCAGCCCTGGCTGAACTGCAACCAAAAAATAGCCAAGCATTGAGGCGGGCGCCTGTAGTCCCAGCTGCTCAGGAGGCTGAGGCAGGAGAATTGCGGAAGCCCAAGAGCTAGAGGTTGCTATGAGTCCTGTGACATCATGGCACTCTACCGAAGGCGGTAAAGTGAGACTCTGTCTCTACAAAAAAAAAAAAACAATAACCCTTCAACTAACTCAAGGGTGACAAATAAAACGTTATATATCCATACAGTAGAATATAATCCACCCATAAAAAGGAATGAAGGACTAGGCCAGGTGTAGTGGCTCACACCTGTAATCCTAGCACTCTGGGAGGCCAGAGTGAGTTCATTTGAGTTCATTTTAGCTCAGGAGTTCAAGATCAGCTGGAGGAAGAGCAAGACCCTGTCTCTACTAAAAACAGAAAAAACGACCTGGGCATTGTGGTGGATACTGTAGTCCCAGCTACTCTGGAGGCTGAAGCAAGAGGATCTCTTGAGCCTAAGAGACTAAAGTTGTTGGGAGCTATGATGACACCACAGCACTCTACCCAGGGTGATGGAGTGGGGGGAAAAAAAAAACAAAAAAGGAATGAACCTAGAAAATAGGCAGATCCGTAGAGATAAAAAGTAGATTAGCCATCCCAAGCCAGCAGGAGCAGGGAGGAATTGGAACTAACTGCTACTGGGCACCAGGTTTTTATTTGAGGGAGTGAGATGGAAATGTTCTGGATAGATAGTGATGATGATTACACAACATAGTGACCATTGAAGTGTAGACTTTAAAATGATGAATTGTAGATTATATGAATTATAGCTCAATTTTTAAAGTTAAAGAAGAAGAACAATAGCTGCTTGGCTACACTGGCTTTGGGGTCGGACAACAAAGAGCACCACCTTCATCATCCTTTAAGAACCAAAGGTCTGAACCTTTCATAGTAAGAGTCAAGCATTTCCTGAACAAATTCAATCAAGCAAACATTTATAGGCACTAGGGATCTAGAAATAAGACATAGCGTTCTGGGCAGCACCTGTGGCTCAGTGAGTAGGGCGCCAACCCCATATACCGAGGATGGCAGGTTCAAACCCAGCCCCGGCTAAACTGCAACAACAACAACAAAAAATAGCCAGGTGTTGTGGCGGGCGCCTGTAGTCCCAGCTACTGGGGAGGCTGAGGCAAGAGAATCACCTAAGCCCAGGAACTGGAGGTTGCTGTGAGCTGTGATGTCATGGCACTCTACCAAGGGCGATAAAGTGAGACTCTGTCTGTACAAAAAAAAGACATAGCGTTCTGTCCCCTCACTTGTCCCCCTCACCTGATAACACAGAAAGCCTCCATGAGAACATAAGAGTGCTCACACACGTTTTGCAGGATTGTTCAACATGGCAGGAATAGTGCCCCCCTAGGTCTGCAAGCGCTGAGGCTGGTGCCTGACCTTTCTTGGATTCTTAGTTCCTTTAGGAACACTGACAAAGTGGTTATGGCACCTGTAGCACAGTGGTTATGGCGCCAGCCACATACACCGAGGGAGGCAGGTTCAAACCTAGCCTGGGCCGGCTAAACAACTGCAACAAAAAAATAGCCGGGCTTTGTGGTGGGAACCTATGGTCCCAGTATTTGGGAGGCTGAGGCAGGAGAATCACTTGGGCCCAAAAGTTTGAGGTTGCTGTGAGTTGTGACACCATGGCACTGTACCCAGGGTGACGTAGACTCTGTCTCAAAAGAAAACAAAAAAACCACTGACAAAGTGGGTTGACTGGCACTTGACTCTGAGAGTTACCATTCATGTCTTATTCTCTCAGGCCCAGGGACGGATCTTTGGGAAACTGAAAGAAGAAAACTTTTTTAACCCCAAAGAAGAAGTGAAGCTGGAAGCCCATATCAGAGTGCCATCTTCCACAGCTGGCCGGGTGATTGGCAAAGGTGGCAAAACAGTAAGTGTGCTCCGTAACCTGCGTCAGATTCCCTGCCCTGGCCTTGCCCAAGTTCCCTCAGAGCCCTCTGGCTTCTTCTCTCCCAATGTATATGCTCAGTCTGGGTTTTTGGCTAACGAAGTAAGGCTCTTCTGGCATCTGAGCCCTTTCAGGCATAAGGATGCCGAAGATAAAAATATAATCTGTATCACTGCAGAATTTAGGGCCCCAGATCCACACCACATGAACCAAACAGGTTCATGTGCCCAGTAATACCATCTCCTCTCCATGCTGGGAATGGAGGTCTCCACTCCTGTACCACCCGGAGCAGCTAGTAAAGTAGCAAAGGGAGCAAGTCCTACCCAAAGTATCTGCCATCCCCCTTGGCACAACACTGGCTTCTCTGAATTTCATACTTGGAGCCCTGCAGGGTCTAATGTCCTATGCTGTCTCCCGTGCCTCCCAATAGATGTTGCCAGGGGCCCTACCTCTCCCTTCCAGATTCCATCTTTTAGATATTTCCTGAACCTGGCCCTCTGCTACAGGGGAGTTAGTTTAACAATAGACTGATGCAGGGTGGCGCCTGTGGCTCAAGGAGTAGGGCGCCGGTCCCATATGCCAGAGGTGGCTGGTTCAAATCCAGCCCCGGCCAAAAACCACAAAAAAAAAAAAAAAACAATAGACTGATGCATAAGAAATGGCTTTTTAGTTTCTTAAAAAGCAATGAGCCAGTGTGGTGGCTCATTCCTGTAATCCCAACACTTTGGGAGGCTGAGATAGGAGGATCACCTGAGGCCAGGAGTTTGAAACCAACCTGGGCAACATAAGGAGACCCCATCTCTGTAAAAAAAAATTTTTAAAGGAAAATAATTACATGGACATGGTGGGGCACACCTCCCACCTATGTGGGAGGTTGAGGTAGGAGGATCACTTGAGCTCAGAAGTTCAAGGCTGCTGTGAGCTATGGTTGTGCCCCTGCATTCCAGCCTGGGCGACAGAGCAAGACTCTATCTCTAAAATAACCAAAAAATAATGATCTACATTTTTATACCTGAAGGTGGCAGTAACACAGTGCAATTTGAAAAGTACCAGACCATTAACTCTGAAGCTTGCAAGAATGAGCAGGTAGTCTGTCAAACAGAGGTGTGTTCTAGAACATGACTTAACAACCTAGTGGGGAGATACTCCTGAGAAGTTGGACCCTAGTGTATGCTTGGAAAAATGGCTGTGTTGGGTGCAGGAATTTAGGGCATCTCCACAGTCCAGGAGAGAGGGCATGTGTATATATCTATAACTGCTGATTTTTATAAAGTTCTTCATATAGAAAATTTTACACAGGATTCAAAACCAAGTTCTACATACAATGAATCACCTTTATGCAAAAGTTTAAGGCTACACGGAATGTGGATTATTCCTTCTATCCAGGAATGCAGTTAACACCCCAGGGTACACACACTGAATCTGGGGGAGTTGGAGTGCAGTGGGCAAAAGAAAGCAGGTGTTTCCCCATGGAGCAGAACCCTGGGGTCTCCTGTGTTATTATTTCACAACCAGTCAATAAATTCCTTGCTTCACCTAGAGACTTGTCAACTGTCCATGGGGCACTTGCTGAACCCACCTGTGAGCTCAGCGTCCCTCGGCGAGGGTACAGTCTTGTTGGGAAGCAGCCCCAGTGAGGCAGCAGCAGGAACATCAGAGTACAGGAAATGGTCTGAGATAAAGGGAGGTCAGCATCGATGAGCAGTGGGTTTCATGGGGAAGGGGGGGGCCTGAGGTGGGGTCAGGTGGAGGGAGAAGAGATACCAGCCCACGGATAGGAACAGCAAAAGCAAGACTTGGTGGCTGGAGGACATAGGAGCAGGGAACAGGGCAGGGCCTGATCAGGAAGGAAAGTTTATCTTGGTGAGTCAGACAACAGCAGGTGTGGGCTCACAGTCAGCGCCCAAGAGAGCCTGTCCCACAGGAGCGACCTCAGCAGGGTTGTTGGAAGGCCCAGGGTCCCTGTGAGCATGTGCATACCCATAATAACAAGACTCCAGAAGAAGAGAATTCAGCCTCAAAGCAACCCTATGGACTCAGGGGCCTGGACTCTCTTTCAGGGGCAGAGAAGTTCCTTGGGGTGTCCCCAGGTTGAAGGATGGGAGCACAAATGCCCCTCTCCAGCCTCCCAAGCACACTGCCTGTCCTCCCTCCACAGGTGAATGAACTGCAGAACTTGACCAGCGCAGAAGTCATCGTGCCTCGTGACCAAACACCCGATGAGAACGAGGAAGTGATCGTCAGAATAATTGGGCATTTCTTTGCTAGCCAGGTACCTGTACTGTAAGAGCCCCATCTCTCCTGCCAGTCTCTTTTCCATTCTCTGCCTGAGTTATGGGTGGCTCTCAGGCCCTGCACACCCCCAGGCTCCTGCCCAGATTGAAGCACTCCCTGGTTCTTCCTGGAGCTTGAGGGATTACCAGCAAGGCAGGGGACGTTGTTCCACACCTCTCCAGTGCACGCTGGGAGACTTTGGAAGAGAGTAGAACTGTTGGGTCAAGCCCTTAAGCAAAGCAGAGCAAGTTTTAAACCCCCTATAATGCTAAGGGGTGAGGACTCAGCTGCCCTCACCCTCCCTCCACAGGCCCCAGCCTTTCTGCTGGGAACCATACACAGGCAGGCCCCGCTCTGCATCCCCCAGCTGGAATCTGAGCACTGCCTGGGTGCCCAGATACCACCTTGAAAGGTCACATGCTCATGGCAAGAGACCTTGGTTTCTCATTTCTCTCTTTTTCCATCTCACCACGTCCTGCCTTATCAAAACACAGCTTCTCCTCTTTTGTCTGGAAAGGCCGGTGCCTGGCCTAAGTTGGCCTAGTTCTCTTGGATGCTTTTGTTGGCTGTGTTTGGGGAGAGAGAGCAATCCTGGTTCTTGTCCTAAACCAGTGAAGACAAACAGTGTAAGCTGCCATTGAAGGTTTGTCTGAGCTGTGATTCTGCTCTCCCCGCACATGTGCTGCCACACTGCGGTCCCCTTCCCTTCAACTAGGGGGCCCTTTCCTGGAGTCAGACCCACCCCTGCTGTCATCTCAGCCCCTCAGTGTCCTGGGCAGTTGGGTGAACAGCAAATCCTATACAGCCCGGTTTGCAGGGAGCTCCCTGCAGTGGCAGCACTAGGCAGGGGGTGCGGGTTATGTGTGTGCTCCAGTTGTTAGGGCAGTGTCTGGACCCAGTTTCTTCCCCACCCCGGCCCCTGTCCACCCAAGTGATCCTCCTGGCCCTTCTAGAAAGGCGGGTGGGGCAGCAAGGAGCCTCAGTGTGTGTAGTTGGGAGGGAGGTGCTATCAGACCTTTGCAACCCCACTCTCCCACCCCATCGCTGGCTGCCCACTTCTGCTGGACAGCCTATCTGTCCAGCAATGAACTGGAAGCTGCTGGGACTCCACCCCTTACCTTCCACTCAGCAGCCTTGCAGTAGGTAGGCAGAAGACCTCTGCCACTTGCTGCCAGGCAGAAAAGGCCACAGAGTAAGGCACCTCCCTAGAGAGTAGATGACACTTCTCTGACCAACCACCCTTCTCCCCCCAAGTCCCAGACCCTCCCCTACTGCTTGTCCTCAGAACTGGGTTCCTTTTTTCCCCTGTCCCCTCCTCTCCCTTCTCTCCCTTGCTGCAGACTGCACAGCGCAAGATCAGGGAAATTGTACAACAGGTGAAGCAGCAGGAGCAGAAATATCCTCAGGGAGTCGCCTCACAGCGCAGCAAGTGAGGCTCCCACAGGCACCAGCAAACAACGGATGAATGTAGCCCTTCCAACACCTGACAGAATGAGACCAAACACAGCCAGCAGATCGGGAGCAAACCAAAGACCATCCTGAGGAATGAGAAGTCTGCGCAGGCGGCCAGGGACTCTGCAGAGGCCCTGAGAATTCTAGGGGCTGAGGAAGGGGCAGGGATGGTCATCCGGGCTCTCCAGACCACCCCCTGGCCAGCCCAGCCCCTGCCCCCCAGGTCCTCTGCAGGCTCCCCAGCCATCCACTTCACCATGCACTGGGATCTCTCCTTACTTCCCAAGACTCTATCCCTTCTAGTTGAGCTAACATAGGTGAACATGTTCAAAGCCAAGCAAAATTCATACCTTTTTTTTTTTTTTTTTTTTTTTTGGCAAATCACCTCTGTACATGTATGTACATATTAGAAGGGGAAGATGTCAAGATGCATTGCCTGTGGGTTACACGGGGTGCCTACGGCAGTAATATATTTTAGAAATAATATATCAAATAACTCAACTAACTCCAATTTTTTAATCAGTTATTAATTTTTCTTCTTTTTAAAGAGAAAGCAGGCTTTTCTAGACTTTAAAGAATGAAGTCTTTCTTTGGGAGGTCTGATGGTGTAGAGAGGAGCTTCAAGGCCACCCACACAAAATTCACCCGGAGGGAAATCTCATGGAAAGGACACTCACAGCAGTTCTGGGTCACCTGTGTATGTCAACAGAAGGGATACCGTCTCTTTGAAGAGGAAACTCTGACTCTCTTCATGCCTGTCTAGCTCATCATACACCCATTTCTCTTTGCTTCACAGGTTTTGAACTGTTTTTTTGCATACTGCTATATAATTCTCTGTCTCTCTCTGTTTATCTCTCCCCTCCCTACTCCCTCCCCTGTCTCTTCCATCCCCATTCTTTTTGAATTCCCTCACCCCTCTGTCTCAGTCCCCTGTATCTATGCACCCCACCCCACCCCCCAGGCAAAGCAGTGCTCTGAGTATCACATCACACAAAAGGAACAAAAGCGAAACACACAAACCAGCCTCAACTTACACTTGGTCACTCAAAAGAACAAGAGTCAATGGTACTTGTCCTAGCATTTTGGAAGAGGAAAACAGGAACCCATCAAACCAACCAACCAAACAAAGAAAAATTCCACAATGAAAGAATGTATTTTGTCTTTTTACATTTTGGTGTACAAGCCATCAATATTCAGCAAAATTATTTCTTTCTTTTGAAAAAATGTGGAGGAAAATAGCAATTTACACAAGGTCGTTGGCCCAGGGCGTTAAATTTACAGATTTTTTTAACGAGAAAAATACACAAAAAAAAGCTACCTCAGGTGTTTTTTACCTCAGCACCTTGCTCTTGTGTTTCCCTTAGAGATTTTGTAAAACTGATAGTTGGAGCATTTTTTTATTTTTTTAATAAAAATGAGTTGGAAAAAAAATAAGATATCAACAACTGCCAGCCTGGAGAAGGTGACAGTCCAAGTGTGCAACAACTGTTCTGAATTGTCTTCCGCTAGCCAAGAACCTATATGGCCTTCTTTTGGACAAACCTTGAAAATGTTTATTAAAAAGTATATATATGACAAAGAAAAACAGAGAGAGAAAATATTGGAGATGTCCTGATTTTCATAGGGTACGCGCCATTAGGGCTTTTTGTGCTAAAGGATGAACATGTACTGGTTTATGTGAACAAGCCATTATACCACCAGACTGCAATGCCAGTTTCCTCTACTGCAAACAGTGTTCTGTGACAAAAAAACAAAAACAAAAAAAGAAAAGAAAAAAAAAAAAGAAATATATCCAGCTAACAAGATCCTGGTGTCTTGGTCTCTTATTTTACTAAACCTTGCCTCATCTCAAAGTGTCAGCTTAGTTCCAGCTCCAAGGGACTTGAATAAATTGGGGCAGCACATATGAGGTCCAGGAAGCTACTCCAAGGAGGCTTGCTTTGTTCAGAAAGGTCTTGGGAAGAAACTAAACTACATCAGTGATTTTCAAAAGTGTCCCCAGACTGGCAGCCTACATTATCACCTAGGAATTTGTTTGAGATTCTTAGGGCCCACCTTGAATCAAAAATTCTGAGGTTGAGGCCCAACATCTGTGTTTCAGTGAGCCCTCCAGGTGACTCTGGTGCAATCAGTGAAGTTTGAGAAACACAGAACTGGCCTGGTACAGTGGCTGTCGCCTGTAATCCTGCACTCTGGGAGGCCAAGGTGGGTGGATTGCTTGAGCTCAGAAATTACAGACCAGCCTGAGCAAAAACCAGACCCCACTTCTAAAAATAGCCAGGCATGGTGGTGCATGCCTATAGTCTCAGCTACTTGGGAGTCTGAGGCAAGAGAATCACTTGAGCCCAAGAGTTTGAGGTTGCTGTGATGCCACGGCACTCTACTGAGGGTGACAAAATGCGACTCTTGTCTCCAAAAAAAAAAAAAAGAGAAAACACAGAACTAGAGGGATGGATTGAGTACATATGGAGCTAGATAAGACCAGTCTCTATCATTAAGGAACTTGAAGGCTGGCCAGGAAAAGTTTATTTTTTATGTGAAGGAAATGGGGAGGATTATATGCCAATTCAAGGTAAGAGATACTCACCTATCCATGGAGAATTCAAGTGTAGGCACAACTTGGAGACATTGCAGATTCTGTTCACTACAATAAAAGCAAGTTACACAAGTTTTTTGGTTTCCCAATACATAACAAAGGTTATGTTTTCACTAATATTAAGTGTGCAGTAGCATTCTGTGTCGCAAGAAATCAGTGTACCTAATTTTAAAGTACTGCTAAAAAGAGCTAATCTGGCTCGGCACCTATATAGCTCAGTTGGGTAGGGCACGAGCCACATACACCAGAGCTGGTGGGTTCAAGCCCGGCCCAGGTCTGCTAAACAATGACAACTGCAACCAAAAAATAGCCAGGTGTTGTGGCGGCGCCTGTAGCCCCAGCTACTCAGGAGGCTGAGGCAGAATTGCTTAAGCCCAAGAGTAAGGTTGCTGTGAGCTGAGACGCCATAGCACTCTACCGAGGGCAACATAAACTGTCTCAAAAAAAAAAAAGGTGCTAATGATCATCTGAGCCTTGAGGGTTTTGCCTCTGTTACCACAGTGGGAGTTGCTGGAGGTCAGGGCAGCTGTGGCAATTTCTTTTTCTTTTTTTTTTTTTTTTTTAAGAGAGACAGTCTCACTTTGTTGTCCTCGGTAGGGTGCCATGGCATCACAGCTCACAGCAACCTCCAGCTCTTGGGCTTAGGCGATTCTTTTGCCTCAGCCTCCCGAGTAGCTGGGCCCACAGGCTCCCGCCACAACGCCTGGCTATTTTTTTTGCAGTTTGGCCAGGGCCGGGTTCGAACCTGCCACCCTCGGTATTATATGGGGCTGGTGCCCTCCTCACTGAGCCACAGGCGCCACCCGGCAATTTCTTAAAATAAGACAGCACTAAAGGCTGCCACATCAATCGACTCTCCCTTTCATGTAAGATTTCTCTGTAGCGTGTGATGCTGTTTGATGGCCTTTTACCCACAGTAGAACTTCTTTCAAAATTGGAGTCAAACCTCTCAAACCCTGCCCCTGCTTTATCAACTAAGTTGATGTCATATTCTTCATCCTTTCCTGTCATTTCAACAATGTTCACAGCATCTTCACCAGGAGTAGGTTTCACCTCAAGAAACCACTTTTTCTGCTCATATGAAGCAACATCTCATCTATTCAAGTTTGACCATGAGAATGCAGCAGTTCAGCCACATCTTCAGGGTCCCCCTTCTAATTCAAGTTCTCTTGCTATTTGCACACCTGCAGTTCCTTCCTTCACTCAAGTCTTGAACCCCTTAAAGTCATCCAAGACAGTTGGAACCAATATTGAGACTATCAACATTAACATGAGTGATTCAACATGAATTGATGTTGATATTCTCACCTCCTCCCATGAATCAAAAATGTTCTTAATGGCATCTAGAATGGTGAATCCTTTTCAAAAGGCTTTCAGTTTACTTGCCCAAATCTGTCAGAGGAATCACTATGGCAACCATAGCCTTATAAAATGTACTAAGTAATAAGACTTGAAAGTTGGGTTCTTTCCTTAAACCTCATGAGCCAACTCCTACTAGCTTCCAACTTTTCTTCTACAGCTTCCTTACCTCGCTGTAGAATTGAAAAGAGTTAGGAACTTGCTCTGGATTAGGTCTTGGCTTAAGGGAATGTTGTGGCTCATTTGGTCTTCTATCCAGACCACTAAAACTTAACCAGCAATAAGGCTGTGTTGCTCTTTTATTCATGGGTTTACTGGAGTACCACTTTAATTTCCTCCAAAAAATTATCCTTTACATTCCCAACTAAGTTGTTTGGCACAAGAGGCCTAGCTTCCAGCCTATTCTGGCTTTTGGCCTGCCTTCCTCACTAAGCTTAATCATTTTTAGCTTTGATTTAAAGTGTGAGACAGATGACTCCTCCTTTCACTTGAACACTTGGAGGCCATTGTAGGGTTATTAACTGGCCTATTTTCAATGTTGTTGTGTCTCAGGGAATAGGAGATTAGAGGAGAGTGAGAGAATGACAGCCAGTCTGGAGCAGTCAGAACACACACAACATTGATTAAGTTTGCCAGCTAGTATGGCTGTGGTTTGTCCACCCCCAAAGAATTACAATAGTAATATTATAGATCACTGATTACAGACCAAGTGTGGTGGCTCACACCTGTAATCTCCTAGAATTCTGAGAGGGCAAGGTGTGTCGATTGCCTGAGCTCATGGGTTCCAAGACCATTCTAAGCAAGAGTGAGACTCCATGTCTAAAAATAGCCAGGCGTGGCAAGCACCTGTAGTCCCAGCTACTTGGGAGGCTGAGGCAAGAGTTTGAGGTGATTGTGAGCTATGACACCATAGCACTCTACTGAGAGCAACAAAGTGAGACTCTGCCTCAAGAAAAAAAAAATGACTGATTATAGATCACCATAGCACATATAATGATGAAAATGTTTGAAATATTAAAATTTTGCTAGGGGTGGCGCCTGTGGCTCAGTGAGCAGGGCGCCGGCCCCATATACCGAGGGTGGCAGGTTCAAACCCAGCCCCGGCCGAACTGCAATAAAATAAAAAAAATAGCCGGGCGTTGTGGCAGGCGCCTGTAGTCCCAGCTACTTGGGAGGCTGAGGCAGGAGAATTGCCTAAGCCCAGGAGTTGGAGGTTGCTGTGAGCTGTGTGACGCCATGGCACTCTACCGAGGGCAATAAAGTGAAACTCTGTCTCTACAAAAAAAAAAAAAAAAAAATTTTGCTAGATGTGGGGGCTCGTACCTGTAATCCTAGCACTCTAGGAGGCAGAGGTCAAAGGATCACTTGAGCTCAGGAGTTCAAGACCAGCCTGAGCAAGAGGGAGACCCGGTCTCCAATAAGAATAGAAAAACTAGCCAGGTGTTGGGGGCACCTGTAATCCCAGCTACTTAGGAGGATTGCTGAAGCCCAGGGTTGCCATGAGCTATGACAATGCCACGGCATCCTACCCAGGGTGACAGAGTGAGACGCCACCTCAAAAAGAAAAATATTTTGAGAATTAACAAAAATGAGACACAGAGGCAGAAAACGAATAATATACTGTTGGAAAAATGGTACCAATAGATTTGCTTAACACAGGTTTACCACAAACCTTCAATCTATTAAAAGAAAAAAAGTATTTTTTAAGTGGAGTAAAGCAATTCACAATCAAATGAGGTATGCTGCATTCTGGGAGATGATGGGGCAGGATCAGCCTTGGATTGGTGGAGGGGGTGCTGTACCTATGTTGTGAAGGTGTTGGAAGAAAACAGTCCTGCCCCATTTATAAGCTTATATTCATAGAAGTTTGGAGTCTACCAGAAACGGCTGCTAAACATCTAAGCAGCCTTGGGAATGAAGCGCTAATGCTTCACTACCAGAGGTGGCCAGTTAGACCTTTTAGGATGACTAATCATAGTACAGCAGGGGCAAATGGTGATGAGCTGATGGGAGTCCACAAGGGCCACATTGCTCCTAAATCACTTACAATGTGATCCTCCCGGATCTCTTTCTTTTTTTTTTTTTTTTTTTGAGAGAGTCTCACTCTGTCATCCTGAGTAGAATGCAGTGGTATTGTCATACCTCACAGCAACCTCAAACTCTTGGCCTTGAGCAATCCTCCTACCTCAGCCTCCCTAGTAGCCGGAACTACAGGTGCCCACCACACCACCTGGCTAATTTTTTCATTTTTAGTGGAGATGGTCTTTTTTTTTTTTTTTGTAGAGACAGAGTCTCACTTTATAGCCCTCTGTAGAGTGCCATGGCCTCACAGCTCACAGCAACCTCCAACTCCTGGGCTTAAGCAATTCTCTTGCCTCAGCCTCCCGAGTAGCTGGGACTACAGGCGCCTGCCACAACGCCTGGCTATTTTTTGGTTGCAGTTCAGCTGGGGCCGGGTTTGAACCCCCCACCCTCGGTATATGGGGCTGGCGCCTTACCGACTGAGCCACAGGCGCCGCCCCTGGAAATGGTCTCTTGCTCTTGCTCAGGCTGGTCTTGAACGCTGAGCTCAAGTGATCCTCCCAGAGTATTAGGATTACAGGCATGAGCCACCATGCCTAACCTGATTTTATCATTTCCAATCCAGTGATGTGGATTACTTGTGAAGTATCAGGGCATGAGGATGTCCAGCTGTTCCCTCACTGTTACTGCTATGGCTGGCATGAATATGGACAGGGACAGCCTGTCCCTTTGTGTGTCATTAGAAACCACCTTCCCCCCTCTCCCAGTTAGGATCAAGCCCATTGCCTTCTCAAGCCATAAGTGGACAGCCCAGAGAACCCAGGGAGTTCCTGGAAAACAAGGTTATAACTAACTGAATCCATTATCTAGGTTGGTTGATTGATTTTTTTGTAGAGACAGAGTAGAGTGCCGTGGCGTCACACAGCTCACAGCAACCTCCAACTCCTGGGCTCAAGCGATTCTCTTGCCTCAGCCTCCCAAGCATTGTCTAGGTTGAAATACCTGTGTTGATGAACAGAGAGAAAAACAGCACATCTTTAAAGGAAAGGCTTTAACTATTGAGCCAAAGCCTTCGTAATGATTCTCAAGGTGAGGAGACATCCAGAAGGAGAGAAGTGATACAAGAGCCTCCAAAACTGGGGCCTCTTGGTTTCACCCCTTGGGTTTCGTTCCTTGGCCTTTAGCTGGCAGAATTTCAGATTTAGCTCTTGAAGTGCCCATTTCCAAAATACATATCTATGAACAAGTATGAGAAAACCAGGACAGGAAGTGTAAGATGACACCTGATTTTCCCTGGGACTAAACACCCATAAATTGTCCTTGTAGGGTTGTAGGAATGAAGGGAAGACCACACAGAGAGGAAGAAGATAGGAACAGGATTAGCTGGCCTGGTTCCTAAGGAAAGCTGTTCTCCCAAAAGCCCACTTTCAGAGAACCCATGTGCTGGATTACCTCACACCTGGCTCAGCTCTCCTGAACCAGAGAACATTCTTTCCAAGAAGGCATCCTGTCCTACCCTACAGGGACTAAGAACAGCTTCAAGTGTGTAAACTAGGCTCTGATGAACTATTCACCTCATGTGCTCAAGACCTTTACGAACTGTATTCGTTTTTTGGCCATCAATCCCAAGATGTTTCCTTCTTGACAAGACATCTGGCTGGGCGTAGTGGCTCATTACCATCAAGAAGGCTGAGGTGGGAGGATCGCTTGAAGCCAGGAGTTCAAGACCATCCTGGGCAACATAGCAAGACTTCATCTTGTAAAAAGAAATACTGGGGCGGCGCCTGTGGCTCAGTGAGCAGGGTACCGGCCCCATATACCGAGGGTGGCGGGTTCAAACCCAGCCCCAGCCAAACTGCAACAAAAAAATAGCCGGGCGTTGTGGTGGGCGCCTGTAGTCCCAGCTACTTGGGAGGCAGAGGCAGGAGAATCACTTGAGCCCAGGAGTTGGAGGTTGCTGTGAGTTGTGATGCCATAGCACTCTGCCCAGGGTGACAGCTTGAGGCTCTGTCTCAAAAGAAAAAAGAAATCCTGACATCCCAGAAATTCCTAATTGCACATGATTTTATACTAAAATGAAAGGATAGTTGTTAAATGGAGATACTTACCTCAACCACAAAAGTTTTATTCATTAGCCTACTCAAAAGGCCCCTCCCTACTCCCTTGAGTTGCATCTTTTGAGAATCCATGACACGTGGTGGTCTGCTAATGTGCAGGCATCTCACTAGACCTGGCAGTTAGACCTGACATCCCTTTGGTCATGTTTCCCCCTCGCTCTGCCCCCTGTCATTCTCGTTTCTTCAAATATGGAGCACTAGAAAGGCAGGACAGGCGGTATCGGGTGGTCACAAACCAAAAGAGGGCCACATACACCAAGCACAGAAGAACTCAAACATGAGGAAAAGAGGAGAACTAATAAAATAGTAAGTTTCGTGGGGTTTCAACAAAGAACCAAAGGGGAAGATACACCTTGAACAGGAAGAGAGCATCTTGACTAGAGGCTGAGGTGAGAGGAAACACTGGACTTCTAAGGATGAGCAGGGAAAATCGACAACCTCGCATCACTTAGGCTGAATGACCAAGCAGACAGAAGGACGAAGATTGGAGAGTCGAAAGAGCATTTGGCCCAGTCTTATTCTTGTACCTCTGGAAAGTATGTGTAGAGACAAACCCATGTTCCTATTGTGGAATGAGCCGGCAGCCGTAGGTATCTAGAGACTAGCCTAGGTCACATGAGCATCTAACTTTCCAAGGGTCTTACGGCCGACTGGAGATTTCTTTGGACTGCTACTCCAATGTCTAACCCAGTGTTTTTCAACTTGTTTTTTTTTTTTTGAGACAGAGTCTCACTATGTCACCATTGGTAGCGTGCTATGGCATCATAGCTCACAGCAACCTCAAACTCTTGGGCTTAGGCAATTCTCTTGCCTCAGCCTCCCAAGTAACTGGGACTACAGGCGCCTGCCACAAGGCCTGGCTATTTTTTATTTCTTTGTTGCAGTTGTCATTGTCATTAGCAGGCCTGGGCGGGGTTTGAACTCTCCGGCACAGTGTATGTGGCCGGCATCCTAACCACTGAGCTACGGGTGCGGAGCCATTTCAACCTTTTTTTTATCTCACAGCACACTTGAACATATAGTTTAACTTTCATGACACACTTAAATTATGTTGATTTTTTAAAAAGTTAAAAAAGAATATATTTACTGTGCTTTGAACTTCTTTTGAAAATAATTTAATTGGGTGGCGCCTGTGGCTCAAGGAGTAGGACGCCAGTCCCATATGCCGGAGGTGGAGGGTTCAAACCCAGCCCCGGCCAAAAACCACAAAAAAAATAAATAAATAAAATAATTTAATTAATGATCTTTAAAAATTTTCATGGCACACCAGTTGAAAATCAGTGGTCTAATCACATTGCTGGTAAATTCCTCCAGTGTTTACTGCCAATCCTTGCAGCCGCCCTGTATCTCCTCTCTTGGCTCCCCTGAAGGTCCTGATGAATAGTAATATCAGACCTTTCCCATACATGTTAATTTTCTAGTCTAGCTGATCACATCAGCCACATAGCCACTGTCTTTCTAGACACTATAATTGAGGGTTATTACCAGCTCTTACTGTCGCAAAAACAGCTAGCCTAAGGGGAAAAACCTCATAGACAATTACATTGTAACTTGATCTCAGTGGTCTCTGTATTCTCTTATGAAAGCAGTGATTTGGTCAGGGACCCAAGGTGCTTGGTTTGTTTCTATTACTGAATTTTAGAACTGCGATTCTGATCTCTCAGATGTGGCTGACAGTACAGTGAAGGACATTCCCATTTCCCAGTGATCAGAGGAAACTCTTGAATCAAACACTAAACTCCTCTGATCCTTACTTCATTGAATTGAATTTGTAATTACAACAATTTCCAATATAAAACATTCCCTGACTTCTACAACTCCTGAATGTCCCTGATCCTCCCACAGTCACAGGAATGATTCCAGTGGCCCTCGGTGGACTCGGGCACCGTAGTATAGTGGTTACGGTGTCAGCCACATACACCGAGGCTGGCAGGTTCAAACCCGGCCCAGGCCAGCTAGAACAACAATGACAACTGCAACAAAAGATGTCTGGGCGTTGTGGCGGGCGCCTGTGGTCCCAGCTACTTGGGAGGCTGGGGCAGGAGAATTGTTTAAGCCTGAGAGTTGCAGGTTGCTGTGAGCTGTGACACCACAGCACTCTACCGAGGGTGACATAGTGGGACTCTGTCTCAAAAACAAACAAACAAACAAAAACTATTTTCAACCCTGGCTTCCCTTAACAGCAGTACTGGGAGAGGGCCTTAAAGGCCATTCAGTCTATCTTTGGGTGATATAAATGTCCTCTAAAAGCTCTCTACTAATGACTGCCCATCCCGCAAGGCAGATGCAGCTCCTTCCAGATGCCAGCAGTTCTTCCACTGATCTGAAACCTGTTCTTGCTGCCGTCAAACCACACAAAGCACCTGCTATGCTGTACCTGGGAGAACTCTCCTGGCTGTCTCCTCCCTCCTCAGCTCCTCCAGTCATCCCTGTTCCATAGGACTTGCTTTCAATTATCTCATGAAGGAGGAACACGACTGTGTATTCCTGCTCCTATTGCTGTGGAAACCACAGTGTAACTGGTGGTCCGTGTGGAAGGCTCAGAAAACAGAAGCTGTGGAAGGAGAAGGCCCCAGGGCAGCGCTCTGCACCGGTGCAGGGAGGCTGTACCCTGGTACCCTCATATTCTTGTCCAGATTTCCTTCCCTTTTACCAGAGTGTCACTTTCTCATCAGGAAAGTAACAGAAAGTCCAGGCTGCAAGTTTGCTCCCTCCTCGCCTGCACACTACCGGCAGCCCCCAGTGCACATCACAGCCTTTTACAGACAAGCCTTCTCATTTGTAAAGAGCTTGACACCATAGAGTCTTGGATTCTAATTTTAAGTATAAGGGACTGCTTAATCGAAAATGGCTTCTGATTAGTAGCCTTCAGTGTCCCTTCTTAGAATTTCTCATTGAGCACCAAAAACAGACTTTAAAAACCCAAACAGCTAAACGACAAAAAGCAAGAGAAATTGGCAATAATTATAAGCTAAGCAGAACTAGAATGAGAAACTTTCAGTGCATGGTTTCAAGGGATCACCATAAAAAAAAAAAAAGACAGGAAAATGCCTACTATCTCCAGGACATATCCCTGAAAGGCAAGGAGATATGCCCCACTTCCCCTTCTCACTCGATGGAACAGTAGATGTGGATGGCAGAGCCACCGCAAAGCAGAGACACCACGTGGAAGCCAAGTGCTGAGCACAGCTCTGAACATGGTGGCGACACGTGCCAGTTCAGGGTGACCTGAGCTCAAAATGGCTCTGGAGAGAATTCTGTCTTGTTTTTTTGTTTTTTTTTTTTTAACATTTTTTTTTTAGAGACAGAGTCTCGCTTTATCACCCTTGGTAGAGTGCCATGACATCACAGCTCACAGCAACCTCCAACGCCTGGGTTTCAGCGATTCTCTTGCCTCAGCCTCCCAAGTAGCTGGGACTACAGGTGCCCGCCACAACGCCCAGCTGTTTTTTTTGTTGCAGTTTGGCTGGGGCTGGGTTTGAACCCACCACCATTGGTATATAGGGCCGGCGCCCTGCTCACTGAGCCACAGGCACCGCCCAATTCTGTCTTGTTGAAGCTATTAGTATTTTGTACTTGGTTACAGCAACAAAAATAGAGATTCAGACCTAGAAAGATTCAGGCATATTTTTGTAGAGAATAAAAATCCTAATAGAGGGCAGTGCCTGTGGCTCAGTGGGTAGGGCGCTGGCCCCATATACCGAGGGTGGCAGGTTCAAACCTGGCCCCAGCCAAACTGCAACAAAAAAATAGCTGGGTGTTGTGGCAGGCGCCTGTAGTCCCAGCTGCTTGGGAGGCTGAGGCAAGAGAATCCCCTAAGCCCAGGAGTTGGAGGTTGCTGTGAGCTGTGACGCGACGGTACTCTACCGATGGTGATAAAGTGAGACTCTGTCTGTTGCCTGACCCAAGACACAAACAAACAGCAGCTTTGCCGTGGGTGTAAACTCGCTCCTGTAATTATTAAGTCAAGAAACAGACTACACAAAATGGGATGGTGTGTGTAGCAAAATTCTTTATTCAGGGTTTAGATTTTATTTTATTTTTTTTTTATTGTTAAATCATAGCTGTGTACATTGGTGCAATCAAGGGGTACAATGTGCGGGTTTCATATACAATCTGAAATATTCTCATCAAACTTTTCAACGTAGCCTTCATGGCATTTTCTTAGTTACTGTATGTAGGCCTTTGTATTCTGCATTTAGTGAGTTTCACCTCTACCCATTGTAAGATGCACCGTAGGTGTGGCCCCACCTATTACCCTCCCTCCACCCTAACCTCCTCTCTCCCTTCCCCTTCCTTGGTCCTTTCCCCATAGTCTTGTGCTATAGTTGGGTTATAGCCTTCATGTGAAAGCTATAAATTAGCTTCATAGTAGAGCTGAGTACATTGGATACTTTTTCTTCCATTACTGAGATACTTTGCTAAGAAGAATATGTTCCAGCTCCGTCCATGTAAACATGAAAGAGGTAAAGTCTCCATCTTTCTTTAAGGCTGCATAATATTCCATGGTGTACATGTACCACAATTTGCTAGTCCATTCGTGGGTCGATGGGCACTTGGGCTTCTTCCACGACTTAGCAATTATGAATTGGGCTGCAATAAACATTCTGGTACAGATGTCTTTGTTATATTGTGACTTTTGGTCTTCTGGGTATAAACCTAGTAAAGGAATTATAGGATCGAATGGCAGGGTTTAGATTTTATACTTTTCTAGTCACATATACACTTAATCTATCATCTGTTAGTTCCATCATTATCTTATTTTACCTATCTGAAATTAACTTGAAAGGAAATATTTTGTTATCATATCAATACAATCACTTTTGTAGTAAACCTCTTCTTCTAAACACTGACTAATTTCTGGGCAGGTATCTAAATAAAGATCACAAAGAACGGGGCGGCACCTGTAGCTCAAACGAATAGGACACTGGCCCCATATGCCAGAGGTGGTGGGTTCAAACCCAGCCCAGGCCAAAAACTGCAAAAAAAAAAAAAAATCACAAAGAAGAAAGTAGCCACAGGGGAACAGAGTTAATGGAAGAATATCTTCAAGCATTGGGCAGAGAACGTATAGACCTCTGACAATATATTGTTAACATACGTCAACCCTCTGGCCCGTATCTCTGAGGAAGGGCAGCATGCCCTTTGATCTCAGGCTTCATGGGGTGCACAGCTTCAGAGAAATGGCTTATGGAATTTTTAACTCTAGGGAAGCCAACTCTGTGTGTGTCCCAGGGGGGCCCAGGTCTCTTAAGCCTCTGGAAAAAAGGGAAGCCATTTTAAACTCACACTGAGTTCACTTTGTGTGCTTGATGTAGGATATGTTTATTTCTAAATATTATCCTACACCGTCTCTACAAAAAAAAAAAAATCCTAATAGGATACACACCCATCCCCTCAAAAATCTACCTCTCAAACAGACAAATCAAGCTAGTTTCAGTTGTCTCTGTTTAATGTTAAACGACAGAAAACAAGTTTTGAGAAAAAGAGCTCCGACTCAAGAATTTTTTTCTTTTTTTTTACAGTTTTTGGCCGGGGCTGGGTTTGAACCCATCGCCTCTGGCATATGGGGCCAGCACCCTACTCCTTTGAGCCACAGGCGCCGCCCTGACTCAAGAATTTTTATCTCCAAATTATCTTTCATGTGTGAAAGCTTCAGAAAAATTCTCTTATTTACAAGGTAAGAATATTCCTGTGCCCTTCTTGAATGTAATTAGGTGAAAATGCTTTCTGCTAACTGAAAAATAAAGCTAATGCTCACGTTTTAAAAAGACTAAAAGAAGGTTGACGCCTGTGGCTCAAAGGAATAGGGCACGGGCCCCATATACTGGAGGTGGCGAGTTCAAACCCAACCCCAGCCAAAAACTGCAAAAAAAAAAAAGACTAAAAGCAGTGAAACCAAACCAGAAATGCTTAAATTGTAAATCTAAATTTAAAGCTGAATTATAACTCAACTTACACTTGAATTTAACTATCAGAAATTACTGGGCGGCGCCTGTGGCTCAAAGGAGTAGGGCACCAGCCCCATATGCCGGAGGTGGCGGGTTCAAACCCAGTCCCAGCCAAAAACTGCAAAAAAGGAAACAAACAAACAAACAAAAAGAAATTACCCTTATATTGGAAGCAAAATATAGTAATAATAATAAAGTTCCTGGCGGCGCCTGTGGCTCAGTGAG
This sequence comes from Nycticebus coucang, assembly GCF_027406575.1. Lineage (NCBI taxonomy): Eukaryota > Metazoa > Chordata > Mammalia > Primates > Lorisidae > Nycticebus > Nycticebus coucang. Next base: position 88,394,899 of record NC_069795.1, read on the forward strand.
TAGGGCTCCAGGCCCATTTACTGAGGGTGGCGGGTTCGAACCTGGCCCCCGCCAAACTGCAACAAAAAAATAGCCAGGCATTGTGGCGGGCGCCTATAGTCCCAGCTTTTCTTTCTTTTTTTTTTTTTTGTTTGTAGAGACAGAGTTTCACTTTATTGCCCTCGGTAGTGTGCCGTGGCGTCACACAGCTCACAGCAACCTCCAACTCCTGGGCTTAGGCGATTCTCCTGCCTCAGCCTCCCGAGTAGCTGGGACTACAGGCGCTCGCCACAGCGCCCGGCTATTTTTTTGTTGTTGTTGTTGCAGTTTGGCCGGGGCTGGGTTTGAACCCGCCACCCTCAGTATATGGGGCCGGCGCCCTGCTCACTGAGCCACAGGTGCCGCCCAGTCCCAGCTTTTCAGGAGGCTGAGGCAAGAGAATCGCCTAAGCCCAGGAGTTGGAGGTTGTTGTGAGCTGTGATGCCACAGCACTCTACTGAGAGCGATAAAGTGATTAAAAAATAATAGGCTCAGCGCCTATGGCTCAAGCAGCTAAGGCGCCAGCCACATACACCTGAGCTGGCGGGTTTGAATCCAGCCCATGCCGGCCAAACAACAATGACAGCTGCAACCAAAAAATTAGCCTGGCATTGTGGCATGTGCCTGTAATCCCAACTACTTGGGAGGCAGAGGCAGGAGAATTGCTTGAGCCCAAGAGTTGGAGGTTGTCGTCAGCTGTGATGCCAGGGCACTTTACCCAGGGTGACAGCTTGAGGCTCTGTCTCAAAAAAATAAATAAATAAATAAAATAATAATAATAATAATAATATGGCTCGGCGCCTGTGGCTCAAGCAGCTAAGGTGCCAGCCACATACACCTGAGCCACGGGTTCAAATCCAGCCTGGGCCTGCCAAACAACAATGATGGTTGCGACCAAAAAATAGCCAGGCATTGTGGCGGGCGCCTGTAGTCCCAGTTACTTGGGAGGCTGAGGCAGGAGAATCGCTTGAGCCCAGGAGTTGGAGGTTGCTGTGAGCTGTGATGCCACAGCCCTCTACCCAGGGCAACAGCTTGAGACTCTGTATCAAAAAATAATAATAAATAATAATAATAATAAAGTTCCAGAACACACATTACCTTAACAAAGCCGAAAATGTGTGAAATGTATATTGGGACAGTGGTGGAGAAAGAAGTGTCACTAATAGGACAAAAAGTGTTATAGTGGCGGAGTGCTAGCTGCTAAATAAAACTGGGGTTTTTTTGGAGACAGAGTCTAACTTCGTCACTCTGGGTAGAGTGCCTTCATGTCACAGCTCACAGCAACCTCAAACTCTTGGGCTCAAGCCATCCTCTTGCCTCAGCCTCCCAAGTAGCTGGGAATACAGGCACCCACCACACCTGGCTAGTTTTTCTAGTAGAAACAGGGCCTCGCTCTTGCTCAGGCTGATCTCAAACTCCTGAGCTCAAGCAATCCACTTGTCTCAGCCTCCCAGAGTGCTCAGATTACAGGTGTGAGTCACCTCGGACCAGCCAAGTCTCTGTTTTCTTCTTGCTAGACACCCTACCAGACAGTTGCCTCGTGTCCCTTGCAGTAAGATGTGGCCATGTGACGGCCGGGCTCAGTGTCTTATACCTGTAATCCTAGCACTCTGGGAGGCTGAGGTGGGTGAATTGCTTGAGCTCAGGAGTTCAAGACCAGCCTAACTAAGCATGAGATAGAGCCCATCTCTAAAAATAACCAGATGTTGTGGTAGTCAGCTGTAGTCTCACCTGCTTGGGAGTCTGAGGCAAGAGGATCACTTGAGTCCAAGAGTTTGAGGTTGCTGTGAGCTGTGATGCCACAGCACTCTACCAAGGGTGACAAAGTGAGACTCCAATGGAAGCGGAGGGGAGGGGAAGGGAAGGGATGGGAGGGGAAAGGGAAGGAAAGGGATCAGGACACCATCAAGAAATGGTCAGTTCAAGATCTGAGGCAGGAAATACATAAGATAAGCTTTTATTGTACTTGTAAATGATAAAAATCAGCCTTCTGAGTTCCTGTCAAAAAGACATTGGAAGCTAACATGGAACAGTTTGAACCCCACACACAATAATTACAAGGAATCAGAACATTATATATCATTTCCTGTATGAGCTACACTTCAGGGTAAGCAAATAATTGATAAGAACATTTTGTTTATTTTCAAGCTAATTGTGATTTTTAAGCTAATGAACACAGGAGGAAGGATAGAATTAACAAATAACCATTTTTTACCTCTTAATGAAATAATGGATCTTCAGTTAAATTTAAAACCATGATGAGAAAGATTTATGGGAAACATTATAATGGATAGTTGCCAACCCGGCCTAAGCTTCTGATCTATCTTAGCACCTCTAAGAGGGACAAGCAGATATTATGTGCTACGTGATGCAATAGAACAGGGCCACTAATGACGTACCTAGCTTAATAAATGAAACCTGAATCTAATTACCCAGTAGATGGAACTTACCAGTTTACTGAAATATAAAGGATAGAGAAATTAAACACCTCCAAAGAGCTACAAACCAAATGTTCCACAGGAAAACCCAGTTACTCTAATAATGAGGGAAACTTTCATTGATTTAAGGAGACATAATAAACCAAAGGTGATGCAGAGATTTTACTTGGATCCTGTATTAATTTCCTGAGAAAATTGCCATCAATTTAATGGCTTAGAACAACAAAAGTTTATTCTCACATGATTCTGGAACCAGAAATCTGAAATGAAGGCTGCTCTCCCTCGGCAGGGTCTGGGGGAAAATTCCCTTTTTGCCTCTTCCAGCTCGGGGGCTCTGAGGTTCCTTGACCTGTGGTAGCATTACTCTATCATCTGCCTCATCCTCTTCTGTCTCAAACCTCCCTCTTGTAAAACGTGATATCAGGCTGGGTGCAGTGGCTCACGCCTGTGGTCCCAGCCCTTTTGGAGGCCAAAGTGGGAGGATCCTGTGGCCAAGAATTCAAGACCAGCCTGTGAAGAGTAAGACCCTGTTTGTACAAAAATTGGAAAAATTAGCTGGGCATGGTGGCATACACCGAGTAGACCCAGCCACTCAGGAGGCTGAGGCAGGAGGATGGCTGGAGTCCAGGAATTTGAGGTTGCTGTGAGCTATGGTGATGCCAATGCTCTCTAGCCCGAGTGACAGAGCAAGACCCTGGCTAAAAAGAAAAAAAAAGTGATACTATTTTTATTCATTTTTTTTCTTAAAAATTTCTTTTATTGAAGTAGCTTCACAATCCGGGAGAGAAAGAGACAGTTCCCTGACAGGGAGGAAGGTGACTTCTCCCTGTAGAGGTAGAGAAGTGATTTTCTGAAGTCTCCAAATGGGCCACCAAATGATTAGATTTGGAAAATGCTCAGTTGTTCAGTAGGTGCTCCCTGAACGAGAAAAGACTTTCTCTAGGCCAACATTAGAATATAAGAGTATACATTTATTTTATATTACAGAAAGGGAAGAAAGTAGGGGGTAGCGATGAGAAGGAAAGAAGAGAGCCAATAACAGGGAGTGTGAGGAGGGAAGATGGTGGGGGAGAGAAAAGGAACCAGAGAACGGTGCAGCATCCTGAAGGAAGGAAGGCCACCAGCCAAGCGATTCTATTTAGGGCCCACTCAGATAATCTTTTTGCAAGATCTTTAATTTAATCCCATATTTTAGCATACTATATAAGGGAATGTTCATTCTTTGCCACTCAAGGCAACATCACTGGTTCCAGGGATTAGGATGTGGACACACATTTTCGGGGGCACCATTCCTCCCACTGCATATCTTAATGAGAATACTGTCGTGTGTTGCTTAACAACAGGGATAGAGTCTAAGAAATGCATCCCTGGGCAATTTCAACATCATGGCGTGTAGTTAGACAAACCTAGATGGCATAGCCATGTGGTCTCCAGCCCTCTAGTCCACGGCCTGTTAGGAAGTGGGCGGCACAGCAGGAGGTGAGCAGTGGGTGAGTGAGGAAAGCTTCACTGTATTTCCAGCCACTCCCCATCACTCAGGTCACCGCCTGAGCTCCACCTCCTGTCAGATCAGCCCCAGCACTAGATTCTCATAGGAGTGAACCCTACTGGGCACTGTGCATGTGAGGAACCCAGGCTGCACACTCCTTATGAAAATCGATGATCTGAGGTGGTGATGCTGGTGCTGGAGAGCCGCTGCAAATACAGATTATCACTAGCAGAGACGTTTGCATAGAGATCATAATAAATCAATTGCTTGAAAGATTCGTATCAAACCCTATCAGTGAGTGGCAAGTGACAAGCTGCATCTAGTGGCAGGCTTTACAGTGGCAAGTGAGTTCATGTGCTTCAACATACATCTGCATCTGGTGACAGGCTTTAAGTCAGAATCTGACACTTTAGTTCACGTGTAGCCCACCCATTATTTTATTTTCCCGCACTGCACACTTGTCTGAGTCACAGTTTGGGTAAGCCCAAAAGCTAACCCTGGCAAAAATGAGTAAAAAACAAACCTTACATGCCTGTAATCCTAGCACTCTGGGGGGCCAAGGAGCGTGGATCTTCTGAGACCAGCCTGAGCCAGACCGAGACCCCGTCTCTAAAAATTACTCAGAAGGCTGAGGCAAGAGGATGGCTTGAGCCCACAAATTGGAGGTTGCTGTGAACTATGATGTCACCATGGAACTCCACCCAAGGCGATAGCTTGAGATTCTGTCTAAAAGAAAAAAAATAAAAGAAAAGGGGGCAAGGACCAATGAGGAGACAGCATAAGACTCTTAAGACTGCCAACAAAATGAAAGCTGCATTTAAAAGAAAATACCAGGCTGCGCCTGTGGCTCAGTGAGTAGGGCGCCGGCCCCATATACCGAGGGTGGCGGGTTCAAACCCAGCCCCGGCCAAACTGCAACAACAACAAAAAAAAAATAGCCGGGCATTGTGGCGGGTGCCTGTAGTCCCAGCTACTTGGGAGGCTGAGGCAGGAGAATCGCCTAGGCCCAGGAGTTGGAGGTTGCTGTGAGCTGTGTGACGCCACGGCACTCTACCCAGGATGATAAAGTGAAACTCTGTCTCTACAAAAAAAAAAGAAAAGAAAAGAAAATACCAAGAATTCCACCTGTTGCAAAGAATTACAGGTTCTTTGCAACAGGTGGTTCACATTCTCTGAGCCAGATTTGTATAGTATGTGACAACTAGCTCCAGTGAAGCCATAAAACCCTCAACATAGCTTCCACATGGAGGCCAAGCACCCTGCATTGAAAGACAAGCCTTTGGAGTTTAAAACAAACAAACAAAATCCTGGGAACACGAAGAACAGAAGCAGTTACAGTAATTATGGAGGCCACCACTTCCCCGAGCATGTGCGTACCAGGAGCTTCACTCCTAGTGGCTAACCGCACTGCTAAAGCTCAGGAGCCTCTACTGTGGGGCAGAGTTGGTCCCGCCTGCTGCTAAGGACGATTGCTGGGAACTTTTAGGAGCGGCTGCAGTTCAAAGTTCGGCACATATTCCTCTTTCGGCTCACACGGTAACTGGAAGGCTAGATGAACCAGCAAAGGACGCTGAGGCACAGATGTCAGAGAGTGAAAGAGTCACCACAGCACACAGTCCAGGCTGACCAGTGCTGACACCAAGGCAACACAGCTCGTTTCTGTGTGATGTGTTTTCAGGAGGATGTGTACGAGGGTACGTTATGTGCTGTTGTTGCCAACCAGCACCCCAGCTGCTGATCTATGCTGGTCTGAATGATACAGGGAAACTGAATTGGGCGCTTTTGTCAGGACGTGAGCAGAGCAGCTGCTGTGACTGGTCGGCTTTCTGCTTTGACTACTCGGGTCGAGGAGGTCGCTTCTGGATGTTAGTCAATGCACAGTGTCACCACAGAAAAATGCTGGCTAGTGTGTCACCTGAGCCACACGTTTTGCACAATGTGATTAAAATTAGCAACCACTTTTTGTCCTCTTCCGAGCGCCTAGGCAGGCTCTGAGAACATTTGACGTGCAGCGTTTGACATACCCTTGCAGGCTTTCCTACAATACAGCCTCTCACAAAACTAGGCTGTCCCGAACCTCTGGTAATAGAATTGTTTACCTTTACACTAAGAAGTCTGGGAAAGGACCACAATTTGCATTTGGTGTGTGCCCAGACAAACTTCCAGGGGTTGGTGCTGTGAGACCTGAACTTCTCATGCGCTTGTCTAAAACGAAAAAACCCGTCAGCAGTGGGTGGCACCTGTGGCTCAGCGAGTAGGGTGCCGGCCCCATATACCGAGGGTGGCGGGTTCAAACCCAGCCCCGGCTGAACTGCAACCAAAAAAATAGCCGGGCGTTGTGGCGGGCGCCTGTAGTCCCAGCTGCTTGGGAGGCTGAGGCAAGAGAATCGGGGAAGCCCAAGAGTTAGAGGTTGCTGTGAGTCCTGTGACGTCATGGCACTCTACCAAGGGGGTAAAGTGAGACTCTGTCTCTACAAAAAAAAAAGAAAAACCCGTCTGCAGGGCCTGTGGGGTTCCACCTGTGCTAAGTGTGTGGGTCAAGGGTGCTTTCCTTATGGAAGAGCCAGAAAATCGGTGTGAAAATGTTGAAGGCACAAGCACAAAGTCAGAAAGCTAAATAAGGAAATAAAGCTTTCTGAGTAATAATAAAAAAAAAATTACCAACCACATTAAAGCACGTGCCTGTAACTCACATCTGTTTGTGCCGCTCTGTGTGGAGATAGATGCAGAGAACATACATCTTTTACACACAGGAGGTGGCTTTCTAAATAAAGGTGGCCAGAGTTTTGAATTATGAGAGCTGCTCCAGAGACTTTTCAGAAAAAGTCATCACTAGCAGCACATTTCGGTGATACAGAATGGGTGGCCAAACTTGCTTACTTGTGTGACATATTCAGCCTGCTCAGTGAACTCAATCTGTCACTTCATGGGAGAACGACAACTGTGTTCAAGGTGATGAGTGAACAGTGGGATTTTTGTCACGTTTCAAACATTAGCTGAGAGTTTGAAAGAGTCTGAGCCTGGCTCAGCGCCTGTGGCTCAAGTGGCTAGGGCGCTAGCCACATACACCTGAGCTGGGGAATTCGAATCCAGCCCAGGCCTGCCAAACAACAATAATGGCTGCAACCAAATAATGGCTGGGTGTTATGGTGGGCACCTGTGGTCCCAGCTACTTGGGAGGCAGAGGCAGGAGAATCGCTTGAGCCTGGGAGTTGGAGGTTGCTGTGAGCTGTGATGCCACGGCATGCTACCAAGGGTGACAGCTTGAGGCTCTGTCTCAAAAAAAAAGAGCCTGAGCCAGAACCTTCTTCCTCCCAGCTGGTGCATGACCACCTCTCAGCTTTCCAGAATCTGAGCGTTACTTCCCAACCACAGAAGACTCTGAACTGGGAAGGCATGGATCCTCAATCCACTTGTGAATAAGCCAGGGGAATCGACTTTGTGCTTGAAGAAGATCAATTGTTTCAGATCGCTAATGACAGTGGCCTTAAAAGCACTTTGAGACAACTTCTTATCTCCATACATTCCGGATTACAGTCAAGGCAGAGTGTCCTGAGAGTGCATGAAAGCACTTGACAAGCCTGCTTCCACGTCCAACATTCTATCTCTGTGAAGCAGGGTCTTCTGCAGTGACAGCAGCCACATGAGATTATGGAGCAGGCTGATGTAAGCAACACACTCAGATGTCATTGCCTCCCAGCACTCCCCAAAAAACAAGCTGCAAGGCTCCCCTGATTCTGCATTATGGTGAATTGTATAATTATCACATTATACATTACAATGTAACAATAAAGAAATAAAGTACTCAATAAACCATAGTGCACTTGAATCATCCCCAAATTATCTCCTCCTCACTCCCAGTCTGTGGAAAAACTGTCTTCCAGGAAACCAGTCCCTTATGTCAAAAAGATTGGGGACTGCTGTCATAGCCTACTGGACACTTAGGATATGCTATAGTTTATTGCCCCGGGCTGCACACCTGTACAGACTGTTATTGTACTGAGTATTGTAGACAATTATCTAAACATAGAAAAGGACAGTGAAAATAGGGTATTCAAATCTTATGAGACCACTATCATATATGTTCCATCCTTGATCAAAACATGCAGCCTGTGACTTTGAACTATTTTTAAACGATCAGGAAAATTTGAATATGAACTGGGCATTAGATGATATTAGCAATTTCTTATTTTGTTAGATGTGAAAATTATACTTTTTTTTTTTGCTATTATAGGGGCATTCTGAAGTACTTAATTAGAATGACATTGGTGGCGCCTGTGGCTCAAGGAGTAGGGCGCTGGCCCCATATACTGGAAGTGGCGGGTTCAAACCTGGCCCCGGCCAGAAACAGTAAAAAAAAAAAAAGAAAAAGAAAAGAATGACATGATTTGGGTTTTGCATTAAAATACTCCAGATAGGACAGGACTATCCCTCATGAAAAAAAGGCAAATCAAGATTAGTCACATTTTAAAAACTGCTGAGGGTGGCACCTGTGGCTCAACAGAGTAAGGCGCCAGCCCCATATGCTGGAGGTGGTGGGTTCAAACCCAGCCCCAGCCAAAAACTGCAAAAACAAAATAAAATAAAATAAAAACTGCTGAAAGGTGGTGATGAGTACAGAAAGGTTCATTGTATAGGAGTCTCTCCCTCTGCTTGGGGGTATATTTCAAGACCTCTAGGGGAGGCCTGAAACTGCACAGGAAAGAGCAAGTAGCCGGTACCATGTAGATATGCTAAAAAAAGGGAGGATTCATGTCTTACCCCAGACGAAGTAGGACACAGAGATTTCATCATGATACTCAGAATGTAGCATGCACAGTGTAAAACTTGTGAGTTATTTCTGAAACTTTCCATTCTGAAACAAATAATCGTCAAAATACCAAAAATACCAATGGATGATTTTTTTCCTGATTCTGGGTCCTTTTTTTTTTGGTATTCTCCATTTATTTTACTTGTCTTTTTTCCCTCTGTATTTCATTGGACAGTTTCTATTGCTACTCCGTCAAGTTCATTTATCTTTTCTTCTGCTATGTCTAATTTGGTCTTAATTTCATCCAGATATGAATGTAATTTTTTATTTTTATTTTTATTTATTTATTTTTTATTGTTGGGGATTCATTGAGGGTACAATAAACCAGGTTACACTGATTGCATTTGTTAGGTAAAGTCCCTCTTGCAATCGTGTCTTGCCGCAAATGGTGTGGCACATACCAAGGCCCCACCCCTCTCCCTCCTTCCCTCTCTCTGCTCTTCCTTTCCCCACCCCTCCCTCCTTCTTTCTCTCTCTGCTCCCCCCTTCCCCCACCCCCACGGTGACCTTGTCATTAATTGTTCTTATATCAAAATTGAGTATATAGGATTCATGCTTCTCCATTCTTGTGATGCTTTACTAAGAATAATGTCTTCCACGTCCATCCAGGTTAACACAAAAGATGTAAAGTCTCCATTTTTTTTAATGGCTGAATAGTATTCCATGGTGTACGTATACCACAGCTTGTTAATCCATTCCTGGGTTGGTGGGCTTCTAGGCTGTTTGCACATTTTGGCGATTGTAAATTTAGCTGCAATAAACAGTCTAGTACAAGTGTCCTTATGATAAAAGGATTTTTTTCCTTCTGGGTAGATGCCCAGTAATGGGATTGCAGGATCAAATGGGAGGTCTAGTTTGAGTGCTTTGAGGTTTCTCCATACTTCCTTCCAAAAAGGTTGTACTAGTTTGCAGTCCCACTTTCAGCAGTGTGAAAGTGTTGCCTTCTGTCCACATCCACACCAGCATCTGCAGTTTTAAGATTCTTGTGATGTGGGCCATTCTTGCTGGGGTTAGATGGTATCTCAGGGTGCTTTTGATTTGTATTTCTCTAATAGATAAGGATGATGAACATTTTTTCATATGTTTGTTAGCCATTAGTCTGTCTTCTTTAGAGAAGGTTCTATTCATGTCTCTTGCCCATTGATATATGGGATTGTTGGCTTTTTTCTTTCTTTTTTTTTTTTTTTTTTGGCCAGGGCTGGGTTTGAACCCACTACCTCCAGTGTATGGGGCCAGCGCCATACTCCTTTGAGCCACAGGTGCCACCCTGTTGGCTTTTTTCATGTGGATTAATTTGAGTTCTCTATAGATCCTAGTTATCAAGCTTTTGTCTGATTCAAAATATGCAAATATCCTTTCCCATTGTGTAGGTAGTCTATTTGCTTTGGTTGTCTCCTTAGCTGTACAGAAGCTTTTCAGTTTCATTAAATCCCATTTGTTTATTTTTGTTGTTGTTACAATTGCCATGTCAGTCTTCTTCATGAAGTCTTTCCCCAGGCCAATATCTTCCAGTGTTTTTCCTATGCTTTCTTTGAGGATTTTTATTGTTTCATGCCTTAAATTTAAGTCCTTTATCCATCTTGAGTCACAACCCCTATGGCACTGGTCTCAGTCGCCACAGGAAGGAACCAGGCGTGACATGGATTAGAAGTACAAGCTTGCGGGAGGCAGGCTGACCTTAGTTCCAGGGTAGCCCTGAGCCCCCTCCACAATGGCTATTTATTAAGGTTATACACAACAGGTGTGGAGAGTTAAGGTCATTGACATACACAATAGGGGTGGAGCGTTAAGGTGATTACATAGGAGGGCTGCTTGTGTAAGGATGGCCACGTGCTCTTCTCACGTGTTCTTTCCCCACAACCCTCATGAAGAAGTACTAAGCATCAATGTTTATCACATGCTTACTAGTGAGTGACCGATCTTATCTCATTCCAGAACAGAGTTACTTGAGGGATTGCCTCCAAGTCACAAAACGTCTCTAGGCTTACCAGGAGACTGTCCTGTTCTCAGCATGTCCTTTTAATGTGATAAGAATCAGCAACTGTCCTTTGCAAGCATGGTGTCCATTCCTCTACATATCCCCCGTTTTTGTTTAAGACTTTTTTGGGGGTTGGGATAAGGAAAAAAATAACGGTTGTTCCTTTCAGTAGTTCTTCTCGTTGAGCAGCTACTCTTCTGGCTAGGGAAAAGAACAAGAGGGCACACATGGTAATTAACAGAATTATGCCAGTGGTGCCAGTGAGGGCCTTCACAGAAGAAAAAAGAGAGAAATTAGTAACACTATTGGAAATGCTTTTTAATTTCACTTCCTGTGACAGATTGCAGTTATTTAATAAAGGTTTCAGGTATATGTTGTTGTAAATCTGTCCCAAAATGATGTTATGTTGTTCCAGCCAGGCTAGGCAAAGGGGAGACATGCCTCCTCCATGCCAAACAATAGGGAATGGTTGACTATGGTAGTTGTTTTTACGAAAACCAATGCATTTCTCCACCTGTTTGTCTCAGGCTGACCCGTGGGGTCTCCAATCAATGACGCTTCCATAGGAAGTATTAACTAATGCCCGAGGTGTCTTGCCTCTGCCCATCGTCCATTGCACCCATTATAAATGGGCAGCAACAGGCATAGTGCAGATTGGAATGTTAGGTGGGGGAGGGGTAGTGTCATACCCTTTCCAAGTTGAAGTCTAGAGGGACAGCATGGTTTTTGTTTGTTTTTAATACTATTATGTATAAGAGAAAATCATGCAGTGGGAATGGGTTGAAGGTAATGACTGTTAGAACTTAAATCTAAGATATTTTTTCTGTTAGGGTTAGGGATATAGGCTCAGTAAGTGAAATTCTTTGTAGCAGTATTTACCTTTTTTTTTTCTTTTTTGTAGAGACAGAGTCTCACTTTATCGCCCTCGATAGAGTACCGTGGCCTCACACAGCTCACAGCAACCTCCAACTCCTGGGCTGAAGCGATTCTCTTGCCTTAGCCTCCCGAGTAGCTGGGACTACAGGCGCCCGCCACAACGCCCAGCTATTTTTTGGTTTGCAGTTCAGCTGGGGCCGGGTTTGAACCCACCACCCTCGGTATATGGGGCTGGCACCCTACCGACTGAGCCACAGGCGCCACCCAGCAGTATTTACCTTTGTTGACACTAGTGCAATCATTGCCAGGAACAAGAAGTCTGCTGTTAGAGGTTTACCTTGACATTTCACTAAATCTTTAGCCGCTGATGACAGCTTTTTGATTTGACCCCAAGAAGGAAAAGTGGAGTTAGTGGTTCTTGGGAGAGGACTACAATCTGTTCGTCCGCTTGATGGTCATGTTATTGAAGAGATCAGTGAGGGCAGATTCGTCAAAGTGCTGGCAAGGTCTTTTGCTCATATTGAGGCTTAATCCAGCGGGCGGGTAACCACTGCTTTTCTTGCTGTTCTGTAATGATATGAGCAAAGCCTCGACCCCAGTGTAACACATAACCAGGTTCCCATTCAGACATATCGGGTTTCTTATAGAAAATAGGTTGCCATATTTGAGAAGGTGGTAAATGGGTAAGAGATGTCCAGTGACATTCAGCAGCTGTGTTTCCATCATTGTTAAGATTCAGAAAATTAAGAGTGAACAGAGCTCTAGTAAGAATATATCTAGGACTGTTATTCAAGGGGAGTATACCATCTCCTCCGTTCTGTTTAAATAACATATCTTTTAATGTTTTGTGGTGTCATTCAATAATGGCCTGGCCTTGAGAATTATAGGGAATACCATGAAAAAGTTGAATATCCTAAGAAGACAGAAAGGTATTTAATTTTTTAGTAGAATAAGAAGGTGCATTGTCAGTTTTGTTTTGTGGTTTTTTTTTTTGTAGAGACAGAGTCTCACTGTACTGCCCTCGGGTAGAGTGCCGTGATGTCATCACGGCTCACAGCAACCTCTAACTCTTGGGCTTATGCAATTCTCTTGCCTCAGCCTCCCGAGCAGCTAGCATTGTCAGTTTTAATAGACTTAGGAAGTCCCATGACATTAAAACATTCTAATAAATGTTGAATGACATGGTGAGTCCTTTCTCCAGCTAAGGCTGTTGCCCAAGAAAAATGAGAAAAACTATCTATGGAATGATGAACATATTTTAATTTACCAAAGGATGAGACAATAGTCACATCCATTTGCCATATTGGTTTGCCATTTCTCCTCTAGGGTTGGTACCTTCATGAAAGGAAGGAACTTGTATTTTGGAACAAGAAGGACAACTAGAAAGAATTTGCTGTGACTGAGTTTTTGTAAGATGAGATTTCTTTTTTTTTGTGGAGACAGAGTCTCACTTTATGGCCCTAGGTAGAGTGCCATGGCATCACACAGCTCACAGCACCTCCAACTCCTGGGCTTAAGCGATTCTCTTGCCTCAGCCTCCCGAGTAGCTGGGACTCAGGCGCCCGCCACAATGCCCGGCTATTTTTTGGTTGCAGTTCAGCAGGGGCCGGGTTTGAACCCGCCACCCTCGGTATATGGGGCTGGCGCCTTACCGACTAAGCCACAGGCACCGCCCAAGATGAGATTTCTTATGAAGCATCTTTGCATTAGCATGTGTGTAGGAATGAAAAGTAGATGCTTCTTGAACAGTACCAACAAGGGCTTGATCTATTTGTGAATTTAAAGAAGTCATAGGACCAGGTAAAATGGTGTGTGCTCTAATATGAGTAATGTATATAGGGTGAATATGGTATCTAAGGAGTCTCCGGATAGATTGAAAAAGAGAAGAAATTTCATCAGTAGAAGTAATAGTTGTTGTTTCTAGGTGGTTAACAGCAAAGCATGTATATTGAGAGTCCGTCACCACATTCATAGGACAATGAAAGTCTTTGAGTAGAATAAGAATAGCATACATTTTGGGCGGCGCATGTGGCTCAAGGAGTGGGGCGCCGGTCCCATATGCCGGAGGTGGCAGGTTCAAACCTACCCCCACCCAAAAACCACAAAAAAAAAAAAAAAAGAGAATAGCATACATTTCATTCTTTTGGACAGAATTATAAGGACTTTGAAAAACTTTTGAGTTATTACCATCAGTATATCCAGCCTTGCCATGCTTGTTGGCATCTGTGTAAAAAGTGATAGCATCTGTAATTGGTGAGTTTTTGACAATATGAGGAAGGATCCAGGAAGTAAGTTTTAAAAATTGAAATCTATTATCATGAGGATATTCATTGGTATTTAAACCTACATAAGATGCAAGAGCGATTTGCCAAGACAAAGATAATTGAAAATTGAGTTGAATTTGCTTTTCTGTAAAAGGAACAATGATAGAACATGGGTCATAGCCTATAAGTTGGCGAATTCTGTTTCTGCCTTTAGCAATCAACTCACAAATTTTGTCTAAATATTGTTGTAATTTTTGTGCAGTTTTATTAAGAAGGAACAGCCACTCTAAAAGGGTGTTTTCTTGATAAATAACTCCAGTTGGAGAGTGAGAAGTGGCTACAATTATCAGTTGAATTGGTAATCTAATGTTAACTCAATCTAATTCTTTTGAGGCAAATTCTTTTTTCAATTAGTTATAGTTCCTTCTTTGCCTCTGGAGTAAGTGAATGAGGACTATTTAAGTCCGAAGGTCCTTCTAGGATTTTAAAAAGATTAGTTAAGGAGCGGTGCCTGTGGCTCAAGGAGTAGGGCACCGGTCCCATATGCCGGAGGTGGTGGGTTCAAACCCAGCCCTGGCCAAAAAAAAAAAAAAAAGATTAGTTAAGGCATAGGTTGGTATTCCTAAAGTCAAATGTAACCAATTAATATGACCTAACAGTTTTTGGAAATCATTTAAGGTAGATAGGAATCTAACCTAAGATTAATGTGTTGTGGGAGAATTTGCATTTGAGTCAATTTGTATCCCAAATAATTATAGAGGGATGTAGTTTGATTTTTTTCTGGAGCAATTTGAAGACCATAAGATTTTAGGGTAAGTGCAACTGTTTAAATATGTCTTGCAAAACAGCTAAACTTTGGTGTGCAAATAAAATGTCATCCATATAATGAATGATGTAGGCTGCGGGATATTGTTTCTTAATGTGCTGTAACGGCTGATCAACAAAGTGCTGAAACAAAGTAGGACTATTTAACATACCTTGTGGCAGAACTCTCCACTGACAACGCTGATAGGGTCTTTGTTGATTACAGGAAGATAAAGAAAAGGCAAAACGTGGTCAGTCTTCAGGATACAAGTATATACTGAAAAAACAATCTTTTAGGCGGAGCAAGATGGCAGCCGAGAAACAGCTTTCTTGCATCTGGGCACCGTGAGTCTGGGGAGATAGAACTCCAGGCATCTCTGGCTGGTGGGATCTGCCTATCATCACCCCTGCGCGGATACAGAGAGTCAGCGAGAGACTTCTGGACCCCAAGAGGAGGACTAAAACAGTGGAAAACCGGCAAGTGGTCGCGTGTGTTCAATCGGTCTAAACCTGCTCGCAACTGTAAGTTCAGTAGCAGCGAGACTGCAAACCAGAAAGGCCTTACCTGTGAACTGTTTTGGTGTCTTTGGACTTGGCACTCAGTTGAACTGCCTTGGGGAGAGCGTGAGCGGGAGTGCAGAGAACTTTGGCCATTGTCTAGGGCCCCAGTCTGAGCCGCTGAGCCAGATGGAGCTAATGGTGTTTGGCGTTGGGTCACAGGGAGCCATTGTGAGCGATCTGCCCCGGCAAGCTCTGCCCTCAGGGTTGCAGAGCTAGAATTGGGTGGGAGCTGGTAACCCAGTGACCAAGTAGCCTAAGGGCGGGGTCTGAGCCACCTTGCAGCCCTAACCCTCAGGGACAGACAGAGACCAGTTTTGGCACACTGGGTAAGTGGATAGCCACTTCAGCAGTGATTCCAGCGACAAGCACTTTCCTGGGAAAGCTTCTGCTCAGCAAGTGAACAAGTTCAAAGTGGGCTGAAGAGAGATTTAGGGTGTCTACCTGCTGGGGTTTGAGAAATCAGCACCCTCAAGTCATATCAGAACTGTGATTAACATCTCATACCCCAGAAGACCACATGTTGCCCAGACAATATTCAATAACATATACATACTGCTTTGTTTTTGGTTGTGTTTTTTTCTTTTTTGGGGGGGGGGGGTTTGGTTGTTTTTTTTTTGTTTATTTTGATGTTGTTGATGTTGTTTTGTTTTATAAGTTCAACCTTTTCCATACAGATCCTTTTTCTTTCTCAATTTTTCCAGTTTAATTATAATTTCCCATTGCTGTATTTTTCAATAATTAGAACTTCATTTTTGCTAGTGTTTCTACTGCTATTATTTGGTTTTTCACCCAATTTTATCCCGTAAACTTTTCTTTTTGCTTATTTTGGTTTGATTTATAGCATTTTTGTCTTTCCTCTCTACTGGGTGGAGGTGGGGTACTGTGTCTGATCAGGTTAGCAAAGAGCTGCTGACCTCAAGGGAACCACCAAACTGGGCACCCCCAGAAGGTGGGTTTTTTTTAAGGTTGTGTCAAAGTACCCTACTGTACACCTATATTGTTCTGTCTCCCTCTTTCTGTGCCTCTCTTCTTTTTGTCAATATTCCTTTTACCCACCCCCTCTCCTTTCTCTATTTTTCTTCTTTTCTTATCACTCAGTCCTCCTTTCTTTCATCCCTTTTTTGCTCTTCAACCTTCTCACCCCTCTGGTCCTGTAACCCTTAGTCCACAGGCACAAGAACTTAAAGAGCAAGAGGAAGTAAAAGGAAAATTAGGGCAAGGAAACAGATAAAAGTAACCACTCATGAGGAAGCATCAGCAGAAAACTCCAGGCAACATGAAGAACCAGTCCAGAACAACCCCTCCAAGGGACCATGAGGTAGCTACTGCAGATGATTCCACCTATGAAGAAATGTTAGGAATGACAGAAAGGGAATTTAGAATACACATGTTGAAAACAATGAAAGAAATGATGGAAACAATGAAGGAAACTGCTAATAAAGTGGAAAATAACCAAAAGGAAATCCAAAAACAGAATCAAATAAGAGATGAACGATATGAAGACTATAAAAAGGATATAGCAGAGCTGAAGGAACTGAAACAGTCAATTAGGGAACTTAAAGATGCAATGGAAAGTATCAGCAACAGGTTAGACCATGCACAAGAAAGAATTTCAGAGGTAGAAGACAAAGTTCTTGAGATAACTCAGATAGTAAAAGAGGCAGAAAAGAAGAGAGAGAAAGCAGAACGTTCACTGTCAGAATTATGGGACTTTATGAAGCATTCCAACATACGAGTTATAGGAATTCCAGAAGGGGAAGAAGAATGCCCCAGAGGAATGGAAGCCATACTAGAGAATATTATAAAAGAAAATTTCCCAAATATCACCGAAGATTCTGACACACTGATTTCAGAGGGCTATCGGACCCCAAGTCGCCTCAACTCTAACTGAGCTTCTCCAAGACACATTGTGACGAACCTGTCCAAAGTCAAGACAAAAGAAAAGATTCTGCAAGCTGCCAGGAGTAAGCGCCAGTTGACCTACAGGGGCAAATCCATCAGAGTGACCGCAGACTTCTCTAATGAAACTTTCCAAGCAAGAAGACAATGGTCATCTACCTTTAATCTACTTAAACAGAACAATTTCCAGCCCAGAACTCTGTACCCTGCTAAGCTAAGCTTCAAAATTGATGGAGAAATCAAATCATTTACGGATATAGAAACATTGAGGAAATTTGCCACAACAAGACCAGCTCTACAGGAAATACTTCAACCTGTTCTGCACACTGACCACCACAATGGATCAGCACCAAAATAAGAACTCAGAAATTAAAGGACAGAACCAAACCTCCACACTGATGCAAAAGATAAAACTAAGCAATGGACTCTCACCAAATAAGACGAATAGAATACTACCACACTTATCAATTATCTCAATAAATGTTAATGGCTTGAATTCCCCACTGAAGAGACATAGATTGGCTGACTGGATTAAAAAACACAAGCCATCTATTTGCTGTCTGCAAGAAACACACCTGGCTTCAAAAGACAAATTAAAGCTCCGAGTCAAGGGTTGGAAGACAATTTTTCAGGCAAATGGAATTCAGAAGAAAAGAGGAGTTGCAATCTTATTTTCAGATACATGTGGATTTAAAGCAACTAAAGTCAAAAAAGACAAAGATGGTCACTTATATTGGTCAAGGGAAAAATACAACAAGAAGACATTTCAATTCTAAATATCTATGCACCCAATTTGAATGCTCCCAGGTTCTTGAAACAGACCTTACTCAGTCTGAGCAATATGATATCTGATAATACCATAATAACAGGGGACTTTAACACTCCTCTTACAGAGCTGGACAGATCCTCTAAACAGAAATTAAACAAAGATATAAGAGATTTAAATGAGACCCTAGAACAACTGTGCTTGACAGACACATATAGAAGACTCCACCCCAAGGATAAAGAATATACATTCTTCTCATCACCCGATGGAACATTCTCCAAAATTGATCATATCCTGGGACACAAAACAAATATCAACAGAATCAAAAGAATTGAAATTGTACCTTGTATCTTCTCAGACCATAAGGCACTAAAGGTGGAACTCAACTCTAACAAAAATGCTCGACCCCACCCAAAGGCATGGAAATTAAACAATCTTCTGTTGAATAACAGATGGGTGCAGGAAGAAATAAAACAGGAAATCATTAACTTCCTTGAGCATAACAACAATGAAGACACAAGCTACCAAAACCTGTGGGACACTGCAAAAGCAGTTTTGAGAGGAAAATTCATTGCTTTAGATGCCTACATTTGAAAAACAGAAAGCGAGCACATCAACAATCGCACAAGAGATCTTATGGAATTGGAAAAAGAAGAACAATCTAAGCCTAAACTCAGTAGAAGAAAAGAAATATCCAAAATCAAATCAGAGATCAATGAAATTGAAAACAAAAGAATCATTCAGAAAATGAATGAAACAAGGAGATTGTTTTTTGAAAAAATAAATTAAATAGATAAACCATTGGCCAGACTAACGAGGAATAGAAAAGTAAAATCTCTAGTAACCTCAATCAGAAATGATAAAGGGGGGCAGCGCCTGTGGCTCAGTGAGTAGGGCGCCGGCCCCATATACCGAGGGTGGCAGGTTCATACCCGGCCCCGGCCAAACTGCAACAACAACAAAAAAATAGCCGGGCGTTGTGGCGGGCGCCTGTGGTCCCAGCTACTCGGGAGGCTGAGGCAGGAGAATCGCCTAAGCCCAGGAGTTGGAGGTTGCTGTGAGCTGTGTGACGCCACGGCACTCTACCGAGGGCAATAAAGTGAAACTCTGTCTCTACAAAAATATATATATATAAAGAAATGATAAAGGGGATGGGCGGCGCCTGTGGCTCAGTCGGTAGGGCGCCTGCCCCATATACCGAGGGTGGTGGGTTCAAGCCCGGCCCCGGCCAAACTGCAACCAAAAAATAGCCGGGCGTTGTGGCGGGCGCCTGTAATCCCAGCTACTCGGGAGGCTGAGGCAAGAGAATCGCTTAAGCCCAGGAGTTGGAGGTTGCTGTGAGCTGTGTGAGGCCACGGCACTCTACCGAGGGCCATAAAGTGAGACTCTGTCTCTACAAAAAAAAAAAAGAAATGATAAAGGGGAAATAACAACTGATCCCACAGAGATACAAAAGATCATCTCTGAATACTACCAGAAACTCTATGCCCAGAAATTTGACAATGCGAAGGAAATGGATAAATATTTGGAATCACACCCTCTCCCTAGACTCAGCCAGGAAGAAATAGAGCTCCTGAACAGACCAATTTCAAGCACTGAGATCAAAGAAACAATAAAAAATCTTCCAACCGGGTGGCGCCTGTGGCTCAGTCGGTAGGGCGCCAGCCCCATATGCCGAGGGTGACGGGTTCAATCCCGGCCCCGGCCAAACTGCAACCAAAAAATAGCCGGGCGTTGTGGTGGGCGCCTGTAGTCCCAGCTACTCGGGAGGCTGAGGCAAGAGAATCGCTTAAGCCCAGGAGTTGGAGGTTGCTGTGAGCTGTGTGAGGCCACAGCACTCTACCGAGGGCCATAAAGTGAGACTCTGTCTCTACAAAAAAAAAAAAAAATCTTCCAACCAAAAAATGCCCTGGTCCAGATGGCTTCACTCCAGAATTCTATCAAACCTTCAAGGAAGAGCTTATTCCTGTACTGCAGAAATTATTCCAAAAAATTGAGCAAGAAGGAATCTTCCCCAACACATTCTATGAAGCAAACATCACCCTGATAGCAAAACCAGGAAAAGACCCAAACAAAAAGGAGAATTTCAGACCAATTTCACTCATGAATATAGATGCAAAAATCCTCAACAAAATCCTAGCCAATAGATTACAGCTTATCATCAAAAAAGTCATTCATCATGATCAAGTAGGGATCATGGCTGGTTTAACATACGCAAGTCCATAAACGTTATCCACCATATTAACAGAGGCAAAAATAAAGATCACATGATCCTCTCAATAGATGCAGAAAAAGCATTTGATAAAATCCAGCATCTTTTTCTAATTGGAACACTGAAGAGTATAGGCATAAATGGCACATTTCTAAAACTGACTGAAGCTATCTATGACAAACCCACAGCCAATATTTTATTGAATGGAGTAAAACTCAAAGCTTTTCCTCTTAAAACTGGAACCAGACAAGGTTGTCCTCTGTCACCTTTACTGTTCAACGTAGTGCTGGAAGTTCTAGCCAATACAATTAGGCAAGACAAGGAAATAAAGGGAATCCAAATGGGAGCAGAGGAGGTCAAACTCTCCCTCTTTGCTGACGACATGATCTTATACTTAGAGAACCCCAAAGACTCAACCACAAGACTCCTAGAAGTCATCAAAAAATACAGTAACGTTTCAGGATATAAAATCAATGTCCACAAGTCAGTAGCCTTTGTATACACCAATAACAGTCAAGATAAGAAGCTAATTAAGGACACAACTCCCTTCACTATAGTTTCAAAGAAAATGAAATACCTAGGAATATACCTAATGAAGGAGGTGAAGGACCTCTATAAAGAAAACTATGAAATCCTCAGAAAGGAAATAGCAGAGTATATTAACAAATGGAAGAACATACCATGCTCATGGCTTGGAAGAATCAACATTGTTAAAATGACTATACTTCCCAAAGCAATCTACCTATTCATTGCCATTCCTATCAAAATACCAACATCGTACTTTCAAGATTTGGAAAAAATGATTCTGCGTTTTGTATGGAACCGGAAAAAACCCCATATAGCTAAGGCAGTTCTTAGTAACAAAAATAAAGCTGGGAGCATCAGCATACCAGATTTTAGTCTGTACTACAAAGCCATAGTGCTCAAGACAGCATGGTACTGGCACAAAAACAGAGACATAGACACTTGGAATCGAATTGAAAACCAAGAAATGAAACTAACATCTTACAACCACCTAATCTTCGATAAACCAAACAAGAACATACCTTGGGGGAAAGACTCCCTATTCAATAAATGGTATTGGGAGAACTGGATGTCTACATGTAAAAGACTGAAACTGGACACACACCTTTCCCCGGTCACAAAAATTGATTCAAGATGGATAAAGGACTTAAATTTAAGGCATGAAACAATAAAAATCCTCAAAGAAAGCATAGGAAAAACACTGGAAGATATTGGCCTGGGGAAAGACTTCATGAAGAAGACTGCCATGGCGATTGCAACAACAACAAAAATAAACAAATGGGACGTCATTAAACTGAAAAGCTTCTGTACAGCTAAGGAGACAATAACTAAAGCAAAGAGACAACCTATACAATGGGAAAGGATATTTGCATATTTTCAATCAGACAAAAGATTGATAACTAGGATCTATAGAGAACTCAAATTAATCCACATGAAAAAAGCCAACAATCCCATATATCAATGGGCAAGAGACATGAATAGAACTTTCTCTAAAGACGACAGACGAATGGCTAACAAACACATGAAAAAATGTTCATCATCTCTATATATTAGAGAAATGCAAATCAAAACAACCCTGAGATATCATCTAACCCCAGTGAGAATGGCCCACATCACAAAATCTCAAAAATGCAGATGCTGGCGTGGATGTGGAGAGAAGGGAACACTTTTACACTGCTGGTGGGACTGCAAACTAGTACAACCTTTCTGGAAGGAAGTATGGAGAAACCTCAAAACACTCAAGCTAGACCTCCCATTTGATCCTGCAATCCCATTACTGGGCATCTACCTAGAAGGAAAAAAATCCTTTTATCATAAGGACACTTATACTAGACTGTTTATTGCAGCTCAATTTACAATCGCCAAAATGTGGAAACAGCCTAAATGCCCACCAACCCAGGAATGGATTAACAAGCTGTGGTATATGTATACCATGGAATACTATTCAGCCATTAAGAAAAATGGAGACTTTACATCCTTCGTATTAACCTGGATGGAAGTGGAAGACATTATTCTTAGTAAAGCATCACAAGAATGGAGAAGCATGAATCCTATGTACTCAATTTTGATATGAGGACAATTAATGACAATTAAGGTAATGGGGGGGAAGCAGAAAGAGGGTCGGAGGGAGGTGGGTGGGGCCTTGGTGTGTGTCACACTTTATGGGGGCAAGACATGATTGCAAGAGGGACTTTACCTAACAATTGCAATCAGTGTAACCTGGCTTATTGTACCCTCAATGAATCCCCAACAATAAAAAAAAAAAAAGGAAAAAACAATCTTTTAAGTCAATGACATATATATACCAATTGGAAGGGATTGTGGAGGGTAAAGGAAGTCCTGGTTGCAGATGACCTGTAGGAACAATTGTTTCATTAACTTTGTGAAGATTAGTGAACATTCTCAATTTGCCTGATTTTTTTTTTTTTTACAACACAGGAGAATTTCAAGGACTGGTAGAAGGCTCAATATGTCCTTGCAATAACTGTTCCTGAATTAAAAATTGTAAGGCATTCAGTTTTTCTTTAGTTAATGGCCACTGCTCCACCCATACTGGATTATTGCTCTTCCAAGATAGCTTGAGAGCATATTTTGGGGCAGTGGCCTCTATGTTAAATTTGACATTTTAAAGGAATTAGTATGAGAGGAAGGTATTGTTATTACAGTTTTCCATTGCTGAAGGGAATCTCGACCCCACAAGTTAATAGCAATATCAGCTATGTATGGTTGAATTTGAGCATTTTGATTATCTGGTCCCAAACAAGGTAAAGGTCATGTACTTTGAAAGATGGAATTTAAAGTTCCTACGCCTGTAAAAGTAACATTGACTATCTTGGCCAC
Source organism: Nycticebus coucang (assembly GCF_027406575.1). Lineage (NCBI taxonomy): Eukaryota > Metazoa > Chordata > Mammalia > Primates > Lorisidae > Nycticebus > Nycticebus coucang. The sequence goes on from NC_069795.1 coordinate 88,417,879, forward strand.
TTCTTGGGCCACAGATTTAAAGCCATAATTGAAAAAAATCTGTGCCAGTATCTAACAGGACAGTAAAGGATTTATTCTTCAAAGTGAGTGTTAATTGAGGCCTATTCTTATCAATAGATGTTTGCCAAAAAATCCCGTTTGTACTACTGAGACCACCAGTGCATTTTCTACCAGTACTTTGTTTATTTTATTTTATTTTTTTTTCAGTACTTTGTAATTTAACTTGAGGCAGGAGAAGCAACTGAGTAATTTTTTGTCCAGCTAAAATTTGAGTTGGTTGGTTTACCAAAATCATGGTCTGTATTTCCCCCAAAAAGTCACTATCAATAACACTTGTGTGGACAAACACTCCATAAGATGTTAAACTACTTTTCCCTAACAATAACCCAACAGTATCTAGGGGAACAGGACCACATATTCCTGTTTTTAATTTCTTTACTCCCATGTTGGAAAGCAAAAGAACATTATCACATGCTGGTAAATCTAAAGCAGCACTACCTGGGGTGGCGTGTAAAAGGGATTGGACAGGCTTAGGTTGCTGGTGAGTGGATAGGTCTCCAGGCCCGTATTCTTTCCTGTGGGCCCCCATGGGACTAGGAGGGATTTTAGTAACTCTGACTGGGAAAAGTCCTATAGCGTCTTCAAAAGTAAAGTCCCCAGTCTTTCTCCCCTCTAATAAAGCCTTCATAGTAGAAGTCACAGGTGGATCATCTACATAGGGAGGCACTGAGGGCAATGTTGAGTGATTTATGTTAACATTTTTAACTATTTTTATTTTATTTATTTTATTTATGAGAGCAGGGTGCGTGCCCACACCACCGAGGTTGGCATTCCCAGACCAGCTTGGATGGCCCCTGCTGCGTCTGCAACTGCACCATCCCTGGGACTAGGGGCAGCCACAGACCCAGCAACTCAGCCACATACTCAGCCTGGTCTTGGCTGGGGCATGAGGAGGCGGCGGGTCCCCAAGCTCAGGGAACGCAGGCGGGGAGGTCACCCACCCTGTCCCCCGTTCGTGCTCCGCCGCCACTGCCGCCGCTGCTCCCCTCCCATGCTTCCCGCCTCCTGCGGGCGGGAGAGGGAGAACAGCTCACGGTGGGTCCGACAGATGGACCTGACCCAAGGCACTCTCGGCACCAGGTGTGCGCCCGGCGTGTGTGCCGGGACAAACGTTTGTGTGGAGGGCTATGTTAGCATTTTTAACTGTGAAACTATTCAACCCATCTTTCCACTGTTTAATCTGAGCTGCTATAATGGACATTGGGTAGTGCCTTGCTTATTCATGTCTGTATCACATACTTCCTCTCCTGAGGAAGGGCCGGAAAAACCTTCATATTCTTCTGGTTCCCAATTCTCCTCAAGTCTAGGTTCCCACTGAACCTCACTATTCTCCTCACTTTCAAATTCTGCTCCAACATACCCTTCATCCTCACTTTTAAATCTCGTGACTCCCCAAACAGTATGTTACCCATTATTTTTTCTAAATATCTTTGCTTATTATTTACCAAAGACCTCAGTTATTCTGAGTGGAGTTCCTTTGTTTCTAGTATGGTGAAAGGTCCCACTTTCTCTGAACAGAGTTTCCCTTTGGGACTTCCTTCCGCTGTCTACTGAAGGCTTCACTTACTTCTGAGTGTCCTTTGTCCCCTTTGGTCCGTGTCCCCGGTGTCCTGTTGTATCCTGCAGTATCCTGCCAACTCCGCCAGATGTCGCAACCCCTATGACACTGGTCTCGGTCGCCAAAGGAAGGAACCAGGCATGACATGGATTCGAAGTACAAGCTTGCGGGAGGCGGGCTAACCTTAGTTGCAGGGTAGCCCGGAGACCCTCCACAACAGCTATTTATTAAGATAAACTCTCCACAACAGGTGTGGAGAGTTAAGGTGATTACATAGGAGGCTACATGCATAAGGATGGCCATGTGCTCTCCTCAAATGTTCTTTCCCCACAACCCTCATGAAGAATTACTAAGCATCAATTTTTATCACATGCTTACTAGTGAGTGACTGATCTTATCTCATTCTGGAACACTGAGTTACTTGGAGGATTGCCCCCAAGTCACAAAACGTCTCAAGGCTTGCCAGGAGACTGTCCTCTTCTCAGCATGTCCATTTAATGTAATAAGAATCAGCAACTGTCCTTTGCAAGCATGGTGTCCATTGCTCTACAATTTTGAATAAATTTTTGTGAGTGGGGAAAGGTGTGGGTCCAGTTTCAGTCTTTTACATGTGGATATCCAGTTCTCCCAACACTGTTTATTGAACAGGGAGTCTTCCCCCCAAGCTGTGTTCTTGTTTGGTTTATCAAAGATTAGGTGGTTGTAAGATGTTAGTTTCATTTCCTGGTTTTCTACTCGATTCCAAGTGTCTATGTCTCTATTTTTGTGCCAGTACCATGCTGTCTTGACCACTATAGCTTTGTAGTACAGCCTAAAATCTGGTATGGTAATGCCCCCAGCTTTATTTTTATTACTAAGAACTGCCTTAGCTATACTGGGTTTTTTCTGGTTCCATACAAAATGCAGAATCATTTTCTCCAAATCTTGAAAGCACGATATTGGTATTTTAATAGGAATGGCATTGAATAGGTTGATTGCTTTGGAAAGTATAGACATTTTAACAATGTTGATTCTTCCCATCCATGAGCATGGTATGTTCTTCCATTTGTTAATATACTCTGCTATTTCCTTTCTGAGGATTTCATAATGTTCTTTTTTATTTTTATTTTTTATTTTCTCACTTTCTCACCCTCAATAGAGTGCCATGGTGTCACGGCTCACAGCAACCTCCAGCTCTTGGGCTTAGGCGATTCTCTTATCTCAGCCTCCCAACTAGCTGGGACTACAGGCGCCCACCACAATGCCTGGCTATTTTTGTTGTTGTTGTTGTTGTTGTTGCAGTTTGGCTGGGGCTGGGTTTGAACCCGCTACCCTTGGTTTATGGTTTATGTATATCACTGAGCCACAGGCACTGCCCCATAATGTTCTTTATAGAGGTCCTTCACCTCCTTTGTTAGGTATATTCATAGGTATTTCATTTTCTTTGAAACTATGGTGAAGGGAGTTGTGTCCTTAATTAGCTTCTCATCTTGACCGTTATTGGTGTACACAAAGGCTACTGACTTGTGGACATTGATTTTATATCCTGAGACATTACTATATTTTTTGATGACTTCCAGGAGTCTTGTGGTTGAGTCTTTGGGATTCTCAGTATAAGATCATGTCGTCAGCAAAGAGAGAGTTTGACCTTCTCTGCTCCCATTTGGATTCCCTTTATTTCTTTGTCTTGCCTAATTGTATTGGCTAGAACTTCCAGCACTATATTGAATAGTAAAGGTGACAGAGGACAACCTTGTCTGGTTCCAGTTCTAAGAGGAAAAGCTTTCAGTTTTACTCCATTCAGTAAAATATTAGCTGTGGGTTTGTCATAGATAGCTTCGATCAGTTTCAGAAATGTGCCACCTATGCCTATACTCTTCAGTGTTCTAATTAGAAAAGGATGCTGGATTTTATCTAATGCTTTTTCTGCATCTATTGAGAGGATTCTATGGTCTTTATTTTTGCCTCTGTTAATATGGATAACATTTATGGACTTGCATATGTTAAACCAGCCTTGCATCCCTGGGATGAAACCTACTTGATCATGATGTATGACTTTTTTGATGATAAGCTGTAATCTATTGGCTAGGATTTTGTTGAGAATTTTTGCATCTATATTCATGAGTGAGATTGGTCTGAAATTCTCCTTTTTAGTTGGGTCTTTTCCTGGTTTTGGAAAAGGGTGATGTTTGCTTCATAGAATGTGTTGGGGAGGATTCCTTCTTCCTCAATTTTTTGAAATAATTTCTGCAGTACAGGAATAAGCTCTTCCTTGAAGGTTTGATAGAATTCTGTGTGAAGTCATCTGGACCAGTGCATTTTTTGGTTGGAAGCTTTTTTTATTGTTTTTTTTAATCTTGGTGCTTGAAATTGGTCTGTTCAGGAGCTCTATTTCTTCCTGGCCAAGTCTAAGGAGAGGGTGTGGTTCCAAATATTGATCCGTTTCCTTCACATTGTCAAATTTCTGGTCATAGAGTTTCTGGTAGTATTCAGAGATGATCTCTTGTGTCTCTGTGGGATCAGTTGTTTGTATATCAGTAAATGATTTGATTTATCCATCAATTTTAAAGCTTAGTTTAGCAGGATATAGAATTCTGGGCTGGAAATTGTTCTGTTTAAGTAGATTAAAGGTAGATGACCATTGTCTTCTTGCTTGGAAAGTTTCATTAGAGAAGTCTGCAGTCAATGTCACTCTGATGGATTTGTCCCTGTAGATCAACTGGAGCTTACTCCTGGCAGAAGAATCTTTTCATTGGTCTCAAGTTTGGACAGGTTCATCACAATGTGTCTTGGAGAAGCTTGGTTAGAGTTGAGGCGACCTGGGGTCCGATATCCCTCTGAAAGGAGTGTGTCAGAATCTTTGGTGATATTTGGGAAATTTTCATTTATAATATTCTCTAGTATGGCTTCCATTCCTCTGGGGCAGGGGTCCTAAAACTTTTTAAACAGGGGGCCAGTTCACTGTCCCTCAGACCGTTGGAGAGCTGGACTATAGTTAAAAAAAAAAACTATGAACAAATTCCTATGCACACTGCACATATCTTATTTTGAAGTAAAAAAACAAAATGGGAACAAATACAGTATTTAAAATGAAGAACAAGTAAAGTTAAATCAACAAACTTACCAGTATTTCAATGGGAACTATGGGCCTGCTTTTGGCTAATGAGATGGTCAATGTTGGGTTCCATATTTGTCACTGCTAGTCATAACAAGTAATGCAAATGTGCATCAGTTAGTCTAGATCTGGTTGGAGATTTCAGATGTCTCGTTCTGGAAAAAGTCTGTTCACAGACATAAGTGCTGCCAAAGATGGTTGCCATTTTGAGTGCATGGTTCCTGAGATTAGGATATGTCTCAGAGGGGAGAGATGCATAGAAATTAGGAAGGCTGCTTGACTTAAATGCGTCTTTCAGAGAGTCACAATTCTGCGGTTCAGCCAGTTCCATCTGGTAAATCGTATCCACATGTTCAATGTCAATAGAAAATGGGTTACGTAAAAGCTGTATGTCCTGTTCATGGAGATAAAGCTCTTTAAACCTAAACTGGAACTCCTTTTGCAACTTTTCCAGTGAATCCACACATGTTTTATTTGGGAAAGCGACCAATGGATTTTCCACTAACAGATTTTGAGTTGTGGGGAGATGGCAGAAATTTTCCTCCTTCACTTGTTTGATGAGGAGGCCTAATTTTACTTCAAATGCTTTCATGTGTGATTGCATATCACAGATGAGCTTCCCCTTTCCTTGAAGTTGCATATTGAAACAGTTGAGTAGGGGCGGCTCCTGTGGCTCAGTGAGTAGGGCGCCAACCCCATATACCGAGGGTGGCAGGTTCAAACCCAGCCTCGGCCAAACTGCAACAAAAATAAATAAATAAAATAAAGTCCTTTAAAAAGAAAGAAAGAAACAGTTGAGTAGCTCTGTTACATCTGTCAGAAAGGCAAGGTGCCATTTCCATTCTGCATCATTGAGCTCTGGTACTTCTTTGTTTTTTGAAAGCAGAAAAGCTATAATCTGTGGAAGTAAGTCATAGAAATGTTTCAAAACTCTCCCTTGACTCAGCCAATGGACTTCTGTGTGGTACAGAACATCTTCACAGGCAACATTTAGTTCAGACAGAAATTCCTGAAATTGTCTGTGGTTTAGTGCATTACCTCTAATGAAGTTAACACAAGATACCACAGTTCTCATAACAGAGTCCCACTTCAGTGATTTACTACACAGTGCTTGTTGGTGGATGAGGCAGTGTATGGCTATTGGATGAGAATGGTTATGTTTGTCCATCTCTTGGTTAATGTGAGCAATTACTCCTTTCTTAGACCCCACCATGCTAGGAGCACCATCACTTGTCACACTGACTAGTTTTGCCCAGTCCAGCTCCAAACTATTCACAGTTTGGCAAACTTTTTCATAGATATCCTCTCCTGTAGTTATTCCTTTGATGCTTTGCAGTGCAGCTAGCTCTTCTGTGACTTCAAAATAGTCATTTGTCCCATGAATAAAAAGTAGAAGTTGTGCAGAATCACGAACATCATTACTTTCGTCGAGTGCCAAGGAAAAATAGGAAAGTTTTTTTTTGCAGAGTTTTGCAAATGCTGATGCAAATTGTCTCCCATTTCTTCAATCCTTCGTGTAATTGAGGATCCTGAAAGACTCACTGTACTAAATAAATTGGCCTTCTCTGGACACATCTCTTTGGCAACAGAAAGAAGGCATTCTTTAACAAATTCTCCCTCCACGAATGGTCTGCCAGTGCACACTATTAGCTTGGCAACTTGAAAACTTGCTCGTAGTGATGAAGTATTTAGCTGTTTCTACTTCACAGAAGTATTTTGCTGAGTTGTCAATGTATATTTCAGTTTTAATATTTTATCTTTTCTCACTTCTCCAACCAACCAATCATATTTATCTTTATGTTGAGTTTGATAGTGTCAACGCAAATTGTCTTCTTTAAACACAGACACTATATTCTGGCATATGAAACACACAGCTCCTTCCTTGTACTGCACGAAAAAGTAATCATAAGTCCACTGTTCTTTGAATATCCTACACTCCGAGTCAATTTTTCTCTTTCTTGATATCATTGTTTCCTAGGGATTCCAAATTGCTATTAATAAAATACCAATATATATATACAGTGCTCCAAAAACAATATACCAGCAATAACTTCGCCCACACAGAGACATACAGACTGCACTGCCCATCAATGCAGTCTGATCAGTGCCCATCAATGGAGTCTGATCAGTGCCCATCAATGCAGCCTTGCCAGTCCACATCATTTCAGCCTCGCCAGTGCCCTTATGGTGGAACTCTGCTTTTACCTCAGGCTCACACTGGTGTGGTGCGGGAACAGGCACAATTACAGAGCCAGTTCTTCCACCACCTTTCCAGTTCACACTACCCTGTGCGAACCACACTGCGATCTGTGAACTCACCCAGGAATCTGATCGCATGGGTGAGTTGTCACCCATGCGATCAGATTCCACTGCAGGAAAAAAGGCGGCATGTATGCCTTTTTTTCTTCCGAATCTAATGTGAGTTCAGCCATACAAGCATATGACTGAACTTGCACTGCTCAGAGATTGCAACAGTGTGAATTGGAGCTTACACAGCACACAACATACAACATCATACACAACTGAATATCAATGAGAATATAAATGCACTTACTGTCAATTAAATTGGGTTTCCTACTCCTTGGCTGTCTGCAGAGCCAGATTATGTTCCCATGGGGCCCTAGGCAGATTACCAGTTTGGGGCCCCCATGCGATAACACTGAGCACTGACCATGTGCATTAACACTGACTGCAGACCATTTGCGATAACACTGACTGCTGACAATTTGCATTAATAGCGCTAGCAATTTGCATTAACACTGAGCACTTACAATTATCATTACCATTGAGCACTATTTGCATTACCTCTCAGCTCTGACCATTTGCATTACCTCTGAGCAGTGACAATTTGCATTAGCACTGAGTACTGACTATTTGCATTATCACTGTGATGCAACCCCCCTAAAAACCACCCCCAACCAACCAACTTTAAAAAAAAGGCTCTCCTAACTTCAAAAAAAGTCTCTACTAACTTCAAAAAACAGGCACCCCCATCTGAAAAAAAAAAAAGACCTCCTAACTCCAGAAAAAAAAGGCCCCCCCTTAACTGCAAAATAAAAAAAAAATACACCTCCTGGGCAGCGCCTGTGGCTCAGTGAGTAGGACACCGGCCCCATATGCCGAGGGTGGTGGGTTCAAACCCAGCCCCGGCCAAACTGCAACAAAAAAATAGCCAGGCATTGTGGCGGGCGCCTGTAGTCCCAGCTGCTCGGGAGGCTGAGGCAAGAGAATCGCGTAAGCCCAAGAGTTAGAGGTTGCTGTGAGCCATGCGACACCACGGCACTCTATCCTAGGGCGGTACAGTGACACTCTGTCTCTACAAAAAAAAAAAAAAATACACCTCCTAAGTTCAAAAATAATAATAATAATAAATCCTAATTTGTTCTTACCTTGGTCCTTAGGCAGCAGCAGGCTGTGCACAGGCAACCTGGTGACTTCTCCGATTGCACCAGAGACTGAGAGGAAGAGTCAAGAGACAGAGAGAAGGAGGGGCGGGGAGAGACAGAGAGGAGTGGAGTTGGAGAGTTGGTGCACATTCCACACATGCGCACTGCAGGCTGGGACGAGTGGGCTACTAAGCAGGACAGGCAGGGTGGCAAAAACACCTGGCAGGGAGAGACAGAGAAGGAGGGGCGAGGAGAGACAGAGAGAAGAAGTGGAATCGGAGAGTTGGCACACATTCCACACATGTGCATTGCAGGCCTGGATGAATGGGCTGCTAAGCAGGATGGCAAAAACACCCAGAGGGGAGAGACAGAAAAGGAGCGGAGTCAGAGAGTTGGTGCACATTCCACACATGTGCACTGTGGCTGGAGACAAGTCGGCTGCTAAGCATGACAGGCAGGGCAGCAAAAACACCTGGCCAGGCGGGATGAGTCTGCTGCTAAGCAAGACAGGCAGCTGTGGCAAAACCCTGTGGGCAAGATAAATGTCCTCGGTGGGCTGCATGTGGCCCTCGGGTGGTAGTTTGAGGACCCCTGCTCTGGGGCTTTCTTCTTCCCCTTCTGGGTTCCTATAGCTCGTATGTTGGAACACTTCATAAAGTCCCGTAATTCTGTCAGTGAACATCCTGCTTTCTCTCTCTTCTTTTCTGCCTTTTTTTTGTGTGTGTGGAGACGGAGTCTCACTGTACCGCCCTCGGGTAGAGTGCCGTAGCGTCACACGGCTCACAGCAACCTCTAACTCTTGGGCTTACGCGATTCTCTTGCCTCAGCCTCCCAAGCAGCTGGGACTACAGGCGCCCGCCACAACGCCTGGCTATTTTTTTGTTGCAGTTTGGCCAGGGCTGGGTTTGAACCCGCCACCCTCGGCATATGGGGCCAGTGCCCTACTCACTGAGCCACAGGCGCTGCCCCTTTTCTGCCTCTTTAACTGTGTTATCTCAAGAACTTTGTCCTTTACCTCTGAAATTCTTCTTCTGCATAGTCTAAACTGCTGCTGATACTTTCCTTTTTTTTTTTTTTTTGTGGTTTTTGGCCAGGGCTGGGTTTGAACCTGCCACCTCTGGCATACAGGACTGGCGCCCTACTCCTTGAGCCACAGGCACCACCCTGTTGCCGATACTTTCTATTGCATCTTTAAGTTCCCTAATTGACTGCTTCAGTCCCTTCAGCTCTGCTATATCCTTTGTATATTTTTCATATGGTTCATCTCTTATTTGATTCTGTTTTTGGATTTCCTTTTGGTTATTTTCCACTTTATTAGCAGTTTCCTTCATTGTTTCCATCATTTCATTATTTTCATCATGTGTATTTTAAATTCCCTTTCTGTCATTCCTAACATTTCTTTATAGGTGGAATCCTCTGTAGTAGCTACCTCATGGTCCCTTGGAGGGGTTGCTCTGGACTGGTTCATGTCGCCAGGAGTTTTCTGCTGATTCTTCCTCATGAGTTATTTCTTTTATCTGTTTCCTTGCCTTAATTTTCCTTTCACTTCCTCTTGTTCTTTAAATTGCCATGCTTCTGGGGGTGCTGGGTTGGGTGGTTTCCTTGAGGTCAGCAGCTCTTTGCTAGCCTGATCGGACCGAGTACCCCACCTCTGCCAAGTAGAGAGGTAAGACAAAAATGCTATAAATCAAACCAAAACAAGCAAACAGAAAACTTCATGGGATAAAACTGGGTGAAAAACCAAATAATAGGGGCATAAACACTAGCAAAAATGAAGTTCTAATTATTGAAAAAGGCAACAATGGGAAATTGTATTTAAACTAGAAAAATGGAGAAAGAAGAAAAAAGAAAAGAAAAATCTATAGGGAAAAGGTTGAAATTAAAGAACAAAACAACAACAATAAAAGGTAAACAAAAACAGGGCGGCGCCTGTGGCTCAGTCCGTAAGGCGCCGGCCCCATATACCGAGGGTGGCGGGTTCAAACCCGGCCCCAGCTGAACTGCAACCAAAAAATAGCTGGGCATTGTGGCGGGCGCCTGTAGTCCCAGCTACTTGGGAGGCTGAGGCAAGAGAATCACTTAAGCCCAGGAGTTGGAGGTTGCTGTGAGCTGTGTGATGCCATGGCACTCTACCGAGGGCCATAAAGTGAGACTGTCTCTACAAAATAAATAAATAAACAAAAACAAACAAATAAACAAAACCCCCAAAACAAAGCAGTATATGTATATATCTTGTTGAATATTGTCAGGGCAACAGATGGTCTTCTGGGGTATGAGATGTTAATCACAATGCTGATACGACTGTAGGCCTCTGCTTATTTCTCAAACCCTGCAGGGTGGACACCCTAATCTCTCTTCAGCCCTCTTAAAAGGCACTTTAAACTTCTAAACTTAGCTAAGCAGAAACTTTCCCAGGAAAGTGCTTGTTGCTGGGATCACTGCTGAAGTGGTATGCCAAAACCGGTCTCACTCTGCCCCTGAGGGTTAAGGCTGTAAGGCGGCTCAGTCCCCACCTTTAGGTTGCTCAGTCACTCGATTACTAGCTCCCACCCAATCCTTGCTCTGCAACCCTGAGGGCGGAGCTTGCTGGGGTAGGTCTTTCACAGTGGCTCCTGGCAGCCCACAGCTGAACACTATTAGCTCCGTTAGGCTCAGTGGCTCAGGCTGGGGCCCTAGACAATGCCCAAAGTTCTCCACACTCCTGCCCAAGCTCTCCCCAAGGCAGTTCAACTGAGTGCCAAGTCCAAAAGCACCAAAACAGCTCTCAGGTAAGGCCTTTCCAGTTTGCAGTCTCACTGCTGCTGCACTTACAGCTGCCGGCGGGATTAGACCGATGAAACACACACAACCACTTGCCAGTTTTCCACTGCTTTTTGTCCTCCTCTTTGGGTCCAGAAGTCTCTCGCTGACTCCACCCACAGCTCCACAGTGCTCTCATGGAAATGGATGACAGACCTCTTTTTTTTTTTTTTTAATCATATCACTTTTAACACTAATTCTAACAGTTTATCTAATAACCCAAACATCATGCAAAATGCTATGTCTAACAATACTGGATTAGAATCTACTTCTAGTCATATACAGGAATACTGTGTGCAACTGAAAAGATAATAGCTATTTACTGACAGGAAAAAATATTTAAGAGAAATTAAGTAGAAAAGTGGTTATATAACCATATATTAAATATGATTTCTTTTTTTTTTTCTTAGAGACAGAGTCTCATTTTGTTGCCCTCAGTAGACTGCTGTGTCATCACAGCTCACAGCAACCTCTTGAGCTTGGTGATTCTCTTGCCTCACCTCCCGAGTAGCTGGGACTACAGGCACCCACCACAACACCCGGCTATTTTTTTGTTTTTGTTGTTGCAGTTTGGCCGGGGCTGGGTTTGAACCTGCCACCCTTGGTATATGGGGCCGGCACCCTACTCACTGAGTCACAGGCGCCACTCTGATTTCGTATTGTTCATGACCAAAAACCCTGCATACCTCCAGAAAGGGCTGAGGGAAGGCCAGGACACATACGTAAATATTAGGAGGTATTAACTCTGGACAGGCAGTTTGCAGAATTCCTGTTCTTTACTTTTCATCAGTATTATTTTAGTTTTCTACTATGAACACCTATTAATGATATAATTTTAAAAAATATAAGAGAAGACCTGTGGGCGGCGCCTGTGGCTCAGTCAGTAAGGCGCCGGCCCCATACACCGAGGGTGGCAGGTTCAAACCCGGCCCCGGCTTAACTGCAACCAAAAAATAGCCGGGCGTTGTGGCGGGCGCCTGTAGTCCCAGCTACTCGGGAGGCTGAGGCAAGAGAATCGCTGAAGCCCAGGAGTTGGAGGTTGCTGTGAGCTGTGTGATGCCACAGCACTGTACCGAGGGCTATAAAGTGAGACTCTGTCTCTGTAAACAAAAAAAAAGAGAAGACCTGTGTGGTATTTTATTAAACACAAAGCATTTAATAAATACAGAGGGGGTGGTGCCTGTGGCTCAAGGAGTGGGGTGCCCGCCCCATATGCTGGAGGTGGTGGGTTCAAACCCAGCCCCAGCCAAAAACTGCAAAAGCAAAAATAATAATAATAATAATAAATAAATAAAGAGGAAGCCACAGTCCTAAATTATATATATATATATATATACACATATACACACACACAAAAGATGGGACAAAGTTGTGCTGTGGGACCACAGACTTTATGGTCACCATTCGCCCAGAAGGAAGACAGTGGTAAGGCTTCCCTGTGTGCGTGCATCCAAGAACTCTGCTGCTTTTCCTGCCACTTTCCTAAGGGCACTCCATACAACAGATTCTACAGGAGTCTCACAGGAAAGAGCTCAATGTCCAAGATTAATGCTTAGTTAATTCATAATTAATGCATAATTAGTTATGCATAATTCCTTAGTACAAAACATTTTTTTTTTTTTTTTGTAGAGACAGAGTCTCACTTTATGGCCCTCGGCCTCACACAGCTCACAGCAACCTCCAACTCCTGGGCTTAAGTGATTCTCTTGCCTCAGCCTCTCGAGTAGCTGGGACTACAGGCGCCCGCCACAACGCCCAGCTATTTTTTTGGTTGCAGTTCAGCCAGGTCCGGGTTTGAACCCGCCACCTTCGGTATATGGGGCCAGCGTCCTACCGACTGAGCCACAGGCGCTGCCCAGTACAAAACATCTTATAACGTTTGCTATGTATCCCCATGAGAAAAGGACATATTCATTGAGCCACAGAATCCTTTGATTTCTATCCTTTGTACAAATTACAGGATTTTTATGTATGTGAAAAACCTGAGTAACTATCGTTTATGCCACATATTTCCATCAAGGATCTGAAAGCTTCTGGCCTGTTTTCCTAAATTTAGATGGAGTCACCTCAAAATAGCTGTCCATTTATCAATTTGTGTGTCTGTAGTTCTAAGATTTTAAATATATTTGCATCTTGCTCTTAGGTCATTTAGATTAGCATTTTTCTAACTGCACATCTATCCATAGGTGGGCAGAAAAATCAACTTGGTGGTCATACCCCACATTTTTTAAATAACTGAAACAACAGCAAAGTTCCAGCTAGAGTTCCAGGCCAGCTTGGGCAACACAGCAAAACCCAGTGTCTCTTTTTTTTTTTTTGAGACAGAGTCTCACCCTGGGTAGAGTGCCATGGCATCATAGTTTGAAACAACCTCAAACACTTGGGGGTTCAAACAATCCTCCTGCCTCAGCCTCCCAGGTAGGCCCAGGCAGGTGGTTTGCTTGAGCTTAGGAGTTCAAGACCAGCCTGAGCAAGAGTGAGACCTGTCTCTATAAAAACAGAAAAATTAGCCAGGCGTTGCATTGTGCACCTGTAGTCCCAGCTACTTGGGTAGCTGAGGATCACTTGAGCCCAAGAGTTGAGGTGGCTGTGAGCTATGATGCCATTGCACTCTACTACCAATGGTGAGAGAGTGAAAGTCTGTCTCAAAAAAAGAAAAAAGAAAAAAAAAAAGAGAAAAGCAAAGCAAAAAACCTGAAATAAAACCATCTGAGTATGGTAAGGTTAAGCATTTCATTTTGTGAAACCTCTGTTCATACACAATTACATAGCATAGTTTTGTGTGTATGTATGTGCATGCACGCACACCAACTTAACATTTATTAGTATGAGTTGCAATAAAAAAATTAAAGCCACTGAATTAAAGAGATAAATTTATTGGTAAATAGATAAAATGAACACCTATTCCAATATATCCAAACTTCTTCTTTGGGTATATATTGGATAAATTAAAAGAAAAAATTATCAAAGCAATACAGCTAGATCCCCAATTTACAAATGAGTTAAATACCATGAGTTTGTTTGAATATCAGGTGCTTGGAGTTTTTCTCAAATAAACTATTATAGAGAGCTTAGGTTCCCAAAAAATGCAGCTTAACTACAGTACTAAGGTCCTCACAAACTGAACTTCCTCTATATTGCTTGTTTATTCCTATCTGAGGTCCACTACTTTTCTAAGGACACATTCTCCCCACACCTTGGTCCCACCACCAGGCAAATTCCTCCCAGTGCAGGCAGATGGCTACCATGTGACATGGTATCTCCCAAGTTGTGCTTAGAATTTTAGAAGAGAAAAGGATCAGAGGTTCTAACAGCCTTAGGTAACTGAGGTAGAATTTGGGGCTCCCAAGAATATCTTCCACATGCCCCAAGTCTATTTTCCTCCCACAGCCATCCAGCTCTGGTACAAGGTCAAGCAGGAGAAAAATAATTGCTCACCAACATCTTTAGCAATTTTTAAGAGAGACTACCTACTAAAAAGAATAATAGGTTACCTTTTTTCAGATCCCCAAACCACTGTAATTAAAAAGAAAAAATAAAAATCAATGGCTTTAATGTTGATAATTTGCTATGGATAAAATCCATAGTTTTTTTTTTTTCACCTGAACCCATCTTTTATAAACTATTTGGATGTATTACCTGAACCCATCTTTTATAAACTATTTGGATGTATTACCAACAAGTTTCTTTGCACCAAGAAAGATACGTCAGTGCCTAGGAATGCATGGCCTAGAGTATCTTACATTAAATTGAGGAACTCAGGGTCAAGCAGAAGGCCACGCTCTAGCTTAATGCTCTGCTCTTCCCAATTTCACTATGTCCTGGAAAATTAATAAGAGCTATCCTCAAGAGTAAACCTTGATGGAAAGCACAGAGAAAGCTGCTCTCAAGAAGCCCCTTGACCAGCCTGTGCAACATAGCAAGACCCTGTCTCTACAAAAAATAGAAAAATTAGCCAGGCACAGTGGCACACAACCAGCTACTCAAAAGGCTGAGGTGGAAGGATCCTTGAGCCCAGGAATTCCAGGTTGCAGTGAGCTATGACACCACTGCATTCTAGCCCAGGCGACAGAGCAAGACTTTTGTCTCAAGAAAAAATTTAAAAAGCCTCAAATACTACATTAACTCCTACCATCATTCATTTAGGCAGAATACAGATTTCCATTTCTAACAGGATTTACCTAACATGAAGTAAATATTAACTAAGGTACCAAAACTCTCAGGTGAGGCACAGTGACAGCCAGTGAAAACCAGGTGTTGAGTAAAATGCTGAACCAGTAAAACTCTGGCCCTTTTAAATGCTGGATCCCAATACTCTGACTGGCACAGCCCCAGGAGGCCCGGGGAAAGAACAGGGGCTGCAGGAAGCGTTCTCTGTGTAGACTAAGCTTGAGGGAGATTTAGCGCAACCAGCTCCTACTTTAATGATCACCTAACGCCATGGCCTCTGGCCTGGCCATAGCAAGGCCCAGCAATTTCAGTCCCCTTCACAGGCCCCAGGTCCTATACCATGATTTCTCCAAGTTACTGGGAAGAATGGCTGCTCTACTGACAATCCCAGGCTGCTCTAACCAGCAGCATAGGCCCTCCAAAAAGCAAACATGTAAATTCAGAGCTAACACATGCCCAGTTTTTCCAGTTTTACCTCTTGCTTTTATGTACCAGAACAAGTTTGAGAGGTTTAAGTAGGGAAAGGGTCCCAGAAATCATTTCAGCATATACTTTTCAGGTTCTGCCAGACAACCTTTTATTACATCAGAAAAGCAACACTAGGCACTAGATCTTGCAAAATATGTTCTGGCCAACTCTAAACTTTCTGAAATTAAAAATGCATAACCACATCTGTAAGTTTTTTCATGAACAAAAAAGTTAAAATACAAATTTTTATATGCAAAATAGATTACTATATAACTGGCAACCTCAGAGCCAAGTACTAAATTTTCTTCCACAAATTTCAATGGGGGTGGAGTGTGGGAAGTCTTAATGAGTACAAAACTTAATTTTTAATTTTGGCTTTAATATATAGGAAAAAAACTTTGAGGAAAAATAGCTTTAAATTGAATAGTATCTTTTCAAATAAACAGCTCAGGCCAGCCCTTACAATTCTGAAGTTTATACTCAACCACATCTGGGATGCAAATGAAGATTTAGGGTTTACAGTTACTTCGAATCCAGTTTCAAGAGTAAGCCAAGTCACCTCCTTTCCAGAAAGAGAAGTCTCTTTAAGATGACCATTGACGCTCTTGTGAAGACGCTTGGATAGCCAGAGTTCCTTGTGCACAGTTCCACTTTTCCATGACACTGTGCCAATGCCTAGTGTCAGCAATCCTCTGTAAGGCAACCAGAGCCCTATAGGGCAGCATTTCATTCCTCGGGCATTTTCACGCCTCAAACCCTTCAGCTTCAAGTTGGCAGGAACTGCTCCAATGTTAGAGATGTTAATTAATACTTTCTTCTGCCCCCAGTGATTTCCCTCCTGATCTTCAGCAGGGAGTGGCAGCTTAATTAACATTCCTTTCAGAAATAAATAATTCAAACAAGTAATTTAGAGCTAACTGTAAGAGAGCCAGTGGTAAATGGCCACTGCTCCTTATATCTGCAAATGAGTGAATGTATACAATGAACAAACACACAGAAAAAAAACAATTCACAGAATAAATCCTGCATTTCCCACATTCATAGGGAAGAAAATCTTAAAAAAAAAAAAAAAAAAAAAATTAGCGTTTGTTCTTGGGTGGGTTGACTAGTCCAGGGCTCTGAGCAGGCACAGCCTTACAAACAGGGTTACAAGCAGCCCTCTGCACCCTAAGTCAGGACGAGGGTGTAAGGAGACGCTCTCATGCACTTGACAGCTCAGTACCTGTGAGAGAACAGAAGTGATGCAGGGACTTTTTAACCCACAATGCATGAGGTATATGGAAACGTCCATGAAAGAACCACCAGCAGCTAGAGGGACCAGGCGGGGCATTCTCACAGCAACTGCTGATGAAGGATTTCCCACACCATCTTCTTCCGGAAGAGAGGCATCTGGTGCTGCAAAGAATCCCATAAACAACACAAGCATTACGCATTAATGTCCACAGCAATGCAACCTGCAGGTGTAATCATATAAATAAAGAAGGATCTCCATGTCCCTTTATGTGTTGAAAACTTAACATCATGGCACATAGTTAAAAAAACATAAAAAAGGGTGGCGCCTGTGGCTCAAGGAGTAGGGTGTCAGCCCCATATGCCAGAGGTGGTGGGTTCAAACCCGGCCCAGCCAAAACTGCAAAAAATAAAAATAAAAAAAAGGAGGTATCTCAAGAATGGAAGAAAAAGCATCCAATGTACTCAGCCCTACTATGAAACTAATTTATGGCTTTCAGATGAAAGCTATAACCTAGTTATAACCTAAAAACATGAGGAAGGGAGAAAGGGAGGGGAGGGAGGGGGGAGGGAAGGTGATTGGTGGGATTACACCTGCGGTGCATCTTACCAGGGTACATGTGAAACTGAGTAAGTGTAGAATATAAATGTCTTAACACAATAACTAAGAAAATGCCAGGAAGGCTATGTTAACCAGTGTGATGAAAATATGTCAAATGGTATATAAAAACAGTGCATGGTGCCCCATGATCGCATTAATGTACACAGCTATGATTTAATAAAATAAATAAATAAATAAAAGAAGAAAAAGAAATCAGAAAAAAAAGTGGTATATAAATTACATGATTTATACTGCAAGCATTTTTACATGTTATGAAAAATCAAAGCAGGATGTGGATTACAACAGCTTCTTACAGAACAGCACAATTTCATAATAAAACGTACCAAAAATGGAAATACCCATGTGATAGCACAACAGGTAGCTTTTCTATTTATATACACTTGCAAAACATCCTAAAATGGGCAGCGACTGTAGCTCAGTCGGTAGGGCGCCAGCCACATGCACCAGGGCTGGTGGGTTCGAACTCAGCCAGGGCCTGCTAAAACAAAAAAATAGCTGGGCATTGCAGTAGACGCCTATATCCTAACTACTTGGGAGGCTGAGGCAAGAGAATGACTTGAGTCCAAGAGTTTGAGGTTGCCGTGAGCTGTGACACCAGTGCGCTCTTCCGAGGGGCACAAAGTGAGACTGTCTCAAAAAAGAAAAAAAAAAAAAAAGAACATATCCTGGGCAGTGCCTGTGACTCAAGGAGTAGGGCGCCGGTCCCATATGCCAGAGGTGGCGGGTTCAAACCTAGCCCTGGCCAAAAACCACAAAAAAAAAAAAAGAAAAAAGAAAAAAAAAGAACATATCCTACATATCCTAAAATGAACATATTCTTCTTTTACATGAGAAAAACATGAATGGAACTTTAGTTAAATGAAGAAAAAAGTGCAATTATGCTTACAAATTTCTTTTCATTTTTTTTTTTTGAGACTCTATCACCCTGGGTAGAATGCTGTGGAATCACAGCTCACAGCAACCTCAAACTCCTGGGCTCAAGTGATCCTCTTGCCTCAGCCTCCCTGGTAGTTGGGACTATAGATGCCTGCCACAACACTCAAGTCATTCTTTTCCTATTTTTAGTAGACATGAGGTTTTGCTCTTGCTCAGGCTGGTCTTGAACTCATGAGCTCAAGCAATCCTCTCAGAGTGCTAGGATTACAGGCATAAACTATCGCACCAGCCCCAATGAAAATTATTATTTTTTTTTTTGTAGAGACAGAGTCTCACTGTACCGTCCTCGGGTAGAGTGCCGTAGCGTCACACGGCTCACAGCAACCTCTAACTCTTGGGCTTACGCGATTCTCTTGCCTCAGCCTCCCAAGCAGCTGGGACTACAGGCGTCCGCCACAACGCCCGGCTATTTTTTTGTTGCAGTTTGGCTGGGGCTGGGTTTGAACCCGCCACCCTTGGCATATGGGGCCAGCGCCCTACTCACTGAGCCACAGGCGCCGCCCTGAAAATTATTATTATTTTTTTTTTTTTTGAGACAGAGCCTCAAGCTGCTACCCTGGGTAGAGTGCCGTGGCATCACAGCTCACAGCAACCTCCAACTCCTGGGCTTAAGTTATTCTCTTGCCTTAGCCTTCCAAGTAGCTAGGACTACAGGTGCCTGCCACAACACCCGGCTATTTTTTGGTTGTAGTTGTCATTGCTGTTTGGCAGGCCTGGGCTGGATTCAAACCCGCCAGCTTTGGTGTACGAGGCTGGCACCTTAGCCGGTTAAGCTACAGGCGCCAAGCCATGAAAATTATTTTTAATGGGGATTGTCTTACATTTATAAAAAGGTTGAGAATCCATTGTTGTAAACCTAAATTCTTAAGAGTCCCCAACATAGGCTCAGCGCCTGTGGCTCAAGTGGCTAAGGTGCCAGCCACATATACCTGAGCTGACGGGTTTGAATCCAGCCCGGCCCGCCAAACAACAATGACAGCTGCAACCAAAAAACAGCCAGGCATTGTGGCGGGTGCCTGTAGTCCCAGCTACTTGGGAGGCAGAGGCAGGAGAATCACTTGAGCCCAGGAGTTGGAGGTTGCTGTGAGCTGTGATGCCACGGCACTCTACCCAGGGCAACAGCTTGAGGCTCTGCCTAAAAAAAAAAAAAGAGTCCCCAACATACTGGAGTTTCATTCAAATGCTGATGAGCCATGAAGAATTGACAATAACCAGAATAGAAAATAAAAGCAATATTCAGTAGTATCTTAGACAACAACCTCAGTTCTCACAAGGCATGACTTTTCTTTGCTATCATATATTCGCATACCTCCTTTTTGGCTAAAAATATCAGTAATACACAGGAACCAGTCATCAATGGAGTTAAGAGACATCCAAATTGCCCATTAGTCACAAAAGACAAGAATAAACCTGACAGCAGACAAAATGACAAACCCTGATTCCGGCAGGTCAAGAAACCTATGGCCAAGGTTTACAACAAGAGTTGCAAAGCCATCATTATTGAGAGCTTAATGTGTGCCAGCTAGCTAGCTTTAAGTTTACGTTGCTTAGGTGGAAGAGAAGGGGTCTTCACTCACCTGAGTAAATGTGATAGGTTTGTCCCTAGAGATATAATCTGCATATTTACAAGTAAACATTCCACAATCACTCCCATTCAACTGTTGAGGAATCTCCTAAAATTACAAAAAGAAGGGAGAGTAAATCATCGCATACAAATTCCTTGGACTTTTTCTAAATATCTCTGCAGACAAACAATATTATAAAGGTAAATATTAAGTTCTGTATTACACAAATACACACATAAACACAATCAGTCTTACTCTATGTGGTATAAAAACCTTAACCAAGTAGATGACTTTATAGACAACGTTTTCCAAAGATAAAAAAAGCAAACTGAAGAATTCCATCTTAGCTCTCATTCATGAAGAATTCCATCTTAGCTCTCATTCAAAGAAACCAAATTAAAAGGAGGTTCACTGCCAGGAATGCTAGTCAGAATTATTTCAGAAGCATTTATAATTTTTGGGGGGTTGGGGGACAGAGTCTCACTATGTCGCTCTCAGTAGAATGCCGTGGTGTCACAGCTCACAACAACGTCAAATTCTTGGGCCCAAGCGATTCTCTTGCCTTAGCCTCCCAAGTAGCTGGGACTACAGGTGCCCACTACAGGTGCCCGCCACAACGCCCAGCCATTTTTTTGTTGCAGTTGTCATTGGGGTTTAGCTGGCCCAAGCAGGTTTCAAACCCGCCACCCTCGGTCCTGTGACCGGCACCCTAACCACTGCGATACAGGCGCCAAACCCATTTATAAATGTTAAAAAGGGCCAGGTATATAAGGTTCGATCAGAAATCCCACTTCTCTTCCCTAGCTAGGAAAATACTAACAATTACTTTGAATCTCCACAACTTCAAGAGGGGCAGAGAAAGAAGCCTCTAGCTAGGCTTTAACCAATTAAGATCTTGCCTTTATTTGTCAGTTCTATCCTGAAATAAAAACAAAACTTGCTGCAAGCAGCACTAACAGCATAAGTCAAAGTGATGAATTCCATACCCACACAAGGCAAGCCTTCCCCAGGTGTCCTAACCTTCCCACACCTTTACATGCTTTGCCTGTCAGTTGTAAGTTGCACATGGTAGTATAGAAGAAGCTGATCCACCACTGGAAAACGTACTTCTTCAAAGAAATACAACTGATTATTACAAAAAAGAAAAAAATCACTTAAACACATATACCACCCATACGTATGCAGGCATCTTACACTTTTCTTGTGAGCCCAGTATCTCTCAGGGTAGATAGAACTACAGACTTCAATATACAGAGAAAGAGGATTTGTTTTATTACATATAATATTTGATATATTAGAACACAGTATCGATCCTAACATGCTTCTTAATACCTGTGCTCCCCTCAGGAAATTTCAAAGTTTAACCTTTAGGTTATTTAATTTAGAAATTAGGGCAGTGCCTGTGGCTCAGTGAGTAGGGCGCCGACCCCAGATACCGAAGGTGGCGGGTGCAGGTAGTCCCAGCTACTTGGGAGGCTGAGGCAAGAGAATAGCCTAAGCCCAGGAGTTGGAGGTTGCTCTGAGCTCAGACACCACGGCACTCTACCAAGGGCAATAAAGTGAGACTCTGTCTCTACAAAAAAAAGAAAAGAAATTAAATGAAGATGGTTGAACAAAAATACATTAGAGTTAAAACTGAATTCAGGGCAGCGCCTGTGGCTCAAGGAGTAGGGCGCCAGTCCCATATGCCGGAGGTGGCGGGTTCAAACCCAGCCCTGGCCAAAAATAAAAAAAATAATAAAAAATAAAAAATAAAAAAAAAAAAACTGAATTCATATAGCTTACTTTAAGTCACATATCAAAGGGGGAGGTCAAAGATCAACCCCATCTAAGGGGTTTTCCCACATTTGGTTAAGTGGGGCAGCAGAATGTATGAAAACACACCATCAGTGGGGTAGTTCCTAACACGCACGCACGTGGTATCTAACCAAATTCCTAGATAAATTTTAGACAGTAACTTTAAATTTTCATTAGCACCAACCAGGAAAAATAAGTAACTTGAATTTATTGGGTTTTCCCAGTATTTTAAGAAATGTGCTGGCATATAGTTTACATTTAGATCAAGAAGATAAAAGCTAAGCAACCATCTTGGGTAAATTAATTGCTAAGGATCTAGAGTAGGTCATTCTTAAGAGGTATATTTTAAAAGAGTGCATGCTTAAAGAAGGGAGTGAGGAGAGGAAAAGGGCCAGATCTGAATAATATGATACTGTTAGTAAATGCAGCAAAGTATGTTAAATGTAGATGATCATCACTTACATGTGGCTTCATGCTATAGTGGGTCCACTCTAAAAGATTCAGATCAATATTTCTTTTGGTCTTACTTTCATCCTGTAAATACTGACTATAAAAAACAAAAACAAGGAATATTATTAATGAATCCCTACAGGAATAAACCATTATAGTTAGAAAGGGCTTTGTGATGTTTAACAGATAATGCCATTCTCAAATCCACGTACATTAGCTCTTTAAGAACATGACTGCTTTGGGGTTTTTAATTTAATTCTGAGTTTTCTTTTCCACTTACACAAACTATACATTCTGGTTTTAAAAAACTAAAACAGGCTGGGTGCAGAAGCTCACATCTGTAATCCTAGCAGTTTGGGCAGCCAAGACAGGTAGACTGCTTGAGCTCAGGAGTTGGTGACCTCTACTAGAGATAGAAAAACTAGCTGGGCGTTGTGGCATTGGGAAGCTGAAGCAAGAGAATCACTTGAATCCAAGAGTTTGTTTGAGGTTGCTAGGAGCTATGATGCCATAGAATTCTACCGAGGGTGACAAAGTGAGAGTCTGTCTCAAAAATAAATAGCTGGGGACGGCGCCTGTGGCTCAGTTAGTAGGGCGCCGGCCCCATATACCGAGGGTGACAGGTTCAAACCCGGCCCCAGCCAAACTGCAACCAAAAAAATAGCCGGGCGTCGTGGCGGGCGCCCATAGGCAACTCGGGAGGCTGAGGCAAGAGAATCGCCTGAGCCCAGGAGTTGGAGGTTGCTGTGAGCTGTGTGAGGCCACGGCACTCTACCGAGGGCCATAAAGTGAGACTCTGTCTCTACAAAATAAATAAATAAATAAATAAATAAATAGCTGGGTGCAGTGGCTCACACCCTGTAATCCTAGTATTCTGGAAGGCAGAGGTGGGTGGATTGCCTGAGTTCACGAACTCCAGAACAGCCCAAGCAAGAGTCCTCTACCCAGGGTGACAGAGTGAGACTCTGTTTCAAAAATATAAAAATAAAATTTCTTCTCCATACTTTCTATTTAAGAGAAATAACTATAAGAAAAAAATCTATACTAAAAATAATACTGAACTAATTATTGGGCTTTTTTTTTAAGACAGTCTCACTCTGTTGCCCTTCACTGAGTGCCATGGCGTCGTAGCTCACAGCAACCTATAAACTCCTGGGCTTAGTGATACTCTTGCTTCAGCCTCCCAGGTATCTGGGAATATAAGCACCCACCATACTGCCTGGCTAGTTTTTCTTTCTTTCTTTTTTTTTTTTATTTTGAAACAGAGTCTCACTATGTTACCTTCAGTAGAGTGCCATAGCGTCACAGCTCACAGAAACCTCCAACTCTTGGGCTCAAGCGATTCTCTTGCCTTAGCCTCCCAAGTAGCTGGGACTACAGGTGCCCACCACAATGCCCAGCTATTTTTTTGGTTTTTGTTGTCATTGTTGTTCAGCAGGCCCTGGCTGGGTTTGAACACACCAGCCCCAGTACATGTGGCCGGCACCCTAACCACTGAGCCACAGGTGCCGAGCCATAGTTCTTCTATTTTTAGTAGAGACTGGGTCTCATTCTTGCTCAGGCTGGTCTGCAACTCCTAAGCTCAAGCAATCCACCTGCCTTGGCCTCCAAGAGTTCTACAATTACAGGTGTGTGCCACCATGCCTGACCTAAACTAATTATTGTTAATGACAACTTTTCTTTATAAGACTCGTTTAACAAATCACTTTTTTTTTGTTGAGATAGAGTTCTACCCTTTACCCTGAGCAAGTGCAATGGCATCGTAGCTCACTGCAACCTCAGACTCGGGCTGTGGGCATCCTGCTGCCTCAGCCTCCAAAGTTGCTGGGGTTAGGGGCACTTGCCACAGTGTGGCTGGGTTTTTCAATTTTTTCATGAGTCGGAGTTTCACTCTCACTCAGATAAGCCTCAAACTCCTGAGCTCAAGCAATCCTCCCACCTCAGCCTCCCACAGTGCTGGGATTATAGGCGTAAGCCACCATGCCCAGCCAAGTTCATTTATCCTTACAAAAATTAAAAGTGTGAACCTGATTTTGCTTTTCATGAACAGAAAAGAAAGAGACTTACTTGGATTACTTATATGCTTCCTCACTGTGAAATTCATGTCACTATTTTACATAGCTAAGAAGAGGCTATGCTTTAAAGACAAATTTCTAGCAATTACTATTTGAAACAGTTACTTACAAACCATGTATACTTTGAAAACTGCTCCCAAACCGTGTAAGATAAACCTTCCTATCACGGAAAGCACAGAGACATGAGTGGGTGTTAAGAATTTAGAGGACAAATAACTCCCCAGACAACACTTCTTTAGGACATTCAGAATAACACATCAATCTCAACAAAATATAATTCAAAATTACAGAATTCTTTTTTGTTTGTTTTTTAGGTTATTTTTGAAGACAGTGTCTTGCTCTGTCACCCATGCTGGAATGCAGTGGCACAATCACAGTTCACTGCACCCCAAACTTCTGGGCTCAAGCGATCCTCCTGAGCAGCTGAGACTAAGGCATGCACCACCAAAACCAGCTAAAGTTTTGTGTTTTTCTTTTTGTAGAAATCTTAATATATGGCCTAGGCTGGTCTCGAAGTCCTTGTATCAACTGATCCTCCTGCCTCAGCCTTCCAAAGTGCTAGGACTGATTACAGGTGTGGACCACAACACCAGCTGGATTCTAATAAGATGCATTTTACATCACAACAAAAACTTGTTTTCAATATGCTACTGAATTAGACTTCTAAGTTGAGATATTAGGTTGTGTTTAGACCAAAAAAAAAAAAAAAAAAAAAGTGCATTCAGGCTCAGCTCCCATAACACAGTGGTTACGGCGCCAGCCACATATACCAAGACTGGAGGGTTCAAACCTGGCCCTGGCCAGCTAAACAACAATGACAACTGCAACAAAAATAGCCGGGCATTGTGGCAGGCTTCTGTAGTCCCAGCTACTTGGGAGGCTGAGGCAAGAGAATCGCTTAACAGGTTACCAAGGGTAACATAGTAAAACTCTGTCTCAAAAAAAAAAAAAAGTATATTCCAGCCAAGTCCAGAACTACTGGGATGACAGTCTTAACAATACGTTAGACTACCAGACACAGAGCTTTCTAGGACTAACGATTATAGAAGAAAGATCACCTAACATGGGTGAAACAACAAGTGAAGTTTTTCAAGCGTTACTTACAGGAGAATCTCACAGATCCTGTGGCCCTTCTGTCCCATAGAATCCAGATATTTAAGACACTTCTTTCTTAGGTCTATTACCTATAATGAGAAAATACAACACCCAGAAACATCTTAAATGTAATTGGAGTGAGAATTTTAGTTCTAAAAAGAAGAATATTTAAAAAAAAAATAATAAGTTGGGGCGGTGCCTGTGGCTCAGTGAGTAGGGCTCCGGCCCCATATGCCGAGGGTGGCGGTTTCAAACCCAGCCCTGGAAAAACTGCAACAGAAAAAAAAAAATAGCCTGGCGTTGTGGCGGGCGCCTGTAGTCCCAGCTGCTCGGGAGGCTGAGGCAAGAGAATCGCGTAAGCCCAAGAGTTAGAGGTTGCTGTGAGCCATGTGACGCCACAGCACTCTACCCGAGGGCGGTACAGTGAGACTCTGTCTCTACAAAAAAAAAAAAAGAAAAAGAAACAAGTTTAAAAATATCACGAGGTGGGTCCTGTGGCTCAATGAAGTAGGGCACCAGTCCCATATACTGAGGGTGGCGGGTTCGAACTCCACCCCAGCCAAACTTCAACAACAAAAACATAGCCGGGCGTTGTGGCAGGCGCCGGTACTCCCAGCTACTTGGGAGGCTGAGGCAAGAGAATCACCTAAGCCCAGAGCTGGAGGTTGTTGTGAGCTGTGATGCCACAACATTCTACCGAGGGCGACAAAGTGAGACTCTGGCTCTAAAAAAAATAATAATAAATAAATAACAAAAAAAAATCACAGGCAATATGAGTTTAAAATTGTGTATTTTCATTCCTAGAGAAAGGCCTAGAAACTTATATTTGCCAAAACATTAGCAGTCCTCCTAAAATGAGTTGTTTTTTTTTGCCTTCTTTGTATCTTTTTCTACAACAAACCTGTATCATCTTGTAAACAAAACTAAGTAGTTATAATAGCCCTATGTATACTGAAACTCGCTCTTGTTTAAATATGTCTTCAAGCTAAGTTGTTTAATTTAAGAACTAAAGGGCAGAAAATGCTGTGCTCTGGACAGAAAAGAATACCATTATTTTAAAAAATAATCTTCATCCAAATTCTAACAATTAACCCTTTCTACTTACCACCAGACTCCAATGTACCTTCCGATGAATAGGCACCAGAATAAGTTCTTGTTCAAAGAGATTTACTCCTTTGGTCCATCTTTTCACTGCTTGGTAACCCCCAGACTTTAATTTAGGATAGAAGAAAGTACTGAATACATGAAGTGCTGGGTAGCCTTGCTTTTTATTTCTTTCCACTAGAAGATTCATGTAAAAATTAATGACCTAAAAAAATAAATAAATAAAAATTAATGACCTATAAAACACCAAGAAAGTAAAAGTTGGAACATGGCAAGTATATTATTAAAACTACATTTCTGGGCGGCACCTGTGGCTCAAGGAGTAGGGCACCGGTCCCATATGCCGGAGGTGGCAGGTTCAAACCTAGCCCCGGCCAAAAAACAAAACAAAACAAAAAAAAAAACTACATTTCTACCTGAGTAAGGATGAATTAAAAGGTAAGGTACTAAAAAAGAGGATAAAAGGACTGTTTATAGCAAAAGAAAGGGAAAATACTCTTCAGTGAAAAATGGAAGGGATTAAAAAGGAATGAAATTGTACTTGAGGGCAGCGCCTGTGGCTCAAGGAGTAGGGCGCTGGTCCCATATGCCGGAGGCGGCGGGTTCAAACCCAGCCCCGGCCAAAATCCACAAAAAAAAAAAAGAAATTGTACTTGAAACCGAAACATGAGTAACACTTAACAGAATCTAAAGGAACCCAAGGGGAAAATCTGTGCAATAAATAAGGAAAAGGTGCATAACCACGTCACACAAAAAATATGCACAAAATTAACAAGAAGTCAATTTTACTATACATAAATTATACCTCAACTTTAAGATATTAACTGGAAAAAAACATATATTAATATTTTATTTATTTTTGAGTGGCAGGTACTTTTGAACAGTAATATTTTTGTTTTACTTTTCCTATGATTCCCTATTAAACACATTATCTTTATAACGTGAAAAAAGATATTCTAGCTTTAAAAGAACATGTTAACTGGTAACTAGTCAAAGAGAAAAGAAGGAAGGCAAAGGAAGATAAAGCAGCAACTGAGTACTTATGGAAAGAATCAACTAGAAGATTAAATTAGCAAGAAGAACTAAGAGCCTTTGTTAAATATATAAGGATACAAGATGACAAATTTGCAATTATCACCCAAGTGAAATAAAGAAAAAAATATATAATGATCAATAAATGCCTTCATTGGCCAGGCACAATGGCTCAGCCTGTTAATCCTTGCACTCTGGGAGGCCCAGGTGGGTGGACTGCTTGAGCTCACGTGTTTGAGACCAGCCTGAGCAAGAGCAAGACCACCCCATCTCTACTCAAATAGAAAACTGAGGCAAGAGGATCTCTTGAACGGAAGAGTTGGAGGTTGCTGTGAGCTATGATGATGCCATGGCACTCTATCCAGGGTGACAGCTGGAGACTCGGTCTCAAAAAAAAAAAAAAATCCTTTTATTATTGAAAAACCAAAGTGACCCCTGTAAGAAGTCATTTAAAGCAAAGTACCATTTGCTGCTCCCTCTCACTTATCAGCTGCACCCAGTGTTTATACCCATTACTGAAGACTAGTAAAGGAAGTGGCAGAAGCAACTAAGTACAGATACAGAAAAGAGAAATATTGCTAATTAAAGGCTGAGCACAAGCAGAATTAACTATCTTTTTAAGGTTTAAGATGTTTTTGTTTTGGGCGGCGCCTGTGGCTCAGTCGGTAAGGCGCCAGCCCCATATACCGAGGGTGGTGGGTTCAAACCCAGCCCTGGCCAAACTGCAACAAAAAATAGCCGGGCGTTGTGGTGGGTGCCTGTAGTCCCAGCTGCTTGGGAAGCTGAGGCAAGAGAATCGCTTAAGCCCAGGAGTTGGAGGTTGCTGTGAGCTGTGTGAGGCCACGGAACTCTACTGAGGGCCATAAAGTGAGACCCTGTCTCTACAAAAAAAAAAAAAAGATGTTTTTGTTTTAAATAAAACAAAAAATTGCTTTACTAATTCTTTTTTTTTTTTTTTTTTGCAGTTTTTGGCTGCGGCTGGGTTTGAACCCGCCACCTCCGGTATACGGGGCCAGCACCCTACTCCTTGAGCCACAGGTGCCACCCACTTTACTAATTCTTTATGATCAGGTAGAAATCACTTTGATTATAGGTAGTAAACAAACATAGTCAAGGAGAAAAAAAGACCACTTACTTCATCATTGAGCCAATGATAGTTCTTTAATGTCTGGATGTCTCCTCGAGTGATTCGTAATTTAAAAGCACTACTTAAGATCTCATCTTGTGGGCCATGGCCTAAAGCATTACCAATTTCCTTTTCCATGTCCTGAATTAGAAATTCCAGAGATTGCTATATTAATATAGAGCCACTATCAGATACTACTTGACTCTTGAGAAAAATATCAAACACCTACTAAACTGCAGTACAAAAATACAGGTATTTAAACTCAAGACTACAAAGCCGTCTTAATAATGATCATAACAAATAATGGTTAATTATTAACTTCTGGAAAAAATAATTTAGTAATATTACTCTAAAACATAGTCTCAATTCTGTCCCACTCTCGTGTCTAGCACTATGAGCTAGATGCTCAAAGCACCTCATTTAATCCTTACTTTGCAGGAAAAGTATTATTACCATTTTATAGAAGAAAAAAAAAAATCGAAGCTCAGAGAATATGTTTTAAGTCATGTAATTATTAAAAGGTAAGAATCAAGATTTGAACCCAGGTATGTCTAGCTTCCTAGCCTTTGTTCCTTCATAATACCAAAATCCTGATTTACCTCTTCAACTTTTACTTTCAAACATCAAAATAAAATTAGGACATATGAGAGGTCATATTATTATTCTCTACCAAAGGGAACAAGCAAACAGGCAAAAGCTGGAAAACCAGGCAGTAGTCTAAATGACCCCTTCCTGAATAATAAATCATTCTAAAGAATTATGTAGATAAATGATTATTTAAAATATAAAAATATAGCCGGGCGTTGTGGCGGGTGCCTGTAGTCCCAGCTACTTGGGAGGCTGAGGCAAGAGAATCGCTTAAGCCCATGAGTTGGAGGTTACTGTGAGCTGTGTGAGGCCACAGCACTCTACCGAGGGCCATAAAGTGAAACTCTGTCTCTACAAAAAAAAAATATATATATATAAAAATAATTTACAAACCCAACAAACATTACTTTTCTCTAAATATTTTTCCTACTGCTTCCTCCTACTGAACACAGTTTTGGCATTTTATGTATCTCTTTCTCCACTAACATGTTCAATATATAGTAAGGGTTCAAGAGACAGTCGGCGAATAGGACAACTACCTACTAAGACATCAGTGAAGAAGGAGCCAAGATATGGGTGGTGCACCTTTAAAGTAAAGATTTTTGACAGGCTGTGGTGGCTCATACCTGTTATCCTACCACTCTGGGAGGCCAAGGTGGGTGATCCCTTGAACTCAGGAATTTGAGACCAACCTAAGCAAGAGCAAGGGCCGTCTCTACTAAAAACAGAAAAATCAGCCTGGCATGGTGGGGCTTGCCTGTAGTCTCAGTCTCAGCTACTTGGACAGCTGAGGCAAGAGGATCACTTAAGCCTAAGAGTCTGAGGTCGCTGTGAGCTATGATGAAGCCACAGCATTCCACCCAGGGTGACAGAGTAAAACTGTCTACTCCCCCCACTGAAAAAAAAAAAACAACAAAAAAGAAAATTTTAATTACCTTCATTACTTATTTTTACCATTTTCAAATGCAATAATCAATGAAATAAACATTTTACTAAACTATAATCACTTTTTTAAAAACTGCAATTAACTTATTTCTAATGCCAAACTCAAATCATGTAATCTAACATATTTCCAGGTGAGAAAAAGAAATTACAAAGAACCATTATCTTTCAAGATATGTGATAAAAATACTCACATTTGCTGATTACTAAACTGATCTCCTAGGTCACTTTCATGGTAGCCAAAGTGAATAAACAGACCGGCAGGGGCCTGATTTTTGCATACATTTATCCCTAGCCTGGAGAAAGTCCTCAAAACAAAATATTCATTCAAGTTTAGAGTAACTGAGGTTATTTAAAAATAGGCTCTGTATTGATAAAAATATCAATACAAATAATAATAAATACCTCTGTAAGTTCAAGAAGATCATCTGTTCTTCTATCTCTCTCTTTGCCTGAGCAATTCTTTTCCTTTGTCTCAAGTATTGACATTTTCCTCCTGAGTAAGCCATTGCTTCCACTGCCCAGGCGAAGTCGGGCTGATACTTCTTCTGACAGGTCAGGCTCCAGCTGGTGTCCCCTCCTCTGATCAAAAAAGTTTCTATATTCTATTGACATGTTTGATACTTGCAAATATAAACACACATTACATATAAAATACAACAGTGCCATTAACGTGGGAAAAAGAGATAATCAGCATGTCCTTCAAATGAGTAAAGTAGATTTAGCCTGTCTCTCTGTTCCTGTAAGGGGGGATTTAAAAAACGCTCCAGATCTAAGGCTCACAGGACACCTCAATTAAAAACCATGAAACAGAGCACTAGCCTTTTTCCCTGGAGGTAGAAAAAAAATATTTACAGTTCTCCTATCCCAATTAAAAAGTTAAAAGACATTTTGAAAATTTAAAAAAGCAAAATTTATGATCCTTGATCCCAACACTCAGAATAAACTACTGTTATCCTTATACTAAGTAAACTTATTCTACTTTCTCTCTTTTTTTTTTAATTCACTTTTTTTTTGCAGGCTTTTTTTTATTTTGGGCTGGGGCCGAGTTTGAACCCACCACCTCCAGTATGTGGGGCTAGCGCCCTACTCCTTTGAGCCACAGGTGCCGCCCCCTCCTCTTTTTTCTTTAAATTTATATCTCTCAAATCTTTGGCATAATAATGTTATCTTTTTATTTTTTTGAAATACAGTCTTACTTTGTCAAGCCCTCTGTAGAGTGCCATGACATCAAACCTCACAGCAACCTCAAACTCTTGGGCACAAGCAATCCTCTTGCCTCATCCTCCCAAGTAGCTGGGACTACAGGTGCCCTCCACGACACCGGACTCATTTTTCTATTTTTAGAGTCAGAGTTTCACTCTTGCTCAGGCTGGTCTCAAACTCCTAAGCTCAACCAATCTACTGCCTTAACCTCCAAGAGTGCTAGGATTATAGGCATGAGCCACCATGTCCGACCATGTTCTTTTTAAAAATTATATAGTACAGAAAAATACACAAAACACTAATGTAATACATAAAACACTAACATAATACACAAAAAATACTAAAAACACTTAGTTAATTGTTGCAAAAAGAGTATCTATACAATCACCATTCTGGTCAACAAACAATTCTGCCACTACCCCCAGAAATGTTGGTATCTTTTCCCTATTGTAACCCTTAATACAAAATTTAAGTCATCCAGCAGACAGCTATTCTAAAATAAGGAAATAGCCAGGCGTAATGGCTTATGCCTGTAATGCTGGCATGCTGGGAGATTAATGTAGGAGGGCTGCCAGGGGTTCTAGACTAGCTTGAGTAAGATCAAGAGCCATGTGTGGTGGTGCATGCCTGTAGCCCCAGCTACTTGGGAAGTTGAGCAGAAAGATCACTTCAGTCCAGGAATTTGAGGTTGCAAGTGAGCTATGATGGTGCCACTGCACTCCAGCTCATGTGATAGAGCAAGGCTCTGTCTCAAAAATATAATAAGATAAATAAAAAATAAAAATACAAAAATTAGGGAATGTGTTTAGAAATAGGGCTTTGGACTGGAATCACACTAGTCTCAAGACACCTACCCAATACTCTTTACTCTAGTTAATTGCCAGGTACACTGGTCCTCAGAAACCAGCAGCTGCTGGCCCTTCCCAGACAGCAGTCTTCAGTTTCAACAAGGATGGAAGCAGGATGTAATCCTCAGCCAGGTTCCAAATACCCCCACTCTGTTCACTCTAATGCTGAAACTTAGTTCCCTTCTTCCTTCAGCCTTTGCCTCCTAGGTGACAAATAATAAACACAAAGGCTCCATTTGGAATCACTGAAAGTCAATAATGTTAGAGAAAGGAAACTTCTAAGTTAAGACTCTGAGTCAGGGCCAGGCGAAGTGGGTCACACCTATAATCCTAGCACTCTGGGAGGCCAAGGCGGGTGATCACTTGAGGTCAAGAGTTCAAGACCAGCCAGAGCAAGAGCAAGATCCTAGAGTGGTGCCTGTGGCTCAAAGGAGTAGGGCACTGGCCCCATATGCTGGAGGTGGTGGGTTCAAGCCCAGCCCTGGCCAAAAACTGCAAAAAAAAAGAGCAAGATCCTATCTCTACTGAAAATAGAAAATTTAGGTTGGTGGTGTGCTGGGCACCTGTAGTCAAGCTACTTGGGAGGTTGAGGCAGGCAGGAGGATTCCTTGAACCCAAGAGTTTGAGGTTGCTGTGAGCTAGGCTGAGGCCATAGCACTTTAGCCTAGGCAAGAGAGTGAGATTCTTGTCTCAAAAAACAAAAAAAGATTAAAAAATTCTTATGAAGAGGCCTAGTAAAAGAATATGAACTGAAATAAACTGATACTCCAAACAAATTTGTATGTATCTAAAATGTGAAATAATCTAAAATTCAAGTTTGCATTTAATTTAGGAGTAGATTTCTTTTGGAAGGTTCTTATTCTAATATTTATAGAGAACATGTAAAAGCCAATTTAAGCATAAGATTTGCTAATATTTTCAAGTAAATCTGAAGCCTTGACTATGAAAACAAATCACTAAAAATATTATATCTTTCCCAGAGACATATGATTTTTTTTAAAAATTGTCCAAAAGAAGCCAGGCAACAGAGATAAGAGTTCATACAGAGTTAGGGTGGTATCT
The DNA here is from genome assembly GCF_027406575.1 of Nycticebus coucang. NCBI lineage: Eukaryota > Metazoa > Chordata > Mammalia > Primates > Lorisidae > Nycticebus > Nycticebus coucang. The sequence continues at coordinate 88,451,092 of NC_069795.1, forward strand.
CTCATAAATGAAGATGGCTACCACATAGAAGTAAACATACAACAACTTATAAAGAAGCAGAGTTATGTATCTTCATGACATGTTGCTTTTAAAAAAACAAAAGAATTAGCAATCACGGGTGGCGCTTGTGGCTCAGTGAGTAGGGCGCCAGTCCCATATGCCGGAGGTGGCGGGTTCAAACCCAGCCCCGGCCAAAAACCACAAAAAAAAAAAAAAAAGAATTAGCAATCACATATAACTTTCCTTGTTTTTCACAGACACTGACAAAGAAGTCAGGTGACCAAGTACAGACATTAAATTTAACTACAATTAATACTTACACCTTCGTATTCAAGTCTGATCCCGACTGTCTGCTCTGTGTCAGAAATTTTCCCCTTTGAATACCTGCAAAAAAAAAAATTGAGAGATTATAAACTTCTGTTGGATGATTCTAACCTGGTACAAACTAGGTTAGCTTCAGAAAAAAAGATTTAATAATTTGCAAATAAAAACTGCCATGAGTTTATATAGTCCTCTAACCTACTGCTCAGCAAATGTTTCCAAAACAGACAGACAATAAATATTTTAGGCTCTGTGGTTTTTATGATCTCACTCACATCTCATCTCTATTGTTGTAATTTAAAAGTGGCCATAACGCCGGGCTTAGTGGCTCACACCTATAATCCTAGCACTCTGGGAGGTCGAGCCAGGTCCATCTCCTGAGCTCAGGAGTCCAGCCTGAGCAAGAGTGAGATGCCATCTCTACTAAAATAGAAAAACTCGCCAGGCATTGTGGGGGGCACCTGTACTCCCAGCTACTCGGGAGGCTGAGGCAACAGGATTGTTGAAGCCCAGGAGTTTGAAGTCGCTATGAGCTATGAGGCCGTAGCACTCTACCCAGAGCGACTGAGTAGTCTAGAGAGGAAAAAAAAAAAGTGGCCATAGACACATGGACAGTATGTAAATGAATGAGCACAACTGTGTTCCAATAAAACTTTGCTTACAAAAAAATACATGGATAGACCAGATTTGGCCCATGGTTTACAAATTCTGCTATAAACTATCATCCAAAATCCACACTGATTACTAGAGATGCCCACTCTACCCACACTTCTATCTAAGAAGCACCTATCAGTGCTTCCCCAACCCATTCCTAAGAGGTAAGGAGCATCCTCCCAAGTGAGGGGTGAACATAAGAGCTCCCTATTTACCCATTATGCTAACTAGCTCACAGTCTGAGGAAAGCTCACTAAGTCCTCAGACCTAGTTACTCATAAATAGACTTTTAAAGTAAGAAAAGATATTTTAAAACTTAGGCAAAACTGAACCATGTACCTCTTTTCACTTCTGATTGAACACAGAGGTCCCCTTGTTTCAACAAGTCTGTCTGTGAGGACAGTAAAGAAAAGATTAAATGTTTCCTTTACTAATCAATCATGCAGCTAGAAATTCAGCTTACACAGTTTCCAAAGTGTCAACACAGCCATCTACTTTGAAATGCTATAGTGCATTCCAAAGATGCTAGCCTCCCTGCAAATTAAATTGCCTAAAAGTCTATATGTTTCTTTGCCCCTTAATCTTTACTATAAACTAACTGATATTCTTTCATTTGATAAGCTCTCATTTACTGTCACTTAGTGGATAGTATAAGGAGAAATGTAAGGAAAATGACACAGGAATCTAAGTAAATTAAACTTAGGTTCATAAAATATTTGCTACTATGTAGGACCTAATAATAATGATCAAGAGCTATTTTATGAATCTACTTTGTCTTGATACAGTCTTTTTATTTTTTGCTGAACTCCTAATACCAGATAAGCCCCAGTTAATGCCTTGAGGTTTGAGAATGTTTTTTTTTTTTTTTTTTTTTGTAGAGACAGAGTCTCACTGTACCGCCCTCGGGTAGAGTGCCGTGGCGTCACACGGCTCACAGCAACCTCTAATTCTTGGGCTTACGCGATTCTCTTGCCTCAGCCTCCCGAGCAGCTGGGACTACAGGCGCCCGCCACAACGCCCGGCTATTTTTTTGTTACAGTTTGGCCGGGGCTGGGTTTGAACCCGCCACCCTCGGCATATGGGGCTGGCACCCTACTCACTGAGCCACAGGCACCGCCGGGTTTGAGAATGTTTTAAAGCTTGATATACCATTTTCACTTGAATGTCAATTTTCAACCTCATATGCACACTCTCACATAAACTAAGGTCAGTACATTAAGACAAGGCTAAATCTGGGAACTCACATTGTTTTGGAACAAATTGAGTTGTTCTGACTCCGTGATTTTGCTCTTCCCCCCAGCCTTTGGTCTTTAATGTGTCCATCTGACTTCTTTGAGAACTTAGAAACACAAAAAGTGAGGGAGATCAGATACAAAAGGAAGTCTACCATTAATATTCATTATCTCTATTCAGTAAGCTTCTCCAAACAGGGGTTTTACTGATTACCCTATAACATCAAATTACAACAAAACGGAAGTAACATAGCACTATCTGGAGTCGATGAAAAGGATCTAATCCTGATTCTAATACTTCAGCTGAGTTACCTAATATCCAGTTTTTCTATTTGTAAAATTGTATGTTCTCAATCCCCACTGCCACCTTCTCTAAAAAATCTCAGTGAAATAAAACTCAGATTAAAAGATAAACACTTTGAGGGCGGCGCCTGTGGCTCAAGGAGTAGGGCGCCAGTCCCATATGCTGGAGGTGGCGGGTTCAAACCTAGCCCGGCCAAAAACCACAAAAAAAAAAAAAAAAAAGTAACAAAAGATAAACACTCTGGCCACGTGCAGTGGCCCATACTCATAATCCCAGTACTTTGGGAAGCCGAGGTGGGAGGATCATTTGAGCCTAGAAGTTTGACACTACACTGAGCAATCTGTCAACCCCAGCTCTACAAAAAGACAAAACAATTAGGGTCATGCCCGTAGCTCAGTGGATAGGGCGCTGGCCACATACAACGAGGCTGGTGGGTTAAACCCAGCCTGGGCCAACTAAAACAACACTTGACAACTGCAACAACAACAAAAATAGCCGAGTGCTGTGGCAGGCGCCAGTAGTTCCAACCACCAGGGAGGCTGGCTGAGGCAAGAGGACTGCTTGAGCCCAAGTGTTTGAGGTTGCTGTGAGCTGTGATGCCACAGCACTTTACCCAGGGCGACAGCTCAAGACTCTGTCTCAAAAAAATAAAAATAAAAAAAATAAGCTCCATACCCGTAGCATAGTGCTTATGGCGCCAGCCACATGCACCAAGGCTGGCAGGTTTGAGCCCAACCTGGGCCAGCTAACCAACAATGACAAATACAACAAAATATAGCTGGGCATTGTGGCGGGTGCCTGTAGTCCCAGCTACTTGGGAGGCTGAGACAAGAGAATTGCTTAAGCCCAAAGAGTTTGAGGTTGCTGTGAGCTGTGTCACCATGGCACTCTACTAAGGGTGATATAATGAGATCTGTCTCAAAAAATAAAAATAATAAATAAATAAAAGACAAAACACATTAGCCAGGCATGGAAGTGGGTATGTGCAATCTTAGCTACTCCAGAGGTTGAGGCAGGAGGATCACTTAAGCCCAGGAGTTTGAGGTTGCTGTGAGCTATGATGATGCCACTGCCTTCTAGTCTGGGCGATAAAACAAGACTCTCATCTCAAAACAAACTAAAAAAATAAACTAAAAATTTGAAAGATATGGGCGGCGCCTGTGGCTCAAGGAGTAGGGCGCCGGTCCCATATGCCGGAGGTGGCGGGTTCAAACACAGCCCTGGCCAAAAAAAAAAAAAAAAAATCACAAAAAAAAATTGAAAGATATATTTATTTAAATGGATCCCAAATCAAAACATTAAAAGAAGGAAAGTAAAATAGTGAAATAGTTTGAGCATTTTACCAACATGAATGACGAAGCCAATAATTCATTAAATATACTGCTGCTTCCAACAGTGGCTAGTCAAAACGGAGAAAATATGAACATGCTGACTAAACTAAGAGAATTATTTTTATTTAGAAAGTTCATCACCAAAGTTTAAATTTCCAAATAATGTTACCTCTGCATTCAACAGGCTAAAAGTCTTTTTTTACTTTCAACTTGCTATTACATAACTTCTAGGATCTTTGTGTATTCACACACCACTTGTTAGAAAGTGTACCTCAATTCTGAGCTCACACAATTTTTTTCCTTTTTTCACAGGCAAATATAAGGCCACACATCACCTCCTTCTGCCACTCTCATCTATTTGCTGAAATCATTAGAATACTCAAATAAGCTGTCTTATAAGGAAAATTCTTATGACCTAGGTGTCTTGTCTTTAAAGTAAAAGGTTTCCAACTGTGTTAAGATGCAATCACTATGATGCCTCAGGGACTATGTGTATCAAAGAGAAAAGAAAGACAGACTGTGAAGGAGAGAAAGGATGGAAGAGAGAGGGTGATACAGAGAGACAGGCAGGAGAAGAAAGAGGCAGAAACAAAGAGCTTGGGAAATGTGTGTGTTGTAAAGGTTAAAGAAACTCACTGCCCTTCGGAGCCCCCTTCAGTGAACCACTTTTCTGTATCAGAGTTTTAAGTAAGAGTTTACTTCAATAGAAAATTCTAAAGGTAACATAAAATTCTATTTTGTACAACCACTGTTCTATATAATCCATTACTAGCTACAATCAATGTCCAGGCAAGTTACAGGGCTACTTCAGTGTGAACCTCTCTTTTCAGCAAGACCCTTCCCAACAATACGGTCTCCAAAACAAGGAAAAAGATACCCAGCACACCATTTATCTTGTTAGCTTATTTTCACCTGTGATGATTTGAAGCTACAGGAGGGACAGAGTTTCCATGACCACCTTCTTTAAGTCGCTCTAGTAACTTCCGGTACTTCTCTCTTTCCTCTTTTTGAACACCCTAAATAAAAGAAAGCATGTTAGGTAAGGATTACCTATAATTAAGTAATATACAGAGACTAAAAGGTCAAATGCAGCCCACGTTTTTTATTTGTGTGTTGTACTTGCCAACATAGTGTTTTTAAAATCTCTTTGAATTTTCAGCTTTATAATTTTTTTTTTTTAATCCAAAAATCTGGCCTCTTTTGAAGAACTGAATCAACAATCTGTAGCTAGGTAGGGTTTATCCCCCTCAGATGGGCCATCTGCTCTCTAGCCCACTTCATTCATTATATCATCTGCTAGATCCTGATGGCTTTTTAGGTTTTGAGAGAATTGATTGAACAGAATTGGGTTAACCACCGAAAAAAAAACACATCAGAAATAATCTGCTTGTATGATAAGAACATGTAGCTTCTAAAATGGAACTGTTCTCACTAAAATCACCAATGACTTTGTATGGACACATCTAATAGACACCTTTTCAGCCATTATGTTACTTGATCTCTCTTGAGCATCTCACCCTGCTGACCTTGCCTTGCGTTCCTGGGCAATAAGCTCTTCTGATCCTTTTCTTCTCCATCTCCACTGCAGATTATTCCTTCTTCTGTCTGCCTTAAATGCTGATGGTGTTGTCCATACTTCTTTTTACACTACATTCTTTCCCTGAATAATCTCGTTAGCTCCCTTGATTTAAGTAATATTGATAAGCAGAAGATTCAGAAATGTAACTCTAACTCTGCTTTCTCAAAACTCCCATCACCCATGTCCAGGTGTCTATGGGAGAGGTCTTCTCATGTTTCACAGGCACCTTAAACTATGTCCAAACCTGAAGTCATCATCTTCCCCATAAACACACAGGGTAGCTTGGTCAGTGACACATATTCAAGTCCCAAGATTGATGTCTGGGACTCAGGCTCTTCTCTCTATAACATAATTAATCAACACCAAATACATCCTTGCTAATATTTCCTACCAACATTTCTAGAATATACTTCTGTATATACACAATAGATATTTGTTCAGTTAAACCTCGAATTTCTTGCCTAAAAAATTGGAGCCTTTAAGACTTCTTCTTTTTCTTCTTTCCCCAAGACAGAGTCTCACTCAATCACCCTGGGCAGAGTGCCATGGCATTATAGCTCACAGCAACCTCAATCTGTTGGGCTCAGGAGATTCTCTTGCCTCAGCCTCTTAAGTAGGTGGGACTACAGGTACCCACCATAACGCCCAGCTAATTTTTGCTCTGGCTGGTCTCAAACTCCTGAGCTCAAGCAATCCACCTGTCTCAGCCTCCAAGTACCCTTTGTAAAAAATCTCCTCCAGGGCGGCACGTGTGGCTCAGTTGGTAAGGCGCCGGCCCCATATACCGAGGGTGGTGGGTTCAAACCCGGCCCCGGCCAAACTGCAACCAAAAAATAGCCGGGCATTGTGGCGGGCGCCTGTAGTCCCAGCTGCTCGGGAGGCTGAGGCAAGAGAATCACTTAAGCCCAGGAGTTGGAGGTTGCTGTGAGCTGTGTGAGGCCACGGCACTCTACAGAGGGCCATATAAAGTGAGACTCTGTCTCTACAAAAAAAAAAAAAATCTCCTCCAGGTCGCTGAAGCCCAAGAGCTAAAGGTTGCTGTGAGTCCTGTGACATCATGGCACTCTACTGAAGGCAGTAAAGTAAAACTATGTCTCTACAAAAAAAAAAAAAAAAAAAAAAAAATCTCCTCCAGGGCAATAGCCCATTTCTCTCTCTGCCTGTTTGTTGCATTACAGCTATTTATGTATTCTCCTAAAGGGCAGGGGCTACATTTTGTTCAATTTTGAGTTGTTGACAACTAGCGCAATACCCAAGACCTAAATAAATTCTTCTTCGACAAACAAGTGGCTCAGAAAACCATTTAGCAAATTAAAATAAAATGGCTAATAGACCTGGGGAGTGCCAGATATAGGAATTCTCAATTTTCCTTGAATAAATGAAGACTTCAAGAGCAAAGTGAAAAGAAGGTTTTCTCTTCATCATGCTAAATGCTCTGAAATGGGAAGGAAAAAACAGAGATATATACCATTTTCTTCCCTTGCTTAGTTAGTAATTCAGGCACTCAAAAAGAAAGATTCTATAATCTTATCTCTTCCTAATATGACTCCTTTTTCTTCCTTCAGTGAAAATAACATCCGAAAATCTATTAGATTATATATGTACAGATCTCTAGGATACACCTAGGTATCAGTGATTAGGTATCAGTGATTACTTGCTAACTGTCAAAAAGAGTGTTAGGGGCCACATATGGAGAAAGACTGGGAAACACAGTCACCATACACCCTGTGGGACCATCTGAAATATGTACCATATATTACATACTCCCCCAAATATTTCTCATGAACTATTTTTTAAATGAAATCAGGTTAAGAGGGCTTACCTCCTCCACGGTACAATGGGGACGCCTCAGGCCCTTGCCATTGTCTTCTGAAATCATCTCTGTTACAGCCTGTTCCTGAGATTTCCACATTAAGGAACTCTCTGGATTGCCTCTGCTATGGCGACGGCCACCTGGTCTTCTATTATAGCCTTCTGAGTTTAAAGTGAAACTGACATAGAAAAAAGAAACGCATCAACAAACTGCTTAAATTCCTAGAATTCAAGCTCCTAGACCAGCGGTTCTCAACCTGTGGGTCACATTAACGGGCCACGGCATTAGGAAGGTTGAGAACCACTGTCCTAGACTATCCTGTGATTAAGCTGTCCTAGGTTAAGTTTACTCTTAGAGAGTCAGACAAACATTGTTTACAAAAGTTAAATCTATCCCCTGAAGTGTTGGGCACCCTAGCATTCCACTATGGAATGCACGTATCCAGTCACCAGGGCTGCCATAGGACAGCTTCTTCCTTTCTCCTTATGCCCATTTCCAACTCTAAACTCCCATATTGCACATACCCCTTCTGGTACTGCATTTTTCCCTTTAGTCACTTGGCGCACCTGGAATTAATTATTGTTATGATAATTTATGTAATGTCTATATTCCACACTTAATTTTAAATTCTACGAAAATATATTACAATGACTTTCACCACTATACTAAGTATAGGGTCTAAGCCAAAAGGTATTCAAGGTATACCTGCTGAATGCTAAAGGAACTAAAGCCCGGGAATCCCTACCCACCCAGTCATTGTTGCTGGGGACAAAATCTACCTCTCCTGAAATACTAATAATGTGGGCGGCGCCTGTGGCTCAAGGAGTAGGGCGCCGGTCCCATATGCCGGAAGTGGCAGGTTCATACCCAGCCCCGGCCAAAAACTACAAAAAAAAAAAAAGAAATACTAATAATGTGACAAACTGACATCATGCCCCACCCTCTTCATGTGAGGCTTTGAAAAATAACTACTTGGGCGGCGCCTGTGGCTCAAGGAGTAGGGTACCGGTCCCATATGCTGGAGGTGGCGGGTTCAAACCCAGCCCCGGCCAAAAAAAAAAGAAAAAGATAACTACCACTTACATAATATTTCTACAAAAAAATTATATAATCTGAAATAAATCATGAGCAAACAGCAAATAAAATTAAATATTAATGCCATTCAACATAAAGAAAGGCTGGGGAGTTGTTTCAGAATAAAGCAGATCAGGGCAGTGCCTGTGGCTCGAGGAGTAGGGCACTGGTCCCATATGCCAGAGGTGGCGGGTTCAAATCCAGCCCCGGCCAAAAAAAAAAAAAAAACAGAATAAAGCAGATCAAAAAAACATGAACACTGCAATATATGCTCCTGCATTGAATCCTAGACAATAAAGAAAAATGACTACCAGGGGGTGGCACCTATGGCTCAAAGGAGTAGGGTGCCAGCCCCATATGCTGGAGGTGGCAGGTTCAAGCCCAGCCCCAGCCAAAAAAAAAAAGACTACCGGGCAGTGCCTGTGGCTCAAGGAGTAGGGCGCCGGTCCCATATGCCGGAGGTGGCGGGTTTAAACCTAGCCCTGGCCAAAAAAACAAACAAACAAAAAAAAGACCACCATGGAGAAATTTAAATAAAACCTGTAGATTACATATTAATATTATGTCAACGTTAAATTTCCTTATTCTGATAATCTGATTAAGTGAATGTCCTCGCTTTTAAAGTATTTATTTTAGAAAAATAGAGACAAGGTTTAAATACCTTGTCCAGGTTGGTCTCAAACTTCCAACCTTAAGCCACCCTTCTGCCTTGGCCTCCCAAAGTGCTGAGAGATTGGCCTTGTATGGTGGCTCATGCCTGTAATCCCAGCACTCTGGGAGGAGACCAGCCCAAGCAAGAGTGAGATCCTCTCTCTAAAAACAGCCGAGCTTTGTGGCGGATGCAAGTAGTCCTGGCTACTCAGGAGGCTGAGGCAAAAGAATCACTTGAGCCCAAGAGTTTGAGGTTGCTATGAGCTAGGATACCAAAGCACTCTACCAAGAGTGACAAAGTAAGACTCTGTCTCAAAAAAAAAAAAAAAAAAAAAAGTGCTAAGATTATATAGGCTTAAGCCACCACACCTAGCCATCCTCATTCTTTTTTTTTTTTTAATTAAATAATTTATTTATTTATTTTTGCAGTTTCTGGCCGGGGCTGGGTTTGAACCCACCACCTCCAGCATATGGGGCCAGTGCCCTACTCCTTTGAGCCACAGGTGCCGCCCGCCATCCTCATTCTTGAGAAATAAAATGGCTGGGCACGATAGCTCATGCCTATAATCTTGGCACTTTGGGAGGCTGAAGCCGGAGGACCACTTAAGCCCAGGAGTTCAAGACCAGCCTGAATAATGTAGAAGACCATATCTCTACAAAAAATATAAAAATCAGCCAGGTGAGGTAGCATATTGCTGTAGCCCCAGCTTCGTGGGAAGATGAAGCAGGTAGATTACTTGAGACCAGGACTTGACACTGGTCTAGCCCAAGCAACAGAGGGAGACCCTGTTCCCCCCCAAAAAATTAAACTTGAAAAAAGAAATAAGGGCACTCCAGTATTTAAGATTAAAGGGGCATGAGACAAAGACTTACTCTAAAATGATTTAGAATTATGTATATAAGACAGGGAATGATAAGGCAAATGTAGCAAAATGGTAACTGGTGGATCTGAGTCATGCTATAGAGCTTCAAAATGAAGATAAAATACACAGAACAAAAACTGACATAAGTGGAAGGAGGAATAAACAAATCTGCAATTATAGAAGAAAACTGTAATACTCCTCATTCATCAATAAAAAAGTAGACAGGGGCGGTGCCTGTGACTCAGTTGGTAAGGCTCCGGCCCCATATACCGAGGGTGGCGGGTTCAAACCCGGCCCCGGCTGAACTGCAACCAAAAACTAGCCGGGCGTTATGGTGGGCACCTGTAGTCCCAGCTACTCGGGAGGCTGAGGCAAGAGAATTGCTTAAGCCCAGGAGTTGGAGGTTGCTGTGAGCTGTGTGATGCCATGGCACTCTACCGAGGGCCATAAAGTGAAACTTTGTCTCTACAAAAATATATATTAAAAAAAAAAAAAAAAGTAGACAGAAAAATCAGTCTAAGACCTGTAAAACAGTATCAATCAACTTGACCTGACACATAGACCACTCTACTTAACAAATGAAAAATATACATTCTTTTCAAGTACACACAGAATATCATGCAAATAGACCATACTCTAGGCTAGTGGACCCCAATCCTTTTGGTACCAGGGACCAGTTTCATGGAAGACAATTTTTCTAAGGGGAAGGCACAATAAATTCTCATAAGGAGGTGGCGCCCATACCTCAGTGGGTAGGACACCAGCCACATACACTGAGGCTGAAGGGTTCAAAACTGGCCTGTGTCAGCTAAAACAACAATGACATCTGCAACAAAAAAAATAGCCAGGCATTATGGCAGGTGCCTGTAGTCCCAGCTACTTGGGAGGCTGAGGCAAGAGAATAGTTTAAGCCCAAGAGTTTGATGTTGCTGTCAGCTGTGATGCCACGGCACTCTACCCAGGGCAATAGCTTGAGACTCTGTCTCAAAAAAAAAAATTCTCATAAGGAAGACCAAGCCAGATCCCCTGCATGCACAGATGACAAAAGGGTTCAGGCTCTTATAAGAATCTAATGTCAGGGCGGCGCCTGTGGCTCAAGGAGTAGGGCGCCAGTCCCATATGCCAGAGGTGGTGGGTTCAAACCCAGCCACGGCCAAAAAAAAAACAAACAAAAAAAAAGAATCTAATGTCACTCCTAATCTGACAGGAGGCAGAGTTCAGGCGGTGATCCAAGCAATGATGAGCAGCTATAAATACAAGTAAAGCTCAACTGCTGTGTGGCCTGGTTCCTAACACACCACAGACCACTATCAGTCTGTGGTCTGGGGGTTAGGGACCACACTCTAGATCAGAGTCTCACTTTATGGCCCTCAGTAGTGCCGTGGCATCACACAACTCACAGCAACCTCCAACTCCTGGCTTAAGCAAGTCTCTTACCTCAGCCTCCCAAGTAGCTAGGACTATAGGTGCCCACCACAATACGCGGCTATTTTTTTGTTGCAGTTTGGCCGGGGCCGGGTTTGAACCCGCCATCCTCGGTATATGGGGCCGGCACCTTAATGACTGAGCCACAGGCGCTGCCCGTATTTCTATCCTTCTAAATCAGGCGTCCTCAAACTTTTTAAACAGGGGGCCAATTCACTGTCCCTCAGACCGTTGGAGGGCCGGACTATAGTTTAAAAAAAAAAAAAGACTATGAACAAATTCCTATGCACACTGCACATATCTTATTTTGAAGTAAAAAACAAAATGGGAACAAATACAATTCACACCGCTTCATGTGGCCCGCGGGCCGCAGTTTGAGGACACCTGCTAAATCATAGGTTAAAGAGGAAGTAAAACAAATTGGGAAAAATTATTATTACTATTATTATTTTTGGAGACGGAGTCTGACTTTGTTTCCTTGGGTAGAGTAACGTGATGTCACAGCTCACAGCTCCTTCAAACTCTTGGGCTTAAGTGATTCTCTTGCCTCAGCATTTCAAAATTTGGACAATGCAACTAAAGCAGTGCTCATGGGGAAACTGACAGTATTAAATGCTTAATATTTAAGTATATCTTCCAGTAACAAGGACATCTTCTATGTAACAATAATATAATCATCAAATTCAGGAACTGTGGCAATAATACAGTAATGTAACATGTAGTCCATATTAAAATTTCTCCAAAACTATTAAAAATATCCTTCATAGGGTGGCGCCTGTGGCTCAGTCAGTAAGGCGCCGGCCCCATATACTGAGGGTGGCGGGTTCAAACCCGGCCCCGGCCAAACTGCAACCAAAAAATAGCCGAGCATTGTGGCAGGCGCCTGTAGTCCCAGCTACTCGGGAGGCTGAAGCAAGAGAATCGCGTAAGCCCAGGAGTTGGAGGTTGCTGTGAGCTGTGTGACGCCACGGCACTCTACCGAGGGCCATAAAGTAAGACTCTGTCTCTACAAAAAAAAATAAATAAATAAAAAGTAAAAAAATAAATAAAAAAAAAATATCCTTCATAGCCATTTTTTCCCATCTAGGATCTAATCCAGATCTCACATTGCATTTAGTTGTCATGTATCTTTGGTCTCCTTTAATCTGAAAGTTTATAGCCTTTTTTTATCTTTTTTTTTTTTTTTTTTTTGCAGTTTTTGGCCAGGGCTGGGTTTGAACCCACCAACTCTGGCATATGAGGCGGGCGCCCTACTCCTTTGAGCCACAGGCGCAGTCCCTTTATCTTTATTTATTTTTTTTTGTTCGGTTTTTGGCCAGGGCTGGGTTTGAACCTACCACCTCCAGCATATGGGGCCGGTGCCCTAGCCCCTTGAGTCACAGGCGCTGCCCCATCTTTCTTTATCTTTTTAATGGAGATTATAGACCTACTATTTTATAGAATGAAACATAATTTCAGTTTAACTAGTTTTCCCACGATTAGATTTAATCATTGGGTTTTTGTAGTGATGCTACGTTAACTGATGATGTGTTTCTTCCTTTTTCTTTTTTTTGTAGCCTGTCCTGCCTCCCTAAGGTGCTGTGGTCAGCCTGAGGAGGGCACTGGGAAGAGGTCATTCCTTGCCCAATGATGTACTTCTTAACATAATACATCTGAAGACCATGATGTCATTTTGTCTCGTTGGCAATTTAACTTTGATCCTTCAGTTAAATTATAAGGCAGGCCTTGGTGTGTGTTAGACTTTATGGGGGCAAGACATGATTGCAAGAGGGACTTTGCCTAACAATTGCAATCAGTGTAACCTGGCTTATCGTACCCTCAATGAATCCCCAACAATAAAATAAAAATTATAAGGCAGGCCACTCTATTGTAATACATAATTTTTTTTGGTTTTTGGCCGGGGCTGGGTTTGAACCCACCACCTCCGGCATATGGGACCGGCGCCCTACTCCTTGAGCCACAGGCGCCACCTATTTAATTGCCCTTTTATTTTAAACTCTTTTTGCAATTTGGCCAGTGCTGGATTTGAACCCACCACCCTTGGTATATGGAGCCGGCACCCTACTCACTGAGCCACAGGTGCCGCCCTGTAATACATAATTTATGATGATGTATTTTGAGTTTATGTAAGTATCCCATACCTCATCAAACTTCCACTTACTAGTTTCAGATCGAGTGATGATTCCGTATCAGTTATTACTATGATAGTTATAAAATGGTGATTTTCTAATTCTACCATTCCTTACACTTAATAGTTAGCATTCTACTATAAAGATCTTTCCCTCTCTACACCATATATATTAGCATTTGTATTCCTGTTTGTATTATTTCTATGTATTTATTTGTTTATTTATTTTTTGGAGACAGAGTCTCACTCTGTTTGCCCAGGGTAGAATGCTGTAGCATCGTAGATCATAGCAACCTCAAACTCCTGGGCTCAAGCGATCCTTCTGCCTCAGCCTCTCAAGTAGCTGGAACTACAGCTACGACCCACAACACTCAGCTAATTTTCCTATTTTTAGTAGGGACAGGGTCTCTCCCTCTTGCTCAAGCTGGTCTCAAACTCCTGACCTCAAGCAATCTTCCCACCTTGGCTTCCCAGTGTGCTAGGATTATAGGTGTGAGCCACCTCGCCTGGCCTCTCTTTTTAATTTTTTTTTTTTTCAGAGACAGGGTCTCACTCTGTTGCCTAGGCTGGAGTGCCGTACCAACATCACAGTTCACTGTAACCTCAAGCTCCTGGGATCAAGTGATCCTCCCACCTCAGCCTCCTAAAGTGCTGAGATTACTGGTGTAAGCCACTTTGCCCAGCCTTTTCATTCATTTTAATACTTAAATTACCTGCTTTGGCTAGAGAAAGTCCCTTCAAGTTTCTTCCTTTATCTGGTTGGCATGTCACCACAGTTTTTGAGCACTCTTTATTTTCTGGTACAAGATCCAGAGTCAATTTATACATTTCCTCTAGCACTACTATTAGCCATTTATCCAACTCCAAGGGGCCCTGGTTTTTAGTGTCTTATTCCTAAATTTGAGTAAATAGCCAAAGAGTACCAAGTATTAGAATAAAGACTCCTTCTGCTCGGGAGGCTGAGGCAGGAGAATCGCTGAAGCCCAGAGCTAGAGGTTGCTGTGAGTCCTGTGACGTCATGGCACTCTGCTGAAGGCAGTAAAGTGAGACTCTGTCTCTACAAAAAAAAAAAAAAGACTCCAGGGGCAGCACCTGTGGCTCAGTGAGTAGGGTGGCAGGTTTGAATCCAGCCCTGGCCAAAGCTGCAACAAAAAAATAGCTGAGCATTGTGGCGGGCACCTGTAGTCCCAGCTACTCGGGAGGCTGAGGCAAGAGAATCGCCTAAGCCCAAGAGATGGAGGTTGCTATAAGCTGTGACACCATGGCACTCTACTGAGGGTGACAAAGTGAGACTCTGGCTCTTAAAAAAAAAAAAAAAGAATAAAGACTCCAGCTCAAAAGACCAAAATAAACATAGAGAGAGAAGGCACAAAAGGGGGGATGTCATTCAAAACGAATGTTAAAATAATTAACAACTTTAGACAAGAAAAGATACTGCATCCTTATAATTAAGAACAAGATGCTTGGAGAAAGAAAAAATCATGGGGAAAAGAAAGAGGAAGATGTCTTTATAACTTAAAAAACTATGACAGTACTCCCTCCAAATCAGTTTTTAAAAAATTGTTTGTTTTTTAAAAGATAAGCTCTTGCTCTAACCATCCAGGCTATTGTACAGTGGTGTGATAATACTTCACTATAGCCTTAAACTCCTTGGCTCAAGTGATCTTCTCGCCTCCTGAGTAGCTAGGACTACCAGTAAGTACCCAACACCCAGCTAATTTTTTTTAAATTTTTCTATAAAGACAGGATCTCACTATATTGTTCAGGCTAGTCTCAAACTTCTGGGCTCCAGTGATCCTCTCAACTTGGCCTCTGAAATAATGGGACTACCACCAGTATAAGCCCCTGGGCCCAGCCAACAGTAATAAGATTTTTAAAAAGAGGAGAACAGGAGACAATATATGGGAAAATTAGATCAATACAGAAGGTCTAATATCCATCCAAACAACAGAAATTCTAGCAAGTTGAGAAAACAGAAAAAGGAAAAACATTTATTAATAAAATAATAATATTTCACAGAACAAATGGGTTTACTGAAGTATATAAGAACTCAGCAGGTCATATATACTTATGATTTCAGCAGTTATCTGTATGTATATTTTTTTAAAAGTTAGAGGAAAGCCGGGTGCAGTGGTTCATGCCTGTAATCCTATCACTCTGGGAGGCCGAGGTGGGTAGATCGCCTGAGCTCACGGGTTCAAGACCACACCTGAGCAAGAGCCGGACCCTATCTCTAAAAATAGCCGGGCGTTGTGGCGGGCACATAGTCCCAGCTACTCGGGAGGCTGAGGCAAGAGAATCATTTGAGCCCAAGAGTTTGAGATTGCTGTGACACCACAGCACTCTACCCAGGGCAACAAAGTGAGGATCTGTTTCAAAAAATAAAATAAAATAAAATAAAATAAAAATAAATAAATAAGTAAAGTTCAAAAGAAAGCAAAAATTCTTTCTTAAATAGTTTTCAAAATCAGATGCTACAAGCATACAATACAGTAGAAAAAGTAACACACATTTAGGTTCAAGTCTCTCTCTAGCTGATATTCAGCAAGTTAGTAACCTTAGAGTACTTATTTTGACAAGATTACATAACAGAACAAAAGTAGGAATGCCAGGAAAGTATGAACACCTAATAAATGCTAAGTTTCCATTTACAGAAAAGCAGAATTTAACACTTACCCAAAGGAAGGCAAGACTCTGCGTGGCTGATCTCTGGTTACTGTCACTCTGATCTTTGGATAGTCACTTATGCCATTAGGAGATTTATTACCTATTTAAAAAATGCATTTATAATTGTGGGGAAAAAATTACCTGTGAACAGTCAGCATTAGGGGAAAAAAATCTTTGAACCATCTATATTGTAGAGCTAAATATCTTATTTTTTAAATTCTATTAGTAGGGCAGCGCCTGTGGCTCAAGGAGTAGGGCGCCGGCCCCATATACTGGAGGTGGCCGGTTCATACCCGGCCCCGGCCAAAAAATAAGCAAATAAATAAATAAATAAAATAAATTCTATTAGTAGATAGCACAGGAGACCAACAAAAATTTTTTTTTTTTTTTTTTTTGTGGTTTTTGGCCGGGGCTGGGTTTGAACCCGCCACCTCCGGCATATGGGACCGGCGCCCTACTCCCTGAGCCACAGGCGCCGCCCCCCAACAAAAATTTTGTAAACATTCGGTGGCGCCTGTGGCTCAGTCGGTAGGGCACCGGCCCCATATACCGAGGGTGGCGGGTTCAAGCCTGGCCCCGGCTGAACTGCAACCAAAAAATAGCTGGGCAAGGGCAGCACCTGTGGCTCAAAGGAGTAGGACACCAGCCCCACGTGCCGGAGGTGGCGGGTTCAAACCCAGTCCCGGCCAAAAACTGCAAAAAAAAAAAAAAATAGCTGGGCGTTGTGGCGGGCGCCTGTAGTCCCAGCTACTAGGGAGGCTGAGGCAAGAGAATCGCTTAAGCCCAGGAGTTGGAGGTTGCTGTGAGCTGTGTGATGCCATGGCACTCTACCGAGGGGCATAAAGTGAGACTCTGTCTCTATAAAAAATTTTTTGTAAACATTTAAGGACTAAGTTTGTCTTTGGTCTCAAATAGACAATATCAGAATTTACTGCAAGCTTTCCTGCTTCTGCTGGGTAGGACTGATAAGAGGCCACAAAGAACTCAAAGATTACAACTCTGTAATCCAATCAATTTGAATAAATTGTTCAGATTAAGTTTCTTCTTCTTTCTTCAGATTAAGTTTTCTTCTTTTATTAAGAAAATAAAAGTATTTTAAAATAAAAACTAGCCGTGCATCAATAGACGTTTTCAACAAATGTGAGATGGTTACTATAATTCAAAAAAAGAATAATCAAAATTTCATTAGCCACTTTCTCTGCAGGAGATACTACAGGTGCTTGGAGCCCCTGAGAACTCCAAAATGCAAAGAGCTCTGAAATACAAAGATTTTTCCTAAATCAGCTGCAGCAAAACACTAAATTGACCTGAATTTGTGTTTTCAAATCCTGAGTTGAACCAATATGAAGCTAGTCCTCACCTAGTATATAATAAATATACTAAATAAATATATAAATATCTCACCTAGTATAAATACTTTTAACTGCAGAAATATTTATGTTCGATTACAGCATTCTACTCCAGATCCCAATGAAGTTTTTGTAATATTCAATAAATATATCTAAAATACAAATTCTGAATTCCTGAACACATCTGGCCTCCAAGGGTTTCACATAAGAGACTGTGGACTTCTTTACATAAGAGATCTGCCCAGGAATACCTATGTTTCTCAGACTAGGCTATACAAACAAACCCACAGAAATAGAGTGCTGGTACCTCAGACATAAAATAAATCTAACATCACTCATGTATGTCAATTTTAATGGTAAATAATTTTAAACATTTAAATATTCAAGCCATATGAAGAGGTAATAAAATTTAATTTACATTAACTTTTTCAATGAAATAAGAGACTTCAAAGAAACGTCTTTCTTCCAAGTCCTCAGAACTAGCTTCTCAGACAGAAGGGTACATTTACTCTCCTTTGCCACCAGAGGTGTTTTACTAAAAAGTTTGAGAAACGCATCTCTAAGGTTTTTAATCATTTCCTTAGCCTCTTCCACTTTTTTGACTTTTAAACCTACAACTTCTCTAAAGCTCATTAGCTCATTTCCCTATATCCTTTCCTTCCTCTCAAACTTTATAAGCCTACCTGTGTAGCAGACATCACAACCATTTCTCGGAACTCTGGCTTACTTTTCCCACCATAGCAATTTTGTATAAGTACATATACATGCAATATTTACAATTTCAGGATCTAAGGACAGCATGGAAGTCTTTAATCCATAAAACTGTGAGAACTGAGACCCTAAGGCTGCTCCCAAGTTGATGATAAACTCCAAGGGCAGAAATAACGTTTTATTATTTTGTTACTTTTGGTAACTTAGCACATGGTAACGTACCACAGAGCAAACTCTCAGAAAATGTGGTTTTGAGTTTTTATTTTTTTAATAAATGAACCTTGATCTAAGTCTCATTAAAGACACTGATAACACAATAGTAAACCATGGTAAATTCAAAGACAACAATTCTACAGGAAAGCTATTTATTTTTTAGAACGGTAGACAGAACATGTTCTTGTCTTCATCCCAATACAATCAGTGCTTTCCTTTCATAGTCTCAAAACTAAGGGAAAATGGGCAGGAGTTAAGGGAAGCAGAAATATTTTTGACCACCTCACCTAGTTTCAACATGTTGTTCCAGGATCCAGAATCTGTCAATTCACAAGATGAAGAGTTCGAAAATACCTTAAAATCAAAGAGAATCACCTCTAAATGATGATTTAAATTTTGTACTTTAAGTAAGTTACTAATATGAAAAGATCACTCTATTAGTAATCATTTTCTTAGCTGACTCACAGAAGAGATACCATCAGACCAAAGTTGTGATTCAAAATTATGTAAAAAATAACAATTTCAGGTTCCTCATATGTACTTAAGTAAGAAAAGCAGATACAATAATATTAGGCACTTTATGAATACTTTTTCAACCTTTAACACAGTTGCATACCAATGGGGTAGGGGCAGGGACTGAACTCCCACCCCATGGCTTGTTTTCACATGTGTGGTTGTTTTCACATGTTTGGTTGTCCGGCTTACCCTAGATGTCCAAAAATCACTTTGCTGTACAATTGTTTTAATTTCTTAACCTTTATAATCATAGCTAATAAAGGTATGAACGTTTTTGGAAAGAAGTCATTCTATCAATTCCCCCAAAAAATAACTATTTCTAAAATTCAGTGATTAAGCACAAAGATCAGTAGCCCCAATGGAGCCCCATCCCATCCAACTGACCTCTCCTGAAGGGGCCACATTCCGTGTTCCATTACAAGCAGAAGTTACCATGGGCTTTGTAGTCAGCTGGAATGGGAATCCAAATAAGCTGGCAGCATTGTAGAGACTGTTTTTCACTTGGTGAATAAAGCAATCTAGAAAGTGCCAACAAACTTTAAATACAGTAATAAACTTCAGAAAAGAAACATATTTTGGAAAGAACCTCTCTCAGTTTTTATTAAAAGTATTACTGTCTGGGCGGCACCTGTGGCTCAAAGGGGTAGGGTGCTGGTCCCATATGCCGGAGGTGGTGGGTTCAAACCCAGCCCCAGCCAAAAAAAAAAAAAGTATTACTGTCAGCCATTGAAATAAACAGATATCTGTAAAAATAATTTTTTCTTTCTAATTAAATAACTAGAATTCTGATACTGTAATTTTTGATTTGGGGGATTTTTTGTTTTAAGACACTATCTCACTCTGTTGTCTGGGCTAGAACTTACTATAACCTCAAACTCCTGGGTTCAAACAATCCTCCTGCCTCAGTTTCCTAGGTGGCTTCAACTACAGGTGCATGTCACCACACTCAGCTAATTTTGTAGTTTTTGGTAAAGACAGGGTCTTGCTATGTTGCTCAGGCTGGAAATTTATGTTTTCTTCATAAAGTATCTTGGATACTACAAAAACACAAAAAAAAAAAACCATCACTTTAACAAATCACATCCTGGTGAAGAAAAACAAAAGTCCTGAAATGACAGCTTTGAAGAAATGAATTCTGTAGAATATATACATTTTTACCCAGAGAGATGAGGGCATAATTAAACAAAGAGTGTGTAGTTACCAGGTATGGCAGAATCCTTTTTGTGTGTGTGTGTGTGTGTGTGTGAGTGATTTTTGGCCGGGGCTGGGTTTGAACCCGCCACTTCCGGCATATGGGACCGGCACCCTACTCCTTGAGCCACAGGCGCCGCCCCAGGCAGAATCCTTTTACTCCCTAGTTTGTCCTGACCTGAACAACTATTTACTCAGCCCCTATTATATCGTGGTTAGGTGAAGGACAAAATATGCAGTTTTTAAACATCTACAATAAAACAAAGAGCAGATGTGTTTGTTAAAAGTTCTCAGATACTGGGCAGCGCCTGCGGCTCGGTTGGTAAGGCGCCGGCCACATATACCGAGGGTGGCGGGATCAAACCCGGCCCCGGCTGAACTGCAACCAAAAAATAGCTGGGCGTTGTGGCGGGCGCCTGTAGTCCCGGCTACTTGGGAGGCTGAGGCAAGAGAATCATCGCTTAAGCCCAGGAGTTGGAGGTTGCTGTGAGCTGTGTGAGGCCATGGCACTCTACCAAGGGCTATAAAGTGAAATTCTGTCTCTACAAAAAAAAAAAGTTCTCAGATACTGCCCTCCTTGCCATCAAAAATGAACATTACAGGGTGGTGCCTGTGGCTCAGTGAGTAGGGGCTGGCCCCATATGCCTGGCGGGTTCAAACCCAGTCCCGGCCAAACTGCAACAAAAAAATAGCCTTGCGTTGTGGTGGGCGCCTGTAGTCCCAGCTGCTTGAGAGGCTGAGGCAAGAGAATGGCGTAAGCCCAAGAGTTAGAGGTTGCTGTGAGCCGTGTGATGTCATGGCACTCTACCCGAGGGTGGTACAGTGAGACTCTGTCTCTACAAAAAAATAAATAAATAAACATTACAAAATAAGGGGGAGGGGTAGATTTCATTCCTTTCCCCACTTCCTCCTTTTATCACACTTCCTCATTCTCACTTCCTCCACATTTGATATGTAGTATAAATCATCTATGATTTCCTTTGTAGCTCCTAATTAAGAATATTCAAAAGCACCAGTTTGAGAAAAAGACACCATCATCTTAGCCACATTCTGCTTTACGAAAAATAGCCTGAAATGGGCGGCGCCTGTGGCTCAGTGAGTAGGGCGCCGGCCCCATATGCCGAGGGTGGCGGGTTCAAACCCAGCCCCGGCCAAACTGCAACCAAAAAATAGCCGGGCGTTGTGGCGGGCGCCTGTAGTCCCAGCTGCTTGGGAGGCTGAGGCAAGAGAATCGCGTTAAGTCCAAGAGTTAGAGGTTGCTGTGAGCCGTGTGACGCCACGGCACTCTACCTGAGGGCGGTATGGTGAGACTCTGTCTCTACAAAAAAAAAAAAAAAAATAGCCTGAAATGCTGACTTTTTTTTTTGTAGAGACAGTCTCACTGTACCCGCCTCGGGTAGAGCGCCATGACGTCACACGGCTCACAGCAACCTCTAACTCTGGGACTTAACGCGATTCTCTTGCCTCAGCCTCCCGAGCAGCTGGGGAAATGCTGCCTTTTAACCAATAAGTTCTACAACATATAAAATATAAAATAAATACTTTCCAGAAAGACAGAAGGATAATTTTTAAGGGAGGATGTGAGCCAGGCATGCCTGTAATCCTAGCCTATGGGAGGCCTCAGTGCATGGATTGCCTGAGCTCATGGGTTCAAGAGCAGCCCCAGCAAGAGAGAGACCATGTCTCTAAAATAAATAGCCAGGGGCTCTGGTGGGTGCCTGTAATCCCAGCTACACGGGAGGCTGAGGCAAGAGAATCGCTTGAGCCCAAGAGGTTACTGTGAGCCACGATGCCACAGCACTCTACCAAGGGTGACATACCAATGTTTGCAAGTGAGTTGTTTCTCAATTAGGAATTAAGAAAGAATTTCAGGTTATCGCTCTAATAATGTTAAGGGATATTACATTCTACTGTCCTTTGTAAGAGGGAGAAAAAACTCTAGGGATGTTTAACCCAAAGACTACCATCTAGACCAGTGTTTTTTTTGTTTTGTTTTTTGTTTTTTTTTGTAGAGACAGAGTCTCACTTTATGGCCCTCTGTAGAGTGCAGTGGCCTCACACAGCTCACAGCAAACCTCCAACTCCTGGGCTTAAGCGATTCTCTTGCCTCAGCCTCCCAAGCAGCTGGGACTACAGGCGCCGCCATATAAACTCTTTTTTTTTGAGACAGAGTCTCACTATGTCACCCTAGGTAGAGTGAGTGGCATCACAGCTCACATCAACCTCAAACTCTCGGGCTTAAGTGATTCTCTTGCCTCAAGCCTCCTAGGTAGCTGGGACTACAGGCACTCACCACAATGCCCAGGTATTTTTTTGTTGCAGTTGTCATTGTTGCTTAACTGGCCCAAGCTGGGTTCGAACCCGCCAGCCTCAGTGTATGTGGCCAATGCCGTAACCACTGTGCTACCGGCACCAAGCCTCAACTTTTTAAAAAATTCATGACACAGGGCGGTGCCTGTGGCTCAGTGAGTAGGGCGCCGGCCCCATATGCCGAGGGTGGCGGGTTCAAACCCAGCCCCGGCCAAACTGCAACAAAAAAAAAAAAAATAGCCGGGCGTTGTGGTGGGCGCCTATAGTCCCAGCTGCTCGGGAGGCTGAGGCAAGAGAATTGCATAAGCCCAAGAGTTAGAGGTTGTTGTGAGTCGTGTGATGCCACAGCACTCTACCCGAGGGCGGTACAGTGAGACTCTGTCTCTACAAAAAAAAAAAAAAATTTCATGACACATTTGAACCTATAAAACTTCATGGGCAACTTAAATTATGGTGATCAAAAAAAAAAAATAGGAGCAAAGAAAAGCATATATTTACTGTGCTTTAAACTTTCAAAATTAATGACTTTTGGCTGGCGCCAGTGGCTCAGTGGGTAGGCGCCGGCCCTATATACGGAGGTTGGTGGGTTCGAACCCAGCCAGGCCAGCTAAAAAAAAAAAAAAAGACTATAAAAAATTTTCCAGGTACACCTAAATTCCTCTCTCAGCCAAGCTGAAAATCACTGATTTAGACCACAGAGGGCAGGAGATATTCTTCATAACACAATAAATATTAACCACCAAAAAGTATTGCAACATTTTACTTCCCTATAAATTTTGTCAAAATCTAGGTATTGCCCGAGATTGCATCAAAACATCTTACTAATGGTTATTTATTTATTTATTTTTTTTTTTTTTTGTAGAGACAGAGTCTCACTGTACCGCCCTCGGGTAGAGTGCCGTGGCGTCACACGGCTCACAGCAACCTCTAACTCTTGGGCTTACGTGATTCTCTTGCCTCAGCCTCCCAAGCAGCTGGGACTACAGGAGCCCGCCACAACGCCCGGCTATTTTTTTTTTGTTGCAGTTTGGCCGGGGCTGGGTTTGAACCCGCCACCCTCGGCATATGGGGCCGGCACCCTACTCACTGAGCCACAGGCGCCGCCCTTTTTTTTTTTTTTAAGACAGAGTCTCATTTTGTCACCCTAAGTAGTGTCATGGAGTCATTGTACGCCACAGCAACCTCCAACTCTTGGGCTCAAGCAATCCTCTTGCCTCAGCCTCCCAAGTAGCTGAGACCACAGGCGCCTGCTAAAATGCCCAGCTAATTTTTCTATTATTAGTAGAGATGGGGGTCTCACTCTTGCTCAGGCTGGTCTCCAACTCCTGAGCTCAAGCAATCCGCCTGCCTTGGCCTCCCAGAGTGCTAGGATTACAGGCCACTGTATCCAGCCTTACTAACCTTAATAATTTTTTTTTTTGAGACAGAGTCTCACTATATCACCCTGGGTAGAGTACTGTGGTGTCACAGCTCACAGCAACCTCAAACTCTTGGGCTTAAGCGATTCTCTTGCCTCAGCCTCCCAAGTAGCTGGGACTACAGGCACCCACCACAATGCCTGGCTATTTCTTGGTTGTAGTTGTCATTGTTGTTTAGCAGGCCCAGGCTGGATTCGAACCCATCAGCTTCGGTGTATGTAGCTGGCACCCTAGCCATTGAGCTATAGGCACTGAAGCATTACTAATGTTTTTTAAAAGGAAGGTAAGCAAGTCTGCCCCATCCAGAAACTGGATATAAAACCACTTTATTTTCCTGAAATAAACAAATCTCTTAAATCATTTTCACCTGTACGATGAATCTGCAGTTCTGAGGCCCATTTCTTTTTATGCTTGCTTTTTGTTCTCTCAAAAGCAACCAACAGAGTTGCATTATCCATTATAGTAGCAGATAGCCAGAAGTGGTTACTTAAGTTTAAATCATATTAATCTTAAATACAATTAAAAATGCAGGCCAGGTGCAGTGGCTCACACCTATAATCTTAGCACCCTAGGAGGCTGAGGTAGGAAGATCACTTGAGCTCATGAGTTCAAGACCAGCCTGAAAGGGAGGCGCCTGTGGCTCAAGGAGTAGGGCGCTGGTCCCATATTCCGGAGGTGGTGGGTTCAAACCCTGCCCCAGCCAAAAAAAAAAAAGACCAGCCTGAGCAAGAGTGAAACCCCATCTCTACCAAAAATAGAAAAATTAGCTGACTGTTATGGTGTGCACCTACAGTCCCAGCTACTCAGGAGGCTGAGGCAGAAAGATTCCTTGAACCCAGGAGTTTTTGTTTTGTTTTTGTGACAGAGTTTCACTATGTTAACCTTGGTAGAGTCCCATGGCATCACAGCTCACAGAAACCTCAAACTCTTGGGCTTAAGAAATTTTCTTGCCTCAGTCTCCCACGTAGCTGGGACTAACCGCGCCTGCCACAATGCCCAGCTATTTTTTTGTTGTAGTTGTCATTGCTGTTCTAGCAGGCCTAGACTGGGGTTTGAACTCAACAGCCCTGGTGTATGTGGCCAGCACCCTAACCAATGAACTACAGGCTTTGAGCCTGAACCCAGGAGTTTGAGGTTGCTGTGAGCTAGGCTGAGGCCACAGCACTCCAGCCTGGGCAACAGAGTGAGACTCCGTCTCAAAAAAAAAAAAAGCAAACAACATGAACAAATTGGATATTGAAAGAATATATTGTAACAATAATAAAGATAAGGATAATCACAACTGTCATAAAGATAATAAAAACAACACAGGGCACATGATATGAGTTGAGTTGAGGTCTATAAAAGTTTGCCACTGCATCCTAGAAAAAGTGCTATGTACCTCATATTGCTCAATATCACTAACAGTCACCTTCGAAGTACTCCCTTTGGGAAGCTATGCACTGACACCAGGGCACAGTTCACATTACAGAGCAATTTTGGAACTCTTTTTCTAGAATAGCCTTCAGAGCTGCCCTTGTGTGAGGTCTGACAATTAAGATCCTGAACTCATCCTGGAAAGTGTTACATACCTCACTACTGAATATCACTAGTTACCAAAAGGGCGTACTTTGAAAGTAACCCTTATGATAGTCAGCAATGAGGTATGCAGCACTTTTTCTTTTTTTTTTTTCTGTGGTTTTTGGCAGGGGCTGGGTTTGAACCCGCCTCCTCCGGCATATGGGACTGGCGCCCCACTCCTTGAGCCACAGGCGCCGCCCCAATGCAGCACTTTTTCTAGGATGAGTTCACAAACTTAATTGTCAGACTGTATGAAGACAGCTCTGAAGCCTTCCAAGGGGAGTACCTTAGTGGTAACTGTAATGATACTCAGACCTTCATACATTACTGGTTGCCCCCCACAGTGGATTCTGGACACCACAACACATCTTAGCTTGACCGTGTAAGGTGAAACCTCCCCCTCACAGCAGGAAGGAGATAGCAACCCCATCAGTCAAGAATAAAGAAGAAACAAGGTCACAAAGGAGAGGCCAGACCAAAGAAAAAGGGATGGCACAGAAACCCCATGGCCTCTATATGCTGGGATGTGTGCCTGCTCCCACTCACTCCTTCCGGAATGTACTATCGTTTGCTAATCTTTCTTGGTTGGCAGTCCACTTCCATGTCTGAAGATGTACTTCCTTAATAATAAACTGCTGCTTGCTGCCTCAAAACTGTTCCTTGCTTTCATTCTTCAATTGCCAGAAGAATAGAACCAAGGAGTTTAAGAGGCAGTAACAGCACTCTAGCCCTTTTACAAACTATGCTAAAAATATTTTCTCTGATACCTACTGCTTCCTCCTTGGGTTAGATTCCTTTCTGGAGTTTCCTATTCAGAAAATCAGAATACACACTTAATGAAAATGATGGATGATCCTCAATATAGAAGTGCATAAAATAAAAAAGTGCATAAAATAGATGTTACCAAAAATAATCACTTCAGAGCCTATGATACTTGCCAAAGTTTTTTACCACATCCAAGTACAAGCTAACATTTACATTTTTCTTTAAAACTAATTCATTTTAAGCTGGGCACTATGGTTCATGCCTGTTCCTAGCATTCTGGGAGGCTGAGGCAGGGTAGACTGCTTGAGCTCAGGAGTTCAAGACTAACCTGAGCAAGAGCAAGACCCAATCTCTACTAAAAATAGAAAAATTGAGGTAAGAGGATCGCTTGAGTCCAAGAGTTGGAGGTTGCTGTGAACTATGATGATGGCACGGCACTCTACCAAAAGCGACAGCTTAAGACTCTATCTCAAAAAAAAAAAAAAAACATAAAGGGCGGTGCCTGTGGCTCAAAGAGAAGGGTGCCGGCCCCATATACTGGAGGTGGCGGGTTCAAACCCAGCCCTGGCCAAAAACTGCAAAAACAACTAACTTGGGCGGCGCCTATGGCTCAGTCGGTAGGGTGCCGGCCCCATATACCGAGGGTGGCGGGTTCAAACGCGGCCCCGGCCAAACTGCAACCAAAAAATAGCCGGGCGTTGTGGCAGGCGCCTGTAGTCCCAGCTACTGGGGAGGCTGAGGCAAGAGAATCGCTTAAGCCCAGGAGTTGGAGGTTGCTATGAGCTGTGTGAGGCCACGGCACTCTACAGAGGGCCATAAAGTGAGACTCTGTCTCTACAAAAAAAAAAAAAAAAATAGAAAAATTAGTTGGGCATGGTGGCATGTGCCTATAGCCCCAGCTTCTTGAGAGGCTGAGGCAGGGGGATAACTTGAGCTCAGGAGGTTTGAGCTTGCCATGAGCTATGATATAACTGCACTCTACCCCTGGCAATAGAGTGAAACCCTGTCTCAAAAAAAGATAATTTAAAATTACTACTGTAAATGTAAAGCCAATACCACTTGCCTTATAAAAAAATGAAAATGCAACAATATTGAGTTCTAGCTGGGCATGTTAAAAATAGGAAATTGGGCTGGGTGCACCATGCCTGTAATCTTAGTATTCTGGGAGTCCTAAGAGGAAGATCCCTTGAGCTCAGGAGTTTGAGACCAGCCTGAACAAGAGCAAGATCCCCTCTCTACAAAAAATAGGGGGGAAAAGCCAGGCATCATGGTGGGTGCCTAATATTCTCAGCTACTTGGGAAGCTGAAGCAAGAGGATCAATTGCATACAGGAGTCTGAGGTTACTGAGAGCTAGGCTGACTCTAGCTGGGACAAGAAGAGTAACGTTTGTCTCAAAAAAAAAAAAAAATTAGAGACTGTCTTACTAATGTTTGTATATTCTACTTTACTTTTTCTCTTTAATCTACTTTTACTGGCTTCTAGCCCTTCAGATATATGTAAAAAGATTTGTGACAGCAAATCTCAACAAATTACACTGTATTATTCAGCCATCTGGACTCATAGATCACT
Source organism: Nycticebus coucang (assembly GCF_027406575.1). NCBI lineage: Eukaryota > Metazoa > Chordata > Mammalia > Primates > Lorisidae > Nycticebus > Nycticebus coucang. Next base: position 88,478,737 of record NC_069795.1, read on the forward strand.
CAATTATTAGCAGTTTTTACAATGTTTCATCCTCAAAAATAAAAACCATCTTTTCCTTATAGAAGGATTTAGAATTTTAAAATGTACATGCAACAGGGTGGCACCTGTGGCTAAACCGAGTAGGGCGATGACCCCATATGCCGAAGGCAGCGGGTTCAAACCCAGCCCCGGCCAAAAAAAAAAAATGCAAAAAAACAAATGTACATGCAACAAACAGGTTTATTTATCTGGAAAGACTGCAGAAGTTGCTGATAACACTAGTTACCTCCAGAAGGGATAAATGAGTAGGAAAGGGACAGGACAGAGACTACTTTTCGGTGAACATACTTTCTACTTTTTGTATTTTGTTTCATGAATATATTTTTCCTATAAAAAAAAACTAAATTTTTTTGGGCGGCACCTGTGGCTCAGTCGGTAAGGCGCCGGCCCCATATACCGAGGGCGGCAGGTTCAAACCCGCCCCGGCCAAACTGCAACCAAAAAATAGCCAGGCGTTGTGGCGGGCGCCTGTAGTCCCAGCAACTCGGGAGGCTGAGGCAAGAGAATCGCTTAAGCCCAGGAATTGGAGGTTGCTGTGAGCTGTGTGCGGCCACGGCACTCTACCGAGGGCCATAAAGTGAGACTCTGTCTCTAAAAAAAAAAAACTAAATTTTTAGCTGGCTGGGGTGGCTCACACCTGTAATCCTAGCATTTTTGGAGGCTGAGGTGGGAGCATTCCTTGAGCTTATAAGTTTGAGATCAGCCTGAGCAACAGGGAGACTCTGTCTCTACTAAAAATTAAAAAATAAATAAAAACTAAAATAAACTAGCCAGGTGTTATGGTGGGTGCCTGTAGTCCCAGCTACTTGAGAGGCTAAGGCAAGAGGATTTCTGAAGCCTAAGAGTTTAAGGTTCCTATGAACTGTGATGCCACAGCACTCTACCCAGGGCAACAGAGTGAGACTCTCTCAAAAAAGAAAAAAGAAGGGCGGCGCCTGTGGCTCAGTTGGTAAGGTGCCGGCCCCATATACCAAGGGTGGCGGGTTCAAACCCGGCCCTGGCTGAACTGTAACCAAAAAAAAAAAAAACATTAAATTTTAAAAAATGTATATTCAGTACCTAATTTCGGTCTTTTAGCTGGTATTTCATCAGTGTCCACAGTAGAAAACAGAGTGCTGAAAGAGAGAAAGAAGAAAATATATATACATACAACCATTTGTTTAAATAAACTTTCTATTCACATGATGACACCCTCTTGTATCCCTTCATTATGAAATGAGATCCAGAGAGAATATTACTCTATACTAGGTGGTTTCAACTATTTGAGAGAGACTCAAACTCATTACTATATAATAATTTGTAAGCTGGTTAAAGTACAAACTTAAAACTGGCCAGAAGTTACTTAGCTAGTAAATGAACCTAAGTAAAAGCCTAGGACTAACACGTCCTTTTTCTCTCCAGAAATGATTTTTAAGAAACAAAAAACTAAGCAATTTCCTTTTGAAAGATGACCCCTCACCCCAAGAAACCCATCTTTTACATCAAGTAACAATATAAGCAACCTTAAAAGTCAATTCTTGGTGGGGGAAGAACCTACCTAATGAGTACAATGAACAATATCTGTGTGATGGGCATACTTAACAGTTATGACTCAAGAATTGCAAAAACAATGTATGTAACCAAAAACACTTCTACGCCCTTAAAATTCTGAAATTTAAAAAAAGACAGTTCTTAGCTGAAAAAGGTGTTATCTTTAACTGCATTTTTTTTTTTTTGAGACAGAGTCTCACTATGTTGCCCTCAGTAGAGTGCTGTGGCATCACAACTCACAGCAATCTCAAACTCTTGGGCTTAAGCGATTCTCTTGCCTCAGCCTCCCAAGTAGCTGGACTACAGGCACCTACCACAACACCCAGCTATTTTTTGGTTGCAGTTTTCATTGTTGTTTAGCAGGCCCAGATTGGGTTCGAATCCGCCTGCCTGGGTGTATGTAGGTTGGCGCCCTAACCACTGAGCTGCAAGCGCCAAGCCAAGAACAAATCTTAATGTAAACTGTGGACTTTGGTTGATAATGATGTGTCAATGTAGGGTCATTGATTGTAACAAATGTAGCATTCTGGTGTGGCATGGTGGGCAGAGAGAGGGTTTGGGTATGTGCGGGAGAGAATCAGAGGCATGTAGGAAATCTCTGTATTTTCTAGTCACTTTTGCTGTGAACCTAAAACTTCTTCTAAAAAAATAAAATACACTGGGCGGCCTCTGTGGCTCAAAGGGGTAGGGCACCAGTCCCATACGCCAGAGGTGATGGGTTCAAATCCAGCCCCGGCCAAAGACCACAAAAAAAATTATAATAAAATAAATAAAATATATTAATTTACAAAGTATTACACAAACTCTCGGGCTTAAGAGATTCTCTGGACTCAGCAGCCCAAGTAACTCAGACTACAGGTGCCCACCACAATGCCCAGCTATTTTTTTGTTGTAGTTTTCATTGTTGTTTGGCAAGCCCAGGCCAGATTAGAACATGCCAGCCCCAGGGTATGTGGCTGGCACCCTAGCTGCTGAGCTACAAGCGCTGAGCCCTTTAACTGCATTTTTATCATGGAAACTACATTACAGTGGTAATAAAGAATTTGGGCAGCCAGGCACGGTGGCTCACGCCTGTAATCCCAGCACTGTGGGAGGCTGAGGAGGGAGAATTGCTTGAGCTCAGGAGTTCGTGACTTGCCTGAGCGATAGTGAGACCCCGACTCATGAAAAAAATGTAAAAACCCAGCCGGGCGCCGCGCCGAGTGCCTGTAATCCCAGCGGCTTCCGGAGGCTGAGGCAGTGAGGTGCCCGCAGCCCGAGTTAGAGGTTGTGGTGAGCTATCACGCCCACTGCACTCTGCTCAGGGGCATAGGGTGGGACCCTGTCTCAACAAAACAAAACAAAACAAAACAAAAAAAAATAAAGAATTTGGGCAATCAGGAAAGTTTATGTACCTACCATATGTCAAGAATGTTAAGGGCTCACAGTATATTACTAATCATCTTTCTGAATCCTTACAATTAATCATATTTATATAAAAAAAAATGAATAGAGGGAGGCGCCTGTGGCTCAGTGAGTAGGGCGCCGGCCCCATATACCAAGGGTGGCAGGTTCAAACCCAGCCCCGGCCGAACTGCAACAACAACAACAAAAAATAGCCAGGCGTTGTGGCGGGCGCCTGTAGTCCCAGCTGCTCAGGAGGCTGAGGCAGGAGAATTGCAGAAGCCCAAGAGCTGGAGGTTGCTGTGAGTCCTGTGACGTCATGGCACTCTACTGAGGGCGGTAAAGTGAGACTCTGTCTCTACAAAAAAAAAAAAAAAAAAATGAATAGAATGAGGTTCCAAGGTTCATTCAGTTCATAACTTTAAATATACCAACAAGACCTCTGGCTTCATTTTAACTGTAAATTGTTATTACATGGAGAAGAGTTATTTTAGATTAAGGATGTAGGCAACTAAAGTGTAGTAAAGAACAAGCTTTTGATCACCAAACCATGTTCCCCTATCTAGTAGGAATTCACATCAAAAAAGAGAGGACAAGGGAGAAAGAATTAACATTCTGTTATTTGATAAATATGCACCAAGTGCTTGTCATGCACTAGACTCTGCACAGGGTGAAATGAACAAATAAGCATCAGTTTGGGCACTTTACAACATGTTCTTAAAAGCAGGAAGGAAAAATAAATTGAAATCATGCATCTCTGGAACACATGATGCAATTTAGCCAACCACCAATTTTATCAATAACCTGCATTCTCAGACTCATGCATTAATCATCTTGTTCACTCAAGTGCCTAGAAACCAATCTTTTTTCCACTTTCCTTGGTATTAAAGCTTAATAAAAAATGAAATTAGGCCAGGCTCTGTGGCTCACGCCTGTAATCCTAGCACTCTGGGAGGCTGAGGCAGAGAAATTGCTTGAGCTCAGGAGTTGGAGACCAGCTCCAACAAAGTAAGACCCCGTTTCTACTAAAAATACAAAAACTAGCCAGGGGTCAAGGCGGGTACCTGTAGTACTAGCTACTTGAGAGGCTGAGGCAAGAGGATGAGCCCAAGAGTTTGAGGTTGCCATGAGTTATGCTGCCCGGGCATTTTAGCCTGGGGCAACACAGTGAGACTAGACTCAATAAACAAACACACACATTCTATCACCAAAAGTTGAGGGAGGAGTGCATGGAATTTGTACGGTATTTCCTACATTAATTCTGAGGTAAGGAAGTAGTATATTATGAAATGGGACAAGCCAAGGAGTAGATGGTAAGAAAGAATATGTTTTAGTTTCCCAGGAATTTTAAATGAATTTTTGAGTACATCCTAGTGACCTTTTTAAGGAGTGATGTACCTACCTAATCTTTTCTTCTCATACACTGATTCTAAAGTACAGAATCGCTCCTCCCTTTCTGGCTCCAAACACACATACAGTTTGACAGCTGTTTCAGAACAAGACAGCTGCTGTTTCTCGTTGTTAAGAGAACAGTACTGGCAGTCAAAACGGCTATGGGCAATCTATGAATCTCACTTCCCTCCACTTATTGTCCGTAGATGACACTTGGGAATATGCTTTGTAAACAGTGAGCCACAACAAAGATAGTATTCCTTCAATTTTTAGTTTTCAGCTTAAGAGCGGCAAAACGCGACAAAGCCCCATTTGTTGTCAGCAACCAGCTTAGGCTCTTAAAGGAATATCAAAGATCCTACCATAACCGGCCACCCAAAGACAACTAGCTCCTTCCTTCATCAGGAACTGCGTCCCCACGGAGTGGCGGGAGCGACTGCGTCATCAGAACATCCGCGACCTGCAATCCTCCCGCCTCCGCCGGGAGACTATTTCGGCTGGGCAGGGCCCGCCTGGCTAAACCAACGCTATCCCGGACCAGGAGCCCGGAGTGGGGGAGGGGGCACGGCCAGGCCGGTGATCAGCCACCTCTCATCTCACCTGTTCGAGCGCCGCCTCTTCAGGAACGTCCGAGTAGGGGGCACCGACCGGTCGCAGAAACGGAAAATGGTGCCGAGAATCCTAACCAGCCATCTGTACATACCAGGCCCGAGCAGCAGCGGCGGCCGACACACCCCGAGACGCAAACCCCAGAGCTGTCGCCGCCGCTGCCGCCTTAGCCGCCTCGGCCACCACAGCCAAGGTTCAGTCGCTGACTTGTGACGCGAATTAAGGGCCCACAGATACAACGTCCCCAGAGCTACGAACAGCCCCCGCCCGCCACCGACCCTGACGTCACCTCCTCCCGCTTTACCGGAGAGCTTCATTCTCAATCTGCGCACGCGTCACTTAGCACCGCCCCCTACTGCAAGCTTAGCAACAAGAAGGTCCGCCTCACGGTCCCGGTCCAATCGCTGACGAGATCGGAAGAGCTGTGGGCGGGGTTTTCTTTTCTACAGAACCAGTCCGGAATCCACCTGAGGGGCATGGCGCACAGTCCACACGTGAGACTGTTGCACTTGGGAGCTAGCGATCAAGGACTGGAGCACAGTGGATGCTCAGTATGTGTTTGTAATTGCACAGGACAAAGGTAGGCCAGGTTAATTAACACAAATTTACTGTTTTAGGCGCTTTTTATTTGGCACATACCTTGTATCCCGTACTTACATGCCTTGTCATTTAAAGGTCTTCCAGCAATTGCAAGAGATAGGGAGTATTATGCCAATTTTATAAATCAAGGAAATCTAATCCCAACATTCTGGGAAGCCGCGGCGGGTAGATTGCCTGAGATCACAGGTTCGAGACCAGCCTGAGCCAGAGTTTGACACACCCACCCCCGCCCCTAAAAATAGCCGTGGCGGGCGCCTGTAGTCCCAGCTACTCGGGAGGCTGAGGCAGGAGAATCGCTTTGAGCCCAAGAGTTAGAGGTTGCTGTGAGCTATGAGGCCACCGCACTCTACCAAGGGTAACAAAGTGAGACTCTGTCTCAAAAAAAAAAAAAAAAGGAAAAGGAAATCTAGGCATATAGCCATTAAGTAATTTGCTAAGATCACAAAGCTAGCTAGTGACCTAGTTGGAATTTGACTCCGGGTCTGAGTACCACGCTAGTCTCTCGCTAATGAGGTCAGTCTACTTGAAGAGACAGGTACATAGATAATTACAAATTACAAACAGGGGGCAGCGCCTGTGGCTCAAGGAGTAGGGTGCCGGTCCCATATGCCGGAGGTGGCGGGTTCAAACCTAGCCCCGGCCAAAAACCACAAAAAATAAAAAAAAACAAATTACAGGGCGGCGCCTGTGGCTCAGTGGGTAGGGCGCTGGCCCCATATACCGAGGGTGGCGGGTTCAAACTCGGCTCCGGCCAAACTGCAACCAAAAAATAGCCGGGCGTTGTGGCGGGCGCCTGTAGTCCCAGCTACTCGGGAGGCTGAGGCAAGAGAATCGCTTAAGCCCAGGAGTTGGAGGTTGCTGTGAGCTGTGTGATGCCACGGCACTCTACCGAGGGCCATAAAGTGAGACTCTGTCTCTACAAAAAAAAAAAAAAAAAAATTACAAACAGGACAAGTGGTTACTGTGATCAAGGTGTATGCAAAGTACAGGGCAACCCAGAGAAAGGAAAACCACACGCTGGGGTTGGGCAGGGAAGGGAAGTGCAGAACTCCTCAAGGTAAAGGTAGACTTCCTACAAATTTAAGTATGAAAAGATGCCTGCAGTCTACTAATACACGTTGTCTCCTCCCCAGACTGGCAGGGAATGATGCTCGTTACCTTCCCTCTATAATATAGAATTTACACTTCTAGTTAATTATCAACTATAAAAGAAGTCCCACCCTATTTAACGATAGAAATTCCAGTCCCGGAGGGCCGGGCGCGGTGGCTGACGCCAACACTCTGGGTGGCGGAAGCAGGTGGATTGTCTGAGCTCACAAGTTCGAGACCACCAGAGCAAGGGCAGGACCCCGTTTCTAAAATAATAGCCGGACGTAGTGGTGGGCGCCTGTAGCGCCAGCTACTCGGAAAGCTGAGGCAAGAGAATCGCTTAAGCCCATAAGTATGAGGTTGCTGTGAGCTAGGAGGCTACAGCACTCTACCAAGGGCGACAAAGTGAAAAATAAAAGTTCTGGGCGGCGCCTGTGGCTCAAAGGAGTAGGGCGCCGGCCCCATACACCGGAGGTGACGGGTTCAAACCCAGCCCCGGCCAAAAACTGCAAAAAAAATCCAGTTCCCACTCCCAACAATCCTGGAAAGCTTAAAAGATTTTCAGGTCCCCAAAATTCATTCCTGACTGTACTTATTCCTTACTGGTGATTCAGTTCAGGCAAAACTTTCTGACTTGCTTTAATACAGCCTCTTGTTTGCTCAATAGATAGCATTTTAGAACTCTGTTCCAAACCACTTTCAGAGCTTTGGTACCACCAGCTTACCCAGGAATGACTATCCCCTCACACACTGGTGGTCTGGGGGTCAGCTCCTAGTGGATGGAAGCAAATCCTGAGTACATAAACCCCTCTCTCTCTCTCTTTCTTTTCTTTTTTTTTTTTTTTTTGTAGAGACAGAGTCTCACTTTATGGCCCTCGGTAGAGTGCCGTGGCGTCACACAGCTCACAGCAACCTCCAACTCCTGGGCTTAAGCGATTCTCTTGCCTCAGCCTCCCGAGTAGGTGGGACTACAGGCACCCACCACAACGCCCAGCTATTTTTTGGTTGCAGTTTGGCCGGGGCCGGGTTTGAACCCGCCACCCTCGGTATATGGGGCCGGCACCTTACCGACTGAGCCACAGGTGCCGCCTTCTTTTCTTTTCTTTTTTTTTTTTTTTGCAGTTTTTGGCCAGGGCTGGGTTTTGAACCCACCACCTCTGCATATGGGGCCAGCGCCCTATTCCTTTGAGCCACAGGCGCCACCCTCACAAACCCCTCTCTTAATGCCCTAAAACATAGCTGTTGCTGAACGTTTGAAATAGCAGAAGAATTTACACAGCTGAGAAGACTTAGAGGGGGTTATTAGATATGCAGCATCTGTAGCCCCATTGTCTCCCAAAGGGACTCCCTTTGATAGCACATGTAGTGAGGATAAGATGGAGTCAGTCAGGCTAGGGCTGACATGACACAGCTGGTCTGGTGGGTTTAGGTCCTAAGTGACCTTTATTTCATGTCTCCCATTCTTGTTGTTTTGTAAACTGAGCTTTACCTTGAAAGCAAATTTCCTGAGCAGTTTAGGGCAATTGATTCAGGAGATTAACTTTTGAATTGGAATGTTGTTATATGGGTCATGAATTATGCCAATCAATTATTATTTATTATGGGTTATGGCAATTACTGTTTTTCAGATAAGTGATAATTATTGTTGTTTAAGGTAAGGATTAGTAGGGTCTTGCTTTTAACTTTTAAATATAAAACTGTGATTTTGAAAAAGGAGGAACAGAGCAGCCTCTTGGAGAGGCTACTGTTTTCCAGAATTGCTGGCCTTCTGACAAATTTTGGTAGACCTATTCCAGTCTGACTGTGACAGGAGACTGAACCCTCTTCGTCTGGTAACACCTTCCACTCAAGGTCATTTCTTCACTCTTCTCAACACCTTTGATAAGCTAACAGAAAGGACCTTCCCTTCCACTTGTACGCAGACAGACTGCTCTCCCAGTAAGTGCAATTAGTCTAGACCCCTGTTAGAAAAAGAGAACCGGGCGGCGCCTGTGGCTCAGTCGGTAAGGCGCCAGCCCCATATACCGAGGGTGGCGGGTTCAAACCTGGCCCCGGCCAAAATGCAACCAAAAAAAAAAATATATATATAGCCGGGCGTTGTGGCAGGCGCCTGTAGACCCAGCTGCTCAGGAGGCTGAGGCAAGAGAATCGCTTAAGCCTAGGAGTTGGAGGTTGCGGTGAGCTGTGTGATGCCACGGCACTCTACCAAGGGCCATAAAGTGAGACTCTGTCTCTACAAAAAAAAAGAAAAAGAGAACCACTATGGGCGGCACCTGTGGCTCAAGGAGTAGGGTGCCGGTCCCATATGCCGGAGGTGGCGGGTTCAAACCCACCCCCGGCCAAAAACCACAAAAAAAAAAAAAAAGAAAGAAAAAGAGAACCACTGTCATTCCATTCCACTACCAGAGGTATGCTTTGCCTTTGCCAAACCAAGAAGCCCACTCGAGTACTGAGAGGAAGACTCTCCAAAAAAAGTCTTCATTTAGACATAAATTAGAAAACTACAAGCTGCTTTTGAATAGTAACCTATCCCAGGTCTGGCCACAAAGATTTAAGAAATACTAGGGTCAAGTCTCATAACACTTCAGTGCAACACTGCATTTATTTTTTTCTTTTTCTGTCTCACAGATAGCACCCACACAAACTAAAAACTGAAACAATGGTCATCCACCATGAAAAGTGGGAAGGCTTTGGAATCCTGGACCTCAGTTGGAATCCCAGGGCTCCATCAGCAAACAATAACATGTGAGAGTGATAACCACAACCTTCTGCCCACACACACTCACTCCCCTGCCCCCCCATCCTTAGATACCCTCTGGAATGAAGAAAAGGAGACTTATCTTTTCAGTGTTTCCCACTTGGGACTTGCCTGCTGATCCGTGGCGTCCCTGTTCTGTAGTCCACAGCAGGGGCATGGGCCACTGCCCATCCACTGGCCAAGTAGTGGAATTATCCTGAAATTCAGACCCAACACTGTTGCAGCCATTTTCGGACCCAGGAACTCTTCACTGGAGCTCAAGGGGAGAATACCAAGGTCACATGGAGTTACAAGGACATTGAGATTTCTCCCCTTGGCTTGGATAATTTGCAACCTTTTGTCACAGGTGGGGCACAACCTCATTGCTTAAGCTTTCCCAGGGTATCCCAAACCAATTCCCCAGTTTTCCAAAAAGATCGTTATTCCCTTATGACTCTACTTGTGGGGCAAGGAAAGAAATCTCATAACCTAAGGTCCCTTCTCTTAAGCCTTTCCAGAGCCCCACCCCCATATTCCTCAAAACCACAGAACAATGAAGACCCAGCCTTCTAATCCATTCTTTTGTCTTGTAAATTTTCTGTTTAGGAGCTTGCACAGAAGATTTCTTCTCTTCAAGCTGATTCTGCACCAAAAAAAAAAAAAAGAAAGAGAAAAAATTTTTCAACTTTTCTTCCTCTGACCTATATCAGAGCAGAATTCTACAATTTGGTGGGAGGTGTGGTACTCCATAGTGAGATTTTGTTGGGTTAGGCCTAATGTGCCTAAAATCGAACAGAATTTTTTTTGGGGTTTTTTTTTTTTTTTGTAGAGACATAGTTTCACTTTATGGACCTCGGTGGAATGCCATGGCATCACACAGCTCACAGCAACCTCCAACTCCTGGGCTTAAGCGATTCTCTTGCCTCAGCCTCCCGAGCAGCTGGGACCACAGGCGCCTGCCACAACGCCCGGCCATTTTTTGGTTGCAGTTCAGCCGGGGCCGGGTTTGAACCCGCCATCCACGGCATATGGGGCCGGCGCCCCACCGACTGAGCCACAGCCACTGCCCTTTTGTTTTCTGTTTTTTGAGACAGAGTCTCAAGCTGTTGCTCTGGGTAGACTGCCATGGCATCATAGCTCACAGCAACCTCCAACTCTTGGGCTCAAGCAATCCAGTTGCCTCAGTTTTTCTGTTTTAGTAAAGATGGAGTCTCAGTTTTGCTCAGGCTGGTCTCTAACTTGTGAGCTCAAGCTATCTACCGGCCTTGGCCTCCCAGAGTGCTAGGATTACAGGAGTGAGCCACTGCACCCCGCCAGAAACTTTGATCTTATTCAAACTGTACAATAATAACCTTAGTTTATTATGTCCAAAGCAAGTACACTCCTTTTTTGTCCTAGATTTCATTCACAAAGCTTGCCCACACTGACTGCAAATGGCTCGGTCTGCCTCCTGTGGAGAAACAGGAGCAAGTTTTTACCTAAGTTTGTCTCCTAGTCTATAAAATGGGGTTAGTAAAAGCTGCCTCTCAGATCTGTAGGCAGGGGAAATGTGTTTATGTGTGTGAAGAGCCTGTTCAGTATCCTAAGTGCTAGGTGTTTCTCGTCCCTCTCCTTCCTTCTAATATCTAATCAGTTGCCGGGTCTACATTGTACATTTTTCTTTTTTTTTTTTTGGCCGGGGCTGGGTTTGAACCCGCCACCTTCGGCATATGGGACCGGTGCTCTACCCCTTTGAGCCACAGGCGCCGCCCTACATTGTACATTTTTCATAAATCTGCACCTTCCCCTCTCCAAACCCATGAGAACTATTGCCTTTTTATGATCTAACCATTTCTTACACCATTGTAATAGAAACCTGCCCTTCTACCCTTCCTCTCTTCTCTGCTGTTGGCAGGATGATCTCTCTTTTGTTGTCTTCTGTTTTGTGCTATATTTTATTGTTAACTAAGGTAAATTTATATTGTTCTTTACTTATTAAGAAAGGTAAATTTTGGGGCGGCGCCTGTGGCTCAGCGGGTAGGGCGCCGGTCCCATATGCCGGAGGTGGCGGGTTCAAACCCAGCCCCGGCCAAATTAAAAAAAAAAAAAAAAGAAAGGTAAATTTGGGTGGTGCCTGTGGCTCAGTGGGTAGGGCGCCGGCCCCATATGCCGAGGGTGGTGGGTTCAAACCCAGCCCCGGCCAAACTGCAACCAAAAAATAGCCGGGCGTTGTGGCAGGCACCTGTAGTCCCAGCTGCTCGGGAGGCTGAGGCAAGAGAATCGCGTAAGCCCAAGAGTTAGAGGTTGCTGTGAGCCGTGTGACGCCACGGCACTCTACCCGAGAGCGGTACAGTGAGACTCTGTCTCTACAAAAAAAAAAAAGAAAGGTAAATTTATAAATTAATTCTTTTATACTGAATCACTAAAAGTGGTTGGACTGATTTTCACCAAACTTGGGATGTTTGTGTAGGGTGATCTGATTTAAAATATAGTCCATCTGGCAACCCTAAAATTAACTTTGGATGGCCCTAAGGAGAGCCTTAAAAAAAAGAGACAGGTAAGTATCCCCAGGATCAAATGAAACTTAGGAGCAGCCAGAAAAGGGAGAAGTGCCCTACTCAGTGAGACATCCCAAACTCCTCAGATGGTTCATGATCATTTCAAGCCAGAAGTTACAAGAATCCACCTTCCAAATTGTAGGATTTTTTCCATAGAGTTGCTTGTCACACTTTACACTGACCATAACTCTGTATGCATGTTTCAGGGAATAATTGTCTAAAGAAGGATCCCATGACCAATGCTTGGGAAGCCAGTTAGCTAAAAAATAGAAATCTGGCTCTAAGAACAATATATAAATATATATATTTTTTTCTTTTCCTTTTTTTTTTTTTTTGAAGACAGAGTCTCAAGCTGTTGCCCTGGGTGAAGTGCCATGGTGTCATAGCTCACAGCAAACTCCAACTCGGGCTCAAGCAATCCTCTTTCCTCAGTTTTTTCTAGTTTTAGTAGAGACTGCGGTCTCACTTTTGCTCAGGCTGGTCTCAAACTCCTGAGCTCAATCAATCCACCCACCTCAGCCTCCCAGGGTGTTAGAAGAACAATATTATAAAACAGGGCGGTGCCTGTGACTCAGTGAGTAGGGTGCTGGCCCCATATACTGAGGGTGGCAGGGTCGAACCTGTCCTCGGCTAAACTGCAACAAAAAAATAGCCGGGTGTTGTCGTGGGCGCCTGTAGTCCCAGCTGCTCAGGAGGCTGAAGCAAGAGAATAGCGTAAACCCAAGAGCTGGAGATTGTTGTGAGCTGTGACACCACAGCACTCTACCGAGGGCAGTAAAATGAGACTCTGTCTCTACAAAAAAAAAAAAATAATAATAAATAAATATATATATATATATACATACATATAATAACCATTTAAGGGTGGCGCCCATAGCTCTGTTGGTAGGGCACTAGTCACATACACCAAGGCTGGCCCAGGTGAAACCCAGCCCAGGCCTGCTAAAACAACAACTGCAACAAAAAAGAAACAGCCCAGCCTCGTGGCAGGCGCCTGTAGTCCCAGCTACTTGGGAGGCTGAGGCAAGAGAATCACTTAAGCCCAGGAGTTGGAGGTTGCTGTGAGCTGTGATGCCACGGCTCTCTACCAAGGGCAACAGCTTGAGACTCTGTCTCAAATAAATAAATTAATTAAATAACCATTTGGTCTGGCTGGGTGATCACATCTGTAATACTAACACTGTGGGATGCAGAGGCAGTTGGATTGCTAGAGCTCAGGAGTTTGAGACCCCGTCTCTACTAAAAATAGAAAAACTGGCAAGAGGATCACTTGAGCCCAAGAGCTTGAGGTTGCTCTGAGCTATGATGCTACAGCACTCTACTCAGGGTGCCAGAGTGAGACTCTGTCTCAAAAATAAATAAATGAGGGCGGCGCCTGTGGGTCAAAAGAGTAGGGCGCTGGCCCCATATACCGGAGGTGGTGGGTTCAAGCCTGGCCCCGGCCAAAAACTGCAAAAAATATATAAATAAATAAATAAACGAACGAATGAATGAATAAAAAAAAATAAGTAAAATAACTATGTAAGATCCAAATAAATAAAAATATATAGTACCAGCAAATATTTAAATAATGGATATTAGGCTGGCCTCAGTGGCTCACACCTGTAATTCTAGCACTCTGGAAGGGTCAACTCCTTGAACTCAGGAGTTTGAGACCAACAGAGGAGACCCTGTCTCACATGTGTGGTGGAATTACACCGGTAGTCCCAGCTACTCAGAAGGCAAAGGCAGAAGGATCCCTTGAACCCAAGAGTTTGCGGTTGCTGTAAGCTAGGCTGACACCAAGGCCATCTAGCCTGTCTCAAAAAACAAGCAAACAGGGCGGCGCCTGTGGCTCAAGGAGTAGGGTGCCAGTCCCATATGCTGGAGGTGGCAGGTTCAAACCTAGCCCTGGCCAAAAAAAATAAACAAACAAACAAAAAAAAGTAAACAAGATGTGTTGACCAGCTGGGTTGGGAGCGGGGTGTCCTAACCTTGCTGCAGCGGTAGGGCTGGTCCATGCAGGCAGCGGGACGTTCCGAGGAGACGCACGCCCGCCTCACCATGGTTCACCTCACTACCCTGTTCTGCAAGGCCTACCATGAGGGCCACTTAACCATCCGCCTTGCCCTGGGTGGCAGCACCAACCGGCCCTTCTACCGCATTGTGGCTGCTCACAAGTGTCCCAGGGATGCCGTTTTGTAGTAGAGCAGTTGGGTTTCTATGATCCACTGCCTAACGTCCATAGAGAAAAACTCGTTGCCCTCAACCTGGACAGGATCCGGCATTGGATTGGCTGTGGAGCCCACCCCTCTAAGCCTGTGGAAAAGCTTCTGGGTCTTTCGGGCTTTTTCCCTTTGCATCCTATGATTATCACAAATGCTGAGAGACTGCAAAGGAAACAGGCACGTGAAGTACTCTTAGCTTCTCAGAAAACAGATACAGAGGCTTCAGCAACAGAAGCGTCTCAGAAAACAGACACAGAGGCTTCAGCACATGAAGCAAGCTGACATCAATGAGCATAGCAGTGGGAATGGGGTCAAGGTTCTCCTAAAACACTTGTGCAGAGATCTTTTTTTTTTTTTTTTGTAGAGACAGAGTCTCACTGTACCGCCCTCGGGTAGAGTGCCCTGGCGTCACACGGCTCACAGCAACCTCTAACTCTTGGGCTTACGCGATTCTCTTGCCTCAGCCTCCCAAGCAGCTGGGACTACAGGAGCCCGCCACAACGCCCGGCTATTGTTTTGTTGCAGTTTGGCCGGGGCTGGGTTTGAACCCGCCACCCTCGGCATATGTGGCCGGCGCCCTATTCACTGAGCCACAGGCGCTGCCCGAGATCTTAAAATTTTTCTGTTTTGAAGTTAATAAATGGAGTTCTTTGAGTCAAAAAAACAAAAAACAAAGAAACAAACAAATAGTGGATATTTATCCCAAATTTTTATGTATTCTTTTTAAAATAGAACTTTTAGAAAGAAAAAGTGTTTTGCTTCTGTCTTGCCAGTGTGCCTACTGACCTTGTTAGAACAGTGTGTCCTTGAAATGTTCCATGCAGTACTCTCAAAACAAGAGTTACTGAAAAAACTGGACTTGCAGTTTTTTGTTTGATAAATTGTTTGTAAGGAAGTCAGAGCATCTAAAATAAATTAGCTTCATGCCATGAAAAAGACACGTATGCAGATGTCCAAAAAGGCAGTATGCAGATGTTTTTTCTTCTTCTATAATAAACTGCCAAAATCTGGGCAGCACCTGTGGCTCCAGTGAGTAGGGCGCCAGCCCCATATACCAATGGTGGTGGGTTCAAACCCAACCCTGCCCAAATTGCAACATAAAATAGCTGGGCGTTGTGGTAGGCACCTGTAGTCCCAGCTACTTGGGAGGCTGAGGCAAGAGAATCGCCTAAGCCCAGAAGCTGGAGGTTGCTGTGAGCTGTGTGATGCCATAGTACTCTACTGAGGGTGATAAAGTGAGACTCTGTCTCTAAAAAAATAATAATAATAAAAAAACAATAAACTGCCAAAATCACTTTTTTATTTGCATAATATCAAGAAGTTAATATTCAGATATATTATTTTTTATGTAGGCTAGTATATATTATGTATTATTATAGCATATTCATTTGTATTATTTTATAATAGCATACTAACTTTTAAATAAGTTAGTGCAAGAATCATCAGGTTCCCACTACCTTAAAAATAAAATCCAATATCCCAAGCATGGTTTACAAAGTTCTTCACAGCCTGTCTTCAAATTACTTTATCATTTCTGGGAGGTCGAGGCAAGTGGATTGCTTGAGCTCAGGAGTTCCAGACCAGCTTGAGCAAGAGCAAAACCCTGCCTCCACTAAAAATAGAAAAACGAACTGGGCATTGTAGCAGATACCTGTAGTCCCAGCTACCTAGAAGGAGTTTGAGGTTGCTGTGAGCTGTGATGCTACAGCACCCTACACAGTGAAACAGAATGAGACTCTGTCTCAAAAAAAAATTACTTTATCATTTCTCTATCATAATTATTAAACTCTGAAGCCACCCTTATTTCATGCCATCAGTCTGCCTGGAATGTTCTTTCCCCACCTTCTTCATTGACAACCTTCTATTTAGTCTTTTTTTTTTTTTTTTTGTAGAGACAGAGTCTCACTTTATGGCCCTTGGTAGAGTGCCGTGGCCTCACACAGCTCACAGCAACCTCCAGCTCCTGGGCTTATCTATTTAGTCTTTAGCACCCTGATCATAGGGCACCTCCTCTGTGAAGATTTCCAATACCCTCTGCTTCTGGGATTCCCCATATCTTTTTTTTTTTTTTTTTTGTAGAGACAGAGTCTCACTGTACCACCCTCGGGCAGAGTGCGTGGCGTCACACGGCTCACAGCAACCTCTAACTCTTGGGCTTACGGGATTCTCTTGCCTCAGCCTCCCGAGCAGCTGGGACTACAGGCGCCCACGACAACGCCCGGCTATTTTTCTGTTGCAGTTTGGCCGGGGCTGGGTCCGAACCCGCCACCCTCGGCATATGGGGCCGGCGCCCTACTCACTGAGCCACAGGCGCCGCCCAATTCCCCATATCTTATTGCATCATCCTCTCTTCTCTCATAGATTTTGTATCCATGTCTCTTTATTGGTACATCATTATTATCATCATTCATGTGTCTGACTCTTTGATGGAAGGAGTCATATTCTATTTTTTCCTTCTTCTTTTAGTAGGAGCTCAATAAATGTTCAATAATGAAGGGATGATGGCCTATAGTCCCAGCTGCTCGGGAGCCTGAGGCAAGAGAATCATGGAAGCCCAAGAGCTGGAGGTTGCTGTGAGTCCTGTGACGTCATGGCACTCTACCAAGGGTGGAAAAGTGAGACTCTGTCTCTACAAAAAAAAAAAAAAAAAAAAAAATGAAGGGATGATGAAGTGAAACAAATATATGGATTTGGAGAAAGTTACCCTAATCACTTAGTTGGATATGAATCCAGGGAACAGAGTTATCTGTCCACATTTGGACTGCAAGTAAGGGATGGCAGGGTCACTTGTGTGGATGGGAAAGCAAAAAGTTATTACAGTGATTCATATACCATTAAACCAGGGTGGGTGGGGACATAGGTCATCTTTCTTTGCTGTTGAAACCAATGAGAGTTATAAAACCTCCACCCCTCAGTTCCATTATACTTCATACCTGTTTTTCCTGTCCACACATTTGGAAACTTGCCTGGACCTTTTACTCTACCCTCTGTGGCAAGTGATTTCTAGGTTTTAAAAAAACATTTAAGAAGCCCAGACATAGTGACTCACACTTACAACCCCAGCACATTGGGAGGCTGAGGCTGGAGGATTGCTTGAGCCTAAGAGTTTGAGACCAGCCAGAGCAACATAGTAGTAAGATCCCTATTTCCACCAAAAATTAAAAAAAAAAAAATTAGTGGGGGACAGTGGCATGCACCTGTAGTCCCTCCCAGCTACTCAGGAAGCTGTGGTAGGAAGTTCAAGGATGCAGTGAGCTGTGATTACTCATGCTCCTGCACTCCAGCCTGTGTGACAAAGTGAGACCCTGTCTCCAAAAAAAGGGGGGAAAGCCACTGCGTAATACTAGGTTAGAAATGAGGAAAATCTGACATTCTTAAATTGTGGTCATTTATCAGGGTCATAGGATTGCGAAACTCTTGATTAGCTCATTATAAATGAAATGTTTTTCCAGCAGGATATGGTGGCTTATGATAAAAAATCCTAACATGTGGGAGACCGAGGCAGAAGGGTCACTTGAGCTCAGGAGTTGCAGACTATTCTGAACAAAAGCAAGACCCCATCTCTACAAAAAGTTGAAAAATTAGCTGGGCATTGTGGTTTAGCCATCCTGAACTTCCAGGTATTTGGGAGGCTGAGGCAGGAGGATTGCTTGGACCCAGGAATTTGAGGTTGCTGTGAGCTAGGCTGATGCCACAGGCAACAGAGTGAGAAAAACTCTGTCTCAAAAAAATAAATAAAATAAATAAATAAATAGAAAAGAAAAGAGAAAGAAATGATTTTCCAGGCTGGGTGCAGTGGCTCCCAACTGTAATCCTAGCACTCTGGGAGGTGGAGGTGGGTGGACAGCCTGAGCTCACAGGTTCAAAACCAGCCTGAGCCAGAGCAAGATCTCAGCTCTAAAAAAAATAGCCAGGCATTGTGGTGGGTGCCTGTAGTCCCAGCTACTCCGGAGGCTGAGGCAAGAAAATCACTTGAGCCCAAGAGTTTGAGGCTGCTGTGAGCAATGACACCCCAGCACTCTACTGAGGGCAACAAAGTGATACTATGTCTCAAAAAAAAAAAAAGAAATAGTCTTCCTCAGAATGCTTTTGAGTAAATGTTCTTTTTTTTTTCTTGTAGAGACAGAGTCTCACTGTACCGCCCTCGGGTAGAGTGCCGTGGCGTCACATGGCTCACAGCAACCTCTAACTCTTGGGCTGAAGTGATTCTCTTGCCTCAGCCTCCTGAGCAGCTGGGACTACAGGCGCCTGCCACAACGCCCGGCTATTTTTTTGTTGCAGTTTGGCCGGGGCCGGGTTTGAATCCACCACCCTTGGCATATGGGGCCGGTGCCCTACTCACTGAGCCACAGGCGCCGCCCCAAGTAAATGTTCTTTCAAACGATTTTGTAAGTTCCAGCCCAAAATGTTTTGCTTTAAATAACTATTTGTTCACAGGAAGTTGTAAAAATAAGCCAGGTGTATTAGCATGTACCTGTAGTCTCAGCTATTCAGGAGGCTGAGGAAGTAGGATAACTTGAGCCCAAGAGTTTGAGCCCAGCCTGGGCAATACAGCAAGACACTGTCTTTGAACGAAAAATAGTATAAGGAAGTTCCATGTACCCTCACCCAGTTTTCCCAATTACTAACATCTTTTATTGTTGTTGTTGTTTGTTACTCTTTCTTTCCTTTCTTTCCTTTCTTTCCTTTCTTTCCTTCTTTCTTTCTTTCTTTCTTTCGACAGAGTCTTACTCTGTACCCTTGAGTAGAGTGCCATGGCATCACAACTTACTGCAACCTCAAATTCCTGGGCTCAAGAGATCCTTTTGCCTCAGCCTCCCAAGTAGTTGGGACTACAGGTGCCTGCCACAATGCCTGGCTTGTCTTCTATTTTTAGTAGAGACAGGGTCTTGCTCTTTTTCAAGCTGGTCTCAAACTCTTGAGTGCAAGTGATCCACCTCAGCCTCCCAGAGCACTAGGATTACAGGTATGAGCCACTGCGCCCAGCCCATGTTAACTATAGCGCATGATCAAAACCAGAAAATTGACTTTGGTACAATCTACGAACTCGTTTACATTTTACCAGTTTTACAAGTACGTGTGTATAGTTCTATGCAAACTTAACATGTATAGTTTCTATAGCCACCACCACAATTAAGGTACACAACTGTTCCATCACTAAAAGTCAGAACACCCATTCTCCTCTCCCTCCTTCTTCTCCTCTCCTCTGTTTTTTGTTTCTTTATATTTGATATTTCTCACTAGTAACCCAAAGAAGGGACAGGTTCTCCCATTGATTGTTGTGCTGTACTGAATGCCCGAAGCAGAAAGGAACACATGGTTAGAAATTAGAGGACTTTGGTGCCTACAGGCAAGAAAAATCATTAACAGTAACACAAAGCAACAGAAATTATTCTTATTCCTTTAATTGGTTAGTTTCCAGGAAAATGTACACTGGTTCTCCCTAGATTAGCATTTGGTATGGTATTTAAAACTGATAGGAGCTCAGCAAATATTTATCAGGCAACAAGGAATGATACATTTTCTAACAGTTCTTAAGACAAATATGAGACAATTCTCCATTTGTCCCAGAGGGCCATGAGGGCAATTGTTTTGAAATTAGTAAAGCTTAGAGCAGGTGAAAAAAATGGCAAGCTAGCTAGCAGGTCATCTATTTGATTTTCTTTTTTTTTTTTTTTTTTGTAGAGACAGAGTCTCACTTTATAGCCCTCGGTAGAGTGCCGTGGCATCACACAGCTCACAGCAACCTCCAACTCCTGGGCTTCAGCGATTCTCTTGCCTCAGCCTCCCGAGTAGCTGGGACTACAGGCGCCCACCACAACGTCCAGCTATTTTTTGGTTGCAGTTCAGCCGGGGCCAGGTTTGAACCTGCCACCCTCGGTATATGGGGCCGGCACCTTACCAACTGAGCCACAGGCGCCGCCCCATCTATTTGATTTTCTATTTATATTTCCTTAATTTATTTCTGAAAGTATAAGACAAAAACAGAAACAGACTGAAGTGCTGACTAAAGTCTCTTACCTAAAACATTGAGGCTTTAAGGTGTCCTCTGTTCCTAAAATCCCAGCTGTCTCCCTCCTCAACATTGCATGGACTGCCTTCTGCTGGGGGGAAAGGTGCAGATCCCACCAACTGTTAGCTAAGGACAATAGTTACTAAGTGTAACTGGCTGGTTCACTAACATGAGTTCAAATCCCACGTCTTCCACTCACTAGTCATATGGTTTTTTTTTTTTTTTTTTGTAGAGACAGAGTCTCACTTTATGGCCCTCAGTAGAGTGCCGTGGCCTCACACAGCTCACAGCAACTTCCAACTCCTGGGCTTAAGCGATTCTCTTGCCTCAGCCTCCCGAGAGCTGGGACTACAGGTGCCCGCCACAACGCCCGCCTATTTTTTTGTTGCAGTTTGGCCGGGGCCGGGTTTGAACCCGTCACCCTCGGTATATGGGGCCGGCGCCTTACCGATTGAGCCACAGGTGCCGCCCTAGTCATATGGGCTTAAGCAAAGCATTTCAGTTCTCTGTTTTCTTTCTTTTTTTTTTTTTTTTGTAGAGACAGAGTCTCACTGTACCGCCCTCTGGTAGAGTGCCGTGGCGTCACACGGCTCACAGCAACCTCTAACTCTTGGGCTTACGCGATTCTCTTGCCTCAGCCTCCTGAGCGGCTGGGACTACAGGCGCCCACCACAATGCCCGGCTATTTTTTTTTTTGCAGTTTGGCTGGGGCTGGGTTTGAACCCACCACCCTCGGCATATGGGGCCGGCGCCCTACTCACTGAGCCACAGGCGCCGCCCAGTTCTCTGTTTTCTTGATTGTAAAATGAAGATAATAAAATTACACCTCTCACAAGGTTGTTACACGGGGTTAAATGAGGTATTATAGCTAAGGTCCTTAGCACAGAGCCTATTAAAAAACACATACTGCAGGCAGACAATGCTAAATGACTAGTGGCTTTTGTTTGATGCTTTGAATGGAAAAGTTTTGTTTTTGTTTTTGTTTTAGGCCTCACTCTGTCCCCCAGTCTAGAGTGTAGGGGCTCCATCATAGCTCATAGCAAGTTCAAACTCCTGGGCTCAAGTGATCCTCTTACTTCAGCCTCCCAAGTAGCTGTGAATATAGACTTGTTCCATCACACCTGCTTAATTTTTCTTTCTTTTTTTTTGTAGAGACAGGGTCTCACTTTATGGCCCTCGGTAGAGTGCTGTGGCCTCACACAGCTCACAGCAACCTCCAACTCCTGGGCTTAAGCGATTTTCTTGCCTCAGCCTCCCGAGCAGCTGGGACTACAGGCGCCCGCCACAACGCCCAGCTATTTTTTGGTTGCAGTTTGGCAGGGGCCGGGTTTGAACCCACCACCCTCGATATATGGGGCCAGCGCCCCACAGACTGAGCCACTGGAGCCGCCCAATTTTTCTATTTTTTGTAGAAACAAAGTATTGCTTTGTTGCTCAGGCTAGTCTCTAACTCCTGGTCTGGAGTGATCCTTTTGCCTTGGCCTCCCAAAGTGGTAGAATTATAGGGGTGATCCATTGAGCCTGCACTGAAATTGTATTCTTAAATTGTTTGTGTATTTATTTGTTTATTTTTAAGCTGATTAGGCCACCAGAAGCTTTAAGTATTCCAACCACTTTCACCAGAACAGGAATTAAATGACCTTGTTGCTGGGTGTCACTAGTTTAGTTACTTCTAACACTGAGGTGGCTAGATTCTGCTGTAGTTCTCTATGTAAGTTTTTTTTTTTTTTTTTTTTGTAGAGACAGAGTTTCACTTTATGGCCCTTGGTAGAGTGCCATGGCATCACACAGCTCACAGCAACCTCCAACTCCTGGGCTTAAGCGATTCTTTTGCCTCAGCCTCCCGTGTAGGTGGGACTACAGGCGCCTGCCACAACGCCTGACTATTTTTTGGTTGCAGTTCAGCTGGGCCGGGTTTGAACCCGCCACCCTCGGTATATGGGGCCAGCGCCTTACCGACTGAGCCACAGGCGCCACCCTCTATGTAAGTTTTTGTGTTTACTTTTCCTAAGAACTATTAGATAGGAATTCTGGACAGGAAGAAAAAAAAGTATCTCATACCAAAAACAGTTTCCTTTGATCTGAAAAGTAGATATATTTTGGCAAATATATATATATACAGGTATATAATTTGACCTAATAAAATGTCCTTAATACAATCTAAAGACTGCCCTATGATGAATGAATGATGAATTAACATAACAAGTGTTTCTGTATACACAGGCCAACAGAATACTAGCTGTATTTGTTCTCTCATTCACAAGAGCAAGGAAGGAAAAGATTTCAAATCACACTTGATTTCAACACACCAAGCCAAACAACTAGTAAACCGCCCACAAAGAATGAAACTATCTTGAACTCGTCATTCTGCAAATACAAATTATAATATTAAAATATGCATAAAATCGTGTGAGGTAGACAGTGACTGACCTTTTATTGAGAAGAGGAGGAGTCAAGGCTCCTGAAAGGGTTGAGACCGCCCGCAGTCAGTCCCTAGGGAACTTCCTGTTGTCACCACACCTCTGGATTAGTTTTCTGAGCTCACCGTCAGCAAAGCCTGTGGGGGAAATTCTTAAGGCTCGGCGACGTAAATCATTTTTCTTGTGAATGTGACACACGTTCTGTCCAGTTTCCATATGCTGAGATTGTACTTATTCATCAGTTTGATGTGCTTGGTGCAATCAGGTAGGTCATTTACTGAATAACTTTTTAAAATTACTTTAAAAATACTAGTAGTATTGTTATTTTGCATTTTATCATCCCGGTTCCTACAGTGAGCTTTTAAGGTTCCATATGGTCATTTTAAAACAAAGAAGATACAGGTTCAATGAATTTTCTAATCCTAAAAAAGAATATTTTCTCAATAATAAAATAAATTATTATTTCTTTGAATAAATTTTTTATGTACAAAAATCAAACACGCTGGAAAATCTAGAATACGGAATAGTCTTTTCTTTCATAGCTGAATTTTATGTGCCTTTCCATGTCTATGAAATGAGTTCATGTATTTTCTGGAAATTTAAAAGTTTATTTTATGATATCTAATATGTAGAGGGTGGGGTTTTATACTTTCACGCACTGAAGATTTATTTAAATTATTTTTATGGTAAAACATAATTTTATATATGTGAACTTCTTAAAATGGTTCCTGGCATACTGATAACTTAAAATTATTAATTATAATAGAGAAATCAAAATCAACATACTAATGTACCTGGTAAGGTAACAAAAATAAAGTGAAATGCTTAGAAAGAAAAATAACATTTCTCAACTTGTGAAGAATCAGGTTCTTTTCCACATAGCTTGTGGTAATGAAGATTGGTATAATTTCTTTTTTTTTTTTTTTTTTTTTTTGGTTTTTGGCCGGGGCTGGGTTTGAACCCGCTACCTCCGGCATATGGGACCGGTGCCCTACTCTTTGAGCCACAGGCACCGCCCGATTGGTATAATTTCTTTGAAGAGCAAAAGGGAAATATGTTATATAGTAAGACCATAAAAATGTTCATGCCCTTTGACTTAGTAAAACCATTGCTGGGAATTTATTCTATTTTTTTTTTTTTTTGTAGAGACAGAGTTTCACTTTATTGCCCTTGGTAGAGTGCCGTGGCGTCACACAGCTCACAGCAACCTCCAACTCCTGGGCTTAGGCGATTCTCCTGCCTCAGCCTCCCGAGTAGCTGGAACTACAGGCGCCCGCCACAACGCCCGGCTATTTTTTGGTTGCAGTTTGGCCGGGGCTGGGTTTGAACCCACCACCCTCGGTATATGGGGCCGGCGCCCTACTCACTGAGCCACAGGCGCCACCCTTAAAACATTTTTTTAAAGATGGAGTTTTGCTGTGTTACCTAGGCTGAAGTGCAAGGGCTATTCACGGGAACAATCACTGATCACAGGATACTGCAGTCTCCTGAGTACCAGGGACTACAGGAGTGTGTCGTTGCACCCAGCCTGGACTCTGTTCTTTTTTTTTGCAATTTTTGGCTGGAACCAAAAACTGAACCCACCACCTCCGGCATATGGGGCTGGCGCCCTACCCCTTTGAGCCACAGGCGCCCTGGACTATGCATTTTTAATATGCCCTCAAGATATGTTAGTTGTAGATGGGCCCTGGAACACAGTTTTATGTTGTTCTAAATTAATTATTATTATTATTTTTTGAGACAGAGTCTCACTATGTCACCCTTGGTAGAGTGCCATAGCGTCACAGCTCACATAAATCTCAAATTCCTGGGCCTAAGCGATTCTCTTGCCTCATCCTCCCAAGCAGCTGGGACTACAGGTGCCCACCACAATGCCCAGTTATTTTTTCGTTGCAGTTGTCATTGTTGTTTAGCAGCCTGGGCCGGGCTTGAATCCGCCAGCCTCAGTGTGTGTGGCCGGCACCCTACTCACTGAGCTATGGGTGCTGAGCCTAAATGAACTATTTGTGTGTGTGTGTGTGTGTGTGTGGTTTTTGGCCAAGGCTGGGTTTGAACCCGCCACCTCCGGCATATGGGACCTGCACCCTACTCCTTGAGCCACAGGCGCCACCCTAAATGAACTATTTTTTTTTATAGAGACAGAGTCTCACTTCATGGCCCTCTGTAGAGTGCCATGGCCTCACACAGCTCACAGCAACCTCCAGCTCCTGGGCTTAAGCGATTCTCTTGCCTCAGCCTCCAGAGTAGCTGGGACTACAGGCACCCGCCACAACGCCTGGCTATATTTTTGTTGCAGTTTGGCCTGGGCTGGGTTTGAACTCGCCACCCTCCGTATATGGGGCCGGCGCCTTACCGATTGAGCCACAGGCGCCACCCTAAATGAACTATTTTTGAAAGCTAGTCTGCTATCAATATTTTGGCCTCTGGCAACTGTGTAAAAGTAGATATTTTTCCACTTTTTTTTTTTTTTTTTTGTAGAGACAGAGTCTCACTTTATGGCCCTCAGTAGAGTGCTGTGGCCTCACACAGCTCACAGCAACCTCCAAAGTAGATATTTCTCCTAGAGAAAATACCTTAGTGCCAAAAAGAGAATTATTTCTTCAACTATTGGAAATCCTCTGGAATGATTTAGAACTGTGCTTATGTGTGTCCAACTCATCTTTCTCTAACTTGTTGGCAAAGGTGAGTGGATGTAAATGTGCCCGTTTATGTATATGACTGAGAAATGAGAGTGAGAAAATCTGGCATCCTAAAGAAATAGGGCCAGTGGTTAAAAAGAGATATGTACCTAATCAAGAGTGCATTTTGCTCATTTGTTTCTTGCCTGTCTCTGCCCAAAGTATAAGAGAAACAAATATTTCACCAGGTTTGACCCTGGCCGACTGTGATCCCTTCACAGTCTGGCTCAGGATGACTTTACAATGCTATATTCAGCATGGTCCTCTGCATAAAAAATATGCTTTTCAGATTTAAAAATCTTTTTTTTTTTTTTTTTTTTTTTGCAGGCCAGGGCTGGGTTTGAACCCGCCACCTCCGGCATATGGGGCTGGCGCCCTACTCCTTTTGAGCCACAGGCGCAGCCCCAGATTTAAAAATCTTCATTTTTTTTTTTATTTTTGGCCGGGGCTGGGCTTGAACCCGCCACCTCCGGCATATGGGACCGGCGCCCTACCCGTTGAGCCACAGGCACCGCCCCAGATTTAAAAATCTTAATAGAATTTCATGCCAGGGACATACAAGTATCACCTCTCTGCTCTGTTAGCCCAGGCTGGGGTATAGTGGCGTGATCATACCTTACTGTAACCTCACACTTCTGGGCTTAAGCAATCCTTCAGCTTCAGCCTCCCAAGCAGCTAGGACTATAGGCCCACGCCGCCACACCCACCTAATATCTTAAATTTTTTTGTAGAGATAGTCTTGCTATGTTTCCCAGGCTGGTCTCGAATCCTGGGCTTAAGGGATCCTCCCTCCTTGGTCTCCCAAAATGTTGGGATTACAGGTATGAGTTACCACACCTGGCTCTGTCTACTTCTCTTAAAAAATGGGTATCCAGGGCGGTGCCTGTGGCTCAGTCAGTAAGGCGCCGGCCCCATATACCGAGGGTGGCGGGTTCAAACCCAGCCCCGGCCAAACTGCAACCAAAAAATAGCCGGGCGTTGTGGTGGGCGCCTGTAGTCCCAGCTACTCGGGAGGCTGAGGCAAGAGAATCGCCTAAGTCCAGGAGTTGGAGGTTGCTGTGAGCTGTGTGAGGCCATGGCACTCTACCGAGGGCCGTGAAGTGAGACTCTGTCTCTAAAAAAAAAAAAATGGGTATCCAACTTATTTTCTAATACCTTCAAGGCAAAGTTTCTGGCCTAAAATTTAAAATTTTTTTAGATTTTTATTTCTTGTACTTTTAGAAATTCTTTCAGAACAGTGTTTTTAGGCACGCATAAAAGTGTGCTCAAGGTGTGAGTTACTGGAAACATGCTGGCCAAATCAACTTGGGGTGAGTTTGTATCCCACATACTAACATCCATGGTTTAGCATGCAGAGTACTTGAGAATGTACCTCTGCATCTTGATCTGCATCTCCGTAAATGTTTAAAGACAGCATGGAGTCAGTAAACCTGAACTTGGACCACTGTTCTAAAGAAGTTAATGTGCAGCTGGGCACAGTGGCTCATGCCTGTAATCCTAGTATTCTGGAAGACTGAGGTGGGTAGATTGCTTGAGTTCAGGAGTTTGAGACCAGCCTGAGCAAGAGAGAGGCCCTGTTTCTACTAAAAGTAGAAAAACTAGCTGGGTATTGTCATGGGTGCCTGTAGTCCCAACCACTCAGGACGCTGAGGCAAGAAGATCACTTGAGCCCAAGAGTTTGAGGTTGCTGTGACCTATAATGACATCACTACACTCTGCCCAGGGTGACAGAGTGAGACTCTGTCTCAAAAAATAAACAGGCTCGGCTCCCGTAGCACAGTGGTTATGGTGCCAGCCACATACACCGAGGTTGGTGGATTCAAATCCAGCCTGGGCCACCTAAACAACAATGACAAGTGCAACAAATAATAGCTGGGCATTGTGGTGGGCGCCTGTAGTCCCAGCTACTTGGGAGGCGAAGGCAAGAGAATCGCTTAAGCCCAAGAGTTGGAGGTTGCTGTGAGTTATGAAGCATGAGGGTGACATAGTGAGACTCTGTCTCAAAAAAATAAAAATAAAATAAACAAAACAACAACAATCTGTGTTGTGTTTGGGGTGGGGAGAAACCACAGCTTGAGCATTGCTTAAGAACCCAAAATCAAAATTAAAACGAAGTTTGAATTAGATGTTTTACTTACTGATTGGAAGCCATGCATTAAGTTTGAATTTCACTTCTCCCATGTGAGTTTGTGGGTTAGTCTATTGAGGAGTGGAAGGAAACTTAACCAACCATGGGTCTGAGGTAAATTAAAGCCTTCATTTTTAACAATGAGCTGACTCAGCCACAGTGAGAGATTTGACGTGAACCCACCTTTGCCTCTTGACTCTCAGAGTCCGAGAACTTCCTCTTCTCTTCCTAGACTCACGATTGCTTCATCAGTGGGTTATTTCTGTCTATAGTTCATCTCTTCACAAGTGTCTCTTTGAATGTGATCGAGGAGTTTCCTCTCTTTGAGGAGGTTTTCCCCAAGTCAGAAATGAAATTAGTTCCTCCAAAAGCAGGGAGAAGCTAGAAAGCTAGAGCTGAATGAGATGCTGCCACAGCACGGGCAGCTTTGTTTAGCTTCTGCATGGCGTGTCTTGCTAAGACCCTGAGGAAAATAATCCCTTGGAAGTTTCACCAGAAAAGGAGTGGTTACAGTGCTGGCCACATACACTGAGGAAGGCAGGTTCAAACCCAGCCCGGGCCAGCTAAAAACAACAATGACAACTGCAACGAAAAAATAGCCAGGCGTTGTGGCGGGTGCCAGCTACTTGGGAGGCTGAGGCAAGAAAATCTCTTAAGCCTGAGTGAGTTTGAGGTTGCTGTGAGCTATGATGGCATGGCACTCTACCCAGGCGACAGCTTGAGGCTCTGTCTCAAAAAACAAAAAAGAGGGGCGGCGCCTGTGGCTCAGTGAGTAGGGCGCCGGCCCCATATGCCGAGGGTGGCGGGTTCAAACCCAGCCCCGGCCAAACTGCAACAAAAAAATAGCTGGGCGTTGTGGCGGGCGCCTGTAATCCCAGCTGCTCAGGAGGCTGAGGCAAGAGAATCGCGTAAGCCCAAGAGTTAGAGAGGTTGCTGTGAGCCGTGTGACGCCATGGCACTCTACCCAAGGGCGGTACAGTGAGACTCTGTCTCTACAAAAAAAAAAAAAAAGAATGGAGTCATCTAATATGCATTCTATTGTGCCTGCTTCTTTTACTTACAATGTTTTTAAGATTCATTCTGTTATAGCATGTGGAACCATGTTTATTGATTAAAGGGTATTTAATAAGCTGAAACAAGTGCTTGACATAAGGTGACAAAACACTTTTCTTAGACAGTATTCTAATTACAAGAGTAAAATACAGTTATTTACCAATATTTTAATTAAAAGTTTACAATTTTAGGCTGGGTGAGGAGGCTCATTCCTGTGATCCCAATACTCTGGAAGGCTGAGGCGGGTGGATTGTTCGAGCTCATAAGTTCAAGACCAGCCTGAGCAAGAGCAAGACCCCATCTCTAAACTAGCTGAGTGTTGTTGTGGATGCCTATAGTCCCAGCTACTCAGGAGGCTGAGGAGAGAGGATTGCTCAAGTTGGAGAGTTGGAGGTTGCTGTGAGCTATGATGCCACAGCACTCTACTCAGGGTGACAGAGTGAGACTGTCTCAAAAAAAAAATCAATAAAATAAATAAATAAATAAAATATTACATTTCTTCCTGTATTTAGTTTTTTAGGAATGGGTTGTTGCCTTGGATTAGTAAACTTGCCCTGCAAATGTTCTCCTGAGTACACGCCATCTGTCCTTTCAAATCAGCTAGCTCAAGGATCTTAAAATTTTGTGTCCAAAAGGAATGCTAGAGATTAGTTAAGTCTAGGGAGTGAGGAACCAACCTCTTATTTTAATACAAGAAAAATGGTGGCTCATTTTTTTAGCCTTGTTAGTAAAAGAGCCAGGACCAGACCCTGGTCTCTAGCTCCTAGTCTCTGGCTCGGGAGATGCACTGTTACTCTAGCATGGGCTAATATAGCTTTAGGCATCCTCAGTTGAATCAAGGAAAGTGAAATGATAGAAGGGAGGGAATTAATATTTGTTGAGCACCCGATATATATCAAATTCCATGCTGAGCAATTAAAATTTTTTTTTATTTAGTCTTCATAACAACCCTCTGAGGTAAATGTTATCCAAATTTGTTATCAACATCATCAACAATTTCTGTTTTTTTGGCATCTACTATGTGCCAGGTCATGCTCTAGCTACTTCATAGACATTCTCTTTAATTCTCACAACCATCCTGACAGTAGGGCTGGGTTTAAGGTAAAGCAAAGTGGGGCCCTCACCAGGTGTACATTTTTTTTTTTTTTTTTGTAGAGACAGAGTCTCACTGTACCGCCCTCGGTAGAGTGCCGTGGCGTCACACGTCTCACAGCAACCTCTAACTCTTGGGCTTACGCAATTCTCTTGCCTCAGCCTCCCAAGCAGCTGGGACTACAGACGCCCGCCACAACGCCCGGCTATTTTTTTGTTGCAGTTTGGCCGGGGCTGGGTTTGAACCCGCCACCCTCGGCATATGGGGCCGGTGCCATACTCACTGAGCCACAGGTGCCGCCCACATTTTTTTTTTTTTTTGCAGTTTTTGGCCAGGGCCTGGTTTGAACCCACCACCTCCAGTATATGGGGCTGGCACCCTACTCCTTTGAGCCCCAGGCACCGCCCTAGGTGCAAAATTTAAGGAGGGTGAGGGGCATAGAAAATCAGTAGTCAAGATAAATATTGTAATGCAACATTAAAAAAATCAGGTGGCGTGCTCTCTGTATCATTCCAATTAAAATTAAAATTAGAATGATACAGAGAAGATTAGCATGGCCCCTGTGCAAGGGTGACACACAAATTCGTGAAGTGTTCTATATTTTTAAGTTTAATGAGGAAAAAAAAAATCAGGCGGTGCCTGTGGCTCAAAGGAGTAGGGCGCTGGTCCCATATGCTGGAGGTGGTGGGTTCAAACCCAGCCCCGGCCAAAAACTGCAAAAAAAAAAAAAAAAAAAAATCAAAATCAGTCCTGGAGTGGTGGCTCATGCCTGTAATCCTAACACTCAGGGAAATGGAGTCAAGTGGATTGCTTGAGCTCGTGAGTTTAAGACCAGCCTGAGCCAGAGCGAAACCCCATCTTTTAAAAAAAACAAATTAGCAGGGAGTTGTGATGGGTGCCTGTTGTCATAGCTACTCAGGAAGCTGAGGCAAGTGAATTGCTTGAGGGTGCTGTGAGCTATGATACCAAGGCGACAAAAAGAAACCCTGTCTCTAAATAAAGAAATAAAATCATTGCAATAAATCTATAAAGAAAAAATACCAACATTTTCCATAAAAATAGGCTATTCTCTATTTTACAAGTCTGTGTTTTCTTTTTGTGGTTTTTGGCCGGGGCTGGGTTTGAACCCGCCACCTCCGGCATATGGGACTGGTGCCCTACTTCTTGAGCCACAGGCACCACCTCTGTGTTCTCTTTTTCTAACCAGCTGG
This sequence comes from Nycticebus coucang, assembly GCF_027406575.1. Lineage (NCBI taxonomy): Eukaryota > Metazoa > Chordata > Mammalia > Primates > Lorisidae > Nycticebus > Nycticebus coucang. Next base: position 88,509,456 of record NC_069795.1, read on the forward strand.
CTTTTCCCTGCTCCTGGGCCCATGCTATCTTCATTTCCCTTGCTAGGCAGTTTGTGAGGGGTGACAATGGTGTGTGAACAGATTGAATAACATGGGGCTTTACTTTATGTAATGGTTTTTGCTTGTAGAGCTTCTGTGAACTTTTCCTTTTTTTTTTTTGGCCGGGGCTGGGTTTGAACCCGCCACCTCCGGCATATGGGACCGGTGCCCTACCCGCTGAGCCACAGGCGCTGCCCGAACTTTTCCTACTTGGTTTAAAATGCAGGAGGATATATATATATATATATATATATTTTTTTTTTTTTTTTTTTCCTTTTGGTAAGTCGTATACACATAGATCATAAATTCTTTTATGCATATCTGGGGTACAATGTGTTGATTTTTTATACAATTAGGAGGATATATATATATATATATTTTTTTTTTGTAGAGACAGTCTCACTTTATGGCCCTCTGTAGAGAGCCGTGGCCTCACACAGCTCACAGCAACCTCCAACTCCTGGGCTTAAGCGATTCTCTTGCCTCAGCCTCCCGAGTAGCTGGGACTACAGGCGCCCGCCACAATGCCCAGCTATTTTTTGGTTGCAGTTTGGCCGGGGCTGGGTTTGAACCCGCCACCCTCGGTATATGGGGCTGGCGCCTTACCGACTAAGCCACAGGCACCGCCCAGGAGGATATATTTTGATAGGTATATAAGGGAATGCATGTTTTTCCTTTTGCTTCAAGTTCAGTATGGCTCTGTGGAGTACTGCCTAATAGATCAGCATTATTATGATTACTTTACAGCTGTAAAACTGAGCCCAAGAGAGGTTAGGTGATTTATTACCAGAGGTCACATAGCTAATAGGCACTGGAGTTGAACCTGAAACCTAGGTCTGACTCCTAAACTCATGCTCTTTCTAAAATTGTGTTGTAGTTTTGTTGAAGACATTAGACCAGAGTTGGCAAACATTTTCTGTAAAGAGCCAAATAGTAAATATTTTCAGCTTTATGAGCCATTGTTGTAACCTGTCAAGTCTACCTTTACAGCAGAAAAGCAGTGGTGGACGGTATATAAATGGAAATGGCCACGTTTGGCTTGCAGGCAACCTGGGCACAGTGGTTTATGCCTATAATCCTAGGACTCTGAGAAGCTGAGGTGGGTGGATTGCTTGAGCTTAGGGTTCAAGAACAGCCTGAGCACCAGCAAAATACTAAAAATAGAAAAAACTAGCCGGGCACTTGTAGTCCCAGCTACTTGGGAGGTTGAGGCAAGAGGATCGCTTAAGCCTAGGAGATTGAGATTGCTGTGAGCTATGATGATACCACAGCACTCTACTCAGGGTTACAGAGTGACACTGTTGCAAAAAAAAAAAAAATCTCAGGCACAAATCCAGTGTTGCCAAAGAAGTTATAGCTGGATTGCCTTAACATCCTACTTGGATATGTTTCTTTTAAGAAAGGGAAGGCATAGCCGGGTGTTGTGGCAGGCGCCGGTAGTCCCACCTGCTCCGGAGGCTGAGGCAAGAGAATCGCGTAAGCCCAGGAGTTAGAGGTTGCTGTGAGTCCTATGACATCATGGCACTCTACCGAGGGCGGTAAAGTGAGACTCTGTCTCTACAAAAAAAAAAAAGGAGGGCGGCGCCTGTGGCTCAAGGAGTAGGACGCCAGTCCCATATGCCGGAGGTGGCCGGTTCAAACCCAGCCCCGGCCAAAAAAAAAAAAAAGCAAAAAAAAGGGAAGGCAATAAACGATAATCATACCTGCTCTAAATAGGAGTTGAATTTCTCATCAAAGAATGTTGGATGGGCGGCGCCTGTGGCTCAAGGAGTAGGGTGTCGGTCTCATATGCCGGAGATGGTGGGTTCAAACCCAGCCCCGACCAAAAAAAAAAAAAAAAAAGAATGTTGGAGACATCAACCATCCAACTGTAATTTTCCAGTTGTCAATAGGAAATGGCATTTCAGAGTAACTGAATTGCAAAATAATCTAAAAAGGATGGGAAAATTTTCTCCTGTTTCAGATAAACTCTAATAGAAGAGATTAAGCTTTCAAAACCAGTTTAACATGTTCTGTGGTTACTTGGCTGTACTCCGTTACAGCCTCCTCTGAGCAACCTTGACTTTGTAACAAAACAACAAAATAACCCAAAACAAGTTTGCTTTCTTCAGATACACAAGTAGTTGATCACTTTGGAAATATCCACATAAATTAGAACTTAAAGAACTATATTTATAGCCTGGTGTGGTGGGTCATCCCTATAATCCTAGCACTCTGGGAGGCCAAGGGAGGTGGATTGCTTGAGTTCAGGACTTCAAAACTAGCCTGAGCAAGAGTGAGACCCCCCGTCTCTACTAATACTAAAAATAGAAAAACTAGCCAGGTGTTATGGTGGGTGTCTGTAGTCCCAGCTATTTGGGAGCCTGAGGCAAGAGGATCACTTGAATCCAAGAGTTTGAGGTGGCTGTGAGCTAGGCTGATGGCATAGCACTCTACCCAAGGTGACAGAGTGAGACTCTATCTCAAAAATAATAATGATAGGGTGGCACCTGTGGCTCAGTGAGTAGGGCGCTGGCCCCATATGCCGAGGGTGGCGGGTTCAAACTCAGCCCTGGCCAAATCGCAACAAAAAAATAGCTGGGGGTTGTGGCGGGCGCCTGTAGTCCCAGCTGCTCGGGAGGCTGAGGCAAGAAAATCGTCTAAGCCCAAGAGTTAGAGGTTGCTGTGAGCCGTGTGATGTCATGGCACTCTAAGCGAGGGCGGTACAGTGAGACTCTGTCTTTACAAAAAATAAAAAATAAAAAAATAATAATGATAGGCTCGGCGCCTGTGGCTCAAGCGGCCAAGGCGCCAGCCACATACCTGAGCTGGCAGTTCGAATCTAGCCCAGGCCCGCCAAACAACAATGACGGCTGCAACCAAAAAATAGCCGGGTGTTGTGGCGGGCACCTGTAGTCCCAGCTCCTTGGGAGGCGGAGGCAGGAGAATAGCTTGAGCCCAGGAATTGGAGGTTGCTGTGAGGTGTGATGTCACAGCACTCTACCCAGGGTGACAGCTTGAGGCTCTGTGTCTACAAAAAAAAAAAATAATAATAACGATAATTTAAAAGGAACTGTATTTATGGTTATTTATGTAAGTGAAGACATTTAACAAATTTACAATTCACAAATATGTTTGTATGCTTTTCAAATGCCTGAGAATTTGGGTTCTAACCAAAAGACAAGTTTCTGTGCTAGAGGCTGGGGTAGACCAGTACTAGACAAAAGAACAATATAAAATGGGCGGCGCCTGTGGCTCAATGGAGTAGGGCACCAGCCTCATATGCCAGAAGTGGCGGTTTCAAACTCAGCCCCAGCATAAAAAAAAAAAAAAAATACAATACCTGCCCTCAAGGATCTTAAACTAATTTGTAACATGGGCCAAGATAAATTTAGTGTTTTTTATTTATTTATTTATTTTTTTGTAGAGACAGAGTCTCACTTTATAGCCCTCGGTAGAGTGCCGTGGCCTCACACAGCTCACAGCAACCTCCAACTCCTGGGCTTAGGTGATTTTTTTTTTTTTTTGTAGAGACAGAGTCTCACTGTACCGCCCTTGGTAGAGTGCCGTGGCATCACAAGGCTCACAGCAACCTCTAACTCTTGGGCTTACGCGATTCTCTTGCCTCAGCCTCCCGAGCAGCTCTCTCCCGCCACAACGCCCGGCTATTTTTTTTTTGTTGCAGTTTGGCCGGGGCTGGGTTTGAACCCGCCACCCTCGGCATATGGGGCCGGCTCCCTACTCACTGAGCCACAGGCACCGCCCAGGGCTTAGGTGATTTTCTTGCCTCAGCCTCCTCTCTAAATGGGACTACAGGGAAATCACCACAATGCCTGGCTATTTTTTTGTTGCAGTTCGGCCAGGGCCAGGTTTGAACCCACTACCCTTGGTATATGGGGCTGGCGCCATACTCACTGAGCCACAGGTGCTGCCCCATATGGATCATTTTGAATGGCTGAATAATATGTCAAGTTTATGTTCACTTATTCACATAATATTTATTGATGACAACTCTGAATCAGTCCTATTCTTGGCACTAGGGATACAATGGATAAAACAGACAAAATTATCAGTTATCCTGAAGTTTCTATGTTATCGAGGGAAGTTATTCTAGAATAAGGAAATAATACCTCAGGCTTGTGGTAGGAAAAAAGGGGAAAAATTCTCTAGAGTGGAATTCAGTATAAGAAGAAAGTAGAATAATATTGATAATTCCTAAAGGAAAGAATATCGTCCAAAGCCAGGCATCCTTTAGCTTAAGGGTTTCACTTCCAGATATGAATGAACTTGAGAATTATATTAGTGAGCCCTCCTTGCAAAGATAGGAAGAGCCAGTCACCTAGGGGTGAAGAGAGAAGCCTAAAAGAACTCATAGTTATGAGCAATGAGCATGTACTTTACAGACCAAAAACTATATAACTGGGTAAACATGATTCCAAGGGTGATTTTTTTTTTTTTTTTGTAGAGACAGAGTCTCACTGTACCGCCCTCGGGTAGAGTGCGTGGCGTCACACGGCTCACAGCAACCTCTAACTCTTGGGCTTACGCGATTCTCTTGCCTCAGCCTCCCGAGCAGCTGGGACTACAGGCGCCCGCCACTATGCCCGGCTATTTTTCTGTTGCAGTTTGGCCGGGGCTGGGTTTGAACCCGCCACCCTCGGCACATGGGGCCGGCGCCCTACTTACTGAGCCACTGGCGCCGCCCCAAGGGTGATTTTTATACGCAGCTCATTCTCATTATTCACGGCAATTATGCTCTATAGTGTGGCCTCAAACAATGAATTAGCAAATACAGGCAGTCCCCCAGTTACGAACATCCCACTGACTGATGCACAACTCACACTTACAAACGGAGGTGATTACAGGTAATAGTAAAAATACCTGTTCCATCTTACATACAAATTCAACTAAAGAATAAATCTGTACAACCTACCTTGTTCGTAACCCGGAAATTTAACCATTGTTCCTAGGGGAAACACAAGGATAGTTTTCTGTAAGCCTCTGGTTACAATATTTTTGTCAACCAAGCATTATGTAATCTTTTGTGTGTTTTTGTTTAGAGATACCTAATTTAAGGGCGGCGCCTGTGGCTCAGTTGGTTAGGCGCTGGGCCCCATATACCGAGGGTGGCGGGTTCAAACCCAGCCCCAGCTGAACTGCAACCAAAAAAAAAAAAATAGCCTGGCGTTGTGGCTGGCGCCTGTAGTCCCAGCTATTCGGGAGGCTGAGGCAAGAGAATCGCGTAAGCCCAGGAGTTGGAGGTTGCTGTGAGCTGTGTGATGCCATGGCACTCTACTGAGGGCCATACAGTGAGACTCTGTCTCAAAAAAAAAAAAAAAAAACTAATTTAAAATAACTGTGGATTCATTAACATTGGACTGATGGCCAGCAGCACTATAACTCATGCCTGAACAAAGCTTACCTAACACATGCATTTTGTCCATAAGGCTCACTGTGGCCTTTCTACACTTAGAAACACTGGGCAGCATGTCAACATTATTCTTGGTGCCATTTTAAGTAGTGAAATAATCAAGAAAAAGCACAGGAAGCAAAAAGCATGGCCCTAAGTGATCATCCCTAAGTGACTATGAAAAGGACAAGGACATTTGTTTAGAGAATGAGAGCTGAAACAAACAAGAAGGCAGAGTGTTGCTTGGGTTGATCTTAGCTGAGAGTGTGTCAGGTGACTCAAATGTTTTGCCACTCCAAAAAAGCACCTCAAATACTGATTTTGGAGTTACAAATAAATTCACAAATATGGAAGTCAAAAATAATGGGGAGTGACTGCAATGGGGAATAATGTGTATGCCTGTGTGAGTGCATGTGTATGTTGTGAAGGAGGGCTCAGAGAGGATTTGGGAGGCGATACAGGTGTATTGTTATTCTCATTTTTCTTGGCAGAGAAGGAACAGATAGAACAGATTTAGTAAACAGAACAGAAACTCTCTGTGTTTGATACATTAATACATATAGACTTTAATATTTATTTATTTATTTTGAGACAGCGTCTCACTCCATCACTCTGGGTAGAGTGCAATGACATCACAGCTCACATTAATCTCTTAGGCTCAAGTGATTCTCTTGCCTCAGCCTCCTGAGAAGCCGGGACTACAGGCTTCTACCACAATGCCCGGCTAGTTTTTCTTTCTTTTTTTTTTTTTTTTGTAGAGACAGAGTCTCACTTTATGGCCCTGGGTAGAATGCCGTGGCCTCACACAGCTCACAGCAACCTCCAACTCCTGGGCTTAAGCAATTCTCTTGCCTCAGCCTCCCGAGTAGCTGGGACTACAGGCGCCCGCCACAACGCCCGGCTATTTTTTGGTTGCAGTTCGGCCGGGGCCGGGTTTGAACCCGCCACCCTCGGCATATGGGGCCGGCGCCCTACGGACTGAGCCACAGGCGCCGCCCTAGTTTTTCTATTTTTCATAGAGATGGGGTCTTACTCTTGCTCAGGCTGGTCTCAAACTCCTGAGCTCAGGCGATACACCTTGCCCTCCTGGAGTGCTAGAGTTTTAGGCATGAGCCACCATGGCATGCCTGGCCCTCATTCAGAATTAATCTCCACAGCATTCCTCTCTTGGGCAGATAAGTGGCAAGCAAAAGGTAGCATAATTTCCTCAGGCCATCTGGTGAGTCAGTGGCACAACCAGGAACAAAACCCAAGTGTAGTTACAACTGAGACCGAGAGGCTCAGCCCTACCATATGACGCCTCCTGCTCAATAAAATGACTAATGAAACAGTCAATTATTTGCCCTGGGACTTGCTCTACAATCAACCAGATAAGTCTGAGTTCCCAGGAGGATGCAACCTACAGAAAGAGGGAGTGAAAGAGGCCAACAGATGGAGAAAATGTTTACCTTGTGAACACGCCTCACTGCACATACTGCTTGATAGAGGAAAAGGAGAAATGTATGAGTTTGGGGCTCATTGCTAACTACCTCTTTTCTTTTTTTTTTTTTTTTTTTTTGGTTGCAGTTTGGCCGGGGCTGGGTTTGAACCCGTCACCCTTGGTATATGGGGCCGGCGCCTCACCGACTGAGCCACAGGCGCCACCTGCTAACTACCTCTTTTCTAAGATGAGAGATTTCAAAGTCTCTAACTTTTAACCTTCTGTTTGGGTTTCTTTTGCTCATTTTATTTTGGAACTTTACTCACTCTTGAGTATGAGAGCCTTTGCAAGAAGCTTCAAATAAATGTTTCTGTGAGTGGACCCAATTGATGGTGCCCACTGCTGTCCCAAATAACTTTTATGTTCAAGGCACTGCTAGATAGGCCTTGGCAGGGCCAGGTAAGCCTGTGTGCTGCCATCTGGAGTTGTTTATTTGCCTACAAGGCCTTCTGTCACAGATAAAGTTAGAGAACTGGATACGTCAATGACCAGGGTGCCAGTCCAGGACCCAGTGCATGAAGAGCTCTTAGTAAAGCAGTGACTAATTGTACATTTAGTCTAGAGTAGGAATGCTTTGAAGATATAACTACTTTAAGATAATGGGATATTGGCTCGGCACCTGTGGCTCAAGTGGCTACGGCGCCAGCCATACACACCTGAGCTAGTGGGTTTGAATGTAGCCTGGGCCCGCCAAACAAGAATGATGGCTGCAACAAAAAATAGCTGGGTGTTGTGGCGGGCACCTGTAGTCCCAACTACTTGGGAGGCAGAGGCAGGAGAATCACTTGAGCCTAGGAGTTAGAGGTTGCTGTGAGCTGTGATGCCACAGCACTCTACCCAGGGCGACAGCTTGAGGCTCTGCCTCAAAAAAGAAAAAAAAAAAAGATAACGAGATATTATGTAACCTTGTAACCTATGAGAAAGAATTTGTTTAATGTATTCTTTTTTTTGTAGAGACAGAGTCTCACTTTATGGCCCTCAGTAGAGTGCCGTGGCGTCACACGGCTCACAGCAACCTCCAACTCCTGGGCTTAAGTGATTCTCTTGCCTCAGCCTCCCGAGTAGCTGGGACTACAGGCGCCCGCCACAACGCCCGGCTATTTTTTGGTTGTAGTTTGGCCGGGGCCGGGTTTGAACCAGCCACCCTCAGTATATGGGGCCGGCACCCTACCGACTGAGCCACAGGCGCCACCCTGTTTAATGTATTCTATGATGAGGAGCAACATTGCTGATGCTTGTGATAAAAATGTGTCAAATGGTTTATGAAGCGAGTGTATGATGCCCCATGATCATATCAATGTATACAATTATGATTTAATAAAAAAAGAAAAAAAAGTAACACAGGAAAATAGAACAGAACAGCTCTTTGAGGAGATATCCTCACTGTTCTCCAGAATTATTGACTTTTCTACAAATAAAAGTGGAATTGTTGATCTCTCATCTGTTACTCTGTTGATTGGCCTCGCTGACAGGTGGACAGGCTACTTAGTCTGGCAATAAGATACTAAAGATGGGTGGGGACACTGGGATAAATGCTCAGAATGAAGGACAAAAGAATTCCTGGATGTTCAAATGAAGATTCATTGAGAATAGGGGGTCCACAAGCAAATGCTTCCTAAATTTCTATTGGAGGAAGTCAGAACAGATGTTTCCCAGGGCACCCTTGTCTTCTGTTCATCCACTGCAAGTCAACAGTCTTTTCCTCCTGTTCTCTCCCCCCAAAGAATGGCCATCTGGAGTACCCTGCCTCCTCCTGAATATCCTAAAGGGTCATTTCCAGCTTGGAGCTGGAAGAACAATTATCAGTTGTTCCTGATCAGTTATTAAGTCCACTACCACCTGTTGGGTACTGTGAGGCATACATTGGTTGGTTTGTTAGAGAGTCTCACTCTGTTGCCCTGGGTAAAGTGCTGTGGCCTCACAGCTCACAGCAACCTCAAACTCCTGGATTCAAGCAATTCTTTTTTTTTTTTTGCCAGGGTTGGGCTTGAACCCACCACCTCCAGTATATGGGGCTGGCGCCCTACTCCTTTGAACTACAGGTGCCGCCCCCAAGCAATCCTCTTGTCTCAACCTCCTGAGTAACTGGGACTACAGGTGCCTGCCACAACGCCCAGCTAGTTTTTCTATTTTTAGTAGAGTGGGGTCTCCTTGTTCAGGCTGGCCTTAAACGCTTAAGCTCAAGCAATCCTCTTGCCTTGGCCTCCCAGAGTGCTAGGATTACAGGCATGAGCCACTGCACCCAGCTCATACACAGGTTTTGAGATACCATTTCAAGGAGATTGTGGTCTATTAGGATATACACATGTACATAATTACCCATAATATTCCCTTGATAATGTGTTTTCATTGTGTTGTCAACAAGGTACATAAAGGAGTTTGGGGAGTCCTGGGGGTAAAGGACAGTGCTTATGGCTGGAAGGGTCAGAGAAGGCTTCGTTGAGGGTACTTGGGGGTTATACCTTGAAAGAGTGTGGGATTTGGAAGGATAGATTTCCTGGTGAAACTAGAGCTCTAAGCCATGTATGACTTTGCATCTTCATTCAACTAGATCCAGCCCCATAACAGAGGCTGGGCAAGGTGCTTCACACCTATACTCCTAGCACTATGGGAGGACAAGGCAGGTGGATTGCTTGAGCTCAGGAGTTGGAGACCAGCCTGAGCAAGAGCAAGACTCCGTCTCTACTAAACATAGAAAAAAAACTAGCTGGCCGTGGTGGCGAGTGCCTGTAGTCCCAGGAACTCAGGAGGCTGAGGTAAGTGGATTGCTTGAACCCAGATGTTTGAGATTGCTGTGAGCTATGACTCTGTTGCCCTCTAGCCAAGAGCAACAGATTGAAACTTTGTCTCAAAAAATAAAAGAAGTAAAAAAAGTAAAGAAACATATAAATAATTCCAGCAAATGTAGGACAGTACTCTTGTTTGACATTCAACCAAGGAAAGAATTATCTCCATGTCATCTTCTTTTTATTTTTAGACACAGATGAAACATGTCCTTCATTCACCAAACTGAGTTTTCACAGTGCAGTGGTTGGCACGGGACTAAATGTGAAGTTGATGTTGTACACAAGAAAAAACCTGACCTGCGCACAAGTCATCAATGCCACAGCTTTTGGAAACTTGAATGTCACCAAGAAAACCACCTTCATTGTCCATGGATTTAGGCCAACAGGCTCCCCTCCAGTTTGGATAGGGGACTTAGTAGAGGGTTTGCTCCTTGTTGAAGACATGAATGTGGTCGTTGTTGATTGGAATCGAGGAGCTACAACTCTAATATACAGTCACGCCTCTAGTAAGACCAAAAAAGTAGCCATAGTCTTGAAGGAATTTATCAACCAGATGTTGGTAAGAGAATTTTCTTAAATGATTCAGGGCCAAATTGAAACTGGCCCATTATGTATTTCTGATGATAATTGTCTATCAAAAGTATATTGAGGCCGGGCACAGTGGCTTATGCCTGTAATTCCAGCACTCTGGGAGACTGAGGCAGGTGGATTGCTTGAGCTTATGATTTCAAGACCACCCTGAGCAAAAAGCGAGACCCTGTCTCTACTAAAAATAGAGAAAACTGAGGCAAGAGGATCACTTGAGCCCAGGAGTTGGAGGTTGCTGTGAGCTATGACGTCATGGCACTCTACCCAGGGCAGCAACAGCTTGAGACTGTGTCTCAAAAAAAAAAAAAAAAATGTAGGGCGGCGCCTGTGGCTCAAGGAGTAGGGCGCCGGTCCCATATGCCGGAGATGGTGGGTTCAAACCTAGCCCCGGCCAAAAACAAAACAAAAAAACAACAACAAAAAATATATATTGATGAAAGGGCATCTTTGTTTTTTTTGCAGTTTCTGGCCAGGGCTGGGTTTGAACCTGCCACCTCCGGCATATGGGGCCAGCGCCCCACTCCTTTGAGCCACAGGCCACCCTGAAAGGGCATCTTTTTCTAACTCACATGAACGTGTTGTATGGGCAGGAAAGGTTCTGTTCAGCTAGTTCTTGGTTTAAACTCCTGGAGCTTCCTCAACTCTCTAGCTGTTATTTTTGCTAGGACTGCCAGAAGTTTAGTGACCTGATTATCCCAAACAGAAACTGAGTGAGACACAAGATCTAATGAAATGATTGATGTTTTTAGAAGATTTGCAAAGGTTAAACTTTACATTTTATATAGTGATCTATCTCATGAGCTTCCCCTTTTGACGACAACAACAACAAAAAATGACATGAAATTAGGACAATTTCAGAGGGTGTCAGTTCTGGTGGCACCTGTGGCCAGGGCTGATGATTTACAGGAGATTCTCATCTACTCCACAGCCCCAGGAAAGTAAATATTAAAATGACTAATGACAAGCCGTCCCAGCAGCCTCCGGGTAATGTGGTCCGCCCTCCGACCACTTTCCTCCTTTCCTTCCCCTTCCATCATGATTTCATTAACTGAGCCAGCATGAAGGTAACAGAGTTTATCCAAATGTATTGTTGCCCCTCTCCTCAATCTGGAAAGTTGTAGAGCTGTTTCTGCTTGGTTTCTAGCAGAAGCTGAATGGAGAAACCATGGCATAAAGACTAAGGCACAGACTGGTTTGAATCCCACTCTACACCCTCCTTAACTGCTTGACTTCAAATCTGGGCCCCAGTTTCCTTCTCTGTGTGATCAAAAGAATAGTGTTTAGAGAATGAGCTGAATCTCTCTCCCCTACTGCAAAATCCTATTGCAATAGTTCATCTCGAATAAAGTCTTCCTTACCATCCCCCAAATAGTATTTACTTTGCAGGGCTATTGACAGCTATTCCTAGCTGTTGACTCTGGTACAATATTTCTAAGCGATGCTTAGAAATATTGTACCAGAGTCAACAGCTAGGAAATTTCTCCAAATGTTTTCAACTCTGTGTCCCCTTACAATTAATAACTATGGATCTCTTGAAATTCCAGGCAGAAGGAGCTTCTCTTGACAACATTTACATGATTGGAGTAAGTCTAGGAGCCCATATATCCGGGTTTGTTGGAGAAATGTATGACGGGCAGCTGGGGAGAATTACAGGTAAGCTCCTATGAATGGGAACAGGGCAGTGGGGCAGGGTGTGGGGGAAACATTATGCAGCCAATCCATCTCTTTGGGTTCAAAGCCAGCTCTTCCAATTTCTTAACTTTTCTGAGCATAGGTCCTCTTGTGTCAAAGGAGGACCACAATAATATTGACCTCAGGTTATCACTTAGTAAAATGTAAGTAAAACACTTTTTAAATCGCCATAGGAAAGCTTGGTGGTGACTTTGTTTCTCTTATGGCTAAAAAAACAGCTATGTCGGGCGGCGCCTGTGGCTCAGTGAGTAGGGTGCCAGCCCCATATGCCAAGGGTGGGGGGTTCAAACCCAGCCCCGGCCAAACTGCAACCAAAAAATAGCCGGGCGTTGTGGCGGGCGCCTGTAGTCCCAGCTGCTCGGGAGGCTGAGGCAAGAGAATCGCGTAAGCCCAAGAGTTAAGAGGTTGCTGTGAGCCGTGTGACACCACGGCACTCTACCCGAGGGCGGTACAGTGAGACTCTGTCTCTACAAAAAAAAAAAAAAAAAAACAGCTATGTCCCATGGGGATTTGGTCTGTGTGCCCGAAACAGCCTCCTTCCTTTTGTGTAATCCAGGATAGCTCCAACTACAAATCTGATAAACTTCAGTCCCCAGCCACGGTAAGAAAACGAAATGGGAATTTTGATGGCCGGGGCTTACTCACTAAATATCGACTTTCGGACCAACACCCAATGAAAATACTTAGAAATGCCTCAGGTCAAATCTCAAAGACTCCCTTGTTAGAATCTCTCGCCTAGTCCTTAGTAACTTTCCACAGCTACACCTGAAGGGCTGAGGGCGGCTCTCTCTTTCAGACTTAAGGCCTTTCCTGTTCACCTTTCCTGGAGCGCTCTGAGCTCACTGGAGCCTCAAAGTCAAGCAATCCACTCACTTGAGTGATCCACCCACCTCCCAAGGAGCTAGGAATACAGGTGCTCATTGCCACACTTTGCTAAGTCTTAATTTTTTTTTGAGATAGGGTCTTGCTATGGTGTCCAGGCTGGTCTCAAATTCCTGGGCTCAAGCGATCCTCCTTTCTTGGCCTCCCAAAATGCTGGGATTATAGATGTGAGCCACCGTGCCCAGACCCAGGGAGCTATTTTAAATCTAGGGAATCTGAAAAGGTAAAAGTAGATGGAGGGATAAATGATTCAAACCAAATGATTCAAACTTTTAGGATTACAAATCTGAAAGTGCTACTTAAACTTGGCAGGTAGCTTTGGCCAAGTCCTTTGGTCTCTGGGTCTGTGCCTTTCTCTTACACGAGCGCACACACACACACACACACACACACACACACACACGTAATGCATTTTGGCTGGCATCTCTAACCCCAGTTCTTAAGGACACATTGTTTGTCCTGGATGTTTTTTTCTCACTTTCACCCCAGAGGCCAAGGCCAAGGCTGCCTTCATTTATTTGCTTACATCTAATTTCCTAAGAAAACAAAGCTCTTTTCTGAGACAGAGCCTCACTCTGTTGCCCAGGCTAGAGTGCCATGTTGTCAGCCTCACTCACAGCAAAAGCAAACTCCTGGGTTCAAGCAATCTTCCTGCCTCAGCCTCCTGAGTAGCTGGGACAATAGGCCTCTGCCTCCACACCCAACTAATTATAAAGCTCTTTTTATATTTTCTTTTCTTTTCTTTTTTTCTGAGACAGAGTCTCAAGCTGTCACCCTGGGTACAGTGCCATGATGTCATAGCTCATAGCAATCTCTAACTCATGGGCTCAAGTGATCCTCCTGCCTCCGTTTGTCTATTTTTTTTTTTTGTTTGTCTATTTTTAGTAGAGATAGGGGTCTTGCTTTTTGCTCAGGCTAGTCTTGAACTTGTGAGCTCAAGTAATCCATCCACATAAGCCTCCCAGAGTGCTAAGATTATAGGTGTGAGCCATGGTGCCTGGCCCTATTTATTTATTTTTCTGTGACAGAGTCCCCCTCTATTGCCCAGGGTAGAGTGCTATGGCATCATCATAGCTCATAGCAACCTCATACTCCTGGGCTTAAGCAATTCTCCTGCCTCAGCTTCCCAAGTAGCTGGGACTGCAGGCACCCACCACAATGCCAGGCTAGTTTTTCTATTTTTAGTAGAGACAGGGTCTCACTCTTGTTCAGGCTGGTCTCAAACTCTTCAGCTCAAGCAATCCTCCCACCTCAGCTTCCCAGAATGCTAGGATTACAGGTATGAGCCACTGCTCAGCCTTCTCCTTATGGTTTTTCTTTTTTTTTGTAGAGACAGTCTCACTTTATGGCCCTCTGTAGAGTGCTGTGGCCTCACACAGCTCACAGCAACTCCAACTCCTGGGCTTAAGCGATTCTCTTGCCTCAGCCTCCCAAGTAGCTGGGACTACAGGTGCCCGCCACAACGCCCAGCTATTTTTTGGTTGCAGTTTGGCCGGGGCCGCGTTTGAACCCGCCACCCTCAGTATATGGGGCCAGCGCCTTACCGACTGAGCCACAGGTGCCGCCCGGTTTTTCTTTTCTTTTCTTTTTTTTTTGAGACAGAGTCTCAAGCTGCCGCCCTGGGTAGAGTACTGTGACATCATAGCTCACAGCAGCCTCCAACTCTTGGGCTCATGTCTCAGTTTTTCTATTTTTAGTAGAGATGGGTCTTGCTTTTTGCTCAGGCTGGTCTTGAACTAGTGAGCTCAAGCAATCCACCTGCCTTGGCCTCCCAGAGTGCTAGGATTATAGGCATGAGCCACCATACCCGGCCTCTTTATGTTTTAAAAATTATTATGTTTTAGAAAGCAATGTCTTGACTTTAAAAAATTTTTATTTTCCCTTGTGTATAGAAAGAACAGATGGCTTGAATTTGCCTGTATCCCTTACCTGTTGTGAGTTCCTCTTCTAGTGGATGGGACTTTTCCCATTAATGACTTGGAAGTTGACCAGCTCCCAAAAAAGAAGGAATAAGAATGAGAAGGAGGAGCAGGAGGGGGAGAAGCTGCAGTAACTTTTGCTCATTTCCATGGTGTAAATACTGTTTCCACCATGGCGATTTCTGGCTATCAGCCTGACATCTTTGGCCACAGGGTTTGGGAAGACATGAGCAAAATCTGCCTTCCAGGGCTATCTCTGCTTTATTCTGTCTATGCTGAAGTTTCATCCCTTAGCCTGCCACATACTTGTTCCCATAACTACTTTTTTTTTTTTTTTTTTTTTTTTGCAGTTTTTGGCCGGGGCTAGGTTTGAACCCGCCACCTCTGGCATATGGGGCTGGCTCCCTACTCCTTTGAGCCACAGGCGCCACCCAATAACTACTTTTTTTTTCATAGATGTGGTCTCACTCTGTCATCTAGGTTGGGGCTCAAGTGATTCTCCCATCTCAGCCTCCTGGATAACTGGCACTACAGGTGCAAGGCACCCTGCCCAGCTCCCTCGACTACATTGAATGTGAACTGTAATGTATTCTGGTGTCCATTATAGAAATACTCCAAGCCAGACTGGGCCCACGTGGCCCTGTTCTGTGGCTTGGACTCAGCAGTAATCCACAGTTCAGTTTTCTGTCTCCACGGACTTCTCATCTTCTCCAGATTTCTTGCTATCTCTGAGTCCCAAGGTCAATCTCAAATGTACACAAGAGCAGCTTCAGGAGGAAAACATTTCCCCTCCTCTTGCCTTGCCTATCTAGGCTCACTGGATTTTTTGATGGGAATGTGACCTGTTACCCCAGGACACAATTCACTTCCAACTCTCCCAAATCGGATGGATGTGCCTGCTACTCATCTAAGCCTTGAAGGCTGCTTCATCTCTTCTCATTCCCTTTCTCATGCTCTTCCTTTGCTTTTCTCTCCAGTACATCTCTTATTTTATATCTTTAACTTCTTCGACAAAAGATGGCAGAGAATGAATGGATTTAAAAATATTTCAAGTACATTCATGATTTGGAATACATAAAATATATATATTTTTTAGAGACACAGTTTCACTTTATCACCCTTGGTAGAGTGCCATGACATCACAGCTCACAGCAACCTCCAACTCCTGGGTTTAGGCAATTCTCTTGCCTCAGCCTCCCCAGTAGCTGGCTGAGACTACAGGCGCCTGCCACAACGCCTGGCTATTTTTTTTGTTGTTGAAGTTTGGCTGGGGCTGGGTTTGAACCCACCAACCATCAGTATATGGTGCTGGCGCCCTACTCACTGGGCCACAGGTGCTGCCCAAATACATTAAATCTTATTCTCAAACTTACCTGTGTATAAGTGCAGTGGCTCATGGCTGGAATCCTTGCACTCTGGGAGGTCAAGGTGGGCAGATCCTTTCAGCTCAGGAGTTCAAGACCAACCTGAACAAGAGTGAGGACCCCCCCCCCCATCTATACTGAAAATACAAAAAAACCCCCAAAATTTAGCTGGGCATTGTACTGGGCATCTGTAGTCCCAGACATTCGGGAGGCTATAGTGGGAGGATCACTTAAGTGTAAGAGTTGGAGGTTGCTGTGAGATATGACACCATGGCACTCTACCCAGGGCAACAGAGTGAGACTCTGTCTCCAAAAAAAAAAAAAAGTAAAATAAAATAAAAATAAATAAAACTCACCTTTGGGTGTTAGTTACATGCTGACTTGCTTTGCTAAATGGGAATTTCTGGGATTGGGGTTATGTCAATGGAAAAGAACCCAAACTCTGTAAAATAATTTAAAGAGGTTTATCTTGATCTGAGTATGCGTGACCTGCCCTGGAGAGCCATACCTAAGAAACCCTGAGTAGTGGTCTCACTGCAGTTGTGTTACAATTTTGTGTGTGTGTGGTTTTTTTTTGAGACAGAGTCTTATTCTATTGCCCAGGCTAGAGTGCAGTGGTGTCATAATAGCTCAAGTGATGATGTTCAAGTGATCCTCTTGCCTTAACCTCTTGAGTAGCTGGGACTACAGACACCTGCCACAATGCCTGGCTAATTTTTTTATTGTTAGTAGAGATGGGGTCTTACTCTTGCTCAAGCTGGTCTTGAATTCCTGAGTTCAAATGATCCTCCTGCCTCAGCCTCCTAGAGTGCTAGGATTACAGGTGTGAGCCATCTTGCCCAGCCTACAGTTAGGCTTTATACATTTCAAGGAGGCAGAAATTATACATAGTCATAAATTAATGAATGCATGGAAGGTGTACATTAGTTTGGTCTGACAAGGTAGGGCATTTAGAAGTGGGGCATTTTTAAGTTATAGGTGGATTTAAAGATTTTATGACATGTAATTTGTTAAAGAAATGAAGATTTGTCTAAAGGCTTACAATGTTTGAAGGTAAAACAAGGAAATCTGTTAATCTGTTCCTGCCAGACATATACAGTACATATTCCCAGACTCAAGTGAGCTGTTAAATAAATTGATGACCTGCTGGTGTGGTTTGAGGTTTGTCTTGTATAGCCTTTGAGTTACAAAGGATACCTCCGAGAATAAAGGGGAGCATGAGGAGGCAGGCAACTAAGTTTTAGGGTATTTCCAGGGTACCATTGGTCAAGTGGGGCTCAGTCAGCTAGGAAGGAGGGCTTAAGATTTTATTTTAGTTCACAGCTGTAATGTCAAATTCCTGGTCTCAAGTGATCCTCCCACCTCAGCCTCCCAAGTAGCTGGGACTACAGGCACATGCAACCACCCTCAGCTAATTTTTTTTTTTTTTTTTTTGTAGAGACAGAGTCTCACTTTATGGCCCTCAGTAGAGTGCCGTGGCCTCACACAGCTCACAGCAACCTCCAACTCCTGGGCCTAAGCGATTCTCCTGCCTCAGCCTCCCGAGTAGCTGGGACTACAGGCGCCCACCACAACGCCCGGCTATTTTTTGGTTGCAGTTTGGCCGGGCTGGGTTTGAACCCGCCACCCTTGGTATATGGGGCCGGCGCCCTACCGACTGAGCTACAGGTGCCGCCCCTAATTTTTTTTTTTTTTGTAAAGACAGGGACCTCCTATGTCATCCAGATTGGTCTTAAACTCCTGACCTCAAGAGATCCTCCCACACCTGGGCCTCCCAAAGTATTGGGATTATAGGCATAAGCCATAGTGTCCTGCCCCTAGGTTAGATGTTTTATCTGCATGGATCGTGAGGTCCACATAAACTCAGTCTGTCATGGTTAATTTTCTTAGGGAGTAGTGCTGTCTTTCGTGAGGAAGGAGAGGCCTCCCCAGCAAGGTTATGAGTTTTATATGTTGTGTTGAGAATATGCCCTGGAGTTGGTGGCCTGAATGTTGAAAATGACATTCATAGATTAAAAACTCCAAAGGAGATATCTCTTGAAACTTTCTCTCCAGGTAGGGCTATAGTGTTTGTGTGTGTTTACATCATAAGTGTTGCTCCAATTTTTCCAGCTGTTTCATTCATAGCAAGGACTGCCCAACTAACATTGACCAAAGGTAAGAAATCAGTTCACGCATTAAGGGCGTGGGTTAATTCTGCAGGGATTGACAGCCACTTTTTGCCATCTTCCATTCTTGGCCTGATATCTGGTTTGACCAGTGAGTTTCGCCCTTTCTCACTGAGCTTGCTAAACTCTGCAGTGAAACCAATAGCTCGAGAGATACAGGTAGTTGTGTCATGAGGCTATTTTCTGGTCAAGGCACTTAATCTCTCTGAACCTCTCAATTAATTCATCTGTAAAATGAGAATAACAATGCCTAGCCTTCCTCCCTTACAGGTTTGCAATGTGAATCAAATGAGCTAATATATATGAATAAAAGTAGAAGCTGTAAAGGAATTTTATTAATAACAAGAAGGGAGGGCGGCGCCTGTGGCTCAGTGAGTAGGGCGCCGGCCCCATATGCCGAGGGTGGCGGGTTTGGACCCAGCCCCGGCCAAATTGCAACAAAAAAAAATAGCCGGGTGTTGTGGCGGGCGCCTGTAGTCCCAGCTGCTCGGGAGGCTGAGGCAAGAGAATCGCGTAAGACCAAGAGTTAGAGGTTGCTGTGAGCCGTGTGACGCCACGGCACTCTACCCGAGGGCAGTACAGTGAGACTCTGTCTCTACAAAAAACAAAAAAAAAACAAGAAGGGAGGGCTGAGTGAGGTTTCTGATCATTTTAAGTAGGATAGAAGTGAGTACAGCATAAACTTTTTTCCCTTAAAAAAATTTTTTTAGGCGGCGCCTGCAGCTCAGAAGAGTAGGGCACCGGACTATATGCCAGAGGTGGCAGGTTAAAACCCAGCCCCGGCACCCCCCCCAAAAAAAGTTTGTTGTTTTTTTTTGGCCGGGGCTGGGTTTGAACCCGCCACCTCTGGCATATGGGGCCAGTGCCCTACTCCTTTGAGCCACAGGCACCGCCCCCCCCAAAAAAAGTTTTTTAAAGAGAGGGTCACATTCTGTCCCCAAGGCCAGAGTGCAGTTGTGTGATCATAGCACACTGCAGCCTCCAACTACTGGGAACAAGCAACCCTCCTACCTCAGCCCTCTGACTAACTGGAATCACACCCCGGTGCCACCACCCCTGGCTAATTTTTCTTATTTTTTGTAAAGACTGGGATGGGAGGAGTGTCTTGCTCAGGCTTGGTCTCAAACTCCTGGTCTCTAGCTATCCTCCTGCCTCAGCCTCCCAAAGTGCTGGCGTTATAGGTGTGAACCACAGCACCTGGCCTTTTATGTCTTCATGCACCCCGGGTGCTTTTTCCCTGAGGAACCAGTTTAACCACACCCCCTGATCCCAGTGTTTGGAGTTTGGATGCAGTCCTGGTCCACTGCCAGGGTAACCGTCCCTACTGTGGGAACAAGCTGCAAGGCTGTGGAAAGAAGTCCTGACAAAGCAGGGTGGGAATGTGTGTGATCGCCCACCCAGGGGTGCCCTGCAGCCTGTGAGCCATCTTTATCTAAGGGATCAAAGCCCTGGCTGGCTACAGGTGACTCATGGTGTGGGGCTGCCAAGCAACTCTGTTTTCCTTCCAGGTCTCGACCCTGCAGGTCCTTTATTCAACGGAAAACCTCCCCAGGACAGATTGGATCCCAGTGATGCACAGTTCGTTGATGTCATTCATTCCGACATAGATGGTAACATTCCTGTCCTGTGGGCCTATGCTGCCTCAGACTCCCAATGTGTCTCCTCCTCCCCCTCCCCAGGGAGACTGTCGTGTAGTGGCAGATCAGGTTCCTCCAGATTCCCACTTTTCCTACCAGGCAGGGTCCTATATCCACACAAATACTGAAGGGAAAGTGGTTTAATGTAGGCACCCGGGAAGTTGTGCTGGAATGGGGATGATGATTTTCCCATCATCTCTTTCCATTGTTCTTTTTTTTTCCTTTTTCTGAGACAGAGTCTCACTCTGTCACCCTGGGTAGAGTGCCGTGATGTCATAGCTTACACTCAGACTCTCTTGAGCTTGGGCAATCTTCTTGCTTCAGCCTCTTGGATAGCTGGGACTACAAGCACTAGTAGACATCTAATTTTTCTATTTTTAGTAGAGACAGGGTCTCACTCCTGTTCAGGCTGGTCTCGAACTCCTAAGCTGGAGTTCAATCCACCTGCCTTGACCTCCAAGAATGCTAGGATTGCAGGCGTGATCCACAACACCCAGCCTCACTTTTTTTTTTTTTTTTTTTTGAGGACAGGCCCATTTGCATAATAGGTAGACAAAATGTTTTTCTATGTGCAACTGGGCTTGGGTGCACCATGGCCTGTTTTTTTTTTTTTTAGGGTTTATTTATTTATTTATCTATTTTTGTTGCAGTTTGGACAGGGCCGGGGCTTGAACCCACCACCCTTGGAATATGGGGCCAGTGCCCCACTCCCTGAGCCACAGGTGCCACCCCATGGCCTGGTTTTGTTGGTTCTTTCTCTTTATTTCCCCAAGCTGAAAATATGTTTAGGTGTGGTGTTTCTCCACACAGAGCAACTCTGACCTACCTGTAGCTTTGTAGCTCTCTATAGAACTTCCTGATCATTTCTGTCCTAAATGGTGCTAGTTTCATGTCCAGGATTGAGTACATGACATGTGGGTTTGGGCGATGTTTTAGGATGGGTGTTTATATCCAGATGTCTGGGGGAAGAGCTGGAATAGGAAGTTGGAGATGATTGAGGAAAAAGAGTGGAGAGGTCATTTAATCATATGTCCTCTCTGCGGTACAACCACTAAAACATCCTTGACCACCTACCACGGCACTCTGGGGTGATATTTAGTAATCGTTTGCTTTAGAAGAAATGTCTGTCTGTAAAACAGCTGCATTGCTGTGCAGTTTGCAAAGTATTACCTAAGTAAGTGCAGTGCCTGAATGACATGTCAATGCTTAGTGGAATAGAGCAATTATTTTATATTTTTGGAAAGTAAATTTTGAAGGAAAGAGCATAAGCTTTGAAGTTAAGCAGATGTGGATTCAAATCCTGTGTTTCTCTCTTTCTACTTTTTTTTTTTTTTTTTTTGTAGAGACAGAGTCTCATTGTACCGCCCTCGGTAGAGTGCCGTGGCGTCACACGGCTCACAGCAACCTCTTAACTCTTGGGCTTACGCGATTCTCTTGCCTCAGCCTCCCGAGCAGCTGGGACTACAGGCGCCCGCCACAACGCCCGGCTATTTTTTGGTTGCAGTTTGGCCGGGGCTGGGCTTGAACCCGCCACCCTCGGCATATGGGGCCGGCGCCCTACTCACTGAGCCATAGGTGCCGCCCTCTCTCTTTCTACTGATACACCATGTAGGTTCCTTAAATTCTTGAGCCTCTATATCTTCATCCATCTTTCTTTTTACTTTTCTTTTCTTTTCTTTTTTTTTTTTGATACAGAGCCTCAAGCTGTCGCCCTGGGTAGAGTGCTGTGCCATCACAGCTCACAGCAACCTCCAACTCCTGGGCTCAAGTGAGTCTCCTGCCTCTGCCTCCCAAGTAGCTGGGACTACAGGCACCCGCCACAATGCCCGGCTATTTTTCGGTTGTAGTTGTCATTGTTGTTTGGCGGGCCCAGGCTGGATTTGAACACACCAGCTCAGGTGTATGTGGCTGGCGCCTTAGCCCCTTGAGCCACAGGCGCTGAGCCATAAATAATCTTTAAATCATGCATTTAACTGATTATTTTGGGGTTATGTCGTTAAAGAAAATAAGCAATTATTAAGTCTATCTATAAAAATTTTTTTTTTTGAAACAGAGTCTCAAGCTGTCACCCTGGGTAGAGTGCTGTGGCATCACAGTTCACAGCAACCTCCAACTCCTGGGCTCAGGCGATTCTCCTGCCTCTGCCCTCCAAGTAGCTGGGACCACAGGTGCCTGCCACAACCCCTGGCTATTTTTTTTTTTTTTTTTTTGGTTGCAGCTATCATTGTTGTTTGGTGGGCCTGGTCTGGATTTGAACCCACCAGCTCCGGTGTATGTGTCTGACGCCTTAGCCGCTTGAGCCACAGGTGCCGAGCCGTATCTATAAATTTTTAGGTTTTTGTTTTCTAGAAGGGTTTTCCGTCTATTTACCTTCCTAGATTGCAAGTATTTAAAGATTTTACCTATTAAGAAAAAATTCATTTTTTTCTGTTTCTTAATCATCTAAGATATACACCAACGCAAAGAGGTGCTCAGGAAGCACCTGGCATTCCAGCTACAGGTAAAGTGGCTTTTAGCAAATTCTGTCTTTAGAAATATTGGAAGTAGGGCGGCGCCTGTGGCTCAGTCGGTAAGGCGCTGGCCCCATATACCGAGGGTGACGGCCAAACTGCAACCAAAAAATAGCTGGGCGTTGTGGCGGGCGCCTGTAGTCCCAGCTACTTGGGAGGCTGAGGCAAGAGAATCGCGTAAGCCCAGGAGTTGGAGGTTGCTGTGAGCTGTGTGAGGCCACGGCACTCTACCGAGGGCCATAAAGTGAGACTCTGTCTCTACAAAAAAAAAAAAAAAAAGAAAGAAATATTGGAAGTATAATATTAATTATAATCTTTCCATTCCCTTTGTTGGAAATGGTTGCTTTCTAACTAACTTGGTAACTTTGAGCAAAACATTTAAATATGGCCAGGCTCAGTGGCTCATGCCTGTAATCCTAGCACTCTAGGAGGCTGAAGTGGGAGGATTGCCTGAGCTCAGGAGTTTGAGATCAGCCTGAGCAAGACTGAGACCTCCCATTTGCTACTAAAAATAGAAAAAAACTAACTGGGTGTTGCAGGCACCTATGGTCCCAGCTACAGGAGAGGCTGAGGCAAGAAGATTGCTTGAGCCTAAGAGTTTGAGGTTGCTGTGAGCTACAGTGACTCTATGGCACTCTACCCAGGGTGACAGAGTGAGACTCTGTCTCAAAACAAAAACAAAACAAAACATTTAAATATGTGTAACAATACTGCTAATAACAACAAAAATAAATTAATAGTATAATTCCTGCCTATCCTGCAAGCAAACGAGCTATGAGATATGAAAAATTCAAGGGCGGCGCCTGTGGCTCAGTCGGTAAGGCGCTGGCCCCATACATATACTGAGGGTGGCGGGTTCAAACCCGGCCCCAGCCAAACTGCAACCAAACTGCAACGGGCGCCTGTAGTCCCAGCTACTCGGGAGGCTGAGGCAAGAGAATCACTTAAGCCCAGGAGTTGAAGGTTGCTGTGAGCTGTGTGAGGCCACGGCACTCTACCAAGGGCCATAAAGTGAGACTCTGTCTCTACAAAAAAAAAGAAAAATTCAAAGCAGTATAAAGCATAATGTGTTTTCCCTTAGCACTGGGCTACAGAGAACCACTAGGACACATAGACTTCTACCCAAATGGAGGTTTGGATCAACCTGGTTGCCCCCAGACAATATTTGGAGGTAAGTGCAGATCCTTTGTACTTTGTAAAATAGTGGTTTGAAAAAGGTATATTTTACAAATATGATATTATTCTACACGAAGTAGTTTTTAATAGAAAATTAATGTACTGGCTCGGCACCTATAGCTCAAGTGGCTAAAGCGCCAGCCACATGCACCAAAGCTGGCGGGTTTGAATTCAGCCCGAGCCTGCCAAACAACAATGACAGCTACAATCAAAAAATGGCCGGGAGTTGTGGTGGGTGCCTGTGGTCCCTGCTACTTGGGAGGCTGAGGCAAGATAATTGCTTGAGCCCAGGAGTTGGAGGTTGCTGTGAGCTGTGTGTGATGCCATAGCACTCTACACAGGGCCACAGCTTGAGGCTCTGTCTCAAAAAAAAAAAAAAAAAAAGAAAGAAAATTAATGTACTAAGAAGATAAAAGCAGTATAAATGTTAATATAAGTTATAAATAAAAAATTGAAACTTAATTATATTGCTTTTAGAAACTGTAGCCATGGGCCAGGTATGGTGGGTAAATCACACTCCTGTAATCCTAGCACTGGCCAAGGCTGGTGGATTGCTTGAGCTCAGGAGTTTGAAACCAGCCTAAGCAAGAGTGAGACTCCATCTCTACTAAAAATAGAAAAACCAGCTGGACATTGTGGTGGGCACCTATGGTCCCAGCTACTTGGGAGGCTGAGGCAAAAGGAATGCTTGAGCCCAGAAGTTTGAGGTTGCTGTGAGCTATGATAGTATAGCACTCTAACCTGGGGCAACAGAGTGAGACTTTGTCACAAAACAAAACAAAACAAAACAAAACAAAACAAAAACCTAGGGCGGCGCCTGTGGCTCAGTCAGTAAGGCACCTGCCCCATATACCGAGGGTGGCGGGTTCAAACCCGGCCCCGGCCAAACTGCAACCAAAAAAATAGCCGGGCGTTGTGGCGGGCACCTGTAGTCCCAGCTAATCGGGAGGCTGAGGCAAGAGAATCACTTAAGCCCAGGAGTTGGAGGTTGCTGTGAGCTGTGTGAGGCCACGGCACTTTACCGAGGGCCATAAAGTGAGACTCTGTCTCTACAAAAACAAACAAACAAACAAACAAAAAACCTATAGCCATATGATAAAAAGCTATTATAAATTATTTCTCTCTCTTGAAAAGGTAGGTCTTTATCCAGGTGCCCCCACCAAAAAAAAAAAAAAGAAGAAAAGGTAGGTCTTAAACTTAGAAATTTCAAATCTGGAAATCTCCCATGGAGAAATAATGGAAAATGTAGAGAAGCATTAGAGTGCAAAGATATTCAACACAGCATTATTTGTAATAATTAAAGTTTTAAAAATAGTCAAGGCCAGACATAGTGGCTCATGCCTGTAATCTCAGCACTTTAGGAGGCCAAGGCAGAAGGACCACTCGAGCCCAGGAATTTGAGGTTACAGTGAGCCATGTCTGGGCCACTGTACTCTAGCCTGGGTGAGAGAACAAGATCCTGTCTAAAGAAATAGTAATAATCTGAATGTCTAACATAGAAAAATTGTTAAATTATTTATGGTACACCTATATAGAGGACTCTAATTTACTAAAAGTCATAATTTCAGAGATGAATAAAAAGTCTTATATTATGATATTAAGTAGAAAAGACACAATATGATTCCACTTTCATTATTATTATTATTATTATTATTTTGAGACAAGGTCTTTGCTCTATCATCCCAGCTAGAGTGCAGTGACATCATCATAGCTCACTGCAACCTCAAATTCTCAGCCCAGGCAATCCTCTTGCCTCAACCTCCGGAGTAGCTGAGACTACAGGTATGTGTCACTATACCTAGCTAATTTTTTTTTTTATGTGAGATGGGGTCTTGCTCTTGCTCAGGCAGGTCTTGATCTCCTGACCTCAAGCAATCTTCAAGCCTAAGATTACAGGTGTGAGCCACTGCACCTGGCCCCAATTAATTTTTTTTTTTTTTTTGTAGAGACAGTCTTACTGTACTGCCCTCAGGTAGAGTACCGTGGCGTCACACGGCTCACAGCAACCCCCAACTCTTGGGCTTAGACGATTTTCTTGCCTCAGCCTCCCGAGCAGCTGGGACTACAGGCGCCCGCCACAACGCCCGGCTATTTTTTTGTTGCAGTTTGGCCGGGGCTGGATTTGAACCCACCACCCTCGGTATATGGGGCCGGTGCCGTACTCACTGAGCCACAGGCGCCGCCCCCAATTAATTTTTTTTTTTAAACGTCTAATTGTACATGTGTAAATATAGGGGGAAAGGCTAAAAGTAATTTCTCCAAGTAATTATTAGTGGTAATCTCTTGATATTGGGCTTTTAGGTGTTTTTGTATCATTATTTCCTATGGTTTTATATTTTCCAAATGAGGATGTGTTACTTTTATAATGACGAAAAATACACAAAACAAAATGAGAAGTTGGAGAGCAACATAAAAGTGAGGTGGAGGCTGACCATAGTGGCTCAGGCCTATAATTCTAGCATTTTGAGAGGACTCGGCACAGAGAACTCCTTGAGGCCAGGAGTTCATGCCCAGCTTGGGCAACACAGCAAGACCCCCCACCTCTACATGAAGGACAAAAAATAGGGGAGAATCCTGTGAACTCAAGTGTTTAAGACCAGCCTGAGCAAGAGTGAGACCCTGTCTCTACTAAAAATAGAAAAATTAGCCAGGCATTACAGTGAGTATCTGTAGTCCCAGCTACTCAGGAGCCTAAGGTAGGAGGATCACTTGAACCCGGGAGTTTGAGGTTGCTGTGAGCTGATGCCTTGGCACTCTAGCCTGGGACAATAGAGTGAGATTCTGTCTCAAAAAAAAGAGTACAGAAAATTAGCCAGGTGTGGTGGCACATGCTTTTAGGCCCAGCTACTTGGAAGACTAAGACAGGAGGAACACTTGAACCCAGGAGTTTGATGTTGACATGAAGTATGATGACACCTCTGTCTCTAGGTGACAGAGTGAGACCTTGACTCAAAAACAAAAGCAAAAAAGTGAAGGAGACAGAATATAAAAACCCATCCCTAAGTGTTCTAAATGTTTATTCCACCATTGCTAAAGTAAAAGAACCATGGGAATAATTCTAGAAAAAAAGATGATCTTGTTACAATATGGCAGGTGTCTATGGTCCCATTGGAGTTACATAGTGTTTGAAAATAATCTGGCTGAAATAACATAAATGGGGCCTACTATGTTGTACCACAGCGAGTGTTCAAATCCCATCCTGATGATTTAACTACATCCACAGCAGCCAAAGATAACATGTTTTGCTTATAAAAAAAAATGCCCTCGGGCGGCGCCTGTGGCTCAGTCAGTAAGGCACCGGCCGCATATACCAAGGGTGGCTGGTTCAAACCCGGCCCCGGCCAAACTGCAGCCAAAAAATAGCCGGGCGTTGTGGTGGGCGCCTGTAGTCCCAGCTACTCGGGAGGCTGAGGCAAGAGAATCGCTTAAGCCCAGGAGCTGGAGGTTGCTGTGAGCTGTGTGAGGCCACGACACTCTACCGAGGGCCGTAAAGTGAGACTCTGTCTCTACAAAAAAAAAAAAAAAATCCCCTATACTCTTATTAACGTGATCATTTCTGCAAAAGGAAGTTCCAGGAGCAGTAACAAAACGTTCACCTGGCAGGTTTTTTCCTAGCCTAGCCTGGACCCATGCCAGCTCCATACCTCTCTCTTCTTGCCCCAGTTTATTTCTCTTTGCCTTTCATTGATCTCTTCCATGGGCACAAGAGAACTCTGGAGGAAGAGTACATGATCCAGCACCCAGTCCCTCTCCAGAGCACTGGCTCACAATCACAGCTCCTCTTTTTTAAAATTTAATTAATTTTTATTTATTTATTTTTTTGAGACAGAGTCTCACTTTGCTGCCCTCGGTAGAGTGCTGTGGTGTCATACATAGTTCATAGCAACCTCAAACTCTTGGGCTCAAGTGATTCTTTTTCCTCGGCCTCCTGACTAGCTGGAACTACAGGTGCTCACCACAATGCCCGGCTATTTTTAGAGTCTCACTCTTGCTTAGGCTGGTCTTAAACTCCTGAGCTCTGCAATCCACCAGCCTCAACCTCCCAAAATGCGAGGATTCCAGGCATGAGCCCCTGCGCCTGGTCACTCCTTTTTTCTTGGTGTTTACTCTTTCCTGTTTGGATCCTCACCTCCACTGAGTACTCATCTTTTGGACCCGGTTCTCTTTTTCAAATGCCATCAGTATCTGACTCATCAACCTTCTGACAAGTCTGTGCCATGGTTCATTATCTCCAGCTCTTCCAACACCCATCCCCACGTCTGACCAGCTACGCATCTCACCATCACACCACATGGCCCTGCTAAGAACTAACTTGAGGCTCGTCTCCCACTTGCATTTATTATTTCTTCTATTGGTGCCACCTCCTATGGTTTAGTCTCTCACTTCGCCCTTGTAGCAGGAACAGAGTCCTTGCCACTTGGCTGCTATTGTGAATGCCCTGTCCACTCCCAGGCCCTTAGATCTCGGCCATGTTAGTGCTACTTTTCCTTGGGAACGTTGTTGGAGAAATCATGAAGCCTTGTTCATTGAGTATTTGATTGAGTACAAGGTCCAGGCAAACCACAAAAATATATGTATCATCACCATCATTTCTTACAATAAAGGACATTTTAAACAAACACTTGCTCATGTGCACACACACAAAAGAAAAGTCATAAACCACAATAGTGAAGGAGCTAAGGAAATTTCACCCCAAAATACGAGGGTGAAATTCTTCCCTGGTATAAAGAATATTTGAATTGAAGGCCATTCAACCTCAGGAAACACTGGAGGATGTCTTCCGTCCATCTGCATAAACTAGACTGTCCTCAACAGAAGATCGAAGGGGATAATTGACTCCCCTTCCCCCTTCCTGTTATCATAAAATATTTCAGGAATGAGGGTCCGGAATATAAGTGGACCAGGCCCAAATCATTTGGGTCATAAATACCTGTCTCCTAGGTTGACCTACAAGTCAATCTACTTCTCCTCCATTCATCTGTCCTCTGTAGCAACCTCCCTAGCAACTGTTCAGTTACTCCTCAGTTTCCCCCTCCCCTCTAAAAGGCCTTGTATAAAGATATCTGAACTCCTGGGCGGCGCCTGTGGCTCAGTGAGCAGGGCGCCGGCCCCATATGCCGAGGGTGGCAGGTTCAAACCCAGCCCCGGCCAAACTGCAACAACAACAAAAAATAGCTGGGCGTTGTGGTGGGCGCCTGTAGTCCCAGCTACTCGGGAGGCTGAGGCAGGAGAATCGCCTAAGCCCAGGAGTTGGAAGTTGCTGTGAGCTGTGTGATGCCACGGCACTCTACCGAGGGCAATAAAGTGAAACTCTGTCTCTACAAAAAAAAAAAAAGATATCTGCACTCCTATGGAAAATTGGGTTATTGGGCGGCGCCTGTGGCTCAGTGAGTAGGGTGCCGGTCCCATATACTGAAGGTGGTGGGTTCAAACCCGGCCCCACCAAAATGCAACAACAACAACACACACACACACACACACACACACAAAACACCCATGTGGTGGGTGCCTGTAGTCCCAGCTACTTGGGAGGCTGAGGCAAGAGAATCGCTTAAGCCCAGGAGTTGGAGGTTGCTGTGAGCTGTGTGATGCCATGGCACTCTACTGAGGGCCATAAAGTGAAACTCTGTCTCTACAAAAAAAAAAACAAAACACCCAAACAAGAAAGAAAATTGGGTTATCACTCTGATTTCTCCCCATGTGCATAGTAAATAAATCCTTTCTTTTATTTTTATTTTTTTTGTGGTTTTTTGGCCGGGGCTGGGTTTGAACCCACCACCTCCGGCATACGGGACTGGCGCCCTACTCCTTGAGCCACAGGCGCCGCCCAAATCCTTTCTTTTATTAATCTCTCTTGTGAGTTGAAGTTTCCCTTTTCCCCCACAACAGGCAGAATTTTAAATAGAATACATTTAGTTTAATGAAGTTCCCACCATCTTATCCATGTTTTTCCCAATCTGCTTCAGACCAGTGGAAACATTGTCACAAATCAGCACCAGTCAAGAAATAATGGCCCCTGAGAACCACCCAGCACTTGTATTTTTCAATGACTCCCGACATCTATTTTTTTTTTTTGGTCACCCAGGCTGGAGTGCAGTGGCATAATCATAGCTCACTGTAGCCTTGAACATTTTTTTTTTTTTTTTGAGGCAGTCTCACTATGTCGCCCGCAGTGGAGTGCTGTGGCATCACAGCTCACAGCAACTTCAAACTCTTGGGCTTCAGTGATTCTCTTATCTCAAGCCTCCCAAGTAGCTGGGACCACAGGCGCTTGCCACAATGCCCAGCTATTTTTTTGTTGCAGTTGTCATTGTTTAGCAGGCCCAGGCCAGGCTCGAACCCGCCACGCTTGGTGTATGTGGCTGGTGCCCTACCCACTGAGCTATGGGCGCTGCCCAAACCTGGAACTTTTTTTTTTTTTTTGAGACAGAGTCTCAAGCTGTCACTCTGGGTAGAGTGCTGTGGGATCACAGCTCACAGCAATCTCCAACTCCAGGGCTCAAGCAATTCTCCTGCCTATGCCTCCCAAGTAGCTGGGACTACAGGCGCCTGCCACAACGCCCGGGTATTTTTTGGCTGCAGCCATCATTGTTGTTTTGGCGAGCCCAGGCTGGATTCGAACCCGCCAGCTCAGGTGTATGTGGCTGGTGCCTTAGCTGCTTGAGCCACAGGCGCCAAGCCCAAACCTGGAACTTTTGAAGCGTAGTTGCTTTTTTTTTTTTGTTTGTTTGTTTGTTTTTGTAGAGACAGAGTCTCACTTTGTCACCCTCGGTAGAGAGCTGTGGCATCACAGCTCACAGCAACCTCTAACTCCTGAGTTTAGGCGATTCTCTTGCCTCAGCCTCCCAAGTAGCTGGGACTACAGGCTCCCCCCACAATGCCCGGCTATTTTTTTGTTGCAGTTTGGCCGGGGCCGGGTTTGAACCCATCACCCTCAGCATATGGGGCCGGCGCCCTACCCACTGAGCCACAGGCACCACCCCAAAGCGTAGTTGCTTTTGACATGAATGAAAAATGAAAAATGTGGCAGCAATCAGAACTGCTCCTTTGCTCTTGACTTTTGGCAGTCATTGGGATTACTAATGCTGAATGCTAACATGTAGAAGAAGCCTGTAATAATCAGTCTTCTAGTTATAGCCTTGAGCAGAGGAGTTTCAGCAAACAGCAGAACCACTAGAGGTTGCATTTATTAATTCAGCCAACAAATACTTATTTAAAATCTGCTATGAGCCTGGCACTATTCTAGAATCTGAAGCTACAGCAAAGAACAAAATAGGCAAAGTATTTTGGAAGAAGCAGAGTCAAAATCATTCTATTCAAGATAGAAGATAGTACTTAATTAGTTCTAACAGTGACGTGTTTATTGGGAGAAAGACTGGTTTGTTAAATGCTGCAATAAGCTGGGGGATAGGTGAAAAAGAATAATAGTTGTTGGTTTTTTTTTTGAGACAGCCTGTCTCTGTTGCCCCAGGTAGAGTGTAGTGGTGTGATCAAAGCTCAAACTCCTGGGCTCAGGTGATCCTTCTGCCTCAGC
Organism: Nycticebus coucang; assembly: GCF_027406575.1. Lineage (NCBI taxonomy): Eukaryota > Metazoa > Chordata > Mammalia > Primates > Lorisidae > Nycticebus > Nycticebus coucang. The sequence continues at coordinate 88,540,620 of NC_069795.1, forward strand.
CGCCTGAGTAGCAGGGATTACAGGCATGCACACCACACCTGGCTAAATTTTTTTCTTTTCTTTTTCTTTCTTTCTTTTCTTTTGAGACAGAGTCTCACTTTGTCAACCCCTGTCGAGTACAGTGGCATCACTGCTCACAGCAACCTCAAACTTTTGGGCTCAAGTGATTCCCTTGCCTCAGCCTCTCAAGTGGCTGAGACTGATACTGGAATTTCGTCTTCAGTAGGTTCTTGGTCTCAGTGATTCGAAGAAAGAAGTCAGGGACCATAAATCAGTGGTATGACAGTATTTATTTAGAAACATCAGAGCTCCTGGCAGAGAGAAACAAACCAGGTCTGGGGGGGAGGGGGAGCTCTCTGTCTGTCTCCTGGGCTCATTTTCCAGGGGTATATATAGTCACATAGGGTCCTTTGTAGTTATATTTAGCATGCATGGGTCCTCTGCAGTTACATTTAGCAGGACTTGGTAGCAAATGAATGGCTACAATCCCTTTCATTCCCAGGCCTAGGAAACTTACATGAAGTTGACCTGCTGTAGGAAATGGGGGTGGGGGTGGGGGTGGAGGTCCCTGTTCAGCCTCAAGTGCAAGGGGAGGGAAACCTAAGGTGCTGGTGTCTCCCCAGCAGTTGTCTGGCCTCTCTGGATACTGGAACCTCCTGTGGGGTCCCCCTGCCTACCCTCCAGCCTGCTGGTTCTTCTCCCAGCTGCCACCACCAACACCACCAAAGCAGAGGCAGCAGGTCCACCCCTCAGCTTCCCGGGTGACTGGGGCACCACCTGTCCTGTATCAATTTTCCTTCTCCGAGTAGAAACTCTAACTACTGTTAGGGAAAAAGGACCAAGACTAGATCTAACTGCTTCCTGCCAAATGGGTGATGATAGAAGGGGGCAGTTAGGGTTTCTCTGGAGGGAGAGTGATCCAGGGTCCACGATAGAATCAGGTCTTGGACTGGAACCATCTTTACTGTGTGTGGCTTGATGACATTTCTGGAAGACACAAATCTGATTAGCACGTTAAAAAGCAAGGGTAGGACAGTGTCAGGTTAGAAGAACAAAGTCAGTGATGTTAAAAAGAAAACTTTATTAACACTTTTCTTGCTGTCTTCTAATTAGTAACTTTAAATTTTCTTTAGGCTCCTAAGTGTAGATGGGCTGTTGTTGATTCTCTTCATGGTCTGCTTCTGCAGGAGGTGGTGGGTTCTAAGATTTTACTCGTGAATGGATGTATCCAGGAATCTACCCCCATAACTTTAACAGCTGTAGAAAAAGACAAGATAACAGAAAAGGGACCTTCCCAAGTTGGGGTTAGGGAAGGTGAATTGGAGGGAAGAGTTTTAATCATGACTAGATCTTCAGAGAAAAGCTCTTTTAGTGTTGAATGTGAAAATGTAGTTGGGAGGTTTTTTTTTTTTTTTGTAGAGACAGAGTCTCACTTTATGGCCCTCGGTAGAGTGCCACGGCCTCACACTGTGTGAGTGCCTCACACAGCTCACAGCAACCTCCAACTCCTGGGCTTAAGCGACTCTCTTGCCTCAGCCTCCCGAGCAGCCGGGACCACAGGTGCCCGCCACAACGCCCGGCTATTTTTTGGCTGCAGTTTGACCGGGGCGGGGCCTGAACCCACCACCCTCGGTATATGGGGCCGGCGCCCCACCGACTGAGCCACAGGCGCCGCCCAAGTTGGGAGGTTTTTAAGGATTTGTTGAAATTTAGCTAAAGAAGTAATATGTTTTACTAATTCTATAGTTTCTTTTTTTTAATTAATTAATTAATTTTTATTTATTTATTTTTTGGCAGTTTTTGGCCGGGGCTGGGTTTGAACCTGCCACCTCGGGCATATGGGGCCAGCACTCTACCCCTTTGAGCCACAGGCGCTGCCCAATTCTATAGTTTCTTGATCTAATAATAAATCGTTAGTTAAAAAGGGTCTTCCATACAATAATTCAAATGAGTTACAACCAAGTTTCTGAGGTAAATTTCTTATTCTAAGGAGAACAATGGAAAGTAATTTAGTCTAAGAGAGATGAGTCTCTTGAGTTAGCTTTTGTAACTGTTCTTTGATTTTATCATTCATTTTTTCTACTTTCTTACAGGATTGGGGCCTCCAAGAGCAGTGTAGATGATATTTTATGCCTAGGGGTTTAGATATTCCCTGAGTAACAGCTGCTTTGAAGGCCAGCCCATTATCACTTTGCAAAGCCCTAGGGAGTACAAACCTGGGGATAATCTCATGTACTAAAGTGTTTACAACTTCCTAGGTTTTGTCCTGCAAGGGAATGCTATGCTTCAATCCAATTAGTAAAAGTATCCACAATACCAACAAATATTGTATACCATCTACCTTAGGGAGATGAGTGAAAGCCATTTGCCAATCTTCACATCTCCATTTACCTTGTTTCTGTATACCTGGGGGAGCTAGATGGTGATTTGAAGGATTGTTTCTCTGACATACCTCACAAATCCTTGTTATCTGTTTTATGATTTTTTTTTTTTTTTTAAACAGAGCCTCAAGCTATCACCCTGAGTAGAGTGCTGTAGCATCACAGCTCACAGCAACCTCCAATTCCTGGGCTCAAGCGATTTTCCTGCCTCTGCCTCCCAAGTAGCTGGGACTACAGGTGCCTAACACAATGCCTGGCTATTTTTTGGTTGCAGCCATTATTGTTGTTTGGGAGGCCTGGGCTGGATTTGAACCCGCCAGCTCAGGTGTATGTGGCTGGCACCTTAGCTGCTTGAGCCACAGGTGCCGAGCCATGTTTTATGGTTTTAAATAAGTTTTTTTCATTAAAGAGAGCTTTAGCCATTTGATAAGTATTTTCAGTGCCAAAATGAAAAGATTGATGTAAAGTTTTAAGTATTTTCCATTGGCTTGCAGCAGGTAATAGTAAAAGTCTATTTTTATTTTGTAGCCAGCCTGAAGGAAGTAGTGAATAGTCTGGATTAAGCCCATTCCTTTTCTTTTGGGTATAATGATGTGCATGATTCTCAAGTGATCCCTCCCAAATGAGGGGTGCCACAAGGGGGATTATTCCTTTCTGTGCTGCTATTTTAGCCTCTTTATTAGCAGGTTGGTTACCTTCAGAAATCTCATCTAAGGTCTTTTGGTGTCCCTTACAACAAATAACTGCTACTTTTTGTGGAGCATGAATGGCCTGTAACAACCTATTTCATGATGATATTTTATGGGAGAGCCATTGGAAGTTAGGTATTGTCTTTTCTTCCAAATAGCAGCATGGGCATGTAAAATGAGGAAGGCATATTTTGAGTCAGTGTATATATTGACTCATTTGTTTCTCCCAATTTCTTTCTTTTTTTTTTTTGTGGTTTTTGGCCGGGGCTGGGTTTGAACCCGTCACCTCTGGCATATGGGGCTGGTGCCCTACCCCTTTGAGCCACAGGCAGCACCCTATTTCTCCCAATTTCTAAAGGACGGGTTAATGCACTGGTTACTGAAGGGAGAGACCCACTCTTGGTTACAGCATACTGAGTAACTACAGCATAGCCTGCTTTTCGAGTTCCATGTTCCATGAAAGAACTTCCATCTGTATATAAAACCATGTTTGGATTTGGTAGAGGAGTTTCCCACCTATCCCTCAGTGGCCCACACTTCTGGGTTAATTTCTGTTTCTTTTTTTTTTTTTTTTTGTTTTTGGCCGGGGCTGGGTATGAACCTACTACCTCTGGCATATGGGACCGGTGCCCTGCTCCTTGAGCCACAGGCGCCACCCTTAATTTCTGTTTCTAATAAGGGAAGGCATATTATAGGTTCTTGTGCCATATTCATACGAATGGTTGTTTCCACTTTAGTTACTATGTCCCTCCCCAAAAGGAAAGGCCCTCTAAGGAGTCAGGTGTTAACTGAGTGTGTTTTTTCATCACCTCCCTAAGCCACTCAAGAAAGGCTGAGGAACTTTCATTTTGCTCCTGGCAAATAGTAGACAACTTGGAATAATTCATAGGCTTTTCTTGGATCAACATAAATCTTCTAGGATACATGTTAGAAAATGTTTACGCCACTAGTCACCTCGTTTCTCAGGGTCCCATTCGGGATCCTCAAAGGGAACCACCTATCTTTCCATGGGGTATCTGTCCCCTTACAACACACCTATAACATTTGAAGCATACTTAAAACATCTGAAAAAATACCAGAATAAACCAGCAACAAACCTAACTAACTACTTAAAGCAATCCTTTACCAATATTCAAACAAAGCATTTAAACTACAAGGAGAGAGAGAGAGAGAAGCAGAAAAGGTCTATAGAGATAAATAGGAAACGTTTGGGACCATGGAAGACAAGAGAAGATAGTAAAAGCTGGGAGAGCACGATTTTCCGAAGGCCCTCCCATGTCCTGGGTACAGAACTATTGCTGGGGACCCTAGGGCATCTAGGTGCTACCTCTTTTCTTGGCTGTCAACCAGAGAAAAGGAAGAAACACAGAACAGTTTCAAAAGTCTTCTAACATTTCCTTCGGCTCCTCTGTGGAGCCAAGGGGAATTAGAAAGTTCATTCCTAATAGCCGGGCATTGTTGCCGGCGCCTGTAGTCCCAGCTGCTCGGGAGGCTGAGGTAGGAGAATCGCTGAAGCCCAATAGCTAGAGGTTGCTGTGAGTCCTGTGACATCATGGCACTCTACTGAAGGCAGTAAAGTGAGACTCTGTCTCTACAAAAAAAAAAAAAAAAAAGAAAGTTCAATGAATCCCCAACAATAAAAAAAAAAAAAAGAAAGTTCATTCCTGGTGGCGCCTGTGGCTCAATGGGTAGGGCGCTGGCCCCATATGCAGAGGGTGGGGGTTTCAAACCTGGCACTGGCCATACTGCAGCATTGTGGCAGATGCCTGTAGTCCCAGCTACTCAGGAGGCTGAGGCAAGAGAATCGCCTAAGCCCAGGAGTTGGAGGTTGCTGTGAGCTGTGATGTCATAGCACTTTACTGAGGGCGATAAAGTGAGACTCTGTCTCTACAATAAATAAATAAATAAATAAAGTTGTACTAAAAAAAAAAAAAAAGAAAGTTTGTTCCTCAGCAGCCTCTTGCCTGTGACCTGGAGATTAGCAGCCATACTATGCATATTTACTGGCCGATAGGCATCAAAATTATTAGTCTCTATTATTATAACTATAGAGAAAAGCAGGATAGAGGTAAGTGGTCCTATTGCTCACCACAGATCATCTTCTATCTCTGTATGGGCCACCAAATATGATACTGGAATTTTGTCTTTAGTAGGTTCTTTTTTTTTTTTTGTACAGACAGAGTCTCACTTTATGGCCCTCAGTAGAGTGCTGTGGCCTCACACAGCTCACAGCAACCTCCAACCCCTGGGCTTAAGCGATTCTCTTGCCTCAGCCTCCCGAGTAGCTGGGACTACAGGTGCCAGCCACAACGCCCGGCTATTTGTTTTTTTTGGTTGCAGTTTGGCCGGGGCCGGGTTTGAACCCGCCACCCTCGGTATATGGGGCCGGCGCCTTACCGACTGAGCCACAGGCGCCTTACCGACTGAGCCACAGGCGCCGCCCTCTTTAGTAGGTTCTTGATCTTGGTGATTTGAAAAAAGAAATTCACGGACCATAGATCAGTGGTTAAGACAGGATTTATTTATAGAAAAGAATACAGAAACATCAGAGGTCCTGGCAGAGAGAAACAAACCAAAGTGTGTGTGGGGGGGAGCTCTCTGGCTCCATTTCCAGGGGAAGAGTCACATAGGGTCCTCTGTAGTTACATTTAGCTGGACTCAGTAGTTACATTTAGCGTGCAGGGTCCTCTATAGTTACATTTAGCGTGCAGGGTCCTCTGTAGTTACATTTAGCTGAACGCAGTAGTTACATTTAGCGTGCAGGGTCCTCTGTAGTTACATTTAGCTGGACTCAGTAGTTACATTTAGCGTGCAGGGTCCTCTGTAGTTACATTTAGCTGAACGCAGTAGTTACATTTAGCGTGCAGGGTCCTCTGTAGTTACATTTAGCGGGAGGCAGTTACATTTAGCGTGCAGGGTCCTCTGTAGTTACATTTAGCGTGCAGGGTCCTCTGTAGTTACATTTAGCTGGACTCAGTAGTTACATTTAGCGTGCACGGTCCTCTGTAGTTACATTTAGCGGGAGGCAGTAGTTACATTTAGCGTGCAGGGTCCTCTGTAGTTACATTTAGCTGGACTCAGTAGTTACATTTAGCGTGCAGGGTCCTCTGTAGTTACATTTAGCGTGCAGGGTCCTCTGTAGTTACATTTAGCGTGCAGGGTCCTCTGTAGTTACATTTAGCAGGACTTGGTAGCAAATGAATGGCTACAATCCCTTTCATTCCCAGTCCTAGGAAGCTTACATGAAATTGACCAGGCCTGGGAAATGGGGGTTCCCTGTTCAGCTGCAAGTGCAAGGGGAGGGAAACCTAAGGTGCTGATGTCTCCCCAGCAGTTGTCTGGCCCCTCTGGCTCCTGGAACCTCCTGTGGGGTCCCCCTGCCTACCTTCCAGCCCGCAGGTTCCTCTGCCAGCTGCCACCACCACCACCACTAAGGCGGAGGCAGCAGGTCTGCCCTTCAGCTCCCTGGAGCTGGCTGGGGCCACCTGTCTTGTATCAAGACTACAGGCATCCTCCAATATGCCCAGCTATTTTGGAGACAGGGGTCTCCTTGCTCAGGCTGGTCTGCAACTCCTGAGCTCAAGCAATCCACCCACCTCTGTCTCTCAGAGTGCTAGGATTACAGGCGTGAACCACTGGCCTTTCTATTTTTTTTAATAGAGAAGGCGACTGTTTTTGCAAGGCTGAACTTGCAAGGCCACTGCACCTGGCCAGAATTTTGATCATTATTGGAGCAGGGATGATATGCACATGTGCAAAGAAAGAGTGCATATCACTCTCTTTAATTTTTATGCCTGTTTAAAAATTCTTATACTAGGGCGGTGCCTGTGGCTTAAAGGGGTAGGGCGCCAGTCCCATATGCCAGAGGTAGGGGTTTCAAACCCAGCCCAGGCCAGAAACTGCAAAAAAAAAAAAAAAAAATTCTTACAATAAATGTGGCAGATTAGTGAGAGATATATGACTAAAACTGATTGTTATATATATGTTTTTTTTTTTTTTTTGTCAAGACACAGTTCTACCCTATGCCCTGAGCAGAGTGCAGTGGTGTTGGAGCTCACTGCAACCTCAGACTCCGGCTGTGGGCATCCTGCTGCCTCAGCCTCCAAAGCCGCTGGGATTACAGACGCTCCCCGCGGCGCGCGGCTGGGTTTTTCCATTTTTCTTCATGAGTCGGGGTCTCACTCTCGCTCAGACAAGCCTCAAACTCCTGAGCTCAAGCAATCCTCCCGCCTCAGCCTCCCACAGTGCTGGGATTACAGGTGTGAGCCACCACACCCGGCGTTTTATATTTTTAAATTTCCCTCTAAGTAATATATCATTTTAATAAGCATAATAAAGAGGAATTGCGTTGTGGCGGGCGCCTGTAGTCCCAGCTACTCGGGAGGCTGAGGCAGGAGAATCACCTAAGCCCAGGAGTTGGAGGTTGCTGTGAGCTGTGTGACGCCACGGCACTCTACCAAGGGCAGTAAAGTGAAACTCTGTCTCTACAAAAAAAATAAATAAATAAAATAAAGAGGAATTAATGGTTAACTAATGATTTATTCTTGGGATAATAGCGTACATAATCCCTCCCAATTCTCCTTGACCCAGGGAAGCTGGGCCCCTTGACCCAGACAGCATCAGCACAGGTGGCTGCCAGCCTGACAGACAGACACAGACACAGTCTGGGAAGTGGCTTGGCAAAATCTTCTGCAAAACTTTTATATGGGCAATATGTGATTGATAACTGAACAATCAAGGTCTTTAATTAAAGCATATTTGCTTTAATTCTTGCCACAACCTTAATTTGATTTATTTTTTTCTCCTGCCACTTGGTAGCATGAGTCCTTACCTATGGGTATTTATAAAAATTAAAATTAAATGGGGGTAGGTGCTGTGCCACAGGTCTGTAATTCTAGCACTCTGGGAGGCTGCGGCAGGAGGATGGAGATCAGCCTGAGCAAGGGCAAGACCCTTTCTCTACTAAAAATAGAAAAACTTAGCAGGGCCTGGTGGTATCACTGTAATCTCAGCTACTTGGGTGGCTGAGGCTGGAGGATTACTTGAGCCCAGGAGTTTGAGGTTACTGTGAGCTAGGCTGATGTGCTGGCACTCTAGCCTGGTAAGTGAGACTCTGTCCCCACTGTCCCTCCCACCCCCCCCAAATAAATGGAATCAGGTACACAGAAGCTATTATTACATGCCAGGTAAAAAATTGTGTGTGGGGGGGGAAAGGGCCAGGGAAGGGGAAGGGAGGGGGGAGGTTAGGGTGGAGGGAGGGCAATGGGTGGGGCCACACCTGCAGTGCATCTTAGAATGGGTACAGGCAAAACTTATTAAATGCAGAATACAAACGTCTATATACAATAACTAAGAAAATGCCATGAAGGCTACATTGAACAGTTTGGTGAGAATATTTCAGATTGTATATGAAACCAGCACATTGTACCCCTTGATTGCACAAATGTACACAGCTATGATTTAACAATAAAAAAATAAAATAAAATAAAAACAAAAAAATTGTGTGTGTGTAAAATATAGGATGTGCTATTATTAAATACTTCAGCTAAATCTGATCATTTCTCTTTTAACCAAGGAATGCAGTATTTTAAATGTGACCACCAGAGGTCCATGTACCTGTACCTCTCCTCCTTGACAGAGAACTGCACCATCACTGCATATCCTTGTGACTCCTACCGGGATTATAGGAATGGCAAGTGTGTCAGTTGCATCACACCACAAAAGGAGTCCTGTCCCCTCCTGGGTAAGTCCAATGAACAATTTCCTCTCTGAAATTGCTTACTTTTACAAAAAGCTTACTTTTGGAATGAGCTTAGAACCATTTTATTATCCAAAAATAGTCCCCAAATGGTGTTTAAAAAAAATCGATAGCTTTTTCTAGCCAATTTGCTCTTTGAACTTCCTCTAGTCTCCTACTAATAAACAGTGTTAGGAAAGTAATCTGTATAGTGTTCCATCCAGAAGGTAGTACAACCTCCCTGAACACTTTATTCTAACCTGGACAAGAAGTTTCCAGAAGAGTTTCCAAGCCTACCCAGGGTATAGTCACTTGAGATAACCTGCTCTTATGGGAACATCCCCTGTCTGTGCCCACCCTAACTTAACAAGCTCTCTGCTGGGAGAGACTCCACAGTGAGCCCAGAGACCCTCCTGCCAAATGAGCCTTGTAGAGTAATCCCTTCCAAGAAGTCATGTCTACAAATGCCCTTGCTTCACACTATGGCTCCTGTGTGTGCATGAACAGGGGATGAGGCTGAGACTGTGGAGGTGGCTGGGGTATTTGCTAGGAGTTATTAGAAATATTCTAAGTGGTGGGCGGCGCCTGTGGCTCAGTGAGTAGGGCACCAGCCCCATATGCTGAGGGTGGCGGGTTCAAACCCAGCCCCGGCCAAACTGCAACCAAAAAATAGCCGGGCGTTGTGGCGGGCGCCTGTAGTCCCAGCTGCTCGGGAGGCTGAGGCAAGAGAATCGCGTAAGCCCAAGAGTTAAGAGGTTGCTGTGAGCCATGTGACGCCACGGCACTCTACCCAAGGGCAGTACAGTGAGACTCCGTCTCTACAAAAAAAAAAAAAAGAAATATTCTAAGTGGTTATGGCTTTGAAATCCAAAGATGACGAGAATTTTCTCATTTTTTTTCCAAAAGGACTAACCAAAGTTAACAGCAGGGAATGCTATAGATAAGAAATTCTCAACTTCATGCATTAGAATCACCTAGGGACTTTTAAAAACATAATGATCGGCTCAGCGCCTGTGGCTCAAGTGGCTAAGGTGCCAGCCACATACACCTGAGCTGGTGGGTTTGAATCCAGCCTGGGCCTGCCAAACAACAATAATGGCTGCAACCAAAAAAACAGCCAGGTGTCGTAGCGGGTGTCTGTAGTCCCAGCTACTTGGGAAGCGGAGGCAGGAGGATCACTTGAGCCCAGGAGTTAAAGGTTGCTGTGAGCTGTGATGCCATGGCATTCTACCCAGTGTGACAGCTTGAGGCTCTGTCTCAATAAATAAATAAATAAATACATAAAAACATAATGATCCCTTAAAGAAAAGACAAATATTTAAGGTGATGGATATCCTAAGTACACTGATTTCATCTTTATAAATTATATGAATGTATTGAATTATCATGTGTAGCCCCAAACTATGTACTTCTATTATGCATCAATTTAAAAAATTGGGTCTGGGTCTCACCTAACATCAATTAAGTCAGAATCTGGAGGTGTGGGGGCAGAGGAGAGAGAGAGGCCCCTCTGAAAGGACTTAACCTTGTTTTATGTAGGGACAGATGTGAAGAAAGATACTTACCTGTTTGGTGACATAGTCACATGGCAAGCCCAGGTTCTGTGCAATTTATGCACTCCCAACCCCCATAGTTCTTTAAGAAACCCTATTGCCCAGGCCCAGAACTTTAACTTAGAAATGAAAACAATGTAATCTAAATATTTGTACCTTCATATTAATCTGAAATTGAATAAAAGAGAAAACATATTACTTTACAAGAATGATGCTACTTTAGGTGTAAACCTGAATCTGTTTTAATCTAGAAGATGAATGTATTACTGAAAAATGTCAGTGCTATTTTTAGTCCATGCCAGTGTGAGCCACTCCCCACTCACTCACCCTATTGCTGAGAAGGAACTGAGCTGGGTCATTCTGCACTTGATCTCTTAGGGATAGGGTCAGCCAGCAAGATGGGTGGCGCTGTGGGTCCTCGTCATGGGAGTGGGAGGGTGGGAGGAAGGTTGTCTCTGAAGTGGTGGCTGCAGTCAATCTTGCTGTTGCTACCTTAGTTGCTTTTATATTACATAATACATGTTAATGTTAAGCTTTTCCAACTTGTGTTACAGGCTATTATGCGGATCACTGGAAGGACTATTTAAAGAAGAAAGATCCCCCGGTGACTAAGGCATTCTTTGACACAGCCGAGGAGAAGCCCTTCTGCAGTGAGTGGTGAATATGTTGGTTTAGCCCAACAATATTATTGTGGGAATGCCTGAGTCTTGGCTTCCTCGCTACTTCTTGGCAAATGAAGACCATGACATGGACTTTGGAGCTAGATGGATCTAGGTCAAATTCTGAGTCTATAATAGCTGTGTGACTTTGGTCAAGTCATTTAACCTCTTTGTGTCTCAATGTCCTAATTGGTAAAATGGGAATAATGAGGTGTATTTTTTAAAATATTGATATTAACATCTCAATAAATCAGAGTTATTAGCTTTACTGATGGCCATTCTCATCCTTAAGATCTTCAGAAAATTGCTTTTTTCCCCAAGAGATATGAAATTGACACTAGAAAAAATAAGATGTCAGCCACCTCTGTGGGTCAGTTCCAGCTCTAAAGCAAACGTGATGACCCAAAGGGTAGAAAGAGGTTGAGTATTCCATGTGGGAGCTAATGAAGCAGCAGGTGATTAGATGCCTTGGGAAGTAACGGGCTGGGATTTGCCTGAGCAGTTGCATCTCTTTCTTGTAATCTTGTGCCCCTTTTAATTTTTCTTGAGAACAACTCTTCTAAAAGAGGTTGCAGATCACTGTGTTTTTCTCTTCCATTGGAGCCATGGATTTGGCATCTGCCTGATCTGCAAGTCCCTGAGCAATAAGGGGCCATGAGATGGCACCTCCAGGCTGACCTGCTTCCTTCATGGGATCATCATTTCCCTGAGCCTCTTTTCCATTCTCTGTTCAAGAGTTAGTACATTTGGCCTGGTGCGATGGTTCATGCCTATAATCCTAGCACGCTGGGAGGCCGAGATGGGTAGATTACCTGAGCTCAGGAGTTTGATGCCAGCTTGAGTAAGAGTGAGACCCCCATCTCTACTAAAAAATAGAAAAACTAGCCAGGCATTGTGTTGGGTACCTGTAGTCCCAGCTACTTGGGAGGTAAAGGCAAGCCCAAGAAATTGAGGTTGCTGTGAGCTATGATGCCATAGCACTTTACCCAGAGTGACAGAGTGAGATTCTGTCTCAAAAAAAAAAAAAAAAAGAGTTAGTGGGCGGCACCTGTGGCTCAGTCGGTAAGGTGCCGGCCCATATACCGAGGGTGGCAGGTTCAAACCCGGCCCCCGGCCAAACTGCAACCAAAAAATAGCTGGGTGTTGTGGCGGGCGCCGGTAGTCCCAGCTACTTGGGAGGTTGAGGCAAGAGAATCACTTAAGCCCATGAGTTGGAGGTTGCCGTGAGCTGTGTGAGGCCACAGCACTCTACCGAGGGCCATAAAATGAGACTCTGTCTCTACAAAAAAAAAAAAAAAAAAAGAGTTAGTGAATTTAACCATAGTGAAGGGATCTTCATCTTTCCCCAAAACAAACTTGACCTTGAGAAGCAAAGATTATAGGGAAGAAAACTAGTTTTCTGAACTTATTTGGTACTTCTGGGATCTAGGATTATAAAGAGGAATAATCATCCCTTACCAGTTATTGTTGTAGTATTTTTTTTTTTTTTTTTTGAGACAGAGCCTCAAGCTGTCACCCTGGGTAGGGTGCTGTGGCATCATAGCTCAACTCCTGGACTTAGGCGATTCTCTTGCCTCCGCCTCCCAAGTAGCTGGGACTATAGGTGCCCGGCTATTTTTTTGTTGCAGCCGTCATTGTTGTTTGGCGGGCCAGGGCTGGATTTGAACCTGCCAGGTCAGTTGTATGTGGCTGGCACCTTAGCAGCTTGAGCCACAGGCGCCGAGCCTGTTGTAGTATTTTTAATTGTATGTTTTTAAAAAAACTCACAAGACATTATTCAGGCAATATATATATATATATATTTTTTTTTCTTTGCAGTTTTTGGCCAGGGTTGGGTTTGAACTCATTACTTCCGGTATATGGGGCTGGCACCCCACTCCTTTGAGCCACAGGTGCCGTCCAAGGCAATATTTTTATAGTCATATCAATATAAACTTTTTTTTTTTTGTAGAGACAGAGTCTCACTGTACTGCCCTCGGGTAGAGTGCCGTGGCGTCACACGGCTCACAGCAACCTCTAACTGTTGGGCTTACGCGATTCTCTTGCCTCAGCCTCCCCAGCAGCTGGGACTACAGGCGCCTGCCACAACGCCTGGCTGTTTTTTTTGTTGTTGTTGCAGTTTGGCCGGGGCTGGGTTTGAACCCGCCACCCCCGGCATATGGGGCCGGCGCCCTACTCATTGAGCCACAGGCGCAGCCTAAACTTTTTTTTTAAGATAGAGTCTGCCGTGTCACCTGGGCTAAAGTGTCATGGCCTCAGCCTAGCTTTAGAGACGGGATCTTGCTGTTGCTTAGGCTGCCCTCGAACTCCTGAGTTCAGGCAATCTACCCGCTTCAGCCTCCCAGAGTGTGAGGGAGGTGTAAGCCACTGTGCCTGATCCTTCCATTTTCTTTTTTCTTATTATCATTCTTTCTTGCATTTTGTGAATACAGTAAAGTGTGCTGAGTAATGAGAGGGAAGACCAGAAAATGACAGGAACTCCAAGATAGGAGACCTGACCTAGTCTGGAGGTCAGGAAGGCTTCCCAGAGGAGCAAACATTAAGCTGAAACCTGAAGAATGGGTCTGAAAAGCTGTAGGTTGGGGAAGGCCCAGGCGCAAGAGAGAGCTTGGCAGTGTGGGAGTGCAAGTGGCGTGGCTTAAGAAAGAGATGAGGTTAGGCAGGCTGGTGGACATGATCCAAATTAGGGAGGACCCTTGTCAGTCATGGAGAGTCTCCAAGGGGTCACTTGATGGGCAGGAATTAAAGTGAATTGACCACACTCTGCATTAGGCCATGAGACTTCAGTCTATACGTGGGAACATTGTGAAGCTTGAACATGGTGACTGGATACCACTGGACTCTACTGGTATGTGGTATTACTATTCACACAGTCTTTATCAAATAGAAGAGAAAGATCATTAGAAAATTCTGTCCTGAACCTTTGCAGAGAAACTCAAGAGGAAGGGAAAAAGAGACTCAGTTATAGGGAGGTTGGGTTTTAGGAATCAGCCCCTCAGGGGCGCCATTGAGAGCACCTCTCTCTTACCTCGTTCCTTCCCCATTTTGCAGTGTATCATTACTTCGTGGATATTCTAACTTGGAACAAGAACACAAGAAGAGGGGCTATTACCATCAAATTGAGAGACAAAGCTGGAAACACCACAGAATCCAAAATCAATCAGTAAGTTGAGTTGTAATAGTTTACAGTTTGTTCTTTCTCTTCTTGCGCAGAGAAATGAAATCCCAAATATTCCTACTTTCTTTTTTTTTTTTTTTGTAGAGACAGAGTCTCACTGTACCGCCCTCGGGTAGAGTGCCGTGGCATCACACGGCTCACAGCAACCTCTAACTCTTGGGCTTACACGATTCTCTTGCCTCAGCCTCCAGAGCAGCTGGGACTACAGGCGCCTGCCACAATGCCCGGCTATTTTTCTGTTGCAGTTTGGCTGGGGCTGGGTCCGAACCCTGGCCGGCGCCCTACTCACTGAGCCACAGGCGCCGCCCATATTCCTACTTTCTTATTCACAGATCTCTGCTTTTACTTGTTCTGCAAAAGATACAGGGAGACACACTGCTTAGTTGCTTGCCCCGGCTTTTGATCTCCCAGGCTCTTTATAAACGGAATCGGTGCAAAGGTTTTTCTTTCTCTCTCTTCTTTCTGCTTCCCTTTTGTCCTTCCTTCCTTTCTCCCTCCATTCCTCTCTCTTCCCCTTTCCCCTTTCTCCATTCCCGACATTGCTCCCCTCCTTACTTCCTTTGATTAAACATAAATACAATAATTATCCCTGCTTGCTGTGGAGGATTTAAACAACAAAGGCATATGCTGATTTAATCATTTCACATGTATGCATACATCAAACATCACATTGGGCTGGGTATAGTGGCTCGGGCCTGTGATTCTAGCCCTCTGGGAGGCCGAGGCAGGAGGATTCGCTTGACCTCAGGAATTGGAGATCAGCCTGAGCAAGAATGAGACCCCATCTCTAAAAATAGAAAAACTAGCCAGGCATTGTAGCAAGCACCTGTAGTCCCAGCTACTTGGGAGGTTGAGGCAAGAGAATCACTTTAGCCCAAGAGTTTGAGGTTGTTGTGAGTGTGAGAGACACCATGGCACTCTACCAAGGGTGACAAAGTGAGACTCTGTCTCAAAAAAAAAAAAAAAAATCACATTGTACTCTATAAATGTATACAATTATGATTTGTCAGTTAAAAACAATATTAATTAAAACAATGAATATGAGGGCGGTGCCTGTGGCTCAGTGAGTAGGGCGCTGGCCCCATATGCCGAGGGTGGCGGGTTCAAACCCAGCCCCTGCCAAACTGCAACAAAAAAATAGCCGGGCGTTGTGGCGGGCGCCTGTAGTCCCAGCTACTCGGGAGGCTGAGGCAAGAGAATCGCTTAAGCCCAGGAGCTGGAGGTTGCTGTGAGCTGTGTGATGCCACGGCACTCTACCAAGGGCCATAAAGTGAGACTCTGTCTCTACAAAAAAAAAAAAAAAAAATGAATATGCAACGTAAGAATATAAGTCATCCCACCAATAATTCCACCCCTAAAGGCAAAGGGCATCCACCCACATTCTTTTTTTTCTTTTTTTTTTTTTTTGAGACAGAGTCTCACTTTGTTGCCCCGGTAGAGTGCTATGGCATCACAGCTCACAGCAAGTTCCAGCTCTTGGGCTTAGGCAATTCTCTTGCCTCAGCCTCCTGAGTACCTGGGACTACAGGCACCTGCCACAGCGCCCAGCTATTTTTTTGTTGCAGTTTGGCCGGGGCCAGGTTTGAACCCGCCACCTTCAGTATATGGGGTCTGCGCCCTACTCACTGAGCCACAGGCACCATCCCACTCACATTCTTATTTTAATCATGTTTGTGAAAAGTCACCACCAATTAGAAAATATATAAAAAAAGAAAATAGTTGTTATGGTATATGATGAGATTATGGGTACTCTTGTTTTCAAGATAAACTGTAACGTTTTTAGTATTCTTTTTACAATTTAAAATAAGAGAAATGATATTAAAGCACATACCATGAGTTTGTCCAGTTTTTTTTTTTTTTTTATAGAGACAGAGTCTCACTGCCCTTGGTAGAGTGCTGTGGCGTCACACGGCTCACAGAAACCTTCAGCTCTTGGGCTTATGTGATTCTCTTGCCTCAGCCTCCTGAGCAGCTGGGACTGCAGGCGCCCGCCACAACGCCTGGCTATTTTTTCTTTGTTGCAGTTTGGCCGGGGCTGGGTTTGAACCCACCACCCTCGGTATATGGGGCCAGTGCCCTACTCGTTGAGCCACAGGTGCTGCCCAAGTTTGTCCAGTTTTATCAGACTGTGGGAATAGATGGAATCTTGGTCAACGTTATTATCTGCCCTATTGATTCTCCCTGTATTCATGAATTTCTTTTTTACTTTTATTTTATTTATTTATTTTTTTGGCAGTTTTTGGCCAGGGGCAGGTTTGAACCCACCACCCCCAGTGTATGGGACTGGCACCCTATTTCTTGAGCTCCTTTATTTTTTTTCTTTTTTATTTTTTTGTAGAGACAGAGTCTCACTGTACCGCCCTCGGGTAGAGTGCCGTGGCATCACACAGCTCACAGCAATCTCTAACTCTTGGGCTTACGCGATTCTCTTGCCTCAGCCTCCCGAGCAGCTGGGACTACAGGCGCCCGCCACAACGCCCAGCTATTTTTTTGTTGCAGTTTGGCCGGAGCTGGGTCCGAACCCGCCACCCTTGGCATATGGAGCCGGTGCCCTACTCACTGAGCCACAGGCGCCGCCCAATTTCTATTCTTTTAATTTTGGTAAGATTTGATTTGTATCCTAGGATATGGTCTGTTTTTGAGTATGTACCATGGGCTGACGAAAAAATGTATATTGTTTAGCTCTGGGATGGTATGTTCTGTATATGTCTATTAATCCATTTGTTCTAGGGTCACATTTAAGTCCTTTGTATCTTTGTTTAGTTTCTGTTTAGAGGATCCCATGAGTTCTGTCAGAGGGGTATTAAAGTCCCCGGAGATTATTGTGTTCTGGGATATCATATTGCTCAGACCCATCAATGTCTGTTTCATAAATCTGGCATTATTTAAGTTGGGTACATAAATATTTATTTTTTATTTTTTATTTTTGGCCAGAGCTGGGTTTGAACCCATCACCTCTGGTATATGGGGTCGGTGCCCCACTCCTTTGAGCCACAGGCGCTGCCCTGGGTGCATAAATATTTAAAATTGAAATGTCTTCTTGTTGTATTGTTCCTTTGACCAATATAAAGTGTCCATCTTTGTCTTTCTTAACTTTAGTCGTTTTACATCCACTTTTTTTCTTTTTTTAGAGACAGAGTCTCACTTTGTCACCCTTGGTAGAGTGCTGTGGCATCATAGCTCACAGCAACCTCAGCTCTTGGGCTTAGGTGATTCTCTTGCCTCAGCCTCCAGAGTAGCTGGAACTACAGGTGCCTGCCACAACACCTGGCTATTTTTTTTGTTGTTGTTGCAGTTTGGCCAGGGCTAGGTTTGAATCCCCACCTTTGGTATATGGGGCCAGCACCCTACTCACTAAGCCACAGGTGCCACCCTTTACATCCACTTCTATCTGAAAATAAATTTGCAACCCTTCCTTTCTTCTGATTTCCATTAGCTTGAAATACTGTTTTCTATCCCTTAACCCTGAATCTTGATTTGTCCTTCAAGTTCAAGTGTGTTTCCTGGAGTCAGCATATGAATGGCTTGTGCTTTTTTTTCTTTTTAATTTTGAAAACCTACTTCATTGTATTTTTATCTACTTAAGCTCTTTTACCATCTCTGCTCTGCCCACACTCAGCTCATACCACAGGATATCTTTCCTGTAGATTTTCATAAAGCTTGGATTAATTTTCCCTAATTCATTGTGGCATAAAATAGAGTCAAGAAAGCTTTTACAATATCCTACATTAGCCTGTGTTCTAAAAATTGCAATATCTAGGTGGCACCCATAACTCAATGGGTAGGGTGCTGGCCACATACACCAAGGCTGGCAGGTTCAAAAAAAACAACAGTGACAACTGCAACAACAATAACAACAACAAAAAATAGCCAGGCACTGTGGTGGGTGCCTGTAGTCCCAGCTACTTGGGAGACTGAGACAAGAGAATCACTTAAGCCCAAGAGTTTGAGGTTGCTGTGAGCTGTGATGTCCTGGCACTCTACCTGGTGGGACGGCTTGAGACTTAGTCTCCAAAAAAAAAAAAAAAAAAAAACAACATTGCAATATCTGGGCGGTGCCTGTGGCTCAAGGAGTAGGGCGCCGGTCCCATATGCCGGAGGTGGCGGGTTCAAACCCAGCCCCGGCCAAAAAATCACAAAAAAACAAACAAACAAAAAACAACATTGCAATATCTGATGCACATGCAAGCACAAGTTAACTCATTATCAGTCAACAACATTTGGGGGTAAAAAGATTAAGGCTTATGCTTTTGCAACCAATCTGCCAGCCTCTGCCTCTTCAATGGTGAATTCAATCCATTAAAATTTATTGAGTGAGGGTGGCACCTGTGGCTCAAGGAGTAGGGCGCTGGCCCTATATGCTGGAGGTGGTGGGTTCAAACCCAGCCCTGGCCAAAAACTGCAAAAAAAAAAAAAAAAAATTTATTGAGTGAATTGATAAGTGTGGTGGAGTTCTATTCATCTTGTTTTGTGAAAGTCGTTGGGTAGTTTTATCTTTCACACCACTGTGGAAGCTAAGTTTTGACTTTTAGCTTCTAGGTATTTACTTTGCTACTGGTCCATTTTGATGGTCAGTGTTGAGAATAGGTCTAAGTATTTCTGTAGAGCTGGTCTTGTTGTGGCAAATTTCCTCAGTGTTTGTATATCCGCAAAAGATTTGATTTCTCCATCAATTTTGAAGCTTAATTTAGTAGGATACAGAAAATTATTTTGTTGAAGGTGGATGACCATGCTCTTCTGGCTTGGAAAGTTTCAGTTGAAAAGTCTGCTGTCGGTTGGCGCTGTGGCTCAAAGGAGTGGGACCCCATATGCCAGAGGTGGCGGGTTCAAACCCAGCCCCAGCCAAAAACTGAAAAAAAAAAAACAGTCTGCTGTCATCCTAATGACTTTGCCTCTGTAGGTTAGTTGGTGCTTACTCCTGGCTGCTTGCAGAATTTTTCTTTCATCTTGACTTCAGACAGGTTCATAACAATGCATCTTGGACAAACTCTGTTTGAGTTGAGATGACCCAGGGTTCGATATCCATCTGAAAAGAGTGTGTTGGGATCTTTAGTAAAACTTGGGGAGTTTTCATTTATGATAGTCTCCAGTAGGGTTTCCATTCCATTGGGATGATCTTCTTCAGGGATCCCTATTATTTGTATTTTTGAATGCTTCATGGAGTCTCATAGTTCTCTAAGTGACTGTTCTGCATTCTCTTTCTTCTTTTCTGCCCCTTTGACTACCTGGGTTAACTCAAAAATTTTATCCTCTAGTGCTGAGGTTCTTTCTTCTCCATGGTCTAACCAATTTTTGATACTTTCCACTGCATCTTTACATTCCTTATTTCCTTAAGCTCCACCATATCCTTTCTATATTCTACATATCTCTGGTTCTGTCTTTCCATTTTCTTCTCCATTCCTTTTATTGTCTTTTTTATTTTATTTTTTATTTTAGGGACAAGAGTTTCACTTTACCACCCTCGGTAGAGTGCCATGATGACACACGGCTCACAGCAACCTCCAGCTCTTGGGCCCAGGCGATTCTCTTGCCTCAGCCTCCCGAGCAGCTAGAACTATAGGCGCCTGCCACAATTCTCAGCTATTTTTTTTGTTGCAGTTTGGCCGGGGCTAGGTTTGAACCCGCCACCCTCAGCATATGGGGCCGGCCTTTTATTGTCTTTATCATCTATATTTTAAATTCCCTTTTCGTCAAGTCCATTAACTATTTATAGGTGGAGTCTTCTGCAGTAGCTGCCTCACGGTCCCTTGGGGGAGTTGCTCTGTTTTGGTTTTTCGTGTTGCCTGAATTTTTCTGTTGGTTCCTCCTCATGTGTTCTTTCTACCTGTTCACCTCCTTTTTCCTTCTCGTGTCCTCCTTTGCTTGAAATTAATTTGTCTCAGAGCTTAGGTCAAAAGGAAGAGAAGGGTAAAGTGCAAGCAGAGAGAAACAAGAGGAAAAGAAAGAAGAGAAAAGAAGGAAAGAGAAAAAGAAAAGAAAAATTAAAAAAAAGGGAAGGGAGATGAAAGAAAAGAATTGATGAATAGGAGAGAATGAGGACAGGAAGAGAGAATGAGAGTAATAGAAGAAATGATATTGATTAGTACGGTGTTAAGGCCACTCCTGTAATTCAAGCAGTTTGAGGGGTTGGGCTAGGAGCTCCTTACCAGCCTCAGGACAGCCAAACTCTTCCTCTTGACCAAAAATACAGGAGTCCCTGCTGTTGATGAAAGTAAAAATGGAAGTTAAGAATAGAACCAACTTACTTAATCATTAATTTTTTTTTTTTTTTTTTTGTAGAGACAGAGTCTCGCTGTACCGCTCTCGGGTAGAGTGCCGTGGCGTCACATGGCTCACAGCAACCTCTAACTCCTGGGCTTATGCGATTCTCTTGTCTCAGCCTCCCGAGCAGCTGGGACTACAGGCGCCCACCACAATGCTGGCTACTTTTTGTTGCAGTTTGGCCGGGGCTGGGTTTGAACCCGCCACCCTCGGCATATGGGGCCAGCGCCCTACTCACTGAGCCACAGGCACCGCCCTTAATCATTAATTTTTAATTTAACTTGTTAATATGTTGTTTAGGATATTGCATCCTCATTTATAAGTGACATGTATTTGTAATTTCCCCTTTATAATAATGTATTTTCTCCAATTTTAATATCAGGTATACCCAGATCAAGTAGTATGATTTTCAAGTACTTCTTTTTTTTCCAATTGTCTATAAGATTTGGCATGATCTGTTTTTCGAAATTATCTTTTACTTTTATTCATAAATATTAGTTGTCTATTTTTTGATACTTAAAGAAAATAATAATAAGTTAACTGATGACTCCATACTGAATCTCAGAGTCAAAGCATTCTATAATAGACATACTCTTATTTGACAATGTGAATGTTACTTTCTTTGCATTATTATTGTTATTTTTATTGCTTAATATTTCGATGTAGCAATTGTCTGATTCCTTTTCTGAATGTATTTATGTTCGTTCTTTAGGAGGTTTTTGTTTCTAGTCCTTATCTTAAACATTGTCATTGTTATTAAATTTTAAGCCTTTTTAATTTTGTGAAGGCAAAAAAATGGAAACCTAATAAACACATGTATATGTAAAAATTAAAAATGAAAAGAAAAAAAAAGAATAGAACCAACAAGGGGCAGTGCCTGTGGCTCAGTGGGTAGGGCGCTGGCCCCATATACCCAGGGTGGCGGGTTCAAACCTGGACCTGGCCAAACTGCAACAACAAAAAAAATAGCCAGATGTTGTGGTAGGTGCCTGTGGTCCCAGCTACTCAGGAGGCTGAGGCAAGAGAATCGCCTAACCCCAGGAGTTGGAGGTTGCTGTGAGCTGTGTGATGCCACAGCACTCTACCAAGGGTGATAGAGTGAGACTCTGTCTCTACAATTAAAAAAAAAAAAGAATAGAACCAACAAAACAAATTAGCAAAAGTAAAACACAATAAAACAAACAAACAAAAGCTCAAATAGCCAAAACTGCCTTAGCAATATGGATAGCAGAAGGGACCAACTTTAATAGGAATATATAATGTTGCAATATGTCACCAGGACATCAGGTGGCGCTGTGGGTTTTTTAGGAGATGGAGGGCAGAGCCAGTAACCTCTATGGTCCTTAATTCCTAACTTAGTTGACTTTTGTGATCACCTGATTTCCTCAGGAATCGGACCCTGCTGGGTTGAGGTCTTAAAGTTCTCCTGAGTCATTCAGGGGCCAGTCTCACAGTGTCCCCTGACTCCAGTTCCTGTGAGGTGCAGGGGTCCCTAAGCCTCTCCTGTGGAGAATTAAGACGGCTGTGCTTTAGGCCCCTGCTAAGACCTTCTCACAACCTTCCCACAATGGCAGTCCCCTTGCCACCATTACTTTCCTACTATGGCTGTCTCACCAGCCACCAAACTGATGGCCAGTCCACTCCAACTGGTATTCAAATCTGGTGTGGTATACTGTTAGAGTCCTCCCACTCTTCCAAGCTTTCCACTCAACTCACAGCTTACCCACCAAACCAAAAACTCTAGAAAGGGTTCCTCTGGTCCTAGATCTCTGTGGAGGAGGCCATCGGATCCTGGTGGGTCACAATGAATTGCCCAATACCTCAGATTTCCACCACTCTGGATCACACACTACATCCAGCTCACCACCTCCTCGCTGTGCTCCCTGGAGCTATTACTCCAGGCCTGGTCCCTGTGCTAGGTGTTGCTGGGTTTGCTCTTTTTCCCAGTCCTACGTGAAGCACTCAGCTGAATGATCTTTCTGGTCTGCCATTTTGTTCCCAGTAAGTATATTGCTTTTCTTTCTTTCTTTTTTTAAAGAACCTTTATTTTATTTATTTATTTATTTTATTTTTTTGCAGTTTTTGGCCGGGGCTGTGTTTGAACCTGCCACCTCCAGTATATGGGGCCAGTGCCCTACTCCTTTGAGCTACAGGTGCCGCCCTATATTGCTTTTCTGAACTCTTTTTTTTTTTTGACAGAGTGTCACTATGTCATCCTCAGTAGAGTGCCATGGTGTCGCATCTCACAGCAACCACAAACTCTTGGGCTTAAGCAATTCTCTTGCCTCAGCCTCCCAAGTAGCTGGGACTACAGGCGCCCACCACAATGCTTGGCTATTTTTTTGTTGCAGTTGTTATTGTTTATCAGGCCCAGGCTGGGTTCGAACCTGCCAGCCTTAGTGTATGTGGCTGGTGCCCTAACCACTGTGCTATGGGTGCCAAGCCTCTTAACTCTTTTTTTTTTTTTTTCGTAGAGACAGAGTTTCACTTTATGGCCCTAGGTAGAGTACCATGGCATTACATAGCTCACAGCAACCTCTAACTCCTGGGCTTAAGTGATTCTCTTGCTTCAGCCTCCCAAGTAGCTGGGACTACAGGTGCCCATTACAATACCCGGCTATTTTTTTGTTGTTGTTGCAGTTCGGCCCGGGCCAGGTTTGAACCTGCCACCCTCGGTATATGGGACTGGCACCTTACCAACTGAGCCACAGGTGCCGCCCTCTTTTTTTTTTTTTTTGATCAATATAATTTAAGCGTGTCATGGAAATTTAACACAGGTTCAAGTGTGCCGTGAGATACAAAAGGTTGACAAACACTGGTTTGTAGGTATCTGTCTTGTGTTCTTAGAACTGTGAACTATAATAAAAATAAAATCTGCTGGGTACAGGGGCTCACGCCTATAATCCTAGCCTCTTTGTTTTTCAATATTATTTCTTTCTTTCAGTGAACCTGCCACGTTTCAGAAATACCACCAAGTGAGTCTACTTGCAAGATTTAACCAAGATCTGGATAAAGTGGCAGCAATATCCTTGGTGTTCTCTACAGGATCTGTAATAGGCCCTAAGTACAAACTCAGGATTCTGCGAATGAAGTTAAGGTCCCTTGCCTATCCAGAAAGGTAAGCCACGCCCTTGTTTTCCATGTTGTTGGATCCTGTTCAATCTCCTTGATCTGATGTTTTAAAAAGCCTCCCTCATTCACAATGACGAGAAGTAAAGGAGTTTCCAGAAATTGTTTTTATTAACAGCAAGTAGCCCAGTAATCCAAGAAAATCATAATCTTATGTGGTCAAAGATAAATGGCCCAGTATGCCAAAGAAATAATGTTGTTCTGTGCTTAAAGTTATATAATTCCTCCCTAACCACCTACACTGCTTGCAAATTGATAATTTCTTGTAGAAAAGAAAACATTATATAATTTGGCAAACTGATTAAACAGAGCCTACTATAAAAAAGGTACAAGAAAACTGGAATATTTTACTCCATTCAGAGTCTTGAAAGTATCATATTGATGTTAATTTCTCAAATTTGATAATTGTACTGAAAAGGTCCTTGTTCTTCAGGAAGGCACACTGAAATACTGAAAAATAAACAATCTATTCTCAATTGGTTCAGAAAAAATAAACAACAGTGTGTATGTAGAGAGAGATAGAAAGAGAAAGGGAGATGGATGGAGAAAAAGAAAATATAAAATATACTTTATATTTTTAAATATAAGTATAGAAATGTATTGTGTATCTTTTTTTTTTTTTTGGCTTTTTTTTATTATTGAATCATAGCCGTGTACATTAATGTGATCATGGGGCACCATACACTGGTTTTATAGACCATTTGACATATTTTCATCACACTGGTTAACATAGCCTTTCTGGCATTTTCTTAGTTATTGTGTTAAGACATTTATATTCTATATTTACTAAGTTTCACATTTACCCTTGTAAGATGCACTGCAGGTGTAATCCCACCAATCACCCTCCCTCCACCCATCCTCACCTCTCCCTCCTCTCCCTCTCCCCCTTCCCCATATTCTTAGGTTATAACTGGGTTATATCTTTTATATGAAAGCCATAAATTAGTTTCATAGTAGGGCCGAGTATATTGGATACTTTTTCTTCCATTCTTGAGATACTTTACTACAAAGAATATGTTCCAACTCCATCCATGTAAATATGAAAGAGGTAAAGTCTCCATTCTTGTGTATCTTTTGTGACAACTGCCTAGCATCTATCTGTGGGCAGAGAAAGACAGACAAGAAATGATGTGAACAGTTGGTACTTTATGAATTCCTTTTTCTTGAAAGCTTAGGATACTCTAAAATATTTAACAATACAATAGTTTTTTCTAAGAAGATAGTCATTACATTCTAAAATGGTAGGACTTTTAAATACCTTTTTCCTGAATATCAAAGGAATACATGTTCATTTTATAAAATCTGGAACGTATAGAAAGTATTATATTTTCTGCTTTAAGAAGCAGAAAAATATTACCAGAATTGTAATTATCCAGCGGCAACCATTGTTGATATTTTTGGTTCTTTCTTCTTCTTCTTCTTTTTTTTTTTTTGTAGAGATAGAGTCTCACTTTATTGCCCTCGGTAGAGTGCCGTGGTGTCACAGCTAATAGCAACCTCCAGCTCTTGGGCTTAGGCGATTCTCTTGCCTCAGCCTCCCAAGTAGCTGGGACTACAGGCACCTGCCACAATGCCCGGCTATTTTTTTGTTGCAGTTCAGCTGGGGCTGGGTATGAACCCACCACCCTCGGTATATGGGGCTGGTGTCCTACTCACTGAGCCACAGGCGCTGCCCTGGTTCTTTCTTTCTATTATTGTTTTTAAACCTAGTTGAAATTATAGAGTAAATAAAATTTTTCATCCTACTTTCTCATTGATATTTTATTTATTACAAGCATGTCCCCATATTATTAGAAATAATTGCTAAATACAGTAGAACTCTGTAAATTGACCACCCAATGGACTGTAACAAACTGATCAGCCTATGGAGGTGTCTAAATAAGGAACTAGGCCTTGTGCACTGATATGTACGTGTGGTGCCTGTCTAGTTTATGAAAATTAGGTCAACGTGAGGTGGTCGAGTAGGAAGGTGGTAGAACTGTGGAAGTTCTACTGTAATTTCATATCCTAAGGATATAATACAATTTACTAGAATGTGGTATTTTTGCAATTTTATTGACAAGTATATTTTGTCTCCATTTTCCAGGCCCCAATTGTGTCGGTATGATCTTGTCCTGATGGAAAATGTTGAAACAGTCTTTCAACCTCTTCTTTGCTCAAAGCTGCAGATGTAACTGTTGCCAAGACAGGTGGGCACCAGTAATATCAAGAAAGTGACAACTACAGGCTCTTTTAAAGCTTCACCTCAACTTATCCTCAAGGCACAAAAAGAACTGAAAACCAAGTGTTTTTTCACTAGTGTCCTACGGATGTCACATTGCACAATGTCAGACAGCCTAGTGATTATAAAATGAGCCTAGGAAGGGAACCCCTAACTAGGGCAAGTCAGAAATAGCCAGGCTTGCGGCAGCCGGCGCTGTCTCCGCTGTGTCCTGGGGCCTCATTTGTTCTGACCTGTCAATTTTGCTGCCTCTTTAGCCATCACACAGGCCTTTCTGCCCATCACAGCTGCAGGTCAAGCATCTTGGAGGGGCAGGCTGGAGGCCTCTCTTTGGACTTGACTTCACATCTCTGTGCTAAATGCCTCCCATTCCCTATGTGTATGGGGGAGTGAAACTGACCTACCTACCTCAGGGGGCTGTCCTGCAGGTCTGGGAAGGGAGTCTGTGAAGGGTTTTTTGAAATCCCATGGGTGCCACATCTGTGAGATGTTTGGTAAATGTGAATATGCTTTTATTTATTTTGATAGGGCTACTCTAATATGCAATAAAAGGGCCTCTCTTATTAATACCAGTTTCTCTCTTGGGCTTTTTACTCGGATGAGAAGAAAGCCACACTCTGGCTTCCTGCCTTCTCTAAAGAAGTACTGGGACACGGAGGAAGTGGGGGAGGTGAGGATGGCCTAGGTCATTAAGTGGATGAGAGAAGAAGGGCAGAGGCAGAAGTGGGGTGGCCTCAGCACAGTGACAGAAGAAGGGAAAGCAGAGCTTGTTTTTTACCTACGGTGGAGAAGACTCATTTGCCAGGCAATCCTCTTAAGCAATCCTGAAGAAATGTTTATTTTCCTTGTTACTGATTATTGAAGGACATTTAGAAAAATTCAGAGATGCAAAATGCAACAAATGCTGTCCATAACTCCGCCTATTAGATGTAATCAGTGTTAATCATTGGGAACAATGCTATAATGTGTTTTGCTAACATGTGAATTCAAAGCAAAATCCAGTTTGTTCTTGGAACATCTGAAGCTTCCAGTGTGAAGAATCTTTAGGCTTCACTGGAGGTACATGTGATCTGTGAATTTGGAATGACAGTAGCAACCAAGTCTACAGGTCCCAGAGGGCTAAGGCCAGAGAGGCCAGCACAAAGCAAAGACAATCCCTGGGGCCAGATGCCCAGTGTGAGGTGGGCAGGGTTTGTCCCACAGCTGTCGCCATTGCGGGAGGGTCTGTGGGATTCCTGAGTGTTGTAGGTGATTGCCTCATTGTAAGGAATGGCCTATTGCCTAAATTATAGTAATCTGTAACTAGATTCCTGTGGCACAGATTCTTACAGATATACACATGTATCTAGTGCACAGTCTGATTTTACTGAAGTGAGGGATGACTGAACTCTGAGTGGAGTGAGGCTCTGTGATGTTCTTGCCCATTTGGACATCTTACCATCCTTCCTTCCCACATTTCCTCAGCAATTGTGGTAGACTGATAGGCTGTGATTTCTTTTTTTTTTTTTTTTGTAGAGACAGAGTCTCACTTTATGGCCCTCGGTAGAGTGCCGTGGCCTCACACAGCTCACAGCAACCTCCAACTCCTGGGCTTAAGCGATTCTCTTGCCTCAGCCTCCCGAGTAGCTGGGACTACAGGCGCCCGCCACAACGCCCGGCTAAGGCTGTGATTTCTTTTCACAGAGATTTATTGGGGAGATATAATAATAGAACATGGTAAGTGCCATGGAGGAAGTAGACATGACGAAGCTTACTCCACTCCAGTGAAACAAGTATCAGTATTCCTCTGTGGGTGAGTGGATGAACAGGTGTTCAGATGATGTCACTTGTGAAAAGTCTGAAGCTGTGAGTGCAGAACAGGACATAAGCCCTGTCCACCATCACCCAAGCCCATACTCTGTGCTCTGGCCTGCACCACCACTCAACAAGCAGGAGAAAATCCAGAGCTCAGGTGGAACATTAGATTTGGGGGTCATCTGTCTAGAGGAGAGAGTTGAAATGACGGAAGGGGAGGAGGCCTCCTGGAAACCCCAGGAGAAGGAAAGTAGCAGCAGGTGACATTCATTAACTACTTAGCACCCTCCAGACCCCATAATAAGCATTTTACATGCCTGAGTTTATCCTGTGTAACAACCCTCATGAAGTAAGAACTCTCAACAGCTCCACTTTACAACACAGGACACTGAAGCTTAGGCAGAGTTAAGTGATAGAGTGACAGAGGTCACATCCTTAAGAGCAGGAGCCTTGCTGGTGTGTGCCCTACTCTGTTCCTTGCCCCACACTCTTCTGGCTTAGGCTCGGCAGGCTCAGTTCTTCAGACCCTTTCTCTCCTTTTCTATCTCTTTGGTTTCTCCAAGTCAACATGTTTCAAATGAAACTAATTATTGTCTTCAATAGACCTGACTCCTTAATTTAACACACGTTTATTAGGTGCTAATAATAAGACAAGCATAGGTTGAGGGTTGAGACAGACAAACGACAGATGAGACATTGCCTCATTTAAGGAAATGTCCACTGTCCGTGTCATGATGGATAATGACACTGGAACATACATTTGCAATAGGAGTACGGATACTTCTCAGAGTACCCTAAGCATACAGAAGGAATAACTTTTCTGTCTGTGGGAACTGGAGAAGGCTTGTCAGAGGAGGTGACAGTTGTCCTGAGTATTGACAAAAGAGTAGAAATTTGCCAGGCCCAGAGACAGCCAGATGGCAGGACAGGGTCTCACTCTGTCACCCAGGCTGGAGTGCAGTGGCATGATCATAGCTCACTGTAACCTTAAATTCCTGGGCTCCAGGGATCCTTCACTTCAGCCTCCCTAGCAGCTAGGACTTTAATTTCTTTGTAGAGATGGGGTCTTGCTATGTTGCCCAGGCTGGTCTACAACTCGTGGCTTCAGTGATCATCCCACCTCTACCTCCCAACGGTGAGGGATTGATTAAAGGTGTGTGCCACTGTGCTTGGCCTCTCTCCTTTTTCTTTAGTGGCAATTTCAAACATATACAGAAACTGAGGTAATAGCATTACAACCATCCATGTGTCCAGCAGCCAACTTGAACCAATTATCAACTCACAGTCAATCTTATTCTATCTATATTCCTACTCTCTGAACGTCTATCCCATTATTTTGACACAAATCCTAGACATTGAAAAATTTTATTTGTAAATACTTTCATATCTTGAAAAGATAAAGTATATCCTATTTTTTATCCTTGAAAATGAGTCATAGTATACTGTCAGACTGCAACTTGTTTGTTCAATTTTTATCCTAGCCATCTATCTGGTAACTGCACCATTTATCAGTATATATAGAATTGCCTTCTTCTTTGGGGAGGCTACCTAGTATTCCATTTGTGACTATATCATAATTAACCCAGTCAATCCCCACCTGATGGGCATTTTGGTTGTTCCCAATCTCTTAAGTTAAAAAGAAGGCTGAGACCAGGGGTAGTGGCTCACGCATGTAATCCTAGCACTCTGGGAGGCTCAGGTGGGTGGATTGCTTGAGCTCAGGCATTTGAGATCAGCCTGAGCAAGAGTGAGATCTCGCCTCTACTAAAAATAAAAACTAGCAGGGCGTCATGGTGAGCAATGTAGTATCAGCTACTCAGGAAGCTGAGGGAAGAGGATTGCTTGAGCCCAAGAGTGACATTGTTGTGAGCTATGATGCCATGGCCTTCTACCCAGAACAACAGAGTGAAAAACAAAAACAGAGAAACAAACAAACAAAAAAACAAAAAAAAAAGGAAAGGAAAGCTTAAAGAATACCCTTAAACATGTATCTTTGTCTGTAAGTATATTTGTAGGTTAAATTATTGGATGTGGAATTGCTGGGCTCTTTTACATATGAATTCTGACAGGTGCTCACTATCAGGCTCAGTAGATTCTTTAAATGATACAATAAGAATGCTCACTTTCGGGCGGCGCCTGTGGCTCAGTTGGTAAGGCGCCTGCCCCATATACCGAGGGTGACGGGTTCAAACCAGGCCCCGGCCAAACAGCAACCAAAAAATAGCCGGGCGTTGTGGCGGGCGCCTGTAGTCCCAGCTACTCGGGAGGCTGAGGCAAAAGAATCGCTTAAGCCCAGGAGTTGGAGGTTGCTGTGAGCTGTGTGAGGCCACGGCACTCTACCGAGGGCCATAAAGTGAGACCCTGTCTCTACAAAAAAAAAAAAAAAAAGAATGCTCACTTTCTGTTGTCTAGGTGATTAACACTTTGACGGCATCTCTAGCCCTTACTCTATAATCAGTCATGTGTCCTATCAAGTCAACTCCCTCCAGCATGTCCATCTTCCTCCCTCCATTCCTAGTGCTGTGGTCCTAGCTAAGGGCTGTATCCTTTCTAATCAGGGCATTTCCAGCTATCAACGGAACATGAATTCTAATCACCTGCCAAAGCTAACACCCTAAAACGGGAACTGAATCATTTTCTTTTCTTTTTTTTTTTTTGTTGCAGTTTGGCCGGGGCTGGGTTTGAACCCGCTACCCTCAGCATATGGGGCTGGCACCCTACTTACTGAGCCACAGGCGCTGCCCTGAATCATTTTCTTTTTCTTTTTTTTTTTTTTTGTGGCTTTTGGCCAGGGCTAGGTTTGAACCCGCCACCTCCGGCATATGGGACCGGCGCCCTATCCTTGAGCCACAGGCACCACCCTGAATCATTTTCTTAAACACTTCTGTTGATGTTTCATCATCTACAATATTAAAAATCCAACTTCTCAGCCTGCTTTCAATGTTCTGCTTGGCCCCAGGTTATTCTTTTTTCATATATTTTAGCCTTCACTGAAACGAGCCTCAAGTGCTTTACTTGGGCCCTAGCTCACTCATTCTCTCCCTTTTCAGCTTTTGGAAGTCTTGCTCATTCTTTTTTCTTTCTTTCTTTCTTTTTTTTTTTTTTTTTTGTTGCAATTTGGCCAGGGCTGGGTTTGAACCCACCACCCTTGGTATATGGGGCTGGCGCCCTACTCACTGAGCTCATTCTTTTTTTTTGTTTGGGATTCATTGAGGGTACAAAGAATTGCATTTGTTAGGTAAAGTCCCTCTTACAATTGTGTCCTGTCTCCAAGTGGTGTACCATACAGCGTGACCCCTGTCACTTTCCCTCCTCCCCCTCCCCATCTCTCATTCCCCTACTCCCCTTTGTATTAGCTCACCTACTGCCTTCATATTATAATTGACTGCATAGGATTTTTTATATATTTTTTGCAATTTATTTTTATTTTTGGCTGGGGCTGGGTTTGAACCCTCCACCTCCAGCATATGGGGCTAGTGCCCTACTACTTTGAGCCACAGGCACCGCCCAACTACATAGGATTCTTGCTGCTCCATTCTTGTGATGCTTTACTAAGAAGAATGTGTTCCACTTCAATCCAGGATAATACAAAAGATGCAAAGTCTCCATCTTTTTTAATGGCTGAATAGTATTCCATGGTGTACATATACCACAGCTTGGGTTGATCCATTCCTGGGTTGGTGGGCATTTAGGTTGTTTCCACATTTTGGCGATTGTAAATTGAGCTGCAATAAACAGTCTAGTGCAAATGTCCTTATGAAAAAAGAATTCTTCTTTCCTCTGGGGAGATGCCCAGTAATGGGATTGCAGGATCAAATGGGAGGTCTAGTTTGAATTCTTTGAGGTTTCTCCATACTTCCTTCCAAAACGGTTGTACTAGTTTGCAGTCCCACCAGCAGTGTAAGTGTTCCCTTCTCTCCACATCCATGCCAGCATCTGCAGTTTTGGGACTTTGTGATGTGGGCCATTCTCACTGGGTTGGTGATATCTCAGGGTGGTTTAGATTTGCATTTCTGTGATGATTAGGGACGATGAGCATTTTTTCATCTGTTAGCCATTTGTCTGTCTTCTTTAGAGAAGTTTCTATTTATGTCTCTTGCCCAGTGATATATGGGATTGTTAGGTCTTTTTTTGTTGATTAATTTGAGTTCTCTGTAGATCCTAGTTATCAAGCTTTTGCCCAATTGATAATATACAAATATGTTTTCCCATTCTGAAGGTTGTCTGTTTGCTTTGGTTGTTGTCTCCTTAGTTATACAGAAGCTATTCAGTTTAATTAAGTCCAATTTGTTTGTTTTTTGTTGTTGTTGCAGTTGCCACAGAAGTCTTTGTAAAATCTTTCCCCAGGCTGATATCTTCAAGTGTTTTGCCCACACTTTCTTTGAAGATTTCTTGTCTTTCTTTCTTTCTTTTTTTTTGAGACAGAGTCTCACTTTGTCACCCTCAGTAGAGTGCTGTGTTGTCACAGCTCACAGCAACCTCAAACTTTTGGGCTCAAGCATTCTCTTGCCTCAGCCTCCCGAGCAGCTGGGACTATAGGCACCTGCCACACGTCTGGCTATTTTTAGAGAAGAGGTCTTGCTCTGGCTCTGGCTCAGGTTAATCTTGAAGCTGTGAGCTTGGGCAATCCACTAGCCTCAGCTTCCCAGAGTGCTAGGATTACAGGCATAAGCCACCATGCCTGGCCCCTCTTCGAGGATTTTTATTGTTTCATGCCTTAGATTTAAATCTTTTATCCATCTTGAATCAATTTTTGTAAGTGGTGAGAGGTCCAGGTCCAGTTTCAATCTTTTACATGTGGTTATCCAGTTAAATAATACCATTTGTTAAATAGGGATTCTTTTCCCTAGTGTATGTTCTTGTTCGGTTTATGGAAGATCAGGTGGCTGTAGGATGTTAGTGTCATCTCCCCACACTTTCTTTGAAGATTTCTTTTTCACTAGGTCCTTGTAGTAAAGCCTAAAGTCTGGTAGGATGATTCCTCTGGCTTTGTTTTTATTACTAAGGATTGCCTTGGCTATACAGCAGTGGTTCTTAACCTTCCTACTGCCACGGCCCTTTAATACAGTTCCTGTGGGTCGAGACCCACAGGTTGACAACTACTGCTATACAGGGTTTTTTCTGGTTCCATAAAAAATGAAGAATTATGTTTTCCAAATCTTGAAAGTATGATGTTGGTATTTTAATGAGGATTGCAATGAATGTATAGATTGCTTTGGGAAGTATAGACATTTTAACAATTTTTTTTTTTTTTTTGTAGAGACAGAGTCTCACCTTATCGCCCTTGGTAGAGTGCTATGGCATAACACAGCTCACAGCAACCTCCAACTCCTAGGCCCAGGGGATGCTCCTGCCTCAGCCTCCCAAGTAGCTGGGACTACAGGTGCCCACCACAACGCCCGGCTATTTTTTTGTTGCAGTTTGGCCGGGGCCGGGTTTGAACCCGCCACCCTCGGCATATGGGGCCAGCGCCCTACCCGCTGAGCCACAGGCGCCGCCCAGACATTTTAACAATGTTGATTCTCCCAAGCCATGAGCATGCTATGTGCTTCCATTTGTTAATATCTTCTGCTATTTATTTTCTTAGTTTCATAACTTTCTTTGTAAAGGTCCTTCCCCTCTTTTGTTAGGTATATTCCTAGATATTTCACTTTTTTGGAAGCTACTGTGAAGGGAATTGTGTCCTTGATTAGCTTCTCAACTTGGCTGATTTGTGGACATTGATTTTATACCCTGAGACATTGCTGTATTTTTCTATCACTTCCAGGAGTCTTATGGTTGAGTCTTTGGGGTTCTCTAAGTGTAAGATCACATTGTTAGGCTCGGCACCTGTGGCTTAAGTGGCTAAGGCATCAGCCACATACACATGAGCTGGTGGGTTCGAATCCAGCCCCAACCCGCCAAACAACAATAAGGGTTGCAACCAAAAAATAGTCCGGCATTGTGGTGGGCGCCGGTAGTCCCAGATACTTGGGAGGCAGAGGCAGGAGAATCACTTGAGCACAGGAGTTGGAGGTTGCTGTGAGCTGTTATGCCACATCACTCTACCCAGGGCAATAGCTTGAGGCTATGTCTCAAAAAAAAAAAAGTCATATTGTCAGCAAAGAGTGCGAGTTTGACCTTCTCTGCGCCCATTTGGATGCCTTTTTTTTTTCTTTTTTTTTTTTTTTTGTAGAGACAGAGTCTCACTTTACCGCCTTCAGTAGAGTGCCATGATGTCACAGGACTCACAGCAACCTCTAGCTCTTGGGCTTCCACGATTCTCCTGCCTCAGCCTCCCAAGCAGCTGGGACTACAGGCGCCCACCACAACGCCCGGCTATTTTTTGGTTGCAGTTCAGCCTGGGCTGGGTTTGAACCCACCACCCTCGGTATATGGGGCCGGCACCTTACTCACTGAGCCACAGGCGCCACCCTGGATGCCCTTTTATTTTCTTCTCTTGCCTGATTGTATTGGCTAGAACGTCAGCACTATGTTGAATAGTAATGGCGATAGAGGACAACCTTGTCTGGTTCCAGTTCTAAGTGGAAAAGCTTTCAGTTTAATATTGAAACTGCATATACTCCATTCAGTATAATATTAGCTGTGGGTTTGTGGTCCTGCTCTTTCTTGAAGGTAAACTTAAACCCCACATCTAAGAATCTACATAGGGTAAGGACCACTAGTTTTGGACCCGGGTTAAATTTTTAACCTGGTTCAACTTGGGAGCTTGGGACCCGATGACATTTAATCTTTCTGAAACGGGGATTTTTTCATCTGTTAAATAAAGACAAAAATAGCTACCTGGCAAAAGACAAAATACCTGTTTGCAAGGTTTAGGAATAATGGGAATATAGTAGGTGCTGAATAAAAACCAATTCTGTACATTTCTGCAGTGGTCTGCTATCACTATCCCACTATCGCCGTCCCACCACACTTGACTTGCAGCTTATGGTTCTACACTGCTGGCTACCCTTGTTTTGTGTGACAATAGGTTGTGGACAAACCTTTTTTTTTTTAATTAGACAGAGTCTCACTTTGTTGCCCTGAATAGAATGTCGGGGGAGTCATAGTTCACAGCAACTTCAAACTCTTGGGCTCATGCGAATTTTCTTGTCTCAGCCTCCTGAGTAGCTGAGACTACAAGCACCCACCACAACACTCGGCTATTTTTTTAGAGACGGGGTCTTGTTCTTGCTCAGGCTGGTCTCCAATCTGTGAGCTCAGGCAATCCACCCTCTTGGGCCTCCCAGAGTGCTAAGATTACAGGCGTCGGCCACCCCGCTGGGCCGTTCCAGCCCTGGCACAGAGCCAGCACTGTGGGCGCCCAATGCTTGCAGAGTAAGAGAAAGAGACAGGCTTGACCGCAGAAAAACATGCACTGACAGGCAGAGAGGTGACGGACGCTCGCAGGGACACACTGGAAGTCTGGCTCTCCCGGGAGTCCTCGCCGCGGAGCATGGTGGGCGGGGGTCCGGGTCAGGAGGCGGGGCCTGGGTGGGGTGGGGCTTGGCGCAGACCCCGCCCCGGTCCGTCAGCCAACGCGCTCCGCTTGCTCAGTCGGCGCGACCAGGTCCCAGTGCTGCCGGTGAGCTCAGCGGTGGCCCCGCGGGCCGGTTTGCGGTGCCGAAATGCGCCCGCTGTTTGGCCTCCTTCTGGTTTTCACCGGCTGTACCTTCGCTCTGTACTTGCTGTCGACGCGACTGCCCCGCGGGCGGAGGCTGGGCTCCACCGAGGAGACGGGAGACAGGTGCGTTGCGGGGATTGGAGTTCGGGGTTCGGGTCCGGCCCGACCCTGATGAGGACCTGCGAGTTGCCGGCTGAGCGGGCAGTGCTGTCCCGGCGCCCCTTTGGTGACATACCAGGGGTGACATACGAAGGGAAAGGCAGCGCCTCACTCCTGCTGAGGCTTCCCGCGCCTCTGCTTGAGTGGTGGCATCGCCTTCCCAGTCTCAGCCCTCGGCCCATTTTCTGCCGACCTTCGGCCCGTGTGGACCCCCAGCCCCTTCACATCCTCTTTCAACCTCCCTCTCCTCCTCCCCACCTCATTCCACTTTCATCAGGTCTGCCCGTGGGATTTTAAGACAAAAGGTTTTCAGGAGAAATGTTGCACGGATAACTTAAAATTATTCATGAATTATGGAGTCAGCCCCTCTTCCTTCTAATGAACGACTGGGTCAGGCAGGAGGCAGAGCAATACCTTCCTCGCCGGTTTTTGTGAGTGTTGCATACTGTTTATAAAGTGTGTGGAAGTGTGCCTAGCACAGCATTGCATTGTCAAGGGATTTACTGATACTTGACCTTTAGGATAACTGTTTTCAGTTACTATTTTCTTTTGCTGTAGCTGAGAAGGCTTGGCTGTTCATGTGAGACATGCAGATACTAAGATAAATATTCTGTGAACTAAGAGGATGTGCTCATAATTGATTAGTGATGGATTCAAGGACTGTTCAGATGACGGAGGCAAGGTAGCCTTTACACTATAACCTTTGGACAGGATTCAGAGTGCACTGAGGACCAGATTAAGAGCAGGGTTGGTTTCAGGCCCAACATATCAAGAAAGTTATGTTTATAGATTAGCTTAGATATACTCTTCTGGAGAATCTTTAATTGGCATGTCAGTGAATGATAAAACAGTTGTTTTACCTAGTGCCTTAAGATCATTGTGAAGTCAAATTGTTTTTGGCTTGTGGGAGTGGGGGTGTCCTTGAAGGGAAGGTCACTTAGGACATTTAGTACTTGCTTGGAAATGACTATTCGCCTCTATAGAATAGGTCACAAATTCTGAGAACTAAAGGGGAGCTTTATGATTATAAAACCCCTCATTTTTGAGATAAGGAAACTGAGGCCCAGCAATTAGCCTAAGGTCACACAACTGGAAAGTAGCAGAATTGGGGTGCTATCCTGGGTGTCTTGCTAACTTTGGTCTCTTGTTTCCAAACCAAGTCCCTTCTGTCTGCCTCTACCATGTTGTATCAGATCACATAATGTGAACCCTATCATCTTGGGTTCACATTATGTGTGTTCCCAGTAGACCAGATGGTGGGCATGTTTCTTTCTTTGAAAAGAAGACACTGAGTTCGCAGGCACTGGGCTGATCTGAACTCAGGTTTCCATTTGCTTTTCCAAATCCCCAGGTCACTGTGGTTCCCCTCAGACCTGGCAGAGCTGCGGGAGCTCTCTGAGGTCCTGCGGGAGTACCGGAAGGAGCACCAGGCCTACGTGTTCCTGCTCTTCTGTAGTGCCTACCTCTACAAACAGGGCTTTGCCATCCCTGGCTCCAGCTTCCTGGTTAGTGTCCTGACTTCCATCCAACCCTGTTTCCTGATTTGTAATATTTGGTTACTCCCTTATAACCTCCTAGGATTCTTGTGTGGGAGGATTAAATGCAACAGTGGGTGTAAGAGGATGGCATGCAGTAACCCTCAGCACTTTTTTTTTTTTAAACAATTTTTTTATTTATTTTTAATTTCAGCTTGCTTGTTCATTCTTCTTTGTTTGAAGTACTCTTTTTTTTTGTTCATTTTCTTCTTCCTCTGGCGATACTCTGTCCCACTTCTTTTGATGTTAGTAGAGACGGGGTCTTACTCTGGCTCACTGCTGGTCATACTGGTCTCGAACTTCTGAGCTCGGGCAATCCACCTGCCTCGGCCTCCCACAGCGATGGGACTACAGGCGTGAGCCACCACGCCCGGCCAACCCTTAGCACTTAAAAAATTTGTTTTTGTTTTTTAATTTATTTTATTTTGTTTTTTTATTAAATCATAGCTGTGTACATTAATGCGATTATAGGGCACCATACACTGGTTTTATAGACTATTTGACACATTTTCATCACACTGGTTAACATAGAGCACTTTTAAAATTTTGTTTTGCTTTGTTTTAGAAGCAGGATCTTGATCTGTCATCCAGGCTGGAGTGCAGTGGCCCACTCGTAGTTCCCTGCAGCTTTGAACTCTTGGGCTCAAGCAGTCTTCCTGCCTCAGCTTCCCTGCCTGCAGTCTTCCTGCCTCAGCTTCCTTGCCTGCAGTCTTCCTGCCTCAGCTTCCCTGCCTCAGTCTTCCTGCCTCAGCTTCTGTACTTAGAGCTACAGGCATGCAGCACCATGCCTGGATGATTTTTCTTATTTTTTGTAGAGATAGGGTCTTGCTATGTTGTCTAGGCTGGTCTTAAAATCCTGGTCTCAAGCAATTCTCCCACCTCAACTTCCCAAAGTGCTGGGGTTATAGGTATGAGCCACTGTTCCTGACCCCTTAGTACATTGAACAACTGAGTGAAGAAGCAAGAAACCTTGAAAGCTTCTTTTTGTCCTGCTTCCTTCTCCTGCCTCAGTGTCTTTTGCTACTCCAGGCTTAAGCTGGATTGGCTCAAGCAGTCATGGCCAAGAGAGGCAGGGGTGTGTGGGCTCAAAGCCAGAGGCCGACTCCTTGGGGCTTCCCTTGTACCTGTCTTCTTTTTTTTCTTTCTTCCCTTCTTTTTTTTTTTTCTTAAGACAGAGTTTTGTTATGTTGCCCTCAGTAGATTGCCGGGATGTCACAGCTCACAGCAACCTCAAACTCTTGGGCTTAAGTGCTCCTCTTGCCTGCACCTCCCAAGTAGCTGGGACTACAGGCGCCCGTCACAACACTCAGCTCTCTGTCTTCTTCTTTTTTTTTATTGATTTTTATTTATTCATTTATTTATTTTTTTAAATGAAATTCTATTGTTTATTTATTTTTTGTTGTTGTTGCAGTTTGGCCAGGGCTGGGTTCGAACCCGCCACCTTTGGTATATGGGGCCGGCGCCCTACTCACTGAGCCACAGGCGCTGCCCCTGGCTCTCTGTCTTCTTCATTGAGCTGATCCATCTTTGGGGCAGACAGCAAGCTGCTACTTAGTGGGGGCTTTACATCCAGACCTGGGGGGTGAGACCTGGCTCTGCTGTGTGTGATCTGGACCAAGATACTTTTATTTTTTTTTTTTTTGTAGTTTTTGACTGGGGCTGGGTTTGAACCCGCCACCTCTGGCATATGGGGGCGGTGGCCTACTCCAGGTGCCCTATTCCAGGCGTCCTCAAACTTTTTAAACAGGGGGCCAGTTCACTGTCCCTCAGACCGTTGGAGGGCCGGACTATAGTTTAAAAAAAAAAAACTATTGGGCGGCACCTGTGGCTCAGCGGGTAGGGCGCCGGTCCCATATGCCGGAGGTGGCGGGTTCACACCCAGCCCCGGCCAAAAAAATACAAAACAAAACAAACAAAAAAAAAAACTATGAACAAATTCCTATGCACACTGCACATATCTTACTTTGAAGTAAAAAACAAAATGGGAATAAATACAATTCACAGCGTTTCGTGTGGCCCACGGGCCACAGTTTGAGGGCGCCTGCTTATTCCTTTGAGCCACAGGCCCCGCCCCCCCCTTTTTTTTGAGACAGAGTCTCTCAGTTTCTCTTTGTCACCCTTGGTAGAGTATTGTGGCGTCATAGCTCACAGCAACCTCTAAATCTTGGGCTCAAGCAATTCTCTTGTCTCAGCCTCCCAAGTAGCTGGGACTACAGGTGCCCGCCACAACATCCAGCTATTTTAAGAGACAAGGTCTCACTATGGCTCAGGCTGGTCTCAAACTCTTGAGCTAAAGCAATCCACCCACCTTGGCCTCCCAGAGTGCTAGGATTACAGGCTTGGGCATGGGCCACTGCGCCCGGCTTAAGCAAAATACTTATTCTCTCACACACAGAATGGGATGAGATAGAATACGACACGGGCTGGGTGCGGTGGCTTATGCCCGTACCTGGCCCCTTTTTACCTTCTTGAAGTGCCAGTGATTGCAGGAGCCACCATAGCCCATTCAAAAGGGCTAGTAAAAGTGCTACATGCCTCCTTGCTGCATATTATTACAGTCACCAGATGGAAATAATTTGAAGGTGATCATAGTGATACTCAGCAGTAGGTATGTAGCACTCTTTCCTAGGGTCAGTTTGTGAACTTAATTGTCAGACCTCGTATGATGACAGTTCTGATGGCCATTCCAGAAAAAAGAGTTCCAAAATTGCTTTGAAGGCTAGACTAGGCATGCATACCTTCCCAAGGGGAGTATTCCATGGTTTTATTTTTGAAGACAGACTTTCACATTTTTTTTTTTTTTTTGGTAGAGACAGAGTCTCACTGTATTGCCCTGGGGTAGAGTGCTGTGGCGTCACACGGCTCACAGCAACCTCTGACTCTTGGGCTTACGCGATTCTCTTGCCTCAGCCTCCCGAGCAGCTGGGACTACAGGCGCCCGCCACAACGCCCGGCTATTTTTTTGTTGCAGTTTGGCCGGGGCTGGGTTTGAACCCGCCACCCTCGGCATATGGGGCCGGCGCCCTACTCACTGAGCCACAGGTGCCGCCCGACTTTCACCTTTTTATCCTGGGTAGAGTGCCATGGTATCCCCACAGCAACCTCAAACACTTGGGCTCAAGCAATTCTCTTGCCTCAGCCTCCTGAGTAGCTGGGACTACAGGCACACACCACAATGCCCAGCTATTTTTAGAGATGTGGTCACGCTCTTGCTCAGGCTGGTCTCAAATTCTTGAGCTCAGGCAGTCCACCTGCCTCACCTCCCAGAGTACAAGGATTACAGGTGTGAGCCACCTTGCCTAGCCTCAGGGGAGTATTTCAAAGGTGACCATAGTGATATTCAGCAGTGAGGTATGTAGCACTTTATGTGGGATGAGTTCTCAAACTTAAGTGTCCAACTTGTAGATACGGTATTCTATTTAAGTCTCTCTCTCTTGCTCCCTAAGGCTTTCATCCCTATCCATGTTTTAGAGGTGAAGAGTCTGAGGCCAAGGTTGTAGTTCTAGTCCTTTTCATCATTTTTTATTTTTCATTTCATTTTAAAATAGGAGTAGCTGCCAGTTGTCATGGCTAATCGATTGTTCTCTTTGCAGAATGTTTTAGCTGGTGCCTTGTTTGGGCCATGGCTGGGGCTTCTGCTGTGCTGTGTATTGACCTCAGTGGGTGCCACTTGCTGCTACCTGCTCTCCAGTATTTTTGGCAAACAGCTGGTGGTCTCCTACTTTCCTGATAAAGTGGCCTTGCTGCAGAGGAAGGTAAGGGGGGGGGCAGATATCCAAGTGTGGGGCCCTCAGAGAGTCATCTCATGGCTTTGAGAGGCGTACAGAGTAGGGATTTCCCACAGTGCTACCCTACCCTGTCTCAGGAAGTCCTAAGGCTTTTTTTTTTTTCTTTTTGAGATACAGAGTCCCACTTTGTCACCTCCCAAGTAGCTGGGACTATGGTCGCCCATCACCACACCCAGCTAATTTTTCTTTCTTTTTTTTTTTTTTGAGGCAGAGTCTCACTATGTCTCCCTTGGTAGAGTGCCATGGCATCACAGCTCACAGCAACCTCAAACTCTTGGGCTCAAGTGACTCTCTTGTCTTAGCCTCCCTTGTAGCTGGGACTACAGGTGCCCACCACAATGCCAGGCTATTTATTTTTTGCTTGTTTGTTTATTTGTTTAGCAGGCTTGGGCTGGTTTTGAACCCACCAGCCCTGGTACATGTGGCCAGCGCCCTAACTGCTGAGCTATGGATGCCAAACCCTAATTAATTTTTCTATTTTTAGTAGAGATAGGTCTCGCTCTTGCTCAGGCTGGTCTGGAACTCCTGAGCTCAAAGCAATCCACCTGCCTGGGTCTCCCAGAGTGCTAGGATTACAGGTGTGAGCCACTGTACCAGGCCTAAGGGTTCTTTTGATGTCTTCAGGAGTTATAGACCTGGGATTAAATCCTAGCTCCATTATTATTACTAGCTCTTTGACTCTGGGCAAGTTCCCACATCCTCAGATATCTCTTTTGTTGTTGTTGTTTGAAACAGAGACTCACTCTGTTGCTCATGCTAGATAGAGTGCCATGGCATCAGCCTAACTCACAACAATCGCAAACTCCTGGGCTTAAGCAATCCTCCTATCTCAGCCTCTTGAGTAGCTGGGACTACAGATGCCCATCACAAATCCTGACTAATTTTTCTGCTTTCAGTAGAGATGAGGTCTCTCTTGCTCAGGCTAGTCTTGAACTCGTGAGCTCAAGTGATCCTCCTGCCTCAGCCTCTGAGAGTGCTAGCATTAGAGGCATGAACCACTGCACCCGACCTGGTACCTCTCTGTTTTTTTTTTTTTTGCAGCTTTTGGCTGGGGCTGGGTTTGAACCCGCCACCTCTGGCATATAGGGCTGGTGCCTTACTTCTTTGAGCCATAGGTGCTGCCCCTCTTTTTTTTTTTTTTTTTTTTTTGTAGAGACAGAGTCTCACTGTACCACCCTCAGTAGAGTGTTGTGGTGTCACACGGCTCACAGCAACCTCTAACTGTTGGGCTTATGCGATTCTCTTGCCTCAGCCTCCCGAGCAGCTGGGACTACAGGCGCCCGCCACAATGCCCGGCTATTTTTTTGTTGCAGTTTGGCCGGGGCTGGGTTTGAACCTGCTACCCTCGGCATATGGGGCCGCCGCCCTACTCACTGAGCCACAAGCGCCGCCCTTTTTTTTTTTTTTTTTTTAAGAGACAGAGTCTCACTTTGTCACCCTTGGTAGAGTGCCATGGCATTACAGCTCACAGCAACCTCCAGCTCTTGGGCTTAGGCGATTCTCTTGCCTCAGCCTCCCGAGTAGCTGGGACTACAGGCACCCACCACAATGCCTGGCTATTTTTTATTGCAGTTTGGCCAGGGCTGGGTTCAAACCCGCCATCCTCAGTATATGGGGCCAGTGCCCTACTCACTGAGCCACAAGCGCTGCCTGGTACCTCTCTTTTTTTTTTTTTTTTTTGGCCGGGGCTGGGTTTGAACCCGCCACCTTCGGCATATGGGACTGGCGCTCTACCCCACAGGCGCCGCCCGGTACCTCTCTTTTTAAAAT
Organism: Nycticebus coucang; assembly: GCF_027406575.1. Lineage (NCBI taxonomy): Eukaryota > Metazoa > Chordata > Mammalia > Primates > Lorisidae > Nycticebus > Nycticebus coucang. The sequence goes on from NC_069795.1 coordinate 88,583,080, forward strand.
GAGGAAACAGTGTGTACTCTGAAGGGTTTTTGGAAGGATTGGGAACAGAATACGTAATGTGTCTAGAACTGCCTGACACCAGAAGGTTTTCAATACCTGGAGACTCTTTCTGCCTCTTAACAGCCTTTTTCTCTTTGGCTACAGGTGGAGGAAAACAGAAACAGCTTGTTTTTTTTCTTACTGTTTTTGAGATTTTTCCCCATGACGCCAAACTGGTTCTTGAACCTCTCAGCCCCGATTCTGAACATCCCCATTGTGCAGTTCTTCTTCTCAGTTCTTATCGGTAAGATGCTTTGGGGTAAGCGTGAGTCTTCATTCATGCCAGCGGACTGCCCTCAGTGACTAGCCAGAAGTGTGTGCCTGCCTCCGAGAACATAGTCTCACAAAGAGCATCTTTAAGTGTTATGACCTCAAGTAATTATTCTAGACTTCATTCTGCTCAGTCTTGAACATGAAAACCAATACAAATATTTTTGGAATAAATACAGATTGTTCATTCCACAACTGTATTTAGTAGTTTTTGTGTGCCAAGTACTGCACTAGGCACTGGGATTAGAAGAGATAATCTGTGTAAAGCACCTGACTGGGGCCATAGTAAGCACTCAGTAGATGCGAATAGGAAGAGCACAGTTGGTGTGAGGGTATGTAGCCATGCGTTTGGGTGGGGACAGAAGGAAGAGAGCAAGGGACTTCCTGGCTGGCCTTGGCTCCTGTCCTAAGCTCTGCCTTAGGAAGAGCTGGCATCATGAGGTTCCTTCTTGCCTTTGACAATTGCATGACCTTCAGCAAGCTACACATATCTACCCTGAATGAGCCATTTAGCCACAGGAGGGGCTGGGAATAGAGCAGTGTTTCTCAAAGTATGGGCCTTGGCTACCTTTTTCATGTGGTAAGGTCTGTGGCCTACTCCAGACTTAATGAATCAGAATCTTGGGAGTGGGATCTGGGAATATGTTTTTAAAACCAGCGCCTAGTCAGTGGTTCTCAAACTTTTTATTTATTTATTTTTTTGTGGAGACAGAGTCTTACTGTACCACCCTCGGGTAGAATGCCATGATGTCACACGGCTCACAGCAACCTCTTACTCTTGGGCATATGTGATTCTCTTGCCTCAGCCTCCCAAGCAGCTGGGACTACAGGCACCCGCCACAACACCCGGCTATTTTTTTGTTGCAGTTTGGCCGGGGCTGGGTTTGAACCTGCCACCCTCAGCATCTGGGGCTGGTACCCTACTCACTGAGCCACAAGCGCTGCCCGGTTCTCAAACTTTTTATACCTATTATTAATCACCTGGGAGAATTTTAATCTCTGTATTAAGGCCACAGCATACACCAATGAAATCATCATCTCTAGGGTGAGACTCAGGGATCAGCATCTTTTTTTTTTTTTTTTAAGAGAGAGAGTCTCACTTTATCACTCTTGGTAGAGTGCCGTGGCATCATAGCCACAGCTCACAGCAACCTCCAACTCCTGGGCTTAAACGATTCTCTTGACTCAGCCTCCTGAGTAGCTGGGAGTACAGGCGCTCGCCAGAACGCCTGGCTATTTTTTGCTGCAGTTTGGCTTGGGCTAGGTTCAAACTCACCACCCTCGGTATATGGGGCCAGTGCCCTACTCACTGATCCCTGTGCCACCCGGGATCAGCATCCTTTAAGGTTTTCCAGGTGATACAGGTATCCAGTATGAGTAGCAGATCCCTGGAAGGGGATTCTGCTGGATTCTGAATTTTGCAGTCTGCTGAATTAGATGCTTTGTAAAGTCTTTCCTTGCCTTTGACAATTGTATGACCTTTAGCAAGCTACTTAGCCTTAGTGGGCCACTTGGCCAGATGAGGGCTGGGACTAGAGCAGTGTTTCTCAAAGTGTGGGCCTTGGACCACCTTTAGCAGCATGGTAAAGCGCTACGCCAGGCATGGTGGCTCACGCCTGTAATCCTGGCACTCCGGGAGGCCATGGCAGGTAGATTGCCTGAGCTCAGGAGTTCGAGATCAGCCTGAGCAAGAGCGGGACCCCGTCTCTAAAAACAGCAATCAGCGATTGTTACTTTCTTTATGTGGGAAGTAAGCCGTCCTTTTTAAGCTTACGGCAAGTATTGTCCCCCTCTCTCTCTCTTCTTAGAGACCAAGTCTCACTCTGTTACTCAAGCTAGGGTGCCATGGCTTTAGCCCAGCTCATAGCAACCTCACACTCTTGGGCTCAAGTGATCCTCGTGCCTCAGCCTCCCAAATAGCTGGGACTATGGTGCCCACCACAATGTCTGGCTAGTTTTTCTATTTTTAGTAGAGATGTGGGTCTCATTCTTGCTCAGGTTGGTCTCAAATTCCCAACCTCAAGCAATTCTCAAGGTATCCTCCCACCTCAGCCTCCCAGAGTGCCAGATTCACAGGTGTGAGCCTCTGCACCGGCCTAGGATTGCCTTCTCGTAGCCTTCCCTAGAGCACGGAGGGAAAGGCCATTCAGGGCTCTAAGTCAAACAGAACAAATCTGTGGTTGAGCAGTTGCTATTAATAGGGAATACCTGAGAGAAATTGAGATCTTAAATCGAAGCAAGATCTCCCACAGCCAATTCTGGTCACATTAGCTTTCAAAGTGCCTCAGCGTCTCGGTTAGTGGGAGTTAATGGCTTGTAATTATCTAGGTGGCATGAGGCTTGGAAAGACTGTGGAGTCCAGGGTCTGACAAGCTGTGTGACCTTGAGTGGTCTGTGATCTTCATCTCCTGTTTACTTCCTCTACTAAGGAAGAGGAATGGATTATCTAGGGGTTCCAAACCAATCAGGATCTTGGGGTGGGGTTGGTGGTGGGGAAGCTTTTAAAATACAGGTTCCTGGGCTCTATGCCAAAACCAAGTAACCAGAATCCCTGGAGTAGGGCTGAGGATGATTGTTGTGCAACCTGCCTTTCTAGCCACCAGTGAGGTCCAGTGGATTTGATGACCTCTTAGAGGTGTTGCAGAGTATGAAAAGTCATTGTTTTGAAGAAACTTTTAAAATCTCTTGCATACTGTAAATCTCATAATTATGGTGCTTCTGTCTTTTACTTTGGCTATAGGATGCTCAGAACCAAACTAGTGGTGAACATTATTGCATTTTTGTATTCATTGTACCCCGTGACTTATTGCATCTTTCTGCACTCATTTTGTCTTTCCTATTTTAAAGTTTTTACCTTGTTGCAGTGTTTGTGTATTTGTATAAACCATCCTCAAGTTCTTCTGTTGAACAAGGCAGGTGTATGTTGGAAGTGAGGAAAGGAGTGAAGAGTGGAAACAGGAAAGAAGGGGAAGAGTTCATATGTTTAAGGGTCAGGAGTCAGGCCAAAAAACTGGAGTCACTGTTCTGAATTGCTGGTAACATTTCCGAGTTGTGATTTTCTTAGTTTTTCTACTCAGTAACAGACTCTCTTCCCTTCTCTCTTCCAGGTTTGATACCATACAATTTCATCTGTGTGCAGACAGGCTCCATCTTGTCCACCCTAACCTCCCTGGATGCTCTTTTCTCTTGGGAAACTGTCTTAAAGCTGTTGGCCATTGCTCTGGTGGCATTAGTTCCTGGAACGCTCATTAAAAAATTTAGTCAGAAACATTTACAAGTGAATGAAACGAGCAGCGCTAATCACATGAACAGCAGAAAAGACATGTGATCTGGATTTCCTGTTTGCCATGTTCCTGGACTCTTAATTGTGTCATGGATGTAGCCCTCTAAAGCTCCTCATTTTTTAATTACCCTCCACAGGTGATTTGGACACTTTGTTCATCTGTGTGCAGTGTGTTGTCAAATGGGATACTCTGTGCTCGTGAAGGTGAGTTAGATCAGGTTTTAAAACCAATCCTGGTTTAACCAGACACTGCAAACTGGATGGCCTCCTAGAAAGTCCTGTTTATATTTTATTATCTAACAAGGAGCTCAGGCCAGCCTATTATATTTGCCTTGGGAGATGGTGTTAATTGTCCTTGTTCAGACTGCCTCTGCTCACTGTAAAGTGATAGGCTGTTGTGATATGTCTCCTTTTGTTAAGTCCCTGTAGATGTATGTGATTAGTGATAATGACATTATGATGACATGTGACCCCATATCACTGACATCCCTCTTCGTTTACTGTTGGATTCTTGAAGAGTGATTCTTTTGTGCTTTTCTGTGATGACTACCTCTTCGTAAGGCAAGGGAAACAAGCCAATACACTGCCTAGGACTTCCATGTAGAGCTCAAACACTGTGACACTTTGTTCAGACACACTGATGTTACCACATTATGTCAAATCTCATGGTTGCAAGTCCTGACAGTTAAGCTGATTATAAACAGGCTATTAAATATGAATGGAGCAAATTCTGTTATGGGTATATTCTGGAAAAATTCTTATCCATCTGGATGAGGGCAGGGCTTTTACCTAACCTGAATCAAATGACCATCCATGTAGTTTTTTATTCACCTTTTCTTCATGAGAATCCCTTGTGTTCTGCTGAGAGAGTGGATTCAGTACCTAGGCTATCAGCCGTTATACTCTCTGAATGTTTTTCATTTGCCAAGAATAACTGAGGAATAATTGTATTTTATCTTTTAATTCAAGGAGAAAAACTTGGTTTCTGATTACTTTGTCATGATGTGTCTTTTTCTTGTTTGTTTTTTTGGAGACAGAGTCTCACTTTGTTGCCCTGGGTAGAGTGCCATGGCATCACAGCTCACATCAACCTCAACTCTTGGGCTTAAGCGATTTTCTTGTCTCAGCCTCCCAAGTAGCTGGGACTCCAGGTGCCTGCCACAACGTCTGGCTATTTTTAGAGATGAGGTCTCACTCTGGCTCAGGCTGGTCTCAAACCATAAGCGCAGGCAATCCACCTGCCTCAGCCTCCCAGAATGCTAGGATTACAGGCATGAGCCACCACACCCAGCTGTCGTGATGTCTTAATTGCCTATTTCTGTCATTTCTTTCTGCAGCTTAAGTATTGGATTGGCACAGAGCTGGGTTAATGCTTCTAAGGACAGAGAGACCTTAGCACCAAAACTAACTAGCTCTGCAGAGCTAGGTTAACTTACCATAATCTAACAGAACTGTTGTTCTTGGGCATCATTTGTTGGGTTTATGATTTGGCTTGCCCAAGAATCTCACTAAAACTTGGGCCTCTTGTTTTATTTAAATTCTTGGGAATATTCATGTTCCAGAGGAAGAACTTCAAGTAGGAATGTTTTGAGAAAAGAAAAAAAAAAATGGAGATTTATTTTTAAAAAAAGTAAATCGATTGCATTAATGTACACAGCTATGATTTAATAATAATAAAAAAAGAAAAAAGTAAATCATCTGGTAAAAGTATCCATGTTATTAGTTTTTTTTGGACATGCTATTATATTTTCATACCAGGGATTTCATTTTAACAAATGTGTTTCTTTAAAGAAAACAGTGGGGGCAAGTAGGAGGCTGACTTTGAACAGTGGCTCTTCATGTTCTGCAGTAGGACAGAAGAAACAAGGATGTTTTCCACACATTGCAAAGATGTGTCCTTTGCCCCTTTTCAGGATCCTTATATTTGTCTTCCTCCAAACCTACAGTTTTGCAACAAGGTGCCTTATCAGTTGTGAGTTTATAGGCAAAGCGATTTCCCAAATAAATGAATATAAATACTCTGTGTGGTGCTCATCTGTACATGTTGCTAAGTTTCAACTACCCTCGCCATTGTGAATCAGGATGGGCTGAAAGCCAGAATCCAAAATGGTGCTTTGGCTTTCTAGTCTCAGTCTGCTCACCAAATCATTCTTTGGAAGCCAGATTTTCATCTTTCCCTTTTCCCTCTCTATCCTCCTTTTATAGTGGGGTCATTAATAACAAAAGTAGCTCTAAGATAGGCAGCAGGAAAGCATATTGGAGAAACAGTAGACCTGTCTAGGCTTTTATAGAATGCCCAGGATAAGACTGTTACCAAAGAAAACGATGGTTGCCTCTTATGTGGTTGTGTCTGAAATAGAAGAGTCACAGAAACCTGTTTTCCCCTCACCTGATTTTCTGGCTACGGGAAACCCAGTCATGTGAAGTCTTCTTTCCCCTAAATTTCTGACAGTTGCCGAGACTTTTAAGGCAGCTGTCAGGACACAAACAGTATATTTAGGAAAAGACATGACAAGAAATTGGTGAAGTACACTTCTTGTTTAATTCCATGCATTTGTTTGCTTTGATAGTCGTTCTTGTTCCCATGGCTGTTCAACACAGAGGGAGCCGGCATCAGAACACAACACCGGGAACAGGGCACTAAGTACAGGAGACCACACGGGACACGAGGGAGTGCATTTTGGGACTTAACCACCAAAAAGGAATTCAATCTGTCCAAATTGATGGGAGTTAAAATTATCATACATGGAATAAAGAACCAAAGAGGGTCTTCCCAAATCTGGAGTCTGGGAAGTGGTCACTTTGGAAGTGAAGAACCACTGGATGACATCTTGCTAACAGCTTGTGCACTCTGGTCAGTTTTCCCTCTGGTCTGCAACCACTGGAGGACCCTGTCCACTTGGTCAATGGACAGCAGCCTGGGGCCGGGAGTCAGCCATCCCCCGAGTGCTGTGAAGTGGCACGGATACTGCTGGAAGCTTCCTTACAGTGGCCTTGTTACTTGCTTGGGGCTTGGCTCTTGTGAAATCCTGCCATTCTGCCCCGGTCAGTCGATGGTTAACAAAATCCTTAACCCAACTCCTTTGATGTATGTAACTGTTTCTCAGAACAGTAATTTCAGAGCTCACCTCTTTTGCCACCCATCCCTGAGAAATGCTCCAGGTTCCACAAGGGTCCTCCACTTAGCAGCCTGTTTCATTCCAACTTAAAGAGGTGTTTGCAGTATCAGTTGTAACATGCAAACAAGCAGACTAACATGATCCTAATGTGTCAGTCTCTGAGGTCTCCAACACTGGTATTGTGAGTATACTGTGACATCTGTCCTATGAAATCAGCAGAGAAGAAAAATCTTGCTGCCTGGAAAGGCACTAAATTCACAATGACAGTACAAGTCACAGTCTTGAAAAAGTCACATTGTTTTGGTATATCAGTCTCATAGTCTAAAGAAGAAGCAAGTAACTGAGACTTACCATACTTTTTTTTTATAGAAGGGAGGAACACGCTCAGTCAGTACAGTTAAATGATGTAAATGTAGAGACATTTTGGAATTGACCCATGAGCAATTGGTGATGCTTCATTTGGAACTATAGTCCAAAAGCATAGAGACAGGTGGCTCTTTGCCAGTGGAACTGTCCCTGACAGCTATAAGTGGGATTCTTAAGGAGAACTCTGGTAAGAGCCTGTCATTCTCTCTCCCATCAGAGCTAACTCAAGAGTTCATCTTCAGAAAATTATGAACTTTGAGCTGGGATGGCAAATGGGTTTCCATTTACAAGTGGTAATTATTGCTCCAAGTGCTATGTTGTGAGAGGTTCAGAGGTTTGTACACTCAATGCTCAATAAGTAATGTTGGCTTTGGGTGTTTAGGATGGAGGTGGTAAGTAGGTCATATTTTGGTTTCTGGCTCATTGGTAAAACAAAATAAAACGCAGCACACTTTACTGTGTAGTGGGGTAGGAATTTCTCCAAATATTATGTTATGGAGATTTCAGTTCCAGGAACTTTAAATAGGAATGTTTTGAGAAAAGAAAAAAAAAAAGGAGATTTTTTTTTTTTTTAAAGAAAATCATCTTATAAATAAGGATGCACTTACTCTCAAAGGATATCAGTGCTCCACAGTGGGAAAGGACAGTTTAAATACATTAGGTTGGTACTAGGAAACTCCAAAACACATCTATTACTCAGGGAAGGAGAAGGGCATAATTTAGCATGATGAAGCTCTATAATAGACATCCTACTAAAATCCTACTAAAAATGTCCTCATTCTAGAAGGATAGATTTGTTGATACTAACATTTTAAAACACAGTATCTGAACTTCAAGTAGGCCATACAAATGATCTTACATTAGGGGTAGCATCTTCAGCTTGCTGCTTGGGAGCTCCCCAATCTTACAAACAGGTGTAAATTTTAGTGGTGGTAAGATCCATTATAATTTCATAGTGGATGCAGGCTTCTCAGACCTTCTGCTATGCAATTTTAAGAGGAATTGTTATTCAGAGGACATGGTCTGGAAATAGATGGAAATCAGAACCAAATGCTCAACTGCAACATAAATTAAAACTCATTATCTTACAGTCAAAACCAGATGTTGAATGAATATGGACTTCATGCCAAGGGTGTTAAGCGTTCAGTGAAGAAGCTTGAAATCAGTCTTGTGATGTCCTTGGAGCACTGTTGCACACTTCTCAGGACTGAAAAATGAGCTCATAAATTCCCTGAGCTCTTGATTGAATATTCTCCAGATGAAGGTGGAGTTGTTCTCAAAGAAACATATATCAATTCAAGATATTCCTGCTTATTACAGGCAGGCAGGGAAGGGCCAAGCTGGGATAGAGAAGGCATTTACTTTTTTAACCAGAGAGTACTGGTCCTCCTGAAACTTCTAGTCAATTCTACTCAAAAAATATATTCCAAGTGGACCATATTCAACTCTTAACAATACAACGAATGACTGAAGATGCAAACATGGTGTACTACCCTAATATGCTCAGAACAGCTAAGCCAGATAAGGTGTGTGGCATTAGCATAACAGGTAGTAAAGAATGGGAATTCAAAAAACTGATCAGAAATATGAGGTATCTGGGATGGGTTTTCTAGGAAGACCATCACTGAAAGGTAGAAGACAGAACTTGACCCTCTTGTTTCTCTCTTGCCACTAAAGGTGGATAAACTGAAGGGTCAGTGTTTTATATTGGGCAGAAAGTTGAGTTGTAGCATCTCCATTCCAAGGTGTAATGCACCAAAAAAAAAAAAAAAAAATCAGAGTGTAGTGTGATCTGAAGTCAAAGGATGGAAATATGGCCTTTCAAGGTAAGTTTCCAGCACTTGATGCTTTAAGTGACTACGCCTGTTTCTTGAATGTTTTTAATCTTGTTATGTGATGACATCATAGCTAGGCATTTTATATTGTGCCATATATATATATGTGTGTGTGTGTGTGTATACAGTGTGTGTGTGGATATTGATAGACACACACATACAGTAGTCCCCCCTTAGTGTGGGGGATACGTTCCAAGAGCTCCCAGTGGATGCCTAAAACCGAGGATAGTACCAAACCTTACATATGCTATGTTTTTTCCCATACATATAGACCAATGATAGAGTTTAATTTATAAATTAGGTCTAGCACTCTTGCATTTTGGGGTATCATTAAGTAAAAAAAAGGTTACCTGAACACACACACTGCAATAACTGCAAAAATTGATCTGATAACCAAAATGGCTACTAAGTGACTAATGGGCAGGTCATGTCCACAGCATGGATATGCTGGACAGAGGGAGGACTCACACTCAAGGTGGCATCGTGCAAGATTTCATCACGCAACTCAGAATGGCGTGCAATTTAGAATTTATGAATTGTTTATTTCTGGAGTTTTTCATTTAATATTTTCAGTCCATGGTTGATTGTAGGTAACTGAAAGCAAGGAATGTAAAATCTCAGATGAAGAGGGACTACTGTATATAATTTTTTCTTAGTCTCCTTGCTAATCTGAACTAAAACAAAAAAGGGTGGTGTTGAAGGATCTGGCAGTAAGGAGATTATAACCTATGTTGTCAATTCTTGAAACTAATCCACGAGCCCCATGAAAAATCTCTCTAGGATTGTTCCTCTCGGGGGCATTAAATAATTCTTTTTTACTTCTAATGTAGTTCCACGATTTTAGTTCCTAAGATATCTGAGGAAGTTTACAGCTTTTGAACTATTTGTCCATCCACTCAGTCATCTGCCCACCCTGGAGCTTCCATGATCCAGTCAAACTCAATGTATCCATTGGGCTTCAGGGCAGAAAACACATCCTCAGATGATTGTTATTGTAAGTAGAAAATTAGGGAATACAGCTAAGATGAATAACAGGGAGCTCCCAAATGGCAGTTCTATTTTCATTCCTTCATTAAAATCATAAAACCCATAATAATTCACGGTTAGCAATAAACACAATCATTGTGCTACACTGTAAATCACACCTTCTGATCAACAGAAAATGAGAATGGTAATATTATAAAATAAAATAACAATGATAATAATGCCATAACTTAAGACCTTTCATGTAGTCCAGCTACAGGATTTATACAAAATGGAATAATTTAATGCAAACAATACTGCTTTCTGTATAAGTTAAACGTTTTCCTTCATTCTACCTAAGAGCTATAAATCATAGACAATAAATTTTAAAATCAATGTCTCAACATAAAGTGTAAACAACTGGAGGGATCAAACAAGAGAAAGGAACTGCTCTAAATTCCCTCCTGCTTTTCCTTTTTGGCTGATGTAATTAGTGAAACCCAGAGGAGGGGCAGCATTTTCATCTGCACTGGAAATGGTTTAGTAGCTGTTGGAGCGCATCTTTCCTAACGTTCAACATGAGGCAGTGAGAGTCTAGCGAATCGAAGGGTTGTTTCATAGTAACCTATCTTGGAGACACAGACAGGAACTAGGTCAACATCTGTTTGTATATAAAATTCTACATACAGTTTTCCTTAAAGCCAAGGTACCATGAAGTACCTTGGGATGCTTTTCAGAACCCATGATCCTGGAGACAGGAAGGACCTCATGCTTTTGACAGTGTAAAACTCTTTCCAATCCTTGCTCAACATCACTGGTTCTTTCTACAAATTTCTAAATCCAATTATTCAAAACCTTATTGATTTGGAGTGAAATAAAAGTTATTTTGTAAGTAGCGTTTAACAAAAATGCTATTATGCTGGGAAAGGAATTGCCTTTTGGAAGTTGCTCGTTTTGCCTTTATTCTGACAGTGGTAGCCAGTCACTAAAGTTTCCAGGATAGAATAAGTTAATGAATAAAAACAAGGGGATGGTTTGGGACTGGGCACCGGACACACACACACGTACATCCTAGCTGCCTTCACAGTCTGTTCTCCTGTTTGAATCAATACGACTAAAGCAGATAAGTAACCTGGTTCGCAGAGGGGCAATCTCATCTTCTCCAAGTAGCTGAACTGGGCCATCCTGAGAATGTATTTTTAAAACTTCCACATTCATTTTTTCTAACACTGTTATAGATTTTCCTTTTCTCTTACTCTTTTCTTCTCCCAGCACAGTTTTTCCTAAAGGTCAGCAGGTGGAAAGGAAATAAGCTACAAGAAAATGGCACTTGAGTCTGCAAGATCAACACAGCGGTCAAGGTAACAACACATTTGTCACAGTAATGACAATGACAGCATTAAAAAGGGAAGTATTTGTCAAGGACAAGGTTTGACGCTATCTGTAAGCTTCACTATCAAATGCTGCTTAAAATTTTAAATATGAAATCAGCTTCCGCATATACAGTTTGTTGTCGTTTTTTCCTCCTAGAGGAAGTACATGTCCTCAAAGACCCTGGGTGCAAGTATCTGGTCACCAAACCTTTTAAGGATATTTCCATCACCCACCTGCACAATATGGTTGAACTTAATGCGGTCTGTTCACAAGTTGCCTGGAATTGCTTCTCTTTTGCTGTTGTTTGTGTTCTAAGTGCTCAATGTGTCTTGCCCTGACTCTTCTTCAGTCACTTATGGCCAAAAGACCTGGTCCCCTAGTCAAGCAGCAATGATGCCTCCCATTCCCACAATTTCCCAAGGATGTTGCTTCTAAATTTCACTTCTTTTTTTCTTTTCTTTCTTTTCTTTTTTTTGCAAGAAATTATTGTATCTCTCTCTATATCATATATAGTTCACTCTTTACAGTACAAAGTGTTAAAATGTCAAACAAAAATAAATATTAATGTTACAGTAGCTAGAATATTCAATAAAATAGATCCCTGCCATTCTTGATTGAAATGTTCAGTGAGACTTAATTTCATTTGGATATTTTTTTTCCAGAGATTTGCGAAGTCTCATGTTCCTGTTATTGCAGCTCATTTCTAGGGGGAGTAAAGATGGGGCAGTTCCCTTCCCAGACATAAAGCAGGTAGAGAGTGGGAAGAGTCTGGGGTTGGGTGGATTTGAAATGCCAGTACAGTTATGAGATCTTCAGGATGTGTACTCCTTCATTACCAGGTAGCAGAGCTGTAGTGTTTATTGGTCCTAACTGTGGCATCAGAACACTCCCCCTCGGAAGAGTCACAGTCCGATTCTTCAAACTGCATAGGATTCTGCAAAGTGAAGACAAAATAACCTTCATTTATTTCTGTAAGTACTCAGTAAACATGTTTTGAACACTGCCCACACAACAGGCACTGTTCTTGGTGGGGAGGCCTCAAAGATAAATGAGCTCAGGCCCTGTCCTTGTGGGACATATGGAGGAAGAAGACCCATAAAGATGATGATAGTTTGTGGTGGGCACCTGTAGTCCCAGCTACTTGGGAGGCCGAGGTAAGACAATCGCTTAAGCCCAAGAGTTTGAGGTTGCTGTGAGCTGTGACGCCACAGCACTCTACTGAAGGCGACACAGTGAGACTCTGTCTCAAAAAAAAAAAAGATGATGTTGACTACAACAGCTATGATAGTACCACCCCCTTACATGGCATTTACTCTGTTCCAGGGACTATTGTAAGAGCTATACCTCTGCTAATCCATGCAATCCTCATAACAACCCAATGAGATAGATGCTATTGTCACCCCCTCTTTACAGATAAGGAAACTGACCTATAGAGAGGTTAATAGCTTGCCCAAAGTCACACAGAAAGGCAGTCAGATTCCATTTTCAACCTATGCTATCAGGCCTCTCCAAAGGCAGTAATATTAATACATGTGTGTATGTGTGTATATACCTATACACATATATATATTTTAAAAATTATATATACATATATATATATATTTCCCCCCCACCCCCACCCCACACACACACAGTATTATATGTGCTGTCCAGGGGATATGGAGAAAGGAGGTTCAGACCTTTAGCCCTGTTGGGAGAGGGGTCAGAAGGAAGTGATGTTCAAGTTAAGTCTTGAAATGAAGGTTTCCTAAGCAGTTTAGTGATAGTGCCTCATGTGGGGAACTGCCCTTATTTTTGGGAGTTCTGTTGATCTACTTAATTCCCAGAGATGGTCATATCTTACAAACTAAACAAAAATGTAAAGGCCCTAGAGAGTTGAACTTAGTCTAACCTTTCTCTAGGAAGAGAAAGAGCTAGCAAGGGAAGGGAGAAGCCCCACCTCGTAGCCACGCTCCTCGGCGCACAGCTTGCCCAGAGACATCTGTGTCTTCACGCGGCGCACGGCACACTCCTTGTCAGAGAGCCCGTCTGAGTGTGAGGATATCTCAATGGGGATCTCCGGCGTCTGGGACAGCAGGTCGTCTAGCTTCTCTGCCAGGCGGTCTTCAAGTTTCTCAGCTAACTCATCAGGACTGTTGGAGTGGTCACTGGTATTTCCCTCCTCCCCATCAGACACGGAGAAGTTCTCAGAGCTGAAGGTCGAGTACGACTGGCAGCTGCTGATGCAGCGGTGGGGCCTAGAATCACAGGGAGCCAGAAGAACTTAATCACAGAAATGTTGCTCGCAGTAGTGGTGAGAGACAATCTAGCTTTTTTTTCCTGCCCCCAGGAATTAAGATACGTAGAAACTATTTAATTTTAAACAGAGAGGTGCTTTGGACTGAATTATGTCCTTCTCCCCCCAAATTCTGTGTTGAAGACCTAATACCCAGTGAGACTATATTTGAAGATAGGGCTTTTAAGAGATATTTAAAATTAAATGAAATCTTAAAAGAATGGAGTTCTAATCAGAATTTGTGGCCTTCTAAGAAAAGGACAATCCCTCTTCCGTCTCAAGTCATCCCTCTTCCTCCCCCTCAAGTTTGTGCACTGAGGACACAGGGAGGCGGCAACTGTCTGCCAGCCAGGAAGAGAGTGCTCACGGGAAACCAAGTCCTCTGGCATCTTGATCTTGAACTTCTCAGCCTCCAAAGTGTGAGACATAAATTTATATTGTTTAAGTCACCACCTAGTCTGTGGTATTTCATTATGGCAGTGTCCAGGGTGACTAACACAAGAGGGAAATTTCATTTGGTTTATGTTTTTATGAGACTAAATACTACACTCTGAGTGATGGCTACCACTGGTCTTTGAGACAAAGCAGCTTGTCTAATCACACTGTGTACACCTATGCCTAGTACGGAAAGGTCCACATGGAAATTATGGCAGAAATTCTGATGACAGATGATGTAGGCCTGGTGGCTGAGTGAGAGTTGGGGGATCAAGAACATGTGAAAAGAGGCCATCGAGAGGCCAAAAATAGATTTCAATTGAGAACAGATTTAAATTGTGTGTACAGTGTGGGGATCTGGCATAAAATTTATCAGAGAGCTGGGAGTTCATTATTTTGGGGGAATTCCTATTTGGGGGTAGATACACAAACCTTCCTGGGGGAGATTCTTAGAACCTTGCTCTTCAAGAATAAAAAAAGGACTTCTAGGAGGAAAATTACCTTCTCTACTTCTAGGAGAAGCTTTTATTCTGGGAATAAGAGAAGATGGCCCCTCTTTAATCCTGCCAGCAAAATCATTACTGCCACCTAAGGAGGAAGATCCTTCCTTCTTCCCTTCTCCTCCCCTCCCTTCCTCTTTCTCATTCTGGTGCCCAGGGTAGAGTGTGGGGGTATTGTAGCTCACAGCAACCTCAAACTCCTGGGCTCAAGTGATCCTTCTCCTCTCAGCCTCCCATATAGCTGAGACTACAGGCACCCACCACAGTGCCCAGCTAGTTTTTGTATTTTTAGTAGAGACAGGGTCTTCATCTTGCTCAGGCTGGTCTCAGACTCCTGAGGTCTAGCAATCCTCCTGCCTCAGCCTTCCAGAGTACTGGAGTGAGCCTCTGGGGTCAGGAAGCTATTTCCTAGGGTAGTTGAAGGAGGACTCAACTTATCTAATCATGCTTAGCTTGAGTGTAAAATCCAATGCATGGGGATGCTATGAACTGAACTGTTTCCCCTGCTAACTCATATGTTAAAGCCCTAACTCCCAATGACTGTATTTGGACATAGGATCTTTAGGAGGTAATTAAGGAAAAATGAGGTCATAAAGTGGGACCATAATCCAATAAGACTGTGACTTTACAAAAGAGGATGTCTCTCTCTCCTTATCCCCCACCACCCTGTATTTTTCTCTCTCTCTGCCATATGAGGGCATAGTGAGAAGGTGGCTATCTGCAAACCAGGAGAGAGCCCTCACCAGGAACCAAATCTGACAGAACCTTGTTCTTGGACTTCCCAGCCTTCAGAACTGAGAAATACATTTTTGTTGTTTAAGACATACAGTCTGTGATATTTTCTTAGAGCAGCTTGAGCAGCCTAACACAGGGAGATCTATTAGAAACCAGTAAAATTAACCACAAAACAGCATGGCCACTCCTCAGAAACTGCCCACTGTATTCTCAATTGTAACCTTGAATCTGTATTTACACACCTCATCTTGAAGTTCCTATGAAATGCATTCTGATGAACTAGGACCTGTTGTATATGACCAATGACCAAAACGTGGCAAAGGGAAAACACGCACAGAGTGAGCTCGAATTTCCCTACAAGGTGACTGTCAGAGAGTAGTTTGTGGGCGAGTATCAGGTGTGGCAAACTTTAGGATTTTTGCCCCTCCCCCCAATACACTAAAAGCAGTTGTAAGCAGGTTTCTACACTATTTTGATTATACATCTCCATGTTTGTTGGTTTTACCTCTGTCTTCGTGGAAATTCAACTTCACTGTCTACTTCCCCTTCTTCCTCTTCTGAGGAGTCATCTCCACTCTGAGGAGAGCAAAAAGAAAAAGTTTAATTTATTTTAATCTCTTCTTATCCCCACCGCCCACTACCTATAAAAGACTTAATTATCATCAAAAGGCATCGAGTAGTAGTTTGCTGAACGTCGTCTTTACTTTTAGAGACAGGGTCTTGCCCTGTTGTCTGGGCTACTCACAAGTGATCCTCCCACCTTGGCATCCTGAGTAGCTGGTACAACAGGCATGAGCCACTGAGCCTGGCTCCCGAATGCCATCTTTAAACATATCCTCATTCATTCAGTTAGCAACTTTCTTGGGTGCCCATAATGACAGATCCTGTACTACATGCCAAAGACATGTAGAATGAACCCAAATTTCATCTTTGCCTTCAGCGAGGGAAAGCTCCATGAAAGTATTCAGAGGTGAGTGATGGAGAATGAAACTGGAGAGGAGGTCTTGCGTTTGGGGGCAGTTTCTTGTAATCATTGCCATAATGGTTCCAGGCTCTGCCATAGAGATTTCACCAAGAAGCGATCTTTTGATTTTTTTTTTTGAGACAGAGTCTCACTATGTCACCCTCGGTCGAGTGCTGTGGCATCACAGCTCACAGCAACCTCAAACTCCTGGGCTTAAGCAATTCTCTTGCCTCAGCCTCCCAAGTAGTTGGGGGCTACAGGCGCCCGCCACAAGACCCGGCTATTTTTTTGTTGCAGTTGTCATTGTCTGGCAGGCCCAGGCCAGGTTCGAACCCCTGGCCCCGGTGTATGTGGCTGGTGCCCTAGCCACTGAGCTACAGGCACTGAGCCAATCTTTTGATGCTTTAAAGCCCAACAGCTACTCCCCGCCGTGCCCCCCTTGTTTTTTCAGTTTTTGGCCAGGGCTGGGTTTGAACCTGCCACCTCTAGCATATGGGGCTGGCGTCCTACTCCTTTGAGCCACAGGCGCTGCCCTGCTTTCCCCCTTTTTATATACCAATTACTTTTTTCACTAATATGTAGTTATAGTAAGATATATTATTTGAGGGTCAGACCATATCTTGTTTGTATCGTATTCCTCACTCCACCATCAGTGCATACCCCCATAAGTAGATACAGTTATTATTTGTCAATTCAAAGAAGGTTCTTAATGCATTTTTATTCAGTCAGCACATTTGCAGCGATCAGGGAGCAATGGCTAGCCTGTCTGAGGCCCTGTGATTGCTAGGGCTCTGTGTTTGATCTGGAAGACTGGGTAAGTACCCCAACCAAGATCTTTCCTTGCAGAGATGATCTCATCTCACATCAAGGGCACCAGAGCAGCCATTTGTAAGGCCAACTGTCCTTACCTGCAGCATCTATTATACTGGATCACCCAGTCTATTATGAGCTGGGTAATTGATCTCAGTAACTAGCAAAGATTGAGGATAACTTTTCTTTTAAGTCAGTTCTAGAATATCATGACTCTTACTCATTTATATTCTGATATAGTTTTAAAAATTTATTTTAGAGATGGAGTCTCATTATGTTGCCCAGGCTATACTGTGGTGGCTGTTCACAGGAAGGTAATCAGAGCTCACTGCATCTTCAAATTCCTGGACTCTAGCGATCCTCCTGCCTCAGCCTCCTGGGTAGCTAGGACTCCAGGTGCCCAGCTGGTATGTCTTTCTGAATAGGAAAGACATGGATATTGTTATTCTGGTTGCAGAGATGAGCAGCTTCCCCTAGGAATACCTGTGAGAGTGTGTTTTGGTAATGAGAAATTATCCTGTTCCATGGGAGTGAGGTTCTAATGAGGCAAAATGTACAAAGTATGTGCTCTGTGGCTTGCAGACCCACAGATGGCATCAAAATGGCATCAGGATGGTTCAAAGATACATGTTATTTGGGATGACGGTACGGAGTTTATTTTGGGAGTGATGAAAATGTTTAAACATTGATCATGGTGATCACTCACAAAACTGTGGGTATAAGGCACTGAATTGTATGCCTTAAATGGAAGGATTTATGGCATGTGAAACATATCTTAATAAAGTTGTTACCAAAAAAATGCATGTAACTGGCCCTAGGAGTAGGGGGAACAGAGAATGGAGTGCACAATCTGAAACACACTTTAATCTCTGGGAATGCTTAGTCAGATTAGTAGCAGCAATTAAATGTCTAGTTGACTGCACTACTCATATGCATTTTATACCTTTCCATTCCTTCAACTAAATTGCTGATGAACAAAGATGATGATATGAAACAATACTTAGAGTTGTGTGGGTGTCTACCATGTTCTAAATACTTTTCATACATAATCTTATGTTTTAACTCATTGGCAAAATGAGCTAATATTTTTGGAAGGTTGCTCTGTTCTAAGTGCATTATATATATTAACTCAGTTAATCCTCATATCAACCAGTGAGGTAGACTCTGACATTAGACCCATTTTATAGGCAAGGAAACCAAAGTTCATAGAGGTACTAAGTGGAAGAGAGCTTGGCTTTGGATGGAGATTCGTCTGACTCCCAAGCTCGTGATCTTTTTATGGTGGTCTGCCTCCCAGCTGATAAACCCCAGGCGGCCAGTGGATAAGGACAAGAGAAACAGGTTTCAGTGACCAGGAACGGCTGGGTCATGATGGTTATTAAGGGCATGTTTTCAAATGTATATTGTGAAGACAGCTAGTTGGATGGGGAATTAATAGATTTTTTATTTTTTATTATTTTTATTTTTTGTAGAGACAGAGTCTCACTTTATGGCCCTCGGTAGAGTGCCGTGGCCTCACACAGCTCACAGCAACCTCCAACTCCTGGGCCCAAGCGATTCTCTTGCCTCAGCCTCCCGAGTAGCTGGGACTACAGGCGCCCGCCACAACGCCCGGCTATTTTTTTTTTTTTTGGTTGCAATTTGGCCGGGGCCAGGTTGAACCCGCCACCCTCGGTATAGGGGGCCGGCGCCTTACCAACTGAGCCACAGGCGCCGCCCTTAATAGATTTTTTTGAGACAGAATCTCACTCTGTTGCCCAGGGTAGAGTGCGTCTGCCTAGCAAACGGCAACCTGAAACTTCTGGGTTCAAGAGATCCTCTGGCCTCTGCCTCCTGAGTAGCTGGGACTACAGGTGCCGCCACAATGACTAGCTAATTTTTCTACTTTTAGCAGAGATGGAGTCTCACTCTTGCTCAGGCTGGTCTCAAATTCCTGAGCTCAAGCAATCCACCTGCCTCAGCTTCCCAGAGTGCTGGGATTACTGGTGAGAGCTGCCATGCCCAGCCTAATAGATGTTGTTTTTAAAAGGCTGTATGGTCAAATAGTTGAGGTAAATGCTGGATTAAACTAGTTTTCTGCATGATTTCTCAAAGCCTGTGATTTATTAATGATCACTAGGAATTTCCATGATAGGACAGAGAATACTATGTTTTTCCAACTTATTTTATAGTGAGATCCTTACTTCTTATAATATCCTCAGGACTGGGGTTCTAGGGTAGTGGTTTCTAAACTATTTTGATTACATATCTCCAATATATGGTTATCTATACATTATATACATTTGAATCAGTATCCCAGTTGAGTGGTTACTAAAGTGCATTTCCTATCACTTAAATAATGTAAGAAGAAAGTATTTTTTTTTTTTAATAAATTTACTTTTTTTTTGTAGAGACAGAGTTTCACTTTATTGCCCTTGGTAGAGTGCCGTGGCGTCACACAGCTCACAGCAACCTCCAACTCCTGGGCTTAGGCGATTCTCCTGCCTCAGCCTCCCGAGTAGCTGGGACTACAGGCGCCCGCCACAACGCCCGGCTATTTTTTTGTTGCAGTTAGGCCAGGGCTGGGTTTGAACCCGCCACCCTTGGTATATGGGGCTGGCGCCCTGCTCACGGAGCCACAGGCGCCGCCCAAGAAGAAAGTATTTAAAGTAAAAGAAACATCTACGTATGTTTTTGTTATCTCACCCTTTTAGAAAATGTATACTGTTTACATATGCTTGATAACGTGCATAATATGACAGACTCTGATGTTCTTTGAAACCATACACTTCTCTTGTCATTATACTTTACCTTCTGAAGGGGCCTTGTTTTACGAGGTAGTACTGGGGGAGTGATGTGATGAGGGGTGCCAAGGGATGACGCAGTCCTACAGCTGTTGAATTCATCTTCTTCTGTTTTCTCAGAACTCTGGGCATTTTCTGAGAGGGGATTGTGTGCTGGTGACTTGGAAAGGTCAGGGCTCCTCCCAACTGGCTCAGCAGAAGGTATGTCCAAAGACCCAGACTGTTCTGGCCTGCACTGGAGGCAAGGGTCATAAGGGTCAGCTGGACAACAGCCCCAGGTGTCAACTTGATTTCTGTCTGGCTCAGGACTTCTCCAGCAATCTGCTGCCATGGCTGTAGAGATGAGGTCGGGGCTCGAGCCAGGCATCTGTCTCTGAGCATGGTTACTGAGTGGGCTCCGCAGGGCTGCTGCTGGGCCAAAGTACCTCAGGTTGTTGGTGCAGGTTGCAATGTCCTGTCCGTGCATGGTGAGGCTGGGATGGTGACTCTGAGACATGGCAGGAGGGGGTTGCTGGTATTGCTGATGCAGATTATGGTGATGGAGAGGAGGGTACTGGGATTCAGCTTGGTGTAGGTGGGTAGGATGGGGTGAATTTTCCTGAGCCGGTTGGTTTTTCAGGATTGCTGCAAAGTCACTATGGCTGCCCCTGCTATTCCCCCGGCGGTGGCGAGGTTTGCATCGATATCGGCTCTTACTGCTTGAGGTGGACATTTTGGGACTTCCTGACAAAGGAGATGCAGTGGGAGCCACTTCTGTACTGGGGATGCCTTCAGATTTCAACAGATCTGGCCTGGGAGAAAAGTACGGGCTTAGTGTTAAACATATGAAAACATATTCAAGTCTGGGGAAATGTCTATCAAGCTTTAGAAGACACATACCCTTTGAATCAGCAGTCACATATGCAGGAACTCATCCAGTGCAGATAAAATATGCACAAGGAAGAGGTGTGTTTGATGATGTTATGTTACAGTATTATTTAAGATAGTGAAAAAAACATAAATGACCACTCATAGAGGATTTCCACACAATTCCGACTTGATTTTATTCTGTACCTCACCAACCTAAGTACTTAATCCTCTGCTGCCGCAGCTAGAGTGCAGTGGCATCATCATAATCCACTGCAACCCCCAAGTCCTGGGCTCAAGTGATCCTCTGACTCTGGCCTCCTCAGTAGCTGGGCCTGCAGATGTGTGCCATTACATCTGGGTAATTTTTCTATGTTTTTGTAGAGATGGCAACTCTTAAAATATTATTCAGGCTGGTCTCAATTCCTGGCCTCAAATGATCCTCCCACTTTGGCCTCCCAAAATGCTGGGATTCAGGTAAGGTACTGTGCTCAGCCTCAGTCTCCTGGAATTGTAATTCTGCTCTACATGTTTCTTGATCTCTTCCTCATTGACCTAGCTGCCAACTTGGTGCCAATATGCCCAGGTATGGGCATGGATGTTTGCTCATCATCAGAAATATGTCTGATGATGGATCTGGGCAGATGTCCCAAAGAGTAAAGGAAAGAAGTCAGGTATTCCAGAAAGAAATCTTAGCTCAATTAGGTGAGAGACTAAGCTCAGAGACTTTTTTTTTCTTTTTTTTTTTTTGATAAAAGCCTTCAATAAAAGCTGAAGCTCAGAGACTTTGACCTAGACATGGTCTCCTTGAAGGTTGGGAACATGTGCTATCCATCTTTGTATGTGAGTGACCCTGGTAAGGAGACTTGCTCATAGTGGGTACTAAAAAAATCTTGAAGGAAAGAAAAGAAAGAGATGAATCAGAGAAAGGGAAAATAGCAGATAGCCCCTAGGAGGTTGAGCAGAGGCAGCAAGATGAGGGCTAGTGAGGAGTGACACTGGCATTTGACTTTGATTCTAGAAGGAAGATGTTCTCTCACAGCCCTGTTTTCAAATGTGAACTGGGCCAATCACAAAGGTCATGTGCAAGAGGAAGCCAGAGGCCTGAGGGTAAACCTCATCCATGCTGACTCCAAGGCTCACAGGTAAATGATAAATGTTTTTTTCTTTCTTAATGTCAGGTTAATGTGAGGGTACAATCAATCAGGTCACAATATTTGAATTTGTTAGGTATAGTCCCTCTTGTAGTTGTATCCAGCACCCAAAAGGTGTGCCATCCATCCCTAAGTAGTACCCCATACGTGGGAGCACCTTCCTTCATTAATTTCTTTTTTTAATATAATTTTTAATACTTTTTTTTTTTTTGTAGAGACAGAGTCTTACTTTATCGCCCTCAGTAGAGTGCCATGGCATTACACAGATAATTTTTAATACTTTAATTAAATAAATGGAAATTAAATAAATAAATTTCTTCTTAACTGAAGAAATGATTCAGAGCAGAGCCTCTAAGAAAACAACTACTTTCTTTCTTTCTTTCTTTTTTTTTTTTTGAGACAGAGCCTCAGGCTGCCACCCTGGGTAGAGTGCTGTAGCATCATAGCTCACAGCAACCTCCAACTCCTGAGCTCAAAGCTATTTTCCTGCCTCCACTTCCCAGATAGCTGGGACTACAGGCGCCTGCCACAATGCACTACTTTCTTCTTACTCACAGTAGAAAGTAGCCTTACCCTTCTTTGGGACCAGTCAGACAAAATTCAGCAGGAAACTTTAAAGCTGGAAGTTTTTGTTTTTTAACAACAGAATTCTCCTCTCAAATTAATTATCAACAGAAACCCAGCATGTAAAAGAGAAATAGTGGAACTGTTTGCTGGAGGTGAGCGAGAGCGCCTCCCTGCAGGGCTCCCCCCCCCGCCCCCCACCCTTCTGAGACACCTCTGTGCAAGTCATTGGGTGTGCCAGACCTTGCTTGGAAACCACAGATACGGGCCTGCCTCCACCGTATGTGACAAAGAACCCAAAGCCCAGCAAAGCTGCTCATGGTCTCACAGCTTTTTAGTGGTAGAATCCAGACAAAAAGTCTCTCCTAACTTTCAGCCTAGCTTATCAGAATACAAACTTGAAGGCACATACAAATCACCTGGGGAGATTGTAAAAATGAAGATTTTGATTTAGTAGGTCTGGGGAGGGGCCTAAGAGCCTACAATTATAATGTGTTCTCAGAAGTTGCTAAATTTAGGACCATGCTTTGAATAGTCAGAGCTCACAAGTAATAAGTAGGTATCAGGGAGCTGGAGATAGGTTTTTCTTCTTTTATAGGAAAAGTACAGTTAAAGGCATAGAAGTATTACTGGTTTATGATAAAGGTGGGTAGGGCATTGTGCTGGTATCAGGAGCAGAGTCAAAAAATTTATGGTGAGTAGGGCAACTTGTGCTGCAAAAAATTCTCAGTTCCTGCTATTACCCTATCCATTTGATAGGTGAGGGCTCTGAGTGGCAGTGGTCAGTTGGCTGGCAGCCTTCACAAAGCCAGTTAACAACAGAACTTATAACTCCAACTCAAGTCTTTTTTTTTTTTTTGCAGTTTTTGGCTGGGGCTGGGTTTGAACCCGCCACTTCTGGCATATGGGGCCGGTGCCCTACTCCTTTGAGCCACAGGCGCCACCCCTCGAACCCAAGTCTTCTGACTCCAGGCATAGTTCTTTCCCCATTTTCAGCTTCTCCTTATGGAATATTTAGACTAAGTCTTTTTTTTTTTTTTTCAGTTTTTGGCCAGGCTTGGGTTTGAACCCACCACCTCCGGCATATGGGGCCGGTGCCCTACTCTGTTGAGCCACAGGGTGCCGCCCTTTAGACTAAATCTTATTGGATTATATTCACTTGTGATAGGCTTGCAAGATCTATAATTGAACTCAACACTTTTCTTTTTAGTCCCTAAGTAAACACACACTGAAGGCTTACAGATGTGAACGGTTCCTCCTCTCTGATCTCCGTGTAGGTCTCTGGACTTCTGACTTGGTAATCTCTGGACTGCTCAAATAACCTGACATCTCAATCCTTCCAGGGGCAATCAACCGAGGACACAACTCTTCGCAGTTGCCTTCCTTGCATTCAGCTAGTTCACTGACGCAGTGTCAGCTGGTGGTGTCATGCTCTTCCAAACATTTCTCACAGCCAAAATAAAAGTAAACATGAGCTCATATTTTGAAAAGTTAAAGAGTTCTGTTTTCTCCCCCAGTGCTCTTGGTTTTAACTATAGGCAGAAGGTGGGGGGGTGGGGGTCAGCAGGTGGACTCTGGTCCTAATTAGTATAACAAAAGAAAAGTGGAGCTGGGGTTCACCCCAGTGGTTGTGCCGGGTGCCATCTGAAAGCAAATGCTCAGAATTTGACCAGAAGATGGTTAGGGGCAGTAATAAAAGCAAAATTGGGATTAATCCACTTACTTACTCATTTATAGTTTAGATTTTTCTTGGTTATGCTATGGTAGAATGGCCACCATTATGATATCCTTCTAATACACTGTTGGTTTGTGTTTTCTCTTTTCCTTTATTCTTAGTGCATTTAGCTCAAGTCTCACTACTGGGTCTACACCCCAGGTTTAGAGACATTTCTTTCCTTTAAGTTAACTTAGCTAGGATAGAAACAACTCTTTGTTATTTGCAAGGAATGAGATTCTATGGAGTTTGGAGATTAAAAAAAAAAATAAGTGGAAGAGAAGTCCAAGATTAAACTAATATAAGGCAAATGTGTAGGGAAAAGGGGAAAACAATCTTTTTAACTATCCAAAGATCCATTTTTTTATGTGATAAGTGATTTTACATATCATTTTATTTAAACTTCACAAAAATCCTATGCGGGGGTGAGCAAAGAGGAACCATATGGTTACACCTAGGTAACTCAAAGCTCCAGCTTTTGATTTTGGTGCTGAGTTTGCAGGCACTTATTACCCTATTAAAAAGAACTAACTAAATGAATAAATAAAAGAGGGTCATTCATGGACCACTGTATCATAAATCAGGAATTATGATTAACCCAGTTCTTTGTCCTAGAGGTCATAAAAATAAAAAGAAATCTCTAAGCTGTAATGACAGCATTTTACCCACAAGAACACCAGTGTTGAAAGAGGTCAGGCCACGCTGCTTACGGGGCAAGGCCGGACTTGAATCCTGGTCTGTCTGGCCTCCAGTTTATTTCTCATTCCACTATCACATGCTTAGAAAATACACACCTATGCCTCAGGTTCCTAGAGTCCATGACGTACTCTCTCACCTCCCTACTCTTTAATCAAGAGACAAGTGTGCTAAGGATGAACTGCAGAAGTGGCCACGTCACAGGAGAATAGACTTTAAGGGGACTCTTTCCCCATTTATCTGGACATTGCATTAGTACAGGTGTCTCACCGTTTGGTCTGCATCCCAGGTTTGTGGGGCACACCTTTCCTTTTCATGAGTTTCTCCATGGCATTGGGGTGAATTATTGGACGGACAGGGTGTCGTTTGTAGGTCCCAGGGTATTTCTTTTCCACAGCTTGCTCGCGCCTGCAGAAAAAAAGAAAAAGTCACATTTCAGTCACTGCAGAAAGGCTGGAAACAATGTTTTCACTGGCTAATTCTATACATAGATTCTGGCCACACTTAACAGATTTAGGTGTTTGAACAACAAGGCTGCTGTTCATGTGAAAAAAATAAATCAAGATACTACATTCAAACTAACCTGACTTCATTCTGCCCTTTAGCTCACGAACTCAGATGTTGACCCTGACTTTCCCCTCTCCAGCAGAGTATAATAAGCAGAAGTCCTGCTTACTTTTAGTAGCTGCTGTTTTGGTCAGGATCCCAGGGTTTTTTTGCCACCATCAGGACTTAAGCCACTTTCAGCAGCCAACTTCTTTCTCTAGGGGGGCTAGAGAAACTCCCACTTACCCATACCAAACTCTTCTTGAAATGAGAACCCCCTTCTCTGAGCTCTGCAACAGGATGAAGTGCAAACACCTGCGATGTTCCCCTCTATAACTTGTTTTGCAGCAGCTCCACTAATCTGTACACCTCACCAGGGGCAGGGACCTGTGCACAACACCTCCCTTAAAGAATGTTGAGTGAATGAATAAAGTATCTGCCAGTTCTAAGTAGCTGCAACATGGAAATATAGTACATTTCTGCTGACTGGCAGACTCCGTAAGGACAGACACTGGTGTGGTACGTACTTAATGAGCTCCTTCTCCCGCATTTCTAGCTGCAGCATGATGGCACTCAGTTCCATGTATAAATTATTAGCCCTCTCAAGCTTTCTCTCATAGTGTTCACGAATATCCAAAGCATGCCTGTCAAAGAAAACACAAAATCAGTGGGCCGACTAACCTGGGGGAGAACACTGGTCAGCTTAATGAAGTAAGAAACAGGATGGTTTATTGTAAAAAGCATTTGCCTAAGGGAATCCTTGTCCAATGCAATGATTCAGACCAAATGGAGTGGGAGATGGGAAGTCTAGGTTCTCCACTTAAGGGTCCATCTGCCCATCTAGAATAGCCAAGAGGGCCACTGATAAAATCTGAATAGGATTTATGTATAATCTGTAGAATTTATGTATAATTCAACTGTGCAGTGTTGGCAATATCTCAGTGAGAATGTAGTATAATATGCTCATATGTTAATGGAAATATGCAGTGAAAATCAACACTATGATCATTCACTTATACTTATCTAGACACAGATTCTGTGTAATATAGTGGTTGCTATGGTCTGAATGTTGGTGTCTCCCAAATTTGTATGTTGAAACTTAACAACCAAGGTGATAGTATTATGAGGCGGGGCCTTTGGGAGGTGACTGTCCTTAAGTTTCTACCCTCATGAATGGGATGGGTCCTCTTACAAAAAAGAGGCTTTAGGGAACTCGCTTGTCCTTCTGCACTGAAGACATAAAGAAGGTGCCATCTATGAGAAATGGGCCCTCAGCAGACACTGAATCTGCAGGTGCTTCATCTTGGACTTCCCAGCTGCCAGAATGGTAAGAAATAAATTTCTGCTGTTCATAAATTACCCAGTCAAAGGTTTGTTATAGCAGCTGGAACTAACTAGGATGTGATTATCCATTTACATGTCTCATGTCCCCTAACAGATTATAAGCATTTTAAAACTAGTGATGAAATCTTATAAATTTCTGGCCTTTCATGGTACCTAGGACAGTGACTGAATAAACGAATAGCATTGCTCCAGGAATCTTTGTTGCAGAGATATAATAAAGGAGGATAACAGAGTTGTAAGGAGAGGGTAATAAAGAGATATTAATATAAAGGAGGGTTAACTTTTTTTTTTTTTGTAGAGACAGAGTCTCACTTTATGGCCCTCGGTAGAGTGCCATGGCATCACACAGCTCACCACAACCTCCAACTCCTGGGCTTCAGCGATTCTCTTGCCTCAGCCTCCCAAGTAGCTGGGACTACAGGCGCCCGCCACAACACCCAGCTATTTTTTGGTTGCAGTTCAGCCAGGACCGGGTTTGAACCCGCCACCCTCGGTATATGGGCCAGCGCCTTACCGACTGAGCCACAGGGGCCGCCCTAGGAGGGTTAACTTTTAGGGCAACTTTTAAAGAGCATAACAATAAAAAAGCAGAGGTGACAGGTGTACAGAAAGTGAAATGGTGATTCACAAAGAGGATTCCTGCTGATATCTGAAGATCTGGGGATGAGAGGAGGTGCAGGAGAGACTAGCTGACCTGAGCTCCTCTCTGCGCCTTCGAATCAGTTCTTCATCCAAGCGGTGTATACAAGTTCCTTCACTTTTGATCTTTTCGAAGTGTTTTTTCACTTCTTCTCTCCATTCAGCCTGGGTGAAGACAAATTAGATTTTGTTAATACCAATCCAGGAGTTTCTGTTGTTTTCTTTTTTCTATTTTTTTTTTTTTTTTTTTTTGAGATGGAATCTTGCCCTGTCGCCCCAGCCAGAGTGCAGTGGTGTTATCAAAGCTCATTGTAGCCTCAAACTCAAGTGGTCCTCCTGCCACAGCTTCCAGAGTAGCTGAGACTACAGGCTTATGCTGCCATGCCTGGCTGATTTTTTCTATTTTTAGTAGAGATGGTGGTCTCATTCTTGCTCTGGCTGGTGCTGAACTCCAGACCTCAAGTGAACCTCCTTGTTTGACTTCTCAGCATGCTGGGATTACAGACATGAGCCACTGCACCCACCCATAACACTCTAGGAGTTTCAATCTCTGATATACCCATAAAATCACGTACAAGGGTGCTTTTTCCTGCATGCTTCTAGTAAAGAGTCTATGCAAAATAGATGTCCAATAAGTATCTCCTGCTATTGCCCCACCCAATTTTCTATATTTCTATTCCATTATACAGTGCTGTCTTTTCCTCAGTTTTCCTGCAGCACTGGCCACCAGCAACATCAGAGCTGGGGCACTCTAGCCATCATTTCTGGAATGAAAGAGCTCAATTAAGTCAAAACAGTGGTTGAAATGACCTGGCTTGAAAAATAAAGCTCTGATAACTACATGGATACATGGATGTGTCTGTGAGAATATGAACAACTTTACAATGTGCACCAGAATTCCTCCCAGGCCTTGTTTAGGAAACTATGTCAAGGAAATATTTAGAGCAAAAGACTCTGGGGGTATGAGCAGCAGAAGACAGGAATAAAAATATAGGAAAGTGTACAGGATTTTGGAGTTGAGGGGACAAACAGAAAGAACAGGAGGAGGAGAAGGAGAGCGAGTACAGCCAAGCAATTTAATAGTCTGACAACATTTTTAGGGTGTGGATGGATATCTAATGTGTGATATAAGCTGTTTAAAATTTAGAGTTCTACCGATTCATAAACTTCCCATAAAGTTTCTCACATTCACTTGACTTTGGATGACTGTTTTTCTTTATTTGTTTTGTTTTTGGAAATTAAGGAGAGGTGCTGAATTTCACATTTGGTCAATGATAGGACAAAAATAAAGGAGTAATCCTAAAGCCACATGGATGGGGACCAAGAATTTTAGGAAGACAGGACCAGAGTGGTCATGAAATTATAAATCTCCCAGGAATTTACTGAAGTATTAGAAAGGACACTAAACTTTCCACAGGGCATGGAATTTGAGGCCAATTTTAGGGGATGAGAAAACTTCTGCAGGAATGTGGTCTATAGGCAGTTTCTAGAAAAAAAGCTATTCTAGAAAAAAAGCTAAAAGAAGTTTTCTCGGCGCCTATGGCTCAGTCAGTAAGGCGCCGGCCCCATATACCGAGGGTGGCGGGTTCAAACCCGGCCCGGGCTGAACTGCAACCAAAAACTAGCCGGGTGTTGTGGCGGGCGCCTGTACTCCCAGCTGCTCAGGAGGCTGAGGCAGGAGAATCGCTGAAGCCCAAGAGCTAGAGGTTGCTGTGAGTCCTGTGACATCATGGCACTCTACTGAAGGCGGTAAAGTGAGACTCTGTCTCTACCAAAAAAAAAAAAAAATTATTATTTATGGGCGGTGCCTGTGGCTCAGTGAGTAGGGTGCCGGCCCCATATGCCGAGGGTGGCGGGTTCAAACCCAGCCCCCGCCAAACTGCAATAAAAAAATAGCCGGGTGTTGTGGCGGGCGCCTGTAGTCCCAGCTGCTTGGGAGGCTGAGGCAAGAGAAACGTGTTAGCCCAAGAGTTAGAGGTTGCCATGAGCCATGTGAAGTCATGGCACTCTACCGAGGATGGTACAGTGAGACTCTGTCTCTACAAAAAAAAAATTATTATCTATTTATTTGAGACAAAATCTCACTCTGTCGCCTGGGCTAGAGTGCCATGGCCTTAGCTTAGCTCACAAAACCCTCAAACTCCTGGGTTAAAGCAATCTTCCTGGATCAGCCTCTTGAGTAGCTGGGACTATCATTGCCCACATGCAGCTAATTTTTCTCTTTTTAGCAGAGACGGGGTCTCACTTTTGCTCAGGCTGTTCTTGAACTCCTGACCTCAAGCAATCCACCTACCTTGGCCCCCCAGAGTGCTAGGATTAGAGGTATGAGCCACCACACTGGGCTTTTTTCCTTTTTTATAATAACAATCCTAGCAATTCCATTTCTGGATATTTAGCTAGAAGAACTGAAATCAGGATCTCAAAGAAATGTTAGCATTCACATCAGTCACTGTACTATTCACAATAATAAAGACATAGAAATAACCTAAATATCTATCAAGGGGTGAATGGATAAAGAAAATACAGTATATACACCCACTAGAATATTATTCAGCCTTTAAAAAGAAAGAAATTCTCCATCATGTAACAACATGAATGAACCTGAGGACATTATGCTAAGTGAAATAAGCCAGTTACAGAAGAACAAATGTATGATTCTGCTTATATGAGGTCTCTAAAATGGTCAAACTTGCTGGGAGTGGTGGCTCGCACCTATAATCTTGGCATTCTGGGAGGCCAAGGTGAGTGGATTGCTCAGGAGTTTGAGACCAGCCTGAGTAAGAGAAAAACCCTGTCTCTACTAAAAGAAAAACTAGCTGGGCATCATAGCAGGCACCTGTACTCCTAACTATTCAGGAGGCTGAGGCAAGAGCCTGGAGTCCAAGAGTTTGAGGTTGCTGTGAGCTAGGCTGAAGCCATGGCATTGAGAGCAAGACATGGTCTCCAAGAAAAAAAAAAAAGAAGTCAAACTCATAGAAACAGAGTAGAATGATGGTTGATAGGAGAAAGGGAAATGGGGACCTGCTAATCAATGGGCATGAAGTTTAAATTATGCAAGTTGAGTAAGTTCTAGAGATCACATATGAACACTGTCCTATAGTTACCAATAGGCACACATACTGCACACTTAAAACTTGTTAAGAGGGTAGATCTCATGTTAAGTGTTCTTGCCACAATAAAAAAGAGTATCTCTCTGGATCTGTGAAGAAGCTATTTTTAAGTAATTGAGGATTTACGGAATGTTTTCCCTAAATTAGGAAAAACTGTTTTTATAGAAGAAATTATTTTATTTGTGTTTGTTTATTTATTTTTTAATATTGTTTTTTATTAAATCATAACTTTGTACATTGATGCATTTATGGGGTTCAGGGTACTGCTTCATATTTATTTATTTAGACAGTGTCTCACTCTGGGCCCTGTAGAGCGCTGTGATGTCATACCTCACAACAACCTTAAACTCTTGGGGTCAAGTGATCCTCTTGCCTCAGCCTCCTGAGTAGCTGGGACTAAGGCACCTGCATAGATGCCTGGCTAGTTTTTCTATTTTAGTAGAGATGGGGTCTCGTTCTTGCTCAGGCTGGTCTTGTGCTCAGGCAATCCATTTGCCTCTGCCTTGACCTCCCAGAGTGCTAGGATTACAGGCGTGAGCCATTGCACCCGGCATATTTTAATTATTTATAAAATGATCGTCCTGAGATTTTCACATGTTGTTCATTGGAGATAGGTTTTCGCCAATCAGTTGACTTTTAGGCACCGAACCTACCAACAAAGTCATCATAAAGTGAAGTTCCAGAATACAGTACCCCATTGTTTGATACTAGTCTTTCTTTTTTTTTTTTTTTTTTTTTTTTGTAGAGACAGAGATTCACTTTATGGCCCTCGGTAGAGTGCCGTGGCCTCACACAGCTCACAGCAACCTCCAACTCCTGGGCTTAAGCGATTCTCTTGCCTCAGCCTCCCGAGCAGCTGGGACTACAGGCGCCCGCCACAACGCCTGGCTATTTTTTGTTGCAGTTTGGCCGGGGCCGGGTTTGAACCCGCCACCCTCGGCATATGGGGCCAGCGCCCTACCGACTGAGCCACAGGCGCCGCCCGATACTAGTCTTTCATAGCAAGAAAATGACTTTCTTTCAATCATCACATTAAAGTCATGGAGTAGGAGGAGCAGCTTTAAGGGACAAACGAATGACAAGCAAATGTTTTTGACTAAAGAAAGATAAGGGAGGGCAGCACCTGCGGCTTAGTGAGTAGGGCACTGGCCCCATATACCGAGGGTGGCAGGTTCAAACCTGCCCCGGCCAAACTGTAAGAACAACAAAAATAGCCAGGCATTGTGGCGGGCGCCTGTAGTCCCAGCTACTCGGGAGGCTGAGGCAAGAGAATCGCGTAAGCCCAAGAGCTGGAGGTTGCTGTGAGCTGTGATGCCACGTCACTATACCGAGAGTGATAAAGCGAGACTTTGTCTCTAAAAAAAGAGAAAATAAAAGAAAAAGAAAAGAAAGATAAGGGAGAGGTTCAGACCTGGGCCTTAAAGAATCTTCTTTTGTGTAAAAACATGTCAGTGGATCTTAGTACAATACTTAAATAAAGAAGGGATCACAAAAAGGAATACCTCCCTCTGGTGGTAAGGAATCAGATATCACAAATCCCTTTTTTTTTTTTTTTTTTAATTTTAGAGGAAATAAGGTTTCTGAGAATCTAGTTTATGGGAAACTTAAAAAGAAACTTCTGATAGGCCAAGCCACATAGGTACAACAGAGTCTGGAAGGTGACTTAGAACAGCTTTAAGGGAGGGTGGAGCAAGATGGCAGCCGAGTAACAGCTTCCTTGCATCTGGGCACCGTGAGTCTGGGGATATAGGACTCCAGGCATCTCTGGCTGGTGGGATCTGCCTATCATCACCCCTGAGAGGATACAGGGAGTCAGCGAGAGACTTCTGGACCCCAAGAGGAGGACTAAAACAGTGGAAAACCGTCCACAGGCACAAGAACTTAAAGAGCAAGAGGAATTGAAAGGATAATTAGGGCAAGTAAACAGATAAAAGAAATCACCCATGAGGAAGAATCAGCAGAAAACTCCAGGCAACATGAAGAACCAGTCCAGAACTACCCCGCCAAGGGACCATGAGGTAGCTACTGCAGAGGATTCCACCTATACAGAAATGTTAGGAATGACAGAAAGGGAATTTAGAATACACATGTTGAAAACAATGAAGGAAATGATGGAAACAATGAAGGAAACTGTTAATAAAGTGGAAAATAACCAAAAGGAAATTCAAAAACAGAATCAAATAAGAGATGAACGATATGAAGAATATAAAAAGGATATAGCAGAGCTGAAGGAAATGAAACAGTCAATCAGGGAACTTAAAGATGCAATGGAAAGTATCAGCAACAGGTTAGACCATGCAGAAGAAAGAATTTCAGAGGTAGAAGACAAAGTTTTTGAGATAACTCAGATAGTAAAAGAGGCAGAAAAGAAGAGAGAGAAAGCAGAACGTTCACTGTCAGAATTATGGGACTTTATGAAGCGTTCCAACATACGAGTTATAGGAATTCCAGAAGGGGAAGAAGAATGCCCCAGAGGAATGGAAGCCATACTAGAGAATATTATAAAAGAAAATTTCCCAAATATCACCAAAGATTCTGACACACTGCTTTCAGAGGGCTATCGGACCCCAGGTCGCCTCAACTCTAACCGAGCTTCTCCAAGACACATTGTGATGAACCTGTCCAAAGTCAAGACCAAAGAAAAGATTCTGCAAGCTGCCAGGAGTAAGCGCCAGTTGACCTACAGGGGCAAATCCATCAGATTGACCGCAGACTTCTCTAATGAAACTTTCCAAGCAAGAAGACAATGGTCATCTACCTTTAATCTACTTAAACAGAACAATTTTCAGCCCAGAATTCTGTACCCTGCTAAGCTAAGCTTCAAAATTGACGGAGAAATCAAATCATTTACGGATATACAAACATTGAGGAAATTCGCCACAACAAGACCAGCTCTACAGGAAATACTTCAACCTGTTCTGCACACTGACCACCACAATGGATCAGCAGCAAAGTAAGAACTCAGAAATTAAAGGACAGAACCTAACCTCCACACTGATGCAAAAGATAAAACTAAGCAATGGACTCTCACAAAATAAGACGAATAGAATACTACCACACTTGTCAATTATCTCAATAAATGTTAATGGCTTGAATTCCCCACTGAAGAGACATAGATTGGTTGACTGGATTAAAAAACACAAGCCATCCATTTGCTGTCTGCAAGAAACACACCTGGCTTCAAAAGACAAATTAAAGCTCCGAGTCAAGGGTTGGAAGACAATTTTTCAGGCAAATGGAATTCAGAAGAAAAGAGGAGTTGCAATCTTATTTTCAGACACATGTGGATTTAAAGCAACTAAAGTCAAAAAAGACAAAGATGGTCACTTTATATTGGTCAAGGGAAAAATACAACAAGAAGACATTTCAATTCTAAATATTTATGCACCCAATTTAAATGCTCCCAGATTCTTGAAGCAGACCTTACTCAGTCTGAGCAATATGATATCTGATAATACCATCATAACAGGGGACTTTAACACTCCTCTTACAGAGCTGGACAGATCCTCTAAACAGAAATTAAACAAGGATATAAGAGACTTAAATGAGACTCTAGAACAACTGTGCTTGATAGACGCATATAGAACACTCCACCCCAAAGATAAAGAATATACATTCTTCTCATCACCCCATGGAACATTCTCCAAAATTGATCATATCCTGGGACACAAAACAAATATCAACAGAATCAAAAGAATTGAAATTTTACCTTGTATCTTCTCAGACCATAAGGCACTAAAGGTGGAACTCAACTCTAACAAAAATGCTCGACCCCACCCAAAGGCATGGAAACTAAACAATCTTCTGTTGAATAACAGATGGGTGCAGGAAGAAATAAAACAGGAAATCATTAACTTCCTTGAGCATAACAACAATGAAGACACAAGCTACCAAAACCTGTGGGATACTGCAAAAGCAGTTTTGAGAGGAAAATTCATCGCTTTAGATGCCTACATTCGAAAAACTGAAAGAGAGCACATCAACAATCTCACAAGAGATCTTATGGAATTGGAAAAAGAAGAACAATCTAAGCCTAAACTCAGTAGAAGAAAAGAAATATCCAAAATCAAATCAGAGATCAATGAAATTGAAAACAAAAGAATCATTCAGAAAATTAATGAAACAAGGAGTTGGTTTTTTGAAAAAATAAATAAAATAGATAAACCATTGGCCAGACTAACGAGGAATAGAAAAGTAAAATCTCTAGTAATCTCAATCAGAAATGATAAAGGGGAAATAACAACTGATCCCACAGAGATACAAGAGATCATCTCTGAATACTACCAGAAACTCTATGCCCAGAAATTTGACAATGTGAAAGAAATGGATCAATATTTGGAATCACACCCTCTCCCTAGACTCAGCCAGGAAGAAATAGAGCTCCTGAACAGACCAATTTCAAGCACTGAGATCAAAGAAACAATAAAAAAGCTTCCAACCAAAAAATGCCCTGGTCCAGATGGCTTCACTCCAGAATTCTATCAAACCTTCAAGGAAGAGCTTATTCCTGTACTGCAGAAATTATTCCAGAAAATTGAGGAAGAAGGAATCTTCCCCAACACATTCTATGAAGCAAACATCACCCTGATACCAAAACCAGGAAAAGACCCAAACAAAAAGGAGAATTTCAGACCAATCTCACTCATGAACATAGACGCAAAAATTCTCAACAAAATCCTAGCCAATAGATTACAGCTTATCATCAAAAAAGTCATTCATTATGATCAAGTAGGCTTCATCCCAGGGATGCAAGGCTGGTTTAACATACGCAAGTCTATAAACCTTATCCACCATATTAACAGAGGCAAAAATAAAGATCACATGATCCTCTCAATAGATGCAGAAAAAGCATTTGATAAAATCCAGCATCCTTTTCTAATTAGAACTCTGAAGAGTATAGGCATAGGTGGCACATTTCTAAAACTGATTGAAGCTATCTATGACAAACCCACAGCCAATATTTTACTGAATGGAGTAAAACTCAAAGCTTTTCCTCTTAGAACTGGAACCAGACAAGGTTGTCCTCTGTCACCTTTACTATTCAACATAGTGCTGGAAGTTCTAGCCAATACAATTAGGCAAGACAAGGAAATAAAGGGAATCCAAATGGGAGCAGAGGAGGTCAAACTCTCCCTCTTTGCTGACGACATGATCTTATACTTAGAGAACCCCAAAGACTCAACCACAAGACTCCTAGAAGTCATCAAAAAATACAGTAATGTTTCAGGATATAAAATCAATGTCCACAAGTCAGTAGCCTTTGTGTACACCAATAACAGTCAAGATGAGAAGCTAATTAAGGACACAACTCCCTTCACCATAGTCTCAAAGAAAATCAAATACCTAGGAATATACCTAACGAAGGAGGTGAAGGACCTGTATAAAGAAAACTATGAACTCCTCAGAAAGGAAATAGCAGAGGATATTAACAAATGGAAGAACATACCATGCTCATGGATGGGAAGAATCAACATTGTTAAAATGTCCATACTTCCCAAAGCAATCTACCTATTCAATGCCATTCCTATCAAAATACCAACATCATACTTTCAAGATTTGGAAAAAATGATTCTGCGTTTTGTATGGAACTGGAAAAAACCCCGTATAGCTAAGGCAGTTCTCTGTAATAAAAATAAAGCTGGGGGCATCAGCATACCAGATTTTAGTCTGTACTACAAAGCCATAGTGCTCAAGACAGCATGGTACTGGCACAAAAACAGAGACATAGACACTTGGAATCGAATGGAAAACCAAGAAATGAAACTAACATCTTACAACCACCTAATCTTTGATAAACCAAACAAGAACATACCTTGGGGGAAAGACTCCCTATTCAATAAATGGTGTTGGGAGAACTGGATGTCTACATGTAAAAGACTGAAACTGGACCCACACCTTTCCCCACTAACAAAAATTGATTCAAGATGGATAAAGGACTTAAACTTAAGGCATGAAACAATAAAAACCCTCCAAGAAAGCATAGGAAAAACACTGGAAGATATTGGCCTGGGGAAAGACTTCATGAAGAAGACTGCCATGGCAATTGCAACAACAACAAAAATAAACAAATGGGACTTCATTAAACTGAAAAGCTTCTGTACAGCTAAGGAGACAATAACCAAAGCAAAGAGACAACCTACACAATGGGAAAGGATATTTGCATATTTTCAATCAGACAAAAGCTTGATAACTAGGATCTATAGAGAACTCAAATTAATCCACATGAAAAAAGCCAACAATCCCTTATATCAATGGGCAAGAGACATGAATAGAACTTTCTCTAAAGACGACAGACGAATGGCTAACAAACACATGAAAAAATGTTCATCATCTCTATATATTAGAGAAATGCAAATCAAAACAACCCTGAGATATCATCTAACCCCAGTGAGAATGTCCCACATCACAAAATCTCAAAACTGCAGATGCTGGCGTGGATGTGGAGAGAAGGGAACACTTTTACACTGCTGGTGGGACTGCAAACTAGTACAACCTTTCTGGAAGGAAGTATGGAGAATCCTCAAAGCACTCAAGCTAGACCTCCCATTTGATCCTGCAATCCCATTACTGGGCATCTACCCAGAAGGAAAGAAATCCTTTTATCATAAGGACACTTGTACTAGACTGTTTATTGCAGCTCAATTTACAGTCGCCAAAATGTGGAAACAGCCTAAATGCCCACCAACCCAGGAATGGATTAACAAGCTGTGGTATATGTATACCATGGAATACTATTCAGCCATTAAAAAAAATGGAGACTTTACATCCTTCGTATTAACCTGGATGGACGTGGAAGATATTATTCTTAGTAAAGCATCACAAGAATGGAGAAGCATGAATCCTATGTACTCAATTTTGATATGAGGACAATTAATGACAATTATGGTTATGGGGGGGGAAACAGAAAGAGGGAAGGAGGGAGGTGGGTGGGGCCTTGGTGTGTGTCACACTTTATGGGGGCAAGACATGATTGCAAGAGGGACTTTACCTAACAATTGCAATCAGTGTAACCTGGCTTATTGTACCCTCAATGAATCCCCAACAATAAAAAAGAAAAAAAAAAAAAAAAAGAAACTTCTGAAGATTAAAATCAATAAGAAAGTAGAATTCCAAAAAGAATTTCCCTCTGGTGTAGAAGGAAGAGAATGTATGGAAAAACGGCAGGTATTAATAATGTATTTTCCCCAAAGGTTTTGTGTTCCTAGTAGATATTAATGTGAAGTTCTTCCACACACAGTGTGCTATGTGCTTATAATCCTTATGTATTAGGAGTTCCAATTTGAGCTTAATCTGCAATTTAGACATGTCTGGGCATATCTGAAGAAACTGGCTGGCCTGAAGCCAATTTGCATAGAGAAAGCGGTCAGGAGGGGAGAAGGACTCCTACATGACCCATAACAAAGCCACTGTCCTCAGAGGGGGCATTTCCATTGTTTCACTAAAACGCCTGACAAACGTTGGGCCATAACCAGTATTGCTTTGTTACCATTCACAAACTATAACTCAACAGGGAAAGAGAGAGTTTATTGTATGAACAGAATATGCAAGTTTGAAATCTTGAGCACGGCAGTTTCTGCTGCATCCCCATGGGATCCCCATGGGGTGATGGCCGTGTCTTATGGATATGGTAATGTCCAGTGGATGCCAAGTGGGGACTACAGTCTTAGCAGAAAACAGTGATGGCTGATCAACAAAGCAATACCCCTCAGATACTGTGGGAAGACTGCTGTGTCTAGCCAGGCTCAGTGGAGAGCAGAGCAGAAGTTAATATGAGGCTGTTTGAGATCCCCACTCCTCACTTGGGATTCCCCAAAATGCACGTGGAGGGGGTGAAGAAGTACCTAAGTCCTTTGTAAGCAGGTAAGGGAAAAATCCATGAAACTTGGGTTATTTCCATTAGAATTATCTTCTTTATGTCCCAGAAAAGGCCTGGGAAAGTCCATGACATTTATAAAGGTTTTATCTTTTCCAGTCTCCCCATTATTCAATCATTAGACTAAAGCTCTTGTACCTAAAACTTGATCCTTTCATTTTCCATAATCACGAATTTGCTTTCTGCAATTTCCGCTACCTGTGGGCAACCCCACTGGAAGGTGCTTGGGTCCTGCTCTCACGAGTGGAGGAAAGGCCATGGTAGGCAGGCCTGGGGGAGCTTGTTCATCTTTCTACCCTGTCAGGCAACATCTGTAAGCCAGAACTCAGGCCCTCACCACACACCAAATCTGCTGGGGCCTTGCCTTGACCCTGGATTCGAGTTTCTAGAACTATATAAGAAGTAAAGATGCCACCAAGTACTTAGTGTCTTGTTGTGGCAGCCTGAGCTGGTTGAGACAAATGCCCAGCATCCTGAATTTTCTCTTCCCCGCCTCTGCCCTCCTCTGGACTTCTTCATTGCATCTCCTATTCTTGACCCAGAACTTTCCACATTCAATTTTAATGCTTCATGCTATGAGTGTCTTGATAATAAAGGTGAGATGGTTCAAGTGAGGGACCAACTGGGGCGACATAGTTACCCTGTGTAGTGGTTTGCATGTGGCAGGTTCCCAGAAAAAAAATTTTTTTTTTTTTCCTTTTTTTTTGAGACAGTGTCTCCTACTGCCCTGACTAGAGTGCAGTGGCATCATCATAGCTCACTGCAACCTCAAATTCCTGGGTTTAAGCGATTTTCCTGCTTCAGTCTCCCGAGTAGCTGGGACTACAGGTGTGGCCAGTATACTAAGCTAATTTTTTCTGTTTTTTGTAGAGATGGTGTCTCGCTCTTGCTCAGGCTGATCTCGAACTCCTGAGCTCAAGCAATCCTCCCATCTTGGCCTACCAGAATGCTAGAATGTGTGAGCCATCATGCCCAGCCTCAGAAAATGGCTTCAGAAGTGATATTTTGGGAGCACTTCAGTAACATCTGTTTAGAATATGAGTTTTCCAAATACATATTGTTACACTCACTGTTTCAATGGCTTGTTACTTAGTATCCTCACCAAAAGTTGCTTTTCAGAACTGTGATATGTATTGTTTTATTGTAAAGGAGGCAAAGCTGTGATTATAACCACACCCTATACTTGAGAGAGGACTTACTATCATCCTCTTTCATTTTACAAATGGTTGTCTTTTTTCTGCATAGTAATTGAAGCAGATATTCGAAAGATTTCATATTCAGTGCCCCTTTCCTACATGTATTTGAACAGAGAGACAATAGCTTTTTTGTTTTGTTTTGTTTTTACATACACACACAATTCTGCTGCACAGGCTGGAGTGCAGTGATGTGATCAAAGCTCACTGTAACCATGAACTCCTGGGTTCAAGTGATCCTTCTGCCTTATGCCTTAGCCTCCCAAGTAGCTAAGACCACAAGCACTGACTTATTTATTTTTTTTTTTTTTGTAGAGACAGAGTCTCACTTTATGGCCCTTGGTAGAGTGCCGTGGCCTCACACAGCTCACAGCATCCTCCAACTCCTGGGCCTAAGCGATTCTCTTGCCTCAGCCTCCCCAGTAGCTGGGACGACAGACGCCTGCCACAACGCCCGGCTATTTTTTTTTTGGTTGCAGTTTGGCAGGGGCCGGGTTTGAACCCGCCACCCTCGGTATATGGGGCCGGCGCCTTACTGACTGAGCCACAGGTGCCGCCCTCACTGACTTATTTTTAAATGTTTTGTAAAGATGGGGGGGGGGTCTAGCTATGTTGTTCAGGCTTGTCTCAATCTCCTGGGCTAAAATGATCCTCCTACCTCAGCCTCCCAAAGCACTGGGGTTACAGGCATGAGCCACCACACTCGGCCACAATAGTTTTAATAGTTGTAAAGGAACTATCCAGTGGGGATATTAGCAATGATAATGCAAACATAGGCTTGACAATCACTTGTGCATTGAGGCTGGCTTTCTTGCTGCAGATCAAATACAAACATAGCAAATGTCAGAAGTCAAACATAGCAAATGTCAGAAGTCAACCTCCTATAGCCTCTTATTTTTTCTAAAAGCAAACACTTTACTTACACAATAATTTCTTAGAAACACTAAAAAACTAGATGGGCACAGTGGCTCACGCCTGTAATCCCAGGACTCTGGGAGACTGAGATGGGTGGATGGCTTGAGGTCAGGAGTTGGACACCAGTCTGAGCAAGAGCCAGACCCCATCTCTACTAAAAATAGAAAAACTAGCCTGGTGTTGTGGAGGGCACCTGTAGTCCCAGGTACTTGGGAGGTTGAAGGAAGAGGATCACTTGAGCCCAACAGTGTGAGGTTGCCACAGTACTCTGTCTCAAAAAAACAAACAACCCCCCCTCCACACACATACACACACTAAAAAACTGTAGGGTAAGCCTGAGTATTTAAAGATACAGTGTGGGGAGAGGTAAGTTTGTGGATCATAGAGATTATTAGTACTTTGGACTAGAATCTCTGATTTATCACTCCATGGTAACTGCAAAAAAAAAAAAAAGTGTGCCTTTATTAAGATATTCTTCAATCAGGGCGGCGCCTGTGGCTCAAGGAGTAGAGCGCTGGTCCCATATGCCGGAGGTGGCAGGTTCAAACCTAGCCCCGGCAAAAAAAAAAAATAAAAGATATTCTTCAATGGCTCGGCGCCTGTGGCTCAAGCGGCTAAGGCGCCAGCCACATACACCTGAGCTGGCAGGTTTGAATCCAGCCCAGGCCTGCCAAACAACAATGATGGCTACAACAACAACAACAACAACAACAACAACAACAAAAAAGCTGGGCGTTGTGGCAGGCACCTATAATCCCACCTACTTGGGAGGCAGAGGCAGGAGAATCACTTGAACCCAAGAGTTGGAGGTTGCTGTGAGCTGTGATGCCATCACACTCTACCCAGGGCGACAGCTTGAGGCTCTGTCTCAAAAAAAAAAAAAAAAAAAGATATTCTTCAATATCTAATGGGCAGAGTAACTCTTTGTTTTGTTTGTTTGTTTTGAGATAGAGTCTCACTATTTTGCTCTCAGGAGAGGCTGTGGCATCATAGCTCACAGCAACTTCAAACTCTTGGGCTTAAGCGATTCTTTTGCCTCAGCCTCCCAAGTAGCTGGGACTATAGGTGCCCGCCACAACACCCGGCTATTTTTTTGGTTGCAGTTGTTTAGCTGGCCTGGGCTGGGTTTGAATCCACCACCCTTGGTATATGTGGCTGGTGCCGTAACCACTGTGCTATGGGACCAAGCCATAACTCTTTTGTTTATTAGACACCAGAGAAGCAAGAACTCCAAACCTCTGGTTGGGGCAGGTAGTAAATGATATTTAGGACTTTTTTTTTTTTTTTTTTTTTTTGTAGAGACAGAGTTTCACTTTATTGCCCTTGGTAGAGTGCCGTGGCGTCACACGGCTCACAGCAACCTCCAACTCCTGGGCTTAAGCGATTCTCTTGCCTCAGTCTTCCGAGTAGCTGGGACTACAGGCGCCCGTCACAACGCCCGGCTATTTTTTTGTTGCAGTTTGGCCGGGGCTGGGTTTGAACCCGCCACCCTCGGTATATGGGGCCAGCGCCCTGCTCACTGAGCCACAGGCACCGCCTGCACATTTAGGACTTGATCAATTCCCATGGATGACGCCCTTCTCGAAGTCCAGTAGTCTTTTCTACAGACACTTTCCTGGTAGGTAAACTCACCACCTATTGGAAAGGGAGGCTCTGAGAAGCATGTTGATACACCAATTAGTAAGAAAATGTCTTTTCTGAGAGTGGATCTTTGAAATGATATTGGAAGTCAGTGGGGAGATGCAATTCATTTTACAAAAATGTATTTCAGAAATACGGTACCAGGCTTGGTGCCTGTAGCACAGTGGTTACCGTGCTGGCCACATACACCAAGGCTGGCAGGCTCAAATTCAGCTGGGGCCAGCTAAAACAACAATGACAACTGCAACAGAAAAATAGCTGGGTACTGTGGTGAGCGCCTGTAGTCCCAGCTACTTGGGAGGCTGAAGCAAGAGAATCACTAAAGCCCAAGAGTTTGAGGTTGCTGTGAGCTGTGATGCCAAGGCACTCTACCCAGGGTGACATAGTGAGACTCTGTCTCAAAAATAAGAAAGAAAGAAATACAGTAATATTAAGTGAAACAGCTATATGAGAAATAAGAAATTAGGTAATATGAGAGTTAAATTCTGTAAGCATAAAGCTGTAATTTAGGATAATCACATTTGTTTCAAAAGTCCTAGTTCCTTCCCTTTTGACACTGCCTGGGTCTGAAAGAGACAAGGATTTCATATATACACATTTTCCACCACTCCTATAGCATTTTAATTTAATAAGCCACAAATTCTTCCCTTCTCCAGGTCCATGCCCTTACAATGTGCTGTTGCAGATTCTCTCATCAAGGGGAGAAGCCTATCTCTCTCTCTTTTTTAAAGACAGTCTCACTTTGTCCCCCCGGATAGAGTGCCATGGCATCATAGCTCACAGCAACCTCAGACTCTTGGGTTCAAGTGATCCTCTTGCCTCATCCTCCCAAGTAGCTGGGACAATAGGTGCCTGCCACAACTTCTGGCTATTTTTTTTTTTTTTTTTTGCAGTTTTTGGCCGGGGCTGGGTTTGAACCCACTACCTCCGGCATATGGGGCTGGCACCCTACCCCTTTGAGCCACAGGTGCCGCCCAACTTCTGGCTATTTTTTAAGAGATGGGGGTCTCACTCTTGCTCTGGCTGGTCTTGAACTTATGAGCTCAAGCAATCTACCCACCTTTGCCTCCCAGAGTGTTAGGATTACAGGCGTGAGCCACTGCACCCAGCCCAGAAGCCTGTTTCTCAATCCTTAGAATCTGGGCTGGGTTGTGACTTGCTTTGGCCAATGGGATATTAACAGCCACAGTGCAAACATGGGCTTGAAAATCACTTGTGCACTGAGGCTGGCTCTCTTGCTATATTTGTTACCCTGGTACATGATATGAACATGTTCATGCCTGGCTGCTGAAGGACAGGACAATGGAAGAGAATGAAGGCGATCTAGGACCAGCCGGCCTCCCGGCTGACCTGGCAACTGACTACAAACATGTGAGGGAGCCCACTGAGAATTGGCAGAAGAATTGCCTAATCCAAATTCTCAACTCACAGAATCTTGGGCTAAATAAATGCTTCTTGCCTTAAGCTGTAAGTTTTGGGATGGTTTGTAGTACAGTAGAGGCTAACAGATACATTAATTCATCTATACATATTTTTTTCATTAATTTATATTTTATCTGAAGCTACTAGATAGAACACTTAAAGTTATAGAAAAGGTTCTCTCTAGGCCTAATTCTATCAAGAGCTCTTTCTGGTGTTTAAATGCCTGCCTTTGTACTTTAGTTTTTCTACTTCAGCGAAAGCAATACTTTCACGTAAGTCAGTAGTAATTCTAATTCAAATGCATGTACATTACAGTTCAGATTTTCTTTTCCTTTCTTCAACAATTTTGT
Source organism: Nycticebus coucang (assembly GCF_027406575.1). NCBI lineage: Eukaryota > Metazoa > Chordata > Mammalia > Primates > Lorisidae > Nycticebus > Nycticebus coucang. The sequence goes on from NC_069795.1 coordinate 88,626,838, forward strand.
CACAGTCCACTGTAAGGATTATATTCTGATACATGTTCTTTTCAAATGAGTTAATAACATACGTTAAGTGATTAAAAAGTATGAAATTCAAAAATAGTGTGAAGCATCATATTTACTGTTTCACAATGAATGGAGTTATATAATTGTTACCACAACCAGAATCCCTTCTCAGAGATGCTCTTCATTGGGAGCTCTTTGTCTGTCTGTCCAGTAGTCCTTGGTAGAAAGTTTCCCAGCTCACCTGAGACTTGAAGTAAGTCTCTTGCGGGGTTGCAAGCACGTCTGCAGATGCGATGTCTAAATGCATGAGTGTCTGCCGAAAAGAAGGTCGGTTGCGAGGTTTACTTTGCCTGAAAGAGACAGTTTGTGCATTTCAGAAGTTGTATCCAGGAGGATGAAGATCTTGTTCTACTTTAGGAAAAAGAGTTTTTGCTCTGAATGGCTATATCTCGAAATGGCTATATCTGAAATTACAGGTTGCATTATACTATACTCAATATAGTATAATTTAACTATATCTCAGTACAATTTTGACCTATTGAAGAGAAAAAGGAAAATATGATTATAAGGTACTTCTAAATGGGAAATCTAGGACCAGTGACCTATTTGATTATAGTCCATTAGGATTGGGAAAGGAATAATAGCTGTTATTTACTAAGGCCTACTATTTAAAGATAATCATATCAAATTATTTATAAATTTCAATTAATTACAAAACTCTACAATAGAGTGTTTTCTCTATTTTACAGATGAAAAAACTGATTCTTGATGACATGTCCAAAATTGCACAGAAAGAAAAGGGCAGAAGAGCTGGTATCTGTACCCAAGATTCTTAAACTCCAGGGCTCCCAGATTTTCCATTATAGGACATTCACTCCAAATATACATTAGAGATTGCTCTGCTGTTCTAGAGACAATATTTTTACCATGTCTGTTTCATGAGGATTTTGAATCCATCAGGGCAAGTGGAAGGAACTGGAAGGTGTAGGCTATTGCTTCCAACACCCCAAATAATGGCTGAAGAATCGACATCTTTGTAAGGGATCTCCCCCGTCAGCAGCTCCCAAAGGACGACTCCAAAGGACCTACAGTAGTAGTACAAGAAACATGTACAAAGACATTTCAGAAAGATCAACTTGCATTTTAGTTTGTTATTGATTTTAATCAAATGTATACATATACCAAGTTTTAAAATTCTTTTTTAAATTTCAGATTAATATGGGGTACATATGATTAGGTTACATAGTTTGCTTTTGTAAGGTTAAAGTCTGGGTTGTAGCTGTGCCCATCACCCAGGAAGTGTGTGATACACCTGTGCAGTGTACCTATTGGGTGGGAATTTACCCAACCCTTTTCCCCTACCCCGCTTACTTGAATTTAACTGAGTTTCTCTCTCACATGAAGCATGTAGTTGTTAATCTACTGGTTTTAATTAAGTAATGAGTACTTGTGGTGCTTGTTTTTCCATTCTTGTGATGGTTTGTTAAAGAGAGTATTCTCCAAATCCATCCAAGTTATTATAAAAGATGTGAAATCTCTATCTTTTATGGCTAAATAGTATTCCACAGTACATATACAACACAACAGTTAATTATCTATTCACGGGTTGAAGGGCACCTGGGTTGTTTCCACATCTTTGTTGTTGTGAATTGGGCTGCTATAAACATTCAAGTGCAAATGTCCTTATAGTAAAATGATGTTTTTTTCATTTGGGTAGATACTTAGTAAAGAGATTGCTAAGTAAGGATCAAACGGCAGGTCTACTTTCAGTTTTTTAAGGAATTTCTATACTTCCTTCCACAGAGGCTGTACAAGTTTGCAGTCACACTCCACACCCACACCAGTATCTGTTGTTTTGGGACCTTCTGATATGGGCCTTTCTCATGGGGGTTGGTGATATCTCAAAGTGGTTTTGACTTGCATTTCTCTGATGGGCATTTTTTTGTGTTTTATGAGAAAAATATCTGAAAAATAAAAAAAAATTAGGCAAATATCTGTTGCCTAATTTTTCATGGAGTCGATTGATCTTTTCTTGCTGATTTGCTTGAGTTCCTCGTAGATTCTGGTTATTAAGTCCTCTGGTGAATTTGCAGCACGCAAATATCTTTTCCCATTCTGTGGACTGTCTCTTTGCTTCGATTGTGTCATTAGCTGAGTAGAAGCTTTTAAACTTGGTCAGGTCCCACTTATTTATTTTTGTTGTTGCTGCAGTTGCAGTGGGGTTGTCTTCATAAATTCTTCATCTAGGCTGATAAGATTTAGAGTTTTTCCCCCACTTTCTTTCTATAGTTTCATGTCTTAGATTTTAACCATCATGAGTTAATTTTTGTTATGTGGTGAGAGGAGTGGATCCAGTTTCAGTCTTTCACATGTATGTGTCCAACAACTTCTCCCAGCACTATTTATTGAATAGGGAGTCTTTTTCCCAGTGTGTGCTTTTTTTTTTCCTTTTTTGCTTTGTCAAGTATCAGGTGGTGATATGAGGCTGGTTTTACCTCCAGATTCTCTGTTCTGTTTCATAGATCTATGTCTCTATTGTTATGCCAAAACTATGCTGCTCCGATCACTACGTACTTCCAGTATAGCTGGAAGTCTGGTAAAGTGATGCCTACACATTTGTTCTTTTTTTTTTTTTGTAGAGACAGAGTTTCATTTTATGGCCCTTGGTAGAGTGCCATGGCATCATACAGCTCACAGCAACCTCCAACTCCTGGGCTTAAGCGATTCTCTTGTCTCAGCCTCCTGAGCAGCTGGGACTACAGGCGCCCGCCACAATGCCCAGCTATTTTTTGGTTGCAGTTCAGCCGGGGCCGGGTTTGAACCCGCCACCCTCGGTATATGGGGCTGGGCCTTACCAACTGAGCCACAGGCGCCGCCCAACACATTTGTTCTTATTTCATAGAATTCTGTTGGCTATTTAGGCTCTTTTCTGGATCCAGATGAAATGTAGAACTATTTCTTCAAGTTATTTGAAGTATGATGTTGGTATTTTCTTTTCTTTTTTATTTATTTTTTATTGTTAAATCATAGCTATGTACATTAGTGCAATCAAGGGGTACAATGTGCTGGTTTCATATACAATCTGAAACATTCTCATCAAACTGTTCAACGTAGCCTTCATGGCATTTTCTTACTTATTGTATGTGGACATTTGTATTCTGAATTTAGTAGGTTTCACCTGTACCCATTCTAAGATGCACCGTACGTGTGGCCCCACCTATTACCCTCCCTCCACCCTAACCTCCCCTCTCCCTTCCCCTTCCTTGGCCCTTTCCCCATATTCTTGGGCTATACTTGGGTTATAACCTTCATTTGAAAGCTATAAATTAGCTTCATAGTAGGGCTGAGTACATTGGATACTTTTTCTTCCATTCCTGTGATACTTTGCTAAGAAGAATATGTTCCAGCTCCATCCATGTAAGCATGAAAGAGGTAAAGTATCCATCATTCTTTTTTTTTTTTTTTTTTTTGTGGTTTTTGGCCGGGGCTGGGTTTAAACCCGCCACCTCCGGCATATGGGACCGGCAGCCTACTCACTGAGCCACAAGCGCCGCCCAGGTCTCCATCATTCTTTACGGCTGCATAATATTCCATGGTATACATGTACCACAATTTGCTAGTCCATTTGTGGGTCGATGGGCACTTGGGCTTCTTCCATGACTTAGCAATTGTGAATTGGGCTGAATAAACATTCTGGTACAGATGTCTTTGTTATATTGTGATTTTTGGTCTTCTGGGTATAAACCTAGTAAAGGAATTATAGGATCGAATGGCAGGTCTATTTTCAGATCTCTAAGTATTCTCCAAACATCCTTCCAAAAGGAACATATTAGTGTGCATTCCCACCAGCAGTGTAGAAGTGTAGAAGCAGCATTCCCTTTTCTCTGCATCCCCGCCAACATCTCTGGTTTTGGGATTTTGTTATGTGGGCTGCTCTTATGGGGGTTAGGTGATATCTCAAAGTAGTTTTGATTTGCATTTCTCTGATGATTAAGGATGATGAGCTTTTTTTCATGTGTCAGTAGATCGTGCATCTTTACAGAAGTTTCTCTTCAAGTCCTTTGCCCACCCTGAGGTGGGATCACTTGTTCTTTTCTTGCTAGTACTTTTGAGTTCTCTGTGGATTCTGGTTATTACACCTTTATCGGAAGTATAACCTGCAAATATTTTCTCCCATTCTGAGGGCTGACTGCTTGCTTTACTTACTATGTTCTTGGCTGTGCAGAAGCTTTTTAGTTTGATCAGGTCCCAGTAATGTATTTTTGATGCTGATGCTGCTTCAATTGCCTGGGGATTCCTCCTCATAAAATGTTCACCCAGGCCGATTCCTTCAAGAGTTATCCCTGCACTTTCTTCAAGTATTTTTATAGCTTCATGTCTTAAGTTTAAATCTTTTATCCAGTGAGAGTCTATCTTAGTTAATGGTGAAAGGTGTGGGTGAGTTTCAGTCTTTTACAGATCACCAGCCAGTTCACCCAGCACCATTTGTTAAATAGGGAATCTTTTCTCCACTGAATGTTTTTAATTGGCTTGTCAAAGATCAAATAACGGTAAGTAGCTGGATTCATCTCTTGGTCCTCTATTCTGTTCCAGACATCTACTTCTCTGTTTTTGTGCCAGTACCATGTTGTTTTGATCACTGTCGATTTATAGTACCGTCTCAGGTCTGGGAGTGTGATTCCTCCTGCTTTGTTTATATTTCTGACTAATGTCTTGGCTATTCGAGTTTTTTTCTGATTGCATATAAAACGAAGTATTATTTTTTCAAGGTCTTTAAAATATGACAATGGAGCTTTAATAGGAATTGCATTAAAATTATATATTACTTTGGGTAGTATAGATTTTAACAATGTTGATTCTTTCCAGCCATGCGCATGGTATGTTTTTCCATTTGTTAACATCTTCGGCTATTTCTTTTCTTTTCTTTTTTTTTTTTTTGTGGTTTTTGGCCAGGGCTGGGTTTGAACCCGCCACCTCTGGCATATGGGACTGGGGCCCTACTCCTTGAGCCAGAGGCACTGCCCCTATTTATTTTCTTAATGTTTCATAGTTCTCTTTGTAGAGATCTTTCATGTCCTTTGTTAGGTATACTCCCAAATATTTCATCTTCTTTGACACTACTGTGAAAGGAATAGAGTCCTTGACTCTTTTATCGGCTTGGTTATTGTTGGCATATATAAAGGCTACAGATTTATGGGTGTTGATTTGGTAGCCTGAGACATTGCTGTATTCCTTGATCACTTCTAAAAGTTTTGTAGTAGAATTCCTAGTGTTTTCCAGATATGCGATCATATCATCTGCGAAGAGTGAAAGTTTGATCTCTTCTGACCCTATGTGGATACCCTTGATCGCCTTTTCTTCCCTAATTGCAATGGCTAGAACTTCCATTACAATGTTATAGAGAATGGAGACAATGGGCAACCTTGCCTGTTTCCTGATCTAAGTGGAAATTATTTCAATTTAACTCCATTCAGTACGATATTGGCTGTGGGTTTGCTGTAGATGGCCTCTATTAGTTTAAGAAACATCCCTTCTATACCAATTTTCTTAAGTGTTCTGATCATGAAATGATGCTGGATATTATCAAAAGCTTTTTCTGGGTGGTGCCTATGGCTCAGGGAGTAGTGTGCCAGCCCCATATACTGAGGGTGGAGAGTTGAAACCCTGGCCAAACTGCAACAACAAAAAATTACAAAAATAAATAAACTTAATTTAAAAAAACTAACTTAAAAAATAAAAAAGCTTTTTCTGCGTCAATTGAGAGAATCATATGTTTATGTGCTGAATTACATTTATATATTTATGTATATTGAACCAGCCTTGAGACCCTGGGATAAATCCCACTTGGTCATGGTGTATAATTTTTTTGATGTGTTGTTGGATTCTGTTCGTTAGAATCTTACTGAGTATTTTTGCATCAATATTAATTACTGATATTGGTCTATAATTTTCTTTTCCTGTTGGGTCTTTCCCTGGTTTGAGGATGAAGGTGATGTTTGCTTCATAGAATGTGTTGGGTAATATTCCTTCTTTTTCTATGTTGGAAGAGGTTTAGTAATATAGGTACTAGTTCTTCTTTAAAGGTTCGGTAGAATTCTGACGTAAAGCCATCTGGTCCTGGGCTTTTCTTTTTAGGGAGATTTTGTATAGTTGATGTTATTTCAGAACTTGATATAGGCCTGTTCAACATGTCCACTTCGTTCTGGCTAAATCTTGGTAGGTGGTGTACTTCGAGGTACTGGTCGATTTCTTTCAGATTTTCATATTTCTGAGAGTAGAGTTTCTTGTAGTATTCGTTAAGAGTTTTTTGAATTTCTGAGGGGTCTGTTGTTATTTCATCATTACCATTTCGGATTGATGAAATTAGGGATTTTACTCTTTTCTTCCTGGTTAGGTTGGCCAAAGGTTTATCTATTTTATTGGCCTTTTCAAAAAACCAACTTTTGGATTTATTGATCTGTTGTATAATTCTTTTGTTTTCAATTTCATTTAGTTCTGCTCTGATTTTGGTTATTTCTTTTCTTCAGCTGGGTTTGGGGTTGGAATGTTCTTCCTTCTCCAGTTGCTTGAGATGTCCCATTAAGTTATTAACTTCCTCTCTTTCCGTTTTCGTGAGGAAGGCTTGCAGTGCTATAAATTTTCCTCTTAGGATTGCCGTTGCAGTATCCCAGAGGTTCTGATAATTGATGTTTTCATTGTTGTTTTCTTCCAAAAATTTGGTGATTTCCTTCTTTTTTTTTTTTTTATTGTTGGGGATTCATTGAGGGTACAATAAGCCAGGTTACACTGATTGCAATTGTTAGGTAAAGTCCCTCTTGCAATCATGTCTTGCCCCCATAAAGTGTGACACACAGCAAGGCGGTGATTTCCTTCTTAATCTCGTCTATAACCCATCTATCCTTCAGCATAAGGTTGTTTAGCTTCCATGTTCTTGTATGGGTATGCAGATTCCTGTTGTTATTGAGTTCAACTATTATTCCATGATGGTCTGAGAAGATGCCAGGGATAATTTCTATTTTTTAAAATTTGCTGAGGTAAGATTTGTGGCCTAGGATGTGGTCAATTTTGGAGTATGTTCCATGGGCTGATGAGAAGAATGTGTATTCAGTTTTGTTGGGGTGAAATGTTCTGTAGATGTCTGTTAAGTCCAGATGTTGAATGGTTGAGTTTAAATCTAAAATTTCTTTGCTTAGCTTCTTTTTGGAGGGTCTATCCAGCACTGCTAAAGGGGTGTTAAAATCTTCAACTACTATGAAACTGGAGGAAATCAAGTTGCTCATGTCTATTAGAGTTTCTCTTATAAATTGAGGTGCATTCTGGTTGGGTGCATAAATATTAGTAATTGAAATCTCATCATATTTAGTATTACTTTTAACAAATATGAAGTCTCCATCCTTATCCTTCCTTAATTCGGTTGGTTTAAAGCCTATTGCATCTGCGAATAGGATTGCAATGCCTGCTTTTTCTGCTTTCCATTTGCCTGGAGTATAGATGACCATCCCTTCACCTTGAGTCTATATTTGTCTTTTAATGTAAGAGGAGATTCTTGTATGCAGCAGATATCTGACTTGAGTTTTTGTGTCCAGTCAGCCAACCTATGCCTCTTTAGCAGACAATTTAAATCATTCACATTAATTGAGAATATTGATAAGCCTTTCGAGAGTCCGGTGGACATTTTTAATCCTTTTGTGACTGTGGAAGTTGGAATTTGTTCAAAATTTTCTGGGTAGGTTTACTTTTGTGGTGGAGGGTTACGCTGGTCTTTATGAAGGCTAGGTCTGAGAATATCCTGGAGAGCTGGTTTAGTTATGGCAAAGTTCTTCAACATGTGAATGTCATTAAAAAATTTAATTTCTCCATCATAAATGAAACTCAATTTAGCTGGGTACAGGATCCTGGGTTGAAAGTTATTTTGTTTTAGGAGATTAAAAGTCAATGACCATCCTCTTCTAGCTTGAAAGGTTTCAGCAAAGAGATCTGCAGTTATTCTAATATTCTTCCCCTTGTAGGTGATGATTTTCTTTCATCTGGCTGCTTTCAGAATTTTCTCCTTTATATTAACTTTATAGAAATTGATTACTATGTGTCTGGGGGATGTCATATTTGGGTTGAGTCGTGCGGGAGTTCTGAAACTGTCTGCTATCTGAATTTCAGAATCTCTCTTCATGTCTGGAAAGTTCTCCTTCATAATCTCATGGAGAAGAGACTCTGTGCCTTGTGAAGCCACTTCATTGCTTTCGGGGATCCCTATAAGATGAATATCAGTTTTCTTCGAATTATCCCAAAGGTCTCTGAAAGACTGATCTGTTTTTGCCCTCCATTTCTCTTCCTCTTTGAGAGTTTGGGAGCGTTCAAAAGCTTTGTCTTCAATGTCTGAAGTCCTTTCTTCTGCTTGCTCCATTCTGTTACTGAGGGATTCTACTGTGTTTCTCAGATCTTTGAGGGATGCAACTTCTTGTCTCAATGTGTCAAAATCTTTGGTCATTTGTTCTTTGAATTTGTTCAATTCTTGAGATATCTTTTGGGTTACTGCTTGGAATTCTAATTTGATCTTGTTTGCTATCCAGATTCTGAATTCAATTTCTGATATCTCAGCTATTTATTTGTGTGTGGGATCTTGTGCTGTGTCTGCCCCATTGTTTCTTGCGGGAGTTGATCTACTCTAATTATTCATATTGCCAGAGTTTTTCCTTTGATTTCGTCTTGTGATTGTTTTTCACCGTTGCCTCTGGCCGTCCTCAGAGTTTGGGTGGTGTCTATCTGAGATTAGACCCCGGGGGGATCACTGTATTGTTGCTGGATCTTTGTAAGGAGTGACCCAGTGTAGTTCCTCTGGGGCTGCCCCAGCCAGGGAGTTCTGGTTGTGGGAGCAGCTCCAGAGTGTGACACACCTGGATGCAGCAACAGGGTGGGGGGTTGTGCACACGGTTCTGGGAGAGCCTGGCTCCCAGTGACTTTGGCACAGACAGCCCAAGGCTCCAGCAGGATCTGGCCAGGAAAAGGGCTCTGCACAGAGGTAGGGAGGGTTCCGGAGGGCACGTGGCTACCAGAGTCCCTGGCCAGACAAGCAGGCTGGTGTGGAGGCAGGGTGGGTACAGGAGTGAGGACACAGGGTTGTGTGGCTCCTGCAGTTCCTTGTCAGGGCATGTGGAGGCCCGGCGGGTGTGGGTCACAGCACAGCTCTTACCAAGGTCTGGGCTGGTGCCGATTGCAGTTGCGGTGCAGTTCTTACGGAGGTCTGGGCAGTGCAGCTTTTATGAAGGTCCGGGTGGGTGCTGATCGCAGTCATGGCGCAGCTCTTACGGAGCTGCACGGTTGCCATGCAGGTCTTACTGAGGTCCTGGCAGGAGCCAATCACGGTCGCGGTGCAGCTCTTATGGAGGTCCAGGCGGTATCTCAAGATTTTATACTCATCTTGATAAACCTCCAAAATTCTCTCTCTATATCCCTTTTTGTACTATGTGATGACAGCAGACATTCTTGCCTTGTTCTTGACCGTAGGAGGGAAGCATTCGCCTTTTGCCTTTAAATATAATGTCAGGTGTAGATATTTTGTAGGTACCTGTGTTAGTTTGCTAAGGCTGCCATAACAAAGTACCACAGACTGGGTGGCTTAAATAACAGCAATGTCTTTCTCACAGTTCTGGAGCCTAGAAGTCCAGGACCAAGGTGTAGGCAGGTCTGTTTTCTTCTGAGCCTCTTTCTTTGGCTTGTAGATGGCCTCTTTCTCTTTGTGTCTTCACATGGTCTTTCCTCTGTGCAGGACTATTCCTGGTGATGTTGGTATTTTAATGTGTATTGCATCATATCTGTAGATTGCTTTGGATAGTACAGGCATTTTAACAATGTTGATTCTTCCAAGCCATGAGCATGATGTGTTCCTCTAGCTGTTAACATCCTCTGCAATTTCTTTTCTCAGTATTTCATAGTTCCCTTTGTTAAATACATTCTAAGGTATTTCATTTTCTTTGATGCTACTGTGAAGGGTATTGTGTCTTTGATTTGATTCTCAGCTTAACAATTGCTGGGGTATATGAAGGCTACTGATTTATGAATGTTGATTTTATATCCTGACACATTACTGTATTTCTCTATCAGTTCTTGAAGTCTTGTAGTTGAGTCCTTGGGGTTTTATAGGGATAAGATCATATCATCAGTGAAGAGCTACAGTTTGACTTCTACTGATCTCATTTGGACATAAGTTTTAAAATTCTATTTATTCCCGGACCTCCGGAAGAGCTGCGCCAGGACCCGCGATCAGCACCCTCCCACCAATGGAAGAACTGCACCGGGACCATGATTGGCACCCTCCTGGACCTTGGGAAGAGCTGCACTGGGACCCGTGATCGGCACCCGCCTGGACCCTGGTAAGAGCTGTGCAGGGACCCACTACTCCACCTGCTGGACCTCCTCACACCCTGATTAGGAACTCAGGGAGCTGCGCAACCATGTGTCCTCCCTCCTGTACCCTCCCTGCCTCCACACCACCCACTCGTCTGGCCAGGGACTCTGGTAGCCGCGTGCCCTCTGGAGCCATCCCTGCCTCTGTGTGGAGCCCTTCTCCTGGCCAGAGACTGCAGGAGCCTTGGGCTTGCTGTGCCAAAGTCACTGGGCGCCAGGCACTCCCAGAACCGTGTGCATCACCCCCCACCCTGTTGCTGGATCCCAGGGTGTCACACTCTGGAGCTGCTCCCACAACCAGAACTCCCTGGCTGGGGAAGCCCCAGAGGAACTACACTGGGTCACTCCCCACGAAGATCCAGCAACAATAGAGTGATCCCCCCGGGTCTAATCTCGGAGAGATAGCCCCCCAACTCTGAGGATGGCCAGAGGCAATGGTGAAAAACAATCATGAGACAAAAATCAAAGGAAATACTCTGGCAATATGAATTATCAGAGTAGATCAATTCCCCCAAATATCAATGGGGCAGACACAGCACAAGATCCCATGCACAAACACATAGCTGAGATGTCAGAAATCGAATTCAGAATCTAGATAGCAAATAAGATCGAATTAGAATTCCAAGCAGTAACCCAAAAGATATTTCAAGAATTGAACAAATTCAAAGAACAAATGACCAAAGATTTTGACACATTGAGACAAGAAGTTGCATCCCTCAAAGATCTGAGAAACACAGTAGAATCCCTCAGTAACAGAATGGAGCAAGCAGAAGAAAGGATTTCTGACATTGAAGACAAAGCTTTTGAATGCTCCCAAACTCTCAGAGAGGAGGAAAAATGGAGAGCAAAAACAGATCACTCTCTCAGAGAGCTGTGGGATAATTCAAAGAAAAGAAATATTTGTCTTATAGGGATCCCCGAAAGTGATGAAGTGGCTTCACAAGGCACAGAGTCTCTTCACCATGAGATTATGAAGGAGAACTTTCCAGACATGCCAAGAGTTTCTGAAATTCAGATAGCAGACAGTTTCAGAATTCCAGCACGACTCAACCCAAATAAGACATCTCCCAGACACATCATAATCAATTTCACTAAAGTTAATATGAAGGAGAAAATTCTGAAAGCAGCCAGACGAAAGAAAATCATCACCTACAAGGGGAAGAATATCAGAATAACTGCAGATCTCCTGCTGAAACCTTTCAAGCCAGAAGAGGATGGTCATCACTTTTAATCTCCAAAAACAAAATAACTTTCAACCCAGGATCCTGTACCCAGCTAAACTGAGTTTCATTTATGATGGAGAAATTAAATTCTTTAACAACATTCATATGTTTAAGAAATTTTCCACAACTAAACCAGCTCTCCAGGATATTCTCAGACCTATCCTCCATAAAGACCAGCATAATCCTCCACCACAAAGGTAAACCAACCCAGAAAATTTTGATCAAATTCTAACTTCCACGGTCGCAAAAGGATTAAAAATGTCCACCAGACTCTCGAAAGGCTTATCAATATTCTCAATTAATATGAATGGTTTAAATTGTCCTCTAAAGAGGCATAGGTTGGCTGACTGGATACAAAAACTCAAGTCAGATATCTGCTGCATATAAGAATCTCCTCTTACATTAAAAGACAAATACAGACTCAAGGTGAAGGGATGGTCATCTATACTCCAGGCAAATGGAAAGCAGATAAAAGCAGGCATTGCAATCCTATTCGCAGATGCAATAGGCTTTAAACCAACCGAATTAAGGAAGGATAAGGATGGAGACTTCATATTTGTTAAAGGTAATACTAAATATGATGAGATTTCAATTACTAATATTTATGCACCCAACCAGAATGTACCTCAATTTATAAGAGAAATTCTAATAGACATGAGCAACTTGATTTCCTCCAGTTTCATAGTAGTTGAAGATTTTAACAGCCCTTTAGCAGTGCTGGATAGACCCTCCAAAAAGAAGCTAAGCAAAGAAATTTTAGATTTAAACTCAACCATTCAACATCTGGACTTAACAAACATCTACAGAACATTTCATCCCAGCAACTCTAAATACACATTCTTCTCATCAGCCCACGGAACATACTCCAAAATCAACCGCATCCAGGGCCATAAATCTAAACTCTGCAAATTTAAAAAAATAGAAATTATCCCTTGCATCTTCTCAGACCATCATGGAATAATAGTTGAACTCAATAACAACAGGAATCTGCATACCCATACAAGAACATGGAAGCTAAACAACCTTATGCTGAAGGATAGATGGGTTATAGACGAGATTAAGAAGGAAATCACCAAATTTTTGGAAGAAAACAACAATGAAAACATCAATTATCAGAACTTTTGGGATACTGCAACGGTAGTCCTAAGAGGGAAATTTATAGCACTGCAAGCCTTCCTCAAGAAAACGGAAAGAGAGGAAGTTAATAACTTAATGGGGCATCTCAAGCAACTGGAGAAGGAAGAACATTCCAACCCCAAACCCAGCTGAAGAAAAGAAATAACCAAAATCAGAACAGAATTAAATGAAATTGAAAACAAAAGAATTATACAGCAGATCAATAAATCCAAAAGTTGGTTTTTTGAAAAGGTCAATAAAATAGATAAACCTTTGGCTAATCTAACAGGAAAAAAAGAGTTAAATCTCTAATTTCATCAATCAGAAATGGTAACGATGAAATAACAACAGACCCCTCAGAAATTCAAAAAACCCTTAACGAATATTACAAGAAATTTTAGTCTCAGAAATATGAAAATCTGAAAGAAATTGACCAATACTTGGAAGTATGCTACCTACCAAGACTTAACCAGAATGAAGTGGACATGTTGAACAGGCCTATATCATGTTCTGAAATAACATCAACTATACAAAATCTCCCTAAAAAGAAAAGCCCAGGACCAGATGGCTTTACGTCAGAATTCTACCAAACCTTTAAAGAAGAATTAGTACCTATATTACTAAACCTCTTCCAAAATATAGAAAAAGAAGGAGTATTACTCAACACATTCTATGAAGCAAACATCACCTTGATCCCCAAACCAGGGAAAGATCCAACAAGAAAAGAAAATTATAGACCAATATCAGTAATGAACATCGATGCTAAAATACTCAATAAGATTCTAACAAACAGAATCTAACAACACATCAAAAAAATTATACACCATGACCAAGTGGGATTTATCCCAGGCTCTCGAGGCTGGTGCAATATACGTAAATCTATAAATGTAATTCAGCACATAAACAAACTAAGAAATAAAGACCATATGATTCTCTCAATTGATGCAGAAAAAGCTTTTGATAATATGCAGCAGCCTTCATGATCAGAACACTTAAGAAAATTGGTAGTATAGAAGGGATGTTTCTTAAACTAATAGAGGCCATGTACAGCAAACCCACAGCCAATATCATATTGAATGGATTTAAATTCAAATCATTTCCACTTAGATCAGGAAACAGGCAAGGTTGCCCATTGTCTCCATTGCTCTTTAACATTGTAATGGAAGTTTTAGCCATTGCAATTAGGGAAGAAAAGGTGATCAAGGGTATCCACAGAGGGTCAGAAGAGATCAAACTTTCACTCTTCACAGATGATATGATCGTATATCTGGAAAACACTAGGAATTCTACTGCAAAACTTTTAGACGTGATCAAGGAATATAGCAATATCTCAGGCTACAAAATCCACACCCATAAATCTGTAGCCTTTATATATACCAACAATAACCAAGCCAAAAAACAGTCAAGGACTCTATTCCTTTCACAATCGTGCCAAAGAAGATGAAATGTTTGGTTTATCTAACAAAGGACGTGAAAGATGTCTATAAAGAGAACTATGAAACCTTAAGAAAAGAAATAGCTGAAGATTTTAACAAATGGAAAAACATACCATGCTCATGGCTGGGAAGAATCAACATTGTTAACATGTCCATACTACCCAATGCAATATACAATTTTAATGCAATTCCTATTAAAGCTCCATTGTCATATTTTAAAGATCTTGAAAAAATAATACTTTGTTTTATATGGAATCAGAAAATAACTCGAATAGCCAAAACATTACTCAGCAATAAAAACAAAGCAGGAGGAATCACGCTACCAGACCTGAGACTGTACTATAAATCGATAGTGATCAAAATAGCATGATACTGGCACAAAAACAGAGAAGTAGATGTCTGGAACAGAATAGAGAACCAAGAGATGAATCCAGCTACTTACCGTTATTTGATCTTTGACAAGCCAATTAAAAACATTCAGCGGGGAAAAGATTCCCTATTTAACAAATGGTGCTGGGTGAACTGGCTGGTGATCTGTAAAAGACTGAAACTGGACCCACACCTTTCACCATTAACTAGGATAGACTCTCACTGGATAAAAGATTTAAACTTAAGACATGAAACTATAAAAATACTTGAAGAAAGTGCAGGGATAATTCTTGAAGGAATCGGCCCGGGTGAACATTTTATGAGGAGGACTCCCCAGGCAATTGAAGCAGCATCAGCATCAAAAATACATTACTGGGACCTGATCAAACTAAAAAGCTTCTGCACAGCCAAGAACATAGTAAGTAAAGCAAGCAGACAGCCCTCAGAATGGGAGAAAATATTTGCAGGTTATACTTCTGATAAAGGTGTAATAACCAGAATCCACAGAGAACTCAAAAGTACTAGCAAGAAAAGAGTGGGCAAAGGACTTGAAGAGAAACTTCTGTAAAGATGCACGATCTACTGACACATGAAAAAAAGCTCATCATCCTTAATCATCAGAGAAATGCAAATCAAAACTACTTTGAGATATCACCTAACCCCCATAAGAGCAGCCCACATAACAAAATCCCAAAACCAGAGATGTTGGTGGGGATGCAGAGAAAAGGGAATGCTGCTTCTACACTTCTACACTGCTGGTGGGAATGCACACTAATATGTTCCTTTTGGAAGGATGTTTGGAGAATACTTAGAGATCTGAAAATAGACCTGCCATTCGATCCTATAATTCCTTTACTAGGTTTATACCCAGAAGACCAAAAATCACAATATAACAAAGACATCTGTACCAGAATGTTTATTCAGCCCAATTCACAATTGCTAAGTCATGGAAGAAGCCCAAGTGCCCACTGACCCACGAATGGACTAGCAAATTGTGGTACATGTATACCATGGAATATTATGCAGCCTTAAAGAAAGATGGAGACTTGACCTCTTTCATGCTTACATGGATGGAGCTGGAACATATTCTTCTTAGCAGAGTATCTCAATAATGGAAGAAAAAGTATCCAATGTACTCAGCCCTACTATGAAGCTAATTTATAGCTTTCATATGAAGGCTATAACCCAACTATAGCACAAGAATATGGGGAAAGAGCCAAGAGAGGGGAAGGGAGGGGGGAAGTCAGGGAGGAGGGAGGGTAATGGGTGGGGCCACACCTATGTTGTATTTTAGAATGGGTAGAATACAAATGTCTACATACAATAACTAAGAAAATGCCATGAAGGCTACATTGAACAGTTTGATGAGAATATTTCAGATTGTATATGAAACCAGCACATTGTACCCCTTGATTGCACAAATGTACACAGCTATGGTTTAATAATAATAAAAAAATAAAAAAATAAAATTCTATTTATTTATTTTTATTATTAAATTATAGCTGTGTATAATAATGCAATCATGGGGCACCATACACTGGTTTTATATACCATTTGACATATTTTTATCACACTGGTTAACATAGCCTTCCTGGTTATTATGTTAAGACATTTATATTCTACATTTAGTAAGTTTCACATGTACCCTTGTAGGATGCACTATAGGTGTGGTCCCACCAATTAGTTTTAAAATTCTAATAGTGCTATAAGAAAAACAGAAATAGCCAGGAAATCCCAGAAAAAGAAAATCACGGCGGGGTAACCAATATCACCAGATATTAAGACATATTAGAAGGCCTCAGTAAATAACTTTGTTGTATAAGTAGACAGCCAGACTATTAGACTAGACTAGAAATCCATAAATAGACCAAATACATATAGGAATTAATACATGAAATAGAAATATAGAAATGACATCACAATTCAGTGGAGAAAAAAATGATTAGTCAGTAGATGTTGTTGGGACAATTGAGGAAAATAATTAAATCTATACTTCACCATATATCAAGATAAATTCCAAACGGATCAAAGATTTAAATGTAAAAATGATATCATGAAAATCTTAAAAGAAAACATGGGGAAATAAAAACAAATCTTGGAGTGATGGAAGCTTTTTGTTTTATTTTATTTTTTAAGGAATCTCTGGTTTTGAGATGAAAGCTTTTAAAACTATACAATAGAAGCTATAAAAGGAGAGATTGAGAAATAAAACTGCATTAAAAAAAAAAGGCATGAAAAAATACCACAAGCAAAATAACAAAATGTGAAAAGTACCTACAATGTACACAAAAGGCTAACTAATTTCCTTAATACACAAAATACTCTATAAATTGACAAGAATAAAGACCAGAAAGCTAAGCAAAGAATATGAATAGTTCACAAATAAATTACAACTGGCTCCAAAAAATATGAAAATGTATAAACAAACTTATAATAAGAGGAATGCAAATTAAAACTACACTCAAGATATCATTTTTTACCTGCTGAAATGAAGGTCGGTTTCTATGATTGGCAAAAATCCAAAAGTGTAGCACAGTTTGTTGGTGAGACTGAGAGAACATTCTTATGCATTTTTAAGTAGAACATGAATTGGTATAATCCCTAAGGAAGACACTTTAGTGATAATTACCCAAATTACAAATGATCCCACATTTCTACTTTATTATACTTACTCTGGGTATTACATGCAATTTTAACATATGCATTTATTTTGGTTTTATGCCTAAAAGTTAGTAGTCACCAATTTAAGGATAAAGGAAAAGCAATTACAGGGAAAAATACTGTTAATACATGTTGTAAAGATTTATAATCTCAGAGGAAATATTGATAAAGTTTTTTTTTTTGAGACAGAGCTTCAAGCTGTCACCCTGGGTAGAGTGCCATGGCATCATAACTCACAGCAACCTCCAACTCCTGGGCTCCAGCGATTCTCCTGCCTCTGCCTCCAAGTAGCTGGGACTACAGGCACCAACCACAACACCCGGCTATTTTTTGGTTGCAGTCATCATTGTTGTTTGCAGGCCCGGGGTGGATTCGAACTCATCAGCTCATGTGGCCGGCACCTTAGCTGCTTGAGCCACAGGCGCTGAGCTGATAAAGTCTTTTTTTTTTTTTAATTAAGGGCAAATAACCTATATCTGTCAAATAGGTCTGGAGCACATGACCATCACAGCAAAGTACATCCCTAATACGTGTAATGATGACCTGGGTCATTAACTGCTGTTTAATGTATTTTACTGAAAAAAGTGAGAATTATATAATACATTTTAGAAAGTCTTATATACTAAACAGTCATTTGAAGTAAGCTTTCAGTTTTCTAGAAAGTTCAGCACATTCCTTGAGGATTCCCTAAACTGATAATTTACTGACTGGCTATTCACCCTAATTTCCCCCCTAATCCTTCTTGCCATGTATCATTACACTGGGTAGTTCCCCAGATAATAGGAGACTGAAAGAGATGAGAAGTGAGCAACACTAGAGAATATTCTGGGAAAGTAGAAGGGTTGAAGGAAGGAAGAAAGTACAGCTGTGGTGAAAGTGGGAAAAGGCATTCTGGTTGGCACCCATGTTGCCACTCACCATATATCAACTTTTTCAGAGACAGGCTCATTCCGTATCACCTCTGGTGCCATCCATGCAACTGTGCCAGCGAAGGACATCTTGGTACTTTTATCACTGAGTTCCTTAGATGTACCAAAATCTGAAATTTTTACTGCATCTGTATGAGTCACCAAGACACTTTAAAAGAAAGGAAGAAAACATCCAGATCGTTAGTGCTAATGAAAACCATGACTCCAAAATGGCTGAAACTGAAGTTTTTTTTTTTTTTTTACTTTTCCTACCTTGTAGAATTAAGCTCGCAATTTCCACTGTTACTGGGGCACTGACCATATACTAGAAACAGCATCTTCCATACTTCTGAGGTAGTTTGGCATAGTGGGGTTTTAAGACTTGGTTTTATCCTGCCACCGTTTCCTTGCTAACTATGTGACCTTTGCCAAATTACTTAACTCTTCTACACTTGATCTTAGCCAAAAGGCCGAGAAGCGATAAGTTACTTAACTCTTCTAAGCTAGTTTTCTCATCTGCAAGTTGGAGACACTTCAGGTCATAGTATCTTATCCACAATTCAAAAATGCAAAAAGCTCTCAAAATGGTTTGTAAATATTTTTTCACATGTATAAGTCCAACTCTCTAGCTCTATCCCATTTTGTATAAATATCATAGGTTTCCCTACAGATACGTAAATATGACTGATCATAGGGTACTGCTTCAGACTTTACTAAACGTCTAAGGTAATGTAGTACCTTTCTGAAATCCTCTGGCTCCAAGAGTTCTGTAATAACAACCTCATTGAATTTTCTTTTCTTTTTTTTTTTTTTTTTAATTGTTGGGGATTCATTGAGGGTACAATAAGCCAGGTTACACTGATTGCAATTGTTAGGTAAAGTCCCTCTTGCAATCAACCTCATTGAATTTTCATTTGATTTAAATGAAGTAAGATATGTAAAGCACCCATGATCAATAAATATTGGTTTTCATCCCTGCCTGTTTTAGCCAATCTCCTAAGAAAAACACTTTTCTAAAACTCAGTTTAAATAACAGCCAACTAATATTAAGAATGAGACCATGACACTAGGGATTCATTATATCAAAAGGCTAATATGTATGCTGGGATTTCACTAGTGCTGATAAGGAAAAGCAGTAATAAATCTAAGCTTTAGTTTCCACACAAGTCACGCTTTACTTTTTATAGTAATTATCTGAAATGTGACCTTGGGTGAACTGCTTTTGCTGCCGTAAGGGGTACGATCTTATACCAAATCTGAAGTATGGACAGCCTCATACACTACATTGAATTCACTTGAAATAAATTCACTTTAGAATGTTAATGAATAAGGGTTTCAAAGAGGCTTAATGATATAGGGACTTATTTTAACAAAATAAAGCTTAATACTCAAACAGTATTAGAATTGAGGAATTTAAAAAACAGAAAATATCTGTCTGGGCACGGTGGCTCATGCCTGTAATCCTAGTACTCTGGGAGGCTGAGACAGGTGGATTGCTTGAGGTTAGGAGTTCAAGATCAGTCTGAGCAAGAGTGAGAACCCATCTCTCACTCTTGCTCAGAAAAACTAGTCAGGCATTGAGATGGGCACCTATAGTCCCAGCTACGGGGGAGTCTGAGGCAAAAGGATTGCTTGAGCCCAGGAGTTTGAGGTTGCTGTGAGCTATGATGATGCAACGGCACTCTACCCTGGGGCAACAGAGTGAGGCTCTGTCTCAACAAAACAAAACAGTAAATAGCTGAATCTATCCCCTCTTCTCCATTTGAACCAGAAATTTCATATTTGCCATGTTTACACCCCAATGTCAAAAGCTCTCTATTTACCAAACAACTTGGTGCTTATAATTGATTTAGAATACCTTCATCTAAGGTATGCACCTGATGATGTCTAAATGTATGTAATTTAGGAGTTTTGATTTAATGGTGTTAGTGAAAATGCACAAGGATTAAAATATGATGGAATACCTGAGATAACTGGAGAATTGAGGTAGCACATACCACGAAAGTCAGAAAGGGCAACAAGCCCTTAGAAAGACAGACATTTTTCCAGGGATTTACTCTTCTGCCTTGGTAAGTCTGATAAGATTGAATGAACTTGGGAAACTAGAGATAATATAATGTTGGAACTTTTCTGAAAACATTTCTGAGACAAAGTTGGGGTCACACACCCTGCAGATTTAAGATAGTAATAAAATCTCTTGTTACAGTAAGTCAGATTGATCTTGGTCTTCTTGAAGTTAGCTTGAAACCCAAAGAGGGTGAGGCTGCCAGGGTTGGGAGTGCTATTGTCAGCAGAGGGAAAGGCTTATTGGATAACCAACTTACTACTCTAATCCTTAAGTGACAGGGGTTAAGGAGAATAGCATGTGATTTTAAATATTCTAAGATTTCCTAACTCCTTCCCTCTAAAATTAATTCTCAAGAACAAGATGGTTAAAAGGAGGTCATTTTCAGAGGCTTTCAGCAAGTATTTCATGTACTTTATGTGTTACGTTGTGAAAAGCAACAGCTTGTATTAAGAAGGAACACTATATAACAATGTATTTACAGGTAAAGCAAGGAGGGGGTTGTTTAGTGAACTAAACATTGCTGAGAATGATGGTGATAAATCAGACTTTCCTTTAAAGTTTATAGACAAGGATTGATTTGTATCTTTTGCAAAGAAGAGGCAGGATTAATTGTGAATCCTTTATCTTTGCATAATGAGGTAGGATGCAATAGTCTTTGGTTTAGAAGTTCTATGTTCGAGTCCTAGCCCATGACTTTGGGCTGAGCCCTAGTTTCTCTTATATATAAAATAGGAATAATGGGCTCGGCGCCTTGTAGCTCAAGTGGCTAAGGTGCCAGCCACATACACCAGAGCTGGCAGGTTTGAATAACATTGAACAACAATGACAACTACAACTAAAAAATAGCTGGGCATTATGGCAGGTGCCTGTAGTCCCAGCTACTTGGGAGACTGAGGCAGGAGAATCGCTTAAGCCCAGGAGTTGGAGGTTGCTGTGAGCTGTAATGCACTCTAACCAGGGTGACAGCTTGAGGCTCTGTCTCAAAAAAAAAAAAAGGAATAATGATACCTGTCACATCTATCCCACACAGTTTTTGCCAGATCAAAAGAAGATGTGGTAATGAATATTTAAAAAGTTGTAAACCATGAAAGCACTATGCAAATATGTTGTTTTTTGTTATGTTTTGCTTCGTATTTGAAACAGAGTCTTTCTCTGTTACCTGAGCAACAGTGTCATCACCATAGCTGCAACCTCAAACTCCTGGGCTCCAGTGATCCTCCTGTCTCAGCCTCCCAAGTAACTAGGATTATATGCCACCACACTCAGCTAAGTTTTCGATTTTTTTTTTGTATAAAAAAATAAGTCTGGCTGTGTTACTCAGGCTGGTCTCAAACGCCTGGCCTTAAGTGATCCTCTTGCATTGGCCTTCAAAACTAAGATTAAGTGTGAGCCAAAGTGCCTGGCCCTGCAAATATGTTTTTGAAAAGAGATTAATCCTCTGTTTCTCTAAACCAACTATGATGAGAAATAATATAAATATTGTTTACAAATAGGAGCAAGACAGAAATATATCATGTTGTCAATTTCTTTCTTCATACAATTTGGAGAACTGAATAAGCATTTCATGGAAAGTGGTTATTTGTAGCCAAAGGATCATTTTGAAAAAAGATTACTAGAAATGACTCTGCTTCTCTTGGTTAACCAGTTTTTTTTATTTTCCTTAAGGCCACTGTGAACCTTCTGTTTATTTCTTCCTTTACTTAGATTTTAGGAAGCTCAAAGCCAAATATGTAGTCCACTTCTAATAGCAGTACAGAATCTTATGGCAGAATCATATGGTATAACAAGTTTTACTTGTTAATATTTTTATTTTTTACTTGCTTGTTTCTGATTCATTTTTATCCTATTGTATACATTTCGAAACTCAGTTAAGTTTTTTTATTTTATTTTTTTGTACAGACAGAGTCTCACTTTACCGCCTTCAGTAGAGTGCCATGATGTCACAGGACTCACAGCAACCTCTAGCTCTTGGGCTTCAGCGATTCTCCTGCCTCAGCCTCCCGAGTAGCTGGGACTACAGGCGCCCGCCACAATGCCCAGCTATTTTTTGGTTGCAGTTCAGCAGGGGCTGGGTTTGAACCCACCACCCTCGGTATATGGGGCTGGCGCCCTACTCACTGAGCCACAGGCGCCACCCAGTTAAGTTTTTTTTTTGTTTGTTTGTTTAACACAATAGAAAACCAACAAATCAAGCCTTCACGTGGGAAAGTTTGGCATAGATTATCTTAGATGACAGAAAGTAAATAGTTCTGATAATAATGAAAAAATACATATTTTTTGAGCAGAGTCTCACTCTGTTACCCAGGCTAGAGTGAAGTGGTATCATTATAGCTTGCTGTAACTTCAAACTCTTGGGCTCATGCAATCCTCCTGCCTCAGCCTCCTAATTAGCTGGGACTATAGGCATCTACCACCATGTCCAGCTAATTCCTCTTTTTTTCCTTTCTTTTTTTTTTTTTTTGGTACCGATGGGGACTTGCTATGTTTCTCAGGCTGGTCTCTAACTCCTGTCCTCAAACACTCCTTCCACCGCAACCTCCCAAAGTGTTAGGAATGAGCTACCACACTTAGCCGAATAATTTTATAGTTGAACAATCTAAAGCATCAAAAGGGAAAACTATTGTCAGGTACCTGGAAATATGTGCCATATAGGTAAGTAAGTAGGTCAACAATAATCCAAAAGATAGGTGAATAGAATCACCCACTGTGCCAATTTCAAGTGAACTGAAAATATGCTGTCTGAAAACTTCAACTGTGGTTGATAAAACTTCCTTATTTCAAAACAACAACAACAACAACAAAAAATAGCTGAAAAATTAGTTCCCAAACTCACTTGGGTGATTTGAGATCACGATGAATAATCTTATGGAGGTGCAAATAATTCATTCCACTTGCAATTCCTGTGGACCAGTCTACCAGCAATCGAGGTGTGATCTTCCTGCCAGCTCTCAAGACCTCGTAGAGTTGTCCGTGGGCACAGTACTCCATGATGATACAATAACATGGGGCCTGAGTACAAACACCCCTTCCAAGAAAACATGAACATGTACATAAATATACACATACATGTATACATATTCATAGTTTAAGATTATTTAATACGTTTAATAAAAACCAATTCTATATCTCAATTGTTCCTAAAATGTATATAAACAACAGTTCCTGATTTTTAACATTAAAACCTCTCTAGTTTACAGATTTCTCTATTATCCACACAGACAATATTTGTTCCCTCCAGCTATCTATATATAGTGCTGTCTGCATCTCATGACTTTTCTGGAGGACTGTTTCATTCTAGAACAAAGAACACCCTTTCCTGAGGTTTGTGTAAGCTGGATAATGTGTTGTTTTAGATCATTAAAAATCATTTAATCTTCCTTTGAGACTTTGAGAGTAGTGTACAGGAAGAGAATTCAAACAAAGTATTGCTATTTTTAATGTTATTTGTCGAATTTTAAATTATTCAAATTTAACTAACTGCACTGAGGATCAAAACAAAGAGTCAATTTGCTATCTTACAGAGTCTTTGTTTTTGTTGTTTTTTTGAGACAGAGTCTTACTCCATCACCCTGGGTAGAGTGCCATAGTGTTATTGTAGCTCACAGCAATCTCAAACTCCTGGGCTTAAGTGATCCTCTGGCCTCAGTCTCCCAAGGAATAGCTGGGAGTACAGGCATTTATTTGCCACCCTGCCTGGCTAGTGTTTCTATTTTTAGTAGAGATGGGGTCTCACTCTTCCTCAGGCTGATCTCAAACTCCTGAGCTCAAGCGTCCTCCAGCCTTGGCCTCCCAGATTACAGGTGTGCTAGGATTATAGGCATGAGCCACCACACCTGGCCTTACATAGTCTTTGAAAAACATTTCTGATTATTCCACTCTAAAAAGATCTTTCTTTTCTCTAGATTCCTTTTGATATATGGCAGCCATCATTATTTATTTATTATTTATTATTTTTTTTTTTGCAGTTTTTGGCCGGGGCTGGGTTTGAACCCGCCACCTGTGGTATATGGGGCCAGCGCACTACTCCTTGCGCCACAGGTGCTGCCCCATCATTTTTTAATTTTTAGAGATAGGATCTTGCTTTGTCTTCCACGCTGGAGTGCAGTGGCATGATCATAGCTCACTGCAACCTCGAACTCCTAGGCTCAAGTGATTCTCCCACCTCAGTCTCAGGAGTGGATAGGACTATGGGCAGGTGTCACCATGCTTGGTTAGTTTTTTTTGTTTATTGTTTTGTTTTTGTTTTTCTCTTTTTTTTTCTATAGAGTAGAGATCTATCTTGTTATGTTGCCCAGGCTGATCTATATGCAATTTTTCTCTCTCCATATAGTTACAGGTTCCTTGAAGGGAAAGGTCTTCAAGTTCTTTTCTCTCTGTCACAAAGTCTAGAGGTTCATTGCAAGTCCTTGACAAATGCTTCTTAACTTCACTTCAATGTTCTTGGTTGAAAAAAGACTTCATAATAACACGTGTAGAGGCATGGCATATCAACACGAGAAAACATCTCCTAGTTTTCAGACATATTTTCATGTTATTTGTCTTATTTAATCTTAATTTAAACCCCAATTTAAACTCTAAACCATTGTAAGATAGATATTACCTTTTCCATTTTTGCAGGTAAGGCTCAGAGTGAGAAAGTCACTTGTCTTCATCACAACTAGATCATACAACTAAGAAGTGACAGAGCTAGGGGTGGCGCCTGTGGCTCAGTGAGGGTGGCGGGTTCAAACTCGGCCCGGGCCAAACTGCAATAACAAAAAAATAGCTGGGCATTCTGGTGGGCACCTGTAGTCCCAGCTACTTGGGAAGCTGAGGCAAGAGAATCACCTAAGCCCAGGAGCTGGAGGTTGCTATGAGCTGTGACACCATGGCACTCTACTGAGGGTGACAAAGTGAAACTCTGTCTCAAAGAAAAAAAAAGAAGTGACAGAGCTGGGATTCAAGGTCAGCCTGTCTAACTTCAGTGCCCTTTCCACCCACTACACTATACTGCTCTGTTTTAGCCTCCCCTGCACTTCCCCCAAGCCTCAAGAGTCAGAAGCTTTTAGCCTTTTAACTTAATAAGCATATTGGGGATTCCTATGTCAACACCATTATTTCATGAAAGAGGGAATGACCACAATAACTCTTTTGCACAGTTCTGTTCTGAGGATGAGAGAAGAAAAATTCTCTGTGTTACATTTCTTATGGGTATATATGTCTTCCTTTGAAATTTTTTAGAAATGTTAACAGAGTACTCAGTTAAAGGCTTTAGCCAGCTACCAGCTCATGCCCTTCTCTTAAGCTTCTGTAAGTGATGGAGGAATACAGAGGCCATGGCTTGAGGTGCTGAGCATTGTGAAGATCTTATAACAATAGCAGGTTATGAAGTATAATTAGTCTTCATTTTTCCCTGCTTTGGAGTACCTGTTAAATGCTACAAAGCTATTTCTATTGCTCTCCTATCACCTTGATTTTTAATGAAAAAATTTTTCAAGTTTTTGTGATTTGACTTTTAGGAAAGTTTGGTGAAGCACAAGTGTACAGTAATTACAAATGAATGATTTAATTGTCGTTACAAAGAGAAATAATAAATAGTGCTAGAATAATGGAATATGCATAAGAATGTCAAGATAAATATTTGTTTGAAGGTACACAGTATCCTATTCAACTTTGTTTTTAACTTGCTACACACACAGAATGGACTGAGCAGGGATGAGTTATGCACTTTGCAGTTTTTGACTTACTAATAAGAAGCAATCATTCCATCAGCCTTGTTCTATGACAAGGCTTCTTAGTAGCTATAAATAACAGCCTTACAATCACTTCTAATTGCTACCTTTTCCTCCTTTGGCACTGAATTCCATTAGGAACAAGTCAGGTTTTCTTAAGAGATTAATAAAAAAACTGGATGGAAAAAAAAGAACACAGTATACTTCCCCTTCTATACACGGTTTTCCTAACCTGCAAAGCAGCTGTAAGCACAGAATCAGGATCCAGGGAGACATGCTAAAATCCAATCATGCCTGTGTATCTTCCAGATGGTCCTGAACGTGATTCATTGGCCAAGCAACACATGGCACAGATGGCTGCAAACATAACACTGCACAATGCCCCAGAACATGTTGTAAAGAGCCAGGGACACAGTCTCACTATTGTTTTCCATGTAGAGGTAAAGACTATTCAAGTGTCTTTAGCCACAAGACTTGGGCATTAACATGGCAATACATGCCCAACAATGCTAAAAACTGCATGCACAGGTAGAAAGGTCAGAAGGGTGAGGTGGGAAAGACTGAGAAGTAAAAGGAAGATGCCAAAGAAAGGAAATAAAAATAAAGCTTCTCATACCTCTGTCCTCTCAGGACACATTTCTACTTTTAGGTACCCAGTGTATCCTACTGGAAAGCCCTGGTGCCTGGGACACAGTCTAGTTCACTGCAGGAGGCCAAAAAGCCATACTGATCTACAGAACATTCTGTGTCTTAAACACAATGGTCTAGTGATCTAAGTTTAGAAGTTTCTGACCCTTCCTTCCATTTAGGTGGATGTAGCATACTGGAAGTGAGGATTGTTTCAGTGAAGTAAAATGAGGGAAAGAAGGGGGTGTCTGTTAGTATCTCTGCTTAAAATAACCCCCCTATTATCTTCTGAAGTTTGTTATCTTTGGAAAGATTACGTGTCTCTCTAGTGTCTCATTTTGGGCACACGTCTTCCTGGCCCTACTGGATAGAAAGATGAAGTAACAGCAGTGACTGAAGCTCTCTCTCTCCCACCTCCTCCGCACAAATGACCCCCTTCTAAGAGGAAAGGAATCCAAATGCTTCTTTTAGTGTCTTAGTATCCCAGTTGAATGCTTCTCTTCTTTTCATACACCTTTCCCTTTCCATAAGGGTCTTATTTAGGAACCAAAACATAACTTCAGTACTCATTTGAATCCATCCTATAAAACCTGTACCCAAGCTTTCTCTTCCTTACTTTGGGGATGTGATTCTAATTAAGAGTTATCACAAGTAAATTATGGTATATGTATACCATGGAATACTATGCAGCATTAAAAAAGATGGAGACTTTACCTCTTTTATGTTTACATGGATGGAGCTGGAAAATATTCTTCTTAGTAAAGTATCTCAGGAATGGAAAAAAAATATCCAGCGTACTCTGTACTACTATGAAACTTATTTATAATCACTCACACTTTCATATGAAAGATGAATCACAACTATAGCCCAAGATGAAGGAGGGAAGGGGAGAGGGATGGGAAAGGAGGGGGGTGGTTCAATAGAGGGAGGGTTAATGATGGGAACACACCTATGGAGCATATTGCAAGGGTACAAGTCAAATCTATCAAGCATAGAACACAAATGTCTTAACACTGTGATTAGGTAAATGAGGTGAAAACTAGGTTAATTAGTAGGATGTAAGCACTCCAATTTGTACAAATAATCGATACATTGAATCCCACAAAGGCATAAATGTATTCATGATCTATGTATATAGGACTTAATTTTTAAAAAAAGTTATCACATGACATTTCTAGCTTTATAATGAGAGTTTTACCAAGGAAAGACCCTTTTTGAGCCTGGGAGAAGTTCCTCCTAGTCTAGGCAAGGGGGATTTGTAAGTTGCTCCACTTTTAGCTGCAGCCTCGTTGGTTTTACTATTTTTCAGGAATAAAAAACATAGATCATATATAGCAAGAAGTTCTAGTTTCATTCTACCTAAATGCTACCTTTCCTGTTCTCCACCTTCTCTCCTCTAAAGCCACTTACTATTCATGTGTTCAAGCCCAGAGCAACCTTTAAAGGCTAGCAAAGGACAGGACCTCAATGAAAAGGTTAGGGCAGGAGAGATTTCATATATGTAGAGCTCAGCACTTCCAAGTTTGGTGACATCCACAATTTTACCTTTGATTCTCTTCCTTCTGTTATGGACCCCATTCAATATTATGAAAAGAATGGTCTAGACTAAAAAGATATGATCATATACTCTTGAAGGCAACCACTTCGTCAAATGAATATAACATATAATTCTACTATTATTAGATTTAGAAAGATGAGTGTTTGGCATTACTTGCAAAGGGATCTAGCATAACCTGGGCCTATATTCCAAAGATATCCATTATTACAAGTTAATTTTTAAGAAGGAAGGCTAATAGAAACTAATAAAAAATACATATCTATTACATAGGAACTGACTATCCTCTGATGGTTTTAGATGTTAGCTTTGTCTTCTTAAGTGAATCTTAGGATGTTCACATTATATTGTCATCCATTGATAAACAAGGTTGATGCAGAAGCTCTGACTGCTTGTGGGAATCCTCTTCCTTCCCTGCCCCAAGTGTATCCCTGTCCCAGCAGCAAAATGAGATGCTTAAGGGCGTGACTCAAATTCAATAGTTCTTCAGTACCCTCCTAAAGCATCTAGCATCTAGCACTTGCTAGATGCAAGTCTATAGAATGTTTTTGAACTGTCTCTCAAAACAGGAACTTGCATGTATATATTGGGGGTGGTGGTGGTAAAATATCTCTACTTCTTAAAAAAAAAAGCCTTGACCTACTTGAATGCGATGATGTTAGGGTGCTTCAACTTCCTCAAATGCTTGATATCCGTCTCATTCTGTTCTCTCACTTTCTTGATGGCCACCTCTTCTGCTCGGAATTTGCCCAAGAAGACAGCTCCTTGGGCTCCACTACCCAGCCACTGCAGCTCTGAGATCTCCTCAAATGGCACTTCCCAAGTATCTAGGCACACAAGCAAGAAATAAGCTTGAAGAGATCTTGGAATATGCTCAAGGATCTTTCTGAAGGTACCAACTTCACCATCATCCAGAATGACCTCTACCCTCTGTCTCCCACCAAAAGATAGAACCTTCCTACGCACCTTGGTACTATAGATCAAATATTCATACATATAGGTTATGTAGATGTTTAACCACTGCAATCAAGCATATCAGACATCTCTAATATCCTGTCATCTAAAACATATCCTGACACACCTGTAGCCCTACTTCCTTACCTTAAGCTTGCATATTCAATGCACCTATGTGCCTCTTCCCCATCACCTGTAATCGGCATTGTTTTGTTTCTCTTTGAATGTCTATTGCAGACGCTCAGTGGGTCCTTGCTGAATGAATTTTTAATGATACTCTCCTCAGAATCTAATTATGCATAACACTTAGGTTATTATTTACCACTTATAGAGTACTTACTGTATACTAGACACTAGCTAGTGCTTTGCACATATGACATGTTCTATACTCAACAACAATCATACAAGTCCGGCCTTATTAGTTATTCAAAGAAGAACAAACTAGGGTTTGTTTATAGGGTTGTTAAATAAATTATCCAAAATCATGTAGTTGGTAAGTGGTAGAACGGAGCCCAGAACCCCAGAACTGGCAGATTCCAAGAAAAGTGCTCTCTCCACTACACCACATTGCCTCTCATGAGGTAAGTAGAGAGCTGTTAGTCAGTAGTCACGATATGTTTACTCACATAGCTGCATTATTTTCAATTTTCTCTTTTTCCTCAGAGTTTGGTGTTTTCGGCACCAAAAATTTAACAGGGGTCATTTCTAGGTGGTGGCATAATTAGTGATTCATATTATGTTTCTTTATCCTTTTCTGTGTTAAAAAATTTTTAACCGGGCGGCGCCTGTGGCTCAAAGGGATAGGGCACCAGTCCCATATGCTGGAGGTGGTGGGTTCAAACCCAGCCTCGGCCAAAAACCACAAAAAAAAAAAAAATTTTTAACCATAATACTGCATCACTTTTATAATGAATAAAATGCTGTTTTACATAAGGCACTTTAATAATTCAATCAATATTTGCTTTAACCTTATGAAACTTTAAAAAAAGAACCATCAATCCCTCTCTTTGTCCCCCTTCTTACCAGGGCATTATCAAAGAGCGAGGAGCCCTACAGAGAGAGGAGGAGAATGACGATGTTAAAGGCTGTGACAGATTCTCTTCAGATGGCTAAAAGGCCACTGTCTGCAGAACATGGAACAAAGTACTGTTGAGTTAGCTTTGAAGACATTCTTTCTGTTCTTGGAAGCGGCAACTCACTATCTACTACACTGATGAAGCAAGAGCAGAAAGAATTCATCAGAATCTGTAAACTGAGCGGCATTTCCCTCTTCTCTAATTTCCTCTACTTTAAGAGACAAGAAATTCTTCAGAGTCTTAATAAAATACATTTTCTCATCACAGTGGCTAAAACTTGATTTTCAAAATATAACTGTGTAGAGCAGAAAAAAATTCTAGTGAGAGTGGTTTATAGCAAGGACATTCAGCCCATTCTCCTTCAATGGTTGTATTGAAGGTTTCCACTCTACTGAAATGGAATAAGAATAAATCTCTCTAAAATACAAATAGTTCACAATACAAAATCACTAAAGGAACAGATGATATCGTGGGAGATTTGTAAGGAAACAGCAAGTTATAGCCTTGACTATTTCATTTACTTATTACTTATTTACTTATTTTTTAGAGATGGGTCTCGCTCTGTTGTCCATGCTGGAATACAGTGGCATGCTTATAGCCCACTGCAGCCTGGAACTCCTGGGCTCAAGTGATCCTCCTGTCTCAGCCTCCTGAGGAGCTGGGACTACACGCATGCACCATTACACCTGGCTAATTATTTTAATTTTTTTAGAGACAGTCTTGCTTTGTTGCCCAGGCTGGTCTTGAACTTCTGACCTCAAGCAATCCTCCCACCTCAGCCTACTGAGTCATTGGGTGTGAATCACCACACTTGGCAGCCTTTACTATTTTAAGTATCTGCAGGGCTCCTAGGACATATTAAGTGGCTCATGGGATCTTACTTTCATCCCCACAGGCTTATTCATACAGCACATATGATACAGATATTGATGGCATATTATAAGACGATTTTCCTTATTAGGCGTCCAGTGAAGAATTTAAACTAATGTCATTTTGACTGTTCTAGGGGCCGAATAAAGTATTATTACTGGTTTCTGGGGCAAGCACATAACTGGTCAATGTATTTTTGAGCAACTTTATACAAGCCCAAATTACCCTAATTTTTAATATAATAGTTACTAAAATTAGAACAATGTTTGGATGTCTTTTTCCCTTAATCTATATTTACTGTTAAACATTAGAAATTCAAAAAAAATAAGAAAAATCAGAAAAACATTTTATCTGAAATCCCATCCCATATGCTCTGTCATCTTCCTCTTAGTTTCTGTTCATGTTTATAGCTATGTGAAAGCTGCATGTGATGTATAATTTTTCCTACTTTTTTCATGGATCATTTATGTAATTATAGTGTTTACTGTTAGTTTTAGTATTAACATTTAATGCACCCTTTTACCTTTTGTACTTAAGTGTTTCCAGCTTTTTGTCTTGCTAAC
Organism: Nycticebus coucang; assembly: GCF_027406575.1. Taxonomy (NCBI): domain Eukaryota; kingdom Metazoa; phylum Chordata; class Mammalia; order Primates; family Lorisidae; genus Nycticebus; species Nycticebus coucang. The sequence goes on from NC_069795.1 coordinate 88,658,376, forward strand.
TTAAATTTGATACTTTTTCTTATTTATATTATTTCTGCACATATAATTCCTGGGCCAACAGTAGAAACAGTTTCCTGGCTATTGGACACATACATTACAAATTACTACTCAAAGGATTTTGCTGGTTTTTGCTGATAGTAGCAATGTGTGAATGTATTAGTTTTACCACAAACGTTAACAACAGGAAGAACTACCATATAATTATTTTTTGGTTCTACTTTAATTAAATATAAAATAGTGTTTTATAAGTTTACATTGGTTTAATTGCCGCTGATGTAGAGTATTTTCTCCACATTTAATACTCACATCTGCTTTGTATGAATTTTTCTATAACTCGTATGTTGGAACGCTTCATAAAGTCCCATAATTTTGACAGTGAACGTTCTGCTTTCTCTCTCTTCTTTTCTGCCTCTTTTACTATCTGAGTTATCTCAAAAACTTTGTCTTCTACCTCTGAAATTCTTTCTTCTGCATGGTCTAACCTGTTGCTGATACTTTCCATTGCATCTTTAAGTTCCCTAATTGACTGTTTCAGTTCCTTCAGCTCTGCTATATCCTTTTTATATTCTTCATATCGTTCATCTCTGATTTGATTCTGTTTTTGGATTTCCTTTTGGTTATTTTCCACTTTATTAGCAGTTTCCTTCATTGTTTCCATCATTTCTTTCATTGTTTTCAACATGTGTATTCTAAATTCCCTTTCTGTCATTCCTAACATTTCTGTATAGGTGGAATCCTCTGCAGTAGCTACCTCATGGTCCCTTGGCGGGGTTGTTCTGGACTGGTTCTTCATGTTGCCTGGAGTTTTCTGCTGATTCTTCCTCATGGGTGATTTCTTTTATCTGTTTCCTTGCCCTAATTTTCCTTTCACTTCCTCTTGCTCTTTAAGTTCTCGTGCCTGTGGAAGTTGCGGGCGGGTTTAGACGGATTGAACACACGCGACCAGTTGCCGGTTTTCCACTGTTTTAGTCCTCCTCTTGGGGTCCAGAAGTCTCTCTCTGACTCCCCGTATCCTCTCAGGGGTGATGATAGGCAGATTCCACCAGCCAGAGATGCCTGGAGTCCTATATCCCCAGACTCACGGTGCCCAGATGCAAGGAAGCTGTTACTCGGCTGCCATCTTGCTCCGCCTCCCTGCTTTGTATGAATTTTCAAAGCTCCTTTGTCCATTTATTTATTAGGGTTCCTATGAACTTGAAGCTCTTTCTACATTTCTGTGATGCAAATTAAAAGAATATTTTTTATAAGCTCTTTTCTCTTAATTTTGTCATTATTACTATAACCTGAGACAGGGTGTTGCTGTCTTGAAGGCTGGAGTGCAGTGATGTCATCATTGCTGCAGCCTCTAACTCGTGGGCTCGAATGATCCTCCTGCCTCAGGTTTCCAAAGTACTAGGATTACAGGTGTGAGCCACTGTGACCAGCTAAATTTATTATTTTTCAACAAAAATTTTAAATAATTCATTTCCTTTGTATTATAATTTCCTCCACTGCCTAGTCTATCTTTTAAAAGTTATTTATAGTAGATTTTTAAAAATTTAACTTTTATATATCCATCTGGAGTTTATTTTGGTGTTGGGTATAAGGATAGATGCAAATTAACTTTTTTCCATATTGCTATTTAGTGATTCCAAAATAATTTGTAAAATAATCCTTTTTTTATATTGTTTGTAATTATAATTCACTATATTTTAGAAACAATGCCTATTACCTAGTATTTTTATAAAATGAGAAATAGATGGATTACTAAAATACAAATGATAAAGACATTTGGTGCTCAAATAACAAGTATGCAGGTATTATAACAAAGAATAAAATTCTCCTTTACCAATCTCCACCTCATGCCTATGCTATATTCAGCAAAGTCTTAATCATCCAAAGAAAAATAAGGGAAATAGCACTGGTAATAAAAGAATATGGAGTGTAAAATAATATTTCAAACATGTTTCCATCAGTCTTTCTAGAAATGATTAGAAGTAAAATTGATTGACGTGAATCGAGTACTCTGCCTAGTCTCAAAGTCCTTGTTAGCATCTAGGAGGGGGCCAAGGTACAGCAAAATGGCAGGAAAAAGAAAGTTACTAATAAGGACATACAAAAATGGGGGCCTGGATAATTGGTGGGCAAAACAGCTAGCCTCATGCTACTGGAGAACAGGCTAACCTCTCTCTAGGGTTAGCCCCAGACTTTTTATTGCTTTTATATCTCTGTACCATAGGTACAGGCATAAGCTAAGCTTTTCCCTTCTCTTTGATTCATCACTATGACTACTATCTTAATTCCAATATCCACCATGATCCCTAAGATAGAGAAAAGCCATAGGCCCACTCACTTTAAGGCAGAAGTTCTCCCTTGTTTATTCAGACATGGTTATTACGACACTTGCTTTGGCAATAAAAGATTTTAGTAACTCATACTACCATACTAGATCTTCCCTATCAACATAGTAAAGGGCAGATGAGGGCATCCTTAACATTTAAAAACATCTAGTAAAATTTCCCCCTAGTATCAAATGTAAGGACACATCTGTTTCACGTGTTATCCTTTGCTTGACTACAATGCAGGATTAAGGATTAGCTCCCTGATCCCACCAGCTATAAGGAAAACACCACACTTAGTTTCTGGCTAACAAATCTCTTTTATGGCCCACAGCAACACCAGCGCTTGGCAGGATATCCTGCAATCTGCTGAAGAATTAGGCACCTGCTAAACCCTCATAAGAATCTTAAGCCGATCAGGCCTGTTTCTTATTTATTTCTGAAATAAGTCTTTCTGAAAGTAACACGATCAATTGGAATACAAATGCTAGTTTGTAGAAGAATAAAAAAATTTTAAGGGCTCCTTTTAACAGACATGCAAAATATGTCTAATGCCCCTGTTTATGAGCCTGAACGTCAATCCTACATTTGGATCCTGAAACCTCCAAATTATCACCAAAATAAGAATAAGAAAAGTGAAGATCCTAAAATCCAAAAGTAGTTTATTAGTAGGTTTTATATATAAGCAGAGAATAGGAAACTTAAAAAATAATAAAATAAAAATGGTTATCTCTGGATGGTGGGATGAGAGGTGATTTTTTATTTTCTTCTTTGTTACTGTCTAACATAGGAATCTCCAACTTTTGTGTGACAAGGAACAACGTTAATTTACTTTAAGCCTTGCAATCATGAAGGAGAAGGAAGGTAGAATGTGACAGGTGTTAGAGTATGTCTGCCAGACAGGTAGATACACACACATAAAACCAGGGACTGACAAAGAATTTCTGCATGGGATAGGAATGGAGGATGTGGTTGGCAAATCCTGAAAAGTACCAGTAAATCCCAAAACATATATGGACAACAGGTATACAGGGAGAAGTCGGTATTCGGTTTAAGAGAACGTATTTCAGAAATTGGAAAAATGGAAATACATGAGAAAAGTAGTAAATGGTATCCAATGTCTACTGGTTGTTTGGAAAATCTGTCAACAGTTTTCACTAGAAGAGATCAGCAGACTTTTAGAGGAGGGTCAGAGTCTAAAATTCAATTATAAAATGAATAAAACAGAATTTTTTTTTTTTTGGAGACTCAGTCTCATTCTATCATCCCGGTTAGAGTGCTGTGTCATCATAGGTCACAGCAACTCAAATTCCTGGGCTCAAGAGATCCTCTTGCATCAGCCTCCTGGATAGCTGGGACTACAGGCACCCATCCAGCTAGTGAGAATTTTGCTTTTTATACTTTTCTTTATTTATTTATTTGTTTTTTAGAGACAGGGTCTGGCTCTGTTGCCTAGGCTGGAGTAGAGTGACCTGATCACAGTTCACTGCCACCGCGAACTCCTGGGATCAAGTGATTCTCCTGCTTCAGCCTCCCAAGTAGCTGGGACTACAGGTTTGCAATATGACACTTGACTAATTTATATTTTGCAGAGATGGGGCTCTAGCTATGCTGTTCAGGGTGATCTCAAACTCCTGGCCTCAAGCAATCCTCTCTTCTTGGCCTCCCAAAGTGCTAGGATGACACGTATTAGACACCTTGCTTAGCCAAATATCACTTTTGGTCCATTTTTTTTCCTTTCCAGAATTCCTTGATGAGAAAACTAACAAAAATGTCATTTATATAAGGCTCCATGATATGTTCCCAAAACCTTAAAACAACGAATCTTTTGAATCCAATTATTCCTCTTCTAGAAATTTTTCCTAAGGACTAGCCAAATGTGTGCAAAAATAAAGTAATAGATAAATGTTCATGGAAGTGTGGCTTATAATCACTATAACTGCAAACAAATTAAGTGTTGAGCAATAGGATATTGCTTAAACAAATATTGGCACATTCACATAATTTAACATTAAAATGATGCTGAAGAGTTACATTTAAAATATCAAAAATATTCACAATAGGAAGTGAAAAATGTTATAAAATAGTGTGACTCCATTTTTTCTAAAGTATACATACACATAAGTAGGCTAACATAATATATACTGAAAACATTAATGGTGATTATTCTCAGTAGACTGAGGATCACAGATTGTTAAAAAATGTTTTTGGAACTTACCTGTATTTTCCAAATTTTATCCATAAACAGTAGAACAGCTATAGCTGTCCTCCTCCCTACATTGACCACCTCCTCAGTTGACCTAATTTACATAGACCGGACACGCACCATATGTATGTATCAGTTCGGCAGGCCTAGTCCCTTGTGTTGACCACTTCCATATGATGACCAGTTTGTTACAATTCCTTGGGTGGTCAACTTACAGAGATTCTACTGTATTGCTTTTGTTACAAAAAAGAAAAGTTCTTTTAAAGAACATAAATGAGGTTATAAAGACCACGAGGGCTTCAAAAGCATACCACCTGAATTGGAAGATATGAATATACATGTTATACCATGAAAAGTAAGTCAAAAACTTACTAAATCTAGAGATAATCATGCTTTTCAAGATTAGTTATTTTATTTGTTCCACAAAATGTAAGCTTTCTATGTCTTGACTAGAAGAAAGGTCATAATTCCTTCTTTTTTTTTTTTATTGTTGGGGATTCATTGAGGGTACAATACATAATTCTTTCTTACTATAACCTCAGGTAGTCCTGCAATCTACAGTGGCATTACCATGTGGCTTTTGTTTTCTTAATTAGTCTGGTGGCCAATAGACTTTATGAATGTATAGACTATTAGTAAAAACATTTTAAACATGGAAATGCTACATGGTTTATTTATAAATTATACATCTGCTGAACTATATTACAATATCAAATATATCTGGAAATGTATGAAAATAAAAATTTAAATGATAAGATACAATAAACAAGAGCTTTAATAATTTCTTCTTACAACATCATGGATTTTCTTGTGTATACTCTACTTTGGACACCACTGAACTGGATGACCACAAAAGATGGACTTCGACTTAAAAAGACCCACCAAATGTGAATCTATTCCATTCAGAGGACCTGCAGGAAACTGAAGTGGGGTTTTCATCTGGCACTCAATCTTTAATATACCCAAAGGTTAGGCCAAAGGTTATCCAGTTCATGGTGGTGGTGGTGGTAATGGTGTGTTTACACAAGGAATATCTTCCAAGTCCATACTTCAGCTTACCTTGCTGCTGCAATTTGTAATCAGTAGAATATGCCTTCCCAATGATATTCCATACAGGTCTTAAGCATCCAAAGAGCCCTTCAAGAAACCCACCACTGCCACCGCCCGACCGGCTGAACTGAATCTTGATGTCTTCTGTTCCACTCATGTTTTCTCCATCCACGGTATTGTTGTTTCCCTGAGACACAGCCATCTCTGATTCATCTTGCTCCCTTAGCTGAAGAACACTGTTCTCAAACTGGTCCCTGGAATCCTCACTCATGCTTGTCAGCACTGTGGTGGTGATGGGGCTGTTTGTGCTCTCCACTAGCTCTGTTTGCCCCACCACCTTTTCCTGGTGGTCCTCATGGAGCTTGGGTGAAGGGTGGTTCCCCATAGCTGTGAGTTCATCTTGTGGTCCACTGAAAACTCTGTTTTCACTCAAGGGTAAGTGTGGAGAAGGGGAGGAGCTCAGGTGCTCCTGAGGGCTGGCCATCGTGCCATGAGTGTGACCAAGGTCCTGAGATGACACTCAGAGGATCATTAGAAGGGAGTTCTGATGCAAGAGAGGGCTCCAAAACCTGAGGGAAATAGGAGAAAGACATGAGATCACCCTTTCTTTAGTATCTACCCTACTACTCCATTCCATTTAATATTAAAACAATGGGGATTGGTGAAACTGTGGTTTATTCCACATGATGGAACTGTGTATAGCAATGAAAAATTATGCCATAGAAGAGTATGTGACAAGACAGATTCCTGAGATACAAAGTATGTTTTATCATACTTCACTAAATCTGAGGCAATACAACTAAGCCCCAGCTCTTTAAACTTGTTCTTTTCTTCTGATCTGTTTATCAGGACCATTTTTGGGGAGCTGTATAACCTCCACAAATAAAGATTTGTTTTAGATTGGTCAGATCAAGCACAATCTTAAATTTATTTAAAATATATTCTTACTCAAATTTACTTTCTTTGTAAGGACCTATATAATAGTCCTTCCTTCACTTTGTATTAAGCATCTAGAAGGTGCTAGAGACCAGGTTATAAAGGTGACTTTACTCTGCAGAGAGGGCAAAAGATAGGCCAAGAAAGATTGACAGTACAATGCTTGTAATGAACCAATTAAGTGCTCTGAAAGTACAGAAGACGGAGGATAGTTTCAGGGAAAGGTACTCAAAGGTGGTAAATTTCAATCCATTTGAAGGAAGTATAGGCATTCATCAGGCAAGTAAGAAAGACACAAGCGAAAGAAAAGGCAGAAGGTGTTACAGGTGAGGGGAAAAGCAAGACATGGAGACTTGAAAAACTATGGAATAGGGTGGCACCTGTGGTCAAGTGGGTAGGGCGCCGGCCCCATATGCCAGAGGTGGCAGGTTCAAACCCAGCCCCGGCCAAAAAAAAATGAAAAACTATGGAATAGATGAGAAGTGCAAAGTGACTGGAACGTAGGTTATATGTAAGTGCATAGAGAAAGACATAAATGGACAGACAGGAGCCATATTTTAAGAAGCTTCAGATGCTAGGCTAAGGTGATGGGGAGCCATAGTGTTCTACATTGGGGACTATAGATAAAAATATAATCTCTCTTTTCACTGAGACCCAACCATTAAGCCCTTTTCCCCCCATTTCCCCATCCTATGAATGCCTTGTGTTAGTGAACCAATGAAAATATCCTATCCTCTGAACTCTCATTCATTTATTCAAACATTTATGGAGCTTCTAGTACATGTCATGCAATGTGTTAAATTGCATGGTACGTAGATTCTTACCCTTTAGGAATTTACAATCTGGAGGGAAAGACCAGTAGCTTATAGTCATATGGTTAGATATGCACAAAGATATTTACAAGGTACAAAGAGAGCTCAGAAAAATAAACATAAAGCTTGGTAACCATAGCTCACATACACTGAAGCTGGTGGGTTTGAGGAACCTGGCTAGGCCTGCTTAAACAACAATGACAACTGCCAAAAAAAAAAAAAAAAAAATAGCCGGGTGTTGTGGCTGGCGCCTGCAGTCCCAGCTACTTGGGAGGCTGAGGCAAGAGAATCATTTAAGCCCAGGAGTTGGAGGTTGCTGTGAGCTATGACAACACAGCACTCTACCGAGGGTGACACCATGAGACTCTGTCTCAAAAAAAAAAAAAGAAAGAAAGAAAGAAAAATAAACATTAAATATATCTACAAATGTCAGAGAAAAAGTTTGGTTTGACTTGAATCGTGCCTGATGATTAGTGGTCAGTGGCAAGGAAGATGGGACACCCCAGGTAGTCCTGGGGAGCAGGAGGTGACAGCTCTTAGGAAAGGCAGGCAAAGGTCAGATTACGGTGGGCCTATTTGACAAGCTAAACCTTTTGGATTTCAATCTCAGGACAACACAGAGCCATTAAGGAATTTTAAGGAAAGGAGTGGTTAGATCAGGTTTGTAAATTAAAATTACATCTATGGAAGCAGAGGTTGGACTAAAAGAAAAAGACTGGAGGTCCAGTTAGGAGGTGGAGTTCAAGTAAGAAATGATGAGGGCCTAAACCAAGGCAGTAGCAATGGCAATGAAGAGGATGGGGTGAATTTAAGAGGTGGAATTGTTAAGATCTAGTAATTGATTAGACATGAGGGTGAGTGAGGGAAAGAGAGAAAGGAAGACTTTTCTTTTTTTTCTTTTTTGTAGAGACAGGGTCTCACTTTATGGCCCTCAGTAGAGTGCCATGGCATCACACAGCTCACAGCAACCTCCAACTCCTGGGCTTAAGTGATTCTCTTGCCTCAGCCTCCCGAGTAGCTGGGACTACAGGCGCCCGCCACAATGCCCGGCTATTTTTTGGTTGCAGTTTGGCCGGGGCCGGGTTTGAACCCGCCACCCTCGGTATATGGGGCCGGCACCTTACCGACTGAGCCACAGGCACCACCCAAAAGGAAGACTTTTCAAATAACTTACTTGGGGCTGGAGGTGGTTGCTGTAATCCTAACGCTCTGGGACACTAAGGCGTGTAGGGTTGCTTGAGCTTAGGAGTTCCAAACCAGTCTGAGCAAGATTGAGACCCTGTTTCTACTAAAAATAGAGAAAACTAGCCAGGCGTTGTGGTAGATGCCTGTAGTCCTAGTTACTTGGGAGGCTAAGGCAAGAGGATAAGATTTTGAGATTGCTGTGAGCTAGGCTGACGCCATGGCACTCTACCCAGAGTGACAGAGTGAGACTGTCTCAAGAACAAACAAACCCCAAAACCCACATAATTTACTTGACATAATGAATAGATGGGCAATGCTAATTACTGAGATATGAAATGCCATAAGAAAAGAAGGTTTGGAAAGAAGATCATTGGCTCAATTATGAAGACTCACCATTTATGGCCTACTGTGTTTTAAGCACTGAATTAGGCTTTTATTTATGTTATCTCATTTTTAAAAGTTATTTTGTAGAAAAGGATTTGAAGAAAGGTAAATATGGGGGCTCACTGAGCTTGGGCAAAAGTTTCTAAATAATAAAATCAAATTAAAAATATATTTATCAACTATATTCTGGGAACTATATCACGTACTACAGCAGGATCTGTGGATATAGAACATTACTATATTACCTCTACTATTTCAAATCATAAATAAAACTAAGTGTTTTAAAATTTATAGAGGCCTATTTATACAATCGGCAATGTACTGGCAAATCAGCTCTCTTCAAACTAACAATCTGATTTGTAGTGTCTGCTGATATCCCTGGAATAAATACTCCCAAGCTAATAAAAGTGTAACAACCTGCTTCCAAGGTTTCTAAATATTTGACAATTGGCTCTAATGAATTGTTGTATAAGCCAGCTCAAGCAATTCTCTTGCCTCAGCCTCCCAAGTAGCTGGGACTACAGGCACCCACCACAATGCCTGGCTATTTTTAGAGATGGGATCTTGCTCTTGCTCAGGCTGGTCTCGAACTCCTGAGCTCAAGCAATACACTTGCCTCAGCTTCCCAGAGTGCTAGGATTACAGGCATGAGCCACTGCGCCTGGCCATTATCCCTATTTTATAGAAGGAAATTAAGGCCTAGAGAGAGGTATATGCTAAATGTCATAGATCTAGGATTAAATACCAGTGAATCAATACCAAATCCAAAAACTCTCTCCAGTACATTGTGGTTTCCAGAAGACATAATTTCTATCCTTTCAAAGTTCACAAAGTACTTAAGGAATTAATTGCATCAAGGGAATGTCCTCCCACCCTCAGTCCCCCTTGACAATGAACCATATTCTGTTCTGCAGAGCTGTGACAGGAGGGGGACTTAGAAGGGGCTGAATGAAAGAGGTAGGATTTAAGACGTTCACTTTGAAGGTAAGATGTGTGATAAAGGGAAGGAAATCAGGGAAGAATAAAAGCATTAGTAGAAGCAGGAAAGCAGGAATGACCAGGCCATGTGTGAAAGGGTTGCTGACCCAGAAATCTAGACCTTGGGAAGCTGCCTGGAAATACAAGATTGGGTGTGGTGCAGGGAAGAAGAAAACTCACAGCCCTTTGTCACAGCAAGAGCTGTTTTCTGAATTGGCCCCTAATCCCCTTCTCCATCCCTCCTTTTCTCTGTGTTCATCTCTAAGCTATGAAGTGACTGATCCTCTCATTTTACTTTCTTGCTGATCACCTGCCACAACCTTGAGTTGTCTCTTGCTGTTGGCCTTTTTGACCTTGCTCTGCCTGATCTCTTTTAAGACTGCTGACTTGATACTGTCTGACCTGGCCACTGCCTCAGGCATGGCCCCTGGAACTCCTGGTTATCCTATACAGCATAGGGCCTACATTAAGCTACAGGCTCATATCAAATTTGAGAATAATCCAAATACCCAAATGTATATGTAAATTTCAGCCACGGGCCTATTTGTGCAATCTATTTTTGAACCAAATTATAGGACTTTATATTAATTCCTGGTAAATTTCCATTTTGTCAGTTTTTATCCTGAGTTTCTGCCTGGTGACATCATATTGGAATGAGCTCATACATAGAACAACATACACAAAACAGAAATGTATTTAAAAAACGTTTTTTGTTTTGTATTTCCTTCCCATCCCTAAGGGGTTGAGGATGAGTGTGAAGTGGCCCTGTTCCCACTGGCATAGGAATGAGTCTAATCACAGTCATCACCTGCAGTTTGATACTCAAGAGATCAAGAAAAGGCAGGACATTCAAGGAATACAGTTTACTTGTTTTACGTATGAGACTCAAATCTCAAGAGAGAGTGCTGACTCACTCGACGTAACAACTATGCAGCGGCAGAGCTGAGATGCTTCCTCCTTCTTCACCCTAGCTCCTTTCTCTAGTCTGGTTTTCTGTTTATTCAAGGAGAAACAAATAGCTACGATGTCATGACCACTGATGCCAAAAACAATAGCAACTCATAGTGCTTTTGTAAATGCACCAAAAATATTCCCAAGGAAGCACAAGCACCCACCTGGAGGTGGTGCTCTGCACCTGTCAACAGAGTGGTGGGTGAGAGCTGTTTGTGATTCAGCACTTCTCTAGGAGTGGGCAGAGGCGAAGTAAAGCTCAAGTGTATAAAGATGTGTAGTCACATAGGCTTCCCTCCGGCACACCAAAAATATCAAGTCCAATGATGTGAACCAACAAAGGCAAGGAGATTGAGAGGCACAAGAACAAAGAGAAAGAACAATCACCACGATGACTATATTCAAATATGATCAGAGCTAACTCTGTATTTAAGAAGAGGGTAGGAGGATAAAAATAGCTAAATTTTACCTGTGTTTGTAAGTACACCCACACGCCACCACTACGCAGTGAAGGAGCTGGTAAGCGGGAACTGAGGGAACACAAGTGGCCCCACTCTCTTTTGCTATCACAGTTCCTTCTCCCTGTCCAAATTTGACTCAGGTATGCTCCTGGGAACTGTTTGGTTCTTTTAATTTGTGAGCAATCAAAGCTAGTATTTATTAGAGAGGGAGGAAAAGAAATGAGACAAGATTTTTTAAACATTGAGAGTCAAAAGGAAAAAAAAGAATGTCAGAGCAGTCAGGGCAAGATTAGAGTGTCACCCTTATCAACAAGAAGCACTATGGTGAGGAGATGCTTCTACCTTTGCAACAGGTCTTGAGTTTGCAAGGAACACAAAGTGATGCTCCCATACTTGCCCCCAAGGAACACTTTCCCTACCCTGTGAATTTCTTGGCCCCAAAAGGAGGAAGTGGTTTGTGCAAAATTAGTGGGCAAGAGTTGGAGACAGCAGCAGCTGCGCACTTGGCAGGGAACAGCTAATTTCTGGAAATTACCTTGGTTTTGTGCCAAGATCCCAGGATGCAGCAAAGAGAGAAAGAAGAATGGAAGAGAAAACATGGCCAAAAGGCCCTCAAATTTTGGGGTTTTTATTATACAATACGATTTTCCCCACTAATTGAGGATACTTTCGTAAGTCAGATTTTGAATTTTATATTATTAATATGAATAAATCAAAGATTTTGGACAATTTAACACCACAAATAAAGTTTTTAGTGTGACTAAAACTGGGTACAGGTTTAAATTAAGCATTAATAAGCATTATTACTATGAGATTTATTGATTGATGCTCAGCTTTTCTTAAGCTGTCTTCTTTTTAGTTGGCTGTCTTTTTAGTTGCCTATTTTAAAAATGAATACAGTCAGGTGAGGTGGCTCACACCTATAATCCCAGCACTAGGGAGGCCGAGGCGGGTGGACTGCATAAGCTCACAGGTTCGAGACCAGCTTGAGCCAGAGTGAGACCTCGTCTCTAAAAATAGCCAGGCATTGTGGCAGGCGCCTGTAGTCCCAGCTACTTGGGAGGCTGAGGCAAGAGAATAACTTAAGCCCAGGAGGTGGAGGTTGCTGTGAGCTATGACACCATGGCATTCTACCAAGAGTGATAAAGTGAGACTGTCTCAAAAAAAAAAAAAAAAGAAAAAAGAAAAATGAATACAACACTGCCTTCTTAGCCATCTGGTCATTTCTCTAAAATCCATATATCAGTCTTGAGAACATAAGAGAATTTATGCTATTAGGAGCGCCAAAACTAGGATTACCTTACTTAATCCCGTAACATAAAATCATCTTTCCAGGATAGAGGTTGTCACCTAGACCTTAATTTGGACTTCGAAAACATTAGAGTTTTTGAATGAGGTTACAAAATTATAAGTACGTGATTTCAAATCAAATAAAAAGAATGGCCTCCAATCATTCTACCCCTTAACTATGAAGTGTCTACTGAAATTCCTGTTTGAAAGGACAATAATAACCTCGATTAACTACATCCACAGACCTGCCTCATTCCCTTCTGTATAACTTTTCCTTTGACAATTATGCATTCAAAAATACTGATTCAGTGCTTACCATGTACCTACATTTTTGGTTAAGATGATGAATGCTTAATAAGATTGAAGTATGCTGGAGTCAGCAAAAAATAAAAATTGCAAAAAGGCAAATTTCCATGGTGACAAATTACCTTCTGAATACCAGTACCTATAAATATAACTGTGATTAAAGTTAAAGTAAGTTTAATAGGTTTTAAAATGAATAAAGATGCTTTACTTTCAGAGTTGTAGTCTATAAACTTATCAAGGAAAAAAACTTATGAAGCTTCAAAATTCCTTAAGTCAAAGGCTAAACATAGTTCTTGATCAAAAGGATGATTTATCCATAAACTCCATAAATGGTTAACAAACAATATATATATCATAAGTATTAAACTTCTTGAATACAATCACCATTTTCTTTTATTTTTTTTAGACAGAGCCTCACTCTGTTGCCCCAGCTAAAGCGCCATGGCATCAGCCTAGCTTACAGCAACCTCAAACTCCTGGGTTCAAGTGATCCTCTTGCCTCAACCGCCCAAGTAGCTGAGGCTACAAGTGTCCACCACAATGCCTGGCTAATTTCTTTATTTTTAGTAGAGATAGGGTCTCATTCTTGCTCAGGCTGGTCTCGAACTCCTGAGCTCAAGGGATCCTCCTACCTTGGCCTCCCAGAGTGCTAGGATTATCAGCGTAAGCCACTGCTGCCAGCCAGAACCAACATTTTTTGACCTAAATACAACTTAGCATATGAAGAATAAAATCAATAACTAAATAAATTGACTTAAAATATCTTAAAAAATAAAGTACACACATGTATATGCCTTTAAATATATAAATATTAATAGATATGAAATAACTGTATAAACATATTAATAATAATATTGTGAGGGCTTAAGAGGGAAGGCACTGGAGGAAGACAGACCTGGATTCAAATCTTTTTTTTTTTTTTTTTAAGACAGAGTCTTACTTTGTTGCCCTCAGTAGACTGCTGTAGCGTCACAGCTCACTGCAACCTCAAACTCTTGGGCTTAAGCGATTCTTTTGCCTCAGCCTCCCAAGTAGCTGGGAACAGGAGCCCACCACGATGCCTGGCTATTTTCTTGTTGCAGTTGTCATTATTGTTTAGCTGACCCAGGTCAGGCTTGAACCTGGCATGTGGCTGGTGCTGTAACCACTGTGCCATGGGCGCCGAGCCTGGATTCGAATCATATTCAAACTTGATTTTTTTTTTCTCTCTCTCTAGGCCTCAATTTCATTATCCGTAATTGGTGATAACATAATCATAATCTACCTCATGGAATAGATTAGATGATTATATGAGATAATGCATATATACCACACTTACCCTTCAAAATTTATTAGTTATCTAAACCTTTAACAAGAAAAATGAGAATAAACAGATATGTGTCAACATGCTCAATATACATGTACAATCAAGGGAATGAAAGGAAAGCAAGGGAAAGACAAGTAAGTTTTTCCTTAGGAAAGTGAAAAAATGAGGCAAGAATGCTAAGAGGGGGACAGATCAATATGTAGAAACTAAGGCAAGTGGGGGTCATAACATTTGTTGAAATTATAAATAAAAGCATAAAGAATCAATAAACAGGGTGGGCCCAGAGGCTCAGGTTTGTGATCCTAGCACTCTAGGAGGCTAAGGTGGGATAGTCCTTGAGCTCAAGAGTCTGAGACCAGCCTGAGCAAGAGTGAGACTCCACCTCTACTAAAATAGAAAAACTAGATGGGTATTGTGGCAGGCACTTGGTAGTCCCAGCTTCTCCCCAGGAGGCTGAGGCAAGAGGATGGCTTGAGCCTAGGAGTTTGAGGTTACTGTGAGTAATTTGATGCCATGGCATTCCAGCCTGATTGTATTCAAGAAGTTTTATATTTATGATATATATTGTTTGTTATTTGTTCTGGGCAACCAGAACCTGAAGGGCATAACTACAGACAAAGTTCATCTAACCAGAACTGTGGCCTTTGGTAGAGAGATGCTCCCAGAGTATGGGGTCCTGACAGAGAGGAAGCAGGGGAATTGATATTAAACCCCAAGTTCACTCTCCTCCTGGTCTCTGAAGTCCTGTAGGTATGTCCCATTGGCTGAACCCAGTAGAAAACCAGAGGGTCAGGGAGACCACTGATTCAGTCCATACAAGTCAACTTAGAAGGCAGAGGATGGGATACCTTAAGGACTGAAAGTGCAATGACCCTAAGCATCATACCACTTGAGATCCTGCTGCGAACGTCAGAGACTTACTGGCCAAAGCTGGAAATGCAACCTGTAGAGCTGAACCCCTGCTACTATGAGATCTGCCTCTGTCTTCTAGATCTTTCAAACTCTGATGTTCGTCATGGGCTCTAAAGGAGTTGGGTATTCACTGAATAATCTGTTCTTTCTGATTGGGCTCAAATATAGAAAATACTACTTAATCACATTTAGGTGTCTGTTGAGTCTTAATGCCGTGCAACATGTTAAAAAAATTTCATCAATGAAACTTAAAGGATATCCACTTGTAAGTACTTATAGTGGAGTCAGTTTACTACACAAGGGTTCTGAAAAATGGAGCAATGGGCTTCCTTATAAAATTTATGTAAGCATTAAATGAGATAAAAGACATGAAAGTGCTTTTAATCTATGAAGCAATAGCCTGATGTTGGTTCTTGCTATTAAAATATATGCCACAGAGAGGTGATGGGTACTGTGCTACTTATTAACAATTGGCTGGCTCCTTTTGAAGCTTCATGACTCTTAAAAAAGTGAGAGAGGGAAAATATTTTTTGAAGGAAATTATATTATGAAAGTTCTCTTTTCTCATTAAATGCATTGCCAGCATTTGGATTGTTTAGTTGAGCAGTAAAATAGAACTGAAGTAGAGATATGAACTTAACACATTCTGCACTTGTTTTATACTGTACAACATTAAAGTCAAATAATTCACTACCAGTTTGCTATACAGAGCTAATGAAGAACCTCAATAGCAGACCTGCAGTGACATACCTGAAAGTTCTCACAAAGCTACGGATCTTACCCACTGTTCCTGGACAAGTTCTACATACACTGAGCAGACAAGACGCCGTCAAGGGTCCTCCTGCCATCCCTGTGTTACTTTTTCAGGTCTTAGGAATGATAGAATCAAAAGTTGTTCAAGTTGGGGGAAGTAGCAAATTGACATAACTTCTGTTTTATAGGAGAAACAACTAATTCTCCTAAGCTCGTGAATTCACTGACAACAGAATCAAGTATTGTTTACCTCTGTATCATGTTCTTTTTCTTTTCCTCCCTACCTAGCCCCAGCACCTAGTGTAGGAACTGATAAAACACGATGAAATTCATTTTGGATGAGAGAATGTGATAACCAACATATTATCAATAACACGGAGATTATGTGCATAATCATACACACATACATGTTTCCTGTACTTATTTCTCTAATTCTCACATCAACACTTAGGGAAAGATACTATTATTACCCCCTGATAATAACCAAAGAAAAAACTGGGGCACAGGGAATTTAAATAACTCACCTACAGCCACTAATGTGGTGAAGATGGGAATTGAACCCGGTTTTATTCTAGTTCCAGAGTCTGGGTCCAGCCCAATTCCTTACCCACAATACCTGATTGTCAATATCATAGTGGGTTTCTATTTAAGAAGGGTCTAAGTCAGAAAAATATGAAATACACTCACCTTGAATCTAGATTCTAAATTTAGGATGAGAGGTAAAAATTCATAGCAACAAATAAAAGTAAGTGGAAAATATACCTACTTTCTGTAGGGTTTACCTCATTCTGTTTTTTAACATTGAAATGCTATATCGGCACTGTCCAATATAGTACCTCCAGTCATGCATAAATGTTTTACTTAAAATTAGTTAAAACAAAATAAAAATTCAGTTCCTCAATTGTGCTAGGCCTTTTTAAGTGGTCAGCAGCTACATGTGGCTAGCAGCAACCGTATTGGACATGCGAAATAGAACATCTCAATCATCACAGAAAGTTCTATTGGACAGTACTGTGCTATGCACTCTGTCCTCATTAATAGATTTATTTGTTGTATTAATCAACTTCCCTTTGTATGTGGAAATTTGCTAAATGCATAGAACTCCACTACCCCTTTCAAAATAACAAGTTTGCGATCAAATTTTAGTAAAACCTGTGAATGATTTACCTATGTATAGCTCACCCTAATGATGGTTCATCAGGATCAAATTAAAGAGATTTTATTTTTTTTAAAGATTTTTCAAGGGATCACAGCAAGGTTTCTAAAATCATTAGTAAAGCCAGAGGAATAATTTTCAAAAATCTAAATCCAATAGTCATTTGTGGAGAATTTAAAAATTGAAATTAGATTACCATCGCTATCATTTCTTGAAGTTCCCAATCACGGTACTGGTGTAGGTGAAAGGCAGAAAACTGGGGGATGGCTAATGGAGGAAAGGGTGAATAGGACCAGAAGTTTTTACCAAAATCATCGCCATTTTACCAATCACCAGACGTGTCACATCTCAGAGAAGACTACATGACACGTACCCAGGACAAAAACTCCTAAAGGAGCAAGGCATTCTAGACTTTGAATCCAATGTCAGATTTTTTTTTTTTTGTAGAGACAAGAGTCTCACTTTATGGCCCTCAGTAGAGTGCCGTGGCCTCACACAGCTCACAGCAACCTCCAGCTCCTGGGCTTAAGCGATTCTCTTGCCTCAGCCTCCCAAGCAGCTGGGACTACTGGCGCCCGCCACAACGCCCGGCTATTTTTTTGTTTCAGTTTGGCTGGGGGTGGGTTTGAACCCGCCACCCTCGGCATATGGGGCCGGCGCTCTACAGACTGAGCCACAGGCGTCGCCCCCAATGTCAGATTTTAACAGAGAAGTAATTAAAGCCAAATTAGTGAGAGATCTGTTTTATACTTTTACATTTTTCCTTATTTAATGTTGTTTGCTCACTGAAGCAGTCCTGAGTTTTTGTTTTTCTTTTTTTTAAGATAGCAAGATTTTCTTTCTTTCTTTCTTTTTTTTATTTCAGCTTGCTTGTTCATTCTTCTTTGTTTGAAGTACTCTTTTTTTTGTTCATTTTCTTCTTCCTCTGGCGATGCTCTGTCCGGTTGCCTCCCCAGTTGCTGGGATTACAGATGCCCACACAACGTCTGGCTGTTTTTGATGTTAGTAGAGATGGGGTCTTACTCTGGCTCACTGCTGCTCATACCGGTCTCGAACCTCTGAGCTCAGGCAATCCACTGGCCTCGGCCTCCCACAGCGCTGGGACTACAGGCGTGAGCCACCACGCCTGGCCGAAAGATTTTCTTTATTAATGACCCCAACTGTATTTCTTTAGATACAGGAGTTTTGAACTCAAACACTTAGAAGAAAACCGGTTAAGACTGCATTATCCTGCAACTCATTACCAGTAACATATTGCAAAGCAAAACAGCTTGGAAAAGAGGGTAGGACGGAAAGGGAGTGAGGGAGGGAAGATAAAGAAAAGGAATAAGTTGATGAAGTGGAATTTTATTTTTTTATTCTGGGGAACTATTAAGTCCTTGCAAGCCATGGCTCACTTCTGCAGATTATTTTCCAAACGTGTACAAAATGGAACCAAAATGGAGAATCCCTTAAGAACCTGAAGAGGTGCAACATTAAAAGCTACGATTATCCAGTAGCAAGTGTTCCAGCCTTCAGTTGCCAGCTGCTTCCTCCTCCTATTCCCAGGAGTTAGCGGGATGAAAACATTTTCCCCGTGATTGTTTTCATTTCTGTTTTCTCAGCATCTGGGCGTGCACGGTTCAGCACCTTGAGGAAATCAGATGTTTTTGCCCTCATACGTGTGTGAATATAGGCCTTAGAGCACTTGATGTGGTAGTGCAGATAGACCCGGAACGTGTGGATCAGGTTGATGGTGGTGTCTCCAGCATTGGCATTGGTGTGGCGAGGGAACAGCAGAAAGGTGATGTAGCCAATGTTGTCACCCACGGTGGCATCTGTATCTTTCAGCTTGAGAGGAGGGTCCCTGTGGCTATAGAGGACCTGTGGGGCTGTGGGGCTGGCTCTGCGTCCTTCTTTGAACTCCTGCATGAATACCTTTCCAATGACCACATCGTCATCATCCTTAAACGCTGTGCTGAAGACTACCGTGACTGTCCTTTTTGGATTCAAGGTACATGGTCTCATCATCCCTATAATGAATGGATAACTGCCCTGTTCTCTCCTTCCTTGCCTTCTTCTTGGAACTGGAAGTATTTCTCAAAGACAGGCAAAATGATTTCGCTTCAACATGCCAGCCTGATGTACAATGGAATCCTTAGACGTGGGCAGATTTTCAAGGTCATATAGCAAGAAGACATTATATCCTGATTCTGGATTTACCAAAAAACTCCCGTATACCCTCTTTAGTAACTCATCAGCACCATGTGCCTGAAGCTCCTTGTGGAATTTCAAAGAAATACTGACCATCACTTTTGTTTTGTCTCCATTAGGATTTGAAATATGATAGAGGACCCATCAAAATCTGCAAATGTTACTTCTACTGCTTCTGGCTTGTTTCCGGCGGCCAAGTTCTCGAACTTGAGCATGAGCGTCTCCTGGATGATGTGGTTGTTGATCTCTAGCAGGATCATGGCCGCGGAGAGAAGCCTGTCCTTGCTCAGCCCCCGGCTCCAGACGGCCACCTAGTCCTGAGTTTTAATGTTTTAAAGTAGTGATTCAATCAAGATGATACTCTACAGCAGAAAATGTATGTAGAACATTTTGAGCTTTACCAAGGATAGAAATTTGAAATCTGCAAAGATCAACCATTTTCTTATCTCATGTCACTATTTTGGAATGCAAATTTGCCTTTGTGCTATAACCTACACTCATTATTTAATTATTAATTGGGGTAGTTTGCATTTCTACTCCCAAGATATAGCTGAAATTTGCAGACAGGTAAAGGATCCTTGATAAGTCCCATCTATCCAAAATGAAGATGACAAGGAAGAACATCAATAAATGTTAAATATTTATTCCAAGTGCTAAAAAACAATAACAAATACATGTCAGGTCTAATGGAAAGAAAAATGAATGCAGAATAATAAATTATTTGTGATAAAAAACAGTATGTAGTCCCTCAATAAAAAGATTAACATGGGCAGTGACCATGGCTCAAGGAGTAGGGTGCGGGCCCCATATATTGGAGGTGGCGGGTTTAAACCCAGACCTGGACAAAAACTGCAAAAAAAAAAAAAAAAAAAAAAAAATATATATATATATATATATATATAATAAATTAAAAGAGCCTGGCATTTCCATCCCCCCAAAAGATTAATATTACAGAGAATAGAATCTAAAAACATCTGTAGTTGTCTCCTCTCAGAAATTATAATTTGAATTCACTACAAGTACAAATGGTTTTAATACATGTGTTTCTAAAGAGTTGCATATAAGTCACATTTAAAAAATCAACAACAGAAGTTACTATTTGAAGTACAAGTAAATTTGGAGATTTACACTGGTAAATCTATTTGCAAAGTGGAGAATCCGTCTGAAATGCTAACGATTGCTTTATTATTGCACTTGTTTGGTTGATTTGAATTTTCTGCTGTCTCAATGTCTGGTATTAGTTGATTTATTAGTTACTGACTCTTCTAGCTCTTACATAAATATGCCTGAGTGATTAGAAAGTCCAGCAAATCTGTCTGAGTTGTAAATATTTGTTGTAGGCTTGGAAACCATATAACCAAACTGTTAGAACAAAGGTTTGAAGACTCTTTAAATGAATAAACTATGAGGTTTTGTATGTGGAGTTTGTGACATCTGTCCTGGCTATGTGAAAATGTGTTTTCTTCTCATTTTCTGCTTTTTATCTGTGTTCTAAATAAGTGATTGCAAATTTATGTGCATTTATGTTTAGCTGTTCTTAAAGCATAGCCTGGTCTACAGTGAGAACATCTTATAAAGTCAGGATTAGAAAAAAAAAACTCTACCTGAAGAAGCTAGGAAATGCCAGTGGCCCTTTTAGTCTAATACTTCGCTTCTGACAATAGCTTTGAAGGAGGTGTGATTGTTTTTTGTGCTTTCTACTTCCAAAAAGAATGGGCATAATATAAACATCACTTACTTCCCTTAATTAAGTCCATTAAAGAATCTTATTCCTATATTAAAATAAAAACATTTTTTAAATGGACACATAATTGTACATATTCATGGAGTACATAGTCATATTTCAATACATACAACGTATAGTGATTAGAGCAGGGTAATTGGCATATCTATCATCCCAAACATTTATTGTTTCTTTGTGCTGAGAGCAATTCAGTATTATTTGAAAATATATATTATTGTTAGCTATAGTCGCCGATAGTGCTAGATAATGCTAGAACTTATCTAGCTGCAATTTTGAAGCCTTTAACAATTTTTTTTCTTCCCTCCCATTTCCCCTGCCCTTCCCAGGATCTAATCACCTCTGTTCTACTTTGAACTTCTATAGGATTACCTTTTTTAGCTTTTGCATATGAGAACATGTGGTATTAACTTTCTGTTCCTCCAAGTCCATCCACGTGGCTGCCAATGATAGGATGCCATTCTTGTCAAAGGCAGGATAGAATTCCTGTGTGTGTGTATGCCATATTTTCTTTATTCATTCATCTGTTGTTGGACACTTTGGTTGATTCCATATCTTGGCTATTGTGAATAGAGCTGTATAAACATGGCGGCAAAGATATCTCTTCAATATACTGATTTCCCTTCCTTTGGATAAATACCCAATAGTATTATTGGATCACATGGTGTTCTATTTGTAGTTTTTTTGAGGAACTTCCATATTGTTCTTCACAGTGGCTGTATAGTACACATTGCTATAAGAGTATATAAGAGTTTGTTTTTCTCTGTATCCTTGCCAGCATTTGTTATTTTTTTTTTTTGTCTTTTTGATAGTAGACATTATAACTGGGGTGAGATGATATCTCACTGTGGTTTTGACTTGCATTTTCCCTGATGATTAGTGATACTAAGCTTATTTTCCAATTTTATCGTTAACAATATTATAAATGATCTCTTTAACAGAATGTTTCTCTTACTAGATGAGAAGCTTATTGAAGACAGGGACTATCTTATAACAGTTTTTCCCTAGCATTTATAGGACCTTTTTATTAAACTTGGCATTAATAAAAAGGTCCTATAAATTGTCAAATCAAGGTTAAAAATGCCTTTTCACATTTCAAAGTAGCACTTAAAAAATATCCAAAACTCTTTCAAGTTTCAGTTAATGTTCCTGAGGTCTACAATTCCAGAATTTGTATACCGTCATTTCATAAACACCAACCTTTGTTTTTCAACACTGATAGGTCTTGAAAGTTCCAGTCTGCACTTCTAAGGCAGTACACACAATCTTTGAATCATCTTGATTGTTCTTTGGCTGATCTATCTCCAACTCTAGTCCAACTTTCTTTAAGATGACCACCCAGAATTATGCTCCAAATGTCCCTACTTCCTGGGTGTGCATTAAGGGGAGGACATTGTTTTCTGCTTCATTGGTAGACCTCTTCTGATGATGCTCTATATGGTAGTATGTTGGCCATAAAGAGCATACTAAGCAACTTTCATCAGTGAATAACCTACCATTACTGCAAGGTTCCTTCTAGGACTATAATTAATCAGACCAACATGAAGCTCAGTATATTACAGTTGTGTTCACATGTTCATTATATTATGCTTATAATAATGCTATAATTGGAAAGAATGCAGGTTTTCAGGTACAAAGAAACTTGTTTGATTTCTAGCCACTTGTCAGTTGTGAAATATTCAATAGTTATGTAAATATTCTGAACACTAGTTGCCTCACTTGCATACAGGGCAGAAAGTCCCCTTAGGAGGTTGCTGTACATCAAATCAAACTAATAGGCATTATATTGAGAGCTTACTAAAAATAAGACCCGAAATTTTCAAATAGATTCTCTCTGCTGTGTTGGCATCTTTCACCTGAAGTAAGTTTAATTTCAGCTGCAAAATGAGAAGATTTCACTCTGTACTCCCACTTTCTGATTTCTGTCCTCTAAAACTACTAAATAAGATTTCTAGTTAATTGTGGTAGATTGAACATAAACATTTATCTCTGCTCTACCCCGTCCACCCCATCTGCCCCCAAAGTCCACACAAATAAAAGATGAATAAAAAAATAAGACATAGAATACAAAGAAAAGAGTATAATTGTGATGGATGTGTTAATCAGTTCAATGTAAGCATTTCACATTGTATATCAAAAATCAGTGCACTGAACCCCATAAATGCATCAATGTATACAGTTACGATTTAGTAAAAACAAAACAAAAAAAGAATACAACAATATGAATAAATCTCAAAAGAATCTAAGAGAAAAATCTAAAAAGAGCAAACACAAAAGACTATATGCTGTATGATTCCATTATATGAAATGCATTTATAGAAAAGAGAAAACTACAAAAATCAAAACAGACCAGTGGCTAATAAGGGGCATGGTGTAAGGAAGAGGGAATTGACTTGACCTTTTTTCCTCCCTAACTCCAGTGCTAAGATCAACAAAAGGTATTCTGATTTGCATTTCTCTGATAATTAGTGACCATGAGCACTTTTTTTTTTCAGGGTGTCCCAAAAGTTGTCTTTAAAAGTTGGATGAGCATTTTTTTTTATGTGTTTTTTAGCCATTCTGTCTTCTTTAGAGAAGGTTCTAATCATCTCACTTGCCCATTGATATAAGGGATTGTTGGCTCTTTTTTGTTGCTTAATTAAGATCCTAGTTATTAAGCTTTTGTCCAATTGATAATATGCGAATATCTTTTCCCATTCTGATGGTTGTCTCTTTGCTTTGGTTGTTGTCTCCTTAGCTGTACGGAAGCCGTTCAGTTTAATTAAATCCCATTTGTTTATTTTTATTGTTGTTGCAATTGTCACTGGAGTCTGCTTCATAAAGTCTTTCCCCCAGCTGATTTGAGTGTTTTTCCCACACTTTGAGGATTTTTTGTTTCATGCCTTAGATTTAGACATTTTATACATCTTGAATCAATTTTAGTGAGTGGAGAAAGGTGTAGGTCCATTTTCAGTCTTTTACATGTGGTTATCCAGTTCTCCCAGCACCATTTACTGAATGGGGATTCTTTCTCCAGTGTATGTTCTTGTTTGGCTTAGCAAAGATCAGGTGCATACTAAGATATTAGTTTCATCTCATGGTTTTCTATTCGGTTCCAGATGTCTATGTCTCTATTTTTTGGTTGTAGCCATCATTGTTATTTGGCAGGCCTGGGCTGGATTCGAACCTGCCAGCTCAGGTGTATGTGGCTGGCGCTTTAGCCAGTTGAGCCACAGGCGCCAAGCCATTTATGTCTCTATTTTTGTTCCAATACCATGCTGGTTTGATCACTATAGTCTTGTAGTATAGCCTAAAATCTTGTAGGGTGATGCCCCCGGCCTTGTTTTCATTACTAAGAATTGCCTTGGCTATATGGTTTTTTTTTTTCTGGTTCTATACAAAATGAAGAATTATTTTTCCAAATCTTGAAAGTATGATATTGGTATTTTAATGGGAATTGCATTGAATGTGTAGATTGCTTTGGGAAATATAGACATTTTAACAATGTTGATTCTTCCCAGCCATGAGCATGGTATGTTCTTCCATTTGTTTTTCCTCTGCTATTTATTTTCTTAGGGTTTCATAAATTTCTTTGTAGAGATCCTTCACAGCTTTTGTTAGGTATATTCCTAGATATTTCATTTTCTTTAAACCTACTATGGAGGGAATTGGGTCCTTAATTAGCTTTTCAGAAACTACTGATTTGTGGACACTGATTTTATATCCTGAGATATTACTGTATTTTTTTTTATCACTTCCAGGGGTTGAGTCTTTGGGGTTCTATAAGTGTAAGATTGTATACTCAGCGAGAGTTTAACTTCCTCTGCCCCCATTTGGATGCCCTTTAATACTTTCTCTTGCCTGATTACATTGGGTAGAACTTCAGCACTATGTTGAATAGTAGCAGTGATAGAAGACGACCTAACCCCAGTGAGAATGGCCCACATCACAAAGTCTGAAAGCTGCAGATAGATGCTAATGTGTATGTGGAGAGAAGGGAACACCTTTACAATGCTAGTGGGACTCCAAACTCAAACAACCTTTTTGAAAGAAAGTATGGAGAATCCTCAAAGAACTCAAACTAGATCTCCCATTTGATCATGCAATCCCATTACTGGGCAGCTACCCAGAAGAAAAAAAATCATTTTATCATAAGGACATGTGCACTAGACTGTTTATTGCAGCTCAATTTTGAATTGCAAAAACATGGAAATAACCTAAATCCAGGAATGGTTTAACAAGCTATGGTATATGTATACCATGGAGTACTATTCAACCACTAAAAAAAGATGGTGACTGGGCGGTGCCTGTGGCTCAGTCGGTAAGGCGCCGGCCCCATATACCGAGGGTGGCGGGTTCAAACCCGGCCCTGGCTGAATTGCAACCAAAAATAAGCTGGGCGTTGTGGCGGGCACCTGTAGTCCCAGCTACTTGGGAGGCTGAGGCAAGAGAATCGCTTAAGCCCAGGAGTTGGAGGTTGCTGTGAGGTGTGTGATGCCATGGCACTCTACCGAAGTGAGGCCATAAAGTGAGACTCTGTCTCTACAAAAAAAAAAAAAGATGGTGACTTTACATCTTTTGTATTAACCTGGATGGAGCTGAAACACATTCTTCTTAGTGAAGGATCACAAGGATGGAGAAGCAAGAATCCAATGTACTCAATTCTGATATGAGGACAATTGATGCTAGTACATGGTGGGTGGGTGGGGGTCTGGAGAAGCGGAGAGGGAAGAAGAGAAGGGCATGAGGGGTCACAGTGCATGACACACGTCTTGGGGGTGGGACACAATTATAAGAGGGACTTTACTTAACAAATGCAAGCAGTGTTTACCTGGTTCTTTGTATCCTCAATGATTCCCCAACAACAACAAAAGGTAAACTCCCCAAGTTGTCCCAAGTAATGGTAGAATCATCAGAATACATCATCAACCAGCTTCTGGACACTGATACTTTTCCTGACATTTTTACCAGGATGTCTTTGACAAAGACAAAATCCACTTAGTTGTGTGTGTTGTGGCAAGCATTGTTAAAATGCAATCACATCGCTTTATAGTTGTAAGTTTCGATGTATTTTTGTGAACATTAGAATTAATTTTGTATTTATAATCCTTTAATTCCTTTGAGACAGAGGTACCGCCGGGTGTTTCCAAATGAAAATTAATTTATCTAGAAGATAAAATGAGGTAAGAGCTTAGCACTGTTAAGGTTACATGTCTTTAGAATCTGAAAGATTTAGAGATTCTCACTCCAGAATAAGAGTTGGGTTAAAGGTCAAAATGATCTAGGGTCTGATAGTGACAAAAATGGCTAAAGAAGTAGACATTGCTTATATCCTGAAGGTTTACAGATAAATGGATAATGAATTTATAAATTCTTTCCCTCACTGAGGCAAATCAGTGTCCTTCTCATACAATTTTTAGGGTTTTTATTGTTCTTTTGTAATTTTCTTTCTTTTACAGGCATGCTTTTAATATAAAATTTTAAACCGTATTTTACTGGATACAATTTTTGTGGGAATATACGCCACATTTCTTCTGGAATGATTCCACCACATCCTATGATTTCGAACTTTCCTTTAAAGGATTTTTCCACTTCCCTAGCATAAAAATAAGTAGGTTCATTAGAGAATGGGCATTGCGATGGCACATCCATTCAACTTCACTGAACAAAAATGAATTAAGTGCCAAAATTTAAAATATGAAAATAAATCATTAGTAAACTTCCATTGGGAATAACAAAATCCTTATATCTAGTCTAGTAAATGGCTTTCTTCTTATATAATTACTATCCTCATAAAGCTAGGATAGTCCAAAAAGTCTAAAAAGTCCAAAAAGATTAACCCACCTACAATAATTTGCACAATCCAGGCTTCGGGATCAGTGGCTTTTTCCTTTAGGCTACATACATCTCATCCTATTGGACAAAATTGGAAAGCATGTTTGGCTATGGTCACAGAGAAGCTCAAAGAATAGTCTGATTATTTTTTAATCCTAATAGATTGAGATTCTGATTATTTTTTAATCCTAATAGATTGAGATTCTGATTTATTCTCTTTCTTGTCACCTTACTACTACAAGAGAATCAAAAGAAAAAACTCAAATTTCACAGTAACTAGAATTCAGTTTGAAAGTTAAAGTGGTAGAATAAAAAATGTATTTAGCATACTCCTAAATATGCTTTCCATGTTCCTGGCTTTATTTCAAGCCTTTTCATAATTTAATTAAGGAAGGTGCTACAAAAAGAACAGTTGAAAACTAAATTGCTGGTTAAGATTGGCTAAATTGAGAGGCAAGTGGTATTCTGGTCTTCCTGTTTTTCTGCCTTCAAACTGTTCTAGGTAATTTTTCCTGACTACTCTGAGGCCTCCCAGTCCTTTTAAACTATTCTGCTATTGGCCTATCATTACTCTTTCACCCAGAATCACTATATTGTATAAATCTAAGGGGACTTGTTCCCACTGGATACCCTACTTTCATCATGTCTATCTTGTACAAATGATTCTCCACATCAGAACTATTTCAACAAAATAAACTGATGTCAATGGCTGTTTCACTTTAGGGGATTACAATCCAGCGCTGTTCTAATTCCCTCACTAAACACGTATTGAGCACATGTTGGACACAGTGTTACTATGCCACATATAATAGACTAGACACAGATTAGACAGTCCTACCGTCAGGGAGCACACAAATTAATGTGACAGATAGGCAAGGAAACGAGCAACTATAGAACAAAATTAAATAAGCCTTCAAGCACCGTATTAGTGATGGCATAGGAGAGGGACTGCTAACTGATTAAGAATATCTAGGGGAAAACTTCACTGAGAAAGAGACAAAGGGAAGCCCTGAAGAAAGAGTAAGAGTCATACCCCTGGAGAAAGGGTAGAGGATGGGGAGAGAGAGGTGTGCTATTTAGAAGAAGGTATACGATCTTGTTAAAGGGAACTGCATAAAGAAAAGAGTGAAAGGCAAGAAAATAGGTGGTGTTTTCCAAGAATAGTACACAGTTTGGAATAGTTGGAACATAAAGTGCATGGAGGATTCAGCACTGCTCTAACTATAGGGTGGTGCCACATTATGAAAGGCTTTGAATCCTGGCACATGAGTCTCTTTCCTTTGATCAAAAGAATTTGGCCTCATAAAAAACATTACACATTACTTCTGCAATGATCAGAAAACTTTTGTTCAAGACCACAGTAATAGGTGGAATAGAAAAAATGCATAGTTTCTGAATTCATGCAGTTATATTAAATAATACGTCTATGCCTTATTAGCACAATAGCATTGTTTGGGAGCCTAAAATTGAGGCAGAGTTTCCTGTAAGTCATTTGTTGGCACAGATAAGCTCTTCAGAGCTAATTCTAGTATTCTAACAGCAGCAAGGTAAGAATAAGTATGCTGATCTTCTGACCAAAAAGAGGTACGTCCCAGGAAGTGTTTGATGTATTGAGAAGCATCGTTAATGGGAACGGCATTTATGGATTTATGACAATTTTATAAACTGCCAATAGGACAGGCTACAAAATTTGCAGGGCCAGTACGACATAAAAATGGAAGAACCCTTGTTCAAGAACTATTAAGAATTTTAAGATAGAGACACCAGAGCATTAAACCAAGTGTGGGTCCCGGTGCAACATCATAGGTCACACACCCATGAAGCTGGCCTGACTGCCAACTCTAATTTTAATGATCATCCATTCAGTTTCCAGAGCCTGGTATATATAAAGTAGCTCTCCCATTCAAGTGTAAATTTTTGCCACCAATTTACCCCCAGATTTAATCCCTTCTCCACCACAGTGCTTTCTTCATTGACTTCACTGGCAGTGCTATGTTTCTGCTCCCCAAGAACTGAGGCTGTTTCCTTAATCTTTTGTGTTTAAAATTTCCCTTGCTTATTAAGTCTTCAATAGTAGAGATAATATAATATGTTCTCAACCATTTCCAGCATTTAATTTTAAGCTGATGCATTATTCAAGCTACTATTTATACAAGTGTAAGCACGGCTGCTAGTGTTGTTGTAACTGAATGATGGTGGCAAAGGTAGGCACTACTATCTCAGTGCCCAGGTGTTGTGCTGGGCATTTTACAGTCCTGAAAATTGATCAGTGGATCTGATTTCCTTGTTTTTTTATATTTAAGTCCTATTCTTCAGCACCTCCCCCAAAATGAAAAGGAAAGGAAAGAAGGAAAAAAAAAAAACCCTCAGATCAGACAATTTTGCTACTTGTTAGGAGAGTTGGTAAGAAAAAATTGTTAATGACTTTTTACCAAAGATTTAAAATAATCAAGTACAGCTTCTATATTATCTATATATTTCATTTATTCTCCTGACATTCAATGGATAAACTGGCCCTTAAGTTTATCTGTACTAGTAAATTGACCATATTAGGTAATAAAGTCACAGAGGGAAGACACCATGCTTTGTTTTTGTTTTTCAGTTTTATTGAAATTGACAAGAATTATAAATGTGATGTTTTGATATATGTATACATTGTGAAATGATCACCACAGTCTAATTAAGGTACCCATCACCTCACCATGCTCTTTTGAATTATATTAATACAATATAGACATAGTATTGATTGTCAATGGAAAAAACTAAAACAAAAAAATCTACTCTAGCTATAAATTCTACTCAACCAATTAATAAATATATATATTATGCTGAGCCTTGTGCTTCATGTTATATCAAAAAGGTTCAAGTTTTCAAAATTGTTAGTATACCAGCACCACTGAAGAACTTCAGACAAGAAAGCCCTGTGGCCTTCAATCAATCAAGGAGATGTATGTTCAGTTCTCGGTGAGGTTAATTTGTCTAGACCACCAATTTCAGAATGGCAGAGGATCTAAAGTCAAATATTCTCAACTGATCTGAAGGAAGCTCTTTTGACTAGATTACTCCTACTTGCTTTAGCCAGATAGGAATTGTTTCAGTCTACTAAGAATTTGCCAAGCTCTCTATGTTTAGCTGAAGTTTGGCACACCGTTTTTATCTCCAGTTTGCCTTTTTACTTTTGATTTGGGAAGACAATCCCACTATCTTCTGAATCTGAAAAGAGGGCAGTTTTTTTTTTTACATGCATGGGATATATCTAGTATCTCAGGACATTTTGCCTCCTAAGCCACAGCTTAACAGCATTAGCAAAAGCAGCTCAGCCAGAGGGGAATTGAACAGCAGCTGAGTCAGTCTAATAATTTACACTGGGGAAAGCCCTTGGAATTCAGAGGCACATTGCCCAGCTGGAGAGACAAATCTAATCTCTGCTAATGATGTTCCTCTCTGCCTTTCCTATCAGGGCTGGGCTTTTTACACATGCGCACATAATTACATATGCACACTCAGAGTCCAATGAAGCCAAACAACACAGCACCCAGGATTAAATTACACAGTAAGACATCCAGGCGTCAGCTGGCCTCTATATCCTGTCTAATAAATGCTGTCCATGGTTCACATTGTGGAACTGCTAAAGCTCTTAAGAGTCCAAAAAACATAGAACTGAATACTAAAATTCAAGGGTGATATTATGGTTTTATTATGAGAATAAACATAATAAACTTGACTTCTTAAATAGACCTAAATAAAAAAATAAATAGTAAGAGAAGACACAGGACTCCAGGCTGTTGACAAAAATGCACAAAGTGTAATAGGTAAAGAGGTGAAGGGAAAATATGAATAAAATGTACAAAAAAATGCAAGGCAAAAACCAGTAAATAAAAATATTTCATATGCTAACTGTTAATGCTTCACAAATTTGGAGCACAGTTTTCTGTGGATCAAAGAAAGAGAAGGACACAATTATTCAAGTAAGATAAAAAATATGAATTATAGAGAAGTAGTTTTTTCTTATACTAAGGTCTGAGAGGCCTTTCTTTCATTGATACACCCAAAATGAGAAGGATAACATCGCCTCCAAGATACCCTCCCAGAAAATACAGTAACATCTTTCCTAGGATGGTTTTTAAGAGTACTTCTTTCACACAAGGTGAAATTTCTAAAATTCTAGAAAAGCAACACTTACAGTAAGAGATTCCAAGCAAACAGCTCTTTTAAAGTCTGATTTAATCCAGAAGGTCATGGCCTACAAAGTCTGTCGGGAAAGTATCCAGCCAGGTACTATAAAAAGAGACATTTACTGAAGTAGATATCAGATACAGGAAACACTGGACATAGGACAATGACATCCGAGTCTACTTCCAAGTAGGTGCCCTGGGACCTCACAGTTCTCCCAGGATCTCATCCACTGTTGAAAACACTCAGCAAAATTCTCTGCTGGAAATCACCATCAGCTGCCTCATAGTATTTTCCTGAATCTCATCACTACGTGAAATCTTTTCCCTTTTTTTTTTTTTGCAATTTTTGTACAGGGCTGGGTTTGAACCCGCCACCTCCGGCATATGGGGCCGGCACCCTACTCCGTTGAGCCACAGGTGCTGCCCTGAAATCTCTTGCCTTTCAAAGGTGATTTTAGTTTTGGGAAAAGCCAGAAGTCTCAAGGTGCCAAATCTGGGATTTGGGAGGTAGGGGGCTGAGTCACCTGGATGATTTGATGTTTTGTCAAAAAAGTCTGCAGGAGGCGTGATGCACGAGTGGGCGTGTTTTCACGATGAAGCTGTCCATAGCCGCGGTGTTTTTTGTGGTATTGCATCTGTCAACCAGCGGAGAACACGGAGGTAACGCTCCTTCTCGTTTGGCCTGGAGAAATGTGCTCGGGAGGGACAGCACCTTCGCGCCGCAAGCACCGTACATGGTCTTGATCTCGCTGCGGCTTTGAGAGACACAGAGAGCCAGGCTACTTCCACCGGGGTGACTGGGCCTTAGTTTCCCGGCCACAACCGTAGACCCACGATTCGTCTCTAGTTGTGACCTTCTTGAGCAAATCTGGTGGTTCACTGGTAGCAGTTTGAAGCAAGCCATTAGCAAACGCAGCGCGACGTGCCTTCTGCTCTGGAAGCAGAAGCCGTGGAACACATTTTGCCATCACACGTTTCAGGCCAAGATCCTGTGTCAAAATCTGGGACACGGTAGTTTTGGGGATCCCCAGCTCAGCTTCCAGTTCTCGCACTGTCAGGCGCTGATCTTTGTTGACTGCAGCCCGCACGCGTTCCATGTTCCCAGGTGTTCTGCTTGTCGCAGGCCTTCCAGAACGTGGGTCACTTTCCACAGATTCTCGGCCACCTTTGAAGCGTTTGTGCCACACTTTTATTTGTGCTGCACTCATTGCATCGTCCCCGAAGGCCTTCTGAATCATTCGGATAGTTTCTGCGGAGGAACGCTCAAGCTTAACGCAAAATTTGATGCAGACTCGTTGCTCTACCCGCTCGGTCATTTTGAATGCGATGGCCAGACAAGACACTCGCACGTCCAGCTCCTGACTAGCACAGTGAAGGCGTCGTTGCTCACGCATGCGCATTCCAGTCCTCTCGCCTTGGCTGCCAGGTCACATGGATGACACGCAAACCGTTCTCACTAGATCAACAGTGGCTGCATACTTTCCGGAAAGACCTCATACATCTCTTTCAGGAAATCTTCCTTGGGAATTATTTATCACACTCAAGATACTGAGTAGCTAAAAATTATAGGTTATATTCTCTAGCAAAAACCTGGAATGCAAATATTCTGGATTCCCATGTAAGGGGTAGACCTATAAGCTTTAATAATCAACCAAGAAGAAAGAGCTGACACTGTCTTATGAAAAAACCCAGGAATGCGATCAGAATTTTTGCCTCAAAACCTCATTTCCACATGGAGGTATGCCAAAAATAAAAGCCTGACCATGTGGTTGTTTATTTTTTTTATTACAATGCATAATGTTCTTCACATTTTAATGAAACTTTAATTTTTTAAATATTTTCATAAGCACAAGTATTTTTATCCAAAGCCCTTTGCAAATAGCAACAATTACTTTGAAAAGAGGGAAGCAATTTAATAGTTAATACCTCTGTCGAGTTACTGAAGTAAATAGGTAGTGGAGGGGTAGGGAGTCGCCATCTGGGGCTATAAATTATAATCCTGCTACACGGTAATGGATGGAAGGCTGAACCATGAGGCTCCCCCATGAGATTCCATCCATCAGTGCAGCCATCCAGAGAAGGGGCTGGAGACAAGGGCAGCCCTGAGTCTGGACAAGGAAGGGACTCTGCTATAGTAGCAGGACTGTCAGATTTTCTGACAACAAGGCTGTCAGATATTCAAAAGCATCTCTTACCCGCTCCCATACAAATTCTTAAATTCAGGAAATTATAGGGAAAATTCTCACACTTTAAATATTGGCATTTACAAGGGAATTTAGGATTCAAAGAGCTCTGAACAAGCAATAGGTTTAGGGCCCCTTCATCTATTTTTAGTCAACTTGCAAATCTCTCTTGGAAAGAAAGTGGTGATATTATTTACTGTAAAATGAAAACTATGAATGTGATTTTAACCCACAAGAAGCAGCGCCGCTGTGCGTGCTTGTGCCTGTGTAAACGTGCATAGCTGCCAAGCAAGGTGCCCTTGCTGCTGTTTATTCTATTCTGCCTCTTACCACAAGCTAAGAGCTTAGCTGCTTTGGACTATTGCCAAAAATAGGAGCATTTGAAAGACCACATAAGCAGGTACAAAGAAGACAAAAGACAGAAGTGATTCTAACAGGAAGGGAAACAGTGCAGAAAATCAAGTTTCTCAAAATAATCAGAAAATTACAAGTTAAAAGAAAAACTGAGCCTTAAATGGTACCTGAGATTATTCTTAGAAAGAGAATATAATTAGAAGTTGTATAACAACTGGGTAGTTTTTTTTTTCTTTTTTTTTACATTCTCCTTAAATGCTTAAAGCTTAGACCTTTCATGTATTTTAAAACATTCAAGGACCCTGACAGACATCCTCCAATCAGCTCCCATCACAGCCCCCCAAGAAAGGCACTCCTCAGATTTGCCACTGAAATCACAATACTACATTGAAAAACTCCCATTTCTCTGAGGAAAGTGGTCACTTACCAGATATTTTCTATTCAGCTCATTCACTGATTTAACAAATGCTTTTTAATCACCTATCATGCTGGCTCTGTGTTAAGCCATATGGATAATGCAAAGATGAACAAAACAGTGGACCCCTGCTCTGGAGGAGCCCATTAGAGGGGAAATATAAGAATAAAATAATTGCTACGTAGTGTGAGAAGCTCTCCTAGGGAGATGGGTACACAATTTTGAAGTACAAAGAAGGGGAAATTGAATAGAGGAGGGGTCTAGAGAATATCTGTCAGGGAGACGGGCATGCACAGATGCACGGAGGCGTGAAATGAATCACATGGTTATCTGTGGAGAGGGGAAAAACCTCAGCAGGGCTGTGAGAGGTGACAAGAGATGTAGAAAATAGGGCTGGGAAGGTAGGTTAGAGGATTTTTTTCACTCCTATGAACAGAGAACCATGAAGAGGTAAAGGAAGGTGACATGATTAGATTTGAAAGATGATTCTATTTCAGGGTAAAAGAAGGAGAAAGGGAGAATGGAGTGTGGAAAAAGCTACTCTAGGGAGAACGTGAACGATATTTAGAAGACAGAATTAACAGGATGTCGTGACTGGCGGGATGTAAAGGTGAGAGAGGATCTTCTGGTGTGGAGCAGTGACACCCCCACCAATCCGCCGGCACTGGTGCTGCAGTAAGGGCGAAGTGCAGTGAGCGGGTAACAAGGTAGAGTTTATACTTGCATATACTTTACGGGGCAAGGCAGCTGGAAACAGATTAAGGAAGTAGCTAAACTAAAACCCAGACAAAGAACTACAAACATTGTGAGAGACAAATATAAGGGGAAAGCTTCATATAATTGTTACACTCAAGTCAGGAAGGTTACAGACTTTATGGATCCATTTTATCCTTAGCTTGATGACCTGCAGTATTTCTCAAGGGTAATTTTATCATTTTCCTTTTATCTTTTTCCTCCCTACCCTAACACTGATATACACACAAATCATCTCCTATTCTTTCTCAATCCAACAGTGTTCCTTTCTTTAAAACCCTCCATCTTCCATAAGCCACTCTGTGGTCTCCTCAATACATCACTGATGGCTAATGGACGCAACAGTGAATATAGATAACAACTTCTATCATCAAAGGCCAAATCCATATTCCCAGGAGCTACATATACCTTTACCGTTTTATTGCTTTAAACTTTAAGTCATCTGAATAGAACACCTGGCTACCCTGAATTCTTCATAATGACTGTCAACAATGAGGACTATCTCATGTGGGCAACACTGTTCCAAAGGCATTTCGGGCTAAGCATGCCTGTAATACCCCCAAAGTGGGAAGATCAATTGAGGTTAGGAGTTCAAGATCAGCTTGGGCAACATAGTGAGACCTGTCACTTTTAAAAAAAAATAAAAATTAGGCGGCGCCTGTAGCTCAGTGAGTAGGGTGCCGGCCCCATATGCCGAGGGTGGCGGGTTCAAACCCAGCCCCGGCCAAACTGCAACAAAAAAAAGCCGGGCGTTGTGGCGGGCGCCTGTAGTCCCAGCTGCTCGGGAGGCTGAGGCAAGAGAATCGCCTAAGCCCAAGAGTTAGAGGTTGCTGTGAGCCGTGTGATGCCACGGCACTCTACCCGAGGGCGGTACAGTGAGACTCTGTCTCTACAAAAAAAAAAAAAAATAAAAATTAGTTGAGCATTATGGCACATGACTGTAGTCCCAGATACTTGAGAGGCTGAGGTGGAAGGATTGCTTGAGCCCAGAAGTATGAGGCTGCAGTGAGCTATGATTGTGTTACTGTACGACAGAGTGGGTTGCTGTCTCTAAAAACAAAACAAAACAAAACAAAAATCCCAAAGGCATTTCAGACCAGCTATTATTTCCCTGAATATCAGAGTATATTTTCATTGACTCTTGAGAGTTTAGGTCTCCAGAGAAAATTATTCTGATTCTACATAATCTGCAAAGAATAGAAAGGACGATCGCATAAGTGTAAGAAAGAAGTCAGTACCAAAATTTGACAAACCTTTCCCGAGTGTCTGCTACATGCCACGTACTGTGTTTCTCAGAAGCCTTATGGGGATATAAAGGTGCAAAGATAGGTGGGTGCAGTGGCTCATGCCTGTAATCCTAGCACTCTGGGAGGCCAAGGTGGGTGGATTGCTTGAGCTCAGGAGTTCCAAACCAGCCTGAGCAAAAGCGAGACCCCATCTTTACTGAAAATAGAAAAATTAGCTAGGCCTTTTGGTAGGTACCTGGAGTCTCAGCTACTCAGGAGGCTGAGGCAAGATGATTGCTTGAGCCTCAGACTTTGAGGTTGCTGTGAGCTATGATAACACCATGGCACTCTACCCAGGGTGACCAAGTGAAACTCTGTCTCAAAAAAAAAAAAAAATGGTATAAAGATAGCATCCTCTATCTTTTGGTATGCCTGCTTTCATAATTAAAAAAAAAAAAAAGAAACTGGTCCCTGCTCTGCAGAACTCAAATCTAATCTAATAGGGTAAATACTAATATCTTATAAAGGAGATGGCTACAAACACACACCATTCTAAAAGAAGGTAGACTGTGCTAAGTGCTTATAAAAGAAATACTAAGTATAGGCAAGGGTGTCCAACCCATAGCTCATGGGCCACATGCAGATTATGTGAGGACTTTTCTGCTTATCTGCTCATCAGCTTTCATTAGTGTTCGTGTATTTGATGTGTGGCCCAAGACAACTCTTCTTCCAAGGTGGCTCAGGGAAGCCAAAAGACTGGACATCCCCAGGAGGGATTAATCTGCTTTTGGGGAACAAAAGACTGTCTTCATAGGGATAGGAGATCAAAAGTTTGAAATTTGGGGCAAAATGTCTTTCTTGCTGATGGATCTGAAAAACTGTAAATGAATTATTTTTACATCTAAAAGGGCATTAAACCTAGCCTATTGGATCATAGATCCAAAGATAGTGCCAGGTCCCCTTTCTAAGGCGCTTGGTTATTTCTTGGACCAGATAGCATTACTTGTCAGTTCTTTCATCACACCATTTTGAATGTTCCTCCTCTCACTCCCCCAACTGTGTTCAAATACCTCAAAACCCTCTGGAGGTATATCAGCTTACCTTACAGAGCCAACCAATGTTCTGCCCTCCCCCTCCCCATCCTTCCCCACACAGGGCAAAGGGTGACCCTAAAGCTTCCAGTGAGTAATTGCACAGGACGAAAAGGTTGCAGATTCTCCTTAAGTGCAGTCCTTTGACGAGGCAGGGGAGGCCAGGCGACCTTTCAGTCTCCCTGGCATATGGGCAGGCTTTACTTCAGTCTCAT
This sequence comes from Nycticebus coucang, assembly GCF_027406575.1. NCBI lineage: Eukaryota > Metazoa > Chordata > Mammalia > Primates > Lorisidae > Nycticebus > Nycticebus coucang. The sequence goes on from NC_069795.1 coordinate 88,695,540, forward strand.
CCACCCTGCCACTGACAGGCCTGGGCCCAGTGCCTGACAGGAATATAAAAAAGCCTCTGGCTCCAGTCCACTTCACAGCCCTCATGTCAGGCAGAGAAATGTGTTATTGTGTCTTTCTGGCAATATGACTTCTTAGATATAAGGGCCGTCTAATGACGTCTTTCTCCCCCCTCTAAAAAAGAAAGCAAAGCAAAAAAAAAGTCTTGCTTCTCTGAGAAAGCAGGGAGCTTCCCAGAAACCATTAAAGATATCTTTGTATGTAATTAACAGGAAAGATTGTGATTTTTGCCATCAAAATGAAAATAAGTCTACCTGTAGTACAATATAAATGTTTGCTATGCGAAAGCATGCTACATATTAAAGCATTTACATACTGCATAGAAGCATTTAATGCTACTCAATATTTATGAATTCAACAATTTTGTAGCTTAATGATTTGGAAAGAAGTTACCATGAACCAGGAGTCCCAGCTGTGCCATAAATTATTTATTTGGCCCCAAGCAAGTCTCCTAACCTCTTTGGGTGGCAATTTCCTTATCTGTAAACTGAAGGAATTAGACTAGAATGTCCTCTAAGGTCCTATAGGCAATTAACAAAAAAAATCTGTGAATATGAGCAATTACAACAATCCTCATGACTGGAAATGCGGGGCACATCTATCAGAGAAACTGTACCAAACATTCGTACTTTGGTAAAGAGGACTGAACCAAATGACCTCTCCTATGTCTTTTGTTTGTAGGAGTCTCTCCTTTGTAAGATTCTCTCATCTTGTGGATTAGTTCTGGATCATGAAACAACTAAAAAAACGAAGTAAATTTAATAGCAAAAGCAGGGAAGGAAATGTCATCTTTTAGGTACAGAAAATATTTGATGTTAACAGAGTAATGACAGGCATAGCAAGTCACTGTTTAGCTAAATGGGACTGTTTCTGTTTGTCTTGGGCTAGGCTGCTGGTAGGTGTAAATAACTCTGCAAACAAATCACCCAGCAAAGAGAAGGTCTAAATGCCTTCAGTCATACAAACCCTTCTGACTGACAGTAAGAAAAATTAAGGGAAAGAAGAAAGAGAACCATGATTTGGCCTCATTGTTGGAGGGTGGCATTCAGATGCTCCCTACAGCACTTGTGCTCCATTGGTCTATGTCCCTAGGAACCGTAAGGATCAAAACAGCATTGAATAACCATAATCACTGCTACCCTGCATTTGTATGGGGAGCTCCATTTCCACAGTAATTTCGCATATTTCAATTTTATTTGAGCTTCATAATAGCCATGTGAGGTGGGTAGAGCTGGTATAATTGATCTTTCTTTGAGAAAAAAGGAGGCTTAGTCAGGTTTAGTAATGTTCCCTTTCCTGAACAATGGGAAACAGCTCAAATCCTCATTATATCACTTTCAACACAACTCCTTTAAATGCAAGAGGTCTGGGCTGGGTGCCCATAGCTCAGTGGTTAGAGTGCCAGCCACATGCTCTGGGGCTGGTGGGTTCGAACCTGGCCTGGGCCTGCTAAACAACAACAAAAATAGCTGGGTGTTGTAGCGGTCACCTGCAGTCTCAGAGGGAGGCTAAGATAAGAGAATCGCTAGAGCCCAAGAGTTTGAGGTTGCTGTGAGCTAATGACGCCACAGCACTCTACTGAGGGTGACAAAGTGAGACTCTGTCTTAATTAAAAAATAAAAAAATAGGCTCAGTGCCCATAGCACAGTGGTTATGGCGCCAGACACGTATACAGAGGCAGGAGGGTTCGAACCCAGCCCAGGACTGCTAAACAACAATGACAACTGCAACAAAAAATAGCCGGGTGTTGTAGAGGGTGCCTGTAGTCCCAGCTACTTGGGAGGCTGAGGCAAAAGTATAACTTAAGCCCAAGAGTTGGAGGTTGCCATGAGCTATCCTGCCACAGCACTCTACCGAGGGCGACATAGTGAAACTCTTTTTTTTTTTTTTTTTTGAGACAAAGAAAAAGTAATTGAATTTGAATCCAGGAATCCTCATGTAGGGCGTTAGATGATCTGGGGGTAAATCCTTGATCTCTTTAGCCCCTAATCCAATACATAATATCTTTAATATATCTTCCATTCAGTATGTCCAAACTTGCTATTGTTTCACCCCACGGCACAGCATAACGTGCAGCACTCATTCAAGAACATGTTATGAGAGCTGAGTTCTCTATATGGTCCAAGGAGAATGTAGAAACTTTCCTATTAACAGCCTTCTCAAAGACTATGGCCTCCGTGGACCCCAGCCCTTCACTCACAAAAAAGCACAGGCTATCCCCAAATACCAAAACCAAATGTGTTTAGGTTTTTATTTTAAAAAGTCAGAGTAAAATATTCAACCCATTTACTTTTTAATTGTGAATAGTTCCATAAAAAGGCCATTCCTGGAAGAGATGAAAGAGGGTTTTGTTTTACTTTGCTGATGACAGGGAAAAAAGACTGGAAGCAGAAAAAAGCACAAGAAAAGGAAACGGTGGCTGGCCAGAATTACGTGAAATGGCCACAACTGATCTGACAGAGTCTCGCTGTTAGCCACTTTTTTAAACCTCTTGCTGAATTATTTTTTATGTTTACCCAAGCAATATTTTGAGTTTTAAGATAAATGTTGAAAACAATAACTTTGTAATAAGGCATAGAAGCAGTACACTATCAGCCCAAGCTCCTTTCTTAAAATTATATAGTATTTTACATCCACTTTTAAAAATTAACTGACATTTCTTTAGCTTCTGCGTTTATAATTTATTCTTAACAAACAAAATCTTATATATTATTAAGCCTTAAAAAAGGAAGAGGATGCTAGCATGTTACGTATGGATGAACCTTGAAGACATTATGCTAAGGGAAATAAGGTAGACACAAAGGGGTAGGTATTTCCCTTACATGGCACTTGGTCAAATTCAGAGACAGAAGGTAGAATGGTGGTTGTCAGGCTCCGAGGGAAGGAGTGAAGGGGGAGTTGTTCATTGGGTGCAGTTTAACAAAAGTATCAGTTTGACAAAACGAATTGACTTCTGTGGATGGACAGGGGTAATGATTGTACAACAATATAAATGTGCTTAATGCTACTAAACTGTACACTTAAAACGGTAAATGTCATGCTATGTATATTTTATCACAGAAGAAAAGAAAGATAGGGGGGAAAATCCTATCTTTACCCTTGAAATTGCAGTAATTGGTAAGAACCCTGGACCAACCAAGGTATATAGGCTGGTGCTGTTGATGCAGATACATAAAAGGAACAAATTTTAAACATAAAGTGATTTAGAAGAAACTTAGTTGATAAAGGTTACAAATATTTACAAAGATAAAATGTTGCTCTGTATTTAGTAGCACTGAAGTTTTCTCTTAGCTTGTCCATAAGAACCTCCATTCTTTTACAGTTCTTAAGAAAAATGTTCTTTTATCTATGAAATTTTACTCACTTACCAAGGAGGGAATTAGCCCAGTGGCATGGAAAAAGAGTTTAGACCCTGAGCCAGATGGCCTGAAACTCAATGCTGGCTCTATCTTGATAAATTTACTTTTTTGTGTGTTTTCATTTCATCTGGAAATTGAAGATAATACGTAATACTAGCACCAGCACACAGAGCTGTTGTGAGGGTTAAATATGTAAAGTAGTATGAAGAATGCCTGGCACATGGTAGCCACAACAGAAATGTTAGTTAGCTATTCTGCTCCTCATATTCACTCCCTAAGCAATGGTGCTCGTAGTGTGCTGGGGGCTCCTATGGGTACCCGAGATCTTTTAGGGGGTCTGTGAGGTCAGAATTATTTTCAGAATAGTAAGATGTTATTTTTCTTTTTACTCACCTTCTCTCACAAGTAGGCAGTGGAATCTCCCAGTGGCCACTCTGTGCCATTTGATATTCCAACTAACAAAGCAGAACGAGACTTGAGACTCCAGCTACCATCTATTAAGTCAGACACTAAAGAGATCTACAAAAACTCCCTTTTCACAATGCCACTCTCCTACAGAAAAATTTTGAAGGTTTGGAAACTGTAGTTATTTTTCATTAAAGAAAATTTTTATGTTGGTAATGTTTATTTTTTTTAAAACAAATTAATAAATATTATTAAATCTTCTCTCTAGAAGACAACTCACGTAAATAAAGGTCCTTTGTGGTTCTCGACTTTTTTAAGTTTGAGAGCTGTTCTTTTAGGATGATTCAGTGTATGTGTCAGTCTTTCCAAACAGCCTGCCAGTTCTGGTGGACAGGAATACTATTTTATATTTTGCTTTTCCTTTTCCCTATTTTTTAAAAAAGATTTCCTCCAGCTACCCAGTTGATATAGTTAGACAATCAATGTGGGGAATAAAGCCAACATACATTAGTAACTGCCATTTATTGTGAGCTTGATATATACAATGTACTGTGCTCTCTTTATCCCTCACTAAATAACTTATTCAAAGCACAGAGCTAATAAATGGGAACATCAGGACTCATTCTCATGTATCTGACTTTAGAAGCCAAACAACCATGTTAAAAGAGTGGGAAAATGCAATGAAATGCAGAAAGATATGATTAGGCAAGACAAATGATTCACAAAGCATGGATCCAGTAGGACCTATGAAGTACACAGTTGACCTTTGCCAGACGTTTATAATTCTGGACTACTCTTGGATATTCACATTGTCTTTTAGAGCAACTTTTATTTGGTTTAACACAGAGAGCATACTCACTGACGTCAATGTTAAAAAAATATCTTTCCTAAGACTCCTCAACCAGAATATATTGACTTTGCTGCTCCAAGAAGGGAAAAGGGGGTCCCTTTTAGTATGTTAATACCTCTAAACTAGTAAGGCACTAATTTTAAAGTATAACATTTTAAAAGCTATATAATGATATTACAAAAACATTTGAGAAATAGAGAAAAAATAATTTTATCACTTGGACCCAGAAACTTTTGGTGAAAATCAGTTGGCTGGAAATATGTGAATTTAGTTCTGAGTTCTCTATTCTGTTCTCTTGGTCTATGTTTCCATTTTTATATCAACGCCATGCTGGTTTTTTTTTTTTTTTTTGTAGAGACAGAGTCTCACTGTATCGCCCTCAGTAGAGGGCCATGGCATCACACTGCGCACGGCAACCTCTAACTCTTGGGCTTACACGATTCTCTTGCCTCAGCCTCCCGAGTAGCTGGGACTACAGGCGCCCGCCACAATGCCCGGCTATTTTTTAGTTGCAGTTTCGCCGGGGCTGGGTTTGAACCCGCCACCCTCGGCATATGGGGCCGGCGCCCTACTCACTGAGCCACAGGCGCCGCCCTCGCCATGCTGGTTTTTTAAAATGTACCTTTGTAGTATACTTTGAAGCCAAGTAGTGTGATGCCTCCAGCTTTGCTCTTTTTGCTCAGTATTGCTTTGGCTATTCAGGGTCTTTTGAGGTTCCATACAAATTTTAGGATTTTTTTTTTCTATTTTTGTGAAGAATGTCTTTGGTATTACATTGAATCTGTACTTTGCGTACCATGGTCATTTTAATAATATCAATTATTCTGATCCATGAACATGAGATACCTTTCCATTTATTTGGATCCTTTTATTTTTAGGTTTTCTTTTCCCCTTCCCCTCCCCTCCCTTCCTCTCCTCTCTTCTTTTCCTTCCTTCTTTTCTCCCTCCCTCCTTTCCATCTGCTAGTTCCTTATTGGTGTGTGTTGATTTTTGCATCCTGCAACTTTACTTAATTTGTTTATCAGTTCTAAGAATTTTTGTGAAGTCTTTAATTTTTTTCTATCTAAAAGAGCATGTGTCTGCTAAGAGGAACAATTTAGTTGTCTTTTCTTTCTTTCTTCTGATTGCTCAGAATAGGACTTCTCAGACTATCTCAAATGAGGGTTTCACACATTCAACACAACCCAGTATGTTGAATGAGATGAAAACTCGGCATCTCCTTCCAGTTCTTAGAGGAAAGACTTTCAGGTTTTCTCCATTCAATATGATGTTAGTTGTGTGTTTGTTATATGTGACCTTTATTATGCTGAGATATATTCCTTTTATGCAAAAATTTGTTGAGTTTTTGTCACAAGGAGATGTTGAATTTTATCAAATGCTTTTACTTATCAAATTGAGATGAACATATAGTTTCTTAGTCAAGTTTTGTGTTGCTATAAATACTTGAGGCTAGGTAATGTATAAAGAACAAAAGCTCGCTTAGCCTGTCATTCTGATGTCTAGAAAAGTTTAAGACTAGACAGCTGCATCTGGTGAGGACCTCAGGTTACTTCCCCTCATGGCAGAAAGTGAAGAGGAACCAGAATGGGTAGAGATCACATGACAAGAGAGAGAGAGGGAAGGTGCCAGGCTCTTCTTAATAACTAAACCTTGTGGGAGCAAATAGAATGAGAACTCACCCACGAGAGATGGCATTAATGTACCCATGAGGGACTGGCCCGCATGATCCAAACACCTCCCACTAGAACCTACCTCCACTGCTGGGAATCAAATCTCAACATGAGACTTGGTGGAGACAAACATGGCATATCAAAACTATAGCATATGGTTTTTGTCTTTCATTCTGTTGGTGAGTGTATCGCCATGTACTGATTGGTGTATATTGAACCATCCTTGCATCCCTCAGATGAATACTACCTGATTGTGGTTTATTATCTTTTTGGTGTGTTACTATACTTGATTTGCTAAATTTTTTTGAAGGATTTTTGCAACTATGTCCATCAGGAATAGTAGCCTGCAATTTTCTTTGTGTGTGTGCGTGTGTATGGCTTTTGGTATCAGGGCAACTCTGGCCTCATAGAATAAGTTAGGAAGAAGTCCCTCTTCTCCAGCTTTTCAAAATAGTTCGAAAAGATTGGCATTAGTTCTTTGGAAGTTTGGTAGAATTCAGCAGTAAATCCATCCGTCCTTGGCTTTCCTTTAATGGGAGACTTTTCATAATTGAGTCAATCTTGTTCCTCATTGTTCTATTCAGCTTTTCTATTTCTTCCAGGTTCAGTCTTGGTAGGCTGACAATTAAGTTCATGAACTCATCCTAGAAAAATTGCTGAATATCTCTATGGTCACCTTTGAAGTACTACTCCCTTGGGAAGCTATGCTCTGACACCAGCACCTAGTTCACCCTTCAAAGCAATTTTGGAACTCTTTTTCTGGAATGACCATCAGAGCTGTCATTGTATTACCTGTTAAGTCCTTACCCTTGATGTTCTGAATGTCATCAAAATGTCTTCCTTTCAATATTTCCTTTATCTTCAGTTAAAAAAAAAAGTCACTGGGGGCCAGATCAGGTGAATAGGGAGGGTGCTCCAATACAGTTATTGATTTACAGGCTAAAAACTTCCTCACAGACAGTACCACGCGAGTTCTTTGCTTTTGTTCATTGGTGAGCTCCTTTGGGACCATTTTCCACACACCTTTCTCACACCAAGGTTTTAGTTAAGGTTTTCCTGTTTCTTTATTGATGTTTACTTGGACTATTAAGCTTCTTGCATTCAGCTGATGATTTTGATGTGCAATTTGATGAAATTTTGCAACATTTTCATCAGTTTTGCTTGTTACTGCTGGCCTGACTTCTCTTTATCAGTGACATTTTCTCTTCCCTCAGAAAAATGTTTACTCCATTTGTACACTGTTGTTTTCTTCATGGCCTTCTCCCTATAAACTAGGACTAACATATCCCTGATTTTACTTCCACTCTTGCCAAGTTTAACAAGTAATTTAACTTTTGTTCATTGCTTTAATTTAAGCTCTGACATTCGCACAACAGCACACACAAACAACTAACAGTGAACGCCACTCCACAAAACATAGCCATATGTTGACACGAACACAGCTGTGTGACACTGATACACCAAGGTTACAAAACCTCACCTAGCAGTTTGTACAGTGCCGCCAATGGAAAGTGGAAAGTTCATGAACTGAATTGTTAGACCTCACGTGTCTGGGTATTCATCCATTTCCTCTAGGTTTTCTGCTTTGTTAGTGTATAGTTGTTCATAAGTCTGTAATGGTCCTTTGTAATTCTGTAGTATTAGCTGTAATGTCTTTTTTTTCATTTCTCATTTTATTTATTTGAGTCTTCTCTCTTTTTTCTTGGTTAGTCTAGCTAGTGGCTTATTGATTTTGTTTATCTTTTCATAAAGGCATCTTTCAGTTGGTTTCTCTGGATCCTCTGATGACACACCAGTTGAAAATCACTGGTCAGATCTAATGTTCTGAATTGACGTAAAAATTTTTAAAGATCATTAATTAAATTATTTTTTGAAAGAAGTTCAAGGCACAGTAAGTATATGTGTGTGTATATATATATATATATATTTTCTTTCTTTCTTTTTTGAGACAGTCTCACTTTGTCACCCTCGGTAGAGTGCGTGGTGTCATAGCTCACAGCAACCTCAAACTCTTGGGCTTAAAGCGATTCTCTTGCCTCAGCTTCCCAAGTAGCTGGGACTACAGAAACCCACCACAATGCCTGGCTATTTTTAGAGATGGGTCTTGCTCTGCCTCAGGCTGGTTTCAAACCTGTGAGCTCAGGCAAACCACCTGCCTTGGCCAACTATATATATTTTTTGCTCTTCTTTTTTTTGATCAACATAGTTTAAGTGTGCCGCAGAAGTTTAACTAAAAAAAGGTTGAAAAACATTGGTCTAGATAAAGATTTATGGCTAAGACTTCAAAAGCACAGACAACAAAAACAAAAAAAAACTTCTGAAAGCAAAGAAAATAACCAACAGAAAAACTTCTGATAGCAAAGAAAATAACTAACAGAGTGAAGAGACAACCTGTTGAATAGGAGAAAAATTTGCGAAGTATTCATCTGAGAGGGGATATTAGGGTGAGAAATCTACACCCTTACGGCCACATGTGGCCTTCTAGGTCCTTAAATGCAGCCTTTTGACTGAATCTAAATTTTACAGAACAAATTCTTTTATTAAAAAGAGTGAAACAGAGAAAGATGAAGCTTTTCTTGCTTCCTTTGGTGCTTAAAAAAGAACAAACTTGAAATCAGAAGGCTCTGGATTCCCCACCTGGGCAGGATCTGTATAGACATTTCTCAAAAGCAGACATACAGATGGTCAAAAAATATATGAAAAAATTGTCAGTATCACTAATAACCAGGGAGATGCAAATCAGAACCACCATGAGATATCATCTTACCTAAGTTAGAATGGCTATGATTACCTAAAAGACAAAATATAACAAATGCTGAGAAAGATACAAAGAAGGAGCTCTTACTTACTGTTGGTGGGAATGTAAATTAGCACATTCATTATGGAACAGTACAGGAGTTTCTCAGAAAAAATCAAATAGAATTACCATATAATCTAGCAATTTTGCTAGAATCAACAATATATACTATATAAAACATGTATTTCCTTTCCCAAGAGAAGGAAATCAGTATCTCAAAGGGATACCTGCTGCACCCCCATATTTATTGCAGCACTACTCACAATAGCCAAGATATGGAATTAACCTGAGTGTCCATCAATGAACAGAAAAAATGTGGTGTATATATCACATTTTATATTTATATAATGGAATATAAAAAAACAGCTAGACGAGAAGATTTGAAATGTTACCAGCACAAAGGAAATGTTAAACGTTTGAGGTGATAGATACCCTAGGCATCCTAATTTAATCATTTCATATGGTCTACGTGTATCAAAATATCACATGTACCCCAGAAATATGTATTATTATTATTCATCAATAATTTTTTTTTTTGAGACAGAGTCTCACTATGTTGCTCTTGGCAGAGTGCTGTGTCATCACAGCTCACAGTAACCTCAATCTCTTGGGCTTAAGTGATTCTCTTGCCTCAGCCTCCCAAGTAGCTGGGACTACAGGCACCCGCCACAATGCCCAGCTATTTTTGTTTTTTTGAGGTAGTTGCCATTGTTGTTTGGCAGACCTGGGCTGGGTTTGAACCTGCCAGCCCTGGTGTATGTGGCTGGCGCCCTAACCGCTGAGCTATTGGTGCTGAGCCTATGTATCAATAAATTTTTTAAAAAATGTTTGGTACATTTCAATTTTCTTACTGAAAAAATTTTAAATGTAACTCTAATTGTACTATACTAGAAAATCTGTCTCTTGTTTCTCTTCTCTTACCACTAAATTATACACAGTTGTCCCTACTATTCATGTTGCAACTTCCATGATTTCAGTTACCCTGGGACACTGTGGTCCAAAATAGGTGACTACAGTACAATCAAATGTTTTGAGAGAGAGAGACCAACCATGCATAGTCACATCACTTTTATTATAGACTATTGTTATAATTGTTCTATTTTAGTTATTAGTTCCATATTAGTTATTGTTAATCTCTCACTGTGCCTAGTTTACAAATTAAACTTTATCACAGGTATATATACAGAGTCCAGTACCATCCAGTTTCAAGCTCCACTAGGGATCTTGGAACATATCCCCCTCAAATTAGGAGGGACTACTGTACATTTTTTATATTATTGCATAGATTTTATCATTATTTGAAAATCACAGCATATATTCATTAATTGGTTATTAACTACGTTAATTCTTACAATTCACAATAGTCTTCTGTGAACACTGAATTGGTGAATCCTGAACCATTGCTAACGGGGGAAATACAGAGGTAAGGTTCTGTAAGTCTTTGGCCACAGCATGTTTGTCAGCTGATTAATACTCAACCTTGTTTTATGTGTTTCTATTTAAATATACTTTACATAATATATATTGTTGACTCATTATTATCAAACTTAGCCACTTGCACAATAATTAATGCCTAAATGAAGCTCATTTAATATTTTCTCTGTAAGGCCCATCCTAGCCTCAGGAGCAAGAGACATACTTCACCACTATGCTTGGGGGCCATTTTAAATGGTGAAATCACCAGTAAAAAGCACAAAAATGCAAAAAACAGAGCACTCAGTAGACCAAAAAAAGGACACTTGTTTATAATAGGAGAACTGAGTCTCACCTCATTCAACCTTGGCTGGGAGTATGTCAAAATTTTCACTGTTCTCTGTATGTCTGTTAATGACTGTAAAAGCACTAGGTGATTTTGGGATTAAAAACAAATTCTAGCTACTAAGTGAGTTTGTAAATACAGTATATGTGAATAAGGAGGATTGACTATATTTTTTAATTAACAGTTTAAGCTATTTCTTTTTCTTTCAATTAAAATAATGCTATGATCACTACTTTCCTCATAAAACTTCTCTTTGTGGAGTGTTTCCTTAGGAATTACTGGGTAGTTATAATTTGCTAGTGCCTGCCTATTGCAATAGTTCTTAAAGTGGCTCATGACAGTTCTTCAGGTCCTTACTACTCATGAAATGTGGTCCAAGGACCCAAGCAGCACCACCACCACCGCCACATGGAAACTAATTAGAAATCTTACCAAACTCACTCCAGACCAAATGATCTGAATCTGGTTTTTAATCTGGTAATCCTCAGGTGAGTCTTATGCATATTAAAAGTCTGAGAAGTTGTGTGAGAAATCAAGGATTCTAAAATGTAGCATGCATTAGTGTCACCTAGCCAGCTTGTTAAAACACAGGTGGCTGGGCCTCACCTTCAGCATTTCTGACTGAGAACATCTGGGAAGTGGCCTGAGAATTAGCATTTCTACAAGTTTCCAGGTGAGGCTGATGTTCCTGGTCCTGTGACCACAGTTTGAGAACCACAGCTTTAAGCTGTTCAAGTTGTTTTTAAACTAGTTCATCTTTTTTGTTGTTGTTACAGGGAGGGAAAAACAAATCAATTTGTAGCTCATCAAAAGAAATCCAGCCAGATGCAGTGGTCTCACATTTGTAATCTCAACACGTTGAGAGGATAAAGTGAGAAAGGGAGATTGCTTTAAGGACAGGAATTTGAGATCAGAATGGGCAATATGGCGAGACCCCCATCTCTACAAAAAATTTAAAAGATAAGCCATATGTAGTGGTGCATGCTTATAGGTCCCAGCTACTTGTGAGGCTGAGGAAGGACAATGGCTTGAGCCCAGGAGTCTGAGAGGCTACAGCGAGCTGAGATTGTGCCACTGCACTCCAGCCTGGGGAACAGAATAAGATCCTGTCTCTAAAAGAAAAAAGAAATCCTTCTTACAGTATAGGGCCAGGGTGGGCAGGCTTTATGGAAGCAGGTTAAGCTAACTGGGTTGATTAGAACTAGTCATGGTTAGTAGGGGTAGGACATTATGGATGGGTCAACTGAGAAACAGAAATAGAAGAGAGAGAGACAAAAAACAGGTGTTTATTAAAGTATCATTAAAGTATCTGAAAAAATTCTATTGAGTAGTCTTTCCATAAAATGTTTTATTACAATATACAAAATAGGGGAATCTAAGGAGTTTGCTAGGTAAAAAATATCACAAACTTGTTTTTAAAACTTTTCAGTTTCCTGGGCAGCACCTGTGGCTCAACGGAGTAGGGCGCCGGCCCCATATCCCAGAGGTGGTGGGTTCAAACCCAGCCCCGGCCAAAAAAAAAAAAAACAAACAAAAAAAACCCAAACAAACAAAAAAAACAACTTTTTAGTTTCCTGTGATAAAAAATAATATATATTTATGAAAGGACACAGCCCAGAAGCTTAGTTTCCTGGTCACCTGTAAATCCTTGGCTGCCAACACATAGGAATAAATAGGAAAAGATTTCTTAGAAGTTGGAAGCCTTGAGACTAAGGTTTCCTCACCCTGAAACTCCAGTCCAGCACACAGTCAATTCCAGCCCATAACTACTCTTCAGCATAAAGGAATTCTGGGTATAAGCTCAAGGCATTTCAGGTATATCACAATGACTGTCTCATATTGCTCATGAGCTTGGTGAAGCTTTAAAGCAGGACAGTCGCCCTTGCAGTGATTTCCTTTTCCTCATACTAAGGTCCCTTCACTTTAAATTAATAATGAGGTTCTCTTATCATACCTCTTTATTTTCCAGAACTGGTCCTAGGCTTTTAGAACCCAGATGGCTGTTTTTTGTTTTTAAACAAATTCCGTGGGTTTTTTTTTGTTTTTTTTTTTTTTTTAGACAGGATCTCACTCTGTTACCCTTGGTAGAGTGCAATGGTGTTATAGCTCATAGCAACCTCAAACTCTTGGCCTCAAGAATTCCTCTTGCCTCAGCCTCCCTAGTAGCTGGGACTACAGGCACATGCCACAACACCTGGCTAATTTTTCCATTTTTAGTAGAGAAAGGGTCTTGCTCATGCTCGTCTTGAACTCCTGAGCTCAGGCGATCTTACCAGCCTCAGCCTCCCAGAGTGCTAGGATTACAGGGTGAGCCAGTTCTGTTTTTTTGGGGGTTTTTTTGTTTTTTTAATATAACAGTTAGCAAGGAAAAGACAAAGGCTATGTATAAGACAATTTGTGGCAAAAGCAGTTTGACTCTAACAAATGCAAGTCTCAAAGGTATAAAATTTAGTTAAAAGAAATTCTTATCAATATAGATAACCTTTAGATCAAAGGAGAACAGGTGATGGGAAATGAGGGCTGTATCAACATGTTAGAGCAGAAGCCCTGATTGGAGAAAACAAATGATTACAGAAAAAAGTACAGGATTGTGTGATTGTTTTTCTTTCTCCAAGAAATCTAGTCTGGTCTCTGAGAATACTTACAAGGCTAGATTAGGGCACACCTTCAATCATTAACACAAGCAAATGTTCAGTTATTTTTTCTTAGACAAACAGATGGAAGGGATTCAGCTCAAAAATGGCCAGAAAAAGAATAAGGGGGAGAGAGAAGCTGGCAAAGTAGTAAAATTTCTTTTCAAATTGGGTCTTGAGCCCTAACAGCTGCAACATCAGGTGCGTATTTCCCAGGAGTTTCTATGCTCAGGAAATATTAAAACGAGTCTGCAATTTCCAGATGAGAAGTTGTGACTAGAAATATCCAAAGGTATGTTGCATCTGTTTCTTTTTAGTGTGCATATGTATTTAAATTTGTTATGAGAGGAAATAATTGATGAGTAATTATAAAATGCTTAACCTAACTTTAATCAGGAGATTATTTTCCCTGGAAAAAGCAATCATAGATTTGTATTTTGGTAAGCTTTATCTTACTAGTCTCAATTATCCATGGTTATCCAAGCCTGCAGATAGGCTAATGTGTCCCATTAAAAGCAGGCTAGCTACTAAAAATGCAGGCACAGTGCCTCAGGGTAATAAGAAGCCTTCCTGGGCTTATTTTGCAAATTGAGCTCTCTTAAGTAATGGCAACTGTGATAGCCCCCTTTAGGACTTAAAAAAGAGTCTCTTCCAGTCAGAGTCCCAGATCCACTCCCTTTTGTTCAAGGTAGGAACTGCTGTCCTGACTGCCACCTGCCTTAGCAGCTTAGCCAGTCTCCCTGGGCTCTGCCCTCCTTTTTTCCCCGTCACCTTTTCCAGTTCTTCATTTTTGACTACTTCCTCAGCCTTTAACCCTCAATCAACTCATCTTTCACTTCTCTAGCTTTTTTTGATTCAGAATTTCACTAAAATGTCTTCTTAGAACTGCTCAATTCTACAATTGCCCCCAGCCCAGGAATTCACAGTATAAATTACCATATTGAAGATAATCACCAGCTGTCAGCAAGAAGTCCTACGTTGTTTTTCCTTAAAATGTTAACCAATGTGATGAAAATTTTTCAAACTGTTTATAAAACCAATGTATGGTGCCCCATGATCGCCAAAAAAAAAAAAAAAGCCAACCTGGGCTGGCTCCAGGTGAAGGAGACCAGGGCTCCAGTTCAGCTTCTCTGCAGTTCTCTGGGTTCTATTCTTTGCCCCCAAATACCTCCATCCTCAGTCTAGTGGCAAGATGGCTGCAGCAGTCCCAGGCATCACATCCAGATGCAACCATGGCCAGCTGCAGAAAGGGTCCCTCTTAAATCAAGAGAACTTATGTACTTTCCAGGAGTGCTGCCGTTCTCTCACATTTGATTGGCCAGAATGGGGTCACATGCCTACCTGTAAGCCAATCACTGGCAAGGGGGATGAGACCATCATGCTAAACTAATGTGGACTAATCAGGATTTGCCTGTGACCCTAGATTCCAGGAGCCTAGGAAGAGGGCTAGTCAGTTGGGACGGCAGCGAGGAATGTCTGCTACTAGAGAGTACTTGCATTTTTTAAAAATCAAATTATTGAGGTGTTAATTTACATGTAATAAACTGCATCCATTTAAAAAAATTTTTTTAAACAATTAAAATTGCACACTCATTGCACATTTTCTTTGGGTCATTCTGCCAATCGCTTTTTGCAAGTGTTACTAAATGGAATCGCTATATGAAATTAGTATACTTGTTAGGACTAAATATTAGATCTTTATGACAGTTATACAAATGAAAAAGATGTAAGAAAATTTACAGACCTATGAAATGGACATAAAAATGAAAAAAGGGTTTTCTGTTTTGTAATTTAAAAATTTCTTTTCTTTGACAAAACCTACAAATTTAAAACACCACTCCATTAACCATTTTGTTATTTGGAGAATTATGAAAAGAGTAATTCTTAAAAGCTAGCAACTATCATGCAAAAGAATAAAATCTTATTTTTACAAAGACTGATTATACTATTTATAGATTTAAAGGGTCTTCATTTTCTTTGTGTTTGTTTCTTGGGGTTTTTTTGTTTGTTTTATTTTTTGCAGTTTTTGGCTGGCTTCATTTTCTTATTTACTACAGTCTTCATTTTTCCAAGGGTCAGCCTGAGTCACGGGGCAATAGCAGGGTAGTGAGGGATGGATAGAAAGAGCCAATATGATGAATTTTGCTTCTTAAAGGGCACTAAGAAAAGTCTTATCAAGGAAAAGGCTAGAACACTGAGGTTACAGGGTAATCGATAGCCATACCTCCTATTAACCCAGACCACCAAATGGCCAAGACAAATAACATTTATAACGGGCATGCCCAAAGGTGGCAAAGTCCTATCGTATCAGGAATCTATTTCCTGCTTATAAGGAAGTCCCTGGGCAAATACACTTGCCCACATATCTCCACTTTTTGACATTTTCTCCTTCTCCTCAGCTGCAGCAGCATCCCACAGGTGTCAAAACTTCTATGTAAGTGCTGTGACAGAAATGGATTAAAAGTGGACTATAACCAAACTGCCTTAGAAATTGTCACTCACCTGTTTGATGTTGGTAATTCATAACCAAGTTCCAAGAATCCTACAATGTTAGAGTTACATAGGACATTTGAGATCACCAAGAACAATTTCTTCATCTCATGTGTTAAAATCAAAGGAAAGAAAAAAATCAAAGGGAAGGAAAATTTTTAAAAAGCTGAAAGGGTATTGCCTTACCAAGGATGAGCTGAGACTATTACACAGGCCCTTACAGTCTTAACTTCAATTTTTTCCCATTGCATCCTTGTGCCTTACAGCAGGTAAACAGAAAACATGATGATTTCATCCATTTTAATGTAAGTAACTTTCTAGATAAACAAGGCAGGTAAATGGTTGCATGATAGAATCTCATAATTAAACACTTTACTAACCACCAAGGGTTCAATTCACTTTCTGTTCAAGGTTGTAATGTGTGACTCTCCTGCTAAAGGGTGGCACCTGTGGCTCAGTGAGTAGGGCGCCGGCCCCATATACTGAGGGTGGCGGGTTCAAACCCAGCCCCAGCTGAACTGCAACTAAAAAATAGCCGGGCGTTGCGGCGGGTGCCTGTAGTCCCAGCTGCTCGGGAGGCTGAGGCAGAAGAATCACGGAAGCCCAAGAGCTAGAGGTTGCTGTGAGTCCTGTGACATCATGGCACTCTACCTAAGATGGTAAAGTGAGACTGTGTCTACAAAAAAAATAATAATAATAAAAAATAAAAAATAAATAAAAAGAAATGTGTATCTTCATTATTGCCAGTACACTGGTGGTTCTCTGCTCAACTCATCTGAGAACTAGAACCTTCCCCTGAATTAAGTACAGCTTACTATGCAATGATTCTCAGTGGTGATGCTCTGGGAGGACCCACACTCACATCCACATCCACATCCACACACATTCTTAGGAGGATTTATCCTAACAATGGAGCAAGCAAAGTTTGAAAGTGTTCTTCAGGGCGGCGCCTGTGGCTCAAGGAGTAGGGCGCTGGTCCCATATGCCAGAGCTGGCGGGTTCAAACCCAGCCCCAGCCAAAAACCACACACACACACACAAAAAAAGTGTTCTTCAAGCACCACTCGTGCCCGGACTCCACCCAGTAGAAAAATCACTAACTAAACCAAAATGACTGGCGTTTCATAATAAACAAATGTTTATAAGAGTGTCTGTGTCAGGTGTCAAAAGTTAATACTAACTTTTTAGTATTAACAAAAACTTAATACTAAATATTCACTTTGAGTTTTAGGACTTAGAAGAAATTCACTATCTATACCCAAGGTGCCTGTTGAGGTCAACCACTGGCCCTTGTGTTTGAAGGTTCATTAATCTCTCTGCAGAATTTATATCTGCACATAAACAATACAAGAGAGTCTCTTTTAACTCACCCCACACCCAGAACTCTCTATTCCCATCCCACCTTTATTTTCCTTCTTAACATTTATCACTGCGTAGACATAATTTACCCATTTACTATTCATCTTCCATTAGAATAAAATAAATCCTCTTGGGCAAGGATTTTGTCTGTTTTATTCACTGCTGTGTACCAAATACTTAGAACACATAGTAAATACTCAATAAATATTTGTTGATTAAATGAATAAAAAATGATGACAACACCTCTATTCTTGCCACTCTACTTCGTTCATCTTGTTTTCCATCACGGTCTCTCTACCATTCTCTTTGATCATTCTCTCATGCC
Source organism: Nycticebus coucang (assembly GCF_027406575.1). NCBI lineage: Eukaryota > Metazoa > Chordata > Mammalia > Primates > Lorisidae > Nycticebus > Nycticebus coucang. The sequence continues at coordinate 88,713,245 of NC_069795.1, forward strand.
CTCTGTACTGGCCTTCCATTCTCAGGGATTTTCTGCTGCTGCATCAAGGAGAGTCTGGCCATTCTGGGCTCCATGACTACCTATTATAGATAATCCTCATTTACCCCCACCCTCTGATCTTCCAGTGCACCTGCTGTGCCAACATTTAATCCTATATTACCCCCAACATCCAACTTACCTCAGTCTTTAGTCTGCTCTGTCCAGAGTCAGGCTAGAGAAGATTTTAGATTCATGCTGGACTGGACCAAAAACAATCTATGGTAGTAGTACTCAATATTTAAAATCCATAGTATATAGAAGAGAGTACAATTAAAAATTAGAGGGTGGCACCTGTGGCTCAAAGAGTAGGGCACCAGCCCCACATACGGGAGGTGGTGGGTTCAAACTTAGCCCCAGCCAAAAACTGCAAAATAAATAAATAAATAAATAAATAAATAAAATTAGAGCCGGGTTTGAAAATTGGGTATAACATTCACTGCCTGGTATTTTTGGTTGAGTCAACCACCTTTCTGAACCTTTTTTTCCTCATTCCCTTTTTATGGGAATAAAAGTACCTACTTTATATTATGGAGAATATATTTTATTTTATATTTATTTATTTATAGACAGAGTCTCAGTCACCCTTGGTAGAGTGCCGTGACATCATAGCTCACAGCAACCTCAAACTCTTTGGGCTTAAGCGATCCACTTGCCTCAGCCTCCCTGGTAGCTGGGACTACAAGTGCCCACCATAACGTCATAGAGAAGGGGTTTCACTTCTGCTCAGGCTGGTCTTGAACTCCTGAGCTCAGGCAATCCACCTGCCTTGGCCTCTCAGAGTACTGGGATTACTGGCATGAGCCACTGCGCCTGGCTGAAGATTATATTTTCAATAAAATAATGTATATAAAAGATCCCAACAGACATACAGGCATATAAAAAATAGTTAATAAATGTTAGAGATCCTACTCTTCTTTAACAAACTTCACTAACCTCCAATGATGCCCTTTCTTTGAGTGATTAACAAGAAGATCCATGGATTCCAGATTTCCATGAATCTTCTTAGTTTTCCTCTTCCCTCCTTTCCATATCAGAATTCTATGTTTTCACTCATCCTCTTTCCTGACTCAGAAAGTGTCTCTCTTCTTTTCTAAGACTGTCTATCCATGCCAATAGTTTTCAAGCCTGGCTACACATTAGAATTATCTGGTGAGTTTTTAAAAAATACACATGACTGGGTCCCACCATAAACCAATTAAATATGAATCTCTGGAAGTAGAATCACATGGCACCAGTATCTTTTTCTAAGTTCTTCAGTAGGTTGCCAAGACAATTCAATGGGAGAAAGAAGAGTCTTTTAAACAAATACTACCAGAATAACTGGATATCCACATTCAAAAGAATAAAGTTGAACGCCTTCCATCTGCCATACACAAAATTTAACTCAAAATGGATTAAAGATCTAAATGTAGAGCTAAAACAATAAGACTCTTAGAAGAAAACACAGATGCAAATTCTCATGACTTTGAGTCAGATAAAGTCATCTTAGGGTGGCGCCTATGGCTCACTGAATAGGGCGCCGACCCCATATACTGAGAGTGGCGGGTTCAAACCGGGCCCGGCCATTGTGGCGAGCACCTGTAGTCCCAGCTACTGGGGAGGCTGAGGCAAGAGAATCACCTAAGCCCAGGAGCTGGAGGTTGCTGCGAGCTGTGATACCACGACACTCTACCAAGGGCAATAAAGTGAGACTCTGTCTCTACAAAAAAAAAAAAAAAAAAGCCATCTTAGATATGATACCAAAGCATAAACAAAAAAAAAGACACAAAATTAATTGAACTTCATCAAAATTAAAAATTTTTGCACTGCAAACAATATTATAAAGAAAGTAAAGAACACCCTATGGAATGAAAGAAAATATTTGCAAATCATATATCTGATAAAGAGCTTATATCCAGAATATATAAAGGACTCTTACACTTAATAGTAAAAGATAAAAACCTAATTTTTAATATGGGCAAAGTGTCTAAATAGATATTTCTCCAAAATAAGACATATGTATAATCAATAAGAACATTAAAAGATCCTCAACATCATTAGCTATTAGAGAAACGTAAATCAAATTACAATGAAATACCACTTAAAACTTACTAAGATAGCTCTAACTAAAAGAAATAGATAATAACAAGTGTTGACACGGATGTGGAAGAATTGGAATACATTGTTGTTGGGAATGTAAAATGGTGCAGCCACTTTGGAAAACAGTTTGGCATTTCCTCAAGAAATGAAAACATGTTCATGCAAAAACGTGTACACAAATGTAAATAGCAGTATTATTTCTAATAGCCAAGAAATTAAAATGACCCAGTATCCACCAATAAAATTATCTGGCAATAAAAAGAAATGAAGCACAAGCAACAATGTTATGCTAAGTGAAAGAAGCTAGTCACAAAAGACCATGTATTTTATGATTTCATTTATATGAAATAGCCAGACTAGGCAAATCTATAGATAGAAAAAGTAGATTAACAGTTGCCTAGGGCTCCAGGGTAGGGAGAGATGAGGAGTCACTGCCAATGGGTATGTGGTTCTTTTTATGATGATTAAAATGTTCTACAATTGATTGTGGTGATGGTTATACTACTCTGAGATTATACTAAAACCATTAAATAGTAAAAAAGAAAAAGGGAAGAAGGAAGGAATAAGTTCTGCTGGCAGTTCTAACGTTAAAGTTTATTTCTGGTAACTTATCTTCTAGATTCCTTCACAGTAAAGATTGCATCTTCTAAACCTTCACACCCCCCCCCCATATCATTACAGAAAAATAACTGACACAGAGCCGGAGTGTGGTATCTTTTAGTGACTTCTTTTTTGTTTTATAGCAGGGGAATGTTCCTTATCTTAATCAAAATTGCAAGAGTGAGGCTGCCATCTGGCAGAATTGCTCATCTCGGCTATCTGGATTTATTTGAGCTCTCCAGCAAGTAATTCAGCTGAAGCATATAGAGAGAGGCCAGGCAGACTACAAACCAAACGGACCAGTTCTGCCATCCAAAGGTCCAGTGGATGTGGCCTCTGGCCCTTAGGAACCATTCTTTGACAGTTCCCCAGGACACGCCCTGGTTGGACTGACTTTGTTTACTAAATAAATTAATTCCTACTTCTGGAGTAGCTTCAATTTTTAAACAGAAAGCCATTTATTGACAGTCACTGATACACAGGATTTTATTGTTTTATATTAAACAATTAAGAGTTATTGTTTTTTTCTACAAGTACACTATACATGAAAATAAATAAAATCTAGAATATAGTCACTAGGAGTGGAGAGAGAGGATTCTATATCTACTCTGCGCCTTAAAGGGACAGTTTTCTTTAATGAATACAAAGTATAGAGTATTTCTTTCATGGAAATAAGGCTCTCTTTTGGCAAAATGTACATAAAAGGCAGGGTCTAAGGAACATTTCTTAAGATAACTTTAATTATGTCAATACAATTTAAAAATATCCTAAGAATTCAGTACTCTGATCTGGTAGACGTCAATAATTTAAAATAACTTGGAATTGCTACTTACAACAGTCTCTACACACAAAAAGGAAAATGTTGAAATAAGTCAAGATGTTTACAAACATTGTGTCTAAAACATTACCTCATTTGTTGAATCCAGCAAATAAAAAGTAGTAAAATATGAAACCATAATTATCTGAGCATAGGACAAAGATCTGATTTAGAATCAGGCAGAGTTTCCCCTTCTGTAACTCTTGTGGGTTCAAAAGTACTCAGAAAAACATAATGAGTGAGAGCAATGCTAAGATAAGAGGAGCAATGAAAGAAAATATAACATTTTCAGGTATGATAATTTTGAAATTAAGTAAGTTTATAGTGGGCAGATTCATTAAAAACAATAATTCAAAAGATAGTATTAGAGCCATAATCAGAAGCCTTGCTTCACAAGAAAAGATACAATATGAACATCTCAAAACTAAACATTGATTATATAAAGTAAACACGCCAAACCTGGGATAAGGAGAAATATCAGGCATTTTGCTTTTTCTCTCACCAGAAAGAACAAACAGGTCTATGCTGCAGACTGGTATGTAAATTGCTCAAAGTGAGGCAGTTGGAAATGCTATCAGATTCTTTGGGTTGAGGAGCTGCCCAGGGGCAAAACATGAAACAATGTTACATCCCTCTTCTTTACTACCACAACTTTCACCAGAATAAACCAGAGCCTTGGGAAACAAATTCAATCACAAATACTTTTTTTTTTGTTAAACTACAGTAGCACACTATCAAACCAACTTTGTACATGGAACACATCAGAACTTTTCCATGTTTCCCAAACACAGTGGAATAAACTATTTTCATCTGGAAGTTCATCTTCGAAAAATACTCATATACATTTTAACACAATCCAATTTTTGAACATAGTAAGAAACCACTTCTTAGTTTTAATTAGGGGTTGTTAAAAATTAGAACTTAAGGATAATTCCCCTTTGCCTCCAGTGCAGGTTTTACGGCTTTTTGACACTGTAAACTGAGTACAGAGTGACCTGAAGAAGAGCTACTAACACGTATATATAAATATATATATATATACCTGCCTGACGCCCGAGCTTTTAAAAAATGTTTGAACAAGTATTCATTTTCCCAAAGTGCAATCGCAAGATACTGACTGTTACACAATTAGGAAACAAAGGCCAGGTGAAGGGTAAGAGTCCGCAGAAAGGTGGGCAGGACAGAACCTGCTCCGTCTTGCTGGCCCCGCTTTCCCCAGCACGTTTCTGGTGTATCTGGGCTTTTTCTCTGTTGCCATCTACATCATCTCTTAGGGAAATGGATCTCCCTTTAAAGAGAGCCAAGCAAGCATCCAGAGGTAACGTGCAGAACCGTAAATGAAAAATGTCCACGTCTAGCAGGCAGGCAAGCAAAGGAAAACCAGCTGTCAGTTTCCAGCTGAAGCTCCTGGCTGTAACGGGGTTTCAGGTTTCTCTCCGCCTCTGTCTCTGCCTGTCTCACAGTCTCCCCCAATAATACCAATTTTCTTATCATCTCAAATCACAAATACATTCTCTGTCCTTGTTTTCGGGAAAAAAATAGAATGCAATACTCACAATGAAGAAGAATTCCTACACATGCTGTTCCATTTTCTTGCTTTCAAAAGATGGAAGGTTAATTTAAAAAGCCTTGCAGAATTAGAAAAATAAGGGGGAGGAGGATTCCACCCACACAATCCTCCAACCCACCGCAAAGGAGCCCAAAAGCTTGCTGACGTCACAGATTCATGAATGGGTGTAAATTGGGCTGGTTTAGGATTCCGCACAGACTTTGCTGTGGTGTGTGCCATGGGAAAAAAAAAAAAAGAAAGAAAGAAGGACAGAAAAAAAGGGGGAGGGTTCAGATATATCCAGCCAATAGGCGTCAGGCAGACATGGTCTTCCTTCTTTTAGAAGGAATCTGTCACAGAGTAAACAGAGCCCGCCAATCAGGCGTCTGCTACTGCCTTAAGCCAGACCAGCAGCCTGAGGAGGAGGAGGAGAGTGTGTGAGTGTGAGTGTGAGTGTGTGTGAGAGAGAGAGTTTTAAGCTGTGATAGTCATGAAACATTACTACTGCTATTGAATGAGGGAATCAAAATAGAATTTCAGTGGAAGCAAGGCTAACAAAAATGCGCATATAGGAAATTCTATCTTTTATTCATTAGAACTATTTTCTTTAACCCTTTCTTTAATCCCTGTTCAGCAACGTGTCTGACGTGGTAAAAATAAATCAGAGTCAGGAAAACCGTTTTTAAAACTGGTGACCAGTGGACACGCGTGCCTTGCACACCATGCCTTGTAAAAGCAAACTAGTAGGGAAAGTGTACCCAGCAATAATGATCTAGTGACTAAATAAACATAATATCTAAAATAATGTTACACGAATGTAATTGTTTTGTATAGCAATAACATCTGATCTCTATGCTGTATCAAAAGTGGCTATGGAAGAATAATGTATTGCTACATTTAAATAAGGCATAGCATCTACTTAATTGATTTATTCAACTTCTGACATTCAGTGAAGATACGGCTCCAAAAGGGCTCTTAATGAAACTTTGAGCAAATTTTGGTTTCAGTAAAATGTCCTATTATTAACAAAAACAGGTGTATTAAATTCATCCAAAGGACATTTCTTTACTATTTAAAGTTTTGCAAAATTATACAAAAGCTGAGATAAATATAATTTATTTCCCCTGTTCTCCATCACTGCTTTATAATGACCAATACTTTATAAACACTGATCATGAATTTTTAAACTCCTGAAATGGCCTCAAATCCTTGAAATTAGAACAATAGTGGTTAATATAAGTCCTCCCTTATGAGATGTTCAGTGACCAAGACATCTCCTCTCTTAATCAGATTATTTGTATAGCTGAGAGAAGGAAAGTGGTCCCGTTTCTATGTGGTTCTGGAGAGTCCAAACCTGACCACTAGTAAGTATTGCATGCCCCTTAGCTCATTTGGGAAAAGTAAACATTTTAGGATTATTTTACGCAAGACAAAGATGTTCACCATACCGTTCTGCTGTACACTCAAGCAATCAAGTACCACTGGAAACAACATAGTCAACAAACTTCTCTAAAGGAGCTTCTTGTGGAATATCACCACAGAAAAGATAGACTAAAGAAGTTTACCCATGTAAGATGGGAATGCTCAAGGCCAATACAGTATTGGTACATTCTCAGTAGGCCTGAGTGTACACATTATTTTAGAACCAACCAATGGAAAGAAAAAAAAATAATATATATATATGTTTCTTTTAACAACAATCAAAGCTAACCAGATTATACTAAATGAATGAAATTTATAAAAAATATTTTTCTTCCAAAATAATACATACTAATAAAAGGAGGAAGCATCTTTGTGGAACACATCAATAAAATAGTGAACAAACTCGTCAAGTCGTATACATTAAACGTCTGCAGCTTTTTGTATGTCAATCATACTTCATTAAAACTGTTTCATGAAGATGGCCAAATCTGTTACAGAAGCTAACATATTTGCTGTAAAGTTTGACAGCAACATCATAACTAACAGTCCACCAGGGGTGGAGGTAATCTCTGAAGCAGTTTAAGAAAACAGAGTCTGTAAATGCTTCTAATAACCACCACCTCATCTAGAATTTTTGGATCAATATGTAAACAAAAACTAGCTGTATGGACTTACCACTTTAGTGAACTTGCTACTTATTCTCTTTAGTGAACTTGGTCCAGGTTACCACAGAAATATCAGGTGGGGGGCAGTGCCTGTGGCTCAAAGGGGTAGGGCGCTGGCCCCATATGCCAGAGGTGGCGGGTTCAAATCCAGCCCCAGCCAAAAATGCAAAAAAAAAAAAAAAGTAAAGAAAAGAAAGAACTATCAGGTGGGCCAACAAAGATCCATCTGTGACAAACATCACAGAAATCACTGAAAAAAAAAACTGTCTCCCCAAATTGTAAAAACTATAGAAGTCAATCTTGGAGGAAGCCACTGTTGTTTTGGGAGTAGAAGTTTGGAAGGGAAATGAAGGCATGAAAAATATACACTCTGGAGCAGCACTGCCCAAGAAAACTTCTTGTAGCGATGGAATGTTCTAAAATTTAAATTAATACTGAGCATCTGAAATATGGCTAATGTCCTTGAGGAACTGAATTTTTAATTTAATGTAACTTATATTAGTTTAATCTTAAAAATAAACAGTCACACATGGCTGTGGTCTGAGACAGTACTCTAGAGATATGAAGCCAAGTCCCATCATCATTAAGTAATTTCTTTATTTCATCATGTGGGCATGCTGAATGTGGAGGGCTACAAGTCCATTAAGAAGATGAGAAGGCTCTTTTAAGAACCAAATGAACCTCTTCAGACTTCAATTATAACTGCAAAATGACCCTGATATTGTTACCTAAGAAGATACCCAAAACTCATTATTAGATAAAGAAGTTATGGCACAATTACCTTGCTATAAAAATATAAGCTATTCCAGGTTTCTTTCCTTTTTTATTTTTTTCTTTTTGAGAAAAATTATGTTTATTTAAAAAGGAAAATATGGGGCGGTGCCTGTAGCTCAAAGGAGTAGGGTGCCGGCCCCATATACTCGAGGTGGCGGGCTCAAACCCAGCCCTAGCCAAAAACTGCAAATAAATAAATAAAAAAAATCAGTGTGATGAAAATGTGTCAAACGGTCTATAAAACCAGTGTATGGTGTTCCATGATCGCATTAAGTACACAGCTATGATTTATTTAAAAAAATAAAATAAAATAAAGGAAAATAGAGGGCCAGGTGCAGTAGCTCACATCTGTAATCCTAGCACTCCATGAGGCTGATGTGGGTGGACTGCCTGAACTCACAGGTTTGAGACCAGCCTGAGCAAGAATGAGAACCTGTCTCTTAAAAATAACCAGGTGTTGTGGTGGGCACTTATAGTCCCAGCTATTCAGAAGACTGAGGCAAGAGGATTGTTCGAGCCTAAGAGTTTGAGGTTGCTGTGAATATGACACCAGGGCACTCTACCAAGGGTGACAGGGTGAGACTCCGACACAAAAAATAAATAAGAGGAAAATAATATATATGTGCATATACTATATATAAATGTATATGCTTTTTGTGATTCGCATATTTGCTTTCTCCTCGTTTTGCATTTGATTTCTCTTTTGTTAACCTTATTTTATATATAATATATATACTTCCTTCATGATAAGCACTTCAAATTCTTTTTAAAAGGTAGAATATCAATAAAAATTTATACTAACTACGTATCAATAAACTATTAAAAAGATGAAAGCCTCATGTCAGCAAATTCTACAATCATCTTTATGACACAATTACGGCAAACTTCGAAGAACATGGCAAGTTAACTGAATTTGACCTCTTTAATATTTTTATTAAAGGATAATAAAACATCTAGCCAGCTGGAGAAAAGCAATTGCTTGAGCTTTTATAGGCTATTTAGAATAATTCTTAACAGCTTAGTGACGTTTTAATGCATTATCCCTGTCAAAAGGATGACTACAAATGAAGAAGGTAAGAATTCTTCTCTGATCGATAATGCAAATGCACTGAAGTCAATCAAAAGCAAATGGATTCCTCGATTAATAAAATATTTAACATCCTCAAACTACACCATTCCATGATATACAAATTCTGGCAAGGTACCATGAACCAAACCTTTGTGGGACTAAAAATAATACATTGCATTCATAAGGGTACTTTATACATTGAAAGAGCAAAAGGAAATTATGTGACACTTTACTCATCCACATATAATTCATACTACTTCCTGAGAGCTCATGTAAAAAATACTCTCTAACTTCACATTCTTCTGATCCTATTTTAATTTCTCCTCCTTAGCTAGATACAAGTTGCTGTTTCCACTTTAGCCTCACAATGCAGGCAATACAATTAAAGATCATAACCGGTTTTGTGCCTCACGCCTGGAATCCTACCACTCTGGGAGGCTGAGGTGGGTGGATCCCCTGAGCTTAGGAGTTCTGATAGGAGAAAAAAAAAAAAATAGCCAGGCGTTGTGGCAGATGCCTGTAGTCCCAGCTACTTGGGAAGCTAAGGCAAGAAGATCACTTAAGCCCAAGAGTTTGAGTTTGCTGTGAGGTAGGATGCTATGGCACTCTACACAGGGTCACAGAGCGAGACTCTGTCTCAAAAAAAAAAAAAAAAAAAAAGATCAAAACATGAAAATAGTGGACACCTGTCTTTTTAAGAAAAGTCTGTCCACGATTGTAAGAGGGACTTTACATAACAAATGCAATCAGTGTAACCTGGTTTTTGTACCCTCAATGAATCCCCAACAATAAAAAAAAGAAAAAAAGAAAAGTCTGCCCTTATATTGTCTCTATTCGAGGGAACCGTTTCTCCCCTACTGTCAGTCCACGTGGCTCAGATGGGATCACCTCATGTAAAGCCAGGCCTCCAAGAGTGAGCATGTGGCATAAAGCTGGGCAGCTCACTTACTTGGTCATAATGAGTAGTGAAAGCACAGACACAAAATCCAAACCAGCCAATGAGAATCATCTGAATCATCCTCCAAATGTTTGGCAACTATTGTATGGAGGGGAGGGGGGCGGTGTACATTTGTTTCATCAGGATACTAGCTATAAGAACCATATAGGCGGAAAGCTGCCATCTTTGTCCTTACATAGGACACAGGAAAGCAGAACAGAGATAAAGGAAAGAAGACAGATTTCTGACAATAGTCACTGAACATCTAATTTCAGTCTGAACCTCTCAATTCACATAAGCCAATCAATCCCTACTTCCCTCTTCCTTTTTCAATTTTTTTTGCAGTTTTTGGCTGGGGCCAGGTTTGAACCAGCCACCTCTGGTATATGGGGCCAGCACCCCACTCCTTTGAGCCACAGGCACTGCCCCTTCCTTTTTTTTTTTTTTTTTTAATCAAACCAGTTTGATACAGGTTTCTGTCACTTGTTCCCAAGAGTCCTTATTAACATATTGTCATTAATTGATTCTCTTCCGTCAGAGTCAAGAAAACCATATTAAAATCAGACGCCTTGTACTATAAGAGTTCCTTTTCTGACACCAAAAATTTCAATTCTGTCTTCTAACTCTCACATAGTGTTTATTATTGTTTTTGTCATCCTCAAATGTTCAACATTTTTAAGACTCAACATTTCTTCTCAATAGCAAGCTCTATCTTTGATATTTTGAAGTCCGTGACTCTCACAGAAATTTTACTATTTATTTCAATTAACCCAATTGACCCAATTCAATTTTATTCAGGCTTTAAGATATACTAGCTCTGAAGCCCAGACCAAGGTTATTTAAATGTTCTATGCCTCACTGCAAAATGAAAGTCGCTATAGGTGTAGCATAGCATCTCCACATGGTAAACAGTGTTAGCTACATTACTCAATAATCTCATAATCAAAGTGATAACTGAACTTATCTTTTCTTCTATAAACTGCATATGCATTTTATCACTGAGGCTGACAGATTATAACTTTGAATCTGTTAACTTTTTTCTATTTCTCTCTATTCAAAGGTTATAAAGATGTATTTTCCTATGATCTATCCTTTTCTTGACTTTCATTTTAAATTCGATTCTCAGTTCTTTTTGTCTGAATATCCACTGTACGGGCTTCTTCCTTCTATGATTAGTCTGTATGCACTGAAGGAACTTAAACCCAAGTAAAATATAAAAGAATAGCAAAGAATCTGCCAAAAGAACTTTTTGACCCAAGTGAAAAATTATTTTATCATTTACTAATTCGAATTATCTGTGCCATTGCTTTCTTCCCTTAGTGAAGACAAACACTATTATTGAGTGCAATACTATAGCTATAAAGTTTCAACTTCTACTATATGTCAAGCATTGTTCTAAGACTCCCACATAGATCTCTCATTTAATTCATGCAATGATTTCAGGTAGGTATTTAAACCCCCATTTTGAGATGAGGAATGTGAGACAGAAAGGCTAAATAACTTAAAGTCACAAAACCAGTTTAAAAATGAAAAGCAGCAGATTCTAGAACCCATTCTCTTTTTTTTTTTTTTTTTTGTAGAGACAGAGTCTCACTTTATGGCCCTCGGTAGAGTGCCGTGGCGTCACACAGCTCACAGCAACCTCCAACTCCTGGGCTTAGGCGATTCTCTTGCCTCAGCCTCCCGGGTAGCTGGGACTACAGGCGCCTGCCACAACGCCCGGCTATTTTTTTTTTGGTTGCAGTTTGGCCGGGGCCGGGTTTGAACCCGCCACCCTTGGTATATGGGGCCGGCGCCTTACTGACTGAGCCACAGGCGCCGCCCCCCATTCTCTTATTATGCCTGTCTCTGTAAAACAAAAGATAATTTAAATGAGAGTCTCACACTAGAAGCATCCAGATACATGAAATATGTATAACCATCCATTTAAAAAGTATGCTACAGTACTTACTGAAGAAGCCCATTTTAAGAGTATGCTCTACCACGGACTGTGAATAAGCACCAGGGGTGCCTGGCAACCCAGTCTGTGAGAATGGCAAGAGCAGTAACAGGCAAATGAAAAACCAACCTATTAGAACCTATATCATGAAGTGAAATGTTCAGGACTACCAGGCAGGCTGACTATGCATGTGCTTAGAACTCCAGCAAAAGAAAAGCCTTCAATATATTAATTTTGGACCAAATCAGATATTTGATATATTTGTTTTAAAGAATCAAAGTTGTTACTGTGGGGAAAATAAGAATGGTATTGGATTTCATTATATATGTGTATATTATACAGTTAGCATTATTTAATTATTTTGACTTAATATTTAGGGAAAAGGTAATTTTTTTTTCAGTGTTTGGGGCCACTAAGACCTTAATCCAGCCTTGAATTTTCAAACATAATGATCTCATAAATGTATAGAACAAAGGTTATTGTCTCCAAAGTAGGAGGTACTCCTACTTTGCATGGTGTCAAAGAGCAAGGGCCTGACACGGTGGCTCACGCCTATAATCCCACCACTCTGGGAGGCTGACGTGGGTGGATCGCTTGTGCTTAGGAGTTGAGACCAGCCTAAGCAAGAGTGAGACCCCATCTCTACTAAAATAGAAAAACTAGCCCAGTGTTGGGGCAGGCTCCTGTAGTCCCAGCTCCTTGGGAGGCTGAGACCAGATCTCTTGAGCCCAAGAGTTTGAGGTTGCTATGACGTGCCATGACAGTCTACCCAGGGCCACAGAATGAGACCTTGTCTCAGAAAAAAAAAGAAAAAAAGTAAAGGTTTGGCATTAGGAGGATGAGTACCTGGTGGGTCTTTTCAAAAGAACTGTTATCCTAGCTTCTTCTTCAACAGAAGCTGTTGAAACAGCCAGACTTTCTTAAAATGGTAAACGATAGAGTTATTCCTTCCTAGGTATTTGCCCAAAGGAAATGAAGCATACATCGATATGAAAACTTGTACATAACTATTACTGTGTGTAATAGTACTCAAATGAAAACAGCCCAAATGTCCATCAACAAGTGAGTGAATAAACTGTGGTTTAGCTATACAATGGAAATACACCTCTGCAATAAAATAGAATGTGCTATTGATTCATGCTACAACATAGATGAATGTAAAAATAATTCTGGTAACTAAAAGAAGCCAGATGAAAAAAGAGCACATATGTGGCTGGGCAGGGTGGCTCACGCCTGTAATACTAGCAACTCTGAGAGGCCATGGTAGGAGGATCCCGTGAGCTCAGGAGTTTGAGGTCAGCCTGAGCAAGAGTGAGACCCTATCTTTACTAAAAATAGAAAATTAGCAAGCGTGGTGGCAAGGACCTGTAGTCCCAGCTACTGGGGAGGCTGAATCAGGTGAACTGCTTGAGCCAAGAGTTTAAGCTTACAGTTAGCTACGATCATACACTCACACACTATGGCCTGTGGTGAAAGAGTGAAACTCTGTCCTAAAAAAAACCAAAAAACAAAAACACATACTCTGTGTTTTCATTTATATAAAATTCTAGCAAATGCAAACTAAATGTATTGTGATAGAAAACATAACAATGGTTAGCAGGCAAGGGGGAGGATGTCAGAAAGGGAGTACAAAGGGGCCTGAGGAAGCTTTTGGAGGTGCTGCATAAAGCTCATTATCTTGATAGTGGTGACAGGTTCATGGATGTCTTGTTATGTCAAAATGTATGACATTATAGACTTTATTTTTAAATTTAACTTTTTTTTTGAAGACAGAGTCTCACTTTCACACAAGCCAGAGTGCAATGGGTCTATCGTAACTCACTGCAACTTCAAACTCCTGAGCTCAAGTGATCCTCCTGCCTTGGCCACCCAGAGGGCTAGGATTACAGGCATGCGCCACTATACCAGACCTCATTATACACTTTAAATAGTGCAATTTATTGTATGTCCATTTTACCTCAATAAAACTATTAAGAAAATTGTTTCTCTCTCTCTCATTCTCTCTGAGCCAAAAAATATTTTATGCATTTCAAAATTATTGTATGATACTTTTCAGTATTTTTAAGGTAAAGAACAAACACTACAAATAATAATGTTCAGTATTAGAACTGGTACATATACAAATGTGTCGTGTTCATATTCTTAAATATTTAGAGTTTGTGTAATATGCTTTTTCCATTTTAAGGTAAACAAATATTTGATACGTTCAAAAGGACGACAAAAATACATTCTTTAATTGATTCTCATGATAGATAAAGGGAGTTTTAAGAAAATATTTTTCCAACTGCAGTTGCAACCCATTAGTGGACCATGAAATTAATTTGGTGGATCATGACTAGCATTTTTAAAATGAGATTAAATACAATAGAAAATAGTATATCCCATGTGGTGAGGTTAAGTATATTGTTTCAGGAAACTTGTTTGGTATATTTCCACATATGTGTGTGCACTAAAACACTATGACAGTCATATTTCTTTCTTTCTTTTTCTTTTTTTTGAGTCAGAGTCTCACTTTGTCACCTTGAGTAGAGTGCTGTGGCATCATACCTTACAGCAACCTCAAACTCTTGGGCTCAAGGGATTCTCTTGCTTCCATCTCCCAAGTAGCTGGGACTCCAGGCAGCTGCCACAACGACTAGCTATTTTTAGAGACAGGGTCTCGCTCTTGCTCAGGCTGGTGTCGAAATCCAACTTCAGCAATCCACCCGCCTTGGCCTCCCAGAGTGCTAGGATTACAGGTATGAGCCACCGCACATGGCCTGACAGTCCTATTTCTTACTGTAGGTTGTAGTATAAAATTTTTTTAAAAAATAATTATTCTGTGATATATACACTTAACACATATCTATTTTGTTATTCTCTATGCCCTGTTATATACTATTTCTTTTATTCTAAAGTATTTTCTTCATATATATATATTTTTTTTTTGAGACATTATCTTGCTGTATAGCCCAAATTAGAGTACAGTGATGTCATCACAGCTCACTGCAACCTTAAACTCTTGGGCTCAAGTAATTCTTCTGTTTCGTTTCCTGAGTAGCTGCGACAGGCACGTGCCACCCAGCCCAGCTAATTTTTTCTATTTTTTGTACAAATGTAGTCTTGCTCTGGCTTAGACTGGTCTCCAATTCCTGACCTTAAGTGATCCTCCTGGCTCAGCCTCCCAGAGTGCTAGGTATATTTTCTTTATATTGTAAAGTTTTTAAAGTGTCTTTTTTATATCGTACCCTTTTGGAATTTCAGATATCTAAATCCAGAAATAATAATTGGAAACTTATCTGGTCCCAGACATGCTTTGTAAACAATCTTATACTGCACTTTACAGTTTACAAAATACTTTTAAAATGATTAAATAGTCTCATTTTATTATTTTTATTTTTTTGAAAGTAAACTTACCTCATTTTTATTTATTTATATATTTATTTTTGCTTCAATATTTTTCTTTTTTTATTATTAAATCATAACCGTGTACATTAGTGCAATCAAGGGGTACAATGTGTTGGTTTCATATACAATCTGAAATATTCTCATCAAACCGTTCAATGTAGCCTTCATGGCATTTTCTTAGTTATTGTATGTAGACATTTGTATTCTGCATTTAGTAAGTTTCACCTGTACCCATTCTAAGATGCACCGTAGGTGTGGCCCCACCCATTACTCTCCCTCCACCCTTACCTTACCCCTTGGCCCTTTCCCCATATTCTTGTGCTATAGTTGGGTTATAGCCTTTATGTGAAAGCTATAAATTAGCTTCATAGTAGGGCTGAGTACATTAGATACTTTTTCTTCCATTCCTGAGATACTTTGCTAAGAAGAATATGTTCCAGCTCCATCCATGTAAACATGAAAGAGGTAAAGTCTCCATCTTTCTTTGAGGCTGCATAATATTCCATGGTATACATGTACCACAATTTGCTAGTCCATTTGTGGGTCAATGGGCACTTGGGCTTCTTCCATGACTTAGCAATTATGAATTAGGCTGCAATAAACATTCTGATACAGATGTCTTTGTTATATTGTGATTTTTGGTCTTCTGGATATAAACCTAGTAAAGGAATTATAGGATCGAATGGCAGGTCTATTTTTAGATCTCTAAGTATTCTCCAAACATCCTTCCAGAAGGAACGTATTAGTGTACATTCCCACCAGCAGTGTAGAAGTGTGCCCTTTTCTCCACATCCACGCCAACATCTCTGGTTTTGGGACTTTGTTATGTGGGCTACTCTTACTGGAGTTAGGTGATATCTTAAAGTAGTTTTGATTTGCATTTCTCTGATGATTAAGGATGATGAGCTTTTTTTCATGTGTCTGTAGATCGTGCATCTGTCTTTAGAGAAGGTTCTTTTCAAGTACCTTGCCCACCCTGAGATGGGATCACTTGTTCTTTTCTTGCTAATAAGTTTGAGTTCTCTGTGGATTCTGGTTATTAAACCTTTATCAGAAGTATAACCTGCAAATATTTTCCCCCATTCTGAGGGCTGTCTGCTTGCTTTACTTACTATGTTCTTGGCTATGCAGAAGCTTTTTAGTTTGATCAGGTCCCAGTAATGTATTTTTGATACTGCTTCAATTGCCTGGGGAGTCCTCCTCATAAAATATTCACCCAGGCCTATTCTTTCAAGAGTTTTCCCAACACTTTCTTCAAGTATTTTTATAGTTTCATGTCTTAAGTTTAAATCTTTTATCCAGTGAGAGTCTATCTTAGTTAATGGTGAAAGGTGTGGGTCTAGTTTCAGTCTTTTACAGATCGCCAGCCAGTTCACCCAGCACCATTTGTTAAATAGGGAATCTTTTCCCCACTGAAATGTTTTTAATTGGCTTGTCAAAGATCAAATAATGGTAAGTAGCTGGATTCATCTCTTGGTTCTCTGTTCTGTTCCAGATGTCTACTTCTCTGTTTTTGTGCCAGTACCATGCTGTTTTGATCACTATCAATTTATAGTACAGTCTCAGGTCTGGTAGTGTGATTCCTCCTGCTTTGTTTTTATTGCTAAGTAATGTTTTGGCTATTTGAGGTTTTTTCTGATTCCATATAAAATGAAGTATTATTTTTTCAAGGTCTTTAAAATATGACAATGGAGCTTTAATAGGAATTGCATTAAAATTATATATTACTTTGGGTAGTATAGACATTTTAATGATGTTGATTCTTCCCAGCCATGAGCATGGTATGTTTTTCCATTTGTTAATATCTTCAGCTATTTCTTTACTTAAAGTTTCATACTTCTCTTTATAGAGATCTTTCTCTATAATATTACCCAACACATCCTTTGTTAGGTATACTCCTAAATATTTCATATTCTTTGGCACTACTGTGAAAGGAATAGAGTCCTTGACTGTTTTATCGGCTTGATTATTGTTGGTATATATAAAGGCTACAGATTTAAGGGTATTGATTTTGTAGCCTGAGACATTGCTGTATTCCTTGATCACTTCTAAAAGTTTTGTAGTAGAATCCTAGTGTTTTCCAGATATACGATCATGTCATCTGCGAAGAGTGAAAGTTTGATCTCTTCTGACCCTATGTAGATACCCTTGATCGCCTTTTCTTCCCTAATTGCAATGGCTAAAAATTCCATTACAATGTTAAAGTGCAATGGAGTAAATGGGCAACCTTGCCTGGTTCCTGATCTAAATGGGAATGATTTCAATTTAACTCCATTCAGTAGGATATTGGCTGTGGGTTTGCTGTAGATGGCCTCTATTAGTTTAAGAAATGTCCCTTTTACACAGATTTTCTTAAGTGTTCTGATCATGAAGGGATGCTAGATATTATCAAAAGCTTTTTCTGCATCAATTGAAAGAACCATATGGTCCTTATTTTTTCGTTTGTTTATGTGCTGAATTACATTTATAGATTTACATATATTCAAGTAGCCTTGAGACCCTGGGATAAATCCCACTTGGTCGTCGTGGTGTATAATTTTTTGGATGTGTTGTTGGATTCTGTTTGTTAGGATCTTATTGAGTATTTTAGCATCAATATTCATTAGTGACATTGTTTTATAATTTTCTTTCTTGTTGGGTCTTTCCCTGGTTTGGGGATCAAGGTGATGTTTGCTTCGTAGAATGTGTTAGGTAATATTCCTTCTTTTTCTATATTTTGGAAGAGGTTTAGTAATATAGTACTAGTTCTTCTTTAAAGGTTTGGTAGAATTCTGACGTAAAGCCATCTGGTCCTGGGCTTTTCTTTTTAGGGAGATTTTGTATAGTTGATGCTATTTCAGAACCTGATATAGGCCTATTCAACATTTCTACTTTGTTCTGGTTAAATCTTGGTAGGTGGCATACTTCCAGGTGTTGGTCGATTTCTTTCAGATTTTCATATTTCTGAGAGTAGAGTTTCTTGTAGTATTCATTAAGGATTTTTTGAATTTTTGAAGGGGTCTGTTGTTATTTCATCATTACCATTTCTGATTGATGAAATTGGAGATTTTACTCTTTTTTTCCTGGTTAGGTTGGCCAAAGGTTTATCTATTTTATTGACCTTTTCACAAAACCAACTTTTGGATTTATTGATCTGTTGTATAATTCTTTTGTTTTCAATTTCATTTAATTCTGCTCTGATTTTGGTTACTTCTTTTCTTCTGCTGGGTTTGGGGTTGGAATGTTCTTCCTTCTCCAGTTGCTTGAGATGTCCCATTAAGTTAACGTCCTCTCTTTCCATTTTCTTGAGGAAGGCTTGCAGTGCTATAAATTTCCCTCTTAGGACTGCCTTTGCAGTGTCCCAGAGGTTCTGGTAATTCGTGTCTTGATTGTTGTTTAGTTCCAAAAATTTGGTGATTTCCTTCTTAATCTTGTCTATAACCCATCTATCCTTCAGCATAAGGTTGTTTAGCTTCCATGTTCTTGTATGGGTATGCAGATTCCTGTTGTTATTGAGTTCAACTTTTATTCCACGATGGTCTGAGAAGATGCAAGGGATAATTTCTATTTTTTTTAAATTTGCTGAGGTTAGATTTGTGGCCTAGGATGTGGTCGATTTTGGAGTATGTTCTGTGGGCTGATGAGAAGAATGTATATTCAGTTTTGTTGGGATGAAATGTTTTGTAGATGTCTATTAAGTCCATATGTTGAATGGTTAAGTTTAAATCTAAAATTTCTTTGCTTAGCTTCTTTTTGGGGGACTATCCAGCACTGCTAAAGAGGTATTAAAATCTCCAACTACTATGGAACTGGAGGAAATCAAGTTGCTCATGTCTGTTAGAGTTTCTCTTATACATTGAGGTGCATTCTGGTTGGGTGCACAAATATTAATAATTGAAATCTCATCATATTGGGCGGCGCCTGTGGCTCAGTGGGTAGGGCGCTGGCCCCATGTACCGAGGGTGGTGGGTTCAAGCCCAGCCCAGGCCAAACTGCAACAAAAATTAGCCGGGTGTTGTGGCAGACTCCTGTAGTCCCAGCTACTTGGGATGCTGAGGCAAGAGAATCGCCTAAGCCCAGGAGTTGGAGGTTGCTGTGAGTTGTGACGCCACAGCACTCTACCGAGGGCGATAAAGTGAGACTCTGCCTCTACAAAAAAAAAAAAAGAAATCTCATCATATTGACTATTACCTTTAACAAATATGAAGTGTCCATCCTTATCCTTCCTTATTTTGGTTGGTTTAAAGCCTATTGCATCTGCGAATAGGATTACAATGACTGCTTTTTTCTGCTTTCCATTTGCCTGGAGTAAAGATGACCATCCCTTCACCTTGAGTCTATATTTGTCTTTTAATGTAAGATGAGATTCTTATATGCCGCAGATATCTGGCTTGAGTTTTTGTATCCAGTCAGCCAACCTGTGCCTCTTTAGAAGACAATTTAAACCATTCACATTTATTGAGAATATTGATAAGCCTTTCGAGAGTCTGGTGGACATTTTTAATTCTTTTGCGACTGTGGAAGTTGGAATTTGATCAAAATTTTCTGGGTGGGTTTACTCTTGTGGTGGAGGATTATGCTGGTCTTTATGGAAGATAGGTCTGAGAATATCCTGGAGAGCTGGTTTAGTTATGGCAAATTTCTTCAACATGTGAATGTCATTGAAGTATTTAATTTCTCTGTCATAAATGAAACTCAGTTTAGCTGGGTACAGGATCCTGGGTTGAAAGCTATTTTGTTTTAGGAGATTAAAAGTCGATGACCATCCTCTTCTAGCTTGAAAGTTTTCAGCAGAGAGATCTGCAGTTATTCTAATATTCTTCCCCTTGTAGGTGATGGTTTTCTTTCGTCTGGCTGCTTTCAGAATTTTCTCCTTCATATTAACTTTAGTGAAGTTGATTATGATGTATCTGGGGGATGTCTTATTTGTGTTGAGTCATTCTGGAGTTCTGAAACTGTCTGCTATCTGAATTTCAGAATCTCTTGGCATGTCTGGAAAGTTCTCCTTCATAATCTCATGGAGAAAAGACTCTGTGCCTTGTGAAGCCACTTCATTGCTTTTGGGGATCCCTATAAGACGAATATTGATTTTCTTCGAATTATCCCAGAGCTCTCTGAGAGAGTGATCTGTTTTTGCCCTCCATTTCTCTTCCTTTTTGAGAGTTTGGGAGCATTCGACAGCTTTGTCTTAGATGTCAGAAATCCTTTCTTCTGCTTGCTCCATTTTGTTACTGAGGGATTCTACTATGTTTTTCAGATCTTTGAGGAATGCAACTTCTTGTCTTAATATCTCAAAATCTTTGGTCATTTGGTCTTTGAATTCCTTGAATTCTTGAGATATCTTTTGGGTTACTGCTCGGAATTCTAATTTGATTTTATTTGCTATCCAGATTCTGAATTCAATTTCTGATATGTCCACTATTTGTTTGTGCATGGGATCTTGTGCTGTGTCTACCCCATTGATCCTTGGGGAGTTGATCTACTCTGGTTATTCATATTGCCAGAGTTTTTCTGTTGATTTTGCCTCATGATTGTTTTTCACTGTTGCCTCTGGCCATCCTCAGAGTTGGAGAGGTGTCTATCCAAGATTAGACCCCAGCAGGATCACTCTATTGTTATGGATCTTTGTAGGGACTGACTGTGTGTAGTTCCTGTGGGGCTGCCCCAGCCAGGGAGTTCTGGTTGTGGAAGCAGCTCCGGAGTGTGACACACCCGGATCTAGCAACAGGGCTGGGGGTGGTGCTCACGGTTCTGGGAGTGCCTGGTGCCCAGTGACTTTGGCACACAGAGCCCAAGGCTCCAGCAGTCTCTGTCCAGGAGAAGGACTCCATGCAGAGGCAGGGAGGGCTCTGGAGGGCATGCGGCTACCAGAGTCCCTGGCCAGACAAGCGGGCTGGAGGGTACAAGAGGGAGGACACATGGTACATGGCTCCCGCAGTTCCTGGTCAGGGCATGCAGAGGCCCAGTGGGCGCAGGTCATGGGTTGGAGTGTGCAGCACAGCTCTTACCAAGGTCCGGGTGGGTGTTGAATGTGGTTGCGGTGCAGCTCTTACTGAGGTCTGGGTGGGCGCCAATCATGGTCGTGGCACAGCCCTTACGGAGGTCCAGGCAGGTGCCAATCGAGGTTGAGGTGCAGCTCTTACGGTGGTCCGGGTGGGTGCTGATTGTGGTAGCTGTGCAGCTGTTCTCTCTTTTAGGCTTTGTTTATAGAAAATTTGAAGAATGTTTGGAATTCATATACCAATATGAAAACCACAGAATCCTCAAGTTCCAACATGGACTTCTCCTGTCACTTTATTCATGTATAGCCATCTGGTAACAACATGTTGCATATCACTAACTTCCCAAAGTGAAAATGTTGAGTCCTGAAGAAGAGTTCCACTGGGCAGCAGGTAGTTCTGGAAAACTTCAGGTCTCCCTGCATCAAGGCAGCCTCTCTGTATGATATGGCAGAGGATAGATCAGTGCCACTCTCTCGATTGGCTTTACTAGCTCTTGTCCCAGTGAAGGTCCCTCTGGTGGAAGGATGCTTCAGGAGAGAGGAAGCAGCACTGTCCTTGCACTCCTTTAATGCCTCATTTTATTTTTTTAAGTTATTTTTTGAGACAGAGTCTCACTCTGTCACCATAGGTAGGTGTGCTGAGAGGCTCAGCGTAGCTCACAGCAGCTTCAAACTCCTAGGATCCAGTGATTCTCCTGCTTTAGCCTCTTGAGTAACTGGGACTACAGGTGTCTGCCACGAAACCCAGAAAATTTTTCTATTTATAGTAGAGATGGGTCTGGGTCTGGCTTTTGCTTAGGCTGGTCTGGAATTTAGTCTCATTTCATATGTGAGAAAATTAAAGGCCCAGGCAGATTTTCTCATCTAATCTATGTTTTATCTAAACTCTATACTTTTAAATTCTACCCAGTGTTCCCCTTTACCCCTTAGAGACCTGTCTTCAGTCATCCAGTGAGTAAAAATTTATAGATGAATTTTTTTTAATGTGGCAATGCAAAGATTTAAAAGCCAGTTTTGGCAGGATACAGGGGCTTGTCTGTAATCCCAACACTTTGGAAGGCCAAGGTGGGAGGATTGCTGCGGCCAGAAGTCCAGACCAAACTGAGCAACAAATCGAGACCTCCATGACCCCTACAAAAAATGAAAAAATTAGGTATGACTGTGGTGGGCACCTGTAGTCTCAGCTACTCAGGAGGCTGAGACCAGAAGATTGCTTGGGCCCAAGAGTTGAAGCTACAGCAACCTATGATTGGGCCAATGTACTCTAACCTGTGTGACAGAGTGAGATCCTGTCTCATTATTAAAAAAAAAAATAGTTTCCAGTTTCAAGGGCTTTAGTGAGACGAGCGTGATATAAATGCTTAATTAGTTAGGTAGACTGGAATGTTTTACTTAGGTTGGAAACAATACTAGAAGTAAGTTACCTGAAATTTGAAGGCCGACAATAGTCTTCCTTGCACGGGACTATTCTACCCACAGGAACATTTAGTACCTCCTCACCTCATAACTGTAATAGCCCAGCCTTGTTCTTAGCTTTAAAATAAAAAAGTCCACCATGCACTTGTCTCCCTAGATACAGCCTATTGAGGCTGCCCAAGTTTGAAACCTACAGGCTACAGCGTGACCTTGCTGCTGCCATCTGTTGACAGAAAGGTAGGAGCAGGCCCTTAGATAAATGTGTCATGTCCCTTGGGGAAAAATATAAGTCCCTTGGAAAAAAATATGTCAAGGACAAAGATACCTCACCATGAGGCTCATCAAGAACTCTGGGAAAGTGAGATGAGGCTGAACAAAGTACAGACTTATAGCCAATTCTTGCGATTTGCTTGTCTTTGGGAAGCTGGCGTGTTTGTAAAGGAAATAAAGGCTTGTCCTTACACAAACACACCCTATCCTTATGCTGTAGTTCACTTTATCATTCCTGGTTTGCACTGCCACACCCTTAACCCAAGGCTTGAGTTAAGTCTTCTTCTCTTTCTGATGAAATGATTGTTTTGGATGGGGGTCTTTATAGACACCAGAATGAGGTAGACTGGGACCGGACCTCGACTGGGAAGGGTTTGGAGAAACTAGACAGGAGAGAGCAGAGACAATTCATCCAGGGTAGTCCATACCAATGCAAAACTGGTAAGACACAGACCAGTGCTTTCATTTTGAGTATAGTGTTCAAGTACAGCAAGCAAAGAACTAGAAGTCAGAGAGGATAAGAAGTTAACACTGAATCAGCAAACTGTGACCTCAGTTTTTAAAGTAAGCCTTATATGATGATCCATAAACCAACTCATACTCAGACTCACATACACTGTAGTCATTTCTTCATTATTAGTACTAATGAAGGGAACAGAAAAGACAGAACCCAAAAATCTTTCAGGGAAAAATTAATTTTAAAGTTTACTCATAAAGGGCTGGGTGTGGTGGCTCATGCCTATGATACCAGCACTCTGAGAGGCCGAGGTAGGAGGATTACTTGAGCTTAGGAGCTCGAGACCAGCCTGAGCAAGAGACCTGTCTCTACTAAAAATAGAAAAATCAGTTGGTTGTTGTGGCAAGTGCCTGTAGTCCCAGCTACTCAGAAGACTGAGGCAGGAAGATCACTTGAACCCAGGAATTTGAGTTTGCTATGAGCTAGGACACCATAGTACTCAACCCAGGGTGACAGATTGAGACCCTGTCTCAAAAATAAAAAAAAGTAACTCATTCTATGTTATGTCTAGGAAATACACTTAAAACCAAATAATTAAGCCACCCTGGAGAGCTCTTGGTTTTTTATTACATTTAATCACAGAACCCCCCCCAAATAGGGTAGTATTATTTTTTACTACCACTAGTAAAAGATAGTAGTTGCTACTAGTAGCAACTTGCACCAAATTGACCTATCTATAACATATTTTAAAATTTTTACTTCATAGTTTCCAAAATAGGTTCCTCAACTAGGTTGAGAATTAAAGCTTTACATGTAACATTCACCAAACAAGAATAGAGTAGAACACAGGGATGGGGATGGGAACTGAGCAAAGTGCTGTTTAGTTAGATATTCTAAAAATTGATATATAAATCAAATATACATGTTTTATCACATTCCATCTATGTTCAAGATACCTTGACATGTACTGTTGGGTATATACACAGAACTAAATCACAGAGCCTGGTCTCAGCCTATTTCACTAGATAAGAAACACAATAAAGGCTCGGAGCCCATAGCTCAAGCAGCTAAGGCGCCAGCCACATACATCAGAGCTGGCAGGTTCGAATCCAGCCCGGGGCCTGCCAAACAACAATGACAACTAAAACCAAAAAAATAGCCGGGCATTGTGGCGTGCACCTGTAGTCCCAGCTACATGGATGCGGAGGCAAGAGAATCAGTTAAGCCCAGGAGTTGGAGGTTGCTGTGAGCTGTGATGCCACGACACTCTACCCAGGGCACCAGCTTTAGGCTCTGTCTAAAAAAAAAAAAAGAAAGAAAGAAAGAAAGAAAGAAAAGAAAGGAAAGAAAACAAAAGAGAAACACAATAAATAGGAAAATAAAAGTTATCATAGTGGCTTAAAATTGTAACAAAGTGTAGGATAAAGACTGTCCCCCAATATCCAGTCTTCTTTCTTTCCTTTTAGTTAGAAACTCCTTGACCCCCAGGACCCCTCTTAAGTCTTAGGTATGTGGCCGCACTGCGAAAGACTTCTCTCCTCTCCTGGCTATAGAGGTGAACGCAGGACTAAGTCCTAGTGAGTGTTTGCAACTTCCAGGTCTTCATGAAGCTTTTCGTCCTGCCCCTTTCCCCCATTCCCTCACTGAGTCAGGTTCTGTCCTGTAGATGTTGACTATACACAGGCAACGGCACAGCAACAAAACAGAAGGAACCTTGGTCTTTAAATATTCTAGTGAATCAAAGCTGTCTGGCTGTCCTAAAATACCTGCCTACAGCAGGATTGTTAACAGGGAGCAAAATAACATTATTCTGTTCTTGAGGTTGCTGTGAGCTATGATGCCACCACACTCTACCCAGGGTGACAGAGTAAGGGTACCAAATTTTTTGAGACTCTGTTACTGCTGCTTAGTGTGTATCCCAACTAATATAGCCTGCCTCTAGGTGGTATATGAATATTCTTTAAATGAGAAAAATAAACAATGATTGATCTACACATTGTAAGAAGAGTTAATAACTCGGGGAATCAAGGAGCTGGGAGAAACCTTACGGCTCAGTTCTCTGTGTTCTCCTTGTTTTACACAGGCATAAACTGAGGCTCAGAGATTTGTCTATAGTCTTGGAATTTGTGGGGATTGATCCCAGGTCTCCTGAGTATTCTTTGCACTGCATCATTCCATCTGTGGATATTAGGGAGCACTACTGCTGTCTCTTTCCTTTCCTGGCACAGTTAAAATTCACTCAGTGCTCCTGGGACATAGAATACTTTCCTCAATTCTAAAGGAAAGCCAACAAGAATTTTAAAAAGCACACATCTTTTCTCAAAAGTATCTGCAATCTAACATAAAAGAAAACACTAGTATAACTATTACATACTACATAGAGTAGGACAAAATAAGGATGAACAAGCAAGAAACATGAGTCAAGGACTTACAAAGACCCAGCAAGATATAAGTGGAAATGGTCATAAAAAGTATTTTAGAAGCAGTTCATCTCCTGATAAGAGAAGTACTTTGAAAATATAGAAAATATGATTTGAGAATGTTTGAATCAATTCATAAGCACTCTGTTGAAACCAAATTAAACATGCCAGGGTCTGAAAATATATTTCTAAGTCTCATAAATATCCCTTTTTCTCCTTAGCTTAGAAATTTTGATACTTTTACCTTTCAAAAACCACCCCCAAAGCTTTCAGCTTAGGGATCCAACAACAGCCATTCTTCACCAGAATCTCCCTTTTAAGCTGTATCCTTGCTGAGGAGGTAAAGTTAATGCCTGCTTCCTTGTATGCACATAGCACATTAAAGAGCAATGAAGAAAGGGGCAGTTTTAAAGGGGCATGAAAAGTATGAATCAAAGGAGAAGGTAGCTAACTTCATTTATCCATTCAACAAAAATTTGCTGAATGCTCCATATGTGTTGGCATTGGACTGGAACCTGGTGATAAATACAGAGTTCCTGCCCTGAAAAGGCTTACAGTCTAGAACTGGAAATCTTCCTTTCTGCATACATCTTCACAGATAGAATTTGGGCTGGGATGGAATTAATGGTGAAAGAATTCTTTACCCAAAACAATCTCTGGAATAGAAAACATCACCAGACCATCTTCACTTTCTTGAATTCTAATCTGTTCTATCTTATTCTGAGGCAGTTTTAACAATGAGTACAAAAGGAAACCACTGCTTACAGTACCATATATATTCTTAGAGCCTCTGGTTGCTTCTGGATCAGAACAATCTGGTCTCAAAATCATCATTAGCTTTCAACTGGCCAGGGTGGCAAGTGTTTCCTCTTTTTCCCCCTCAAAACCCACAATCACTAGGCCTATCTTTTTTTTTTTTGAGACAGAGTCTCACAATGTTGTTCTTGGTAGAGTGCCATGGAGTCACAGCTCACAGCAACCTCAAACTCTTGGGCTTAAGCGATCTCTTGCTTCAGCCTTCCAAGTAGCTGGGACTACAGGCACGCACCACAATGCCTGGCTATTTTTTTGTTATAGTTGTCATTGTTGTTTAGCAGGCCCGGGCTGGGTTTGAACCCACCAGCCCTGGTATACGTGGCAGGCACCCTAACCACTGAGCTATGGGCACTGAGCCAAATAGGCCTATTTTATAGCCCCACCCCACACACCCCTAGCAAACCCTGCCTATGGGATATAATATTCACTTGTCAGTGTAGCATGTCTCCAGGTCCCTTGGGTGGTGCTGCTTCCTGCTGTCATGAATGAACTATAGACAACACTTATCTACCTTCAGCAGAAATAGTATGATCTAGAGAAACCTATTACTATATAAATACTCATGAGAGATGTATTGAGCCTGAATTTTTAAATTAGCAAGATGAGGCTGAGCGTGGTGGCTCATGCCTGTAATCCTAGCACTCTAGGAGGCTGAGGTGGGTAGATTGCTCTGACCTCACAGGTTCGAGACCAACCTGAGCAAGAGCAAGACCCTGTCTGTAAAAATAGCAACTGCAACAACAACAAAAAAAATAGATGGGCTTTGCGGCAGGTGCCTGTAGTCCCAGCTACTTGGGAGGTGGAGATAAGAGAATCACTTAAACCCAAGAGTCTGAGGTTGTTGTGAGCTCTGACAAAGGGCAACAAGTGAGACTGTCTCAAAAAAAAAAAAAAAAATAGCAACATGGACTGCCACTGAAAATCATTCATAATGGAAGCAGTGGCCTAAAAAGGCCACATTTTCTTGGCATCTAGTTTTAGTCTAACAAATTACTCACAACTTTGTATTAAATGGTCATCTTCTAAAAACCACTCCTCTTTAAGTAGCTTTCACTATAAGTAAATACAAAAAGAAGTAGGAGGAAAAAGTAAAATTCTAGAAAAACGGTAAAATATACTATAATTAGTAACATTGTAACATTTTAAAAATAAACTGTATTTTCCCCAAGAGAGGATTTATTAATGCTTACTGCTTAGTTGGGCTACAAAATAGCTACAAATTTCATGCTTAATTTATATTTCTGGAGTAGCCTCCATCACAAACTCTTGACATTTAGGCTAAGTTCCTTTCTACTGTCCTCCGTAAATGCGTGACTGCTTTCTCCACTGAGTGAAAGGATGCTTTCTACTGCTGCCATCTACTGCGAACTGGAAAAACATGTCTGAAAAACTTGAAAGAGAAAAATGCAAAATACACTAATATTACTGATGAATAATTTATGTCAACAAGTAGACTGAGATAAATATTATACTTTACTTTTAAGTAAACTATTAATTATTCTAGAATCCTGAGTGATGATCAATAAGGCAATGCTGTATATAGGAATAGAGTAAATAAGCTACACAGGAGGGTATGAAATGGCTTTGTCAAGCTACCACTTGATATATCTGTATCTACACACATAAATCGTCTCTGGTCTATGTTGTAGCAAAAACAAGTCTATCTTCCTTCATGTTGCGAAAACCCCAATTCAAAGCTATCAGAAAAATGAAGTACAAAATACACTTTTTCTCCCAGTAGAACTTCCATAGTTGACCATCTCCCTAAGTTGACCTAATTGTCATAGACTGGACACCCACCACAAATGCTTATCAGCACAGTGAGTCTTGTTCCTTATGTTGACCACCTCTGTATGTTGACCAGTTTGTTATAGTCCCTTGGGTGGTCAACTTACAGAAGTTCTACTGTCATTTGAACAACTGTGAATTCAAAAATTCTCAATATAGATATACTAATAAGGCAGGGGGAGGAAGAGGAAAAGGTTCATGAACCGGCAATTCTCAGACAAAAAAATGTTACAATGGCTAATAAAAACATTCAACTTCAGTATCAGAAAATGCAAATTAAAAGAAAATGAGACACCATGTCACCTTGCAAAGTGGTTAAGATTGTTAGTCTTTTAAAAAATGTGATAACATAATACTGCTTAGTAAAAGGTGACTCAAAATAGACCCTCTTACGTACTGTTACTGGTTAAATAATTGTTACAACTTTTTTGAAGTACAATTTGGTAATAGGTACATGAATCAATAGGCTTAAAATGTAAATATCTTTTGACCCAAAATTCAACTTCAAGGAATTTATTCTAAACAAATAATCAGTAATTTGCAAAAGGATCTAGCTATAAAGATTTCATTACATAATTGTTTAACTGGGAACAATTTCATATAGCCCATCAATGAAAGATTTGATAAATTATGGTAAAACTATAAAATAGAATATTTAAAACCTCTAAATATTATATACTGAAATATATACCAACAGGTTAAAAATATTCATGACAAAGTGTGAAAAAAGGCAGGTAACAAAATAATAGGTACTCTGTGATATAACACAGATCTATATCTCTATGCGATATAACACAGACCTTCCCCTTTGATTCCTGCCTTTCGTGCCTCTTTAAAGCTGCCCCTTTCTTCATTGCTCTTTAGTGTGCTATGTTCATACAAGGAAGCAGGCATTAACTTTACCTCTTCAGCAAGGATACAGCTTAATCTATGACCAGAAGAATATATTAACCACGGTTATCTCTGAACATAGGCATACTGGTGATTTTATTTTCTTCTCTTTTAATCTAAATCTCTAAATTATCTATGAAATATAACTATTATTACTTTTGGAAACAGTTGTAAATGTTGCTAAGGTAATAGATGCTCACTGCTATTTTAACTAAATTATTTTAACTTTTTTTTTTCTTTTTTTGAGACAGGGTCTCGCTCTGTTGCCTGAGCTACAGTGCAGTAGAATCATCATAGCTGACTACAATCTCAAATACCTGGGCTCAAGCAATCTTCTTGCCTCACCCTCCTGAGTAGCTGGGACTACAGGCAAGCACCACCATGCCTGGCTAATTTTTCTTTCTTTCCTTTTTTTTTTTTTGAAACAGAGTCTCATTTTGTCACCCTGGTTAGAGTGCCGTGGCGTCACAACTCACATCAACCTCAAACTCCTAGGCTCAAGTGATCCTCCTGCCTCTGCCTCCCGTGTAGTTGAGACTATAGCACTGTACTACCATGTCTGGGTAATTTTTCTATTTTTAATAGAGACAGGATGTCACTCTTGTTGTTCAGGTTGTCTCAAATTCCTGAGCTCAAGTGATCCACCTGCCTCAGCCTCCCAGAGTGCTGGGATTACAGGTGTGAGCCACCGCACTGGGTCAATTTTTATAATTTTTGCAGAGACAGGGTCTTGTGTTGCTCGGGCTAGTCTCAAACAATCCTCCCACCTGGGCCTCCCAAAGTGCTGACATTATAGGTATGAGCCACTGTGCCCAGCCTCTATGAATAATTTTAACATTTAAAAAAGTTGTCAAAGGGGGCTGTGGAGAGATGTTGGTTAAAGGATACAGAATTTCAGTTAGGAGGAATAAATTCAGGAGATCTATTATACAACATGGTGGCTGTAGTTAATAACAAAGTATTATATATTTGAAAATTGCTGAGAGACTAGATTTTAAGTGTTTCTCCACAAATAAATGATAAGTATGTCAGATAAAACAAAAACAAAATTTGTTACAGTTTTTCCCATCTAATTTTAAGGAAGATAGCCTGGAAATGATTCTGTAATGCCCTATGCTGTAATCGATAATGTATGCTTTCAGTGGAGTGAGGTATGGTGATGGCTGGAGTAACCTTGAAGGAGATGGGAGGCCTTGTGATGAAAAGCCTATATCAGAAGGAGTTATATATGTATATGTATGCAGATGTGTGTGTGTGTGTATATATATATTTTTTTTTGCAAGAAAATAGGAAAGTGTGGGTGGTAATAAAAGATTAGGAGATAAACAGAAAGGAAGTAAAAGAAATTTTATTTTCAATAACATTATAGGAGGCACGGTCACCTGGTGAAAGGGAAACATGATAGAGTCAGGATTGTACAGAACAGAAGAGGTTTGAATAGTTACTCTGGGAAATGCAATAGATATGAATTAAAGGCCATCAGTCAGCAGTAAAGACCCAACTGAGGATTCAAAGCAATCAACATGGTAGCAGACAACATGATTAAGGAGGTACTCTGGGCACAGTCAAAGGAAGAAGGACTAAAGATTGATGAAGGGTAGAGGGGGTAAGACTGAAGAAAGTGGGTGGCGCCTGTGGCTCAAGGAGTAGGGCGCTGGTCCCATATGCCGGAGGTGGCGGGTTCAAACCCAGCCCCGGCCAAAAACCACACCAAAAAAAAAAAGACTGAAGAAAGTGATTGTTGAATGGCTAAGGATGTTTCCAAGCTGTATGTGGCATAAAGAGAAAGGCATCAAGGATGTCCTCGGGTTGGTTACTATGGTATCTACTGCCATGTAAGGCACAGAGCAGAGCAGTTCCTTAGATGGCACTGTAGGAAAGAAGTGCAGACAGACTGTGTAAGAAGAGGGGTAAGACGACTAATACAACTCATCACCTGCTATGTAACAAATTCTTTTGGCGCAGATAAATATATCATGTCTTCAGTCTCCTCTTATTGGCTAAACTTCTTTGCCTGTAAGCATGGCCATGTCTCTCTCTCCTTTACAAAATTTCCTCCTGACTCCTCTACTCACTCTCCATCCTTTACCACCAACTTCTTGAAGAAACACTGTATACCAGGGCCAGCAGACACTAGTGCCTCTATCCTCTGCCCACACTCATAGCAGTTATAGCCAATAGACTGTGGCATTCTTTCCCATTGATATATACCCGCAACATATGCAAAATTGGATAGCACCTAGCAAAGGGCCTTGGATGTGGAAAGCATTCAATAGTGATTCACTGAATGAATGAATGAATTAGAGGTGGGATATATCATATCCACTGGAATAAACAATAGAACTTTCTACCCTGTATCTTTGACCTTGTTAAAATAGGCTCCACACCCTCCACGCTCCTGGCAATAGCACCTTTGGCTCCTCATATGTAGGGAGCTTTTGCTTAGGTCAGTCTAGCTAGTTGCATGCTGTTTCTAGCTACAGTACATTCACGTTTGAAGGTAAGTTTTCAGAGTAGATATACTGTTTACCCTCCTACTTTCTATTACAGCCATTTCTATTCCATGACGCCCCCCTTCCTGCTGGGAGTCATCCATGTGCAGCACAGAAGAGGCAACAAAAAAATAAAAACAATGTATTGCACTGCCTTTTTAGGTACAGAAACCATCTTTAGCAGGGCGTTAATTCCACCTTGCAAGTAGAACCTGCATGATCTCCAAGTCCGTTGCAGCAGACTACTCTTAAGGTAGCCCCCATGATCCTCATCTGCTAGTGTTCACATTTTGTGTGAGTAGTACTTCTTTTTTTTGAGACAGAGTCTCAAACTGTTGCCCTGGGTAAAGTGCAGTGGCATCACAGCTCACAGTAACCTCAAACTCTTGGGCTTCAGTGATTCTCTTGCCTCAGCCTCCCAAGTAGCTGGGACTACAGGCACTCGCAACACTTGGCTATTATTTTGTTGTTGTTATTGTTGCTGCAGTTGTAATTGTTGTTTTAGCTGGGCCAGGCTGGGTTTGAATCCTGGTGTATGTGGCCGGCGCCCTACCCACTAAGCTATGGGTGCCACCCAGTAGTACTTACTTCTAATCAGTAGAATACAGTAAAGGTGCTGGGATGTCCATGATTACATGCACATACTAATGATTAATGTCATCATTATATATAAAACTGTAATGAATGGAGTCTCTCCCTTGCTTCTGTAAGGAAGCAAGTGGCTATGCTGCGGAACCCCATATGGCAAGAAGTGTGGGTGGCCTTTATGAGCCAAGGACACATTGTAGCCAACAGGCAGAAAAACAAAACAAAACAACTGAAGCTCTCAGGCCTACAAGCACATTGTACAACTACAAGGAACCAAATCCTGTTATCAACTGCATGAGCTCTCCAGTTGAGCCTCCCGATGAGAACACAGCCCTAGTCAACACCTTGATTGAAGCATAGACCTTGAACAGAAGACACAGCTGGGTTGTGCCAAACTGAACTAGACTAAGTTGCCCATTGTTTTCTCTCTCTCCTCTGTCTCTTGGGTTTTTTTTTCTTTTTTTTTTTTTTGAGACAGAGCCTCAAGCTGTCGCCCCGGGTAGAGTGTCGTGGGTACAGCAACCTCCAACTCCTCAGCTCACGTGATTCTCCAGCCTCTGGCTCCCAAGTAGCTGGGACTACAGGCATCTGCCACAACGCCCAGCTATTTTTTGATTGCAGCCGTCATTGTGGTACGGCGGGCCCAGGCTGGATTCAAACCAGCCAGCTCAGGTGTATGTGGCTGGCGCCTTAACCTCTTGAGCCACAGGCGCCGAGCTGTTCCTCTGTCTCTTGAAATAGAACTTTCAGGCCAGTTGGGGTAGCTCATGAGGGCATAAAGTATGTTGCTCTAAGTCACTAAATTTGTGACAACATTGTTATGCAGCAATAGAAAATTAAATACACCCATAGAACTTGACACCATCTGAACTAGAGACAACTTGGTTTACATTTATAGAAAGCACGTAAAACCCCTGAGGTACAGCCAGCAAAGATTATAATGGCATATAACAGACATCCTACCTGATGACTCAGATAGGCATGACTTATAAACCTAAAATCAATAGCAATGATCAGACATAGTGTTGTACTTTATAGTAAGAAGGATTATGAAAACATATAGGGATTACACCTGTGGTGCATCTTACAATTACACCTGCGGTGCATCTTACATGGGTACGTGTGAAACTTAGTAAATGGAGCATGTAAATGTCTTAACACAATAACTAAGAAAATACCAGGAAGGCTATGTTAACCAGTGTGATGAAAATGTGTCAAATGGTCTATAAAACCAGTGTATGGTGCCCATAATCACATTAATGTACACAGCTATGATTTAATAAAAAAAATCAACAATCATTTCAATAAAAATATAAAAATGTAAAAACAAAACAAAACAAAACGTATAGGAAATATACTGTCACATTGTGAAGTAAAAAAATATAGAAGATATAGCCCCTGCCTTCCAATATCCTTTGTTTTCTAAAAAGTCTTATTTATGTCATCTTGGAGTTTCTCTAAATTGAAGTCTCCTTTCCTGGTATGTTTCTAACATCGCAAAAGCCTGTGGCATAAATAAGACCAGCAGAGCAGCTTGCAGACTGTACTAAAACCACAGAAGGGGAAAGTGAGTATATTAGTTGTGTGTTGCAGCATAACAAATTGCCCCAAAACTTAACAGCTTAAAATAACAAACATTTATTATTTCACACAGCTTCTGAGGGTCAAGAATCTAAGAGCAGCTTAGGTGGGTGGGTCTAGCTCAGGCTCTCTCATAAAGTTGCATTCAAGCAGTTGCCCAGGGATATAGTCCACTGAAGGCTTGATGGATTGAGGAACTACTTCCAGAATTGTTCTCATGAACAATTGTTTGTTTGCAGGGACCCTCATTCCTTTCTGGTTGTTTGAAGGAAGACTTGTTTCCTGGTCACATGGGCCTTTCTGCAGGGCCATCTGAGTGTCCTCATAACAAGGCAGCTGGCTTCCCCTTGAGCAAGATACCCACAACAAGTAAAAAGCTGCAGTGCTTTTTTTGACCTAGTTCAGGGCTTTGCAAACTTTCTCTTAAAGTGCTAGAGAATAAATATTTTAGCTTGCATGCCATATAACCTGTATCACAACTACTCTTCTCAGTTGTAGTGCAAAAGCAACCACATATAATACAGAAACAATGGGCACAGTATTTCCAATAAAACTTTATAAAATAGCCCATGGACTGCAGTTTGTCAGTCCTTGACCTAGCCCCTAAAGCTGCAAAACTGTACGTCTTCACTTCCTCTTTATTCTATTCATTAGAAGGACACATAGAGATACACATAGGAAGGAAGACCATGTGAAGACAGAATTAGAAATTGGAGCGAAGCAGCTATAAACCAAGGAACATCAAGAAATACCAGGAGCCATTAGTAGCTGGGAAGAGGCAAGGCAGAGCCTTCAGAGGGAGCACAGGCCTACAGACACCCAGATTTTGGACTTCCAGCCTCTGGAACTATAAAAGAAAAACTTCTATTGTTTTAAGCCACCCAGTTTGTGGTAATTTGTTATAGAATCCCTATGAAATTAATATAATATTTAATTCATATTTTGCTTTATTGTGTCAAACCCATGGTAATGGTTTTAAGACATGTCTACAAATTCTTTTAGTTCTCCTTTCAAGAGGTGGATCCTAATTCTTCTTCCTCTGAATGTGGGCTGGACCTAATCTACAAAGATCCTGCTCTGAGATTCTGGTGGATGTGAATTTGGGGGGGGGATGCTATTGTGTCTTGTGGTGGGTTGAATAGTGTCTCCCCAAATCTATATCTATTTAGAACCTGAAAATGTGAACTTATTTGGAATAAGGTCTTTGTATATTTAATTGGTTAAGTTAATATGAGGTCATACATGACAGAGAGGGTCCTACATCTAATGACTGGTGTCCTGATAAGAGGAGGAAAGGACACTGAAGCCTGAGATGTGTTAAGGGAAGTTCTTCATAATCCTCAGGATAAAGTACAAACTCCTCAAAGTTGGTAACAAAGCAATTCCTGATGTGACCCTACATAGCTCTCTGTCATTTTTTTGCCATTCTCCTAATATCCACTCTAGGGTCTAGTCAAACTGAACTGTTTCTTCTCCCAACCTACTAGGCTACACAGGATCTTACTATTCCTTTTCTCTGTAGAGCCCTGTCACCCCTTTTTCTTGGATTGGAAGAGGTACCCCACAAATTACATCAGGTTTTATCTGCAATAAGAATGTCACCTAATGTGAACTACAGATTTTATTCCAGACCTTTATTTTGTACTTTTAAAAAATCTTTGATTGACATATGTATAATTTATATGCATGAGACACACTCTTCTTAAGAGTTTAGTATAATGAATGTTGAAAAAATTCTACACATCTATGTAACCACCACCCAAAACAAGATCTAGATCAATTCTATCACTCCTAGAAAGTTCCCTGATGTACCCTCTCATCCTTAAACTACCTTCTCCCATGGTTACCAAAAATGTTTTGACAATAAAATAAAATAATAATAATAATAAAATAAGGATCACAAAACAATCCTGATTTCCCCCATTAGTTATTAAAAGTGCTCCACATGATTTTAGCTTGCATGATCATTTTTATGATCCCATACTACTGTGCAAAGTGAGATTCTGTATATTTTAATATTTCTTTTTATTCTTAGCATATTAGCTCTGTGTGTGTGTGTGTGTGTGTGTGTGTGTGTGTGTGTGTGTGTGTGTATGAATGGCTGCTTTAAAGCAGAGGTAGGCAAACTATAGCCAGTGAGCCAAATCCACCCGGCTGCTACTTTTTATAAATAATACTTCCTTAGAACACAGCCTCTCTCATTCCTTATGTATCATCTAGGGCTGCTTTTGTGCTATAATGGCAGAGTTGAGTATGCAGTTGCTACAGAGACCACATGGCCCATAAAGCTTAAAATATTATCTGGTCCTTCATAGAAAAAGTTTCCCAACTCCTGCTCTTAAACAGTGGACCTTAAATTTTAGCATATATCAGGCTCTCAGAAAGACAGATTGTAGTACCAGACCCTCAGCGTTTCTGATTAGGTTAGGTCCGGGCTGGCACACAGCATTCCATCTCTCACAAGATCCAGGTAATGCTGACGCTGCTGGTCTGCGGAACACCTCGGAGAGTCGCTGTTTTATAGATAACATTATATGCAGTGTAACTTTAACTTACCATGTACATGCCACCTTTTGTGCTCTTATTTATGTATTTTGTTGATTTATATGCTCTTCACCCTATTGTACATTGTTATCGTTTTTGCTTTAACTAGGCCAGGATCGTTTTTCATAATTAGTATAGAGTAAAATTGACTTTTTATGGTGTACAGTTCTAAGAGTTTTAACTTCTATATGGATTCTTGTAACTGCTACCACAATAACACCCTCTATTAAAGGATATAGCTACAGAAAAAGGAAGCATGAACAAATAGGTGATGAATTTGACTACAGAGATGGAACATAAAAAACGCTAGAAAGCAAAAATAAATATTAGATTTGAAGAATTCATTTGATAAGCATGGGGTAATGCTAGAGAAAGAAGGTAAGTTCTATACTGAGTTGTAAGGTTTTCATGTTTTCTGTTCTTTTTCTTTATTCAGGGAAGCATTACCACCCATGCACTGATAATTGCCAACTTGCTACTTATTGCTTCTAATGTGTTTATTGTATAATTTATTAAATACATTGTCTGTACATTTGATTTTTTGAACCTTTAAATTGGAAAAAGTTCTGGCAAAATTATTTTCATTTGGCTCGGTGCCCATAGCACAGTGGTTACAGCGCCAGCTACATACACTGAGGGTGGCAGGTTTGAACCTGGCCAGGGCCAACTAAACAACTACAACTGTAACTAAAAAAATAGCTGGGCGTTGTGGTGGGCGCCGATAGTCCCAGCTACTTGGAAGGCTGAGGCAAGAGAATCGCTTAAGCCCAAGAGTTGGAGGTTGCTGTGAGCTGTGACGCCACAGCAACTCTACCCAGGCGACATAGTGAGACTCTGTCTCAAAAAAAAAAAAAAAAAATTATTTTCATTTTTATGGTTTCTCTAAGCACCAATGTAAGACTTTTTTTTTCATGTCTGTTCCTTTGGACTTTAACCTCTAATCACCCTGCAAATAGTAGATCATACAGGCAGCCTTTTCCAGTTTTCAATCAGTGACTTTTTACGGTCTTTTTTCGATGAGTTTATCCCCTATTTATTTTAGGGAACTTTGGTGCCGAAAGTTTGCCATTTCCTGGACATGTGACAGCTATTGTGCCCCTCCCCACCATATTACTAAATTCTGAAAGCTGGAAGGACAATGCAAACACAGCCTAGAAATTCTTAAATCTTCTACCCTGGATATAAAATATAATCAGGTTGCTAGAAAAGAGATCAAATTTTTCTCAGCCACCAGGTTCAGGTTAAAAAGTATTAGATTTATACAAATATCTTTCTATTTGACCCCTCCGAACCCCTATAAACTTTCTGTGGTACTTCTCATCCTTCTAACTGTTCATCTTATTACAGGACAAAAATTGGTTTTAAAGTTCTCCTGTGAAATTCTTATTATCACCTGTTTTGTCGTCCTGCATCTACTCATTTGCCCAAGTGCTTCTCTTGCCCATTTTTCTTTAATGAGGTGTGTCATAAAGTACTGGGAAGGGTGTGTTGACTTTCTGTTGCATTTGTTGAGAAGTAGAGAAAAGACTGTTCTATGCTTTCCAGGTGTTTCACACTTGTCTTTGATGTCTGAAAACCTCCTGTGTAAATTACTTCTGTGAAGTCTGTATTACAGGTGTATTTTGAAATGAATTTTACCAGAATTCATCACATCATTTTGCCATGGAAACGACTGGTATACGTCTCACAACGTGGCATTCAAGATTTATTCTTTAAATTATACAGTAATACTCAAGGTAATATATTTTATTATCTGGTTATAATTACATTTGTTGTTCTATGAGGAAGGCAGAAGGGGATATCATTATCCCATTTTCCAGAATGAGGAAGCTAAGACATAGACAGACAGATGATTTAATGAGACAGCACATGAAAAATATCTAGGATAGATCCTGATGTGCGTGTCTGTATGCTTGTATATATACAGAAATACACATACACTTTTTTGTTTCCAGTAAGTAAGCAATAATTTTCTTTCTTTTTTTTTTTTAGAGACAGAGTCTCACTTTATTGCCCTCGGTAGAGTGCTGTGGCATCACAGCTCACAGCAACCTCCAACTCCTGAGCTTAGGCGATTCTCTTGCGTCAGCCTCCCAAGTAGCTGGGAATACAGGCACCTACCACCACCGACTGGCCATTTTTTGTTGCAGTTTGGCCGGGGCTGAGTTCGAACCCACTACCCTCAGTATATGGTGCCAGCACCCTATCTACTGAGCCACAGGTGCTGCCCTAATTTTCTTCTTTAGAAGAGTATATTTTGTTAGCCAGTGTAATGAAAATGTGTCAAACGGTCTATGAAATTAGTGTATGGTGCCCCATGATCACATTAATGTACACAGCTATGATTTAATAAAAAAAAAGAAAGTAAATGAAAACAAGACTATCAGAGAAAAAACGGCAAAAAAAAAAAGAGTGTATTTTTACCATCAGAAAGGAAATTAGTGACAGATCTAAAATTAAAGCCTCTTAATTTCTAGTCATGTATGGTCTCTCCTGTAAGGTCTATTCAGATGACATTTCCCTAGCTGGTCATTGGCTTCCCACATTCAGGAGAAACTAGTATCTATTAAAGTAATTCAATTTAAAAATGCAACCCAGAGATATTACAGGGATACTTCTTTCAACATTCTTTTCTTTTCATATCCTTTTGGCATCAAATATCATCTTGACTTCCTTTTGAGATCTCTTTTCCTAAACAGGATGAGCCTTGGGCCAAATTCTACTTAAACTGAAGTTTGACTTCTACTTTTGTCTTCTGGCTCCTCTCCTACTCCTTATGTGGCAACTCATGTTACATAAAACTTCAGTTCACGGATAGCGACAGCAAGTGGAAGAATCTGATTAGGCCAAGGAACTATGAGTCAGAGATGAGGTATGCTACAGAAATCTAGAATGCATAAAGACTGTCAGTCTACAGGCCTTCAAGCAAGTAGGAACTAGAATTATTGGAGTTGAGCTGAGAGAAGTAAGGGGTTAACAACCTGGAGTTTGATAGCCAGTCAGAGAGCAGGGCTGAGCAGCTTGAACAAGCACAGTTTGACTTGCTTATTCTCCTCTGTATCTGTAAGACCCAAGGATTGAAGATATTTTGGGAAAAAATTGAGTCTGTATTAAACACATATAGACTTCTCTTTCTTATTCCTTAAAAAATACAATATAACAACTATTAGCATTTACATTGTTAGGCATATAGGTAATTTAGAGATGATTTAAAGTACAAGAGAGCAAATACGTAGGTTATATGCAAATTCTATCCCCTTTTATATCAGGGACTTGAGCATCCTTGGATTTCATTATCCTGCTGAGGTCTGGGAACCAACCTCCCATGGTTTCTGAGAGACAACTATATGTGGAATTCACAGAAAGAAAAATGGAAAACACTTTGTACCTTTAGTTCTCTGATCCTCTTATTGTGGTGAATTGTAATCTGATGTGACAGTGGCCTAGAATCCTACCAGTAGTAATGACTGGTGTGCCAAACAGTGGTGGAATGGGGAGTAATCACAGTGCTTTGGGTATAGGGGTTTCCTTCGTTGTTGAAAGAAAAAGGATCCAAATGCATAATCTGCAGCCCAGAGGGGGCTTATTATAATCCTCAGAGATAGTATGTTTTGAGCAGAGAATCAAATCAACACTTTTCCAAGTATATTCTATTCACACCTGCATTTTAGTTGAATGCTCCAAATGAATAAAGTATTCTGTTATCAAAACACCTTGGGAAATGTTGCATGAGACTCTTACTAAACATATTAATAAACATATTAAAGGTCCTGGGAAGTCTTGCAATAAGTATGCTCGTTTAATTTTATTTAATTTATTTTTTGGTTAGTGTTTTTAGTGTCATGCCAAAGAAATCTTTGCATACGTTGGAATTGCAAGTATATTTTCCTGTGTTTTTTTTTTTTTGAGCTCTTGGTTCTGAGGTGTATGTTTAGATCTATGATCCATGTGTTTTTAGTTTTATGTATAGTGAGAAAGGTGCAATGGCTCTTTTTCCCCTCGTAAGAAGATTCGTTTGTTTTAGCAACATATTAAAAAGACTATCTTTACCCATCATCTTGATTTAAAAAAAAAATCAATTGACCTTGTATGTGTGGATCTGTTTCTGGTTGCACCAATCTGTTCCAGTGATATGTCTGTGTATCCTGAGGGCAGTATCTTGATTATTGTAGTTGTCTTAAAATCACATATTATAAATCACCCACCTTCGGGCGGCACCTGTGGCTCAGTCGGTAAGGCGCCAGCCCCATATACCGAGGGTGGCGGGTTCAAACCCTGCCCCAGCCAAACTGCAACCAAAAAATAGCCGGGCGTTGTGGCAGGCGCCTGTAGTCCCAGCTACTCGGGAGGCTGAGGCAAGAGAATCGCTTAAGCCCAGGAGTTGGAGGTTGCTGTGAGCTGTGTGATGCCACGGCACTCTACCGAGGGCCACAAAGTGAGACTCTGTCTCTACGAAAAAAAAATAATAAAAAAAAAAAATAAATCACCCACCTTCTTATTCCCTTTCAAAATTGTTTTAGCTATTTTATATACTTTGCATTTCCACATAAATTTTAGAATCAGCTTGTCAATTTCTTCAAAAATACCTGCTAGAATTTCGATAGAATGGCACTAGATCTATAGACTGATTTAGGGAAATTGACATCTTAACAACTGAATTCTATAATCCATGATCATGATATATATTTTGCACATTTTATTTCTGACTTTTAAATTTTTCTCAGCAATGTTTTGTAGTCTTCAGTATAAAGGCTTTAAAGATTTATTCCTATATGTTAGATGTTTTTAATGGTGATATGTTCACTTGTATTCTAATTTTTTTATTTATGAAGAACACAGTATTTCTAATATGATTCTTACATTGACTGTAACCTGTGACTTTACTAAATCCATTAATTCAAGTATTTTTTTATAGATTCTACAGAGTTTATGTGATTTTATGTATTTGCATGTGATGTGTGAATAATGAGAGTTTTACTTCTTTTCTGAGCATTAGGCCTTTTATTGCTTTTTTGTTTTTGTTTTTACTTATTTATTTTTGCTTTATCATAGTGACCCTATACTCTACACTTAATACACCTCATCTTATTTAATGTTTACAATAACACAATGTTATCCCTATTTAACAAATAAGAAACACAGCTCAGAAAGATTCAGTAACTTGCCCAAGATTATATACCTATCAATAAATATAAAAGTCAAGCCCATGCAGTCTTATTCCACACCTGTAGCTATGACTACCATACTAGCTTATAAACTGAGAAAACTGAGAGGCACAAGGAGCCTTTATTGAACTAATAAAAGAAAATGAATCCCAATAAGGGCAAAGAATATAAACAGCTCATAAGAAAAAAGGCAAGTTTCTCTTAAATATGAAAAGATGCACAACCCCTCTCATAATGAGAAAAATACAAATGAAAACTACGATAAAATGGGGAAGCTGCTGTGGAAAACAATATGGTAGTTCCTTAAAAAATTAAAAATAGAATTATTATATGATGTAGCAATCCCACTTCTGGGTATATGTTGAAAAGAACCAAAAGCAGGATCTCAGAGAGGTATCTGCATGGCCATGTCCACAGAGGCATTCTTCACAATCGCCGAGAGGTGGAAGCAACCTAAACATCCCTTGCTGGATGAATAGATAAACAAAATACGGTGTGTGCCTATAACGGAAAATTATTAATCTTAAAAAAAAAAAAAGGAAATCCTGTCATATGCTACAACATGGACGAGCCTTGAGGACATTATGCTAAATAAATAAGTCAGCACAAAAAGATAAAGACTGTGTGATTCCACTTATATAAGGTAAGTACTAAAATAGTCAAGTTTATAGAAACAGAAAGTAGAACAGTAGTTGTTAAGGGATAAGGGGAGGAGGTAATGGGTAGTTGTTATTTAATAGAGAGTTTTGGTTTTGCAAGATGGAAAAGTTCTAGAGATGTGTTGCACACCAATTTGAATATACTTAATACTACTGAGCTGTACACTTAAAATGGTTACAATAGTAAATTTTATGTTATGTCTATAACCATAATTAAAAATATAAATTACTTTTGAACATTTTAACATAAAAATTTTTTAATTAACTTATTTTTATTGTTAAATCATAGCTGTGTACATTAGTGCAATCAAGGGGTACAATGTGCGGGTTTCATATACAATCTGAAATATATTCTCATCAAA
This sequence comes from Nycticebus coucang, assembly GCF_027406575.1. NCBI lineage: Eukaryota > Metazoa > Chordata > Mammalia > Primates > Lorisidae > Nycticebus > Nycticebus coucang. The sequence goes on from NC_069795.1 coordinate 88,755,951, forward strand.
CTGTTCAACATAGTTAACAGAAATTTTATTATAAATTCTAAACAACAAAAACTATGCTGAAACCATTTTTTACCCTATCAGATTGGCAAAACTCCAAAAGTCTGATAACACTCTCAGTTGGCAAGGGTCTGAGAAATAGTACTTTTATATGCAGTACCTTGCTGGTGGAGTACAAATTGGTATAATCCCTACAGAAGGCAATTAGGTGATATTTATGATACCCTTTGATCCAGTAATTCTACTTTGGGGAATTTAATCACACACTGCATGCATGTTTAGGATTATATATGTAGAAGTTATGAACTTCAGTACTGTTTACAACAGGAAGACACTGGAAACAAGCAAAATATGTATCGATAGCTGACTGGTTATATAAATTATGCTACATCCATACAATGAAATAGTATGCAGCTATTTATAAATGAGTAAGCTGTTACCTAGAAAGAGATTCAACATATATTACAAGTGAAAAAATTTGGAACGGTATGCATATTATATATAAAAAGGAGGAAAATAAGAATCAATTTATATTATTTGTATTTCCTTACATATACATGAAGAAACTCTAGAAAGATACATGGAAAAATAATAGCAGTGGTTTGGAGACCCTGAATGGGAACTGAATGGACTGGCTGCAGTGAGAAGACTTTTCAGTGTAAGTTTTGGTCTTAGAAATGTGATCATATTACCTATTCAAGAAATTCCTATACTTAGAATAAATTTTAATGAATCAATTGACATTTATTCATATAACGTTTACCAAGTGTCTACTATATGTCAATTAGGTACTACTCTGCACTGGCAATATAGCACTGAATAAGACTAGGTTCTTGCCCTCATAGAACTTATATTTTAGGGGGAAAAACCAAATATACATCCTACACACACACACACACACACACACCTGTATATATGTATACAGGTATACATACATATATATACCTACATATAAATATATACATATATATGTATATATGTATACCTGTCATATATGTGTGTATATGTATACCTGTCATATATGTGTATATATGTATACCTGTATACATATATAGGTATGTGTGTGTATAGGATATATATTTGGTTTTCCCCCTAGAATGTATACCTGTGTACCTATATACACATATACAGATGCATATATAATATACATATACATATATTTTATATATACACACACAAACATGTTTTTAAATTTATACGCTACATAATGCCAAGCAGCTATTTTTTAAAAAGTTGGTCAGGCTAAGGGAGAAAGGAGTGATGTGTGGAAGTAGAGCACTGTTTTAGAGGGCAGTCTGGGAAGGCATCTCTGAGGAGGAGGCATTTGAGTAGAGACCTGAAGGAAGGCAGGGAAGAGGTTTCTAGGCAGCAAAGGTCCTAAGTCAGAAAACAAGCTTGATGTGTTCAAGAAATAGCAAAAAGCCCTGGGCAGCTGGAGTGACCTAAGCGAGGAGAACACTAGTAGGCAATGATATAAAACGTGGTCAGAAGCCAGATGGTGCAGGGCCTGGACAATGGTCTGGATGTTACAAGTAGCTACCAGAGGTTTAACAATAATCCCAAAGGGGTTGGTTATGATTCAGCCAGTACATACCTGTATGGCCTTCCAGGTCATTAAACGACTGAAATATTTCAGATTTGCTGAGGAAATAGCTATACTCCTGTTAACAGTGTCACCTGTCAAGCTGGCTTCTTTCCTAGGACCCCTTTTCCCACCTACTTGTGCCCCATGAACCAGCAATTCAATGAGTAACTTGGCCCAGTAGAGGCTATTACCTGGAGATGTTTATCAGCTCAGGAACCTAGAATCACTGAGATTCTGCAATCCACAGGGGCAGCAGGAGTTTTCACTTCATTACAGCCCAAACGCCTGCTCAGCACAGTGTGTCCTGGGCTTCCACCTCCCTAAGAGTCAGCTGGAGCCCAGTACCTCCATCTGGGCTCCGGCACAGCAAAGCAGGAATAAGAAGGAGGATAAAGAAATAGACTGAATGTCCCTGAGGTCTGAGGTGAATTCAGAGGAAGGGGAAACCCAGTGAACTTATGTATAAACAATCTTTCTTTTCAGCGCTTTGGAGCAATTTGAAAGGCTCCCAGCTAACGGCCGGCTTTTAGAACTTCTATGTATTAATCCCATCAAAATTTATTTCTGTATTCAAACTCATAAAATTATCATGTACCAGGAGTCATTTTTTAAATACATTGTGGTAAAAGGGAAATAGAAAATCTCTCTTTTTTTTTTTTTTTGTAGAGACAGAGTCTAACTTTGTTGCCCTGGGTAGAGTGCCGTGGCATCACACAGCTCACAGCAACCTCTAACTCCTGGGCTTAGGTGATTCTCTTGCCTCAGCCTCCCGAGCAGCTGGGACTACAGGCGCCCGCCACAACGCCCAGCTATTTTATTTTTTGTTGCAGTTTGGCCGGGGCTGGGTTTGAACCCGCCACCCTCAGCATATGGGGCCGGCGCCCTACTCACTGAGCCACAGGAAATAGAAAATCTCAACACCAAATGTAACCTTAACTTTCTCATAGCTGCACTGGATAAAGTCAATATGTTTGTGTAACAATGTGTAGTTCCTGTATCCTAGCAGAGAACAGCTGAAACACGGCAACTCTAATTTCAAATATGAAACATTTTACATACCATAGTATAGGGAATTTAGTGTAAAAAATCAGTACAAATGTTAAAATATTAAAAAAAAAAAAAAAGAAAGAAAAACCAGATTTCTCTAACGCATAAAATGTCTCAGGCTGCTTGCCACCTCCATCCGTTTCAAAAGTTTCTCCTCTGAAAATAACATTCTGCCAGCTGTTAAATCTAGGAACTCAACATCTTGTTACAGTGTATTAAATTCAACTTTATTCTCATTTATGTAATTTCTTTGACTATCAAAACCTCCAGTTTTATTACCTGAGAGACTACTAAATGTTTGCTAACATTAATTTATATCATGAATCTATCAGGGGTGGGAAACTTTTGGCCTCAGATCCTCAAGTGTGACCCCTCAACCCAATCCAAACTTTACAAATCTACAAAGGGATTTGTTCTGTAAAATTTGGATTCAATCGAAAGGCCACAGTCAGGGAACCACAAGGCCACATTTGGCCACAAGTGCAGAAACCTAAGTACTACTTAGAAAAAAATCAGTCTCTAGGCACTAGTTGTAAACGCACTCATTTTTAATTTCTAACTATAAACACCTTCACCCAACATAATTAATTTTAAAAAGATATTAAAAATCACTCTATTCAAACAGGACTGGTCTTAGCAGAATACTTGCTCAAAAACTTCATGGCTTTCCTTTTCCTTTTTAAAAATAAAACTACTTGTGAATATTGAAACTTTTTTTTTAATTCTTTTTACTTTTTTATTCCATCCTCCTATCTATAAGCAGAAAGAAACTTTATTTCAAGTAGGTCTAGTATACAAGATTTAGAGCCAGGTAGAAACTTGATTTAATCATACTTGGAAATTATTCTCATAGTCATTATTATATTAAAATGTCATAATGGTTTAAAAGAAAAACTACTTACCTAGACCTGAAGTCTGGACAGCATGAAACTACCGGACAGTGTGAAACTACTGGGCAGCCGACTGTTTACTCACAGACTAAACTTTGTTCCCTTCCTGGCTGTTTCTGGATTAGCTGATACACATTTGCCTTGGAAGCTACCACCCAACCAAGCAAGGTGGGAGGGTTTGTTAATTTAACTCTTGTTTGATAACCGCTTATCAGCAACTTTTCAAAGGTCAAGTTAAATGTGTTTAAAGAGACAAATGTAAGAAAGATTATAGGAAAAGCCTGAAAAATCTCATAATCTCTCATGGCTGGGCTTTAGTTTCAGAAGGGACTTTTTTTCCATATGTTCCCCCCCAAAAAAAGGAAAGGAAAAAATAACATTTCTATGAGCTTCAAATAGGTTGCTTTCTTCTTTGTATAAAAGTTTCCCTTTCTCCTCAGAATCTATACATTGGGCAATCGTGGCAGAAAGAGGCCAGAGAGTTGCTTCCTTACTATTCTCCCTGACTCTTTGACTCCTGAGAGAAACAAGAGTTCTTGGTAGACTCAGTACTTTCTGACATGCAAACCACTTTACATGGCCAATCCAATGTAAAGTGAAAACTTGAATCCTAAAGTCTGTTCTTTGCAAGGAAAGTGTTAGGTTGCTTCATCTCCTTCCACATCTCTAAGCTTCTTTTCCCTTCTGAGTTACTGTATTTCTGTAATTCGTATCATTATCCCTTGAAGCAGCAACCACTTATACACTTACTGCATGAATCCCTTTATAAACATTATCTTTTTCTCTCCCAGACAATAAATTTTGGGATCATCTTCAATTCTTCTTAGTCTGATTCTCTGTATCCAGTTTGAGCCCTTCACTACTCTGGTGATCCTCTGCAATAAGCGTTGTGGTAGGCAGAGTAATGCCAAAGATGTCCATGTCCTAACCCCCAGAACCTGCGAATATGTTACCTTACAGGGCAAAAGGACGTTACAGATGCGACTAACATTAAGGACTTTGAGAGGGAGAGATTATCCACGTGAGTCCACCCTAATCATATGAATCCTTTATAAGTGGTGAACCCTTCCCAGCTGTGGTCGGAGAGGTGCGAACAGAGTAGAAGGAACAGTGTTCCAGTCAAAGCAACAGCCAGTGTAAAAATTCAGAGGCAAGAACGAGCTTGGCTTGCTCAAGAACAAGGCCTTTTTGACTCAAGAAGGCCAGTGTGGCTGGAATAGAGAAATTGAGGATCAAATCTGAGGACCAAAAAACAGGCAGGAGCTTTGAAACCATGGGGAGATGCCACGGGAGGGTTTTCAGCAGCTGAAGGAAATGATACGATTGACAAAGGAACATGCGAACCTGGTGGGAGGCTGGGGCAGCCCCAAAGTCTGTGTTTTTGGTATCACAGATCCCTTCACAACCAGTCTGACCCACACCTGGCCCTGCTTGCTCTCTGAACATTTTAGCCCTCCCCTACCTCTCAAAACCAAACAGGCAGTACTGAGGTGACCCTGAGCCATAGCAGCAGTCTGTGAGAAGGAAAGGAACAAGGGATGCAAAGCCCTGCAAATGATGGCTGCAAGTGCTTCTTTGTAGTGGGCTGAATGGTGCCTCCCCCACCCCAAAATATCCATTTCAAATCCCTGGAATCTATGACTGTGGCTGTATTCAGAAAAGGAGGCTTTGCAGATATGGTTAAGTTAAAGGTCTCAAAATGAGATCATCCTAGAATCTCGGTGGGCCCTACGTCCGATGATCATCCTTCTGAGAGAACCCTCACATTCTTTCCTCAACTGATTTTAGAGGTCAAAGGCAGAGCTTTATATTCAACCCTTTTAAATTTCACCTTATTAGTTTTAGCCTATCCTTCCAAACTATTAAGATCATTTTGAATCACATCTCTGTCCTCTGTCATAGGAAGTATCCTTTAGCCTAACTACTTCTACTTACTTACCATGATTGTGTCCAAGTTGTTAGTAAATTAACACTGAACAGTCAAGATCAAGAATAGAGTTCTAAAATCTGTTATAAGAGAACTGCAGTTGGACACTGATCCATGAATTAATACCCTGTGTATACATGTTTGATCAGCTACAAAACCACATTACATTATTGTAGCTCCTCAAACATATCAGGAGACTAAAATACCTTAACAAATGAAGATGTGCCTATAGCACACCTAGCATACCAATCTAGTCAAACTCTACTGGGAATGGGGATATGGTTAGTTTGATCAGGTTCTTTGTGTTTTTGTTGTTGTTGTTTTAGACAGAGTCTTACTCTGTTGCCCCAGCTGGAGTGCAGCAGTATCATCATAGCTCACAGCAACCTCAAACTCCTGGGCTCTAGCAATTCTACTGCCCCAGGCTATCCTTAGTTGGGCTTACAGGCAAGTCCCACCATGCCTAGCTAACTTTTTCTGTTTTTAGTAGAGATGGGGTATTTCTTTTGTTCAAGCTGGTCTCATACTCCTGACCTCAAGTGATCCTCCTGCCTTGGCCTCCCAGAGTGCTGGACAGACATGAGCCACTGTACGCAGCCCATTTCCTTTTCAAGAGTTGAAAAAATACCAATTAATTCTTTCTAGAGCTCTTCTTAAGATTAAAAGGAAGTTGACCTCAATGTAGGAAGTGACATGGGTCTCTATCTCAAAAGAGGAGATATAAGTGAAGGGGAAAATAGCGGGCACACGATAAAGGCAGGCCTGCAAAGAATGAGCATAGTGAAGAAATCAGACACATCAAAGCAGGAGTGGATGTTGAAAAATACTGGGAAACTGGGGGTGAAACTTAAAATGTAAAGTCTAGAAAAGGGACTAGGCTTTAAACTTAAAATATCAGAAAACAGGAAGAATTGAAAGATTCTAAAGCAAGAAAAAAGTAAATTATGAATAATAAAAGCACTTTAATAAACAACCTAATTGAAAACTGTGCTAAGTATATGGACAGTTCACAGAAGAAGAAATAGAAATGGCTTTTAAATATATGAAAAGACACTCAACCTCACTGATTATAAGAGAAGTGGAAATTAAAAGTACAATGGTATTGGGCGGCGCCTGTGGCTCAGTGAGTAGGGCGCCGGCCCCATTTACCCAGGGTGGCGGGTTCAAACCCAGCCCCGGCCAAACTGCAACAAAAAAATAGCCGGGCGTTGTGGCGGGCGCCTGTAGTCCCAGCTACTCAGGAGGCTGAGGCAAGAGAATCGCCTAAGCCCAAGGATTTGGAGGTTGCTGTGAGCTGTGTGACACCACGGCACTCTACCGAGGGCGATAAGGTGAGACTGTTTCTAAAAAAAAAAAAAAAAAGTACAATGGTATCATTTTAGCCTGTACTAGATATTTTAACCTACCAAACTGGCAAAGTTCAAAAAGTTCCACATGACACCATGTTGGTAAGGGAAATAATGAAGGATAAATTGGTAGATCTTCTTTGAAGAGCAAACAGGCAACCAAATATGAACACGTATACACTTTTTATCCAGTAATAACTAAAAACGTACACACATAAAATGACATATGTACATGGTATATTAACTGCAGCACCATTTTCAAAAGATATAAATCAGGAGGAAACTTCTATAGAGAAGTTTTTGCATATGTGTGGTAGATAAATATACGGGAATATATGTATACATAGGAGCAATGTCTGTAAAAACTAGTCTGAAACATTCCAAATGTTCACCAATCATCTGCTAATAAATTCTATAATCCTCATGCAGGACAATATTACAGCAGTGAAACTAATCTTCAATGGCTATATGCATTGACATGGATAAATCTAAGGCTATAATCTTGAGCCAAAAACCAAAAAAGGTATATCCTAGAAAAAGATATAAAATATTATTCTATTTTTATAAAGTTCAAAAATATCAAAACTAATCCATATACTATTTACGGATATATAGAAAAGTGATAAAACCACTGAGAAAAGGAAGATAATTACTAACACAAAATTTAAAACTTGGTTGCCTCTGAGAGATAAGAAAAGCGTGGAAACAAGAGCCCACAGGTGATATCAGAGGTAATGATAACATCGTTTTCTTAAATTAGCTGTAGGTACACAAATGTTCTCTACATAGTTATTCCATAAACCTTACAAATATTTTATAAATATTTTATATTCACTCAATATTTAATGAATATCTTTTTAAAAACCTCTACTTTGTCCAAAGATAGATAGTGAATATGTCTGCCAATGTCTGTAGCAATATGAGGTTTGCGGAATAGAAGGGACCTTAGCACCAAATTATACTGAAACTTTCACAAAGGTCTCTATAGACAAGTCCAACAAAAAAGATTCAAAAAGCTAACAGAATAATTAAAATTAAAACAAGATTCAATAGGCTATCATTTAAAGGCACTATATGTGTGAATTTTAACATTAAATGAAAAATGAATTTCAAGATTAAGGACTGAATAAATTGCCAGCCTAGGGATCAATACTGCTTGGCTATTTTCTAAACAGTCAACATTTCATTGTATATTTAAACCACACAAAAGACATTTACAGGATGACAATACTTTAATTCATCAGGTATATCCAGTAATGTTTGCTTATTCAAATGACTGTCAATGTCATTTAAAGGCAGGTTTATAAAGCTTTAAGATTAAGTTCTTTTTTAAGAATTCCTTCCAAACTGTACTCTGTCTCATATACTGAATATTTTATGGGTTAGAGTGGGAAGCCATTTTTTCTAAGTATTGGATATTTTATCAATCCAGAAGAGATATAATCAACAACAAAAGTATAAACTTAGCTTTTTAATTAAGTAATTTTATTTTTGACTTGAAATATAAAAGGAATCCAGTTTGAACTCTTCCTTTAATATTCAAAAAAAAAACACACTTAAAAGCAGACAGGTTAATATTTACCCAAAGGCAATCCCTTTTCCCCCTTTTTTTTTCTTTAAAGTTTTACTGGGTGAATGACCTTGCTGGAATTCCCCTGTAGGTTCTAGAGTATCTATCTGGAACTTTCAAATAGAAACTGCTTTTCCGTGATACATTAGAATGGTATGCTAGGTAGTATCTGTCTCTGTACTTTGAACTTGGATGTTAGATCACAGATGAATCAACTTTACACAAAATTAAAAGCTTCCTCCCTCCAGTTCTTAGGCCATTTAAGGAAATCAAATCTAAATATATTTGACATTATATATTTAGAGGTCATCATACACAGAAAAACTTCACATTTACTTACCCTTGGTATAGCTTCAACAAAGACAGGCCCATTTTCAAGTCTGTCAAACACTGAATATATCATACTGAATAATCTGAGTCCATAGTAAATTCGTGTTAACTTAGTATAACTACCTAAAAATCTAAATGACATAACATTTATTGTTTTTGCTTTATTCCAAAATTTCAAAAATATCAATTTTCACGAAGAGAAATTATTTCACGTTTACTGTAAAAAGTCTTATGGGAAACCGGTCCTCCCCAGTGTGAGCCACTTATAACACTAACCCTAAACCACTGAAAATCAATACAGAGTCAGTCCTATGTGGACATGGGAACAATTGACCATGGGGACAATTTAGAGTAGAAACAAAATATTTCCCTGGTCCAGCCACACCTCCAGTTTGACACCTTGACACTTCTCTCCCTCATGGCAAAAGGGGAAAGGACAAGAAGTATTGCACTGAAATGTTAGTCCAGGCATCTATCTTATTCTCAAAAAAAGGCAAATTCTCTGCCTGAAAAAATGTAACCTCTCACAATTTGAGTTTCTACAGAATAGGACGGTGTTTCAGAAGTTGAGATGAAGTGAATGGGGAGGAAGTATATTTTTCCTAGAATACGTCAATCCAATATTTTACAAAAGGCTGCAATCTTTTCAATGCTACAGGTCTTTTAACAAAAAAATTTAAATCATTAATATGCCATTACACTAATTATATTAATAGAATCAAATTAAAGGCCTAGCCATTGCCTCTCCTGTCCAAGGTCACAATGTATCCTGTCCCTACTGCCTCCAATTTAGGAAAACACAATAAATAGGATACCAATTCCAAGTAGAACCCAAACTCTGATTTTTCAAATAAAGCTGGAACAAAAATGTAGTGGTTGAGGACAGGAAGGGAGGAAAAAATTAAATAATCAAATTGTTTTTTCCCAAAGACTTTTCTCTTCCATTGCTACCTCCCTACTCCCATCTGATCAAACAAAAGAAAAAAAAAAAACGTTTGATGAGACTATTTTCATTATATTATAAAACATTTAAAATAAAGAATTTATCATTATTTCCTAACTTTTACTTCCCCAAATACTTTTTTAAAAACCTATGCAATACAGAGAGATGTCTCAAAGGATATTAATAAAAATGTTGGCATCTCAGGGGCTGAGGGATGAAATTTCAAGAACATCTCTTCTTTCATTTTATATATATATATTTTGGCTCAAATAAATTTATAACCAAAAAATCCCAATAGAAAGTATTTTCAAGAATTTTATGTGAAGTTATTTATCAAACAGTAAATTCTTCCATCCAGGTACTAACCAGGCCCAACCCTGCTTAGCTTCCAAGATCAGACAAACAGTAAATTCTCAAATGCAAAATCAAGAAGCATTTTATCTTTTAAAATTCAACTGCATTTTTGCAAGTAAGGGAAAATACATTCGGTGACATTTTTATTCAAGGCTTTCCCTTCTTGACTACTGATATCCTAATGTCTCTCAAACTGATACCTTCTGGTCCTTTTCCTTTTGAGTGGTTACTTTTTATACAATTAACCCAAAATACAATATATTAACAAGTATTAAGTCAAGCATGGTTCTGAACACTTAATTTAATCCTCCCAATTCTGTGAGATATTTCTAGTTTAAAGATATACTATAACCCCCACTTTACAGATTAGAGCCTTAGTTAATAAAGGTAGTTAATATCCCATTTGTAATAGAATATAATAACAAATTTATTTGGGCTATTATTAAATAATTTGCCTTTAAAAAATTTTTCTTGGCTCAGCGCCTGTAGCTCAGTGAGTAGGGTGCCAGCCACACACACTGAGGCTGATGGGTTTGAGCCTGGCTTGGGCCTGCTAAACAACAATGACAACTGCAACCAAAAAGTAGCTGGGCATTGTGGCGGGCGCCTGTAGTCCCAGCTACTTAAGAGGCTGAGCCAAGAGAATTGCTTAAGCCCAAGAGTTAAAAAAAAATTTTTTTTTTCTTTAGGAGGCATTCCCAGAGGAATAATACTTGGAGGAAAAGGACATGTGATTTTGTTATTTTCATTATGTGCTTTCATATTTTCCTCCATGATTTTTCCAATACAGTGGTTCTCAATTTATAGTCCTTGGACCAACAGCATCAGTATCTTCTTGGAACAGGTCGTAAATGCAAACTCTCAGGCCCCACAGACCTACTGCATCAAAAACTCTAGGGCAGGTAGCGGGAGCATGATGGTGGATGGGATGGATGTTTAGCCCATCTGTCCCAAATAATCAGGTGAGAGGGAGGGGGCTCTGATCTTTTCCTTGCGTGGAGTGTTGATGTAGATAGGCAGCTAGAGGTGTGCAGCGAATAGGTGGATTGCTGTATTTGAGGTGTAATCCAAGGCCATGGACTCTGCTGTGGAAATTTCCCCTGCGGTGTAAGTGGCTGGCGCGGCAGCTGGCCCCTCCCCCACGGAGGACTGCAGTTCCCAGTTTGTGGGGAAACCTAGATATATGATGGAAATTTCCATTCAGTGTGGAGTTTGGGTACTGTTCCTAGGCAGCCTGATAGAAAGGGGTACTGTTCCTAGGCAGCCTGATAGAAAATTAAGGGGAAAGGATCCCGCTGGGAAACAGACACATTTTGAATGTCAGAAATGGCTGACACCTTTTCTCAGAACAACAGGTGTGACTGAATAGACTTGACCATTCCTGGCCGGAAATATTGGTGTGGACAGGCAGTTCGGGGTGTGCGGTGAACTGGCAGGTTGCTGGACTCAAAAGTGAGACTTTGAGCCCAGAAACTGACAGAAAGGTCTCTCCCAGCTGCTGAGGTGAGGGAGCTGGCAGCAACCAGCCCCTCCCCCACAGAGGATTGCAGTTCCCAGTTCATGGAGAATCTGGGAGCTGAGTGGAAAGATTTGTGAATAGTGGACCAAGCACCAAGTTTGGAGGTCAGATGGGGTGCCCTCTGGAACAGAACAGGAGGTTAGGCAACAGTTAGGAAACAGACATATATTGAAACTTCAAAAATGGTGATGGGCCAGGTATGGTGGTTACGTGGTAACAATGTAAACTGTGAATCAGGTATAAGCCTGGGAACCACTCACAGCCCACCTGGTGTCCATAAAGTATATTGCAATATAAATATATTCCTTCTAAAATTGACCCCTAAGTTATACGTATAGTTGTATATTTTTATATATATATAAGAATAATATTTTTGTGGTTGGCGCCTTTTTTTTTCTTTTTTTTCCTCTCTTTTTTCATCCTTTTCTTAGAGGAATTATTGTTAATTTTTTTCTTCTTTTTTAACTTTTTTTATTAATACTATTGTTTTTTCTTTTTTCTCTCTCTCTTCCTCTTCTTCCCTTCTTATGGTTGCTGAGAGTGCTACATCACATTTTTAGAGGTTTAAAAAATTTTTTTTCAATTATTTTATGATCATCATTATTTTTGTTGTAGTTGTTTTTTGTCTGTATATCTATGTGTTTCTGATTGTCCATGCATCTGTGGGCTTGTGTGTCTGGTAGCCTTTTTATCTAGCCTTTTATCTATCTGATTATTTGCTCATTTGGTTTCAATGTGTTTTGTGTTTTGGTAAATCTTTGGGTCGGCTACTTTCCCTAACTCCAATTTTCACATTCAACAAGAACAAGAGGGAATGGGGGATGACAGCTGACTGGAGCCAGCTCTCAACAGAAGCTCCAGTCCAGAGAGAGAGATAACGGCCAGAAAGAATCCAACAAAGCCAAAGGAGGGGAGCTGAGCTGAGAGATGAGATAGATAATTGCTTGTCTTCCCTGCTGAGACAAGCTTCGACCCCAAAGAAACTAATTTTAAGTACAGATCTCATCCCAAAGAGGTTGTGTGGCTGTCCCCTCCCCTAAGAGAGTTGCTTGCTTGCTGTGTGATCTCTACTAATGAGAGATGAACTGAGGCTCTCCTTCCTCACCCCACCGAAGGGAATCGCTGGAAGTTGGGACCTCTTCTCCAGAGAGCCCCTGCTGTGAGCCTAGGAATTCCCTTGTCTGGTGGGAAGTTTGAACAAATATTTTCCTTGCCACCTTGAACCTCCAGTCTGCCTCTCCCTCTTGGCCTGGCAGTCTAGAAGTCCAGCCCCTGCAGAAACCAGAATGTCTGCACTTCTTGGCTAGGACCAGGCATTGCATAGACGGAGGCAGTACAGTACTTTGAATCCAGTAACTGTACAGAAAGACATAGAGGGAAAGGTGACTGACCTGGCCCTGAGAAAGTGTATCTCAGCAGTGGACAGAGGCTTGGGTTTCTGCACTGCGGGTGGAGGTTCAGAAACTGCTGAGGTGCATGAGCCCAAAAGGAGACACCTCCCACCCAACATCAGCATTAATAGAGTGATCCTGCTGGGGTCTAATTTTGGAGAGTCATCTCCCCAACTCTGTGGCCTGCCAGAGGGAACCAGACCTCACCCTATAAGGATATCAGAGCTGCAGAACAGCAGCAACGAAGGTGCAGTGGCTAGGGGAGAAATTCTTTTGCTGTCTGGATATCCTCAAGTTTAGATTGAGATCAGGTGGAACTTTCTTCAGCTGCCATTGAGCACCTGAGGCAGGCAGACGTCAGCTTCCCCTGCTGGATGGTGGCAGACTATAGTAACCACAAGGAGGAAGCAGTGATCTTACTTTGAGGCAGGCACATAACCCTGGCACATTTGCTTATTGGACAGAACTGGGCCACAGAGACTGGGTTAACAGAGACTGCCAGAGGGGCTACCAGAGACTGGGATGACCACTCTGGTGGTGAAGGGTGAGCAAAGTGGGGAAAGAGGCATCAACCACCTTGCTCCAAACCTCCTACTAGACAGGGCTTTCTGACTCCTCGGAGCACCAAAGGCGCTCAAACCACACTTGAGCTACCAGTAGACTCCTAATATCTAGTTGCTGGAGACCTTTTGAACTCTTCAGCTAGAAAGTGGGTGCTGTTTGGGACAATTGGTTTGAAACTCTTGAACTGGACAAATCACCTGAGGACCCTTCAAGGTGGTACCCCAGTTTTGCTATTGGGGGAAGGTTTGATTGTCCTCTTCCAGATATTACTGGTGGGGGAAGGGATGTCCTAGTTGCTTGTATTTCTCCAAAGCTGAGACTGCAACCCAGAGTCACTGATTCACTAGGATTGGACAGAGATCAGCTGAATACAAGACAGAGCCACCTACCCCCGCTACACCAAGCAGGCCTCTAGAGTCACAGACTTCAGTACTATACAGGTCCTTTGCAAAACTGTAGAGGAAAAGCTGCAGTCACCAGTCCCAGTTCCTAGGTGAATGGCTGGTCAACTACAACCATAGAAGTCTCCAGTCCAATTTCACCTTACCTGCTCATCTAGCTAAACAGTGAAAAACAATCATGGGGGGGAATCAGCGGAAAAACTCTGGTAACATGAATAACCAGAACAGTTCAACTCCCCCAAGGAACGACAAACCAGCCAAACTAGAAGATCCCATTCAAAAACAGATGGCTGAGATGTCCGAAATTGAATTTAGTATTTGGATTGCAAATAAGATCAACAGAATGGAAGTAAAGATGGAGTTAGAAATTGTAGGATTAATTCAGAAGATGTCTTAAGAATTCAATGAATTCATAGAAAAAAATCACCAAAGATTTTAGACACATTGAGAAAAGAAGTTGCAGCCTTACATGATATGAGAAATGCAGTAGATTCCCTCAGTAACAGAATGGAACAGGCAGAAGAAAGGATTTCTGACATTGAAGATAAAGCTTTTGAATGTTCCCAAATGCTCAAAGAGGAAGAGAAGTGGAGAGCGAAAATGGATCATTCTCTCAGAGAGCTCTGGGATAATTCGAAGAAAATCAATATTCGCCTTATAGGCATCCCTGAAGGTGATGAAGTAGCTTCGCAAAGCACAGAGGCTCTTCTTCATGAGATTATGAAAGAGAACTTTCCAGATATGCCAGGAGATCCTGAAATCCAGATAGCAGACAGTTTCAGAACCCCAGCATGACTCAACCCGAATAAGACATCTGCCAGGCACATCATAATTAACTTCACTAAAGTTAACATGAAGGAGAAAATCCTGAAGGCAGCCAGACGTAAGAAAACCATAACCTACAAGGGGAAGAATGTTAGAATGACTGCAGATCTCTCTGCTGAAAACTTTCAAGCCAGAAGAGGTTGGTCATCTACTTTTAATCTCCTAAAACAAAATAACCTTCAACCCAGGATCCTGTATCCAGCTAAACTGAGTTTCATTTATGATGGAGAAATTAAATACATTAATGACATTCACATGTTGAAGAAATTTGCCATAACTAAACCAGCTCTCCAGGATCTTCTCAGACCTATCCACCATAATGACCAGCACAACTCTCCACCTCAAAAGTAAACTCACTCTGAAACTTTTCATCAAATTCCAACTTCCACAGTGGCAAAAGGATTAAAAATGTCCACTGGTTCATAAAACCTCGATACCCAAAATTCTACCACGCCTATCAATATTCTTAATTAATGTGAATGGCTTAAATTGTCCTCTAAAGAGGCACAGGCTGGCTGACTGGATACAAAAACAGAGGCCAGATATCGTCTGCATACAAGAATCTCATCTTACTTTAAAAGATAAATATAGACTCAGGGTGAAGGGATGGTCATCTATATTCCAGGCAAATGGAAAACAGAAAAAAGCAGGTGTTGCAATTTTATTTGCAGATACAATAGGCTTTAAACCAACAAAAGTAAGGAAAGATAAGGAGGGTCACTACATATTTGTTAAGGGCAATACTCAATATGATGAGATTTCAATTATTAATATTTATGCACCCAACCAAAATGCACCTAAATTTATAAGTGAAACTCTAATAAACATGAGCAACTTGATTTCCTCTAGCTCCATAGTAGTCAGAGATTTTAACACCCTTTTAGTAGTGTTGGATAGATCCTCCAATAAGAAGCTAAGCACAGAAATTTTAGATTTAAACTTAACCATTCAACATTTAGATTTAATAGACATCTACAGAATGTTTCATCCTAACAAAACTGAATACGCATTCTTCTCATCAGTCCATGGAACATACTCCAAAATCGATCACATCTTAGGTCAAAAATCTAACCTTAGCAAATTTAAAAGAATAGAAATTATTCCTTGCATCTTCTCAGACCACCATGGAATAAAAGTGGAACTCAGTAACAACAAGAATCTGCATACTCATACAAAAATATGGAAACTAAATAACCTCATGCTGAATGATAGCTGGGTCATAGATGAGATTAAGAATGAAATTAACAAATTTTTGGAACAAAATGACAATGAAGACTCAAATTATCAGAACCTCTGGGATACTGCAAAGGCAGTCCTAAGAGGGAAATTTATAGAACTGCAAGCCTTCCTCAGGAGAACGGAAAGAGAGGAAGTTAATAACTTAATGGAACATCTCAAGCAATTGGAAAAGGAAGAACATTCCAATCCCAAACCCAGCAGAAGAAAAGAAATAACAAAAATTAGAGCACAATTAAATGAAATTGAAAACAAAAGAATTATACAACAGATCAATAAATCAAAAAGTTGGTTTTTGAAAAGGTCAATAAAATAGATAAACCTTTGGCTAACCTAACCAGGAAAAAAAGAATAAAATCTCTAATTTCATCAATCAGAAATGACAAAGACAAAATAACGACAGACTCCTCAGAAATTCAAAAAATCCTTAATGAATACTACAAAAAACTTTATTCTCAGAAATAAGAATATCTAAAGGAAATCAACGAATACTTGGAAGCACACCACCTCCCCAGACTTAGCCAGAATGAAGTGGAAATGTTGAACAGGCCTATATCAAGTTCTGAAATAGCATCAACTATACAAAATCTCCCTAAAAAGAAGAGCCCAGGACCAGATGGCTTCACATCAGAATTCTACCAAACCTTTAAAGAGGAACTAGTACCTACATTACTCAAACTTTTCCAAAATATAGAAAAAGAAGGAAGACTACCCAACACATTCTATGAAGCAAACATCACCTTGATCCCTAAACCAGGAAAAGACCCAACAAGAAAAGAAAATTATAGACCAATATCACTAATGAATATTGATGCCAAAATATTCAACAAGATCCTAGCAAACAGAATCTAGCAACACATCAAACAAATTACACACCATGACCAAGTGGGTTTTATACCCGGATCTCAAGGCTGGTTGAATATACATAAATCTATAAATATAATTCAGCACATAAACAAATTAAAAAACAAAGACCATATGATTCTCTGAATTGATGCAGAAAAAGCTTTTGATCATGTCCAGCATCCCTTGATGATCAGAACACTTAAGAAAATTGGTATAGAAGGGACATTTCTTAAACTAATAGAGACCATCTACAACAAACCTACAGCCAATATCATATTGAATGCAGTTAAATCAAAACCATTTCTCTCAGATCAGGAATCAGGTAAGGTTGCCCATTGTCTCCACTGCTTTGTAACATTGTAATGGAAGTCTTAGCCATTGCAATTTGGCAAGAAAAGGCAATCAAGGGTATATAGGGTCAGAAGAGATCAAACTTTCACTCTTCGCAGATGATATGATTGTATATCTGGAAAACACCAGGGATTCCACTACAAAACTATCAGACATGATCAAGGAATACAGCAGCTTCTCGGGTTACAAAATCAACACTCATAAATCGGTAGCCTTTATATATACCAACAATAGCCAAGCTGAAAAAACAATCAAGGACTCTATTCCATTTACAATAGTGCCAAAGAAGATGAAATATTTGGGAGTTTACCTGAAAAAGGACATGAAAGATCTCTATAAAACAACTATGAAACTCTAAGAAAAGAAATAGCTGAAAATATTAACAAATGGAAAAACATACCATGCTCATAGCTGGGAAAAATCAACATTATCAAAATGTCCATACTACCAAAAGCAATATACAATTTTAATGCAATCCCTATTAAAGCTCCATTGTCATACTTTAAAAATCTCAAAAAAATAATACATCGTTTTATATGGAGTCAGAAAAAACCTCGAATAGCCAAAACATTACTCAGAAATAAAAACAAAGCAGGAGGAATTATGCTACCAGACCTCAGACTATACTATAAATCAATAGTGATCAAAACAGCATGGTACTGGCAGAAAAACAGAGCGGTAGATGTATGGAACAGAATAGAGAACCGAGAAATGAACCCAGCTACTTACTGTTATTTGATCTTCACAAACCGATTAAAAACATCCAGTGGGGAAAAGATTCCATATTTAACAAATGGTGCTGGGTGAACTGGCTGGCAACCTGTAGAAGACTGAAACTGGACCCACACCTTTCACTATTAAGTAAGATAGACTCTCACTGGATTAAAGATTTAAACTTAAGACATGAAACTATAAAAATACTAGAAGAAAGTACAGGGAAAACTCTTGAAGGGATCGGCCTGGGCGAATATTTTATGAAGAGGAACCCCGGGCAATTGAAGCAGCATCAAAAATACACTACTGGGACCTGATTAAACTAAAAAGCTTCGCACAGCCAAGAACACAGTAAGTAAAGCAAGCAAACAGCCCTCAGAATGGGAGAAGATATTTGCAGGATATGTATCCAACAAAGGTTTAATAACCAGAATCCACAGAGAACTCAAACATATTAGCGAACAAGTGATCCCATCTCAGGCTGGGCAAGGGACTTGAAGAGAAACTTCTCTGAAGAAGACAGGTGCACAGCCTACAGACACATGAAAAAATGCTCATCATCCTTAATTTCTCTGATGATCCTTAATCATCAGAGACATGCAAATCAAAACTACTTTGAGATATCATCTAACTCCAGTAAGATTAGCCCATATCACAAAATCCCCAAACCAGAGATGTTGGCGTGGATGTGGAGAAAAGGGAACACTTCTACATTGCTGGTGGGAATGCAAACTAATATGTTCCTTTTGGAAAGATGTTTGGAGAATACTTAGAGATCTAAAAATAGACCTGCCATTAGATCCTATAATTCCTCTACTAGGTATATATCCAGAAGACCAAAAATCACATTATAACAAAGATATTTGTATCAGAATGTCTATTGCAGCCCAATTAATAATTGCTAAGTCATGGAAAAAGCCCAAGTGCCCATCAACCCATGAATGGATATGGTGGTATATGTACAGCATGGAATATTATGCAGCTATAAAGAAAGATGGAGACTTTACCTCTTTCATGTTTACATGGATGGAGCTGGAACATGTTCTTCTTAGCAAGGTATCTCAAGAATGGAAGAAAAAGTACCCAATGTACTCAGCCCTAATATGAAACTAATTTATAGCTTTTATACAGCACAAGAATATGGGAAAAGGGGCAAGGGAGAGGAGTGGAGAGGGGAGGATGGGTGGAGGGAGGGTAATTAGTGGGTCCACACCTAAGGTGCATCTTAGAAGGGTACAAGTGAAATTTACTAAATGTAGAATATAAAAGTTTGAACACAATAATTAAGAAAATGCCATGAAGGCTATGTTAACCAGTTCAATGAAAATATTTCAAACTGTATATAAAACCAGCAAATTGTACCTCATGATTGCATTATTGTACACAGCTATGATTTAATAATAAAAAAAAAAGGAATAAAAAATAAATAATAATAATAATAATAATAAAAGATGGAGTGATTGGAGACTGCAACCATGGGTTTTCCTTTACCGTTGCCAGAAATGAAAGTTTGGATAATTACAAATATAAGCAGTACTAATAAAGCCGATTTGTAGAGACCACACTGGGATGACAGTGTGTTAAAGAAGAAAATGTAAAAATAAAACAAAACAAAACAAAACAAAACCTCTAGGGCAAAGCCCAGGAATCTGTTTTTGTTAAAATACATTCTCTGTCTTTCTCTCCCTCTCTCTCTTCTCTTTGTTAAATTACTACTCTGGTGTGATTCTGATGAACGCTAAAGTTTGAGGACTATTATTCTAATATGTAATATATCCTTCAGTTATTTTAAAAATCCCATTTGATCAAATATTTCACATATTGAAGTATAATTACATGCTTTTACTAATTTTATTCCATCTCTTGGAAGAGAGCACTCACTTGCATTTATTCTACGAACATTTACCCAGCATTTATGTGCCCAAGAATGAGTGCTTAAAGAACCAAAAGTCTAGTAAAATAGGCAGAAATTTAATAATTACAATGCTAGGCAACAGGGATCCACAGGAAACTCTGCAGGGGCAAACTTTGGTGGGTTCAGGATTATGTCTCTTGGAAAAGCTTCACTCCACTTCTGAGAATGTTTCTTACCAATACATACTGCTCCCTAACCTAGGGACCCATGCCCCAAACCATAGCACTACCATAGCAGCATTTCCTATCATACAGTGTGATTAACAAACTCAGTAATGTCATTCCTCCTTGATTTGGGTCCAGAGGCTATGAGAGACCAGTAAAGAAAGCAGCCAGTTTCAGGCAGTGCCTGTGGCTGACTGAGTAGGGCACTGGCCCCATATACAGAGAGTGGAAGTTTTGAAGCCAGCCCTGGTCAAACCGCAAGAAAAAAATAGCCAGGCATTGTGGCAGGCACCTGTAGTCCCAGCTACTCAGGAGGCTGAGGCAAGAGGATCACCTAATCCCAAGAGCTGGAGGTTGCTGTGAGTTGTGATGCCATACACTCTACCGAGGGCGACAAACTGAGAGTCTGTCTCTAAAAAAAAAAAAAAAAAACAAAGCGGGCGACAAAGTGAGAGTCTGTCTCTAAAAAAAAAGTAAAAATAAAAAAAGCAAAACAACAACAAAAAAAAAAAAAAAAAGAAAGAAAGAAGGAAGGAAAAGAAAGAAAGTAGCCAGTCTCTGGAGCTGTTTAAGAGTCCAAAGAGCTTCCTAAATGTGGTTACAGGTAACTTTATAACAATTTACTCTTTCCTACTATTACTTTAGGTCTTTCATGATTGTATTTGATGCTTTCCAAAACTTTTCAAACATCCTCTGTAGATTTCCAACTTCACATTGTCCTAATATTTCAATCACTATTCTAAAATAGGTATTTATCATCCATACAAGCATACTATTTATTTTGTGAAAAAATGCTTTTGTGAAAAAAGGCTTCTAAAACTTGTTTAACTCAACATTTTTCTAATTTTCAGTTTCTTATTTTTGTTTATTATGCAATTCAGAGAGCATATCAATGTATATTATTAAAGTTTTACATTCATCTAATGTACTTGCAAATTTACCTTTCTCATTACTTACAAGTAGGGGATCTCTGCTTTTGCATCATCAAGGAATTTTTACATTATCATGTTTTGACAAAGCAAGACTGAATTGATATCTTAGGGAATAATAATTCTTTTGTTTTTCTATTTGACCTTCATAATCATGAAATTGGTAGAATTCTCAACAATTTTATTTTGTTTTAAATATATTCGGGGAATATGAATTGATACAAACACTTTACATGTCACTTAAAAGGGATAATTAATACAACCATGCAATTTGGTATTATCTAGAAGGGCTGAAGCATGTAGCTATAACCAATATTCACCTACCAGGCAATATTTTTGCCTTTTAAAAATGTTGCTTTAGAAGGCATTCCCAAAGGAATGATACTTGGAGGAAAATGTGATTTTGTCATTTTCATTATGTGTTTCTGTATTTTCCCCCATGATTTTTTCCAAAGCAGTGGTTCTCAATTTATGGTCCTTGGACCCAGGCATATTCCCTGGCAGAGCTTCTTAACTATTGTGCTGAGGCACCCTAGTGTGCAATGAATGGGTTACAGTGGCTTAGTTTTTGCTTCATATGAGAGAATGTTTGGCAAAGTAGGCAGGTTTTATATCTATGTATCATAAAGAATGGACCTCTTCAATCTGTTGTCTTGCCCTCAATCTTTTTATGAGCAGTAATGGAAGCTGTTATAGATTCACTTATGTCCTCCCAAAAGATAAGTTAAAGTCATAACCCCTGGTGCCTGTCAGTTTGACCTTATTTAGAAATAGGCAGATGTAATCAAGTTAAGATGAGACCATGCTGGAGTGGTGAGGGCCCTAATCCAACATGATTGGCATCCCTGTAAGAAGAGAAAACATGGCAGAATATAAAACCCTACAGCTTATTTCTCCCCAGATGTACTGACTATACAACAATATATGGTCAAAAAAGCTTTTATGAGAACTCCAGAAACCAATTAAGAAGTTGTAGAACCCTAGGCTAGCTCAAAGCCAAGAATAGCCACATTGAAATAGGTAAGAAAAGCCGTATCTTTTCATCTACAATTCTTCTTCCAAGCAAGCCCAGACCTGCATGATTGGGAGTAAACACCCAATTTGCATCTTCTTCATCAGAAGGGATAGAAAGAGTGGAATGGTCCAGCTTTTACGAGCTGCAGTGGCTCATGCATGTAATCCTAGCATTTTGAGAGGCAGAAGTGGTGGATTGCTTGAGCTCAGGAGTTCAAGACCAGCCTAAGCAAGAACGAGACCCCATCTCCACTAAAAATAGAAAAATTAAAAAACAAAACAAAACTGATCAGGTGTTCTGGAGGGTGCCCTTGGTCCTGGCTACTTAGGAGGCTAAGGCAGGAGGATTGCTTCAGTCCAGGAGTTTCCAGGTTGCTGTGAGCTATGACACCATGGCCTTCTACCCAGGGTGACAAAGTGAGACTCTGTATCAAAGTAAATAAATAAACAAACAAATAAATAATGAAATAAAATGTAAAAAAAAAAGTTCCAGCTTTTGGGGGGACTGCTACTGCCCCACCGAATGTGGAAAGCTGATAGGACCAGCATACTTTGGATGCTGGGGGACTGCTGTGAACAGAGGACAGTTCAGTAACTATCTGTAGCACCTGAAAACCTGCAGCCCTGAAGAGAGACAACATTAGTGCTTAGTCAAACAGGACAAAATGCCCAACTCATGGTTTTTCCCTTATGAAAAAAAGACAAGAATGAAAGTATATTTAATATTCCAGCTTTTCAAAGGATTTCCCAACAGACTGGTTTCTGTCTCGTCTGACATAGCACACTGACAGAACTGGCAACTTTGGATGCTTAAGAGTTGCAGAGAATAAAAGAAAGCTCATCAACTTGTTGGAACACCAGAGAACCAGCATTAACACCAGAGGGGAGCAAGTTCCTGAAAATAAAACCAGTAAACCTCTCTAATTGGAAAATTATACACACAGTCCAGAGGAGATACATTACCAAAAATGGTTTGAGAGGCCCTAAGAATCTACAGTAAGGCTGAAAGTCTTCCTTTTTTAAAGCCTGTTCATAAGACTGGGAGAGGTGGCTATTTATTTTAAAGTGTGCAAATCCCAGCAAAAAATAACAAGGCATATAAACAAACTAAACAAAACTATGGAAACATGGCTCAACCAAAGGAACAAAATAAATCTCAAGAAGACTAACCCTAAAGAAATGGAGGCCTATAAATTACCAAACAAAAATTCAAAATAATCCTCTTAAAGAAACTCAGTACACTGTAAAAGGACCAAGACAAATAAATAAAATCATGAAAATTATGCATGAACAAAATGAAAGTATCAACAAACTAATAAAAACTATTTTAAAAGAACCAACAGAAATTCAAGACCTGAAGAAAACTGAATTGAAAGATTCGCTAAAGGAGTTCAATACTACATTTGATCAAATTGAAGATAAACACAGCAAACTCATTAAAAATTAGTAAGTAGGAGGAACAAAAAGTGAAAAGAATGAAGAAAACTGAAAACTGCTTAAGGGACTCATGGTATACCATCTAGATAACTATATACACATAATGGGATTATGAGAAGAAGAAAAGAGAGAAAATGATAGAGTTTATTCTAAGAAATAATGGACCAAAATGTCCCAAATATGAGGAAAGAAATGAACATCTAAATTCAATAAGCTTAAGGGACTCCAACTAGGATGAACCCTAAGAGGCTCTCACTGAGACACATTATAACTTAACTGTCAAAAGTCAAACACAAATACTCTTTTTTTTTTTTTTTTTGGGAGACAGTCTCATTTTGTCACCCTCGGTAGAGTGCCGTGGCATCACAGCTCACAGCAACCTCCAGCTCTTGGGCTTAGGTGATCCTCTTGCCTCAGCCTCCTGAGTAGCTGGGACTACAGAAGCCTGCCACAACACCTGGCTATACAAATACTCTTGAAAGTAACAAAAGAGACAAGTCAGGTCATGCCTGTAATCCTAGCACCCTGGAAAGCTGAGGCAGGTGGAGTGTGTGAGCTCAGGAGTTCGAGATCAGCCTGAGCAAAGTAAGACCCCATCTCTACCAAAAATAGAAAAACTAGCTGGGAGTGGCAGTGTACACCTGTAGTCCCAGCTATTTGGGAAGCTGAGGCAAGAGGATTGCTTGAGCCCAGGAGTTTGAGGTTGCTGTGAGCTATGATGTCACAGCACTCTACCCAGGGTGACAGAGTGAGATTGTGGGGAAGGGAAGGGAAGGGAAGGGGGAGGGAAGGGAAGGGGGAGGGGAAGAGAAAGGAAGGGAAGGGAGAAAAAAAGCAACTTGTCACATATAAGAGAGCTCTTGGCTCGGCACTCATAACTCAGTGATTAGGGTGCCTGCCACATACACTGAAGCTGGCAGGTTGGAACTTAGCCCAGGCCAGCTAAACAACAATGACAACTGCAACCCCCAAACAGCCAGGTGTTGTGGCAGGCGCCTGTAGTCCCAGCTACTTGGGAGGCTGAGGCAGGAGAATCGCTTAAGCCCAAGAGTTTGAGGGTGCTGTGAGCTGTGATGCAACGGCACTCTACCAAGGGCCACGAAGTGAAACTCTGTCTAAATTAAAAAAAAAGAGAGAGAGAGCAAGTGCTCTCATAAGATTATTCTTGGATTTATCAGCAGAAACATTATTAGCCAGACGAAGTGGGATGATGCATTCAAAATGCTAAAAGAAAAAAAAAAAAAAATCCCAACCAGGAATAATATAGCCAGTAAAACTCTTCTTCAAAAATGAACAAAAGACCCCAGATCATTAAAAGCTGAGGGAGTTCATCACCACTAGATCTACCTTATGATAAATGCTAAAGGAAGTCCTTTAAGTTGAAAGGATACTAGACAACAACATGAAAGCATATAAAAATATAAGGCTCTTTGTAAAGTTAAATACATAGGCAAATACAGAATCATAATGATACTGCAATGGTGGTATGTAAATCACTACATTAATAGATGCAAAGTGCAAAAAGGATGTAATTTGTGGCATTGACAACACAGTAGGGAGTATATGTAAAGAAGCAGAGTTTTTGTATATGATAGAAATCAAGCTGCTACCAGTTTAAAATAGCTATGTTTTATGTAATGTCTATTGTAAACACAAAGAGAATGCCTATAGAAGATACGCAAAAGAAAAAGAGAAAGGAATCAAAGAATGTCTTTCTCTACAAAAAATACTCAATGAAACAAGAATTTTTTTTAAGGATCAAGAAAAGTGGACAAAACCTTAGCTAGACTAAGGAAAAAAATTGGGAAGATTCAAATGATTCAAAAAATCAGAAATGAGAGAGGAGATGTTATAATTGATGCCACGGAAATAAAAAGGACCATAATAGACTACTATGAAGAATTATACACTAACAAATGGGATAACCTATAAAAACTGATACATTTCCAAAAAAGATAAAACTGAATCTTGAATAAATTAAAAATCTGAAAACATCTATAACTAGTACAAAGATTAAATTTGTAATAAAATACTTTGCACAAACAAAAGCCCAGAACCAGATGGTTTCACTGGGCAATTTTAGCAAAAATTTAAGAATTATCACTGATCTTTCTCTAACTCTTTCAAAAAAGAGGAACTAATACTTCCAAACTCATTTTATGAGGCCAGTACTAACCTGATAGTAAAAGCAGACAAAGATACTCCAAGAAAAGAAAACGACTGATCAATATCCCTGATTAATACTGATATAAAAATCCTCAACAAAATACTAGCAAACCAAATCCAATGGCACATTAGAAGAATTATATACTATGATCAAGTGAGATTTATCCTGGAATATATATGGATGGCTCAACATATGAAAATCAATCAGCAGAAACATTACAAGCCAGAGGAACTGAGATGCTATGTTCAAAATGCTAAAAGGAAAAAACTGCCAGTCAGGATTACTATAGCCACCACATGAATACAGTGAAGGTGCCAAACTATATGACCATCTTGTTTGATGCAGAAAAAGCATTTGACAAACTTCAACACCCTTTCATGATAAAAACATTTCAACAAACTAGGTATAGAAGGAAATTACGTCAACATTTATATTAGGGCCATTTACGAAAACCCCACAGTTAACATTACACTCAATGTTGAAAAATTGAAAGCTTTCCCTTTAATATTAGGAACAAGACAAGGATGCCCACTTTCATCACTTTATTCAATATAGTACTGGAAGTTCTATCCAGAGAAGTTAGGCAAGAAAAAGAAATAAAAGGCATTCAAATTGGATAGGAAGAAGTAAAATTATCCCTGCTCACAGATGACTGAATCTTATGTGTAGAAAGGCCTAAAGATTACACACACACACAAAAAAAAAAAAAACTATTAGAAAAAACAAATTCAGCAAAGTTGTGGATTAAAAGATCAAAAAACAAAAATTTGCCAGGTGTGGTGGCTCATGCCTCAAATCCTGGTACTGTAGGAGGCTGAGGTGGGTGGATTGCCTGAGCTCACAGGTTCTAGGCCAGCCAGAACAATAGCAAGACTTTGACTCTAAAAATAGCCGGGTGTTGTGGAAGGCGCTTAATAGTCCCAGCTACTTGGGAGGCTGAGGCAAGAGAATCCTTTGAGCCCAAGAGTTTGAGGTTGCTATGAGCTATGACACCACAGCACTCCATGGAAGGTGAAAAAGTGAGACTCTGTCTCAAAAAAACAACCCCCCCCCAAATCAATGTGTGTCCATATTCTAACAATGAACAATCCAAAAAAGGAAATTATGAAAATGATCCCATTTATAATAGTATCAAAAAGGATAAAATTAGGAATAAATGTAAAGAAGCAAAAGACTTGTACACTTGCATAAAACACTGCTGAAAGAATTTGAAGAAGATGCAAAGAAATGGGGAAACATCCTACGTTCATAGGAAGAGGACTTAATATTAAAATGGCCATACTACCCAAAGTTCTCTACAGATTCAATGCAATCCTTATCAAAATCCCAATAATACTTTTTGCAGAAATAAGAAAAAAATCTTAAAATTTATATGGAATCTCAAAGAATCTTGAATAGCCAAAACAATTTTGAGAAAGAAAAACAAGCAGGAGGCCTCAAACTACCTGACTTTGATATATACTACAAAGCTGGAAGTAATCAAAACAGTATGGTTCTGGGATAAGCAGACATTGTTGCCAAAGGAACAGAATAGACTGTTCAGAAATAAACTCTAATGTATATGGTCATATTGCACAAGGGTGTTGAGGCTGTACAAAGGGAAAAAGATAGTCTCTTCAGCAAATGAAATTGGAAAAACTGAATATCCATATGCAAAAGAATGAAGCTGGACACTTGCCATAAACCTAATGTAAAAACTAACTCAAAATGGTTTAAAAACCTAAATTTAATACCTGAAATTGTGACAGTTCTAGAAGACAAGATAGGGGATAAACTTCCTAATGTTGGATATGGCAATGATTTTTTAGATACGACATGATACCAAAACTACAGGCAACAAAAGCAAAAATAGACAAATGGGACTATGTCGAACTTACAGACACCCATGCAGCAAAGGAAATAATCAAAGAGGGCAAAAAGCAACCTAGAGAACTGTAGAAAATATCCAGAATATATAAAGATCTCTTACAATTCAATAACAAAAACTACAATAACTTGATTAAAAACTGGGCAAAGGACTTGAACAGACGTTTCTCCAAAAAAGATAT
Source organism: Nycticebus coucang (assembly GCF_027406575.1). NCBI lineage: Eukaryota > Metazoa > Chordata > Mammalia > Primates > Lorisidae > Nycticebus > Nycticebus coucang. Next base: position 88,783,461 of record NC_069795.1, read on the forward strand.
ACAAATAGCCAACAAGCATATGAAAAGATCCACAACATCACTAATAATTACAGAAATAAAAACCAAAACAAGGCCTGGCGCCTGTAGCACAGGGGTTATAGCACCAGCCACATGCACCAAGGCTGGTGGGTTCGAACCTGGCCTGGGCCAGCTAAACAAAAATGACAACTGCAACAAAAAAATTGCCGGGTGTTGTGGCAGGCACCTATAGTCCCAGCTGCTTGGGAGGCTCAGACAAGAGAAATCACTTAAGCCCAAGAGTTTGAGGTTGCTGTGAGCTGTGATGCCATGGTACTCTACCAAGGGTGACAAAGTGAGACTCTGTCTCAAAAACAACAATAACAAGAACAAAAATAAAACAAAATAAGAATGATACCACCTCACACCTGCTTGGGGAGCCACATCAGAAAGATAAAATAACAAGTATTGGCAGGATGTGGAGAAATTGGAACCTTGTACACTGTTGGTGGAAATGTAAAATGATATAGCTGCTGTGGAAAACAGATTGAAAAAAACTAAAAATTGAAATACCATATGATCCAGCAGCCTCCTTCTAAACAAAGAAAATTTGATATATTTATTCAATGGCATATTATTCAGCCTTAAAAAGGATAGAAATTCTGTCATATGCTACAATTAAAAAGGATAGAAATTCTGTCATATGCTACAATGTAGATGAACCCTGAGGACACTATACTAAGTGAAATAAATCAATCACAAAAAGACAAATATTGCATGATTCCACTTACATGAGGTATCTATTAGAAACAGGAATAGAATGGTGGTTGCCAGGGGTCGCAGGGAGGAGGAAAGGGGAGTCATTCAAAGGGTAAGAGTTTTCAAGGAATGCCAAGGGTTGCCAATAAATGCCCGAAACTAAGAGGGGCACGAAACAGATTCCTTCTCAGATCCTTCAGAGAGAGCAGGCCCTGCTACCTCCTTGGTTTTGGACTTGTAGCCTCCAGAACTGCAATGGAATAAGTTTCTGTTGTTTAAGCCATTCCAATTTGTAGCATAGTCACATGTTGCTTAACAATGGGGATATGTTCTGAGAAATGTGTAGTTACACAAGTTTATCTTTGTGTAAATACCAGAGTGTAAACAAACCTAGCGGCTACTATACACCTAGGCTATCTGGTATGGCCTATGGCTTCTAGGCTATAATCTATACAGCATGTTACTGTACTGAATACTGTAGTCAATTGTAACACAATGGTAAGTATTTGTGTATCAAAACACAGAAAAGGTACAATAAAAATATGGTATTATAGAAGGAGGGAGGGGGAATGGGGTTTCCGTGTGTGACACATCTTTTGGGGGCAAGACAGTCGTAAGAGGGACTAACAAATGCAATCAGTGCAACCTGGTTTCTTGTACCCTCAATGAATCCCCAACAATAAAAAAAAAAAAACCATATATATATATGGTTTATATTATATTATGGGGACCACCATTGTATATGCATTCCTATAAAGTACATAACTACACTTTGTTTTGGCAGCTCTGGGAAACTAATACAGAGGCCCACAGAAAAAAACTTGCAAGTGAATGCAGACTCCTCTTGTGAAGACACTAGCCTCTATTCAGCCTTCAATAATTCATTACAATTTTAATTACTTTCTTCTTCACCACTTTTATGGTGGATTTCTCTTCTTCATATGCTCTGCCAAAGGTAATACAGCTTCTGTGTCCTCTCTCCCCCCAAAGGGCTTGTCTCTCTTTGGAATCTGAGCTCATATGATTGCCTTGTGACCTCAACTGTCCGATGGGCTCAAGAAACGTTGTGACTTTGTGGGTTACCAAGACATTTCTCATTGTTAGGATGGGAGCAATGTTCTCTTGAAACTTTCTACATTCTCAGGAGAGGCAAAACTTCCAGCATTACCTAAAAGACTATTCCACAAGTTACTACAAGATTTTATGAGAGAAAAAGAGCTCTGGCTATACATGTTTGGAATTTGGCCACTCATGTTAGGAAAAGGTTAATATGCACTATAAACTTCCAAAAAAGAATACACCATTTTCCAAACTTATGTAATTATAAAACCCTTTTGGTTCACAGTTTCTTTTAGTTGTCAGGCATTCTGAGCAACATAGTTTGGGAAATACCGAGTTAAAAGCCTGGACATGTTTTTTGTCCTCCCTGCAATACAAAATTTGTGTCAGCAAAGTTGAGGGATATTTTCTTTCTGCCACTTCGACACTTTCACTGAAAATAAGATCTTGCTGCTTCTACATCATTATGGTAGAAGATATGATGACCTTCGCATTACCTTTACACCGATGATTCTATCCACTCTTGGGTTTTCTCCTATTGCTCACCAAATGCCAAAATGAAGAGGTGCCTAATTTCTTAAAAAATGAATGTAAAGTTCCATCAAATAAATAAAATATATAAAGCAAATTCAATTAACACATTTAAGTTGGTTAGAATAATGTATCCTTACAGATTACATATAACACAATATGATGACTTAACCAGCAATACGTTAAACATAATGCTTTTGGTAAAATTACTTTACATGAATTGTCCATTTTATTAGTTCTGTAGTAGTATTATTGTATCTCCTTGTATCTTTTCCTTGAAATATGTGGAATACATACAGCACACCCCCCGGGTGAAAGACTCAACTACAACTTGGACTTTACCTAACAAATACAAACAGTATAATCTAATTGTACCTTCATATTAATCTGAAATTAAAATAAATATGTGGAACATGAATTTTTGAAATTACACATTTCCATTGTTTTCCTAAAAGCCTCCTACTGATTTAGCTCTTTTCTTTCAACCCTGAAGAAATAGGTCACAAGTTTTGACTTCAAAATGTACTCCAACTTTGGGGTGGCACCGGTGGCTCAGTGAGTATGGCGCCGGCCCCATATACCAAGGGTAGTGGGTTCAAACCTGGCCCCAGCCAAACTGCAACAACAAAAAAATAGCTGGGCGTTGTGGCGGGCACCTGTAGTCCCAGTAACTCGGGAGGCTGAGGCAAGAGAATCGCCTAAGCCCAAGAGCTGGAGGTTGCTGTGAGCTATGACGCAACAGCAGTCTACCGAGGGAAACAAAGTAAGACTCTGTCTCTTAAAAAAAAAAAAAAAAAAAACTACTCCAATTTTATTTCCAAGTCAGAAAGGTAAAAAAGAAGAAAAAGTCGAATAAAAGCAAGGACATTTTGCAAGTGGAAACCACTTAGCTAAATATTCTCATCATTTACTCCAAAATACCAGCTTTGTTTAGTGAAGTACTACAATTTACTGAAAGGCCTGGAGTACATCCCCACATCCCCTCTTTATCTCTGGCCTGTGGGTATGCCATAATTCTCAGACTCAGTTTTTAAAAACCCAGAAAAAAAGACAAAATGAATTAGGAAACAATACAAATCGTGAACAGAAAGACCCACACCGTATGCTGTCCCATTTAACTTTATACACACACATACACACACGCAGAGCTTTTAGTTATTATTATATATCAGTGAAAGATTTCTTGAAGTTTAATTCACCTACTTAGCTCCCCATCTGCCTCTCCAATTCAGTTGTTAACCACATAAGAACCTATTTCTAAGTTGCCAATTATATCCAAAGGTATAAAGCCAAAACTACTGGACTTTTATACTGCCTCATGATTAAAGTAGGAAACTAGGGTAATTAATGTGCTTGTTGGTATCTTTGATAGCTAACTTCCAAAAATATCCAATTACTATGTTTGAATCAACCTTGGAAATGTCCAGGTCATGAAGCAAGGCTGGTGACTATGACTGCCATCTCTCAGGTACAGCAGAGCACTTATAATGGACAGACTGTGTATATTTTATGCCAATAGGGAATTTCCTAATTAATATGCTTGCTGATATCTTTAACAGCTAACTTTCAAAAATATCCAATTACTAAGTTTGAATCAGCATCGAAAATATCCTGGTCATGAGCATATGTTTATGTCATTGCTTAAGCAATAACATAAGCAAAGGCTGGCAGCTATGACTGACATTTCACTAATATAGCAGAGCATTTATAACAGACTGTGTACATTTTACAACAGCAGGGAATTTCCTTATACAGAAAGTAAGTTCTTATAGCATAAGAATAATTTCACAATTTCTTACAGTTAAATAGATTTTCCGGGTTCCTATGTAAGACTCAAATATCTGACCTGTGCCACAGAACGAAGTTCATGATTCCATTGCAATCATCTTTTCTGAGACAGCTAACTCTATCTGCCTTCATCCCACTGTACGATATGTATTTTTAGAAGTCATTTCCAATACTTTTCAGAACATAAATAAATTTCATTAATTTGTCTTTTAAAAATCATGTTGAAATATAAGCCCTCATAGTTTAAGTGATAGATCTTGTCCCAAATATGTATCTCTATTAATATAAGTTAAATTAACTCAGTTAATAAATACTATAATTACCTACCATGATTGAAGATTTGGGGTTGAACTCTAAGGGCAATAAGATATCAGAAGTTTAGATCAGGAACTCAAAATTATAGAGTTGTATTTTTAAAAGATCAACCCAAAAGCAGAGAGGAATTAAGAAGAGAGGAATAAATGTAGACCACTCAAGAGATATTACAGAAGTGCAAGCAAAGATGATGACAGAATAAATTAGGGCGGTGAACATAGAAACAGAGATGGACAGTTTACAAGATATTTAGGAAGAAGAAAAAGAGAATTTCATGATGGATTAAAGAGGACGGAGGAAGAGGATCAAAGATGGCTGAAGTTGTCTAACTACCTTCTTGAACATTTCCATAGGTAAATATATGGAAAGGCAGTAAATGTCAATGTGATTTTTATAGCAGGGGCATGGGGAAAGAAAGAACAAAATGTCAATCATGTGGTAATGAGCCTTTAAGTCACAGCTGCCAACTGTTATACCCAACAGCCTCAATTTGTACAATCTATGCAATGCAGACAATGCAGGAAGTGTGCCTATGACTGTTCAAGAAAAATAAAGCAGTTGGATCCTACATTTTAAATCTTATTATAAATATTTATATTGCTAGGATTTATACATTTATATAATTTGTAAGCAAAGAAAATCAGTATCTTGTATGACCTTCTTTCAAAGTTTAAATAAGAGTCCTGGGATACCAAAAATAGCATTTCAATGTACTGAACTACTAAAGAATTAGTTCTTCACCAATGAATTGAAATGTACAACCCTTGGAGGAAGAAACCATTCCCTGTTGTTCATGGAGTCTATAAAATTCACCTGTGCTAACTTACCCACTGCTATCACCAAAGAAGTTTCTATCTCTTTTTAGGAGAAAGAGCTGAACAAGTTAATGCTAGTGAACAAGTTAAACCATTAACCTAAAGATAAATTTAGTTACTCAGAGAAAGAAAAATGGCATTTTCTTTTCTAGAGATCATCAAACTCTCAGTCACACTATCTATATTCTCTATAGCCTCTCTCTACTTAGGCCTCAGACAATGCTAAACTAAGTGGGGGTTTTTTGTTTGACATTGGACCAGAAAGATAAAAGTAAATAATTTTAAAAGCAAAAGATTTAACACAATCTTTCTATGAGTAGAGGTTAAATCAACCATTTAAATGCTGTAAAGGGTCTGGGTGTCAGATTAGATAGTATTGGAGTATTAAATACTCATAAGGCACATAGGCTTTCTCTGGCTATGAAATAAAAAATATTTCAAATAAACCAAAAGTCAAATTCATATTAACTGTTAATTCCTTTGTCACAAGTAGTAGCATGAAGTGAGAAGAAACAGAGTCTCTTATGAATCCAAAAGTTAATACAGCAACTACAACTCACAGGTAAAAATGCATTTTATTTAATGACCAAGGACACAGACGTTTATACATACATACATATAACTAAAACCATATTTACTGTTACCCTCATTGTGAAATATTCTGCTCAGTGTTGTATTTAAAAAGAATGCTGGAACTGGGTGCAGTGGCTCATGCCGGTAATACTAGCACTCTGGGAGGCTGAGGCAGGTGGACTGCTTGAGCTCATAGTTTGAGCTCAAGTTTGAGCCAGAGCCAGTCCCTGTCTTTACTAAAAATATAAAAAACTGAGGGTGGCGCCTGTGGCTCAAAGGAGTAGGGCGCCAGCCCCATATGCCAAATGTGGTGGGTTCAAGCCCAGCCCCCAGCCAAAAACAAAAAACTGAGGCAAGAGGACTGCTTGAGCCCAAGAGTTGGAGGTTGCTGTGAGCTATGATGTTGCCACAGCACTCTACCCAAGGTGACAGCTTGAGACTGTCTCAAAAAGAAAAATTCCTGTGTCTAATACAGAAATTAAAAAGAATGCTGGTTACAACTTAGTATTAGTAAACCAATTTTGCAAACCATTAGTATGTTATAACCCTAACTGCTCTCTAGAGCATTATCAATGCTAATTGATAATTTTAGGGAAATTTATAGACTTGCTGCTTCTTAGAATTAGTCCATGGCAGAATTCTATGTACTTACAGAAAAAAAATTACTATAGCCTTCTTACCACGTATCTATCTTCGGCATGGTACATGCTTTCAGTCTGTTAAATCACCTACCCTCCCAGGCCCAAGAGCTGAGGGAATGACTTACAGCTATGCAACAGGATCCTGTGTTTATAAAGAAGTTTCTTTTATGTACAATATTTCATTTGATCCTCACAACAACCCTGTGAGGTAGGTGGAGAAAATATCAGATTCCCTTTATATATAATGAAGTTAAGGTTCAGTGAGTTTAAGTGACTTTGCCAATCATCACCTAGTAAGTCAGTCATCACCTAACAAGACACATAGAATAAGAACCATCACATTTTAGGCTGAGGGTGCTTTTCTCTAGACCACATAGCTTGTGAGAGTATAACCTAAGCTCAATTTTTTTTTTTTTTAGAGACAGAGTCTCACTTTGTCACCTTTGGTAGAGTGCCGTGGTGTCACAGCTTACAGCAACCTCCAGCTCTTGGGCGATTCTCTTGCCTCAGCCTCCTGAGTTGCTGGGACTACTAGTGCTCGCCACAATGCCCGGCTATTTTTTTGTTGCAGTTTGGCTGGGGCATGTTTGAACCCACCACCCTCGGTATATGAGGCCAGCACCCTACTTACTGAGCCACAGGAGCTGTCCTCAAATATTTTTATGACTTTGTCTTCATTTTCTTATTGTTAATTCAACTTTTTATAGGATGTAACAAAAGACCTATTTTTGAGTTTATTATGTCAAGCTTATGCTTCTCTACCAATAAAAACTGATCGCCACAGAGCATATATTTTTTGGAAAGCACTGTTTCTTTGGCTCTAATCTAAAGAAATATAAGCAATATGACAGACTCTAGTAGCTAAGGAAATTGAACAGAACAAAGGAAGGGTTATAAAATATAATGTATTAATGGATGTTGGTCCTTTTAAGCTTTCACTTTTGTGAAGGAGTTGAATGGAGAGCACTAATGCAGATGAGACTTGAAGCTTTTGAAGAAGATCTAAGTCTTGATGAGGTTATTCAAACTCAAATCTTGAATGCATACTGATGGTAGGCCAAGGTCTTCAAAAACTTGGTACTTGATGCTTGAAAACAAAACAAAAACAAACAAAAAAATTCTACTAGCAAGTCTAACAAATTATTCTTAAAAGGGAAATTAAAAAGCTATAACTCTTTGGTCAATAATTACCAGATCACTAGACACCATGCTCAAAAAACAGAAGGAGAAAATCAAAAAGAAAGAAGGAAACTACAGAATGGCTAAATAGATTCACTGGCTTAGCTCCTTGGTTAATATTCTTCACTATAAATTGCAACAGAATTTAAACTTCTCACAGAACACGTTGGGACAGTAGTCAGATGATTGGATTTAATGATAATTTTTTGCATCTCTTTGATCACTATCCATGATACCAGATTTTCTTAAAGAGCTTTTGATCTCTGAAATTATGGCCAAAATATTTGCTGGAAGAAACAGTATAAAATGATGTTAATTTTGTGGGGTAGAGAAAGAAAGTGAAATAGGAATGTTATGGTTCAAAAATATTTTAATAGGGAGGAAAAGTAACAAAGCATTCAAATGGAAGAATTCAGACCTTGATGCAAGGTTCAACTGAAAAATGTATAGCAAAAAATATTGTAAATATGTGGATGATATAACAGAAAAAGGTTATAGTCACCTGAAATTACATTTCAGTAAATATTCAGTAAATTCACCAATGACCTTAGGGGATACTAGCCTCCTTCTGTATCTCCCCCTTTTCTTTTTTGGAGAGAATTTTTTTTTTTTTTTTTTTTTGAGACAGAGTCTTACTCTGTCGCCCTTGGTAGTGTGCCATGGCGTCACAGCTCACAGCAACCTCCAACTCTTGGGCTTAAGCGATTCTCCTGCCTCAGCCTCCTGAGTAGCTGGGACTACAGGCAACCACCACAATGCTGGGCTATTTTTTGTTGCAGTTGCCACTGTTGTTTTAGCTGGCCAGGACCGGTTCAAACCCACCACCTTCAGTATATGGGGCCGGTGCCCTACCCACTGAGCCACAGGCACCATCCCTAGAGAGACTTTTTAATGTTGACTTAATTTTGTGTTCATTCCATTTCTTTTTACCTTATGTGCTCCTATAGACCTACCTTTTTCCTCAAGAAAACTTCAAGCTTTCAAAAATTAATAACAAAATATTCTTCTTAGTAAAGTATCTCAAGAATGGAAGAAAAAGTATGCAATGTACTCAGCCCTACTATGAAACTAATTTATGGCTTTCATACGAAAGCTATAACCCAGTTATAACCTAAGAATATGGGGAAGGGGGAAAGAGAGAGGAGGGGCGGAGGGAGGGTCATTGGTGGGATCACACCTACGGTGCATCTTACAAGGGTACATGTGAAACTTACTAAATGTAGAATATAAATGTCTTAACACAATAACTAAGAAAATGCCAGGAAGGCTATGTTAACCAGTGTGATGAAAATATGTCAAATGGTCTATAAAACCAGTGTATGGTATCCCCCTCAAAATTAATAACAATAGCAGTTAATATTTACTGAGTCGGTATCCTGTAACAGCTTTGCTCTATTTGTGCAAGATTGATTCATCTAGTCCTCACAACTCATGAACTAGATACTACTGTTATCCCCAATGTATGGATGAAAAAACTGAGGCACAGAGAAATTAAGAAATTCAAGAAGTTAGCCAACTAGTAAATAGTGAAGCCAGGATTCAAACTGAGGCCGTGCAGCTACCAAACAGAAAGTTTTGGGTAACTTTATTCCTTTTTTGTGTAGGTATATTTTCTATAACCTAATTTTTGTTAAGTAGATGTAGATTACTTGTCTAATTTTTTAAAAAGATTTTTTAAACATGCTATCGTCATTATTAGCATTAATACATACTAAAATTATTAGATAAGTTTGTTCTTATTCTATTTGAAAAGCAAAAAATTCAAGATAAACTTTATACCAATAATGAAATATAATAATAGCTATTATTAATATTTACTTGTCTTAGCACTTAATATAGGCAAACCTTCAGTAAATTCCTATTTTACAGATGAAGAAACTGAGGTAATAGAACAGGTAGTAAAGAATGGACCCCAGATCTGTATGCTACAGTTATTGCTCTTCCTTCTGTACAAGGCATCCTCTCCAAATGCCAAAATATCTTTCTATATTTTGTGATGAAACATGCTGAAGAGATCTTTCTAAAATTCAGCTATTCTTCACTCACTTTTTCAACAGAAACAGTAAATACAAATTAATTGTATTCAGTCAGAATTACTTTTTTTTGGTACACCAAGGAAAAATTTTATTAAAGTATAAATTACTGGTTATTTAAAAATACATGAGGAAAGACAAACATACAAAGGCTATATCATATGACTGATTTCTAAACTCAGTATTTGGAAATACAAAACAATGATCGGGTCCCTTAAAGGCAGGTTATTGATACAACTTGATTTTTTAAGTTGGTCTATAATTCATTTTCACTCAATTTTGTTTATAAACATTATTGAATTTTAAAATTTCATCTCATCAGAACTTTGTGTTTTTGACATGTTTACTTCTCAAAGTAGTACACAGTTGTGTCTTGTAATTAATGTTAGCCAACTATAGGAAGCTTTCCTAAGTCACAAGAATTCAATATGGTTGGTGCTCTGGAAATAGCTATCATTTTGGATTATCGACACTAAGACCCATGTATTCAGAGGCAAAATAACGATAATGGGCAAGATATGGGGGTAGGCAGACTAAAAAAAGAAAATGTCATCTTTTGCTGCAGACCTGCTAAGAAAGACTCCCATTACCTACTTCGGGACTATTGCTGGAGAAGCAGTTTCTACCAGACCATGGGTTGGCTATATAGTTGTCCATTTTATATTTCCTTTCTAAAAAAATGACAGATTTTACCAATTAAATGCCTCAACCAAAGAAGCAGACATTTTAAATTACCATATTTTTCAGCTGCTTAAAATAAATTATTTTCTTAATTGGTTTACCAGCCTTGTGTCTGGAAAAGCACTAAAACCCACTTTGTTCCAAAATTAAAACACTGACCCAGAGGCTGCTTATGTGATACCTGGCTATCTTCTATCACCAATCAGTCATGAAAGTAAGCCTTCATGAACTCTGTTAACATAATGAATATAAAATAACCTAACTGTCAACACAATATTGAGCCAGCAAAACCAAAAAGTTTACACATAAGTAGGAACTGGCTTGCATAAAACAAGAGGGTATATAACCTCTTATAAAAACAAAAGGAATATAAATAGTAATAAAAATAATCTTTAAGAAACTTGTAAGAGGTGATTCTGGTTTACAGGTAAGTCTATTTAAAGTGACTGTGCCTGAATGATAGAAATTTTCTTTTCCTAACATAATGTCCATTCATTGTAAGTTAAGCTGGTCCTAGTTTCTTACAAATCTCTTACTTCCTTGGATTTATCTACTACACCTTCACTGCGTTGCCATTTCTTATAAGCTAGGCCTGACCAGCCTGCTTTAAAGCCTCTCTTCAGACATATGCCAGATGAATTAAGTAGAGGCATCTTTTAGTAAGAATCTTCATTGCAAAACACCAAACGAAGAACCCAACTGGCCCTCCAGTGCATTAAGTAGAGACATCTTTTAATGGAAATCTGGGCTGGGCGTCCGTAGCACAGTGATTACAGCGTCAGCCACATACACCAAGGCCGGGGAGTTGGAAACCTGCCTGGGCCAGCTGAACAATAACAAAAAAATTGCCGGGCATTATAGTGGGCGCCTATAGTCCCAGCTACTTGGGAGGCTGAGGCAAGAGAATCGCTTAAGCTCAAGAGTTTGAGGTTGCTGTGAGCTATGACACCACAGTACTACTGAAGGTGACATAGTGAGACTCTGTCTCAAAAAAAAAAAAAAAAAGGAAGTCTGTACTTCAAAACAGCATATGAAGAACCCTTTGGCCCTCCAATGTAAATTCCTCTCATTTCACATTATCGCAGAAAATAGTGCAGCTTACTAACCACTCCTTTCTTATAGGAAACTCAGTAGCTGTAAAAAAAAATTTGTTCCAGTTTCAAAACGTTTCATTACTTATTAATTCCAAAGATCTGAACACCACATAGTTGTGGCATTTGGGGAATTAGCACGCTCAGGAGAGAAACTATGTTTAGGATGAAGTTGGATCATACTGACACTGGAAAGAACGCGCCATTGACACGGTGTGGTGTAAAATTAACATGGTCAAAGGATAATGTTTCTCAATTTTGTGATACAATGGGTACTATTAAAGCAAGGAGTCTTCTGAATATTTCTCTAGTTAACCCTCCTGAAACTTTAGTTTTAAAAAAGTTTTTGCATTCCTCTTTTATATTCAAGATGAACACCAAAGGAAGAACTGGTAATAGTTTCCAGTTATTTATTTATTTTAGAGACAGAATCTCACTTTGTCGCCCTCAGTAGAGTGTCGTGGCGTCACAGCTCACAGCAACCTCCAGCTCTTGGGCTTAGAGGATTCTCCTGCCTCAGCCTCCCGAGTAGCTCGGACCACAGGCGCCCACCAAAATGCCCGGCTATTTTTTGTTGCAGTTTGGCCAGGACCGGGTTTGAACCTGCCAGCCTCGGTAAATGGGGGCAGCGCCCTACTCACTGAGCCACAGGTGTCACCCAGTTCCCAGTTATTTTAATGATGATATTTACCTGCATCTAAGAATCCCTAAAAATAAAACAGTTGAAGACTACCTATCAGCCTAGGGAGGGGGAAAGGGGGATAGAATTTGGAATAAACAGCTGTGATTTAAAAATACATTAACTTGTTCCACTACAGAGTTAGCACAGAGAGAGGAATTTCTCATAACCCCATCCAACAAAAATTTCTGCGCATTATGTCCTAGCATTCTCTGAAGATCCACTGCCCCACTGTTGGCCACCAGCACAGAGGCAACCAGCCCTGAGGCTACAGCAGGGTATCCTCACACCCCAAATCCAGAGTTACCATTTTGAACATCCATTTATACATAGCTGTTTTCATCCAAGCAAAAGGGCTCAGGTTGCTACAATTTTAAGATTAGTTGGTTGTTGGTCTGCTTTATGACTGTTTTCTTTTCCTTCCTTTTCTTCCTTGCCTGCCTCTAATAGGAGTGCTCGGCCCATTCACAATTTCTTGCTTCTTATAGTCTGTAGAGTTAGATACCAGTTAAGACTGTCAGAACTGTGTCTAAAATAAAAGTAAACTGAGTAAGGACCTGAGAAAAGTCTAGAAATTTTATCTTATAATTTGGGTATTCAAGTAATTTTAAATTTTTATGTCCTCGTGATGAATAAGTTGAGGTTGGTGAATAAGTGACCAGCATATAAGGAAGTCATATTTCTACTTAAATGTAGAAATAATAAACCTATCAACAATAAATCACTTAATACACTATAAAAAATGAGAATTTGAAAGAGGCATTGAAAATAAACCAGTTCACTCCCCATACAATGAGAAATTTCCTCTACAATGTTACTGATGTTCAAACTCTGATTAAGCAGCAATCCTAATGACTAAGAGTTCAGTGCTTCTTGCCACAATCTGCTTCACTGCTGACTAGTTCTATACTTTCTGTCACTAATTATAGCCTCAAATTAAAGTATACAAGGAACAAATGTACTTCCTATAGCATCTCCCCCACTCTTCCAAAGTCTTTTATTTCTGAACAAAATAGTCCCAATCCCCTCAATCTAGATCATTGGAGCTGTTCTTTAATATAATCCCAAAACTGATTAAAAACAGTTCTCTTGTTCTTTGAGGTACTTCTACTACTAAAATCAGCTTTTATATATTAACATTTTGTAGGTTAATGGGGCCTGTTTAATCTTGATTAATCTTGGTCATACACAATTGTAATTTAAGGACAGGCTTATGGATTTAGCTCAATTCAAATTGAACAGCAATAAATTGTAAATTCTCTCTTCTTTTTTTCCTCTCCCCCAAACAATACCACAAAGCAGAGTCTTAAAAGATGCCCTTAACCATAATCATTTGTGTTTCCAGGTTAATTTTCTCACTCAAGTTTTTGTCTGTCTTCCTATCATTGGGACACTATGAATGATCTTAAAACTTCCAAAACTCTTTAAGCAACTCTCAAAAACATGAATTAGCCCATGACAGGCCCAGCTCTGAGACTTTACAATGCCAATCTTTTTTCTCATTGCACTATCTGGTTTTCTAGAAATTTTGATATATATTACGTATGTAATACAGATAGATATAATGTATTATACATTCTACATGCACACACACACACACACACACACAAACATCCCCAATTCTATGTTCTGTACATGTACATGTAACTTTTACATTCATATTCATCTCCTTTCTTTCCCTATGTCACCTTTACTATATTCTAGCATCTTTAGCATCAGGAAAACAATCTACCCTTGGATTCAATTTACTGCTATCCATTCACATAGCAGGGGTAAGGAATCTCACCCCAGGCCTCCCACCCAATGATTTCCCCTTTGTGACTACTGTGATTAATTCCAAGGACCTGAAGAAGTAAAGCACCTATAGATACTATATCCAAAATACTCTGCCAAAGTATGGTATAAAACACCTAAAATATCATAACCTGTTCTATTCCATTAATTATGACTCAGTCCCTAGATTTGCAGCCTTCATTATGATTTTAGCAAGACACGCCATCAGTGGTATCACACAGGGTTATGTGTTTTACATAGCCTATTCTTAAACAAGTTTCAAATAAATTCCATCTATTAATAAAATAAAGATTATTATATTTTTATTGTGTTGTGTATAATTCATTTAGTCACTTATTACTATTATTCCATATCTCACAATAAAAATGTGGACACACAAAAATGTCTAGAGAAGTAAGAGTCACTAGAAATTTTTGCTGAGACTTGAAGAGATTCAAAGTAATACCAACTGAGATTATTCATATATATCTTTCTAAATTATCTTTCTGGTTTACTGATTCTGCTAAGAGAGAACAAGCTGTTCTTGAAATGCCTTCAGCAAGTTAGACATCAAGAACAAAGTGAAATAATAACCGTAAAACTTAAAGAATATAGAATCCCTAAGTAGTAATTTAAATGAAACAAAGTTCATCCCATTCAGTTATTACTGAGTTCAGAATCGTGCCAATGCAACACAAACAACTTAAATGCAACAACCACCATATCACCCTGTCCAATCAGTAACATGCCAGATAGTGCACATGGTATTGAATTTGGCAGCACTAAGTATTTGGTATTTGTAAGTTCTTAGTAATGATAACAATCTAATGTCAAGGTTGAAAACCTATTACAGTATCACTAAACTCTCCATGCAGCTCTGAAGTTGGTGATAACTATCTTTGTATGCAAATTTTATGAGCAAGCACAAACAGATTTGAAAGATGAATTCCTAGAATTACTGCCTTGCTTTTAGAATTAAACAAATTCTAAGCAAGCAGCTAGTATGTCTACAAAGGACACCAGGAAAATCTACAAGTTTAATGCTTAGTGATTAAAAGGTGCCAAATTATCATAAAGTTAGAAGTTAAGGTTTTGAAAATTAAGAAACTGACAAATTAGGAAAGGTAAAATGGAAAAGGAGAAACTTTACTCACAGATACAGAAAGCTAAAAGACCTGGAGAATGAATTATTTAATAGATTGGAAAAAAAAAAAGAAAGAAAAAAGAACAAAATAAGGGAAGATAAAGAAAAAAGACATTTTTGATCTTTTTTTTTTGTTCAAAGCTAAAGCACAAAATAAAATTGACAAGTCGATTTGAGACCTATACTATTACATAGCCAAACTTGGATGCAAGATGATTTAAATGATTATTTGAATTTTCATTTCTACAGGTCATCCACAGATTGATTTATTTCTACCAGGCTCTAACATGTTAAAAGGAAGTCTCCAAAACAAAAAGAGAGCTTAGCTTGTCAATTTTTTAAATTTCTTATCAACTGGACAGGGAAATAATAGCAAGAATTGCCTCATGTATTACAAAACCTTTCCTTGGAAGGTCCTCGTGAAAACACACAGATTCAGGCTTATATTTCTCAAATACAGTCCTACAGTTTCCCAGGCAAATCTAGGGCTTATTCTAATGTTTTACCTAAACACAGTCAGCAACTTACCTCTCCCAGAGTGCTAGGATTTGAATGCCACAATACATGATTCATGTCTTTGTACATGAATGATCCAAGGGGTTCTTTAAATGAAGTCCATTTCAGAGTCCATAGGCAGCAGCATTCTGGAAAACTGAAAACCTGGAGAATGTCAACGCACATACCTAAATTACCACCTGGAGAGCAAATTCACAATGATTATCAATTATACCATAGAGACATTTAGATATGCAAAATTGAGTTAGCAAAATTATACTTTATTTTTTTTCTCTCTTCTTTTTCTTTTTTTTTTTTTTTTTGCCTGAGCAGTGGCGGTGGTGCCCAGTCATTGCTGGGTGCCCCGTCCTAAACCTCATTTTTAAGACAATATTAACATAAACCTAGAAAATCTCAAAACATTACTTTGTACCATATTTATATGTGTTCTAAAGGTGGCAGGCCTAACAGTAAAAGCATACAAAGATAGGAATCATTTGGGTACCCACACTTTGCAGAAACTGGGAAAACAAGATTATACAATTTAAATAGTTAATAATGTTGAATTAACGTTAAATGTTAACGTTTTCAACCTATTTAAGAACATGTTAGATTTTAAATAAAAAAGCTTACTAGCTTCTTCTTCATAAAAAAACCCCACAACATAACAGTATGACATAAATGCAGGTTCCTCCCCAACTATATACAATCTAACGGTAAGATTCTGGAACCTCTCAAGAGCTACTCTCATTAGCTAGCTCCTACATAACAATCACCTCACTAGACCAGGTAGCAATTAACGTCCAGACCTCATCACACTGCCTCATCACAGTCTCATCTGCACTTTTTTCCATTTGACCACCAAAACCAATCTGGTTATAGTACCCGCTCTTTATCACTTTTAAGACACCTAAACAAACACTTTTTACTAAGGAAACAATTTAATCTTCAAGGATTCATTCTTCTGGGGGCCTTCTACAACTTTTTGGAAGGAGTTAGCTTTATTGTACCTGGTATAATCTTTGAATGGATTTTTATAAATCACGATTTTCATTTTTGTTATAATTCTCATTTACATCTCAAATGTAAGTAGTACATTTCCTTAGAATATAGGAAAGAAACTATTAAGAAAAAGTAAAGTAAGTTCATGCTACTAGGGAAGCACTTAAAACACTCAGGGATAGAACTGTAGCTTATCAGGGATACAAGTGTAGCTTATCATTTGATGACCAACTCCTCTCTGGTATCATTCCCTGGGAACTTTTCCTAGAAAAGGAAAAGAACCTAAAAGAAGTCTTATCTTCTCCACCCAGAAAAAAGTATTAAAACACATTTACAAATTTCAATAACCGTAAAAACAAAACAAAACAAAACCAACGTCCTGGTCTCTCCTACACCGGTATCCTGACAAATTACGGGTGAGCAAATTCTACATTCAGTTGCAGGAATACTGAGTAAGGAGTCCCCTAGCCGAGCTAGAATCAGGTTCGTTCGTTCGTTCATTCATTCATTCATTCATTCATTCGGCAGCATTTACAGAATGCCTAATAGCGCCAAGGCACTATCGCACGGATTAAAAGAAGTCCCGGTTCCCTACTGGCAGAACGGGTTAGGGTTAAGTGGGGAGTGAACCCTAGGTTAGCTCTATTCAGTGGCCCAGGCTCTGTCTCTCCAACAAAAGCGCCAATGACCGGAAGCCCTGGACCCCCCCGCCATTACCAATTCCTAGTAAGACTCAGGTTGTCTGTATTTCCTTGACAGCCTCGGCCCCCATGACCCCGTTCCCAAGAGTTCCCTGTATCCCTACACCCTCAGGTAACCTCAAGCCAAGAAACCTTTCCTCTCTAGCCACCACCTAATGCGACAGCCACCTTATCCTCCCGCGTTTAGAGCTCCCAACGGCTCAAGCCATCAGGGCCAGTTCCCGCCCCTGCCCCAATTCAGATCTGGCCCGCAGGTTACCTGCTGGGGATCCAAGTCGCCTAGCGAAAGCCCAGCGCTGCGCCCCGCCCATTACGACGCCCTCCACCTCCAGGTGCCGCCTTCATGGCGTAACTTCCCGTGCGTCACTTCCGGAAGGAATTCCACCCTCTTCGGCAGTCCGGCTGACTCTCCTGCTTGACCTCTCTTAGGAGTCTCACTGTCGCCCACGCTAGAGTACCTGGCAACATAGCTCACAGCAACCTTAAACTCCTGGGCTCAAGCGATCCTCTTGCCTCAGCCTCCGGAGTAGGTGGGACTACAGGCGCCTGCCACAACGCCCGGCTGTTTTTAGAGATTGGGTCTCGTCTCTTGCTGGGGCTGGTCTTAAACTGGTGAGCTCAGGCAATCCGCCCGCCTCGGCCTCTCAGAGTGCTGGGATAACGGGCGTGAGCCCCGGCACCCGGCCTGATCTGTTCCGCCGGGACTTTGCTTGTCCGGTTTTATTCTGCTTGCTTGCCTAAACTCCAGTTGTGTAATCCAGCCCAGAGAAGTGCATTTGTGTGTGTGTGTGTGTGTGTGTGTGTGTGTGTGCGCGCGCGCGCGCGCGCGCAAAATTGTCAGCTCATATAGCCTTCTGTGGTCGCTTCCTTCTACTTCTGTACTTTGGACTCAGCACTGTTGCCCAAATTCTTCCGGCCTCTCGGAAATAACGCAGGATTGCTGTGATTTTTCTTATTTATCAGCGGAGTGCTTGGGAGTGCCTCTGAGGTTGCGCTGTCTAGTTTCCAATACAGGGTCACTTAGGCATATTACTTGTCAGTGCCCGCTTCAAGTGTGAAACAGATATCAGTACCTAGAACACAGGACAAACCAGGGAAAACTCTGGCACGTCGAAAGCACCCAATGAGTGTTAATTATTACTATATACTCTTTCATGCACTCTTGTTCCTGGTGGAAACGTGTCGGTACTAACGAAGTCTGGAACCAGTTTTCCTTTCTTAGCTTTAATTTTTTTATTAAGTGATTAATTGATGAGGTGTGGTACCTTCTTCAGAACTGCGAGCGCCATCAGACCAGGTTGGAATCTCACACAGAAACTAACTTTAACCCTACTTGAAATCGCCATCTTAGTTAATATGCTAAGTAATGGGGGGAAGATGAATAAAACCCAGATCCTACCCTCAAGAACATGGAGATACTCCATAAATAATTTTGGGAGGAAGGATGTCAACCTAGAAAAAACAAGAGACCAACTGAGCTGAGGATTTATCCTTAAGACAGAATGATAGAAGTGAAAACTTTAGAGGCAATCATTTAGTTGTAATAATCAACTTCTTGATGTTACAGTGAAGGGAAATTGTATCTAGAGAAGTAACTAAAAGTCACAGTTAGTGGCAGTGGTAGCACGAGAAATGGAGTCCCCAAATGGTCACCTCCTCCCTCTATTTCAAAAATCTGCCCCAAGGTGTTAGTTAATAAGGTAAGAACAGATTGACTTTCAAAGACTGTCACTCTTAAGTGAAAAGGACTAGGAAAAATCACAGTCCAGGGAAGATAAGGGCTATGTAACCTTGATGCCAGACAATGCTAATAATCATTTGAATGTTCTGTTGTGGCCGGTTGCTCAGTTCATTTCAAACACAGTATCCCTTTTCTCTAGCAAACTTCTTTTATTTACCCAGAAATGAAGGGTAAAGTATCAACTCTGGCAAGATCTTCCTTCAGAGTTAACTAGCTGAATGGAATAAATAACAATTCCAAGAAGCTACAGAAAGTAAACATAGCCTGTAAATACACTACCTATGATGTGGCACAATTTCATTTAATTTTCTCTAATTGGAAGCAATTTCGCTTTCAACCTTTGTTTTAAGAATATGACAAAACTAGCATAGAAACTCTTCTTACAGGTAATGAGTGTGTTGCAAATAATATAGGACTTTTTAATGGAAAAATAATTCAATGTTAATGTGATTATAGGCCCATCTGGCTCCCTCATTCAACCAATGGCTCTTCCCCCCCCCTTTTCTACCAATACACCATAACTTGATAACAATAAATACGAAGTATGATGATGCTTTGATCAAATTTTAAATCATTCAAATCACAATTTCAAGAGTTTCAAACAATGACAATTTACTTAGTTCTTAAAGTCAGCTTGTTTGGGTTCTGTGCCTAGCTCTGACAGTAACTAGCAATATGATCTTAAACAAATCACTTCAACTCTCCATGAGCCTCATTTTCCTCTTTAAGATTTTCTTCTAGAACAAACCTTGTTATTGTTCTGTCTAGCAGAAATAAATGCAGGATACTTACTACTGCCACCATTCACTTTTTTTCCTTTCTTTCTGGTTAATCTGAACAAAGACATTATTGCACAGTCTAAATAACTGCCTATACTGGTGATAACTGAGTATCCCAAGACTTTAGGAGATAATGTGTTCTAAAATGTTTGATGAGTGAGTGAAAGAATGCATGGATTCCAGTATTCTAGGTCTTCTATCCCCTTCTATTGCCACCTCTGCCCCTTCTATTAAAACACTTTCTCTGTTATAAAAAAATTTTCAGAATGATACAGGGGTATACACCTTTTGGTTACATAATTTGCTTTTGTACATTGTAAGCCAAAGTTATAAATGTGCCCTTCACCCAGAATAAGTACATTATACCAGTTAGGTGTGAATTAACCCAACTCCTCCTCCCAACACTTCTCTTTTTAAACCTATGGTCAGAGGAAGAAAAGATGAGATAATATAAAGAGGAGTTGGATTGGGAGGAGAATGGAGAAAAATAAAGGCACTGTAGGCCAGGTGTGGTGGCTCACAGCTGTAATTCTAGCACTCTGGAAAGCTGAGGCAGATGGATTGCTTGAGCTCAGGGGTTCAAGACCAGCCTGAGTAAGAGTGAGACCCTGTGTCTACTAAAAATGGAAAAACTAGCTGGGCATCATGGCAGGTGCCTGTCATCCTACCTACTTGGAGGCTGAGGAAGAGGATTACTTGAGCCCAAGGAGTTTGAGGTTGCTGTAAGCTATGATGATGCCACTGCATTTCACTAGGGCAACAAAGTGAGACTGTCTCAAAAACAAAGCAAAACAAAAATAGTCATGTGTTGCATCTCAAAACAAACATCAGTGCACTCTAGTATTTATGGATGGAATAATATAGTGTCAAGGACTTGCTTTAAAATAATATGGGAGGATATAGATGATAAATATTGTTCATATTATTATATTATTATTTCATTACATTGTATTTTCTGTATATGCTAAAAAATTTCCATAATACAAAGTTAAAAATAAGAGAGATGGTTTCATTTCCTTTCCTCTAGACAAGATCAAGTTCAAACTATTTCACTGAATCTCAGGATGCTTTTGTTTGATGTTACAGAAAATTGTCAAAGATTGGGTTTTCCAGAAGTAGACAATGGTGTGGAGTTGGGTAGAAATATTTTTGTTATGAATAGGGAGGAAGCAGGATTGTTCAGAATTGAACTGCTACTCAGGACTAAAGGATCCTCAGCCATACTGATGTCTACAGTAATACTGCCCATCAGAGTGTCCTTCCCCACTCAGAGTGTCCTCAGAGTGTATAATGAGTTGAAATAGCCATCTGCTAACTGACATTGCACCTGTTCACCCAAGAGATCTGATGGTGATGTATGAGGGGATTAATGTTGTTTTCATGCCTGTTAACATAATATTTATTCTGCAGTCCATGGATCAAGCAGTAATTTTGACCTTTAAGTCTTATTATTTAAGAAATACAGGCCAGGCACAGTAGCACACACCTAGCTGCACCTTGGGAGGCCAAGGTGGGAGGATTGCTTGAGGTCAAGTTTTAGATCAGCCTGGGCAATAGTGAGACCCCAGATCTACAAATAATTTTTTAAAAAATTAGCTGCATGTGAAACACATGCCTATAGTCCCAGTTACTTAGGAAACTGAAGCAGAAGGATTTCTTGAGCCCAGCAGGGAGATGATGATGTCACTGCACTTTAGTCCAGGGAGCAGAGCAACAAAGACCCTGTCTCAAGAAAAAAAGAAGAAAATAAATATATTTCATTAGGCTATTGCTGTTATGAAACAGTGATTCCTCTGATGGATCTGAGCAATGTAAATTGAAAACCTTCTGGAAAGTATTTGCCATTATAAGATAACACTAAGAGGCTTGGCACCCACAGCACAGTGGTATGGTGCCAGCCACATACACCCAGGCTGGCAGGTTCGAACCTGGCCCAGGCCAGCTAAACAACAATGACAACTACAACAAAAAAAATAGCCGGGCGTTGTGGTGGGCACCTGTAGTCCCAGCTACTTGGGAGGCTGAAACAAGAGAATTGCTTGAGCCCAAATGTTTGAGGTTGCTGTGAGCTGTGATGCTATGGCACTCTACTGAGGGCAATATAGTGAGACTGTGTCTCAAAAAAAAAAAAAAATGCCACTAAGAACATTTGCAATTTGAGAAGTCTGGAAGAAGTTGATTCCCACCCTCTTGGGTAACTTTGAGGGGTTTAAGACTTCAGTGAAGGAATTAGCTGCAGAGGTGGCAGAAATAGCAAGAGAACTAGAATTAGAAGATGCAACTGAATTGCTGCACTCTCATGATAAAACTCGAATTGATGAGGAGTCTCTTATTATGTATGAGCAAAGAAAATTGGTTTCTTGAGATGGAAGCTACTCCTGGTAAAGATGCTGTGAGCATTGTTGAAATGACAACAAAGGTTTAGAATATTACATAAACTTAGTTGATAAAATGGTGGCAGGAGGTGAGAAGATTGATTTCCATTTTGAAAGAAGTTCTATTGTGGGTAAAATGCTATCAAATATCGTTGCATGATGCAAAGAGATCTTTCTTGAAAGAAAGAGTCAATCAATGTAGCAAACTTCATTGTCTTATTTTAAGAAATGACTCCCTTTCCTCAACTGCTAGCAAGGTTCTTCCAAGGAAGCTGTAGTCACACTGAGTGAGGCCCTCACTTTATCTAGTGACTAGCACCATGTCTGGCAGCACCTGCCCCATATCACTGGCACCGTATCCTCTGTCTCTTAGCTTGTCTGTATCTACTCGGCCTTCCTTCTGCCAAAAGACCACCCCAGAAAGGATGATCAATGCCCTCATGAAAGCTGCTGTTGTAAATGTTGAACCTTTTTGGCCTGGCTTGTTGCAAAGGCCTTGGCCTATGTCAAGAGCCTCATCTGCCCTGCTAGGAAGAAGGAAATGGAAACAAAGAAAGAAAAATTTGAGGAATCTGATGATGGCACAGGTTTTGATCTTTTTGACTGAACCTCCTTTATAATATGTTCAATAAAAAGCTGAACTCTCAGCCTGAGCAAGAGTGAGACCCCATCTCAACAACAACATCAACACACATACACAAAAGGAAAAAATTAGCTGGGCAGGCTTGGTGCCTGTAGCTCAGTGGCTAGGGTGCCAGCCACATACACTGGCGCTGGCAGGTTCAAAACCAGCCCGGGCCTGCCAAACCACAATGACAACTACAACAAAAAAGTAGCCAGGTGTTGTGGTGGGTACCTGTAGTCCCAGCTACTTGGAAGGCTGAGGCAAGAGAATCACTTAAGCCCCAGAGTTTGAGGTTGCTGTGAGCTGTAATGTCACAGCACTCTACTGAGGGTGACATAGTGAGATGTCTCAAAAAAAAAAAAAATAGCTAGGCATTGTGGTGGGCACCTATAGTTCCAGCTACACAGGAGGCTGGGGAAAAAGAATCACTTAAGCCCAGGAGTTTGAGGTTGCAGTGAGCTATGATGATGTCAGTGCACTCTAGCCAGGCAACAGAGCAAGACTCTCAAAAAAAGAAAAAGAAGAAAAGAAGTATGGGAGGCTGAGGCAAGAGAATCGCTTAAGCCCAGGAGTTGGAGGTTGCTGTGAGCTGTGTGAGGCCACGGCACTCTACCGAGGGCCATAAAGTGAAACTCTGTCTCTACAAAAAAAAAAAAAAAAAAAGAAAGAAGTAGTTGTGGCCATCCCAACCTTCAGCAACCACCACCTAATCAGTCAGCAGCCATCAGCTCTGAGGCAAGAGCCTCCACCAGCAAAAAGATTACAACTCATTGAAGGCTCAGATTATTGTTAGCATTTTTTAGCAAAATACTTTAGTATTTTTAAATTGGGGTATATAAATCTTTAGATATAATGCTATTGCACACTTAATAGACTACTATACAGTGTAAACATACCTTTTATATGACTGGGAAACTAAAACATTTCACATTTGCTTTATTGCAGTGGTCTGGAACCAGACCTATGCTATTTCTGAGGTATCTTTAATTCCAAGGTGATTCTCCGTCTGGAAAAGAGAAATATACATTGATCTGGGGACCAGATCCTCTACTCCCTACAATTTTTATCAATTCTACATTAGTATAGGTTGTTATGTTAGTCACCATTAAATTTCATGCTGTCATAAACTTACCCTAGAATCCCATGCCAGTTACAATGGGCAGAATAATACTTCAGTGAATAACTCTGACACCTCAGTGCCTTAAAACAACTTGCATTCATTTCTTACTCATGCTACTAGACTACTCTGGGTCTGCAGAGGGGCTGCTCATCGTAGTCACTCAAGAACATAGGTTGACATGCAGCCACTGTCTCAAACACTGCCAATCACTAGGCCAGAGGAAAAAGGCAATCTAGAATGCATTCACTCCTAATTCTTCCAAACACCTCTACTCACACCTTTTTTGGCCACAGCAATGCCACATAACCTCATCTATTTCAAGTAAGCAGAGAAGTACAATCCTACCATGTATAAGGAGAGAAAACTAGAACATTTCTGAAAAGGACTAATGACATTATAAATACAGTGCACTTTCTTTCTCTCTCTTTCTCTTTTCTTTTAGATAGAATCTCACTTTGTCACCATCAGTAGAGTGCTGTGGTGTCACAGCAACCTCCAACTCTTGGACTCAAGTGATTCTCTTGCTTCAGCCTCCCAAGTAACTGGGACTACAGGTGCCTGCCACAATGCCTGGCTATTTTTAAGAGATAGAGTCTCACTCTAGCTCAGACTGGTCTCAAACATGTGAACTCAGGCAATCTATCCGCCTTAAGCCTTCCAGAGTGCTAGGATTACAGGCATGAACCACTGTGCCCAACCTTAGTTTCTTTTTTTTGAGACAGTGTCTCACTCTGTCACCCAGGCTGGAACGCAGTGGCAAAATCATAGCTCATCACAACTGCAAGCTCCTGGGCTCAAGCAATCCTCCCACCTTAGCTAGGACTAGGCATGTGCCACTATACCTAAGTATCTAGGACTCCCCCTAAGTATCTAGGACTACAGGCATGTGCTACTATGCCTAGCTAATTTTTAATTTTTTTTGATAGAGCCGAAGGTCTCACTATATTCCCCAGGCTGGTCTCAAACTCCTGACCTTAAGTGATCCTCCTGCCTTGGCCTCCCAAAGTGCTGGTATTACAGTCATAAGCCACTGTCTCTATGTTTTAGGTCTTATTGACACAAACTCATCTGGAATCCAATTGTGCTAATCGATGAATAAAGTACAAAGCAGCAAGAAATTTTAGTTCCTTGTTGAATTCTATTATGATGTGAGCGATTAAATCATACATGTATCTGAAATTGTTCTGACATTCTTAGTTGCTTAACTCAGAAAATTATTTATAGTTCAAAGTAGAATCAGGTCAAAAACAGTGTAGTGAACTACTAAGAGCATCCCTCATGAGAGTTTCTTAACTAGGAATGTGTTTTAGAATTCCCAGGGGTGCTTTTTAAAATTGCTGACTCCACCCAGAATCAAAATTTCCCAGAGTGAGTGCCAGATGTGCATATCTTCAAAATACATGCTTCTCTTTATCCATCCTTCAGTTAAGAACTACTGTCCCGGGCGGCGCCTGTGGCTCAGTGAGTAAGGCGCCGGCCCCATATGCCGAGGGTGGCGGGTTCAAACCCAGCCCCGGCCAAACTGCAACAAAAAATAGCCGGGCGTTGTGGCGGGCGCCTGTAGTCCCAGCTGCTCGGGAGGCTGAGGCAAGAGAATCGCGTAAGCCCAAGAGTTAGAGGTTGCTGTGAGCTGTGTGGTTCCACGGCACTCTACCTGAGGGTGGTATGTGAGACTCTGTCTCTACCAAAAAAAAAAAAAAAAAAAAAAAAAAAATAAGAACTACTGTCCCATAATATGTATTACATAATACAAGAAACATAAAGGCAGATTCCATGTCTGTTTTTGCCACATTACGTTACCAATGCCTAGTACATGTAATTGCTCAATAAAAATACTATTGGTCAATATTTATTCATGAAACATTGTTATCAAATAATGCACATAATATCCCCAAGGATTCCATTACCTGACCTTGTCAAGTCTCTTTAGGAACTAATACAACACTTCTATGACCATCCACTGTATCATCCTCTCAAAAACTGAAGTGAGGCTAGGCATGGTTGTTCATGCCTATTGTCCTAGCTACTGGAAAGCTTGGGGTGGGAGGATTGTCTGAGCCAAGAAGTGAGTCCAAGATTATTGGACCTGTGATTGTGCTACTGCACTTCCACCTGGGCAACTGAGCAAGACCTTAAAAAAAAAACAACCTGAAATGGAAGTAATTTGACATATCTTGTTTTTAGTGTGCATAATGTATCTATGATGATCACAACTTCCTTTTCACAAAATGTCTCTTTGATTATTCTGAAATTTCATAAGGTAGTGATATAAAACTTACCAGTATACAGCATCTTTTATCATCTTTTTGCCTATTCAAAAATAAAAAGATTTGCTCATCATTAGTCTTCTGGCCCCTCTTCTTTTCCTTGGGATTCCTCAAAGCTGTATCGCATCAGAACGATCCTCAGGCTTGAATCAAGGCACTTACCTGGAAAGAAATAACAGTTGCTACAACATTTGAGTCATGTCAATCTTTGTCCTTAACAATGCATGGAATATTAACTTAAATGCTGTTTGCCATTCAAAGCAGATGGAAATATAATCCAAGAATAAAGGCCATTCAATATGATAATCTCAAAGGAACGTAATATCATTGTTTGCTCCAGAAAAGTATTATGAATATTTTTACTGCCTGTTTTCCATAAGCCAGGCAGATTCCAAATATGCATTCACACAAAAAGGGAAAAGACATTGGTAACAAAGAAACATACAATACAACTCTTATCTAAGAACAGCTAATAATAAAAAAACTGACAATAAGTATTGGCAAGGATGTGGAGAAATTGGAAACTTGATACATTTCTAGTGGGAATGTCAAATGGTACAGCCACTTGGGAAAACATTTTGGCAGTAAAGTTAAATAGAGAGTTACCATATGAGGTAGCCATTCCACTCCTAGATATATACCCAAGAGAATTAAAAACATAGTTCATGCAAAAATGTGTCCATGAAATGTTCATAGCATCATTATTCATTGCAGCCAAAAGGTGGAAACAACCCAACTATCCATCAACTGATGAATGGATAAACAAAAGGCAGTTTATTTACCCAACGAAATATTATTCAGCCATAAGAAGGAAGGAAGTACTGATGCATGCTGCAACGTGGATGAAACTTGAAAACATTATACCAATTGAATGACAATATTTATGCATATTACTGATACTATGGGTGTCAGTCTGAATTACTAGCAGAGAGATGCTCTCCAAAAATATTGAATCTAACTGGGAATAAGCAGAAGCATTTTGATATGGAACATGGGTGCCATAGTAAACTGTGTACATATATGAGGAGGTTGAGGCAAGAGGAACTTCTCAAAGGCAAAAGAAATGTACATAATTTGTTTTGAAACAAAAGAATACTAGTTACAGGGGCTTATCACACAAGTGGATGTCTGCCCATTAGTGGAGACAGTGTGTTAGGCAGGTATTCTTGTGCATTGTGCTAGCTGTCCTTGTGACTTATTTAGCAAGATGCAGTTTAAAAAGTCTTTGGCAAGATTCTTCTTACAGGCATATGTGCATAGGAGCCCTTCAGAAAGTCGTCGTAATAATTCCTATCATAGGCATGTGTACACGATGACTCCATCTTAATCTTGACAACTATCACATTGGTATATAGTATAATGAAAAAACTATTTTTATTCCTTCTGTCATTTCAAAAGTTTATGTGAGCGGCTTTTTCCCTTGAATGTCCCCCAAGTTCACTATGGAAGACTGTACTCACTACCCCTTGCTTTGTCGTATCAGTTAGACAGGGAGAAACAAACCTAAATTTATTTCTTGTTCCATGCTGGTTCTAGTGATCAGGTGGCTCTCTTCCATAAATCATATGGGAAGTCAAGCTTCTTCTATCTGTGGCTCTATCCTCCCCTGGAGCCTTGTATCTATCTGTCTCCCACAGTGAAAGCAGAAAGATATGGGAGAGGGTGTTTGAGAGACTTTATCATCCAGTCCCCAAAGCATTATTATTATTTTGTTTGTTCTAGAAAAACCTGATTGACTTACCTGAGAAGTAGGCCTTATGGCTTCATGTTATTACTGAATGATGTTTCCTATACAATATCCTGGGATCTAGGGCAAATAGATCACCACTGCAGAGAAAGCCAGGTTTAGATAGAATTTCTGTTCTTACAGTACACATCTGTATGTTCTAGCAGTCAAAAGGTCTATATTTGCATTGAAATCCAGTTCACGGTTTATCTTTTGGGCATTATGCCATGTTATAGCTTTATATTCTATTTTTCTTTTAATCTTTAATGAACCACTTCTGATGAACTGATCTGCTTTTGTGAAATGGTGATATAATGCAACACAGTGACAAAGAAATTGATGTTCTGAACAAGTAGAGGCAGTAACATGCAAATAGTGTGGAAATGTATTAGTGAAGAGGACCAGCATTCAGTTATGTAACAATTACTGAGAAAAATTAAATGAGAAGATAATTTAAGCATGTAACAATTTATAACAACGATCAACACACTGTCAATGGTCTATATGCAGCCAGTATGTACGGTAGCATTTTCTAAACTGGCTTGTCATGACTTCCATAGACTTGGCAAGTAAGGAGCCAAAAGGATTTGGATAGTTTATTAAAAGATCAGTGTGGCATCAGTTCCCTGGATCCCTAGTCCCATAGCATGACACCAAACAGGGACTAGATGACAGATGTCAGGAACGGTGAGTCACTTTGCTCCTGAGGAGCAGGGCAGGCTCAGCCCTGCATGAACCTTGGAGTGAGCTAAATTTTGTCCACTAGGTGCCTCCTTTGCATCACCCCAGACCCTACCCTTTAAGCCAGCCCTGAACTACTGCCAAGTAATTTTATAGAACTACAAAGAAGCTTGCCCTTGAATGGGGGCACAAGGCGTTCAATTGAGGCTAGGGAGACAGAGAAGTGGCCTGTAGACGCCCACAAAATAGATGAGAAACCTTGGTCTAGAAGAATTTCAGGTGATTGAGAACTGTGAAGTCCTGCCTACTTGGCCCTGGTGGAGATGTTCAAAGTGGATAGGATGCCACAGCAGAGTTGTTCTCCTAGGCCTAGGGACTAATATCTAAAGTTTTTTGCTGACTGTAGTAAAGGAGAACTATGCTGGCTATGCACAGTGTCTCCAAGCAGAATAGACCATTGATCTTACACAGAGTTTTTGGGCAAAGTAGAATTGAGAGATCAACAAAATTTCTGGAGGCTTTAGAGATTGATAGCACCTGTAAGAAGCTGATTGCTCTGATGAGGCTGTTGTTGATTTCGGCACTCAGAGGCAGGTGCATTGGACTATTTGTGATTGGCGGTTCTTCATAGGTTGGCTTTGATCATTGAGGCAGTTGTCCTTGCTGGATTGAATGGGTTCTGACTAAACTTGTTACCAGAGCTTCAAAACAAAAGTACTTTTCTAGCAGTAGGAAGCTATTTTTATTTTCAGAAGGTAAAGGAATATCTTAGTAAAGTAATCCTTAATCATTGTTAAAACTTGTGAAATACCAGTGAACAAAATTATTCCATTGACTAATACCGCTGAAACTTTCAGAATGTCTTCTGACTGCTTGATGGACTGTAGGGTTCATGAGAGGCCAATTCCATGTAGAAAAACCTTGTCCCAGCCTAAACTTTTGGAAGGAAGAGGCTGGGTCCTGTTTGTCTTAACTGTCCAGGCTAGGTCTCACACACAGTAGGTGCTCAATTCTTGGACGAGTGGATTACGTTTTACAAGTCATAATCCTTAGGAATGGCAGAAAGAGAAAAAAAGAGGATCGGGCAGGCAAGAAACTCAGATTTCATTAATTGCTGTGTGACTGTAAGACAAGGGAAAATGACGTTCCTTAAATGTTTGGCTTATGAGTACCATACTCATTTAGGTGAAATGCATGGTGTATGTATTCTGTGTGTACAGATGTGTACCGTGGTCTGTCCCTGTTCAGAGGATCACGAAGATGAATACTGTGACTAGGCCAGCTTGCCCGACCCAAAACTCGCCCTGAGAAGCCAGCCCTTCTGGGCCAGGGGGTTGCAGGCCTCCCCCTGCCGGCAATTCCAGCCGTTTTCCATCCTCCCTGTTGTGCCTTGTGGTGGGAGCAGGATGGGAACCAATAAAGAGAAAGAGACTACGGGCTGTACAGAGCCCAGGCGTGGGGTCGGGGCAGAGAGGAGGGCCGCGCGGGCAGCTGGAGCCGGGGCGGGCCCGGCGCGCATTGGCCCAGCCCGCGCCCCTCCTCGCCGGGCCCGCCCGGCGCCCAGGAAAGTGCTTCGCCCAGCGGAGACGGGCAGGGGCGATTTCGGTGACCGGGGGAGACATGGCTGAGTATACGCGGCTGCACAACTACCTGGCGTTGATTCGCCTCCGAAACCCGCCGGTCAACACGATCAGGTAAAGGGCTCGATCGCTCCAGCCCCGGACAGTGGGGCCTCGCCCGCCGATGCTGGACGCTGTGCCCTTCCCTTGCTGGTTTAAACTGAGACATCGGCACATTCAACAACTAGCAAGTGGCAGACATGCCAACGCCTTTTTCCCCCTTTCTTTTTAAAGCTTAAATTACTAAATGAGACCTGGAGTCCAGCCGGGTCTGTCTTGGCAATTTTGGGCAGAACCCTTGTGTTTGCTTCCAACTTTGGGTTCGCATGAACTTTCTATTCCAAAGGTCTTAACTTAGTTCAGTGTTGGACCTTGATCCAACTTCTCCCTCCGGCATCGAGTCCAGTGTTAGCCAGAGTCAACAGCTTTAGTAATTGTACAGTAAAATGGTTTAACATTTTAAAAAGTAAAGTAAGGCCCCCACTGATGCCAAACCAGGGAGTAAAGAAGAATTTTGTCCTGGCCCAGAAAAGCAAAATTCGTATCTTCTGATCTGTTTAACGTTCGGGGCTTTGGTCTTCCCGTGGATGATCCGTGTCAGAGTAAGCCTACTAAATAGCCTTTTCTAAAGAAATATATAAAATAGCATTTCCTGAAAAACTGCAATTTAATCTTTTATTTAATTGTGGGGTACCTTCCTTGTGCAGTATGTACTTAGAGCATTACTTTTAAAAGTGAGAACAATGCTGCTTTTTTGAAAATTAATGAAGTTAATTTGGTCTGGTTCTTACATATCTTTGGGGAAAAAAGTGTAGTTGTACATCAGCTTTGGAAAGAGCCACCAAAGAGCCACTCCCTATCTACAGGGAGTAGGATTAGTGGAAAAGATGATTTGTAGGTTATCATTTATCCTTTATACAAAACAGATATTTAGTCAAAATTCTTACCATACACTGTGGAGCAAAAAAGAGACTAAATTTAAAAGACCTGCCAATTTTAATAGAATTTTTTTATCCTACTGTCATCAGATTTGACTTTATCATTAGTTTTAATATTAGTTTTATTTTAATGTGAATTATTACATTTAATAATACAAAAAATTGCTGGAATAAAATTACACAAGGATATGTCCACTTACTTGCCTTTCCCAGGGGAAAAAATACCAAAATGCCTGTTACATTTTTCTTTGTCAAAACCAATGTAAGTAATACAATAACCTATCAATTTTGGACTGGTCTGTATACTGATTAGAATTACTAGTTATTGTAATTCTACTGCATAATGGTTAACTATGCCCATCAAGACCTTAGGGGAAAAAGCCCCACAGTTTAATATCTGTAACTACCAATACCAATTTTAAATGTATCTGGTACTTAATTTGCACTCCCTACCACCACTCCCTTCCCCACTTTCCAGGAGAAATGTGAGTATCTACCTCATAAAGTCGTGAGGTTTAAATGAGTTGGAGATTATAAACCAGCATTTAACAGATGTCTATCATTATTCCTGTTAAAAGTCCTATTACTTTTAAATGATGTCTATCATTAGTCCTGTTAAAAGCCCTCCCCACTGTCCTTGCAGCTCAGAATCGCTTCAGCTTCATCAATAAGATTTTCTCCACATGGGAACAATCATGTCTCTTCCCTTTCCCATCTGTCTTCTTCTGAACTATTTTCTTCTAGGTAGAAGTGTATTTCCCAGGATGTTAATCCAGTTTAACGGGACACCTGGGTTTGTTTGTTTCCTGTATGCTTTTCTTTCTTTTCTCTATTTCTTCCTTTTCCTCTCCCTGATTCTAATTTTATGCTGGGAGTCACCTCTCCCTAGCTCACCGAAAGATTCTTATTTGAGTTTTTTTCCTTCCCCAAACAAAAACTTTAAATCCTTTATGGCTAGTTTAGCCAGCCATGTTTTCTTCCATTCAGAGAAATGCAGGCCCTAGGTCATGCTTGATTACCAGGCCTGTCTCCTGGAACAATGGCTTTTTTCTTTTCTTTTTCTTTCTTTCTTTCTTTTTTTTTTTTCCCTGAGACAGGGTCTTGATCTTTTGCCCAGGCCAGAGTGCAGTGGTGCAATCATTGCTTACTGCAGCCTTTAACTCCTGAGGTCAAGCAATCTTCTTGGCTCAGCCTCCTAAGTAGGTGGGACTACAGGCACAGGATATCACTCCTGGCTAATCGTTCTCATTTTTTTTATAGATACAGAGTCTCATTACATTGCCCAGACTGGTCTTGAATTCCTAGCCTCAAGCAATGCTCCGGCCCTGGCCTCCCAAAGTGTTGGGATTATAAGCATGAGGGGTGGGGCTCACACATTTTCTTTACTGGAATCCACATAGTAAGATTCATGTTTTACACATTAACTCGAGGCACACTTACATATGAATACAAAACCGAAAACAAAGTTTTATGACACACAACCTATCCTTATGCTTTATTTTGTTGGGTATATTCTATTTTCTCTTCTTTGTTTGAAAAAGTGCTTGCAAGCCACAAACTTCGTGATGACCTTTAGTTTAAAAAAAGAAAGCTGTCAAATAATGATCTCTTTTGTCTAAAAAGCTGAAGACTTTTGGACAACACTCATGAAATGTTATCTTTACTCCAGACTCCATTTCTTCACACCTGACAGTATTAAGGAGAGAAAATAATTTCTTAACCTCTGTGGCCTTTACCTTACTACCAGACCACGGTCCCTCTCAGTCAGCTTGAATCTAATAAAGCTATATTGGTTACAGCAGTTTTAATTTTTCTTTTTTCCTGTTTTTGATTTTGCAAAATTAACAAGAACATAAATAGGAGAGGAGGGGTTAGGGAAATAGGAAAAGCCAGTGTCTTCTCCTGAGTGGCACTGGTTAAACTAATTCTGGTTAATTTTGTAGAAATAGGACTTTTGGACTTCTCAGTATTACATAATGGTTCTGAATCTGTTTTTCATTATCAGAATTGGTATCTCCTTTATTTCCTGAGGTTTTAACTCATTGTTGCTGGTCTTAACACTATGGCCTTTATAGAAGTTTGTTGTGATTTGTTTTTCACTTTGTGTATTAAAGAAATTTTACCCCAAATACTCAGAATTGCAAAGGCAAAACTGATTGGAATCTGGTTCTATTATTTTTTAGTTTTTAATTATTATGGATACATAATAGTTGTGTATATTTATGGAGAATTTGTGATGTTTTGATACAGTTATACAATGTATATTAAATCAGGGTACTAGGTATCCATCACCTCAAGCATTAATCATTCCTTTGTGCAGGGAACATTCCAATTCCACTCTTAGTTATTTTAAAATATACGATAATTTATTGACCAGAGTCACCCTGCCATGCTATCAAATATTAGATGTTGTTCATTCTACCTAACCATCCTCACTTATTGTCCCTTCCCTGCCTCTGGTAACCATCATTCTACTCTCTATGAGATCAATTGTTTTAATTTTTAGCTGCCACATATTTAATATAAGTGATAACATGCAAAATTTATCTTTCTATGCTTGGTTTATTTCACTTAACATCTAGTTCATCTATGTTGTTGCAAATGACAGCATTATTTTTTATGGCCAAGTAATAGTCCATTCTATATATGTATTAAATATTGTATGTATGTACCACGTTTTCTTTATGTATTCATCCCTTGATGGACATTTAGGTTGATTCTAAATCTTGGCTATTGTGAATGTGCTGCAGTAAACAAGGGAGTGCAGATCTTTTCTTTTTTTTTTTTGAGACAGAGCCTTACTCTGTCACCCTGGGTAGAAAGCTATGGAGTCAGCCTAGCTCACAGCACCTCAAACTCTTTGGCTCAAATGATCCCCCTGCCGCAGTCACCCAGGTAGCTGAGACTACAGGCACCCACTTTGACACCTAGATAGTTTTTCTATTATTTTATTTTATTTTTTTACATATACATGTGTTTATTTGGTTTCCACTTCTTGCCCTCACAAAATTAAAAAGGCTTCAAATTTAATAACAATAACAATGTTTAAGATAAGGACTAGAAACAAAAACCTCATAAAGAACGAACGAAGATAAATATATTCAGAAAAGAAATCAGACAATTGCTGTAGTTTTTCTATTTTTAGTAGACACAGGGTCTCACTCTTGCTCAGGCAGATCTTAAACTCCTGAGCTCAAGCAATCTACCCACCTCTACCCAATCCCAGAGTGCTAGAATTATAGGCGTGAGCTATCAGGCCCCGACCTCAGATATCTTTTGATATATTGATTTCCTTTCTTTTGGATATATACTTAGCAGTGGGATTGCTGGATCATATGGTAGTTATATTTTTAGTATTTTGAGGAACCTCCCGGCTGTTCTTTGTTATGGTTGCACTAACTTACATTGCCACCAACTGTATATGAGGGTTCCCCTTTCTCCACATCCTTGCCAATATTTGTTATTGCCTGTCTTTTAGATAAAAGCCACTTTAACTGGGTGAGATGATATCTCATTGTGGTTTGGTTTGCCTTTCGCAAACTAATGATAGTAAGCATTTTTCATATACCTGTTGACTACTGGCCATTTGTATGTGTTCTTTTGAGAAATGTCTGTTCAGATGTTTTGTCCATTTTTAAACCAGCTTGATTTTTTTTTCCTAATTGAAGCGTTTGAACTTCTTATATATTCTAATTATTAATTCCTTGTCAGATGGGTAGTTTGCACATGTTTTCTCCCATTCTGTGGGTTGTCTCTTCTGCTTGCTGGTGGTTTCCTTTGCTGTGCAGAAGCTTTTTAGCTTGATGTGATCCCATTTTTCCATTTATGCTTTAGTTGCTTATGCTTTTTAGTATTACTTAAGAAATCTTTGCCCAGACCAATGTTCTGGAGTGTTTCCCTAATGTTTTCTTCTACTGGCTTCATAGTTTCAGGTCTTAAATTTAAGTTTTTAATCCATTTTGATTTGGTTTTTATATATGGCAAGAGATGGGGTCTCTTCTGCATATGGATATCCAGTTTTCCCAGCAGAGACTATCTTTTCCCCAATGAAAGTTCTTGGCACCCTTGTTGAAAATAAAGCCCCCATAGATGTGTGGATTTATTTCTGTTCCATTAGTCTTATTAGTCTGTTTTTATGTCAGTACTTTGCTGTTTTGGTTACTACAGCTATATATTATAATTTAAAGTCAGATAATGTGATTCCTTCAGTTTTGTTCTTTTTGCTCCGGTTAGCTTTGGCTATTCTGGGTCTTTTGTGATAGTAATTTTTTTCTATTTCTGTAGAGAATGTCATTGATCTTTTGATAGGGATTGAGTTGTGTAGGATAGAGCATAGGGTTAAAAGTGCTGTGCAATAGGGATAGAGTAACCTGGGGAAAAGCCAAGAATCATTGCTGACCAGGAGTACTGAAAACAATACTCACTAGATACAGCACACTGTGCCAGCCCTAAATCGTATATTAGCAGCGATAAGACTAATGGAAGACAGAAGAGCAGTAGCATGATGAGTTAGGAGTTCAGCCATGCAGCTAAAAAAAAAACCTACTTGTTTTTTAAGCTTTACCTCGATTTGCAGTTTTCTGCTGTGCTGTATTTTTTCATGCCTGAGATTTCAATGAAAGACAGGAATGTCGGAGGGGGGCCTTACCCTTGTTTCTCCTTGCGAAGTGCTTGCTGGTGTTGGCCTCCACATGTCCCTCAGTTCAACACAAATGAACTGTGTATGTGTTATTCATTTGCATTGAGTTGGATAAGGTGAAAAAATTCCCTGGATTACCAGGCCAAGTCTCCCACTCTCTTCCCTCACTTTCCCGCAGAAAGAGTTTCCTCCCCTATGCAGTTGCCTGCAGTTGGGGGAGAGGTTATACAAGGTACTCCTGTGGCTACCAAGCTGGGACTATACTGGGTCACACTCGGAGCTAGCACTATATTTGGTCTTGCCCAAGGCCTGGGTTGATGTTGCCTGGCTATTTTTGATGTGTATTTGAGGTTTAAGGACTTACTAGTCAGTAGGCTCTTGAGTGAATCCTGCCAGGACTAGGTCCTGCCTTTCAGGACAGCAAATTCTCTTCTGGCCCAGGGTGGGTCTAGAATTTCTGCCCAGGACTGAAGACCTGGAACTGGGAGCTTCAAGAATCTGCCTGGTTCCTATGGTTGAGTTGGTGGCCCAGTTGCCAGGCAAAGTCTGCTGTACTCTTCCCATTCTTTTCCTCAAGTGGAAGGAGCTTCTCCCCCAGCTGTGCTGCTAGCAGTTGGGGGAAGGGATGACACAGATAACTCCCTTGACGGCCATAGCTAGTGTTTTACTGGGCAGTGTGCACCCTATGTCCATTGCTCCAAGCACAGTACAGCCTCGAGACTTACCCAAGGAGTATAGTCTTTGTGGTTTGACTTCTTTTCATATTTATTCTGAGTTTCAGGCCATTTTCATCAGTTGGTGGAGCTAGCCAGAACTCAGGTTCCTACACTGGGGCAGAGGATTGCTCCCTGGCTGATGCAGTCTAAATGCTGCCTCTGTGGGCATGGACAGAATTCTGCCCTGGGTTTTGTTCCCTTGTGACAGGGCAGCACTAAGTTCCAGTGCAAAGTCCAGTAATCAGTCCACCTTCCCTCTCCTAAGCACACAGATTCTCTCTCTCTCCACTCAGCAATGGTGTTAGCTGCTGCTGGGGGATGGACGGGAGGTGGCATAGACAGTGCAAGACTGACAGTCTTACCCTCTTTGGTGTCCCTTTCCTTGACATAATGTTAAAAACCAAATACTGTGACTGCTCACCTGATTTTTGGTTCTTATGAAGGTGCTTTCTTGCATGGATAGTTGTTCAATTTAGTGTTCCTGCAGGGGGATGTTTACTGGAGTGGCCTATTCAGCCATCTGCTCTGTCTCTCTCGCTCTGTCATTTTTCCTTTCAGCAGTTTCTCACATTTTCCCCAGGTTCTTCTCCTTCACCATCACCTTGACACTTTCTAAGAACTGCTTCTGGCAAAGTTTCCTTTCTTGGCCTTCGTGATTTTGGACTTCTTTGTTGCTAAATCCCTGTACCAAGCCTCTCGCCTCATTAAATGGTGTATACAGAGGATTTGCCCTCAGCTCTCTTTTCTTTTCCTTTGGCAGACTCATTCAGTCTTGGCTTTAGCTATCTCTTCTGTGGATGGGTTCCTCATATACTGAAACATGGCAAGATCTACTATACTTTGCCTTATCCTCTAAATTATTTAGTATTAGCTTTGGCTATCAGTTACAGAAAATTCAAAATAATAGTGAATTCAATAATAGAAGTTAATTTCTTTCACAGCAGTGTCCTAGAATGGTATGGCTGCTCCACAGTCATCAGGGACCACAATTCTATCTTTTGCTCTGCCATCTTCAGTACGTGGTTTCTACCTCTAGGTCAAGGTGGCTGCTTGATTTAGCCATCACATCTGCATATCTGCCAGGACTATGGAGAAAAGAGAACGAGAAAGGCATACCCAATCCTTTAACGATTCTTTCCAAAAGTTACATGTACCAAATAGACTTCTAACTCTTTGGCCAGAACGTAGTGCCTTAGCAGACCTTATTGAGCAGGTTGAAGAATTTAGTTTTAATTTGGGCAATTATAAATCCAGTTAAAAACCAGATGTTTTAATACTTAGAAGACGGAGAGGAATTAATATTTGCGGTAACTAGTCACAGCTCCTAGATAATTTCTCCTTTAGTTTTTGTTATATGACAGATGGAAAGTAACTTCATTCCCCTCTGAAATTTACACAATTCCAATTTTACACAAACATTATGGAAACATCACTGTCTTTGTACGTTTATTACAATACTCATCTTATTGATACGTTTCCCTTCAATGATAAATTGTCTTTGTAAGATAACTTCTTTCACTTGCATAGGGGTGGTATAATAATGTTTTTAAATTGGTTAGTGGTGATTCTAAGTGGTCAAAAGTAAGGCACAGTACAGGAAAATAACTTTTGTAAAAGAGTTTCATTTAGTCAAGTCATTGTTTAATTCACAGTAGACACATATGTGTATATTATTTGTTGAAGAAATTAGTGAAAGCTTTAATAAGTATTGACGGTTTTGATCCAGAGTGTGTGTGTAATTTTTCATCTTTAAGAAAGGAAGAAACTCTGAGATGGTAGGAATTTCATTCTAATTTGCTTCTTGTAATTTTTTTTTTCTTTTTAGTGCCGGTATACTCCACAGTATAAAAGAGGGACTACAAAAAGCTAAAAAAGACCAGACAGTAAAAGCTATTGTGATTTGTGGAAATGAAGGCAAATTCTCTGCAGGTAAATCGGGTCTAACTCTCTCCCACTATTTCTGGAATCCAACCACAGATGAAGATCAATATTGCATTAGCTATTCCTGTGGCTAGTAACTTAGTGTGGCTAACGGATATGGGAAAATTGAGTAGAAATGAGAAACATTGTGGGAAATGAGACAGGAATCACAAGAGAGACATGGAGAAGACTTGGCCTTAATCTCTTTTATATTGCTTTGGGGCTTTGGAGAAAATTTAGTTCCAGGCTTGATGGCTGTTATCGCTGCTGGGAGACACCTGCTCATACATATTGCTCTAATATCTGGATCCCATACAAGCTCGGGCAAGTCTTTAGTCTCTTGAATCTTGATTTCTCTACCTATTAAACAGGAATAGCAATAACTATCTTAAGAGTTTTGTAAGATTAAATGAGTTAATACATCTGTAAGAGTCTAGTGTAGCGTGTATACAAAGGTGTTCAATAAATGCTTTTAATTAATGCAGAGTCTTAATATGGAATTCATTTTTCTTCTGATAATTGCCCATCTTAGTGAAGATGGCACTACTTTATTGGATTATTATGTGAAGATGCAAAAATATTGACAAAATACAACATAAGTATTCTGAAATGGTATTTATTCAATGATATCTGTGGTACTTTTTCTTTTCCCAAATGAGTATGTTATACTTTCTGACTACAGTCATGTGGATATAAGGATCTATTCAATCTTACTATAGACAGAGGAATTTAATATGTGTTAATGATAACCCGAAAAAACTTACAGATTTTGGAATCATGGCAATTAATAAATATAAACATATTAATCATTATAACTACCAATCCTCTTGCCCATTATCTGCCAGTACTATTTAGATTATTAATTAATGATAATGAAAATAATAGTAATTTTATACCTTTACTGAGGATTTTTTTTAATTGTTAAATAATAGCTGTGTACGTTAGTGCAATCAAGGGGTACAATGTGCTGGTTTCATATACGGTCTGAAATGTTCTCATCAAACTGTTCAACGTAGCCTTCATGGCATTTTCTTAGTTATTGTATGTAGACATTTGTATTCTGCATTTAGTAAGTTTTGCCTGTACCCATTCTAAGATGCACCGTAGGTGTGGCCCCACCCATTACCCTCCCTCCACCCTAACCTCCCCCTTCCCTTCCCCTTCCTTGGCCCTTTCCCCATATTCTTGTGCTATAGTTGGGTTATAGCCTTCATGTGAAAGCTATAAATTAGCTTCATAGTAGGGCTGAGTACATTCAATACTTTTTTTTACTGAGGATTTTTAATCCTCAAATTCTCTAATCCCCATTTACAGATGAGAAGATTGAGCCAGAGAAATTAAAATAATGTGCCAAATATTAACCAGGTATGAAATGGTATATTCGCCATTTGGAAACCTAAGGTTGGGTACGTAGGATAGTGGCTTTGAGGCATGGAAAGAGGGATCAGAGTAATGGAGAGCTTGATATTTCTTTATAAAGAAGGAGGTAGAAGAAAGAGTGTAATTAAAGGTCAGAGGCAGAAAAAGTAATTCTTCTAGAAAAGATTAGGGGATTTAATGTACTTTTACAGAATAAAATACTGTAATACATTACAGTATTTTACATTTACATTTTCACATTCTTGTGAAATGTATTTGGAACATTGCCAAAAATTAATCAGATATTGGATGATGAAAGCTTATCTAATTTCATTTAGAGTATATTCCCTGACAACAATGCAATTAAGCTGGAGTTCCGTGACAAAAATATAACTAGAAATTCTTATGTGTTTGGAAGTTAAATTCATTTCTTAATAACCTATGAGTCAAAACAGAAATCATGGAATTTAGAAAAAAAAAATGACCTGAATGACAATGAAAACAACATTAAATTAGAGGAATGCAGCTAAGTAAAACTTATCAGGAAATGTATAGCTTTAAAAGTATATATTAGAAAACATTGTGGGAAACGTAGTGAACTCAGCATCTGTATCAAGGAAGCGACAAAACAAGCAGTAAAATAGACTCAAATAAAGTGGGAGAAAGGAAATAATAAAGAGGAAAAGTTAATGAAATAGAAAACATTTAAATGAAGAACAATAATGTCAAAAGTTAATATTGTAACCTACTTATTTGGTTACTCACATTAACCTGAAACAAAAAAAGAAAGCTTCTTTGAAAACACTCATAAAACTGGCAAACTTCTAAAGAGATTGATCAAGGGAAAAAAGCCATACAAGGAATGGTAAAAGGGATATCATTGCAGATGCTATAGCCACTAAAAAAGAAAATGAAGATACTGTGAACTACTAAAAAGAAAAACAAAAACATAGCTTACCAAACTTGACTCAAGAAGAAATAGAAAATTCAAATAGTTCTATAGCCATTAATGAAATTTAATCAGTAATCAAAAATCCCATTAAGTAAATTCTACACCCAGGTGACTTTATTGGTAAGCTCTACAGTAAAGTCAAGGAAAATATTCCAATTTTACACAAACATTTTACAGAGCCAAAAATAGCTTAAAACAACAGAAATCTATTCTCTTACAGTTCTGGAGAGTAGGCGTTTGTAATCAACAGCCCAGCAGGGCCATTCTTCCTCCAAAGGCTTTAGGGAAGAATTCTTCCTTTATTCCTCTAGCTTCTTATGGTTGCTGGCAATTTTTGGCTTATAGATGCATAACTTTAATCTTCACTTCTGTCTTCACATGGCCTTCTCCCCATATATCTGTGTACAAATTTCCCAGGTCTTTTTTTATGTTTTGAGACAGAGTCTCATATACGCCTACCCTAATCCAGTATGACCACATTTTAACTAGATTACAACTGCAAAGACCTCATTTCCAAATAAGGAGACAGTCACAGTTTGAGTGAACACTATTTAACCCAGTACACTTTCCAGCTTATTTTGTGAGGCTTGCATAACCTTAATACCAAACGCTGACAAGGACGGTAAGGAAAAGCAAAATTATAGGCCAATTTCATTCATAAATATAGATGTAAAAATCTTAGGGTATTACGAAACTGAATCTAAAAATATATAAGAAGTGTAAGCATCACTTTTGTCCTAGAAATACCAGATTGGATAAACACTAGAAGATCAACATAATTTAGCCTATTAAAAAAGTAAAGAGAAAAATTATATGATTATGTCAAGAGATAGAAAAATATATATTCTGGTTAGATGTGGTGACTTATGCCTGCAATCCTAGCACTGTGGGAGGCTGAGGCAGGAGGATCACTTGAGGCCAGGAGTTTGAGACCAGCCTGAACAAGAGTGAGACTCCTTTCTCTACAAAAATAGACAAATTAGCCAGGTATAATCCCAGCTACTTGGGAGGCTGAGGCAAGAGAACCCTTTGAGCCCAAGAGTTGGAGTTTGCTGTGACTTATGATGATGCCACTTCACTTTAACCAGGGCAACAGAAAAAGACCCTTTATCCAAAAGAAAAGAAAGAAAGAAAAAGAAAATTTCTAGGTGGTGGCAAATACCTATAATCCCAGCTATTCAGGAGGCTAGGGAAAGAGTATCTTTTGAAGCCAGGAGTTGAAGACCAGCGTGGGCAACATAGCTAGACTCTGTCTCAAAAAACCAAACAAACAAATTCTTAGTAAACTAGAGAGAAAAGTGAAATTTCTTAACCAGGAAAAAGATAACTATTTTGAATAGCCTACAATGAACATAAACAAAATGGCAAATTGAGAGATTTCCTTCTGAGAAAGGAACAAAACAAAGCTGATTGCCTTTGTCATTTCTACTTGACATTGTATTCAAGGTTCTAGCCAGCCCAGTAAGGCTAGCAAAGAAAAAAGAGGTGTGAAATTGTGAAGGAAGAAACAAAACTTCATTATTCAGAAGATATAACAATGTTTGTAGAAAAATCAAAATAATTTATCAGAAAATTGTTAGAATTAATAGAAAATAGCAATTCTTTTTTTTTTTTTTTTTTGAGACAGTCTCAGTTGCCCTTGGTAGAGTACCACGGTGCCACAGCTCACAGCAACCTCCAATTTCTTGGACTCAGGGATTCTCTTGCCTCAGCCTCCCAAGAAGCTGGGACTATAGGCACCTGCCACAACCCTGTTATTTTTTTAGAGACGAGGTCTCGCTCTTGCTCAAGCTGGTCTTGAACTTGTGAGCTCAGGCATTCCACCTACCTTGGCCTTCCAAAGTTTAGGACTATAGGTGTGAGCCACCAGGCCCAGTTAGAATTTAGCAGTTTTGCTGATAAAATCAATACCCACAAACTAATTGGATTTCTATATGCTGGAATTAATTAAAAAGTGAAATCACTATGTTCTTGTCTATGCCTTGGATTATATAAAATTGGGATAATCATACTATCAACCTCTAAGTAGAAGAATATAACATAGCTTTTAAGCACACGGGCCTTTTTGTAGTCAAATTGCCTAAGTTCAAATCCCTACTCTACTGGTTACTAGTCATATGTCTGAAACTAGTCACTTAACATCTCAAAACCTTAACTTCCTTACCTATAAAATGGGGATTGTTATATTACTTAGGTGTTATGAAAATTAGATGAGAAAATATATGAAACTACTTAACAGAGTGCATGATGTATTTATTCAATAAATGTAATTTCCGTTATTACATGAAAAACCACTTACTTATTTATTTAGACAGAGAATCAAGCTGTTACCCTGGGTAGATTGCTGTGGCATCACAGCCCATAGCAACCTCCAATTCCTGGGCTCAAGCAATTCTCTTGCCTCAGCCTCCCAAGTAGCTGGGACTATAGGCGCCCGCCACAATGCCCGGCTATTTTATGGTTGTAGTTGTCATTGTTGTTTGGCAGGCCCAGGCTGGATTCAAACCCGCCAGCTCTGGTGTATGTGGCTGGTGCCTTTGCCACTTGAGCTACAGGTGCCGAGCCAGAAAAACCACTTTAATCAAAAGCTACAAGCATGGTAGGTTTCAGATCAAAATTGATCTTGTTTCTCTAGAATCAAAAGAAATCTAAAAACCAAAACAAAACCCTGGACTAAAGAGTTAAATATGATATATTGGTGAGAAAAAAGTATAAACCCTGGATTGGTGTTAGATGCAGATCATGTAGCAAAAAAAAAGAAAAAGATGAATAGGCTGAAAATGAAATATGAAATGATTACTTAAATATTAAAGACTCATACTAAGCTTCAAGTTGTCAAAGAATAGATAATGCTAAAGGAAAAAAATTACTGTGCAAAATGTTATGTAAAAATAGGAAAATATTTTAAAATCTTACAGTATTCTCTAAATATTAAATACGTATTTGCTATAGGGAAACACAGCCTTCATTTAATTCTCTCATCAGTCACTTAAGGTAGTTATTAAGACCAAAAAGTTAAATATCCTACTC
The DNA here is from genome assembly GCF_027406575.1 of Nycticebus coucang. Taxonomy (NCBI): domain Eukaryota; kingdom Metazoa; phylum Chordata; class Mammalia; order Primates; family Lorisidae; genus Nycticebus; species Nycticebus coucang. The sequence goes on from NC_069795.1 coordinate 88,827,165, forward strand.
AAGCTCACAAATCCATACATATATGCATGGGGAAAAAACAAAGAATTCCCCCAAATATTAAATTTTTATCTCTGTGTAGCTTTCACATTTTTCATAATCCATTTTTATCATCAAAAGCAATAAATGTTACTTTTATTTTTATTACTTTTTTTAACCAAAAGAATATGATATTGTTTATTTTTGTATTTTGGTTTTTTTTTTTTCCTTTTTTTTTTTTTTTAATTGTTGGGGATTCATTGAGGGTACAATAAGCCAGGTTACACTGATTGCAATTGTTAGTTAAAGTCCCTCTTGCAATCATGTCTTGCCCCCATAAAGTGTGACACACACCAAGGCCCCACCCCCCTCCCTCCTTCCCTCTTTCTGTCCCCCCCCATAACCATAATTGTCATTAATTGTCCTCATATCAAAATTGAGTACATAGGATTCATGCTTCTCCATGCTTCACTAAGAATAATGTCTTCCACGTCCATCCAGGTTAATACGAAGGATGTAAAGTCTCCATTTTTTTTTAATTGCTGAATAGTATTCCATGGTATACATATACCACAGCTTGTTAATCCATTCCTGGGTTGGTGGGCATTTAGGCTGTTTCCACATTTTGGCGATTGTAAATTGAGCTGCAATAAACAGTCTAGTACAAGTGTCCTTATGATAAAAGGATTTCTTTCCTTCTGGGTAGATGCCCAGTAATGGGATTGCAGGGTCAAATGGGAGGTCTAGCTTGAGTGCTTTGAGGTTTCTCCATACTTCCTTCCAGAAAGGTTGTACTAGTTTGCAGTCCCACCAGCAGTGTAGAAGTGTTCCCTTCTCTCCACATCCACGCCAGCATCTGCAGTTTTGAGATTTTGTGATGTGGGCCATTCTCACTGGGGTTAAATGATATCTCAGGGTTGTTTTGATTTGCATTTCTCTAATATATAGAGATGATGAAGATTTTTTCATGTGTTTGTTAGCCATTCGTCTGTCATCTTTAGAGAAAGTTCTATTCATGTCTCTTGCCCATTGATATATGGGATTGTTGGCTTTTTTCATGTGGATTAATTTGAGTTCTCTATAGATCCTAGTTATCAAGCTTTTGTCTGATTGAAAATATGCAAATATCCTTTCCCATTGTGTAGGTTGTCTCTTTGCTTTGGTTATTGTCTCCTTAACTGTACAGAGGCTTTTCAGTTTAATGAAGTCCCATTTGTTTATTTTTGTTGTTGTTGCAATTGCCATGGCAGTCTTCTTCATGAAGTCTTTCCCCAGGCCAATATCTTCCAGTGTTTTTCCTATGCTTTCTTGGAGAATTTTTATTGTTTCATGCCTTAAATTTAAGTCCTTTATCCATCTTGAATCAATTTTTGTGAGTGGGGAAAGGTGTGGGTCCAGTTTCAGTCTTTTACATGTAGACATCCAGTTCTCCCAACACCATTTATTGAATAGGGAGTCTTTCCCCCAAGGTATGTTCTTGTTTGGTTTATCAAAGATTAGGTGGTTGTAAGATGTTAGTTTCATTTCTTGGTTTTCAATTCGATTCCAAGTGTCTATGTCTCTGTTTTTGTGCCAGTACCATGCTGTCTTGAGCACTATGGCTTTGTAGTACAGACTAAAATCTGGTATGCTGATGCCCCCAGCTTTATTTTTGTTACAGAGAACTGCCTTAGCTATACGGGGTTTTTTCCGGTTCCATACAAAATGCAGAATCATTTTTTCCAAATCTTGAAAGTACGATGTTGGTATTTTGATAGGAATGGCATTGAATAGGTAGATTGCTTTGGGAAGTATAGACATTTTAACAGTGTTGATTCTTCCCATCCATGAGCATGGTATGTTCATCCATTTGTTAATATCCTCTGCTATTTCCTTTCTGAGGATTTCATAGTTTTCTTTATAGAGGTCCTTCACCTCCTTCGTTAGGTATACTCCTAGGTATTTCATTTTCTTTGAAACTATGGTGAAGGGAGTTGTGTCCTTAATTAGCTTCTCATCTTGACCGTTATTGGTGTACACAAAGGCTACTGACTTGTGGACATTGATTTTATATCCTGAAACATTACTGTATTTTTTGATGACTTCTAGGAGTCTTGTGGTTGAGTCTTTGGGGTTCTCTAAGTATAAGATCATGTTGTAAGCAAAGAGGGAGAGTTTGACCTCCTCTGCTCCCATTTGGATTCCCTTTATTTCCTTGTCTTGCCTAATGGTATTGGCTAGAACTTGCAGCACTATGTTGAATAGTAAAGGTGACAGAGGACAACCTTGTCTGGTTCCAGTTCTAAGAGGAAAAGCTTTCAGTTTTACTCCATTCAGTAAAATATTGGCTGTGGGTTTGTCATAGATAGCTTCAATCAGTTTTAGAAATGTGCCACGTATGCCTATACTCTTCAGTGTTCTAATTAGAAAAGGATGCTGGATTTTATCAAATGCTTTTTCTGCATCTATTGAGAGGATCATGTGATCTTTATTTTTGCCTCTGTTAATATGGTGGATAACGTTTATAGACTTGCGTATGTTAAACCAGCCTTGCATCCCTGGGATGAAGCCTACTTGATCATGATGAATGACTTTTTTGATGATAAGCTGTGATCTATTGGTTAGGATTTTGTTGAGAATTTTTGCGTCTATATTCATGAGTGAGATTGGTCTGAAATTCTCCTTTTTGTTTGGGTCTTTTCCTGGTTTTGGTATCAGGGTGATGTTTGCTTCATAGAATGTGTTGGGGAAGATTCCTTCTTCCTCAATTTTTTGGAATAATTTCTGCAGTACAGGAATAAGCTCTTCCTTGAAGGTTTGATAGAATTCTGGAGTGAAGCCATCTGGACCAGGGCATTTTTTGGTTGGAAGATTTTTTATTGTTTCTTTGATCTCAGTGCTTGAAATTGGTCTGTTCAGGAGCTCTATTTCTTCCTGGCTGAGTCTAGGGAGAGGGTGTGATTCCAAATATTGATCCATTTCTTTCACATTGTCAAATTTCTGGGCATAGAGTTTCTGGTAGTATTCAGAGATGATCTCTTGTATCTCTGTGGGATCAGTTGTTATTTCCCTTTTATCATTTCTGATTGAGGTTACTAGAGATTTTACTTTTCTATTCCTCATTAGTCTGGCCAATGGTTTATCTATTTTGTTTATTTTTTCAAAAAACCAACTCCTTGTTTCATTAATTTTCTGAATGATTCTTTTGTTTTCAATTTCATTGATCTCTGATTTGATTTTGGATATTTCTGTTCTTCTACTGAGTTTAGGCTTAGATTGTTCTTCTTTTTCCAATTCCATAAGATCTCTTGTGAGATTGTTGATGTGCTCTCTTTCTGTTTTTCGAATGTAGGCATCTAAAGCGATGAATTTTCCTCTCAAAACTGCTTTTGCAGTATCCCACAGGTTTTGGTAGCTTGTGTCTTCATTGTTGTTATGCTCAAGGAAGTTAATGATTTCCTGTTTTATTTCTTCCTTCACCCATCTGTTATTCAACAGAAGATTGTTTAATTTCCATGCCTTTGGGTGGTGTCGAGCATTTTTGTTAGAGTTGAGTTCCACCTTTAGTGCCTTATGGTCTGAGAAGATACAAGGTAAAATTTCAATTCTTTTGATATTTGTTTTGTATCCCAGGATATGATCAATTTTGGAGAATGTTCCATGGGGTGATGAGAAGAATGTATATTCTTTATCTTTGGGATGGAGTGTTCTATATGTGTCTATCAAGCACAGTTGTTCTAGGGTCTCATTTAAATCTCTTATATCCTTGTTTAATTTCTGTTTAGAGTATCTGTCCAGCTCTGTAAGAGGAGTGTTGAGGTCCCCTGTTATTATGGTATTATCAGATATCATATTGCTCAGACTGAGTAAGGTCTGTTTCAAGAATCTGGGAGCATTTAAATTGGGTGCATAGATATTTAGAATTGAAATGTCTTCTTGTTGTATTTTTCCCTTGACCAATATAAAGTGACCATCTTCGTCTTTTTTGACTTTAGTTGCTTTAAATCCACATGTATCTGAAAATAAGATTGCAACTCCTCTTTTCTTCTGAATTCCATTTGCCTGAAAAATTGTCTTCCAACCCTTGACTCGGAGCTTTAATTTGTCTTTTGAAGCCAGGTGTGTTTCTTGCAGACAGCAAATGGATGGCTTGTGTTTTTTAATCCAGTCAACCAATCTATGTCTCTTCAGTGGGGAATTCAAGCCATTAACATTTATTGAGATAATTGACAAGTGTGGTAGTATTCTATTCGTCTTATTTTGTGAGAGTCCATTGCTTAGTTTTATCTTTTTTTTTAATTGTTAAATCATGGCTGTGTACATTTGTGCAATCAAGGGGTACAATGTGCTGGTTTCATATACAATCTGAAATATTCTCATCAAACTGTTCAACATAGCCTTCGTGGCATTTTCTTAGTTATTGTATGTGGACATTTGTATTCTGCATTTAGTAGGTTTCGCCTGTACACATTCTAAGATGTTCTGTAGGTGTGGCCCTACCCATTACCCTCCCTCCACCCTAACCTCCCCCCTCCCTTCCCCTCCCTTGGCCCCTTCCCCATATTCTTGTGCTATAGTTGGGTTATAGCCTTCATATGAAAGCTATAAATTAGCTTCATACTAGGGCTGAGAACATTGGATACTTTTTCTTCCATTCTTGAGATACTGTGCTAAGAAGAATATGTTCCAGCTCCATCCATGTAAGCATGAAAGAGGTAAAGACTCCATCTTTCTTTAAGGCTGCATAATATTCCATGGTATACATGTACCACAATTTGCTAGTCCATTCGTGGGTCGATGGGCACTTGGGCTTCTTCCATGACTTAGCAATTATGAATTGGGCTGCAATAAACATTCTGGTACAGATGTTTTTGTTATGTTGTGATTTTTGGTCTTATGGGTATATGCCTAGTAAAGGAATTATAGGATCGAATGGCAGGTCTATGTTTAGATCTCTAAGTATTCTCCAAACATCCTTCCAAAAGGAATGTATTAGTGTGCAATCCCACCAGCAGTGTAGAAGTGTGCCCTTTTCTCCACATCCACGCCAACATCTCTGATTTTGGGATTTTGTTATGTGGGCTACTCTTACTGGGGTTAGGTGATATCTCAAAGTAGTTTTGATTTGCATTTCTCTGATGATTAAGGATGATGAGCTTTTTTTCATGTGTCTGTAGATTGTGCGTCTGTCTTCTTTAGAGAAGTTTCTCTTCAAGTCCTTTGCCCACCCTGAGATGGAATCACTTGTTCTTTTCTTGTTAATACGTTTGAGTTCTCTGTGGATTCTGGTTATTAAACCTTTATCGGAGGTATAACCTGCAAATATTTTCTCCCATTTGGAGGGCTGTCTGCTTGCTTTACTTACTATGTTCTTGGCTGTGCAGAAGCTTTTTAGTTTGATCAGGTCCCAGTAATGTATTTTTGATACTGCTTCAATTGCCTGGGGAATCCTCCTCATAAAATATTCACCCAGGCCAATTACTTCAAGAGTTTTCCCTGCACGTTCTTCAAGTATTTTTTTTTTTTTTAGTGTTGTGTGTGTATGTGAAAGTGTGTCTGTGTGTTTGTGAGTGTGTCTGTGTGTGAATGTGTGTGACAGTATTTCTATGAGTGTGTGTATGTGGGTCTGTGTGAGTTTTTGTTTGTTTGTTTTTTTTTTTTTTTTTTTTAGGGACAGAGTCTCACTTTACCGCCTTTGGTAGAAAGCCATGACGTCACAGGACTCACAGCAACCTCTAGCTCTTGGGCCTACATGATTCTCTTGCCCCAGCCTCCCGAGCAGCTGGGACTACAGGCGCCTGCCACAACGCCTGGCCATTTTTTGGTTGCAGTTTGGCCGGGGCTGGGTTTGAACCCACCACCCTCGGTATACGGGGCCGGCGCCTCACTCACTGAGCCACTTTTATAGTTTCATGTCTTAAGTTTAAATATTTTATCCAGTGAGAGTCTATCTTAGTTAATGGTGAAAGGTGTGGGTCCAGTTTCAGTCTTTTATAGATCGCCAGCCAGTTCACACGGCACCATTTGTTAAATAGGGAATCTTTTCCCCACTGAATGTTTTTAATTGGCTTGTCAAAGAGCAAATAACAGTAAGTAGCTGGATTCATCTCTTGGTCCTCTATTCTGTTCCAGACATCTTCTTCTCTGTTTTTGTGCCAGTACCATGCTGTTTTGATCACATCAATTTATAGTACAGTCTCAAGTCTGGTAGCGTGATTCCTCCTGCTTTGTTTTTATTTCTGAGTAATGTTTTGGCTATTCGAGGTTTTTTCTGATTCCATATAAAACGAAGTATTATTTTTCTGAGATCTTTAAAATATGACAATGGAGCTTTGATAGGAATTGCATTAAAATTATATATTGCTTTGGGAAGTATAGACATTTTTTTCTCCTTTTATTTTTTTTTATTATTAAATCATAGCTGTGTACATTAGCACAATCAAGGGGTACAATGTGCTGGTTTCATTGAATATTTCATTCAATCTGAAATATTCTCATCAAACTGTTCAACGTAGCCTTCATGGCATTTTCTTACTTACTGTATGTAGACATTTGTATTCTGCCTTTAGTAAGTTTCACCTGTACCCATTCTAAGAAGCACCTTAGGTGTGGTCCCACCCATTTCCCTCCCTCCACCGTAAGCTCCCCTCTCCCTTCCCCTTCCTTGGCCCTTTCCTCATAGTCTTCTGCTATAGTTGGGTTATAGCCATCATGTGAAAGCTATAATTTAGCTTCATAGTAGGGCAGAGTACATTGGATACTTTTTCTTCCATTCCTGAGATACTTTGCTAAGAAGAATATGCTCCAGCTCCATCCATGTAAACATGAAAGAGGTAAAGTCTCCATCTTTCTTTCAGGCTGCATAATATTCCATGGTATACATGTACCACAATTTGCTAGTCCATTCGTGGGTTGATGGGCACTTGGGCTTCTTCCATGACTTAGCAGTTATGAATTGGGCTGCAATAAACATTCTGGTACAGATGTCTTTGTTATATTGTGATTTTTGGTCTTCTGGGTATAAACCTAGTAAAGGAATTATAGGATCAAATAGGTCTATTTTTAGGTCTCCAAGTATTCTCCAAACATCCTTCCAAAAGGAACGTATTAGTGTGCATTCCCACCAGCAGTGTAGAAGTGTGCCCTTTTCTCCACATCCATGCCAACATCTCTGATTTTGGGATTTTGTTATGTGGGCTACTCTTACTGGGGTTAGGTGATATCTCAAAGTAGTTTTGATTTGCATTTCTCTGATGATTAAGGATGATGAGCTTTTTTTCATGTGTTTGTAGATCGTGCGTCTGTCTCCTTTAGGGAAGTTTCTTTTCAAGTTCCTTGCTCACCCTGAGATGGGATCACGTGTTCTTTTCTTGCTAATATGTTTGAGTTCTCTGTGGATTCTGGTTATTAGATCTTTATCGGAGGTATAACCTACAAATATTTTCTCCCACTCTGAGGGCTGTCTGCTTGCTTTACTTACTATGTTCTTGGCTGTGCAGAAGCTTTTTAGTTTGATTGGGTCCCAGTAGTGTATTTTTGATACTGCTTCAGTTGCCTGGGGAGTCCTCCTCATAAAATATTCACCCAGGCCAATTCCTTCAAGAGTTTTCCCTGCACTTTCTTCAAGTATTTTTATAGTTTCATGTCTTTAGTTTAAATCTTTTATCCAGTGAGAGTCTATCTCAGTGAATGGTGAAAGCTGTGGGTCCAGTTTCAGTCTTCTACAGGTTGCCAGCCAGTTCACCCAGCACCATTTGTTAAATAGGGAATCTTTTCCCCACTGAATGTTTTTAATTGGCTTGTCAAAGATCAGATAATGTTAAGTAGCTGGATTCATCTCTTGGTTCTCTATTCTGTTCCAGACATCTACTTCTCTGTTTTTGTGCCGGTACCATGCTGTTTTGATCACTATTGATTTGTACTATAGTCTGAGGTCTGGTAGTGTGATTCCTCCTGCTTTGTTTTTATTTCTGAGTAATGTCTTGGCTATTCAAGGTTTTTTCTGATTCCATATAAAACGAAGTATTATTTTTTCAAGATCTTTAAAGTATGACAGTGGAGCTTTAATAGGGATTGCATTAAAATTATATATTGCTTTGGGTAGCATGGACATTTTAACAATGTTGATTCTTCCCAGCCATGAGCATGGTATGTTTTTCCATTTGTTAACATTTTCAGCTATTTCTTTTCTTAGAGTTTCATAGTTCTCTTTATAGAGATCTTTCACATCTTTTGTTAGATAAACTCCCAAATATTTCATCTTCTTTGGCACTGCTGTGAATGGAATAGAGTCCTTAACTTTTTTTTCAGCTTGACTATTGTTGGTATATATAAAGGCTACCGATTTATGAATGTTGATTTTGTAACCTGAGACGCTGCTGTATTTCTTGATCACTTCTAAGAGTTTTGTAGTAGAATCCCTGGTATTTTCCAGATATACAATCATATCATCTGTGAAGAGTGAAAGTTTGATATCTTCTGACCCTGTATGGAAACCCTTGATTGCCTTTTCTTCCCTAATTGCAATTGCTAAGACTTCCGTTACAATGTTAAAGAGCAGTGGACACAATGGGCAGCCTTGTCTGGTTCCTGATCTGAGTGGAAATGATTTCAGTTTAACTCCATTCAATACAATATTGGCTGTGGGGTTGCTGTAGATGGCCCATGGAGGCAGATTTGAGGTGGTCCATTCCTCCCACCTCCTGGTTGATGCGTCCTCCACAATAATTCCTTTCTTCTTTGACAATCCTCATTGTCTCAGTAATTGGCTTTTTGTGCAGTGAGCAACTGTGGGTTTGTTAACATTGGAGTCAAAGGGGCATTTTCACACTGTGTAAACCTTTTTTTTTTTTGTAGAGACAGAATTTCACTTTATTGCCCACAGTAGAGTGCTGTGGCATCACACATCTCACAGCAACCTCCAGCTCCTGGGCTTAGGTGATTCCTTTGCCTTAGTCTCCCGAATAGCTGGGACTACAGGCGCCCACCACAACACCCGGCTATTTGTTGCAGTTTGGCAGGGCTGGGTTTGAACCCTTGGTATATGGGGCTGGCTCCCTGCCCACTGAGCCACAAGTGCCGCCCATACTGTGTAAACTATTAACAGAGATAGACACTGTAGAGAAGATGAGGCCAAAAACACCACTCACTGGCAGCAACTTCAGCTCAGATAGTTAAGTGGTAGCAGAAGCCAATTTCTATGAGGAGCAAGTGGGCAGAGAAATGGAGAATACATGTCGCAAAATGGGATGCATCTTTTAGGACAGCTTCCACTTTGCCAGCCCCTTCTGTGTGTTGAGTTAGTGCCAAGGCTCTAGGGTCAGATGTGTGTGCTTGCCGTTGCTTTTCAGTTTCTATATTTACATCATTTAGGCTTCCCTTGGGTATGTCTGTTATTTTTTCAGAACACATTTCACTTTACATCCTGAGTGTTTCTGTTTTCTCATCATATTTGTCATCAGTTTCCAGCACCTAAACCACTCCCGCCTTTTTTTGTTGCCCCTTCACAGAGACTTGCACCTTTTCAAAGGAACATCAGGGAATCTGACCTGTTAGTCTGGGGCAGACATTTCAGGGGAGCTTAGACTCATTTGTATTTGAGGATTCTTTGAGCCTCTTGGGAAAATAATAAGCATATTTTGAGCCTGGTAGTTAGATCCCATGCGTTCAGCATAGTTTCTCAAACAGAAGGTAGCAGAGTCAAAAGTCCATGCCAGTGTCTCCCCTGGTGTTCCTTGTGGGCAGGAAACTCATTCCAAGAGAAAAGAAATCTGTAGTACAGGGCACTACCAGAGACACCAGTTGATTTTCTTTTTCTTTCCTTTTTTTTTGGGGGGGGGCAGGAATTACTAAGTTTTAATGCATTGCTGTAACTACACCCATGAACTCTTTTTTTTCTGGTGAGAAAAAGTAAGAGGAATCTTAACAAGGCTGCCAGAAACAGTTCTTCCCAGCAGAATTCAAAATATGAGGTCCTAAATTGATGGTATAATACTAATTCAGGGTTTGAAAACTAATATAACAGGCAAAGTGAAATCAGCAGGCTTCATCTGGGAATGTTTACATAAGAAACAGAAGGAGGTATTTGTGATGGTACAAGGTGCCTCTTACTCCCAAGGAGGTATTTGTGATGGTACAATTTGCCTCTTACTCCAAGTCCTTATTGCCATCTTCAGAACACCAGAGGGAAGGACAAATGGTCCTTCTTGCTTCTCTATCCTTGTCTTTGCCTTTACCTTTTGCAAAGGTATTCAAAAGGTAAAGGCAGTCTGAAACCACCGATTTCCTTCCACTTGCCACCAGGCCTGGCACTTCATGATGCTCTTTAATTCTAAGAGATCCTGTTCTACCTTTTCCCTGCTCTTCTCCTTTTCTATTTGACCTTCAGTGACAACCTGTTCATACTCCATTATCATCTCTGCAAGGTCTTGAAGGTGTGCTAAGTTACTGGCCCTTACAGAGCATTTAGTTCATCCTGTTTCATTTCTGTATCCTTATCATATTTCTCCATCCAGAACTCCAGCTTCTCCTCAAGTTGCTGCTGCTCCTTTCTAAAGAACACTTCAATCTCCCCATGAATCTGGTTCTCTTCTTTAGTTTCCATCCATAGTTTCTCAGTCTCTTCCAGGGAGAGTTCCTCTGTTTTGTTGCATTTTTGCTGGGTCTGGGCAATCTGGAGCTCAGTAGTATTTTTTTTTTTCACATATACTAATTCTTCAAGTTGGTTTTTGCCTTCATCATCTCTTGCATTTGGTCCTTGGAGTGAACAATAAATTCATTCCAATTCTGTACTTCAAATTACTATTCCTTTTTAACCTTAACTAGCTGTTTTTGAGGAGATTTTGTCTTTTTTCTTCCTTCTTCCTTTCACGCCAGCTCAGGTTGACTAGGCCCTTTATGATTTGGTTGCTGTGAATTTCCTGTTTTCTGGAAAATTCCAGTTGATTTTCTTGACAAATTTACTTTCTGGTTTCTCCTCATACATCAATTCTTTCTCATTATTTTTAGTGTCAGTAGAACATTTGTTATTATATTACCTGCTTTTCTTCTCTTCACAGGTTTTCCCAAACCAGAATCCCTGAAAGCCACACCACCAGGGTCCACTTGATAGCACCATGAGGTTCTGTGTGTGTTTCTTCAAAAATTATCTTTTTCAGAATAAAATCTTCTTTATCACTCTTCAGCACACCCTCTGTATGAATTAGGCGTGGACTCTCTTCCTAAAGTTTCAAGTTCATTGGCTCTCCTGCCTGCTCAAGAGGGATGATCCCAGCAGGTGTTAGAAATGGATATCCCGGTGTGTCCAGGCGGGCACTGGCAGTCCTGGCAGCGGATCAAGGTCAGGGCCAAGTCGCACCCGGCTCGCCAGGGTCGCGGCCGCCATGGCCCTGGCCGCCCTCTGGGGAAGCAAGAGAGCACTGGCTCTACTGGACGCTGCCCAGGACAGGGTGCGAGACGCTCTTGACCGGGCCCAGGAGGGGTGCTCTGGTCCCCGCCTGCCCCCTGCCTGGCTTCCTGGCGCTGTGCACCGGGAACTCGGGAAGTATAGACATTTTAATGATGTTGATTCTTCCCAGCCATGAGCATGGTATGTTTTTATCTTCAGCTATTTCTTTTCTTAAAGTTTCATAGTTCTCTTTATAGAGATCTTTCACGTCCTTTGTTAGATAAACTTCCAAATATTTCATCTTCTTTGGCACTACTGTGAAAGGAATAGAGTCCTTGACTGTTTTTTTGGCTTGGCTATTGTTGGTATATATAAAGGCTACAGATTTATGGGTGTTGATTTTGTAGCCTGAGACATTGCCGTGTTCCTGATCACTTCTAAAAGTTTTGTAGTAGAATCCCTAGTGTTTTCCAGATATACGATCATGTCATCTGCCAAGAGTGAAAGTTTGATTTCTTCTGACCCTATGTAGATAACCTTGATCGCCTTTTCTTCCCTAATTGCAATGGCTAAAACATCCATTACAATGTTAAAGAGCAATGGAGACAATGGGCAATCTTGCCTGGTTCCTGATCTAAGTGGAAATGATTTCAACTTAACTCCATTCAATACAATATTGGCTGTGAGTTTGCTGTAGATGGCCTCTATTAGTTTAAGAAATGTCCCTTCTATACCAATTTTCTTAAGTGTTCTGATCATGAAGGGCTGCTGGATATTATCAAAAGCTTTTTCTGCATCAATTGAGAGAATCATATGGTCTTTATTTTTTAGTTTGTTTATGTGTTGAATTACATTTATAGATTTACATATATTGAACCAGCCTTGAGAGCCTGGGATAAATCCCACTTGGTCATGGTGTATAGTTTTTTTGATGTGTTGTTGGATTCTGTTTGTTAGGATCTTATTGAGTATTTTTGCATAAATATTCATTAGTGATATTGGTCTTTAATTTTCTTGTTGGGTCTTTCCCTGGTTTGGGGATCAAGGTGACGTTTGCTTTGTAGAATGTGTTGGGTAGTATTCATTTTTTTCTATATTTTGGAAGAGTTTTAGTAATATAGGTACTAGTTCTTCTTTAAAGGTTTGGTAGAATTCTGACGTAAAGTCATCTGGTCCTGGGCTTTTCTATTTAGGGAGATTTTATATAGTTGATGCTATTTTAGAACTTGATATAGGCCTGTTCAACATTTCAACTTTGTTCTGGCTAAGTCTTGGTAGGTGGCATACTTCCAAGTATTAGTCAATTTTTTTCAGATTTTCATATTTCTGAGAGTAAAGTTTCTTGTAATATTTGTTAAGGATTTTTTGAATTTCTGAGGGGTCTGTTTTATTTCATCTTTACCATTTCTGATTGATGAAATTAGAGAGTTTACTGTTTTTTCCTGGTTAGGTTAGCCAAAGGTTTATTTTATTGACCTTTTCAAAAAACCAACTTTTGGATTTATTGATCTGGTGTATAATTCTTTTGTTTTCAATTTCATTTAATTCCGGTCTGATTTTGGTTATTTTATTCTTCTGCAGGGTTTGGGGTTGGAATGTTCTTCCTTCTCCAGTTGCTTGAGATGTCCCATTAAGTTATTAACTTCCTCTCTTTCCATTTTCTTGAGGAAGGCTTGCAGTGCTATAAATTTCCCTCTTAGGACTGCCTTTGCAGTATCCCAGAGGTTCTGATAATTCATGTCTTCATTGTTGTTTTGTTCCAAAAATTTGGTGATTTCCTTCTTAATCTCATCTATAACCCATCTATCCTTCAGCATAAGGTTAATTAGCTTCCATGTTCTTGTATGAGTATGCAGATTCCTGTTGTTATTGAGTTCAAATTTTATTCCATGATGGTCTGAGAAGATGCAAGGAATAATTTCTATTTTTTTAAATTTGCTGAGGTTAAATTTGTGGCCTAGGATGTGGTCGATTTTGGAGTATGTTCCATGGGCTGATGAGAAGAATGTGTATTCAGTTTTGTTGGGATAAAATGTTTTGTAGATGTCTGTTAAGTCCAGATGTTGAATGGTTGAGTTTAAATCTAAGATTTCTTTGCTTAGTTTCTTTTTGGAGGATATATCCAGCACTGCTAAAGGAGTTTTAAAATCTCCAACTACTATGGAACTGGAGGAAGTCAAAGTTGCTCATGTCTGTTAGAGTTTCTCTTATAAATTAAGGTGCATTCTGGTTGGGTGCATAAATATTAATAATTGCAATCTCATCGTATTGAGTATTACTATTAACAAATATGAAGTGTCCTTCCTTATCCTTCCTTATTTTGGTTGGTTTAAAGCCTATTGCATCTGCAAATAGGATTGCAACGCCTGCTTTTTTTCTGCTTTCCATTTGCCTGGAGTATAGATGAGTGTCCCTTCACCTTGAGTCTATATTTGTCTTTTAATGTAAGATGAGATTCTTGTATGCAGCAGATATCTGGCTTGAGTTTTGTATCCAGCAGCCAACCTGTGCCTCTTTAGAGGACAATTTAAACCATTCACATTAATTGAGAATATTGATAAGCCTTTTGAGAGTCCGGTGGACATTTTTAATCCTTTTGTGACTGTGGAAGTTGGAATTTGATCAAAATTTTCTGGGTGGGTTTACTTTTGTGGTGGAGGATTATGCTGGTCTTTATGGAGGATAGGTCTGAGAATATCCTGGAGAGCTGGTTTAGTTGTGGCAAATTTCTTCAACATGTGAATGTCATTGAAGTATTTAATTTCTGCGTTATAAATGAAACTCAGGTTAGCTGGGTACAGGATCCTGGGTTGAAAGTTCTTTTGTTTTAGGAGATTAAAAGTCGATGACCATCCTCTTCTAGCTTGAAAGTCTTCAGCAGAGAGATCTGCAGTTATTCTAATATTCTTCCCCTTGTAGGTAAAGGTTTTCTTTTGTCTGGCTGCTTCCAGAATTTTCTCCTTCATATTAACTTTAGTGAAATTGATTATGATGTGTCTGGGAGATGTCTTGTTCAGGTTGAGTCGTGCTGGAGTTCTGAAACTGTCAGCTATGTGAATTTCAGACTCTCTTGGCATGTCTGGAAAGTTCTCTTTCATAATCTCATGGAGAAGAGTCTCTGTGCCTTGTGAAGCCACTTCATCGCTTTTGGGGATCCCTATAAGACAAATATTGGTTTTCTTTGAATTATCCCAGAGCTCTCAGAGAGAGTGATCTGTTTTTGCCCTCCATTGCTCTTCCTCTTTGAGAGTTTGGGAGCGTTCGAAAGCTTTGTCTTTGATGTCAGAAATCCTTTCTTCTACTTGCTCCATTCTATTACTGAGGGAGTCTACTGTGTTTCTCAGATGTTTGAGGGCTGCAACTTCTTGTCTCAATGTGTCAAAATCTTTGGTCATTTGGTCTTTGAATTCATTGAATTCTTGAGATAAGATTTGGGTTACTGCTTGGAATTCTAATTCAATCTTATTTGCTATCCAGATTCTGAATTCGATTTCTGACATCTCAGCTAATTGTTTGTGTATGGGATCTTGTTCTGTGTCTGCCCCATTGTTCCTTGGGGGAGTTGATCTGCTCTGATTATTCATATTGCCAGAGTTTTTCCTTTGATTTGGTCTCATGATTGTTTTTCACCATTGCCTCTGGCCGTCCTCAGAGTTGGAGTGGTGTCTGTTAAGATTAGAGCCCAGGTGATCACTCTATTGTTGCTGGATCTTTGTAGGGAATGACCCTGTGTATCTCTTCTGGGGCTGTGAGAGCACTGGGAGTTCTGGTTGTGAGAGCACCTCCAGAGTGTGACACCCCCCATCCAGCAACAGGGCAGGGAGTGGTGCACACGGTTCTGGGAGTTCCTGGCACCCAGTGACTTTGGCACAGAGGGCCCAAGGCTCCAGCAGTCTCTGGCCAGGAGAAGGGCTCCATGCAGAGGCAGGGAGGGCTCTGGAGGGCACACGGCTACCAGAGTCCCTGGCCAGATGAGTGAGTGGTGTGGAGGGAGGGAGGGTTACAGGAGGGAGGACACGTGCGGCTCCTGGAGTTCCTGGTCAGGGTGTGTGGAGGCCCGGTGGATGGGGTAGCAGGTCCCAGCACAGCTCTTACCGGGTGTGGGCAGGCGCAGCTCTTTCGGAGATCCGGGAGGGTGCAGATTGTGGGTCACGGCACAGCTCTTTCAGAGGTCTGGGAGGGTCCTGGCACAGCTCTTACCGGGGTCTAGGAGGGAGCCGATTGCAGTCCCGGCGCAGCTCTTCCGGAGGTCCGGGAGGGTGCAGACCTGGTGCAGCTGACCATGGTGGGTCCTGGTGCAGCTCTTCCAGAGGTGGGTGGGTGCCGATCACGGTCCCGGCACAGCTCTTCCTGAGGTGGGAGGATCTATTTTTGTATCTTGTATAAAGGTTGACAAAGTTCTGGAGGCTGGAAATTCTAAGATTAGCAACCTGGCAAGGTTGGGTTTCCTTGAGGGCCCTTTTCTGGGTCGTAGATTGCTGACTTCTCACTGTGTTCCAATAAATGTTACTTTTAATTAAAGGTAAAAAAACTATTGCAATAACATAGTTCTAAGCTGGATGATTAATGTATAACTAACTCACAAATATGTATGCAAGTTACCCTGATATTTTATATTGTAATGACTCCTGCCCTTCACACAGATATGGGGCTAAATTTCTGTGATTAGGGTTGATTAGCAGTGCTGCAGAAAACTCAATCTCACAATAATGGTTGTTGGAGGAGAATCTGTATTTCCCTTTTCTGAGATCTTTTACTTTTTTAAAGGTAAGAGTTGCTAGTTATCATATGGAAAATCAGATTTTAGAAAATAAAGAATTCTTGATGAAGATTTAAGAATTCTTCTCTCATATCATCCTACATTTTCTAACCTACTCTTCCTTTATTGTGTCTCCAGCCAAGGGATAAAGTTTAAAGGTCCAAGGGTGTCTCAGACTTCTTAAGAGTTATCAGGTACCTTGCTGTTATATAACAAAGTCCAAGTAATTCTCCCTATCTTTGTGTCCTTAGGTGCTGATATCCGTACCTTCAACAGACCTAGGACCTCTGGTATTGAGCTGGGACCTATGGTAGATGATATACAGAGAAATGAGAAGCCCGTGGTAGCAGCTATCCAAGGCGTGGCTTTAGGAGGGGGTCTAGAGCTGGCTCTAGGCTGCCACTACAGGATTGCCCATGCAGAGGTAACAGCTGAGGCTCCATACGTGGGTTGGTGTGTGGCACTCTTACTTAGGGCAAGCTCTAAATGTATTCATAGCATTGGAAGGGATAATTTAATATGCTTGACTTACTGGTTAACAACTCTAGGATATCCCAGCACTGGTGTTCAGCAATTATGTGTTAGTACAATGCTACTGATTGTTCAAATGTTGAGAAACTGTACTTCTGGATGGTAGGTAATTGCTGCTCTGAGCCTTCTGTCTCTTTGCTTCCCTTCACCTTAGCCCTAGACTTTCCTCTGACCCATGAACTAAAGGGGAACTCCTGAGTCAATAGAGAGCCTCCAGACCTCTGCTCCTATTATGTTTCACTGATGTTATAATGAGATATTAAATTTTTTTGACTGTCACCCCTAAGTATGCATTAAAATACCCATCTTCTATCTCAAAGATGTCACTTCTGTGCCCCTCTGTAATTGTCAGTATGTAAGAAGACAAATTTATATTGGCAAGCATCACAAAACTAATAAATAATAATAAATAATAAATTTCTAATAAATTTATTATTAACTAATAAATAATAATAAATTTCTCTCTCTGCATGAGTTACAGAAACTTTTTTTTCTGTCCTTTTAAGTTTAGAGCATTAGCATTGCCGACGGGAAACACAACCGATATTATTTGCCACACTATGTGTATTTGTCTATCATATTTGTTAACAAAAAAGCATTTGAAAGCAATTACACATTTTAAATAAATCCATCACTTCCCCATGAACTTCCAATATTGGTTCTTTTGGCATGTGGGATTCTACATTGATGAGGGTGGTAGTAGTTTTACATGAGCCTGTAACCCTCAGGTATTTGATCACCATACAAGGAGTGAATTCCTCACACAGGGTTTCATCTGCCTTCACTGAGTTATTTAATTTCTACGATGAGGACCTTGCTCAGTTACACAAGATCTGCCCTGGCAATGGCAACCTAGCATCTGGCTGAGCGGAACGCCACCAGCCTTGGGCAGTGCTCCAGGCTAGAAGGGCACAGGGATATGTTAATTATTTGCACTGGCAGATTAGTGAAGTGATTAGTGAAGCGATATGTTCATTATTTGCATTGGCAGATTAGTGAATTGCAAAGAGCACCCAGACCACTGTCCACTGGGGTTACTAAAATTCATTTATTTCTGGAAATGGGTATATTTTTTGTTATTTGGCAGGTAGAATGAGGTCTTGATACTAGTATGTAACTTTTTTTAAGTAATGTATTTTTCTAATGATAAAAATTTTTATCATTGTACTGGACTAGAAAATACAGAAAAGTATAAATATAGAAACTAAAATCACCCTAAACTCATAATTCAGAAATCATTACTACTAAGAGTCTATTCATTTTATTATACATTTTTCCTCTGGTCTTTTCTCTATGTTTCTATATAATTTTTTTTCTTACAGTTTCTTTTCCTTTGAAAACATTTTTTAGAGATAGTTATGTTTCCTAGGCTGGAGGATAGTGGTATGATTGTAGTATACTGGAGCCTTGAACTCCTGGGCTCAAGTGATCCTCTCATATCAGCCTCCCACCTACCTAGGACTACAAGTACATACCACCATGCCTGGCTAATTTCTTAAATTTCTTTTTAGTATAGGAATCTCTCATTGTTATCCAGGCTTGAACTCCTGGCTTCAAGTGATCCTTGCACTTCAGCCTCCCAAAGTACTGGGATTATAGGCATGAGTCACTGTGTCCAACCAGAAAGCTTCCTTTTAAAAGAACTACATTTGGGAAGTTATTGCATTCAGTTCATACTCTATTTTTATGCTATAACATTTAACCCATTATTAACTGTTTATTCTGCCAATCCATGCCTTTTAATTGGAGAGTTTAATACATTTATATTTCATGTAATTATCGATAACGAAGAATGTGTACCATTTTTCTATTTTTTATTCTTTATATCTATTTTTTGTTCCTTAGTTCTTCCATTACTATTTTAATTTGTGTTAAATATTTTCTAATGTACCCTTTTAATTCTCTTATTTTTATTATATATAAATATATATTTTTTTATTATATATTATATATGTTTTTATTATATATATAATATATATTTCTGAGTTATTAGCTGTGATTATCTTGGTGATTACAAGTAACATCTTTTTTTTTTTTTTTTTTTGAGGCAGAGTCTTACTCTGTCACCCTGGGTAGAGTGCCGTGGCATCATAGCTCACAGCTACCTCAAAGTCTTTGGGCTTCAGCAATTAATTCTCTTGCCTCAGCCTCCCAAATAGCTGGGACTACAGGCACCCACCACAATGCCCAGCTAGTTTTTCTATTTTTAGTTGAGACAGGGTCTCACTTTTGCTCAGGCTGGTCTTGAACTCTTGAGCTGAAGCAATCCACCTGCCTCAGACTCTCAGAGTGCTGGGATTATAGACATGAGCCACTGTACTCAGCCTACAATGACATTTTTTTCAAAATTTTAATTATTATGAGTAAAATAGTTGTATACATTATATTTATGGAGTACATGTGATGTTTTGATGCAGGCATGCAATGTGTAATAATCAAATCAGGATAATTGTGGTATTCATCACCTCAAGCATTTTTCATTTATTTATGTTTGAAACATTCCAGTTCCAGTCTTAGTTACTCTAAACTAAAGGGTATAATAACTTCTTGTTGACTATAGTCACTCTATTGTGGAATCAAGTAGTAGATATTGTTTATTGTATCTAACTGTATTTTGCACCCAATACCATCACTATCCGTCCCCCTATGACTGCTGTTACATCTTAATTTATAATAATCTAGTTTAGATTAATACCAAATATATTTCAATGGTACACAAAATTCTTTGCTCCCAGGCAGCACCCATGGCTCAGTGAGTAGGGCGCCAGCCCCATGAACCGAGGGTAGCAGGTTCAAACCCGGCCCTGGCCAAACTGCAACAAAAAATAGCCAGGCGTTGTGGTGGGCGCCCATGGTCCCAGCTACTTGGGAGGCTGAGGCAAGAGAATCGCCTATGCCCATGAGCTAGAGGTTGCTGTGAGCTGTAACACCACGGCACTCTACCAAGGGTGACAAAGTGTCTCTGTCTCTAAAAAAAAAACAAAAACTTTGTTCCCCATAACTTTGTTACCGATTATACCAAATAGTACCTTTATGCTATTATTGTCAGAAATTGTATCTTTATGTATTTTGTTCCTATTAACATAGATATATCATTATTGCTATATCTAGTGGTTCTTTAAATCAGATAAGAAAAAGAGGATATACAAACAAAAATACATTGGGATTGTCTTTTATATTTACCTATGTAGTTCCCCTTTATCAGTGTTCTTTATTTCTTCATGTAAATTCAAGTTACTATTTAGTGTTCTTTCACTTTAGCCTGAAGAATTTCTGCTGAAAGATCTACTAGCAATGAATTCAGTTTTTATTTATCTGGGAATGTGTTAATTTTGCCTTATGATAGAATGTGTGTAGTAATCTGCCCTGTAGAAATCTTAATTCAATGAAAAAATGTTTTCGAGTGTAGGAAATCCAGGGAAGAGCTTGCCTTGACTCTGAGCATATCATCTTATTCTAATGGTCTTTATGCCTTCAATCTTTGCAGGCTTATTTTGCCTTCCCAGAAGTCACACTAGGAGTTCTTCCTGGGGCAAGAGGAACACAGCTTCTTCCCAGACTCATTGGAGTTCCTGCTGCACTGGATTTAATAGTTTCAGGTCAGTATAAATGTCCCCGATATGAGGAACTGGACTAGGATTTAGAAAAATCCTGGCTTGACAATTTATTACCTATGAAACCTTAAGAGGAGTCTTTAACTTTTTTGATTCTCAATTATCTGATCCATAAAATGAAGAGAATATTTTTCCTGAGATCTTCTCAGATGTTATCATAAAGATTAAATGTGAGAGCCTTCTAAATGAAAGTGTATGAAAAGTGCTAATCAAATTTAGGATTTTATTATAGTGCAAGGGATTATTCATGGATGCTGGTGTTTATGTAGAGTACCTTATATTCAGATCCAGTTTAGAAATTTTGATATAAGTAAGATTTATAACCAGAATTTTCATGATAAGTGTTCAAGTTCTAAGTGTGGAAATGACTGAATTTTTCATTCCCAAGTACAGTGTATTAAGATACAAACTACAAATGGAAGTTGTTTCTTTTTCCCTATAGGGAATGTGAACAGTACAACACTAGATAATATTTAGAGAACTTGGACTTACTAAATACTTATTTGTAAGCCATTTAAAGAGACTTTTAGTTGAGATAAGGTTGAAAGAAAGAGCATATACAACTATTTACCCCAAACAGCTATAGTGAGTTATAAGACTTTGGATCAGCCACTTAACTTTCCTCCCTGTGCCTTAGTTTCCTCATAATTGGGGATAATAATAGGACCTGCCGTAACAATAATGGTGGTTTGGTGAATATTGGGTAGGTTAATACATATAATGTGCTTTGGACAGTCCTAGATGGTGTAATTAATACCATACTTATTAGCTATAGATTATTATTTCCAAATATCATAATCTCAGTAAAAAAGGAAGATTGAGTAAAAATGAGATGAGTATCTTGGTATTCGACTATATTCTGAAAAATGGGCCACAAAAAGAGTACAAGCTTCAGAATCAAAGACCTAGCTTTGAATCCCAGCTCTACCGCATGTAAACAATATGCCTTGTGCATGTAAATTTTTATTTCTTCATTCAGCAACTATTTTCTCTCATAAGCTGAGGGCATCTTAGGCATTAGATCTATAGCAGTGAACTGAACCAACAAAAATTTCTGCCCTCCTGAAGATTATATGGGGAAAACAGTAACAATCACTAACAAATCTTCATTGTCATATTTTTTCAATTAAAATGCACATTTTTCCTCATATCTTTGAATTTGGGATGCCTCTCACATTCATTCATTATGAACATGGTTAAATTGGCAGTGTTTTTCCTTTCCTAGTTTCTATGGATCTGAAATTTGAGAGCATCTTCATTGGATTCTAACACAGGGTTTCTTATGAGATTTCAGTCAAGATATTGAGTAGGGCTATAATCATCTGAAGGTCTGACTGGGGCTGCAGGGTCTACTTCCAAGATGACTCAGTGGTGATGACTGTTCATTTCTTCTCTAAGATGACCTCTCCCTTCTTGAACCTCAGAGGTTCTTGAGTTTCATCGCAGTAAGAAAGATGGCTTCCTCTAGAAAACCTTCTAGAACAGCGGTTGTCAGTCTGTGGATCGTGACCCACAGGAACTGTATTAAAGGGCTGTGGCATTCGAAAGGTTGAGAACCACTGCTCTAGAAAGAGAGCAAGGTGAAAGCCACAGTGTCTTCTATGACTTAGATTGGAGTCATACACTATATTTTCTATTGGCTATACAGGTTTCCCTATTCAAGGAGGAAGGCTTGCATACCAAGAGGCTAGACTCAGTAAGGAGTCACTTTATGGGCACACATATGCCTATTATATGAGCAATATACATGAAAGGTTAGGTAGGGATAAGTGCTAAGGAGAAGACATAAAGCAAAAAGAGGAAACATAAAATACTAGGATGAATGGAGGGTTAATATTTTAGGTAAGGTCGCTAGGAAAGGCTTCTCTACAGAAGGACGTCTCATAAAGACCTGAAGGAGGTAAAGAAGCTTGTTATGCCAATCTCTGGAGCATGATATTCCACACAGAAAAAAATAAAAAATGCAAAGCCCTGAGGCTCAAGGCATACTAGACTGTTCAAAGGACACCAAGAATGTCCGTTTAGCTGGAATGAAGTGAATAAGGGGAAAAATAATAGGGGATGAAGTCCTATCTTGTAAGGCCATGAAGGTTAGAGATAGAACTTTGGCTTTTCTTTTGAACCAGAGGAGAGGAGTAATGTGCTCTCACTTAGGTTTTTTAAAAAGGTCACTGTGGCTGTTGGAAATATACTAACTAGAGACCAGGGCAGAAATAGAAAGACTGGTTAGAAGGATGCTATAATAATCCAAGGGACAGATAATGAGGGCTTGGATCTGAGTGGTAGCAATGTAAATGGTAAGGTATGGCCACATTCTGGGTATCTTTTGAAGGTAGAGACAAGATTTTATGACAGAACAGATGTTAGATGTGAGAGAAAAAGGAAAGTCAACAGTGATTTTAAAGGCCTGACAGCTGGAATGATGGTGCCTTCACTGAGATGGGGATTTCTGCTGGTAAAATAAGTTATATGGAGAAAACACAAGAGCTTAGTTTGGGACATGTTAACTTTGAGAGGTCTATCCACACAGAGATGTCAAGTAGACAGCTGAGCAGGTTGGCCTAGAGTTTAGGAGAAAGGTCTTCTGAACTCTGAGCCTCTGTTTCCTTATCAGCAAAACAACCTTAAGGAATAATGAAATAACATGATATGCTTCTGGTGCTACGCTTGTCATGCAGAACACATTTCATAAATGGTAACTTGAGGACAGAATTACAGCTTCCAGAGATGTCCACATCCTAATCCCTAGAACCTGTGAATTTGTTATGTTACAAAAGGGCCTGTCTAGTTGTGATTAAAGATCTTGAGATAGAAGAGTATCCTGGTTTATCAAAAGTGTCCTTGCAAGAGAGAGGCAGGAGGTCAGAAAGGAGAGAAGATGCTATATTGCTGGTTTTTAAGATAAAGGAAGAGGTTACAAACCAAAAAATGTAGGCAGTCTATAGAAGCTAGAAAAGGTAAGGAAACAGATTCTCCCTTAAAACCTCCAGACGGAACACAGTTCTGGTGACCTATTTTAGACTTCTGACATCTTAAATTTGTTTTAAGCCTCTAAATTTGAAGTAATCTGTTACAGCAGCAATAGGATAGTAACAAGTAGCTGTTAATAATGATGACCTTAAGAATCTTAGGTGAATATGGTGGCTTATGCCTGTAAACCCAGCACTTTGGGAGGCCAAGGGAGGAAGATCACTTGAGGCCATGAGTTTGAGGTTGTAGTGAGCCATGATGCTGCCACTTACACTCCAGCTTGGATATCACAACAAGACTGTTTCTAAAAAAAACAAAAAACTTGCTTTTGGTTTGAATTTTTTTTCCTAAGAAAGAATGTTTAAGAAAAAAATTAAATTGCCAGTGAAAGTTGAAGATCCCTACTAAAGTGAATGAGGAAAAAACACCAACTTTGTAGGTACTGTTCCCATGGGAAATTAGTATGTAAATAGCTTTAGGTAGCTAAGGTTTTCTTATCTCCCCAAATCCCTAAGAGAGGTTAATTCTGATTACACCACCAAACACTCCTCCATAAGTCTACTAAAATGCCATCTCTAAACTGAATCTTTAGAGGTAACCACGAAAAATATGTTTAAACACTTTGCAGTTCATTCCCTGAAGTTCTCTGTCCACTCAGCTGATGAGCTATAGTGTCCTGCTCTTCCTTTCACTTTTATTTCCTAGGTCCCATCCTGCTTGTTCACAGAAGAATGTAGAAAACTTCTGCTATATTCTTACAGAGATTCGCCCCAAGCATAGAGCCAGCCCCAACAATAATAATATGCTATTTAAAAAGACCTAAGGCAATGAATTCCATTTCCGATGGAAAAAAAGAACTGTGGAAACAAGCTTAAAACTACCTTTTTTGTGCCAGTGTTATAAAATGTAGCTTTTAATAAAACGTTGACCCAAATGCCAGCAACTTCAGAAAAGAATTTGGGCGGTGGGAAGAAAAAAGTTATTTCATTTAGGAAAAATAACCACTATCTTTTCCTAATCTCCGACACACACAATTTAAACATATACAGCTGTTGTAACACTTTACACAATTCCTATGTACTGGAGCAGTAACAAGATTTAAATACAATTATATTTTTAAACATTGGATTAAGGCTTTACATAAAAATATCATCTTACTTTTCCCCCTAAGTTTCTAAAATATCACATACTTTCCCCAACATCTGCAGCCATCCAGGAATTTTTAGCAAACTTTTGTGCATGATCTTAATTCCTAATCCCTGGCTCTTTGCGCTCAATGACAAAAGATCGAAACCACACCAAAATGATGGTTCACTTGAAGTCAGAGAGATCCTGGCTCAATTAGTCTTATAGGATGAAAGCAGTGCTGCATCAACTGGCTCCGTGCAGAGGGGGCACGTGAAGGATCTCATCAACCAGTCATCTATACAGTCCAGGTGATAGATGTGCATGCACGGCAGAAATCGAACTGGGTCCCCATAAACACTCTGGGATCTTCTTCCCTGATCCATCTCTTCCAGAGTCACAAACTCCCTTTGGCAGATGCTGGATAAGGGCTATTCTTTGAACTATCCTGACATCTTCAGTCAGCTGGGTTGCTAGGACAGTCTGACTAGGTGTTGGATGATAGACTGGAACTGGCACTTGTTCCTGATACGGTGGCGGCTCCTGATCTGGCTCTTCCCCTCGCCAAAGCTAGCCTGGTCAGACTGTGACTCGCGAAGCAGGGAGATGCCATCCAAGGTGGGGGATTTGAGGCAGTTCCTCATCTTCTGGGGCTGGAGAGTACAATCTGTGCACTGTTCTGTCTGGTTTGGTAAAGATTTTTAACTTTCAGAAAATAGAATCCTGCAAGCTTCTAAAAGATTAAAAACAACAAAATGGTACTTTCAAAGGAACTAAAATCATTCCAGCTACAAAAAAACTATACGGAGCATTCACATACTAGGATGCTTGGAGCATTTATAAAGATAATCTAAATCAGAGGTTCTTGAAAGCATGGTCCAGGGACTCATGGGCATGTCTAAAACCATTAAAGGGTCCACGAGGCCAGAATTACTTTCATAATAATAAGACATGACTTTTCTTTTTTTTTTATTTTTTTGTTTGTTTGTTTTCTGTTTTCTTTTCTTTTTTTTTTTTTTGGCCGGGGCTGGGTTTGAACCCACCACCTCCGGCATATGGGACCGGCGCCCTACCCACTGAGCCACAGGCGCCGCCCAAGACATGACTTTTCTTTCACATTCTCTCCAGAGTGTATTATATGCCATGTGATATGCAGAAGTCAGATAGGAGAATCCACTTTTATTGAGCGCCACACATTAAATAAATTTGCATAAAACAATGGCACTCTTCTCACTAAGGTTTTGGAATTTTGTAAATATTTTGCATAAAAATTTATGCTAACATGTAATGAGTTTATTTTAAAATGAATTAAACATTTTAAAATTTCTCTATTTTCATTTCTAGTACAGCAAATATTGGTAAAAGTAACCTATATAAACAAAGCTACGTAGAGTTCTCTATCATTTTTTTTTTTTTTTTTTTTTTGTGGTTTTTGGCCAGGGCTGGCTTTGAACCTGCCACCTCCGGCATATGAGACCGGCGCCCTACTCACTGAGCCACAGGCGCCGCCCGAGTTCTCTATCATTTTTAAGAGTGCAAAGGGAGCCCATGACTAAAAAGGTTGAGAATTGCTAATAGAAATTTGTATCGTTTGATACAGAAACCAAAATGCAAACATATATGACAAATTAGAAAATTACATGAATCTATATGCATTCCAAGTAGCTTTTTTCTTTTAAATGTGGGGAAGGTATTAGAAAACCTATTGAATATGAAAGAAGAGTTAGAAAAGCTCAGTAAATCAAGTTAGAAGGTGTGAGACACAACTACAAGAGGGATTCAACCTAACAAACGCAAATACTGGAACTTAGTTGTTTCTACCCTCACATTAACCTGAAAAAAAATAAAAATAAAACCTAGGAATTGTTTTAAAAAATAAAATATAAATCTGCTCAAAAAGAAGACATCCATAACAAAACTGTTCTAACTTGGAAAAAAATCAAGTTAGAAATTCTTTTAATTTACAATAGCATGATAAGTACATTTTAAAGAATATGAACTATTGTAAGTATCTAATGTGGAATTCACGAGGGGATGCTTGCAATCCAACATACTACAGAAATTCAAAGCACATGACACAGTGCAAAAGACAAAATAGAAAGGTAATAAAAAAGCCAGAATTATAGGAGGAAGTTACGATGGTGTGAAATGTGTCTATAAATTCTAAGGTTACAAAAATTAAAGTGTATGTGGGAATATGGAGGAATGTTGTGACCTATTCTGAAAAGCAAGATTGTTAGGGGAAATCAGGAAAACTGGCTTCTTTGACCAAAAAATTAAGTGAACTAGGATTGACCTTTTCCCAAAGCACTGCTTGGCAAAATATCACTACTTTAAACATGAAGAAAAGAGGTAAAAATGATAAGAAATGATAGGTTTTTGATTTGCATCGAAAAGGTCATTAGAAGAAAGCTAACATTAGAATCATACACCTGTCTTTTTGAGTTGTCTGTACAATTTTAGGGAGACTTGAGAACGACATTTGGAAAGAGTTCTATGGAGGAAAAAATGTAATGGTTGGAAAAGAAAAGAATCTGTCAAGAAAACTGGGAAAAAATTGAGATCACCAGCTTAGAGAAGAGAACTCTCAGGCTGCGTTGGCTTGGAGTCTCCTCAAAGTAGATCTACACAGGACTCTTATTAGAGCCCAATGAACAGTAGTGGTTGTCTACACCGAGGGCAGCATGAGAAAAGAAAGTTTCAATTATAGCCTGAGAATTTGGCTTGGGCGGGTAGAGCCATGTCTTTAGGTCCATAATTCTTTGAAACAAAGGTACAGTCATGCATCACTTAATGATGGGATGCATTCTGAGATATATGTCATTAGGCAATTTTGCTGTGTGGACATTGCAGGCATCCTCAAACTTTTTAAACAGGGGGCCAATTCACTGTCCCTTAGACCATTGGAGGGCCGGACTATAGTTTAAAAAAAAAAACAAACTATGAACAAATTCATAGGCACACTGCACATATCTTATTTTGAAGTGAAAAAACAAAACGGGAACATATACAATCACACCACCTCATGTGGCCTGCAGGGTTTAAGTACACCCTGTTAGAGTGTACTTAAACCTAGTTGTTACAGCCTACTATGCATTTAGGCTATATGGTATAACCTATTGCTTCTAGGCTACAAACCCATACAACATGTAACTGTACTAAGTATGGTAGGCAATATATAAACATAGAAAAGGTACAGCAAAAATATGGTATTTTAATCTTATGGGACCATCATTGTATATATGGGCTGTTGTTGGCTGAAATGTCACATGATTATATCGTAATCTCATTGACTCTGTAAAACAGTCGTGGTTTTCTTCCATTTTTATGGAATTCACACCAGAAGAAATCATTACAGTTGAAAATTTCAGTCCATCCTGTGGGTATCTTGTGTTCCCCCCACTTAGTTGCCCTTGAATCATTTTAGTACCCAGGTTTCCTTATTCCATGTTGTGTCCACTTGGTCCCCTTAACCTGAGTAGGCTGAATCACTTACCCCTCACTCAAGTGATTTTGTGCACAGGATACTTAACCCCTGAAACCATTCACCTACTCTCTACTCCCAACCCCCTTACTCCAGGAGAAGATTTGAAAGCCTGCTCCCAAAGGCACTTCCAGAAAACTGCCCAAATTTCGATGTTCCAGAGGGACACCTGCCAGAAATTACTGAACTGTCTATTGGATCAATAAAACCCATTTGTAGTTCCCTGAAATACTAATAAGAACCAGGAATGGAGGGGTTTGTCTCAGAAATGGCACCCACCAACACCATCTATAAGACCAGTGAAGACCACGAAACTGTTTGCTGTCAGGACAGTTTTTATGATTGCTTTTCAGAAGATGAGATGGGACTGGCAAGAAAGCAAGCAATGTCTCCTTCCTTTTAACCCCCTGGTAAAGGGATGCTTATCCCTCAACCCCCTGCTTTAGAATATGCGGATCAAATTACACATTTACAAGTGGTGAATTGCCAAGGCAGAATTTAGGAGTGATGCAAACCCTCATCAAACTTTTCTCACCTCCTAGAGTTGATGTTGTTGTAATGGAGGCTGCCAGCACCACCACCAATAGACACTAGATGTCGCCACCTGTGGACTGAGATTTAAACTGTCAATGCTGCTTCCTGTCACTAACTCCATGCTAAAAACCCTCCACAAAGCACTCAATTCACCAAACCTGGGGGCGTGGGCCACACAGCAGCTGTCATGGGTCTGAAGGAGCTATTGTCTCATCATCACTGCTTCCTTTTCAGCTTCTGCAGTGGGAGGCTGGATGCCAAAGCTTGCCCAATAGCCACTGTGCAAACTAATGACGGGGTTGAGATGCTGGGTAACCTAAAAAGTGGCAAATGTCCCCTCCCCGCCACATCTGTCCTGTGTAATTTTGGTTATACACACATATAACATCAACTTAATCATGTTTATCCAACTATATTTATGTTTGACCACTATCTTTTTTCTTTTAATCAACCGCAATCCCGGTGTGTGTTAAGTATACCGTAGATACTACTGTACTACTTTGATGCTACTATCTCTGTTATTATCAAAAAATAATCTAGTATTTCTGTAGAGATGCATAGTTTATAAAGTGCTTCTATAGAGATTTAGAGAATATGTCATTCTCAATACTTAGAATTACTTAGGTTAAGTGTGATTATTCCTATTTCCCAATGAGGAAATCAGTGTCCTGGTACAATTTTTCAGTCACACAGTAGTAAAAAGTAGAGCTGGAGCTTAAATACAGGTTTTCTGGTTATTCAACTACAACAGTCTCTGTGGTCCTTATTTATTTTATTTAATGATAGATGTTTATATCTAGGATAGACAACCTTCTCTGATAATGCTTCTGCTTTAATTTCACATTGTTCTTTGTTTTATTTTTGTTTTGTTTCAGGAAGATTTATTTTGGCAGATGAAGCACTCAAGTTGGGTCTTCTAGATAAAGTTGTCAACTCAGACCCGGTTGAAGAAGCAATCAAATTTGTTCAGAGAGTTTTAGGTAAGAATACAATAATAAAAGTAGTACCATATTACAAACAAGACAAATATTCATTTTAAGAAGGAATTCTGTAAATATTATGATATATTCATGTGATAGAATATAACAGCTTCGAAATTAATGAGACTATATGTACTAATGGTATGAAACCCATGACATATGGTATCTAAGTAAATAAGTCATCGGTATATCGTTATTTGCCACTTGGCGTAACAAAAAAAGGGGGGATCAGACAGAATATATATACAGAGGGAGATTTATATATGTGACTTTTGTTTACACATAACGTATTTTTGTAAGGATTCATAAGAATGGTTAATGGTTACCTCTGGGAATGGGACTGATCAGCCGTGTAAGCAGAGGCTTTTCACTGTTTACCTTTCTGTACCTTTTGAATTTTTCGTCACATGAATGTTTTCCCTATTAAGAAAGAGAATTAAAATAGAAACAAACAAGCAAACCCACACTTCAGTAAATAGAAACAGGCTCCATAATCTACCACAGAATCTACCTCCAGAGCTTGTGTCTCAGCAAACTCAGTATGTCCCTCCCTGTGGTTTCTCACTTAACGGCCTCATCATGTTCCTTTTGGAGTTTGTTTAGTGGTGGCACTCTGGGAGGGGTTTTTGTGTCTTTTTAAACACTTCCTTTTCAATCTGTGGGGGATATCAGCTTTAAAAGAGTGGGATAGAGGCTAGGCACAGTGGCTCACACCTGTAATCCTAGCACTCTGGAAGGCTGAGGCGGGTGGATTGCTTAGAGCTTGAGTTTGAGACCAGCCTCAGCAAAAGTGAGAGCCCCATCTCTACTAAAAAATAGAAAAACTGAGGCAAGAGGATCATTTGAGCCTGAGTTGGAGGTTGCTGTGAGCTATGATATCGCCAAGGCACTCTACCTAGGGCGACAGCTTGAGACTGTCTCAAAAAAAAAAAAGCAGGGTGGAGAGGATAAAAATTGCCAGAAAAAAATAATTGGGAGGAGTGTTGGGTCTCAGGCAGAACAGAGTGCTGGTCTCCCGGTTGGTGGCAGGAAATGGCTCTATGTCATTCAAAGGCATTCATCTGAAAATGGCATTCTTTTGTAGAGCCTAGCAGAGACCAAACACTTTCCTGAAATAATTTTTCTTTTTCGTGGCTCTAGCCTGTTGCTCTTTCAATGTAACAGTAAAAGCTTGAACTGGAGAGTTGAGGGACCATGGGGAGAAGACACGGTGACTCCTAGAGAATCGACAAGTCCGTGTCCAAATAGAAATAAATTTCCTGCTGTCTTCTCTGCCTGTCCATCTTCATCACACGTTCATCATTGTGCTTCTCACTGTCTTGTTAGAGGTCACTTTGTTGACTCACAGCAAAGACTACTTGAATTTGAAGGCCTCTAAATGATTGTTTTAGTTTGGGGCTCAAGATAGACCCATGCCTATTATTAACACTGTGGTTTTGGTTTGTAAAGGCCTCAATTTCACCAGAAGTTCTTTTTCCTTAAGTGATTTCCCTAGATTCTAATATAAGAATTAAGTTACTTCAAGGAATAGATAAATATCATGGTTTAGTACATTTAAAAAATGGTCTGGTTTTAATTTTTCTTTCTTTAAAAGAAATTAATTTTCAATTTTTAAACATTAAATTTAAAGCATTTGTAATTTATAAAATTTATAAAATGGTGTTCAACAGCCACATTACACAGTTTATCCACTTGGTGGCATCCCAGTATTGAGGCTTTAAAACTTGTGTTTCACCTGTTAACAGTTCTGGGCTTTGGACAATTATGTATAACTATTTTAAATTATAATCATGAAGACTATATAGAAATATGTAAAGATCTCTGCGATATAAAAAGGTTTAAAATATAAATTTACATTGTATAATTATAGATACAGAGTATGTTTGAATTCAGACAAAAACTGAAAGGAAATAGGCAAGAATGAAAATAGTTCTTTTCCCCCCAAATTTCTTAAGTGAAGTTTGCTTTACTTTGATTTCTTTTCCTAGCTTAGAATAAATTAGTTTTCCTAAACATTTCTACGTCCTTTTTAGTTTTGTTTCCATTTATTTCCCAGCTTTATTGAGGAGGAATTTCCACACAATGAAATTCATACATTTTTAACTGTAGATTTTGGTGAATTTTGGTAACTGGTTACAGTTGTGTAATCATTGCTACAGTCAAGATATGGTTCTGACACCCTAAAAAGTATTCTCATGCTTCCTTGCCCATTGGCTACACACAGTCAACCACTGACCTGCTTTCTGTCCTATAGTTTTATGTTTTTTAGAATTTCATATAGATGGAATCAGACATATCATGTATAGTGTGTAATCTTTTCTTTCACTCAACATGTTTTTGAGATTCATCCCCATTGTTGCATGTATTATTATATTGTTCCATTTTATTATTGAATCATATTCCATAATATGAGTAAAGCACAATTTGTTTATCCATTTATCAGTTGATGGACAATTAAAACGTTTCCACTTTTGTACCATACAAGTCTTTGTAAATACATACTTTCCTTTCTCTTGGGTAAATACCTAAAAATAGGACTGTTGTGGTATAAAGTAAGTGTATACTTCCCCTGAATGCTTTTTAAACGATTAATGAAAAACAATTAGTGTTTTAAAAGATAGTAATTTTTGCCAGGCAGATTAGAAAAGATAATATGATGAAATGTGTTTAAAGAATTTCTTTTTTTACACTGCTTGTAATATATACTATGTAGAGGGCAATCGGGAAGTTATCTATTGAGGCTTAAAAGTTATTCATCCCTTTTGACTTAGTATTTCTACTCTTTGAAATTTACCATAAAAAAATAATCACAGAAGTACATAAAGATTTGCATAGTACAGTAAAGCTCACCAAAGCTTTATTTATCATAAAATATTAGAAACAACTAAAATATTTAGTTTTAGGAAATGAATTATATAAAAGATGGTAATCTTAATGAAGCAACTTTATTCAGCCATTAAAACACCCATTTTTGAAAACAGTTGAAAAACTCGGAAAAATGTTTATATATAATGTCAATATTGAGAAGGAAAGATACACAAAATTTTATAAGTGTGTACGTGTATGTTTCTTATTCATATCTGCATAAGGGAAAACAATATAAGGAGATGTAACATTTTTAACAGTGGTTGTACTTGAGTGGTAGATTATCAAGACTCTTGACTTAAACCATTTATTTTGTCCTAATTTTTGAGCCTTGAACCTTTAAATTTACTCAAAGGAAAGAGGGATGCCTTTAGGAGGCCAGTGTGGGAAGAATGTAGTCTGATAAGGAAATGGCTCAGGAGAGGAAGTCAGGAGACCTGTATTCTAGCGTTATCCCTATCTGTATGGACCTCAACAAATCACGTATTTGGACAACATTTTATTCATCAAAAAGGGTTTGGCCCAGCGCAATGTCTCACACCTGTAATCCTGGCACACTGGGAGGTGGTGGAAGGAGGATTACTTGAGATCTAGAGTTCAAGACCAGTCTGAGCAAGAATGAGACCCCTTCTCTACTAAAAATAGAAAAATTACGTGGGCTGGTGATGTTCACGTGTAGTCCTATTTACTTGGGAAGCTGAGGTAGGAGGATCACTTGAACCTAGGAGTTTGAGGTTGCAGTGAGCTATGATGCGGCCACTACACTTTAGCCCAGGCAACAGAGACAACAGAGAGAGGCCCTGTCTCCAAAAACTGAAAGAAAGAAAGAAAGAAAGAAAGAAAAGGGTTTAACAGAAGTAATTTGTTTCAAACCATGTTCTGAGACCTCATAGGCTACAATAATTGGACTCCTGATTGCTTGTCCTTGATACAACCCAAACTACTAAACTGAGTCTGTTTTGGTGTTTAGTGGTTAGAGTCCCATGGAGAACTCTAGGACGTTTACTGTTGTTGTTGTAATGAGTTCCACTGTTTGAAATCCTATGATTTCTTGAAGTTGAGTTGTAATAGACAAATGCTAGAGAGACAAAGTAGAGAAATGATACATTAACCAAGGACTAACTCAGAATCTGCTGTGTATTGTCTTGGATAGTTTAGGCCTATATATGTTGCTTTTCATTTTATTTGAGTTCTTTTGCTCTTTTCTTTCTTTCTTTCTTTTTTTTTGAGACAGAGTCTCACTCTGTTGCCTAGTCTAGAGTGCTGTGGTTGTGCCATCAGCCTAGCTCACCCCAAAGTTCTGTGCTTTTCCCCTCTTTTTAATGCTTCTCTGTTTTCCTTTTTTTAGTTCCAGCAAAATCTAATGTATAAACATTAAATATATATGCATTTATTACAAATAAATGTATACATGTATGCAAATCTATAGTTATGTGAAGCTAATGCAACTGTCTTGATCTAGAGCAGTGTTTTTCAACCTTTTTTATCTTACAACATGCTTGAACAACATGCTTTAAACTTTCACAGCATACTTAAATTATGTTGATCAAAAAAAAAAAGAATAATATACTTACTGTGCTTTGAACTTTTTTTGAAAATACTTTAATTAATGATTTTTAAAAATTTTTGCAGCAGGGATCCTCTCGGCACATCTGTGTGCCATAACACACGGGTTGAAAATCACCGATCTAGAGCAATGGTTCTCAAACTTTACAGTGCACAAAATTGCTAGGAGGACTTA
Source organism: Nycticebus coucang (assembly GCF_027406575.1). Classification (NCBI taxonomy): domain Eukaryota; kingdom Metazoa; phylum Chordata; class Mammalia; order Primates; family Lorisidae; genus Nycticebus; species Nycticebus coucang. The sequence goes on from NC_069795.1 coordinate 88,861,109, forward strand.
TTAAAACATAGTTTGAAAGGCTGCACTCATTACTTTTTGATTTAGTATTTCTGGAGGTGGGTTCCAAGAATTTGCATTTCTAACAAAAGCCTAGGAATTCTGATGCTGTGTTCCAGGGACCACACTTGGAGAGTTGCTGATATATAGAGCCTAAGAGTAAGAAAGGAAATAACTTCTCTAGTTTTGACTTTTTATAACTGACATGCAAACACTACTTACATACAGGCTTAAAGATATTTGGGAATCAGTTATGAACGGCATGGTCAAAATACACACATGTATGATTGAATAGCCTTGTAAATATACTAAAAAACACAGAATTGTTTTACGCTTTAAAGTGGTGGCTTTTGTGATGTGTGAATTACATCTCCAGTTTTTAAACACATGTGACAATTTGAGTTTCCTTTTCCCATTTGTAAAAATATTCCATTAATTCAGCCTGTTCTCATCCTGTTCCTCAAATGCTGACTTGAAATAATAACAAAGGGAAAGATTGAGACCACTCATTTGGCTTCTACTTTCTATAGGAAAGGAGGGAGGAATGGGAATTTCCAATGGTTAGTGTTCCAGTCAGTACTTTGGAATCAATTATGGGTAGCAAGGGAGTATAGGAGGTTAACATCTAAAAATGTGATTTGGGAAGTAGCTGTAAATGTCTCTACAAACCTAACACTGTATCCTGGCAAGTTAAATGTGGAAGTTAATTATCTTTATATATCTTAATGAAGCCTCCCAGACTACTGCAGTACAGTGGATTTAGCAGTGCAATACAAAATTTCTTGGCCAAAACAGATTGCTTTGGCTAAACTGGGGAGGGGAGGGTACCATAAAATGCTATTTATTTGCACTTGCATGCGGCTAACAGCCTGCTTGTTCCCAAATTGAGTAAGAACTCCTAGTTCCTACGTGCATGTTTCTGGCACGAAGCTGAAAGTGTGTGCTGTTATTCAAAGACCAAGAGACTATGGGCTCTCTGCCCCCCCTTTCCCAGCAATGCCTGGGCCCAGGGGACATCCATCAACTCAGGACCCTAATGCTCTGTTTTTGCCTCTGTAATGAACCCTGGTCCTGTTGCTGTGGTTGTGGCTGTACTGGGCTGTGTTAGCCAATTTTAGTCTGTTTGTTCATTTGAATTTTGTGGCTTTTAAAAAATCTCAGTGGTTTTATTTAATCTTTCTCTTCATTTTATCTTTTGCTCTTTATAATTTATTTTTACTCTCTGTGAACATTTATATGAACATGTTTCAAAAGAGCAGAGTGACCCTGTCTTACACAGGAGGCCTAAGCACATGTCTAAATTGAGCTTCCTTTTTGCTTGTTACCCAAGTTCTGTGGGTGACCTCCCTGAAGCCTATTAATCCGCAGTTTTTCTGGCTGTCCTTGGCAGAGCATCTAGGGATGGACACAGCTTACTGTTTATCAGGGTTAGAGAAGAGATCATCCTTTGTGTCTAAGAACACGATTTCTGTGAACTGCATGTTGAGTTTCTCTTTAGCTCAGGCAGAGAAAAATCTCTTTCTGTCAATTTAACAGGGAAGAAAGGATAATAATCGCCTCCTTTTCTTCCTTCAGAAGTATGATTCACTTATTTTTATCAAAACTCAAACTTCAGCCTTAGGATATCTCATAGAATTAAGAAAGAAAGATTTTAATTATATTTAAATCACTAATGAGTTCTCCTCCTCCCTATTTTCCTGGGCAGCTAATGCTATTACTGACATGCTGACATTTGCCTCTTTTATTGTGTAGGTACTGCTGAATGACTTGAAAACTTCTGAGTGTATAAGAAACATGCTTTGAAAACAACTATAGACCCAAAAGGAAAATTCTGAATGTGTTTTGTAGTAATAAGCTGAAGTTGTAAGAAAATAACATTATTAGTTACAGCTAGAGATAGGAAAGATAGGAGAGATAGGAAATCAAGCAGAAAAAAACCATCCAGGATGGTGCCCTGATCCCAAACTCTCCACGGGATGTGCTTAGTTGGGCCCTATGGCTGGTCTGGACAAATGCCTTGGATAGCTCCCAGAATGCCCATATGCAGTCTGAAAAGTCTTAAGTGTCCCCAGGATAATAAGATTATGCTGATCAGAAATAATTAACTGCATACCATTAAGCAGACTTTTCTTCTCAGTTTTAATCTCTCCTCCCACCCACCCACCCTTTTTTTCCTAATCTCTGGCCTAAGATGAAGTTACCAGGAGCTGCATCTGTCCTTGATGCAGTGGGTGACAAAACTCTCTGTTCTTGGACTTCCCGGAGGCCATTCCTCGAAATGAACTGTTGAATTTTTCAAGAATAGTCATGCCCTTCTTGAAAAATCAACAGTTGATTTCGAGGTATGGCATGAGCATCTGAACTCCTTCAACTCATCAACTAAATTTAGTAATGGTGGGAACAATGGTAGCATCACAAGGACACAGGCACACACTCTGTTACAGTACAGCATGGACTGCACCAGCCACAACACCGACAGCTCAGCCCTCTTTCCTCACCCACTTGCTCCCCCCACTCCTCTCCCTACCATCCATTTTTGTCTTCCTTTTAGGCCACAGTGAATTAATTAAATAGACCCTGAAAGAGTCCTCATCCTTCTCTGTTGATCTTGCTTTCCCAGCAGTTGAGGATTGGGCTAACTCATTGGATAACTGAGCAAGTAGTTGGTGGGCTGTGGGTACAGTCCATGTTTTTCCAAAGTAGCAGGGTGAGGAGGGACCATGTGCTGCTAACTATTGTCTTTCCTACTTTCTGGATCCTATTCTTGACGTCATGTGGGAAATCAGTAATTGAAACTCATTCTTCTCAAGTCTATTTATTAATCCACCATTAAGGAAATATTTTTGTAAGACGTTGAGATTACACAATGCCTGACAGGTATACGTCCATGTGCACATGATTACATCCAAACCTCATTCTCTCTCCCTTGGACACACCTTAACACACCAATACCAGATGGACTTACATTCGTTTGTGTTTTTATAGTGAAACTGCTTTATAAGCTCTGGTAGGTTTTCTATCTAAATAACTAAGATGTACATTTTTAAAATAATGGTTTATTCTTGAAGAGATGGTAGTAATTTTTAGAAAACAGTTTCCAATATAGCTGAAGTTCTGGAAACCGTACTTTGTTACACATTTGTTTTTTAATGCAAACTTTAGAATCATTCTGTTGAGTTACTTTAAAAAAATAGAACCATAAGCGTTCTTACTAGAATTTCATATACATATGGAAAATATTTGTATTTTTATGCTATTAAATATTTCTATCCAGGAGGATGGAGCTTTTCTGTCTTTGTTAAAGTCTTATTTTATGTTTTCAATGAAATATTATATTTATCTTCTGAAAGGTCTTGTACTTTTTTTGATAAATTCATTTCTAGATATGCTTTAACAGCTTTAATGAGGCATGATTTGCCTTATAGAGTTGTGCAGCCAACCCATAAATCAATTTTAAAACTTGTCCACCCCACAAAAAATTCCTTTATGCCTGTTACAGTTAATGCCCACTCATAGCCCCAACCCTATAGATTTGCCTTTTTTGAACATTTAATTAAAATGGCATACAATCTGAAATCTTTTGCATCTGGCTTCTTTTAGTTAGAATAATTTTTCTGAGGCTCATCTATATTGTAGCATGTCATGTACATGTCAGTAGCTTTCTTCTTTTTATTCTGCATAGTATCTACTATATGGCTTTACTACATTTTCTTTATCCAGCAGTTAATGGGTATGTGGTTTGTTTCCAGTTTTTACTGTTATGAATAATGCTGCTGTAAATGTTTGTGTACAAGCATTTTGTGGGCATATGCTTTCATTTCTCTTGGGTAGATTCTTGGGAGTGAAATTGGTAGGTTGAACAATAAATTCATATTTATCCTTTTTAAAGAAACTACCAAACTGATGTATGATTTTATATTCTCACAAGCAATGTCTGAGGGTTCCAGGTTTTCCACATCATCACTAACACTTAATATTGATGCCTTTTTTTTTAATGGTCATTCTGGTGGATCTGGATCTGTATTAGTTACCTGTAGCCACATACTGAATTACCCCAAAACTTCGTGGCTTTAAATCAAACATTTATAGCACAGTTTCTGGGGGTCAGGAAAACAGGTGCGGTTAGCTAGGTCCTCCGCCCTAAGATTTCAAACAAAGCTGCAATCAAGATGTTGGCTGTGGCTGTAGGCATCTCAAGGCGGGGAGGCAGAGAATCTACTTCCAGGCTCACTCAACTGGTTGTTAGCAGGATTTAGTTCCTTAGAGGCTGTTGTGAGGAGGGTCCTCGCTTACTCTTGGCTGAAAGCTCCCCTCAGTTCACTGCCACATGGGCTTCGCCATAGAGCAGTTCACAACACAGCAGCTGGCTTCCATCACAGTGACCAAGTGGGAGAGCAAGATGGAAGCCAGAGTCTTAATCTCAGAAGTGACACCCCTTTACTTAAGGCCTGTCTAAAACATTCCTTGTGCCTTTAATTTACATTTCCTTCATGACTGATGGTGTCGAGCATCTTTTCATGTGCTTACTAGCTGTTCACGTATCTTGTTTCGTAAAATATCTACTTAAGTTTTTGCTCACTTAATAAATTGGGTTATTTGCCTTCTTATTATTAAATTATAAGAGTTCATTATATATTTTAGACACAAGTTCTCTATTAGATATTTGATGTGTCGATAATATTTGTTTTCTATACAGCTATATAAACTTATAAAGTTTTTGTTATTCAAGAGTTAATGGGTATGTGGTTTGTTTTCCTGAGATGGCAAATTACCACAAGCTTAGAAGTGTGACACAAATTTACTATCTTACAGTTCTGTAGCCTAGAAGCCTGCTAGAGCTCACTGGGCTTCAGGTTGGATGTCAGCTAAAGCACTCTTTTCTGGAGGCTCTCTGGGAAAGTCTCTTTCCTGCTCACTTGAATTGTTGGCAGAATACAGTATTTTGCATCGTAGGGCCAATGTGCCCATGTTCTTGTCATTTGTGAATTGAGGGTTGCTTCTAACTTCTACAGTGTACTGCATTATTTGATTCTTGGTCTCCTTTCCCAATATTCAAAGCTACACCATTGCCAACAGCTCAGATCCTCTGCAGTTGCATCTCTCTAACCTTTCTTCACTGTCAAATCTCTCTTGCCACAGTCAGAAAGAGTACTCTGCTCTTAAGGACTTGTATGACTAGAAAATGCCCACCCAGATAATACAGGGTAATCCCCCCATTGCAAGGTCTTAAATCTTAAGGACACCTATAAAATCCTTTCACCATATGAGATAATACAGTCACAGGTTCTAGGGATTAGGACATGGACATTTGCTGGGGGGGGGGGGACATTATTCTGCCTTCTGCACATATTTTCACCCAGTATATGGATTGTCATTTCTTTCTTTCTTTCTTTCTTTCTTTCTTTCTTTCTTTCTTTCTTTCTTTCTTTCTTTCTTTCTTTCTTTCTTTCTTTCTTTCTTTCTTTCTTTCTTTCTTTCTTTCTTTCTTTCTTTCTTTCTTTCTTTCTTTCTTCTCTCTCTCTCTCTCTCTCTCTCTCTCTCTCTCTCTCTCTCTCTCTCTCTCTCTTCTTTCTTTCTTTCTTTCTTTTTCTTTTTTATTAAATCATAGCTGTGAACATTAATGCAATCATGGGGTACAATGTGCTGGTTTTATATACAATTTGAAATGTTTTCATCAAACTGGTTAACATAGCCTTCATGGCATTTTCTTAGTCATTGTATTAAGACATTTATATTCTACACCTAGTGAATTTCACATGTACCCTTGTAAGATGCACCATAGGTGTGGTCCCACCGATTACTCTCCCTCTACCCATCCTCCCCCCACTCACCATTTCACTTTCTTAATGGTATCCTCTGAAGTACAAAATTCTTTAACTTTTATGAAATCCAATTTACTGATTTTTTTCTTTTATGGATCAAGGTTTTGGTAAAGTGTTCTTAGACACTTGTGTGTTCATAACCCAAGCTTATGAAGATTTTTCTATAGTTTCGTCTAGAAGTTTTTGTAGTTTTAGTTCTTCAATTTAGATTTATAATCAATTTCAAGTTAATTTTTATGTATGGTACTAGGAAAGGATCTAAGTTTGCTCTTTTTTTTTTCCTGCATGTGGACATCCAATGTTATTCCAGCACTGTCTTGTTAAAAAGACTCTCCTTTCCCCCATTGAATTATTTTGGCACCTGTGTTGAAAATTTATTGGCTATACTTTTTTTATTATTAAATCATAGCTGTGTACAGTACTGCAATCATGGGGCACCATTCACTGGTTTTATATACAATTTAAAATATTTTCATCAAACTGGTTAACATAGCCTTCCTGGCATTTTCTTAGTTATTGTGTTAAGACGTTTATATTCTACATTTAGTAAGTTTCACATGTACCCTTGTAAGATGCACCGTAGGAATTGTCCCACCAATTTATTGACTATACTTTTGAAGATTTATCTATGAACTCTGAATTATATTCCATTGATATGTATAGCTATCCTTGCATACTGTCTTCTTTTCTAAGTATCTTAGTTTTGTTACTATTGGGAATGGAATTAAGATTATTTTTTTTTAATTGTTAAATCATGGCTGTGTACATTTGTGCAATCAAGGGGTACAATGTGCTGGTTTCATATACAATCTGAAATATTCTCATCAAACTGTTCAACATAGCCTTCGTGGCATTTTCTTAGTTATTGTATGTGGACATTTGTATTCTGCATTTAGTAGGTTTCGCCTGTACACATTCTAAGATGTTCCGTAGGTGTGGCCCTACCCATTACCCTCCCTCCACCCTAACCTCCCCCCTCCCTTCCCCTCCCTTGGCCCCTTCCCCATATTCTTGTGCTATAGTTGGGTTATAGCCTTCATATGAAAGCTATAAATTAGCTTCATACTAGGGCTGAGAACATTGGATACTTTTTCTTCCATTCTTGAGATACTGTGCTAAGAAGAATATGTTCCAGCTCCATCCATGTAAGCATGAAAGAGGTAAAGACTCCATCTTTCTTTAAGGCTGCATAATATTCCATGGTATACATGTACCACAATTTGCTAGTCCATTCGTGGGTTGATGGGCACCTGGGCTTCTTCCATGACTTAGCAATTATGAATTGGGCTGTAATAAACATTCTGGTACAGATGTCTTTGTTATATTGTGATTTTTGGTCTTCTGGGTATATATATACCTAGTAAAGGAATTATAGGATCGAATGGCAGGTCTATGTTTAGATTTCTAAGTATTCTCCAAACATCCTTCCAAAAGGAATATATTAGTGTGCATTCCCTCCAGCAGTGTAGAAGTGTGCCCTTTTCTCCATATCCATGCCAACATCTCTGGTTTGGGGGTTTTGTCATGTGGGCTACTCATACTGGGGTAGGTGATATCTCAAAGTAGTTTTGATTTGCACTTCTCTGATGATTAAGGATGATGAGCTTTTTTTCATGTGTCTGTAGATCATGCATCTGTCTTCTTTAGAGAAGTTTCTTTTCAAGTACCTTGCCCACCCTGAGATGGGATTACTTGTTCTTTTCCTGCTAATACATTTGAGCTCTCTGTGGATTCTGGTTATTAAACCTTTATCGGAGGTATAACCTGCAAATATTTTCTCCCAACTGAGGGCTGTCTGCTTGCTTTACTTACTATGTTCTTGGCTGTGCAGAAGCTTTTTAGTTTGATCAGGTCCCAGTGTATTTTTTTTTTTTATTAAATCATAGCTGTGTACATTAATGTGATCATGGGGCACCATACACTGGTTTCATAGACCTTTTGACACATTTTCATCATACTGGTTAACATAGCCTTCCTGGCATTTTCTTAGTTATTGTGCTAAGACATTTACATTCCACATTTACTAAGTTTCACATATACCCTTGTAAGATGCACTGCAGGTATAATCCCACCAATCGCTCTCCCTCCCCCTTCCCTCCACTCCCTTTCCCCCTTCCCCCTATTCTTAGGTTGTAACTGGGTTATAGCTTTCCTGTGAAAGTCATAAATTAGTTTCATAGTAGGGCTGAGTACATTGGATACTTTTTCTTCCATTCTTGAGATACTTTACTAAGAAGAATATGTTCCAGCTCCATCCATGTAAACATGAAAGAGGTAAAGTCTCCATCTTTCTTTAAGGCTGCATAATATTGCATGGTGTACATATACCACAATTTATTAATTCATTTGTGGATCAATGGGCACTTGGGCTTTTTACATGACTTAGCAATTATGAATAGGGCTTCAATAAACATTCTGGTACAAATATCTTTGTTGTGATGTGATTTTTGGTCTTCTGGGTATATGCCTAGTAGAGGAATTATAGGATTGAATGGCAGATCTATTTTTAGATCTTTAAGTGTTCTCCGTACATCTTTCCAAAAGGAATGTATTAATTTGCATTCCCTCCAGCAGTGTAGAAGTGTTCCCTTTTCTCCACATCCACGCCAACATCTCTGGTCTTGGGATTTTGTGATATAGGCTAGTCTCACTGGAGTTAGATGATATTTCAAAGTAGTTTTGATTTGCATTTCTCTGATGATTAAAGATGATGAGCATTTTTTCATATGTCTGTAGGCCGTGCACCTGTCTTCTTCAGAGAAGTTTCTCTTCAAATCCATTGCCCAGCCTGCGATGGGATCACTTGTTCTTTTCTTGCTTATACGTTTGAGTTCTCTGTGGATTCTGGTTATTAAACCCTTGTCGGAGACATAACCTACAAATATCTTCTCCCATTCTGAGGGCTTTTTGCTTGCTTTACTTACTGTGTTCTTGACTGTGCAGAAGCTTTTTAGTTTGATCAGGTCCCAGTAGTGTATTTCTGAAGCTGCTTCAATTGGCTGGGGAGTCCTCCTCATAAAATATTCACCCAGGCCAATTCCTTCAAGAGTTTTCCCTGCACTTTCTTCAAGTATTTTTATAGCTTCATGTCTTAAGTTTAAATCTTTTATCCAGTGAGAGTCTATCTTAGTTAATGGTGAAAGGTGTGGGTCCAGTTTCAGTCTTTTAAAGATCACCAGCCAGTTCATCCAGCACCATTTGTTAAATAGGGGATCTTTTCCCCGCTGAATGTTTTTAATTGGCTTGTCAAAGAGCAAATAACGGTAAGTAGCTGGATTCATCTCTCGGTCCTCTATTCTGTTCCAGACATCTACTTCTCTGTTTTTGTGCCAGTACCATGCTGTTTTGATCACTGTCGATGTATAGTACAGTCTCAAGTCTGGTAGCATGATTCCTCCTGCTTTGTTTTCATTTCTGAGTAATGTTTTGGCTATTCGAGGTTTTTTCTGATTCCATATAAAACGAAGTATTATTTTTCTGAGATCTTTAAAATATGACAATGGAGCTTTGATAGGAATTGCATTAAAATTATATATTGCTTTGGGTAGTATAGACATTTTAATGATGTGATTCTTCCCAGCCATGAGCATGGTATGTTTTTCCATTTGTTAACATCTTCAGCTATTTCTTTTCTTAAAGTTTCATAGTTCTCTTTGTAGAGATCTTTCACATCCTTTGTTAGATAAACTTCCAAATATTTCATCTTCTTTGGCACTACTGTGAAAGGAATCGAGTCCTTGACTGTTTTTTAGGCTTGGTTATTGTTGGTATATATAAAGGCTACAGATTTATGGGTGTTGATTTTGTAGCCTGAGACATTGCTGTATTCCTTGATCACTTCTAAAAGTTTTGTAGTAGAATCCCTAGTGTTTTCCAGATATATGATCACGTCATCTGCGAAGAGTGAAAGTTTGATCTCTTCTGACCCTATGTGGATACCCTTGATTGCCTTTTCTTCCCTAATTGCAATGGCTAAAACTTCCATTACAATGTTAAAGAGCAGTGGAGACAATGGGTAACCTTGCCTGGTTCCTGATCTAAGTGGAAATGATTTCAATTTAACTCCATTCAATATGATATTGGCTGTGGGTTTGCTGTAGATGGCCTCTATTAGTTTAAGAAATGTCCCTTCTATACCAATTTTCTTAAGTGTTCTGATCATGAAGGGCTGCTGGATATTATCAAAAGCTTTTTCTGCATCAATTGAGAGAATCATATGGTCTTTATTTTTAAGTTTGTTTATGTGTTGAATTACATTTATAGATTTATGTATATTGAACCAGCCTTGAGAGCCTGGGATAAATCCCACTTGGTCATGGTATATAATTTTTTTGATGTGTTGTTGGATTCTGTTTGTTAGGATCTTATTGAGTATTTTTGCATCAATATTCATTAGTGATATTGGTCTATAATTTTCTTTTCTTGTTGGGTCTTTCCCTGGTTTGGGGATCAAGGTGATGTTTGCTTCGTAGAATGTGTTGGGTAATGTTCCTTCTTTTTCTATATTTTGGAAGAGGTTTAGTAATATAGGTACTAGTTCTTCTTCAAAGGTTTGACGTAAAGCCATCTGGTCCTGGGCTTTTTTTTTTAGGGAGATTTTATATAGTTGATGCTATTTCAGAACTTGATATAGGCCTGTTCAACATTTCCACTTCGTTCTGGCTAAGTCTTGGTAGGTGGCGTACTTCCGAGTTTTGGTCAATTTCTTTCAGATTTTCATATTTCTGAGAGTAAAGTTTCTTGTAATATTCATTAAGGACTTTTTGAATTTCTGAGAGGTCTGTCGTTATTTCATCTTTACCATTTCTGATTGATGTAATTAGAGATTTTACTCTTTTGTTCCTGGTTGGGTTGGCCAAAAGTTCATCTATTTTATTGACCTTTTCAAAAAACCAACTTTTGGATTTAGCACTGCTAAAGGGGTGTTAAAATCTCCAACTACTATGGAACTGGAGGAAATCAAGTTGCTCATGTCTGTTAGAGTTTCTCTTATAAATTAAGGTGCGTTCTGGTTGGGTACATAAATATTAATAATTGAAATCTCATCATATTGAGTATTACCTTTAACAAATATGAAGTGTCCATCCTTATCCTTCCTTATTTGGTTGGTTTAAAGCGTATTGCATCTGCAAATAGGATTGCAATGCCTGCTTTTTTCTGCTTTCCATTTGCCTGGAGCATGGATGACCATCCCTTCACCTTGAGTCTATATTTGTCTTTTAATGTAAGATGCGATTCTTGTAAGCAGCAGATATCTGGCTTGAGTTTTTGTATCCAGTCAGCCAACCTGTGCCTCCTTGGGAGGTTCGGGAGGGTGCCAATTCCGGTCCTGGTGCAGCTCTTCCGGAGGTCTGGGTGGGAATTAAGATTATTTTGAATCTAAAATATTAAACAAAGAATTCTTTTCCTTAGACACATCAACAGATTAATATTTAACTTATTATAAAATTGTCTTAGCCTTGGAATAAAAAGAAAACACGACTTCTAGGCCCAGATTAGGTAACTTAAAATTGATTTGCTGTGTTAAATTCTATCTTCTAGGTACTAAGTTTGAAGGATGTCCGAGATTTTGATGTTGGTGTTACATTAAATATTTTGATGAATAGCATGTAATTTTGTGCTTTAAATTTGAACAAGTTATTGTTGTTGCTAGTGTTATATACTCATATTCTCTTTGTACAAGTGATATTTCCAAAGTTCTGATTTTTCTTAATCTTTTCAGATCAACCTCTAGAATCCCGTAGACTCTACAACAAGCCAATTCCAAGCTTGCCCAACATGGACACCATTTTCAGTGAGGCCTTCTTGCAGGTGCGGAAGCAGTACCCTGGGTGCCTTGCTCCAGAGGCTTGTGTCCGTGCAGTCCAGGCTGCTGTGCAGTATCCCTATGAAGAGGGCATCAAGAAGGAGCAGGAGTTGTTTATGTACCTTCTGCAATCAGGGCAGGCTAGAGCCCTGCAATATGCTTTCTTGGCTGAAAGGGAGGCAACTAAGTGGTCAACTCCCTCTGGAGCATCCTGGAAAACAGCATCGGCAAGACCCATCTCCTCAGTTGGTGTTGTTGGTAAGAGCGTGGGGTAGTTAATGGGATTATCCAAATCTGCACATGTAGAGTACTGTCATTTGCTTAGGACCATCAGGTACCAGGTTCCATGTTAAAGCAAGGGATTGTGTTAGCTAAGTTAATTTTCACCCTACTCCATCCCATGAACTCTCTTCATTTTACATAAAGGGACCCTAACCTACCCAACAGTGAGCTGAACATGAGTGGTGTGACCCTTGACTCTTGAGTGGTTTTTACTCATTTCTACCTCTTCCCTACTGAAACTCTCATTCCTACATTTCCCAGCAATGACTATTATTTGTACTACATCTCAGAGTATGGCCTGTCAGTTGGTAGTTAGGTATTTGGAATATCATCTGTGTCTTTCTGGTCCCTGGATCCATTCACTTCTGCTTCAAAACCACTATCCTCAAATCCATCTGAACCCTGAAACCATGGCTTCTGTACTCCCCCTTCTCGAATTTTCCCAAACAAAATATCTTCTTTCCTCAGAAGATAGCTCCCTGACTGGTTTATTTGGCCCACTTTCCTAAGTTCACTTACTCTTACTTAGTGTTGGCCTAAGAATGGTCTTTGGTGGATTTTAAATCCCCTGAAATGGTAAGCAAAATGTTCTATGCACCAGCTTAAGTATAATCTTCTAGGGAGGAGGTCCATAGTTACTAAAGCATCAAGCATCCTCATCCAGCTCTGTATCGCCAACCCAACTTGGAGGAAAAGAGCTCACTTCACATTTTCTCAGTCTGTTGTCTCAATCAAACTTTGGTAGAAAAGACTGTGTCTGTAATGCAAACAGTGTGTTCCTTTCAGCTCTGACTCTGTTGAGGTCTACCCTTGGTTTACCTATAATTTTTTAAGGAGAGGGAGAAATAGCATGACAAAGAACTATGATTGCTCATCTTCTAATACTGTCTTTTTGCAATATCAATAAAGTAGAACTTCCGTAGTTGACTGTTTCCCAATTAACCATCTCCTTAAGGTGACCTAATTTTCATAGATTGGACGTGTACATGTCCATACCTAGGGGTTCTCAAACTACGGCCCACGGGCCACATGAGGCAGTGTGATTGTATTTGTTCCTGTTTTGTTTTTTTACTTCAAAATAAGATATGCGCAGTGTGCATAGGAATTTGTTCATAGTTTTTTTTTTAAACTATAGTTTGGCCCTCCAATGGTCTGAGGGACAGTGAATTGGCCCCCTGTTTAAAAAGTTTGAGGACCCCTGGTATGTCACCCATCTGCATATGTTGACCAGGTAGTCAAATCACTGACCTACAGTCCCCTTAGGTTAGTGATTTTCAACCAGTGTGCCATAAGAAGTTTTAAAGATCTTTAGTTAAATTATTTTCAAAAGAAAGTCAAAGTATAGTAAGCATATTTTTTTTAACTCTTTTTTTCGGATCAACATAATTTAAGGGTGCTGTGGAACTTTAACTATAGGTTCAAGTGTGTCATGAAATAAAAGGGTTGAAAAACACTGTCTTCAGTGTCAACTTACACAGGTTCTACTATATTTGTTTCTAGTTGCTATCACATACCTGTCTTCTCCCCCATAGTCCTTCAAGTGAAGAATACTTAGTGCAAAATAATAGCAAGCAGTTAAGTTTATCAGTTTTGTGTTTGTCGCCCATTTTTGGAGAATTTCCCTATTTCCTTTTTATGAGCCTTTTCCAAAAGACTTTAGGTTTACATGTGCATATATGGTTTAAAAGTTTGAAGTTGTTTTCTTAAAAATATATCCTGCATTGTTTTGAAAAATATTTGAAAGGGATTATAAAATATGTAAGGTATACATAGATAAAAATAAAGAGAAAAATCTGGACCCTTCCACCTTCTACTGTACTGTGTATATCTGTACTGCTCAGTATTTCACCTTTGGGATGCTGCCCTCTGGAATCCTCTTTCATCTTCATCTTCTTCTTGGCTTCTTCCTCCATCTTGGCTGAAACCTGGCTCACCCTGACAACCTGCTTCTTGTGGGGCCCCCTCAAGAAAATGCTGCTGCTTCTTCCACCCTTTATGGATCTCAAGGTGTCTTCTCAGTCTTCTCTCAGACCATCGATCCTCTCAGGATACTCTCCTTTGTGTCCTGCCATCTGATTTCATCCCTCTATCCTTCCTCAATATGTCATGGTTCTACCTATCTGCTGATATTTTGGTGACAGGTTTGCATTATCCACATTGACCCCAATCCTGTTGCCATCCTGAGTCTCCTTATGATCTGTGTGGACAAGTCTTCCAACCCTGCACCTTCTGGGTTCCTTTGCCTCCTGAGACCCAGTCATGTGCCCACTTCACTTCCATAACCCACCCTCATGACTTGCCTGAATATTTCTCCTCCCTGAAATCCAAAACTCTACTTTTCTCTACAAACATGTATCTTTCCTTTCCTTTTCTTTTCTTCTTCTTCTTCTTTTTTTTTTTAATAGAGATGGGATTTCACTATGTAGCCCAGCCTATATTGCATTGGCTATTCATGGCTCAATCAACAGCGCACTGTAGCCTGGAACTCCCAGGCTCAAGCAACCCTCCTGCCTAAGCCTCCAGAGTCTCTAGGACTTTAGGCATGGGCCACCAACTGGCTCATATTTTTTTCAGTGGTTATTGCAGCTACATTCATTACTTGACTATCTCCCCTTATCTTTATTTTCTTCTCTTTATAGCTTTAATATTGAGTTATTATATCTACCACTCTCTTGCCAGTGTCCTCAAACACGATTTATTTCCTTTTCTTCCTTTGCTCCCTGGCAAAATTCCAAACCTGATGATCCCAACTGTGCACTTCCATGAACCCATGTGAACCCATAGCCAGGCTTCTCAGCCTGCTGGAAACACAGTTTAGCTTGGCATTGCTGTAAATTCATGTTCTCCCACCTCACTGAGCATTCAGGGATGTCGGGGGGTTGGGAGGGAGAAAAATGTAGTTGATCCAAAACTATAGAACCAGAATTTAAAGTATCCTAATTTTTTATTTGCTTCTCTGAGTAGAAGAGGTTCCTGACCAAATTTAATTCCATGGCAGTTAAAAGCAGTAATTTTATAGGGGAGCAGGACTCCTTGCCCCTGTCTCTACGGGTTTGTAAGGAAATATTAAGAAACTAAATTAAATATAAATACAGTATATACATATGAAAACATAGTAAGTACTAGTGAAAAGCTTGGTCCTTCAGCCCCTTATCTGACCAAGTTTCGGATGTCTTGAGGCCATGAGGTTGTGAGCGAAGTTAAGAGTTAAGAACTTTTTGGGAAGTTCTCTGCTTTCTGTTCCAAGATACCACCTACATTACATTACAGTTTACAGAGCACTTTGATGTAACTTCTCATTATGCCTTAGTTTATCAGTGAGATTCTAATTTCTACAATGTCAAAAATTTTATATGAAGCCTGGGTCTAATAGCTAGGAGGCTAGGGTTTTGAATGCCACACTCTATCTCCTAATATTTACCCGAGCTAAAGTTTAGGATACAAGTTGCTATAGCAGTGAGAGCTATTCAAACTTCTTGATCCTTACAGAAATGCAGATGTTTAATGAATTTGGAAAACCAAATATTTTTGATAGTTTATTGTATGAAGTAATTTAATACATTTGGAAAATTAGTGAAAATATTCCAGAGAAACTAAATCAATGATTTCTGATGACCAGGGCATCCTATACCCAAAACCAGTTCCCAAAGTGAGTCAGTATGAAGTAGAGAAGTAATATGTAAGTGGCTTTCACAAAGCTGTTTTATGCGTAGTGGGTTGGTTAGGTAATAGAAAATCTGCTGCTGTAACAGATAACACAACAATCTCAGTGGCTTTACACAATAAAGATTTATTTATTGCTCACTTTGTATGGTCATTCTAGGACCAGGTTCTTTCCAACTAGTGGCTTTGGGACAAGGGTGGCACATTTTTTCCTGTAAAGTTCCAGATAATCAATATTTTAGATTTCGTGGATCACACATAATCTCTGTTGCAACTACTCAAGTCTGCCATTGTACACAAAACAGCCAAACAAATTTGCATGGTTGTGTTCCAATAAAACTTTATTTATTGGGTGATAAATAAAGATGGCTGACTGAAGCCAGCTTTCCAGAGAAGCTCCCATCCAGAAGCAGAGTTAAAGGACAGAAATTTAGCAAGTAACCTGGTGGATTAGAGCTGCGCCAAGAGAGAAGGTTGAAGAACACACATCAACCCTGCTGAGGCAAGCTGCGACCTTAAGGATACAAACAAAAGATACAAAATCCATCACCAAGCGGATGGGAGTCCCCTCCCCCATGAGAACGGCTCAGAGTACTCCATACAAACAAATGAGCAGAGTCCAAAAGTCCTCTCATTATATCCCATGGGAGAGACCCTCTAAAAACTGGACCTACTTCCCCTGCTAGGATGCCATGGTGCTCTCCTGCCAGGCATAAAAATGTATAAAACTGTACATATTCTCTACCTGCAATTTTGAACTCCCAGCACTCCCCTCCACTCTCACCCTGAGGTCTGGAGGCCTGTCCCCCAGGAGTCCAGATTCTTGGGTATTTTCTTGAGAGCTGTAGACAGGTTATGGACTGCTGCTGGTCAGTGCTGATTCTGTGGCACAGGAGTGAGGAGAGGATGGTCGGCTGAGAGGGAGCCATACAGGAACAGCAGTGCCCCAAGGCACAGAGCAGAGCCGCTTTGGCAACAATAGGGCTCACCCCTGGATATTCCAGAGTCACACCCCCTGTCTCTCTAGGCAACCAGAGGAGGCCAGGCATCTTCTCCAGTGGCAGCCACTGATGGAACAGATCTGGGATGGAAACGCAGGCCCCCTGAGTAAAGGGTTTGCCTGAGGCGGTACCAGCCTGGGTGGAGCACAGAGTCTAGAATACGCATGCGCAGAGCCAGCAGATTCCCAGGGTAGGGCTGACCCAGAGGGCCACTTTACTGAGCCTGGGATGTACCAGCCCTCAGGGGATCATTAGACAAGACAAAGGAGGGCAGGCAAAGGCTGGAACTGACAGCTAACTGTGCTGCAAATACAAACTACAGCCAAGACCAGGCAGCAGCACAGACAGCAGCACAGAGGTGCAGGTTCTGTGAACTCAAAACAGCTTCTCTTCTGCAGGGGAATTTAGCTCAGACAGAAACAATTCCACGAAGTTGTTCTGTTCTGTCAGTAACATCAATCAGGGGCAGGGCTGGAACCGAGTGAATAGCCCCAGCCTCCATTAAGCACCCGAGGTTGTCAGGCCTCCCCTTCCCCTGCCAGATAGTGGCAGAGAGCAGCAGCTTGGCTGAGGAGACATAGCTCTCCCTGTGATTCAGGCAGGTGCAAACCCCTGGAGTATCTGCTCATTGGTGGCAACTGGGTCACAGCCCTGTGGGGTTATCAGTGACTGGGTGTGACAGAGGTGCAAGGTGGGGAAGGAGGCATCAACCTTCCCAGACTAATCTGTTTGCTGGGTGGGTCCTCCTGACCTCACGGAGCACCAGAGCAAGTTATATTTGAGTTGTCAGCAGACCCCTTCGATCTAGTTGCCAGAGACCTTTTAAACTCTCCCACCTGAGACAGTTGACTGAGACAATTGATATGGACCTCTTGAACTGGGCCACTTGCCCGAGGACTATCCAAGTGGTACCCTGCTTGTGTGGTTGTAGGAAGGTTTGATTTTCCTTTTCTAATTGTTGCCTGTGGGGGATGGGGTAACTTAATTGCTGGTATTTCTCCACAGCTGAGACTTCATCTCAGAGTAACTGATTCACTAGGGTCAGACAGAGACCAGCTGAAAATAAGACAGAGCCATTTAGCCCACTACACTAAGCAGGTCCCCAGTTTCTCAGGCCATAGCACTGTATGGGTCCTTGGCAAAGCTCCAGGGGAAAAGGTACAAACACCAGTCCCAGCTTTTGGGCAAAGGGCTGGTTAATCACTACTACTAGAGCCCTGAACCCAACTTTTCTTTATCCACTCATCTAGTCAAATGGTGTAAAATAATCATGGGGAGGAATCAGCAGAAAAACTCTGGTAACATGAATAACCAGAGTAGATTGACACCCCCAAGGAAAGATATGGCAGACGTAACTGAAGATCCCATTCATAAACAGATGACTGAGATGTCAGAAATTGAATTCAGAATTTGGATTGCAAATAAGGTTAATAGAATAGAGAAAAAGTTGGAATTAGAAATTCAAGGAGAAATTAAAAAGTTGTCTTAAGAATTCAATGAATTTAAAGACAAAATCACCAAAGATTTTGACACATTCAAGCAAGAATTTGCAGCCCTCAAAGATCTGAAAAATACAGTAGAATCCCTCAGTAACAGAGTGGAGCAAGCTGAAGAAAGGATTTCTAACATTGAAGACAAAGCTTTTGAATGCTCTGAAACTCTCAAAGAGGAAGAGAAATGGAAAGCAAAAATGGATCATTCTCTCAGAGAGTTCTGGGATAATTTGAAGAAGGCTAATATTCGTCTCGTAGGAATCTCTGAAAGTGATAAAGTGGGTTTGCAAGGCACAGAGGCTTATGAAAGAGAATTTTCCAGATATGCCAAGAGATTCTGAAATTCAGACAGTAGATAGTTTTAGAACCCCAGCATGACTCAACCCAAATAAGACATCCCCCAGGCACATCATAATTAACTTCACTAAAGTTAATATGAAGGAGAAAATTCTGAAAGCAGCCAGATGTAAGAAAATCATAACCTGGAAAGGGAAGAATATTAGAATGACTGCAGATCTCTCTGCAGAAACCTTTCAAGCCAGAAGAGGGTGGTCATCAACTTTTAATATCCTAAAACAAAATAAATTTCAACCCAGGATCCTGTATCCAGCTAAACTGAGTTTCATTTATGATGGAGAAATTAAATACTTTAATGACATTCACATGTTGAAGAAATTTGCCATAACTAAACCAGCTCTTCAGGATATTCTCAGACCTATCCTCCATAATGACCAGCACAATCCTCTACCACAAAAGTAAACTCACTCAGAAACTTTCGATCAAACTCCAACTTCCACAGTGGTGAAAGGATTAAAAATGTCCACTGGACTTTAGAAAAACTCAATACCCAAAACTTTATCAGGCTTATCAATATTCTTCATTAATGTGAATGGCTTAAATTGTCCTCTAAAGAGGCACAGGTTAGCTGACTGTATACAAAAACTCAGGCCAAATATCTGCTGCATACAAGAATCTCATCATGCCTTAAAAGATATAGACTCAGGGTGAAGGGATGGTCGTTCATATTTCAGGCAGATGGAAGTCAGAAAAAAGCAGGTGTTGCAATTCTATTTGCAGATACAATAGGCTTTAAACCAACAAGAGTAAGGAAGGATAAGAATGGTCACTTCATATTTGTTAAGGGTAATACTCAATATGATGAGATTTCAATTATTAATATCTATGCACCCAACCAGAATGCACCTCACTTTATAAGAGAAACTCTAACAGACGTGAGCAACTTGATTTCCTCCAGCTCCATAATAGTTGAAGATTTCAACACTCCTTTGGCAGTGTTGGATCAATCCTCCAATAAGAAGCTGAGCAAAGAAATTTTATATTTAAAACAAATCATCCAACATTTGGATTTAACAGACATCTACAGAACATTTCATCCCAACAAAACTGAATACACATTCTTCTCATCAGCCCACGGAACATCTAAAATTGATCACATCTTAGGTCACGTCTAACCTCAGTAAATTTAAAGGAATAGAAATTATTCCTTGCATCTTCTCAGATCACCATGAAATGAAAGTTGAACTCAGTAACAACACGAATCTGCATACTCATACAAAAACATGGAAGTTAAATAACCTTATGTGCTGGATGATAGCTGGGTTATAGACAAGAAGGAAAGAAGCTTCCTTAATTAAGAAGGAAATTACCAAATTTTTGGAACAAAACGAAAATGAAGACATGAGTTATCAGAACCTCTGGGATACTGCAAAGGCTGTCTCAAGAGGGAAATTTATAGCACTGCAAGCCTTCCTCAAGAGAATGGAAAGAGAGGAAGTTAACAACTTAATGGGACATCTCAAGCAACTGGAAAAGGAAGGACATTCCAACCCCAAGCCCAGCAGAAGAAAAGAAGTAACCAAAATTGGAGCAGAATTAAATGAAATGGAAAACAAAAGGATTATACAACAGATCAATAAATCAAAAAGTTGATTTTTTGTAAAGGTCAATAAAATAGATAAACCTTTCACTAACCTAACCAGGAAACAAAGAATAAAATCTCTAATTTCATCAATCAGAAATGAGAAAGACGAAATAACAACAGACTCCTCAGAAATTAAAAAAATCCTTAATGAATATTATAAGAAATTCTATTCTTAGAAATATGAAAATCTGAAGGAAATTGACCAATACTTGGAAGCACATCACCTTCCAAGACTTAGCCAGAATGAAGTGGAAATGTTGAACAGGCCTATATCAAGTTTTGAAATAGCATCAACCATGTAAAATCTCCCTAAAGAGAAAAGCCTGGGACCAGATGGGTTCATGTCAGAATTCTACCAAACCTTTAAAGAGGAACTATTACCTATATTACTGAACCTTTTCCAAAATATAGAAAAAGAAGGAATGCTACCCAACACATTCTATGAAGCAATTATCACTCTGATCCCCAAACCAGGAAAAGACCCAACAAGAAAAGAAAATTATAGACCAATATCACTAATGAATATTGATGCAAAAATATTCAACAAGATAGAAGCAAACAGAATCCAGCAACACGTAAAACAAATTATATATTATGCTCTTTCATATGAAAGCTATAACCCAGTTATAACCTAAGAATATGGGGAAAGGGGAAAGGGAGGGGAGGGGCGGGGGAGGATGGGCAGAGGGAGGGTAATTGGTGGGACCACATCTCTGGTGCATCTTACAAGGGTACATGTGAAACTTACTAAATGTAGAATATAAATGTCTTAACACAATAACTAAGAAAAAGCCAGGAAGGCTATGTTTACCAGTGTGATGAAAATTTGTCAAATGGTATATAAAACCAGTGTATGGTGAAAAAAAAAACTTTATTTATGAAGAGTGAACTTTGAATTTGATGAAATTTTTATGTGTTATAAATAGTATTCTTTTTAAAATTTTTATTTAAAAATGTAAAAACATATTTTCCTTGAAGACAGTATAAAAATAGGCAGTGGGCTTGGTTTGCCCTGTAAACCATAGTTTTCCAGTAACTGCGCTAGGGTCTCCTTCAAGGCCTCAGAGTCTTTCCCTGCATTCTCTATATCCCACTGGCAATGAAAGATATGGTGGAAGATTTTGAAGCCAGTCTTAGAACCCACTTTACCCAAGCCCCTCCCCCCCCAGCAGCATATTTCATTAACCAGAATTAGTCACAGTCCCTAACAGAATACAAGGGGTTTAGAAAATATAGTCTTCTATCTTTTGGAGGAAAATGGAACAGAATGGTATGGGGAACTAACAGTAACATATTTTCCATCAAATAATTTTTCTACATTTTCCATTTTTCTTGTCTTTGCTTAAAATGATCCTCTCTTTCATTTTCCCTTCCCCAAACTGGAAGGTTCAACTTGCCCATTTTACCTATTTTAATATGTCTTTCTTTAAGGCCCATTTCAAATGTCTTTGTCTTGAAGCTTTTCTTAATTCATTCAAAGAGATTAAATATAATCTCTTTCCTTTGAATCAAATAGGATAGATAACATATAGGATGGATATTTGTGAACTCTTCTTCCTACTGCTATATTAGAAGCTGCCTGCATGTTTTTAAAATAACAGTTTTATTGAGATGTAACTCACATATCAGAAAACTCTTTTAAAGTGTATAATTCAATGTACACTTCAATGTACAATGTAAAATGATGCTATAGATAAGAGTATGGCATATGATCATATGGCAATTCTATTGCCATATGATCCAACAATTCCACTTCTGGGTATATACCCAAAGGGATTAAAAGCAGGGAAGCAAACAGATATTTATATGCTCATGTTCATAGCATTATTAACAATTGCCTAAAGGTGGAAGCAACCCAATGTCCATTGTTGGATGAATGGAGAAACAAATTGTGATATATGTGCCAGGCATGGTACTTCATGCCTGTAATCCTAACCCTTTGGGAGGCCAAGGTGGAAGGATTAGTTGAGGTCAGGAGTTCAAGACCAGCCTGGACAACATAGTGAGATCAGTCTCTACAATTTAAAAAAAAAAATCTTATATACATACAATGGAATATTATTTAGCCTTAACAAGGAAGAAAATTCTGACACAGGCTACAACATTGATGAACCCTGAGAACATTATGCTAAGTGAAAAAACCCAGTCACAAAAGAACAAATAGTGCTTGATTTCACTTATATAAACACCTAGAGGTGTTGCATTCATGAGATAGAATATATAATGGTTGTTAGGGGTGAGGGAGAAGGGAAAATGGATAGTTATGTAGTAGGTACCTTTTCAGTTTTGTAATTTGAAAGAGTTCTGATGATGGTTGAACAGCATTGAAAATGTATTTAATGCTGCTGAACTATACACTTAAAAATGGTCATCACAGTAAATCTTATGTGTATTGTGCCAAAATTAAAAAAAAATACATGATTATAATATCACCGAAGAAGAATACAATTAAATGTCTTTTAGATATTAACAGTTATGCAGGCATTGCCATATCAATCTTAGAACATTTTCATCACTCCCAAAAGAAACCCTGTACACATTAGTAGTCACTCTTCATCACCTTTATCCCCAGTCCCTGGCAGCCACTAATCTACTTTGTGTCTCTATATGCCTTTGCCTATTTCATGTAAATGGGACAACACAACATGTGGCCTTTTGTGTCTGGTTTCTTCAACTTAGCGGAATGCTCTCAAAATTCATTAATTTGGACCATGTTTCAATACTTTATTCATTTTTATGGCTGAATATGTATATTGTATATCCATTCATCAGTTGATGGTTATTTGAGCTGTTTCTACTTTTTGGCTATTTTGAGTAATGCTGCTGTGAACATTAATGTACAAGTTTTGTGTGGACATATATTTTCAATTCTCTTGGAGATTTATATATGTGTGGAATTTCTGGATCATATGGTAATTGCATGATTAACATTTTAAGTAACTGCTGAACCGTTTTCCACAGCAGCTGTACCATTTTAAAATCTGCCAGCAACATATCAGGTTTTAATTTCTCCATATCCTCACCAAAACTTGTTACTGTCTTTTTCATTAAAGTCATCCTAGTGGGTGTGAAGTGTTATCTCACTGTGGTTTTGAGTTGCAATTCCTTAGTGGCTAATGATATTGAACATATTTTAATGTGCTTATTGGCCATTTGTATTTCTCTTTTAAAAAAGTGTTTATTAGACCTTTTGCTAATTTTTAAATTGGGTTATTTGTCTTTTTAATGTTGAGTTGTAAGAATTATTTATATACTCTGGATACAAATCTTTATCAGATATATGATTTGCAAATATTTTCTCCTGTTCTGTCAGTTATCTTTCACTTTCATTATGATATTCTTTTAAGTATAAAGTTTTTAATTTTGATAATGTCTAATTTGTATATATTTTTCTTTTGTTGCTTATGCTTTTGGTATCATATCTAAGTATCATATCTTATGCTTTTGGTATCATACCATTGCTTAATCCAAGATCACAAAGATTTATTTGTCAGATTTACACTTAAAATTTACTTCCAAGAATTTCATAGTTTTAACTCTTACACTTAGGTCTATGATTTATTTTGAGTTAGTTTTTGTATATGCTGTGAGGTAAGGATCCAATTTTGTTCTTTTGCATGTGGATATCCAATTGTCACAGCATCATTTGTTGAAAAGACTATTATCATCCCACTGAATGGTCTTGGCACTCTTGTTAGAAATCAATTGGTCAAGAGTAGGTGGATTTATTTCTGATTCTAAATTCTATTTCATTGATCTATATGTTCATCCTTATGCCAGTACTATATTGTCTTGAAAATTGGGAAGAGTGAATTTTCAACTTTGTTCTCCTTTTTCAATACTACTTTGGCTCTTCTGGGTTCCTATATGGATTTTAGGATCAGCTTGTTAATTTCTGCAGAAAACTGGCTGGGATTTTATAGGGATGTGTTGGTTCTGCAGATCAGTTTGAATAGTATTACCACCTTAACAATATTAAGTCATCTGATCCATTAACATTGGATGTCTTTCCATTTATTTAGGGATTCTTTCATTTCTATTAACAATATTTTATGGTTTTCTTATTCTTTGTTTAATTTGATCCTTTGTGTATTCTTTTTGATCCTATTATATGTAGAATTTTTTTTCTTAATTTTATATATGGATTGTTCATTGCTGTTACATAGAAATGCAATTGATTTTTGTATATTGATTGTGCTTCTTACAACCTGTTGGACTTAATTAGCTCAAAAAACTTTTGTTTATGTTTGTGACTCCTATTAAGTTTTATATCCTATGATGCATTTAACAAAGTAAATCAGTCCTAATGAGTTCTCAATCCATTTGCCTTCCTTGATTCAATCTCTTTAAATGTGACATTGTCACAGAAGCCTTCTATCCTGTGAGTAATTATCCAATTCCCAACACCATTAAATCATTCTTTTTCTCCTTTACTTTTTATCTTCAGGCTTAGGAACAATGGGCCGAGGCATTGTCACTACCTTTGCAAAGGCCAACATTCCCGTGATTGCTGTAGAATCAGACAAAAAACAGCTAGAAACTGCGAACAAGATAATAACTTCCATATTGGAAAAGGAAGCATCCAAAATGCAACAGAGTGGTCAATCTTGGTCAGGACCAAAACCCAGATTAACTACATCTATGAAGGAGCTTGGTGGTGTAGATTTAGTCATTGAAGCTGTGTTTGAGGAAATGAACCTGAAGAAGCGTGTCTTTGCAGCACTGTCAGCTGTGTGCAAGCCAGAAGCTTTTTTGTGCACCAATACTTCAGCCCTGGACATTGATGAGATTGCTTCTTCCACTAATCGTCCTCACTTGGTCATTGGCACCCACTTCTTCTCACCAGCTCATGTCATGAAGTTGTTAGAGGTTATTCCCAGTCGATACACTTCTCCCACTACAATTGCCACTGTTATGTCATTATCAAAGAAGATTAAAAAGTTTGGAGTAGTTGTAGGCAACTGTTTTGGATTTGTGGGGAATCGAATGTTGAATCCTTATTACAATCAGACATATTTCTTATTAGAAGAAGGCAGTAAGCCAGAGGAGATAGATCAAGTGCTGGAAGAATTTGGTTTTAAAATGGGGCCTTTTAGAGTGTCTGACCTTGCTGGGTTGGATGTGGGTTGGAATTCTCGAAAGGGGCAAGGTCTTACTGGACCTATGTTGTCCCCAGAAACTCCTGCCCGAAAGAGGGGCAACCGTCGATATTGTCCAATTCCTGATATGCTCTGTGAATTAGGACGATTTGGCCAGAAGACAGGTAAGGGATGGTATCAATATGATAAGCCATTAGGTAGGATTTGTGAACCTGATCCCTGGATTTCCAAATTTCTATCACAGTACAGAGAAACCTATCACATTGAACCACGTATCATTAGCCGGGATGAGATCCTTGAGCGCTGCTTATATTCACTTATCAATGAAGCATTCCATATCTTGGGAGAAGGGATAGCTGCTAGCCCAGTACACATTGATGTTATCTACTTACATGGGTATGGATGGCCCAGGCACAAAGGTGGACCTATGTTCTATGCTTCCACAGTTGGGCTGCCCACAATTCTAGAGAAGTTACAGATATATTACAGACAGAATCCTGATATTCCCCAACTGGAGCCCAGTGACTACCTAAAAAAACTAGCTTCCCATGGAAACCCTCCACTGAACGAATGGCAAAGCTTGGCAGGCACCCCCAGCAGTAAATTGTAATTTATCTTTCCAGGAAATTAATTCCAAAAATCTAAAGTAAGATTGTTGTGAAATAAAAAAGCAAAAGAAATGATCAGTTGGCTAAGCCTCCTTTTTGAGTCTTCTGTCTCTGATGACTCTAATGAAGTGTTTTTCAACATTTTTTATCTCACGGCACACTTGAACCTATAGTTAAACTTCCACAGCACACTTAAATTATGTTGGTCAAATAAAAGAGTGTTAGCTGGGCATGGTGGCTCACACCTGTAATCCTAGCATTCTTGGGAGGCTGAGGTGGGTGGATCACTTGAGCTCATGAGTTCAAGACTAGCTTGAACAAGAGTGAGATGCCATCTCTACTAAAAAATAGAGAAACCAGCTGGGCATGATGGCTGGTGCTTATATTCCCAGCTACTTGGGAGGCTGAGGCAAGAGGATCACTTGAGTCCAGAAGTCTGCAGTTACTATTGTGAGCTATGATGCCACTGTACTCTACCCAGGGTGACTGAGACTCTGTATTTAAAAAAAAAGCACGCTGTGCTTTTGAACTTCTTTCAAAAATAATTTAAATCTTAAAAAAAATTTAAATCTTTAAAAATTTTCACAGCACACATAAGATCCTCTCATGGCACATGTGTTGAAAAGTCACTATTCATCACTGTTCTAATGGGTCAAATCTTCAGGAATGTACTTCCTAGCCCTCTGAATCTGTTCCTGTCATCAATTCAATGAATTAACTTATATGCGTTTAATACCATACTAGCTGATGAGAGATCCTTATGAATCATACATACATTCAACAAACTTGAAATTTATAGGCAAAACACAGGTGGGAAGTGGTGAGGGAACCAAGTACTTCAGAATGGGAAACTCAGGGTAGCTTGCAAGTCATGCTCAACATATTCTGTCACAGCCCCAGTTATGTGTATATAGTGTGCTGCTGCTTGCAAGACAGTCATTTCCCAAGTCCAGGGAATGTCCACAACCTGGTCTCTCTGATCTTTTCTATTCACTGAGAATAGAAAATAGTGAATTGTTAACATAGTATAAGAAGGGCTCTTAGAGGAGTGACGTAATAGCCGCGCTCTTACGACTTCGGAAGGTCTCTGCTGCGTTTGCGCACAAGGAGCTGGTTGTCGCTGCGGCCGCCTGGAATTGTGGGGATTGTGTCTTCCCCTGGCTGCGGGAAGCCGAAGGTGCCTATAGTCTCAGCTACTTGGAAGGCTGAGGCAGGAGGATCGCTTGAACCCAGGAATCTGAGGTTGCTGTGAGGGGGAGGCGGAGCAAGATGGCAGCCGAGTAACAGCTTCCTTGCATCTGGGCACCATGAGTCGGGGGAGATAGGACTCCAGGCATCTCTGGCTGGTGGGAACTGCCTATCATCACTCCTATGAGGCTACAGGGAGTCAGCGAGAGACTTCTGGACCCCAAGAGGAGGACTAAAACAGTGGAAAACCGGCAAGTGGTCGCGTGTGTTCAATCCGTCTAAACCTGCCCACAACTGTAAGTTCAGTAGCAGCGAGACTGCAAACCAGAAAGGCCTTACCTGTGAACTGTTTTGATGTCCTTGGACTTGGCACTGAGTTGAACTGCCTTGGGGAAGGCCTGAGCGGGAGTGCGGAGAACTTTGGCCGTTGTCTAGGGCCCCAGTCTGAGCCGCTGAGCCAGACAGAGCTAATAGTGTTTGGCGGTGGGTCACACAGATCCATTGTCAGTGATCTGCCCCAGCAAGCTCCGCCCTCAGGGTCGCAGAGCTAGAAACGGGTGGGAGCTGGTAACCCAGCAACCAAGTAGCCTAAGGGTGGGGTCTGAGCCGCCTTGCAGCCCTAACCCTCAGGGGCAGAGTGAGACCGGTTTTGGCACCCTGGGTAAGTGGATAGCCACTTCAGCAGTGATTCCAGCAAGAAAGCTGGGAAAGCTTCTGCTCAGCAAGTTTACAAGTTCAAAGTGCCTTTTAAGTGGGCTGAAGAGAGATTTAGGGTGTCTACCTGCTGGGGTTTGAGAAATCAGCTGCCTCCAGTCGTATCAGAACTGTGACTAACATCTCATACCCCATATGACCACGTGTTGCCCAGACAATATTCAATAACATATACAAACTGCTTTGTTTTTGGTTGTGTATTTTTTTCTTTTTTTTTTTTTTGCTTGTTTATTTTGACGTTGTTGATGTTCTTTTGTTTTTTAATTTCAATCTTTTCCATACAGATCCCATTTTCTTTCTCAATTTTTCTAGTTTAATTATAATTTCCCATTGCTGCCTTTTTTAATAACTACAACTTCATTTTTGCTAGTGTTTCTACTGCTATCATTTGGTTTTTCACCCCATTGTATCCCCGTAAAGTTTTCTGTTTGCTTGTTTTGGTTTGATTTATAGCATTTTTGTCTTTCCTCTCTACTTGGTGGAGGTGGGGTACTGTATCTGATCAGGTTAGCAAAGAGCTGCTGACCTCAAGGGAACCACCCAACTGGGGCACCCCCAGAAGGTGGGGTTTTTTAAGGTTGTGTCAAAGTACCCTACTGTACACCTATATTGCCCTGTCTCCCTCTTTCTGTGCCTCTCTTCTTTTTGTCAATATTCCTTATCCCCACCCCCTCTCCTTTCTCTATCTTTCTTTTTTTTTTTTTTTTTCTTATCACTCGGTCCTCCTTTCTTTCATCCCTTTTTTGCTCTTCAATCTTCTCACCCTTCTGGTCCTGTAACCCTTAGTCCACAGGCACAACATCTTAAAGAGCAAGAGGAAGTGAAAGGAAAATTAGGGCAAGGAAACAGATAAAAGAAATCACTCATGAGGAAGAATCAGCAGAAAACTCCAGGCAACATGAAGAACCAGTCCAGAACGACCCCGCCAAGGGACCATGAGGTAGCTACTGCAGAGGATTCTACCTATACAGAAATGTTAGGAATGACAGAAAGGGAATTTAGAATACACATGTTGAAAACAATGAAAGAAATGATGGAAACAATGAAGGAAACTGCTAATAAAGTGGAAAATAACCAAAAGGAAATCCAAAAACAGAATCAAATCAGAGATGAACGATATGAAGAATATAAAAAGGATATAGCAGAGCTGAAAGAACTGAAACAGTCGATCAGGGAACTTAAAGATGCAATGGAAAGTATCAGCAACAGGTTAGACCATGCAGAAGAAAGAATTTCAGAGGTAGAAGACAAAGTTTTTAAGATAACTCAGATAGTAAAAGAGGCAGAAAAGAAGAGAGAGAAAGCAGAACGTTCACTGTCAGAATTATGGGACTTTATGAAGCGTTCCAACATACGAGTTATAGGAATTCCAGAAGGGGAAGAAGAATGCCCCAGAGGAATGGAAGCCATACTAGAGAATATTATAAAAGAAAATTTCCCAAACATCACCAAAGATTCTGACACACTGCTTTCAGAGGGATATCGGACCCCAGGTCGCCTCAACTCTAACCGAGCTTCTCCAAGACACATTGTGATGAACCTGTCCAAAGTCAAGACAAAAGAAAAGATTCTGCAAGCTGCCAGGAGTAAGCGCCAGTTGACCTACAGGGGCAAATCCATCAGAGTGACCGCAGACTTCTCTAATGAAACTTTCCAAGCAAGAAGACAATGGTCATCTACCTTTAATCTACTTAAACAGAACAATTTTCAGCCCAGAATTCTGTACCCTGCTAAGCTAAGCTTCAAAATTGATGGAGAAATCAAATCATTTATGGATATACAAACATTGAGGAAATTCGCCACAACAAGACCAGCTTTACAGGAAAT
This sequence comes from Nycticebus coucang, assembly GCF_027406575.1. NCBI lineage: Eukaryota > Metazoa > Chordata > Mammalia > Primates > Lorisidae > Nycticebus > Nycticebus coucang. Next base: position 88,890,551 of record NC_069795.1, read on the forward strand.
ACTTCAACCTGTTCTGCACACTGACCACCACAATGGATCAGCAGCAAAGTAAGAACTCAGAAATCAAAGGACAGAGCCTAACCTCCACACTGATGCAAAAGATAAAACTAAGCAATGGACTCTCACCAAATAAGACGAATAGAATACTACCACACTTATCAATTATCTCAATAAATGTTAATGGCTTGAATTCCCCACTGAAGAGACATAGATTGGCTGACTGGATTAAAAAACACAAGCCATCCATCTGCTGTCTGCAAGAAACACACCTGGCTTCAAAAGACAAATTAAAGCTCCGAGTTAAGGGATGGAAGACAATTTTTCAGGCAAATGGAATTCAGAAGAAAAGAGGAGTTGCAATCTTATTTTCAGATACATGTGGATTTAAAGCAACTAAAGTCAAAAAAGACAAAGATGGTCACTTTATATTGGTCAAGGGAAAACTACAACAAGAAGACATTTCAATTCTAAATATTTATGCACCCAATTTAAATGCTCCCAGATTCTTGAAGCAGACCTTACTCAGTCTGAGCAATATGATATCTGATAATACCATCATAACGGGACTTTAACACACCTCTTACAGAGTTGGACAGATCCTCTAAACAGAAATTAAACAAAGATATAAGAGAGTTAAATGAGACCCTAGAACAACTATGCTTGATAGACGCATATAGAACACTCCATCCCAAAGATAAAGAATATACATTCTTCTCATCACCCCATGGAACATTCTCCAAAATTGATCATATCCTGGGACACAAAACAAATATCAACAGAATAAAAAGAATTGAAATTTTACCTTGTATCTTTTCAGACCATAAGGCACTAAAGGTGGAACTCAACTCTAAAAAAAATGCTCGACCCCACCCAAAGGCATGGAAATTAAACAATCTTCTGTTGAATAACAGATGGGTGCAGGAAGAAATAAAACAGGAAATCATTAACTTCCTTGAGCATAACAACAATGAAGACACAAGCTACCAAAACCTGTGGGATACTGCAAAAGCAGTTTTGAGAGGAAAATTCATCGCTTTAGATGCCTACATTCGAAAAACAGAAAGAGAGCACATCAACAGTCTCACAAGAGATCTTATGGAATTGGAAAAAGAAGAACAATCTAAGCCTAAACTCAGTAGAAGAAAAGAAATATCCAAAATCAAATCAGAGATCAATGAAATTGAAAACAAAAGAATCATTCAGAAAATTAATGAAACAAGGAGTTGGTTTTTTGAAAAAATAAATAAAATAGATAAACCATTGGCCAGACTTACTAGAAATAGAAAAGTAAAATCTCTAGTAACCTCAATCAGAAACGATAAAGGGGAAATAACAACTGATCCCACAGAGATACAAGAGATCATCTCTGAATACTACCAGAAACTCTATGCCCAGAAATTTGACAATGTGAAGGAAATGGATCAATATTTGGAATCACACCCTCTCCCTAGACTTAGCCAGGAAGAAATAGACCTCCTGAATAGACCAATTTCAAGCACTGAGATCAAAGAAACAATAAAAAAGCTTCCAACTAAAAAATGCCCTGGTCCAGATGGCTTCACTCCATAATTCTATCAAACCTTCAAGGAAGAGCTTATTCCTGTACTGCAGAAATTATTCCAAAAAATTGAGGAAGAAGGAATCTTCCCCAACACATTCTATGAAGCAAACATCACCCTGATACCAAAACCAGGAAAAGACCCAAACAAAAAGGAGAATTTCAGACCAATCTCACTCATGAATATAGATGCAAAAATTCTCAACAAAATCCTAGCCAATAGATTACAGCTTATCATCAAAAAAGTCATTCATCATGATCAAGTAGGCTTCATCCCAGGGATGCAAGGCTGGTTTAACATACGCAAGTCCATAAACGTTATCCACCATATTAACAGAGGCAAAAATAAAGATCACATGATCCTCTCAATAGATGCAGAAAAAGCATTTGATAAAATCCAGCATCCTTTTCTAATTAGAACACTGAAGAGTATAGGCATAGGTGGCACATTTCTAAAACTGATTGAAGCTATCTATGACAAACCCACAGCCAATATTTTACTGAATGGAGTTAAACTGAAAGCTTTTCCTCTTAGAACTGGAACCAGACAAGGTTGTCCTCTGTCACCTTTACTATTCAACATAGTGCTGGAAGTTCTAGCCAGTACAATTAGGCAAGACAAGGAAATAAAGGGAATCCAAATGGGAGCAGAGGAGGTCAAACTCTCCCTCTTTGCTGACGACATGATCTTATACTTAGAGAACCCCAAAGACTCAACCACAAGACTCCTAGAAGTCATCAAAAAATACAGTAATGTTTCAGGATATAAAATCAATGTCCACAAGTCAGTAGCCTTTGTATACACCAATAACAGTCAAGATGAGAAGCTAATTAAGGACACAACTCCCTTCACCATAGTTTCAAAGAAAATGAAATACCTAGGAATATACCTAACGAAGGAGGTGAAGGACCTCTATAAAGAAAACTATGAACTCCTCAGAAAGGAAATAGCAGAGGATATTAACAAATGGAAGAACATACCGTGCTCATGGATGGGAAAAATCAACATTGTTAAAATGTCTATACTTCCCAAAGCAATCTACCTATTCAATGCCATTCCTATCAAAGTACCTACATCGTACTTTCAAGATTTGGAAAAAATGATTCTGCGTTTTGTATGGAACCAGAAAAAACCCCGTATAGCTAAGGCAGTTCTTAGTAACAAAAATAAAGCTGGGGGCATCAGCATACCAGATTTTAGTCTGTACTACAAAGCCATAGTGCTCAAGACAACATGGTACTGGCACAAAAACAGAGACATAGACACTTGGAATCGAATTGAACACCAAGGAATGAAACTAACATCTTACAACCACCTAATCTTCGATAAACCAAACAAGAACTTACCTTGGGGGAAAAACTCCCTATTCAATAAATGGTGTTGGGAGAACTGGATGTCTACATGTAAAAGACTGAAACTGGACCCACACCTTTCCCCATTCACAAAAATTGATTCAAGATGGATAAAGGACTTAAATTTAAGGCATGAAACAATAAAAATCCTCAAAGAAAGCATAGGCAAAACACTGGAAGATATTGGCCTGGGGGAAGACTTCATGAAGAGGACTGCCATGGCAATTGCAACAACAACAAAAATAAACAAATGGGACTTCATTAAACTGAAAAGCTTCTGTACAGCTAAGGAGACAATAACCAAAGCAAAGAGACAACCCACACAATGGGAAAGGATATTTGCATATTTTCAATCAGACAAAAGCTTGATAACCAGGATCTATAGAGAACTCAAATTAATCCCCATGAAAAAAGCCAACAATCCCTTATATCAATGGGCAAGAGACATGAATAGAACTTTCTCTAAAGACGACAGACGAATGGCTAACAAACACATGAAAAAATGTTCATCATCTCTATATATTAGAGAAATGCAAATCAAAACAACCCTGAGATATCATCTAACCCCGGTGAGAATGGCCCACATCACAAAATCTCAAAACTGCAGATGCTGGCGTGGATGTGGAGAGAAGGGAACACTTTTACATTGCTGGTGGGTCTGCAAACTAGTACAACCTTTCTGGAAGGAAGTATGGAGAAACCTCAAAGCACTCAACCTAGACCTCTCATTTGATCCTGCAATCCCATTACTGGGCATCTACCCAGAAGGAAAGAAATCCTTTTATCATAAGGACACTTGTACTAGACTGTTTATTGCAGCTCAATTTACAATCGCCAAAATGTGGAAACAGCCTAAATGCCCACCAACCCAGGAATGGATTAACGAGCTGTGGTATATGTATACCATGGAATACTATTCAGCCATTAAAAAAATTGGAGACTTTACATCCTTCGTATTAACCTGGATGGAAGTGGAAGACATTATTCTTAGTAAAGCATCACAAGAATGGAGAAGCATGAATCCTATGTACTCAATCTTGATATGAGGACAATTAATGACAATTAAGGTCATGGGGGGGAAGCAGAAAGAGGGATGGAGGGAGGGGGGTGGGGCCTTAGTGTGTGTCACAGTTTATGGGGGCAAGACATGATTGCAAGAGGGACTTTACCTAACAATTGTAATCAGTGTAACTGGCTTATTGTACCCTCAATGAATCCCCAACAATAAAAAAATAAAAATAAAAATAAAAAAAAAAGAAGGGCTCTTAGAGAACATCTAACGTGGGATTTCTTAATTATGTGATAATGATGGCAATTTCCCTGTCATGACAAGTCTTTGTGTTGCTGTACATGGAAATGGTTGAATCCTAAACAATCCCAAATTGTTGCAAAACAAATTTTGCATAATTTTGTTATAAGAGATCTCTTTTTACTTTTGGGCTTGTGCAGTTAAAAATGAAGAGGCTCCCAGAGCTCACATGATTATTTCCTAAATTTGATTGGGAAAAATGACTAAATTGAAAGAATAAAGAGGGATAGCCAGGCATTGTGGTAGGCGCCCATAGTCCCAGCTACTTGGGAGGCTGAGGCAAGAGAATCACTTAAGCCCAAGAGTTTGAGGTTGCTGTGAGCTGTGACACCATGGCACTCTACCAAGGGTGATGTAGTGAGACTCTGTCTCAAAGAAAAAAATAAAGAATAAAGAGGTATAAATTTGATACAAGACCAGTGAAGAGTAGTCAAGGTAGCAAAAAATTATGGAGGGTGAGAAAAAAGAGAACAATATTCCTACTGGAAGAAGAACTGTTAAGGTTTTCAAATGGAAGAGAACATAGTCATCTTAAACAGCATACATTTCCTCACCTGTCAAACAGAATTTGCAGAATCACAAAGAACATTTCCACAGATGCCCATAAATACAGGAGATTTGAAAAGTGCTGTCCAAGTCAAACACCAAATGGATTTCCCTTTTTAGAGACCTAGAGATCATCTTGGTGGAATGTCTAGCTCTAACCAGCTTACAGCTGCAGATATCTGAGAGTTGAAGAGGTTCCAAGAAGCAGGCTTTGATGGCATTCAGCCTTCAGTGGGACAGGTTACCTGCCAGGCAAGACAAATACCTAAAGATACACATGTGCTCAGTACAAGAAGAAGGGGAAGAAATTACTTAAAGCAGAAATGGGGAGTTTGGGCTATGTGTATAATTAAGATATTTATCTGTAAATCCCTAAGAACTGACATGAGATGGCTTTTTGCTTTGCTCTTCTTAACTATTACTCTTTAGTCAGAACTTGTTTAATGAAAAAAGAAATACACAGCTACTTGGGAGGCTGAGGCAAGAGAATCGCGTAAGCCCAAGAGTTGGAGCTTGCTATGAGCTGTGACGTCACAGCACTCTGCCAATGGTGACATAGTGAGACTCTGTCTGAAAGAAAGAGAGAGAGAGAAAGAAAGAAGAGCTAGAACAAAAATTAGGTGGCTGGTTAACACAAAAACGTATACATGAATTTTGTATAGCAGAATGATTCATAATAGCCCCAAACTGGAAACAATCCAAGTGTCTGTTAGCTGATAATAATGTGGTGTGTCCATACAATGAACTCCTGTTCAGCTGTAAAAATAAAGCACTGATACATGCTACAATAGGATGAACCTTGAAAACATTACACTAAGAGAAGCCAGTCACAAAAGGCCACTTATTGTATGGACACATATGTGAAATGACCAGAATAGGCAAATCTCCAGAGCAGTACATTAGCAGTTGCCTAAGGCTAGAATTGTTTGGAGGGAGGAGATGGGGAATGACTGCTCATGGGTATAGGATTTCTTTGGGGGTTGGTGAAATGACCTAAAATTATTGTGGCAACAGTTGCATAACTGACTACCCATACATTAAAAACCATTGAACTGTATACTTTAAATGGGTGAATTGAATGTGGATTGTATCTTCAAGTCATTAATAAATAAATGAGACTGAAGTTGTTATCCTTTCTGGTGTAAATGAACTGTCTCCACAATATTTTCACCTGTAGACCAAAACAAAATTGTTAGAAATTGTGATGGAGAGGGGAGGAGCAAGATGGCGGCTGAGTAACAGCTTCCTTGCAACTAGGCATGGTGAGTATGGGGAGACAAGACTCCAGGCATCTCTGGCTGGTGGGATATGCCCATAAACATCCCTTTGTGGACACAGGGAGTCAGCAAGAAACTTCTGGACCCCATGAGGAGGACAAAAGCAGTGGAAAACTGGCAAGTGTTTGCATGTGTTCATTTGGTCAAATCCCACTGGCAGCTGTAAGTACAGCGTCAGTGAGATTGCAAACTGGAAAAGCCTTACCTGTGAGCTATTTTGACTTTTTGGACTTGGCACTCAGTTGAACTACCTTGGGAGGGCTTGGGCAAGAGTGCGGAGGACTTTAAGTGTTGTCTAGGGCCACAGACTGAGCTGCTAAGCCAAATGGAGCTAATAGTGTTCAGCTGTGGGCTGCGTGGAGCCATTGTGGGAGAAGTGCCACAAGCTCCACCCTCAGGGTCACAGAGCAAGGATCAAGCGGGAGCTAGTAATCTACTGACTGAGCAACCTAAAGGTGGGGACTGAGACCCCTTACAGCCTTAGCCCTCAGGGGCATAGAGTGAGACCAGTTTTGGCACACTGGGTAAGTGGATAGCCACTTCAACAGTGATCCCAGCAACAAGCGCTTTCCTGGGAAAGCTTCTGCTTAGCCAGGTTTAGCAGTTTAAAGTGCCTTTTAAGAGGGCTGAGGAGAGATTTAGGATCTCCACCCTGCAGGGTTTGAGAAATCAGCAGAGGCCTCCAGTCTCCATTTTGTACAGGTGTATCAGCATTGTTTTTAACATCTCATACCCCAGAAGATCACCTGTTGCCCAGACAATACTCATGTGAATTTAAAGCAACTAAAGTCAAAAAAGACAAAGATGGTCCCTTTATATTGGTCAAGGGAAAAATACAACAAGAAGACAATTCAATTCTAAATATTTATGCACCCAATTTAAATGCTCTCAGATTCTTGAAACAGACTTTACTCAGTCTGAGCAATCTGATACCCTATAATACCATAATAACAGTGGACTTTAACACTCCTCTTACAGAGCTGGACAGATCCTCTAAACACAAATTAAACAAAGATATAAGGGACTTAATGAGACCCTAAAACAACTGTGCTTGATAGATGCATATAGAACACTCCATCCCAAAGATAAAGAATATACATTTTTCTCATTGCCCATGGAACATTCTCCAAGATTGATCATATCCTAGGCCACAAAACAAACCTCAACAGAATCAAAAGAATTGAAATTTTACCTTATATTTTCTCAGACCACCAAGGCACTAAAGGTGGAACTCAACTCCAACAAAAACATTCAACCCCACACAAAGGCATGGAAATTAAACAACCTTCTGTTGAATGATAGTTGGGTGCAGGATGAAATAAAAGAGGAAATCATTAACTTCCTTGAGCATAACAACAATGAAGACACAAGCTACCAAAACCTGTGGGATAATGCAAAAGCAGTTTTGAGAGGAAAATTTATCACTTTAGATGCCTACATTTGAAAAACCAAAAGAGAGTGCATCAACAAACTCACAAGCCTAAACCCAGTAGAAGAAAAGAAATATCCAAAATTAAATAAGAGATCAATGAAATTGAAAACAAAAGAATCATTCAGAAAATTAATGAAACAAGGAATTGGTTTTTTGAAAGAATAAATAAAATAGGTAAATTTTTGGCCTGACTAACTAGAAATAGAAAACAAAATCTCTAGTGACCCCAATCAGAAATGATAAAGGGGAAATGACAGCTGATGCCACAGATATATAAGTGATCATCTCTGAATTCTACCAGAAACTCTATGCCCAGAAATTTGACAATGTGAAGGAAATGGATCAATATTTGGAATCACACCCTCTCCCTAGACTTAGCCAGGAAGAAACAGAGCCTGAACATAGACCAATTTCAAGCACTGAGATTAAGAAACAATAAAAACGCTTCCAACAAATAAATGTCCTGGTCGAGATGGCTTCAAACCAGAATTCTATTGAACCTTCAAGGAAGAGCTTATTCCTGTACTGCAGAAATTATTCCAAAAAATTGAGGAGGAAGGAATCTTTCCCAGCACATTCTACGAAGCAAACATAACCCTGACAACAAAAACTAGGAAAAGACCCATCTAAAAAGGAGAATTTCAGACCAATTTCACTAATGAATATAGATGCAAAACTTCTCAACTAAATCCTAGCCAATAGATTACAGCTTATCATCAAAAAAGTCATACATAATGATCAAGTGGGTTTCATCCCAGGGATGCAAGGCTGGTTTAACATGCACAAATCCATAAATGTTATCCACCATATTAACAGAAGCAAAAAGAAAGACCATATGATCCTCTCAATAGATGCAGAAAAAGCATTCAATAAAATCCAGCATCCTTTTCTAATTAGAACATCGAAGAGTATAGGCATAGGTGGCACATTTCTGAACCTGATTAAAGCTATCTATGACAAACCTACAGCTAATATTTTACTGAGTGGAGTAAAACTGAAAGCTTTTCCTCTTTGAACTGGAACCAGACAAGGTTGTCCTCTGTCACCATTACTATTCAACATAGTGCAGGAAGTTCTAGCCAATACAATTAGGCAAGACAAGGAAATAAAGGGAATCCAAATGGGAGCAGAGGAGGTCAAACTCTCCCTCTTTGCTTATGACATGATCTTATACTTTGAGAACCCCAAAGACTCAAGCACAAGACTCCTGGCAGTCATCAAAAAATACAGTAATGTCTCAGGATATAAAATCAATATCCACAAGTCAGTAGTCTTTGTGTAGGCCAATAAGACGTTAATTAAGGACACAACTTCCTTCACCATAGCTTCAAAGAAAATGAAATACCTAGGAATATACATAACAAAGGAGGTGAAGGACCTCTATAAAGAAAATTATGAAATCCTAAGAAAGGAAATAACAGAGGATATTAACAAATGGAAGAACGTATCATGCTCATAGCTGGGAAGAATCAACATTGTTAAAATGTCTATACTTCCCAAAGCAATCTACCTATTCAATGCCATTCCTATTAAAATACCAACATCATACTTTCAAGATTTGGAAAAAATGATTCTGCATTTTGTATGGAACCAGAAAAAACTCCATATAGCTAAGGCGGTTCTTAGTAATAAAAACAAAGCTGGGGGCATCACCATACCAGATTTTAGGCTGTACTGCAAAGTCATAGTGGTCAAGATAGCCTGGTACTGGCACAAAAATAGAGACAGACATTTGGAATCAAATAGAAAACCAGGAAATGAAACTAACATCTTACAACCAAACAAGAACATACCTTGGGGAAAAGACTCCCTATTCAATAAATGGTGCTGGGAGAACTGGATATCCACATGTAAAAGTTTGAAACTGGACCCATACCTTTCTGCACTCAGAAAAATTGTTTCAAAATAGATAAAGGACTTAAATTTAAGGCATGAAACAATAAAAATCCTCAAAGAAAGCACAGGAAAAACACTGGAAGATATTGGCCTGGGGAAAGACTTCGTGAAGAAGACTGCCATGGCAATTGCAACAACAACAAAATAAACAAATGGGACTTCATTAAACTGAAAAGCTTCTGTACAGCTAAGGAGACAACAACCAAAGCAAATAGACAACCTACACAATGGGAAAGGATATTTGCACATTTTGAATCAGACAAAAGTTTGATAACTAGGATCTATAGAGAACTCAAATTAATCCACATGAAAAAAGCCAACAATCCCATGTATCAATGGGCAAGAGACATGAATAGAACCTTCTCTAAGGAACACAGATGAATGGCTAGCAAACATATGAAAAAATGCTCATAATCCCTAATTATTAGAAATGCAAATTAAAACCACCCTGAGATATCATCTAACCCTAGCGAGAATGGCCCACATCACAAAATCTCAAAACTCCAGATGCTGGTGTGGATGTGGAGAGAAGGGAACACTTTTACACTGCTGGTGGTACTGCAAACTAATACAACTTTTTGGATGGAAGTATGGAGAAACCTCAAAGAACTTGAGCTCGACCTCCCATTTGATCCTGCAATCCCATTACTGGGCATCTACCCAGAAGGAAAAAAATCCTTTTATCATAAGGACACTTGCACTAGACTGTTTATTGCAGCTCAATTTACAATCGCCAAAACGTGGAAACAGCCTAAATGCCCACCAACCTAGGAATGGATTAACAAGCTGTGGTATATGTACACCATGGAATACTATTCAGCCATTTAAAAAAAATGGAGACTTTACATCCTTTGTATTAACCTGGATGGAAGTGGAACACATTATTCTTAGTAAGGCATCACAAGAATGGAAAAGCATGAATTCTATGTACTCAATTTTGATACGAGGACAATTAATGACAATTAAGGACACAGTGGGGGTGAGAGAAGGGGAGAGCAGAGAAAGAAGGAGAGAGGGGATGGGGCATTGGTGTGTGACACACCTTTTGGGGGCAAGACATGATTGTAAGAGGGACTTCACCTAAGAAATGCTATCAGTGTAACCCGGTTTCTTGTACTCTCAATGAATCCCCAACAATAAAAAAAAAAAAAAGAAAAGAATTGTGATGGAGAACTCTTGAATGAATATAGTATAATTTTTCATCATAAGATACAAAGAAAAAAACCAAAAACAAAAAATCCAAGAGCGTGTCTTGAATTGCAGCTCAACTTTGAATAATTTTTGAGTTGCATACTGCTGAATTTTATACAATTTGGTTTATGAAATAAAAGACATCAACAGAAAAGATTCCTAAAAGTTGTTAACTTTGTCTCCTAGGTGACTTATTTTCAAATTAATGTAAAATTTTTAAAAAGCACAGTAACTTTTTTTCAAACCTTGAATAGATTTTATTTTGCATTCTTAAACTTATTCTTGGCCTCTAGATTGAGGTTTAGAAACTAGAGGTCCCATGAATAGATTTTATGAGTCAACCCAAACTTATGACCAAGTTTGTACATGTACGAGGACTCCCCAGAAAGTATCCAGCCATGTACTATGAAAAATAGAGACATACATGGCTGGATGTTTTGTGGATGGCCCTTGTATATCTGAGGCTATTTCCTCATTTCTTCGAAGAGGCATCATATCTTACATCTTATTTTCAAAAGTGTCATAACTCAGTACAGGTTCAGGATCAATACTACATAGAAAATGGGAAGAAGAACTATGCGTTCATTTTTTATTTAATATCAAATGAGGCAGAACTAATTCTAACTTGCTAGGTTCTACCTATAACAGTAGTTAATGTAATATGATGAAATCTTTGGGATAGCCTATAAAATACGCTTACTTAAAAGGCTGATGTTATTATTGTTAATTTTAAAACTACCTATTAAAAAGAAGAAACTTCTGAATTCTAAAAAATGTGCTTTAATGGTAATCAGATGAGAACTAGATATTAGAAATACCTTTGAAGCTTTGATGTGAGACTTCAGCTTTAAAGATGAGACTAATGATACCAGTAAAGCCACAGTGCAGCTGCGGTTGCTATCTATGCATTCATTTCCAATAGGAACAGGTGGGCATGAGAGAGATAAAATGAGGGATCCTAAATTTCCCTCATTATTGGTGTTACAGAATTGTTTATGCAAGTCATACTTTACTGTAGGAACCCAAAATTTCTAGAGTCTGAGATTTGTCTTTAAAAAGGACACCTAGAAATCAGAAATATTGTTGGCTCACTGAATTATCTGAACTGTTTTGGCAGCCATTGGTAAGATTAATCTCTGGTCTATCCGGTGAATGCCATCTGCTTATCTTGACATCTTTTTTTTTTTCTGTAGAGACAGAGTCTCACTTTACCGCCCTCGGTAGAGTGCCATGGCGTCACAGGACTCATGGCAACCTCTAGCTCTTGGGCTTACACGATTCTCTTGCCTCAGCCTCCCAAGCAGCTGGGACTACAGGCGCCTGCCACAACACCCGGCTATTTTTTGGTTGCAGTTTGGCCGGGGCTGGGTTTGAACCCGCCACCCTCGGTATATGGGGCCGGCGCCCTACTCACTGAGCCACAGGTGCCACCCTTATCTTGACGTCTTATGCATATTTTGAGATTAACAGAAAAGTTACGCTGCTTCCAGTTAGGACGGCAGCATTGCACAATTCTGGGGACACTGTGCACCAAGGGATTGTCATCCACATAGTAATAATATATATGAGACCTCCTAGAGTTGTACGATACCCAGTATTGTTCCTCAAACACTGTGTAGCAGTTTCAAGTCAAAAACTCTTCTTCTGTTCATTTCTGTATCTTTCTTTTTTTTTTTTATGTGCTCATATATCTTAAAATTTCTTTTTTTTTTTTTTTTATTGTTGGGGATTCATTGAGGGTACAATAAGCCAGTTACACTGATTGCAATTGTTAGGTAAAGTCCCTCTTGCAATCATGTCTTGCCCTTCTAAATCAAAGTTGACAAAAGTGGTGAGTAATTTATATTGGGTCTCCAATAGTACCAAATTTGGGGGAAATGATTACATTTTATTTGTACTTTTTTTCCTAGCATCCTGAGAAAGTGGATTATGAACAAGATGAACAGAGAGCTTTTCATTCTTGTCCAGAAAGTTCCAGGGCATTTCCCCTGAAATATTTGTTCTCTTTCTACCAACTTAAAGTAGTCCAGCAGAATGAGCTCCTGAAAACATCTTCCGAGATGACACTAGCAGAGCTGATGCAATCCATCTGTGCGCGTTTTTACTGTACTTAGGGTTATTCCACATAAGAACAACATTCCTTAGGTTGTTCTCCAAGAGGACACAGAACAGTTGCTAAATCTAGCCATCATGTGACGTCCCTAGGATGAGGTTAAGGCAAAACCTTCTCCAACAAAATCATAAATGCACTTGGATTTCCAAAGCTGGCCAAGGCCTGCAGAATTGTTGATTTGTAAGTTTGGGGAGGGACTGTTGTCTGTCCCCAAAGTTTTTCTTCTTCTATAGTAATAAACATCTCAACTTTTAGCTGAGCATGTAGATGGCCAGAACATACAATGTATTTGCCAGCTTCTCTTACATCAAGTTGTGAACATGTGACTGAGTTCTAGACAATGAGTGTCCATGGGAGTGTCAGGTGACGCTTCTGGGAACCTGCCTTCACAGTCAGCTGATGTGCATCCTTTCCCCGTTCTTTCTTTGTCCCTTCCTTCATCTTGTTACCTGGAACAAGATATGATGACTGGAGTTCCACTCACTATACCAGACCATGAAGTCAAAGGCCCTAGCCCGCCGGGCAGTGAAGAGCTTTGCTCCCTGAGAACCCCCTGGAGCAGTGTTGCCATTCTACTTTCCAACAGTCATTCATGTGGGAGAGCAACCAACTCCCATCAGGGGAAGTTGGGGTTACTGTAGGTTTTAATTACTCACAGCTGATCCTAATCTGAGCTAATGCAGGTGGAGTCCAAGAATTAGTGGGGGGTTTTTTTGTTTGTTTGTTTTATTTTTGTTTTCTCAGTGTTACAGGTAATTCTGATACACAGGCAGTTTTAAGAAGGTACTCCCATGAAACAGAATTTCTTTTTAAAATATATATATATTTTTGCCAATCTGATGTGTTTTTCAACTTGATGTTGAATTACTCATAAATTTTTATGTTGTGTTCCACACATAATTGTTGTAGGCAGATGGAGATGCCCCCTAAGAACCTGAGAATAGAGCTTTAGATTGACATTTAGTAGGAAATAGTCTCACAGGCCTACTTGAACCTCAAATTGATTGCTACTTAATTAGAGATTTAAAAAAAACCCATAGAGAAAATATATTTTATCAGAAGAAGTGGTCAATAATGGCCCAAAAGAAAAGGGAAATTTGAAAAGCTGTTATCTCTGAGCACTGACCAAAAAGAAGATATTGAATCTGGAGTACACCTACCTTCTGCTTATTAGATCAAAGACTCCCCCAACAAATGGGGTGCCACTCCCAAGGGAGTATGAAAGTAGAACCATAGATGTGCAGACAGAAAACATTAGAAGCACTGTTACTATGTATTTTTGTTTACAAAGTAAGAAATTAATCTTGATTAATATTTTCTGTGCTGACATTTGCTATTGTCCTCACCAGATTGCATCTCAGACAGCCATAAATCAAGAATGAGAGAAGAGGGCATGTTCCAAAATTCCAAGGTTGATAGTGACAGTCCTTCCTCTTTCATTTGCTGCCTGCACACTGAGAAATATTGCAAATTATGTGTGTTAGGGTAAGTGGATCCTCAGACTAAATTATGTAATTTGATAAAGTTAACCCTCACAGAAGGTTACCTGAAAGAAAGTACTCTCAAAATGATGTCTTAAAATACAATGGAAGATAAATAATGCAAGCAAACGTGAACAAGAGAATGGCAGAGCTGGTAGTTCTCATATCGTCAGCATTTTGTCAGCTGTATTACGAGGTAGAATGATTTAGTTAAATCTGGCAAAAAGGTGGCCAAAAATATTTGAAATTCTCAAGAAGACTATTAAAAATATTGATTTATATACCTACCATTCATGATGTTTTCCTTAAATGTGCATGATCCTATGACATTAGCTAATAATGTTAATAATATGAAACCATCATTTCCTAGCAAGATGTTCTAATATGTAGCATATTGTTTATTTCATTACTGTCTCATAATTTCTCAATTTCTTTTTTATGGTATTTTATAATGTACATCAATGTAATATACATATAGTAAAAGTATATGATTTGTAAATCAATAAACATCCTAAATATTAGAGATAGAGACTAAAAATTTGTGTGATGTACCACCCAGATCCTCTTTTAGGAATGATTTATTTTCCCAGTTTCTAGAAGTACTGCCAGAAGATGGCCTTCTTTGGGGGTTGCCTTGCTCAAGATAACACCTTCTTCCATGGGTAGTCTACATCCAAGGACTGTTCAATGCAGGGGTATAAATGCCTTATCCTCTTGCCCCAACTCTGATTTCCTAGTGACATTGAGTGGGATGAGGGCTTCATTGGCGCTGCATTGCAGCTCACCTTCTCCATCTGCTCATTCCTACTTCCTTCTCCTCTCTTTCATAGGTATTAATCCCCAAATCACTTCCTAAACATTTTGCACACTAATCTCCACCTCAGAGTCTGCTTCAGGGGGAATGCAACCTATGTCAATGGAGGTGCATGATTAAAAGTGTTTGGAACCTTCAATCTATATGCTGTCAACTCATTAGTATTTAATGAACTTCTTTTGATCCGACATGCCATTAACTTTTGTAAGTCCTCTGTGCTAGGAAAGAATGTTCATTATCTATTTGATGAAGCTTATCAATGTTACTCAGGTTTTCTATAAAGCCTTACTGATGTTTTACCTCTAGAGAACATCTACCACTGAGATAGATTAAATAATCAAGGATGGGGACTACCTTCCTTGGCACAAATAGCCAGAAGTGACTGGGTAGCAGCTATCACTGAAGGGATTCTTACTGTATCTCTGGTAGGAATATTTCCTCTTTGGGAAGCAGGACTTTTAGATCACAGAGTGTTAGTTGTTCATACAGGAAACAAAATTCCCCAGGTAGGTCACTGGAAATGATGGTAAGAGGGGTCACTTCTACTCTTTAGTTTCTACAACCAGTATTCTATCTATCAGGAACATAGTACCATATAATGGTTATTGATTTAGAGTATGAACTGCTTCCTGGAGAATGGTATCCTATCTTTCTGGGGTATCATCTCAAAACTGGCATCTCATGGTATAGTCAAAGCTGTATTCTATTGCTCTAATAGGAAGGCTAGTGGCTTCTGGGTGTTTCAATGCATTGTTGGACTAGAGATCCCATGGCTATGTGCCTACCTCTGTACCTCTTTTGTTCAAAAGTGTGTCCTTTGGTCTGATGCAATAGTATATGAGCTCATGTGTCACTGATTCAGATTCTAAGTGCTTGGAAAATGGTGCTGAAACTCTGTAGTCAGGGAAGAAAGTCCTATATCTGCAATATGTCAATTCCAGTCAAGATGGATCACTGATGCCCCCAGAGTAGAAGAGTTCTGATGTAATCAACTTACCATCAACTGGTTGGTTGGTATCCTTGAGTAAGTACTAGTATCTGTAATGCAGCCTTGGGTCTCTGGCTACAAACTGTACTCTCACCAACTAGGTTAGCATTGGTGAGTGGAAGTCCACTCTCTGGGCTCATGCATAGCCTCCACTCCTACAA
The DNA here is from genome assembly GCF_027406575.1 of Nycticebus coucang. Lineage (NCBI taxonomy): Eukaryota > Metazoa > Chordata > Mammalia > Primates > Lorisidae > Nycticebus > Nycticebus coucang. The sequence continues at coordinate 88,906,670 of NC_069795.1, forward strand.
ACATACCTAACTAAATTGGGCAACAATAGTGATAGTCATCCCACCTGGCCACTCTGTCTACTTGATTATTTAACCCATCCTCTGTGGTAGATGTTCTCTAGAGGTTAACGTGTGACACATACATCTTTGCATTTCATACCCATCCCATAGGTCCATCACTCAATTTCCCAATTTTCACTGTATGCTGCCTTCCAATACTTCTTTTTCCAGGCCCTGAACAACCATCCAAGCAATTTGCCATTGCCCATACATTCTCACTCAAGCCACTTCTCAAAGTCTTTGAATCTCTTCTTCCACCATCTGTCATAGCAGTTTTGGCAATTGTGGTGATCACTGAGTGTGTGGCATCATTTTCTCCAAGCTTTCAAGAGTCAACCTAACTGTGTATGAGAAATGTCTCCTTGAGTGCCCAGGCCTAGAATCCTGCATCACAATGAGTGTTTCCATGTTGATAAACTCTACCTGCCAAAGTTCACGTTCTGCTTCCCTTAATCCAGAACCCTTAGTCTAGACCCACACATACTCTCCTGGCTTCTGATGACACATGTTGGCTCTATCCTACAGCTGCTTGAGGATATGAACCCTATTCTCCCTTAGGAGTCTCAGCATTTTCCTGGATGGGTTGTTTCATTACTTAAATTATTGTTCTGGTGGCCAAAAGGGGAGTGATAGGTGTATTTACTGAGCAGGGCATGTGCTGTCTTGCAAGGCAAAAGGCTTTGAATTACCTTTGAGTAAGTGAGGAGCACAAGAGTTTAACAAGGAGGGGCAGCCCACTTCTGCAGCCCCAAAGTATTCTGGGGAATCTCAGAATTTGAGATTTTCAAATTATTGGCCCAGAGTTTCCTATCACATGTCACAGGATCCCATTTCTTCTTCTTCTTCTTTTTCTAATGTCTTTATCTTATTTTTATTTCTTTTGTTCCCAACATTCTTTTTAAAAATTTCATGTTAATATGAGGGTACAACTAGGTTACGATATTTGCATTTGTTAGGTAGAATGCCTCTTGTAATTGTGTCTCGCACCCACAAGGTGTGCCATATGCCTTTACATTGTGCCCCTTAAGTGGGAAAACATTCACTTCTTTTTAATCAAGGGCTTAACCTTGGCATAGTGGACTTGCCATGAGAATTTAATCTTCTCTGGAATTCCACTCTCCTTAAAATTAAATCCAAGGCCTAACACTTCATTTTTTTATTCCCTATGACTACAGGAGATGAGTCTGTTATATGCGTCCAGGGAAGTCCTATGCTGTTCACAGTTCATCTTACGTTAGTAATTAATCACCTCACACCTTTTATTGTATTTCTTTAGCACAGCATAGCCCCCAGCAAAAGCCATCTGGCTCCATGTAATTATAACTTTCTATAAACCTCTCAAATGCCTGAGATATTGCCCTCATTACCTTCTACTAGGAGTCCATCTCAACTCCTCTACTATTAAACATTTTAACTTTTACAGTTATAGCCTGCCAGGGGTATCAATACTCTACTTCCTACCAGTGATGATGTCCTCATTGCCTGTTGGCTGGTTGGTAATTTGGTTCCAAAATCCCCTTTTAGAGTTTGTTTCCTAGGACCCCATCTGTTAGCAACTGCCATAGACTAAGTTCTGCAGGAAAGAGACTTGAGGTAGAGATTTCCATGCAGGAGGTCTACTGGTGAATACACTTGCAAACAACACCTGTAAGGAAATGAAGAAAGCAGGATTGAACACAAAGAGACGAACGGTGATATAGATGCTGCAGAGGCCTCAGTGGCCCCAGGGGGAGCTTGAGGCTTGGATAGTCCTTCAGAAATATATTGAATTGAGGCAAGGGTTTGGAGGCTTTGTACCCTGGTCATCACTGACTTGCTTTGGATGTGGGTTGTCCCCAGGGAGGGAAGCATGGCCTTGGACACACCTTCAGCCAGAGTCAGTATTCTTTCAAGAACTTGGGTCCTTATCTTACCTTAGGCCAGCAGCTAAGGGAATAAGTTCCTTGGTTCTGAAAAAGGGAATCTGGTTGATACACCACAGCACCCAACACAGAGCCCTGCCTTGTAGACATTCAGTATTGCTCTTATCACTCTCATGGTACCATTATCTCCTGTTTTTGATACTCACTGTAAAAAACTCAAGACTCTCATTCATCCCTCATCCTCTGGCCTCTCATCCCTGTAGGGTATCTAATCTGATGCCTTATCTTCCTCAGCTCTCCAATCCTTCCTGAGCCCTCTAGAATTCACAGTTTGCAACAGCATCACCTCTAGCTTCAACATGTTTTATAGACATTTCTATATCTTTTTGGCTTCATTTCTTGTGGTCTGTATGGAGAGGTCTTCAATGAATTGGCCACATCAGCCAGATTCCAAGTAAAACTAAGAAATAAAATAAAAAGCAACCATGGGGGTCAATTTAGGTATGTTAACTCCAGGGACTTGACACAATGCACCAGAAAATTAGACAGACCTCCCCATACAGTCACAGCAGCACTGGACCACATGTATATTCTCATTTGTTATCAAGTCTTCAGGTAAGCACTTAAATAATTCCCTAGGGCATGCATGTAAGTTGTTGCAGGCCCTTTTTGGAAACAGGTGAGGTATAATATAATTAGGAGAGAAAAGGAGGTAAGAGCCTCAAAAGAAAAAAAAGGATAATAGAATGTAACAGGTGCCAAATGAAACATGTAAAGTGTGAGTACTGAAGTTCAGAGAAAGAGGAGGTCACTAGAAACTTAATGCCCACTAACCTCAAGGAGGCCATGTCACTCTGTTTCCTTAGACCAGCAGTTCTCAACCTGTGGGTTGCGACTCACAGGAACTATATAAAGGGCCGCAGCATTAGGAAGGTTGAGCACCACTGCCTTAGACCATTCATTCCCTTGTTCTTCTAGATGACTCTTTCATACCTTCTATTCTTCCAAATTCCATCACCTCTTTCTCCATCCTCCTTCTCAGCTGATGCCCTTGCTTCCTTCACTGAGAAAATAGAAGCAATCAGAAGAGAGCTTCCACAAGTGCCCACCAACACACCTACACACCTCCCTGCATCTGTGCTCACACATTCTGCCTTCTCTTCTGTTTCTGTAAATAAACTATGTGCCTATCAAAAATCAGCTCCCCCACTATACTCTAGATACCATCTCCTTTCACCTACTCAACTGCCCTCTCCCAGCAATTCTCTCCTCTTTCTTCTGATTCATCAACTTCTCTTTGTGGCTTCTTTCCAATTGGCATATAAACAAGCTGTAATTTCTCCTATCTTAAAAAAATTTTTTTGTTTAATTTTTTTTCCCCATCTTAAACAAATCTGGATCCCATTTCCCCTTTCAGATACCACCTGCTCTTTTCTCTTCTTTTCTTCATAGCAAAATTCTATACTGATTATTCTCATTGTTTCCCACTACTTTCTTCTAATTCTCTCTGAACCTACTCCAGTTAGGGCTTTTATCCCCACCACTCTATCAATATTGCCTTTGTCAGGATCACCAATGACACTTACATTGCTGAATTCAATGATCAATTCCTGGTGCTCATCAATAATTTATTCTTTCTTAAAAACCTTGCTTTGCTTGATGTTAGGATATCACTGTTCCTTTGATTTCCTCAACCTCACGGGTATTCTTCTTAGTCTCCATGGCTGGTTCTCTATCTCTCCCATCTTTAAATGTTGGAGGGCCCAGGGCCCAGGTCTGGAACCTCTTCTTTTCTCTATCTACATCTACTTACTTGGTGATCTCATTTAGTTTCATGACTTTAAATATCATCTACATCCTGAAAACTCCTAAATTCCCACTTTCAACCTAGACCTCTCCCCTGTTTGTCTGTCTGACATTTACATTTGTATGTCTACCGGATTCTAAGGCTTATCGTGTTTAAGTTGAGTCCTTGATATTCAGCACCCCTGGCCCATCCTCCACCCCCAAACAGAATTGTCCTGCCGCTTGGCCTATTCTTTGTAAATAGCACCTCCATCCTTAGCATTATCCCTTGCTCTTCTCTTTATCTCACTCTTCACTTCTACTGTATCAGCAAATCCTGGTGGCTCTACCTGCAAATATACTTGGAATACAACTTCTTTTTTTTTTTTTTTTAAAGGAGTCTTTTATTTATTTATTTATTTATTTTGCAGTTTTGGCCAGGGCCAGGTTTGAACCCACCACCCCCGGTATATGGGGCCAGCGCCCTACTCCTTAAGCCACAGGCACTGCCCGGAATACAACTTCTTATCACTGCCTCCTGTGCTATTGCTGGGTCCAACCTGTTATTAGCTCTCATCTGAGGCAACAGAATCCTACCTGGACTCTCTAATTTAGCCCTTGTTTTACAATGGCTGTATCAACAGCCAGAGAAATTATTCTATTCAAACTAGAATGCAAATTAATACATTCCTTTTGGAAAGAGATATGGAGAACACTTAGAGATCTAAAAATAGATCTGCCATTCAATCCTGTAATCCCCCTACTGGGCATATACCCAGAAGACCAAAAATCACACCATAACAAAGATATTTGTATCAGAATATTTATTGCAGCCCTATTCATAATTGCTAAGTCATGGAAAAAGCCCAAGTGCCCATCGATCCACGAATGGATCAATAAATTGTGGTATATGTACACCATGGAATATTATGCAGCCTTAAAGAAAGATGAAGACTTTACCTCTTTCATGTTTACATGGATGGAGCTGGAACATATTCTTCTTAGTAAAGTGTCTCAAGAATGGAAGAAAAAGTACCCAATGTACTCACCCTTATTATGAAACTAATGTAGGACCTTCACATGAAAGCTATAACCCAGTTATAACCTAAGAATAGGGGGAAAGGGAGGGGAGGGAGGGGGGAGGGAGGGGGGAGTGAGGGGGAAGGAGGGGGATTATGGGATTACACCTGCGGTGCATCTTACAAGGGTATATGTGAATCCTAGTAAATGTGGAATGTAAAGGTCTTAGCAAAATAACTAAGAAAATGCTACAAAAGCTATGTTAACTAATGTGATGAAAATGTGTCAAACGATCTATGAACCAAGTGTATGGTGCCCCACGATCATACTAATGTACACAGCTATGGTTTAATAAAAATAAACAAACAAAAAAAAACAAACTAGAACAGTGGTTTCCCATTTTATTTAATATAAAAATGAGAGTCTTGGGAGGCACCTGTGGCTCAGTGAGTAGGGTGCCGGCCCCATACGCCCAGACTGGCGGGTTCAAACCCAGCCCCGGCCAAACTGCAACAAAAAAATAGCCGGGCGTTGTGGCGGGCGCCTGTAGTCCCAGCTGCTTGGGAGGCTGAGGCAAGAGAATCGCATAAGCCCTAGAGTTAGAGGTTGCTGTGAGCTGCGTGACGCCACAGCACTATACCTGAGGGCGGTACAGTGAGACTCTGTCTCTACAAAAAAAAAAATAAGAGTCTTTACAAGTCCACAGGCCCTCCATGATCTAGATTCTAGCCCCATTGCCTCTCTGATCTCATCTATTTCTCTGTTTGGTTTGTTCTGCCCCAGCCAACCTGGCCTCCTTGGTTTCTCTGAAATGACAAGCAAACTCCCACCCCAGGGCCTTTGTACTTCTTATTCTGCTTACTTGAAACTCATTTGCAGCTGTTACATAGTTTGCTCCTTCCTTTCTCTCCTTCTGCTTCAACGTCACTTTGTTAGAAGGGCCTTTCTGACTATCTCATAGACAATAGCAACATCACCTTTCCCAATATTTCCTGTCTTCTTGACTCTGCATTTTCTCTATGGCATAGTTACTGTCTGACTTATTACATTTTTGTTTATTTGCTTGTTTTCTATGCCTCCTTCCTCTAAAATGTAAGCTCCTCACAAGAGGGCATTTGGGTGTTTTGTTTGTTGTTGTATCTGGAACCTACTCAAGTCCATGAACATAGCAGATGCTCAATGTATTTGTTAGGGAAATAAAAATCCTAATTTACACCTTGTCTTAGACTAGCCATTCTAAAATACCACAGTTTATGTCCTGCATGCTGGAGATTAGCCCAGATTATATTAGGAATACTCAAGGAAGGCTGCAGAAAGATCACTAATCCATTGATCTATCTCAAAATTATCCAGTGCATCTTAACATAAGGAATGTAAAAACTAAATTTCCACTAATAACCTAACTTTTGCCATCTTCCCATCCCTAACTATAGAATACATGCTCTAATCATATTTTTCCTTCCATAAAAAATACTTATAAAGAACTAAAAATCAAATTACATTTCATTGTAAAAGTTACAAATACTCTTTTTTGAGACAATAATATTACATAATAAAGAATACACAATTCAAGAATATTTTTTATTAGAATGCATGAATATTTGAAAAGATGAGTTGTTACAGAAAATGTCTTGCCATACCACTAAATTTTCAGTTGCCAAAATGTTCCTCAGAAATACCTCATAATTTAGACCCTATTTTGGAAAATAGAACAAACTTGATGAAGTGCAATAGAAATAAATCACTTCTAAGAACTGAGCTAATTGAGTGTGGATTTTTTTCCACACTCCCCACCAGATGGTGCTGCTGAGAAGTTTTTTAAAAAATTCCAAGGTGAGGGTCCATTTATAGGATGGAATATCTCTATGTTCAACAGTGGTTCTTTAATAACATTTGTTTTTCTTACTTTAGATGAAACATTCTGTGGGATGTTAGAGCCTGTATATGGGTGGTAACATGGGTCACTTTCATCAATAATAGACAATATCAGTAGGTGGAAATTGGAGATAGAATTTCAGCTGTGACAGCATTTGAAATTAGTAGACTTTCAGTGATCACTATGTACTTGGATTCCCGGACTTAACAAATTATGTAAGATGCACATAATTTTCTTGTAGCTCTTGCTCAACCTACATGAGTGAGCAAAATAATACCATTTCAGTTAAAAAAAACCCCAATTGCTTATTTTTCTGTGCTTCAAGAAAAGCTCGCTTTATTAATTCTTTGAAATGTGTGCAAGAATTTAAAAAATAATAATTTAACAATTGGATTTATGGTTCTTTCTACACACTTTACTATTAGACAGTGAATTCAGGATTTTTTTCAGTGTGTAATACAGACTGTGTATCAATGTAATCAATCGTATGAGCTGTTCATAAAATACAGCAATTAGTCCACTTAACTATATCCTCAGAGCCACTAATTTTGATGGGGAGAACACTCTAGATATAGATAGTCAGATTCTATAATTTTCTACATATTTGAGGACTTCATGGAAATTTGAGTGTCAGTGATCTCTTTTATGTTACCCTCCGTGGAAATGGAGTCTTGCCATGAAATAGCCATTATACATTTTGTTTTAGATTAAATTTCAGCTTCTTTACCTTTTACATGTTGATTCTATTTTCTATCTTTTAATCATTATTGTTACCTTCTCCTAGTATTACCAGAATTGAGATGAGAAAAATGAAGAGATCATTTACATAATCATTTGCCTAATCATGTACCTTTATTTGCATAAATTACACATCTATTTGAGAGAATGAGAGGCAGACCCAGGGACAGAGAAGAGCCTGGTGGGGGTTGGGACTTCACAGAGGTCCTTCAGGGACCTCCCTTCAGGGAGATGGGAATCGGGGATGACAGCATCTAGGAAGTCACAAGAATCAGAAGAGCAGGCATCTGGGCTTGAGAGCTTTGGGGACTGTGAGAGGGTGTGGACAATGAGAGTGTCCTTGGAGAGAGCAAAAGAAGGAAGCAAGGCAGGCAGCATAAGCAAACTCAATGTGCTTCTTTTTCCTTTTCTCTGCAGCTGATGTTGCACTTCCCAGTGCCTCAGCCTGGACATGGGGCTACTAGCATGGGCTCTGTGCAGGGGATCAGCAGCTGTTCTGCTGGGCTGTTGGCAAAGAGTATCTCTAGCACAGAGGCCCCTTTCTTCTTCTTTGGAGGCAACAGGAAGTGGCTGAGTGAAGCCTTGTTTCAGCCTTTTCATCCCCCGGTTATCAGAGGGAAGCCTGCTCTGTGTACCAGTCTGTCTCCTATTCCTGAGAGCCCTGGGCCGGAGGAAAACACAAAGGGAAATAAGCCCCGCACATGAGGGCCTTCTCTTACCTCTGTGGGGTCAGGCAAGCTGGCAGCGCTAGCCCACATCCTCAGGCTAGGGACTGGCTTACACAGATGGGGCAGCTTGGTCTGATGCCCCAGAGTCATTTGTTTCTGTGCCTCTCTAATAATTAGTAGAATAGTTAGAACAGTAATTGCCAAACTTTTAAAATCGCACCCTTTATTTGGTTAAAGAGAGAGATAGAGAGGCAGGGACAGGATGCACCTTCTCCTGTGGTTACACCCTAACATATGCACATTAATAATCCTTGTCTTTGTCATAGAACAAAACACTGCGCTCACTATTGCAGGGCACAGATCTCACTATTCCGTGTGTATTAAGTCATTTGATTCTCACAATAACTCTATTTAAAAGGTATTATTATAGGTATTCAACATAATACTATAATAGGAATTATATTAAATAATACCTTTTCAATAGGTGTTACAGTAATATTATCTCCACTTTACAGATGAGGAAACTGAAACACGAAGGGTTACTTTCTCAAGGACACATAGAATGAAACCCAAGATTTTAACCTGTGCAATGTGATCTCAGAGTCTATGCTCTTAATTTTTATGCTGTCAAATTAGTACTTATTTATAGATCACATACATATTTTACTATAAAAATATATAGTGTATGAGGCTCAGCGCCTGTGGCTCAAGCGGCTAAGTCACCAGCCACATACACCTGAGCTGGCAGGTTCAAATCCAGCCCCTGCCAAATAACAATGACAGCTGCAACCAAAAACCAAAAAAAAATAGCTGGGCATTGTGGCGGGCGCCTGTAGTCCCAGCTACTTGGGAGGCAGAGACAGGAGAATAGCTTGAGCCCAGGAGTTGGAGGTTGCTGTGAGCTGTGACACCACGGCATTCTACCCAGAGTGACAGCTTGAGGTTCTGTCTCAAAATAAATAAATAAATAAATAAAATAAAAAATATATATATACCATATGAAATATAAATATATATGGACATTTTAAAAGGCAATGGTAAGAATAAATATAAACAGAATTTCTGACATTGTCCTCCTTCACCCCTAGTGATTGTCTTGTATTCCTAAATTTTGGAGGCATTATTTGATCATTTGAAGCCCTGTGGAAAGAGGTCCACCACAACAGGCTCAGGGAACAGGGGCTGTACCACTTCATCACTAATACAGTAGTATTCCAGGATTTTCCAGCACCATGATCCGCCACCACCACCCCCTTTTTTTTTTTTGAGACAGAGTCTCACTTTGTCGCCCTCCGTAGAGTACCATGGTGTCATAGCTCTAAGCAACCTCCAGCTCCTGGGCTCAAGGGATTCTCTTGCCTCAACTCTACAGGTGCCTGCCACTGTGCCCGGCTATTTTTAGAGGGGAGCATCTTATTCTGGGTCTGGCTGGTCTGAAATCTGTGAGCACATGCAATCCACCAGCCTTGGCCTTCTAGAGTGCTGGGATTACAGGCATGAGCCACCACGCCCCGCCCATGATCCCTTTTTAACATAAAAAAAAATGTTTGTGGGTGCTTATGTAAGAGTTGTACCTTTAATATCTGCTGATTGTAGAAGGACACTATGATTAAAGCTATCAAGGCAAGCAAGTCACAGGGTGCATGTGAATTGCTGAGGCAGGCTCCGGGCCAGGTCCCAGAGCAAAGGGAAGGTGAAAGTGATCACACTAAGTATTCAGCCTCATAGGGGTCGGGGAGATGGGGGTATGTGGGAGGGGGAGCACTGAGAGGGATGCTGGGGATGCTTCCTGGCTCCCCTGTGCTCCGAATAGCGATCATGCCAGCAGGCCTGCGCCTCCTATCAGCTCTTGTCAGACTCAGACTTATATTCATCTCTCAGTTGAGCTCTAAATAACGTCCTACCTACGTTGGTGGTTCTCAACCCTGGCTGCACAGGAGAATCAAACTGAGGCGTTCTGAAAACATACACATCCCAGGGATTCTGACTTATTTGGCTTTGGGTGAGGCTGGGGTAATTGATGTTTTTACTCACTCTCCAGGAGATGCCAATGTGCAATCAGGGCAGAGGACCACTGCCTAGATTAGTATGTACGGTTTCCATAGGACAGACAATGATCCCAAAACTACTGTGGGCCAGGCACTGTGCTTGGAATAAAGACACAGGGGTCCTCAACTTTTTAAACAGGGGGCCAGTTCACTGTCCCTCAGACCGTTGGAGGGCCGGACTATAGTTTAAAAAGAAAACTATGAACAAATTCCTATGCACACAGCACATATCTTATTTTGAAGTAACAAAACAAAACGGGAACAAATACAATCACACCGTCTCATGTGGCCCGCTGGCTGTAGTTTGAGGACCCCTGCTAGAGCTCTGTCTCTGGTGCATAAGGAATTTACAACCTAGTCCACGTGAAATGCACAGGCTGCCATGATGCTGGGAAAAGTTAGAATGTATCAAGGAGGGTTTCCCAGAGTTATGTAAGTCATAAATAATAAAGTAATTATTCGGATGAGGAGGGAAAGAGGGGAGGGTGGTCCAGAGGAAACATGAAATTTGGGATTAATAGAGGAAAACACACACACACATAGTGAGGTAATAAGCATTAATTAGGTAGTTTGTAGGGGTAAAGAGGATTTTGGACCACTGGGCAGGCTGAAGGAGTCTATGATTGGTTAGAAATGTGCCAGATGATCAGCCTCTGTGAGCAGAGGTAGATGGCTTGTCTGGAAGGGCACCAGGGATACCCACAAACTCATCCAACCTACAGAAAGTTCCTCTGGATCTTAAGCTGGAGGAGGGACCATGGGGCTCTGGAAAAACCCTGCCAAAGAGAATGGTAGAATGGGGAAGGGGACTTCTTTTGCTCCCAGGCACTCTTTTGGAAGGGCTTTGACAAATGGAGAGTGAGATTATGGGCCATCCTGACTTTTAATCCATCAACCCAATGACCTGGTGCCATTCTTCACAAAACCACCTCATTTAGGAGCTCAGCAATTTGTCTTTACTCCCAATGACATATTTTGTTTGAATGTCTTATTTTGTCTTTTTTTTTTTTTTTTTTTACATTTTCTGAATATCCACCTCATCTATGATAATACCCTTTATGCTTCTATGATCAGAAATTTGTTTCCTGGCACTGCCTGTGGCTCAGTTGGTAAGGCGCCGGCCCCATATACCAAGGGTGACGGGTTCAAACCCGGCCCCGGCTGAACTGCAACCAAAAAATAGCTGGGCGTTGTGGTGGGCGCCTGTAGTCCCAGCTACTTGGGAGGTTGAGGCAAGAGAATCGCTTACGCCCAGGAGTTGGAGGTTGCTGTGAGCTGTGCGATGCCATGGCCCTCTACCGAGGGCCATAAAGTGAGACTCTGTCTCTACAAAAAAAAAAAAAAAAAAAGAAATTTGTTTCCTTACTATCACTGGGAAAAACATGTTTTTCTGTCTGTATTTCTAGATCATTTGGTTTATATTTAATGCTTTGACTCATTACAAAAACTATTTACTATATTCCTGGTATTATGTTTAATGTTTTTCATATGAGGCATGACAATTAAGTTCAGTAACTCATCCTAGAAAAAGTGCTACATATCTCATTGCTGAATATCACTGTGGTCACCTTTGAAGTTCTCCCCTTGGAAAGCTATGCACTGACGTCAGCACCTAGTCCTCCCTTCAAAGCAATTTGGGAACTCTTTGTCTGGAGTGGCCATCAGAGCTGTCTTTTTTGTATTACCCTTGATGTCCTGAAGGTCATCAAAATGTTTTCCTTTCAATATTTCCTTTATCTTCAGGTAAAGAAAAAAGTCACTGAGGGTCAGATCAGATGAGTAGGAAGAGTGTTCCAATAGTTATTTGTTTACTGGCTAAAAACTTCCTCACAGTCAGTGCCATGTGAGCTGAGGCATTGTCGTAATGCAAGAGCCATGAGTTGTTGGCCAAGATTTTCAGTTAAAATATTCATAACTGTTCCCCTAATAATGTTTACTTGGTCTGCTATGCTTCTTACAGTCAGCTGATGATTTTAATGCACAAATCAGCAAATGTTTTTGTCAGTTCTGCTCATTACTGGCTGCCCTGACCTTTCTTCATCAGTGACACTTTCTCTCCCTCCAGTAAAATATTTAATCATTTATACACTGCCATTTTCTTCGTGGCATTATCCCCCAAAACTTGGACTAACATGTCCTGATTTCACTTCCACTCTTGCCATGTTAAACAAGAAATGTAATGTTTGTTTGTTACTCAAGTCCAACATTCTCATGATAGCACACAACACACAACAATAGTAATGAACACCACTCAGCAAGACACTGCCACATATCCCTGCAAACACAGCTGTGAGATGCTGATATACCAAGGTTGTGAGACTTTACTGAGTTCTTTGTACAGTGCTGCTAATATAAATGCATGGGGACAAGACCACGAATTTAATAGTCAGGCCTCGAATGTTATCTAAGTGATTCTTCAAGTCTACCCTCAAAATAGGTATTATAAATCCCGTTTTAGCAATAAGGAAATACAGACATAGAATTTTTTTTTTTTATTGTTGGGGATTCATTGAGGGTACAATAAGCCAGGTTACACTGATTGCAATTGTTAGGTGAAGTCCCTCTTGCAATCATGTCTTGCCCCCATAAAGTGTGACACACACCAAGGCCCCACCCCCCTCCCTCCGTCCCTCTTTCTGCTTCCCCCCCCTAACCTTAATTGTCATTAATTGTCCTCATATCAAAATTGAGTACATAGGATTCATGCTTCTCCATTCTTGTGATGCTTTACTAAGAATAATGTCTTCCACTTCCATCCAGGTTAATACGCAGGATGTAAAGTCTCCATTTTTTTTAATGGCTGAATAGTATTCCATGGTATACATATACCACAGCTTGTTAATCCATTCCTGGGTTGGTGGGCATTTAGGCTGTTTCCACATTTTAGCGATTGTAAATTGAGCTGCAATAAACAGTCTAGTACAAGTGTCCTTATGATAAAAGGGTTTTTTTCCTTCTGGGTAGATGCCCAGTAATGGGATTGCAGGATCAAATGGGAGGTCTAGGTTGAGTGCTTTGAGGTTTCTCCATACTTCCTTCCAGAAAGGTTGTACTAGTTTGCAGTCCCATCAGCAGTGTAGAAGTGTTCCCTTCTCTCCACATCCACGCCAGCATCTGCAGTTTTGAGATTTTGAGATGCGGGCCATTCTCACTGGGGTTAGATGATATCTCAGGGTTGTTTTGATTTGCACTTCTCTAATATATAGAGATGATGAACATTTTTTCATGTGTTTGTTAGCCATTCGTCTGTCATCTTTAGAGAAAGTTCTATTCATGTCTCTTGCCCATTGATATATGGGATTGTTGGCTTTTTTCATGTGGATTAATTTGAGTTCTCTATAGATCCTAGTTATCAATCTTTTGTCTGATTCAAAATGTGCAAATATCCTTTCCCATTGTGTAGGTTGTCTCTTTGCTTTGGTTATTGTCTCCTTAGCTGTACAGAAGCTTTTCAGTTTAATGAAGTCCCATTTGTTTATTTTTGTTGTTGTTGCAATTGCCATGGCAGTCTTCTTCATGAAGTCTTTTCCCAGGCCAATATCTTCCAGTGTTTTTCCTATGCTTTCTTTGAGGATTTTTATTGTTTCATGCCTTAAATTTAAGTCCTTTATCCATCTTGAATCAATTTTTGTGAGTGGGAAAAGGTGTGGGTCGAGTTTCAGTCTTTTACATGTAGACATCCAGTTCTCCCAACACCATTTATTGAATAGGGAGTCTTTCCCCCAAGGTATGTTCTTGTTTGGTTTATCGAAGATTAGGTGGTTGTAAGATGTTAGTTTCATTTCTTGGTTTTCAATTCAATTCCAAGTGTCTATGTCTCTGTTTTTGTGCCAGTACCATGCTGTCTTGACCACTACGGCTTTGTAGTACAGACTAAAATCTGGTATGCTGATGCCCCCAGCATTATTTTTGTTACTAAGAACTGCCTTAGCTATACGGGGTTTTTTCCGGTTCCATACAAAACTCAGAATCATTTTTTCCAGATCTTGAAAGTACGACGTTGGTATTTTGATAGGAATGGCATTGAATAGGTAGATTGCTTTGGGAAGTATAGACATTTTAACAATGTTGATTCTTCCCATCCATGAGCATGGTATGTTCTTCCATTTGTTAATATCCTCTGCTATTTCCTTTCTGAGGATTTCATAGTTTTCTTTATAGAGGTCCTTCACCTCCTTCGTTAGGTATATTCCTAGGTATTTCATTTTCTTTGAGACTATGGTGAAGGGAGTTGGGTCCTTAATTAGCTTCTCATCTTGACTGTTATTGGTGTATACAAAGGCTACTGACTTGTGGACGTTGATTTTATATCCTGAAACATTGCTGTATTTTTGGATGACTTCTAGGAGTCTTCTGGTTGAGTCTTTGGGGTTCTCTAAGTATAAGATCATGTTGTCAGCAAAGAGGGAGAGTTTGACCTCCTCTGCTCCCATTTGGATTCCCTTTATTTCCTTGTCTTGCCTAATTCTATTGGCTAGAACTTCCAGCACTACGTTGAATAGTAAAGGTGACAGAGGACAACGTTGTCTGGTTCCCATTCTAAGAGGAAAAGCTTTCAGTTTTACTCCATTCAGTAAAATATTGGCTGTGGGTTTGTCATAGATAGCTTCAATCAGTTTTAGAAATGTGCCACCTATGCCTATACTCTTCAGTGTTCTAATTAGAAAAGGATGCTGGATTTTATCAAATGCTTTTTCTGCATCTATTGAGAGGATCATGTGATCTTTATTTTTGCCTCTGTTAATATGGTGGATAACGTTTATGGACTTGCGTATGTTAAACCAGCCTTGCATCCCTGGGATGAAGCCTACTTGATCATGATGAATGACTTTTTTGATGATAAGCTGTAATCTATTGGCTGGGATTTTGTTGAGGATTTTTGCATCTATATTCATGAGTGAGATTGGTCTGAAATTCTCCTTATTGTTTGTGTCTTTTCCTGGTTTTGGTATCAGGGTGATGTTTGCTTCATAGAATGTGTTGGGGAAGATTCCTTCTTCCTCAATTTTTTGGAATAATTTCTGCAGTACAGGAATAAGCTCTTCCTTGAAGGTTTGATAGAATTCTGGTGTGAAGCCATCTGGACCAGGGAATTTTTTGGTTGGAAGCTTTTTTATTGTTTCTTTGATCTCAGTGCTTGAAATTGGTCTGTTCAGGAGGTCTATTTCTTCCTGGCTAAGTCTAGGGAGAGGGTGTGATTCCAAATATTGATCCATTTCCTTCACATTGTCAAATTTCTGGGCATAGGGTTTCTGGTAGTATTCAGAGATGATCTCTTGTATCTCTGTGGGATCAGTTGGTATTTCCCCTTTATCATTTCTGATTGAGGTTACTAGAGATTTTACTTTTCTATTCCTCGTTAGTCTGTCCAATGGTTTATCTATTTTATTTATTTTTTCAAAAAACCAACTCCTTGTTTCATTAATTTTCTGAATGATTCTTTTGTTTTCAATTTCATTGATCTCTGATTTGATTTTGGATATTTCTTTTCTTCTACTGAGTTTAGGCTTAGATTGTTCTTCTTTTTCCAATTCCATAAGATCTCTTGTGAGATTGTTGATGTGCTCTCTTTCTGTTTTTCGAATATAGGCATCTAAAGCGATGAATTTTCCTCTCAAAACTGCTTTTGCAGTATCCCACAGGTTTTGGTAGCTTGTGTGTTCATTGTTGTTATGCTCAAGGAAGTTAATGATTTCCTGTTTTATTTCTTCCTGCACCCATCTGTTATTCAACAGAAGATTGTTTAATTTCCATGCCTTTGGGTGGGGTCGAGCATTTTTGTTAGAGTTGAGTTCCACCTTTAATGCCTTATGGTCTGAGAAGATACAAGGTAAAATTTCAATTCTTTTGATTCTGTTGATATTTGTTTTGTGTCCCAGGATATGATCAATTTTGGAGAATGTTCCATGGCGTGATGAGAAGAATGTATATTCTTTATCTTTGGGGTGGAGTGTTCTATATGCGTCTATCAAGCACAGTTGTTCTAGGGTCTCATTTAAATCTCTTATATCTTTGGTTAATTTCTGTTTAGAGGATCTGTCCAGCTCTGTAAGAGGAGTGTTAAAGTCCCCTGTTATTATGGTATTATCAGATATCATATTGCTCAGACTGACTAAGGTCTGTTTCAAGAATCTGGGAGCATTTAAATTGGGTGCATAGATATTTAGAATTGAAATGTCTTCTTGTTGTATTTTTCCCTTGACCAAAATAAAGTGACCATCTTTGTCTTTTTTGACTTTAGTTGCTTTAAATCCACATGTATCTGAAAATAAGATTGCAACTCGTCTTTTCTTCTGAATTCCATTTGCCTGAAAAATTGTCTTCCAACCCTTGACTCGGAGTTTTAATTTGTCTTTTGAAGCCAGGTGTGTTTCTTGCAGACAGCAAATGGATGGCTTGTGTTTTTTAATCCAGTCAGCCAATCTATGTCTCTTCAGTGGGGAATTCAAGCCATTAACATTTATTGAGATAATTGATAAGTGTGGTAGTATTCTATTCGTCTTATTTGGTGAGAGTCCATTGCTTAGTTTTATCTTTTGCATCAGTGTGGAGGTTAGGTTCTGTCCTTTAATTTCTGAGTCCTTACTTTGCTGCTGATCCATTGTGGTGGTAAGTGTGCAGAACAGGTTGAAGTATTTCCTGTAGAGCTGGTCTTGTTGTGGCGAATTTCCTCAATGTTTGTATATCCGTAAACGATTTGATTTCTCTGTCAATTTTGAAGCTTAGCTTAGCAGGGTACAGAATTCTGGGCTGGAAATTGTTCTGTTTAAGTAGATTAAAAGTAGATGATCATTGTCTTCTTGCTTGGAAAGTTTCATTAGAGAAGTCTGTGGTCACTCTGATGGATTTGCCCCTGTAGGTCAACTGGCGCTTACTCCTGGCAGCTTGCAGAATCTTTTCTTTTGTCTTGACTTTGGACAGGTTCATCACAATGTGTCTTGGAGAAGCTCCGTTAGAGTTGAGGCGACCTGGGATCCGATATCCCTCTGAAAGTAGTGTGTCAGAATCTTTGGTGATATTTGGGAAATTTTCTTTTATAATATTCTCTAGTATGGCTTCCATTCCTCTGGGGCATTCTTCTTCCCCTTCTGGAATTCCTATAACTCATATGTTGGAATGCTTCATAAAGTCCGATAATTCTGACAATGAACGTTCTGCTTTCTCTCTCTTCTTTTCTGCCTCTTTTACTATCTGAGTTATCTCAAGAACTTTGTCTTCTACCTCTGAAATTCTTTCTTCTGCATGGTCTACCCTGTTGCTGATACTTTCCATTGCATTTTTAAGTTCCCTAATTGACTGTTTCAGTTCCTTCAGCTCTGCTATATCCTTTTTATATTCTTCATATCGTTCATCTCTGATTTGATTCTGTTTTTGGATTTCCTTTTGGTTATTTTCCACTTTATTAGCAGTTTCCTTCATTGTTTCCATCATTTCTTTCATTGTTTTCAACATGTGTATTCTAAATTCCCTTTCTGTCATTCCTAACATTTCTTCATAGGTGGAATCATCTGCAGTAGTTACCTCATGGTCCCTTGGCGGGGTTGTTCTGGACTGGTTCTTCATGTTGCCTGGGGTTTTCTGCTGATTCTACCTAATGAGTGATTTCTTTTATCTGTTTCCTTGCCCTAATTTTCCTTTCACTTCCTCTTGCTCTTTAAGTTCTCGTGCCTGTGGACTAAGGGTTACAGGACCAGAGGGGTGAGAAGGTTGAAGAGCAAAAAAGGGATGAAAGAAAGGAGGACCGAGTGATAAGAAAAAAAAGAAAAATAGGGAAGGAGAGGGGGTGGGTAAAAGGAATATTGACAAAAAGAAGAGAGGCACAGAAAGAGGGAGACAGAACTATATAGGTGTACAGTAGGGTACTTTGACACAACCTTAAAAAAACCCACCTTCTGGGGGTGCCCAGTTGGGTGGTTCCCTTGAGGTCAGCAGCTCTTTGTTAACCTGATCAGACACAGTACCCCACCTCCACCCAGTAGAGAGGAAAGACAAAAATGGTATAAATCAAACCAAAACAAGCAAACAGAAAACTTTATGGGATAAAATTGGGTGAAAAACCAAATAATAGCAGTGGGAACACTAGCAAAAATGAAGTTCTAATTATTGAAAAAGACAGCAATGGGAAATTATAATTAAACTAGAAAAATTGAGAAAGAAAAAGGATCTGTATGGAAAAGGTTGAACTTAAAAAACAAAACAACATCAACAACATCAAAATAAACAAACAAACAAAAAAACCAAACCAAAAAAAAAAAAAAACACAACCAAAAACAAAGCAGTATGTATATGTTATTGAATTTGTCTGGGCAACATGTGGTCTTCTGGGGTATGAGATGTTAATCACAGTTCTGATACGACTGGAGGGTGCTGATTTCTCAAACCCCAGCAGGTAGACACCCTAAATCTCTCTTCAGCCCACTTAAAAGGCACTTTGAACTTGTTCACTTGCTGAGCAGAAGCTTTCCCAGGAAAGTGCTTGTCGCTGGAATCACTGCTGAAGTGGCTATCCACTTACCCAGTGTGCCAAAACTGGTCTCACTCTGCCCCTGAGGGTTAGGGCTGCAAGGCAGCTCAGACCCCGCCCTTAGGCTACTTGGTCGCTGGGTTACCAGCTCCCGCCCGATTCTAGCTCTGCGACCCTGAGGGAGGAGCTTGCCGGGGCAGATCACTCACAATGGCTCCCTGTGACCCACCACCAAACACCATTAGCTCCGTCTGGCTCAGCGGCTCAGACTGGGGCCCTAGACAACGGCCAAAGTTCTCTGCACTCCTGCTCAGGCTCTCCCCAAGGCAGTTCAACTGAGTGCCAAGTCCAAAGACACCAAAACAGTTCACAGGTAAGGCCTTTCTGGTTTGCAGTCTCGCTGCTACTGAACTTAGAGTTGCAGGCGTGTTTAGACGGATTGAACACACGCGACCACTTGCCGGTTTTCCACTGTTTTAGTCCTCCTCTTGGGGCCCAGAAGTCTCTCGCTGACTCCCTGTATCCGCGCAGGGGTGATGATAGGCAGATCCCACCAGCCATAGATGCCTGGAGTTCTATCTCCCCAGACTCATGGTGCCCAGGTGCAAGAAAGCTGTTACTCGGCTGCCATCTTCGAGACGTAGAAATTTTAAAGAACTTGCCAAAGACTATCTGATTCCGAAGTGTACTATGTACTTAGGTTCTCTCTCTCTCTCTGTTTCTCTCCCTCTCTTCTCTCTCTCTATCCACAGTATTTAATATCAAAATTTACTCATATCTATATGTATAGGAATAATATTCTTTTAAATGCTAAATCTACTAAGTGCCATGTTCTTCTAATTTTATTAGTTTATATTCTTTCTTCTTGTTTGATTGAAATAGTCTTTTGCAAAAAATAACTTTTCTCTTTTACTTTTTCTATACACCAACCTGGTTTTCTTCATTTTATGTGTGTATATTCTTATTTCATTTGTCCTACTCTAGACTTATGGCTTTTTTCCCCTGCTAAATATTTTAGTAGAGTTTTAGTTCAGTCTCCTATCATTTTTAATTAATAAAAGTGTTCAGATCTTTTCCTCCAATAACTAAATGATAATGTGATGTTTAAGTACATGGGCTCTGGAGTCAGACTGTTTGCATTAAAATCCTAGCTTCAAACCTTACTAGTTGTGCTGCCTTGGACAAGTTACTCAACCACTTTGTGCGTCCAGCTTTCTTATCTATAAAATAGGGGTGGTTACTAGGACCTACCTAATATATCATTTTTGTGAAAACTATATGAAGTGGTGTGAGCTTTTAACATAGTACTTGGCACATAGTAAGCTGTTAACAAATTTTAGTGTGTTCATTATCATTGATATTCTTTTTTTAATTAATTTATTTTTATTGTTAAATCATAGCTGTGTACATTAGTGCAATCAAGGGGTACAATGTGCTGGTTTCATATACAATCTGAAATATTCTCATCAAACTATTCAATGTAGCCTTCATGGCTTTACCTCTTTCATGTTTACATGGATGGAGCTGGAACATATTCTTCTTAGCAAAGTATCTCAGGCATGGAAGAAAAAGTATCCAATGTACTCAGCTCTACTATGAAGCTAAATTATAGCTTTCACATGAAGGCTATAACCCAACTATAGCACAAGACTATGGGGAAAGGGCCAAGGAAGGGAAGGGAGGGGGGAGGTTATGGTGGAGGGAGAGTAATGGATGGGGCCACACCTACAAATGCCTACATACATTGATATTCTTTTTAATTAGAATATAAAAATTAGTTCCCTCTGTAGAAGTCTTCAGAGGGAAGAGGCATTTCTGGTGAGTGGCAGGATAAAAGAAAAGCCTTGATCTTGAAGGTTAGTCTCTGAGTGAGGGGTGGAAAAAGGTCTTTGGTCTCCAAGCTGACACTGTTGGTTAACAGCTGCAAAACCACACGAACTGCTTTCAAGAACAGGCCCTTGGTCAACTGTAACACAGGCAACATTCCAGGTAATTACTGCTTCGGCTCTTTCTGCCGTTCCCTTCACCTCTTCCTTATCATTACCAGTCACTCACCTCCATCTCTGGCACCTTTTCTTCTTCAGCTCAAACCCAAATGAATCTCCATGAAGGTATACATGATTAATAAGATACCATTTCTATTTTGTTTGAATTTAGCATTTGATATAGTTTTAAGACAAATTTAACTTTCATGTGGATTTTTCAGGCACAGTAAAATGAAGCATTAGGTTTTTGTTTTGTTTTGTTTTGGATAGAGGTGGATTGGGTAGGGGTTTTTCTTGAATACCCATATAAGCACCCTCTTATCCATCAATGTAGTCCTATCCTAATATCAACACCAGACAGTGAACTTAAATTTTTGTTATAGGCCAAGGTAAGACAGTTACAAAGACAGCAGAAAGAAATCTCTAAATGAGTATCTGTAGGAAAAGCATGGTGGTTCTAGTAGAAAAAGAAAATTTTAGGCACTCTTGTCAGCCATGCTTATCTCAGATCATATTTCTTCCAAGCTCCCTACTCAATGAAGAAGAAGTTTTTAATCTGAATGATTAGAGTGCAAGAAATTGATTGGACTATGCAGTAGATGGTATTTTCCAAAAATGTCTCATCTCTCATGCTCGATGTGATGCTGACATACTTTCATCATGGGGGGGGGGGTCTCTGTTCTCTCCCTCTGAATCTACACTCATCTTTGTAACTGCCCCAACCAACTGAATGTTGAGGCATGCTGCATGATTTCTAAAGCTGGGCCTTAGAAGTTAACATGAAGGCCAGGTACGGGTGGCTCATGCCTGTAATCCTAGCACTCCGGGAGGCTGAGGTGGATGGATTACTTGAGCTCATGAGTTCAAGATCAGACTGAGCAAGAGCGAGACTCCGTCTCTAAAAATAGCCGAGCATTGTGGTGGGCGCCTGTAGTCCCAGCTACTTGGGAGGCAAGAGAATTGCTTTAGCCCAAGATTTGGAGGTTGCTGTGAGCTAAGACGCCATGGTACTCTACTAAGGGCGACAAAGTGAGACTGTCTCCAAAAAAAAAAAAAATAGTTAATATGACTTTCACTTGGCTTTCTCTCAGGCCCTTTCTGTGGTTTAAGGAAGCCACATAAAGAGGCCACAAGTGAATGTGCAGAAACCACCAGACAGGTGAGTGAATGCTCCTTTAGGCAGCTCCAGTTTCCACTCCATGAGTCTTCTAGCCGAGACACCAGACATGGTAGAGCAGGGAGAAAAAAAGCCATTTTTGCTATATGCCCTATCTGAATTCCTGACCCACAGAAACTGCGTGACATAGTACATGATCTGGCATGCCATTAAGTTTTGGAGTAATTTGTTATGCAACACCAGGTAAATAATACAGGCTACATTGTATTGTGCAAACCCCTTTGTTCCTGTCTTGCACTTGTGTCATTTCTAGGTGGGTCTAGGTGGTTGAGGCCTAGCTCATTTCTTCTCTCTTCTACTTTCCCTCTAACGTCATTTAGGTGAGCAAGTAAGCCACGGTCTGCTGTATAATCCTGACCATATACTTGCCCTATTTCTTAGACTTCCTTTTCTTTGTATATGGTCAGATAGACTCCAAGAGGTAGAAGACCTCATTTCCTTTTTCAACAAAAAGTTCTACATTGGGTATGGGTGTGTAGGCCATCTTAATGAAGAGGTGCGTAGTATCTTGTTTCACAATCTATGATTATTCTTTATGCTTAGCTTCCTTTTAGCCTAGTGGGAAAGGGAGAGGGGAGTGGCAAGCAGGATTAGGATGCTGCTGGGCCCTTGACTCTAATAGCACAGACACAAAACATCTCTATAATAACCAACAATGGGCAGAGAGTGAAAAAGAGTAATCAAGGTTTGAAATGCATAAAAGTATAAGGGAGTCTTATGCTGGCCTTGGAATCATTAAACATGGACTCTCTTTCCTTCTCCCTTGGGGAACAGACAGTGAAATGTGTAGTTTTATCGCCTTGGGCAAATAACTTTATCACCTTCTGTGACTCTACTTTCCTGAATAATAAAAGGGGCAGTTTACTTAACCATTAGTCTATGAATCCACAACCTCTTTTCTCAGTCATTTCAAAACTATTTACACCTTCAGCTTTGGAAAGAACATATGCATTTAGATACTCCTGGGAGAAGTAAGGAGGATGGGTAGTCCTCAGCTCTGTGCCTCCCAGCAATCACACAACAGCTGCCGGGGCTCTGCTCTTTCCATGGAGTAGAAAGGAAACTCTCTGGAGAGCAGCTTCCTGCAGAAGCCGGTGAGGAAGCAGCAGCTTTGGCTCTGCCCTCATTTCACCCAGGTACACTGGTCCCACTCTGGACTGGAGTAACAATAGTGCCTCCAAATCCCACACGGGTATATACCCAGGCTGAGTAGCCGTGAGTAGCAGAGAAAGAGAACAAGCCTTATCCTTGCCCTTTGAAGCCAGGGCAGGAAGGGATTCCTTTTCCAGATAGCTATCTAAAGAATCTAATGCAGCCATCATTGACAATGTGTTTGGAGCTAACTGCACTAATAGTTCTTTGTACCTGAGGCTATGGTGGAAGGAAGAGGGACTCTTAGAAGAAGCTTCTGGTTTTATTCTGGATGTATGTCGTTTTCCTGAAAATAATTTCATACTCACTTTTAAAATAATAGTATATTATTTTTGTTGTGCACAGACATTTCCACCCTCCACTGGACCGTACTCACACAGGCACTATATGGATGCCCCTTGCCTGTAGCCCTTCTATGGGAAATTGTCCACCCATAGCTCATGCTAAAGTTGCAATTTAGGTGGCCTTTATTTACATCACGTGACTTCTTTCCTTTTCCTTCAACTGCAGATGATGGTTAAGATGATGGTTGAAACAAATTCTCACTCTTAGGAATTTAAACTGGAAGGGAAGAGGAAAAAGTAAGTCACATCAAGAAATGAATTCAAAAGGATTAACAGTGGAAAAGAATAAGTATAGTTAGGATTTATAAGGTCAAAGCAAAAGGAAGCAGATGCTGTGAATAAGGAGAAGCTATAAAGCAGAAAAAAATGACAAAATAAATGTGTTGTGATATGAGGCATCACCACATGGGTAACAGCGAAATCACATTTCTGGAGCACACATGAAGCTCCATTAACTTCTGTTGTCTTCAGTTCCAGGGCTGCCTTGGATCCAACCACACTTCCTGGAGGCCTGGATGTACCATGACTTCTATTCTTGTAGCCTCTTATTATGCCGTGTGCCTCCTGATGTTACACTTCCCATCACTTGATGTACCCACAACCAAAGATAAATGCACATACACATGCACACACCTCTCCTGGACACCAAGTACTGAGAGTTCTGGCGTGGGCGCTGCCCCAGCGTGCCTCCCCTGCTCCCTGAATAGAACGACAAAGATGTTCACTCGGTGCTGGGGTCCCATCTCCTTTAACGGAAGAGAATGGCCTTTAATTATTTCACTATCCTAATGTCAGCTGCCACTTCTCAAGCACCTATTCTGTGCCAGAAACTATTCTTGGCATTTAACAATCACTGTCTCATTTAATTGTGATTGTTTAATCACAACAATCACAATTTTTTCCTAATAAAAATTGGAATGATTAGCTTCTTTTACAGCTGAACAAAGGCAGGCCTCAGGTCTTCACTAGCTGTTGGCCAGAGAGGTTGCTTCCTCACCATGTGGGACTCTCCATAGGGCTACTCAGAACATGGCAGTGGGCTTCCCCCAGAATGATGTCTCTGAAAGAGAGAGGCCAACAAAGTCACATTCTTTGTAACCTGATTTTGAGAGTAACTCCCATCACGGAGACACTAGTCCAGTCCACTGAGGAAGGAACTGACAGAAGAGCATGAATACCAGGAGGTGGTGATGCTGGGGGGCATCTTAGAGGCTGCCTGCCATAATCTCCCACCTCTTAGAGCAGGGCTTTTGCTCTGGTGTGGTGGGGATCACAAACAAATGGGGCTCTAGCATTCCCTACCAACATACATCAGCCTCAGTTGGGGCAGCTGGACTTTGTAAATCTGTTTCATTCATGTTTTCTGGTAAGTATTTCCATTGAACAAAGTGTTCTTAGCTGAAAGATGCATAAAAGCTACAAATTTAGAGGGCTAAATCTAGACCCTGCTGGGCTTTGCATGGGCCCTTGCCTACCAATTCCACCTCTTGACTGATTACTCCTGCAGGTCCACGTTACTTTAAAGCAAGACAGAACAGCCTCGGCCTTTCTTACCACTAGACGTGCTGTTCTCCCTCCCATAGAACTCAGCCCTAGCTTGCCTGCATCACCAGTGCTAACTCATCCTTTCTGGGAAATATTTTTTGATTGCTCCAGGAAGACATGTGTTTCTCCTTCATTCTCCTATTGTGCTTTGTTTAAAACTCTCAATCAAAGCAATTACCTTTTATTTTCTTATGGTTGGTTTATATTTCCCCTCTAAATTATCTCTAGTATTCAGCACAGGGCCTGGCACACAGAAGACCCTCAATAGCCATTTGTGAAATGGATAAATGAGCCCAGCATTGTGAGCTGGACACCACCTGAGTGCTTGGGGCCCTGGATGTGGTGGTAGTGCTGACTGCAGCCTAGCATCTTCATGGGTGGCACATGGTACCTCAAGCAGCCTCATTTATAATCCATGAATCAGTTACTGTGTTCCAGATTGTTCTCCACTGTCATTTTAGCCTTTAGCTGCTTACTGAAATGAACCAAAGTTCAATTATTTTCATTGTTAATCATCAAGATAAAAAGACTTTATAAAAAAATGAAAATGGTAGAATGTGTGTTATCCTACCATTAAAAGAAGCCAGACTGTTCTAATTTCCAAATTATGAGAGGTTTGTTGGTTCCAGAAGAAGGTGTGGACTGTCAGAACGTAAAGACTGAGTCATGTGTGTGTAGCACAACATCGACCTGGTCCTGTCTCTCTTAGTGCCACATCGCGTCACTCAGGAGAAGCTTCGTGCTTACTGGTCCAGATGAGCATGAATGCCCAGGGTGTTTACTGAGGCCCACAGAGGTCAGATTGTTGGGCAGGTTAATGACTGGCCCTTTTTACCCTTCTCTTCTATGTTTAAAACTTACTCTAGAAGTTTATTTTTCCACTAAAAATTTTCATGGATAAAAATATTTCTCTAGTTGATAAAACAAGTTGACACAAAATAGCTGTGTCTCTTTCAAAGAGCAGCTGAGGGATAGAATGGCGAGTTTAAAAAATCATATTAAGGTGATCCACAAACATCAGCCACTTCTACCACTTAAAAAATACAAAAAATGCAGTTGGACTGGTTCAGGGTCCACCTGACTTTCTACTTTGCCTTTCCTGGTTAGGGAAGGGCTGTGACTGTTTTTCTATAATGGATCTGTCATTCTTGCAATGTGTTGCAAAATTCCTCTTGGAGTCTGTACTTGTTATGGCCTGGGTTGCCTACAGAGGTAAGACATTCGGTGTGATAATAAATCAGGTTTTAAAGTTAGGCTGCTTTTTAATTTCAAAGGCTTCAAGGTAATCTCCTCATTCTGAGGGTCTAAGATTTGAAAAAAGGGTGCTTTCCTTGCATGCAATTTGTGAATTTTCAGTCATACATCTTTTTTTTTTTTTTTTGAGACAAAGTTTCACTCTATTGCCCCAGGCTGGAGGGCCGTTGTGTCATAGCTCACAGCAACCTCAAACTCTTGGGCTCAAGCAATCCCTTTCCTCAGCCTCCCAAGTAGCTGGGACAACAGGCATCCACCACCATGCCCTGCTACTTTTTGTATTTTTAGTAGAGGCAGGGTCTTCCTCTTGCTTAGGCTGGTTTTAAATTCCTGAGCTCAGGTGATCCACCTGCTTCAGCCTCTGAGAGTGCTAGGATTACAGGTATGAGCCACCACGCCGGTCTAGTCATAAATCTTTTAATGTGTGCATTCGAAATTATTTGTTGGGTGTCTTCTATGCACCCAACACAATACTAGGCACTGGGACTACACAGTGTCTGCCTCACTACTGGAGGTAGCAAGTGGTAGCACAAAGAGTCCTGAAGTACGTAAGGGAGAGTGAACTAGGAAAAGGTTTCACGTAGCATTTAGCTAAAACTTCCAGGAAAGGCAGGATTTCCCATGCATAAAGGGGGTTGGGCAAGTCAAGGAAAAGAGAACAGAATGAGGGAAGGCACAGATGCAGGCAAGAGAGGATACCACACATCCGGAAACAAAACAGTAATCCAGGGAGGTTGCAGATTTGGAGGCACAGGGAAGAATAGCTGGAGAGGAGGGTGAGAGTGCTTTCTGTATCCTACAAAGGAGCTCCATTTTTCCAATAGGCAGTGAGAAGCATCAAAGTGTGTGTGTGTGTGTGTGTGTGTGCGTGTGTTTTGTTCTTTGTTTTTTTTGAGACAGAATCTCACTTCATTGCCTGGGCTGCAGTGCAGTGCCATCATCATTGCTCACTGTGACCTCAAACACATGAGCTCAAGTGATCCTCCTGCCACATTGTCCTGAGTAGGTAGGACTATGGGCACATGCCACCACATCCAGCTAATTTTTGATATTTTTTATAGAGATGGGATCTTGCAGTGTTGATAAGGCTGCTCTTGAACTCCTGGCCTCAAGTGCTCCTCCTGCCTTGGCCTCCCAAAGTTCTATGATTAGAAGCATGAGCCATTTGCACTTGGCCATATCAAAGGTTTTTAAACCCAGGTATGATGTGATCACATTTATGTTTCGAGAGATCTCTTCTCAGCGTCGTGAGGGAAGGAATGGAGCAAAGAAAGTCTACAGACACAGGGGCATTCAGAAGGGGATGAAAGGGATTAATATTTACTGAGCAACATGCTAGATATTGGGCTTGGCTCTGAACATATAAGGCTAAATAACTTGGCAGAAATGGCCCAGCAGCGGTAGTGGAGCTGAGCTTCAATTCCATTCTGTCTGATTCCAAAGCTGAGATTCTTTCCTTTACAATAGAGGGGAGGATGAGGGTCTGACTATGCTGGGAGCAATGCCAAAGAGGCATCCTCCCTCCCCACAGACCACTCTTAATTTAGTTGCACCTCATTTGGAAGCTTCTCCATCCACTTTATCATTCTAATTGCTTTAATATGACAAATTGACCAATTACTAGCAGGTTATTTATAACCATGGTGGAATTAGTTGCTTGGTTCAATCAAGCAACAAAAAAGTAACTGGATTGTAATGACTCGATTTATCAAAATATTCAGAATGGTTGGTGGAGTTATGCATAGGCATAACTCTTATTCACATTAGACAACTATATGTAATACCATAGAGGATATCTGACTACTCACAAATGACATCTGAACCAAAGGATTCTAACTCTAGCTCTATAACCAAGTAGACAAGTCATAGTTTTGAGTATTAAAAGATGGGTTGGAAAACCTTCTGGGATTTGTTGTTGACAAAGAAATACAAGCCCAGGAGGTATGTAGGATTTACTGAGGTCTCCCAGCCAGGAAATGATAGAGCGTAGACTTGAAACATTTGTATTGTTCTGAGGCCAAGTCCTAAAGAACCTTTTCCTACCATAGCTGCTGCCCTGTGACATTAGTGGGTTACTTAGTCTCTTGAATCCTCAGTTACTTTGTCCACAGAGCAAGAGGATTGGGGAATGTATCACTCAGTTTTGCTATGTATGAAACCACCCAAAACTTAGCAGGGTAAAACAACCACCATTTTATGTAGGTTGTGATTCTGTGGTTCATCCTGGTGGCTGCTCTGGTCTAGACTGGCTCAGCAGATCTCTGCGGACTCTCTCTTGCTTCTGTGATCAGCTGGTGGTCTAGCATGATCCACTCTAGCCTTATTCATAGTCCTAGTGGTTGACAGACCATTGGCTGGGGATTGGCTGGTCATCCACTTGGGCACCTTCATTCTCCTCCATAGAACATTTCATCCTCCAGCAGACCTGCTCAGGCTTATACACATGGTGATTTTAGACTTCCAAGCACAGGAAGAAAGGACAAATCCCAATAAGCATGCTCTTTGCAAATCTTTATCACACCATCTTTGCTATTCTCTCATTGACTTAAAGCAAGTCAGATGGTGTAGCACGCAGCTCCTGAAAAGGCTCCAAATGAATCCTGCCTTGTAGCTTTCCTGCCCTGGGTAATCCCCTGACTCTTCTTTTTTTTTTTTTTTAGACAGAGTCTTACTGTCACCCTTGATAGAGTGCTGTGGTGTCACAGCTCACAGCAACCTCCAACTCTTGAGCTTAAGCAATTCTCTTGCCTTAGCCTCCTGAGTAGCTGGGACTACAGGTGCCCACTACAATGCCTGGCTATTTTTTGTTGTAGTTGCCACTGCTGTTTTAGCTGGCTGAGGTCAGGTTCGAACTCACCACCCTTGGTATATGGGGCGGGCACCCTACCCACTGAGCCACAGGAGCTTCCCTTCTGACTCTTCTTGAAGAGATGCTTGCTCTGATAAAGCAAGCTGCTATACACCAGCTGCTCTATGAAGAGGCCCATGAAGAGGCCGAACAGCCACTGAGGAGCAGCTCCTTAAGGAACTGAATCTTGCCAATAACCACTGAGTGAACGAACTTGGAAGTAGGTCCTTCCCCAGATGAACCCTTAGATGAGAATACAGCCCTGACCCACACCTTCATTTTAGCCTTGTGATAGCCTTTGAAGCTGAGGACTGAGGCTGGGGTTCTGACCCACAGAGACTGTGTGTTGTTTTAATTTGGGGATAATTTCGCACAGTGCAATAGATAACTAATACACACAGCTAAGCTCAGAGCACCAGTGTGGAAGGGGACCATGCAAGAGTGTGGTTGCCTGAAAAGTAATTATTTACATGTTTGTAAATAATTTACCAAAGATAAACTCATTCCAACCTTTTGGAGTCTGAGATGGAATTATTTTCACTACCTCAACAATTATTTATTGTCTGTGCTAAATACTGGTGAGTAAGACAGAGTCCATATTCCTGCCCTCAAGAAACATAGTTTGTGTTAGGAGAGGACAGAGAAAGACATTGATTCAATAATCCCTTCTTTAATTATTTGTTTAAAATTGGGGTAAGTGATATAAAGGGAGAGTGTGTATAACTTAGTATGGACTGGTCAGAGAAAGCTTCTTTGAGGAAGTGACACTTAAGCCAAAAGTGTAGGCAAGGGAAAAAGAGGGGGAAAGAGGAAAAGTTCAGATGGAGGGAGTGGCATTCTTAAAGGGAAGCTGGAGGGGGTGGTCAACAGCAATGGGGCAAGTTCGTATTTATGATCAAACTGTATACTACTATGAGATAATGGTATTATGGGTTATGTTGTTTTTAAAGTTCCTTTAGAGATACATACCAAAACACTGATGAATGAAACTATCTGATGTGTCTGAGATTTGCTTCAAAATAATCCAGTGTCAGGGCAGGGGTCTGGAGTGGGTGGAGCTATAGCTGAAACAAGATTTTCTATAATTATTGAAACCAGGTGATGGATACATGAGGATTCATTATACAGGTCTCTTTACTTCTATAGATGTGGAAAATTTCATAATAAAACTATTAAAAATTATAGAATGATGCCTCAAGCATTGTAGAAGTGATCCATGTACATGGGTCACTACAAAAGTTTTGAGACAGACCGTGGCCCATTATTTTGCTTCCAACACAGTTGACAGTGTGCTTTCTGGTTCATCCATGTGAGTTTCAACCTGCTGGGCTTATGGGTGTTGGTGTTGCTAGGAGGTCTTCATTCGTTTCCACCTGTACAGATTTTATGTTGCTTAAATTTTGTGTATCTCAAAACATTTGTAATGACCTGGATAACCAAAAATCTTTGTAACCCTGTAATACTTTAAAAAAAAAAAAACCCTATAGCACATCCTAAAAGCTGAGTATACTGTATATGTTTGAGAGCTCACAGCACTTACCTCCTCCTGCTCCCTGGAAGTTAATCATATCTTTAGGCAAGGGCATAAAATGAGTTTCAAGGTATTGAAAAATGTAAAGGAATCTTAGCCTCAAATCATGTGAAAATGGGGTGTTTGGGTAATTTGCCTTGCCTCCTGGGTGAAGTGCTATATTGCATTCTTTCTTATGTTCATTTTTCCCTGGCTGACATGGCATGTTTCATACAGAGGGGAATCTTATGACCTGGTTCGCTCTAGAGTTAAAGCCACAGAAGGATCCTGTTCAAGTATCAGTTACTGAAATACTGAGAAGATTCTGTTATAAGGCCTTCTATGATATAGACAGTATTAGAGTGGGTTTATAAGTTGGGGGAAGAGAAAAATAGGGTTGAACTGTTGGAAATTCCCCTTTGGAAAGTTTCTTAGTTGGGCTGCTGCAGTAGTAATGGAGTATGGATTTCTTTGATTAAGCTTTCTCTGCCTTTTACTCACACTATTCTGAGATGGGTCAGACTATGAAATTAGCAGCAGGAATGCATAGATTTTATGGCAGGGATGTACATCTTTAGGATTTTTTTGTGGGGGAGGAACTTGATGAGATGATGCTTTATGTTTACAACTGTTTCAATGTTAGGTTAATGGGAGAAACATGTTTTGTGATTTTGATTTAGACCCTTCTTAAAAATATCTTTGCTGCCAAATTGAATCACTCCTCAATCCCTGACTAAATGAAGATTTCACTGGAGTCAGATACATGCAAATTACATTTCCCTTCTCAAGCCAAGGTTAAATAAAAGGGAAAATTATGAAAGATTGCTTATGGCAGCAAGGATTTTCAGTGCTTGGGGATGAATTTTGTTATTTCAGAACCATGATGAGTCTGTGGTCAGAGCAAAGCAGGAAGGGAATAAAGGAGAAAGTGGACCTGGGCATAAACATGTTCCCACACAGCATTTGCGTTGAAAGGCTTGTTGTTCCCTGCACCTTGGTAATTACAGGCATTTTCCTGTGCTCTGAAAAACGTTTGGCATTAGAGAGCGTCCGCTCCTTTTCTGTGTTCAAGGCTGGGTTCTGGCCTTGTTGCAGGGAAACGCTAATTCCCAGCAGCGCTCGCTTGGGAGTAAGTGGTTTGTTTTCTCTTCACTGAGTTCAGCCTGGGGTGGATTCTTGGTAGCAGAGCCTGGCATGGAAAATCTATTTGGAGCAACTTGTCCCCAGGAGGGAAGAATGCCAGCAGACTGTGTGGTGAAGCCGCAGTCACCACCAGGGTCAGTCACACCCATTGGCCAGGGCAGGCATTGACACGCAAAAGGAACAGTCTTCAGGAAACAGGAGTCGATTGTGTGTCTACACACTTACATGTACCACACACACCTGATTCCACCCAGACACACATGCACACACTCAACATGCCAGTTCCACACATCACACTGCCACACGCACACAGTATATGACTATTCATACCTGCCCCCACATCATGTGCATATCTGCCACCCACACTGCATATACATCCACGACCCCCCACACCCCTTACCTAAGAGTCACGTGCATCACGCAACCACACCCCCATATAGGCACCTGACACAGCCAACTACACGCACACGTGCCCCAAATTATCATGCACACAACACGCACACATACACATCTGTGTACCCAGCTTGGCTGCTTTCCCGCGCAACCGGGGAGTGGGGGTGGGGGTCGACCGTAGCCGGCGCCAAGGTTGGTGCGGGCGGGCGCGGAAGGGACCGGCGGGGAGCCTGGGAGTGCGCGCGCGTGTGGGCGTGTGCGCGCCGGCCCCGCGGGGTCTCCGAGCCCAGACACCCCGGGAGGTGTGTACGAGAGAACCGTGAGAGGCGTGCGGGACAGACTGTGTGAAGAAGCCTCGCTGAGATGCGCCCGGGCCAGCGCACTGGGAGGCTCGGGTGGGCGTGTACCCGGTGTGCACAGCAGCCCCTGGAGCGTGTGGCAGTTCTCGAGACGACCCCTGGAGGGAAGCGTGTGTGGGAAGTGTATGTGTAAGCTGGTGTCCTGTGAACACCAAGCAGCCGAGGCGTGTGTCTGTTCACAGCGGCCCTCCGTCGGGGTCTGTCTCTGTGGAAGGCGTGAGCGTGTGGGAGGAAGTGGCCGGGACGACCGCGCTCCCAGGCGGGCTGTGTGAGGAGCCCCGGCTAGCCGAGAGACGTCGGCCGCAGCCGGCCCGAGCGCGCGTCTGCGCTTGCGTGTGCGCGCCGCGGCGGAGGGAGGGAGGAAGGGAGGCGGCGGCAGGCCCAGCCCCGGTCGCAGCGCCCGGGGCGGCTCCTCCTCGAGCCTGGGACCGCCGCGCTCCCGCCGCCGCCGCCGCCGCGCGCTGGATCGACTCCCGGCCCGCGCCGCGCCCTCCCGCGTCTGCAGCCGGCTCGGCTTCCTGCCCGCCCAGACGCCGCTTCTCCGGGCTCCTGGTCTCGGCTCCTCGCGGAGGGAGAGGAAATGAGTGCGGCGGCGGCGCCCGAGCGGGGTTGGAAGAGCGAGAAACTAGACGAGGCTCAGGCCCTGGCGCGGAGTTGCGCCGCCCGCAGACCTGACTTCCAGCCGTGCGACGGCCTCTCCATCTGTGCCACGCACAGCCATGGCAAGTGCTTCAAGCTGCACTGGTGCTGTCACCTAGGGTGGTGTCACTGTAAGTAGAGCCGCGTCTTCCCGCCTTCGCCGCGGTCCTGGGGCGTCCGCGGGGCGGTCCGGGGTCGCGGCCGGGACCGCTCGGCCGGGCTGCTGTGCCCCAGGCTGGGGCCGCCCTGGGCTCCGGGCCCACCAGAGCTGCCCTAGCGCTGGACGACTCGAGTTGGCGCTGCCTTGGCAACAAGATGAAATCTCGTGGGGAGCCGGGCTTTACCCACTTCTACAAAGGGGGGCTTGCCGTCCCAGGAAAACTGGAATCTATTTTTCTTTATCTTTTTTTTTTTGGTGGGGGGCAAAACGTGTTGAGACATGGTAGGGAGCCCACAGAGTTGGTGACAACCGGCGGGGAAAGCCCTTTTTTCAGGGCGGCTGGTTGAAGATGCTCCTCTTTCTTTCTCACTTTTGTCTTTCTGGGCCGCTGTTTGAAGGAAAGAGCCCTTGGGAATTGAATTGTGTCCCGTTTGTTGTATACAAATCGAGAAAGCGCTGAAGAGTGAGGGATTGCTTCCAAGAAGTTACTATTAACAGTTTGAAAGGGCAAACTCCGTTAATACCAGATGCAGCGTTTAGAGCCAATATATGAAATTGTTTTAAAATTACAAAATAAAATTAATAAAAGTACGCTTAATAATCTTAAACCAGTTTCAAAAAGCCAGAATTAAATGGTCTAGGCCCTTTTCTACATATTACCGTGCCTGTGATTTGTAAATAGATTAAATTTAAGTAGCCATTTAATTAGAATTCCACAATTTGATTAGTGTGTGGTATTTGGCCTTCTCTATCCGATGAATCATTCCTTTAAAGAAATACATTCTAAAGTTATTTTCCTCATAACTTTATAATGAGAGTTTTGAAATGCTTATTTAGTACACAAATTTTCCAAGTGATCTTAAGTTAAAATTATTTTTTCTTTGTTTGTTAGAAAAAAATGGCTTGCAACCATGGATGCAGTACATAGCAAATACTTATTTACATTGATCAAACATAAATGAATGTTTTTAATTGAATTTTAGAATTAAAGGGTAGAGAATTCTTGCATTTTCTTTACAAATTCAAGGTATGTGGAACAGTATGGATTTTTATTTTCCATCTGCTGATAATTCAGTTTCTTCCTATTTCTCATTATTCCTATTGTGCTCAGATCTGTTTACAATTATAAAGTATTGCTTCAGTGTGGGACAGGGAACAGAGTTGGAAGTAGCAATTGTGGCAACCTGGGATGCTGAAGTGCACAAATAGGATGAATCCAAAGAGTGCATTTCTGGAGGATGTCTAGAATCAACGTTAAAGATGGTCCACATTAGTGCCTGTCTTACTCCTGCAGTATCCCTTCCAAGTACACCCTTTCTGATGGAAACCTTGCACTCTTTTCAGGCAGCTTCTATCTTCATTAGCCTTGACTCTTAAAATACTCTTCCTTATATGGAGTTGAAATCAGTTACTTTCTAACTTCTTCCATTGGTCCTATTTCTGTCTTATGAAATCATATAGAACAATCTAATTCTTTTTTAGATCATGGCTGTTTCAACTTTCATATATACATAGCTGAATGTACATACAAATTTCTTACAGACATGGACTATCTTCTATCTGTATTCTCAGCCATTCTTATAGGGTCTTTCCTGAAACAGGTTTGATATTAAAGTTCTTTGACTGAAGATAGCCATCATTTTCCTCTTCTGGCATTGTTTTGTTTTGTTTATAAATTTCCACTCCCTTCTGCCTTTCCTTTTATGGACCAGTATCTAGGCTCCTCAGCATCCTGGTCATTCTGTTCTGAATATATATGATCCTGAATATTATCCTTTGTAAACTGTGACTGTTAGAAACATCCTAGTTGTGGTCTGATCAGACTGCTACTTCCCATGTTTAAGATAACTCCAACTTTGAGACACTACTGCTGCTGCAGCTAGGATATCTACTTCAAGTCATACTGAGCTTGCTGTCAGTGAAAGCCATTGAGCTGTTTTTGTTTGCTTTCTTAACATATGGGGCAATTAAGCCACAGCTTGCCCATCTTGAAGTTGTATGTATTTTTGGATACATGGTACTGATTGATCTTTTAGATATATTTTCTTATTAAATTTTAATTTGTTAGAATTAGCCATTCTTCCACCTTATCATTGTGTTTTTAGATCCTGGCTCTTTCATAATGTGTGTGTGTGTGTGTGTGTGTGTGTATTATATATACTATTTCTCCTGGGTTTATGCTGTCCACATAGTAGATGCCAACAGTAGTACAGTGCATCTTCATTCAAGTTGTTTATAAAATTGCTGAACAGAAGAAGGCCATGGAGTCCTGAACTTTGCTGGTAGAACTACCCTTTAGGTTGATAGCAATTTATTAATGAACGCTCCTTAGTTAGGGTTGTTCAGTTACCTAGCCACTTAATTGTACTATTATTCATCTTACATTTCTCTTGTATTTGGGTATAATGACAACATGGTCAAAACCTTGTTGAAATCCTACCACCACATTCTTTTGCTGCTTATTTTGATCTATGACTTATCTATACACATACTCTGTTAAAGAAAAAGACAGGAAATATGAATCTGGTATAACTCAGGTTGATTCTATAAATGCTTACCATTGGCTTTTCTAAGTGGTTGGAAGCTGATTTTAAATAAATAATCTAAATTTAGAAAAAGGATTGACGTCAAGTATACTGGACTGTTGATGGAAGTTATTTCTGCTTTTAAAAAAATCAGAGCTATGTTTATTTGCTTCTCTCTGGTCTTTAGCAACCCTCTGGTTCTTCACACTTCTCTGCTGGCAGCAGTTCAGCAATCCCATTCATGAAGAGCTTGATTTCATTTAAGGCAGCAAGGTGCTATGTTAGTCTCCTCAGTAAAGGTGAGGAGACTACCTATGCTATTTTAAGCCCAAATATAATTTTTCTTCAAAAGAAGCCAAGTTAACATATTTGAGAGGTTCTGGTTTCTTTTCTTGCATTCATGACATTTACAATATCAGTCCTAAGCAGAATTCTTTTAATTCTGTTGATCACCACTTTTTTTTTATGAGACATTGATATGGAAACTAGGAATAGAAATATAAATACAACTGGACTATTTCCTTTATGGAG
Organism: Nycticebus coucang; assembly: GCF_027406575.1. NCBI lineage: Eukaryota > Metazoa > Chordata > Mammalia > Primates > Lorisidae > Nycticebus > Nycticebus coucang. Next base: position 88,942,735 of record NC_069795.1, read on the forward strand.
AGTCTAAGGGCATAATCCACATGTATTTATTTTTGTAATTTTTTAAAAATCACAAATGATGTAGGTGAGTAAACTATCAGTTCACCAAATCTGAGAATACTAATATGGGAGGATTACCTTGATACTTGAAAAAGGTAAATCCAAAATGAAGGAAGTTCAATTTTATATAGTCGATGTTAAACTTGTGAAATTTGTAGACTTGTAAAATGGAAAAAGCTGAAAAATATGTACCTATGAGTAAAAGGCATATAGCATGTATATATTCACAGAAGCAGTGTCCAATGCATTATGAAAGGAGATAGGATGACATATGGGAGGAAAACCATAGTGTGTTCTGTCGGTATCACTGTCAAATATGGATTATTTCTCTGAATAAACCATGGCCCTGAATTTGTAATTTTATTTTTTCCCAGTAAAGAATGAAAGTTTTCAAGAGGAGTTTTGAGAGAGAAAGAGACATGGCTTGGCTAGAGAAGAGGGGTGGGACAGAATAAATCGTATGCAGGTAAAGTAGGGAGATTTTTGTGCTTAGATAGAGTATTTAGAAGGAATAAGAAATTAGATTTGTGGGGATGGAGATAAGCGGAGCTATTTGAGATGAATTATTTATAAGCTTGATTAGATATGGAGGGGGAGGAAGATGAAGGTTACTAAGAATGACTTCTAGAATTCTGCCTTAGGCAGCTTAGATGGATGGTGGCACCATTTATTAGCAACAAAATACTGGAGAACTAGGATTGGGAGGAAGATCATGAATCCAGTTCTGGATCTATTGCGTTTAAGCAATTTGTCATTATATGGTGATGTTGGTAGGCAGTAAGATATAGGGATCTAAAATTCAGAGAAAGGTCTGGCTTAGAGATAATATGGAAGTCACTTATGTATTTATAGATTGCAGTGGTAGCCATGACAAAGCATGAGTTTGCCAAAGGAGAGACGATAGCATGAGAACTGAAGAAAACCTTAGATGTTCCCTTTAGGGCACCAGAATTTGGGTACAGGAGGATAAGCTGGCAGAGGAGTCTAAGATGAGATGGCTAGAGAAGAAAATTCTGGAAAGATGATATTGCAGAAACCCAAATATGAAACTAGTTTTCAGAAGATTAATTATTAGATATTGGTAAAATACACAAATAGTGATTTTCTTTATAACTGAAGAAGATGGTGAAAGATTTAGTCTTGCAACAGTGACTATAGGATATACTTAATCGTAGTGTTAGTCAAAGCTGTTTGAGACAGTGAATTCTTCAAAGTAGAACGAGAATAAAGTATTAGAAGCTGAGAATTAGGACACAGAGATAAACATTTATTGAGTGATTATTTTGTGCCAGAGTAAGCTTATTATGCTGAGCACTTAATAGCCAATTACGCCATTACATCCATTTCACATTTAAGGGACAAATTATAGAGAAGTAACTTTTCCATGGCACATAGCTAGTAAGGGGTAAAGCATGGTTTTGAATCTGTTTGATTCTAGACCTAGAATCTTAACCATCATAAGTATAACAGAGTAATTTAAATTTAATGAGCAGAACCAACAGAGCTCAATACCATTAAAGCCAATGATGGCAAAAGTTTTTAAGAAATGGGTGGCATGTTGTATCACTTGCAGTGGTGTAATCCAGAAGAATGAGAACTGAAGAAAAGAGGTCACTTGGCTATAGTGGGGAATGAAATTCAAGTTAAGGGTTAAGGAAGAGAAAGTGATTAGAAAGTGACAGGTGAGGTTGAGTGGGTGTATGTGGTATAATGTAGGTGCCATCAGCAGAACTCAGAGTTGGCTTAATAAAAATCATGTAATAGATGAGCTCTGTTTTCTGTAGAACACATCTTAAAAGATTGTCTCTTTCAGGTTGAAAGCAGGAAGAGTGGGACTTGATGTAGTCTAATAGATGACATTAGCATATCTAAAGAAAGACTGTCACAGCAGAAGGTAGATGGGCAGCATAGAAATACAGAAAAATTGGAGTGAGGGAGGCAGAATTTGGAAGTGTTTTTCAGGACTGTTCAGAGAAGGTGGTATGCTGCCTAGATGGTTAAATATGTCCAATCCTTATGGCCAGGCTATCCCAGCAAACATTTGCTTATAATTTGACTTCCTATTTATAGATTTTTCTATAGGGAGAGAAGGAGCTAGTTAGAGAATTCAGCTGTCAGGACCTTAGGGCAAGTATGCTTCTTTCTGCTAGTAAATTATCATTGTGGTTTTTGTGTTATTCTATTTGTTCTGATTTCCTATTGTTTTATAACTCTAGGGAAACTCACAAAATCAAGTTCTGATTTCCCCTTGGGAAATGCTAGCTTGATTTTCCTAAAGGACATCTCAATCATATCAATAACAGCAAAATTATGGAAAAAGTTTCTAAGAAGTCTGACAGTGAAAACTACAAAAAAAATGGAGTGGTAGTTTGATTGTTTGGAAGTCAACTGAAGCTTTTTTTCTGAGACTAGATGTTCTTACTATGTCTAATGTTTGAAGGAAGAGGATACAGATTTTAAGAGGAGAGGTGTAAGATAAAGTTCTGAAGGAGTTTCTCAGAGCTAGAGATGGAGAAAGCTGATAGTTATTTTTCCATCCAACTAATGTTTCAGTCATAGACACACATCAGCGTTAGCAATTGTGCACATAATCAGGCACATAATATGCACAATTGCTAGATTACAGTTGTAATCTTTTTGCATGTATTAGCTTGTTTAAACTTCACAACAACCACCTTTTGAGGAAGATATTGTTACTGTCTTCATTTTTTAGGTTAGGAAACTTGCTTGAGGTCACATGTAATATCCCTGGCTACCTATGGCAAATGTACGTCAGAATGTTACAAACCAACTGGCAATCAGGGTTGTAGTTTTCTGGGTTCCATGTGGGTATAGTGAGGGTGACTTCAGCTGCTTTAAATTCTGTTTGGAATAAGTAGAAATTAAATAAGCAAAAATAAGTAAAATGGGAATGGTTTCTGATTTTAAGATAAGGTCACCTATATGCAACATGCATGTTTTTGGAGTGGTTGTCTAGTAGAACATTTGCTTTCTTGAAAAATAATGTTTTTTGTTTTTTTCTTTTTGGAAATAGGGTCTTATTGTGTCACTCAGTCTAGAGTGCAATGGCAACATCAGAGCTTAGTGCACCCTCGAACTACTCCTGCTTCCGCCTTCCTAGTAACTGAGACTACAGGTGCATGCCACTACACTTAGCTAATTTTTTATTTTATTTTTTGTTGAGGCAAGGTTTTGTTATGTTGCCGAGGCTGGTCTTGACCTCCTGGCCTCAACTGATGCTCACACCTTGGCCTCCCAAAGTGGTGTAATTACAGGCTGAGCCACTGCACCTGGCTAGTTTCTACATTTTTAATATGAGGATAATAACAGCACCAGCCTCATAGGGTTGTGATTGGCAAAGTCCCAACTCTTCCCTTTCTTCAGAAGTCCTGATTAATCTCGATTCACTTCGTACCCATACTAATATGTTCAATTAAATCCTTAAAAACAAATGTAGTAACAATGTATATTTTGAAGATTATACTTAGAAATTAGTTTTTTATTTGTTATCGTTGTTGAAAAGTGTATGTTGTAATAGTTACTATGTGATAATTGTCTACTTTTTGCCGTGAAAACTTACATTTTGTTCCCGTTCCCACTCCCCTACTCCATCCTCTTTTCCACTGTTACTAAGCAACAGATAGTTCTAGTTCTCAAATGAGTAATGAGTGAGTTCTTGCTCTATTCACTGTACTCCTCCTGAGAGCTGGTTGTTTAAAGGAAGCTGGAACTTCCTCCTCTCGCTCCTTCTCTTGCCAGGTGACATGCCTGCTCCCCCAGTTAATAGGGAACTATCCTACATACGAAACTTGGGTTAACAAGTTTCAAAGGAATAGAATATTATACAACTTTAACTATGTTAAAGTGAAGCCTAGCATATTTAACTTTTATACTTTAGAAGTCTTGTCAGGATCCTGTGGTGATACTTGGTCATCATTTCAAATATTGATTTTGTCCTAAAAACTGAAAACAGTGCTAGTTTCAGTTTTCAGCTCCTCCTCTCAGAGGAGTCCTGGTTGCTAGAATGTTGGACAAAGTAAACTCCATTGTAGTCATTGTAAATTGTTTTATTCAAATTCACAGGATTTTTTTTTTTTTTGCTTTTCTTTTGTTCTTGAATTTTCTGATATTTTAATAGTGTTCTGTAAGCCCACTGCCCAAATGTGTAATATCTGGAGTGCCATCAAGTATAATGTGAATGAACATTCCTCCAGCTGTGTCGTATAATACTCTCCCCACATAGTTCATGTAGGAAAAGTTTAACTTCTCTAGTGATTATTTATACATTTAAAACCAGATATTTTGGTATAATATAGATGTACTTCTGTACATCTCTATGGCATTTTAATAGACCTTTAGTGAAATAAAAATATAGAATATAATAATTTTGTATTTCATGGAAAATCGTATTGGATTCATTTGCTTTATCTTTCTCTTTTTCACACACAAGCATGCATTCTTTTTTCCCCAAGCCCAGTTATAATTAAGATGCAAACATTGTGATGTGTTAATCCTAAATATATTAGCATGCCTCTTGTCTTAGTCCGTTTTGTGTTGCTCTGCAGGGGTCCTCAAACATGAGGTGGTATGATTGTATTTGTTCCCGTTTTGTTTTTTTACTTCAAAATAAGATATGTGCAGTGTGCATAGGAATTTGTTCATAGTTTTTTTTTTTTTAAACTATAGTCCGACCCTCCAACGGTCTGAGGGACAGTGAATTGGCCCCCTGTTTAAAAAGTTTGAGGACGCCTGCAAGGAATACTTGAGGCTGAGTAATTTGTAAATTATGATCAAATGGTATGAAATGGTAAAAGGAATGGCAGAATTAGAAAATCACAACTTTGCAACCACCAACGTAATGATGACACATACAAGCATCTTCAGCCAGTACTAAAATTAGTAAAGAGTTAAAGTTCAAGAAGCATTGCACTAACATCTGCTTCTGGTAAGGGCTTTGGGAAGCTTCCAGCCAACGCAGAAGGCAAAGGGGGAGCAGGCATGTCACCTGGCAAGAGAAGGAGCGAGAGGAGGAAGTTCCAGCTTTCTTTAAACAACCAGCTCTCGGGAGGAGTAGAGTGAATAGAGCAAGAACTCACTCATTACTACAGGGAGAGCACCAAGTCATTCATAAGGCATCTGCCTCATGACCCAGATACCTCCCAGTAGAGCCCACCTCCAACACTGGAGATTACACTTCAACATGAGATTTGGAGGGAGCAAACATCCAAACTATATCACCTCTCAAGAATGAGGACATTTTTCTATATAACAATATTATATGCCCAAGGTAGTTAATAGTAATTCAATCTAATACACAGTTTCCTTAATTATAAAAAATGACTATAAAAATCCAGGGTTTGATCAAGATTCATACTTTGTATTTCATGATTATATCATGTCAGTCATCTTTAGTCATACTAAAGCAATCACACTTTTTTGGATGACATTGAAGTTTTTGGAAGAGTCCAGGTAAACTGTCTGCAGGGTGTCCCACATTCTAAATTTACCTCATTGTTTCATCATGATTAGATTTAGCTTAAATGTTTCTGTTACATAGGTTATATTGTATCCTTCTTAGAGCATCACATGACAAGACATATACTGTCAGGTTGTTCCTCAGTTGCTAAGGCTAAGGTGAAAATTGCTGAATTGTTTTATTATAAAGATACCTTTTTGTCTTTTCTTTGCTAAAAAACATTTTTATCCCTTTTGTTTTAATGAGTAATCTGTGGGATGATACTATGATGCCACGTGATTAGTCTGTTCCCCAACAAACTTTAGCCTTTTAGTTAAAAAGTTAACTTTAACTTTTTAGGAATTACAGTATTGACTGAAGATCCTTGAGTGCATCATTATTACATTAGTGGTTGCAAAATCGTGATTTTCTAATTCTGTCATTCCTTTTAACATTTGAGAGCATTCTTTTATAAAGAGGAGGTTTCTCTTATCTACGTGTGCCCCTTCTTTTTTAATTGTTGTTATATACAAATTGATTCTTTTTGTTTAGTGTGTTACATTTAAGTATCATAATTCTTTTTTTATTTAAATTTTAGAGACAGGGTCTTGCTCTGTCAGCCAGGCTGGAGTGCAGTGGTGGCATCAGAGCTCACCATAACCTCTAGCTTTCCTGGGCTTAAGTGATCCTCCCACTTCAACCTCCAGGATAGTTAAGACTACAGGTGTGAGCCACCATAGCTGGCTAATTTTTTTATTTTTTGTAAAGACAGCATAAGCCACAGCATGTGGCCTCATAATTCTTGTGATGCTCAAATTATTTTGAATTTGGCCCCTTCAAGTAGCTCCTTTGTCTTTTTGACAAAGCCTATCATTTTTTTTAGCATTTCCCAGTTTTCTAGCATGACAAGATATTCTAGGCTTACCAATAATTTCCCTGAAAAACATGGATTGATGCTCATGGGGTGATAAAATCAACATTGTTAAAATGTTCATACTGCCTAAAATTGTTTACAGATTCAATACAGTCTCCATCAAAATACCAACATCACATTCACAGATGTAGAAAAATTAATTCTACATTTTATTTGGAACCAAAAAAGAGCCCAGATAGCTAAAGTTTTTATCTTAAGTATAAAGAACAAATCTGGAGGCATCATGTTATCAGACTTCAGATTATATCATAAGGCTATAAAACTTGATTTGTTTTCTAAACCAAAACAGCATGGTACTGGTATAAAAGTAGAGACATAGACTGATGGAACAGAATAGAGAACACAGATATAAAAGCACCTGCTTGCAACCAACTGATCTGTGACAAAGCAGACAACATACACAGGGGAAAGAAATCCCTATTCAATAAATGGTGCTGGATAAACTGGATAACCACATGCTGGAGAATGAAACAGGACTACTGTCACTATATATAAACCTTAATTCAAAATGGACAGAAGACTTAAATGTAAGGCACGAAACCATAAAACTTCTAAATGAAAATGTAGAAAAAACTTGTCTAGACATTGGCCTGGGCAAAGATTTTATGACTAAGACCCCAAAAGCAAATGTAGCAATGACAAAAATAAGTAAATGAGACTTAAATAAATTAAAAGTTGCCTGCACAACAAAGGGATTCCATATGAAACAATGTAGTATTTTTTCAAGTTCTTTAAAGTATAACATTGATGCTTTGATGGGAATTGCATTAAATCTGTAGATTGATTTGGGTATTATGGACATTTTAATAATGTTGATTTTTCCCAGCCATGGGCATGATATATTCTTCCATTTGTTAACATCTTCTGCTATATATTTTCTCAGGGTTTCATAGTTCTCTTTATAGAAATCTTTCACATCCTTTGTTAGATATATTCTCAGATATTTCATCTAATTTGGCACTACTGTAAAAGGAATAGAGTCTTTGATTATATTCTCAGCTTGACTATTGTTGGTATATATAAAGGTTACTGATTTGTAGGTATTGATTTTGTATCCCGAGACACTGCTATATTCCTCGATCACTTCTAAGAGCTTTGTGGTTCAGTCCCTCGGGTTTTCCAGGTATAAGATCATGTCATCTGTGAAGAGTGAGAGTTTGACCCCCTCTGTCACCATTTGGATATCCTTGTTTCTTCTCTTACCTGTTTGCGATGGCTAGGACTTCTAGTACGAAGTTGAATAGCAGTGGTGACACATGGGCATTCTTGTCTAGTTCCAGATCTGAGTTCAAATGCTTTCAATTTTATTCCATTCAGTATAATATTGGCTGTGGATTTGCTGTAGATGGCCTCAATCAGTTTAAGAAATGTCCCATCTAAGCCCATTTTCTTAAGTGTTCTAATCATGGAAGGATGTTGGATATTATCAAAAGCCTTTTCTACATCAGTTGAGAGAATCATATAGTCTTTGTTTTTTATTTTATTTATGTGGTATATTATATATAGATTTACATATGTTGAACCAACATTGTAACCCTGGGATAAAACCAACTTGATCGTGGTGTGTAAGTTCTTTGATGTGTTGTTGAATTGTTTGTAGGATCTTAGTATTTTGCATCGATATTCATTAATGATGTTGGTCTATGATTTTCTTTTTTTTTTTTTTTTTTGTAGTAGAGACAGAGTCTCAACTTTACTGCCCTCGGTAGAGTGCCGTGGTGTCACATGGCTCACAGCAACCTCCAGCTCTTGGGCTTATGTGATTCTCTTGCCTCAGCCTCCCGAGCAGCTGGGACTACAGGCACCCGCCACAACGCCCGGCTATTTTTTGTTGTTGCAGTTTGGCCGGGGCTGGGTTTGAACCCACCACCCTCGGCATATGGGGCCGGCGCCCTACTCACTGAGCCACAGGCGCCGCCCGGTCTATGGTTTTCTTTCTTTGGTGGGTCCTTTCCTGGTTTGGGGATCAGAGTAATGTTTGCATCGTAGAATGTGTTGGGGAGGATTTATTCCTTTTCTATGTTTTGGAATAGGTTATGTAATATAGGTAGTTCCTCTTTGAAGATTTGGTAGAATTCTGGTGTGAAATCATTTGCTCGTGGGATTTTCTTTTTTGGGAGATTTTGTATGTTTGATGCTATTTCAGTGCTTGATATAGGTCTATTCAAAATTTCTAATTCTTTCTGGTTGGGTCTAGGAAGGTGATGTGCTTCTAGGTATTAGTTAATTTCCTCCACATTTTCATATTTCTGAGAATAGAGTTGTTTGTAGTAATTATTGAGGATTTTTTTTTTTTTTTGGTGGTAGCTGTTATTCCCCCCTTTATCATTTCTGATTGAAGTTATTAGAGATTGGCTGGGTATGGTGGCTCATGCCTATAATCTCAGCACTTGGGAGGCCAGGGCCGGTGGATCTCTTGAGCTCAGAAGTTCAAGCCCAACCTGAGGCAAGAGCGAGACCCCGTCTCTAAAAAATAGCCAGGAGTTGTGGCGGGGACCTGTAGTCCTAGCTGCTTGGGAGGCTGAGGCAAAAGAATTGCTTAAGCATAAGAATTTGAGGTTGCTGTGAGCTGTGATGCCGTGGCACTCTACTGAGGGTGACAAAGTGAAACTGTCTCAAAAAAAAAAAAAGAAGAAGAAGTTTTTAGAGATTTTACTTTTCAGTTTCTGGTTAGTCTAGCCAAAGGTTTATCGATTTTATTAATCTTTTCAAAGAACCAACTTTTTGTTTTGTTTGAGAGGCTCTCTCATGACTAGAATTGCAGGAGTCTGCAGTTGAATGTGGACACTAGGGGTCACTCACTTACCTTTTCCTCTCACTGGGGAGCCTCTTTAGGCTACCAGCCAACCTCATTGAGCAGTCGCCTTGCTTCCCTCTCCTTTAGGTGTTTTCTACCACTTCTCTGTTGACTTCTAGCCTTGTGTCTTAGGTGATATATTTGGAATGTGATTATCTACTTGCTGTTTTAGTTCTTCTTTGTGGAGGAGGCAAGTACCAGATACCTCTAGCCAGCCATCTTGAAGGCCCTTCCCTCTAGTAAGTTTTTAGTGGTTGTTACACATAAAGGCATTGTATTATATGCATATGTGCATAGCTTATCATAGTCTGTTGGTACTTTTGACCTATTTCAGTACAGAATCCTTATTTCCTTTTATGTCTCTCTGGCCTCCCCATTTATAATATAATTGTTTTAAGTATTTCCTCTGAATGTATTTATAACCATTACCAGACAAGGTTATAATTTCTGTTTCAACCATCAGATATAATTTAGAAAACGCAAAAAGAGAAGGAAAATATTTATCTATATTTGCTTTTCTTGTGTTTGTTTTTTCCGAAATTTCCAAAGTTTCTTCTTTTATTGTTCCCTTTTGCTTTGAGTAGGTCTCCTGGTGACCTTCACCTGAGAATGTGTTGATTTCTTCTTTATTCCTCAAGGACATTGTTGCTGGGCATGGGATTCTGGTTTGACTTTTTTTCTTTTAGCACTTGAAAAAAAAAATGTGCCACTTCTTCTAGCCTCCCTGGTCCATCCATTGTTGTTTGAATTATCTTTCCCTTATTGGTAAGGTAGTTATTCTTTCCTTGTTTTCCTCTGGCTACTTTCAAGATTTTTTCTTTTTTAAAATTTTCACAAGTTAGAATATGATATATCCTGGCTTGGATTTCTTTAGGCTTATTCTACATGGGGTTTATTCAGCTTTTTAAATCTGTAGGTTTTCGTCTGTAGCCAAATTGGAGAAATTCTTCAAGTACTTTTGCAGCCTGGCCCCTTTTCTCTTCTTCTTTTAGAACTGCAGTAACAAGAATGTTAGGGATTTGTTGTTGTTATTATATTCCCATGGCCCCTGAGGCAGAGGCATAAGATTCTCATAGGAGCATGATCCCTACTGCAAACTGTGTATAAGAGGGGCTGAGGTTGCATATTCCTTATGAAAAATCTAATGTCCAAGGATCTGAGGTGGGGCTGAGGCAGTGATGGTAACACTGGGGAGTGGCTGCAGAAACATTATTGTTAGCAGAGAGATTTGACTACACAGAGACCAGAATAAATCAGTTGGTTGCAGGCTTTTATCAAACCCCTGTCAGTGGCAAGTCACAGTTAAGCTGCATCTGCCTTATGATGAGATATACTACATATAATTATTTTATTATTTATTACAATGTAATAATAAAAGAAATAAAGTACACAATAAAAGTAATGTGGTTGAATCATCCCCAAACCATCCTCCCCCTAACCTGCTGGTTTGTGCAAAAATTGTCTTCCATGAAACAACAGGGCTCACCATATTTGAATTCCTGGCTGCAAGTGATCCTCATGCCTTGGCCTTCTGTAGTGCCAGGATAGTAGGCATAAGCCACTGGGCTTGGCCTAATTTTAATTTTTGACTATGTAAAAATTTTCACAGTTCAAAAGCCAAACTATTTGGGAAGTGGTACTGTTGCCAAAAACAAAACAAAACAAAACAAAAAAACCTCAATGTGTCTGGGCACAGTGGCTCATGGCTGTAATCCTAGCATTCTGGGAGGCCTCGGTGGGTGGATCGCTTGAGCTCATGAATTTGAGACCAGCCTGAGCAAGAGTGAGACCCCTGTCTCTACTAAAAATAGAAAAACTAACTAGGTGTGATTGTGGGCACCTGTGGTCCCAGCTGCTCAGGAGGCTGAGGCAAGAGGATCATATGGGCCCAAGAGACTGAGGTTGCTGTGAGCTATGATGATGCCACAACACTCATCACATCTTTTATAAATTCATTTTTATTAATTTTCTGCTTTATTCTTTTTGTGTATACACAATGTAAATGCATTATGTGTGTGTACACATACACATTTATATTTCCCCTTCTTTCTTAAACAAAAGCTAGTCATATTCTATTACTTTTTCCATTGTGATTTTCTTCATTACTAGCAATCATTTCAGATCTGTCCAGTTTTTTATATCTGCATTGTACTCTATTGTTTATACATTTCTTGCAAACAGCATATATTTATATCATGTTTTTAATTAATTCTGCTAATCTATATCTTTTAAGTAGAGCAGTTAGTCCTTTTATGTTCAAGGTTAGTTTGGGTAAGTGATGATTTGTCCTGTCATAATGTAAATTATCTAGTTGTATAGGTTATTTTTTTCTCTATTTGTCTTTGGCATTTGGTAGACTTCTGTCATATTGCCATTTGGTTTCTTTCTCCTTTGTGTAACTGTTTTATAAGATCTGTGACTGTTATATTTTCTGGGTTTAAGATGCTGAGTATTGACCTTTTTTACCATGTTGGGAATTTCTTTTTATAATGAGGAACTAATTTCCTTCAATATATTTATTTTTAGCCCAAACTTGAGTATTTCTTATAGGGCTGGTTTAGAATTTCCCCAGTATTTGCTAGTGTGGGAAAATGTTTCTCTTTCATTTATGAAGCTTATTCTGATAGGATGTAAAATTTGTGATTGGCAGTTTTTTTCTGTAAGGACTCTGGCAGTAGGATCCCAATCTCTTTGGCTTGTAAGGTTTTAAGGTTTTTGCTGAGAAGTCTGTTGTTTGGTGAGGTTTCTTTTACAGATAACTAGATGCTTTTCTCTCCGATTTTAGATTTTTTTTTTTTTTTGAGAGACAGTCTCATTATGTTGCCCTTGGTAGAGTGCCATGGTGTCACAGTTCACAGCGATCTCAAACTCTTGGGCTTAAGCGATTCTCTTGCCTTAGTTTCCCAAGTAGCTGGGACTACAGGTGCCCACCACAATGCCCAGATATTTTTTTGTTGTTGTTGTAGTTGTCATTGTTGTTTTAGCAGGCCTGGACCAGGTTCTAACCTGCCAGCCCCAGTGTGTGTGGCTGGTACCCTAACCTCTGAGCTACAGGCACTGAGCCTGATTTTAGGATTTTTTTCCTTCACATTGACTTTAGACAATCTTTTGACTATATTATGTCGAATTACATCTTGTAATGTATTTTCCTGGTATTTATTGGACTTCTTTTGTCTGATTTTCTAAATCTTTTGCCAGATTGGAGAAGTTTACATCAGTTATTTTCTTAAATAGGTTTCTATGGTTTTTTCTTCTTCCTCAGAAATATTCATGATTTGTAAATTAAATCAACACTCTGTTATTTCATACTTCTCAACTCAAATGTCCATTAATGATGAATGGGTAAACAAGGTAAGGTATATACCTATATGGATGATTACTTGGCAATAAAAAGGAATAGGATGAAGTACTGATTCATGCTACCACCTGGATGAACCCTGAGAATATTGTTAAATGAAGGAAACCTGACATAAAAAAACTATATGCTATTATGGTATAATTTTATTTTATTATTTTATTATATGACAGTTTCACTATGTCACCCTCAGTAGAGTGCTGTGGTGTCACAGCTCACAGCAACCTCAAACTCTTGGGCTGAAGGAATTCTCTTGCCTCAGCCTCCCAAGTAGCTGGGACTATAGGCACCCGCCATAGTGCCTGGCTATTTTTTGGTTGCAGTTGTCATTGTTGTTTAGCAGGCCTGAGCCGGGTTCAAACCCAGCTGCCACGGTGTATGTGGCCAGCACCCTAATTACTGAGCTACAGGCACCGAGGCTGTGGTATTATTTACATGAAATGTCCAAACTAGGCAAATCCGTGGAGACAGAAGGTAGATTAGTGGTTTCCAGGGGTTAGGGAAAGGAAGACTAGACAGTGACCTCTAATGTGTATGGGGTTTCTTTTGGGTGCAGTGACAGTGTTCTGGAATTAGTAATGATTTTTGTACAACTTTGTGAATATACTAAAATGTACTGAATTTTATGGTGTATGAATCATACCAATAAAAAGTATATGAAAAAATTCTTATAGCTTTTTATATTGAGGAACTAATTTCCTTCAATGTATTTATTTTTAGCCCAAACTTTAGTAAAATACTTTTATAGGATCATTTTGTGATAAAATTGACTAAACATGTAATGACTTCCTAGAAAGAAAAAATAAGGCATTTTTTAAAAAGTAAAAGTAATAACTATTTTAGACTAATTAAAGAATATTTTGATAGGCATGCTGGAAGAGGTGCTAGCTGTTATTTTAGTTACTTTTCAGAGTGCCTCTAAGCCAAAATATCTGTGGGTATTTAGCTTTCATTGTGTAACCATAGTGAAAATATTACTTATGCTTTAGTCTGTTCATTATTATATAGGTTTTACTTTTTGGCTATTGTATCACTTATTGCTCTACAATCTGCTCTTAATTCAGAATGATATAAATAAGCATGCTATAATTTTCTTTTGTTTGAATATAAATATTTTGGTAATAGGACAAGTCTAAAATTGCCTTGTTAATTAGGTAATTAGTAGATTTAAATAAATTATGACTATTATAGTTATGATTTAAATAATTATCTTTTATCATGCATAACTTTATGAATTTGTACTTTCACTGTGCTTTTCCTGACCCCTTTTTGCCTTGGAAAATTGTTAAGCTTATTCTTATTACTAATTTTGTTAAATGGCACAGTATTTGTCTTTTTAATTATGTTGTTCTACCTACATTTTATGGTGGTTATTTTTATAAAATATTCTTAGATTTGTGGTCATCATCGTATTAACTCATTAATTAGTATAATGTGTGAGTGGCCTTACTGCTATGAATAGTATTAATAAGAATAGAAAATGGGAGACACTTTAAAACCACGTGAATAACCCGTTAATTCGCATCTTTTTTACATTCTTTTTTCAAGGTGGCCCTCAGCTTAGAACATTTCCATCTTTGGACAATATAATTATTAGGAAGCTATTTCTAATATTGAGAAGTTTCATTTCTTAGCCCTCTTCTAATATTTGCCTGTCTGTCCTAGCTGTCCCCACTAAAGCTATATTGGAAAGATCTCTTCACTCCATCTACTCATCTGATATTTCATGGCACATATGCTATGTGTAAAGCCCTGAACTAGGTGCTAAGAGTATAACATAGGTAGTTGTAATTCCAGTTTTCTTGGAACTTACATTCTAGCAGGTAAGTTGGACATTAAACAACTGATTACACAATTAATTATTTAATTACAACTGCCATTTCTGTTAAGAAGGAAGATACAGACTGCTTAGAGTGTGATATAGAGGCAAGGGGTGAGGTGATAAGTGAGAAGACTTGTCTGAGGAGGAGACGCTTGAGTTGAGAGTTAAAGTGTAGGTAAACTATGTAAGGGAGGCTGAGGATTGGAAAGGAGAGAGAGAGAAGTCTATACAGAGGGAGAGGTTTATGAAGATTCATAGGAAAGATTGGTGGGTTCAAGGAAGTGAAAAAAGTGAAAAAAAGGTTCAGGTCATTTATTAGTTTGTTGGATATGAAATGATGTAATTAGGATTTGTGTTGTGTCTATTTGTTTATTTAACTCCTCATTTTGAAGTAATTTCAGTCATAAGAAAAAGTTATGAAATAGTATAAATTCATGTATGTTGTCCACCCAGATTTTCCAAATGTAGTGTTAATATTAATATTATAGTTCTTTGGTATAATTCTCAAAATCAGGCCTATTGCCTGTTCTATAGGGCCTGTGAGTTAAGAACAGATTTTACACTTTTACAAAGAAAAAAAAATCAAAGAGGAATATGTTACAGAGATCTTATGTAGTTCACAAATCCTAAAATATTTACTATGTTGTACTTTGTGCAAAAGTTCACAGACTGATAATGTAGTCCGTAGACTATTCAGATTTCCCAGGTTGTCCTACTGAACCTTCTTTCTGGTTCTGAATCAAATCCAGGATACCGTGTTGCATTTGTTGTCGTATCTCCTTAGTCTCCTTTAATCAGGAACAAGTCCTCAGCATTTTTCTTTGTCTTTCATGAACTTTATGCATTTAAAGAGTATTGGCTAGTTATTTTGTGGGATGTTCCTCAATTTGGGCTTATGTGATGTTTCTTCATAATTAAATTCAGGGTAAATTAGCTTTTTTAAAAAATGAACATTTTATTTATTGTAGTTAAGTTTTATTACAGAGTTGTGATCTTGATTCTTAGTATGAGAACCATACAAATCATAGACTGTTCCTCTTTTATATCAGTGTTAGCATACTTAAAAAAAAAATCTGAATAATGGCAGTCTCTTTTTTTTGTCGTTGTTGTTGTTGTAGGTTTTTTGGCCAGGGCTAGGTTTGAACCTGCCACCTCCAGCATATGGGGCCAGCACCCTACCCTTTTGAGCCACAGGCACCACCCCAGCAGTCTTTTTTATTGACACTGATAATCAGCAGATAGTCTCTGATATTATTTATGATTTTTTGTTCAAGAAGAAATGAGTATGGGGGTAAGACATGATTGCAAGAGGGACTTTACCTAACAAATGCAATCAGTGTAACCTGGCTTATTGTACCCTCATGAATCCCCAACAATAAAAAAAAAAAAAAAAGAAATGAGTATATTAATGAATATATTAGAACTATTACCAAAAACAATCTTTTGCTTAGTCTTACTGCTCGCTTTGAGGTAATATTAAATGTTATATTTAAATTAGGGAGATAAGGACTTTATTATAATTCTGCATAATTTGACATTAACTGACAGTGAATCTATCTGATGAGTGCTTTTTTTATTTTATAAACTTAATTTATTAATATATGACCTTATTTAAATAACAAAGAATTATCATAAGCAATTTTAGCAGCTTGTAAAGCTGTGTTTTAGAATTGATACACATTTCAAATTGTGCTTATGAAATTGTGGATAGCACTGTGATGCTTATTTTTGTATTTTATTTAAAAGCTGTATCAGTGTAATTAATTTCTGTATTTAAGATTCACATTTAAACAGAATCACAGATTCATACATGAGCTTCCATGAAAAGTTTTCCATTTTATGTACAGCCATTATTTTGATAGCCCTTTACTTTGTAAGGGTATAAAAATATTTTACTATATTTACTATTCCCATTCAGTCATTGCATCTCTCAGAAATTTAATAATTTAAGGGCCAAGCCTATGTGCTTAGAAACTTTCTTTTAAAGAAAAATGTATAAATTAATTTTAAAAATTATGACCAAAATGATAGGAACTTAATATTTGTTAAATGATTTAAATTCAGATAACATTATTTTTAATTACTTGATTAAATCCAGACATTAATAGTGTGATAGAAATTACCTCTATGTTCTCTGAAAGCACCTAGAGATTGTCTATTTCAGAGTTTTTCAAATTATACTTGACAGTAGGGTTGGAAGGAAATGCCTGTCAAATTCACAGCGAAGGTGACTTCTCTGTCCATCATGTCACTTCAACTAGGCATCTGTTTATCTGCTTTACATAAAACGGGAACACTGAAGAAATCAACTATCATAAAACAAAGAAAGTTATGTTTTTCTGGGCTTAGTCGCATTCAAGGTTAATTAGATAATTTATTTATTTTCAGAAAAGGAAACTCATTGATTCTAGTGTTTGCTAAATAAAATATTCAGAAACCTCTCTGAGCTCTAGTTTACTAACTTGTCAACTGGAAGTAAGTAATGTTTAAATTACAGAATTGTGAGAATTAGAAGTAATGTAATACCTTATAACATTGGCAACTACCATATCAGACTCCTAGGCAACAAATGACAGTGACAGCAAGAAGGCTGGGCCATAGGCCCACGGTTCAAAGGCTTCTGGACATCTGTCTGTGTTACTCCATTTATTGGAGAGAGACTGGATGCTAACAATAAAGGAATGTTTGGGAGGCTAGTGAGGTCTTTTAAATGTAGAAAAATGGATCACATCAACTTCAGCAAGTTTAGTTTAAATGGTAACAGAAGCCCTTGGACTATCATTGGTGGAGCCACAATTTCTGTTGTCTATATTGACTGATGGGCTAAGGTGCAAAGTTTTTGCTGTTAATCTCAGCTTCTTACATTGTTAACTCTTGGACATTACCTTGTATTGCAAAAACCATAGCAAAAAATTGAAGAGGAGATCTGATAAGAAAAAACAGCTGCTTCCCTCTGTGAAAATATGTAAACTAAAACATTATTTCACTACTCTGGCCCACAAAGTAAGTCAATCAGAAGTTTTGGAAACCAGTGCTGTGGTTAGATCATTTGCATCTGAGTCTGAGAGGATATAGTTTGTTATCAGGGAGATTGGGAAGTAGAATAAATCAATTTAGAGAAAATAGCAGGGTAGAGGAAGTTATATAGCATCAGTTTATCTAATCTATAGATTTAACTCCTACTTCTCCAAGTCATGAGCCATTTTTGATGTTTTGATGTGATGGCGTTGATTCTCTTCTCACTTTTATATCCTGCTTTTAAGGATGGCACAGGTTAGTGCCTCCTGCTTGCTTATATTGAAGTTGTTAAACATAGGGATTTATTAACAAATAGTTATAGGTTTAAGAGGTTTTTAGGGCAGAGCAGGAATTAAATTATCAAATCATTTCTGGGCTTAAAGATATTTCTTTCCGCATGGATCTACACTACTTCATGTCCTTATTTATTTATTGGCTTACTTTTCAGACAAGGTCTCACTCTGTGGCTGTGGCTCCTATGCAGTGGTGTCATCATAGCTTATTACAACCTCAAACTCCTGAATTCAAACAATCCTTCTGCCTCAGTCTCTCAAGGAGCTGGGACTACATTCATGCAACACCATGCCTGGGTAATCTTTTCTGTTTTTTGTAGAGGGGGGTCTTGTTCCTGCTCTGGCTGGTTGAGACTTCAAGCTGTTCTCATTCCTTAGCCTCCCAAAGTGCTAGGATTACAAGCGTGAGCCACTATGCCTGGCCTCATCCTTATTTTCAAAATGTTTTTAGAGGCTGGGCATGATTTTTACAGGCTCGTGCCTGTAATCCTAGCACTCTGGGAGACTGAAGCAGGGATTTCTTGAGGTCAAGAGTTCAAAACCAGCCTGAGCAAGAGCAAGACCTTGTCTCTACTAAAAATAGAAAAACTAGCTAGGTTGTTGTCGTGGTTGCCTATAGTCCCATTTATTTGGAAGGCTGAGGCAAGAGGATTGCTGGAGCCCAGGAGTTTGAGGTTGCTGTGAACTGTGACACCATGGCACTCTACTCAGAATGACAGAGTAAGACCCTGTCTCAAAAAAATAAAATAAAGTAATATAAAATAAATTGTTTTTAGAGGTATCTTTTTTTACAGCTACAATTGTTGATCAGTTATTCTGAGAAATACAGGCTATAAAATTTTAAATGTTAGGAATAATTTAGATTATAATTTAAAATGAACTTCTGATTAGGTTTTAGAAATCAGATTTTCACATTCTTAACTATATTTCATAGATTTTTGGATCATAGAGGCATAACATCTGCTTTGATGGAATTTTCGCTTTTTACCTGGTGGTTTTATTCTGTTATAAAAGTTTTCATTAAAGTCCTTGTAGCAGACACACATGGAAAAATCTATGCTGTAGCAGTGAGTACAATGGTCAGGTTTAAAGCACTAATTATCTAAAACACAGCATTTTTTGTCACATTAATGTTGCTAATTTGGTTATTATTGGTTTGGTTAATGTATTTGATTCAAAAATTAACTTCTGCTTTGTAGTTGTATAGGAGCTGTAAGCATAAGAAGTTTATACATAGTTCATGTTTGTGTTTTAGTGATAATACTCTAATAAAAAATCGAAGCTAACCTTGATGGGAAAATATTTTGGGCCAGATCATCCAGTAACCTTAATTCATAAAAGTTGTTTCTTCATCTCTCAATTTCTTTTCTTTTCTTTTTTTCTTTCTTCTTTTTTTTTTTTTTTTGAGACAGTGTCTCAAACTGTCGCCTTTGGTAGAGTGTCGTGGTGTCATAGCTCACAGCAACCTCCAACTCGGGCTCAAGAGATCCTCTTGCCTCAGTTTTTCTATTTTTAGCAGAGAGGGGGTCTCACTTTTGCTCAGGCTGGTTTTGAGCTCAAAGCAATCCACCCAACTTGGCCTCCTCGAGTGCTAGGATTACAGGCATGAGCTACATGCCTGGCCCCCTCCGTCTCTCAAGTTTTTAATGCCTATGTGGGTTACTCTGCATGTGCTTCACATGATGATTATATGAACTTGCCCTTTTTGAGGGAATCAGTTGACTTGGACATTAAAAAAAACAGTTTTTTTGTTGTTAAATAATTTCTAGATCTTAGTTCCTTTCTTTAATCTATATCGTATATCTTCTTAGGGAATTAAAGACTGATTAGACTTTTCCTTAAAAATTGAGATAAAATGATAAAAAAAAATGACAGTGTTGTAACACATTTGGTTTATTCAATAGCGTCTTCTTATTTATCTCATTTTTAGGCTCACTCTTTAAACTGATTAATTTCTTCCCAGATGAGTTAGCTTATTGTAGTTCTAATGTCAGAGTGAATTAATTTTTTTACTTATTCTTTTTCATCCTGTGGTTCTACATAGACATCCCATAATATTCAGGCATATAAAAGGGACCTCTGATAGGAGGCGCTGGAAAGATATTTTCTGGTATTCCTGGACATGAGATAAGAGAATTGAGGAATTTCAGTAGGAAAGATAGAGAAAAGATACCCGGGATATTTTCCTGAAACAATAAAGTGAATTTTTAAAAAGCTGTAGAATATTTGGAGATTTGAATGCAAAGATTTTTATCGTATGATTTTCAGTACAGTAAGGGAATGGACAGGCAATTTCTTGTACGTTTAAAATTTGTCAGTGGACTGTACTTTATCTCCTGGATGGGTTTTGTAGCCATACAACTGCAGTTGGACAGCTTCCACACTTAAAGGGGCCCTGTGCGCTGAAAGTTTTGAACAAGGGATCTATGTTTTCATTTTGCACTAAGACCCAGAAATGATGTAGTCAGTCTTTCTGCCTTGAATGTTCTACTTAAGGCAGAGAAACACACATCCTTAATGTTTAAAAAATATACCTATTTATCAGGTTGTTTAAGATGAACTAAAACATGTGAAAGTCCATTTTGTGCCTCTTCGGTATGCAGTGTAACTTTTTGTTTTCTACATTACTTCTCAGGTATTTCTTCCTGGCTGCATGTGCCTGGAGGTATCTGGGGAAGTTATTTGGGACTCTGCTCTAACAGTGATGATCATGTTCTGTAGTTATTTTGTCACATATCATTGAATTTTGGTTTTCTGAAAAGACTATTCCTTCAGTCTGTGACTTTTTTTATCAACTTGCAACAAGTTTTCTAGGCTCTTTTTCTTAGGAAAGGGGCCCAGAGCTTTCAGTTATCATAAATTGTTATTTATGCAAAGACGCTGGCAGCCTAACTTAGACCACTATATCATTTGTTACTTTTTAAATTCAATAAATTAAGTTAAATAGCAGGTTTAAATTAAATAAGAAATTTCTTAGAGAAGTTGGACATTCTAGAATTGTAATATAGTCATCATTTTAACCTTTTTTTTTTTATTGGTATCCTATTGTACTTAACTATGGTCCTTGTTTTTTTTCTTATTAAGTTTATTAAATCTAACTTACATACCATAAAATTCATACGTTTTTGGTTGTACAGTTCTATGCATTTTAACAAACATATATAATTGTATGGCCCTATCATCAAAGTGTAGAATATTGCTTTTAATTTTTTTTAATTTTGGATTAATATGAGAGTGTACGCAATATGACAGTGCGTGGTTTGCATTTGCAAGGTAAAGTCCGCGTAGTAGTTGTTTTCTTCACCCTGGAAGTGTGTCATTTACCGCTGATGTTCCCTTTGGGTGACTTGCAACTTTTTTCTCCTCCTATTAGCCACATTCAGACAATTTTCCTCAAGCCAATTTTTAGTCAGTCCTCTAGCCTTATCCCCAGTCCTGGCAACTGCTAATCTGTTTTTATGTCCTATAGTTTTAGCTTTTCAGAATGTTTTATAAATGGAACCATACCATAGGCATACCTTTTTGCTATACTTTTTATAATGTTCCAGAATGTAATGTAAGTGGAGTCATGTAATATGTAGCTTTGCGCACTTGACATACGGTCTTGAGATACACTGATGCTGTTGAGACCATTAGAAGTTCATCCTTTAGCAGTTTGGCATTGCCTTGTTGGGATGTACCACAATTTGTTACATTCATCTATTGGTGGACATGTGGGTTGTTTCTAGTTTTTGCCTATTAATAATAAAGCTGCTGCCGGGTTTGGTGACTCATGCCTGTAATCCCAGCACTGTGGGAGGCTGAGGAGGGAGAATTGCTTGAGCTCAGAAGTTTGAGACTTGCCTGAATGAGAATGTGACCCCAACTCCTAAAAAGATGAAAAACCCAGTGTGGGGCTGCAGCGAGCACCTGTAATCCTAGCGGCTTCTGGAGGCTGAGGCAGCAGGATGCCCACAGCCCAGGTCTGAGGTTGCAGTGAGCTATTGCACTCTGCTCAGGAAATAGGGTGGGAGTCTGTCTCCCCCCCCAAAAAAAAATAAATAAAAAAGAATAAAACTGCTATAATATTTACATGCAGATTTTGTGGGGACATATATCTTCATTTCTCCTTAATAAATACCTAAGAATGGGATTGCAGGATCATACAAATATATGCTTTGTTTTTTGAAAAATCATCAAATTGTCTTTCAAAGTGGTTATTCCACTCTGTATTCCTACTAGCAGTGAATGTGTGTGCCTGTTGCATCCTTGCCAGCACTGATGTTTTCACCTTTTTTTCTTTTAAAAAAATATCCATGTAAGTATGGATGTGTTAGTATTTCATTGTAGTTTTAATGTGGTTTCTCTAATGACTAATGTTGAGCATCTTTTCATTGCTTAATTGCCATTTGTGTAATCTTTGGTGAAATATTTGTTCAGATTGTTTGCTCACTTATTTAATTTGTTGCTCTTTTTTTAAACCATTGGGGCGAGATTCATACTGTTTTCTGGATATCAGACTTTTGTCAGATATGTGCTTGCAAATCTTTTCTCCCAGTCTGTGGATTGTCTTTTCATTTTCTTGTTCTTTTTTTTTTGTAGAGACAGAGTCTCACTGTACTGCCCGCGGGTAGAGTGCCATGGCGTCACACGGCTCACAGCAACCTCTAACTCTTGGGTTTACGCGATTCTCTTGCCTCAGCCTCCCAAGCAGCTGGGACTACAGGCGCCCGCCACAACGCCTGGCTATTTTTTTTTTGTTGTTGCAGTTTGGCCAAGGCTGGGTTTGAACCCGCCACCCTCGGCATATGGGGCCGGCGCCCTACTCCCTGAGCCATAGGCACCGCCCATCTTTTCGTTTTCTTATAGTGTATAGAGAGGAGCTTTAAGTTTTGTGGATGCACAGTTTAGCATTTTTTTCCTTTATGATTTGTGCTTTTTATGTTTTTTAAAAAGTTTTTTGC
The DNA here is from genome assembly GCF_027406575.1 of Nycticebus coucang. NCBI lineage: Eukaryota > Metazoa > Chordata > Mammalia > Primates > Lorisidae > Nycticebus > Nycticebus coucang. Next base: position 88,965,391 of record NC_069795.1, read on the forward strand.
CTAATCCAAGGTCATAAAGATTTCCTCCTATGTGTTCCTCAGGAAATGTTATAGTATAAGTGTCTCTGACTCCTTTATTTCAAGTTAATTTTTATAAATAATGAAATAAGTTTTGTTTTTCTTGTATATTGTCAGGTATTGGTTGAGATTCGGGGTTTTAAAAAATTTATTTATTTATTTATTTATTGTTTGGAATTCATTGAGGATACAAAGAATTAGTTTATACTGATTGTGGTTGTTAGGTAAAGTCCCTCTTATAATTGTGTCCTACCCCTGAGAGGTGTGCCATATACCGTGAACCCCATCCTCCTCCCATCTCCCCTCTACCCGGGCCCTCATCCCCCTACCCCACTTCTTGTGTTAGTTAGAATTGAGTACATTGGATTCTTGCTTCTCCATTCTTGGGATGCTTTACTAAGAAGAATGTGTTCCACCTCCATCAAGGTTAATACAAAAGGTATAAAGTCTCCATCTTTTTTAATGGCTGTATTATACATGTATGTATACATATGTATACCATATGTATTTCGTGGTATACATATACCACAGCTTGTTAATCCAATTCCTGACATTTATGTTGTTTCTACATTTTGGCAATTGTAGATTGAGCTAAGATAAACAGTCTAGTGCAAATGTCCTTACGACAAAAGGATTTTTTTCTTCTGGGTAGATGCTTAGTAATGGGATCGCAGGATCAAATGGGAGGTCTAATTTGAGTTCTTTGAGGATTCTCCATACTGCCTTCCAGAAAGGTTGTATTGCAACTCTAAACTCCCAGTGCTCAAGTGATCCTCTTGCCTCAGTCTCCCAAGTATCTGGGATTACCAGCGCCCTGTCACAATGCCTGGCTAAAGAGATGAGATCTTAAGAAATTTTATCTTTTACAAATGCACAGGTACAAACAAGGATATCTCTTTATTTACTGAGGGAGTTTCGATGTTTTTACATAGGTGCACAATGCTTACACACAAAATCAACATTGTCATAATGCACTTTTCTGGAGTGAAATTTCTGATGTCCAAGGAACAGAAGGAAAGTCTATCCTCGTTCTCAGAGAGAGACCAGTTTGCCTTTTGTATTTGTTCTGTTGGGGCCTCTGGGTGGTGGAGGGCAGATCTTTTCTACCTACTCCTCTCACATATTAATCTCTAGAAACACCCTCGGAGACAAGTAAAATAATGCTTTACCAGGTTTCTAGGTATTCTTTAACCCAGTCAAGTTAACACCTAAAATTAAGTCCACAAGGGTAGCCCTTGTCAACTTGGCACCAATATGTATCTCCTTAAATCTTATTTAACTCTCAAAGACAGCAACAAAGTACAAGCTCCACCTAACATGATGCAAATACCCTATGATTGTGATTTTCAGGATTTTAGATTTGGGGGATTTAGACTTTTGGGATTTTGAACTTTAGGGATTTTGATCTTTTAGAATTTCAATGTTTGGGATTATGGCATTTGGAATCATGTCTTTTGGGATTATGATCCAAACCCAGTTGAATCCATGGATCAGAACCTATGGATATGGAGGGTGGATTGTATTTTGAAACTCTGTTGTTCATTTATATACATGTAGGATTGTATATCTCTTTGTTCAGTTGACCCTTTTATCATTATGTTTTTTTTTTGGCCGGGGCTAGGTTTGAACCTGCCACTTCCGGCATGTGGGACCGGCGCCCTACTCCTTGAGCCATAGGCGCTGCCAAAATGTTTCTTTTTTTTTTGGCCGGGGCTGGGTTTGAACCTGCCACCCCTGGCATATGGGACCGGCGCCCTACTCCTTGAGCCACAGGCGCCGCCCTCCTTTTATTATTATGTATGTCCCTCTTTATCCTTAGTGTGCTTCTTGTTCTGAAATCCTTTGATGTTAATATTGTCACTCTAGTTTTCTGTTGATTAATTACATAGTATATTTCCTTTATACTTTTAATCAATTTTTGTCTTCATTTTTAAAGTGGGCTTCTTACAGCTTGCATATTATTGGGCCTTGCTTTTATGTATAGTCTAACATGACTTTACTACTGGCCTTGCTACTTTTCTAATTTTGCATATCTCGCTATACCTCCTTGTTCTTTTCTACTGTTCCATCAGATTAGCCTTAATTCACTTTGTAGACCTAGTGAAATTCTTTCTTGCAATCATTGTTCTTGCTGTGTCTCTGCCTTATTTATTCTTATACCCCATTGCATCCTACCATTCTCTTCCTCCCACCTTACCTTTCAAGTCTCTTCTTAAATATTACTTCTTTGCAGAAAGCTTTCCTGACTTCCTATCTAGGGTCGACCCTTCCTATTCTTTATAACAGAATCATGCTTATTTTCATCTTCTATACGTATTTGATTTACATGTCTGTTTGTTTACTATATTGTCTGGCTTCTCCCACTAGAATGCCAACATTATGAAGGCAAAGGGATCTTGTTGGTCTTCTCCATTATATGGTTAGCATTTAGTAGCACAGTGTCTGGCATCTATCTAGTATATATTTATTAAATGGATAAACGAGTAATTTTCAAAATTTGTCTCTTTCTAGGATTTATATAACCTTACATTCATCATTAGGCAGAAATGTATTTACACTTGCTAAATTATCCTTTACCCATTAGCAATCATGTAGATATCTCAGGTGATTTGTTATGATGTTATTATTATATAACCATGTCTTGGATCTTTGTAAGATACTTTATAAAATTTGTTTTCGTTTTTCTAAAAGCACCTTAAATTCTCAAAATGCATGTAAAACCAGGAGACACTAAACTGAAAATAGATTAGTGATGTACTTTTCTGACAAATTCAAAATAGATTAACTGAAAGCCTACCATAAAACTTCATAATTATTTAGATATGCTTTTTCAGTTCAGTTGACATTTGCATATATAATGAAATGTGGCATACTGTTTAGGTTTGATATTTGATGATAAGCTAAAGCACTGGTAAAATGGTACGATGTAATAAACTAGTAATGAAATATTAGAGCCCATTTATTATCAGTTAATCATTAGGATCAGGAAACACTGATGGTGGGAAAAAGGACAAAGTCTGCTGGGAAAGTAATATTTTTAAGAAACATTTGTGAAGACTTATAATGTTAAATTTGACATACTAAAGAGTAACTTATAACTGTAAGGAATTTCTAGGTGAGATACTGGAGTAATAAGACAAAGGAATGTTTTCTGCAAACCCAGATACATTTGGATTAAATAAAACAACAGCAAAAAATTTTTCATATATAGCCATTTTGAAGGCAGGGAACGCAAATCTTCAGGTGTCGGAATTTAGACATTGGAAGTTAAAGTGTAGAGGCTCATGAGATAGTAATTGGATTGGATATCGGCCTCTGAGGTTTTATACGAGGTAAGGGATGAGAGTTGAGATCGTGGACTGCTTGTATAAGTAGTAACTAGAAGAAGATAGCTTTTTAAGGAGTATTTTTACCTAATAAATCAGACCAGATACAGGAAATAAACTAAAAAATTTAAGTATAATCCAATTTTTGTTGGTGTTAAATAGAACATAGTGATCTGGCAATCATTTATTATCCATTTTATTACATTTTAATTAAAGTAGATAGATAAAAGGATAGTCTTTTGGTCATTAACCTTTTTCCCAGCTTTAGTGACAAAAATGGTGTACATCCAGTGCATACAAGGTGATATTTTAATATACGTGTACATTGTGAAATGATTACCACAGTCAAGCTTATTTAAATATCCATTATCTCACATAGTTATCTTTGATGTCTTAGCACAAATTTCAGGTACTGTTTATAACATTAATTATCTTAAAATACAGTCACCATGCTGTACTTTGAATCATTCTATGAGTATAAAATGAGTAAAACTTATTTTGTACCCTTTGGTCATTAACTTTTTGTTTCTCAAGAACTTTATATTCTCTTGGTTTAGGAGAGACTCTTTTTTTTTTATTTTCTATATCATTTATTATGAAGTTAGTTAAACCAAGTAAAATATTCATTTTCATCATTTGCTTCTGTTCATCTGTTTTCTTGCAGTCTTCGTTCTTTCTTCCATAATGTTGCATGGCACACCTCTGAGGCAACAAAGGAGTATTTCAAAAAACTGCAGCTAGAGGACATCCATCTGCAGCTACCTATGTGCATTTTTAAACGTTTTTGAATTGGCAGCATGTTTTCCAGTCTCCCCGCCAGTTGACTGATGCACGTCCGGAAACACCCATCTCCCTTCCTCCCTCGGCTGCCGCGCGGAAAAGCGAGACTATCTCTTAATAATAAAATGTAGGGCAAATATGTGGTCATTTATGAGCAGTTACAGAAGCAGCCAAATAACATAAGCTTCCATCCTTGTATTGTTTTAATTATGTCCATCAAAGAATCATTGGAAGAACATCAAATGTTTCAAAAGTCTTCAGGGATAGATTATGTCTTAAGAAAAACGAAGTTGCTTTAGCAACCGACTCCTCTCTTTTCGTGTAGGAACCTAGGAGCAATTTATAGAAGTCATTGCCATTGTCTATAAAGAGATAAAGTCATTTGCAGAGGAGTTCTTAAGTTTAAGTATCCTTTCAGTCACAGAATAACCTAGTAGAGTGGTTTTCGAGATAATATCATTATTTTAAAATGATTCAATTTCATAGAGTACAATATTCAACTTGTCTATTTTCCTAGAACTAATACATGATTTTAAATCTGATACTGGTTTTACATTTTATTATCCTCGAAGTATAACAAAGAAAATAGTAGTAAAAAAATTTTTTAAGTGATTTTGTTAGGTCACCATGCTTTCTGAAAATTCTTTTTTTTTTTTTTTGTAGAGACACAGTCTCACTTTATGGCCCTCGGTAGAGTGCCATGGCCTCACACAGCTCACAGCAACCTCCAACTCTTGGGCTTAAGTGATTCTCTTGCCTCAGCCTCCCGAGTAGCTGGGACTACAGGCGCCCGCCACAATGCCCGGCTATTTTTTTTTGGTTGCAGTTTGGTCGGGGCCGGGTTTGAACCCACCACCCTTGGTATATGGGGCTGGTGCTTTACCGACTGAGCCACAGGCGCCGCCCTGAAAATTCTTAATGTAATTTAAATTTGGGGAGTTTATTTCATTGTACCCTTCTAATATTTTAACTCAGTAGAAGGTTCTGAAGACAGGTGTGCACCTCTGTAATAAAATGTGGTATATGTACATCCCTATATATTTAAGCATTGACTGAATATCCTCTCAGTGTTAGGCACTGTCCTACCTACAGAGCATGTAGATGAAAGACACAGCACTTATCCTTCAGGATCCCATAGTCCAGTGGGAGAGACAGACAGTGTAACAAATGAAGAACTACAGTTACGTGCTATAAAAATACATCCAGCATGGTATGTGAGCCCAGAAGTAGAGTGTCTAACATGGACTTGGAGTATCAGGAAGACTTCTAAATGAAGGATGCCTGTGTGAGTCTTAAAGGAAAATAGGAACTGTCTAGATAAATAAGGAAGGGGGAGTCATTCCTGATCTGCAGTAAAACTTGCAGACATGAACAAATACTCATTTATTAATTTATTTGACAAACATTTATTTAGTATCTACTGTATGCCAAGTACATACGATGTAGACCTTATGTAAGGGACATAGTAGAGAATAAAACCAGACACGCTTCCTGCCCTCTTGGAGTTTACAGCCTATATAGAGAAAGAGATTAAAATTGTAAAATCTATAATTTTGATAAATGCAGTGAAGGTTGATAAATACTTATTGAGCATATACTATATGCCAGGCATACATGATGTAGTACTTGTATTAGGGACATAGAGAGTGAAACCACATATACTTCCTTTGCCTTAAGGAAGACTTTATTTATTTATTTATTTATTTATTTTTTGTAGAGACAGAGTCTCACTTTATGGCCCTCGGCAGAGTGCCGTGGCCTCATGCAGCTCACAGCAACCTCCAACTCCTGGGCTTAAGCGATTCTCCTGCCTCAGCCTCCCGAGCAGCTGGGACCACAGGCGCCCGCCACAACGCCCGGCTAGTTTTTGGTTGCAGTCTGGCCGGGGCCGGGTTTGAACCCGCCACCCTCGGCTTATGGGGCCGGCGCCTTACCGACTGAGCCACAGGGGCCGCCCCTTAAGGAAGACTTAAAACAGATTTGTGTTTAGAGAAGTTGCTGTGGAAGGAACATTTGCCTTAATAACTACTTCTTTGCTAAGTAATACATAACAAGATCTGTACTTTTAATTTTTACTGTACTTTAGTTCCTTTAATTCTGCCATGACAGTAGCCATTCTTCTATATCTTTTTCTGTGTGAGCAGTGAGTACCATGGTTTTTATCCTAAGTAGTAGGTATGGCTTCTAAAGATTACTCATAGGTCTGAAAAATTCTAAGAACTGAATTGGAGAAAATATATTTCATTATTTTAAAGTGATATGGCACTGTTTCATAAATAATAAGGAAAAATGTTTTCAGTAGAAATAGATAACTAGGACATTCTTAGGTTTGAAGGGGTCTTTGGTGAAACTTGCCCTTTTCCCCTAGGGTTGGTTCACTGGGACGATTAACTCACAGTTATGGTAGATTAATAAGAGAAAATACCATGCGCATGGGGGGAACAAGAATGATTGAAGAGTGATTTCCCAAAGTCTCTGTGATGGTCAGTGGCTTTTAAAGATGCCTTTTAGAAGGGAGGGGAAAGAGTGGGGAAAGTATACTGCAGCATTTGGTTGCCAGGAGGAATGTGTGTTGATGGGTCCTTCAGATGACCTTAAGGCCAGGTCTGTGTGATAAGGAGACCAGCAGCCCCTTTTCTGATTCTAAATCAGGTTACTCAGGTTTTATAGCGGACAGGCCGGTGCTTTCTAAACAAAAGAATATTTTCACTGAAAATACTCTTTATACTAAGGAATCATATTTTGGGGTGAAATTTCCTTAGCTCCTTCAGATTATATTTCTGTTTACATTTTTATTGACAAGATAGATAATTTTAAATTAAGAGGTTATGCTTCAATAAATTACTGGTAATAAATTATAGTATTTCCATAAATGTGGTTTCTCATCTGAAAATGTAAAGGGTTGAATTAGCTGACCTGTAAAGACCTTTCTGGCTATTCATAGTCTGTGATTCTGTATTTGCCTTTCAACAGGTAGTTTTTCTTTTTCTTTTCTTTTCTTTTTTTTTTTTTTTTGAGACAGAGTCTCACTCTGTTACCCTGGGTAGAGTGCCGTGGCGTCATAACTCATAGCAACCTCAAACTCTTGGGCTTGAGCGGTCCTCTTACTTCAGCCTCCCGAGTAGCTGAGACTATAGGCACTCACAGCAATGCCTGTCTAGTTTTCCTATATTTAGTAGAGTCGGGGGTCTTGCTTTTGCTTAGGTAGGTCTTGAACTCTTGAGCTCAAGTGATCCACCCAACTCAGCCTCCCAGAGTGCTAGGATTACAGGCGTGAGCAGGTAGTAACATATATCTGCTTTCCTATATTCACACATCAAATTAAGGCAGTGGGTTTTTCACCCAGGGTACATTTGGCGGTATCTGGAGACAGTTTGGGTTGTCACAACTGGGGGCTTGATACTCATATTTAGTGAGTAGAGGTGAGAAATGCTGCTAAACAAAACCTAGAATGCATAGGACAGCCCTCTATAACAAAATTATCCAGTCGAAAATGTTAGTAACGACAAGACTAAGAAACCCTGAATTGGGGCAAGATTGGTAAGACTTCCTTTAGTTAAAATATAGTCCTTGAAAAGATATGACATTCTGTCTCTACTATAATATTGGTTTGTTCACTCATTCTAAATATTACTAAAAGATACTAAGCATGTTACCTTTCTGTTCTGCATACTATTATCTAATACAGAGTAGACCTTGTTCAGATCTTTGAGGGAATACAATAAATAGTATTATTCTTTTACTGAATTCTGAGCTAGTTCAGAAATAAGATAAGAATATTCATCTGGGAGCCAAAATATTACTATTGTTCTACTAACAGCTAAGTTAGAAGATGCAAATTGTATTTGCCGGATGGATGGTGACTTCCAAATTCTGAACTTCAAAATTAGAAGGCTTATCTACCCAGTCATAGCATCTCTGGATTGGGCGACTTTCTGACTGTCTACAATAGACTGACTGGTTTCATCCTTCCCTCTAAATTCATATATTGAAATCTCGATCCCAATGTGCTGGAATGATGAAGTGGGCCCTTTGGAAGGTAATTGGGTCAGAAGAGTGAAGCCTTTATGAATGGGATTATGAAAAATAACCTAGAGAGTTCTTTAGCCCTCTTTCCATATGTGAGGACACGGGTCGATAAGCTGCAACCCAGCAGACAGTCCTCACCAGAACCTGACCCCACCAGCAGCCTCCTATTGGGCTTCCACTTCGGCTTCACAAACTGTTGTTTACAAGCCATCCAGTCTGTGCTACTTTGTTATAACACCTCAAACCAACTAAGATGCTGTCCTTAGAGAGCTAACTAGTGTGTTCTGTTTGGTTGGCTCATTCCTAAGAGGCAAAAGTTTAGTTTTTTCCAAATTTGCCAGTCAATAAACCATTCTCTCTCTCCCTGAATAGAGAGAAGAAAGACAGAGACAGGGGCCAAGAATTTTATACCAGTTGAGCTTCTTCTTTTGGAAAGAGAAATCTTCATGTTAGGGTCTCAATAAATGCTAATAGATAATGCCATAGAATCTGCCTACAGCATGAATGTCTGCAAAGTCTGAAAGGGGAACATCAGTTTACTTTTTTTCTGGATTTGGTGCATTTACTGTTATCTACCCATCAGTTAACCAAAGCAAAAGGAAATTAATTAGAATTTTATATGATAAAAGGGACCTTAAAGATTATTTAGATCTGTGTACTTCAATGTTCATTGCACACTGGAATCACTTGAGAAGGTTTTAAAAAATACGTACGGCACTCGGCACAGTAGTTCATGCCTCTAATCCTGGCTCTCTGGGAGACCGAGGTGAGTGGATCCTTGAGCTCAGGAGTTTAGACCAGCCTGAGCAAGAGCGAGACCTCTGTCTCTACAAAAATAGAAAACTTAGTCGGGCGTTGTGGCGGGCACCTGAAGTCCCAGCTATTCGGGAGGCTGAGGCAGGAGGATCACTTTGAACCCAAGAGTTTGAGGTTGCTGTGAGCTGGGCTGAAGACAAGGCACTCTACCCAGGACAACAGTGAGAATCTTATCTCAAAAAACCCAAAAAACAAACTGATGGCAAGGTACCATCCAAGACTATTTAAAATAAGATTTTAGGTGGGAGGGGGTATGACTTGGGGATTACTATTTTGTAAAATAGCCAAGATTGAAAATCACTTATGCAGTCTAACCTTTTCATTTTGTATAAAAAACTAAATCTCAGAGTGGTTTAGTGAGTAGCCTAAGGGTATAATTAGTGAGAGTTGGTGTAAGAATCTGGCCTTCTGCCTCAGAGCCTGAACAAAGCTTTGGGTGAGTTGACTGTTTTTTCATAATTTTAGTTCCACAAAAGAATCTGCAGATGCACTAATCTCCTGTAAGGAGACCTGGATTTTAATCCTGGCTCTGGTGCTAGCTGGCTGAGGCATTAGGTCTCAGTTTCCTTCCTTTTTAAAATTGAAAGTTTAGACAAGATAATTTACAAGATCTTTTTGGTCAGTAAAACTTGCTTCTATTGTTTCAAATATAAAGAATGAGCTTTTTTGCTACTTAGGGTTAATTACTGTTGTTGTTTTAATGTTTATTAAGACTCCACTATCTAGGGCAAACATTTGTGGCTCTGACTGTAGTCCCAGTATTTAGGAAGGTTGAAGCAGGAGGATCACTTGAGGCCAGGAGTTTGAGATCAGCCTGGGCAACATAGCAAGCCTCTGTCTCTGTAAAAAAAAAAAAAAATTAGCTGGGTATGGTGGCACATGCTTGTAATCCTAATTATTCAGGAGGCTGAGGTCAGAGGATCACTGTCATTTGCATTAACTGATTTAAATTGAGCCCAGGTGCTTTCATTTGCATTAACTGATTTAAATTGAAATATTTTAGGATGGATTTTTGTTGGATATCTTTATTAAAATCTCGATCTACCACTGTTTAAAGTGATAATGTCTTGAGTATCTGGGCTTCTTAATTTGTTTAATTAATTTACTGTAGATATATACGGACTCATAAGAACATGTTTATATGATAGAGAATATCAGGAAAAACGCTGCTAATCCTTCTTGGGTAATTTCCAAGTATAGATATGTTCATATGTCTGAATAATTAACTCCTTCAATTCTAGTATTTCTCAGCATATAACTTGAGATAAAATTACTTCAACCAGCTATGTTCTTTTAGTTATTTTTGTGTTCATTTTTTAAATAGTAATTAACTTAGTATTATTTGAAATTTAAATTATTAATTTAAATTGTTACAGTTTCTGGTTCTAAGGACAGGACCTATTATATTCCAGCTATTAATCTATATATCTCCGCCCCATATAGCTCTCTGTCCCTGGCACTTAAGAAGTGCATGATAAATTTTGGTTGGTTTAATTACTGTTTTATACTCTGGTATTAATGGCCCACTATGTCTTTTTTTTTTTTTTTTCATGTTGGGCGGGGCCAGGCTTGAACCCACCACGATTGATATATGGGGCCTGCACCCCACTCCTTTGAGCCACAGGCACCGCCTGGCCCACTATGTGTTTTTTCCATATATACCACAAATAGAATTTTCCTTTTGGCAGTTATCTAGCAATGAATTATAATAGAAGCACCAAGACTAATAAGTAGGGTTATTTCGGTAAGTGTTTCTTTTCTACTAGTGCTAGTTATTTATGGGCCTTTCTGTGCTTGTCCATTATTTTATGACTGGGACAGTTTTTCCTGACCTCTTCCTGAATAAACCTCAGAGGAGGCAGAAATTGAGACGCTGTTAATGTAAGCAATCCTATGTTTCTTTCAACTTCTTATAATTCTATCAAAAAAGTTACAGCATAGTTAGTTCTTTGCAAGTCTCATTTGTCTTTCATTTTATGTTGCTATTAGCTTTGTACATATTGTAGATCTATTTTTTAGTATAGATAGAAGTTTCTGTTTGAATGCAAACAGAGATATGTTCTAAGTTTGTTGCAGAGCTCTCTATAGATTTATGTGCCTGTAAAGTGACAACTATCATTTTGGAATAAAAAAAATGTTAAAAATTTAACTCATGTTGAGTGATTCACGTTTGAAATAAAGTCATGGGAAATTTTATTGAACTTGCAGAATCTGGAATTTTTTAAGTACCATGGTAATTACTGGTTATTATTTATTGCATATTGAGAGTTGGTTTGGTGGTATATAATATTCAAATAAGAAAATATTTTAATTAGACATGCAGGAATATAATGAAAAGTACATTTTTAGGTAAAAATTCAAGATAAGATGGTACCTCTTGCAGTGATGGGATAGGAGGAGGAAGCAGAGTGAGAGTGGGGTTGAACGTACAGAGACGTCAACTGTACTGATAGTTTTATTTTCTAAGCTCGGTTGTGAGTGCATGAAGTTCATTATGTTATTCTTTATATCTTTGTGTAAGACAAATAGTTCATATTTCTTTTAATATTAAAAGTAAATCTGGTAAGAATGGTTGACTATGCAAACATCATAAGTGTAACTTTTTAGGCTATTAAGGGAATGCTAATGTGAATTATTTGTTGAAAAACTTTGCAGAAATAAATTTCTAGTGAAAATTTAAAATAGTGGAATTATTTGGCAATAGAAGCAGAGTGTTTCAAATCTATAAGATAGAGTAGAAGAAAGGAACGCGAAAAGGGATGCTTATTGCGGAATAAGGAAATGAGAGCCAGGGGCACATGACCATTCACTCAATCAGTTTCTTGTTATAATGAATATATTGTCACAAAATGGGCCATAAGGGACTTCTGTATACATTCATGATACAAACATCATCAGTGACACTTGCCAAAGATTTGGGACTGGGAGGAATATGAAAGCAAGACAAACCAAACAAAAGACTAAACTTTTTTAAGGGAAGGCTTATATAGAGTTCATTTAAGTCTTTAGGTATTTTGTTAATAAGCTCATTTATCTTTCACTTGAGCATGTTACTTTATGCCAAACCTTAAATAACTGGCTTTCACTATATACAAGAGTCCATATCTTTTTGGAGTAGGAGTGACTCAGAAGCCAAGCTGTAAATCTCACACCCTGTCTGCACTGCCAAGTGTGGAACTATAGAACTTTTGAGAAGTCATTCAGACTTTCTATTGGCAGGATTCCAGGGACATCTCAATTAATAAATCTTTGGGGAACTAAACTCTCTTCTAAGAAATTTGGGCTAAAATGTTTTTAAAAATGTACCAGAAACCAAACAGCAGATATGCATGCAACTTGAGTGATAAAATATTTTTGCACAGTTGCCAGGTATTTTATCCCAGATAAAGGTAAAATTGATCTTTGACAAAATCAGGAAGACTTCTAAAGCTATCTTCTCACTCTGCAGCCTTTCCTTTACCCTCCTTCAGTGCTAACTGCTTTTTCTACTCTTGCTGTCCAGTAGTTCCATTTTTGTATTTTCTCTCCTCCATCATAGAGGAAGAGGAGATCTCATATCACTTGTTGCTGATTTATTGGTTAGTCTGTAGTGGGTTGAATGTTGGCCCCTGAAAGATATGTTTTTATACTAATCTCTGAAACCCATAAATGTAACCTTATTTGGAAAAAGGGGTATTGAAGATATAGTTCAGGTGAAGGTGATGAGAACATTCTGGATTATCCAGGTGAGCCCTAGATCAAATGACAAATGTCCATATAAGAGACAGCAGAGGAGAGGACACAGAGAGAAGAAAAGAAGACCGCCTGCAAATGGAGGCAGAGACTGGAGTTACGGAGAGAAGAAAAGGCCACCTGCAGATGGAGGCAGAGACTGGAGTTATGAAGCCACAAGCCAAGGAAGCTTGGAGCGACCAGAAGCTGGAAGAGGCAAGGAAGGATTTCCCTAGAGCATCTGAAGGGAACATGACCCTGAGGACACCTTGATTTTGGGCTTCTGGTCTCCAGAACTGGGAGAGAATACATTTCTGTTGTTTTAAACCTCCCAGAATTTGGTAGTTAGTTGTGGCAGCTCTAGGAAACCAGTATAGATTTCATGAGATTCCTGTTGGTGTCAAAAAAAGTGGGTATTGATCTTTAACTTTTATGAACCTTGGTTTTCTCATCTGTAAAATAAGATAATAATTAAATGACGTCTTATGCCCCACCTTACCTGTATGAATCCTTTTAAAATAAACTCAGGTCAGGTGATAGCTATCCCAGTAACCCTGACTTGATCATTACACATTGTATGCCTGCATCAAAGCATCACAGGTATCCCATAAATATGTATAATTATTATGAATCTATAATAATAAAAAATTTTCAAAAGACCAAATGCAAGCCAATTAAAAACTGCAAATCTAAATTAGGGAGAGGGATAGCTAGAGACATTAGCAAAAAAGAGGCAAACTTTAAGTGAAATTACTAAAAGTGAAGAATAACTCATCTCTATCCTTGGGAGAAACAGCAGCAACAACAACAAAATTCCAAGAAACAAGACAAAACCAAACCAAAAACAAGCAAACAAAGAACCCCCCAAAAGCCCTGCTAGGTTAATATAAAATAGTTTAAAAGCCATACTCGAAAATTGTGATGGCTATCAAGCTTTTTCTTGTTTCAGTAAATTATTCCTTTTGTTCTTGTTAACTTTCCTTAACAGGACAAAATATTAAAGTTTAAAAATATTTTTGATTTTCACCAAAATCAAATTTGATTAATCCTGTGCATATTCTTTAATGCCTGACTTCTGTGACTGTACCTCTTACTTAGGTGAGCATCTTACCGGAACTTGACAGCATGTATCTCCCTGCACTATGCAGTCCTCATAATCGTATAGCACTGTACTCTTTTAGTGGATTTATAGTTATATACTTCCATTAAATTCCTCCTTATGTTATATTTGCATCATTTATTAGCAATTTTTTATAGTAAATCATGATGAGTGAGCTTGTATGAGGCCAAGAACTTTCCTGTGGGGGTCTCTAAATAAATGTGTGCCTAATAAATTATTAATTTTAGGGTAGGTTTACAAAGTAAACAGTTTTCTAGGAAATATAATTTTAAAATCTATTTTCTGAGCTATTTGGTTTGATAACCTAATTTTCCAAAACCAATTTTTTGAAAACTGCCTTTTTCACTGATCCATTTCTGCTTATGTATTCCTTTACAGCATGGAATTTTTTAGTAACCTCAGAGTAGCTGTTGGGTGAACATATTTTTTTTTTTGAGACAGAGCCTCAAGCTGTCACCCTGGGTAGAGTATTGTGGCATCACAGCTCACAGCAACCTCCAACTCCTGGGCTCAAGCGATTCTCCTGCCTCCACCTCTACAGGAGCCCGCCACAACACCCAACTATTTTTTGGTTGCAGCTGTCATTGTTGTTTGGTGGGCCCGGGCTGGATTCGAACCCACCAGCTCATGTGTATATAGCTGGCACCTTAGCCGCTTTAGCCACAGGTGCTGAGCCCATTGGATGAACATATTAAAGGAAATATTTTTGTAGTTAGGATAGCACAAGCCTGTCCAAAGTGTTTTCATTAAGGTACTTTTTAAAATTTATAGTCACCAAATAAGTTTTTATTTAGCATCTTCTATATGACAGCAATAATAGCTTATCTGTCTTTTCCTTTTCCAAAGGCTCAGTATCTATAGACTATGCCACCAGAAGAGTGATGATCATTTACTCAGTAACTGTCTTTGCTTTTTCTTGTTAAATTCAGTATTTTAATCCAGTTAAGATATAGGCATGCTGTCTTAAGCTTATATATAAGTCATGTGCTGTCCAATACTGCATAAGATCCTTTAAAACATAAAACAAGGAATATGCATGAAAAAATGTTCATCATCTCTATATATTAGAGAAATGCAAATCAAAACAACTCTGAGATATCATCTAACCCCAGTGAGAATGGCCCACATCACAAAATCTGCAGATGGTGGCATGGATGTGGAGAGAAGGGAACACTTTTACACTGCTGTTGGGACTGCAAACTAGTACAACCTTTCTGGAAGGAAGTATGGAGAAACCTCAAAGCACTCAAGCTAGACCTCCCATTTGATCCTGCAATCCCATTACTGGGCATCTACCCAGAAGGAAAAAAACCCTTTTATCATAAGGACACTTGTACTAGACTGTTTATTGCAGCTCAATTTACAATCGCTAAAATGTGGAAACAGCCTAAATGCCCACCAACCCAGGAATGGATTAACAAGCTGTGGTATATGTATACCATGGAATACTATTCAGCTATTAAAAAAATGGAGACTTTACATCCTTCGTATTAACCTGGATGGAAGTGGAAGACATTATTCTTAGTAAAGCATCACAAGAATGGAGAAGCATGAATCCTATGTACTCAATTTTGATATGAGGACAATTAATGACAAGGTTATGGGGGGAGGGGAGGAAAAGCAGAAAGAGGGACGGAGGGAGGGGTGTGGGGCCTTGGTGTGTGTCACACTTTATGGGGGCAAGACATGATTGCAAGGGGGACTTTACCTAACAATTGCAATCAGTGTAACCTGGCTTATTGTACCCTCAATGAATCCCCAACAATAAAAAACAAACAAACAAAAACAAGGAATATGTTAAAGATATTGTTAAAAACATTCATCATTGAATTCATTATATATCAACATCTCCTGGTATTTTTTATTTTTTTTTTTTTTTGAGACAGAGCCTCAAGCTGTTGCCCTGGGTAGAGTGGCCATGGCATCACAGCTCACAGCAACTTCCAACCCTGGGCTCAAGCAATTCTCTTGCTTCCACCTCCCAAGTATCTGGGAGTACAGGTGCCTGCCACAACGCCCGGCTATTTTTTGGTTGCTGCTGTCGTTGTTTGGTGGGCCTGGGCTGGATTCGAGCCTGCCAGATCAGGTGTATGAGGCTGGCGCCTTAGCTGCTTGAGCCACAGGTGTCAAGCCTCTCCTGGTATGTTTTGAAGGTGATTTTATTGATAACTCTTTACTTGAACATTTTCCTTTTACTTATTTTTACCCTTGTAAAAACAAAAAATTAAAACTTTTCATAGTAATCCCGTAACTTAAAGCCTTTTTATTTAAAGTGTGGATAATGAAGATCAAGAATAAACCATTCTCTGACCTGTAATTTAGATAAACTGTCAATAGGGATAGCACTAATATTGTTTGAACCAATATGGCATGATAATGAGCTGTTTAATGATATAAAATGGGAAGTATAACATAAGCCTTTGCCTAACTGATTCTGTGGATATTGCCCTACCTATTTCTCTTCTCTTAATATAACATCTTGCTACAAAGGAGTTAATTTTGGAAAGAAAGTAACTAGTGTTAGGTCTCAGGGGAGATCTTTAATAGAGTTTAACTTGCACATCTACCCTAAGGAACTTCAGGGCTGCCTCTGTCCTTTGTGTGTATACCCGGGAGCACTGCACAGCAGGGGTCTTGTGAAGAAGAATTGGGCTATTTTTATTTCTCTGAATTTAGGCACTGTTAGAAGGAATGATTGAGTGTATGTGAAATCCATTTGGTGTCTTCCCTACAATGTAACTTCATCAGAGGCTAGGGGAATCAAAGACATTGGTCCTCACAGAGGCTCAACAAAGAATATCCTGTTGGGACAGTTAAGCAACATTGAGTGTTTGCAGCCATGTGCATATGTCCCCAGCCTGGCTTGAGGAGCCATTAAGTATATTAAGAGTTCCTAAGTATAAACTTATATTTTGACATCAACATGCTTTTTAAAACTACATGTACCACCTGCTGGAGGTTCTGTTATATCCCCCTATAGACCCTACTCCAAAGCCCCCTCCAACTGAAAACTGCTGTTCTCTGTTCACTGTCATGAGTGATAACATTCTTACCCATGGCCCGAACTACTTTGTGGACTCCTAAAATTATTTCCTTCAGGTCTCTCTCCTGTGTTCTGTAATTTCCTGCTGCCTATAAGATGTCTATATATGCTTCAAGTTCAACATATGTAATCTTAGACTTCATCTGTCTAAGTCCCTCTTTCAAAACCTTCCTAATGGTTTTTTAACACCTTTATCAAAAATAAAACACACATATTTAAAGAGCACAATTTGACAGGTTTTGACATTTGCACACTTGTGAAACCGTCACCCTAATCAAAATAATGAATATATCCATCACTCTCCAAATTCTCGTCTTGTCTCTTTGCAATTTCTATCCCTCCCTCTGCTACCTTCTTCTGTCCTACTCCTAGCTGCAACTATTAACCTGCTTCCTGTTACTACAGATTAGTTTGAATTTTCCAGAGGATGGGTTGGCAGACTGTGGCCCATGAGCCAAATCTGGCTAGCCACCATTTTTTTTTCCAATTTTTTTTTTTTTTTTGCAGTTTTTTGCCGGGGCTGGCTTTGAACCTGCCACCTCCAGCACACAGGGCCGGCGCCCTACTCCTTTGAGCCACAAGTGCCACCGCCAGCCACCATTTTTGTGAATAAAGTTTATTAGAATGCAGCATTACCCAGTCTATTTATTATCCATGGCTGCTTTCATGCTTTAATGGCAGAAACAGAATTTGTAACAGAGACCTCATGGTTCACAAAACTTAAGATACTTACCATTAACCTTTATGGCAAAAAAACTTGCTAATAGCTGTGGCAGTATTTTATTAACTTGACTCACACAGCATATACTTTTTTTGTGTCTGGCTTCTTTCACTCAGCATAATATTTTGAAATTTGTCCATATTATGCATACATTAATAGTTTATTCCTTTTTATTGTTGAGTAGTATTACATTGTGTGGGTATACTACAGTTTCTTTGTTTACCCTTTTAGGGACATTTGTGTTGTTGCCAGCCTTTAGCTATTGCAAATACAGCTGCAATGGGTATTGTATGTATAAGACTTTGTATAGGTACTTTCCTTTATCTGGGATAAGTACTTGGAGTAAAATATCTAGATCATATGGCAGTTTTATGTTTAACTAAAATTCTCAAATTATTTTCAAAGTGGTTGCTCCATTTTATATTTCCTTAAGCAGTGTTTTCAGAGTTCAGAGATCTAGTTTCTTCATATCCTTGCTAGCATTTGATATGATTGTTCTTTTTTTTTTTTGAGACAGAGCCTCAAGCTGTCACCCTCAATAGTGTGCTGTTGCATCACAGCTCACATCAACCTCCAACTCCTGGGCTCAAGCGATTCTCCTACCTTTGCCTCACAAGTAGCTGGGACCACAACACCCAGCCATTTTTTGATTGCAGCTGTCATTGTTTGGCGGGCCTGGGCTGGATTTGAACCTGCCAGCTCAGGTGTACGTGGCTGGCGGCTTAGCCCCTTGAGCCACAGGCGCGGAGCGCCTTCTTTTTAATGACCCCCTTTGTGTGTGTTTTTTAAAAACTGTTGTTGATTTAAAGTTTGTTTTATATGATATCAGTATTGCTTACTTTTGGTTTGTGTTTGCATGAAGTATCTTTTCCACCCTTTTATCTTGAGTCTATTAAGTATCATTACCAGTTATGTGGGTTTCTTGTCAGCAGCATATGGTTGAATCCTGTAATTTTTGAAAAGAAAATCTATTCTGCTAATCTATTTCTTTTAAGTGGAACATTTAGTCCATTTTATTTTCAAGGTTAATATTGGTATGTAAAGTTTTGTTCTTCTCATAATGTTGTTACTTATTTAATTGCTTTGTCATCTCAATTTTGTACTTGCCTTATAAGACCTGTGAAGAGCTTTATACTTTCGTGTGTTTTTATAATGGTGAGTATTGGCTTTTGCTATCCATGTTTAAAATTATTTTGAGCATTTCTTGTAGGGCTGATCTAGGGGTAATTAATTCCCTTAGCATTTGCTTGTCTGGGAAAGACTTTATTTCTCCTTCTTTATGAAGCTTAGTTTAGTAGAATACAAAATTCTTATCTTACAGTTTTTCTCTTTAAGAAGACTAAAAATAGGACCACAATTTCTTCTGATTTGTAAGGTTTCTATTGTGAAGTCTACTGTTAGTCTGATGGGATTTCCTTTATAGGTAATTAGATACTTTTTTCTTGCTGCTTTTAGGATTTTTTCCTTCACACTGACTTTAGGTAATCTGATAACTAGATATGTTGGGGAAGTTCATCTTGTAACCTATCTCCCAGGAGTTCTCTGAGCTTTTTATATCTGGATGTCTAAATCTCTAGCCAAACCAGGGAAGGTTTCCAGTTTTCCTCAGTTACTTCCTCAACTGGGGTTTTCAGACCTTTTACTAGGATGGTATTTATTTTGTGTATGTACATATGTATGCATGTATGTGAGTATTTTGCCCTGGCTGGGCTCAAACATGCAGTCTACTCCTGTTTGATCCTGTAATCCCATTACTGGGCATCTATCCAGGAGAAAAAAAAAAAACCTTTTATTATTAAAAAAAAAACACAACTTTCATTTTCAGTTAATTTTTATACTTGGTGGAAGGTAGGAGTCTAATTTTTTTCTTTTAAATATGGCTATCCAATTATGTCATCATTTACTTAACCTTTTGAACATTTCAAATACAGTTATAATAATTGTCTTAGTGTCTCTGTTCATTTTAACATCTGTTAATTCTGGGTGGATTTTTGTTATACTTTACACATTATAAGTTGTATTTTCTCCTTATTGATATGTCTGGTAATCTTTGATTGCTTGCCAGCACTGTGAATTTTACCTCGTTGGTTGCTGGATGTTTTTGTATTCCTATAAACATTCTTGAGCTTTGCGAGGGATTGAAAACAGTTTGATCCTTTCAGGTTTTGCTTTTCTTGCTTTTTACACAGGTAAGGAGCTATGCTTACCCTAGGGGTAATTTTCCTCCAGTACTCAGGCAATCTTTTCCTAAATACTGTCCCTAATGTCCTTGGAATTACATGTTTTTTAAGAATATGGCTATTGGAACAGCTCTTTGTAAGTAGGGGGCGCTGTTTCGGAGGGTTCTTTTCCCAGTGTTCATTAGTTTCCTCCCATGTAGGCTGCGGAATACTCGGGGGGCCTTCTGAGAATCTCAGGGTTTCTACTCTGTGCAGCTCTACTCCATGAGATTCTGCTTCCTTAGTCTTCCTGGACTTTTAACTTTGTCTTCTCATTTACTTTTTTAGGCTTTACTCGGGCTCATCATCCCTGTGTTGTGGCCAGGAAATTGTCTCAGGGCATTATATTTCTGAATTTGCAGGGCTTACTTCCTTTGTTTCATTTTTCTCAGAGGTAATTTTTGTTGTTGTTGTTTGATATACAGGGTCTTAAAAACCATTGTTTCATGTATTTTATCTGTTGTTTTTTTGGGTTCCTGCTACTCTGTCTGTCCCAGAAGTGGGATTCTTTTTGCGTTTAACTTAGTGGTTAGTACTGCCAGCTACCTATTTGCTCAAACCAGAAACTTGGGAAGAACCTTTGACCCTTCTCCTTTACATGTAAAATGATGAAGTCTCAAAGAATTTACCCCTTTCTACCCTACTCCTTTGCCACTATCTTAATTCAGGCTCTTCATTCATTTCTCGCCTGCAATTTAAGTTGTCTTCCTGACCCTTTACTTGTTCTTCCATACTACTGACAATGGTCTTTCTAAAACACAGGTAGGCTCTGACATCTCTCCTTAAAATCCTTCAGTGGCTCTGCTTTTTCTCCTGGGTAGACTCTTCAGATGCATTCTCTATAGCAGGGGGTACACAGCCTTTTCTGGCATGGTTTTTGCCTGTCTCCCTGGATTCTTTTCCTTTTCACATCTACTTTTTGTTCCAGCCATAGTGAAGTACTTGAATTTTCTGAAGCTCTTTGCTCTTATGGACCCTGTCCCTTTATACACTATACTGTCTGGTTGTAATACCTCACCTTTCCAAGCCTTACTGAGCCTCAATCCATTAGAGTCAGCTCAAGCATCACCTCTTAAAATTGCTTCCGCCAGCTCTTGCAATTGCTTCCTCTCCTCTGATCTTCCTGTGGACTCTGAATGTCAGTCATCCTTTACAACATATTGTAATTGTTACTTCTGGACTATATAAGACAGTAGTGGCAACCATTTTCTAGTGACCCTGGGTATTATATTACTAGAAAAGGGATGCACAATTTGGAAGAGAATCACATGAACTGCAGTATCAAAACCCCAAATATCTAAAGGAAATAATTGGAAGTAAAATAACTCAAAATATCACAAGTGTTAACATTATTTCCATTTGATTTTACAACATTGAATTAGGATCTAAGACTCAGGATACACTTAATGGCCTTTATTCACCATCTCAACCAGAATGAAATTGCATGAAGAGTATCTGAAAAAAATTATATTTTAAGGGCAGCGCCTGTGGCTCAGTGGGTAGGGCGCCAGTCCCATATACTGAGAGTGGCAGGTTTGAACCTGGCCCTGGCCAAACTGCAACAAAAAAATAGCCGGACGTTGTGG
This sequence comes from Nycticebus coucang, assembly GCF_027406575.1. Taxonomy (NCBI): domain Eukaryota; kingdom Metazoa; phylum Chordata; class Mammalia; order Primates; family Lorisidae; genus Nycticebus; species Nycticebus coucang. Next base: position 88,986,760 of record NC_069795.1, read on the forward strand.
CGGGCACCTGTAGTCCCAGCTACTCGGGAGGCTGAGGCAAGAGAATCACCTAAGCCCAGGAGTTGGAGGTTGCTGTGAGCTGTGACGCCACGGTATTCTACCGAGGGCAATAAAGTGAGACTCTGTTTCTAAACAAACAAACAAACAAATTATATTTTAAAATGGTACTCAGAAATCTAAAGTATTGGTAATCAAAGCAAGTGGGGAAAAAAAATAATGCTGATGATGTCTATTAGAAAACCTAAAGGCTCAGTGGGTAGGGTGCCGACCCCATATACCAAGGGTGGTAGGTTCAAGCCCGGCCCCAGCCAAACTGCAACAAAAAATAGCTGGGCGTTGTGGCGGGCGCCTGTGGTGTCCCAGCTACTGGGGAGGCTGAGGCAAGAGAATCGCCTAAGCCCAGGAGCTGGAGGTTGCTGTGAGCTGTGATGGCACAGCACTCTACCAAGGGCAATAAAGTGAGACTGTCTCTACAAAAAAAAAAAAGAAATAAAGAAAAAGAAAACCTAAAGAAAATATCTGAAGAAAATAACCTACTGATATATGTGAATTCTGTCATTTGCTCTTAGAAGAATTGGACTAGCTCTAGCTATATAATTTAATCTGTTCAGAATATATAATACATATGTATCTTTGCTTTTGGAAGAAGATTAGAGATTCTCAGTGCTGCTGCTTACCAGCTAGTCTGAGAGCCAGCTGAAACTGAGGTAGAAGATCCCCTCTATGAGTGGTCTTATCAGGAAAACAGCACTAAAGATTTGGGTACATTTCTTTGTTAGTGGAAGTTAAGGTTGGTCATATTTGATTATATTGCCAAGACAAAGAATGACTTATCACCATTGCAGGTAAAATGAGTTCCACTGTATTAGTGTTTCCAGAGAAACAGCCGTGTGTGTCTGTGTGTGTGTGTGTGTGTGTGTGTGTGTGTGTGTGTGTATTATAAAGAGCAACAGAGAGACATTGTAAGGAATTGACTCATGTGATTAAGGAGACTGGGACATCCAAATCTGCAGTGTGGGCCAGAAGGCTTGATACTCAGGAGAGCCAATGGGGCAGTTTCAGGGTGAAGGACAGCAGATGGAGACCCAGGAGAGCTGATGTTTCAGTTCAAGCATGAAGGCCAGCGGGCAGAGAGACCCAGGAGAGCTGCTAGTGTGGATGATGTCCAGATGCAGTCTGTGGAGGCTTTCCTCTTGTTTTGGAAGATGGTCAATTTGTTTTACTTAGGGCATCAACTAATTGGATGAGGCCTACCCACATTGTAGAATGCAGTCTGTTTACTCAGAGTTCACTCATTAATGTCAATCTCATTCAAAAACACCCTCCAGTTGACACATAAAATGACCCATCACCTCCATCAATAAAATGAGTAGTTTTGAAATTAGTGTAATTTTCTCTGTGGGTTCATAAAAATGTTTCCTTTATGGAAAATGCTTTCTGCCTTCATCACATCATTTGTAGTCCTTAGAGATTTTATCGGAAAACTGTAAATGTTTTGAATTATTAGCATTAATCAATGGACTCTAGGACATATTTGTTTTGAATAGAATGTGGCTTCCTTGTATTCCTGACAGAAGCAATAAAAGTCTCATTAATCTCTTTGTTTGAAACCATGGAGAAGATCTCACCTGACATTTTAGGCTCGTGGTCTGCAAAGGATTCACAGAAATCCTATTTGGTTCTTTATTAACAGGACATCTTTAAAAAATTCCCCTAGTGGGATGCTGCTTTCAAAAAACATCTGGGGACCTCTTTGATCCAGCCATCTGCACAGTTAGACAATTCCCAGGAGGTTTGGTTTGCATAGATTAGCCCAGGGACATCCAGAACAGTTGTGCCTGTGCTTCATCCTGGCTGTGGCACTGGTATCCCTGGTGGTGTTTTTACTCACAGACTTTTCTCTTTGTTTCTCTGGTAGGATTGTAATTATAATTATAAACATATACCACATTTTTCCTTATATTTTCAAGGAATTTCTAAAACATCATCATATGCCTAGAAATCTTTTTTTTCTACATGGTCATATTACCAAATCTCATTGATATGTCAGTAGGCTAAAACCGTAAGTGTATCTGCTATAATCATGAACTTCTGCATATACAATGGGGATAAATAGGTATAAAGCTCCACAGTGCCCAATCACAGTGTCCAATCACAGTGTTGCTTGTCTTAGATTGGTTTTATGTACTGCTCCAATTTTGTCTAGAACTTCACATGTAAATAAGGATTTCTTTTCTCAGATGGTTGGCTCTGCCTTTTATATTCCACATACTTTTCAGATGGAGGGGTGTTGCTTCCTCCACGTCTCTCTCCATTGTTCTCTTCAAACGCTGTTTTATTCTAGAATCCAGGGGAAAGAACTGTGTTGTCCTTGGCTGGCCACATGCTCTGCTCTCATTCATACAGCTGCTAAATGCTACTCTCAGCCTACCTGCTAAAGTTTTTTACTCTGGAATTAAGATTAACATATGTTCATCTATGTTCTGTTTGTTCTTTCAGAAAAAGACTTTTCAATATTTTATATATCATTCCTTTGGGGGAGAATAATCAGGTTATTCAGTAAGCTCTGTTTATCTTAGTTATTTTTGATATTAATTATTGAGATCAAATATTCAAGTGGCAAAGGCAATGTTTTTCAAAAAATAGTACGTCTTACAATGTATTCTTCTAAAATCTTACATCATTAATATTAAACTTAACTGTTAAAATTAATTTATCAATTGTCCAATTTTAAACATCTAAAGAATTATTAACATTTTAATATATAGCATCTATTAGTACAGCTTCCAAATACACAAACAACTTAATTTTTTTCTTTTAATTTAAAAATATTGAGGGGCTATAAATATTTTGGTTACATAGCTTGAGTCAGGGCTATAAATGTATTCATCACCTGAATAATGTTCATTATGCCTGTCAGGTGAATTTTTGTCCCATCCCTCCTCCTCCATCTCTCCTGATTTCTTATGACTTTTGCTTTCCTCTGTGCATTTGTGCCCATTAGTTCCAATTTAATAGAGAGTACATGTGAAGTTTGTTTTTCCATTCTTGAGACATTTCCCTTAGGGTTATGGTCTCCCAATTCCTTCCAAATTGCCACACAAGGCATTAATTCATCTTTTTGGTGACTGAGTAGTACTCCATGGTATACATATACCACATTTTGTTAATCTGCTTGTGAGTTGGTGGATAAAACTTCATTTCTTAATGCTTACATTTTCTCAGTAGATAATCAGAAAATAGCTACTGTAAGAAACCCCACACCAGGGGTCCTCAAACTACAGCCCGTGGGCCACATGAGGCGGTGTGATTGTATTTGTTCCCGTTTTGTTTTTTTACTTCAAAATAAGATATGTGCAGTGTGCATAGGAATTTGTTCATAGTTTTTTTTTTTTTTTTTAACTATAGTCTGGCCCTCCAATGGTCTGAGGAACAGTGAACTTGCCCCCTTTTTAAAAAGTTTGAGGACCCCGGGCAGCGCCTGTGGCTCAGTCGCCGGCCCCATATACCGAAGGTGGCGGGTTGAAACCCGGCCCCGGCCAAACTGCAACCAAAAAATAGCCGGGCGTTGTGGCGGGCGCCTGTAGTTCCAGCTACTCGGGAGGCTGAGGCAAGAGAATCGCTTAAGCCCGGGAGTTGGAGGTTGCTGTGAGCTGTATGAGGCCATGGCACTCTACTGAGGGCCATAAAGTTAGACTCTGTCTCTACAAAAAAAAAAAAACTGAAAAAAAAGTAGAGACGAAGTCTCACTTTTTAAATAAAAAAAAAAAAGTTTGAGGACCTCTTCCCCACACCTTGACCTTGATCATTGAATCAGTTTGAGTCCAATCAGGAGATAGAAACTACACAGTGGATTAAATAGGGAGGAAGTTTTACATAAAGTATTGTTTTCACTTTGTTTATGTATTTGTTTTATTACATAAAATACAAATTTTAAGAAATATGTGACCATAAGCTATAAGGACCCTGACTTCACTCCAATGTAAAATATCAATGTAGTAAAATTGTACTTGTACTCCATGGATATATACAAATAAAAAATAAATGAGGGAAAAACGATGTAAGGAAATCTCCTAGGGCCCTAGGAGCAAACTCAAGGAAGGACATATACCCCTCGCCAAGGTTGGGGTTTCAGTCTTTGTTGGAGAAAGTATAGTTCAGCCCACAGGATAGCAGAGAAATTTGCTGGTTTTCCCAGACTTGTTCTGGTCTTTAGTTGCTTGGTAAGCAGGAAGCAGCCCTGTCAGGTGAACATGGGGTACAGAGAATCAGCAGCTAATGATGTGGCCGTGTAGAGAGAGCACAGGTTTGGTGTGAGCTGGAGGTCTCTGCAACGCTGGATACTGTGTAGGGAGGGCCACAGGAAGGTTATCAGTAGGCCAAGACTACAAGTTTGTCAAGGAACCGCATGTTCTGGTTACGTGCTGGAGTAGAGTGCCAACAGACTTCTCATACTTGCGGCAGCCATCCTCAGGAGAGCCTTTTCTTCCTGCAGTGTCCCTCCAGCACTCTCTTCTAAGCATGTGTCACATCACACCTGCTGTAAAAGAATTCTGTCCATTATGTCAGAGCACATAGGGGACAATTAGGAGCTGAGAGGCAGTAAGTTGACAATAGGACATTCATAGTCTCATTGTACACTGGATCCTCTTTTCCCTCTTTAGTATTTAAAGCCAGCTATGGCGTGACTTCCTGTCTAGACTTCCTAACTATCCCGATGAAGAGGTAGTCCAAGAACAAAGCTTCTAGTTGAGTTGAACAAAGCTTCAGTGCCATCATTTGTGTCCCTATTCAGAAGTAGCTAAAGGAATAATGAAGTAGGGACACTATTTAGCTGTAAATACTAAATTTGTTACTTCTTACCCCTAAATTGTTTGGATTGCCCTAGTGGTACCAATTTTGAAATCGTCTGGTCTAACTATATATAGGTCCAAGAGAAATGAGAGGCAATTATTATCTGATTAAAGAAAAACATAAGTGTAGTTTCTTTGATCATATTAGGATATGTAAATATTAAATATATAAATGTTAATTTTATTTTAAATTACATGATATTTAGAATATTACTGTGCCTGATTATTAAAATGCTACATTAATTTGTATAATTTTGTAAATTGAGTTCTTGAATAAAATGCAGACATGTTCCCTACAAAAATAAACTAATAAAGTTACATTTTAAAAAATTCAATAAACATATATCAAATGTCTGCTGAGCCCCTGCACTAAGCACAATACTTTAGATGCTTCAAGACCTTATGTTTCTTAGATCAGGTTGTCTGGTTCGCATCCTTTCTGGTGAATTTCTGAACGTTTCCTCCAAAGATCAATAAGTAAATGTGACAGATTCTGGTGCTGTTCCCTTTAGCTTTAGTCTGTTAGCAGTGTCTGTCCATGGAATTAAGGGCTGCTAATAACTTGTGTAGTGTCTGTAGATCTACACAGTAGTGGGCTGGTGGAACCGCAGAAAACTCCATCAGCAACGTTGTGTTCCAGGCTCTCTACTTTTGCTCCCCCTTCGTAGGGATTTCACTGTTCCCAAAATTGAGTTTTTCAGACTGCAGTTTTAGAAATCTTTTGTTCAGTCTGGTAACTCATGCACTAGTAACTTTTGCAGAGAAAGGTGGGAAGCTGAAATGGTCTCATAAAATACCCATAAGGTCAAGGCTTATTATTAAAATATCAAAGATAACGATTTTCATTTTTTTATTAACGACCCTGTTTAGATTTAAAAAGTGGTGGTATTCATGCAGCTCTCCTCTTCTTGTGATGATGGCAGCTTCTACTACCATGTTCTATAGTCAGCCACTTTCCCATTTATTCCTTTATTCCTTTCTCACACTTCTGTCTCACATTTCCTACACAGCAAATTGTAGACACTCAGTGCCTTTGGTTGAGTTTCTGTGTGCCCTGTCAGCAGACATCCTTTTCTGAAGATGTCGTTTTCATGCTTCATCTCACCCCAATGACCCATCCTTGTGAAAAAGGCTCCCTGAGCTCTATCTTTTCTCCCCAATTACTGTGTTCACGTAGCTGCTGAGTAGGTCCAGTGGATAAGTAGGACCTTCCAGCTGACAGGGAAAGAGGCAGACATTCACTATATGAATTCACCTAAAAGGATTTTCTTTTTCCAGCATGGCCTATTTCAGCCAAACTTACTTAGCAGATGTTCTGAACTCTACGGAATTGGCTGTGTCTATAGGTTCAAGGGGTTCCCTTGGGCCATTTTATTCAGCGGAGTAGCTTTTACTGTCTCCAGCTTTCTATGGCAAGAGAAGTCTTTTGTTCTTTCCATATTATAGTCATGTGCTAGTTTTGCATCTGTGGTGCAGCCAACCATGGAAAATACTTGAAAAAAATATAAAATTACTAAACAATAAAATGATACAAATAAACAACTATTTTTTGTAGCATTTATGTTGTATTAGGTATTATTAATAATAAGTAATCTAGCGATGATTTAAAGTATATGGGGGAGTAGGCTGGGCATGGTGATTCACGCCCGTAATCCTAACACTCTGAGAGGCCAAGGTGGGTGGATTGCCTTGTGTTCAGGATTTCAAGACAAGCTTGAGCAAACGTGAGACCCCGTCTCCACTAAAAATAGAAAAACTAGCTGGACATACTGGCATATGCTTATAGTCCCAGCTCCTTAGGAGGCTGAGGCAGGAGGATAACTCATGCCCAAGAGTTTGAGGTTGCTGTGAACTATGATGGTGTCGCAATACTTTATCCTGGGTGACAGAGTGAGACTTGTCTCAAAAAAAAAAAAAAAAAAAATAGTATATGGGAGAGTATGCAGAGGTTACCTGCAAATCCCATACCATTTTACATCAGGGTATGAGCTTCCCTGATTTTGGTATCTATGGGGGTCCTTGAACCAATCCCCTGAGGATACTGAGACATGGCTCTTTCTCGGTGAAGAGACTGGTTTTGGGTCACAGGAGAACTCTCATTCCAGTCTAGCTGGTGACCTCTCCATCCCACACTTCTTCCACCTCTGTGTTGGGCACACGGCATGCCACTTTACTTTGTTTTGTTCAAGTCCTAGCTCTTCAGTTTACAGTCTATGTTTTCTGTAGAGCCTATTCCAGCCCTCCCAATCTTGCTGGTCTCTGAACTCCTATGCAATGTGTAGTCTATACCCACAACTTAATACTTTCCTCTTGGGGGTTTCAGGATGTTTGCGTGGCCCAAACAAGTTTGTAAGTGAGATGCCTTTTAAACTTCTTTTTTCCCCTAGGTCTCCACTGGCATTTACTTGTTAAAATGCACAAGTTTGTTACGTATATCTCTGTCCCTTAAACAAGAAGACTTGGCTTCAAGTGGGACTAAACGTGGTTTAGAAAGTATGATGCCTTCGTTACCTCTTTTCAGATTGGCTGCTATGAATTCATAGGAGTGGCAGACAGCTTCTCTACTTTTTGTTTATGGCACTTACAGAAATGTTATTTGTTACAGGTCTCAGGGTATCTGCCCAAACTTGAGGGTGTTAAAATGTAGCCTGGAGTAATGTGGATTATAGAAATCTGGGGAATGGCTTCTGCTCTGTAGAAGTTGCTTAGTGTTACTTTCTTCTGTCTCCTCCATTCCATCTCTTCCCTAATTGACTTAAATTCATATCCCACTATGCTATTAGGAGAAAGGGGTAGCTTGATTGTTGAAGTCTGTTTAGTGCTTTGGATTAGCTTCGTCTTTACCCAATAGGGAAAGTAGCAGAGAGAAACAGAATTGAGTAGAAAAGCAAATATGATTATGTCACCTGTCTCCTTAAAATTGTGTAATGGCTTTCTTCTGTAGAACATCCCCAAGCCTCAACCTGGCCCCTAGACCCCTGCATTGTCTGGTCTCCACCAGTCTCATCTCATCCCTTTTCTCCTTCTCACTCATCATACTTCGGACACTGTTGCTGTTCTCTTCTTTGCCTTGTTAGCTCCGACTGAGTCCTAGGGTGTTACGTACAGGTTAAGCATCCCACATTTGAAAATCTAAAATGCTTCAAAATCTTTTTTTTTTTTTTTTAATTGTTGGGGATTCATTGAGGGTACAATAAGCCAGGTTACTCTGATTGCATTTGTTAGGTAAAGTCCCTCTTGCAATCATGTCTTGCCCCCAGAAGGTGTGGCACACACCAAGGCCCCACCCCTCTCCCTCCTTCCCTCTCTTCAAAATCTAAAAGCTTTTTAGTGCTGACACGATGCTCACAGGGCATGCTCAAAAGAAATACTGGAGCATTTTGGATTGCAGATTTTTGGATTAGGGATGCTCAACTAGTAAGCCTAATGCAAATATTCCAATGCCTAAAAAAAATAATCTGAAATCTGAAAGATATCTGATCCCAAGCATTTTGGATAAGAGATCTCAGCCTGTCCTGGATTTTGTCTCTTTCTCTGATCCCCCCCTCAGTCCCTATCAAGTATCCCAATATATAATTTCTAGGCACTGACTTTGCTTTTTCTTCCTATCACTTTTAGTGGTTTGTAATCATGTATCTTTTTGTGTGATGATTTATTTAAATATATTCTTTCCAAGAATATAAGCTCCATAAAGGCAAGGATGTTGTCTTTTTTGCTTGCTATTTTAACCCCATGTCCCTATATAATTGAGGCTCCACAAATGTTGGCTTGAAAAATGGAATAAACACAAATGTGAAAGCAGACCATAGGGTTGAGGGGAAGGAGATAGGATGGTGGAAAAGTTTATGGGAGTAGCTGAATCAGGAATGTGGGTGCATTTGATACATACCAGAGACATAGGAATAGGAGGTCCTGGGTTTGGCATAGCTGACCAGATGTGGCTCTGGGAAGGCTCAAGAGTGATTTGGAGGTGTCTCCAGGGATTCCTGCCTTCTGTTATGCAACAAGAATAATGGAATGTTCACAGCGTGCCAGCTACTGTGTTAGTGTTTATACTGAGGAAACTGAAAATATGGGAATATTAATACTTTCACAAAAGTCAAACAGCTATTAAGTAGCAGCGTTTGGATTCCCATCCAGATGTATTCATCTCCACAGTCTTTGTCCTAACCCTCTGCGATCTGTCACCTTCATAAGCCATGTCTCCCGTGTCTTCTCCTCTCTCCAGCCAAGAGACTTAGAGCATCATGTTTAAAAAATCTATAATAGCCTACTTTTAACTCCCATCTCTTCTCCCTCTGTTCAGTCAGTACATGTTTACCAAACAATTTTTTGAAATTCTTTTATCATTATTGCTTGTCTCCTCAGTAATCTTCAGTGGTTCCATTGTTAACAAAACCTGAACTCCTTAGCTGTGCACTCTAAGCCCATCCAGCCTCAGCCTTCCTCACAAACTTTGTCTTCTTTGCCCTTTTGGTTGACTCTTTAAGCCCCATATGCCAAAGTGATATCTTCTGGCTCTGAAACTGTTCTGGAGTAGTTCTGTTTGCTACAGTCAGGTTCATAGCTTCTTATCAGCTATGTAAAATCCTTCAATAAAGCCTGGAGTCCTATTCCACTGCCTCATACTCAACTGTGGGTTTTGTGGGTTTGTTTATTTTCTATCCTAATTTGGAAACTCCTAAAGGCATGACTACATACTGTCCTTTCTATTTCCCCTATAGTATCCGCATTAGTAGTATAAATATAGTATTCAATAAGCATTTGTTAAATGAGTAAACAAACCATGCTTCTGCTGGTCTGGTGGGGATTAGCTTTACATTAATATGTCATCATATTAAAGAAGTTATACACTTTTAAAATGAAGAAGCTAGGATCTTGCATACATTTCTTTTTGAGGACTTCAATATATTGGTAAATATCTGAACTTTAATGCTCTTACAGGTCAAAGTAAAAAATTTTGGTATATCAGCTGCCAGTGGGTCAGGGCAGATGGTCAGGCCACAAAAGCACTGATTATCATAGCGTGTTCTTTTGCTCATGGCTCGTGATATGCTACTTAGTAATATACTTTGCAGAAATTGCTAAAGAATATTTAACATTACTTTCAAAATAATGAATGCCCTTGGGAATAAAATAAACATAATTACGATTCACTATATAATATCAAAGAACAGAACTATGCATCCGGTTTACCTCAGGCCACTCATTTTTTACAGTAAATTTACCTTTCTAATTATACTTTGCTTAGGCACATAGTAAAATTACTTTGCATTCCCTTAAAGCAGTATACTTAATGTGTCAAGGGGACATACATTTAACAACCATAAAACAATTTGCAAAGGCAAAAAGCTCATTTTCCCCCAAAGGATTTTTTTTAAAGAATATACAACTGATCAAAAAAACAGTTTAACAAGGCACATGCACTTATTTTATTGTCTATGACTTTATTTTATTTTTCCTTTCCTTTGTGCTCTACAACCAAAAGAAAAGAACACCTTAAGGAAATATATCTGCCATGTAGTTACACTGTGCTGCAAATTGGAATGTTACCTGAAGTTAATGGCAGAGAATGACAGTGTAAATTAATAGAGCGTTATCTAAATCTTATTAATGAAGTAATGAGTGTCCTGGAGAAAGAACACAAGATGTCTCAAGGTCTGAGTCCTAGAAGTAACTCCTGTCTTGTTATATTAGCTTGAGAATGTAATAATAGTGTTGAGCCAGATTTGCAAAAAGAAATGAGATGTATGAAATTTATTTTTCCTTTACTGATCACATCAGTTTTTGTGTTACTTGTTGTATATAACTAGTTTTATTATTGATAAGGTGATTTCAGCTCCCTTTAAAATGTCTAGATAAATTAATGGGTTTGTGAAGTTTATTTTTATGTTTTATATTATTTTAAAATGTGTGTTAGATCCTATAATAAAGTATTGTCTTCCCTTTTCTGTGGATGAGTTCTGAGAGTTATTTGAGTAAGTCATTAGCAAACTATTTAGTAAGATCCCACTTCACACGACTATTTTGAGAACAAACTTAAGAATATGTGTATGTTCTTAAAAGGAACTAGGGCTCCTTAGAGAAATGGCCGATTCTCAGACTGGAGCAGGGAAAGTATAAATAAACCAGTAATGTCTTACGGTCTCGGGAAGTAAAGTAGTCTTCAATCAAGGATAGGAGTATGTTGAAAGGACACAGGAGCTTACTTTAAGGAGCTCTGAAAAGCAAAATCCAGGACAATTTGCACAACATAATAAAGAATAACCAGTAGCAACCCATAGAATAAAATAAATGAGTCTATGCTTATGTAAGTAAGTTACTGAATGAATGAGAGAGGAGCAGGTCTTGGTCCTTACTTATATCAACCATAAAAAGAAAAAAAAAAAAACCCACCAGAAAAAGATCTCTGGATATGTTGAGTTAATTTGGGAATTAGAAATGAGGATTATAGTTAACTAATGTGATGAAAATGTGTCAAACGATCTATGAACCAAGTGTATGGTGCCCCACGATCATACTAATGTACACAACTATGGTTTAATAAAAATAAATACATATAAAAAAGTAAAAAAAAAAAAAAGAGAGGCCCAAGGGAACCCTTTCACCAGGGAAGGACACAGCAAGCAGGAACTGCCTGTGGAGCAGAAAATATGGCCCTCACTGGACACTGAATCTGCCACACCGTGACCTTGAACTTCCCAGCCTCCAACTGTGAGAAATAAATGTCTGTGGTTCATAAGCCAAAAAAATAAAATAAAATAAAATAAAACTTTCATAAAAAAAAAAAAGAAATGAGGATTATAACCCAAGATACACTGCTATGCAAAACCATATCTGAAGAGGGGAAGGTAAAAGAAAGCTTTTTTGACAAAGGGAAGAGTTCACATAAGCCGCTTGTAATCAGGGTTCATTGGTTTTAGAGACTGAAAGCCAGAGTTGGCATCAGTTTATTGGCGGAGGTGCTGTTACTGGGCAGGTGTCCTTTTCAGTGGTTCTTGTCTGAATTACTGCAGTCCTAAAGAATTTCATGTGGGGTTATTTTGGAAAGTCCTTGAGATAGTCTTTATCTTATACAAACATGAATCCCTCCCCTTCATGCTTTCTCAGCTGTAGTTTGTGTCCACCAAAAAGTGATTTCATCTTGGAATCTGCCTTTCACACATAGAATTCCAATTAATAAATATAGAGGGAATGATGGAAATAGAAAAATTACTGTTGACAAACACCACAGTAATGGTCGTTGCAGGCAAGATTCACCTATACATGCTAAAATTAGCGGGTGAAAGTATAATGAGAAACAGGATATTTGGATAGTCTCAAAATACCTCTTACAAAGAGAAAAATAGTAACTTTACAATGGAGAAAACTAGACAGACGCCACAGTAAGTTTTTAAAGTTGACAAATATTACCTGTAATGAAATGTATCAACAGCATGTACCTCCTGATACAATGCACTGAAAAGGGTACATCATCACTTCCCTGGCATTTTCCTCCTGGTTTTAGATTTAGATTTAAAATTTTATGTGAATCTATCATTTTTTTCAAAATAAAATATGTAGAGTTCCTATCTACCATTTGTTCACTACCCCCCAGGGGAAACTAAGGTACTGGCATTGTTATAGTCAAGATACAGAACATTTTTGTGACTATAAACTTTTCACATATTGCTAAGGTATTAACTTTGACATTGATACAGTCAAGACATAGAATATTTCTAGCACCATAAAAATCCCTCATGTTGCTGTTATATAGCCATACATTTAAAAAATTTTTTTTCAGTTGTCAGTTTTCTCATTATTGAATTGTAAGACCTCTTTATATATTCTATGTTTTTTTATTTTAGACAGAGTTTCACTGTTTCCCTTGGTAGAATGCCGTGGTGCCATACCTCATAGCAATTTCCAACTCTTGGGCTTAAGTGATTCTTTTATCTCAGCCTCCCAAGTAGCTGGGACTATAGGCGCCTGCCCAATACCCAGCTATTTTTGTTGTTGTTGTTGTAGTTGTCATTGTTGTTTAGCAGGCCTGGGCTGGGTTTGAACCCACCAGCCCTGGTGTATGTGGTCAGTACCCTAACCACTAGCTATGGGTGCCGAGCCTCTTTATATATTCTAGAACATACAGATTTTTTTTCCCCCAGAGTCTGTTAATACAGTGGGTTATACTAATCAGTTTTATTTTAAAATTGTGGCAAAATATACATAATATATACATAATATTTACAGTCTTAACTAAGTACATACTTCACTAGTATTAAGTACATTCATATTGTGCAACCATTGGAGAAAAAAGATGGAAGACTAGAAGCAGCCCACATGTATGCTACTCTTACGGAGAGGATCGAAAATTGCAGCCTATCTACTGATGTCTGTGCTCAGAATATTATAAAGCCCCAGAGAAGCAATGCAGGACACTCAGAGTGAAAGAGAAGGTGACTGAGCAATAACTTGGCAAGATCATAGGGATCTATGGGGAAGCATCCACACGTGAGGAAGATCAGGAGAGCACCCTGGGGCTCCATGCTCACCCCACAGGCACTGCAGCCCAAGCTGTGAGGGGGCTTCCTCCACCAACCACAGACATCTGGACTGCGTGGGGAGCTGCTCAAAGTCTGTGCAGAGACATTGCACCAGAGCATGGGTATCTGCAGCTGATGCCATCCCAAACATTCAGGTGCACTCAGGACTTGGCTTCGCAGCAGTAGCCTTTGCATTGCCCTTCTGGACTGGGAAGGGAATGGGCTGAGTGGATTCTGCCCCTTGCTATGCCCTATGCCTAGGAGCTGAGTGCCTCTCCACTCTAGTGTGGGATCTGAGTTGAGTGAATGCCTCAGGCACTGAGCCCTTGGTGACTGCCTCTGTAGGACCTAAGCAGGGGGAAAACCTTGCCTACATAGATCTACTTCTGTGGTCTTGTGATCTTTAGTTCTGGCTCTGAGGCTCCACCCATGTTGCTTCAGTGCTCCCACTGGGCCTGTGAAATTTCACCAAGATTCCAGTGTTGTGCCTAGAACCCAAGACCTCAGCCTGAGTCTCCATCACTGCCACTAGGACAGCAGAACTGCCCTGAGGTCCAGTGTTCTTCCAGGGACTCCCAGCCTTGAGCTGCCATTATACCTGGACATGGTTTGAGCAGGTGCCTACAGCCCAGTCACATACAATCGCCGTCTGGCTAGCATCACCCAGGCTACTATCACCTCTGTGGGAAGATCCTAGGCAGAGCAATCCCCCACAACACCAGTGTCCATGGAGAGGGCCTTACCCAGCCTCCAACTTCTAATACCGATCTGGAAAACAACCCATTACCCAGCATGAAGATCATCCGTCATAGGCTTGAACTATGGCAGTCACAGGTAAAGGGACAAAACAGAATACTGCACTACAGGCTCTCCGTGCCCTCCGCCTTCCTCCTGCCGGGTCAGCATTCCAGAGTAGGATACAAAAGCTCCATCTTGGGACTTCCCCTCCTTCTAACTAAGCTGGAAATCCCCTGCTTAGCCCTGAGCTGAGAGGAGGATTCAGATGAGAAGAACCCTGGCAACATGAAGAAACAAAACAGTTTCACCCCTAAGTGATCACAGTGGAGCTATAGTAGTGCACTCCAACCAAAAGGAAATCATTGAAATGCAGAAATGAAACTCAGAATATGGATTGCAAATAAGATGAATGGAACTGAAGAGAGAGTGGAAAACCAACAAAAAGAAGCCAAAACGGTATTTCAGGAAATTAAATGTACTTCATTTTTTAATGAAAAAGTTGCTAAAGAGCTAGACAACATAAGGAAGGATATAATAGAACTTAAAGAAGTGAAAGGAATTTCAAAATACAGCAGAAAGCTTCAGCAGTTGACTAAACCAAAGAGAAGAATCTCAAAGCTTGAAGACAAGCCTCTTAAGCCTACTCAGTCTTCAGAGAGGCAGAGAAGAGGATAAAGAAGACTGAGAATCATTTAGAGAAATACGGGATTATGCAGGGGCAACTAACATACAAATTATAGGTATTTTTGAGGGAGAAAAAGAGCAAAAAGCATGGAAAATCTATTTGAGGGAATTATTGAAGAAAACAGAAATTTGAACATCCAGATACCAGATGGTCATCTAACACTGTTCTACAAGAGGCAAGACAAAAGCTACAACTAACCTACAAAGGAAAATCCATCAGGGTAACTGCAGATTTCTCAGTGGAGACCTTATAAGCCAGAAGGGATTGGGTCTTCAGCTTAAGTCTTTCTGAAAAAAGTCTTCTTTAAACAACCTAGAATTTTGTATCCTGCAAAACTAAGTTTCATAATTGACAGAGAAATAAAGTCTTTTCCAGACAAACTATGAAGAAATTTGTCACAACTAGACCTGCCCTGCTGGAAATACTCAGAACTGCATTATACAGGGATCCATACATTAGATACCCACCAGTGTAAAATCACCCCAAAGCCAAAGCTCACAGCTCATATAAAACAGTAGCACAAGAGGGAAAACAACACAATAAGGTACTAGCTACCTAGCATGAACAGAACAGCCTTCCACATATCAATTCTGTCATTCAGTGTTAACGGTTTGAATGGCCCACTCAAAAGACATAGGCTGGCTAAATGGATTAGAAAACATTGTATAACCATCACTACCATCCATCTCCACAACTCTTTATCTTGTAAAACTTAACTCGTCCTGTTGGACTCCCTCCATTCCCCGTTACGCCCCAGCTCCTGGAAGATTCCCTTTTACCTTCTGTCTCTATAAATTTGACTACTCTAGGTACATCAAATAAGTGGAATCATAAGTATCTGTCTTCTGATTGGCTTAGCATGATGTCCTTAAGGTTCATCCATACTGAGCATAGGCCAGAATTTCCTGTTAAAGGCTGAATAATATTGCATTTTATTTAGATACCACCTTTTGTTCATCTGTTCACCCATCAGTGGACACCTGGTCACTTCCACCTTTTGGTTGTTGTGAATGCAGCTGCTACAAATGTGAATCTCTTTGAGAACCTGCTTTCAGTTCTTTTAGGTACATACCCAGAAATGGAATTGCTGGATCAAATAGTATCTATGTCCTTTTTAAAACAACAAAACAACCAAAAAAAAAAAAAAGCTTTCTGCTTTTCTCCAGTCCCTGATTCAGAGTATGTTTTCCTTTTAGAAGTTTAAGTTTTAAAACTTCTCATGCATTTATTCTTTAAGGTAAGCCCTTAATTAAGTAGATTGTTTGGAGAATAAAGTATGAAGGTTATTAAATTTTCTGGCTAAGTGGGCAGAAACCTCTGTTTCAATTTTTGCTATTGAAATATTTTAGTTCATTTTATTCTCTTAGTAAGTGCAGTAGAGTAAACATAATGCTCTCTCTGTAATTCAGGGTCTTGCTGCACTTCAGGGTTATCATTGTGAGCATGGACTCTCAGCATGATATACCACAGGGATAAAATTTATTGGCGATTAGAGCAAAGCACCGATGCCTCTGGGCTCTTTACAAAATTAAATCCTTGATGTGAGTTAAAAAATTATCTGTGTTTATAACCAAATCAAATAATTTGATTTTTTTATGTAATAACTGATATTTGAAAGGCAGTTACTAAACTTTTCCATGTGGCCATCTTGCCTAGCTTTTCCTTTCTGCTTCTGCTTTGCATCTGTATCTTCAGCAGATGATGGGCTGTGTACCTTGTGAAAGGAAATGGAATCTTGAATGCAGTACACATGTCCCTCTCCACATGCATTCCTCTTTCTTTTTTATAGAGACAGGGTCTTGCTGTGTTGCCCAGTCTGTCTTGAACTCTCAGCCTCAAGTGATCCTGCCTTGACTCCCTGGTATTGTTGTGCCTGGCCTGAATTTCTCTTTCTTGTACTACATGTCTTGGTCAGTTCAGACTGCTATAATAAAATACCATAGGCTCGGTAGCTTAAATAACAAACATTTATTTCTAATAATCCAGAAGCTGGGAATTGCAAGGTCAAAGCAGATTTTGTGTCTAGTGAAGGCACACATCCTGGTTTGCAGATGCTGTACCCTCACAAGGAGGAGAGAGAGGGGGCACTGGTCTCTTTCTCTTACCGTAAGAGCAATAAACCCATCATGGAGGCCCCATCCTGAAGGCCTCCTTAAAATCTTATTACTTCTCAAAGGCCCTACCTCCAAATACCATGGCACTGGGGATTAGGGCTTCAACATACAAATGGGATGGGCACAAACATTCAGTCCAGGTTCACTTCAAGAAAGAAAAATTGAGCTTTGGAGGAGAGGGGACCAGAGAAAGAAAAAGAGGGGATAAGAGAAAGCAAAGAAATCAAGAAGCACAAAGGACGGGAAGGGAATAAAAGATGGGTCGAGGAGGGTTCAATTGGGATTAGGAAAAGAGGTTGGAGAGTCCCGAAGTCAGGCTTTACCTCTTCTCTCCATCTGTGGGCTAAATATAGCCCCGTTCCTGCTGGGTCTGAGGATGCTTCGTGGAGGCAAGGGACAACTGCCAAGACCCTCCTATAGCTATAAAAAGTGAATAACCAAACTAGAGGTCATTTAGGCTGGAATGAACTTAATTAGCACTCTGCAACAAGCCTTTCTTGAGTACTTGCTATCTACAGCCTCTTGAGTTCAGTAACCACTGTGCAAGAATAGAAAAGGCCAAACTTTCATTCCAGATGTTTTGTTCACCACTTGTAAACAGAAGAGGGAATTCCCCAAGTTCTCTAAGTCCCTTCTCTGTTCTGTGCCCAAACACAAATTTCTCTAATCCCAGGACTGGAGGATTTGGAAGGAAGCTTGAAGCTTAGCCTCCATTGGTCCTTAAGCTGATAATGTCCATCCACAATGCTTCGAGGCAGAGGTCCAGCATGCTACATGTTAGATCTGACCTCAGGTCAACTCCTCCTCACAAGTAGCAATGCCTTCTTTTACAGATACAGGGAAATGAAGATATCTGATGCATCTTAAATACACAGGCAGGTATTGGTGGGTTCTTCTAACTTGTATTTTTAATTGGACCAGAGGGTTTGCATAATATATGTCTAGGCTTGGGAGCAGACCTGGGAACCCAAAAGCTTAACAACTTTAAATGTATATTTTCCATGTGGTTCTCCAGGATGAAACTGAAGATATTTTCAGAGTAATTTAGTTACAAAGAAATTGTGGTATCTAAGCTATGTACAGGAATCAAGAAACAAGTAAAAAATAAAAGCACGTTTGATCTTAATCGATTACTGATGTTGCATGATTTGTGTTACTACTCGCAATTCTGCCTGAAATTGCTATTCTTCCATGACTTCGTTAAATTAAAAAACCCGAGATAGCTTTCCTTACAGGTGTGATTCCTGTACTAGAGGATTTTCAATCTGACCAAGAAATAAGACGGAGCACGTTCCACACACAATGAGTAATTTGCCAGCAAAAGGTGCTCACAAGGATATCATAAATCAGTAGTTTTTGACAGGACTGATTTTGTCCCTTGAGGGGTATCTGATAATATCTGGACACATTTTTTTTTTGAAGGTACTTTACTTCAATAATGCCATATTTTAATAGGTACACAGTGCTTTTACTTGGCATCAATTATGAGTTGGTTCTGAAACAATTCAGTATTATGCCAGCTGGAATGATTGCTGATATCTCCATTCCTTTGGGGTGACTCTGCCGACAGGGCACAGGTTCCATTCTAATTTGTGTCACTGTATATGTCCATACAGCAATACAGAAAGCAGCTCCACTATCTAATACAGCATTACCATATTTATCATGAAAATCAGGTGTTCGTTTCTGGTGGCTCACCCTTCCAGGGGTCCTCAAACTATGGCCCGTGGGCCACATGAAGCGGTGTGATTGTATTTGTTCCCGTTTTGTTTTTTTACTTCAAAATAAGATATGTGCAGTGTGCATAGGAATTTGTTCATAGTTTTTTTTAAAACTATAGTCTGGCTCTTCAATGGTCTGAGGGACAGTGAACTGGCCCCCTGTTTAAAAAGTTTGAGGACCCTGCTTGGCATTGTTTGCTGAATGTATCGAACTTGGAGATGACTTAGTGTGTTCTTGGCCAAGAAAAAAATTGTGAAATTGAAAATGAAACTGCAGCAATTCCAGGTGCTGGTTCGGTGCAAATTGACTTCAGATACCCTTACCTGGGCACATTTGTGATTGTTCAAATTGGGGCAGGAGCTGCTAACTGTCATCTAGTAGGTAGAGGCTAGGGTTGCTGCGAACGTTTACAGTGCATAGCACAGCTTCCCCCCATCACCACCTTAAAGAGTTATCTGGTCCACAGTGCTAGGAGTACTGAGAATGAAAGGCCCTATCATACGTATGTGAAGATACAACATGGACTAAATTAAGAAAAATCCAAGATGATGCCCAGAATTGTGGCTACTGTCTCTCAGTTTTTCAGGCCTCTCCCCTTCTGTCATTGTTCTATTTGGAAATCATTTTAGACTTACAGATCGGTTAATTTTTTTTTTCTTTTTTTTTTTTTTTTAGACAGAGTCTCACTTCGTTGCCCTCAGTAGACTGCTGTGGTGTCACAGTTCACAGCAACTTCGAATTCTGGGTCTCAAGGGATCCTCTTGCCTTACCCTCCCAAGTAGCTGGAACTATGGGCACCCACCACAACACCTGGCTGTTTTTAGAGATGAGGTCTTGCTCTTGCTAAGGCTGGTCTCGAACTCTTGAGCTCAGGCAGTCCACCTGTCTCAGCCTCCCGCAGTGCTAGGATTACAGGCATGAGCCACCACACCAACCAGACTGGGTATTTCAAGTGTTTTTCCTTATCACTTGATACACGGGAGGCCTTGCTAAATGCTGAATGAAATAAAAATAATAGGAAAGAGACACATTAGGACTAGATACTTTTAGGTTTTACTTCTGTGTAAACTATATGAGAAACAGCTGAGGGCTCAGAGCAGAGAAGATTTGCAGATAAGATTCTTGGTTTCCTCCAAGTATCCAGCGGTTTACCCCTGTGTCTGCCAGTGCCTTTGCTTATGTTTGGCTTAGGTTGTTTAGTGCCAGTGAAACTGGTATCACGGAGAATACCTCCTGTTTAGGCCACTGATGAGCTTTGGGTCTTCACAGAAGTAATTTTACACTCTGAACCTTACTCCAGCCATCAAGGACAATCCTATAGGCTATACCCTATTTAAGCAAATAAGAGTATAGTATATGTAAAAGTGTTCCATATTTCTTATATGAGTATGTGTTCTTCCAGTTTTTAAATGTATCAACATGTTATTAAAGATAAAATTGGAATTATAAAGTATATTGTACTGTTTTACAACTTGTATAGTCACCATACTGTAAACATTCTTTGTTCCAGTATGATGAGTAAATTGCTTAAAGTTGTCTGCAAAACAAGAATTATAATATCCATCTACCTATTTCAGAGGCATTAGAAATACTCAAATATAAATTAAGATTTGGAAAGTATATTGAGTTTTTTATTTTATTTTATTATTTTTTTATAATTTTTTAAATTAAATTATAGCTGTGTACATTGATATGAGCATGGGGCATAATACACTAGTTTCATAGACTGGTTGACACATTTTCATCACACTGGTTAACATAGCCTTCCCGGCAATTTCTTAGTTATTGTGCTAAGACATTTACATTCCACATTTACTAAGTTTCAGTATATTGAGTTTTTTAGATGAAAACTATTGTATGCCATGCTCTATTTTTAATTGATATTAGTGTTGAATGATTTTATTACTAGTTTCTTTTGAAGTGTTACTGAAATACTTTTTAAAACATTTTGAGTCCTCAGAAGGAAACCATGTGGGTACATTAATATAATTTGTATAATACTTGTAGAGTTTAACTGTCCTTTTTGTACCTCTGCAGGCAAATATGTGTATCAGCCTATGACCCCTGTGGAACAGCTTCCAAGCACTGAGATTCCTGCTAGGCCTCGGGAACCCACAAACACCATTCAGATCTCAGTCTCACTCACTGAACATTTTTTGAAATTTGCATCTGTCTTCCAGCCTCCCCTACCCCCTGACTCACCAAGGTACTGTATGATTTCAGACCTCTTTATTGACAACTACCAGGTTAAATGTATCAATGGGAAGATGTGTTATGTGCAGAAGCAGCCAGCACCAACTTCTCACAAAATGAACCCTGAAGAGGTCTCTGCACACGATGCCTTAATTTCAAAAGAGAGCAATACACCAAAAATAGATCATTGCTCTTCTCCCTCAAGTTCTGAGGACTCTGGGATCAATGCAATTGGGGCTCACTATGTGGAATCATGTGATGAGGACACAGAAGAAGGAGCAGAACTGAGTTCAGAGGAAGATTACAGTCCAGAGAGCAGCTGGGAACCGGATGAGTGCACCCTTCTCTCCCCCTCACAGTCTGATCTGGAAGTCATTGAAACAATAGAAACCACTGTGTGAGAGTCCAGGCAGGAAGTTGCAGCCTCTGATCCATGCTGAGCTTTTATACCTTTGTCTGATGGATCCTTTTTTCCAATGCTGTTGATATTTTCTACCCCTCTTTAACAACTATACCACTTCAGTGGTCTGCTGATTAGCTTCTCTCTTAGTCTTACAACTAAGACATTCTTTTTATTATAGGGTTTTTTGTTTGTTTGTTTTTTTGTATCTTGACTTACTTTCTATGTAGCATCTGGTGTCATGAATTGTGACCCAGCCTTAATTTCACTGGGAACTTTGAAAGCAATGAAGTGATGATCACAGAATGTCATGGATCAGATTGGGGAGCTACCCAGAGTGAAGGAGACAG
This sequence comes from Nycticebus coucang, assembly GCF_027406575.1. Lineage (NCBI taxonomy): Eukaryota > Metazoa > Chordata > Mammalia > Primates > Lorisidae > Nycticebus > Nycticebus coucang. The sequence continues at coordinate 89,008,337 of NC_069795.1, forward strand.
TATTTCTAACTAGCTGGTCCTTCACACACAGACTCTTGGCATTCCTTTTGGTGTGCTTATAGGCACCCCTCTCCTGCTAGTCCCATGTGAGAAGCAGCTCACTTGAGAAGAACACAGTGTGCCCTGATAGATGCCATTCCTTCCAGTTCCCTCCTCTGCTCCCCATCTGCACTTGATCTGGACCAGAGCTGCCTCGGCTTACTTCTGGGAGGTCACTGGAAGAGCCAGCACAGCTCCCACTTGTGGCCATGTCTGTCTAACACTCTGTGACTGGGGCTGATCTAGACTTTCACATAAAAGTGGACCTCCTCCATTTCATGATCCGTCCAGCTTTAGTTGAGCACCTGCATTTTGCAGGGTGCTATGGGGATGCAGAACGGATAAGACCTGATTCCCACCATGAAGAGGGGCTCATAGTCCAATAGAGGATGTTCCCAGAGTGCTGTGGGAACCCAGGGGAAGGAGACATGTCCTTGGTTTGGGCCGGCTGGGCATGGTCTTACAGCATCCGAGTTGGGGCCTTGTGTGAGTTCCCCCAATATGTCCCTGCTTTCCTTTATTCTTCAAATCTGGGGAAAACTTTTAGGAAGTTATATAGGTATTGCATTTAGGAGACAGCCACATCTAACATTTTACAGGAAAAAAAATCAATAGTTTTAGTTAGCATGGAAATGCTAAAGACAAGTCCTTTAGGGATTAGGAATGAATCTAATAGGTTTGATTAATTCTGCTTCATTTGGTTGTATGAAGCATTAGAATGGCTTGGGTGAGAAATGGATTAGAATTCAGTATGATGCATGGATTTTTTTATGGAAATACAAAAGCAGTTGAAATAGTTCACTAACAGAAAATATTTTGCGTAATATTCATTCACTTTACTAATATCCATGGTCTATTGCATATGTTCTCTTTTCTCACACACACAAAAGAGTGAATAATTCTTATTTAGCTCTCTTCGGAATTCTCCTAACACTCCATTTATACCACATATTCTCATGTGAGTTGATTATCTGCCATTTCTTCAAATCTTCTATCCACGAGGCATCGTTAATCCAGGAAAATTTAAATATGGCCAAATGAAATGAGAACCTTCAAAATTGGTAGAAAAATACTTGAGACTATCCATGCGCATGCTGTTTGGCATTTATCTTGTGCTCTGTCAGCATTGTGACACGTCTTATATGTCATGTTAGTTTGTATTTTAAGAAATAAGAGGCCTGCTATGTTTTTCCCTGAAGCCTCCATTTGGCATCCTTCACAAACCACACAAGGAGAATTTGCTTTCCTAGTTGTACGTGTAGTTCAAGTAATTTGCTAGAACTTTTTGTTAGGTTTAGGTGGCCAAACATCCGTAGGGTGTAGAAGGCAGAGTATACATTTTCCTTTGCAAATGGTGTTAATTGAAACTCTCTATGCTAGATGAGAATGCAGCATAAATTTCTTATCTATTGAAATTTAAAGACTTCAACAAGTCAAACCAAGAAATCGGTAAGGAGAGCTTCAGGAACAGTAAGACAAAGGAGAGGGCAGGTGTAGGCAGGTGTGGTCCTGAGGGGTGCCCCCTGCCCTGGAATGACCCAGGTGGTCGGGGACATCTGATGAGCCCTTCCTGAGGTTCTCAGTGCCTCCCCTGAGTGAGTGGCCAGCTGCAGGCAGGCATGGAAGCCACGTCTGCAAGCCACCCATCAGGCCACAGCAGTGCCATCACTCATCCTGTACTCAGGGCTGTAACAGCAACACCAGGGTCCCGTCTAGATTTACCCTATGGGTGACTCATCAAATCCCGTAGGTGGGCATTTGGGGGGGGGGTCTTCTTTCTTTATAACACTCCTGTCAATGATCTATTATGGGCCCACATTCCTACCCATTAAACTATTGGAGTCAACCACCAGGTTTCCAAAGTCATGGAAATACATGGTCACAGGGGCACATTTCTGAAGCTTGGCTAGGTTGGGCCCCTTTATCAGTATTATCTATGACTTTTGACTCGGTTCCTGTTTTTTAAACTCCTGAACTGCCAATCAGATTAGCCACAATTTTAATGGAATTTTTGGATTTAATAATTGATAATCACTTTAAATATTTGCACAATCTCTTTATAATTAAAAGCTCAGTAAGCTTCACTGACTACTGTCTATTGTATAGAATTGGAGATGTTCCATTGTATTGTAAATACCATATACTCCTGGATCTCAAAATGGCCTTTTCTCAATAAGCACAAACAAGAATTTTTTTTGGTCTTACCACAATTAATAATTCTCTGAAATGTAAGATTGAACTGGAATTGTTTCTTTATGCTTGCATTCTAAAATCAACTGATAAGGATATAAAAATGTATAGTTTCAATTTTAATCCTAGGCCTATTCTGTTCTATATTATATGAATTTCTCTGTAATGCTGACATTACATTGCTAATTTATATATGCATATTGATAGGCACTTTAGAAAATGTTTAGAGTGCAACTGCACTATAGACACTGAACACAGTCATTTAAGTAGCCTTGTGATAACACTTGCATTGACAGACGTGAAAGCTTTATCCTTTGGACCTAGCAGTATGCTTACTGGAGCAAGGGTTGGGCTGTGTGGATGAAGAAACTACTTTCTTAGCTTCTGTGGACACTTGGCACTGTTCCTACTTTTGGAAAGCTGGTATAAAACTATTAGGTAGAAGCTTAATTCTACTAAATGTGGAATTTAGTTTTCTTATCCTACCAAGATTTTAGAATTTTTAAGTTTCAAATATGCCCAGAACTTTTCTGAGAAATGACAAAGCCTTTAAAATGCTTTTGAGGTCTTAAGTATTTGATATATTATAACATAAGGCTTTATTATCAAAACTGTATTATATACCTTTTAATTTTTAAGATGAGAATTTGAAGGCAACCCTGAAGAACAACAGTTGCTTTCTTGGAAGGGGAAGGCTTATAGTTCAAGGTAATACAATACAAAATAAAACTAAAACCACCAAGAGCAGAACAAAACCACACAGTTTTTTTCCTAAAATACTTTTTGGATTTGATCTTGGGAGTGGTTTTATTTCTTCACCTCCACTTCTTGGTCTACTTGAAACATTGCATTTCTTTTGGGAAGAATCAAAACAAACTTTTTAATGCAAATTTATTCTCTATTGGGTTAAAAGGATGCATCTGGATAATTTAGAAAGCTGTCAAAATAAGTTTGCCAGTATAGATACTACAAGGCAGGGAAAAAAGCACAAGTTGTGGTATTTATAGTAGGCTGTTAATTATTACACATCTGGTTTGCAGAAATTTATTGTTACATTTTACCTTTTTACATGAGGAAGACAAACAGTTTTCTTTCCTATTCCCTTCTCCGAAGGAGGTGTGAGCCAGAATAAAGGAGGCCAGCTCTGTTTTAGGTGTTTCAGTGCTGTGTGGTTTTGTCTTATCCCATTGAGGAGGAAGAAGAGGAGAGAAGGCCAGTGGGAGTTCTGCTTATCAATTCCGTGAGTTCTGGGGATATCTTTCTCACATCCAAAAATTAAAAACAAGGGCAGATCTCAAAATTAATTTGGGGATTATTCATCATTTAAAAATCTGTCAGTGCTCCTTTCATTATTATGAATAATTAAGAGTTGATTTTATTATGAAAAGGCCCTGTTTCAGTTAGAGCCGAGTTCTTTTTTTCTATTAAGATTGAAGCAGCGCTGTCTTAGCCTGGAAACATCTAAAAGTGACCCATCACTAGCAGTTTTAATATTGAACTTCCATAGCATTGTGTTCATCACTTTTTAAGGCTGTTCATACCTTGCAGTATTCACTTACTGTGCATTTTTTAAAAACTATTTTAAAGTTTTAAGCACAATGTTGATTCTTCTATAATTTCCTAAAATTATATTGTTTTCCTACTGACAGCTCAGCTTTTCTTTATGTATAATAGTTTAGGAAAATACTGCCTTGTAAAATAAACGTGATTTTTCTTCTTTTGTACAAGACCAGATATGTTTTAGAGTGTGGAATACCAGCCACCAAGCCCAGAACAAAAAACCCACATTTGCAAATGTGAAACATTTATATCAAAGGCTTACCAGGTGCTAGGAAGCAAGCCGTTTACACCCATCACAACATTTAAACTTTACATAACTTCCTAAGGTGCAGGCAAATGTTATCCATATGTTCATGGTCACCACTCATGATAACTCCCAAGAACTCTTGTTGGAGAGTTTTGTTGTAATAAGACTTTTTGTTGGTTACATTGGGTTTATACCCACTAAAACTTGACATTTCCCCCACAAATAGCATTTACTTCTCACACAGTTTGTCTTTGTGTTCATGTCTGCATGCTGTGAAAGGCAGCATAGGCTGCAGCTCCACTTGCAGGCTGGGCACTGAGGGAGGCCACCCTGCAGGGCCTCGGGGCACGGGGGCACAAGGAGCTTGTGGTTTTTATTCAGCACACCCAGAAACGAGCAGCTTTTGGAGTTGACTTCTATTGAACTTCCTCACTAGGAACTAAAAAAATTCATTACTGTCAGAGATGATACCATTGTTAACATTAAGAATTACAGCTTCACAGCTGCCTTGCTGCTTTCTAAGCATAACCTCACAGCAACACTGTGAGGGAGATGACAGCACCCCCATTTCACAGAGTAGGAGACGAGCTCAAGTAATAATACACATTTTTTTGCCCACAGTGGCACAGCTCGAAAGCCAGCAGGAGTCAGGATTTGAACCCACTCTGACAGTAGAGTCCACGCTCCTGGCTCTCCTCACACTGCCCCACCCTGTCCCTCCCCAGCCAAAACCTTCCCATGGCTGATGGCTCATCTTCTCACCCACTGCAGCTCTGCCCAGACAATACTGGAAAACCCCAACAGGCTTCTCTCCTAGCCCCCTTTTCTGGGCCCCACACAGACCTTCTTCCCCGCACGCACCCCGTCTGCAGACGCCTGGTGCTTTGATTAGGCCCTCGCTGCTCCCCTGTCCACTGTCTAGTCCAGCACTCACTGCTGGCTGTGTCTGCCTTCACAAAAGGTAAGGGTGTTTGAAGGGACTCCTGCAGACACCTAAACTCACCTGTGTGTGCACTCTATTCATTTACTCAACATGATTGTACTGTCGAATTCCCAGGCATCTCATTGTAGCCTCTTACAAATGCTAACTATACACACTTTTATCCTGCAATAAACATTAACTTAGCATCTTGTCCCCATTACAATTTGATCACTGGGAATTGGTAAGGCTTTCAACACTTGGTGTCCTGCCCCAGTTCAGTGCAGAATGAATGAGGAGGATCTCAGGACTTGATGTAGCAGGGTTCAAGGAGGGACAGTTAGACTTCAGCTGAAATTCTTCAGTCAGATGAGAAGATGATGGAAACACAAGTAAAGGCAAAGTAAGTATATCGAGTTTTGGTTTGCTTTTTGAATTTCCTAGTTTTCTAAACTGAATATATATTACTCTTATAATCAGAAAACCTGTAAGTTATTTTGAAGGTGGCAAGTTCTAAGACAGTGAGTGGAAGCAGAGAGCCCGTGAGCCCAGTCAGTGGCTACACACTGCCCCGCAAAGCACCTGCTGGAAGAGGCTAAAGGCTGGGCTGGGGAGTTATGGATCCTGGAACTAACCAGCCTCCACTGAGCAGTGACCCCTGGGAGTTCCTGGGCCAGGAGATTTGGAGAGACGGGTGAGGATTCATTTCTTCCTGTCTTTCTCAGTCTCCAGCCCAATGCTTCATGAGTCTAGATGGAAGATCAGGAAGCTTGGACTCGGTTGTTGGTGGTGGGGTAATCCTAGCCCCTAGAAACACCCATCCTGTCACCTAGTATAAAACTCCGGGTAACTTCTCCCAGGACGGAGATCTGGAGCATCGGTGCAAAATGATGACAAAGCATGCGGTAGCATGGTTCAGCAACACACTGCCTCTGAACAGGGCCCTACAGTTCATAGCACTTTCCCCAGGTAGCAGCTTATCTGCCATACCCCGGGAATCTGTGTGGCAGGCAGGGCAGGGATGGGATAATTTTGTAAGTTTATAGCTGAAGCAGCCGAGACTTAAGTCAACTACATCACATGGCAGGGAAGGAGCAGGGCCAGAGCTCTAAACTCCTGCTGATCCCAAGGTAGCCTTTGTTACTCTGTAAACTTGGTGAGCTCCTGCAATCAAACCCTACCCTGCTTGGCAGCCGGTTTTCTCTCCTCCCCCCATCACTTGCACATCCAGGCCCACCCAGATGGGGACCAGCTTTGGATATAGGTGGGGACATTGCCTGAGGTCACTCTTGGTGCCTCATTCTGGCTGGGTACCAACCAGACACTCAGGTTTATTTCCTGGATTTAAACTAGAATTCATTATTGGGAATTGGCACTTTTGGAATCAGCTGCTCCTGTCTTCCCTCATCCCACCTCTGTTAGGATTGGGACCCTTGATATCAACAGGTTCCCTCAACTGTATGTCCTCAGTATGATGTACCATGAACTGACCTTGTAGAGCCAGGGCTAGTCTACTCCAGGGCACTGTAGAGGCCTTAACTCTTATTAGTCTTCCATGAACTCTACTTCAGAGGACTGAACATCTGTGATCTGCCTCAACCAGGGCCTGGTCCAGTAAATAAAGGAGTGGATTTCTGCCCTCATGTTTACAATCTGTGTGAATTCAGAGCAAATGCAGGCATGTGCATTTATCTGCAGAAAGTCCTGGAAAAACCATCCCAGCCTGTGGGCAACTCCATTCTAAGCAGTTAGCTCAGGAGCCCTTGGGGAAAGCCAGGTCCCCTGAGGCCTGGGTTAGAGTTGTACAAGGGATTCCAAGCCCATGTTAGCTAGCAATCTAGAAAGAAGATATATTAGCATAATTTAGAGGCTGCACTGAGTATATGGGGAGAACACCAGGGATTTGGGTTTCCTGAGGAACCCAAGGCCCTAGATGAATGTGGGACACATCAGGGACATCTCTGGACAAGTCACCAAAAGGTCAACGGAAGACCAGTAGGCCCAGCTATAATTCACTGTGGTCCCTTCAGATTAGTAGGGATCCAAAAGGGGTTTTTATCCCAAAAGGTGGAGCTAGGATGTGGCCTCCATCTCCAGAATATTAGCTGACCTTGAGATGGGTTTAGCACAGAGTTCTGCGGAAGAGACAATAGGAATAGGGGAATACCAGCTTCTGACTCGTGTGAGGCCACCCTCAGAGCTTCAGGCCTTGGCAGGCTGACCCCAACTCAGCCCCACCCTTCAGCTTAACAGATCCAATCAGGCTCTGAAACCAACTACCCCTCCACTCCCACCCCCATTTGGGCCAGGAGGCAGGTGACAGGCCTCTGCACTTAGAGCTAAGCTCGGGAAAAGACTGTGAATGTGTGTGTATGTGCATGTGCATACGAGAGAGAGAGGACCACCTATCCTCCCATCCTATTCTCACCCCTCAAAGCTATAGACTTTCACTCACTCAAGCAACATAGACATTCAAAAAGGTACTGAATCACCCCTTGACCCTGCAAAATCATTCTTAAGTTTATACCTAACAAATGGACATATGTCCACCAAAAGAACAAAAATAGGTCAGTACTGGAAACAATGGAAATGCCCATTAACAACAGAATGGCATAGCCAAACCTTCAATAAGACTGAACAGCATGGCTCGGTGCCTAAAGTTTTGCGGCTCGGGCACCAGCACATATACTGGAGCTGGCAGGTTCAAATCCAGCCTGGGCCTGCCAAACAACAGTGACAACTGCAACCAAAAAATAGCCAGGTGTGTGGCGGGTGCCTGTAGTCCCAGCTACTTGGGAGGCTGAGGCAAGAGAATTGTTTAAGCCCAAGAGTTTGAGGTTGCTGTGAGCTATGAGGCCATGGCACTCTGCCCACGGTGACATAGACTCTATCTCAAAAAAAAAAAAAAAAAAAGCATGGATAACTGCCCAATATTGAGTGAAATTGCCAATATTGAGTGAAAATGCTATTTCCAAAAGAACAATTGATGTATCATTCCATTGGTATTAAGTTCCAAGCAGGCAAAACTATCCATGCTATTAAATGTCAGGATAGTGGTTCACTTAGACTTAGAGGGTATAGCATGATGAATGGGGAATTCAGGGGATCTGTAGGGTACTGGTCATTTGTTTGCTTGACCTGGGTGCTGGTTATATAGGTGTGCCCATACTGAGTCCAGCTGTACATGCAGAATTTGTAAACATTTCTGTCCATAAAATTTATGGGCGGCGCCTGTGGCCTAGTGAGTAGGGCGCCGGCCCCATATGCCGAGGGTGGCGGGTTCAAACCCAGCCCCAGCCAAACTGCAACAAAAAAATAGCCGGGCGTTGTGGCCGGCGCCTGTAGTCCCAGCTGCTCGGGAGGCTGAGGCAAGAGAATTGCGTAAGCCCAAGAGTTAGAGGTTGCTGTGAGCCGTGCGATGCCACGGCACTCTATCCGAGGGCGGTACAGTGAGACTCTGTCTCTACAAAAAATAAAAATTAAAAAAAAAAAATAACAATTAAAAAAAAATTTACTCTAAAAAGATAGTGACACCAGTTCTGTCTCAAGCAGTGCCTGGCACATACTTGGCACTCGGTAAATTACTGTGACTGCCAGAGAGTAAACCAAACACAATCCTACCCTTAGGAGGTATGGAGACAGGAAAACATGATTCCTCAGTGCAGGTGTGGTGAACTGCATGGACACAGGTGAGTGTCACACTGCCATTTTCCTCAGGAAAATCTTCTTAGACATTCTGGGGTATGGAGGTAGCTGGTGGCAGAAAGATGGCCATGGACACCCCAGGGAGGAGAGCACACTGGGATGGGCCCTCTGAGGAGCTGGGGCTGCGCTTTGGGAGCTCAGGGGTGTTCAGACTCCCCTGGGGCCCGGACTTCCCTTTGGTCCACCCAGAAGACAATCCTGCAAGAAGTCCTCTTCTGCATCTCTGGGCGGGTCGCAGCCATCTGATTCTGGGGCTGCCTCTTTGTGAAGTCATTTTAGCAGGCAGAGCTAAGCAGAAATAAGAAATGTTCCTTCTAAAAGGATCCTCAAAGCTCTGATTTGTTCACCACAGCACTTATCCCTGATGGCTTTCCTCTTTCACAAATGCCTGCCTTCTCTTCCCTCCCCACAGTAGGCTCTGGTGGTTAATATGTGAACTTTGTCAAGCATTTCCCCCACATATCACTGGGACCTGTGCTGCAGATAGAGCACATGGCTTTTATCTTTAGTTTTCAGGGGCATGGAGAGCTGTGCCTAGAACCTGGGCTCCTGACTCACAGCCCACAGCTTCCCACCGGTCCACTCTGCCTCTGCTAGAGCCTGGCTGGGTGTCTGTCCCGCTGTGGCAGGAGGGAGGGCAGAGGAGCTCTCCCTCCATGCCACCAGCTGGGCTGTGAAGGCCAAGCTTGTGCCACACTTTCCCATAAAAACACCTCCCAAAGAACCCTTTAGAAATAAAGCAGGACAGCAAAGAATCAGAACAAAGTGCAGAGACTTCTGATGTCCCTAAAGTCGGGACTGACTCTTGGGCCTGTCACTGGGCTCAGCTCAGGCTGTGTTCCCTCCTTCCCCATACACCTCCTCCATGAAGCCTTTCTCCTGCCGATTGCTCTCTCCCGACCCCGACCGCTGCATCAGTCCTGTGTGACTCAGCCTTGCCCTCCATACACCCAGCCATCCGGTGGCTGCAGAGCTCCCCTCTGGACACTGAATGCATCCTGTCCTCTCCACTCCCTCCAGCCTGTGGCTCAGAGCCTCCCCTGCACTATCCTAGCGCCTGGGGGCTGAGGCTGGTGCCTGTGTCTGGGTGGGAGAAGCTGTGCCCAGACCTTCAAGAGGCCTGGCTGCGAGAATTCCCCAATGCCAACATTTTAAGCTGCTGCTCAGTTTCTCAGGGGTCTGCTCCGATTTCTGTGGAGTGGTGACAGAGAACTTTGTTTTCTATTCCTTTGGGTAAAAATATGAAAGACTGTATCAGAAACAAGATGGATGAGTCAAAATTTAAAAGAGGACAGGAAAAGTTTTGTTCAGTCAGGGTCCCTCCCATACACTCACCTGGCAGACCATTGGAGTCACAGTATTTTCCAGCCCCTGTTATGTCTGTGCGGGACAGGAGAGACCATTCTGATCTACTCACTGCTTGTCCCCATGGCAGGGGACAAAGCCTGGCATACTCTCGGCACTCGGGAAATACCTACTGAGTGACAGGCACCAATAATGGGCTGTCAGAATTCAGCAGACGTCGTTTCTGATTCTCACGGTAATCTGCAGTGGGGAGTACTTTCCCCACGCAGTACTTACACACGCTTTTTTTTTTTTTTTTTTTAACTTGCACAGGAGACAGATGGGTCATTTACTCAAGGATCTCCCCTCTGGGGATGTGATCACACCTGTGTGACCATTTTCTTTCGGGATATCATACTCCTTCGGGGCTGGGCAAGCAGCTGCATGCGGAAAACGTGTCTGGTACTCAGGGCCTTGGTGATGAGGTGGGCATCCTCCCAGCCTAGCCAGAGCCAGCCCTGCACACCCTCCTCTGCCAGATCAGCCCCTTCTCTGCCTGCCGGTCCTCAGGGCCTCTGACGTCCTGCAAATGCATTACACCTCACAGCAAGTCATCTTATAGTGCATTATGGCAGGCTCTCCAGGCCCCTTCTCTCCACACCTTTGGGTGGGAGCCAAGCAAGTGTGGGTGCTGCTCCTTGGGCATCTAGGGAGGCTGGGAGGTAGAGCTTGCAACACCCTTAGCACCCGCTATTCTGCAGGAACAGAAGCCTTCCCAGTGAGGCTCTGACTGTTCATTCTCAGGTAAATCTGGAGTCAGATACCTCAAGCTGCAAGGACAGCTCATTAGCTTAGCTGGCAGGTCTCTGAACCTAACCCTTTCTGAGTAAAACGGGGATACTAGCAACCCCTCAAGGTTACTGAGGGATAATAAAGTGACTGTATACAGTGGTGCTTAAAGGCTGGAGGCTGGCAGGGGTCCTCAAACTACGGCTCACGGGCCACATGAGGCAGTGTGATTGTATTTGTTCCTGTTTTGTTTTTTTACTTGAAAATAAGGTATGCGCAGTGTGCATAGCAGTTTGTTCATAGTTTTTTTGTTTTTTTTTAAACTATAGCCTGGCCCTCCAATGGTCTGAGGGACAGTGAACTGGCCCCCTGTTTAAAAAGTTGAGGACCCCTGCATCATATCTTATCAAAAGTATGCTTAGGCTCTGCCAGGTTTTGCCTTTAATTACCAGCAGGTAATGGAGTGGGATGGAAGTCAGGACTGAAATACCAGTGATACCCCGGTGGCGCTTCAGAACCCAGGCCTGGCATGGAAATCCATCCAGGTACACAGAGCTTCCATGGTGCCCAGAACCCGCAGCAGGCTGGGGCCTGGATGAGGAGGATGCCTGGGCTCGCTGCGGTGTCCAGATACCACCAACCCTGCTAGATACCCCTGGACCGACAAAGCCAGGTCCCAACGGCAACCCACAGTCTGGAAGGAAGGGAGGAATCCAGGCTGGGATGATCTTCCTCAGGCCCCTTCCCCACCTCTACTTACCCTCACTGCTCGGTTCCTGATTGGCATTAGGACAGTCAGACCCCAGCAGGAGGAAAGGAAACTTGGATATAAACACCTCTACTGTAACCATGCCTTTTAATAAATTCCAGGTTAGTTAAACATGAGCAGACACCTACAAAAACATGCGTCTTAGTCTGTTTTTGTGCTGCTAAAATGAGATACTTGAGACTGGGTAACTTAAACAGAACAGAAATTTAATTTCTCACAGTTCTGGAGGCCGTGAAGTCCAAGATCAAGGTGCTGGTAAGTTTGGGCGTCTGGTCCAGGGCTGTTCTGCTGCCAAGATGACCCCAGGTGCCGTGTGCCCACACCAGCTGAGCTCCCTGGGAAGCTCCTTTATAAGGGCCTTTACGCCATTCATCAGAAATGCACACTCACAGTGTAATCACCTCAAAAAGGCCCCACATTTTCATACTATCACATTGGCCAGTTTCAACAGCTGAATTTTGGAGGGGATGCATTCAAACCAAGGCAATATGCAGACTTGGGCTAGTTTATACATCTGGAGGAAAGCCATGCTCCTATGAAGAGGATCTCATTGGAGTTTTAATATATAAAAAACACAACCTCCCTTGTATAATAAAATGTAAAAAGCAGCAGAATGGCCAATAGGTGAGGACAAATAATACCTGGTGACAGTGAACCTGTACAAAGAAAGCCCATATCCAGACTGGACTCCATACGTGCCCCAAAGAAACAAAGTTCACAGAAGAGTTCGGACAATACACCCCATGTGAACCTAGGACAACTCGGTAGCAGTCAAAAGACTTCTAACCATCTTTTATTTTTTTTTGAGACAGTCTCACTTTGTTGCCCTTGGTAAAGTGCCGTGATGTCATGGCTCACAAACTCTTGGGGCTCAAGCGGTCCTCTTGCCTCAGCCTCCCTAGTAGCTGGAACTACAGGCACCTGCCAGAAAGCCTGGCTATTTTTAGGGATGGGGATTTCACTCTGACTTAGACTGGTCTCAAATCTGTGAGCTCAGGCAATCCATCTGCCTCAGCCTCCCAAGTGCTAGAATTACAGGTGTGAGCCACCATGCCCTGTAAGTCATCTTTTTATAAGAATTAAACTGTAAACATAAAATGAGTGCTGACAGGGTTGTGGGGCAGTTCTGTGCTTAGGGTGTCTCTCCCCAGACAGCAAAGTACCCCAGGGCTGTGTGGAGGTCACTTTCGTGTCCACCTCAGCCAGCCGAGTGTCTGGACCGGGGGAATGACTATAATGGGGACTTGTAGGGGACCAATGGGGACAGAGGGGAATTCAGCTGCAGCAGGGAGTTGAGACTAACCATTTTCAAGTGTGACACAGATGTCATCCATTGAAATATTTACTGTTTACCAGATAAAAAAGGAGAAACAAAGCTGTGACAAACACACTGCTGGGTTCTGGCCAACCCTCATTCCCTTCCCTCTCTCATCATTGCCCCTCACCCCGAGGGGCCACATAGGGGGAGAATGTTCAGACCAAGTGTGTGTCCTCCCAAAATGGCAGGTGAAGGGTCTCTGGCACCTGCCTCCCACAGATCCTCCTTACTGCCATGTCACAGCCAAGGTGTGGACATGTGACCCAGAAGCACAGCTGGAGCTCAGCACTGGCCGACCCAGCCCCCAGCCTGCTCTGCTCCTCACACCCTCCCTGTGAGCTCCCCGGGCACTATCAGCAGAACCAGGTGCTGCTGCTGATTCTAAAGATATTTCCAGATGGGAGTCTTTGCCCCCAGAGGATCTGAAGTGGTACCTGAGGTCACTAGAGTAGAACACGTGCCAAATGCCATGAGAGGGGGCAGGGTCCAGCTTCCAGATGGCGGGGGCCGGGGCTCCACTCGGGCCTGCTCCTGCTCCCATGCCCAGCACTGCTCACCTCTGGAGAGCTGGCTTCTCATCCACACTTGGATGAGACTGGAGGGCTCTTCAAATCCAATCCAGAGTGGATCTGAGGAAGGCATGCTCTGAATGGAAAGATGCTGCAATCTGCTCAATTGTGCTGTGGTTTGAATGACGGGAGTAAAGGAACTCCTGGGATTGACAAAATCGGAAAGAGGCTGGGGGAGAATAACTCAGTGTTTTCTGGTGCTGATTTAACAGTGGTTCTGATAGTAAGCTGCCTTGATTCTTTTATTTTATTTTTTAACTGACAAGTAAAAATTGTTTTGTGGCATATGACTATGCTATTTTAATGTATGTCCCTGGTGTGGGATGGCTAAATCAACCTATTCAACATACCCATTACCTCACATATTTTTGTGATAATAACAATATCTACTCTTAGCAATTTTCAAATATGCAAAATATTGTTATTAACTGTAATAAGTACCATGTATAATACAATAGATCTCTTAAACTTATTCCTAGGCATAATTTTGTGTCCTGTGACCACCTCCCCACCCTCCCAGCCTCTCGAAACTACCATTTTACTGAGTTTGACTGTTTTACACTCTACATGTTAGTGAGGTCATGTGGCATTTATCTTTTTGTGTCACTTAACTTATTTCACTTGAATTAATGTCCTCCAGGTTCATCCGTGTTATCACAGATGACAGAATTCCCTCCTTTTAAAAGGCTGAATAGTTTTCCACTGTGTATAGACCATATTTTCTTCATCAATTCATCTGTTGGTGGACACTTAGCTTGATTCCATATCTTGGCTACTGTAAATAGTGCTGCCATGCACTATCAGAGTGCAGATACCTCTTTGACACACTCGTTCCATTTCCTTTGGATATACAGTAGAACCTCCATCACTGACCCCTCCTTAAGTTGAGAGTTATCGCAGCCTGGCCTTGGACTGCAGCTATGTATCAGTACAATAGGCCTGTTTCTTATTTCGACCACCTCTATGTATTGACCAGTCCCTTGGGTGGTCAACTTACAGAGGTTGTACTATGCACAGTAGTGTGACTGCTGGATCATATGGTAGTTCTATTTTAGTTTTCTCAAACTAAAAAACTAAACTGCTCTTCACGATGGCTCTCCTAATAATTTATATCCTCATCAATACTGTACAAGTGTTCCCTTTTCCCTACATCCTTGCTAACACTTATGTCATCTTTTTGATAGCAGCCATTCTAAAAGGTGTGAGGTGACATTTTGGTTTTAATTTGCATTTCCCTGATTGGTAAGAGATGTTGAACATTTTTTTTTTTCACACATCTGGTGGCCATTTATGTCTTTTTTGGGAAATGTCTAGTTAGGTCATTTGCCCATTTTTTAATGGAAAAGTTTTCTTGCTCTGACATGGTTTGCAAATATTTTCCTCTGCCCAATTGGTTGTCCTCATCCCAGGGGGCCACATAGGGGGAGAATGTTCAGACCAGGTATGTGTCGTGAAGGGTCTCTGGCACCTGCCTCCCACAGATCCTCCTTACTACCTTGTCACAGCCAAGGTGTGGACGTCTGACCCAGAAGCACGGTTGGAGCTCAGCACTGGCTAGTTGGTTGTCCTTTTCACTGATTGTTTCCTTTTTCTGTGCAGAAGCTTTTTACTTTGATGTAATCCCATTGTCCATTTTTGCTTTTGTTGCCTGTGCTTTTGGGGTCACAAGAATCTTTGGCCAAGCCAATGTCATGGAACTTTCCCCCTATACTTTCTTTACAGTTTCAGGTCTTACATTTAAGTCTTTAAGCTACTTTGAATTGATTTTTCTATGGGTATGAGGTGAGGGTCTAACTTTATTCTTCCGCATGTGGATGTCCAGTTTTCCTGGCAGCATTTATTGAACAGACTGTCATTTCCCCCTTGTGTGTTCTTGGCATCTTCGTCAAACATCAATTGACTGTTCCTGGGTTCTCCATTCTGTTCCATTGGTCTGTGTTTTCTTTATGCCAGTACCATGCTGCTTTGACAATTATAGCTTTATAGTCATTCCTTAAATTGGGTAATGTGATACCTGGAGGTTTCTTCCCCTCATAGAAAGCAAACTGTACTGGTTATCTATTGCTACATAACAAATTACTCTCAAACTTAGTTGCTTAAAATGTTAGCTAACTGATTCTGGCTCAGAACCTTTCAAGATTTCAGTCAAGCTGCTGACTGGGGGGCAGCAGCCATCTGAATGACTGGGACAGGAGGATCTGCCTCCAAATCTACTTGTGTTGTTGTCAGCGGGGTTTTTCCTTAAGGGAGTTAACCTAAGATTTCCTATAACATCCAACAGGTTTCCTTCTGAGTGATCGGTGGGGGGAGTGGGGAGGGGGAGAGAAAGAGAGTGTGAGCATGTGTGTGCAAGAGCACACACATAGCTGATAGGAAAACTGCATACATTTTTTGTTCAGTTAAAATTTTTTTAATTAACATAATTATACACAATTTATAGGGCAATAGCAATGTTTCAATACCTATATAGCGATCAGATCAGGGCAAACCAGCATCTCAAACACGATTTTTTTTGTGTTTGGAACATTTAATAGCCTTCTTAAAGCTATCTGAAACTGCATAGCAACTGTAGGTTATTTTATCAGAAATCAAGTTCAATTATTGTTAACTGTAGTCATCCTACAGTGGTACAGAACCTCTCTTCCATCTTTCCCATCCTCTGGTATCCTCTATTCTACTTTTTACTTGTCTGAGATCCAGTTTCTTTTAGCTTCCACATATGAATGAGGACATGTGCTATTTAACTTTCAGTTCGGGGCTTATTTTGCTTAACATAACATCCTCTAGTTACATCTGCGCTGCCATGAATGACAGGATTTCGTTCTTTTTTATGGCTGAAGAGTATTCCATTGTGTATATGTATCAAACTTTACCTGTTCATCTGTTGATGGGTATCTAGTTTGATTCTATATATTGGTTATTGTGAATAGTGCTGCAATAAATCTGGGCATGCAAGTATTATTCTAATATATCCATTTCCCCTCCTTTGCATAAATTTCCAGTAGTTTTATTTGTAGTTTTTGAGAAACCTCCACACTGTTCTCCAGTGACTGTATCAGTTTACCTTCACACCAACAGTGTGTCCCTTGCCAGAATCTGCTACTTTTTGTCTTTTTGATAACAGCTATCCTAATGGGGTGAGATGATACCACACAGTGGTTTTGATTTGCATTTCCCTGATGATTAGCAATATTGAGCATTTTTCATATATTTTTTGGCTGTATGACAGTCTTCCTCTGTGAAGTCTGTTCAGATCATACCCATTTTTTTTTTCTAGAGATAGAGTCTCACTTTACCACCCTTGGTAGAGTGCCATGACGTCACAGGACTCACAGCAACCTCCAGCTCTTGGTCTTCCGCGATTCTCCGGCCTCAGCATCCCAAGCAGCTGAGACTACAGGCATCCACCACAACGCCTGGCTACTTTTTTGTTGCAGTTCAGCTGGGGCTGGGTTTGAACCCGCTACCCTCAGTATATGGGGCCAGCACCCTACTCACTGAGCCACAAGCGCATACCCATTTTTAAATCACATTTCTTCTTTGCTGTTGAGATGTTTGCATTTCTGTATATTCTGAATATTAATTCCCTTTTGGATGAAGTTTGCAAATGTTTTCTCCCATTCTGTAGATTTTATTTTCACTGTTATTTCCTTTGCTATGTAGAAGCTTTTCAGTTTGAAACAACTATTTTTGACTTTCTTGCCTGTACTTCTGAGGTCTTATTCCTAAGATCTTTTATCAGATCAAGGTCCTGAAGTGTTTCTCCCAGTATTTTATAGTTTTGAGTTTTACATTTAGGTCTTTGATCCATTTTGAGTTGATTATTGTATAGGTAGGGGTCTAGTTTCATTCTTTTACATATGATTATCCAGTTTTTCCAGCACCACTTATTAAAGAGGATATTCTATCCCCAGTGAGTGTTCTTGGCACCTTTGTCAGAAATTTGTTGGCTGTAGATATATGGATGAATTCCTGGGTTCTCAATTTGGTTTCATTGTATATTTTAAAGTCTGATAGTAATGCTCCAGCTTTACTTTTTTTTTGAGTCTGAGTTTCACTTTGTCCCCCTCTGTAAGAATGCCATGGTGTCATAGCTCACAGCAACCTCAGTCTTGGGCTCAAGCAATCCTCTTGCCTCAACCTTCCAAGTAGATGTGACTACAGGTGCCTGCAAGAACACCTGGTTAGTTTTTCCATGTTTAGTAGAGACCTTGTTCTTCCTCTTGCTCAGGCTGGTCTCAAACTCCTGAGCTCAAGCAATCCACCTGCTTCAGTCTCCCAGAGTGCTAGGATTACAGGTGTGAGCCACCATACCTGGCCCAGCTTTCTTTTTGTTTAGGATTGCTTTGGCTACGTGGGATCCTTTTTGGTTCCATACAAATTTTAAGACTTTAGTTTTCTATTTCTGTTTAAAATGTCATTGGTATTTTGATAGGGACTGCATTCAATCTGTGGATTGCTTTAATATGGTCATTAATAACAATATTGTTTAATCCATACCATAAGATATCTTTCCATTTTTGTGTCCTCAATTTCTTTCATCAGTGTTCTGTAGCTATTATAAATGGAACTGTCTTCTTGATTTTTTTAAAAAATTCATTTACTTTTTAGAGGCAGGGTTTTACTATGTTGTCCAGACTGGCCTTGAACTCTGGGAGTCAAACAATCCTCTAGCCTCAGCCTCTGCAGTAGCTGGAGATACAGGTATGCACCCTTCCTGATATCTTTTCCAGCTAGTTTCTTATTGGTATATAGAAACATTACTGATTTTTATAAGTTGATTTTGTATCGTGTAACTTTACTGAATTTATCAGTTATAAGAGATTTTTAGCTAAGTCTTTAGGCTTTTCTATATATCAGATCATGTCACCTGCAAATAGGTACTATTTGACCTTTTCTTTTCCATTTGGATGCTCTTTGTTTTCTCTTGTCCAATTGCTCTGGTGAGGACATTCACTACTATATTGAGTAAGAGAGGTAAGAGCAGGAATTTCTGCCTTGTTCTAGTTCTTAGAGGAAAAACCTTTCAGCTTGTCCCCATTCAGTATGATGTCAGCTGTGGGTTTGTCATAGATGGCCTTTACTGTGTTGAGGTACTTTCATTCTACCCCTTATTGGGAACTTTTATCATGATGGGATGGTAAATTTTGTCAAATGCTTTTTCTGCATCTTTTGATTTTTGTTTTCTATTGATTTGTATATGTGGAACCATCCTGGCATCCCTGGGATAAATCTCACTTGATTGTGGTGTATTATGTTTTTGATGTATTGTTGGATTTATCTGCTAGTTATTTGTTGACAATTTTTGTGTCTATGATCATCAGGGATACTGGCCTGTAGTTTTTTGTCATTGTGCTCTTGTCTCGTTTTGTACCACTGGGCTTATGGTGGACTTGTAAAATGAGTTAGGAAGAGTTCTCTCCACTTAGCTTTTTTGTAATAATTTGAGTAGAATTGGTATCAGTTCTTCTTTAAACATTCAGTAGGATTCCGCACTGAAACCATCCAGTCCTGGACTTTTCTTTGTTGGGAAACTTATTACTGACTTAAATTGTTACTTTTTATTGCTCTTTTTAGGTTTTCAATTTTCTCATGAATTAGTCTTGGTAGGTTGTAGGTCTCTATTTACCTATTTCTTCTAGGTGGTGCATACTTGTCCATAGTAGTCTCTTATGATCCATATTTCTGTAGTATCACTTGTAATGTCTCCTCTTTCATTTTTGAGTCTTCTCTTTTTCCTTAAAGGTTTGTTGATTTTATCTCTTCAACAATCCAACTCTTTACCTTTTCTAGTCTGTATTTCACTTATTTCTGCTCTGATCTTTATTATTTCCTCCCTTCTAATGACTTTAGGCTTAGTTTGTTGTTTTTTTCCTAGTTCCTTGAGATATAACTTAGGTTATTTGGGATTTTTCTTCTTTTTAGAGGTAGGGCTATATTACTACTACTATGAACTTTCCTCTTAGAATGCTTTTGTACATCCCATAAATTTTGGTAAGATGTGATTCCATTTTCATTTGTCCAAGATATTTGAAAATTTTCCTTTTAATTTCTTCATCGACCTATTGGTTGTTTAATTTCCACAGATTTGTCAATTTCCAAAAATTCCTAGTATTGCTTTCTAGTTTCATACCAGTGTGGTCAGAAAAGGTACTTTACATGATTTGAATCTTAACTTTGTTAAGATTTGTCTTCTGACTTACATAGGATGTATCTTAGAGAATGTTCCATTTGCGCTTGGAAAAAATGTGTATTCTGATGCTGTTGAAAGGAATGTCTGTATTATTTGTTAGGTACATTCGGTCTCAGGTGTAGTTCAAGTCCAATGTGTCTGTACTGATTTTCTGGATGACTGTTTATTGTCCATTGTTCAGATTAGGGTACTGACGTTCCTTACTGCATTGCCATCTGTTTCTCTTGTCAGATCAACTAATATTTGCTGTATAATTATATCTTCTTGATGAATTGATTCCTTTATCATTATTTATTAACCTTCTTTGACAGTTTTTGATTTAAAGTCTATTTTATCTGATGTAACTATAGCTATTCCTGCTTTCTTTTGGTTTCCAATTGCATGGAATATCTTTTTCCATCCTTTCATTTTATTTATTTATTTTTAGAGACAGAGTCTCATTTTGTTGCCCTCAGCAGAGTGCTGTGGCATCACAGCTCACAGCAACCTCCAACTCTTGGGCTTAGGTGATTCTCTTGCCTCAGCCTCCCGAGTAGCTGGGGCCACAGGCTCCTGCCACAATGCCCAGCTATTTTTTGTTGCAGTTTGGCCAGGGCCAGTTTGAACCTGCCACCCTTGGTATATAGGGCCGGTGCCCTACTCACGGAGCCACTGGCGCCACCCCCCATCCTTTCATTTTAAATCTACCTATGTCTGTGAAGGTGAAATGACTCTTGTAGGCAGTGTATAGTTGGATCTCTTTTTTTTTTAACTAGTCAAAATTTAGCAGTGGGGGGTTGAATACCACCTTCAGTGACTTTTTTATTCAGCCACAACTTCCTCTGAATGGTACATCTACTCCATTTACATTCAGGGTAACTAGTGATAGGTAAGTACTTACTGTTACCATTTTTAGAATTGTTTTCTGGTTGTTTTGGAGCTCCTTGGTTCCTTTACTCTTCTCATGCTATCTTCCTTTGTAATTAGATGATTTTCTCTTATGGTATGCTTTGATTATTTTTTATCTTTTATGTATCTACCATAGGTTTTTGCTTTGTGGTTACCACGAGGCTTACATGAAACATGTTAATTATAATAGGCTATTTTAAGCTGGTAAGTTTACTTTGATCACATAAAATGACTACACTTTTTTTTTTTTTTTTTTTGTAGAGACAGAGTCTCACTTTATTGCCCTTGGTAGAGTGCTGTCCCATCACAGCTCACAGCAACCTCCAGCTCCTGGGCTTAGGAGCGATTCTCTTGCCTCAGCCTCCCCAGTAGCTGGGACCACAGGCACCTGCCACAATGCCTGGCTATTTTTTGTTGCAGTTTGGCCGGGGCCAAGTTTGAACCCACCATTCCTACTCACTGAGCCACAGGCGCCGCCCAAAATGACACACTTTTACTCCACTCCTATTTTCTGATGTCAGAATTTACAACTTTTTATAGTTTATATTCCTCTGCCTTAGTTCTTTAGACTGTGAAAGGATTATCACTGGATTTTGCTCTGAGAACATCAAGTTCCTTTGGCCTTATTTTAGGCTCAGTGAGAAACCTTCAGATATAACTTGGGCAGGTAGCATCACTGGCTCTAGAATCACATTTTTGAGTTCAAATCCCTGTCCATTCTGTCTTCAGTGTGTCACCTTGGTTTTAAGTTACTTACCATTTCAGCTAGGTCTTCTCTTCCATGAATGGGGTCAAGATTATCTCATGCAGCTACAGTGACACCCAATTGGGATCGCCTAACACTCAATCATTTCCCTCAGTGTGATCTCCTGCTACCTTCTCCAGGAAGCAGTACCCTGTGTGGCCCAGGTCCCAGGAGGAATCTCATAATAAAAACCAAGATAACACTTCTGTGGCATTCGCAATGTGCTGGCATAACACTAAATGGTTATATGTATTATTCCATTTCATCTTCCTAACAGCTCTATGTATAAAGAAACTAAGGCTTAGAGAGGGTAAGTGATTTGTTCAGGATTATAGCCAGTACTTGGCAGAAACAGGATATATTTTATATTAAAAGTTAAATACTTATATCTAGTTTATACATCTATTTCCTGTGGGTCTGAGTAGTAACAGTTCATGAGAGCCTCATCATTCCTGAGTGAACTGATAAAATGGAGCATTTGAATATGTGAGGTAGAAACTATGGCCTCCGGGTGTGATGGCCTCCTGGGGTTGTTTGTTCCTGTTACACAAAGTCCAAAATTATATACGTGTAAGTACTACTCTCTGGCAGTTTAGCCCCTGTCACAGGAGCTCTTGGGTGGCTGGGCAGCTCTGAACAGAGGCTGTGGATGGGGCTGCTTATCTGAATCAAGTAGGGTTGCCACAATCAGAGTCCCTCACTTTGAGCTGAACTGTGGCAAAAGCATTCTAAATGTCCTCTATGACTTGACAGACTGAGATGGGGATAGCCAACCGGCAGGCCTGTGCAACTTCAACACAGAGGATTTATTATTAGGAAGGGGAAGTCTTACACTCACATGGGTTTTAACATAAATACATTAAAATGGAGATGCCCCACCCCCACTGGCTCTCTGCCCTCTCCAACGTGTGCATCAGTTATGGCACGCCCTGCACAAGTGGAAATTCCTTTGTGTTATCCACACAATTAGTTATGCCACACCCTACACTAGTGGAAATTCCTTTTTGTTATCCATCAGTTGGAGAAGGTGGAATATGACAGACTCTGGAATGCTGACTACGTATGCTCGACCTACCTTCTGGGCCTCTGGGGAAATGGGAAAAAGTCCAATGGGCAAAACGTATTTCCTAAAAGGCTGGATGGAAGTATGTGCCATTCCTTTGATTAACGAGCAAAACTAAATCAACCAGTTTGAAGAAATGACACGGTGACAACACTGTGGAAGAGACCGGGGGTCTACAGAGAGAATGATGGGCAAGGAGACCCTGGGCGTGGAAGTGTAGGGGGCAGGGGCCCATCTGGTCAGAGAGGGGGGATGATCTCCAGTCACCTTGGGATCGTTGTCTCTGGGTCTCCAGGGCTAGGCCCCCTGGAGGCTTCAGTCCTCAGTCACAGGCGGGGGAATGAGCTGCAGCTGGAAGTTCTCATTCTGGAAGATGCTGTTGAAAGCGGGGCTACTCTGGGAGCCACTGAACAGCCTGTAGCTCTCACTGCTGCGATTCTGCGAGAGTTCTGTGAGAAGAGCCAACTGCAAAGGAGTGGGGGACACATATCAGCCAAGGCTTGTGGGAAGCAGAAAGTCTGTGTTTGTGGGCATGGGAGGATGTGGGGGACAGAGGTGGAGAGGGTCCTGAATTGTCCTGCCTTGGATACACAGGGGACAGCACATTGTGGGAAGAATAGAAAAAATGGGTTTGGTTCTTAGATGTGTATCTCACAAACGAACAGTGTGACTTTAAAAAAATTCACTTCATTTGTAGGGCCTAAATCTCCTCATTCAATAATGATGAGACTGGAGTGGTTCACTCCCATGGACTGTGCTCCCCTTGCCACTGTAAAGCTGCTCCATCCTGGACCTGCCCCACGCTGAAGTCCTCCTACCCACCTGCTGTGCACAACCCTCCTGTGCACACGCCCTGAGCTGAGGTTCTCCATTCTCAGCTCCTCTCACTTGTATGGGTTTTCCTTGGGGTGAATGATGGTGAATTATGACCACCAACTCTGACTCTCTCTTTGGCAAACTGGATAGCTCCAAGTGGATGCCCAGATGCCAGTGCAGACTTGGGGCTCCAGGTGGAATCATGCACTACATTCTCCTCTGAATGAGTCCTCCTGTGCTTAGCTTCCCTACTCCCACTAATGATACCAACAGTCCCCTCATTCTGTTAGTGGCTCAATTCTGGAAGACCTGCCAAGGAGGAGAGAATGGTAGAAGGAAATATTAATGCCAACCCATTGGGAAACCAGGCTCTGCCACCAAGAGGGGCCATCCCTCTCATCTGAAGATGCTTTCTACAAAAGTAGGGAGCCTGGCAGCCTGGCCCTCAAGATGCCTTTGATGGTCAGAGAAGAAATGAAGTCCACACTCAAGGTCCTTAGACTTTCTACCTGCTTAGTCTCTTAGAATGCTGCTTTTCTGTATGTTAACAGAGCTAACTTCCACCCCACAGAGCTAACGTGAAGGAAAACTCAGAGCCAAGATAAAACATTAATAAGTATTGTTGGGACATGTAGGATGGAGCTGTTATGCTTAGGCTTAAATCAAGGCCATAAAAAGCAATGCCCAGGAGGAGAAGGCAACAGAGATAAGTGAGCCATCGAATCCTCAGGGTGAGCTCCCTGTCTGTGTTAGTCTCCGTGTCAGCAGTCTAAGGGGACTTGTATTAGCCTTGTGTAAGTGTACAGAGTCTTTTTTAAGCCAGCCACTCTGCCAGGCGCTTTACATGTGTGTTACTTCTAGCCCTTCATAACAACCCTTGGTGGTAAAAAAGCCTGAGCTCTGGGAGGTTAAGTAGGTTGCCTTATGTCACCAGCAGTGAGTGGTAATGTGAGATTCAGACTCCTCTGCATGGCAATGTCCACTCAGCCACGCTGCCTATAGTTCTGCCTTACTCTGGGAGAACTGTTATGTCACCTGTTCCCACCCTACCTGTCCTTCCCAGTATTCTGTGTTCTAAGCTGCTCTCTGCCCACTGGCAAAGGGTTCCACCCTCATGTAGGCAATAATGGCACAAGGCCCATGTGTCCACTTGTCACTTCTTCTAAAAACTCACTACCAGTAGCTGTGGTGATTGGGGAGACATCTTTAAGTTCTAAGTGCCAATTTATCAAAAATCACCCAGAGACATATCTATGATTTAATTTACAGTTAAGTAACTCTGAGGCTCTGACTGCAAGTCTCTAAGCTGGCTAAGGACACACCTGTGCAGGCTCAAGCAAGCCATCCAGCCAGGGATGATGAGAGATGTCCCTTGCTGTGCCCAAGTCTCACCTTGTGCCACGTCTTTTCTTCCATAACCCCCTCAAGTGCCTGTCAGCCTGTCAAGTGCTCTGCAAGGCCTGTTATGCACAAGGGCTTGGATGGAACAAACAACAGATGCTAATCTCAATGCTTTCATATCCTGACACTGTGAGGAAGAAAGATCAATCACAAAAATATTTCATATTTCCTAAGAAGAGAAGTTTTTATGTTCTATTCCATAACTTTGTGCTCTGTAGTTTGGAGAAGAACTTCCTTGGAAAGCTCAGAAACCTGAGGCAGAACTTGGCTGAGGAAGTCATGAGGGTGGCACCAGGAAGCTGCTCTACCACATTTAGGGGGCCCCTAGAGAATTCTCAAATAACAACCTCTGCTCAGACCAATGCTCAATGAGGGAACACCATTTTTCCACTGGGCTGCCAAGCAACCCAGCTTGTGTTTGTCCAAGAACAGGCAATGGGAGTAGGGCGCCTTGGTATTTGCATGTATATGCAGGTATATGCTTAACACAGTGAGGAACAAACTGGACCCAGCTGGAATTTAGTTGTGATTTGGAGGAGGAGGCAGAGTTCAGACTCCATGCTTTAGGTGATAGAGATCTGGATGTGTTTAACGCAAGGAGTAACATGACACATTTGAATTTGGACAGAGAACCCAGGTAGCAGCATGGGTAAGGGACAGAAGGATTTCTGACCCATCAGAACCTGCAATGGCCGCTGTAAAGGACAAAGAAGCCTGACCCAGGGCAGGAACAGTTTAGGAGGAAAGGGAGGAAGTGGAAAAAATGCTGATAGGATCTCCCCAGCAAATGGATGGAGGGAGAGATGGAGATGAATTGGGGGCACTGCCAGGTCTCTGCTGTGGGGAACTGGATGAGAGAAGGTGCCATTTCTGAGGCAGAACAAGAAAGCTAACAAGCTTGTGGCTGAAGTACTGGGGGACACCCAGACTGATGTCATGGCAATGACCGCTGTACTGCCCTCTTCTACAGTTATAGGATATGAAGAGTTTACTCCTGGCCTCTTGGAATAAAGAGTCCCCTTTGCAGTTAGGTATGGCCCTGGGTCTAGGTTCTAGACAATGGAAGTAGGTGAAGGTGGTGTGTACTACTTCTAGCTGAGATACACAGGTGACGGGTAGAGCAGGATCTGTGTTGGACCACACAAGTATAAGCCACAGGTGAAGGACGGCAGAACCACAAGACAGAAGAAATCTGAGAGAAGTGCAGGAAGGGTCCTATCCACCCGCATTTACACTTCTATCTTGTTTAAGCTGCTGTCACTTTGCTTTTTGTTTTTTGTGGCCAAAACCAATTCAACCAATGCAGATGCCCAGAAGGGTGTGGGGCTAAGGATGGATTTGGCAGTCATCGACATAAATAAAGGCCTCCCGGATGAGGGATTAGGCTTCTGGTTGCTCTATCTGGAGGTAGGTCAAGCACAGAGCCCTTCTGTGTCCTCACAGTCCATGGTAGGTAAGGGACAGACATCCTTCCACTTCCTCTGCCCCCTGTGCCAAGTTTGGAGTGCTCCTGGGACCAGAGCTTTTGGCTACATGGCCACACAGGGATGCCAGGGCACTTCTGGGTGAAGGGGGAGGCTAGAGGGAGGATGAAAGGATACTGCCTTTCTGAAATAGTAAATTATAAACAGGGAAATAAAAATTTAACCACTGTACAAATGTTACCCTAGAACTTCCTCGGTAGAGACGGCCAACCTGATCAAATGCTTGGATTTGCTGTGGATCCAGAATAGGTTCTGAAGATGCCTGAGAAGTCAAAAACAGAAAGATTAATATAACACCATGTGGCTAGGTCCACGGGCAGCCTCTGAACTTGCCCCGGGCTTATGATGAAGTAGGACTTGGAGCTTTCCTCATTCTTCTGAAGAAAATCCATGCCACCAGCAATTGATGAACGATACACTGAATGTTTATTAGAAATGAGCATGTCTCTCTAAAGTCCTTCCTGGATGCTGCCCCCCTGCTCCTAGGTTGACCTGTCTATGGACTCCTTCCCCATTGTGGTCTCCAGATTTCTCATTCCTTGTTTTTTTTTTAAGCTTCCCATTCTCATGTGCTTCCTTGAGGGCTTCCTGATCTCTTTGCCATTACTACGCAGAGCAATATAATTCCTTCTGCATTTCCATATCCTTCCCTGAATATGGCCAGCAAAGACACCCCATCATTATAAATGAAAGATCTCATCACTTCTCCGTCTCATTATAAAGTTGGTGCCACCTATAGGGTTGCAAGATTAGTCTGCTGATTTGTGAAGAGCTGGGAAATCCAACTTGCTCTTATTTTGCTAGACTAGCAGTTTTGTTTCGTTCCACCTTGTTATTGTGGTAGAGCGTGTGATACTCCGGTTCTTGTCTCAGTGGGTCTGATCTAACTCATACCTAGAGAGAAGAAGTGGGAGGATGTAGCCATAGGCTTTGGAGTCAGAGGTGAATCTGACATTACCTTGCTGTGTGACTTAGTCACTTCACTTCTCTGAGCCTCAACTGCCTCACCTGTGACAGGGGTAATGCTTATCTTACGGGGTTACTGAAAAGATGAGATATATATTTAAAGTGTCTTTATCCTGCCTGGCACCAAACGAGGGCTCAGTATATGCTAGCTTTTATTGATCCAATTTAGAGATACCCTTAGTTAAATGGTGATTTCAGAAGTGTTTTTATGTTTATGTGTAAGACTAGTAAAAGGATGTCCTTCCTTGTTCTATATTATGAACCCATGTGCCATGAACGAAAAGGATTACTGAACATAACCCCAGGTATCCGACAAGAGGGTCTTAGTCATGAAGGGTGAGTGTGGAATGTGCACGTGTCTACCTGGGCTGGGTGAGGCCTGTGGGGCTGAGGGGCTGAAGACAGGCTCTGGGCACAGGCAACTCCCTGGAGGTGTAGCTACCAGAACTCATGAAAACCATTGTCTGTGACAGGATGTGGAAGAAATTCAGCAGTAGGATAACAGTGGATGCACGGAGGAGGCGCAGGGCCAATAACGTCACTGATAACAGCCCTGCGCAGTCAGCATTTACCATGTGTCACACCCTGTGTGCCATGTGCCAAGTGTCTTCTGCAGGTCACCTCACTAGATCTTCAAAACCACTCTATAAGAAAGGTGTGGTCATGCCCACCTTTTCTCACAATGAGTGTGCAGGGGTGGCACTAAACCCGGGCTTGCTGTAACCTCATTCATCTTCTAGGCTGTTAAACTCCTTGGAGATGGCCAAGAGAAGGGGCAATGACATCCTTCAAAAATGAACAATTCTGTGGGTGTGAAATAGTGAAGATAATGGGCTCTTCCTGTAACACAAGCCATCGCCCTGGGCACCCAGAGCAGGACCCCAGGAGCAATTGCTGGGACTGCCTGGGACCCTCTGGAGGCGAAGTCACTGCAGGGCCGAGATATCCCATTCCTGGCCGGAGCTAGACACACCTCTGCAGCAACGTGTCTGCCGACAAGTCACTTGAGGTGAAATGACAGAGCTA
The DNA here is from genome assembly GCF_027406575.1 of Nycticebus coucang. NCBI lineage: Eukaryota > Metazoa > Chordata > Mammalia > Primates > Lorisidae > Nycticebus > Nycticebus coucang. The sequence goes on from NC_069795.1 coordinate 89,036,308, forward strand.
TTTATAGGCACACCTAGCAGAGGCTCACCTGCCTTAAAAATCCTTCCTGGAATAAAACAGAGTATTTTTAAATAGGAAGCCCTTAGGGGTTGACAAATTAAGTCACTGAGGTGAAGACTTCTCAGGGTTCTGCAAACCTGGTGTGGGGAAGGCAAGGCCCTTTGCATAGCACTGAGTTCCAGAAGGCCGGTCTAGCTGGTCTGTGCCAGGCCATGCGCAGGCTTCTGGTGCACTGACTCTCACCCTGTCACCTTCAGAACTAGGCCTCAGTTCTGTGGTTCAACAGACATTTCTGGAACCCCTACTACATCAGGCCCTGGGGTACAAAGATGAATAAGCCAAGAGCAGTTGAATGACTTGCACATTAAAACTCCGCAAGATTTCACCTTCTCCAGTGCTGAGGAGCAAAACCTAAGAGGTCACTGAGGCATTGTGACCACATAGTGTGTCCTTACCAGGGCAGGCCGTGCTTGAAATGTGTTCTTACATTACCTATGAACCATCAAAGTGTTCCTGAAATGACAACATTTTGGGGTACAAATTACACTCTTAACATGATGAGACACTAAGTCTCCCTGCTGACCCCCTCTCTAGAACACCTGCTCTGAGTGCCCCGTCCTGTCAAGCAGGGTTCCATGCGACCCAGGCACACCCGTGCTGCTGCCATCATGGTTTACCTGTCACCCCCCATTAGACCATGAACCCCTTGAATACTAGAATTGGGTCTTATTCATCCTCCTATGTCCAGTGTTCTATACCCAGAAAATGTTCAACAAACATTTCCCAAATAACCACATCCTGGTTTATTTTGAAATGCTGATTTAAGGTGTAATAGCAGGCAGCAACTCCCTCTCCCGGGCCCAGTGTGAAGTCGCTGGCATTTGTCTTCCTATACCAAAAACTTGGACTTTCTGAAGTCTAGCATGTTTGCCTTACTTCTCAGGAAAAAATATCAATTTATTTTAATTTAAACCATTTTTGGGGAAAGAATTATTTTTGAAATGCCAGAAAACTTAAGTACGAACTGATTTAAGAAAGTAGAAAAATTTATGAGAAGAGCGGGACTCATGCTTAAAAGCCTCTTTCTACTGCTGCCCACTAGATGCGGCCTACTGACAGGGTAGGGGCTGCCCCCAGGGGGAACCCGTGGCCTCAGGGCCACATCTGGCCTTCTGGATTCCTAAATGCAGCTTTTTACTGAATCCAAATTTTACAGAACAAATTCTTGTTTTTTTCTTTTTGTAGCTGGGGCTGGGCTTGAAACTGCCACTTCCGGCATATGGGGCCAGTGCCCTACTCCTTTGAGCCACAGGTGCTGCCCAGAACAAATTCTTTTAATAAAGGAAGTTTGCAATTGGTCAAGGGAGTGTACCTGTGGATCTGGAGGGCCACATGTGTCCTTGAGGCTGCAGGTCCCCCCCACAGAAGAGTTCACTGCCTTGCCCAAACCCTGGCTCCTGCCTTCAGCAATTACTGGCAGCATCATCTCAGGCACGTGCCTGTTCTCTCTGAGCTGAGTGGTTTTCTTTTGGGGGGAGGAACCTGGGGATAATGATAACAGCTACACCATCAAAGGTGACTACGAAGATTAAAGGAGGTCACACATGCAGAGCACGCAGGAGACGCTCAGGACCCTCCAAGTTCTCATGAAGTGCCATTCACGAGAGGACACAGGCACCACCCAGAGCGCCAGTCCCGTGACAGGCGGGTTCAATGGACTTTGTTCTAACGTGATAAAGAAATGGAAAAAAGGAGTCATCAAAGCACAGTGAGCAGGCAAAACAGTAATGGAAGAGGTGGGGGGATATTGCAGAAGAACGACGCGGGGAGAGTGAGAGGGGAAACTTCTCTAAGGCCAGCTCCCTGTCTCCCTCACTCATTGCCCGGCACTGTCCTTGGCACAGAGCAGCATGGATATTTATCTGCGGAGCAAATGGGTGAAGGGATGGGGAGGGCAAGTGAGCAGATTTTCTACTTCTGACTTCTTCGCTGGACTTCCATTAAGCTTCTGCAATACAGGCCAGGGCTTCAGATAGACTTAAACTCAATCTGGATTCTGCCCATGACTAATGAGCGCCTTTGGGAAAGTGATTTAGCTTCTCTCAGCCTCAGTTTCTTTATCTGTAAAACTGTATTTTGCAGAATGGTTGTGAGCATTAGAGATAAAGTATGGGCCTGGTGTGTAATTTGATGTTCAGTAAATGGCAATGATTACTGTAACTGTGTTATTACTCCCAAAGAAAAGTGCCTGGGAAAAAGAACAGTGGGCTGAGAATGAGGAAACTTGACCTCTAATCCTCTCACTAGCTCTCTGTGTAACCTGAGCAGGTCACATCTCTGTGTCTATGTTCCAATTTATTGAAGGGCAATGCCATTCGGGCTGCTCTCTACCATCTGGGGAAGACGTGGGCACCAGGAGGTAATAGGAATTTAGGGCACTAAAGTTACAAGTAAAATAGTAATGTTTACTGAAGCGAATCATGGCTTTTACTGCATGATCAGAAGCAAACTAAGGGAAACAAATAGAGGCAATGTCACCAAGACTCATGCTAGCCCTGAAGAGAAATAACAGCTTCAGTCCACAGATGCTGTAAAGAGAAATTCATTTGCTAAATCGATGTCACAAACAAACAAACAAAAAAAAACAACACAGTGGGAGTGACAACATTTGAACACAAACCTACTTCAAATCCATAAACATAAAACATCCTTCCCAGTCCTCCCAGACCATCTAACTCCCAGCACAGAATTAATTAGGAGTGATTTTCCAATTGGAAGAAAAGGAAAAACATATTTGATGCTATCTGCTAGAGTGGATTTCTTTCTTCCCTATAATGAAATCCAGTGATAAGATCTAAAAATTAAACTATAGCTGAATATTAGAGGAAGGAACAGTGACAGCCCTGGCAATGACCTTGTAACACTCAGCGTTAAAGTAAATCCAGTGGAAAATGAGGTCCTGATGATCCACAGGAGCCGCAGGGAGAGGGACGCCGGGCGAGCAGAGCATGCCAGCACATTTCAAAGCTCAGTGACTCACAGATGTGGGACAAGTGAGAGCTGTAATCACATCCGCTGGAAGGAAGAAAACAAACCCAGGCTTTCAGGATCCACAGACCTCCTAACCAACATAACAAATTTCAACACAGGAAAACAGCCATGATGCACTGCCACTCTGAAGGCTGATTCCCCAGGACGGGGATAAAAATAATACTAGGGATACTGAATGTAAAGCCTTCCAGATCACACACAAAGCCATGGACAGTCACAGAAGCCTGGGCTCTACTCGAGCCATTCTCTGCAGTAACTAAGATCCTGAAATCAAAATCCTAACATTTCTTTTCCTAACTGTCTTTCTACTTCATATACGAGAAAATCAAACCATGCTTAGAAGAGACATGAGAGGCTTTGTGTAATTCTGCAACCTGCCCATCTGTCATCTGCGTTTCCTCGGGGTCTTCTACAGGCACTTGGGTAATTTGCTGGTGGCAAGGAGGGTGGGGATGGCCTAGGATGAGTGGAACGAGAAGCACAAATTCCCTCCCTGCCTGCCCTCGACCTCTCTCTCAAATCTTTCCCTTGTCTGTTACAGGTCTCAGCTAGACTTCTGCTACCACCTAAGCTGTTTCAAACTAGAGGTCCTTAACATTTAAAGGTTTTTTCTAAAATGAAACTTCAGCTTCAGAGATAAGAACAAAGCCACACCTCCTTCTTTGTAAACAGAAAATACCTTTTCTAAAATTCCCCCTACAACACAGTTTGCTTTCATACTGAACCTGACCCCCTCACATCCCTTAATTTCCTAACACCCCAAACTCTCAATAGTTCATAGCTAATAATGAGCTGAGTAATGAAATAATAAAACGGGCAGGCAAGCAGATGAGTTGCTAAGCTGCCCGGGGAAGGGAAGAAAATGTGGCAGAACATCTCTGAAGGACAGTCATGTAGAGCTCTAGAATGGCCAGCGCTAAGAAAATGAGTGCTTGACGCTAGAGACAGGCTGTGAAAGGAGAAGGGGAAAACACCCGCAAAGGATCAGAACCCTCAAAACCATGATGACACAGAAACACCACAGTGACCTATTGATAGCAGCAGGAGGAAATGCTAATTTAAGCCTTCTAAGATGGGAAAATGAGGATCCATGCCACTACCGCCACTGCCGCAGCGGTAGCTCACCGTACTGAGCATGTGATGACGCTGTGACGGCCACCACTACAAGCACTTTACATGAATCACCTCATTTCATCATCTCAAACCCCTGCGAAGTAGGTACTTTTGTTATCAGTATTATAGTTGAAGAAACTAAAGTTTTGGGGCCCAGTGATGTGGAGAAGGTCACTGTGCTCAGTGGTACAGCCCAGATCTGAATTGGGGAAGTCGGGTCCAGTTCCAGAGATTTCTATCACCTGCCATACTCTCAGTATCAGTCTGGATGAAGCCTAACAGAAAGTCACATTCAAAAGACCTAGAAGGTTGTGTCAGGAGTAGAGTAAGACTTGCCTGGTCACCATGCCTAAATCATGCTCTTGTAACTCTAGTGGCCTCCAACCTCCTGGGGATCCTCCAGGATCTGGCTGTCTTTAAAACTCATCTCATTGGGCCTATGAGCTGTAAACAAAAGACCCAAGCAAGCAAGCAAGCAGCTGATGGAAATTAACTGTAGCTGTTATAGTGTTCTGCTTGAAAATGACTTTGGAAGGCTGGGCCAAAGCCTGATGTGAAGAACTAAGCTAAGTGCTTCAGTGAGACCCTGCACATACAACGTAAAGACAGTCTTGTGTACACACTAGGTGCTCATGAATGACTTCTGAGCATCATAGGAAAAACTGCGAACTTGGCTTTGACACAGGTTAATCAGTTGTGTAGATATCCCTGATGTCAGGTATCTCATAAAAATATTTACACAGCCTATCTCACAAGCCTCTTGTAAAGGCAGAGGGAGGGAGAAAACACATTTCTGTTGTCCCTCTGTCTCTGGCCTTATGATAGCTACTTGTAAAATTTATTGTCTCTAATTTATATGTGAGGAAACTGAGGTTCAGACATATTAACAGGGCAGCTTTCGATAACAGGTCTGACTCTAAAAGCCACTACATCGTATCTATAACAAACATAAGGCACTGTACGTGTGTGATATCTGGGCTCCCATGGACAGTCTTAGCTGTGGGTCTGCTGGAAGGCTGATGCTGCATTCACCTAAATATCCTGCCAGGATGCTCTTGGGGCCATCCATAGGGCCAGTGCCACATAGAAGATGAGTCACTAGAGAAGGGAACACAAGTGTTTTTTACATCTATTTTGCTACCTGGCAAAAAGAAATGTCCCTAGATTGGTTTAAAATCTTTGAGACCCATATACTGGACCTGCACGTGGCTAGCTACTCTCACCTGCTCAGAAAGGCAACATGGGGAAATCTTTGCGGGCAAAAGCTGATGATCTCATTATGCCTTAAAGAATGGATTTTTTTTTTTTAAGCTGCAGAATGTAGTTTGAATTTTTATGTAATTCATGTGTTTCCTTGGTCAAATTCATTAAAATCTTCCTATTCTCTTGACAGGGATTATTATTATTAGAGAAGGTTGGTGTCTTAATGTAACTGCTTCCCAAGCACGGGAAGCTCAAACTCCTAAATAGATTAAAAAATAACTGTTGTATGTTGCTACCATAATGTAATAGAGGCAATTACCCAGAGTCGTCATTTTCCAGAGATGTCAGAATGGAGATTAGGACCACAGTAAACAGAAATGAAAATGACAGCACTGGGACATGAAGTGGCAGTGAGGCTGGGTCCCTCTATCTCATTCCTCCCCAGGCGCATGGTCTGATGCACACTCACAAGTCTTGCCACATGCTATGTTGTGGCCATTCCATAGTTTCTTATTGTTTTTGTTAGGAAAGGAAGATCTTAAAAAAAAAAAAATTCAGAAGGATTTACTTTTATGGAAACCGATTTACAAAGAAAGCTTAGTACGGTGGCATCTTTCTTTTGCTAATCAGAAACCCTCCTTTGTCTTATCATAGGCCAAGTGTTTGGCCTTATTAAAAAAAAATCAAAACAAGGAAAGCATATATATGTAATTAAGACTGAGCATCTTTTGATTATCTAACTGTTTTCTATTTTAGAAGAAAGTCAAATAATTATCTTGATGGAGGCTGCTGAGGGCAGGGTCCTTAATGATTTTTCAATCAAAGTCATGATTACTGAAATATTTTCAGTTCCTAGTTATCCCTGCCTGTCTTAAGTAGATAGACCTAAAAATGATACCCCAATAACAAGAGGAATACACAATCAATTAGAAGAGCAGGTTTAATCATGAAATTAGCAAAACCCAACACAAAGTAACAATGTAATTGATTACAAACCACAGGAAAAAGAATACTGACGGTTCTGGCTGTACTGCAGGTATTTTGGACAGCAATTTGCCATCTGAAAGAAACAAAAACTCTTGGACTATTTCTCTCTGTACAATTTGGTTGTTGGGAGGAGCAGGAAGTAAAGTGAAGTGAAAAATGTAAACAGAGTGAAACTAATGTATTAAACAGCTGTTAATATATCTAAAGGCCTCACAAAACTAAAGCCTGCTAAATATTGCCATTATAAAATGATAGTACTGGACTAAATAGCTTTCCCATCATGAGTAAACATAATATTGGACAAAATATATAGAGCAACTATTTCCACACTTTGGACAAAAGGTAGGGCAGGATTGTGATCCATGAAAGAAGGGGAGCATACAAAGTCCCCAGATTTCCCTGGAATTCTAGAAGCGTTCTGTGGTATAGAAGTCTTGCTGAGCCGAGGAATTAGAGATTAGCAGTGTAGGGTTGGGCAGAGGGTAGAATTGGGAGAGGAGTAAGCTGAGTTGGGAAGTAGTTCTAGGAATCTCTAGAGGGGCCCTCTTCACTGTGTGGCCTCATATTCAGCTGCACATATTTAGGCAAGACTCAGCCCTGGCAGGGAACAGCTACTGGGAGCTGTGAGATAGATAGAGATTCTGGAAGTTACAGAGTGCTGGAACCTGGGAATACTAACAGCCAGAGTCAAAAGACCTTGATAAACACCTGGTGTCCAATGAGACCCTCAAAGCCATGTACTGGAGATAGGGCTATTCTAGAACTAACCTAACAGCTTAAAAATAAGTCTCAAAAATACATAGCCGATTCAGCAATAATTAATAGCCTGCCAGAACAAAACTCCACAGTCTCTAAAGGAAGACAACAAAATCCAGAGGCTCGACAATATGGAGTAGGGTCGCCCCTTTAGGGTATGCTATATCTGGAATACTATCTACCATTCCTAGATATTTCACCACAAAACCCACGAGCTGAGTCAGGGTGGTGGCACATGCTTGTAATCCCAGCTACTTGGGCAGCAAAGGTTGGAGGGTCACGAGTCCTGGAGTTTGAGACCAGCCTGGGTGACACAGCAAGACCCTATCTCAAAAGTAAATAATTAATGAAAAGAAAACCAGGGAGCTAAAAATTACATGTGTCATAATAGAAGAATCAATATAAATCATAATTGGAATGCTCCTAGGATATCTGTAGAAAAGAACAAAACTCCAAAGTCCCAAGGCAGTGACTTCTGTCAGACAGAACAGACTGCACCAAGCACAGCCCACATTTTATCTCCATCTTCTCTCTCTTCCCTTCCACTTTAGCCAAAAGAGATTTCCCACTGTTTCATGAACAAACCCAATCCAATGTTCTGATACTATACGAAGGAGTGTGTCACAATAACTGACTTGGACAGTGGTCCAGACAGAAGGACATACTCTGCAGTTAGGAGTACATGAGCCACCCAAGAATACCACACACATTCGAGCAGCTCAAACTCTACTAAGCTCTGCTTGGATTCCGTGACCTTTACAAATAAGTGATAATTCAGCACAGTGCAATTAAGAATGGCCCACTGAGTTGTTTTAATGCACAATAACAGGCTGTTAGTGGCTCTGTCACACACTGAAGAGAACAAAGATAACTGCCATATCCTGTGGGAAGTGCCTAAAAGCTCTGTCAGGAAACTGTGGGGAGGGAGGGGAAGGCCCATTTGTAAACTCAGTTAATAGTTTCAAACTGTAGGGACCAAATTCCAAGAAGATGGTAGACACAATGGCACTACTTGTTTTGTAAGTGAGTCCACTGCCACATAAAGAAAGAGTACAGGATAGGGTAGAGAAATACCTCTGGCAATGAGATGGTCTCACATACAGACCCACAGTGAGAGACTCATAGGATAATCTGAACGGAAATAGTCAATTGCTTATGAAGAGGCATTGTGTCAGAAAGCAGAAAAATCACACCCATTAGATTTCAGTTGTCTTAGTATGATGATTAATGAATAATGCTACCTAGATCTCTGACCATGAGCTGCAAGGCTCTATCCTTGGCTTTGTTCTGTGCAAATATTTAATCAGTGGCTTAAAGATAAAAGAAGTATATGCATGGGATGAGCTCATGATTCTCAAAGGTCATAAAGTGAAACAATGTAAGTGAAGTCCTATACTTGGCTTCATAAACAAAGGGAATGAGCATCAGCAGCATGTGTGAACAGAATCAGGAGTTTGATATCAACATGTTCATTATGAACCAACCATGCAAAATGGATGCTAAAAAAGTTCAGTGTGCTTTTATTCCATTTATAGAAACAATCTAGAATAAGGAAGGTGACATTCTCATTTTGTTTTAAAATGACCTCACCTGAACTATAATGGCAGTAATCAAAGAGGTGTGGTATGGCAGGGTGGAGGAAATGGGGAAATAAACTATGAATATCCTCCTGCACAAGGATGACCAGGGACTGGGGAGTCCTGACTTCAACTACAAGAAGGACTAGAAGGGCTGCTCTGTAAAAAAGATATTAAACATCTTTTTGGTAGCTTCTAAAGAGAGGATATGATCAATGGGTAGAGAAGTGTCACCCGCCATAAGAAGGAACTATCTCAGAGCACTCAAACAAGGAACATCCTGCTTAGGAGGTGGTTTATTAGGCAGAATCAAGACATTGCTTGTTAAAAATAGATGGGAGGCTAACTTGTGGCGTGACAGCAAGATGTCTGCCATAGTTTGGATGTTATTGCCTCAGAGTCTCAAGGTGAAATTTGATCCCTAATGCTGGAGGCAAGGCCTAATTGGAAGTGTTTGGGTCATGACTAGATTAATGCCCTCCCTTGGGGGAGGGTAGGTTCTTGCCCTAGTAGTTACCGTGAGAGCTGGGACTAATTGCTATTAAAAGGAGCCTGGCATCTCTCTCCCTCCTGGCTTCCTCTCTCACCATGTGATCTCTGCACATTCTGGCTCCCTTTCATCTTCTGCCACAGCAGAAGCAGCTTGAGGCCCTCACCAAGAACAGATGCTGATGACATGCTTCCTGTACAGCCTGCAGAACCGTGAGACAAATAAAAATTCTTCTCTTTATAAACTACCCATTCTCAGGTATTCCTTTACAGCAACACAAACAGATTAGGACAATCTCCAAGTGAAAACTATATATATATATATATATATATCTCCCAAGAATTTAAAGACTCTGGAAATGTTCATAAGGGCAAATAGAAAATGAAGAAACAAAAAAAAAAAAAAAAGAAAAAAGAAAAAGAAAGAAAGAAAATGAAGAAACTATTAAAAAAGAAAAAAAAACCTATGAAAATTTGTTAAGAAAAGTGAATGTGGGCTCTATGCCTGTAGCTCAGTGGCTAGGGTGCTGGCCACATACACGAAGGCTGGCAGGCTTGAACCCAGCTCAGGGCCTGCCAAACAAAAATGACAACTACAACAACAACCACCACAAAATAGCTGGGTGTTGTGTTTGGTGCCTGTAGTCCCAGCTATTGGGAGGCTGAGGCAAGAGAATCACTTAAGCCCAAAAGTTTGAGGTTGCTGTGAGCTGTGATGCCACAGCGCTCTACTGAGGACAACGGAGTGAGACTATCTCAAAAAAAAAAGGTGAATGTTTATGGTATCTAAAACACAACTGCTCTCTTCTCCACTGTACTGATACAGCGAGGAAAGACTCTACTCCAGACATCTGCAGCCAAAAATAGTAGGCTCCCTCTCTCCTAAGATCCCAGTTGAAGAGTTTTCTCCCTAGTAGGAACAGAGCTTCAGCATTTCTTATCCTGCCTTCCATCATGTGTTACTGAGGCTAAGTTCTAGGTGAGTGCGGTCAAGAAGTAATGGTGGCTCCCCTTTTCTGGTAGCCTCTACTCATGGAATGAAAGCTCTACCTTGGGGGCTATATGTGATGAAAATCCTGGGCCTTTGCCCTGGAATATCAGGCAATGGTCCCATACTATGAGAGGCCGGCCTGCTGTCCCTATCCCCTTCCAACAGCATTGAGCTCCTGCAGTGTGTGTGGGTGGTGATATTCAGAGAGATGATTGCCATTGCCCTTACCCCCAGCTCTAGAACCTTGGCGAGATAGTTTTCCTTGGGAGAGAAGCAGGCCCTAATACAAATAGCTCCTAATCTCTTCCCAAAGGAACTGACTTCATTTTCAACTGAGCATAGAGACATTCAAACTTAAGTGTATTTTTAAGAACAATGGAAGTAACAGTGAGAGGCAAATGGGAGAAGATTCATGGATTTAATGAAGATAGAACCTAGATGAGGGGTGGTGGACCCAAAGTCTTAAGGCCAACATGTGCATAAAGTCTTAAGGCCACATGTGGCTTTCTAGGCATTTTGACAGAATTTTGTTCTGTAAATTTGGATTCAGTCAGGCCATATTTAAGAACTTAGCAGGCCACAGGTTTCCCCTGATAAACTGCAGGCTTCTTTTTTGCAGAAGTGAACTGAGGAAAAAGGCAACTGGGAGGAACTCATAAGGCCAAAAGAAATATCAAAAACAGACCAAGAAGCTATTACTTAAAAGGGGCCACAACTTGATTGATTGGTTTGTGAAGCAATTTCTGTTCTAGGGCACTGGTGAAAATAATTCCAATTAGTGGAATTTAACAGCTGGGATATGGAAAAAGAAAAACAGAGTATAGCCAATACCACTGTCATGGCTATAGGTGACTGTGGGCACACCTAAGGAGTAGGAGACGGTATGTTTAGCGGGGGCCTTGAGGAAGATCTAGATATGACACTTACAGGTAGACAGGCGTGATTACTGGGCTACCAGGGGCAAATCTGAAAACAGAATATATAGCTTGAAAGTAGAATGTGGACCTAAATATCCATAAGCTCCTCCAACAGTTAGATTTATAAAAAAAGTTAATATAAATGGAATAAATAATTCCAGTGGGATGGTGGATATATATAGCATACGAGAGTTAGCAAAGTAGCAAAAATCATATAGCATTAAAGTTATGCCTCAAGAGCTAAGATGTCTAATGATGTCCAAAGAAATTCCACAGCCACCAGAAGGACAAACATACAACAATTAATTTTAGTGGATCTCAAACTTGTCTTAAACCAACAACCTTCTACTCACACCAATGTCTGATTAAATATCACAATGCAAAACACCCACATATTAAGTAAAAGAATTCTACCTGGAAACATGATCTGGACATTTGTAAGAATATATTAATATATGTACATCCATTATGTTTTCAGGTTAATAGGAGGAAAAATGCAGCCCATTTTTTTTCTTTTGTCAAGGCACTGTCATTTAAACATACACCTGGAATAGTCAGGATTGAATTCCAGTTTGTGAAATTAGAATATGAAGAGGGGTGTCAGATGGCAGTGGAAACGTGTTTTTGAAAAGTAAAAATCTCAAAAAGGAAAAACAGAAATGGCACGCTTTTTACCATTCTTGCTTAGTGAAAGAGCAGCAGCTAAAACTGTTTAATGTGGCAGGTGTAACGAATATTGTCACAAACTTAATTTTTGAAGAGCTGTGGGTGCTGACTACTGGTAGTATCAAAAATATGTTCAGGATTGTTTTGATACCTGTATTTATAATAAAATGTGTGTGTGTGGGGTGATGAGTTTCTCTTAAGCTGTTCCTGTGTGTTACATGTAACAGACATAGTAATATTTGTTTACAGTTTTTAACAAACTATATATTTAAATGAAGTCAACAAAAAGGAAACGGGTGCTATGAAAACATGATTTCGAGATTAGTTTTATAATGTAAATAAAATGTGGAACATGAAAAAAACCCAAAAAAGACACCTAAAAAGTTGAAAAATCATTAAAGACCCCATCAGAAAAGATATACAGATGGAGAATAAGCATATGAAACAATATTCAGCATCCTACATCATTAGGGGTTTGCAAATGTAAGAATGAGATGCCACTAGACACCTGTTAGAATGCCTAAAATCGGGAACACTGACACCACATGCTGGTGAGGATGGGGAGCAACAGAAACTCATCACTGCTGGTGGGAATGCAAAATTGTACAGCTACTCTCCAAGACAGTGTGAGAATTAGAAAAATCTAAAGATAGTCTTACCATTCAACCCAGCAATCATTCTCCTCCTAGGTATTTATGCAAATGAAATGAAACTTCAGTCCATACAAAATCCTACACACAGATATTCACTGTAGCTTTATTCACAATGCCAAAACTTGAAAGCAAAGATGTCCTTCAAGTAAGAGAATGGATAAAAACTCAAGTGCATCCTGACAATAGAATAGTATTCAGTGATAAAAAGAAATGAGCTATTAAGCCATGTGAAAAGACACTGAGGAACCTAGATGCTGACTGCTAAGTGAAAGATGCCAATCTGAAAAGGCTGCATACTGTCCCACTAACGGGCAATCTAGAAAAAGCAAAGCTGGGCAAACAGTAAAAAGATCAGTAATTGCCAGAAGTGTAGGAAGAAGGAAGGAGGGACACACAGGTAGAGCACAGAGATTTTGGAGACAGAGAAACTATTCTGTACCATACTGAAATGGTGGATACATTTCATTACACATTTGTAAAAACCAATAGAAAGAGTGAATCTTAGGCGATGCTCCATCGCTCAGTGGGTAGGGCACCAGCCATATACACCAAGGCTGGAGGGTTCGAACCCATTGTTGTTTAACCCTGCTAAACAACAATGACAACTACAACAAAAAAATAGCCGGGCATTGTGGTGGGGGCCTGTAGTCCCAGCTACTTGGGAGGCTGAGGCAAGAGAATCGCTTAAGCCCAAGAGTTTGGAGGTTGCTGTGAGCTGTGACGTCATGGCATTCTACCCAGGGCGACAGCTTGAGACTCTGTCTCAAAAAAAAAAAAAAAGAAAAGAAAAGAAGAAAGAGTGAATCTTACCCTAAACCAGCGGTTCTCAACCTGTGGGTTGTGACCCACAGGAACTATATTAAAGGGCCGCGGCATTAGGAAGGTTGAGAACCACTGTTAAACCAGGGACTTTAGTTAATAATAATGTATCAATATTGGCTCATCAATGGTAACAATCGTGTCACCTCAATCCAAGAGGTTAATAATAGGGGAAACTGTGTGTGTGTGTGTGTATCCATGGATACACGGGCACTCGGTACTATCCTGCTCAACTTTTTATAAACCTAAAACTACCATACTCTAAAAAGTCCATTAATTAAGAAAAATCATAATACAAATCAAAATGCTTACTAGCTAGAAATCAAATTTTAGTTAAACTTCTTTCCTTTTCCCAAGCCCCTGAACTCTGCCTCCCCACCCCTCCACCCGCCCCCAGCTAGAGCACACAGCCCCTCCTTTAAGGGCTCTTTCTAAGAATCAGCTGACAGTATAGAAAGGCAACCCCTTCAACTGTCCGATTCTTTCACTCACTTCCCCACACCTGGTTCTTTCTACCTTGTTAAGCCTCCCTCCCCACAAAAGAAATTTCCTTTCTGCCTGATGTTTGAGGACCTGGTAGATCTTACAGTTGGTATGTTTTCCCCAGGTGCAATAGTCCCTCACTCTTCCCTCTATTGCAATAATTCTCAACAAAGTCTCTCCTTATGTAAAAATCTAGATTCATTTTTTTTGACAGACAACATCTATTAGTTCAGGGTTGGTTTTAGGGTCTAACTAAAATCATCCCGCATATCAGTGAACATGGACCTCATCTGAGTTTAATACAACTGTAGGCTCATAAGATTTTAATGTTCTAAGGACCTAAAAATCAACCACTTCAACCTCTCACCTATCAGAGGAGCTCTGAGCAACAGACATCTTGCCACTGATCAAATAATGCACTGTCACTCAAGATAGCTTGTTCCACTGTTACCAAATTTTCATACCAAGCTGACATCTCCATCTTCATAGTGGCTACTCACAGGTACCAGTTCCGTCCTTTAAACCACTAAGAATGCCTGTGCTTTCTTTCAAATCAGTGCTCTCCAGATCACTGCCCTTTCAGCATCTGACGTCAACTAGACCCCAGCTCCTTTACATCAACATAAAAAGGCATCTGGCTTGCTAAGATCTTCACGTCCCATTTTCTTTCCTTTTCTTTCTTTTTTTTTTTTGGAACTGTAGATCACTGAAGTCATATTTATATGTAAGTCCGACTGAGGCAAATAATCTAAGGAAAGACACATCTCTGAAGGGCTCTCATTTTGTTGGTTATAAGGACTTTTCAGGAAAGAGTTAAGGATGAGACATTAAAGATAAAAGAATCTTTATTTAAACCACTATCAAATGATGGCTAGTAAATGCTATTATCTATCTCAGTTCTTTGTTTGTTTCACATTTCCCTTGACTTTTGTGAAACTATCAACCAGCCATTCTCGGGGCCAGCCAGCTGAGATTGTGTTCAGCTTTTCTTGTTGTAATAGAAATTATGGCATTGTGAAACTTTCTCCCTTAAAAAAGAAAAAAAGGCCAACCTACGATGTAATAAAAATCATGAGCAAGTAGAGTTGTCTGCACTCCTGACACCCGTGGAGAGACCGGGCTATAAAGCCTTACTTCACCACAACACTTGGAACAACATCAAAATCAGCTCCAAATTCTTATACTTGAATATTTGAGAAACTGACAACCAGTTTAAGCTTGTCAAGCCCATTAGTTCATTCACGATTAACTTGTAAATGTACTAAGGGCAAGAACATTTTTCTAACCCTTGTCCCTTGGAAGCCTAGCATTTAAAAGAGATCTGCTGAATATTTACTGAATGGAATCGCAGAACTACTGAAAAGGATTTCTACTCTCTCATTCCCAGTGTCTTGTCCTTAACTGGAAAAAGTTACGCCGAGGAGTACATCAACTGTGGACATTCCAGTGGCACCAAGCCTGAGGACAGTCTTCAGCCGGAGTACCTGGCTTCTGCAAACACAGCAGCAGAGAAAGCTGATCTAAAAATAGAAGATGCTCAGAGAGTGTAATATGCATCTGTGATCAATATGTAAGACAAAATGCTTCCTCTAGTTATTATGCATGTAATGGACTCAACTTTGCTACAAAAATTCTTGGTTGGTAGTTTTTTAGTAGTCAAGAAGAAAAATATCATAGCTAAGTGGTTTTTTTTTCATTTAGCCTTTCATAAATTATGTTAGAAATCTAGATTTCCAATTGGATCAAGTTGTGAACCTTTGTTTAATCATTTTTTTTTTTTTTTTTTTTTTTGTAGAGACAGAGTCTCACTTTATGGCCCTCGGTAGAGTGCCGTGGCCTCACACAGCTCACAGCAACCTCCAACTCCTGGGCTTAAGCGATTCTCTTGCCTCAGCCTCCCGAGTAGCTGGGACTACAGGCGCCCGCCACAACGCCTGGCTATTTTTTGGTTGCAGTTTGGCTGGGGCCGGGTTTGAACCCGCCACCCTCGGTATATGGGGCCGGCGCCTTACCGACTGAGCCACAGGCGCCGCCCTGTTTAATCATTAATAAAGACTTGTTTTTCAATCACCAAATTGTAAAAGAACAATTACATAAAAATTAAACTTACATATTAGAAATACATTTTCATTTACCACAGATCCAACACAATTTCATATAGACAGAAGAAAAAATTGTAACTGACTTAAGAAAAAAGCACTACCTACAATTGCTCAAGGGCAGCCTATACACAAAATTCGTAGCTGAGTGTTTTTTTCTTTTCTTTTTTTTTGAGACAGAGTCTCACTTTGTTATCCTGTTTAGAGTGCAGTGATGTCATAGCTCACAGCACCATCAAACTCTTGGGTTCAAGAGATTCTCTTGTCCCAACCTCCCAAGTAGCTCGGACTACAGGTGCCTGCCACAATACCCCGCGAATTTTTTTTTTTTTTTTTTATAGATAGGGTCTTGCTCTTGCTCAGGCTGGTCTTGTAACCAGGAGCTCAGGCAATCCACCTGCCTTGGCCTCCCAGAATGTTAAGATTACAAGCGTGAGCCACTGCACCTGGCCTTAGCTGAGTGGTTTTTGATGCTGCCTTCAACTAACTCTCTAAACTCTTCTGATTCACTTTAAACATCATCAACACTTCCAATTTTATCTATTCTAAGGAGTCATTGTAATGGGCTTTTATGTCAATTTTTACTTGAAGGCAAAAATTACTGATTTTTGTTTGATTATTATTTATTTTTTTGAGACAGAGTCTCACTTTGTCACCTGGACTAGAGTGCTGTGGCATTGGCTTAGCTAACAGTAACCTCAAATTCCTGAACTCAACTGATTCTCCTGTCTTGGCCTCATTGGCTTGCCTTAGCTCACAGCAACCTCAAACTGCTGGGCTCAAGCAATCCTCCTGCCTCAGCCTCCCAAGTATCTGAGACTACAGGCATCCACTACCATGCCCAGCTAGTTTTTGTACTTTTATTAGAGACAATGTCTCACTCATGCTCAGGCCGGTCTTGACCTTAAGGGATCCTCCCACCTTAGCCTCCCAGAGGCTGCCACTGACGCTATAGCTGTCAGCCACTGCGCCCAGCCTGATTCCTGAATTTTTTTTTTTTTTTAAGACAGAGACTCACTATGTTGTCCTTGATAGAGTGCCATGGTGTCACAGCTCACAGCAACCTCAAACTCATGGGCTTACATGATTCTCTTGCCTCAGCCTCTACCAAGTAGCTGGGACTATAGGTGCCTGCCACAATGCTCAGCTATTTTTTTTTTTTTTTTTGTAGTTGTCATTGTTGTTTTAGCAGGCTTTAGCCAGGTTTGAACCTGCCAGCCCCAGTGTATGTGGCTGGCACCCTAACTACTGAGCTATGGGCACCAAGCCCTGATTTCTGATTTTTAAATTTCTGATCATCCATGATCAAACACTGAAAAGGTCCTAGGGACCAGACTATGTGTATCTTTTAAGTTTGTTACTGAAGTTATCAGTTAGAGCCCATATGTACTTATACAATAAATGTTTCAAATTTAGAGCTTTTGTAAAGAATTTAATGCAAAATATGCTTGTGAAAAGATACATGCTGTGGAATGTGCCACACATTCTGACACATGGCCACAGTGGAACAGTGACATTCTGAAAAATGGCTCCTACATGAGACGCCTAAGAAGTCCCAAGAAGACAGTAGAGCCCTACAGAACATGATTCCTGTTTCTTTAACATCTGAATCCAGCTCTTGGCAGGGCTAATACTGACAGCAGAGTCACCAAACACTTCCTTCAGTTATCAGTCAACAGAGACTCTTTGGCTAAATCAAGAACACGACTGCTTCCGTTGTTTCTGACACATGTCATTTTGGCTGAGACTGTTGAACAGATACTACTGCTGCATCCATCTGTCAAGGCAACTTTGGGAAAAGAGACTTAGCTCGAGGACAAGCACCAGAATATATACAGAGATATAATATGCACATGCAAGCAAGTACACACAAAAATATATACCCAACTAGGGAAGCAATAATTAGGATAGAGTTCCACACTGACCTTCATGGACACCTTGGAGTATTGGTGATTCAGTAAGGAACTGACCATCCTGGAAATACTAGGCTGGGACAGCAATTTGATGTTTCATTTATTTTTCCTCCAGTTGTGTAGGTCAGAAACCACTTTTCCCCTCTCTTCCTGTACACACCCATGAAGTCCTGTGGGATCTCTTTCATAAAGTGACTACTTTGTTTTGCACTTAGGGATAAAACAATAAACAAAACTGATGTGTTCCTGCCCTCATGAGGCAATGGGCGACAGACATTAAATAAAGAGGAAACCTTAACACATCAAGGTGCTATGAGCTCAAAGACGACTTAGGGAGGGTGTCAGAAAGGCTTTCTGGGGGAAAAAATAGCTGAAATTTGAATTTGTGCCATTTCTTCACTCTATTAACACAACCTAGGGTTAAGACCTTTATCTGGCCCAGACAACTGTCTTATCTTCTAATTGGTCTTTTTGCCTTTAATCTTACCTTTGATGGAAACCCATATCCTCCAGATAAAAAGAAAACTTCACAGACTTGGGCTCTTTGTGATCTGGACCTCCATTTATTTTTCACCAGACTTCCTCATGCTTTCATATTTAAGGCATATAGAACAACCCCCACTTCCTAAAATGTGCTGTACTTACCCACGTCTGGCTGGGATACCTTTACCCTTGTCTTTCAAGGCAAGATCAAACTTTATTTGCTCTGAGAAGCCTTCCAAGACCCCAAATTTGAGATAGCCACCTGCTATGACATACGAAGTCAGATAATTAAGTTCACGAACTCATCCTAGAAAAACTGCTATATACACTTCATTGCTGAGTATCACTATGATCACCTTCAAAGTCTTCCCCTTGGCAATCTGATGATCACAGTGATATTCAGAAAGAAGGCATGTAGCACTTTTTCTAGAATGAGTTTGCAAACTTAACTGTCTGATCTCATACATTTTTTTTTTTTTTTTGGTAGAGACAGAGTCTCACTTTATGGCCCTGGGTAGAGTGCCATGGCATCACACAGCTCACAGCAACCTTCAACTCCTGGGCTTAAGTGATTCTCTTGCCTCAGCCTCCCGAGCAGCTGGGACTACAGGCGCCCGCCACAACGCCCGGCTATTTTTTTGGTTGCAATTCAGCCGAGGCCAGGTTTGAACCCGCCACCCTCAGTATATGGGGCCGGCACCTTACGGACTGAGCCACAGGCGCTGCCCTGATCTCATACATTTTAAAGTAACTATAGATGCTATAAACAGTGTGCTAACAAGTATGCATTATTTAGTTTGGGCTTCAACTCAGGAGTGATCAGTGGCTTTAATTAAAAATTCTCATAGCCAGGTGTTGTGGTGGGTGCCTGTAGTCCCAGTTACTTGGGAGGCTGAGGCAAAAGAATCACTTGAGTCCAAGAGTTTGAGGTTGCTGTGAGCTGTGACGCCATGGCACTCTACTAAGGGCGACATAGTGAGACTCTTTCTCAAAAAAAAGAGAATTCTCATTTCAGGAGTGTCCAGCTAACATAAACTTTCAACAGCAGCTACTAAAAGAGTGCTTCAGGCCAGGTACAATGACTAACTCCTATAATCCTAGCACTCTGGGAGGCCGAGGCAGGTGAATTGCCTGAGCTCACAGGTTCAAGACCAGCCTGAGCAAGAGCCACACCCTGCCTCTAAAAATAGCTGGGCATTGTGGCAGGGGCCTGTAGTCCCAGCTTATTGGGAGGCTGAGGCAAGAGAATCGCTTGAGCCCAAGAGTTTGAGGTTGCGGTGAGCTGTGATGCCATGGCACTGTACTGAGTGTGACAAGTCAAACTCTCTTTCAAAAAAAAAAAACACTTCAGCTGTTCATACATTGACCAACACGTAAGACTTTGCTCATTAGCTCAAAAAGTAGAATTCCTTTTTATTGGTAAGATTAATAGCTTGTTAATAAGTGTGGTGAATATTGGAAATTACTGGTAAGATAACAGGGGATTCAAGATATGAAGATTTGGCAAAGTATTTTAGAGATACTCGAAATTCTTGCACAAAGAGGAAGTCTATACCTGACCACTCAGGTATGCCACCTGGGTCCGACCAAGCCAGGCAGCTGGTTTTGGAACTTTCTTTTTATCTGATGCTGATATGAAGGTAACAGAACCCGCTTCTGTAATGTCGCCACATCTCTGACAGAAGTCAGACAGCTAAAATGGCAAAGAACTGGGACATTACCAAGGTTGAAAAATAGAGTGCATGAACCTATTTCTAAATGAGTATTTAATAAATGTCTGTATGTGTGGCAGAATTTGCTTTCATTATAATCTGATAACAAATACTAGGAGGCCAGCTAACCATTCCTCAAGTTCTTCAGAAAGCTTTTTACCATAAAAAACATAATAAAGGTTGCACCAAATTAGCTTGGTCATTTCCAGACAGGCCTCTCCTCAGTGCTCTTGTCACATGCTGTGCACCTTCCAGGTGTCAGGTTTTATGGCCATTGCCAATTTACCAGTCTACCCTTCCCAATAAAATGTGGGGGTCTGTGAGAACAAGGATTCTATTTTACATCTCTGTAGTCCATTGCTTAGCTCAAAATCCACATGCTCCAATTCCTTGTATAAAATGGTATAGTATTTGCATATTGTCTTCACACATCCTCCTGTATACCAAATCATCTTCAGGTTACTTACAATACCTAGTGCAATATAAATGCTAAGCAAATAGTTGTTATACTGTATTTTTATTGTTGTATTGTTATTTTTATTATTTTTAAAAATATTAGTATTTTCAATTTGTTGGTTGGATCCACAGATGAAGAACCCACAAATAGGAATGGCCAACTTCCTGTACTTGCTGAATGGACAGTATTACATGAGTGGGATGATGAAGAGAGAGTGAAGCTGGTGTCAACAACAGTTTGAGTACTTACTATGTGTTAAACACAATGTTAGGCACTTCAACAGAATACTTCATTAAATCTTCAAAACAATCCTGAGAGGTAGCATCACCATTTCACATAGGTGGGAACAGAGAACTAACTTATTCAAGGTCATTCAGATAAGTAAGTGGAAGAGTAAATCTTTGAGCCCAAGTCTGGTTGCATCTCTCTCTCTCTTTTTTTAAAAAAAGTACCATAGCATCATAATTCACAGCAACCTCAAACTCATGGGCTTGAGCATTCCTCTTGCCTCAGCCCCCCGAGTGGCTAACACTACAAGTGCCTGCCACAATGCTCAGCTAATTTTTAGAGACAGGGTCTTTCTCTTGTTCAAGCTGGTCTTGAACTCCCAAGCTCAAGTAATCCACCCCCTTGGCCTCCCAGAGTGGTAGGATTACAGGCATGAGCCACTGTGCTCGGCCTGTATCCATGTGAGAAGCGTGTCCCATAGCTAATTCTGGAGAGCTTAGATAAAAAAAATTCCTTCTGGATTCCAATTTCCTCGATTGTTTACTGAATAAGATGAAATAAATAATTTAGGCTCTTTCTAGCTTTTCATATTACAGTGTGATGGTTCTAAGTAGCAACAATAATAGCCTGGTCTTGCCTGCCCTTGCTGCCTTGATAAGAATGAAAGAGATTTTCACATGCAGCATGTTATAGGACTTTTTAGAAAGCATGTTTTTATTCTATTCTCTTTTGAAAACGTTTTAGGAGATTCTGAAGGCAGAGAAAAGGGACCCATTTTGGGCACACTTCTTTGAAGCTAAAACCTGCTGTTATCAACATAGCCAGCAAGTTGTTACTTTTTGTTCTACAATCCTTTGCTGACATGGATGCTGGCTGAAACTGTTAAAAAGGGCAAGAAAAGAAAACATAACTATCAGAGAAAGAAAAATGTTAAAAAAAAATGAACAAAAATGTCAATCTGCTGACCATGTTTCAACTGCACTATTGTAGGCGGATAAAGAAAAGGATTTTAGTGGTTCTTTTGACATCATCTAAGCATTGCTCATGAAAACTCACACTCTTATCTGTGCCAAAAAGCTTACAGCTGGAAACTGAAGTGGCACAGCTGTGAGGTCTAGTCTACCAGTATTTACCGAAGACCTTTTTATTTGGTATGTGCCAAAATGTCAACGTCTCAGGTCAGTGTTTTAGGCACAGTTCTCTAGAGGTAAAGCACATTATTAAGAAAAACTATACAGCTTTCCTTTTAGAACATCTTTTACCTGCTACCATTCAGTGAAAACAGGATGCCATGCCTCATATAGAAAATAGAAATTCTAGAACACGGACAGTCATTAGTTCCCAGGAGATTGATGGCTTCTCTGGAAGAGTCAAGGAGTCCTTTCCAATCAGAAAGAATCTTTGGCAACAGTAAGATGATTAAAAATCATTGCCATTTTGAGAAAATTGTTCAAGAGAGGAGAATAAACACATAGAAGGAGGAGGTCTTGTGTTTTGTTTTGTTTTGGGGGGTCTTTAAAACTCACCTTCTTAGCTACAGGATCCCCTTTGGGTTGATGATATGACGGAGACATTTTTACCTGGAAAAAAGGCAAACTTTTTAATACCCTTTCAGTTATAGTCTAGTTTTATTTGATACACATTCAAAATAATTCAACTAGAACTAGTATAATGGAGATGAAATAGACATTTTCAAGGAAACAATCGATTTTATGTTTAGTGTCTTTGAAATTTTTCTGGAGGTCAAAAAGTCAGTAGTTAGACAAGATAAAAATATGATTAGGGTAAGAAAAGTGAAACAGATGATCCAGATTGGTTTTAACTAAATGGTGAAGAATTAAATAGATATAGTTCTTTTGTGATAATAAACTGAAGAAATAAAGAATGGTCAGTAATCTTGCAGAAGGCCACGCAAAGTATCTATTGTCATATAATATCCCTTTTAAACAAATCATGCACAGAAGAGTTTGATAATAGTGAAGGATTTAGAAAAAGTATTGGCCAAACAATAATTAAAGGATATTTAGTCAAAGTAAGAAATAACTGACAGTAAAGAAATATCTTCAAATATTCCTGAAAGGCTGAAAGATGGAGATTGTCAGATTAAAGAAATTAGAAAGACTCCACTACATGCTGCCTATAAGAAACACACTTTAAATATAAAGGCTCAAACAGTTGGGAAAAAGATGGGGGAACTATAGCATAACAGCTCTAGATTTCAGAGCAAAAACTTTTATCAGGAATAGAGAGGGTCATTTTATAATAATGAAGGGGTCAATTCATTAGGATATAACAATCCTAAATTTCTGTGCACCTAAAGTTTAAAATATGTGGTACAAAAATATTTATATGTATAGAACTATAAGGAGAAATAAATTTTATAGTTTTAGAGTTCCATACCTCTTTCTCAATAAATGAGAAAGCAAGTAGACAAATAATTAGAAAGGATATGGAAGACTTACATAACACAATCAACTAATTTGATCAGATGGACACTGGCAGAAAAGTTCACCACAAAAGCAGAATACATACTCTTCTCAAGTATACACAGACTAGATCTCTGGAAAAATTCCCAAATACCTGGGGGAATCAGTAACATATTTTCAAATAACCCAGGGATCAAAGGAAAAATCAAAAGTAAATTATTCTCATTTTTTAGGGATAGGGTCTTGCTCTGTTGCCCAGGCCTGAGTAAAGTGGCACAATCATAGCTTACTGCACCTTGACTTCCTAGGCTTTTAAACTATTCTCTGCCTCAGCCTTGCTAATAGCTGGGACTATAGGTTTACAGCACTATGTCTGAATAATTTTTAATTTTTGTAGAGATGGGGTCTTGCTATGTTACCCAGGCTGATGCTGAAGTCCTGGCCTTAAGTGATCCACCTGCCTCAGCCTCCCACAGTCCTAGGATTATAGCCATGAGCCACTGTGCTTGGCCCAAAAGTAAATTAGATCCTAGAGATCAAATTCTGAAGATACAGAAAATCTGAATAGCTATAAAATGAGTAAGGTAATTGAATTAGCAATTAAAAACCTCCTGAAAAAGAAAAGCCTAGGACTTTTCTTTTTTTTTTTTTTTTGTAGAGACAGTTTCACTTTATGGTCCTCGGTAGAGTGCTGTGGTATCACACAGCTCACAGCAAAGCCTAGGACTTTTCATGGAAGAACCCTAGCAAATATTCAAAGAACAATTAATGTCAATCATTCTCAAATTCTTCCAAATAATTTAAGAGGAGGAAATACTTCCTGACTCATTTTATGAGGTATCATCCTGATACTAGGGCCAAGACACTGTAAGAAAACTACAAATTAACATCTCTCATGAATGTTGATGTAAACCTCCCGAATAAAATACTAGAATATCAAATTCAATAGCCTATTTTATACACCATGACCAAGTGAGATGTATTCCAGAATATAAGAATAATATGGAGGGGAGGGGCAAGATGGCAGCCGAGTAGCAGCTTCCTTGCATCTGGGCACCGTGAGTCTGGGGAGATAGGACTCCAGGCATCTCTGGCTGGTGGGATCTGCCTATCATCACCCCTCAGAGGATACAGGGAGTCAGCGAGAGACTTCTGGACCCCAAGAGGAGGACTAAAACAGTGGAAAACAGGCAAGTGGTCGCGTGTGTTCAATCCGTCTAAACCCGCCCGCAACTGTAAGTTCAGTAGCAGCGAGACTGCAAACCAGAAAGGCCTTACCTGTGAACTGTTTTGGTGTCTTTGGACTTGGCACTCAGTTGAACTGCCTTGGGGAGAGCCTGAGCGGGAGTGCGGAGAACTCTGGCCGTTGTCTAGGGCCCCAGTCTGAGCCGCTGAGCCAGACGGAGCTAATAGTATTTGGCTCTGGGTCACAGGCAGCCATTGTGAGTGATCTGCCCCGGCAAGCTCCGCCCTCAGGGTCGCAGAGCTAGAATTGGGTGGGAGCTGGTAACCCAGCGACCAAGTAGCCTAGGGGCGGGGTCTGAGCCGCCTTGCAGCCCTAACCCTCGGGGGCAGAGGGAGACCAGTTTTGGCACACAGGGTAAGTGGATAGCCTCTTCAGCAGTGATTCCAGCGACAAGCACTTCCCTGGGAAAGCTTCTGCTCAGAAAGTGAACAAGTTCAAAGTGCCTTTTAAGTGGGCTGAAGAGAGATTTAGGGTGTCTACCTGCTGGGGTTTGAGAAACTAGCAGTCTCCAGTCGTATCAGAACTGTGATTAACATCTCATACCCCAGAAGACCACGTGTTGCCCAGACAATATTCAATAACATATACATACTGCTTTGTTTTTGGTTGTATTTTTTTTTTTTTGGTTTGGTTTTTTTTTTTTTGTTTATTTTGATGTTGTTGATTGTTGTTTTGTTTTTTAAGTTCAACCTTTTTCATACAGATTCTTTTTCTTTCTCAATTTTTCTAGTTTAATAATAATTTCCCATTGCTGCCTATTTCAATAATTAGAACTTCATTTTTGTTAGTGTTTCTACCACTATTATTTGATTTTCCACCCAATTTTATCGTGTAAAGTTTTCTGTTTGCTTGTTTTGGTTTGATTTATAGCATTTTTGTCTTTCCTCTCTACTTGGTGGAGGTGGGGTACTGTGTCTGATCAGGTTAGCAAAGAGCTGCTGACCTCAAGGGAACCACCCAACTGGGCACCCCAAGAAGATGTTTTTTTTTAAGGTTGTATCAAAGTACCCTACTGTACACCTATATTGCTCTGTCTCCCTCTTTCTGTGCCTCTCTTCTTTTTGTCAATATTCCTTTTACCCGCCCCCTCTCCTTTCTCTATTTTTCTTTTTTTTCTTATCACTCGGTCCTCCTTTCTTTCATCCCTTTTTTGCTCTTCAACCGTCTCACCCTTCTGCTCCTGTAACCCTTAGTCCACAGGCACGAGAACTTAAAGAGCAAGAGGAAGTGAAAGGAAAATTAGGGCAAGGAAACAGATAAAAGAAATCACTCATGAGGAAGAATCAGCAGAAAAATCCAGGCAACATGAAGAACCAGCCCAGAACAACCCCGCCAAGGGACCATGAGGTAGCTACTGCAGAGGATTCCACCTATACAGAAATGTTAGGAATGACAGAAAGGGAATTTAGAATACACATGTTGAAAACAATGAAAGAAATGATGGAAACAATGAAGGAAACTGCTAATAAAGTGGAAAATAACCAAAAGGAAATTCAAAAACAGAATCAAATAAGAGATGAACGATATGAAGACTATAAAAAGGATATAGCAGAGCTGAAGGAACTGAAACAGTCAATTAGGGAACTTAAAGATGCAATGGAAAGTATCAGCAACAGGTTAGACTATGCAGAAGGAAGAATTTCAGAGGTAGAAGACAAAGTTTTTGAGATAACTCAGATAGTAAAAGAGGCAGAAAAGAAGAGAGAGAAAGCAGAACGTTCACTGTCAGAATTATGGGACTTTATGAAGCATTCCAACATACGAGTTATAGGAATTCCAGAAGGGGAAGAAGAATGCCCCAGAGGAATGGAAGCCATACTAGAGAATATTATAAAAGAAAATTTCCCAAATATCACCAAAGATTCTGACACATTGCTTTCAGAGGGCTATCAGACCCCAGGTCGCTCAACTCTAACCGAGTTTCTCCAAGACACATTGTGATGAACCTGTCCAAAGTCAAGACAAAAGAAAAGATTCTGCAAGCTGCCAGGAGTAAGCGCCAGTTGACCTACAGGGGCACATCCATCAGAGTGACCGCAGACTTCTCTAATGAAACTTTCCAAGCAAGAAGACAAGGGTCATCTACCTTTAATCTACTTAAACAGAACAATTTTCAGCCCAGAATTCTGTACCCTGCTAAGCTAAGCTTCAAAATTGACGGAGAAATCAAATCATTTACGGATATACAAACATTGAGGAAATTCGCCAC
Source organism: Nycticebus coucang (assembly GCF_027406575.1). Lineage (NCBI taxonomy): Eukaryota > Metazoa > Chordata > Mammalia > Primates > Lorisidae > Nycticebus > Nycticebus coucang. Next base: position 89,062,786 of record NC_069795.1, read on the forward strand.
AACAAGACCAGCTCTACAGGAAATACTTCAACCTGTTCTGCACACTTACCACCACAATGGATCAGCAGCAAAGTAAGAACTCAGAAATTAAACGACAGAACCTAACCTAGACACTGATGCAAAAGATAAAACTAAGAAATGGACTCTCACAAAATAAGACGAATAGAATACTACCACACTTATCAATTATCTCAATAAATGTTAATGGCGTGAATTCCCCACTGAAGAGACATAGATTGGTTGACTGGATTAAAAAACACAAGCCATCCATTTGCTGTCTGCAAGAAACAAACCTGGCTTCAAAAGACAAATTAAAGCTCCGAGTCAAGGGTTGGAAGACAATTTTTCAGGCAAATGGAATTCAGAAGAAAAGAGGAGTTGCAATCTTATTTTCAGATACATGTGGATTTAAAGCAACTAAAGTCAAAAAAGACAAAGATGGTCACTTTATATTGGTCAAGGGAAAAATACAACAAGAAGACATTTCAATTCAAAATATCTATGCACCCAATGTAAATGCTCCCAGATTCTTGAAACAGACCTTACTCAGTCTGAGCAATATGATATCTGATAATACCATAATAACAGGGGACCTTAACACTCCTCTTACAGAGCTGGACAGATCCTCTAAACAGAAATTAAACAAGGATATAAGAGATTTAAATGAGACCCTAGAACAACTGTGCTTGATAGACGCATATAGAACACTCCATCCCAAAGAAAAAGAATATACATTCTTCTTATCACCCCATGGAACATTCTCCAAAATTGATCATATCCTGGGACACAAAACAAATATCATCAGAATCAAAAGAATTGAAATTTTACCTTGTATCTTCTCAGACCATAAGGCACTAAAGGTGGAACTCAACTCTAACAAAAACGCTCGACCCCACACAAAGGCATGGAAATTAAACAATCTTCTGTTGAATAACAGATGGGTGCAGGAAGAAATAAAACAGGAAATCATTAACTTCCTTGAGCATAACAACAATGAAGACACAAGCTACCAAAACCTGTGGGATACTTCAAAAGCAGTTTTGAGAGGAAAATTCATCGCTTTAGATGCCTACATTCGAAAAACAGAAAGAGAGCACATCAACAATCTCACAAGAGATCTTATGGAATTGGAAAAAGAAGAACAATCTAAGCCTAAACTCAGTAGAAGAAAAGAAATATCCAAAATCAAATCAGAGATCAATGAAATTGAAAACAAAAGAATCATTCAGAAAATTAATGAAACAAGGAGTTGGTTTTTTGAAAAAATAAATAAAATAGATAAACCATTGGCCAGACTAACGAGGAATAGAAAAGTAAAATCTCTAGTAACCTCAATCAGATATGATAAAGGGGAAATAACAACTAATCCCACAGAGATACAAGAGATCATCTCTGAATACTACCAGAAACTCTATGCCCAGAAATTTGACAATGTGAAGGAAATGGATCAATATTTGGAATCACACCCTCTCCCTAGACTCAGCCAGGAAGAAATAGAGCTCCTGAACAGACCAATTTCAAGCACTGAGATCAAAGAAACAATAAAAAAGCTTCCAACCAAAAAATGGCCTGGTCCAGATGGCTTCACTCCAGAATTCTATCAAACCTTCAAGGAAGAGCTTATTCCTGTACTGCAGAAATTATTCCAAAAAATTGAGGAAGAAGGAATCTTCCCCAACACATTCTATGAAGCAAACATCACCCTGATACCAAAACCAGGAAAAGACCCAAACAAAAAGGAGAATTTCAGACCAATCCCACTCATGAATATAGATGCAAAAATTCTCAACAAAATCCTAGCCAATAGATTACAGCTTATCATCAAAAAAGTCATTCATTATGATCAAGTAGGCTTCATCCCAGGGATGCAAGGCTGGTTTAACATACGCAAGTCTATAAACATTATCCACTATGTTAACAGAGGCAAAAATAAAGATCACATGATCCTCTCAATAGATGCAGAAAAAGCAGTTGATAAAATCCAGCATCCTTTCCTAATTAGAACACTGAAGAGTATAGGCATAGGTGGCACATTTCTAAAACTGATTGAAGCTATCTATGACAAACCCACAGCCAATATTTTACTGAATGGAGTAAAACTCAAAGCTTTTCCTCTTAGAACTGGAACCAGACAAGGTTGTCCTCTGTCACCTTTACTATTCAACGTAGTGCTGGAAGTTCTAGCCAATACAATTAGGCAAGACAAGGAAATAAAGGGAATCCAAATGGGAGCAGAGGAGGTCAAACTCTCCCTCTTTGCTGACGACATGATCTTATACTTAGAGAACCCCAAAGACTCAACCACAAGACTCCTAGAAGTCATCAAAAAATGCAGTAATGTTTCAGGATATAAAATCAATGTCCACAAGTCAGTAGCCTTTGTGTACACCAATAACAGTCAAGATGAGAAGCTAAATAAGGACACCACTCCCTTCACCATAGTTTCAAAGAATATGAAATACCTAGGAATATACCTAACGAAGGAGGTGAAGGACCTCTATAAAGAAAACTATGAAATCCTCAGAAAGGAAATAGCAGAAGATATTAACAAATGGAAGAACATACCATGCTCATGGATGGGAAGAATCAACATTGTTAAAATGTCTATACTTCCCAAAGCAATCTACCTATTCAATGCCATTCCTATCAAAATACCAACATCGTACTTTCAAGACTTGGAAAAAATGATTCTGCGTTTTGAATAGAACCGGAAAAAACCCCATATAGCTAAGGCAGTTCTTTGTAACAAAAATAAAGCTGGGGGCATCAGCATACCAGATTATAGTCTGTACTACAAAGCCATAGTGCTCAATACAGCATGGTACTGGCACAAAAACCGAGACACAGACACTTGGAATCGAATTGAAAACCAAGAAATGAAACTAACATGTTACAACCACCTAATCTTTGATAAACCAAATAAGAACATACCTTGGGGGAAAGACTCCCTATTCAATAAATGGTGTTGGGAGAACTGGATGTCTACATGTAAAAGACATGGACTGGACCCACACCTTTCCCCATTCACAAAAATTGATTCAAGATGGATAAAGGACTTAAATTCAAGGCATGAAACAATAAAAATCCTCAAAGAAAGCGTAGGAGAAAAACACTGGAAGATATTGGCCTGGGGAAAGACTTCATGAAGAAGACTGCCATGGCAATTGCAACAACAACAAAAATAAACAAATGGGACTTCATTAAACTGAAAAGCTTCTGTACAGCTAAGGAGACAACAACCAAAGCAAAGAGACAACCTACACAATGGGAAAGGATATTGCATATTTTCAATCAGACAAAAGCTTGATAACTAGGATCTATAGAGAACTCAAATTAATCCACATGAAAAAAGCCAACAATCCCATATATCAATGGGCAAGAGACATGAATAGAACTTTCTCTAAAGATGACAGACGAATGGCTAACAAACACATGAAAAAATCTTCATCATCTCTATATATTAGAGAAATGCAAATCAAAACAACCCTGAGATATCATCTAACCCCAGTGAGAATGGCCCACATCACAAAATCTCAAAACTGCAGATGGTGGCGTGGATGTGGAGAGAAGGGAACACTTTTACACTGCTGGTGGGACTGCAAACTAGTACAACCTTTCTGGAAGGAAGTATGGAGAAACCTCAAAGCACTCAAGCTAGACCTCCCATTTGATCCTGCAATCCCGTTACTGGGCATCTACCCAGAAGGAAAAAAATCCTTTTATCATAAGGACACTTGTACTAGACTGTTTATTGCAGCTCAATTTACAATCGCCAAAATGTGGAAACAGCCTAAATGCCCACCAACCCAGGAATGGATTAACAAGCTGTGGTATATGTATTCCATGGAATACTATTCAGCCATTAAAAAAAATGGAGACTTTACATCCTTCGTATTAACCTGGATGGACGTGGAAGACATTATTCTTAGTAAAGCATCACAACAATGGAGAAGCATGAATCCTATGTACTCAATTTTGATATGAGGACAATTAATGACAATTATGGTTATAGGGGGGGAACAGAAAGAGGGATGGAGGGAGGTGGGTGGGGCCTTGGTGTGTGTCACACTTTATGGGGGCAAGACATGATTGCAAGAGGGACTTTACCTAAGAATTGCAATCAGTGTAACCTGGCTTATTGTACCCTCAATGAATCCCCAACAATAAAAAAAAAAAGAATAATATGATAATCAATCAGTATAACATTAACAGAAAGAAGGAGAAAAACTAGATGATCATCTCAATTGGTACAGAAAAATCATTTGACAAAATAAAATAACCTGATCATGACAAAGTTGAATTAGGAAAGAACTACCTCAACATAATAAAGGCCAGATATTAAAAACCCACAGCTAACATCATACTCAATGGTGAAAGACTGAAAGCTCTTCCTCTAAGATCAGTAGAAGACAATGGCTACTTTCAGCACTTCTATTCAATGTAATATTGAATGTTCTAGTCAAAGTAAGCAGGCAAGAAAAATAAAAGGTACTCAAGGAAAAAGTAAAATTATTTCTGTTTGTAGATGACATGATCTTACACATAAACACCCTAAAGATTCCACAAAAAAAAGAGAAAAATTATAATTGGTAAATAAATTCAGAAAAGTAGCAGGATATAAAAATCAACACATGAAAAGCAGCTATATTTCTATATACTGACAAGAACTGGAAAAGAAAATTAAGGAAACAATTCCATTTACTACTGCATCAAGAAAAAAAAAATAGAAAAGAAAAGAAAATACTTAGGAATAAACCTAGCCTAGGAAGTGAAAGAATTGTGTACTAGAAACTAGAAAACATTGTTGAAAGAAATTAAGGATACAAATGGAAACATATTCCATGTTCATGGATTCAAAGACTTAATATTATTAAGATGTCAATACCTGTACTACCCCAAATAGTCAACAGATTCAATCCAGTCCCTATCAAAATCCCAATGATTTTTTTTCAGAAATAGAAAAATCTACCCTGAATTCATATATAATCTCAAGAGACTATGAATAGCCAAAACGATCTTGAAAAAGAACAAAGTGAAGGTCTCACACTTCCTGGTATCAAAACTAACTACAAAGCTGCAGTCAACAAAACAGGTAGTACTAGCATAAAGACATACAGACTAATCAAACACAATAGAGATCCAGCAATAAACCTTCACATATATGGTTTAAACGATTTTTGACAAAGGTACCAAGACCACTTATGAGGGAAAGGAAATTCTCATTAACAAATGATGTTGAGAAAACCGGATATCCACATGCAAACGAATGTGAAGTTGGACATTTACCCTATACTCTATAGAAAAATTAATTCAAAGTGGATCACAGACCTAAATGCTAGAGCTAAAACTACAAATTCATAGGAGAAAATACAAGAGAACAGTTTCACAACACTGAATTTGGGAATGATTTTTTTGGATATGACACCAAAGGCATAAGCAACAATAATAAAATATTAGACAAGCTGGACTTCATCAACTTTTGTATGTTAAATGACATTATCAATAGAGTAAAAAGGTAATCCAAAGAATTGAAAAAAAATTTACAAATGATATATATGATTAAGGATTCATATTGAGAATATATACAGAACTCCTAAAGAAAATTGGAAAAATAACCTGATTAAAAAATGAGCAAAGGACTTGAACAGATCTTTTTCCAAAGAAGATTCACAGATGGCTAATAAACATGAAAAGATGCTCAATATCATTAGTCATTCAGGAAATGCAAGTCAAAACTATGAGACACCTACTGCACACCATCAGAATAGTTGAAACTAAAACTTCACATGTCAAATCTATTAAGAGTAGAGTATACTGTGGCTCAGTGGGCAGGGCACCGGCCCCATATACCGAGGGTGGCGGGTTCAAACCTGGCCTCAGCTAAACTGGAACAACAACAACAACAACAAAATAGCTGGGCATTGTGGCGGGCACCTGTAGTCCCAGGAGGCTGAGGCAAGGGAATCGCCTGAACCCAGGCACTGGAGGTTGCTGTGAGCAGTGCGATGCCATGGCACTCTACTGTGGGCAATAAAGTGAAACTCTGTCTCTCCAAAAAAAAAAAAAAAAAAAAAAAAAAAGAGTAGAGTATAAAAGTCTTAAGACAACAATTAAGTAAGTGAGGTGAAGGTTATGTTAATTAGGTTGACGTAAGCATTCCAAATTGTATATAAAATCAGTACATTGTACCCCATAAAAGCATTAATGTACACAGTATGCTTTAATAAAAAAACATAAAATGACTGACTATCCCAGGGATATGGAGGAACTGGAGCTCTCATACACTCTAGTAGGAAAGGAAAATGGTACAACTACTTTGAAAAATAAACTTTCTTAAAATGATAAACATCCATGTGTCATATGAGACAGATACTCTATTCCTAGCTATTTCCCAAATGAAATGAAAGTTTATGTCCAGTCCATACAAAGACTTACATGCAAATCTGCACAAGAGCTTTCCCTTTATTAGCCAGAAACTAGAAAAATCTGAATATTCAGAAAAGGTAATGATACACAAATTATGGTACATCTATAAAATGAACATTGCTCAGCAGTAAGGAATGAACTCTTGATACAGTAATACAGACAAATATCAAATAATTATGCTGAGTGAAAGAAGTCAGATAAAGTTCTGAAGTAGATAAAAATAGTTCCATTTATCTAAAATTCTATAAAATGCCAACTAATCTATTCTGACAGAAAGATAATTAGTGGTTACCAAGGAACAGAAGGGAGGATTTGAGTACATTTTTGGTATGGTACATTCATAGATGTATAGATAAGTCAAATTTGTACACCCTATATACGTGCAGTTTACATCAATTATTACCTTAATAAAACATTTAAGTAATTTTGTAGAATGTAGCCATAACAATGGTTAGAAAGGAACTTATAGCTTTATATACGATAATGGAAAATAACAAAAGTTTAAAATAAAAGACTTAAGTTTCCAATTTAAAAAAGTACAAAAAGTAAAACTAAAGTAGACAAAAAGGAAATAATAAGGAGCAAAAACCAATGGAAAAAAATCAAATAAAACAGAGAAAATTAACAAAGCCAAAAATTGGTTCTTTGAAAAGATCAACAAAATCGATAAACTATTAACATTGATCAAAAAAGAGAATACAAATTATCAAGATATATTACAACATGCTACATAATTTACAGAAATTAAAAAATAATAACAGCCTATTGTTTGATCACAACCAATTACAGATTCCTTTGTTCTTTCTCCACTCCCACTGTTTCACTTGACTAGCCCCCCCCAAAAAAGAGCCTAAGAGCCTATATAAACAAATTAATGCTAATAAATTTGACAAATTAAAAGGACACATTCCTTAAAAACAGAACTTACAAAAATGGATCCAAGACAGAAAATATGAAGTCTTATATCTATTAAAGAAATTAAATTTGTTATCAAACACAAAATGATATTTCACATTTTCACTTGTGAAAATTCCTAGTTCACATGCTTTTTAGCAGTGAATTTTAGCAAATATTAAGTATACAAAGACTACCATATGAAAATGGAATATCAACTTATTAATTTATGAGGGAAAATATAATTATTAATGTGAATAGTTTGTAGTTTTCTAGTTTGATGGATACTAGATATCATGTCTAGAATGAGGTAGAAGATGTGTAAGAATTGGGTAAGCAATTGCACTCAAGATCTCCAGCCTCTTTCAACTATCACAATCTAATTATAAGAGCCTAAAGTACAGATAATAAAGATATTTCCTATCACTGTGGGATCACTGTTCAAGCAGGACCATGTCACAGGCCTTTTTGCTTTCTCCTTCTGACTTTAAGAATAACTTCAGAAAAATACCTTAGGCTCAATGATCAAACGACTGGCTGTCCAGACTGCCCTCTCAGATTCAGCAGGTCTGTAAAAATTAGACTTGACAGTCCTTGCTATAATATACCATGGCATTAATACTCTGGAATTCATTCCAGATGTCTGATGTAGCTTGCTAAAACTGATCCTCGTAGACTCTTTTTGAAAAGGGAGAAAGTAGATTTTCAAAGCAAAGTAGATATTTAAGCTTAAAAAATGACCTCATGAAAGAATCTGCAGACTTTTTACAAACAAGCTAAGAACTAGATGTGTTGGTGGACAATTTATCTGAGAAGGCTGTTCTCCAGAGATTAAGTCAGAGGCAACGGAAATAGTTCAGCATCCTTCATGAAAGGTCTTATTTTATTCATTTAAAAATGAATTCTGGAAATACCTTAGGGGTATGAAGATTCCTTCTGGAAATACCTTAGGCAATGAAGCTTAAAAGAAACACTTTAAATCCAGGTGAGCAAATACTAGATCTGAGGATATGAATGATACACTATGCTATGGCCTTAAAAATGAACTTTTTGTGATCTTTGTTAGTAAAACAATTTTTCACTTAGAGAAGCAATCTGACCTGAAGTTGAAAAGCAACTGTTTATATTGCTTTTTAAAAAACAAGCCTTAATTTTTCTGGTTACAAAAGGAATACTGATGGAAATTTAGAAAATACAAAAGAGTAAACAAAACAAATAAAAATTATGAACAATGCAGCAGTAACTGCTATTAACATTTGGAATCACACCGTTCTGTGATCTCTTTATATTGCACGCTATGACAATTTACTTCATTATATCACTATCCTTCTATAATGTGGCTTTTCATGGCTACGAAGTGGTTTGTTCATTGTACCAACATACCATAACTAATTCAACCAACTGTGAGCTACTGAGACATTTAGGTTGTTTTCCATTTTTTTTTATTATTAATAATGTTGTTATAAGAGTCCTGACAAGGCCAGAGATAGTGGCTCACACCTGTGAATTTTGGCACTCTGGGAAGCTGAGGAGGAAGGATCCTTTGAGATTAGGAGTTTAAGACCAGCCTGAGCGGGGTGGTGCCTGTGGCTCAAAGGAGTAGGGCACCGACCCCATATGCCAGAGGTGGTGGGTTCAAACCCAGCCCCGGCCAAAAACTGCAAATAAAAAGACCAGCCTGAGCAAGAGTGACGCCCTATCTCTACTAAAAATAGAAAAATTAGGCAGGTGTTGTGGTGGGTGCCTGCAGCCCCAGCTACTTGGGAGGCTAAGGCAAGAGGATCATTTGAGCTCTGGAGTTTGAGGTCATGAGCTAGGCTAAGGCCATGGAACTACAGGAAAAAAAAAAAAAAAGAATCTGGATAACACTTGTCCTAGGGGTGTAAACATCTAAAACTACGTATTGCTAATATTTCTCCTGAAAAGTAAAATGGGTCCACAAACCCTCTTCTTGTAATTCTAAAATCCAAAAGCTCTGAAACCAAAAGGATTGTTTTCTTAAAAACATTTGGCAGGAATGTTTTTGGGAGGTCAGCAGAACCTGACCTGAACAGAAGAAAGACAGGTTTGTCACAGTCCGCATTTGATTATGGGACGCTGCCCTAGTCCACACTGGGAATGGTGTATAATGGTGTATGATATACAATGCAGGCACCACATTACCTTTCTTTTACCACTTTCAAGATGCCATTTTAATGTCTTCTGGCCTCCATTTTTTAAAAATGAAATGTCAGCCATCATTCTTACTGTCTTGTCTTTGGCTCCTTTTAAGATTTCTTCTTTGTCTTTGGTTTCAGCAGTTTAATTATGACTATGATGCGTCTGAGTGTGGTTTTCTTTATATTTATCCTGCGAGAGCAGCGGTTCTCAACCTGTGGGTTGCGACCCACAGGAACTATATTAAAGGGCTGCAGCATTAGGAAGGTTGAGAACCACTGTGCTAGAGGTTTTGTGAGCTTTTTGGATCTATGGTTAGTGTTTTTTTACTAAATTTGGTTTAATTTCAGACATTATTAGGTCTGACTTTTCCAGGCCCTATTCTCTTTCTCCATCATGTTCCACACACATACAGATAGGCACGAACACACAAATATATCAACAATATACATATTACATATATTTAAAATTATATATGTAGGGTAGAGATAAAGTTTCTGTGAAATTTAAAAAGTAAACTTAATAAAATAGTAAACTAATTTAAATTGCACATGAACTTCATGTCCACCCTGTATATGCTAGACTTCTTGATACTGTTCCACAGATCACCAAGAGCTCACTTTACTTTTCTTTTCAATTCTTTTCACCTCTGTGTTTCAGTTACCATTATTTCTTTTGAACTGTGTTCAAATTTACTGATAAACTTTTTTTGTCATTGTTAAAAATGCTACGGATATTGGGCGGATCCTGTGGCTCAAAGGAGTAGGGCGCCAACCCCATATGCTGGAGGTGGTGGGTTCAAACCTAGCCCCGGCCAAAAACTGCAAAATCTGCAAAAAAAAAAAGAAAATGCTATGGATTATCTAATAAAATTTTCATTTTATGTATGTTTTATAGGTCTAGAATTTATACTTGATTTTATTTCATACTTTCCATTTCTGTGCTGAGATTTCTCCCATGTGTTCGGTCATTCTACTAATCTTTTCCTCTATATCTTTTAATGTATTTATAATTTCTATAAATTCCTTAACTGCCAAGTCCAACAACTACGTCATTCATATGTCTGCTTCTATTGATGTTTTTTCTCTTAATTATAGGTTACATATTCCTTCTTCCTACTGATTCTATGATAGTTTGGGCTTCAGCTTTGGTAGATTTATTTTGCTTTGCCCTTAGGCTTTGGAAAGCCCTTAGTCCTTAACCATGGCCCTTGGGCAATTTCAACACAAAAATTAAGGTATGTATGTATTTTGAGACAGAGTCTCTCTATGTCGCCCTTGGTAGAGTGCTATGGTGTCACAGCTCACAGCAACATCAAACTCTTGAGCTTAACTCTTGCCTCAGCCTCCCAAGTAGCTGGGACTACAGGCACCCACCACAACGCCCGGCTATTTTTTGTTGTAGTTGTCATTGTTTAGCTGACCTGGTTCAAACCCGACAGCCTCAGTGTATGTGGCTAGCGCCACAACCACTGTGCTAAAGGGCACTGAGCCTAAGGTATTTATTAATCCCTTTAATACAGCAGCATTTACATTCAAAACTTAGCATATGCATCTGCTGGCATTTTTACTTAGTTTTTTAGTTCTCCTGATGCTGCTTTCTGCTGCGTTTCTTGAAGAAAGCAAGAACCTTTGCTTATATGCAATTTGGAAACTTGTAAAGAAAAATTCAGGATCTTTTCTCTATGACACTCCCCTTCCGGAGATTTCTCCCCTCAATTTAGAGCTGCTTTAGTGTCTTGAACTTTGACCTCTCTTTCTTAATCCCAGTAAGAATGCTACTTTCTGGGGGTGATGCTCAAGGAATAGGGCACCAGCCCCATATGCCAAGGGTGGTGAGTTCAAACCCAGCCCCAGCCAAAAAAAAAAAAAAAAAGAATGCTACTTTCTATGCATGCTTTTTCTCCAGTACTGCCAGGCAAACCAAGAAGTACTCTAGGGAAAAGCTAGTTAAATGTAGACTTTCTCCAGTTTGCTTCCCTTCTTTTGAAGTTTATGTTCCCTACAGTTTCTGCCTACTTCCAGTTGTTTTCCAAACAATGTTTTATTTTTTTCATATTTTGTCTAGACTTCGTAATTGTTATTGGCAGAAAGGTTCATTCAATATAGGCTACTGTGCCATCATTGCAATTAGAACTCTACTACCCTGTTTTCCCTAAAATAAGACAGTGTCTTATTTTAAGGTGTGCTCCCAAAGATGCGCTAGGTCTTATTTTCAGGGGACGTCTTATCTTTCCTGTAAGTAGGTCTTATTTTTGGAGGATGTCTTATTTTCAGGGAAACGGGGTATATTTCTTCAAAGACTTTTTCTGTGCTCTCTCTACCCCTGCTTCTTCCAGGACTCCAATTAGATATGCATTTGGGCATTTGAAGTTGTTCTAAAGTTCCCTGACTTCTATTGCTACATAGTTAAGTCCACTAATCACTTGTTCTCCATGCACTTAGTCTCATCTAGTGTGCCCTCCATCTCAAACACGGCAGTTTGAATCTCTAGATGTTCTATTGGCATTTTCTAACTTCCATATCTCTAGTTAACATATTCAATATCTTTTCTCTAGCTTCTTTAACATGTGGAATACAATTACAGTAACTTTAAAGGTCTTTGCCTACTAATTCTATCATTGCGGGGTCATTTTTAATGGATTTTTTTTTCTTTTGTCTCCTCATTATGACCCGTATTTTCCTGCTTCTTTGCATGCCTGATAATTTCTGGCCAAATGTCAGATGCTGTGAATTCTACCTTGTTGAATATTGGATAATTTTATAATTCTTGGTATATTCTTGAGCTTTGGTCTGAGATGTAGTTTAAGTACTTGAAAATACTTTTGATCTTTTTAGATTTTGCTTTTAAGTTTTTTTAGATGGGATCAAAGCAGCAGTTAGTCTAAGCTTATTTTTTCCACATTACTGAGGCTAAGACTTTACTTAGCATTCTCATACTGCCCAGTGCATTACAAAGTTTTCCAGGTTAGCTGGTAGATATAGTCATTATTCCTGCCTGTGTGTTAGTCTCAGACATTAACTCATCTAATCCTTTTAGGTGGCCCCTCTTTTTTAAATTCTAACCCTCAAATAGTTTCCTCACACAAATGGCTGAGTACTCAACTGAACAAAGTCTCCTTCTGCAGCTCTGGCACTCTCCCTCTGTGTGGCTCTCTCCTGCCCAACATCCTGTCTGTGGACTTTAGCCACTTTGGTTTCCCAGACTCGTAGTTCTGTCTCCTTGACCTGGAGAGTCTGATAGGTTCCACCTTGGCTCCTCCTCTGAGTAGCGGTTTGGAAGCTTCAGTCTAGGCAGTAATATGGGGGCAATCCTAGCATTTATGTCATTTGTTTCTTGTCTTTCAAAGGTCACTATTTTTTATTGACTGATGTCCAATGTCTTACTTAAGAAGCATTATTTTATATATTTTCCCTGCAAGAAACTTCAAGTTCATCTTGTTCATAAATAGAAGTCCTGTGTTGCCTTTATAAAATCCAAAAAATTCTGAATTCTGGACATATCTGGACATAATTACTTAGATAAGGGATTGTGAATTTGTACAAATATGCATTCCCAGTAATGGATATTACTGGGAAATAATAATGCAAAAGGTATCTGTCTCCTCACAACCTGATGAGTATAAATACATATGTATTTTTCCTTTTTTTTTTTTTTTTATTGAGACAGAGCCTCAAACTGTTGCCCTGGATAGAGGGCTGTGGCATCACAGCTCACAACAACCTTCAACTCCTGGGCTCAAGCGATTCTCTTGCCTCTGCCACCCAAGCAGCTGGGACTACAGGTGCCCGCCACAATGCCCAGCTATTTTTTGGTTGCAGCCATCATTGTTGTTTGGCAGGCCCAGACTGGATTCGAATCCACCAGCTCAGGTGTATGTGGCTGGCGCCTTAGCCACTTGAGCCACAGGCGCAGAGTCAGTACATATGTATTTTTAATTTGTGCCAATTTTATTACATATTTTTTAAAAATTTCCCAGTTTTTATTTATTGATTGAGACAGAGTCTCACTATGTCACCCTGGGTAGAGTGCACCATGGCGTCATCATAGCTCATAGCAACCTCAAACTCTTTGAGCTTGAGTGATCCTCTTACCTCAGCCTTTTGAGTAGCTGGGACTACAGGCACCTGCTATAATACCTGGCTAGTTTTTCTATTATCGTACAGAGGGAGTCACGCTCTAGGTCAGGCTGGTCTCAAACTTCTGAGTTCAAGCAATCCCCCTGCCTTGACCTCCCAGAGTGCTAGGATTATAGGTGTGAGCCGCTGTGCCCAGACAAAAAAATTTCCCAGTTTCATAAGTAAAAGCAATTATATCGTACTGTTGTTTTAACTTGCATTTTTTGGAACACTGATAAAATTTAGTGGGGTTCTTTTTTTTCACATTATACTAGACAAGAGAATCTTTTTAATGTCCTAATCTCATATTTTCATCAAAGCCTTAGTTCTCCATAAAAATGGAAAACACTTTTTTGGTATTATTGCCATCCTTAGGTCTCAAGCCTTTTCTATGTTTTAAAGAGAGATGTACAAATTCACAAAACTTTTAAGAGTCTGATGGTTACACAGCTCTGGAGAAGAGGTAAGGACTGGGGTGGTACTACAGATGTGGCTATCTATCCATTTTCGACGATCACAATCATTGGGTCATATCATTTCCTTTGTTTTAAACTCTTCGTTGTTTCCAAAGAATAAAACCCAAGCCCTTTACCAGGGTCTGCAAGGCTATTCAAGCTCTGCCTACCTATCTCTTCAACCTCATGCCTTGTCATTTTCCCGGTTAGGCGCTATGTTCCAGCTATTGATTTTTTCTCAGCTCCTTGAACAAGTCATTGCCTGCTCAGATCCTTTTTGCCCACTGTTCCCTCTTGCCTGAAACGTTTTTCACATAGTTGGTACCTCTCATCCTTTAGGTCTTAGCTTAAATGTTATTTCTGCAGGCAGATATTCCCTGACCACCTAATCAAAGTAGATTTCCCTCACGTTATTCTCCCCATAACATTCTAGTCTTTCTTTTCACATTATGTACCCACCTCAATGTGAAACTATATATTTGGAATAAATTTTTTTTTTATTTTTATTTTTTTGTAGAGACAGAATTTCACTTTATCACCCACAGTAGAGTGCCGTGACGTCACATAGCTCACAGCAACCTCCAACTCCTGGGCTTAGGCGACTCCCTTGCCTCAGCCTCCCAAGTAGGAATGTTTTTTTTTTTTTTTTTTATTCAAGTATCGTCTTGTTCCCTTACTAAATGGTAAACTACATGATGGTGGGAACTATGGGTATTTTTGGTCACCATTGTGTATTCACTCCAAGAGGAGCATCTGGTCCAAGGCAGGCACAGTGGCTGAAGTAATGCATCACCAAGTACTAGAGTATAATAACAAGATTACTGACAAATGGGCAAAAGTCTCCTCAGTTTCATTATAATAGGGTCACTGCTCATTTCCATGCATTTCTGAGACATATTAATCTTCATATAATTTATAAGTTTAATTTTGAAGATATCCTTTTGAGAAATGTTGCTACTGCCAAACACTGAAATCTCATTTTTTAGTATTTAATTTGAATATAACCTGTTTATAACAGAAGCTAATATTATTTAAAATGGACAACTGAAAACATGACATTAAAACCAGTGTTTCTATTTCATTAAGTGGCGTGTAAGGCAAATCTGCACTGTATAGTGGGAGCTCAAAATAAATAAGAAATGTACAATGGTCAACAGAAAATTATTTCTAGTGAACATAAATAAATATCATTTACTGAATAATTACCTGGAAGTTGTAAACACTTCCCTCCGACATTATTTATTTACCCTAAAAGTCAATATATTTTCGTAGACAACTCTGAAAACCAAGATAAAACCAATTCTAAGTATGGGCTAAAAACAAAAAATCAGCATATTTCATTTAATTTTCTCCTTTTGTGATTGATGAAGGATGTTGGGCAGCTATTGTATATTTCCAGTTGCTTTCGAATATTTATCTCTTAGTGGAAAGTCAAAAAGCCTCTGATATCTGATGTTCTTGGCTCCTACCATGAGGGCTGATTTCCAGCAACACATTATAAAACTCCCAGTGAGTATCCAAATGCTCTTGCTTTTCTAAGTTTTAAAAGGAATAACAACTTGAATCTTCTAGCATATGATAATGTGTTGCTTTTTACTTAATCTCATGAACTGCAAATTCTATTAATAAAATAATAATTTTTAGAGGAAGGCAGAGCAAGATGGCAGCCGAGTAACAGCTTCCTTGCATCTGGGCACCGTGAGTCTGGGGAGATAGGACTCCAGGCATCACTGGCTGGTGGGAACTGCCTATCATCACTCCTATAAGGATACAGGGAGTCAGCGAGAGACTTCTGGACCCCAAGAGGAGGACTAAAACAGTGGAAAACCGGCAAATGGTAGCGTGTGTTCAATCCGTTTAAACCCGCCCACAACTTCCACAGGCACGAGAACTTAAAGAGCAAGAGGAAGTGAAAGGAAAATCAGGGCAAGGAAACAGATAAAAGAAATCACTCATGAGGAAGAATCAGCAGAAAACTACAGGCAACATGAAGAACCAGTCTAGAACAACCCCACCAAGGGACCATGAGGTAGCTACTGCAGATGATTCCACCAGTATAGAAATGTTAGGAATGACAGAAAGGGAATTTAGAATACACATGTTGAAAACAATGAAAGAAATGATGGAAACAATGAAGGAAATTGCTAATAAAGTGGAAAATAACCAAAAGGAAATCCAAAAACAGAATCAAATAAGAGATGAACGATATGAAGAATATAAAAAGGATATAGCAGAGCTGAAGGAACTGAAACAGTCAATTAGGGAACTTAAAGATGCAATGGAAAGTATCAGCAACAGGTTAGACCATGCAGAAGAAAGAATTTCAGAGGTAGAAGACAAAGTTCTTGAGATAACTCAGACAGTAAAAGAGGAAGAAAAGAAGAGAGAGAAAGCAGAACGTTCACTGTCAGAATTATGGGACTTTAAGAAGCGTTCCAACATACGAGTTATAGGAATTCCAGAAGGGGAAGAAGAATGCCGCAGAGGAATGGAAGCCATACTAGAGAATATTATAAAAGAAAATTTCCCAAATATCACCAAAGATTCTGACACACTGCTTTCAGAGGGATATCGGACCCCGGGTCGCCTCAACTCTAACCGAGGTTCTCCAAGACACATTGTGATGAACCTGTCCAAAGTCAAGACAAAAGAAAAGATTCTGCAAGCTGCCAGGAGTAAGCGCCAGTTGACCTACAGGGGCAAATCCATCAGAGTGACCGCAGACTTCTCTAATGAAACTTTCCAAGCAAGAAGACAATGGTCATCTACCTTTAATCTACTTAAACAGAACAATTTTCAGCCCAGAATTCTGTACCCTGCTAAGCTAAGCTTCAAAATTGATGGAGAAATCAAATCATTTACGGATATACAAACATTGAGGAAATTCGCCACAAGACCAGCTCTACAGGAAATACTTCAAACTGTTCTGCACACTGACCACCACAATGGATCAGCAGGAAAGTAAGAACTCAGAAATCAAAGGACAGAACCTAACCTCCACACTGATGCAAAAGATAAAACTAAGCAATGGACTCTCACCAAATAAGACGAATAGAATACTACCACACTTATCAATTATCTCAATAAATGTTAATGGCGTGAATTCCCCACTGAAGAGACATAGATTGGCTGACTGGATTAAAAAACACAAGCCATCCATTTGCTGTCTGCAAGAAACACACCTGGCTTCAAAAGACAAATTAAAGCTCCGAGTCAAGGGTTGGAAGACAATTTTTCAGGCAAATGGAATTCAGAAGAAAAGAGGAGTTGCAATCCTATTTTCAGATACATGTGGATTTAAAGCAACTAAAGTCAAAAAAGACAAAGATGGTCACTTTATATTGGTCAAGGGAAAACTACAACAAGAAGACATTTCAATTCTAAATATATATGCACCCAATTTAAAAGCTCCCAGATTCTTGAAGCAGACCTTACTCAGTCTGAGCAATATGATATCTGATAATACCATCATAACAGGGGACTTTAACACACCTCTTACAGAGCTGGACAGATCCTCTAAACAGAAATTAAACAAAGATGTAAGAGATTTAAAAGAGACCCTAGAACAACTATGCTTGATAGACGCATATAGAACACTCCACCCCAAAGATAAAGATTATACATTCTTCTCATCACCCCATGGAACATTCTCCAAAATTGATCATATCCTGGGACACAAAACAAATATCAACAGAATCAAAAGAATTGAAATTTTACCTTGTATCTTTTCAGACCATAAGGCACTAAAGGTGGAACTCAACTCTAACAAAAATGCTCAACCCCACACAAAGGCATGGAAATTAAACAATCCTCTGTTGAATAACAGATGGGTGAAGGAAGAAATAAAACAGGAAATCATTAACTTCCTTGAGCATAACAACAATGAAGACACAAGCTACCAAAACCTGTGGGATACTGCAAAAGCAGTTTTGAGAGGAAAATTCATCGCTTTAGATGCCTACATTCGAAAAACAGAAAGAGAGCACATCAACAATCTCACAAGAGATCTTATGGAATTGGAAAAAGAAGAACAATCTAAGCCTAAACTCAGTAGAAGAAAAGAAATATCCAAAATCAAATCAGACATCAATGAAATTGAAAACAAAAGAATCATTCAGAAAATTAATGAAACAAGGAGTTGGTTTTTTGAAAAAATAAATAAAATAGATAAACCATTGGCCAGACTAACTAGAAATAGAAAAGTAAAATCTCTAATAACCTCAATCAGAAACGATAAAGGGGAAATAACAACTGATCCCACAGAGATACAAGAGATCATCTCTGAATACTACCAGAAACTCTATGCCCAGAAATTTGACAATGTGAAGGAAATGGATCAATATTTGGAATCACACCCTCTCCCTAGACTCAGCCAGGAAGAAATAGAGCTCCTGAACAGACCAATTTCAAGCACTGAGATCAAAGAAACAATAAAAAAGCTTCCAACCAAAAAATGCCCTGGTCCAGATGGCTTCACTCCAGAATTCTATCAAACCTTCAAGGAAGAGCTTATTCCTGTACTGCAGAAATTATTCCAAAAAATTGAGGAAGAAGGAATCTTCCCCAACACATTCTATGAAGCAAACATCACCCTGATACCAAAACCAGGAAAAGACACAAACAAAAAGAAGAATTTCAGACCAATCTCACTCATGAATATAGATGCAAAAATCCTCAACAAAATCCCAGCCAATAGATTACAGCTTATCATCAAAAAAGTCATCCATCATGATCAAGTAGGCTTCATCCCAGGGATGCAAGGCTGGTTTAACATACGCAAGTCCATAAACGTTATCCACCATATTAACAGAGGCAAAAATAAAGATCACATGATCCTCTCAATAGATGCAGAAAAAGCATTTGATAAAATCCAGCATCCTTTTCTAATTAGAACACTGAAGAGTATAGGCATAGGTGGCACATTTCTAAAACTGATTGAAGCTATCTATGACAAACCCACAGCCAATATTTTACTGAATGGAGTAAAACTCAAAGCTTTTCCTCTTAGAACTGGAACCAGACAAGGTTGTCCTCTGTCACCTTTACTATTCAACATAGTGCTGCAAGTTCTAGCCAATACAATTAGGCAAGACAAGGAAATAAAGGAAATCCAAATGGGAGCAGAGGAGGTCAAACTCTCCCTCTTTGCTGATGACATGATCTTATACTTAGAGAACCCCAAAGACTCAACCACAAGACTCCTAGAAGTCATCAAAAACTACAGTAATGTTTCAGGATATAAAATCAATGTCCACAAGTCAGTAGCCTTTGTATACACCAATAACAGTCAAGATGAGAAGCTAATTAAGGACACAACTCCCTTCACCATAGTTTCAAAGAAAATGAAATACCTAGGAATATACCTAACGAAGGAGGTGAAGGACCTCTATAAAGAAAACTCTGAAATCCTCAGAAAGGAAATAGCAGAGGATATTAACAAATGGAAGAACATACTATGCTCATGGATGGGAAGAATCAACATTGTTAAAATGTCTATACTTCCCAAAGCAATCTACCTATTCAATGCCATTCCTATCAAAGTACCTACATCGTACTTTCAAGATTTGGAAAAAATGATTCTGCGTTTTGTATGGAGTCGGAAAAAACCCCGTATAGCTAAGGCAGTTCTTAGTAACAAAAATAAAGCTGGGGGCATCACCATACCAGATTTTAGTGTGTACTACAAAGCCATAGTGGTCAAGACAGCATGGTACTGGCACAAAAACAGAGAGATAGACACTTGGAATCGAATTGAACACCAAGAAATGAAATTAACATCTTACAACCACCTAATCTTTGATAAACCAAACAAGAACATACCTTGGGGGAAAGACTCCCTATTCAATAAATGGTGTTGGGAGAACTGGATGTCTACATGTAAAAGACTGAAACTGGACCCACACCTTTCCCCACTCACAAAAATTGATTCAAGATGGATAAAGGACTTAAATTTCAGGCATGAAACAATAAAAATCCTCAAAGAAAGCATAGGAAAAACACTGGAAGATATTGGCCTGGGGGAAGACTTCATGAAGAAGACTGCCATGGCAATTGCAACAACAACAAAAATAAACAAATGGGACTTCATTAAATGAAAAGCTTCTGTACAGCTAAGGACACAATAACCAAAGCAAAGAGACAACCTACACAATGGGAAAGGATATTTGCATATTTTCAATCAGACAAAAGCTTGATAACCAGGATCTATAGAGAACTCAAATTAATCCACATGAAAAAAGCCAACAATCCCATATATCAATGGGCAAGAGACATGAATAGAACTTTCTCTAAAGATGACAGACGAATGGCTAACAAACACATGAAAAAATCTTCATCATCTCTATATATTAGAGAAATGCAAATCAAAACAACCCTGAGATATCATCTAACCCCAGTGAGAATGGCCCACATCACAAAATCTCAAAACTGCAGATGCTGGCGTGGATGTGGAGAGAAGGGAACACTTTTACACTGCTGGTGGGACTGCAAACTAGTACAACCTTTCTGGAAGGAAGTATGGAGAAACCTCAAAGCACTCAAGCTAGACCTCCCATTTGATCCTGCAATCCCGTTACTGGGCATCTACCCAGAAGGAAAAAAATCCTTTTATCATAAGGACACTTGTACTAGACTGTTTATTGCAGCTCAATTTACAATCGCCAAAATGTGGAAACAGCCTAAATGCCCACCAACCCAGGAATGGATTAACAAGCTGTGGTATATGTATACCATGGAATACTATTCAGCCATTAAAAAAAATGGAGACTTTACATCCTTCGTATTAACCTGGATGGAAGTGGAAGACATTATTCTTAGTAAAGCATCACAAAAATGGAGAAGCATGAATCCTATGTACTCAATCTTGATATGAGGACAATTAATTACAATTAAGGTTATGGGGGGGAAGCAGAAAGAGGGATGGAGGGAGGAGGGTGGGGCCTTAGTGTGTGTCACACTTTATGGGGGCAAGACATGATTGCAAGAGGGACTTTGCCTAACAATTGCAATCAGTGTAACTGGCTTATTGTACCCTCAATGAATCCCCAACAATAAAAAAAAAAAAAAAAGTAACAAAATAAAATAAAATAAAATAATAATTTTTAAACTGAAATCAGAGAATCTTAAGTTATTTTTTGAATGTATATTAAGTTATCTGTTGACCAACAATTATTATTTTTAAAGAATAGCAAGCTAATTTCTTCTAGTGCTAATAAGTGCCAGTTAAGATGGTTATTTGCCATGATGAATTTAATGAAGGAATAATTCAAGATTAAGTTAAAATTATTTGATACAATTAATATTAGTAAATTAACATTTGTTGAGAAAATATAATGGAACATTAAATACCTCAACTGAAATTTGTCTCTCTGTACTTCATCTGTGGGTAATATGAAGAGAAATTAAGAGAATCAGACAGACTTACAAGATCTATTCTGCAGACCTAAAGGTTTCAGATTAAGCTATTATAAGTGGGGGTGGGAGAGGATGGGGGAAGATGAAGAAAGAAAGGAATGTGGGTCATATCTCCTATTTGTGCAGAATAAAAAATGCTTATTCTACAGGAAAGTTCGCTTCCTCGGAAATAACTCCCACTATGTATGTGTGAACTTGTTGGTAGGTAATAATATGTCTGAGTTATTGGTAGTACTACATATATTGATCAGTTATGAAAAAAGAAGTGAGATAAGAGAGGCAAGAACAAAGACTTTATCTGCCAGGACCACATTTTTGAGGTTCTGTAGCATCTTGTCAAGAGCCAGAAATTGAAGAAGTAAAAATCAATTAATAGAAGTCTTAGAAAAAGATGAAACAAAAAGCTAACTGGTGGTGGGAGAGCAAGATGGCAGCCGAGTAACAGCTGCCTTGCATCTGGGCACCATGAGTCTGGGGAGATAGGACTCCAGGCATCTCTGGCTGGTGGGATCTGCCTATCATCACCCCTGTGAGGATACAGGGAGCCAGCGAGAGACTTCTGGACCCCAAGAGGAGGACTAAAACAGTGGAAAACCGGCAAGTGGTCGCGTGTGTTCAATCGGTCTAAACCCGCCCGCAACTGTAAGTTCAGTAGCAGCGAGACTGCAAACAAGAAAGGCCTTACCTGTCAACTGTTTTGGTGTCTTTGGACTTGGCACTTAGTTGAACTGCCTTGGGGAGAGCCTGAGCGGGAATGAGGAGAACTTTGGCCATTGTCTAGGGCCCCAGACTGAGCCAAGGAGCCAGACGGAGCTAATAGTGTTTGGCTGTGGGCCACAGGGAGCCATTGTGAGCCATCTGCCCCGGCAAGCTCCGCCCTCAGGGTCGCAGAGCTAGAATTGGGTGGGAGCTGGTAACCCAGCGACCGAGTAGCCTAAGGATAGGGTCAGAGCCGCCTTGCAACCCTAATCCTCAGGGGCAGAGTGAGACTGGTTTTGGCACACTGGGTAAGTGGATAGCCACTTCAGCCATGATTCCAGTGACAAGCACTTTCCTGAGAAAGCTTCTGCTTAGCAAGTTTACAAGTTCAAAGTGCCTTTTAAGTGGGCTGAAGAGAGATTTAGGGTGTCTACCTGCTGGGGTTTGAGAAATCAGCAGCCTCCAGTCGTATCAGAAATGTAATTAACATCTCATACCCCAGAAGACCACGTGTTACCCAGACAATATTCAACAACATATACATACTGCTTTGTTTTTGATGGTGCTTTTTTTTTGGGGGGGGGGGTTTGGTTTTTTTTTGTTTATTTTGATGTTGTTGATGTTGTTTTGTTTTTAATTTCAACCTTTTCCGTACAGATCTTTTTTCTTTCTCAATTTTTCTAGTTTAATTATAATTCCCATTGCTGCCTTTTTTAATAACTAGAACTTCATTTTTGCTAGTGTTTCTACCGCTATTATTTGGTTTTTCACCCACTATTATCCCGTAAAGTTTTCTGTTTGCTTGTTTTGGTTTGATTTATAGCATTTTTGTCTTTCCTTTCTACTTTGTGGAGGTGGGGTACTGTGTCTGATAAGGTTAGCAAAGAGCTGCTGACCTGGGCGGCGCCTGTGCTTCAAGGAGTAGGGTGCCGGTCCCATATACCGGAGGTGGTGGGTTCAAACCGAGCCCTGGCCAAAAAAAAGAGTGCTGACCTCAAGGGAACCACCTGACTGGGCACCCCCAGAAGGTTGTTTTTTTTAAGGTTGTGTCCAAGTACCCTACTGTACACCTATATTGCTCTGTCTCCCCCTTTCTGTGCCTCTCTTCTTTTTGTCAATGTTACTTTTACCCACCCACTCTCCTTTCTCTATTTTTTTCTTTCTTTTCACTCGGTTCTCCTTTCTTTCATCCCTTTCTTGTTCTTCAACCTTCTCACCCTTCTGGTTCTGTACCAAAAGGACTCATCTAACCCTTAGTCCACAGGCACGAGAAGTTAAAGAGCAAGAGGAAGTGAAAGGAAAATCAGGGCAAGGAAACAGATAAAAGAAATCACTCATGAGGTAGAATCAGCAGAAAACCCCAGGCAACATGAAGAACCAGTTCAGAACAACCCCACCAAGGGACGATGAGGTAGCTACTGCAGAGGATTCCACCTATGAAGAAATGTTAGGAATGACAGAAAGGGAATTTAGAATACACATGATGAAAACAATGAAAGAAGTGATGGAAACAATGAAGGAAACTGCTAATAAAGTGGAAAATAACCAAAAGGAAATTCAAAAACAGAATCAAATAAGAGATGAACGATATGAAGAATATGAAAAGGATATAGCAGAGCTGAAGGAACTGAAACAGTCAATTAGGGAACTTAAAGATGCAATGGAAAGTTCAGCAACAGGTTAGACCATGCAGAAGAAAGAATTTCAGAGGTAGAAGACAAAGTTCTTGAGATAACACAGATAGTAAAAGAGGCAGAAAAGAAGAGAGAGAAAGCAGAATGTTCACTGTCAGAATTATGGGACTTTATGAAGCATTCCAACATACGAATTATAGGAATTCCAGAAGGGGAAGAAGAATGCCCCAGAGGAATGGAAGCCATATAGAGAATATTATAAAAGAAAATTTCCCAAATATCACAAAAGATTCTGACACACTGCTTTCAGAGGGATATCGGACCGCAGGTCGCCTCAAATCTAACCGAGCTTCTCCAAGACACATTGTGATGAACCTTTCCAAAGTCAAGACAAAAGAAAAGATTCTGCAAGCAGTCAGGAGTAAGCGCCAGTTGACCTCAGGGGCAAATCCATCAGAGTGACCGCAGACTTCTCTAATGAAACTTTCCAAGCAAGAAGACAATGGTCATCTACCTTTAATCTACTTAAACAGAACAATTTTCAGCCCAGAATTCTGTACCCTGCTAAGCTAAGCTTCAAAATTGACGGAGAAATCAAATCATTTACGGATATATAAACATTGAGGAAATTCGCCACAAGACCAGCTCTACAGGAAATACTTCAAACTGTTCTGCACACTGACCACCACAATGGATCAGCAGGAAAGTTAAGAACTCAGAAATTAAAGGACAGAACGTAACCTCCACACTGATGCAAAAGATAAAACTAAGCAACGGACTCTCACAAAATAAGACGAATAGAATACTACCACACTTATCAATTATCTCAATAAATGTTAATGGCTTGAATTCCCCACTGAAGAGACATAGATTGGCTGACTGGATTAAAAAACACAAGCCATCCGTTTGCTGTCTGCAAGAAACACACCTGGCTTCAAAAGACAAATTAAAGCTCCGAGTCAAGGGTTGGAAGACAATTTTTCAGGCAAATGGAATTCAGAAGAAAAGAGGAGTTGCAATTTTACTTTCAGATTCATGTGGATTTAAAGCAACTAAAGTCAAAAAAGACAAAGATGGTCACTTTATATTGGTCAAGGGAAAAATACAACAAGAAGATGTTTCAATTCTAAATATTTATGCACCCAATTTAAATGCTCCCAGATTCTTGAAACAGATCTTACTCAGTCTGAGCAATATGATATCTAATCATACCATAATAACAGGGGACCTTAACAGTCCTCTTACAGAGCTGGACAGATCCCCTAAACAGAAATTAAACAAAGATATAAGAGATTTAAATGAGACCCGAGAACAACTGTGCTTGATAGACGCATATAGAACACTCCATCCCAAAGATAAAGAATATACATTCTTCTCATCACCCCATGGAACATTCTCCAAAATTGATCATATCCTGGGACACAAAACAAATATCAACAGAATCAAAAGAATTGAAATTTTACCTTGTATCTACTCAGACCATAAGGCACTAAAGGTGGAACTCAACTCTAACAATAACGCTCGACTCCACCCAAAGGCATGGAAATTAAACAATCTTCTGTTGAGTAACAGATGGGTGCAGGAAGAAATAAAACAGGAAATCATTAACTTCCTTGAGCATAACAACAATGAACACACAAGCTACCGAAACCTGTGGGATACTGCAAAAGCAGTTTTGAGAGGAAAATTTCATTGCTTTAGATGCGTGCATTCGAAAAACAGAAAAAGAGCGCATCAACAATCTCACAAGAGATCTTATGGAATTGGAAAAAGAAGAACAATCTAAGCCTAAACTCAGTAGAAGAAAAGAAATATCCAAAATCAAATCAGAGGTCAATGAAATTGAAAACAAAGGAATCATTCAGAAAATTAATGAAACAAGAAGTTGGGTTTTTGAAAAAATAAATAAAATAGATAAACCATTGGCCAGACTAATGAAAAACAGAAAAGCAAAATCTCTAGTAACCTCAATCAGAAATGATAAAGGGGAAATAACAACTGATCCCACAGAGATACAAGAGATTATCTCTGAATACTACCAGAAACTCTATGCCCAGAAATTTGACAATGTGTAGGAAATGGATCAATATTTGGAATCACACCCTCTCCCTAGACTTACCCAGGAAGAAATAGAGCTCCTGAACAGACTAATTTCAAACATTGAGATCAAAGAAACAATAAAAAATCTTCCCACCAAAAAATGGCCTGGTCCAGATGGCTTCACTCCAGAATTTTATCACACCTTCAAGGAAGAGCTTATTCCTGTACTGCAGAAATTATTCCAAAAAATTGAGGAAGAAGGAATCCTCCCCAACACATTCTATGAAGCAAACATCACCCTGATACCAAAACCAGGAAAAGACCCAAACAAAAAGGAGAATTTCAGACCAATCTCACTCATGAATATAGATGCAAAAATTCTCAACAAAATCCTAGCCAATAGATTACAGCTTATCATCAAAAAAGTCATACATCATGATCAAGTAGGCTTCATCCCAGGGATATGCAAGTCCATAAACATTATCCACCAAATTAACAGAGGCAAAAATAAAGATCACATGATCCTCTCAATAGATGCAGAAAAAGCATTTGATAAAATCCAGTATCCTTTCCTAATTAGAACACTGAAGAGTATAGGCATAGGTGGCACATTTCTAAAACTGATGGAAGCTATCTATGACAAACCCACAGCCAATATTTTACTGAATGGAGTGAAACTGAAAGCTTTTCCTCTTAGAACTGGAACCAGACAAGGTGGTCCTCTGTCACCTTTACTATTCAACATAGTGCTGGAAGTTCTAGCCAATACAATTAGGCAAGACAAGGAAATAAAGGGAATCCAAATGGGAGCAGAGGAGGTCAAACTCTCCCTCTTTGCTGACGACATGATCTTATACTTAGAGAACCCCAAAGACTCAGCCACAAGACTCCTAGAAGTTATCAAAAAATACAGTAATGTTTCAGGATATAAAATCAATGTCCACAAGTCAGTAGCCTTTGTATACACCAATAACAGTCAAGATGAGAAGCTAATTAAGGACCCAACTCCCTTCACCACAGTGTCAAAGAAAATGAAATACCTAGGAATATACCTATCGAAGGAGGTGAAGGACCTCTGTAAAGAAAATTATGAAATCCTCAGAAAGGAAATAGCATAGGATATTAACAAATGGAAGAACATACCATGCTCATGGATGGGAAGAATCAACATTGTTAAAATGTCTATACTTCCCAAAGCAATCTACCTATTCAATGCCATTCCTATCAAAATACCAACATTGTACTTTCCAGATTTGGAGAAAATGATTCTGCGTTTTGTATGGAACCGGAAAAAACCCCGTATAGCTAAGGCAGTTCTTAGTAATAAAAATAAAGCTGGGGGCATCAGCATATCAGATTTTAGTCTGTACTACAAAGCCATAGTGCTCAAGACAGCATGGTACTCGCACAAAAACAGAGACATACACACTTGGAATCAAATAGAAAACCAAGAAATGAAACTAACATCTTATAACCACCTAATCTTCGATAAACCAAATAAGAACATACCTTGGGGGAAAGACTCCCTATTCAATAAATGGTGTTGGGAGAACTGGATGTCTACATGTAAAAGACTGAAACTCGACCCACACCTTTCCCCATTCACAAAAATTGATTCAAAATGGATAAAGGACTTAAATTTAAGGCACGAAACAATTAAAATCCTCAAAGAAAGCATAGGAAAAACACTGGAAGATATTGGCCTGGGGAAAGACTTCATGAAGAAGACTGCCATGGCAATTGCAACAACAACAAAAATAAACAAATGGGACTTCATTAAACTGAAAAGCTTTTGTACAGCTAAGGACACAATAGCCAAAGCAAAGAGACAACCTACACAATGGGAAAGGATATTTGCATATTTTCAATCAGACAAAAGCTTGATAACCAGGATCTATAGAGAACTCAAATTAATCCACATGAAAAAAGCCAACAATCCCATATATCAATGGGCAAGAGACATGAATAGAACTTTCTCTAAAGATGACAGACGAATGGCTAACAAACACATGAAAAAATCTTCATCATCTCTATATATTAGAGAAATGCAAATCAAAACAACCCTGAGATATCATCTAACCCCAGTGAGAATGGCCCATATCAGAAAATCTCAAAACTGCAGATGGTGGCGTGGATGTGGAGAGAAGGGAACACTTTTACACTGCTGGTGGGACTGCAAACTAGTACAACCTTTCTGGAAAGAAGTATGGAGAAACCTCAAAGCACTCAAGCTAGACCTCCCATTTGATCCTGCAATCCCATTACTGGGCATCTACCCAGAAGGAAAAAAACCCTTTTATCATAAGGACACTTGTACCAGATTGTTTACTGCAGCTCAATTTATAATCGCCAAAATGTGGAAACAGCCTAAATGCCCACCAACCCAGGAATGGATTAACAAGCTGTGGTATATGTATACCATGGAATACTATTCAACCATTAAAAAAAATGGAGACTTTACATCCTTTGTATTAACTGGATGGAAGTGGAAGACATTATTCTTAGTAAAGCATCACAAGAATGGAGAAGCATGAATCGTATGTGCTCAATTTTGATATGAGGACAATTAATGACAATTAAGGTTATTGGGGGGGAGTAAAAGCAGAAAGAGGGAAGGAGGGAGGGGTGTGGGGCCTTGGTGTGTGTCCCACTTTATGGGGGCAAGACATGATTGCAAGAGGGACTTTACCTAACAAATGCAATCAGTGTAACCTGGCTTATTGTACCCTCAATGAATCCCCAACAATAAAAAAAAAAAGGTAACTGGTAAAAGGAGTGCATAGCAAAGGCAGAAAGAAAGTTCAAATGCATTCACTGAGTAAAAGGTAAAAACTGACTGGATGTTTCCACTTGATTTCCTACTCCCTGAAGCCTTCGCTTGTGCTCTCCTCTATGCATTTCACAGTAACTTAACCAGAGATGACAGATTTTTAAAGGCATTTAATAGAGTTCTCTATAGATCCTAGTTATAAAACTTTCATGTAATAACATTTAATAAAAGCCATTATAGTACAGAATTCGTATTTTCACTTAAAATTTTCTTACAATTGGAAATGTGAATGGTTCACACGATGGTGAGAAATCTTCATTAGCATTGCCTATATAGTATGGATATATTTTAAAGTCAGGTTTCAATTAAGCCAGAATGATAAACAGAATAGGCTGGAAGCAGGAAAATTGGAACAACGATGGTCCTATACACTTCAGTTCAAATACTGCCCCTCCCTCTCTGGGATACATAAAGTACCTTCAGCTATAAAATAAGGAATATATCACTTTCATAAACTGTGAAGACAAAAGATAAAAACATCTAATGCATGGACAGTATAAATTTCACTTCCTCTTCCTTCTTATGTTACTAACCCACTATATCTTTTTACATTATCTATGTAAGAAAATAAAGGAAGACAGAGCTAGAGGGAATTTTAAGAAAAACCAAAGTAGTTTTCATTTCAGCTTGTAAACCATCATTCAGAAGCTCTAGATTTAATCTTACTGGAGTTTAC
The DNA here is from genome assembly GCF_027406575.1 of Nycticebus coucang. Classification (NCBI taxonomy): domain Eukaryota; kingdom Metazoa; phylum Chordata; class Mammalia; order Primates; family Lorisidae; genus Nycticebus; species Nycticebus coucang. The sequence goes on from NC_069795.1 coordinate 89,092,128, forward strand.
TAAGCAACAAAAAGGCTGGGTCATCTCCCTATCCAGGAGAATGGTATAACTTCAGAAACAAAGCTACTGTTGACAACTGTATTTAACTATATGTTGGGCACGTATAGACTTCCCCTTTCTAGATGCTGGAGAGAAGGTAGGAGGACAGTCAGTGTAACAGATGATTGTCTTTCTTCACTGCCTGAGGTGTGGGGATGTGGGATGAGGGCAACCAATGTAGTGTAAAGGCTTCAAAATCCAACACTCATTTATGAAAAAATTTCAGGCAAAAATGGAATAAAAGTGAATTTCCTAAATATGATATAAAGATTACATACAAAAAGCCTATAATTAATGTTACCCTTAAAGGTTAAAATTTGTTTAAAAACAAAACACTTTTTTCCTAAGATAAAGAACAAGCCAAGGATGTCTACTCCCTAGTCCTACTCAACACTGTGCTGAAGGTCAATGCAACAAGTCAAGAATAAGAAATTAAAAGCATAAGATTGAAAAGGAATAAATAAAATGGTCTTTTTTTGGTATATAACATGATTGTTTACATAGAAAAAAATCTAAAGAAAGTACTAGTATTAGTAAAATTAACAAGGTCACTGGATACAAGGCCAATACACAAAAATTAATTCTATTACTGTACACTAGCAATGAACACTTGGAAATTGAAATACATAATAAAACAGTAAAATACACAATAGCTCAACTATCATTAAATACTTAGAAATAAATCTTACAAAGCATGTGCAAGATTTATATATTGAAAACTAGAAAACACTGATGAAATAAAAAAAGATCATATAATGTTCATGGATTAGAAGATTAAATATTGTTGAGATGTTAACTCTTTCTAAATTGATCTACAGATTCAACATAATCCCAAAAAACCCCAGAATGTTTCTGTAGAAATTAACAAGCTTTCAACTTTATAATGAAAGGCAAAGGAAGTAGAATAGATAAATAATAGTTAAATATTAGAAAGAAGAATGAAGTTGGAGGACTCTCACTACCTGATAACCAGGTCTAAAGCTACGTTATTGAAGAAAGGACAGACGCAGAGATCAATGGGACAGAAGACACAGCTCGAAAACAGACCCACAGATACAATATCAATTGATTTTTGTCTAAGGTACAAAGGCAATTCAATGAATATCCACATGTAAAAGAATAAACCTCAATCCATACTTCGCATCCTGTATAAAAATTAACTCAAAATGGATCAGTGGTTGCCAGGGGTGAGGGTGGGGAGGGGAAAATTGGATACTAAGAGATAGTAGGGACTTCTGAGGGGGAAAAATACTGCTCTATATCTCAACTGTGGAGGTTTGACTGTCAAAATTCACAGAGGGAGAATTTTACTGTTTGTAAATTAAAGAAAAAAGGTCCATTTTAGTGCCCAGTACTATCTAGGAAGGAAGAGTTACCTATTTGATAACACCCAGGCAATATTACTATAGGGCCATTCATAACCAACTATGATTTCATGTATATTATTGTACTTTACAAGAGAGGGGGAAAAATTGAAGTGCCTCAAGATGTAATGCCTTAAGTATTTGCATAAAGGTTCCACCATCTGGATTTGGATTTAGCTTGAAAAACGCTGGACATCACAGGGCCTATCTTTCCTTCCTGAATGCAAATAAATACGCATGTGGGATATCTAATTAAAAAAATTTTCATTATGAAAACCATACTGGACACCTTTATCTGTATGTGTCCAGATACAGAGCAGATGTCTCTAACTCCAACAGTGAACTCCTTATCTTACCCCCAAAGTTGTTTATTGTTCTCTGTCTTACTAAATAGTACATGATTCATTCAGTTGTTTAATTATAAACAACTGGCTTTAGTTTAGTTTAAACAAGAGGCTTTAGATGCCTCTTCCTGCCTTACCTCCTCCATCCAATGAAGTTATCATCAGGAAGTGATAATTCTACTTCTCAAACGTGGCACCTCTGCTGTGAAGCAGAAAAGAGCATCGAACTAGAAGTTGAGTGTAACTACACCTACAGGGTGAAAGAGTGTGTAATGAGCTGAGGCTCACAAGGTGAGCAGGGACCACGGGGATCAGGCAGATGTTCGTGCTCATCTCAGACACACACTCTTCCCCATCCCTACTTCTACCATTCTAGGACGCACAACTTAACGCTCTTCACCTCTAAATGACTTCAAGAGTCTGGTCTCCCTGCATCCATTCTTGCTTCCGTTTTAAACATTTTCTTTACTTCATTTAGAGTGCTCTCTTAAAAATACTATTCTGAAAAAAGAATACTATTCTGGTCAGATCATATTTCTTCCTTAAAACCCCTCAATGTCCTTCCTGTTTCTTCAGCACAACATCAAAATAATTAACAAGGTCCTTGCTTTCCTCATGAGCCTCATCTTGATACCACTGTCATTCAATTCCCCTCTAGATTCAGTCATTCAACTTCTACTTCTATGTTTATTCTATACACTGTTCCCTCTGCCTGCAATACTTCTCCTCCTGCCCACCCGGCACTTACACTTGTGTAGCTGACTTTTTCCCTTCAGAGGCAGCTGACATGGCCTTTCTAGGAAGCATGCCATGATCCCTCGTGTGTAGTTTAGGTCTACTCATCATCTGTCCCTACAGTAAAGTTCATCTGTAAGTGACTGTGGTATAATAAAAAATATGTATGTGGCCTTTGACTCAGGTTCCCAGCACAGAGTGGTAGTTGTGCCTTTTGTGTGCTAAAGACATGACTGGCAGCTGAAAAACCCTAAATAGCTTCAGCAGGAGAGCTGCTTGCCAGAAAGATCAAGCCATGATTAGAGGTTTGGAACTTTGAGCCCCATCTCCCAACCTGCAGGAGGGAAGAAAGTCTGGAGATTGAGTGCAATCACCAATGGCCAATCAATCCTGACTACCTAATAAAATCTCCATAAAAATCTCTAAATTGTAAGGTTCAAGGAGTTTGTATGTTGATGAAGACACTGAAGTGCTGGGGGGGTGGTGGACCCAGAGAGGACATGGAATCTCTGCCACTCCTTGGCCCCACCCTCACTCCCAACCCTGCCCTATGCATCTCTTTATTTGGCTGTTCCTCAATTGTGTCTTTTATAATAAATGAGTAAATGTAAATAAAGTGTTTTTCTGAGTTCTACGAATCATACTAGTCAATTATCAAATCTGAAGGTCACAGGGACCTCTGAATTTGTAGCAAAGTTAGGCAAAAGTGTGGGTAGCCTGGGTAACTCGCTTGTGGCTGGCATCCAAACTGAGGGCTGTCTTGTGGGACTGAACCCTCAAACCATGAAGTATAACGATTCTGACACTAACTCCAGGTAGTATCAGAATTGAACTGATTTTTTCAACACTGATCCGGTACCCAGAGAATCAACAGAATTAGTTGGAATTGGTGTTGGAAAAGATAGCACATATTTGGAAATATGTCAGAAAAACATTTGAGAGTACTTATTCAAAATCTATAATTTCATCTACTATAAACTCCACAAGACAAGACTGTGTTTGTCTTACCTACCATTATGTCCCTAGCACCAAGCATGGTGCCCAGCATACCGTTCAATACATACTGCACAAATACAGAAATGGAATGCCCAGCACTAGGGGCAAAAATTCTAAATTGTTACCTGGAAGAGGAACTAGTCATGAGGTCTTCCCTGGCTCTGCTTCTGATACAACATTGAAAGCTGATGAAACAGAAAGAGAAAAGTAACAAGTCCAACTTTTCACAATGGGATGTGAGGACTGACTACAGGACAAGATGGCATAAAGGCAGGAGTAAGAAGTAGCAATTCCACTTTAGAGAGGAAGCAGAACTGAGCTGGATCAGAAGCGATCCAGTCACAGCCCTAGTAACTTCTCCACACTGAGTACCTCATGTTGTCAAGTTTTGCTCTCCCTAAAATTATTAAGCAGAAGAGTTCAAACTCTGCTCCAATTCCTGCTTTTAAAAGAGGTTGTAAATGTGGGACATGGCGGCTCATGCCTGCAATCCTAGCATTCTAAGAGGCTAAGGCGGGAGGATCCCTTAAGCTCAGGAGTTTGAGACCAGCCTGAGCAAGAGTGAGACCCATCTCTATTAAAAATAGAAGAAAATTAGGCAGGTGTCATGGTGGGCACCGGTAGTCCCAGCTACTCAGGAGGCTGAGGCAAGAAGATCACCTGAAGCCAGGAGTTTGAGGTTGCTGTGAGCTAGGCTGATGTCATGGCACTCTAGCCTTGATAACAGAGTAAGACTCTGTCTCAAAAAAAAAGTAAAATAAATAAAAATAATCTAGTCTATTAGTTACACTCCAATGGAAATAAAAAGTTTCTCTGAGGGATGCAATATTACAGCAGGTTCTTTGAAGAAAGTTATCCAAATGAGAAAACCAGGTACAGAACATACAAGTGGAGACTCGGTCCATCAGCAGCCCTGCTTCACAGTGGTAAGTATTGCAAATATTCGTTTGTATTTGCTGACCTGTTATTCTGTCAAAGGTTCTTAAAAGCAGGCTCATGTGTGTACATTCTACCTGTTCAACTAGATCTTACGCTTCTCAAGAGCAGAAAATTACTTCTGTTACTCTCTGATCCATGTTTTTTAGTGCTGAATAGGGAGGAGAGGCTCTTCAACGCTAAAGAGGACTGAACAGAAGACTTCATGCACTCAGTACCCACCAGGTAAACTTGCTGAGGTCCACAGGACCTGAAGAAAATGAGGCCACGCCTAAATGACAGGGGTAAGACAAGCCTATCTTTATCTTGCCACGAACACATCTTACCTGTGACGGGGCTATCCTCCCCTTTTTAATTTCAGATGAATTTTCACTTAGTTTTCCGGCTTTATTACTTGAACTGCATTTGTAACATGTCCATCTTGTCTGGCCCTCAATTTCCGTGGTGCATTCTTTGTTTTGTAGACAGAATGAGTGATACAAATGGCCACAGCTGCAAAATGAAGGCAACCAATTTGTACTTTTCATTATCATAAAATTCATAAACGTAAGCTATGGTAAGAGTGTGCTTATAAGCAATAATGATTTCTAATAAGCTGGAATGCAGTTAATTAGAGTGCTGTATAGGATAAGACATAAGAAAGGAAATATATTTGTTGCGCTTGTCTCTTTTTAAAAATCCAGGGTCCTGATGAAAAATGAAGAAAGGTAAAGTCCCGTGGACAGAAACAAATGAATCCCTCCTAGCCTGATCGATGAGCCGAGCACATTGAAACTTGCACGGGTGAATCGGAAAGGACAATGTCGACTTGTTTCTTGGAAGTGAAATAATAGACCACAACACAATCTGTCTGAAAACTCTCATGGGGACCTATGTATTTGTACACTTAAGTTGTAAGTCGGAACCAGAACCACAGTTCTTGGATACAAACCACCTAGAGGATGAGATGAGCTTCTGCTCATTTCTCAAACTATGAAACTCTAAACAGTCTTTTTAGATAGTTTGAAGAAATCAGAATTGGGAAAAATAATTATAATAACAAGTGGGCTGCCTCATACAATTCAGGCAAATATTTAATTAAACATTTACAAAATTGCCTTTGCTAGAGTAAATCTTTACGTTATTTCTGTGAAGACATTCCCTACTGATTATGCTAAATTACTAAACCAGTCTCCTAGAAGCTGAGTGTTGAGTGGGATTCTCAGTCTTCTTTACTGATTTCTCATTTCTCCGACCTGAAATGTTGGACTGCCTCAGAAGTTAATTCTCTCTCTTTATATGTGTGTATGTCTATATATATTTTTAAAGATATTAATTTTTTAATTTATTTATTTGGAGAGTCTTACTCTGTCACCCTGGGTGAAGTGCAGTGGTGTCATCATAGCTCAGAACAACCTCAAACTCTTAGACTAAAGTCATCACTCCTGCTTCAGCCTCCTGAGTAGCTGGGACTACAGGCATGCACTACCATGCCAGGCTAGTTTTCTCTTTCTATATCTTAATATAAGCTTTCTCTTCTATACTCTTTTATAACTACCTCTTTAATGACTACTTACTGGTTCCATAGCTTTAAAATACCAGCTATTCCTGATGACTACCTGCTTTATACCTTCAGCCCAGATCTCTTCCCCTAAGCCCGATCTATCTCTCTCCTCAAGAACTCTACTTTGGATATCTAGAAGGCATCTTACATTTAACATGTCTCAAACCAGACTTCTGACTTCCATCCAACTCTCTCCACTGCATGCTCTCATCCAACCATCTACATCTCAATATGGCAACTATATTCTTATAGTTTCTAAGGCCCAAAACTCTGGAGTCATACTTGATTAGTTTCTATCAAACCCCATATCCAATCTATAAACAGAAATTATCAGCTCTATCTTATGAATAGACTCAGTTATCTTCCTGCATCTGACTTCATTACCATTTCCCTGGCCCATCTCTCACATGGGCTCCTGCAATAGCCTGAGTGGTCACTCGGCTTACAGGGTAGTCAGACCAATCCTTAAGACATAGGTCAGATCATGTCACCCCTATCCTCAAATCATCTGGTGGCTTCTCATCTCAGAAAAGTCTGATTCTTAGGCTTAGCGCCTATAGCTCAGTGAGTAGGGTGCCAGTCACATACACTGAAGCTGATGGGTTGAAGCCCTGCCCAGGCCAGCTAAAAAACAGTGACAACTGCAACCAAAAAAATAGCCAGGCATTGTGGTGGGCGCCTATACTCCCAGCTACTTGGGAGGCTGAGACACGAGAATCACTTGAGCCCAAGAATTGAAGGTTGCTGTGAGCTGTGACACCACAGCACTCTACCAAGGGCGATATAGTGAGACCCTGTCTCAAAAAAAAGAAAAGAAAAGTCTGACTCTTCATTAAGACCCAGTTCCTTCATGATTTGGCAAGCCTCTGTTCCTCCTCTGAAGTCCTCTCTCATCATCTTCTCCTTGCCTCATTCTGTTCAGGTACCTCTAGCCCACCGCTCACCACTCCTCAGGAACGCCTCGACCTCACAGCCTCAGCACTGCGGACCTTCCTCCTGGAAATTCTCTCTGGATGTGCACAGCCACATCCTTTAGGTCTCTGCTCAAATGTCACTTAAACAATGAGGTTTTCCCTGACTACTCTTCATAAATTAGTCATTCCCAACATTATCTTTCTTCTATACCATGTTTTGCTTTTATTCATGTAATTATTGATTATTCTTATTAATTTTTAAATAATCTGTTCATAAGTCACTTTAACAGTCTTTTCCTGAACTCTCAATCTCCCTTGTTTTTCTCCCATAGTAGTTAGCACTATCTAGCATTTCACTTGTATGTTTATTGCGTGCCACTGCCACTAGAATGCAAACTCCATGAGGGCAGATCCTATGTTTTGTTCATTCTGTATCTTATGCCCTTGAACAGCAGCTGACATACAGCAGGTGCTTAATAAATATTTGTTGCATGAATGGATTCTTTGTGTGATGGGAACTACTTCCCTTCCCAACCACCAAACCTACCACTCTTTCTGCATAACTGACACTTACATATATAGTGCTCACTCCCCACAGGCACCATTGTAAGTGCCGTAAGTAAATTATCCTGTTTAATCTTCATGAAACCGTAGGAGCCAGCTACTATTATCCGAATTTACAGATGAGGAAACTAAGATATAAAGAGACTAAAAAACTTATCCAAAGTCTCTCAGCTGGCATGTGGTAAAGTCAAGATTTGAATTCAAGAAGTTTGGCTCTGAGTCCCCATGGTTTCCTCTGTCCATATATTGCAGATGCCTTTCCTTTGCTCCTTTTTTTTTTTTTTTTTTGAGACAGAGCCTCAAGCTGTCGCCCTGGGTAGAGTGCTGTGGCCATCACAGCTCACAGCAACCTCCAACTCCTGGGCTCACGCGATTCTCCTGCCTCCACCTCCCAAGTAGCTGGGACTACAGGCACCTGCCACAATGCCCAGCTATTTTTTGGTTGCAGCTGTCATTGTTGTTTGGCGGCCTGGGCTGGATTCGAACCCGCCAGCTCTGGTGTATGTGGCTGGCAACTTAGCCGCTTGAGCCACAGGTGCTGAGCCAACCCCTTCATTTCTACGTGACCTCTTCTCTCTTTGCACTGTAACTTGTTATTTATATGGTAATGATTTTGTGGTTTATATTTCCAGGGACTACACATCTACAGATTTCTGACTAGAATATCTATCTACATAGCATTCCTGCTCAGAGGTCTAATAGCCATCTCAAACATCAAGACAAAACTCTCGATTTCCCCAGCTCCGTATACCTGTCCCTCCTCATCTCAATGAGACCATGTTCAACCAGTTGCTCAGGCCAAAGACCTCATTTCCCCCACACTCCATTATCTATTACCCCAGCAAATTAGCTCTACCCTTAAAATTCATTCACTATCCAAAACACCTCTCAGCACCGTCATCCCTGCCTCTCTCATTCTGCTAAAAAGTCACTTCTTCAGTGATGTCTTCCCTCATTAAATAGCACTTTCATCCTGAACACTTCATCCTTCCATCCTTTTGCCCCATGTTTTATTTTCTTCACAGCTCTTATTCCTCTAATTGATTTATTTCCTGAGGACCCTAAACTCTAGCTCTTCCCACTCCCACACAAATTGCAAAGTCTGTAAGAGGAACCTGCCTGTGTGTTCACTGCTGGGATGACTTACTGGCTATGTATCCACATGTATTCCTGCATGGTAATGACATGTATGTGAACACAGCACACATGTAACATTTCCTTCCCTCTCTTACCTGAACACAATAATTTCATCAGCTGTTTCTTGGCGTCTCTTGTACTGCTGCAAACATATAGAGCAGTAATCCTGTTTGGGATTCAGTCCTCTAGTGACTGAAGCTCTCAGGTTACACAATGACCAGTGCAGATCTTGGTTTAGAAGGCTAGTCGTTGTTTCCAGCAGAGTCTATGAAAAACCAAGGCAATAAACAAAGAAACAAACAAACGGTTACAAAATGAAAGAGACAAAGGAGATAAATGGGGATTAACATTTGTTTAGTTTTCAACTACAAACAACCAAAATTGAAATATACTATAATGGGATAAAATTGATGAAAGAAACAAACATCAAACTCCCCACGTCCAAGCACTTCATCTTACTGTGCAGAAATGAAAATATATTTTCATTTTACTTAAGAAAATATATTATTAAGTTTCTTAAGTTGGTCACTACTTACTACTGACAAATGTGTACTTTCCCATTTTGTGATTTAATTCAGTACTGGTGGCTTTCAAATGACTAGATTAGCCTATTTATTTATCGCATTTATATAATAACTTCTCTTTGAACATCTCAGAGTGTTTTAACAAAAAACACACTCCAATCTGGATTTTTTATTGAAATTGCATTTATGGCAATGTTTCAAATAACCCTTCACTAGAAAAGCTAATGGCCATTACTCTGGTTTCATCTTACTTGGGCAGAGAGATCACATTTTCCCGATCAGTATTTATAAGTCATCTGAATCTACTTGAGACTGTGACATCTGTCATTGAGTCCCATAAAAACATATTCACAGATATCACATTAAGTCATTTTGAGGCTCTATATGCTTATAAAGTATTATTTCCATACTATAACTAATTCTCAACACTCAATACATCATTTGGATATGTAGTTGGGTTTTTTTCTGTCAGTCCCAAAAGTAACGCAAAATTTTTAGTTCTTTTTTTTTTAGTCAGAGTCTCACTATGTTACCCTCAGTAGAATGCCATGGTGTCACAGTTCACAGCAATCTCAAACTCTTCGGGTTAAGCAATTCTCTTGCCTCACCCTCCCAAGTAGCTGGGACTACAGGTGTGGGCCACAGGCCTGACTATTTTTTTGTAGTTTGTTATTGTTGTTTGGCAGGCCTGGGCCGGGTTCAAACATGCCAGCCCTGGTGTATATGGCTGGTGCCCTAGTCACTGAACTACAGGCGCCACGCCTTTTTTTGAGACAGAGTCTTACTACGTTGCCCATGGTAGAGTACTGTGGTGTCATGGCTCACAGCAACCTCAAACTTGTGGGCTTAAGGGATCCTCTTGCCTCAGTTTCCCAAGTAGCTGGGACTACAGGTGCCCACCACAACACTCGGCTATTTTTTGTTGCAGTTGTCATTGTTTAGCTGGCCCAGGCCGGTTTCGAACCTGCCAGTGTTGGTATATGTGCCTGGCGCCATATCCACTGTGCTACGGGTGCTGAGCCAAACACTTTTAGTTCTAATTATCTATTCTATTTCTTTCCAATCCGTGCATCTTTTCCCCCTCTTCTATAGCTCCAAAATTGGCAAACATTTTTTGCCTTGCACCCAACTTTACTTATCTACCCAGGAATGTATGCCTGCAGGGGGATCAGGCTTCACTGGGCTGCGCTTGGCCAAACTGTGATTCTTACAACGCTCCAAGAAAACCTCTGCTATCCAGACTCTTCTTTTTGTCCTCTCAGATTCTTATATCTGAATGACACTTTTCTCAGGTGACTTCATGAGTTGCTTTAAAGTATGCTCGGAAAGAAAATCAATATTTCAAGCTGGCTCTTACTGAGAATTGACGTGATAGGCAATTTAAAGTTAAGACTGATGACCATTTTTGGGTTAGTGGCAAACATCTGTTACAGAGTGTTTAAAAGAACATTCATATAATTTTATTTTATAATTCTGTATATTCATGCTGACCCCTTTTCTTTTTATGGGTTAACTCATTAACTATTTTTATAGAAAGCTTCTCATACTTTCATTTTGATAAAATACTTGTCTCACTGGCGAGGAATCAAAAAATAAAATAAATCTGAATCACATGTACTTCCACATTCTGGAATGTGTGTACGTGTGGTGTATATAAATTAAGGCCAAGAGAAATTTAAAAATAGAAACAAACCATATATATCTTGATCTATCTCAATTCCAGTAAATAGGTGGTAATTTTTAAAGAAAAAAAGTGCATGTACAAAAAAAAAAAAAAATAGCTATTTTCTCCCTTATGACAAACAGAGATACAGTAAGTAGCTTACTTACTTGTTCATAATTAAAGGTATCTAACATTCCCAGAATAAGTCCTTGGATTTCTCCAAGTTTTCCTTTTCCATAAACTGGATCCTAATTAAAAAAAATATATAACAAATTATAATTCTGTTATGATTGTTGGCATTTTAAAATTACTTTAAAATATAACTTATCTCAAAAAGCAAAATGTTCTTAAATATCTTTCTACAGTCACGAAATATTATTCTCCTCTGACCCTTCCACTAGAAATGTACATTAGTTCCCCCTGTGCCCATCTCAAATACTTTGGAAAAATCAAATTTAAATAATCCAAGCTCCTTTCTCAATAATCTTCTTTGCAAACTGAATTAAACTTTACTCTGATTTTGTTTCTGCAAGAAGTGTCCTCTCCTTCATATGAGTTGCATTAAACCAGTATGCTCAGAAACACTCAAAGTGTGTCCAACAACTTCTCTTATGACTCCATTTAACCACCTCTTGCCCAAGCCAACTATATTGCTTTAGTTTTAGAGACAAGCAGGATCTGTGAAAACAGCTTTCAGTTTTTCAAAGCTTTATTCTGCTTTTTTTTTTTTTTGAGACACAGTCTCATTTTGTCACCCTGGGTAGAATGCCATGGTGTCATAGTTCACAGCAACATCAAACTCCTGGGTTCAAGTAATTCTCTTGCCTCTGCTTCCTGAGTAGGTGGAACTACAAGTGCCTGCCACAACGCCCAGATAGTATTTTTATTTTTAGTAGAGATAGGGTCTCACTCTTGCTCAGGCTGGTCTCTAATTCTTTTTTTTTTTTTTTTTCTTTATTATTTTTTTTTTATTTTTTTGTAGAGACAGAGTTTCACTTTATTGCCCTCGGTAGAGTGTCGTGGCATCACACAGCTCACAGCAACCTCCAACTCCTGGGCTTAGGCAATTCTCCTGCCTCAGCCTCCCGAGTAGCTGGGACTACAGGCTGGTCTCTAATTCTTGAGCTCAGGCAATCCATCTGCCTTGGCCTCCCAGAGTGCTAGGTTTACAGGCATGAGTCATGGCACCACTTCAAAGCTTTTTTCAATAAAGTCACTGCTGATAAACAATAGATACCCAGGCACCCAATCTTCCCCCTATTGCTTTTGATATGGGATATCGGTGTGCCTAATAACTTGCTTATTATGTAAAATTTAAAAAACAAGAAGTGCACAATCCTCCCATCCCCCTGAATAAACTATAAACTGAAATCCAACCACTCAATAAACACTATTGAGACTTTGATATATATTCCTCTACATTCTTATTTCTAGGGGAGGAAGAAAAGGGAGAGGAGAGAGGGATGTATTTCTTTGCATACAAAATTTGAGTATTTTTATATCTTTTTTTCTTACTTAATGTTATATTGAGAGCACTTTCCATATCATCAAATATTTCTTAATGGCTGCAGAGCATGAATTATGTGAAAATAATATGTTTTATTCAGTCATTCCCAGTTATTGAACATTTAAATTTTTCCCTTTCCTAAGCCCCATGTACTATTATCAATGCTAGTGGCCATAAATCTTAGTCTGAATCGCTGATTATTTCTTTAGAGATTTCTAGGCAGGGAATTACAGACTATCGAGCATTTTTATGGCTATCAGTATACACTGCCAAATTGCTCTCCCAAAAAGTGTATCATAAGATTTTTTATTTCCATGAGCATATTTGTGTGCTCAGCTTACTGCGCCTTTGGCTGGACTGATAAGTATAATTTTAAAAATGGCCAATAAATGTGTCAAGTCTATTACTTTACTCTAATTTAATCTGATTATGTAGGACATAAATGACTCTTTTCCATGCCAAATAGGGGAATCCAACTATACAGTTATGATAAAAGTAACTTATTTATAGGACGGCCCTGTGGCTCAAAGGAGCAAGGCGCCAGCCCCATATGCCGGAGGTGGTGGGTTCAAACCCAGCCCTGGCCAAAAACTCCAAAAAAAAAAGTAACTTATTTATTAAGTGGGTAAGATGAAGCATAGTGGTTAAGTATGAAATACCATTTCACTAATTTCCTCAACAACTTTTATGAATAAAGAAATTGAGGTTTAGAGAAAAGTTATATAAATTTCTCTAAGTCACAAAACTGTTAAGCAGATAGTATGGGATTTGCATCTAGGTACTTCAGAAATCATATGAACACACTATGCTGGTCTCCCAAGTATAGACATATAAATTAATAATAAATAATAAATTAAATAATAAAATAATTTTTGCTGGAAAATATAGGTAAACTAAATGGTAAACAAATGATTGCTAAAACATATGAGTAACATTTCTGTCTACTTCTTAGGGAGCAAGAGTTATTAAAATCTTGGTGTTATCTATGAGGTCAGAAAGAAAAAAGGCGATGAAAGCAGGAAAAACCTGTACAGCACAGTCTCAGGATTTGCTTATTTTTTTCTTTAGGGCTCTAATAATAGCTCTTGAACATCACGTTGTACAGTTTCCTCTTTTTCTTCTTCGTTTTTTAGACACAGTCTTATTCTGTGCCCTGGGTAGAGTGCCAGGGCATCATAGCTCATAGCAACCTCGAATTCTTGGGCTCAACAGATCCCTTGCCTTAGCCTCCTGAATAGCTGGACCTATAGGTGCCCGCCAGGATGCCCAGCTTGTTTTTCTATTTTTAGTAGAGACGGGATCTTTCTCTTGTCAGGCTCGTCTCGAACTCCTGAGCTCAAGCAATCTCCTCACCCCTTGGCCTCCCAGAGTGCAAGGACTATAGGCGTGAGCCACTGCACCCGGCCTATCTATGTTGTGCTGTTTCTGAGCTTGGTTTTCAGTGCTCTGAGCTGTCTAGGGTAGTGTGAGACACTCTGCCAGAAGTTGCTTTGGCTTCTTCAGATGCTGTGGTCATGCTGAAGAAATCCAAGGTACAAAATAACTATATATTTGTGAATCAGTTAACTAATTTGTAAGTTTGGGCTTAAGGAGATCACTTAAGCTTAACAGAAAATGTTATGTTTCACAGCTAGAGATCTATCATTAAGCTAAAGATACCTGTCAAATATGTGGGGGCCATTTACAAAAGGCAAGACTATGGATATCTCAACATAGTTCTTCACTAGAAAAACAACTTAAGCCTTATACTCACTGGACAATTTTTCCTTCCCATTTTCTTTGCATAAAAATAGTCCCATGTCAATACTTCTTATCTTCATTTAATTATGCCTGTGGCCAAGCTCTTAATAAATGCACTTGTAAAAATACTTGTTTCTCAAAGTATCAACATGGAACATTAACTACAAAAACTTATCTTGGTTATCTACTATATAATATGTGCATCCCATGTGATAGTATAACTCTGCCATATGTTATGATAAGTGTGACTTGGAGAATAAAGAGGTCCTAAAAGGTTAAATTTTGGGAAAAAGAAGAAATCTCTATAGGTCATTTCTATATTTATATCAGTACATTTCACTGTAATATACATAATTTAAAAGCAAAAATCATGAAAACGACCTCATGCGGGGATGACATATAAATTATAGAATGCAAAAGGGAGCTCAAGGCTTCTAGCACAGCATGTGCCAACCTACCAGCTCTTGAAATTATTTTCCAAAGACATCAGCTAAATTCCTCAGCAATGAATAACTGCTGAGGTTTCTCTTTTAACTTGCTTGTAAACTATGAAAAAAAAGCAAACCTGGGTACCCTAAATAAATTTGTTTTTCAAAAGGCACACTAGAAAAAGATCACCACTTTTTCCCTATTGCTTTCTGGCCCCTACTGTAGTATGTACAGTGGTTTGTTTTAAAATCAAAGTCTTTCCTAATTGAACATTACTTTAAATATGAATAATGCCTTAAGCAATGGAGTAGATAAATCATTTTTTTGCCTTAATTTTTCAGTAAGAAAGTCATAAACAGCTTCTCCGAAGCCAAGAATTACGTTTGCTGCAGAGTGAAGACAGAATGTATATACCGTAACTATGGATCTTTAAAAATGCTGTCTTACTTGTCACCTAATATTCATGAAAGAGAACAATTCAGGTCCTAGGCATGAGTTTGAATAAACATGTGGGGGTCAAGAAATGCTTGAGAAGCTCTTATGATGTGACCACCGTTTGCGAAAAAAGAAATTTTTTTTCAGTTGTACACGGGCCATTAAAAAAATACACAGAGGGCAGGGACAAGATGGCCAGCTGGAAATAGCTTCTGAAAGAGGCTCCTATCCAAAAGGAAAGATAACGTCCAGAAACAGTCCAATTATGCTGAAGACTGGGAGCCCAGCTGAGAGAGAAATGATAACTGCAGGTCACATCTGCTGAGACAAGCTGCGACTCCAAGAAACCAACATTCAGGTACAAAGTCCATCTGAAAGGAAAACTGTCTGTCCCTTACCCCAAGAAAGCTGTGGTTTTTTGTTTTTCTGTCTAATTTTTTTCTCTTCGTTTGCTCCTGTGGGTTTTCTACAGACAAGCGATGAACTGTGGACCTCTTGTCTCACCCCACGGGTGAGTGCTGTGGGAAGTGGGTACTACTTCCTTAGAGGGATCCTGCTGTGACTCTGAACACTCTCTTGCTAGGCAGAAAAACTGAACTTAAGACTTCTCTGCCATTCTGAACTCCCAGCACACTCTTCCCACCTTAGCTGACAAACCAGAAGCCTAACACCTGCTGAGACTAAGGGAGGAGGTCCTTGAGCAGTGCCCCCCACATCCTCCCATCTGCTGGACCAAGCACCTCTCCCCATAAGAGACTCTGGGGGCATGCCCAGTCCCACCTCACCCCCGCTAGGGACTCTGCTGGCAATCACAGGAGCCCAGCGACATACACCCGCCCTGGGCAGGGACTCCGCCAGAAACAACGTGGCCCAGTGACCTGCGCACACTGGGCCTCCCTCCCCAACCACTCCAGGGACTCCGCAGGCAAACGCACAGCCCAGTGCCTGCAGGGCCTCCGCACACCCGACATGGCCAGGGTCTCCGCTAGCAACCACACGGCCACACGTCCCATGCTCTGTGCCTGCCAGACCTGCGCAAGCCCACCCAGGCCAGGGACTCCACTGGCAAACATGTGGCCCCGAGCCCGGTGCCCACTGGGCCTCCACCTGCCCTGGCCAGGAACTCCAGGAGCCGAGTAACCCGCTTACTTCCTCCTGTACCCTCCCTGCCTCCACATTGGCCCCACCTCTCTGGCCAGGGACTCTGGAAGCCGCGCGACCTGCGCCCTCCCTCTGGAGCCCTCCCTGCTTCTGCGCGGAGCCCTCTTCCTGGCCAGAGACAGCTGGAGCCCCAGCTCTCTATGCAAAGTCACTGGGCACCAGGTTTCCTAGAACTGTGTGCACCATCCCCCGCCCTGTTGCTGGATCAGGGTGTGCCACACTCCGGAGCTCCTCGAACAGTCAGAACTCCCTTGTTGGGACAGTCCCAGAGGAGCTACACAGGGTCACTCCCTACAAAGATCTAGCAACAATAGAGTGATCCCGCTGGGGTCTAATCTTGGAGAGACACCTCCCCAACTCTGAGGATGGACAGAGGCAAAGGTAAAAAACAATAATGGGGCAAAATCAATGGAAAAACACTGGCAATGTGAATAATCAGAGTAGATCAACTCCACCAAGGAACAACAAAGTCAGACACAGCACGAGATCCCATGCATAAACAAATGGCCGAGATGTCAGAAATCAAATTCAGAATCTGGATAGCAAATAAGATCGAATAAGAATTTCGTGCCACAATCCAAAAGTTAACTCAAAAATTCAATGAATTCAAAGACAAAATGACCAAAGATTTTGACACATTGAGACAAGAAGTTGCTCCCTCAAAGATCTGAGAAATACAGTAGAATCCCTCAGTAACAGAATGGAGCAAGCAGAAGAAAGGATTTCTGTCATTGAAGACAAAGCTTTCGAACATTCCCAAACTTTCAAAGAGGAAGAGAAATGGAGAGCAAAAACAGATCACTTTCTCAGAGAGTTCTGGGATAATTCGAAGAAAACCAATATTCACCTTATAAGGATCCCCGAAAGAAAAGAAGTGGCTTCACAAGGCACAGAGTCTCTTCTTCATAAGATTATGAAAGAGAACTTTCCAGACATGCCAAGAGATTCTGAAATTCAGATAGCAGTTTCAGAACTCCAGCATGACTCAACCTGAATAACACATCCCCCAGACACATCATAATCAATTTCACTAAAGTTAATATGAAGGAGAAAATTCTGAAAGCTGCCAGAAGTAAGAAAACCATAACCTGCAAGGGGAAGAATATTAGAATAACTGTAGATCTCTCTAATGAAACCTTTCAAGCTACAAGAGGATGGTCATTGACTTTTAACCTCCTAAAACAAAATAACTTTCAACCCAGAATCCTATATACAGCTAAACTGAGTTTCATGCATGATGGAGAAATTAAATACTTCGATAACATTCACATCTTGAAGAAATTTGTCATAACTAAACCAGCGCTCCAGGATATTCTCAGACCTATCCTCCATAATGACCAGTGTAATCCTCCATCACAAAAGTAAACTCACCCAGAAAATTTTGATCAAATTCCATTTTCCACAGTAGCAAAAGGATTAAAAATGTCCACCGAACTTTTGAAAGGCTTATCAATATTCTCAATTAACGTGAATGGTTTAAATTGTCCTCTAAAGAGGCACGGGTCGGCTGACTGGATTCAAAAATTCAGGCTAGATATCTGCTACATACAAGAATCTCATCTTACCTTAAAAGATAAATATAGACTCAAGGTGAAGGGATGGTCATCTATATTCCAGGCAAATGGAAAGCAGAAAAAAGCAGGCGTTGCAATCCTATTCACAGATGCAACAGGCTTTAAACCAACCAAAACAAGGAAGGATAAGGATGGACAGTTCATATTTATTAAAGGTAATACTCAATATGATGAGATTTCAATTATTAATATTTATGCACTTAACCAGAATGCACCTCAATTTATAAGAGAAACTCTAACAGACATGAGCAACTTGATTTCCTCCAGTTCCATAGTAGTCGGAGATTTTAACACCCCTTTAGCAGTGTTGGATAGATCCTCCAAAAAGAAGCAAAGCAAAGAAATTTTAGATTTAAACTTAACGATTCGACATCTGGATTTAACAGACATCTACAGAACATTTCATCCCAACAAAACTGAATACACATTCTTCTCATTAGCCCACAGAACATACTCCAAAATCGATCACATCCTAGGTCACAGTCTAACCTCAGCAAATTTTAAAATATAGAAATTATTCCTTGCATCTTCTCAGACCATCATGGAATAAAAGTTGAACTCAATAACAACAGGAATCTTCATACTCATACAAAAACATGGAAGCTAAATAACCTTATGCTGAAGGATAGATGGGTCGTAGATGAGATTAAGAAGGAAATTACCAATTTTTGGAATAAAAAGACAATGAAGACACGAATTAATAGGAACCTCTAGGATACTTCAAAGGCAGTCCTAAGAGGGAAATTTATAGCACTGCAAGCCTTCCCCAAGAAAAAGGAAAGAGAGGAAATTAACAACTTAATGGGACATCTCAAGCAACTGGAGAAGGAAGAACATTCCAACCCCAAACCCAGCTGAAGAAAAGAAATAACCAAAATTAGAGCAGAATTAAATGAAATTGAAAACAAAAGAATTATACAACAGATCAATAAATCAAAAACTTGGTTTTTTTCAAAGGTCAATAGATAAATCTTTAGCTAACCTAACCAGAAAAAAAAAAAGAGTAAAATCTGATTTCATCAATCAGAAATGGTAAAGACAAAATAACAACAGATCCCTCAGAAATTAAAAAATTCCTTAACAAATATTACAAGAAATTTAACTCTCAGAAATATGAAAATCTGGAGGAAATTGACCAATGCTTGGAAGCACACCACCTACCAAGACTTAGCCAGAACGAAGTGGAAATGTTGAACAGGCCTATATCAAGTTCTGAAATAGCATCAACTATACAAAATCTCCCTAAAAAAAAAAAGTCCAGGACCCGATGGCTTTACGTCAGAATTCTACCAAACCTTTAAAGAACTAGTGTCTATATTACTAAACCTCTTCCAAAATATAGAAAAAGAAGGAATACTACCCAACACATTCCATGAAGCAAACATCACCTTGATCCTAAACCAGAGAAAGACCCAACAAGAAAAGAAAATTATAGACCAATATCACTAATCAATATTGATGCAAAAATACTCAATAAGATCCTAACAAACAGAATCCAACAATACGTCAAAAAAATTATACACCATGACCAAGTGGGATATCCCAGGCTCTCAAGGCTGGTTCAATATACGTAAATCTATCAATGTAATTCAGCACATAAACAAACTAAAAAATAAAGATCATATGATTCTCTCAATCGATGCAGAAAAAGCTTTTGATAATATCCAGAGTGTCTTCATTATCAGAACACTTAAGAAAATTGGTATATAGCCGGACGTTGTGGCGGGCGCCTGTAGTCCCAGCTGCTTGGGAGGCTGAGGCAAGAGAATCGTGTAAGCCCAGGAGTTAGAGTTTGCTGTGAGCCGTGTGACGCCACGGCACTCTACCGAGGGCGGTACAGTGAGACTCTGTCGCTACAAAAAAAAAAAAAAAAGAAAGAAAATTGGTATAGAAGGGACATTTCTTAAACTAATAGAGGCCATCTACAGCAAACCCAAAGCCAGTATCGTATCGAATGGAGTTAAACTGAAATCATTTCCACTTAGATCAGGAACCAGGCAAGGTTGCCCATTGTCTACATTGCTCTTTAACATTGTAATGGAAGTTTTAGCCATTGCAATTAGGGAGGCAAAGGTGATCAAGGGTATTCACATAGGGTCATAAGAGATCAAACTTTCACTCTTTGCAGATGATTTGACTGTATATCTGGAAAACACCAGGGATTCTACTACAAAACGTTTAGAAGTGATCAAGGAATACAGCAATGTCTCAGGCTACAAAATCAACACCCATCAATCTGTGGCCTTTATATATACAAACAATAGCCAAGCTGAAAAAACAGTCAAGGACTCTATTCCTTTGACAGTAGTGCGAAGGAAGATGAAATACTTGGGAGATTACCTAACAAAGGATGTGAAAGATCTCTATAAAGAGAACTATGAAACGTTAAGAAAAGAAATAGCTGAAAATGTTAACAAATGGAAAACCATACCATGCTCTTGGCCGGGAAGAATCAACATTGTTAAAATATATAATTTTAATGCAATTCCTATTAAAGCTCCATTGTCATATTTTAAAGATCTCGAAAAAATAATACTTCGTTTTATATGGAATCAGAAAAAACCTCGAATAGCCAAGACATTACTCAGAAATAAAAACAAAGCAGGAGGAATCACGCTACCAGACCTGAGACTGTACTATAAATCGATAGTGATCAAAACAGCATAGTACTGGCATAAAAACAGAGAGATAGATGTATGGAACAGAATAGAGAACCAAGAGATGAACCCAGCTACTTACCGTTATTTGATCTTTGACAAGCCAATTAAAAACATTCAGTAGGGAAAAGATTCCCTATTTAACAAATGGTGCTGGGTGAACAGGCTGGCAACCGGTAGAAGACTGAAACTGGACCCACACCTTTCACCATTAAGATAGACTCTCACTGGATAAAAGATTTAACCTTAAGACATGAAACTATAAAGATACTAGAAGAAAGTACAGGGAAAACTCTTGAAGGAATTGGCCTGGGTGAATATTTTATGAGGAGGACTCCCCAGGCAACTGAAGCAGTATCAAAAATACACTACTGGGACATGATCAAACTAAAAAGTTTCTGCACAGCCAGCCAGACAGCCCTCAGAATGGGAGAAAATATTTGCAGGCTATATGTCCAACAAAGGTTTAATAACCAGAATGCACAGAGAACTCAAAAGTATTAGCAAGAAAAGAACAAGTGATCCCATCTCAGGGTAGGCAAAGGACTGACGAGAAACTTCTCCAAAGAAGACAGACGCACGGCCTTCAGACACAGGAAAAAATGCTCATCATCCTTAATCATCAGAGAAAAGCAAATCAAAACTACTTTGAGATATCACCTAACTCCAGTAAGATTAGCCCACATCACAAAATCCCAAAACCAGAGATGTTGGGGTGGATATGGAGAAAAGGTAACACTTCTACACTGCTGGTGGGAATGCACACTAATACGTTCCTTTTGGAAGGATGTTTGGAGAATACTTAGAGATCTAAAAATAGACCTGCCATTCGATCCTATAATTCCTTTACTTGGTATATGTCCAGAAGACCAAAAATCACAATATAACACAGACATCTGTACCAGAATGTTTATTACAGCCCAGTTCATAATTGCTAAGTCATGGAAGAAGCCCAAGTGCCCATCGACCCATGAATGGATTAATAAATTGTGGTACATGTATACCATGGAATATTATGCAGCCTTAAAGAAAGATGGGGACTTGACCTCTTTCATGTTTACATTGATGGAGCTGGAACATATTCTTCTTAGCAAAGTATCTCAAGAATGGAAGGAAAAGTATCCAATGTATTCAGGCCTACTATGAAGCTAATTTATAGCTTTCATATGAAGGCTATAACCCAACTATAGCACAAGAATATGGGGAAAGGGCCAAGGGAGGGGAGGGGAGGAAGGAGGTTGGGGTGGAGGAAGGGTAAGGGGTGGGGCAATACCTACAGTGCATCTTAGTATGGGTACAGGAAAAACTTACTAAATGCAGAATTCAAATGTCTTCATACAATAACTAAGAAAATGTCATGAAGGCTATGTTAAACAGTTTGATAAAAATATTTCAGATTGTGCATGAAACCAGCACATTGTACCCCTTGACTGCACTAATGTGCACAGCTATGATTTAATAAAAAAAAAATACACAAAAATCAAGAAATGTAAAATTTGCACGAACTAAAACAAATAAAGCCCTTCTAGAAACACCAATAAGCTGAGCAAGTTAAAACTTGCACAGGTATATCAGAAAGGATGCTGTTGACTGTGTTTCTTGAAAGTGAAATAATTGACCATAACATAGTCTGTCTCAAAAGTTTCATAGTGACCCACATGTCTGTGCAATTATGCCTCTAAATTACTATCATTCTCTACGTTCTTCCCAGAGTACCGGATAAAGTGAGGTGGATGTGAAGAACACCTCGACTAAAGGTAGGTACAAAAAAAAGGCCTAAAACTTGAAGTTAGAAGACCTGGATTAATGGTCCCGCAGTTCACATTTAAACTGAGTAGACTAAGGCAAGTTACTTAGTTTTTCTGAATGGCATTTTCCTCATAAGAAATATGAAGATATTGTTACTTCTCCAGCTTAATGGGCATAGTTAGTGATCAAAAGATAATGAACCCTGAAGTATTTTATAATCTGTTGAGAGCTACACAAGGACATTAGTGAATGAGTCAGCTCATATTTAATGGCCATATAAAACGTTCTAGGCACTGCACTAATGTAATAGATGAAAAAGTGAATAAAGTAGACGTAGTCTCTAGTTGTATAAAACTCACAGCCTAGGGGGTAAGCCAACATGCAGGGGGGAGTCAAAAAGACTTGGGGTTAGGGTGAAGGGAGGGAAGCAACAGAGAAAATATTTCTTTCCTAAAATAGTTGAGAGAGTACTGTAGTGGAGAGGATTTTTTTTATTTAATTATTTATTTTTTTACTTACTTATGTATTTATTTTTAATTTTTTGAGACAGAGTCTCACTATGTCACCCTTGGTAGAGTGCTGTGGTGTCACAGCTCACAGCAATCTCAAACTCTTGGGTTTAAACAATTCTCTTGCCTCACCCTCCCAAGTAGCTGGGACTATAGGCACCCGGCACAACGCCTGGCTATTTTTTGTTGCAGCTGTCATTGTTGTTTGGCAGGTCCAGGCCAGGTTCAAACCTGCCAGCTCCAGTGTATGTGGGTGACTCAGCCTAGACGCTGAGCTACAAGTGTTGATCCTATTTATTTATTTTTGAGACAGAATTGCCTGCCACAAGAGCGCAGCTATTTTTAGAGACAAAGTCTCATTCTAGCTCAGACTGGTCTCGAACTTGTGAGCTTAGGCGATCTACCCGCCTTGGCCTCCCAGAGTGCTAGAATTACAGTCTTGAGCCACTGCACCTGCTTTATTTATTTTTTTGAGACAGAGTCTCACTTTGTCACCCCGGGTAAAGTGCCATGGCCTCATAGCTCTCAGCAAACTCAGACTCCTGGGCTTAAGTGATGCTCTTGCCTCATCCTCCCAAGTAGCTGATATTACAGGTGCCCGCCACAATGCCGGGTTATTTCTTTTCTTTTTCTTTCTTTCTTTTTTTTTTTTTAAGAAGTGAGGCCTTGCTCTAGCTCAGGCTAGTCTGGAACTCGTGAGCTCAGGTGACCCATCCACCTTAGCCTCCCAGAGCGTTAGAATTATAGGTGTGAGCCACCACGCCCATCCTTTTTTTCTTTTCTTTCTTTCTTTTCTTTTCTTTTTGTTTTGAGACAGTGTCTCATTGTGTTGCCATGGGTAGAGTGCTGTGGGGTTGTGGTAGCTCATAGCAACATCAATCTTTGGGCTTGAGCAATCTTCTTGCCTCAACCTCCTGAGCAGCTGGGACTATAGGTGCCTGCTACAATACTCTGCTACTTTTTCTATTTTTAGTAGAGACAGTAGAAATACTATTGCTCATGCTGGTCTCAAACCACTGAACTCAACCAATCCACCTGCTTTGGCCTCCCAGAGAACTAGGATTACAGGTATGAGCCACCACGCCTGGCTCAGTGGAAAGGATTTAAGTGGATTAAATGATAGGACTGTTAAAGAAAATGATGAAGAATGCTACCAAACTTTTTTTTTTTTGTAGAGACAGAGTCTCACTTTATGGCCCTTGGTAGAGTGCCGTGGCATCACACAGCTCACAGCAACCTCCAGCTCCTGGGCTTAAGCGATTCTCTTGCCTCAGCCTCCCGAGTAGCTGGGACTACAGGTGCCCGCCACAGCACCCGGCTATTTTTTTGTTGCAGTTTGGCCGGGGCCGGGTTTGAACCTGCCACCCTCGGCATATGGGGCCGGCGCCCCACTCCTGAGCCACAGGCGCCGCCCAAATGCTACCAAACTTTTAAAGAAGAAATTATATAAATTCTCCATAATCTGTCCCAGAAAACCAGAAGCAAAGGGAATACTTCCTAACTCATTCTAAGAGGCCAGCATCACCCTAATAGAAAAATCAGACAAAGAGATTATAAGGAAAGAAGACTATGGACCATTATCTTTCATGAACATAAATGCGATAATATTCAATACAATATTAGCAAATCAAATCCAACATTGTTTAAAAAGAATTATACACCGTAATCACGTAGGCTTTATCCCAGCTATGGAAGGCTGGTTCAACATTGAAAAACCAATTCACATAATCCATTGCATCAACAGAAGAAAAATCACATGATCACTTAAGTAGATGCAGAAAAAGCACTTCATAAAATACAACACACATTCATAATAAAAACTGTCAGCAAACTAGGAATAGAGGGGAACTTCCTCAATTTGATAAATAACATCTATAAAATCCCTATAGCTAAGATCATTCTTAACGATGAGAAACTAGTTGCTTTCCTCCTAAGATTAGGAAGAAGGCAAAGACATTCCCTCTTATCAGTTCCACTCAATATTTACTAGAAGTCCTAGGTGCTAGTTAATGCAATAAGATAAGAAATTTCTTATTTTACAAGAAAATAAAAGTATACAGATTGGAAAGGAAGAAATAAAACTATCTTTGTTCACAGAAAACATATTCATAAAGAAAGTCCCAAGGAGTCAAAATAGCAAAGAAACCTCTCAAAGTTACAGGATAGGATACAAGGTAATTACACCAAAGTCAATTGTTTTCCAATATACCAGCAACCAACAGTTAGAATTTAAAATTAAAGGGCGGGAGAGGTGGCTCACGTCTGTAATCCCAGCACTCTGGGAGGCCAAGGTGTGTGGATTGCCTGAGCTTATGGGTTGGAAACCAGCCTGAGCAAGAGCCCTGGCTCTAAAAATAGCCGGGCATTGTGGTGGGTGCCTGTAGTCCCAGCTACTTGGGAGGCTGAGGCAAAAGAATCACTTGAGCCCAAGAGTTTGAGGTTGCTGTGAGCTATGATGCCCAGGCACTCTACCGGGGTGACAAAAAAATAAAAAATAAAAAATAAAGAATTTAAAATTTAAAACATAACAGGGTTGGGCATAGTGGCTCATACTTTGTAATCCTTGCACTTTGGGAGGCTAAGGTAGGAGGAACTCTTGAGGCCAGGATTTTAAGGCCAGTCAATTTCTACAAAACATTAAAAAAAAAAAAAAAGGCGGGCGGCGCCTGTGGCTCAAAGGAGTAGGGTGCTGGCCCCATATGCCGGAGGTGGTGTGTTCAAACCCAGCCCCAGCCAAAACTGGGGGAAAAAAAAAAGCTAGACATGGGGCTCACACTTGTAGTCCCAGCTACTCAGGAAGCTGAAACAGAGAAGAACCATTTGAGCCCAGGAGTTGGGAGGTTGCAAGGAGCTATGATGACACCACTGCACTCTAGCCTGGGCAACAGAGCACTGTATTTAAAAAAAAAAAAGGAAAAAACTATCCTCCAAACCCCCTAGTATTTACATTGGTACCTACACATTTAAGAGAAATTTTTAGGTATAAATCCAATAAAATATATACAAAATTCATGAGAAAAATTACAAAACTCTGCTGAAAGAAGCAAGGAAGATCTAAGTAAATGGAAAGATATTTTGTGTTCATAAATAGGAAGACTGATGTTGTTAATGTCAGTTCTTCATACCAACATGACATGGAAGAAGAACAAAGAAAGATGACTGTCACTCCCTAACTTCAAGACCTAATATAATATAAATATGATACAATTCCAATAAGACAGTATGGTATTTAAAGAATAGGAAATTGATAAATGTAAAAGAATAGAGAACTCAGAAACAGATCCCTACAAATAGTCAACCAAGGGAAGGAAATTCAGTGGAGAAAGGGATAGTCTTTGCAACAAATAGTATTGGAACAGCTAGTTATCCACATGTAGAAAATGAATCAACAATGACCATAAATCTTTAATTAAAGTTAACTAAAAGTGGACCATAGCCCTAAATGTAAAATACAAGAAAACATAGAAGAAAATCTAAGTAACCCTGAGTTTGGTGACAAGTTTTTAGATACATCATCAAAAGCATGATCCACGGGAGAAAAGTCAGTAAGTTGGATTTCATTAAAAGTAAAACATCTTGTTGTGTGAAAGACACCATAAAGGAAATGAAAACACCAACCATTGTGAAACACACATGTGACACAGAACCTTATCCAAGATATATAAAGAACTCTTAAAATTCAACAATAAAAAAACAAACACCTCAATTAAAACATTGGCAAGAGATCTGGACACCTCACCAGTGGAGATATACCAATGGTATCCTGTTATGTCATAGCTTTGTATATAAAAAAGATATACAGATGGCAAACAAGCATACAAAGCTCAACAACATACGTGTATCACTGGAGACCTATAAACTACAAAGTCTAGGAGACTACTGCACATCTCCTAGAATGTCCAAAGCAAAACACCAATAATAACAAATGGTGGCAACAAAGTAGAACAACGGAAATTATCATTCATTGCTGGTGGGATGCAAAATGGTACAGAGTTCTGGACAACCATTGGTGGTTTCTTACAGAGGTAAGCAGAGTCTTATCACACAATCCAGCAATTGCCCTCCTAGGTGTTTACCCAAACTGACAGCTTATATCTAAACAACAACAGGCACGAGAATGTTTAGAGTGGCTTTATTGAAAACTGTCAAAATATAGAACTTAGATGTTCTTTGGCAGGTGTCTGGATAAACTGTGATACGCCCATCACTTTGACAGGTGAATGGATAAACTGTGGTACAACTGTGATACAATGGAATATTACTCAGTGAGAAAAAGAAATGAGCTGTCAACCTACAAAAAGGAAAGAACCGTAAATGCATATTGCCAGGTGAAAAAAAGCCAATGTGAAAAAGGCTACATAACCATGATTCTAACTCTATAATATTCTGGAAAAGGTGAAACTACAGAGATAGTTAAAAAAAAAGTCAGTTGTTGCCAGAAGATCAGTATAGACAGGAGGATAAATAGTGGCGTACGGGGGACTTTTCCAGTGATGTATGATACTGTAATAGTGGACACATGACATCATGTATTTGTCAAAACCCAAAGAACTGTACAACATAAAGGCTGACTCCTAAACAATAGACTTTATTAATAATGTATCAATATGAGATCAATAATTATAAAAATTTATTCATAATTGGGGAAATTGTGCTGGAGGAAGGGTAAATGGGAATTCTCAGTATTTTCTGTGAATTGTGTAAACCTAATACTGCTCTAGTAATTAATATTAAACCTGAATGAAAGGTCTGGTTATATAGCTGAGGCTTTCTGACTAATGCACTTCAATGTAGGGTGACAGGATAGCTAAGCCAGCTTTCTTCTTGAGAAAATCCTGAAATGCCAAATTTACTTAGGTTTTGTTCCTCTGAGATCATTCAGTGTCTCAAGAAAAGGAACCTTTGTCTCCTCCTTGGGAAGTATTTTTTTTATTTCAGATTTATTTGAGGGTACAAATAATTAGGTTACAATGTTTGGATCTGTTAGGGAGAGTCCCTGTTGTAGTCATGTCCCGCCCCCAGAGGTGTGCCATATTCCCTTACACTGTGCCCATTAAGTGGGAGCACCCATCTTGAATTGAGTTTTTTTCTTGTGGGTGTGTCTTGGGAAGTATTTTTAATTTCACTAATAGAGGGCTATTCAGTTTAGTAATTCTTTAGTAACACATGGTTTTAGGTCTTTCAAGGCATTTGTCCATTTATCTAAGTTGTCAAAGTAACTGCCAAAAAGTTGCTTTTCTTCTTTAAGTTTTTAAAGTTAGAAAATGAGCTCACACTGACTTGAGGCTTCCTTTTTTTTGTTTTTTGCAATTTTTGGCCAGGGCTGGGTTTGAACACGCCACCTCTGGCATATGGGGCCAGCGCCCTACTCCTTTGAGCCACAGGTGCCGCCCGAGGCTTTCTTTTTTTATAATGTAGGTGTTTGGGGCTATACATTTCCCCCTAAGTACTGCTTAAGTGGCATTCCACAAACTTTTGATATGTTATTTTTTCATTTTCACTAAATTCAAAATACTTTCTAAGTTCTCTTTTAATTTCTTCTTTGATCCATGGGTTACTTACAAGCATGTTAGTTTAGTTTCCAAATATACGGAGATTTTCCTGCTATCTTTTTCCTGTTTATTTCCAATTTAATTCCATTGCAGACAGAGAACATATTTTTTCACTTGAATCCTTATAGGTTTATTAAGACTTGTTTTTATAGCTCAGAATATGGTCTATCTTGGTAAATGCTCCATATATACTTGACAAAAACGTGTACTCTGCTATTGTTGTCAAAGTACTTGTGAAAGTTCAGTAGAAATGTGCTGTTACCCTTAGTTTTTTTCCTCTGGCTGCTTTTAAGATTTTTCTATTTATCATTGGTTTTGAGCAATTATAATGAGCCTTGCTATCGTTTTCTTCATGTTTCTTGAATTTGGATTTTACTAATCTTATAGTTCTCAAAAAACTTATAAAAACTGCAACTATTTTTTTTTTTTTGTAGAGACACAGTCTCACTGTACCGCCCTCGGGTAGAATGCCGTGGCGTCACACGGCTCACAGCAACCTCTAACTCTTGGGCTTACGCGATTCTCTTGCCTCAGCCTCCTGAGCAGCTGGGACTACAGGCGCGTGCCAAAACGCCCGGCTATTTTTCTGTTGCAGTTTGGCCGGGGCTGGGTTTGAACCCGCCACCCTCGGCATATGGGGCCGGTGCCCTACTCACTGAGCCACAGGCGCCGCCAAAACTGCAACTATTATCATTGCAAAAAAAGTTTTTGTTTTTTTCTGCTGACTCCTTTTTCAGAATTCCAAGTACACATATGGTGGGCTGCTTGAAACTGAGCCACAGCTAACTGACAACTTACTTTTTTCTAATTCATTTTTCTGTTTCATTTTCTATAATTTGTATTGCTATGTCTTCAAACTCACTAATCTTTTTCTTCTGTTTTGATGTCTTTGCTAATTCTAATATCTGTGTCATATCTCAGTTTCATTTTCCAACTGCTCTGCAAGTTTTGACTATTACACACTGTAAATTTTACACTATTGAGTCTTGGGTAATTTTGTATTCCTGAGATGTTCAAGCTTTGATTTGGGATGCAGTTACTTGGAAACAGGTCTCATTTTTAAGATTTATAAGGCATTACTGGAGCCATGAAGGGCTGTTTCCCACTACTGAGTACTTCTGCAAACTCAATATCCTGGAGTTACGAAGTTTTCCAGTCTTGCTGGCAAAAAAAAAATCACTATTCTTGCATAATGAGTATTGTTCCCTCAAATGCTCTTGGGTAGTTTCCTTATATACAAGTGCTAATACTTGAGGGGGGCCTTCTTCACATCCCCAGAGATCTTTTTGTAATTCTCTCCTGGTACTTTCTCTGCAAAATCTTGCCGCCATGAGTCTTCAGCTCCATTTCCTGAAGTATGCTGAAAGTTGCTTGGGAGCCCCCTTGCGGCACTATTGCCTAGAAACTTTCTCAAGATATGAAGCTAGGGCAAATATAGGACATACTTTATTTCCTGTCTCTCAGGAATCACTGTTCTTTATTATAAAATAACCACTACTTGAAAATCACTATTTCATATCTTTTGTTCAGTTTGGGGTTGTTTTAAGGAGGGTAGATCCAATCTCTATTACTCTATTTTAGCCAGAAGTGGGATTCCTCCATCCTTGATTTTTATTCACTCTAGAAATGTTACTGAGTACGTATTATATGTTAGGTGTCTCTGGGATAGGTGATGATGATAGAGCCCTAGGCAAAGTATAGCCTTATCTCTTAAGGTCTTTATATTCCAACCATAATCAAAAATAGGCAGATAGATCTGACTCTGAGACTTTCCTAGAACTCCGTCTTTGTCCTTCTGCTTTCTCTGCTCATTCACTGCCTCATAAAATTCATCTAGTTTTAAGAATTTAACTACCACTTCTATGTTGCAGACTTCCAAGTCTATATATCTCCATTGCTTACCTCTTCCTTAAGCTCTCTCTGGGTTATTCCTTCACTGCTCACTTTAGCCAGGTGAACCTGAGATCAGGGGATTAACTAGGTTCTTTTAGTGTTCTACATTTAAACAGCAAGAGCCCAATGGATCCTATCATTTAACTAATTTCCAAATCCACTGTATACACTCCATTCTGTTTAACCCAATTAGCAAAGTTGGAGTACGTACTATATTCAAGGTATCTTTTTGCCTGCAGTCTTGATTGCTTCCCATTTATCCTGTATAATGCAAAATGAGTGATCTTTCTAAAGAAAAACCTCATTTCATCATCCTTCTATTTAAAATCTTGAGGACAACTTATTGATTTTAGAATAAAATTCAAAGTCCTCACCATGGATTACAAAGCAATTAAAGACACAGTCTCAGCCTGTCTCTCAAATTTCAGCTCGGCAATTCTGCTTTCTTTTCATCCTATGCTCCAAGAACTCTTAAAACACCTGCAACTCCTCAATGTACCATGTTTTCAACTCAAAGTCTTAGTTCTCTCTGCTTAGAATAATCCTATCCCCTTTCTTTCTCTGATTCCTTTGCTCTTTAAGATTCAGCTTAGATAATTCCTTCTCTAGGAAATCTTTCCAAATTCACTTGCCTGCTTCAAATATTTGCTTTTATTGGTACTTCTTTGGCTATATATGTTCAGAAATTCAACTCAGTCTAACTTATTCAAAAAAGACAATTGCTGTAAAGGTACTAGGGTATTTCAAGGATCTGAGCAAAGGAATGCAGGTAAGCCCAAAGAACTACGATGAGGGCCTTGAGTGCCGTTCAGAATTTTCTCCATGTGGTCTTCTTTCATGGGGTACATGTCTTGCACCCCCTTTATGCATCTTGTCTATTCTCTTTGTGCGTCCTCTTTATTCCTCTCCTCTCTGTAGATCATTCTTTTTCATTATTCTAGTTCATGTAATTGAAAAGCAGTCATTGTCAGATGAAATTTGTACCTGATATAATCCAGAGACCTAAAAAGAGACTTGTATGTTCTTCTCAAATTCAGTGGTAAAATTTCCTGAAGGGACACCTACTAGCCCTGTTTAGGTCAGCTGCCCACCCTGGGTCAATCACGTGAAGCCAGGAAGCAGGGGCATGCTTTCCTATGGCTGATCCTGCTATTATCATGTGGGCTGAGTGTAGGGATATAGACATAGCAATTATCCTACACGGGCTTCAGAGAAGACAAACCTATAGGTGGCCACTATACTTGCACAGAGCCCTCTGAATAGCCATATCAGAAAATTTTTCGTCTCTCGTATAATAGCTCTTATGGGCAAAGAATTGTGCCTTTCAACTATATAGGTACCAGGGTAACACATAATTAATAAAGTAATTAATTAGCTCCTCAAAAGACCAAAGACTAAAACAAATGACAAAAGCTTACAGGATGTAATAGAAAAGAACATAAATTAGGAAACAGGAGACTTGTTAGTCCAGGTTCTTACTAAAGATAGGCCAGACAATTGACATCTCTATGCTTCAGTTCCCTCCTTTGTCAGCAGAAATGTTTACAGTAGCCCTACCTACCTCAACATATTATTGTGAGATTCAAATGAGAACATATTTGTGCTGAACAAATATCAGGGAGAGTTAATATAGCAATCAGAAACACGGAAGTATAGAATCTTGAGAATTAGCATGCCCTCCTAATCAGTGGCAGTTAACCACTGAAAGTAGAAAATGATAAAAAAAACAATGACAATGAATGCCTATATAACTCAGATTAAAATTTTTCAAATATCAAAAGACTTTTGGATTCCAAAATCTTGAAATACAAAACTTCTAATAAACATATGTTTTGCCAAGGGAAAGATAGATTTTTTTGTTATAATTTACATATCATGAGGTTAAAGCTCAACATAAAGCAAAATGTATACAGAGACAATCCACTTTTTTTTGAGACAGAGCCTCAAGCTGTCACCCTGGGTAGAGTGCCTTGGCATCACAGCTCACAGCAACCTCCAACTCCTGGGCTCAAGCGATTCTCCTGTCTCCGCCTCCCAAGTAGCTGGGACTACAGGCACCGGCCACAACGCCCGGCTATTTGTTGGTTGCAGCTGTCACTGTTGTTTGGCGGGCCCGGGCTGGATTCAAACCTGCCAGCTCAGGTGTATGTGGCTGGTGCCTTAGCCACTTGAGCCACAGGCGCTGAGCCGAAACAACCCACTTTTAACTTTAGAATTTACTTTTTTTTAATTTACTTTCTGCCTTATGAAGCTATTACCTGTATTTTATATATGATTAAAAACCTTATGATTAATGTGTTTTAAAATGGTTATAAGAAGTAGGCTATAGCGAAGAATTATTCAACACATGCTGGGTACTAAGACCAAATGAGAAAATATTTATAAAAATACATTGTAAGTGGCAGTGTGTCTAACAGAAAGACTGCTGGATGCATTGGTCTTTATCAGTAGAGGTCCAGAGGCTTAGTACAAAGTGGGAAATAGAGCGTAGAGTCTTAAAAGAGCTGATAGGGATGGTCATAACTGAATAAAAATCATTTGAAAATTATAAAGACCAATGGCATCATCTTACTGTTTTTTGTTTGTTTTTGGTGTGTCTCCAAACTGTACAAAATGAGAGAAGACAAAATGGATTCTAAGTATAACTTCTACTGCTTCTCCAAGAATGCTCACCAGTTTTTCTAAAAATACATCTTAGTGTATTTTTAGCATTTGCTTTTGATGATGTTAGAAAAGTTCAGGCCTTTTTGCTACAAGAAACGAGCTGGAATGCTGTTTCCTACAAAGGCTTTAGGCACAAAGCCAACTAGAATTTAGAGTTAGGGATGAGTCCTCAAAACAAAAATAGTTCTAGGATGAATTAGAAAACTCAAATAACAATCAATGATCAAGAAATGCCTGTATTAATTTAATTTTTAGTTTATCTTCTTTTGATCTAAAAAGCATAGTCAACCAGAAATAAATGATAATTCTCTCTCAGTTTGCCACCCACAGGAAACCTGTGCACCTGAATCCTCAGGGGACAGTGAACACCTGGAGGCTGAACACCCTAACTGAAGGTTACAAGCTTATGTCAGGCAAACTCATCTTACCAATGAACTGATAAGAAAAGATTCAAGGATGAGGGACATAAGTTAGATATACAGCTATGCCAAAAATTAGCTGCATTAAGTTTGAGATTTTTAAACATAGCTCAATTTGCTGTTATTTATACATAACTAAAATACTAGTTTAAATTGATCAACATTTAATTTTCCTCCCCTTTTAACTTACCTGTAAAATTCGTTGCAAGATTGAAGGAAGGGCAATAAATGCTGCCATGCTGTTCAGAACTTGCATGGTCAAAGATTTTAGGGCTGTGATTATAAAATAATATTAAGGTTAGTTTTAAAATAAGAGTTCTCAGTTCTTGTAAGTTAGGGGAAAATAGTGAAATTATACAGCTTCTTAGAAACGTAGCCGACCTAGCAAAGTTAAGTTCCAAAGGCTACAACTATTTAAGATAAATTATAGAAATTGCTAAGACAACTATTATGCACAATAATTTAAATAAATGGCACAACAGAGAGAATTAAAACTGAAAGACGAGATTGACACCACAATATGGTTTCATTAAGGAAAATGTTAAAATAAGATACTGAGATCATAGGGCGGCGCCTGTGGCTCAGTGAGTAGGGCGCCAGCCCCGTATGCCGAGGGTGGTGGGTTCAAACCCAGACCCGGCCAAACTGCAACAAAAAAATAGCCGGGCGTTGTGGCGGGCGCCTGTAGTCCCAGCTGCTCGGGAGGCTGAGGCAAGAGAATCGCGTAAGCCCAAGAGTTAGAGGTTGCTGTGAGCCGTGTGACGCCACGGCACTCTACCCGAGGGCGGTACAGTGAGACTCTGTCTCTACAAAAAAAAAAAAAAAAAAAGATACTGAGATCATAATTATGGTTTTTACAGATAACAATGAGACTGATGATACAGGTGACATCGTTCTCATGAACTTACCTTCCACGTGTGGATGAGGTACAGCTGAACTGGACAGCTTCTGAGGTGCCATCATTGCCTCCAATAGTGGAAACCACAGTGCCTACCATGTCAGAGGAAATAACAGAAAAACAAAAGTGCTCCGTTATTTTGAAGAATAATGAACATCAGCAAAGTGTTTTATGGGTTGAAATGTATCTCTCACAAGTACAACTTGGACTTTACCTTACAAATGCAAACAGTGCAACCTAATTGTATGTACCCACATTATTAATCAGGGTACAGGGGGGAAGAAACATACTTCTCACTTATATTTGTCAGTAGCAATCAGAAAAAAGAAACATTTGACTGGGAAGGGAAAAGACAATAAAAGGCAGAGACCGTAGCTAGAACAGATACCTTTATCATGAAGCCCTGGGAAACAGAAGGAGACTGAAGTTAAATCTAAACTTTGGGACTGTAATCTTATGTCTCAGGAAAGGGGAGCTTCAAAGATGGCCAAGGACAAGCTTCTTGTTAGGTTCTTATCTCCTCTGGTGTAAACAAAGTTAAAAATAACCCTATGTGCTGCAGAAAGAAATAATCAACCCCCATGGTAACTGGCTCTACACTCAATTTTTCTTTACCTATGTCAACCAAGATAAATGAGCACAGGTTACCTAAAGTTTTGTCATATCAAACACTGTTTTATATTTCCTAAGTCATCACAGACCAGGAAAGGGAGGTTACATCTCAATTAATGTTATCCCCCATGTCATTTATTTATTACTATTATGTTAAATAATACATTAAATAACTATATTAAATTCCTTACATTTTTTAAAAAAAATATTATATTAACTTTATACTGTAGGTATGATCTTCACTTAAGATAGGAAATTGATTACTCAAGAGAATATATATACTGTAGGTATGATCTTCACTTAAGATAGGAAATTGATTACTCAAGAGAATATATTTTGGCTTAGAATTATGGCTCTGTGCCTAGGGCACCAGCCACATACACCAGAACCCTGCCTGGGCCTGCCAAACAACAACAACAAAATTAGCTGGGCGTTGTGGCAGGTACCTGTAGTCTCAGCTACTTGGGAGGCTGAGGCAAAAGAATTGCTTAATTAAGCCCAAGAGTTTGAGGTTGTTGTGGGCTGTGACACCATAGCACTCTACCGAGGGCGACATAATAAGTCTATCTCAAACAAACAAAAAAAAAAAATAGAATATATTTTAACATTTGAAACATGTGTTGGATAATGCTTTACAAATGCTCTAACCCAGTACCTTGGGAGGAACCTACTGCTGAAACATCCAGTAGACAGGAAGAAAAGTCGGTTTGACAGATCAGGACAAGAGGAGCTAATTACAGACAGGACAAGTTCTGTAGCCCCTACCGGATAGTACAGAACTGGCCTGGCAATTAAGACACATATAGGAGTGGTTTAAGGCAAAGCGGACAAGGCTAAGGGTCCAACAGACCTCTCCCTACTTGGTGAATGAACTGCCACTTAGGAGCTCTACTAAGAAGGCTTTATCCGCCCCCAACTGAGGTTAAAGGGTTTTATTTTACCCTGCTAATGTTTTGTGTACCTCTTTAAATTCTTCAGATACTTGTTTTTTGTTTTTTATTGTTGGGGATTCATTGAGGGTACAAGAAACCACATTACATTGATTGCATTTGTTAGGTAAAGTCCCTCTTACAATTGTGCCTTACCCCCAAAAGTTGTGTCACACACCGAGACCCCTACCCCTCCCTCCTTTCTTCTCTCCTCCTCCTTTCCTCCATCCCCTTCCCTCTTTCTCTCTTTCTCTGCTCTCCCTTACTCCACCCCCACCATGTCATTAATTGTCCTCATATCAAAATTGAGTACATAGGATTCATGCTTTTCCATTCTTGTGATGCTTTACTAAGAATAACGTGTTCCATTTCCACCCAGGTTAATATAAAGGCTGTAAAGTCTCCATTTTTTTAATGGCTAATAGTATTCCATGGTATACATATACCACAGCTTGTTAATCCATTCCTGGATTGGGGGGCATT
This sequence comes from Nycticebus coucang, assembly GCF_027406575.1. Lineage (NCBI taxonomy): Eukaryota > Metazoa > Chordata > Mammalia > Primates > Lorisidae > Nycticebus > Nycticebus coucang. The sequence goes on from NC_069795.1 coordinate 89,128,098, forward strand.
TAGGTTGTTTCCACATTTTGGCGATTGTGAATTGAGCTGCGATAAACGATCTAGTGCAAGTATCCTTAGATAAAAGGATTTTTTTCCTTCTGGGTAGATGCCCAGTAATGGGATTGCAGGAACAAATGGGAGGTCTAGCTTGAGTTCTTTGAGGTTTCTCCATACTTCCTTCCAAAAAGGTTGTACTAGTTTGCAGTCCCACCAGCAGGGTAAAAGTGTTCCTTTCTCTCCACATCTGTGCTAGTGAAAAATGCAAACCAAAACCACCCTGAGATATCATCTAACCCCAGTAAGAAAGGCCCACATCACAAAATATCAGATACCTGTTTTAACTGTTAAATACTGGTAATTATTTTATTGAAATTTTTATTTATTTTATTTAGTACTCATGAACTTTTAATTTTGTACTTTATTTTTAGATAGTGTAGGGTTCCTTCATATATCCTCAACCTTTTCTTATTCTGATTGAGAAACAGAGTACCTTGCCTGCTCTATGACCCAGCCAGCCACAACTGTTGGGACTTCAATATTCAAATCCCACTCTCAGCATTAGATTACCTAGCCACAAAACCAAGAAAGAAACACTGGATTTAAACTGCACTTTAGACCTAAGGACCGAAATGACATTTTCAGAACATTTCATCCAAGAGCTGTAGAAGACACGTTCTTCTCATCAGGGCACAGAGCATTCTCCAGGGTAAACCACACATCCGGCCAAAGATAAGTTTCAACAAATTTACAAAAACTGAAATCATATCAAGTCTTTTCTCAGATCACAATGGAATACAACTAGAAATCAATAACAAAGACTAACTCTGGAAACTGTGCAAATATTAATACATGGAAATACAACAAGAGCAGTGCTAAGAAGGAATTTTATAACAATAAATCCCTACATCAAAAAAGTAGAAACATTTCAAATAAACAACCTAATGATGTGCCTCAAGGAACTAACAAAGCAAGAACCAAACCCCAAATTAGTAAAAGAAAAGAAATAATAAAGATTAGAGCAGAACACAACAAAACAGAGGTTTAAAAAACATATAATGAAAAGGATCAAAGAAAGAAAAAGTTGGCTTATTGAAAAGATAAAACAAAATTGAGGACAGGCATGGTTGCTCACTCCTGTAATTCTAGCACTTTGAGAATTGCTACAGGCCAGGATTTTGAGACCAGCTTGGGAAACAAAAACTGAGACCCGCATCTCTATAAAAAATAATAAAAATTAGCCAGGCATGGTGGTGCCTCCCTGCAGTACTAGCTACTAGGGAGGGAAAGGGGACAATTGTGAGAGCCCAGAGTTCGGGGTTACAGTAAGCTGTGCTGGAACCACTGCACTCTAGCCTGAGCAGTAGAGTAAGAGCCTGTTTCTATAAAAAATAAAACAAAACAAAATGGATAAACTACTAGTTAGTCTAACCAAGAACAAAAAAAGAGAGATGACTCAAAAATAAAATCAGAAATGAAAAGGGAGTCAACTGATACAACAGAAATATGAAGCATCATTTGAGACTCTTATGAACAACTATACACTAAAAATTGGCATACCTAGAGGAAATGGATAAATTCTTAGACACATACAATCTACCAAGGGAATTAGGGAAAATTAGAAAATCTGAATAGACAAAAAATAAGCAATGAGGTTGAACTGAAAACGTTTCCTGAGAAAGAAAAGCCCAGGACCAGATGGCTTTACTGATGAATTCCACTAAACTTTTAAGGAAGCGCTAATCAATTCTTTTCAAACTATTACAAAAAAGTTAGAGAATGGAATCGCTCCTAACTTATTTTACAAAGCCCGCATTACATAACGGATAAGGACACACACACAAACAACTATAGGCCAGTATCCCTGATGAACATACATGCAAAAATACTTAACAAAATACTAGCAAACCAAATCTAGCACATCAAAAAAACATATAACTGATTCTTGAACAATGTGGGTTTCACCTACACCTACATGGGTCCACTTTTTACATGGAGTTTCTTCTGCTTCTGCCACCCTTGAAACACCAAGATCAACCCGTCTTCTCCTCTTTAGCCTACCCAACATGAAGATATAAGTTAGATGAGTACTTTTACGATGACCCACTTACATTTAATAAATAGAAAATACACTTTCTCTTGTTTATGGTTTCTTAATAAATCCACCTTACTTTATTATAAGAATATAGTAATAATACATATAATATATAAAATATGTGTTAATAGACTCTTTCTGTTATCAGTAGGACTTCCAGTGAACAATAGGATATTACTAATTAAAGTGTTGGGGAAGTCAAGAGTTACATGCAAATTTTTGATTACATGGATGGTTAGTACCCCTAATTCTCACATTGTTCTAGGGTCAACTGTAATACACCACGATAAAGTGTGATTTATCCTAGGATGCGAGAACGGTTCAACATACACAGATCAATGTGGTATACCACATTAATGGAATGAAGAACAAATGGTCATTTGTTATGGTCATCTCAAAAGACAGAAAAGGCATATGATAAAATTCAGCATTCTTTTTTTTTTGTGTGTGATTTTTTTTTGCCGGGGCTGGGTTTGAACCCGCCACCTCTGGCATATGGGACCGGCACCCTACTCCTTGAGCCACAGGCACCGCTCAAATTCAGCATTCTTAATGATAAAAACTCTCTACAAATTAGGCATATATGACAAACCCACAGCCAACATCATGTTAAACAGGGAAGAGCTTAAACCTTTTCCTTTAAAAATTGAAACAAAACAAGATGTCCACTTTATTACTTTTATTCAACTCTTACTCAATTGAAAGGCCTAGTCAAAGCAATTGAGCAAAAAAAAAAAAAAGAAAAGGCATTCCAATTGAAGAGAAGTCAGATTGTCCTTCTTTGCAAATGCTGTGATTTTTATATGCAGAAAATCCTACAGACTCCACTGAAAAGCTCTTAGAGGTGATAAATGAATTCAGTAAAGGTACAGGACATAAAATCAAGATAAATAAATCAGTAACTTTTCTCTGGACTAGCCAAGAAAGAAACAGGAAAGTAATCTCATTTATAACAGCTACAAAACATTTAAAATACCTAAGAATAAATTTAACCAAGGAGCTGAAAGATCTCTACAAGGAAAACCAAAAACCACTAAGGAAAACAACTGAAGAGGGCACAAATAACTGCAACCAAAAAAATAGCCAGGCATTGTGGTGGGCACCTGTAGTCCCAGCTGCTCAGGAGGCTGAGACAGAAGAATTGCGGAAGCCCAAGAGCTAGAGGTTGCTGTGAGTCCCGTGACATCATGGCACTCTACCGAAGGCAGTAAAGTGAGACTCTGTCTCTACAAAAAAAAAAAAAAAAAAAATGGAAAGACATCTCATGTTCATGGGTTAGAAGAATTAATATTGTCAAAACAACCAATTAAAAATGTCAAGAAATATAAAGATTCAATGCAATCCTTGTCAAAATACGACATTTTTCACAGAAGTAGAAAAAACAATCTTAAAACTCATCCAGAACCACAAATGACCCCCAGATAGTCAGAGGGATCCTGATCAAAAATAACAAAGCTGGAGCCATCATCACATTACCAAACTTCAAAATACACTACAAGGATACAGTCACCAAAACAGCATGTTATTGTTAGGAAAACCGGCACACAAACCAGTGAAACCAGGATAGAGAACCCAGAAATAAATCCATCTATTTACAGCCAACTGATTTCTTTATTTTATTTTATTTTTTTCCTTTTTGAGACAGAGTCTCACTCCGTTGCCCTGGGTAGTTGCCCTCAAATTCCTGGCTTGAGCAATCTCTTGCCTCAGCCTCCTGAGTAGCTAGGATTATAGGCATACACCACTACACCCAGCTAGTTTTTAGTAGAGACAGGATCTTGTTCTTAGTCAGATTGGTCTTGAACTCCTGAGCGCAAGCAATCCACCTACCTTGGCTTCTCAGAGTGTTAGGATTAGAGGTGTGAAACACCATGCCCATCCAGCCAATAGATTTCTGACAAAGACACCAAGAATTTATGGAAAAGATACCTTCTTTAATAAATGCTGCTATCCAAATACAAAAGAATGAAACTAGACCCCTACTTCTCATAGTATGCAAAAATCAACTCAAAACATACTAAAGACTCAAATATAAGAACCAAAACTATAAAATTACTGGAATAAACACAGGAGAAACACTTCAGGACATTGGTATAGGTAAAAATCTATGATTAAGACTTTAAAAGCACTTGCAACAAAAAACAGACAAATGAGACTATATTAACCTAAAAAGCTTCTGTACAGCAAAGACAGTAAAGAGGTAACACGTAGAATGGAATATTTACAAGTGACTCATCCAACAGGGGACTAGTATCTAGAATATACAAGGAATGCAAACTGCAAAATCCCCCAAATAATCCCATTAAAAAGTGGATAAAAGACATGAATTGGCATTTCTCAAAGACATACAAAAGGCCTTTGGCTAATAGGTATATAAAAAATTGCTCAGCATCACTAATCATCATGGAAATAGAAATCAAAACCATAGTATGATATCATTTCACATATGTGAGAAAAGCTATTATCCAAAAGATGGCAGAATGTTGGTCAATTTGTGGAGAAAAGGGAATGCTGCGCACTGTTGATAGAAATGTAAATTAGTATAGTCATTACGGAAAACAGTACGGGGGTTCCTCAAGAAACTAAAAACAGAACTACCAAATGATCCAGCCATCCTACTACTAGGTATTTATCCAAAGGAAAGAAAATCAGTATAAACCTGGACCCCATGTTTATTATAACACTACTCACAATAGCCTAGAGATATGGAATCAATCTAGGTGTTCATCAGCAGGTGAATAAAGAAAATAATGGTATATATATATATATATATATATCCATAATGGAATATTACTCAGTCATAAAAAAGGACAAAATGGATGAAACTGGAGGTTATTATGTTAAGGGAAATAAGATAGGCATAGAAATACAAATATTGTACCTTTGCACGTTACATGTGATAGATAATTATCGCATGTTCCCACTCATGTGGGAATTAAAAAAGTTGATGTTATGGAGGTAGAGAGTAGACTGATGATTATTGGAGGCTGGGGAGGGTGGGGGTAGAGTAATGAAGGAAGAATGGCTTAATGGGCACAAGATACGATTAGATAACACAGTAGGGTGACTACAATTAACAATTCATTGTATTTTTCAAAATAGGTATAGGAGAAGAGTTGAAATGTTCCCAACAGAAAGAAATGATAAATGTTTGAGGTGACAGCTATCCTAAATACGCTAATTTCATCATTACCCATTGTATGCTACTATCAAAATATCACGTGTAACCCATAAATATGTACATATTTATTATCAATTAGAAAAACCCAACAAAAAAAGAAATTCTTCAGTTTTACATAAGCTTCCTGTAGGAGAGTGGTATTGTATTTTTAAGAACAAGCATTATTGGTCCAATTTCTCTAAAATTGGGGCAGACAAAAACTATTTAGAATGATGTTTATCAAATAACAATGATCGTTAATTCTGGGTGATGGATGAATATATTATAATTTTAAAAACATTCTTCTGTGTAACTTTCTGTATTATATGATTTTTTAAATTGTTTTATTTAACTAATTTATTTTATTAAATCATAACTGTGTACATCGATGCATTTATGGGGTTCAGTGTACTTATTTGACATACAATGTGAAATGCTTACATCGAACTGATGAACACATCCATCACCTCACTTACTTATTTGTTATGGTAAGACAATTATACTCTTTTATTAATAGTTTTTAAACGTACTATTGCATTATGCACATTAGGTGAGGTCCCCCTAAATACCCTTCCTTCTCCTGATGCCCCCACCCCTCCCCCGCTCCCCTCTCCCTTCTCTTCCCTCCTACTTTCTGGACTATAGTTACGTTTTACCATTCGTATGAATGTGTTGGTGATTATATATTGATGTCATAGTAGTATTGAGTACATTGGATACTTTTTTCCCCACTCTTGAGATACTTTACTAAGAAGAATATGTTCCAGCTCCATCTAGGTAAACATAAAAGATATGAAGTCTTCATCTTTTTATGGCTGCATAGTATTCCATGGTGTATATATTACCACAATTGTTAATCCATTCGTGGGTCAATGTGCACTTGAGCTATTTCTGTGTCTTGGCAATTATGAATTGGGCCACAATAAACATTCTGGTGCAAATGTCTTTGTTGTAAAATGAGTTTTGATCATCTGGGTATATACCTAGTAGAGGAATTGCAGGATCAAATGGTAGGTCCACTTTTAGTTCCTTGGGTATTCTCCAAACTTCTTTCCAAAATTTAAAAAAACTCTGAGTGGGTACCATTTCACAAAAAAATTTTCACATCCATATATAAATTTGTTTTATACAATTTATATTCTAAAGAATGTTTATAATTTGTAATCCTGAAAACTCCTTGAGAAAAACTTCAAGGAGAAACTTACCCATCTGATAAAAACAGAAAATATATCAAGATTTATTATTTTCATTGTAACAAGCATAGCTAAATATACATAAAAAATTAACCCTGTTTCCCATTTCAAAAACCCAGGCAGTGGTAAGTGGCTGGGCAGTGGCAAGTCAGCAGCCCAAGCCCAAAGGGCAGGCATAGAGGTATTAAGCCATATCATGATATAACTTAACTTTCTAAAGTGACTACAGAATATAACTATCAAATCACATCTCACCCCCTTAGTTTCTGCTTCACTTCTGTAACTCCCACCTGCACCTGGTACCCAACTATACGTCCTTCAGTTTTGATTTCTTCCCTTGTGCATGTGGGATCTGTTAGAGCAGTGGTTCCACCTTGGCTGTACATCAGAATTATGTATGGAGCTTTACAACATACTGATGTCTAAGCTGCAGCCCCGGAACGCAAACTTTAATTGATCTGGGGTACAGCCTGAGAAACGCAATTTTTGAAAGCTCGCCAGGTTATGCTAATGAGCTGAGATCCTAGCCTTCCTTGACCTTTTTTTTTTTTTTCAGTTTTGGCTGAGGCCACACTTGAAACTGCCACCCCAGATACATGGGGCCGGCGCCTTCCTTGACCTTTTCTCAGCTTTCTCTGCGTCCCTTGAGAGCTTTCCCTCTGTTGTTCATGCTCACTTTCACCCACAGGAAATAGAGAGATGATAAATGACGACACATCCATGGTACCACTACATGGAATACATAAACTCTCAGTCCAAAGAGAACAGAGAAATCTAGTATTCATGCACTTTACTTTTTGCAGCTTAGTCAGATCTGAGAATATAAAGCCTTTTGTAAGAACAAAGAGGCCACACACTCTTTCAGCCTGCTAATAACGTTAGGAGTCTTACACTCCTGGGAACACTAAAAAGTGATTAAAATTCAGTTGAATTAAACTCAGGTGGCTAAGAGGGCAGTGGAAATAGAATTAATTCCTAGTTTCAGGTAAGAACAGGCTTTTAAATGTGTAAATAGTCATTCTCCTACCTCTCGCTGCTGTTGGTTCAAATTATGAGAATTTCTCTGGCAAAGAGCAATTGTCTCTACCATAGTATCTTCAACATCCTTCAGTGAGGGATCCTCTTTGGTATCTAGATTCAGAAAAAGTGTAAACATCATGTAAGGATATATTAAGGATAATCTCAGAGTTTCTGTGAAAAAATAAACTCCTTTTTAAATTTGCATCATTTTAGTTTTCCATTATATATATATTCATCCATAAAACCTGATACCAAGGTTTAGTAGATTAAAAACAGGGTCATTCTATATAATGGAGTTTCCCATAGTACATACAGAGCTCATCATACTCAGCATTTCAATATACGTTAGCTATGAAAAAGTCCCTAATCATCTGTCTGTGGGTTAGGGAACCAAGAGATTATCCTTCACCTTTCTCTTCCTCTATTTCGTAAATGTGGGTATTCCCTCAAGATACTACCTGAAGCCCTTTTCTCTTCATTTTTACAATGATTCCAGACATTTTTATAGTTTCAATTCTCACACCTTTGTTAATACTTAGAATACATACCTCCAGCCTTTATTCTGTTCAAAATCTGCACATTGAATTTTCTAATAACCCTGGACATTCATCTCATTAATAGGCTAAATGTTATAGATTTTTTTTTTCTTTTTGAGACAGAGAGAAGTCGCCCTCGGGAGAGTGCTGTGGCATTATAGCTCACGGCAACCTCAAACTCTTGGGCTCAAGAGATTCTCTTGCCTCAGCCTCCCAAGGAGCTGGGACTACAGGCACCTGCCATAACACCCAGCTATTTTTAGAGATGGGATTTTGTTCTGGCTCAGGCTGGTCTCAAACCTGTGAGCTCAGGCAATCCGATCGCGTTGGCCTCCCAGAATGCTAGAATTACAGGTGTGAGTTACCATGCCCGGCCCTACTATGACCTTCATATGAGCAAAATCCAACTTATTTTTCTAATTTCAAATGTGCTTCTCCTTTCCATAAGTTAATGGAGTCATCATCTTTGAGTCAACCAGTTTATAAATCATCTTTGAAGCTTCCTCTCTTCTATCCCACACATTCAAACAAACTGCAAATTTTTGCTGATTCTACTTTCCACACTCACATATCCACACAACTTCTACCCTGGCGGAGCTCCTAATCATCTCACTGCACTACGGCAACAGACTCTTCTAGGACATTTAACATCCAGATCATTCCCTACAACAAAAAACATAAAAAATTCCTAATTCTTAAAAATAGAATATAATAAGCAAGTCTCTGACATGAAGAAAATAGTAAAGTTTAACCGTGCTCAGATTATTTCTTATTCCCTGAGGTTACTAGCCAGGCACTTTCATGCTGATGTTTTCCTCAGCCTAGACATCCTTTCCCTGCTTTTGTCTATCAAACTCCTACTCATCCAGTCTTTCTGCATAAGAGTTCCAAAAAACTCTGATTCCTGGGTAACAAAGAGTTCCCTAAGTATCCATACTCCTTTTCTACTCTCATCGTACCTTTCATAACATTCCATTCCACTTGCATTAAAAGTTTTTATTTAGGTGGGCGTGATAATTCACGCCTAAGGAGGCAGGATTGCTTGAGCTCAGGAGTTTGAGACCAGCCTGAGAAAGAGTAAGACGCAGTCTCTAAAATTAGCCCAGCATTGTGATGGGCATCTGTATTTCCCAGCTACTTGGGAGACTGAGGCAAGAGGATTGATTGAGCCCAAGAGTTAAGAGTGAGACTATGACTGAAAAAAAAAGAAAGAAAGAAAAGAGGCTGGGCCCCATGGCTCACGCCTATAATCCTAGCACTCGGGGAGGCTGAGGTGGGGATTGCTTAAGCTCAGGAATCAAGACCAGCCTTAGCAAGACTGACATCCCTGTCTCTACTAAAAATAGGAAGAAAACTAGTGGTGTTGTAGCAGATGCCTGTAGTCCCAGCTACTCAGGAGGCAGAAGCAAGAAGATCGCTCAAACCCAGGAGATTGAGGTTGTGAGTTATGATGGCATGGCACTCTACTGAGGGTGACAGAGACTCTATCTCAAAAAAAAAAAAAAAGTTTTCATTTATATATCTGTTTCCTTCATGAGACTGCGGTTTTTTAGTAGTCTGTGTATAGCCCATAGGAACTAAGCATAATGTCTTATGATTAGCAAATCCTCCAAAAATTCTCATAAAAAGTGTAAACATCGTGTAAGGATGTATTAAGGATAATCTTAGTATGCTGCCAAAACTAAATCTGAAAGTACATGGCAGACGTGATACTATTACTAGAAAATTTATTCTCGTTGGAATTCAAAACAATGGCATCTCCTCTAGACATACCACCTATGAATCACTGTAGTGATTTTGGGGAAATAGACTTAATTTTCCCTCTGTCTTTCATGTACTGACTGGAAAAGTTGTCCTTGTAACACTAAAATTTAAATATAAAATGCAACAAATCTATCTAAATTGATTGAACCCATACTGACTGTATAAAAATAATAATTAAGTGTCTAGGTGGACTATCAATATAGTGCAAGTCTATGTCAATATAAAAAAGTCAATCAAGTGTTTACTGAGGTTCAAGAAGATTTTATATAATAATGCTAAATGATTAAGACACAACACAGACTATATCATCTAGGACACAACCATCAAAAAACTACAGAGAATTAGGGAAATGTGTAGACAAAAGAAATATATGTTAAAGAGGTATGTTTATCTAAAAATAAAAATCACCTGTCAAGTAATTCCCTAATCTTTGGGGAGAACAATTTTGAAACTATCAAAAAAATATGAACACAAACCACCTGACTAAATGGGCGAAGGGCTTGAACAGGTATTTCTCCAAAGAAGATAAATAGCCAAAAAAGAAAAAAAAAAAGAAGGTGCTCAACATCACTAATCATTAGAGAAATGCAAATCAAATCCATAATTAGACACAACTATCAGGATTGCTACTATCAAAAAAACAAACAAACAAAAAAAAAAAACAGAAAAAAAGTGTTGGCAAGGATATGAAGATACTGGAACCCTTATGCACTACTTGTAGAAATGTAAAATGATGCTGCCACTACGGAAAACAGTATGGAAATTCCTCAAAAAATTAAAAATAGAATTACTACTTGATCCAGCAATCCCATTTCTGGCTATATACACCAAAGAATTGAAACCTGTGTCTTGAAGGGATTTTTGTACACCCATGTTTACAGCAGCGTTATTCACAGTGGCCAAACAGTAGAAGAAACCCAAGTAACCATCAAAAGATGAATGAACTAAACATAGTAACACACATGATGGAAAATTATTCAGCCTTCAACAGACAGAAATTCTGACACATGCTGGAACATTCACAAACTTTACATTAAGTGAAACAGGCTTGTCATAAAAGGACAAACATTGTGTGACTGCACTCATATGTGATACTTAGAGTAATCAAATTCAGAAAAGGAATGGTGGAAACACAAAGTAGAATGGTGGTTGCTGGGGACCTGGCCTGGTGGTGACTAGGAGGGAACGTAAAATGGATGAGTTATTGCCTAATGGGTATAGATTTTCAGTTTAGGGAGCTAAAGAATCAGAAGGTAGTCAGTGGAAACCATGCGTCTGTGACAAAGCCACTCGAGATTCTAAACTGTCAAGTTTTAGTGTTTTGCAATAAAATTATGTAAATTCAGTACTAAAAATTTGGCTAATTTGCTATTGTTTGACACATTAAAATAATAATCCTAAAATAATTTTTGGGAGGACCTCATTTAAATATAAACAAACCATAAGTACAAAAGTATAACCAAAAGATAACTGATGACTAGTACGTAATTTTCTGTATATTTTACTCCATTCACTATTAGCATCACAAAGCTATAGCAGTTTATATGATATTCTGTTATGAACTCTTGAAAACTAAATAGAATTTGGATTCATATTGAAATGGATAAACAGTAATTATGTAGATATGCCAATGTATTAATAAATTCACCTCATTCAACATCATATTTTATTTATTTATTTACTTATTTATGCATTTTGAGACAGAGTCCCACTTTGTCGCCCTTGGTAGAATGCCGTAGCGTCATACCTCACAGCAACCTCAAACTCTTGGGCTCAAGCACTTCTCTTGGCTCAGCCTCCCAAGTAGCTGGGACTACAGACATCCACCACAACACCCGGCTATTTTTAGAGATGGGGTCTTGCTCTGGCTCAGGCTGGTCTCGAACCCATGAGCTCAGACAATCCACCTGCCTTGGCCTCCCAGAGTGCTAGGATTACAGGTGTGAGCCACCACACCCAGCCTAAACAACATATTTTAAAACATGAGATCCAGGGTGTAAAAAATTAGAAACTACACTCAAGAACTTACTTTCACTTTGATGTGTTACCTCTTGAAGTTTGCTCTGTAGTTGCTAAGGAGATAAAAAGAGTTTACTTTAACAAGAGTTAAAAGGAACACTTTACATTTCTGCCCACCAAACATATAAATACCCATATGTATTTTTGCAGAGACAGGGTCCCACTTTGTTGCCAAGCCTGAATGCCGGGCCTTAAGTCATCTTCCTATGTCAGCCTTTGAATGAACATATTTTAAAGGTAAACACCCCCCCCAAACCCACAAGGTTATTAAGAATGGTTTACTATAATTCAGAAGTGAACCCAGTATATATAAAAAGTATAGCCAGCTGTGTGGAAAGGGACCCAAACGACAAAATGGTACTTATTCTGCCTGCTTCGGCTTCTGTTATGCCACCACAGTCATCACTGACAATTTTCAGGCATAGTAATGAGGGTCAGGATTTAGGGAACCTGAGCCTTAAGGTTCCCTACCCCTGAATGCCTTGGATAAAGGAATAAAACTCATACTGAACTGTGAGGAAAGGGCATGGGTTAGATAGGTGGGAATAAAACACATGACATGTCTATCACCATGGTATAAGGCACAGGCTTAGATGTTGTTTTATTAAATCCTAGACTGTTAGACACACTTACTATTCCAATGGCTTCTTAATGTACACTAAAGCTGACACTAATATACCTTCTATCTAAAATTTGTTCCTCTTCTTGGGGTTCCTTATAGGCTAAATGTGATAGAATTTTAAATCATAAATGATAAGCTAAAATCATGAACTATTCTCTCTCCCTCACTTCGTACAATATGCAAATAATCAATAACTTCTTTAATCCACCCTCCTCCTCTCTCCATCACCACTGCCACACCCACTTCAAGCCTGCATTGATTTGCACTGTTGCAAGTTTCTCGGTTTTCAGTTTCCTCTCTCCCTTTTCTGCATCCTGGCCCCCATCCTCCCCGTCACCAGAGCAGTCTTTATGAAGCCTTGCTTAACAACCTTCAGTTGATCCCGAGTGACAAGAGCATAAGCCACAATTCTTTAGTGTGTCTTATAAAATCTGTCCATATCTGCTTGTAGCCTGTTTCTAGACGGACCTGCTGATGTATTATATAGCTAAGCCCTAGAAAAGTTACTGGTGCTCTCAGTGGTCCATATTTCTTTGTATTCCCACATGTAGGGCGGTGTTTTTCAACCTTTTTTATCTCACAACACACCTGAACCTGCAGTTAAACTTCCACAGCACACTTAAATTATGTAGATTAACAAAAAGAGTAAAAAAAAAAAAAAGAATATACTTACTGTGCTTTCAACTTCTTTTGAAAATAATTTAATTATATGATCTTAAAAATTTTTTGCAGCACATCTAAGACCTTCTTCATGGAACACCAGTTGAAAATCACTGTCCTAGGGGATCTCCTGCTTCTCCTTCTCTCATCTATACCAGAAATAGTTTTACTTATTCTTTATAACTAGGTGTATGATATCTTCAACAAATAAATGGCAAGGAAAAAAAGAGATGTCGGGGTAATTAACCCATGAGCTCGGACAATCCACCTGCCTCTCCTAAAAGAGATCAGGAGCCTACATGAAGCCTCTGCTTTGATTATTCTTCCTGGCCTGTTTTAGAATCATGTGGCTAGAAACAGAATAGAAGCTCATATAGAACATTTTTTTGACATAAATAGGACAAGTCTAATCTATTCCTAGCAAGATGACAATATTAAAAAAACTGATATACCATTTCACACCAATTAGGATGGCTACTATTAAACACACACACACACACACCAGAAAATAAGCGTGTTCACAAGAATGTACAGAAATTGGAACCCTTGCATATTACTGGTGGGAATATAAAATGGCATAGCTGGTATGGAATATAGTATGGCAGTTCCTCAAAAAATAAAAACAGAATTACTCTTTGATCCAGCAATTCTACATCTGGGTACACATCCCCCAAAAATAAAAGCAGAGACTCAAAAAGGTATCTGTACAATCCAAGCAGGATTATCCACAGTGGGGTGGAAGCAACCCAGCTGTCCACTAAAGGATTACTGGGCAAATAAGATGAGATATTTACATATAATGGAATATAATTCAGCATTAAAAAGGAAAACAATCCTAGTATGTGCTACAACGTTGGAGAACCCTTAAGATCTGCTAAGAAAATAAAGACAAATACTATTTGATTCTGCTTACATGAGTTACAGGGAGTAGCTAAATTCACAGATTCAGAAAGCAGAATGGTGGTTTCTAGGGATTGGATGTAGGTCAGAGAATGGGGATTAATTGTTTATTTGGTACAGAGTTTCAGAGTGGGAGGTTGAAAGTATGTTAGCAATGAATGGTGGTGATGATAATTGTAACATAATATGACTATAGGGTGGCGCCTATGGCTCAAAGGGGTAGGGCACCGGCCCCATATGCCAGAGGTGGCGGGTTCAAACCCAGCCCCAACCAAAAACTGCAAAAAATAAATAAATAAATGAATACATAAAAAATAATGTGACTATAGTTAATGTCACTGAACTATATACTTAAAAATGGCTAATTCGGTAGTCTTTCTATTGTATATTTTACAATTTTTTTTAGATGCAAAAATTTTTTAAAAATTTACTGAACAGAAAGCACTGGTGAGAATGCAGAGCAAGCAAAACTCTTACACAAAAACCTGTTATACATTACTGGTGAGAATGGTATAACCACTTTGGACAGAGGTCTGACAATTTCTTATACAACTCTCCCATGACTCAGCAATTCCATTCCTTTGTATTTACTCAAGGGCAATGAAAACATTTGTGTACAAAAAGACCTGTACAAAAGTGATCATAGCAGCTTTATTCATAAGAGCCAAAAACTAGAAAAAGCCCAGGTATCCATCAACAGGAGACTGGATAAACAATTCAATGCACATCCACACAATTGCATACCACACAGCAATAAAAGGACAAAGGTACTAATAAACGCCACAACAGAAATAAACCTCAAAAACATTCTGCTGAGTGAAAGAAGAATTACATAAAAGATACTGGACGGTGAAAAAAACCAGAAACTGACTATGAAGGAGCAGAAGGGAACTTTCTGGGGTGAAGGTAATAAGCTCTATCTTGTTAGGGACTTGAGTTACACAGATGTAGACATTTGTTAAAAACTCATCAAATGGCACACTGCATGTGTGTTTTACTTTACGTAAATTTGTACCTTTTAAAAAAAAAGTACCACAAAGAAATACTAAACTCTATAGTCAATGACATGCATGGTAAAAATATGCAAAGGTAAAATGCACTATTATCTGCAACTAACTTTGAAACATAAAAGATTAAGATGGATTGATGAATGGTTAGAGGGACAGATAGAAATAAGATGACGCAGATGTAGTAAAATGTTACCTCTAACATTATTAAGAAAGCACCATGAATATCTCCTTTCTTTTCTGAAAGATAAGCAGTGACTTCATGAAGTTGGTATTTCTGAGTAATCTAGGAGGAAAAAAGAGAAGATAAACATTTTTGTTCACAAATTATTACTTGTGGGTGGGATGATCCCATTGAGGATGAAGAAGCCACATGATAACACACAGTGAGTTCATACCTCAGTGGTTTGCTGCTTTACAGTATACCCTAAACACTTGACTTTCTAGTCTTACAGCAGTTCATTTGGAATTTCTAACTGAACAAAATTCATTCTTTTTTTTCATTTATTTATTTAAGAAATTGTTACATACCTGAAGGAGGTATATCCAGGGGAGAAAAGCTAACACATATAGATGAAGAGTAATAATATAAAGTAGAAACTGACCATCCGTAATTATACACACATACTTAGAACAAAATGACATATCGACTTGTGGGATTTTAATAAAAAATAATAAACTAAAAATTTCTAATTAGTAAAAAAGGGAAAATCAGTTCTTAAGAAGACAAAAAGTACAGAAAGTGGCAGAAAGCAAACAATAGAGGCTTAACAAACGCCAATGTAGCTTTTTTAAAAAGATTAAAATAGTAGAAAAACGCTTTCTTAGAAGAAAAAAAGAAAGGTACAAATAACACATTAACAGTTTAACAGATCAAAGGAGAAGAACATGTGATAAAATCCATAAATGCAGGAAAAGCATTTGGTAAAATAAAGTACCCATTTGTGACAAAAACAAAAAACAGAACACTCTTACCAGAACTAAGGCTAGAATTTCTTAACTTAATTAAGTCACCTATCAAAACCTATAATAAATCCCCTATTTAATGTAAAATGTTGTCTTCTAACTCAGGAACAAGGTCAGAGGCACATTATCACTACTTCTATCTAACAATATTCTAGAGCTCCTAGCCATCTGTTAAGAGAAAGAAAAAACTGTTAAGAATGGTATGGAAAAAAAAAACCCTTGCTGTTATTATCAGAAAATATAATTGTCATAAAAATCTTGAAATTGGCTGTGTGGGGTGGCTCAATTCTATAATCCCACCACTTTGGGAAGTTGAGGATGGAAGATCACATGGAGGCCTGGAGATCAAGACCAGCCTAGGCAATATAGCATAATTCCGAATATACAAAAAATTAAATAATTAGCCAGGCCTGGTGGCAGGCAACTCCCAGCTAGTCCCAGCTGCTTGAGAGGTTGAGGCGCAAGGATTGCTTGAGCCCATGAGTTTGAGGCTGTAGTGAACTAGGATCACACTACTGCACTCCAGTCTGGGTAACAGAGTGAAACCCCCTTAAAAAAAATCTAGGAACTATGTAAGCTAAAAAAGAATTCAGCCTGGTTGCCAGATACAAAACAATGCACAAAAACTATTAATGTTCTAATACAGCAGCAGCTATCAATAAAAAATATGTTATCTCAA
Organism: Nycticebus coucang; assembly: GCF_027406575.1. Lineage (NCBI taxonomy): Eukaryota > Metazoa > Chordata > Mammalia > Primates > Lorisidae > Nycticebus > Nycticebus coucang. Next base: position 89,144,707 of record NC_069795.1, read on the forward strand.
AAAATATTCTTGCACCATGTTAACAAAACTGTAAAGTATCTATGGACAAATTTAATATGTGCAGAAGCCACATATAAAAGTTATAAAACCTCGCCAAAGGATATAAGAGGCATTTTAAAAATGCAACCATACTCCTGAATGAGGAGAATCAATACCACAGAGATTTCAGTTCTCCCTGATTTGGGCTATAAGTTCAATGTCTATTTTAATCAAAATTCCAGAGGGTTCATTTCTTTTAAAGGAACTGGACAATGTCATCTCTGAATTGACATGGAACAGTAAGAAGCCAAAGGTAGACAAAACATTTCAAAGAAAAAAGGATAAGGAGAGAGAATTCTTTTTCCAAATAAACCTATTAAAAGCTACATTAATTAAAATGTATGGTACAAGTTTAGAGAAAGACAACCAAAGGAACAAAACAGAACCCACAAGCAGATTAAGTATATCTGGGAGTCTGGTATACAGCAGTATGGCATTAAAATCTGAGAAAAGGATAATAAAATGCCACATGGGCCATGAGCCATAATGTGGAAAGAAGGACATAAATCCCTTTCTTGATCGGCTTACAAAAATAAATTCCATTTGGTTTAAAAGCCTAAATGTAAGAGTTAAACTATAAACCTTACATAAAAGAATATCCTTTGTGTCATCAGAATAGGAAAAGAAATACACACACACATTTTTATTTGGAAACGGGGAAATAAGGGAAGAAAATCAAGGCAATGAGTGCGTTAAAGCTACTGAATTGCTATTTAGCCCATTAAGTTTATGGCACAATAGGACTATCTAATCATCAATGTCTGTAAACAAGAGCTTGATCTTTTCCTTTCAATATTTTTATTACATTCCTTCTTCTAGGTGTATTGAACTGACTAGAATTTCTATAAAGTTTGATTAATAACAATTTCTATAAAGCTCACTTTCATAGAATAAATAGGGAAGCAGTTTGCCACAACAATTAAGAGCTTGTAGTATGGAAATCAGAATATTTGAGTTCAAGTTCAGGTGCTACCACTAACTAGCTCTAACCTTACACAAGTTAACTTCATATGTGAGTCTCCATTTTGGTTTTAATTACCACTTTAGCTAAATGAATGACCATTACTTTACAGTGACCTGTGATCCTGTTTTGACCAACTGTTTTAGAAGTTTGACATATTTGACAGGCTTCCCCAAATCAAATTTCTAATTCTAAAATTAAGTCTTTTTTAACCACCAACTATCTTTAGGATGCTCCAGAGGTCCCTGAACAATAAATCCATTTATTAAATATGTTAAATTAAATGGGAAGCACTGTCAAATAAGAAATGATGTTTAGGCTGGGCATGGTGGTTCATGCTTGTAATCTTAGGACTGCGGGAAGCCAACATAGAAAGACCATTTGAGGCCAGAAATTCAAGAACAGACTAGGCAATAATACAACTACAAAAAATTATAAAAGTTAACTGGGTGTGGTGGTGCATGCCTTAGTCCCAGCTACTTGCAAGGCTGAGGAAGGAGGATCACTTGAGCCCATGAGTTCAAGGCTGCAGTGAGCTATGATCACACCATCGCACTCCACCCTGGGTAACAGAGCAAGACCCTGTCTCAAAAGAAAAAAAAAAGGAAATGACATTTAACCTTCTTTGAGTTATATTTGTAAGACTATGTTATTAAAATGTATTCCAAAATTGAACAAGAGTCCTAGAAATCTGGTATGGCTTAGTATATGTTACCAGTCATATTTGGGGGTTTTATGTTAAATTATTATAGGCTACATAAAATAACCAATTTTCCTTGACAACTGGGTCTTTAACCATGGCCATTTTAAATCTTGTCAAGAGTTATTTGCATAGTTTTGATGTTTTTTTCTGAAAACTCTTTGCAAATTCTAAAGTGTTGTAGCTTTAAGGAGGCTCATGGAAAAGACTGCAGTAAATACTCTCGAATACAGGTTTTTGACAAGTTTGAGACTGTATCTCCAGAATGTGCAAAATTTTCTAAAACTCTAATGGAAAAAAAAAAGTGGACTCAAGCAAAACAAGAATTAATTACATGGGACTGAAATGAATTATTTTATGGCTTTGTTGTTTGAAACATTGTTAATTCTTTTTATGTTTTATTTTCCAGAGATGAAAAAAAAAAGTGTGTGTGTACATAATGAAACTTTCACAATTTGGTAAAGTATACTTTTATGAGTGAAAAGTGAAACATTTACTTTTCTGCCTACATGATCCTTCCAGAATTTGGAAACCATTTGTGAATAATCTTCTTCTATGGCAATACAGTTATTTACCTAAGCTCAATGAGAATTTGTTCTCTCTGTAGCAGGACAATTGGAAACAAAGGTTATATTATCCAGGCTTTGACTGGGATGTGGTATTCTCAGATATGACCAGAAATGCTTTAGGAACTAAGCTTAATTTTAAGAAGCCAATAAAGCCTTTGGAAAAACTGGCCTGGTACTTTGTCTATATGTACCCTTACATGGTGCCTAGCCTTAGAGTCAGTAAAGAATGTTTCTGACAGGCCCAGGAACCTCAGAATATTTTGAGTACCTCAAGAAAAGAATTCACACAGGTACTACAGGTAAAATCTGATGTTGAGTCTATGGCTTGCCTTTCTAACCTGAAGAAACTTTTAAAGGTCTAATCTGAAATTCCTTATAAATTCTAACTGAGCAGATTTAGAGTCTATTTGGTCAGTAACTATTCTTATAGTACTCATGTAAATAATCAGATCAAATTCAATAAGACTACCCTTATTTTGCAAATAAATTGGACTTACTACAATTATCTTTGGTAAAAATGGGAAACTGGGGGAAAAAATTATGTTTTCAAAAAAAATACATAGTATATTTGTTACTAGATTCTAGCTCATTGTTGTTTAGATTTTATTATTTACCTGTAATTTGAACTAAATCCTAAATTTTTAGTTTCCTCCTCCAGTACCTGACTACAACTCTCTAAACTAATATATGAAATTTTTCTCCCATTTTTCTGACTTAGTTTCCCTGAAATTAAATTGTCCTTTTCCTAAGCCCTGTATATGAATGCTAGACGACTTCATATAAACTTTGGGAAAATCACCGTGACAACTTATTTATGGACAGAAAGTTCACAGCAACACCTGATTCAAACTGCAATTCAGGAAAATCTCTCAGATTGCCACTGCCTACTCCCACGCCAACTGTAGATATTTCAAACACAATTGTAGAAAATCTTAGCTAACTGCCCTCCAGATTCATAGATTATCTTACAGACTGCTCTAAGCATTAACCTTTGTTATTTTTGCATGCACTTTAATGGAAATTCACTTATAACACCACCTCCTAAAATGAAATGAAACTATTTACTTGAACTGACCTATTTTCACATCTAAGAGACTGATTCAATAAGATAAGGAATGATGCACCCAATTTTGTTCCTTTCTCCTTGTTCCAATCTATGTTTTTCTCTCCCTTTGCCAATCTCTTATCTTAACACCTCTAACTTGAGTCTCTCCAAAGCTACCAATTTGGCTTTTAATATGTGAAACTTTCTAAAAGTAAAGTTTCAAAGGAGGGACTCAAGGAAACCAAAATATTTCTCCCCCAAACATTAAGTATTATTACGTTAAAGACACTGAGAACATAGGGGAGCTCTCTGCCTCAACCTCTACTTGCCTGCTGGCTGGATGTGAATCTCCCTACTGGAGATACCACTTGCTCATTGGCTTAAAGAAGGCACCAGAGAAACATGAGAACAGATTTTACTACCTTCCCACATTTCCGCCCTTCACAAGACTGGAACTGCTCTCGCCTCTGTTTTGCCACTACAGGACTTATGGCTCTTTGTTAAAATAAAATTTGAGCAAGGCTCCTAAGCCACTGCCTTGAGAGAGATAGTTCTGAACTGAGGCCTCTCCCACATGATGGGTACAGCATGAATCAGTGAACTTCTTTTTTTTTTTTGAGATGGAGTCTCATTCTGTGGCCCTGGGTAGAGTTCCCTGGCATCTTAGCTCACAGAAACCTCAAACTCTTGAGTTCAAGTCATCCTTTTGCCTCAGCCTCTCGAGTAGCTGGGATAATAGGTGTGCTCCACAATGCCTGACTAGTTTTGTTTTGTTTTCTATTTTTTTAGTAGAGATGAGATCTTACCCTTGCTCAGGCTGGTCTGAACTCCTGAGCTTAGCAATCCACCTGCCTCAGCCTCCCAGAATGCTAGGGTTACAGGCAGGAGTCAGTAAACTTCTGCTGGTTTTTTTCTTGTTAATCTGACTTTTGTTTTCAGGAGTGTCTCAACTAAGAACTTATGAGTGTTAAAAATTAAATTATATTTTCTCATCTTCACTTTGCTCATCTGTCAAATGAGAATTGTTAAGAAAAAGTTTACTCTTGTCTTTTCTGCAGTTGTTCTTGTCTTACCTGAATAGTTTCTTCCAGGCGGTAGCACTCAAGCACTTGCAGTGTTTCTGTAACTTGGTTTGGGTTGAACTGACACAACAGCTCAATGAACTGTTCTGTAATGCAGGGAGATATTTGCAGCGATTCTTGATTTACATGAATACCTTCCCTAAAAATACAGAAGGTAAGAGAATACCAAATTGTAGCATTATTTAATCACATCTGTCATTTAAAGGCTACAGGTACAAAGCATGTTATGTTAAAGTCAGGGCTATCTTCCAGTCAAGCAAAAATGTGAATTAAAAGGCCAGTGTTACTTAGGGTTACTCAGGGAAACCATACATCAGAGGCATTTTAAGAAGCAATACTTTTTCAGGTTGCATCGGATAATTAAGGAAGTAATATTCAGTGAGATTCTTCTAAATCACACCAAATGTTACGCTTTGCTCTGAAAGAAACAAGAAGACCCACTCAATTCAGTCTAAACAATTTGGTCTGTAAGGAACTATAATTAAAAAGAAAAGTAACTATAATAAACCATCTTCCAATTTCCATAACTGTCTCTTCTATATGCTCCTCACAGCATCAATCATATCACATTGCAATTACCTCTTTAATTATCTGTCTTGTCTAAAACTTTTGGACCTAACTCCCAGGCCGCAGACCAGAGGCAGTCCATGGCCTGGTAGCAACAGGGCTACATAGCAGGAGGAACGGCACGCAAGCCAAGGAAGCTTCATCTGTATTTATAGCTGCTCCCCATCACTCACATCACCACCTGAGCTCTGCCTCCTGACAGACAAGTGGCAGCAGTAGATTCTCTAAGGAGCATAAACCCTACTGTAAACTGCACAGGAAAGGGATACAGCTTGCACATTCCTTGTGAGAATCTAACACCTGATAATCTGAGGTGGAGATGTAATGTGCTTGAATCATCCTGAAACTATCCCCCACACTGGTCTGTGGAAAAATTGTCCTCCATGAAACCAGTCCTTGGTGCCAAAAAGTTGGTGACTGCTGCTCTAAAAGACTACTGACTTTGTGAAGGTAGACACCATGCATCTTCTCACTAATGAATTACTGAAGCCAACCAGTGTCTTGCCTGTGTAAGGGCTAATTTTTTGGTTACTAGTAAAGCAAATTAAAAAGTGATGAATAGTAAGATATACAATATTTGTGAGTCTATTTAACTTGTGTGCCAGCTACTCCCAAAGCCCACTATTCATAATGCCTACACAAATGTTTTGGAAGTAGAGTATTAACTTCATCATGCTGGGTACTCAACTACTGGTGGGCCAAAGGAACTATTAAAGAAATCAACTACTGCTCTTTGGAGACATAAGAATCATTTTCCTCTGTAGTTTCAAAAGAAGTCAGTTCCTTCTGAGAGTCCTATCTTCTCTTTAGAATTCTTCAACTAAAGCTCCTTATATAAAGAGTTGGGAGATTAATAAGATACAAAAGTGATTGCTTGGGAAGCTAGCTTTTTGAAAAAAGATTAAAGTGGACAGTCTAAAGCAGTAGTTTCCAGCTTTTCAGATATCACGGCACACAGAAAATGGTGATATTTGTAAAGCTCACTGGAATGAAATAAGATTGCTCACACAGGAGTCTGGGTCTGGTTGCCCCAAGAGCTGAAGGATCAGTCTCTAAGCACACCGGTAACCCTGTGCACTGCACCAAAAGCCAAAGGCTGGGAATCACTGGACTCTGAAAACGATTTGGATTTTATAATTTTTCTGTAAATGATGGTAAGTAGCACTCCTGTTTTTACGAATAAGATGCTTGAATTATAAAAGAAGGGATTATATTTAGACATAGGACATTTTTCCTTTTTTTTCTTTTTTGAGACAGTCTCACTTTGTTGCCCTCAGTAGAGTGCCATGCCATCACAGCTCACAGCAACCTCAAACTCTTGGGCTCAAGAGATTCTCTTGCCTCAGCCTCCCTAGAAGGTGGGACTATAGGCACCCGCCACAACACCTGGCTTTTTTTAGAGATGGGGTCTCGCTCTGGCTCAGGCTTGTCTTGAACCCTTGATCTCAGGCAATCCACCCACCTTGGCCTCCCAGAGTGCTGGGATTACAGATGTGAGTCACTGCACCCGGCCTTATTTTTCCTTATTTAAAAGCTTATGATACTCAGTTCTAACCAAAGGCTGAATGATAAACTAAGTAGGTTTTGCTGTTTGGAGCTTTCAGTATTTGCTGATGGGTTAATTCTGTGTCTCCTCAAATTGACTGTAAATTTAAAAAAAAAAATCAAGTTTTCAGCTTTGGGTTTTTTTTGGGGTATCTCACATCTGCCTTTAATATATAGAATTTTGTTCAGTGACTGGCTATTCTCTGTGGTACCTACCATCTGTTTTCATCACACAACTTGAAAATTACCTGTTGAAGTGTCTGTACCCTCAAACTACATTATAAACTCCATGAGAACAAACACTGTGCTGTATTCGTCATTGTCACCCCAACTTTTAACATAGGCTTGGCACATGATAAACAGAGCTCAGTAAATACACGCTGAAGTGAATTAAACTGACTGGGAATGGTATGTGGGAATCTCAGCAGAGGGAAACACAGAAAAGAGGGGTTTATAATATCAAAGATAGCTGGGAATAAATCCTATCTGAAAGATCTACATTGGAGAAATCAGAGGATGCACAGGATAAATCCAGGGAAATGGTAGTTCTCTGTATGGGACCATGATACTGTCATATGTTAAGAAATATATATGGAAAAAAAATAGGTGGGGGCGGCACCTGTAGCTCAAGAAGTAGGGCACCGGCACCATATACCGCAGGTGGTGGGTTCAAAACTGACCCCAGCCAAAAACTGCAAAAAAAAGGAAAGAAATATATGTGGTCTCTGCCCCTGGTTCCTGCCATACAGTTCCTAAAACCCTTGGTATCTCTGAAGTGGTACTATTTTTTTTTTTGAGACAGAGTCTCATTATGTTGCCCTCATTAGAGTGCTGCTACGTCACAGCTCACAGCAACCTCTAACTCTTGGGCTTAAGCGATTCTCTTGCCTTAGCCTCCCAAGTAGCTGGGATTACAGGTGCCCATGCCTGGCTATTTTTTGGATGTAGTTGTCATTGTTTGGCAGGCCTGGGCTAGGCTGGGCTGGAACCCACCAGTTCCGATGTATGTGGCTGGCACCCTAGCCACTTGAGCTACTGATGCCAAGCCACGACTACATTTATTTTTAAGATGGAATAATTTGATGTAATGAATACACTATTTAGTATACTTTTAAAATAGCATCTTTCCAAGAATATTTGAAAACAGGCTTGGAGGTTTTTTTTTCTTTTTGAGACAGAGTCTCACTATGTTGCCCTGGGTAGAGTACTGTGGCATCAGAGCTCACAGTAACCTCCAACTCTTGGGCTTAAGCGATTCTCTTGCCTCAGCCTCCCGACTAGCTGAGACTACAGGCCCCTGCCACAACGCTTGGCTATTTTGTTGTTGTTATTGCAGTTGTCATTGTTGTTTAGCAGGCCTGGGCCGGGTTCGAAACCACCTGCCTCAATGTATGTGGCTGGCGCCCTAACCGCTGAGCTATGGGCACCAAGCCTGAAGTGGTACTTTTTAATTTTTTCCATATGCTAGTGATAGGACCTGGGGCTGGGGGCTCCCAGGCAGTCTCAGGATAGGGGCTGGTTGCCAGGGAAACCAACCATGTGATTAGAGTGTTAGAACTTTCAATCTTACTTCACACACCTTAGCAGAAAGGAGAAGGGCTGAACGTTGAGTCTATCACCAGTAGCTAATGATGTAATCAGTCATGCCTGTAACAGTTTCCATGAAAACCCAAAAGGATAGGGTCTGGGAGCTTCTGGATTGCTAAACATGGACGTGGCTGGAGGCAGCGCACCTCTGTGGCCTCCTACACACCCTGCCCTGTGCATCTCTTCCATCTTGCAGTTCATTCGTATCCTCTGCAATATCCTTTATAATAAGCCACTAAATGTAAGTAAGGTGTTTCTCTGAATCATATAAGCTGCTCTAGAAAATTAATAGAACCTGAGGAGGGGGTTAAAGAATCCAATTTATACATAGTAGGTCAGAAGCACAGATCAAAACCTGTGGTCTGTGCTTAGCATCTGAAGTGGGGGAACCAGTCTTGGGGAACTAAGTCCCTAAACCTGTGGAATCTGATGCTAACTACAGGTGGACAGTGTCAGAACTGAATTAAGCTGTAAATTGCAGGGCACTCGGAGTCCACTGGAGAACTGCTTGGTAGGTGGGTGTGGAAAAAGTCTCCCTACACATATTTGTGATCAAAGCAGTTTGTTTTTTCCTATTTATCATCAGAGGGATCAAGATTGTGCCTCAAGGGAACACTATTAGGTAAAAGAGAATGGGAATGTTAACCAATGTTTCCCCATGTTCAGGTGAGCCGGTGTTCTTTATAGATGTTTATGCCAAATTGTAGGTGTTGTTATTAATAGTATTTCATCTATCTTAGACTTCTGTTAATATATCTTATAAATGCAAGACTATGGAGTGGAGCAAATTAAGACTAGACATAAGCATGAATCACAGTACTTAATTCCTCCCACATTTACTGACAGAACCATTTACAAGAACTGAAGTTCTGAATATGCATCAGACCAAACAAATTACCCAAATGAATAGATTTTGATGCATTCATTTGTGGGGGAAATAATGTGTCTGAAGGGAAATGATTCGATAACATCAATGTAATCAAAACTTTATTAAATAAGCTATGACATTAATGAATTTACATCCATTTGTGAGTGTTGTTTATCGACTTTGCACATAAACACCATTGCTTATACCCAGTTCCTAAAGCTGTTCTTGCTAGTCTTCTATGACAACCTGCTTTCCCACATACTCACTGCTAACTGCAATGGCCATTAAGATGGATTTTAGACCTAAACCATATCTACTGTTTTGCAAATCTATTTTAACAACAGCATTGGCTAAAACAATATAGACAATTAAATATATGTAAATGAGAGAAAACTTAAACTTTTAAACTTTAAAACTTCTGTTAGTTTTATGAGAAAGCATGTGTGTGCCTTCTCCCTCTCCTTCCTTCCTGCCCCTCCCACTTTTTCCCTCTCTCTCTGTCACATACTTGCCCACCCTAAAATTTGGGATGGAGACTATTTCTATCCACTTTTACTCAGGTTACAACAATCATTTTAAATTATAACCTTGTACACTGAACCACTTCTGGGAAAGGATAACTACACACATACACATTTACTGGAAAACTTACATTAAAAGGATTTTAAAATTAAAAATTCTGACTTCCTAATATTTGATGAAGAAAAAAATTGCACTAGAATAAAAAAAGGCTGATCTAATCCCTCTCCCTCATTCTAAAAACTGCACCTAATATGGGCCAGTCTAGATTTTTCTTTCATGTCTCTAAGGAAGAAGATTTTACATTCTCTTCCAGTACCTTGTTGGGACAACCACACCTCATCTGAACTGGATTCTCTGGTCATCCCCTATCTCCAGTCTTTGCATGTGGTGGTACACTGATGACTACTCCGTACCTTTTTAGATGCAGAACTCAGATATATCACTTACAATGCACGAGAGTAAAGAAAAGTTTCCCCTATGGTTTTCACTCAAATTCAGTTGCTTTACAGGCTTTAAGATGCAATTTTAGGGCGGTATCTGTAGCTCAGTGGGTAGGGCACCGGCCACATACACTGAGGCTGGCGGGTTTGAACCCGGCCCAGGACAGCTAAAAACAATGACAACTAAATTAAAAAATAAAAAATGCAATTTTAGTTTTCCATACACATTCCATGTTAAAAATGCCACAATGTAATCTTGTGGCAATTGAACAAAACATAAGTGAATATGCCAGTCTGCCTTAAAAATGCCTTAAATGTGATGATTGTTGGTAGCATATGAAATTTGTATGAAATTGTAACATAATACACACGATAATGTCTACAGACTTGACAACTGCTGGCTTAGATGGAAACCTGTCATCTGGCAAGAAGGACTCAGTAGCATCTTTTAGTCTCTTTGTTCTCTTTGATGACCCTTCACATTCTACACAGCTGCCAGTATTCCCTCATCTAGGAACAGCCTCAATCCCTGATCACCTTATGAACTTTACAAAGCACAGACCAAAGCAAACAAGCACACTATTCATCTGTTGCCAAAGATTCAGCCACATCAAACTGATGTAACAGCAGATCTAAGGTAGTTGGCCTTAGGACATCTGGTCACTTTCCATTTTACTAGCTTGACTAAAGTCAAGTTTTAAAATATAAACCTTTAAATCTTAACAAAATTTTTGTTATTTCTCTACTCTTCATAAAAAGGAAACTATTATTTTGACTGTACTCCTGCACAGGCAACAAGAATGAACTTTATAAACTAACAGTAAAAGCCTAATAATTTTGGGATGGAAAGAATAATTTAGCTCTGTAACCGTATCAGGTGTAAAAATTATTTAGGTCTTTCCCATTCCATACAGACTTACATCAATAACCTTAGGGTACCTAAAACAATTTTTCTGAAGTACCACAATTAGTAATAATAAGAATGATGTAGTCATTTTCACTGTGTATTTTCTTCCTAAAAGCAAAGTTTTCCTTATCACTAAAATCCGCTTGTTATCTAACTAGCAGGGGTTGTCTAGCTCATGTTGAAGAAAGATTGTAAAGATACAGGCTCTGGCATCTCAGCTTAATCCTTAAACTGACTAGGTTTGGGATTCTAGGTTTGGGTGAGGAATTCTAAGCCATTCGCAACCTCATCACAGACACATTGTTTCACATAAACAGTTCTAGAAATGGTTTCACAATTGACACCGGGTCAAACTATTGCAAATCTATTATGACATCCATATACAATTCTTAACATATATAGAACAGAGTCTTCTGGTTTTTATTTAATGCTAAAATGCTTTGAATGCAATGACTGTAGGTAGCATATGAAATCTGTATGAAACTGTGACATAATACACACAGTAATGTGTATTATGGCATGAATTTACATTCATAAGTAGTTTAGAAATGATCATTCCCACCCTCACAACAAGAAAAAAACCAAGCAAACTAAAAATCAACAACTCTTCTTAGATCCTTAGAGAACCGAGGGCAAAAGTAAACCAGCCCCCTCAAATAAGGTGGATATAGAGAAATCACAGTTGAGTGGAGCAGAGGCCCAGCAGGAGATTCTGTGGCTACTAGAGCCAGTACCAGTGCAGGAAACTTAAAACGGTAATTGGCAAATTACTAAAGATTCACTCAATATAAGCTTGAGAGTTAAGTTTCAGGAGGACCAATCTTAGTTGGGCATTCCCACACTTTCATGAGTTTACATCCAGGAGGCCCATCAAGTTCTCACTGTGAAGATCAGAAGAAAATCCCTTCGTGCTTCCACCATGGGGAGAAGTAGCCACATTGAAATAAACCCACAGCATTCTGTTCTCGCTTGGTGTGATATGCTCAATTACATCCCCCCACCTGACCCTTGGAAATAGTCTGTGGACATGGAATTACCTAAGTTAGGATGACATAACACTGGAGTAGGGTGGGACCCTAATCCAATATGACTGGTGTCCTCATAAGAATGGAAAATTTGAATACATACACACATAAGGAGAACACCATCTGAAGAAGACTGAAGTTGGTATGATGCTTCTATAAATCGAGAAATGCCAGAGACTGTCAGCCGTCCACCATCAGCTAGGGGAGAGGCATAAATCAGATCTTCCTCTGAGAGCTGTCAGAAGGAGCCAGTCCTGCCAACAACCTGATCTCGTACTTACAGCACACAGAACTGTGAGATAATAAATGTCTGTTGTCACTCAGTTTATGGAGTTTTGTTAAGGCAACCCTAGAAAACACCTTGTCCTCAAGGGATATTATTTTATTACAGCCTACCCAACCTGGGAGAAGTGAAGTACCCAATTTCAGCCCACTCTAGCCTTCTGTGTGGAGAAAGGGGATACCCAACTCTGGGTATCTCCTGCCCTCTTGTCTTGCTTAAGGGGATTGTGATGCTGAGAGGCACCTGGGAAAGTCATAGCTCAGTGACACTGGTTCATTAAAGTACTGAAAGCTAATCATAGGACTACAGAACACCCCCACCCCACCCACCCACACCAGCACACTGACAGAGCTCCTACAGAATGACTGGAAAATACAAGGGAAAAACTGCCCATCTCAGATCTTACTTAAAAAGAAGTCTCTAGAGCAACGCAAAGATGATGGGGAAGACAAAAACAAGCCTTATAACTTCAGCAACAGTAAATACAGTCTAACTCTTAGCAAGAGAAACATAAAACCTCATAATAAATATCTATTTACTTCAGTTACTTTTACACAGTACAGTGTATCTAGCTTTTAACAAAAAAAATTATTAGTCATACTAAGAGAAAAATATGCAGCTTGAAGAGATACAGCAAGTATCAGAACCAGACTCAGATATATCAGAGATGTTTATCATACCAGGGATTCAAAGTAATTATGATTAATAAGTGATAGGCTCTAAGGAGAAAAATGGACAATATCCAAAAAGAGATGAGTAATATAAATGATAAAAGCTCTAAGAAACAATCAAAAAGAAAATGCTAGCAATTAAAAACACTAACAAATGAAGAATCATCAGGTGCCTGGACATAGCAGTGACTTTAAAAAAAGTCAACAGAAACTTCCAAAACTGAAATGCAAAAAGAAAAATGATTGAAAAAGATGGAACAGAATCTCCAATAACTGTGGAACAATTAGAAAAGGTATCACACATAATGGCAAAATCAAAAAGAAAGAAAACAACAGAAGAAACATATAAAGTAAAAATAATGAATTTTGCAAAATTAATGATTGGCACCAAAACCACCTCTCAGAAGCTCAAAGAATATTAAGCAGGTTAATATAAAAAAAATCTATACCTTGGCATATTATATCCAAACTGCAGAAAAATCAAAGACAGAGAAAAGTTTGTAAGAAGCTGGGAGGATTTCTCCCTGTGGGAAAAAGGTAAATAAAAGGCCCTCAGCACCCTCCACCACTGTCATGGATGCCTGTAGTCTTTACAGCTAGAGAGTCCTGTAGTTCTCACAGCCTCAGAGCCTAGCTTAGTGAGTTTCCCAAAGTCCACACACATGCAATACTCCTGAGGAGCCCACGTTAGGTCCTGTCCCTGTGGCCCAAGCTCCTACTGCACTACACAACCTTGAAACTGGAGCCACTGCTAGAATGCATCCTACTCTGGGGGCCAGTAGTCACTGCACCCCTTCATTCCTGAGGTTCTGCCATCATTGTATTATACAAAGCTCACACACGGTAGCACACCACTCCTCAGCTAAGCTGCTACAGCTCTCTACCCAACTAGGATGAGCTGCCTTGGAGGCACTCCATCTCCCTGATCCCAGTTGCTACAGTGCCCTTTCTCTTGGTTACATGGAGTGTAGGGCCAGAGGAACAGCTATACCTCTCAACACCTTAGCCAATGTGGCACCCTGCCTCCATGGAAACTGGGCCCAGCCCAACAGAGCAGCTGTGGCCCCAGCAGCCTGAGCTAACATGGTGTCCCACTCCACAGGGAAACAGTGCTTTGACTTAGCCATGCTACCCACCCACTGGGCCAAATAGCTACAATGCCCTGCCTTCCCTGGATCTGGACTGGCTCTCCAGAGTCAGAGCTACTGCAGGGCAGCACCGCTCTGGAAACAGTCGTCATCACACTGCTTCTTGCCCTTTAGAGCCCAAGCCACAAGCAGCAGCCTACTATTCTTGGGGGCATGAGCTACTGAGGAGTCACAGTCTTTGACTCTGTGGGAGATCAGCATCTCCTGTACCTCAGAGACTGAACCTAGGCCCAGGTTTCAGGTGCTACAGTGGTTCAGCCAGATACGAAATCTAGGGCTCTAGCTCCACTGCCACTATGAGCACCTGGACACTGGAATATAGCACAGCTGTGGCTGCCCATTAGCGTTGCAACCAAAAGGAATCTCCTCAACTAAGTCTCCCTACTGTGGGGAGAATGAGAATAGAAGGTCACTTAAAGCACTTGCCACTACAAATCCTAAAAACCTACACTGTCACAAACTCCAACTGCCTAGACCACTGAGGTAGCCACATTTATCACGGACATTGATAACAGCTAAAAACAATGCACAGGGATTATGCTACTGCACCTACCTGAAACCACAGCAAACTCACTTTACCTAACCAGTACCTTAGAACCCATCTGCAGGTCAAAGGTTCTTCCCACAAAAACTACTCTATAAAATTTAGAAGTGGTAACTGTTCCATCAGAAATGCAGACATCAATTGAGGTACATGAGACACATGAAAAAGCTAGAAAACATGATATCACCAAAGGAACACAATAATTCTCTAGTTACTGACCCCAAAGAAATAAAAATTTACAAATTGCCCAAAAAGAAATTAAAAATAATAACCTTTTTAAAAACTCAGTGAGGTACAAGAGAATACAGATAGACAATTATATAAAATCAGGAAAACAATTGAGCTGAATGATAAATTCAATGAAAAGATATAAAAAAAGAACCAAATAGAAATCTTGGGGCAGTGCCTATGTCTCAGTGAGTAGGGCACTGGCCCCATATACCAAGATTGGTGGATTTGAACCCGGCCCCAGCCAAACTGCAACAACAACAACAACAAAAAATAGCTGGGCGAAGTGGCAGGCGCCTGTAGTCCCAGCTACTTGGGAGGCTGAGGCAAGAGAATTGCCTAAGCCCAAGAGCTGGAGATTGCTGTGAGCTGTGATGCTATGGCACTCTACCGAGGGTGACAAAGTGAGACTCTGTCTCTTAAAAAAAAAAAAAAGAAAAGAAATCTTGGGAGTTGAAGAATTCAATGAATGAAATAAAAAATATAATAGAGAGCTTCAAGAGCAGACTACATTAAGCAGAAGAAGAAATCTGTGACAAGGAAGACTTGTCTTTTGAAATAACCATTGGGCATGGGGGTGGAGCGATAAAAGAATGCGAAAGAGCAAAGAAACCCTATAAGAGTTATGGGACACCACTAAATGAACAAATGTTAAGAAATTAAAGACAGAACTACCATATGACCCATCAATCCTTCTTCTGGGTACATAACAGCTGTCTGGAAAATATCCGGCCATGTAATATGAAAAATAGGGACATAAAAGGCTAGAAACTTTCTGGACAGTCCTTGTGTACCTAAAGGAGATAAAATCATCACCTCATAAAGATACCTGTATTCCCATATTCACTGCACCATTATTCATAATAGCCAAGATATAGAAACAACCTAAGTGTCTGCTGACAGACAAATCATGGAGTGATAAACACAGAAGGAAATCCTGCCGTTTGTCAAAACATGGACGGACCTGGAGGACATGATGCTAAGTGAAATCAGCCACACATAGAAAGAAAAATAGTGCATGATCTCACTTAAAAGGAAAATCTTAAAAAAAAAAAAAGTCAAATATACAAAGAGAATAAAACACTGATTACATGTAACAGAAAAGGGTGAAGAAAATGGGGACATGAATATCAAAGGATAGAAAGTCACACAACTGTAGGATGAACAGGTCTAGATCTAACAAGCAACACGAGGACTACAGTTAAAATTACACTGGGGATTTTTGTTAAATAATCAGATTTTAGCAGCTCTTGTCACACACAGAGAAAAGTAACTATGTGAGATAATATATTAAGTTGCTTCTGTAGTAACCATTGTACTATCTATCTGTATCTTATAACAACATGTTATAAAACTTAAATATACACAATGAAATTTATTTTAAAAATATAATTGGCATACATTAAAAAAGTGAAGGAGAATTATTTTCTCAGACAATCAACAATTGAGGGAATGTGTTGCTGGTATACCTGCCTTGCAAGAAATGTTCAAATTCTTCAGAAAGAAGAAAAGTGATATATAAAGCAAGAAAAATAGGGAAGGAATGAATGAAAGTAAAGAAAAATATTTTTCTCATTCTTCATGATCTAATAACAGTTTCTCCAAAAGAGTAATAGTAACAATGGATTTGGTGATTATACCTTATGGATAACTGAAACAAGTGACAGTAAAGGCAGCAATGCTACAAGGGACAGAAGGGAAGAATTGGGAAAAATCTGTTATAAGGCACTTGTACTACCCATGAAGTGCTAATAGTGCTATTTGTAGTTGGTCTTGGATTACCTGTAGATACACTATATTGTAAACTCAAGGGCAATCACTAAAAAACGTTTAAGAAAAGAAGTATAACTGATATGCTAAGAGGAGAAAAAATGGACTCATATAAAATGTTCAACTTAAATCAGGGAAGGCAGAAAAAGTATTAAAGACAAAAATTCCCCCCAAGAAACACAAACTTTTCAAGGTAAGCTTATCTAATAGCCAATAAACACATGAAAAACTGCTCAACATTTCTAATCATTATGAAAATGCAAACCACATTGAGATAGCACCTAACTCCAATGAGAGTGGCTCCAAAACAACAAGTGCTGGCATGGAGGCAGAGAGAAAGGAATACTTACACCCTGCTGCTGGGACTGGAGATTAGTGTATGGAAAGTTGTATGAGATACCTCAAAGAACTAAAAGTAGAACTACTGCCGGGTGCAGTGGCTCATGCCTATAATCCTAGCACTCGGGGAGGTGGAGAAAGGTGAACTGCTTGAGCTCAGTAGTTCGAGACCAGCCTGAGTGAGAGTGAGACCCCGTCTCTAAAAAAAATAGCTGGGTGTTGTGGTGGGTGCCTGTAGTCCCAGCTACTTGGGAGGCTGATGCAGAAGAATTGCTTGAGCCCAAGAGTTTGAGGTTGCTGTGAATGATGATGCCCATTGCACTTTACTAAGGGTGACAAAATGAGACTCTGTCTCAAAACTAAACTAAAATAAAATAAAATAAAAATAAAAGTAGACCTACCGTTTGATGGTAGCAATCCCACTCAAAGGAAAAAAAGTCATTTCATCAAAAATACACATGCACTCGAATGTTTATAGCAGCACAATTCATAATCACGAAGACATGGAAACAACCCAAGTATCCACCAACACATGAAATAAAATGTGGCATATGCATACTACAGAGTACCACTCAGTCATAAAAAAATTGGTGATCTAGGATCTTCAGTGACAACCTGAATAGAACTGAAAACCATTCTTCTAAGTGAAACATCACAAAACAGAGAGACAAACACATGTATTCAGTATCAAACTGAACTAATAGATCAACATTTAAGTGCACACATGAACATAAATCTCAATGAAAATCAACCTGGAGGGTACAGGGAGGAGAGGATTGGTAAATTCACACCTATTGGGTACAGGGACTAGTATCTGGGTAAAAGGCACATTTATAAATTTGACTCAAGAGCTGGGCACAGTGGCTCATACCTGTAATCCCAACACTCTGGGAGATGGAGGTAGGCAAATTACATGAGCTCAGGAGTTCTAGACCAGCCTGAGCAAGAGTGAGACCCTGTCTCTAATAAAAATAGAAAAAGTAGCTGGGTATTGTGGCAGGCACCTGTAGTCCCAGATACTTCGGAGGCTGAGGCAAGAGGATGTCTTGAGCCCAAGAGTTTTGAGGTTCCTATGAGCTATGATGCCATAGCTCTCTACTGAGGGCAACAAAGTAAGACTGCTCAAAATAAATGATAATAATAATAAATAAATAATACATTTGACTCAATCTGTACAGAACACAAGGTATGTAAACAAATGTGTACTCAATATTCTGAAATTTAAAATAAATTTTGAAAACCCAAAGAAACTAAGAACAAGGTCAATGAATAAGAAAACAGTAACAGAACAGGGGGAATGGTAAATACCACGAAGTACCTTCAAATGTGTCTTTTTCATTGTAAAATAGAAAAATATGAGTATTTGGAAAGATTTCCCAAAATGAAAATACATTTTTAAAAATTTTAGTATGTGGCACTTGCATGTCAGTTTTCATTGTTTCAGAAATTTTAAAAGCAAAGAGGAAACCCTTCCAAAGTACTAACAATTGCTCTTATTTCTTTTCTTTTTTTTTTTTTTAGACAGAGTCTCACTATGTCACCCTTGTTAGAGTGCAATGGCGTCATAACTCACAGCAAACTCAAACTCTTGGGCCTAACCGATTATCTTGCCTCAGCCTCCCAAGTAGCTGGGACTACAGGAGCCTGCCACAACACCCAGCTATTTCTTTCTTTCTTTTTTTTTTAGTTGTAGTTGTTGTTTGGCAGGCCTGGGCTGGGCTCGAACCTGCCAACCTTTGGGTATGTGGCTGGAGCCATATTCACTGAGCTCTGGGCACTGAGCCAATTGGTCATATTTCTATTACTAACTTAAAGAAACTTACAGGGGCAAAGAACATAGTGAACAAATTTTCTTATTCAATCACACACACTATGTGTGTATACTGTGTAATGTGATGTTTTTCCAGGTTAGCATTATTTTCACATTTGCACTGCCGTATTTGCCAATGTGGTATTCGATTAAGTTCACATATTTCATAGTGCTTATTTAGCCATCTCCCCCATTTCTTTTTTTTTTTTATTAAATCATAGCTGTGTACATTAATGTAATCGTGGGGTGCAATGTGCTGGTTTTATATAAAATTCGAAATATTTTCATCAAACAGGTTAACATAGCCTTCATGGCATTTTCTTAGTTACTGTGATAAGACATTTATATTTAGTACATTTCACATGTACCCTTGTAAGATGCACCATAGGTGTGGTCCCACTGATTACCTTCCCTCCACTCATCCTCCCCTTTCCCCTCTCTCTCCCTTTTCCCCATATTCTTGGGCTATAATTAGTTATAGCTTTCATAGTAGGGCTGAGTTCATTGGATACTTTTTCTTCCATTCTTGAGATACTTTGCTAAGAAGATTAAGTTCCAGCTCCATCCATGTAAACATGAAAGAGGTAAAGTCTCCATCTTTTTAAAGGCTGGATAATATTCCATGGTGTATATATACCACAATTTATCGATCCATCTGTGGGTCGACGGGCATTTGGGCTTCTTCCATGACTTAGCAATTACGAATTGGGCTCCAATAAACATTCTGGTACAAATATCTTTGTTATAATGTGATTTTTGGTCTTCTGGACATATACCTAGTAGAGGAATTGTAGGATCAAATGGTAGGTCTACGTTTAGATCCCTAAGTGTTCTGCAAACGTCTTTCTAAAAGGAAAGCATTAGTTTGCATTCCTACCAGCAGTGCAGAAGTGTTCCCTTTTTTCCACATCCACACCAATATGTCTGCTTTGGGGATTTTGTGATGTAGACTAATCTGACTGGAATTAGATGATATCTCACAGTAGTTTTGATTTGAATTTCTCTGATGATTAAGGATGATGAGCATTTTTTCATATGTCTGTAGCCCATGTGCCTGTCTTCTTCAGAGAAGAAGATTCTTGAAGATTCTCTTTAAGTCCCTTGCCCAGCCTGAGATGGGATCACTTGTTCTTTTCTTGCTAATACATTTGAGTTCTCTGTGGATTCTGGTTAATAAACCGTTGTCGGAGACATAACCTGCAAATATCTTCTCCCATTCGAAAGGCAGTCTGCTTGCTTTACTTACTGTGTTCTTGGCTGTGCAGAAGCTTTTTAGTTTGATCAGGTCCCAGTAATGTCTTTTTGGTGTTGCTTCAATTGCCCGAGGGATCCTCCTTATAAAATATTCGCCTGGGTCAATTTTTTTCCCTGCACTTTTTTCTAGTATTTTTATAGTTTCATGTCGTAAGTTTAAATCTTTAATCCGGTGAGAGTCTATCTCAGTTAAAGGTGAAAGGTGTGGGTCCAGTTTCAGTCTTCTACAGGTCGCCAGCCATTCACCCAGCACCATGTGTTAAATAGGGAATCTTTTCCCCATTAAATGTTTTTAATTGGCTTGTCAAAGATCAAATAACGGTAAGTAGCTGGGTTCATCTCTCGGTTCTCTATTCTGTTCCAGACACCAAACTCTCTGTTTTTGTGCCAGTACCATGCTGTTTTGACCACTATCGATTTATAGTATAGTCTGAGGTCTGGTAGTGTGATTCCGCCTGCTTTGTTTTTATTTCTGAGTAATGTTTTGACTATTTGAGGTTTTTTCTGATTCAATATAAAACGAAGTATTATTTTTTCAAGATCTTTAAAGTATGATAGTGGAGCTTTAATAGGGATTGCATTAAAATTGTATATTGCTTTGGGTAGTATGAACATTTTAACAATGTTGATTCTTCCTGGCCATGAGCATGGTATATTTTTCCATTTGTTAACATCTTCAGCTATTTCTTGTCTTAGAGTTTCATACTTCTCTTTATAGAGATCTTTCACATCCTTTGTTAGGTAAACTCCCAAACATTTCGTCTTCTTTGGCACTACTGTAAAAGGAATAGAGTCCTTGACTGTTCTTTCAGCATGACTATTGTTGGTTTATATAAAGGCTACAGATTTATTGAGTGTTGACTTTGTAACCTGAGATGCTGCTGTATTCCTTGATCATGTCTAATACTTTTGTAGTAGAATCCCTGGTGTTTTCAAGATAGACAATCATATCATCTGCGAAGAGTGAAAGTTTTATCTCTTCTGATGCTATGTAGATACTCTTGATCACCTTTTCTTGCCAAATTGCGATGGCAAAGACTTCCATTACAATGTTAAAGAGCAGTGGAGATAATCAGCAACCATACCTGGTTCCTAATCTGAGTGGAAATGATTTCAATTTAACCCCACTCAATACAATATTGGCTGTGGGTTTCCTATAGATGGCCTCTATCAGTTTAAGAAATGTCCCTTCTATACAAATTTTCTTAAGTGTTCTGATGATGAAGGGATGCTGGATATTATCAAGAGCTTTTTCTGCATCAATTCAGAGAATCATATGGTCTTTGTCTTTTAATTTGTTTATGTAATGAATTATATTTATAGATTCATGTATATTGAACAAGCCTTGAGACCCTAGGATAAAATCCACTTGGTCATGGTGTATAATTTGTTTGATGTGTTGCTGAATTCCATTTGCTAGGATCTTTTTGAATACTTTTGCATCAATATCCATTAGGGATATTGGTCTATAATTTTCTTTTCTTGTTGGGTCTTTCCTGGTTTGGGGATCAAGGTGATGTTTGCTTCATAGAATGTGCTGCGTAGTACTCCTTCTTTTTCTATATTTTGAAAAAGGTTGAATAATATAGGTACTAGTTCCTCTTTAAAGGTTTGGTAGAATTCTGATGTGAAGCCATCTGGTCCCAGGCTTTTCCTTTTAGGCAGATTTTGTATACTTTATGCTATTTCAGAACTTGATATAGGCCCATTCAACATTTCCATTTCATGCTGGCTAAGTCTAGGAAGGTGGCACACTTCCAAGTATTTGTCTATTTCCTTCAGATTTTCGTATTTCTGAGAATGGAGTTTCTTGTAATATTCATCAAGGATTTTTTGAATTTCTGAGCAGTCTGTTATTTCATCTTTACCATTTCTGATTGATGAAATTAGAGATTTTACTCTTTTCTTCCTGGTTAGGTTAGCCAAAGGTTTATCTGTTTTATTGACCTTTTAAGAAAACCAACTTTTTGAATTATTGATCTGTTTTAAAATCCTTTTTTTTTCTTTTTCAATTTCATTTAACTCTGCTCTAATCTTGTTTATATCTTTTCTTCTGCTGGGTTTGGGATTGCAATTTTCACCCTTTTCCAGTTGCTTGAGATTTAGTTGTTAATGTCCTCTCTTTCCATTTTCTTGAGGAAGACGTGCAGTGCTATAAATTTACCTCTTTGGATTGACTGCCTCTGTGGTATCCCAGAGGGTCTTCATTGTCGTTTTGTTCCAAAAATTTGGTAATTTCCTTCTTAATCTCATCACCCAGCTATTCTTCAGTATAAAGGTTATTGACTTTCCATGTTTTTGTATGAGTATGCAGATTCCTGTTGTTATTGAGTTCAACTTTTATTCCATGATGGTCTGAGAAGATGCAAGGAATAATTTCTATTATTTTAAATTTGCTGAGGTTAGACTTGTGACCTAAGATGTGATCAATTTTGGAGTATGCTGCATGGACTGAGGAGAAGAATGTGTATTCAGTTTTGTTAAGATGAAATGTTCTGTAGATGTCTTTTAAATCCAAATGTTGAATGGTTAAGTTTAAGTCTATAATTTCTTTGCTCAGCTTCTTTTCAGAAGATCTATCTAACACTGCCAAAGGAGTGTTAAAATCTCTATTATGGTGCTGGAGGAAATCAAGTCTCACGTCTGTTAGAATCTCTCTTAAAAAGTGAGGTGAATTCTGGTTGGGTGCATAAATGTTGATAATTGAAATCTAATCATGTTGAGTGTTACCCTTAACAAATATGAAGTGCCCATCCTTGTCTTTCCTTACCTTTGTTGACTTAAAGCCTATTGTATCTGCGAATAAAATTGCAACACCTGCTTTTTTCTGATTTCCATTTGCCTGAAATATAGATGACCGGATCCCTTCAACCTGAGACTATATTTATTTTTTAAGGTAAGATGAAATTCTTCTACGCAGCAGATATCTGACCTGAGCTTTTGTGTCCAGTCATCCAACCTGCGCCTCTTTAGAGGGCAATTTAAGTCATTCACATTAATTGTAAATATTGATAAGCCTGGTAGAATTTTGGGTATTGCATTTTTTGAAAGTCCAGTGGACATTTTTTTTTTTTTTTTTTTAATTTGGCCAGGGCTGGGTTTGAACCTGCCACCTTCGGCATATGGGACCGGCGCCCTTCCCGCTGACCCACAGGCGCCGCCCCAGTCCAGTGGACATTTTTAATCTTTTCAGCACTGTAAAAGTTGGAATATGATCAGAAGTTACAGAATGAGTTTACTTGCACTGGTCATTATGGAGGATATGTCTGAGAATATCCTAGAGAGCTGGTTTAGTTATGGCAAGTTTCTTCAACATGGGAATATCATTAAAGTATTTAATTTCTCCATCATAAATGAAAATCAATTTCACTGGATACAGGATCCTGGGTTGAAAGTTATTTTGTTTTAGGAGATTAAAAGTTGATGACCACCCTCTTGTAGCTTGAAAGGTTTCAGCAGAGAGATCTGCAGTCATTCTAATATTCTTCCCCTTGTAAGTTATGGTTTTCTTCCCTCTGGCTGCTTGCAGAATTTTCTCCTTCATTTAACTTTGGCAAAGTTAATTATAATGTATCTAGGAGATGTCTTGTTGGGGTTGAGTCATACGGAGGTTCTGAAACTGCTATCTGAATTTCAGAATCTCCTGGCATGTCTGGAAAGTTCTCATTCATTATCTCATGAAGAAGAGCCTCTGTGCCTTTCGAAGCCATCTTATCACCTTCAGAAATTCCTGTAAGGTAAATATGAGGTTTCTTCAAATTATCCCAGAGCTCTCTGAGAGAATGATTTGCTTTTTCTCTGTACTTCTCTTCCTCTTTCAGTGCTTGGGAGTGTTCAAAAGCTTTGTCTTCAATGTCAGAAATCCTTTCTTCTACCTGCTCCATTCTATACTGAGGGATTCTACTGTATTTCTCAGATCTTTGAGGGCTGCAAATTCTTGTCTGAATGTATCAAAATCTTTGGTAATTTTGTCTTTGAATTCATTGAATTCTTGAGACAACCTTTGAAATGCTCCTTGAATTTCTAATTCCAACTTTACCTCCATTCTATTAACCTTATTTGAAATCCAAATTCTGAATTCAATTTCTGACATTTTAGCCATCTGTTTATGAATGGGATCTTCAGTTGTGTCTGCCATGTTGTTCCTTGGGGGAGTTGATCTACTCTGATTATGCATGTTACTGGAGCTTTTCTGCTGATTCCACCCCATGATTATTTTACACCGTTTGACTAGATGAGCACATAAGGTGAAGTGGCACTGGGGACTCCTGGAATAGTGATTAACCAGCCCTTTGCCCAAAAGCTGTGACTGGTTGTCTGTATCTTTTCCATAGACCTTTGCAAAGGACCTGTACAGTGCTACGATCTGAGAAACTAGGGACCTGCTTGGTGTGGTGAGGCTAAGTGGCTCTGTCTTGTTGTTCAGCTGGTCTCAGTCCTACCCTAGTGAATCAGTTACTCTGGATTGAAGTCTCAGGTGTGGAGAAATTCTAGAAATTAAGGCACTGCACCCCACATAGGCAACAACTAAAATAGGAAAATCAAACCTTCCCACAACCACACACCAGGGTACCACTTTGGATAGTCCTCGGGTAACTGGCCTAGTTCAGGAAGTCCAAATCTACTGTCCTAGTCAGCACAGGTCTCAGGTGGGAGAGTTCAAAAGGTCTCCGGGAACTAGATAGCAGGGAACTAGATAGCAGGGGGACTTCTGCTAGCTCAAGTATGACTCACTCTGGTGCTCCGGGAAGTCAGGAGGACCCACTCAGCAAATAAATTAGTCTGGGAAAGGGATGCAAGGCTGGTTTAACATACGCAAGTCTATAAACGTTATCCACCATATTAACAGAGGCAAAAATAAAGATCACATGATCCTCTCAATAGATGCAGAAAAAGCATTTGATAAAATCCAGCATCCTTTCCTAATTAGAACACTGAAGAGTATAGGCATAGGTGGCACATTTCTAAAACTGATTGAAGCTATCTATGACAAACCCACAGCCAATATTTTACTGAATGGAGTAAAACTCAAAGCTTTTCCTCTTAGAACTGGAACCAGACAAGGTTGTCCTCTGTCACCTTTACTATTCAACGTAGTGCTGGAAGTTCTAGCCAACACAATTAGGCAAGACAAGGAAATAAAGGGAATCCAAATGGGAGCAGAGGAGATCAAACTCTCCCTCTTTGCTGACGACATGATCTTATACTTAGAGAACCCCAAAGACTCAACCACAAGACTCCTAGAAGTCATCAAAAAATACAGTAATGTTTCAGGATATAAAATCAATGTCCACAAGTCAGTAGACTTTGTGTACACCAATAACAGTCAAGATGAGAAGCTAATTAAGGACACAACTTAGTTTCAAAGAAAATGAAATACCTAGGAGTATACCTAACGAAGGAGGTGAAGGACCTCTATAAAGAAAACTGAAATCCTCAGAAAGGAAATAGCAGAGGATATTAACAAAAGGAAGAACATACCATGCTCATGGATGGGAAGAATCAACATTGTTAAAATGTCTATACTTCCCAAAGCAATCTACCTATTCAATGCCATTCCTATCAAAATACCAACATCGTACTTTCAAGCTTTGGAAAAAATGATTCTGCGTTTTGTATGGAACCGGAAAAAAACCCGTATAGCTAAGGCAGTTCTCTGTAACAAAAATAAAGCTGGGGGCATCAGCATACCAGATTTTAGTCTGTACTACAAAGCCATAGTGCTCAAGACAGCATGATACTGGCACAAAAACAGAGACATAGACACTTGGAATCGAATTGAAAACCAAGATATGAAACTAACATTTTACAACCACCTAATCTTTGATAAAACAAACAAGAACATACCTTGGGGGAAAGAATCCCTATTCAATAAATGGTGTTGGGAGAACTGGATGTCTACATGTAAAAGACTGAAACTCGACCCACACCTTTCCCACTCACAAAAATTGATTCAAGATGGATAAAGGACTTAAACTTAAGGCATGAAACAATAAAAATCCTCAAAGACAGCACAGGAAAAACACTGGAAGATATTGGCCAGGGGAAAGACTTCATGAAGAAGACTGCCATGGCAATTGCAACAACAACAAAAATAAACAAATGGGACTTCATTAAACTGAAAAGCTTCTGTACAGCTAAGGAGACAATAACCAAAGCAAAGAGACAACCTACACAATGGGAAAGGATATTTGCATATTTTGAATCAGACAAAAGCTTGATAACTAGGATCTATAGAGAACTCAAATTAATCCACATGAAAAACGCCAACAATCCCTTATATCAATGGGCAAGAGACATGAATAGAACTTTCTCTAAAGACGACAGACGAATGGCTAACAAACACATGAAAAAGTGTTCATCATCTCTATATATTAGAGAAATGCAAATCAAAACCACCCTGAGATATCATCTAACCCCAGTGAGAATGGCCCACATCACAAAATCTCAAAACTGCAGATGCTGGTGTGGATGTGGAAAAAAGGGAACACTTTTACACTGCTGGTGGGACTGCAAACTAGTACAACCTTTCTGGAAGGAAGTATGGAGGAACCTCAAAGCACTCAAGCTAGACCTCCCATTTGATCCTGCAATCCCATTACTGGGCATCTACCCAGAAGGAAAGAAATCCTTTTATCATAAGGACACTTGTACTAGACTGTTTATTGCAGCTCAATTTACAATCGCCAAAATGTGGAAACAGCCTAAATGCCCACCAACCCAGGAATGGATTAACAAGCTGTGGTATATGTATACCATGGAATACTACTCAGCCATTAAAAAAAATGGAGACTTTACATCCTTCGTATTAACCTGGATGGACGTGGAAGACATTATTCTTAGTAAAGCATCACAAGAATGGAGAAGCATGAATCCTATGTACTCAATTTTGATATGAGGACAATTAATGACAATTATGGTTATGGGGGGGGAACAGAAAGAGGGAAGGAGTGAGGTGGGTGGGGCCTTGGTGTGTGTCACACTTTATGGGGGGCAAGACATGACTGCAAGAGGGACTTTACCTAACAATTGCAATCAGTGTAACCTGGCTTATTGTACCCTCAATGAATCCCCAACCAAAAAAAAAAAAAAAAAGGAAAACATAAATAAATAAATTAGTCTGGGAAGATAGATGCCTCCTTCCCCACCTTGTACCTCTGTCACACCCAGTCAATGGAAATCCCACAGAGCTATGACCCAGTTCCCTCCAAAGAGCGGATGCTCCAGGGGCTTTCACCTGCCTGAGTCACAGGGAGATCTATGTCTCCTTGGTCAGGCCATCACTCTCTGCCACTCTCCTCCAGGGGAAGCTGAGGCCTGACAACCTCGGGTGCTTGGTGGAGGCTGGGGCGGTTCACTCAGTTCCAGCCATGCCTCTGATTGATGTTGCTGACAGAACAGAACAATTTCGCAGATTTTGTTTCTGTACCAGCTATTTTCCCTTGCAGATCAGAGTTCACAGAAACTGTGACTCTGTTCTGGAGCTCTCCAGAAACTGGGTGCTCAGCTCTAGGTCTCTCCCACCTGAGACCCGTGCTGACTGGGACAATTGATTTGGACTTCTTGAACTGGGCCAATTACCCGAGGACTATCCAAAATGGTACCCTGGGTGTGTAGTTGTGGGAAGGTTTGACTTTTCTGGAGCTGGGGTATCTGTCTTGGTTATAGTCTGTGTTGGGGCGGGCATGATTAGAGCTCACACTCAGCTTTCGGTTTTCATACCTGCCTTTGTCTCAGCTATGAACCCCGGAGGGCCAGGTGCGCTTTAGGCTCACGAAAGCAGTCCTGGCTCAGCCCCACCCTGGGAGTATGCCATCTCTGAGCACGCGTATTCTAGTCCCCACATTTTGCCCAGGCAAGTACAGCCTCAGGCATACCCTTTACTCATGGAGCCCGCGTTTCTATCCCAGATCTGTTCCACCAGTGGCTGCCACTGGAGAAGATGCCAGGCTTCCTCTGGTTGCCCAGAGTGGCTGGGAATGTCTCTTCAAAATATTCCCAGGGGCGTGAGCCCTATTGTTCCCACAGCTGCTGCTGCTGCTCTGTGCCACACAGCACTGCCTTTCCCTCTGCCGTAGGGTTCCCTCAGCCTCAGTTCACGGTCTTCTCCTTACTCCCGTGCTGCAGAATCAGCACAGACCAGCAATAGCCCACGCCCTGTCCACATCTCTTGAGAAAATGCCGAAGAATCTGGATTGCATGGGGGACAGGCCTCTAGACCTTGGGGTGAGAGTAGAGGGGATGCTGGGAGTTCAGAATTGCAGGTAGAGAATATATACAGTTTTAAGCTTGGTGAGAGAGTGCCATGGTACATTTGTAAGTACTCTCTAGGGAAGGAGTTCTGGTTTTTAGAGGATCTCTCCCATGGGATAAAATAGGAGGGGATCTGAACTCTGCTCATTTGTTTGTATGGAGTATACTGCGAGCCAATCTCATGGGGGAGGGGACTCCTGAACTCTTGGTGATGGATTTTGTACCTATTGTTTGTTTCTTTAGGGTTGTAGCTCGCCTCAGCAGGGTTGATGTGCGCTCTTCAACTTTCTCTCTTGGCTCAGCTCCAAACCATCGGCTTACTTGCTACACTTCCATCCATTAACTCTCCTCTGGATGGTAGCCTCTGTGGAAAGCTGGCTCCAGTCAGCCCTCTTGCCTGTGTCCCCCTCTCCTCCTCTTCCTTTCTTAAATAGCTTTTTCTGATCATGAGGTACTAGGAATTAGGACTTTAACATGAATTTTGGAGAATTTAGCCACTATCATAAATCAATATTGCATGTATGCAGGGTCCGTGTATGAAGATGGCGGCCGAGTAACAGCATCCCTGCAACTGGGCACCGAGAGTCTGGGGAGATAAGACTCCAGGCATCTCTGGCTGGTGGTATCTGCCTATAAATCACTCGTGAGGAAGAGTCAGCAGAAAATTCCTGGCAACATGAAGAATCAGTCCTGAGAAACCCCTCCAAGGGACCATAAGGTAGCAACTGCAGAGGATTCCACCTATACAGAAATGTTAGGAATGACAGAAAGGAAATTTAGAATACACATGATGAAAACAATGAAAGAAATGATGGAAACAATGAAGGACACTGCTAATACAATGGAAAATAACCAAAAGGAAATACAAAAACAGAATCAATTAAGAGATGAACGATATGAACAATATAGAAAGGATATACAGAGCTGAAGAAACTGAAGCAGTCAATTAGGGAACTTAAAGATGTAACAGAAAGAATCAGGAACAGGTTAGACCATGTAGAAGAAAGAATTTCGGAGGTAGAGGACAAAGTTCTTGAGATAACTCAGATAAAGACGCAGAAAAGAAGAGAGAACGCAGAACGTTCACTGACAGAATTATGGGACTTTATGAAGCGTTCCAACATACAAGTTATAGGCATCCCAGAAGGGGAAGAAGAATGCCCCAGAGGAATGGAAGCCATACTAGAGAATATTATAAATGAAAATTTCCCAATATCACCAAAGATTCTGACACAATCCTTTCAGAGGGATATCAGAACCCAGGTTGCCTCAACTCTAACCAAGCTTCTCCAAGACACACTGTGATGAACCTGTCCAAAGTCAAGACAAAAAAAAAAAGATTCTGCAAGCTGCCAGGAGTAAGTGCCAGTTGACCTACAGGGGCAAATCCATCAGAGTGACTGCAGACTTTTCCAATGAAACTTTCCAAGCAAGAAGACAATGGTCATCTACCTTTAATCTACTTAAATAGCACAATTTCCAGCCCAGAATTCTGTACCCTGCTAAGCTAAGCTTTAAAATTGACGAAGAAATCAAATCTTTTATGGATATACAAACATTGAGGAAATTCGCCACAATAAGACCAGCTCTACAGGAAATACTTCAACCTGTTCTACACACTGACCATCACAATGGATTGGCAGCAAATTAAGAACGCAAAAATTAAAGGACAGAACCTAACTTCCACACTGATGCAAAAGATAAAACTAAGCAATGGACTCTCACAAAATAAGATGAATAGAACACTACCACACTTATCAATTATCTCAATAAATGTTAATGGCTTGAATTCCCCACTGAAGAGACATAGATTGGCTGACTGGATTAAAAAACACAAGCCATCCATTTGCTGTGTGCAGGAAACACAACTGACTTCAAAAGACAAATTAAAACTCCGAGTCAAGGGTTGGAAGACAATTTCAGGCAAATGGAATTCAGAATAAAAGAGGAGTTGCAATCTTATTTTCAGATACATGAGGATATAAAGCAACTAAAGTCAAAAAAGACGGTCACTTTATATTGGTCAAGGGAAAAATACAATAAGAAGACGTTTCAATTCTGAATATTTATGCACCCAATTTAAATGCTCCCAGATTCTTGAAATAGACCTTACTCAGTCCAAGCAATATGATATCTGATATACCATCATAACAGGGGACTTTAACACTCCTCTTACAAGCTGGACAAATCCTCTAAATAAAAAGTAAGCAAAGATATAAGAAATTTACATGAGACCCTAGAACAACTATGCTTCATAGATGCATATAGAACACTCCATCCCAAAGATAAAGAATATACATTCTTCTCATCACCCCATGGAACATTCTCCAAAATTGATCATATCCTGGGACACAAAACAAATATCAACAGAATCAAAAGAATTAAAATTGTATCCTGTATCTTCTCAGACCGTAAGGCACTAAAGGTGGAACTCAACTCTAACAAAAACGTTCGATCCCACACAAAGGCATGGAAATTAAACAATCTTCTGTTGAATGACAGATGGGTGCAGGAAGAAATAAAACAGGAAATCATTAACTTTCTTGAGCATAAGAACAATGAAGACACAAGCTACCAAAATCTGTGGGATACTGCAAAACCAGTTTTGAGAGGAAAATTTATCACCTTAGATGCCTACATTCGAAAAACATAAAGAGAGCGCATCAACAATCTCACAAGCCATCTTATGGAATTGGAAAAAGAAGAACAATCTAAGCCTAAACCCAGTAGAAGAAAAGAAATATCCAAAATCAAAGCATAGATCAATGAAATTGAAAACAAAAGAATCATTCAGAAAATCAATGAAACGAGGACTTGGTTTTCTTGAAAAATAAATAAAATAGATAAACCTTTGGCCAGACTAACTAGAAATAGAAAAGTAAAATCTCTAGTAACCTCAATCAGAAATGACAAAGTGGAAATAACAACTGATGCCACAAATATACAAGTGATCATCTCTGAATACCAACAGAAACTCTATGCTCAGAAATTTGACAATGTGAAGGAAATAAATCAATATTTGGAATTACACCCTCTCCCTAGACTTAGCCAGGAAGAAACAGAGCTCCTGAAAACACCAATTTCAAGCACTGAGATTAAAGAAACAATAAAAAGGCTTCCAATCAAAAAATGCCCTGGTCCAAAAGGCTTCACACCAGAATTCTATCAAACCTTCGAGGAAGAGCTTATTCCAGTACTACAGAAATTATTCCAAAAAATTGACGAGGAAGGAATCTTCCCCAACACATTCCATGAAGCAAACATCACCCTGATTCCAAAACCAGGAAAAGACTGAACTAAAAAGGAGAATTTCAGACCAATTTCACTCATGAATATAGATGCAAAAATTCTCAACAAAATCCTAGCCAATAGATCACAGCTTATCATCAAAAAAGTCATACATCACGATCAAGTAGGTTTCATCCCAGGTATGCAAGGCTGGTTTAACATATGCAAGTCCATAAATGTTATTCACTGTATTAACAGAGGCCAAAATAAAGATTATATGATTTTCTCAATATATGCAGAAAAAGCATTTGATAAAATGGAGCATCCTTTTCCAATTAGAACACTGAATAATATAGGCATAGGTAAGCACATTTCTTAAACTGATGAAAACTATCTATGACAAACCCACAGCTAATATTTTACTGAATGGAATAAAACTGAAAGCTTTTCCTCTTACAACTGGAACCATAGAAGGTGGTCCTCTGTCACCTTTACTATTCAACATAGTGCTGCAAGTTCTAGCCAATACAATTAGAAGACAAGGAAATAAAGGGAATCCAAATGGGAGCAGAGGAGGTCAAACTTTTCCTCTTTGCTGACGACATGAACTTGTACTTAGAGAATCCCAAATACTCAACCACAAGACTCCTGGAAGACATCAAAAAATACAGTAATGTTCAGAATATAAATCAATGTCCACAAGTCAGTAGCCTTTGTATAGGCCAATAGGATGTTGATTAAGGACACAACTTCCTTCACCATAGTTTCAAAGAAAATGAAATACCTAGGAATATACCTAACGAGGAGGTGAAGGACCTCTATAAAGAAAAATATGAAATCCTCAGAAAGGAAATAGCAGAGGATATTAACAAATGGAAGAACATACCATGCTCATGGATGGGAAGAATCAACATTGTTAAAATGTCTATACTTCCCAAAGCAATCTACCTATTCAAAGCCATTCCTATTAAAACACCAACATTGTACTTTCAAGATTTGGAAAAAATGATTCTGCGTTTTGTATGGAACCAGAAAAACCCCTGTATACCTAAGACAGTTCTTAGTAATAAAAATAAAGCTGGGGGCATCACCATACCAGATTTTAGGGTGTACTACAAAGCAATAGGGGTCAAGACAGCATGGTACTGGCACAAAAATACAGACATAGACACTTGGAATCGAATGGAAAACCAAGAAATGAAACTAACATCTTACAACCACCTAATCTTCAATAAACCAAACAAGAACATACCTTGGGGGAAAGACTCCCTATTCAATAAATGGTGTTGGGAGAACTGGATATCCACATGTAAAAGACTAAAACTGGATCCACACCTTTCCCCACTCACAAAAATTGACTCAAGATGGATAAAGGACTTAAATTTAAGGCATGAAACAAGAAAAATTCTCAAAGAAAGCATAGGAAAAATACTGGAAGATATTGGCCTGGAGAAAGACTTCATGAAGAAGACTGCCATGGCAATTGCAACAACAACAAAAATAAACAAATGGGACTTCATTAAACTGAAAAGCTTCTGTACAGCTATGGAGACAACAACCAAAGCAAATAAACAACCTACACAATGGGAAAACATATTTGCATATTTCGAATCAGAGAAAAGCTAGATAATCAAGATTTATAGAGAACTCAAATTAATCCACATGAAAAAAGCCAACAATCCCATATATCAATGGGCAAGAGACATGAATAGAACCTTCACTAAAGAAGACAGACGAATGGCTAACAAACATATGAAAAAATGTTCATCATCCCTATCTATTAGAGAAATGCAAATCAAAACCACCCTGAGATACCATCTAACCCCAGTGAGAATGGCCCACATCACAAAATCTCAAAACTGCAGATGCTGGCGTGGATGTGGAGAGAAGGGAACACTTTTACACTGCTGGTGGGACTGCAAACTAGTACAACCTTTCTGGAAGGAAGTATGGAGAAACCTCAAAGCACTCAAGCTAGACCTCCCATTTGATCCTGCAATCCCATTACTGGGCATCTACCCAGAAGGGAAAAAATCCTTTTATCATAAGGATACTTGTACTAGACTGTTTATTGCAGCTCAATTTACAATCGCCAAAATGTGGAAACAGCCTAAATGCCCACCAACCCAGGAATGGATTAACAAGCTGTGGTATATGTATACCATGGAATACTATTCAGCCATTAAAAAAAATGGAGACTTTACATCCTTCGTATTAACCTGGATGGAAGACATTATTCTTAGTAAAGAATATTCTTTACTTCATTATTCTTAGTAAAGAATATTCTTCTCCAAGAATGGAGAAGCATGAATCCTACGTACTCAATTTTGATATGAGGACAATTATTGACAATTAAGGTCACAGTGGGGGTGGGGGAAGCGGAGAACAGAGAGAGAAAGAAGGAGGGAGGGGTGGGGAAAGGAAGAGCAGAGAAAGGGAAGGAGGGAGGGGGTAGGGTCTTGGTGTGTGCCACAACTTTTGGGGGCAAGACACGATTGCAAGAGGGACTTTACCTAACAAATGCAATCAGTGTAACCTGGCTTATTGCACCCTCAATGAATCCCTACCAATAAAAAAAAAAATAGCCTTTTCTACATGATTGCAAGAGGGACTTTACCTAACAATTGCAATCAGTGTAACCTGGCTTATTGTACCCTCAATGAATCCCCAACAATAAAAAAAAAAAAAATAGCCTTTTCTGTTATGAATGCTAATATGAATATTTTAGTGTTAATTACATTTTTATTTCAGAGTATTTCCTTAAAATCTATTTTCTAAAATGAAATCACTGAATTAAAGCACATGTTTACAGGTAAATTGTCCTCAGGAAAACAAACGTTTATGAAGAGGGAAAAACAGTATGCAAAGGGAAGAATGTACAGTGTACAGTGTATTTTATGAAAAAATAGCTTAGTGTTGTTCAAGAATAAAGGTGAAAAGCGTAATGGGAAGGTGGAAGAAAAGGAAGCTGAACAGATGGGCTTGAATCAAATCAAGAAGGGCCTCGTACACTATGAAGACTGGATTTCACCTTGAGTAATGGAAATCGAAAGAACTTTGAGAAAGGAGAAAGAAACATTATCATTACCTGTCCATTCGAAAATGGAAGGTAAAGAATTACGAAGTCTGGTTGGGAAAATATTAAAAGAGACCAGAAGATGCTGAGTGCCTGAACCAGGGCAGTAGGGGCAAGAGGAAGACTTGTAAGAGCAGCAGCAGAGGTCAGTTTATAGATTTTGACGTCTGGTTCTGTGTGCTGTGGTGAGAAGGTGAAATGAGCAAAGCAAAGTGACAATCATCATAACTCTCAGGATGTTATTTAAGACACTTGGGCTATATATAATTGCCTGTTTTTCCCCTATTTCCTCCATTAGAAAGGAAATTCTCTGACGGCAGGACCCTGTCTTATTCACCACTTTATCTTCCATGCCTGCCCCAGTGCTTAGTATGCAGTAAATTGCTAAAGTAAATAAAGGGATAGATGATGGGATTTGCTAAGGGAGAAAATAAGGGAGAGAGAACAAGTTGAGGTTGTAAAAAGTGAGTATGAACAACAGTCTCATTCTAAGTAACTACTGAATAAAGGAATAAGGAAATAAATGTATGGAGTCTGATCTAGTTTGGATATTTGTCCCCTCCAAATTACATGTTGAAATTTGATATCTAATGTTGGAGGTGAGGCCTTGGGGGAAGTGTCTGGGTCACAGGGGCAGAGCTCTCATGAATGACTGCCTGCAGTTGTTGTAGTAATAAGTGAATTCTCATGAGAGCTGATTGTTTACAAAAGCCTGGCACCTTCCTCTCCTTTTTCTCTTCCTCCCTCTCTCACCACAAAGACTAGAAACTTCCTCAAGCATGAGAAGCAGATGCTGGCACCATGCTTCTTGTACAGGCTATAAAACCATAAGCCAAATAAATCTCTTTTCTTTTTAAATTAGCCAGCCTCAGGTATTCCTTTATAGCAATGCAAGCATACTAAGACATATTATTTATATATGTATATGTGTGTATAAACAAAAAGAGAGATAAGGGGGGTAGGGAGAGATAGAGACAGACAGACAGACAGACAGACAGACACACTAGAGATTAGGAGATGATGATGTACTAGATTTAAAAAGCTGAATTTGAGTTGTTGGCAAAATACTAACCAAAGATATGATATCTAGGGGGGAGACTGGCCAAACAATCACTTTGGCTGCTGTAGACATCCACTGAAGTTAGTATGAATTTTCATATGTCAAAATGCAAATATAACCTTCAATTTTTTATTTTAATTTTAAAGTATGCTATTTCAACTCCTAGTATCAATATCTTAAAATGTCCCTCAAAAACATCCACAGAAACACTGTCAGTTTCAGTTAAAACCCATGTATAACCAATTCTATAATCTACATTTTGTTCCTTGGCAAAGTTACTCATTTTCTTAGCAATGCTCAATTTTTACTTTGGTCAAAGACTTTTAAATACAATGTGATGTTTTATGTGTGTTTTTTTATAGGAAAATCATACTATGTATTTCAGAGGCCTCCAGGACATTGTTAACAAAGGCTAAATAAACATTGCCAGGAAAATCACACTGAGGAAAATATTCTGAATCTAAATACACTTGCTCATTCTCTTTATCCCATTTATGCAGCTCATGACCTCAGAAAAATCATAAGTGTCCTTTTGTATTATCCTTTAAGCATCCCCACTGCACAAAAGACCGAACACCTGTGAGAACTGGGGCCAGCAGGAACACACCCAGGGAGTGGGGGTGGAGCTGGACTTTATGTAGCAGCTGTCCCCCAGGACAGAACTGGAAGAGGATGCAAATCCTTTCTCTCCCAAGCTGTTGGCCTCAATTCAAGCAAGTAATTTGCTTCTGGAGGATTAACCCCCTCTCCCTCCAAAACAATCTAATCTCCCTAGGTACAGATGCCACCAATATCTTTGTAGGTCAATTAATTCTACCAATGGAATTATTTACGTAACAAAGATAACTTAAAGACATTGGGTAAAGACATAGAGAAACCATGATCTATTCCTTTAAAAATGCTATTGACAAAATAAAAAACTCCTCCTCCCTCAAAACAGCTTGATGAATACCTATAAATGTTAAACAAAAAATATGCATAAACTATATATAAAAGAATGCAGATCCAATTAACTCAGGTTTTGGGGGCAAAAGTAAAAACAGCAACATTCTGATAGGATATATACATACAAGTAGTCCCCATCTCAAAACAAATGCTTTCTTTCATTTTCCCTATTCTCCAGAATACTGGTAGAGGAGTTTCATGGTGAAAAAAAAAATGAGGTTAAAAAAAAACAACCCTAAAAAGAACAGAAGGAAAAAAAAAAGGTAAAAATAGTCTAAAGTTGGCTGTCAATGGAAACTGCTAGGCAGAGCCAGCCTACCCATTCCTGATGTCCTTTTGTTCTTACCTCTTGCCATACTCCCTTAACTTCAGTTTTCTCAGTAGCACACGGTAATTTAACGATTTATATTATATTAATTAACACACATAGTCAGTTAAAAGGGCTTAAATGTGCTTGGAAGTCAGTCATTCAGAGATTAATGTAAAACAGGCCATGCTATCTGCTTTTTTCTGAGCCTTGAATTCAACTACTATTAGGAAACATTTTTCTTCATTTCCAAATATGCTTCATTGTATTCATGTTATTTGTATATTCCTCATAGACGTGCCACATAATGCAGAAATTGACAAGCAATTGGAAAAAGTTTTGAGTGGGGCACAGAGGGAGCAATTTGGATTTTTTAAATTTCTGAAGAATAGTCTATATCTGAGTGTGCTTATGAAGCACAGACTTTGAAGATATGTGGGCACCCTGCACCCTTAGAAAGAATGGGGGAGGGGGTAAAGTTCAGGGCACCAAAGATCAAACTTTCTATAATTCAAAATTTTGTCTAAGAACAGCTTTGAAAGAAAGAAAGGGAGGACTTTCTCTTCTTGCCTTACTCCCTGTGTGCTCAACCTTCTTTTGCGGGGATAGGAAAGAGCAGGGTTTTGCTGTCAACCTGGTTAGAGTATAGTAGTGTCATCCTAGCATGGCAACCTCAAACTCCAGGGCTCAACCGATCCTCCTGCCTTAGACTCCAGAGCAGCTGGGACTACAGGTGCCCAACACAACGCCTGGCTAACTTTTCTATTTTTTGTAGGGACAGGGGTCTCATTCAGGCTTGTCTGGAAGTCCTTACCACAATGAATCCTCCCACCTTAGCCTCCCAGAGTGCTAGGATTACAAGCATAAGCCTCTGTATCTGGCTTTGCAGTTAACCTTTTTAACCTCATTCCCTCCCTTAATCCAGAATTCAATATATTACTAGTATTATACACATATTTACATCATGGGTCAAACAAGCTTTTATAGGTTAGTCTAAAATACTATCATTTGA
Organism: Nycticebus coucang; assembly: GCF_027406575.1. Taxonomy (NCBI): domain Eukaryota; kingdom Metazoa; phylum Chordata; class Mammalia; order Primates; family Lorisidae; genus Nycticebus; species Nycticebus coucang. The sequence goes on from NC_069795.1 coordinate 89,182,492, forward strand.
ATACTCTTTATATAAAAATGATTGAAATGCCAAATATCAAGTAAGTGCCTGCCTCCTATATAAAGACATAAAGAAGAGAAAATACGATTTTAAGAATTAGGGCTCGTGGCTTGGTGCCTGTGACACAGTGGTTATGATGCCAGCCATATGCACCGAGGCTGGTGGGTTCGAACCCAGCCAGGGCCAGCTGAATAGCAATGACAACTGCAACAACAAAAAAAATGCCCAGGTGTTGTGGCAGGCACCTATAGTCCCAGCTACTTGGGAGGCTGAGGCAAAAGAATCACTTAAGCCCAAGAGTTTGAGGTTGCTGTGAGCTGTGATGCCACAGCACTCTACCCATGGTGACCTAATGAGACTCTGTCTCAAAAAAAAAAAAAAGAAAGAAAAAAATGTAATAAAATGTTTATTACATTTGAGAAAATGCCAAGTTCAAGCTGAGCTTCCTCTGTCCTTCTAGCTTGACTCTCTCTAAGGTAGGAACAAAAGGACATAGAGGTAGAATGATAGAGGAAAAGGACTTGGTATCACACTTTATGGGGGCAAGACATGATTGCAAGAGGGACTTTACCTAACAATTGCAATCAGTGTAACCTGGCTTATTGTACCCTCAATGAATCCCAAACAATAAAAAAAAAAAAAAAAAAAAGAAATCATCCTAAGGAAAGAGGAGTTAGCTCTTAAGAAAGAGGCTCTAATACTAGAGCAGTGGTTCTCAACCTTCCTAATACTGCAATGTATTTTCATTGTTAAAAAGGGGTTGCAACCCACAGGTTGAGAACCGCTGTACTAGAGGAAGCACAGGGGAGGAACAGAGGAAACTGTGCCACTGGGAGAAAAGGTGGACCAACTCTAAGGAAGGGCTGGGAAGGAGGGGTCTGCCTCCCTCTTCCCCTGACTGAGTCCTCCACTCTACTCTTATACCTCCCCCTTCCGGCTATCTCCATCCTCTTTCCAGGTCTCTTCCTTCCCTCCTACATCCAACTCCACTTCTATCTTCTTCAGTTAATCCTAGAAGTAGGGGCCTAGACTGGGGCCTAAACTGACTTTGAGAAAATATAAATGATTAACAGAAATTTTATTATTGATTGATTGATTGAGATAGTCTCATTGTATCACACAGGCTAAAGTGCCATGGCATCATCATCATACCTCACAGCAACCTCAAACTCTTGGGCTCAAGCAAACCTCTTGCTTCAGCCTCCCAAGTAGCTGGGACTATTTTTATTAGAGACAGGGTCTCCCTCTTGCTCAGGCTGGTCTCGAGCTCCTGAGCTCAAGCAATCCTCCCACCACAGTCTCCCAGAGTGCTAGGATTACAGGCATAAGCACTACACCCAGACAATTAACAGACATTTTAAATGATGGATAACCTTGGTAATTACCTGAGAACACAGGGTATTAAAATGCAGATACTTTGCAAAGGTTTTGAACAAGGATGGAAGACAGTCTGACTGCTTTTTTAAACACCTGCACATACACATGCTTGACTCTAAATTTAAATACAGCATAGCTGTTCAAGATTTAAATGAGATTTCAAAAATTTTTTACAATCAAAAAAATTACTGGTATTTTGGTATTTTAAAATAGCACAGAATATTGGAATAACAAAATTGATATTACAGTTACTAAAGAAGGAAAAATTTGTTTTCAATGGGCAGTGTATACGGTAACAAAAACTAAAGTTTGTATGTCTGATATGAAAGCTGTGCCATCCTGCAGTATTACAATTAACGCCAGTGATCCTTAACTCCAGGTGTGGGTCATGGGCAAAGACATCTATGTATATATTTTTAGAGACAGAGTCTCACTTTGTTGCCCTTGGTAGAGTGCCATGGTGTCACAGCTCACAGCAACCTCCAGCTCCTGGGCTTAGGTGATTTTCTTGCTTCAGCCTCCTGAGAAACTGGGACTAAAGAGGCCCATAATGCCCGGCTATTTTTTATTTTTGTTGCAGTTTGGCTGGGGCCAGGCTTGAACCCGCCACTGTCAGCACATGGGGCCCAGCGCCCCACTCACTGAGCCACAGGTGCCACCCGGCATCTATATTTTTTAAAGCTTCACAGGTGATTCTGATACACACTTCTGGTTAAGAGTGACTATCTTAGAAAACGTTAAATACAGTAGAACCTCCATAGGTTCACCCACATCTCTACAATGACCACCTCCTTAAGTTAATCTAATTTTCATAGACTGGACATGCACCACATGTATACATCAGTACAGTAGGCCTGGTTCCTCATGTTGACCACCTGCATATGTTGACCAGTTTGTTACAGTCCCCAGGGTGGTCAACTTACAGAGGTTCTACTACAGTATTACTCTCAACTCCCAATGTACTCTACTTCTGGCAAAACTTAAAATCTCATATGCAGAATAGCTTTGCTTACAAATTCATGACTAATTTCATTATTTCCTTGGGCTTGTTTTTATTTGATAAGTACCAGAGTAACAATTGAAAAAACATATCTAAACTTCCCTTCTCTTAACACTAGGAAGCTATTTAAAATTAAACACATCCAGTAGAAGTTTAAAAGGTAATAAATTTAGAGGTACGTTGGGAACCAGGTGTTTACTTTGGAAAGTAAAGCTGTCCGTCTACACCATGAAAGAAGAGATCACTAGGAGCGAAGCTAGGATGAAACGGAAGCTGTCTGGCCATCAAATTCTTCCTCATGGCACGGCATGGTATCATTATTTTATTTATTACTACTTTACTAAGAACACACCCTGTAGACTCCTGTTCAAATGGAAAGAAAGCATCACCTCAAATGTATTCTGTTTTTCAGATCATGTATTTTTTATTATCTACATAAATTAATTCTACTAACATTAAAACCTAAGAGCTAATTGTAATGTTTGGATACCAGAGGCTGGTATCTTAACCACAATTTACTTTTATTTCTCATCTATGTTCTGTGAAAAATCAAAGTTTATTAACATACCTTGGGTCAAGAAGACTCCTCAAAAATTTGAAAAGTAAAATCTGGTTCTGAAAAGAAAAACAATAAAAAATACAATTAGGGAACCTGCCCGGACCTCCATAAGAGCTGCACCAGGACCCGTGATTGGCACCCAACCGTACCTCCGTAAGAGCTGTGCTGGGACCCGCGATCAGCACCCTCCCAGACCTCCAGAAAAGCTGCACCCGCCAGGACCACAGTAAGAGCTTCACCGTGACCTGCTACCCTGCCCAGTGGGCCTCCCCATCCCCTGACCAGGAACTCCGGGAGCCGTGCAACCCAGAGTCCTCCCTCCTGTACCCTCCCTGCCTCCACACCAGCATGCTGGTCTGGCCAGGGACTCGGGTAGCCACGTGCCCTCTAGAGCTCTCCCTGCCTCTGCGCCAGAGCCCTGCTCCTGGCCAGAGACTGCTGGAGCCTTGGGCCCTCTGTGCCAAAGTCACTGGGCACCAGGCACTCCCAGAACCGTGTGGACAACCCCCACCATGTTGCTGGATCTGGGGATGTCACACTCCGGAGCTGTTCCCACAACCATAACTCTCTGGTTGGGGCAGCCCCAGAAGAGCTACACAGGGTAACTCCCTACAATGATCCAGCAACAATAGAGTGATCCCCCCGGGGTCTAATCTCAGAGAGACACCACCCAAACTCTGAGGACAGCCCGAGGCAATGGTGAAAATCATAAGATGAAATCAAAGAAAAAACTCTGGCAATATGAATAATCAGAGCAGATCAACTCCCCCAAGGAACAATGGGGCAGACACAGCACAAGATCCCACGCACAAACAAATACCTGAGATGTCAGAAATCAAATTCAGAATCTGGATAGCAAATAAGATAGAATTAGATTTCAAGCAGTAACCCAAAAGATATCTCAAGAATTCGACGAACTCAAACACCAAATGACCAAAGATTTTGACACATTGAGACAAGAAGTTGCAGCTCTCAAAGATCTAAGAAACACAGTAGAATCCCTCAGTAACAGAATGGAGCAAGCAAAAGAAAGGATTTCTGACATTGAAGACAAAGCTTTTGAATGCTCCCAAACTCTCAAAGAGGAACAGAAATGGAGGGCAAAAACAGATCACTCTCTCAGAGAGCTCTGGGATAATTCGAAGAAAACCAATATTCGTCTTATAGGGATCCCCAAAAGTGATGAAGTGGCTTCACAAGGCACAGAGTCTCTTCTCCATGAGATTATGAAAGAGAACTTACAAGACATGCCAAGAGATTCTGAAATTCAGATAGCTGACAGTTTCAGAACTCCAGCACGACTGAACCCAAATAAGACACTGCCCAGAAACATCATCATCAATTTCACTAAAGTTAATATGAAGGAGAAAATTCTGAAAGCAGCCAGACGTAAGAAAACCATAACCTACAAGGGGAAGAATATTAAAATAACTGAAGATCTCTCTGCTGAAACCTTTCAAGCTACAAGAGGATGGTCATCGACTTTTAATCTCCTAAAACAAAAGAACTTTCAACCCAGGATCCTGTCTCCTGTAGCTAAACTGAGTTTCATTTATAATGGAAAAATTAAATACTGTAATGACATTCACATGTTGAAGAAATTTGCCACAACTAAACCAGCTCTCCAGGATATTCTCAGACCTATCCTCCATAAAGACCAGCATAATGCTCCACCACAAAAGTAAACCCACCCAGAAAATTTTGATCAAATTCCAACTTCCACAATCGTAAAGGGATTAAAAATGTCCACCGGCCTCTTGAAAGGCTTATCAATATTCTCAATTAATGTGAATGGCTTAAATTGTCCTCTAAAGAGGCACAGGGTGGCTGACTGGATACAAAAACTCAAGCCACATATCGGGTGCATACAAGAATCTCATCTTACATTAAAAGATAAATATAGACTCAAGGTGAAGGGATGGTCATCTATACACCAGGCAAATGGAAAGCAGAAAAAAGCAGGCGTTGCAATCCTATTCGCAGATGCAATAGGCTTTAACCTTTTTTGAAAAGGTCAATAAAATAGATAACCTTTGGCCTACCTAACCAGGAAAAAAAGAGTAAAATCTCTATTTTCATCAATTAGAAATGGTAAAGATGAAATAACAACAGACCCCTCAGAAATTCAAAAAATCCTTAACAAATATTACAAGAAACGTTACTCTCAGAAATATGAAAATCTGAAAGAAATCGACCAAAACTTGGAAGTACACTACCTACCAAGATTTAGTCAGAATGAAGTGGAAATGTTGAACAGGCCTATATCAAGTTCTGAAATAGCATCAACTATACAATGATCTCCCTAAAAAGAAAAGCCCAGGACCAGATGGCTTTAAGTCAGAATTCTACCAAACCTTTAAAGAAGAACTAGTACCTATATTATTAAACCTCTTCCAAAATATAGAAAAAGAAGGAATACTAACCAACACATTCTACAAAGCAAACATCACCTTAATCCCTAAACCAGGGAAAGACCTAACAACAAAAAAAAATTACACACCAGTATCACTAATCAATATTGATGCAAAAATACTCAATAAGATCCTAACAAACAGAATCCAACAACACATCAAAAAAAGTATACACCATGACCAAGTGGGATTTATCCCAGGCTCTCAAGGCTGGTTCAAAATACGTAAATCTATCAATGTAATTCAGCACATAAACAAACTAAAAAATAAGGACCATATGATTCTCTCAATTGATGCAGAAAAAGCTTTGACAATATCCAGCATCCCTTCATGATCAGAACACTTAAGAAAATTGGTATAGAAGGGACATTTCTTAAACTAATAGAGGCCATCTATAGCAAACCCACAGCCAATATCGTACCGAATGGAGTTAAATTGAAATCATTTCCACTTAGATCAGGAACCAGGCAAGGTTGCCCATTGTCTCCGTTGCTCTTTAACATTGTAATGGAAGTTTTAGCCATTGCAATTAGGGAAGAAAAGGCGATCAAGGGTATCCACATAGGGTCAGAAGAGATCAAACTTTCACTCTTCGCAGATGACATGATCGTATATCTGGAAAACCCTAGGGATTCTACTACAAAACTTTTAGAAGTGACCAAGGAATATAGCAATGTCTCAGGCTACAAAATCAACACCCATAAATCTGTAGCCTTTATATATACCAACAATAGCCAAGCCGAAAAAATAGTCAAGGACTCTGTTCCTTTCACAGTAGTGCCAAGGAAGATGATATACTTGGGAGTTTACCTAACAAAGGATGTGATAGATCTCTATATAAAGAAAACTATGAAACTTTAACAAAAGAAATAGCTGAAGATGTTAACAAATGGAAAAACATACCATGCTCTTGGCTGGGAGGAATCAACATTGTTAAAATGTCTATACTACCCAAGGCAATATATAATTTTAATGCAATTCCTATTAAAGCTCCATTGTCATATTTTAAAGATCTCGAAAAAATAATACTTCGTTTTATATGGAATCAGAAAAAATCTCGAATAGTGAAGACATTACTCAGAAATAAAAACAACGCAGGAGGATCACGCTACCAGACCTCAGACTGTACTATAAATCGGTAGTGATCAAAACAGCATGGTACTGGCACAAAAACAGAGAAGTAGATGTCTGGAACAGAATAGAGAACCAAGAGTTGAATCCAGCTACTTACTGTTATTTGATCTTTGACAAGCCCATTAAAAACATTCGGTGGGGAAAAGATTCCCTATTTAACAAATGGTGCTGGGTGAACTGGCTGGCGATCTGTAAAAAACTAAAACTGGACCCACACCTTTCACCATTAACTAAGATAGACTCTCACTGGATAAAAGATTTAAACTTAAGACATGAAACTATAAAAATACTTGAAGAAAGTGCAGGGAAAACTCTTGAATGAATCAGCCTGGGTGAACATTTTATGAGGAGGACTCCCCAGGCAATTGAAGCAGTATCAAAAATACACTACTGGGATCTGATCAAACTAAAAAGTTTCTGCACAGCCAAGAACATAGTAAGTAAAGCAAGCAGACGGCCCTCAGAATGAGAGAAAATATTTGCAGGTTATACCTCCAATAAAGGTTTAATAACCAGAATCCACAGAGAACTCAAACTTATTAGCAAGAAAAGAACAAGTGATGCCATCTCAGGGTGGGCAAAGGACTTGAAGAGAAACTTCTCTAAAGAAGACAGACGCATAATCTACAGACACATGAAAAAAAGCTCATCATCCTTAATCATCAGAGAAATGCAAATCAAAACTACTTTGAGATATCACCTAACCCCAGTAAGAGGAGCCCACATAACAAAATCCCAAAACCAGAGATGTTGGCGTGGATGCAGAGAAAAGGGCACACTTCTACACTGCTGGTGGAATGCACACTAATACGTTCCTTTTGGAAGGATGTTTGGAGAACACTTAAAGATCTAAAAATAGACCTGGAGTGGCAACTGTGGCTCAAAGGGGTAGGGCACCGGCCACATATGCCGGAGGTGGCGGGTTCAAACCCAGCCCTGGCCCAAAAAAAAAAGAAAATGCCATGAAGGCTACGTTGAACAGTTTGATGAGAATATTTCATATTGTATATGAAACCAGCACATTGTACTACTTGATTGCACAAATGTACACATCTATGATTTTTTTAACAATAAAAAAATAAAAGAAAACCAAGTTATTAGATAAAAAAGAAAATACAATTTAATTTTAAAACAAAATTTTCAAATTATGCCATGTTAATGAATTACTCTCAATGGTCCCTTTAAAATGAATAGTTGTATGGCTATAGCCATTAAGCCCTCTGTAGCGATCTAAGAAATTCTAAAGAATCATTTGGAGGTGCTTTATGTCCTCTCGATAATTCTAATCACTATTGAACATTCCATTTTGAGTGTAAAAGGAACACAGTGTTATTGCCAAAATTAAAAAAAGACCTCTACCGAAACAAATCTCTGAGCTGTTTCCAGGACAAGGACCCTCCCTGTGTCAAGGGCTTGGAACTAACTGCTCTGCAGATGGTGAGTTCTGGCTCCCTCACCTAGTCTTTCTGTGACAATCGGCTGCCATAAGATACTTAAATTTCAGTGAGGTGGGATTTTTGAGGTCTAAATTTACCACCTCCAATAAAGAAAGCTCATTGACTCCACAATTTAATCAACTACAGAAGAGATGACAAACTTCAACATGTTATCAATGAATAGCCCATAGATTCTGGGTTCTGTTTCTGCCACTTATTCATTGTGTGACTTTGTGTAAGTCACTTATTCTCTTAGCAGTTCAGTTTCCTTCTGTGGAGGAGAAAAAGGACAGCAATATCTTCTGTGCCTTCTATACAGGGTAACAGTGAGGGTTCAGTGAAATAAACCTTTGAACGCTATATAATGTTTCTACTTTCTTGGAAAACCTAAGTAAAAGTTATTACTGTTCGGTTATACTTCTTTTTAAATTTTTGATATATTCAAACTTTACCTGTGAAAAGCAAGGGAATTCTCAAAGCTGAAAGGATTAATGTCATTTAGAATATGACTCTTAAAATATATTTATCAGATAAATAATATCTAAATATCTAATATTTAAATAAATATATTTATAAATATAAATATAAAATAAATATAAAATTATATTTTATATATAAATATTTATATTTATTTTGATTTTCAATCCTTTCCCTATCACTTTATTTTATTTTACATGACTTTCCTCCTGGTTATAATTTAACATTCTGGCTTATTCTTCATTTCAGGAATTCAGAAAACAATTGGTCAGAGGTATATTTCTTGCTGTCAAAAGTAAAGGTGCTTTATAAGATTTGTGTGTGATTCTCACACACTCAATAAAGCTCAGCAATAAAATAAATATTTCATTTCTTTTAAAAAAAGAGTCTAAGATTCCATAAACAGATCACATCTGAATATCCACCTTGTTCTTTATCTATTATACCTCATTGTTTATACATTTATCTGATGAATAAAATTATATTCATTTACCAGGACTCTCTACATCTTAATATCCTTAGAGACTAAAAAAAAAAAAAAAGAAAAAATCCTATAGTTGATAATCTTCAAATTTAAAGGACGATGACAAGACCATCATGACAACAGGCAAGATTTACAAGAGCTGCTGACATTTAAAGGGGAGAGAAGGTTGCGAGTAGTTTTAACAGAAATGTCCTTCCAGCCTCCCCACCAGATTGGGTTTCAGGTCCCTCGTGTATTCCCTCAGTATCCTGGGCAATGCTCTATCTTCATTCAAGTCAAATATTCTGTAATTGTCTTTAGAGCAGGGATTACATTTATATGTTTTGTACCCTCAGCACCTGAATATTTATTGTATTAAGGGGTGAGTCTTTATCTGTAGGAGAAATGGAACAAAAGCTTCTCAAATTCCCTGTCAATGAGTTTCATCCTTGAGCTTAAAATAATAACTTGAAGAAATGAGAAAGAGTATAGCTGCATTTTCCCTGGCTATAAGTTTTGCTTTAAAGAAGGCAGTAGTTCTCTAGTATGCAGAAGATAGTTTAAATTTCTTAGCATCACATATTAAGACTGCTCAATATCAGGCCCAAGCTTTATTTTGCAGCCTCTATCCTGTAGCTTAATCTAATGCCACTTCTGCCCCACCACATCATGCTTCAAATAGACCTGACCATTTCCTCAATGTGAGTGCTGTTTCTTGCTTTCAAAGCTTTACATAAACACAATCCCTTTTATTATGTAGAAAGCCTTCCCAAATCTCTGCTTGGAAAACAAATACCAATTATTCAAGACCAGTTCAGCTATCTCTGGGCATTTATGTCTGACTTTCTTACAGTGTATCACTCTCTTCTCTTGTTCCTACAGCACTTTTTATCTATCTCAAGTGTAGTTTTTTTAACATTGTACTGTAGTTTCATACGTAAAAACGTCTCTGTTCTGTAGAAAAATAAATGAAACGTGATATTCTTATTTGTGTTCCCATAGCTTGGCACACTGGAACAGAAGGGGACCACAATATGTATTTAAAGAAATGAACTCCCTATTTGTTTGTCTCTCATGCCAGCTGCTCTGGTTCTCACCTTGCACAGGTATTCCCCACGCTACCATTGCCACTTGAAGACTCTGGGTTGTGCTTCATGTCCCTGTCATTGTCCTATTCCCTACTCTATCATTTGTGGCCATAATGGCAGTTCATAAGCTCAACACTAGCACTCTCACAGGAAGTGGAAAGTGGAATTGCAGGTCCATTAAACAGTACTTCTGAGCTTCTCAAGATTCAGCATGTATACAGCTGTTTCTAGTTAAGATTTTCTAAGAAAAATTCTCAACAGTCAGTACTAATGTAATCTGAAGATGACAAAGTTTGGAATAAATAATATAAATCTCAAAGGGTGTGTGAGTCCTATAGCAAAAGAAGAGAAAATCTTTTGTGAATTATAATTTCTCGACTAAGTATAGGTTATAGTTCCAAATATATTTCCTTGATGTTAATATTTGTTATAGAGATGAACTCCCTCATTTCTAAACACAGAGATCATCACATAACTCTTCTCAAACACACAGACACACACACACGCACACACACATACAATGTATAGAAACTACTATTAACTATCAATTGAAAAAATTACTACAATCAAAATAACTTAGGTGAAGATTTAATCACTGTCTCACAACTATATGTTTTCTCACATATATGTCTATAACATTTACCTGAAGTTTTTTAATAACTGTTTCGATCTGTCCAGAAAAGTGGGTAGCAACCAGCTCTGCAGCTTTACAGGGCTTCAGAGACACAAGTTCCTGGAGGTAAAGCAAAAGACAGTCATTTTTAATGGTTAATTTAAATAGAATATCCTTAGATGTGAGGCATGATCACCCACCTCAATACTGTCACAAGCACCCACACTGCATTTCAGGAGGCTTTGATACAGGGCCTCAACTTAAAAAGTACAATGCAAATGAGCAAAATTAGAAATGTGCCATGAAAAGAATTTAATGTTTTCTTTAAAAAAAGGTAATTCAGGGCAGCGCCTGGGCTCAGTGAGTAGGGTGCTGGCCCTATATACCGAGGGTGGCGGGTTTGAACCCGGCCCCAGGCAAACTGCAACAAAAAATAGCTGGACACAGTGGCAGGCGCCTGTAGTCCCAGCTACTTGGGAGGCTGAGGCAAGAGAATCACGTAAGCCCAAGAGCTGGAGGTTGCTGTGAGCTGTGATGCCAATGCACTCTACCGAGGGCAACAAAATAAGACTGTCTCTATACAAAAAAAAAAGTAATTCAGAATTCTTAGAAAACGAAAGCACTATAAAATTCTGAATTTCAGTTATATCTACAGGAGAAACACAAGAAACAAAGGCTTCCCAAATCCCTCCAAATGAATTTCACCCTTGAGCTTTATGTAATAACTTGAAGAAATGAGAAAGAGTATAGTTTTTTTTGTTGTTGTTGGGGATTCATTGAGGGTACAATAAGCCAGGTTACACTGATTGCATTTGTTAGGTAAAGTCCCTTTTGCAATCATGTCTTGCCCCAGAAGGTGTGGCACACACCAAGGCCCCACCCCCCTCCCTCCGTCCCTCTCTCTGCTTCCCCCCCCATAACCTTAATTGTCGTTAATTGTCCTCATATCAAAATTGAGTACATAGGATACATGCTTCTCCATTCTTGTGATGCTTTACTAAGAATGATGTCTTCCACTTCCATCCAGGTTAATACGAAGGATGTAAAGTCTCCATTTTTTTTAATGGCTGAATAGTATTCCATGGTGTACATATACCACAGCTTGTTAATCCATTCCTGGGTTGGTGGGCATTTAGGCTGTTTCCACATTTTGGCGATTGTAAATTGAGCTGCAATAAACAGTCTAGTACAAGTATCCTTATGATAAAGGGATTTTTTTCCTTCTGGGTAGATGCCCAGTAATGGGATTGCAGGATCAAATGGGAGGTCTAGCTTGAGTGCTTTGAGGTTTCTCCATACTTCCTTCCAGAAAGGTTGTACTAGTTTGCAGTCCCACCAGCAGTGTAAAAGTGTTCCCTTCTCTCCACATCCACGCCACCATCTGCAGTTTTGAGATTTTGTGATGTGGGCCATTCTCGCTGGGGTTAGATGGTATCTCAGGGTGGTTTTGATTTGCATTTCTCTAATAGATAGGGATGATGAACATTTTTTCATATGTTTGTTAGCCATTCGTCTGCCCTCTTTAGTGAAGGTTCTATTCATGTCTCTTGCCCATTGATATATGGGATTGTTGGCTTTTTTCATGTGGATTAATTTGAGTTCTCTATAGATCCTAGTTATCAAGCTTTTGTCTGATTCAAAATATGCAAATATCCTTTCCCACTGTGTAGGCTGTCTCTTTGCTTTGGTTATTGTCTCCTTGGCTGTACAGAAGCTTTTCAGTTTAATGAAGTCCCATTTGTTTATTTTTGTTGTTGTTGCAATTGCCATGGCAGTCTTCTTCATGAAGTCTTTCCCCAGGCCAATATCTTCCAGTGTTTTTCCTATGCTTTCTTTGAGGATTTTTCTTGTTTCATGCCTTAAATTTAAGGCCTTTATCCATCTTGAATCAATTTTTGTGAGTGGGGAAAGGAGTGGGTCCAGTTTCAGTCTTTCACATGTGGATATCCAGTTCTCCCAACACCATTTATTGAATAGGGAGTCTTTCCCCCAAGGTATGTTCTTGTTTGGTTTATCGAAGATTAGGTGGTTGTAAGATGTTAGTTTCATTTCTTGGTTTTCTATTCGATTCCAAATGTCTATGTCTCTATATATCCTCCAACCAAAAAATGCCCTGGTCCAGATGGCTTCACACCAGAATTCTATCAAACCTGCCTATCCTGTACTGCAGAAATTATTCCAAAAAATTGAGGAAGAAAGAATCTTCCCCAACACATTCTATGAAGCAAACATCACCCTGATACCAAAACCAGGAAAAGACCCAACCAAAAACGAGAATTTCAAACCAATCTCACTCATGAATATTGATGCAAAAATTCTCAACAAAATCCTAGCCAATAGATCACAGCTTATCATCAAAAAAGTCATACATCATGATCAAGTAGGCTTCATCCCAGGGATGCAAGGCTGGTTTAACATACGCAAGTCCATAAATGTTATCCACCATATTAACAGAGGCAAAAATAAAGATCATATGATCCTCTCAATAGATGCAGAAAAAGCATTTGATAAAATCCAGCATCCTTTTCTAATTAGAACACTGAAGAGTGTAGGCATAGGTGGCACATTTCTAAAACTGATTGAAGCTATCTATGACAAACCCATAGCCAATATTTTACTGAATGGAGTAAAACTGAAAGCTTTTCCTCTTAAAACTGGAACCAGACAAGGTTGCCCTCTGTCACCTTTACTATTCAACATAGTGCTGCAAGTTCTAGCCAATACAATTAGGCAAGACAAGGAAATAAAGGGAATCCAAATGGGAGCAGAGGAGGTCAAACTCTCCCTCTTTGCTGACGACATGATCTCATACTTAGAGAATCCCAAAGACTCAACCACAAGACTCCTAGAAGTCATCAAAAAATACAGTAATGTTTCAGGATATAAAATCAATGTCCACAAGTCAGTAGCCTTTGTATACACCAATAACAGTCAAGATGAGAAGCTAATTAAGGACACAACTCCCTTCACCATAGTTTCAAAGAAAATGAAATACCTAGGAATATACCTAATGAAGGAGGTGAAGGACCTCTATAAAGAAAATTATGAAATCCTCAGAAAGGAAATAGCAGAGGATTTTAACAAATGGAAGAACATGCCATGCTCACGGATGGGAAGAATCAACATTGTTAAAATGTCTATACTTCCCAAAGCAATCTACCTATTCAATGCCATTCCTATCAAAATACCAACATCGTACTTTCAAGATTTGGATAAAATGATTCTGGTTTTGTATGGAACCGGAAAAAAACCCGTATAGCTAAGGCAGTTCTTAGTAATAAAAATAAAGCTGGGGGCATCAGCATACCAGATTTTAGCCTGACTACAAAGCCATAGTGGTCAAGACAGCATGGTACTGGCACAAAAATAGAGAAAGAGTATAGTTGTAATTTCTCTGGCTAAGAATTCTAAAACTTCTGGAGCTTAATAGATTTAGAAACTGCCTATATGTTAAGAAAGTAACTTAAGGTTCTATGATGTACATGAGACCAAAATATAAACCACTGTTAATAAGATCTATTTCTACCAAATCTAAGACCTCTAATCTAAGTTCTCTTTGATACTACCAGCTATCCTTTCCTTCTTGGAATCATCTTCTTATTGGTTTCTGTCACCTACTATTCTACCTTCCCAAATGCACTTTCTCTGTGGGAACACTGGGACCAAACACAATATGATACATGGCTAAAAGGCAAAGAATGAAGGTACACCAGCAAAATGAGATATTATTATACATTCACTAGACTGGGAACGTTTTAAAGCCTGTCAAGATATAGAGCCAATGGGATTGTCACATAGTGCTAGTATCCTCTGACATTTAAAATATTAACCACAATTAACTGGCAATTATGTATCTGAGAATATAGAAAATAAGTTAACACTCATCAGAATTACTAGGAGGGCTTGTTCAGACACATATTGCTCGGCCGCACCCTCAGAGTTTCTGATTCAGAAACCATTTCTATTAAGTTCTAGGCTGATGCTGTGATACTGGTTTAGGAAGCAAACTGAAAATCACTGCCTTAGAGAAATGCATGTAGCTGTGTACAAGATGCATATATAATAATGGTCATGAACACACTATTCAAAGACTAGAAACAACCAAAATGTCCAGCAGCAAGAGAATGGATAAACTGATACAAAATGGAACACTAGGCAATAAAAATAAGCTGCAGTAACCACATACAATAAAATATACAAACTTCTCAAAATGTTGACCAAAAGTGAGACAGAAATTCGAGTGTAATTTCATTTACATACAGTTCAAAACTAGGGAAAACAAAAACACAAATATTTAGGGATGCATGCATATGGAGAAACAGGATACAGAAAGGCAAGAAATCATCATGAAACCCAGGATGATGGATGTATTGGGGGGGGAGGGGAAGGCAACGGATTATGATCCAAAAAGGATACATGGGAAGAGTCTGGGGTACTAAAAATATTCTATTTCTTATTATGGGCCTGGATGTTTGCTTTTTAGTTTTTTAAATTAAACTATACATTTGTTTTATTTACTTTTCTGAATGCTTTTTTACATTTCAAAATTTAAAAATTTAAAAAAAATTAATGAAACATGTTTTCTCCATATTAGAAAAAGCATCTAAACCAGAAAAATCATACCTAGAGTCCACAGACCCAATATAAGAATGGCTTTTAGGAGTCTGTGGGGCCCTGAAACTATAAACAGAATTATGAATCTATGCACATGTGGAATATTATGAGGCAAAGTTCCAAATCTTTCATTACACTTTCAAAAGAAGTCTAAAGCCCCAAATGTGTTTAAGAACCACTAAGCGGTAATCTGTGTCTACTGTCAGAACACTTTCATCATGATGACTTTTCCCTGTGTATTTAATATTGATTATATTTACATTACTAAAGGCACAGAAATCCTTCAACAAAAAAATCTATATATTGTAATTGTGGCCTTAAGAGAGAGCAAAAAGTTCAAGATGAAACAATATGCAGATGTGGAAAAAAGATTCAGCAAAAATAATTGTTGAGTAGCAAAAATACTTCTTGCCGCTCCAGCTTAAGTTCTCTGCTGAGTAATTTGTTTGCTCATTGATTAATTCATCACGTTTCACTAAGGCAGAGAGGCCCAGCTTCATTTCTGGATGTCTGGTGTCCATGTGCTCAATCACTGCATAATGCACATGAGATAAAATGAAAAATGAACCATCATGTAACTGTGCAGACTTGAAGAGGATGATGAAAAAGAACATGAAATGATTAACGGGAAAAAAATATAGAACTCAAAATTGGAGAAGTTCTTGGGTTCTTTTGCCAAGATGTAGTCATCTTGTTGTTAGCAGGAACATGGTAACATTAAATAACATATGCCACATTCTCAATCCTATATACGAGAGTATGGAAATGACTCCAGACTACACATCTCATGACTGACTCTACCACCTTTCAAGCCAGATGTTTCACAGAAGACACGATTCACATTGCTGAGCTTTCTAAACCTTACAACCTTTAGGAACTAAAACCAAGTGTTAGCATCACATGCAGCATTTCTCAGAGGTTCAGAGCTCTTCCTCTCTTATGATTTTTAATAATTATAAAAACTTTTAAAACATGCTGAATAATCATATCTTTCACTACATTTCTAAAATCCATCACTTGATGCTTTGCAGATGTTATTTTGAAAATTTCCTTTCTACTTTATAAAAATAATCATAAATAAACACAACAGAATAACATAAAACATAAAAACAAACAAAAAGCAGAATAAATTTCAATAAAACTGCTAGCTCTTTTGATTTCTGAGGTAAAAAGTACGTTACGAACATAAACTAAAGTGAAGAGTGATTTGGGGACCCCTTTTCAGAATACATTCTGATCACACACTTTTCACACATGTAGTCTCTCTCCATTTGGATGTCTATAAGCATGTTTTTTAAAAAAGGACTTTCTGCTCTGATACTGAAGTCAACTCTTACATTCTTATAAAACAGCATGCACAAACAAAACCTATTAATCAGTTGACCAAGTGAGGTCAGAATCGCTGTCCTGTTACATAAAAAAGGAGAAAATAACAGAAAGGAAACTCACTGCAATTATTTTTTCTGAAGGTCCATTAGGTGATTGGAGGGAACGCCTCCCATCATATATTAAGAAAAAAAGATCAGCAGTACCCTCAGAATCATTCTAAGAACTTTGTTAAAACCCACGCATATTCCAATTTGTCATTAACTAATTAAACATTGGTTATTTTCAGAAATCATGATATAATAAATGTGTGACACAAATATAATTTAATATAATTTTTTCCTATTTCATATCTGTATTCTTTTCTTCTTTTTTTTTTTTTTTTTTTGCAGTTTTTGGCCAGGGCTGGGTTTGAACCCGCCACCTCCAGCATATGGGACCAGCGCTCTACTCCTTTGAGCCACAGGCACCGCCCTTATATTTGTATTCTTAAATACAGAATACAAACTTGGATTGTTCTCGAATACAAATATGAAGTAGGAAAAAATTATATTAAAATGACTACTGCTCAATTAAATCAACTTAATAATATACCTGCCATTGCTTAGTTAGCATAAAGTTAATTTGGGTTAAATGACCATTCAAATAAGTTTAAAATTTTTTGACTTATAGAAGACTGAAACTGGACTCACACCCTTCACCTCTAACAAAAATTGACACTCACTGGATAAAAGACTTAAACCTAAGACATGAAACCATAAAGATTCTTGGAGAGAGTGCAGGGAAAACCCTTGAAGAAATTGGCCTGCGAGAAAACTTTATGAGGAGGACCCCCAGGGCAATTGAAGCAATACCAAAAATATATTACTGGGATCTGACCAAACTAAAAAGCTTCTGCACTGCCAAGAACACAGTAAGTATAGCAAGTAGACTGCCCTCAGAATGGGAGAGGATATTTGCAGGTTATGTTTCCGACAAAGGTCTGATAACCAGAATCCACTGAGAACTCAAACTTATTAATAAGAAAAGAACAAGTGATCCCATTTCACTATGGGTAAGAGACCTGAACAGAAGCTTCTCTGAGGAAGACAGGCGCATGGTCTACAGACACATGAAAAAATGCTCATCTTCTTTAATCATCAGAGAAATGCAAATCAAAACCACTTTGAGAAACCATCTAACTCCAGTAAGAGTAGCCCACATAACAAAATCCCCAAATTACTGATGTTGACATGGATGTGGAGAAAAGGGAACACTTCTCCATTGCTGGTGGGAATGCAAGCTAGGACATTCCTTTTGGAAAGAAGTTTGGAGAACATTCTGGGATCTAAAAATTGACCTGCCGTTGGATCCTGCAATTCCTCTACTAGGAGTATATCCGAAAGACCAAAAATCACTTTGCAAAAAGATATTTGCATCAGATTATTCACTGCGGCTTAATTTGTAATAGCCAAGTCATGGAAGAATCCAAGTGCCCATCAACCCATGAATGGATTAATAAATTGTGGTATATGTACACCATGAATACTAGGAAGCCTTAAAAAAAGATAGAGACTTTTCCTCTTTTATGTTTACATGGAGTGATCTGGAACATGTTCTCCTGAGTAAAGTATCTCAAGAACGGAGGAAAAAGTATCCAATGTACTCAGTACTTTTATGAAATCAACTTATATTTACTCACACTTTCTTATGAAAGATAGAACACAACTATAGCCCAGGATGAAGGAGAGAAATGGAGTGAGAAGGGAGGGAAGGGGGGAGATTTAATAGAGGGAGAGTAAATGGGGAGACCACACCTATGGAGCATATTGCAAGTCAAATCCATCAAGTATAGAACATAAATGTCTTAACACAATAATCAAGTAAATGAGGCAAAAGCTATATTAATTAGTTTGATGTAAACACTTAAAATTGTATAAAAAAATCAACACATTGTACCCCTCATATGCATAAATGTATTCATGATCTATGTGTATATGACTTAATAAAAATGAAAAAAAAAGATATTTTAAAAATTTTGTTGAATCCAACGGGTACAAAGCACAGGTATATATGGCACACCTGCTGGGTGAAGATTCACCTATAACTTGGACTTTACCTTACAAATGCAAACAATGTAAACTAATCACATTTACCTTCATATTAATCTGAAAGTTAAAAAAAGAAAGTTTTATTGAATCAATACGATCAACAAACCTCAATATGATCCATGGCTTTCTGCCAGACAGACTGCTTTTCCTCTGCACTGTGTCCAGGAATGGATAAGATATTGTGAATATAATTAAAGACTTCCTCCTGAAGGGTACAAGACAATATAATTTATTCATTTGTTCACTCAGGTAATATTTAGTCATTATCTACTATGTGTACCAATCATTTTAAATAACTATTATTTGAAGATGGAAAATTATTTAGATATATGAAGAAAAACGAATAGTTTAGGGTAGAATCTTAGACGCAACAAACCTGTTCCAGTTAGTTTTAGTCTTAATTTATTAACCTTCAATGCCCTAGTGAGGGAATACTGTATTTTTTTTTCTGGTGATCACTATCCACATTCCCAAATTCATCTCAAACCACTCTTGCCCTCATCTATTATGTGCCACCCATACCTTTTTCGTTTCATCTACCTGCTTTCTCTACACAGTTTGTTAAACATGTCAATTTTTTCCCATCTCAGGTCCTTTGCAGTACTGTTCCTGTCCTGGAGTAATTTTCCCTTGACTCTTGGCTTCAGTGGCTCCTCGACTTCTAAATCTTAGTTGCTTGGGATAAGTCAGTTCTGCATTATCCTCTAAAGTTGCACCCAGTTTCACTTATCAATGTTTGTAATCATGTATTTGGTTTTCTTATTTACTCTTAGACTCCATTACTAAATTATAAGTTCCAAAACTGCAGGAACTATAGCTTTTTAAATTATCAATGTATACTTGGCTCATAGCAGTTACTCAATAAAAACCTGGTGAATAAAGGAAACCTAGAATCAGCAAACACATGTCCAAATATTTCTACTAATAGTTCTTTCTACCCAATAAGGAGGGAACACTGAATAAGAAGAGAAAGGACAGCAGTCTTAACTCACCTCTCTCAACGGGTCACGTAAGTAGCAATCAATAATTTTGTCATATTGGTGCTCTCGTTCATACATGAATTCACAAATCTGATAGCTAGAATGTAAAAGAAAAAACTTCAGTGTACCAAACAAGCAGGTAGGTATTAGTTTATTGTTTTGAGAAGTTTACTCAGACACACAGGTTACTATTAAGAAAAACAAACATAGCAGATATAATTTCTACTGTTAATTAAGATATAATTTCTACTGTTAATTAAAGTTATGTAGGTATCTAAGGGAGATGAGGTTCTGTCATTCCTCCACCTATAGGTTCAAGGTCCTGCTGAATATTAATGTTGAAAGAAATTTCAAAGCTGGGTACAAAAGAAACATATTAAAGCAACACAAGCAATAGTCAATAAATATGTTAAATATCAATTGATAATTTTTCTTTGTTCAGAATTAAATGCCAAATAATACATTCAATAAACCACATAAATAGTAGTGTTAGCATATTGTACCTTTTTTTTTTTTTTTGAGGCAGAGTCTCACTATGTCTCCCTCAATAGAGTGCTGTTGCATCACAGCTCACAGCAACCTCAAACTCTTGGGCTTAAGCGATTCTCTTTCGTCAGCCTCCCAGGTTGCTGGGACTCTAGGCACCCACCACAGTGCCTGGCTATTTTCTTGTTGCAGTTGTCCCTAGGCTGGGCTCAAACCCACCAGCCTCGGTGCATGTAGCTGGCACCATAACCACTGTGCTACGGGTGCTGAGCCAGCATATTGTATCTTATTTCCTGTGTCAAATTTTGCTTTGTTTCTAATATACTTAAGATAGCGGCCAAAAATCTATGAAATACTATGAAACATTAAAATATTAAAGAAAAATCTAAAGTAATAAAGCATCATAAGCTATTTTCATATTAAAACAATTGTACAAATACTTCAAATTTACCCTGTCAATTTCTGCAAATTCAAGTAATTTCTGGAATTCAATTGTAAGGCAAAAACTTCTGTATTTAGGTTTTTGTTGTCATTATTTATCTAACCTTTTCTAATCGAAAAAGCAGTAATGTATCAATAAACTGGACTTCAAGTTAGAGAAACGTAATTTAATAGTTTCATGGAAAACTAATAAATGGCTGGAAACAACTTACAACTCAGCTTTTTCTGCCATACGGATGAGCCGGCTCTCTTCAAATTGAACTATGCCTCCAGCCTGCAGCAATTCTAAAAGGACCTGAATTTAAAATAAATGAATAAGAACACTTTGAAAATGTATTAGCTCTTTAAAAGTGCATTTGGCCATCCAGACCATAATTTTTATTTTTTTCTTTTCTATGACACAATTGTAAGAGGGACTTTACCTAATAAATGCAATCAGTATAACCTGGTTTCTTATACCCTCAATGAATCCCCAACAATAAAAAAATAATAAAAAGAAAAAGAAAAAGAAAAAAAGAGTGTCATGGTGTCAGCCTAGCTCACAACAACCTCAAACTCCTGGGTTCAAATGATCCTCCTACCTCAGTCTGAGAAGCTGTGACTACACATGCCAGCCACAACGCCCACCTACTTTTTCTAATTTTAGAAATAGAGACAGGGTCTTGCTCTTGCTCAGGCTAGTCTCAAGCTTCTGAGCTGAAGGGATCCTCCTGCTTTAACATCCAGAATGCAAAGATTACAAGCAGAAGCCACCATGCCCAGTATCTTTTGTATTCGTAACTTGATGATATTGTGGCTTACTTTCACATATTTAGACTGACATTATAATGTTGCTCATACTGTATTTGCATCTTACAAAAAGATCATGGCTCTGCTTTTCAAATATGGAAAGAATGCCACACTGTTTCAAATAAGCCCTCAGAATACTGAACTGACCCTCTGTTAAACTGAAAATGTCTCCATATAATCTTCAAGAAGTATTTTGTCCCACTTTGATTTCTTACGGTTCTTTAAAAATCTGTTTTCCACAGGCATATCTGTGCTTATATGTATAATTTTTAAAATTAACCACTGAGATTTTTCATAGAAGCACTTTTCAAAATAGCCAAAAGGTAGGAAAAAACCAATGTCCATCAATGGATGAATGAATAAGCAAATTGCGATATAAACATATAACATTACTCAGCCTTAAAAATGAAGGAAACTCTCATACAACATGGATTATGCTAAGTGACATAAATCAAACACACAAAAAATAAATAGTTTACAACTGCACTTTCCTGAGGTAGGCAGTCAAACTCAGAAACGAAAGCACAATGGTGGTTTCCAGGGGGTAGGGGAGGACAGAGTAAGGAGCTATTTTGTAATGGGTACAGTGATTCAGTTTGGAAAGATGAAAAATTTCTGGAGATGGATGGTGATGATGATTGCACAACAATGTAAATGCAACTGAATTGTACACTTACAAATGGTTAAAATGGTAAATTTTATGTAATGTGTTAAAATAAAGCAAAAATATTTGGACTCATAATTAAATCTTAATTAAATTCTAAAGAATTCTACTCCTAGAAAGGACCCTCAAGAAAGTGGCATAAATAGAAAGAAGTGGTAATCAGTTATCATCTCATCACAATAATGAGTACAGGAAAAACGAATTTTAGTCTCCAGAATGGTCAGCCCTAATGCGGTGAAGTTTTAGGACACTCCTGAAAGTTGAGTGTGCCAGTACTCAGGATCCTACCGCTTTTCTGGTTCAGGACCACAGCTGCTAGCAGTGGTTTACCAGATCAGTGACACTGATGGAATGCAGGGTGTGACAAGTGCTAACTGTAGGGATGTAACAGAAAAGGATGAAGTATTCTTTTTGATATCATGCTGGATGCAAGACAGGTCCAGTCCACCTAGGATATTAGTTTGATATAAGCTCCTTATAATTGTACTTCCAACAACCATCCACTCTATTTTCTGGTTGCAACTAACTTTAGCTTACTATTAGGGTTTGGCACATGTCCAGTGAGGTCTACCACAGAAGAGTTGTTTCCAGCTTACTCTCTTTTTTTCCATGCTTTTGCCAGAACAGTTCTAGCAGTTCATACCTGCTGTCTTTCAGAGTGTCGGGAGTCATCATCAGGACTACAGAGGAATTCAAGGACCTGGACAAATAAAAAGTTTTTTTTTTTTTTTTTTTGAGACAGAGCCTCAAGCTGTCACCCTGGGTAGAGTGCTATGGCATCACAGCTCACAGCAACCTCCAACTCCTGGGCCAAGCGATTCTCCTGCCTCCACTTCCAAGTAGTTGGGACTACAGGTGCCCACCACAACACCCGGCTATTTTTTGGTTGCAGCTGTCATCGTTGTTTGGCCAGCCTAAGCTGAATTTGAACCTGCTAGCTCAGGTGTATGTGGCTGGTGCCTTAGCGGCTTGAGCCACAGACGCGGAGCCAGAAAAAGTATTTTTTATTTGATACTAGCACTCATGCCATAATGCTGTCACAATAAACACAATGATAATTATCCTTTCAGTATCACCAATTCATTCATACTTAGCCATAAAAAATACCACAGTTGTGCGAAACCTTCCCAACTGAGTGGCCCAGTACATGAAATATCAGGCTTAGGTATGCTGACAATTTCATATGTGTCTTATAAACACATTTCCAGACTTTTGGAAACACAACCAGAAGGCAGTTATTATTTATATGTGCCCTTGATGCCATGGGCCAAGAAAAGTATGGACTTAGGAGTCAGGCCACTTGAATACTAACTTTATTAATACTTAATAATAACACCTACTAAGTATGACCTTGGACAAATTACTTAAATCTCCCCAGAGTCAAAGTCATTTGTAAGTAAATTCAGATTTTCCAAAACCAAAAAGTAATCTCTTCTTCAGTTGTTGGTCATCATAGTCTTACTACAAGTAAGATGGAGTACTTAAATTAGAACAAGGAATTCTTGGCAATTTATATCAAAAAATAATTGAGAGAGCAGAATTTCTACAAACCAATATTCACAAACCATACTCCCATGATACTAGCTACTAGGGAAAGTCATACTATCTGGAACATATCATGGAGACACACACACACACAAACACACCACTCCCCTATTTAGATCCGAAACCTGAACAGGGCTCTCCTTGATAAGACATTTAGTCAACAGTCTGTCATGCTGAGAAACAGTGCAATGCAGTGAACTTTGTACAGTGAATAGAGGAAATTCCTAGTTCTCATTGTTAAGGACACTTACCTGATCAAAAAGTGTTCTGTTTACAAACAAGGTGTTGTCAGGCTTTGCAAGCTGCCGAGCAAGGAACGTAAAGAGACACCCTACTTGTGAGGGGGTAAAATCTGAATTCTCCACCATAACCTGATGAGCAAAAGAAACCATTTATTCAAAAGACATCTGGTTTCATACAAAAAAAAATACAATTAAAGGGAGAGAACTTCATTACTGAAGAATCATGAAAAGATTATTTTATTGACTTAGCAAAAATTGAGTTCAATGCCATTTAGAGAAGAAACAAACTATTTGCATACTCTAAAAGGGAAACAATTTAGTAAATTTGGGCATTTTTCTAGCATAATTTGGATGAGAACTGAACTGTTAAGAGATGAGGATATAGGATTTCAAAGAAATATTAATCATGAATTCTTAGACAATCTATTAAAATTAAATTTAAATTAAATCTAAATAACTCTCCTAATAATCTGTCCATTCATGAAGGAAGAAGAGTGCTGCTTTGGGGTTTAAAAGTTAGATAACCTGAGAGTGAAGTTATCCCAGAAAAGAAGCCAGCAATACAGTGAATGGCTTGTGCCGTGTCCACACATAGTTCCTTGAACAGATGGTTTTGGATAGTGGGCTTCTTACAGTAACACACAGTTATCAACTCGCAGTCATTTCTCTGCTTTAATTCAGCTCTTATCTCCTGAGTACTCACTATGTATAAGATGCTATCTATGGTAGGTGTCTTGAAGGGAATTAGGAGCTACAAAGGAAGGAGAGATGAGTAAATAAATCCTAAATAAAAGGTAAAATGTGATCAGTGGTATTCTAAAGGCAGAAATGATGACAGAAACACAGAGGAGAAAATTTAGTTCAACTGGCTAGAGAGGGAATTTGAAAAGAAATGAGAAAAATAGCTTTTCAGCTAAGTTTTAAAGCCCTTGCAGGGGAAAATGTCAGCAGAGAGGGTAAACCTCTGGCAGAAACAAAAGTGATCAAAAGCACGAACACAGAAAAGTGATTAAACACATAGAAGATCTTGTTAGGAAGAACTAGAACTTTCAGGAGAATGATGCAACACCATACAGGAGGGAAAAAATCAGACTGAAAGAAATTTAAGCCTCAAATGTCAACCAAAGGAATCTGGAATTTATTCCACAGAAAACTGGGGAGCACTAAAGGTATTAAAGCAGGGGAGTTGATTATGATCTGTCCCATGCTAGGAATATTACCCCGTCAGCAGGGCATAGAGTAAAGTAACAGAAGGAAGAAGCAGATGATGGGGAGACCAAGATGCGAGTCACTGCAGGAATCCAGGGGCAGACAAAAGGGTTGTAAACTAGGGCAGTACAGTGAAAAATGGAAGGAGGAAAGCATGCAAAAGACACTGCAGAGAGAAGGGAAACAGGACGAATCTTCCTGTGGGCGGAAACGTGGTTAAAGGAGCAGTAGAAAATGGCAGATTGTGAGCCTGATTGGCAGGTAGGACAATGATGTCATTAATAAAGAGAGAATGCAGAAGTCTGGAAAGGAAGATCACGTATTGCTTTGGGCTTGCTGAATTCATGGTGGGCACAACTCTACAACAAATTCAAGTATAGTACCCTGGCACATCTATTAAAATGTCCCAAGTTCCCTACTTCCATCTTCCATTCAAAGGCAAAGTAGGAGATTTCTCCCTTTATAAAATATTCCCTAGCTTTTGACATATCTCTTCTCACTTTGCTAGAAGTATAACCCTTTCTCTTACCATTCCTGTTTTTAGTCCAGTAATCTACTTGTATATCATTACCAGAGTACATAGATATTTAAAGTGACAAAAACTAATTCTCTCTTATACACACACATTCCAATTTGTAATATTCCAAGAGCTTTCTTAGCCTTCGTGTGCTCAGTCGTCACTCCTTTTCAGTGTGCAGGTCCCTTTCCTAGGACTCAGCTCATGGGGTCCAGCTAGAGCTCTTCTCTGTTGTTAACCCTTCATTTTGCTCTGAAAGTCTCTTCCCACACACATCTTTTGAGAAAATGGCTCTAACCCACAGCCAACCCTTTTGCCTCCTCAGTGAATATTTAACTATAGGTTATCATCCTACAACATCTCTATTTCCATCCTTTGACCTATTTCAGAGACCACACCTACACAATTTTCTGGGTAACTTCATAGAAAGTCACAAACTCACAGTTTTTTGCTGTCTGTAGCCAGTCTGCACACATAATAATGCTCGTTTGCCACCCTCTGATCACTGCCTATACTCCTGCTCTCACTGGTTCCTCAGAAGTATGCTTTAACAAGCACCAGAAATGAGAAAAATAATCCCAAAAGGTCATTCATATGTATCATGAGCCAAGTTTCAGAAAGAGCCCATTCAACATTGCCTCCATTTTGAAGGAAACGTAAATATTTTGAAGACCGTCTATAAGAGTGGCAAATTCCTCAACGGTAATATTGTGAAGTTCTTCATGCAGCTTTACTCTCTGCATTTGGATCATACTTCAAACTTAGTATAGTTGAAGTTCGAATTCCAATCTAACCAACTTACAAACATTTCTTAAACATCTACTAGGTTCCAAGTGCGCGGGATATGTTCTAGGAATGCTAAAATAAAGACAAAAATAATAATCCTCATGGTCTCTACCTTCAAGATGCTCAAGTTCAGAGAGGAAAACAGGTAAACAATTCTGATGCAGTGTGCTAAGTGTGGCATAATGAGTGTGAACACAGAGAAGGGGCAACAACTCAACACAGAAGTGTGGGAAAGGATTCAAACAGCACAGATGGTATTTAAGTCCCGGCAAATGGTTAGAAATTTGCCAGTTGCTGAAAAGGAAGGAAAAGGCAAGACAGGGTGAAATAAAAGCCCTGCAAAGAACACAAACCATGAAGATGACACAGAAATTTTAGTGCATTCCAATAATGTAACATGGCTGAGGAGTACATAATATAAGGTGGAGGGGGGGTGAGGAAGTGAGTGGGAGAGGAGAACAGTTATACCGCAGTAGTCAGGGCCTGGAAAATATAAAAGCATCTTCAATGTCATGTTAAACAGTTTAGGTGGATATGGGAAAAATTCCTATTTGTGCTCCAACATTGATTTTTCCCTCCAAACTTAGAAATAGAGCATGCATTTAGCTAAGCACATGGTTACCAAGAATACAGACTACTTACACATTTCTGTCACTCTAAGCAACTAAAAGCCACACATCTAGGTTCATGGCGATGTGATGTAACCAGAATTGTATTACACAACTTTTAAGAACTTTCCATTTAGGAAGGTTTTTTGGAAATCTAGGTGAAAATTCTCCATACTAGCCACTGGATCAAACTGGCATCATATTTGAGAGCTTAGCAATCCTATTCTTATATTTATCACTGTTTAACTCACAAGGTTAATAGCTCAAATGAGACAATGCATATAAACACATTTGGAAATTACAATATACCTTGATGTCATGCACAACCAAAACATTTTAATTCTGGTCTCTTGTCCAAAATAATCTAAGTCATTAAAAGGAATTAACCTCCATTTTATAGCTAAATGAACAGAATGAAAACTTTAAGCTTTCAACTACGAGAGGAAACTGGCCTGCTTGAAGTCATGTAGATGGAAAAGAAAAGAAAGTGTTTCTGCATTCATTCATTAGCAACAGCATGAATCTCAGAATAGCTTTTTGCTGAATCTAATTATATTTAGATCAGGATGATAACCTCTGTGTGCCTCAAACCTTTCTCAAGTGTCACCCATCATCCCAGTGCCTTGGTAAAATATTGCACTGCCTCAACAACAAAGCTATGTTCGTTTGAGACAAAAGAAGATTCTTCACATTAATTATTTTCTCAAAACACTCTGTAGTTAAGTTTTTATTATTCTACACAATCATATTAATATAGCAATTACCACAACATGCGTTTCTCAAGAACAGTATCCTGTATTATCTAGTCTAAAGTCAAGACACTTTAATATTTTTAATTCAGCTTTTGAGGACACGAACACCATAATAAAATTTTAAGATATGATTGCAACGTATTATTTGCTCTACAAGATTATTTTGTAACCTGCTACAAAACAATTTATTACCTTAATATAAATTTCAATATAAAGACAGATATTCTCTGAATACATACTTTCAACAAAATATCCACAATTCGTTGTTGATATTCCACAGCTTGCTTGTCATTTTTAAAATCTTCAAAAGTCTAAAAGGGGGAAGGAAATTTTAAAAAATAATTACTATTTGCACAATTTAGAAGGAAACAAGTTATTGCATTTTGTTTGTTTAGTTACTGAATTCTTGTTAATAAAATCCAAGTAAATCTCCAAATAAGATAATTATTCCTCATTGGGATTTTTTTAATTTCTCTTTTTTTTTATTTTTTGAGATAGGGTCTTGCTCTGTCAAGTGCAATGGCAAAATCATAGCTCACTGTTAAAATCCTCAGCTCAAGTGATACCCATGCCTGCCAAACTTTTAAAGTTTTGGTAAAGATGGGGTCTTGTTATGTTGCCCAGGCTGGTCTCAAACTCCTAAGCTCAAGCAATCCTCCTACCCCAACCTTCCAAAGTGCTGGGATTATAGGCATGAGCTACTGCACCCAGCTCAAGTTTTTTCTTATGTACATTTAAAGATAAACTTTTAGTGGATCAAGTAGAAAGCTATAGCATTTAATATAGCATGGTATTGTTAGACTTTAACAAATCAATAACTATAAAAATTTGAAAAAAAAGGCAGGCAATATCCAGAGGCAAAGAAAAAGAGAAAGAACACTAGTGCTGAGAGGCAATTTAGGAGCAAAGGTTTAAGAAAAGAATGATGAAACAGACCATACTTAGTCCTCATTCAGTCCATCTCATTTGGAAATAAGTAAGGTATGGTTCATTAACTGTCATGAGAAATAATTTTCATAATTTCCATGACAATTAAGAAAAAATGATGTCTAAAGATAAGCATTTAGGGCGGCACCTGTGGCTCAGTGAGTAGGGCGCCGGCCCCATATGCCGAGGGTGGCGGGTTCAAACCCAGCCCCGGCCAAATTGCAACAAAAAAAAAAAATAGCCGGGCGTTGTGGCAGGCGCCTGTAGTCCCAGCTGCTCGGGAGGCTGAGGCAAGAGAATCGCATAAGCTCAAGAGTTAGAGGTTGCTGTGAGCTGTGTGATGCCACGGCACTCTACCTGAGGGTGGTATGTGAGACTCTGCCTCTACAAAAAAAAAAAAAATAATAAAGATAAGCATTTAAAAAATTATTCTAAAATTGTGGAAATATTAAAATTATTAAATATTAAATGATTAATATTTAATAATATTAAATATTATTCCATTAACGGGCATTCTAATAATAATTAAAAATAATTATTAGAATACCTATTAATGGAATAGGTATTCTATTTTCAAAACACTGCCAAGTACAGCATTTTTAATTTTTTTGTCCTGGCACAAGCAGAGCCAAATATTCTGAATACCATGCATCAAATACATCACAACGTCAGATTCTGCTTGGCAGTATATGATTAACAGCATGTCACAAAAGTACCTAGCACATATAGGATGCATAGATAAAGAAACTGAAATCATATCCACTAAAAATAATTGAAATAAAAATATTTCCTGAATAGTAAGAATGACAGAAAATGAGAAGATCTTCCCTATGTTTTCACTTAACACATTTGATTCTAAGAAATGTTTAAATCCATATAGCAATAATCGATTGCTATTTTCTTGAAAAAAGGAAATGGAATACATATTATCATAATAGATTAAAAATAAAAAGAAATTTCACAACCATAAACTGTCAAGACTACAAGGTCTGACAATTAAGTTTGCAAACTTAACCTAGAAAAAGGGCTGTGTACCTCATTGCTGAGTATCACTATGGTCACCTTAGAAGTACTCCCCTTGGAAAGTTATGCACCAATGCCAGCACCTAGTCCACCCTTCAAACCAATTTTGGAACTTTTTTTCTGGAATGGCCAGAGATGTCATTACCCTTGAGGTCCTGAATGTTATCAAAATGTCTTCCTTTTGATATTTCCTTTGGTTTTTTTTTTTTTTTTTTAAGAGACAGAATCTCACTTTTTTGCCCTCAGTAGAGTGCTATGGTGTCACAGCTCACAGCAACCTCCAGCTCTTGGGCTTAGGTGATTCTCTTGCCTCAGCCTCCCGAGTAACTGGGACTACAGGTGCCTGCCACAACGCCTGGCTATTTTTTGCTGCAGTTTGGCTGGGGCTGGGTTTGAACCCACCACCCTCAGTATATGGGGCCAGTGCCCTACTCACAGAGCCACAGGCATCGCCCTCCTTTATCTTTGGGTAAAGAAAAAAGTTATTGGGGGCACATTAAGTAAGTAAGGAAGGTGGTCCAACACAGTTACTTGTTTACTGGCTAAAAACTCCCTCACAGCTGGGTGAGCTGGTGCATTGTAGTGAGGCAAGAGCCATGCATTGTGTGCAAAATATTCAGGTCATTTTTAGTCTAACTTTTTTAGGCAGTCTTTACAGATTTACAAGTTTCCAAATAGTAAACTTGGTTAACTGTTGGTCCATTCGGCAGAAATTCATAATGAATAATCCCTCTGACATCAAAATAGGTTAGCAACATTGTTTTGACTCTTGACTTATAGTTACTGAATTTTTTTGGTCATGGAGAATTGTCTGACTTCCAGCGTACACTTTGACACTTTGTTTTAGGGTAATATGAGTACATCCATGTTTCATCACCAGTGATAATATAGTCCACATCATTGTCTTGTCTCTCCAAAAGGTCTTAGAAAATTTCAACTCTCCTTCATTGGTGAGCTCCTTTGGGACCATTTTTGTACACACCTTCTCATGTCAAGATTTTCATTTGAGATTTTCCTGTTTCTCTATTAAGGCTTACTTAGTCTGCTATGCTTCTCACATTCTGTTGATGATTTTGATGCACAATTCGACAAAGTTTTACAATGTTTTCGTCAATTCAGCTCCTTACCGGCTGCCCTGATCTCCCTTCATCCGTGACATTTTCTCTCCCCTCAGAAAAACGTTTACTCCATTTATACACTGCTGTATTCTTCATGGCATTATCCACATAAACTTGGACTAACATGTCCCTAATTTCATTTCCACCCTTGCCAAGTTTAACAAGAAATTTAATGTTTGTTCATTGCTCTAATTCAAGCTCTGACAATCTCACAATGGCACACAGAAACATGCAAGAACAAGAATGATGCCACTCAGCAAGACACTGCCACCTGTCGACACAAATACAGCGTGAGACACTGATATACCAAGGTTGTGAAACCTCCCAAGTCCTTTGTACAGTGCTGCCAACTTAAGCACACAGTAGTGATTTTACAAACTTAATTTATAGTCCTTGTACATTATAGTTCTTTCCAAACCATAGCACCTGCTGTTCTTTAAATAGGCCCCTAAATTTCCCCCAGTATCTCCAAAGTATCTTTGTTCGTGCCCTTCCCTTCCTTCTGCTCAGGTTAACAAATGACTGTTGCATTGTCTAGTTAATTGTTTACAGTGAAAAGTAAAGTATTTTTAACTTTTTTTGTCAACTGGTCTCTGTTGCTGCCAATCAGCTGAGAAACGCTTAAATGAGTTACCAAGGAGGTTGCAGGAACTCTTAATCTAGAAGGCCCAGACAAAAGGTATTTTGATGTTTACGTGGGTTAAAATATGACCACGTCTAAAGATGGGAAGAGGGACTAGAAAGTCTTTCAGTTCTATCTTGTAATTTATGATACACACACACACACACACACACATCCCTGTTTGTTAAAGTGAAATGTCATTCTGCAGGTAAAACAGAAGGTACTATCTACTAATACAAGGGCTATTTAACCATAATATAAAACCACAGAGAATTAACATATGTATTTAAAACAACAGCACTGACAGCAAGTCAAAAACAGTTTCCTTAGGGATTTTCCTTTTGGTAGCATAAAGTCACTGCTTTGAAACACATATTGAAAGTCTGTTTGTGGGCGGTGCCTGTGGCTCAGTCAGTAAGGCGCCGGCCCCATATACCGAGGGTGGCGGGTTCAGGCCCGGCCCCGGCCAAACTGCAACCAAAAAAATAGCCGGGCGTTGTGGCGGGCGCCTGTAGTCCCAGCTACTCGGGAGGCTGAGGCAAGAGAATCGCTTAAGCCCAGGAGTTGGAGGTTGCTGTGAGCTGTGTGAGGCCACGGCACTCTACCGAGGGCCATAAAGTGAAACTCTGTCTCTACAAAAAAAAAAAAAAAAAGTCTGTTTGTATAAGCATAATTAAGTGATGACATACTACAGTGTGACTATTATGATACAGTTAATGACATATTCTGACAGTGTTAACCACCACCCAAATGGCACATCATTGCCATGTTAAACGTTATCATTTACAAAAATGCTTTTAATTATGAATGATTAGAGAAAAAATATGCAAAGATGCCCTAATGAAAAATGACAGTTGGTGAAGTACAAAGATAGACCTAAAACTCAAGTTCAAAGTCATCTTTAATTTAGGCATAAAAACTTCTGTAGTACCTTAAAAGTTACAGGATTTCTGTATGATTATGATAGCAAGGGATATCCTCATCCAAGGGTCAAGGAACGTTCTCTGTAAAAGGCCAGACAAGTAAATATTTCAGGCTTTGTGGGCTACATGTGGTCTCTATCACATATTCTTCTTCTTTAGGGGTCTAATTTGCCTCCTAAAGTATCATTCATATCCTTTCACATCTTGATATATCTACTGTTACCACCCTAATTCAAGCCACCATATACCCAGATTACTGCAAAAGTTCACTAACAAACAAATCTGCTTGCCTTTAGTCTTAGTCATTTCGATCCATTTGTGTCCCCCAAGATTCATGGTGAAAACCTAATCACCAAAGTGGTCGTATTAGGTGGTATCATCTTTGGAAGGTGATTAGATCATGAGAGCTGAGTCTCATGAATGAGATCAGTACTTTTACTTATACAATAGGCCCCAGAGACATTCTTTGCCCATTCCTGCCATTTGAGGACATAGTGAGAAAGTGCTATTTTATGAACCAGGAAGCAGGTCCCAAATAGACAAGAATCTCCCAATGCCTTGATCTTGCATTTCCAGCCTCCAGAACTGTGAGAAATAAATTGCTGGTACGAGTCACCTACTCTGTGGTACTTTGTCATAGCAGCCCAAACTGACTGAGACACAGAGTCAGAGGAAATTTTTAAAAGTACAAATCATGATACTTCTCTTCCCAAAAGGCTTCAATGGCTACTTACTGCTGTAATTACGATGTCCAAATTTCTCACTACGGATTATTAGACTCTACCTCTCTGAATTTGTTTCTCTTTGCGCTTTTCTTTACCCATAAAGATGCAAGCATACTGAACTTTCTTCAATTACTAAAATATATATTGCTCTGTCTCATTTCCACGCCTTTTTATATATTCAGCCCTTCTGCCTACAATATTTTCCCTACCCTTCACCTAACCTCTACTTGTTTTTTTAAGACTCAGAATGTAGTGATTTCATCCAAGAAACCTGCCCTAAGACCCCATTAGATGCCCCTCAAAAGTGTTTGTATACCATCACACACTTCCCTAAGGCATATACTACATTCTATACCAGGGGTCCTCAAACTACGGCCCGTGGTTCAGATGCGGCCCGCGGTTCAGATGCGGCCCACCAAGGACATTTATCCGGCCCACCAGGTGTTTTTGCCACAGCTGCCTGTCCTGCTTAGCAGCTGACTCATCCCGGCCTGCTGGGTGTTTTTGTGCCCTGCCTGTCCTGCTTAGCAGCCGACTTATCCCGGGCCGCAGTGCGCATGTGTGGAATGTGCACCAACTCTCTGACTCTGCTCCTTCTCTCTGTCTCTCCCTGCCCCTCCTTCTCTCCATCTCTTGACACTTCCTCTCAGTCTCTGGTGTAATCAAAGGTGTGCAGAGCCTGCTGCTGCCTAAGGACTGATGTAAGAACAAGTTAGGATTTATTTTTTTTTTTGAAGTTAGGAGGTCTATTTTCTTTTTTTACTTTGCAGTTAGTAGGGCCTTTCTTTGCGGTTAAGGGGGGCCTTTTTTTCCTGAAGTTAGGAGGTCTGTTTTTGGCAGATAGGGGGCGCCTTTTTTGATATTGGAAGAGCCCTTTTTTTTTTAAGTTGGTTAGTTGGTTGGGGGTGGTTTCAGGGTGGTTGCATCACAGTGATAATGCAAATAGTCAGCGCTCAGTGCTAATGCAAATTGTCAGTGCTCAGTGGTAATGATAACTGTAAGTGCTCAGTGTTAATGCAAATTGTTAGCGCTCAGTATTAATGCAAATTGTCAGCAGTCAGTGTTATCGCAAATGGTCAGCGGTCAGTGTTAATGCAAATGGTCAGTGCTCAGTGTTATCGAATGGGGGCCCCAAACTGGTAATCTGCCTACGGCCCCAGGGGAACTCAATCTGGTTCTGCAGACAGCTGAGGAGTAGGAAACCCAATTTAATTGACAGTAAGTGCATTTATATTCTAATTGCTATTCAGTTGTGTATGTGTATGTTGTGTGCTGTGTAAGCCCTGGTTCACACTGTTGTGATCTCTGAGCAGTGCGAGCCATATGGCTGAACTCGCATTAGATTCAGAAGAAAAAAGGCATATGTGCCTTCTTTTTTCCTGCAGTGGAATCTGATCGCATGGGTGAGAATACCCATGCGATCAGATTCCTGGGCAAGTTCACAGATCGCAGTGAGGCTCACACAGTGTAGTGTGAACTGGAAAGGTGGTGGAGGAACCGGCTCTGTAATCGTGCCTGTTCCCGCACCGCACAAGCATGAGCCTGAGGTAAAAGCAGAGTTCCACCATATGGGCAATGGCAAGGCTGAAATGATGTGAACTGGCAAGGCTGCATTGATGGGCACTGATCAGACTGCACTGATGGGCAGTGCAGTCTATGTGTCTCTGTGTGGGCAAAGTTATTGTTGGTATATTGTTTTTGAAGCACTGTATACATATATATATATATATATGTGCGTGTGTGTGTGTATTGGTATTTTACCAATAGCAATTTGGAATCCCTAGGAAACAATGATATCAAAAAAGAGAAAAACTGACTCGGAGTGTAGGATATTCAAAGAACAGTGGACTTATGATTACTTTTTCATGCAGTGCAAGGAAAGAGCTGTGTGTTTCATATGCCAGAATATAGTGTCTGTGTTCAAAGAAGACAATTTGCATCGACACTATCAAACTCAACATAAAGATAAATATGATTGTTTGGTCAGAGAAGTTAGAAAAGATAAAATATTAAAACTGAAATATACATTGACAATTCAGCAAAATACTTCTGTGAAGCAGAAACAGCTAAATACTTCATCACTGCGAGCAAGTTTTCAAGTTGCCAAGCTAATAGCATGCACTGGCAGACCATTCGTGGAGGGAGAATTTGTTAAAGAATGCCTTCTTTCTCTTGCCAAAGAGATGTTTCCAGAGAAGGTCGATTTATTCAATACAGTGAGTCTTTCAGGACCCTCAATTACACGTAGGATTGAAGAAATGGGAGACAATTTGCATCAGCATTTGCAAAACTCTGCAAAAAAACTTTCCTATTTTTCCTTGGCACTTGACGAAAGTAACGATGTTTGTGATTCTGCACAACTTCTAATTTTTATTCATGGGACAAATGACTATTTTGAAGTCACAGAAGAGCTTGCTGCATTACAAAGCATCAAAGGAGCAACTACAGGACAGGATATCTATGAAAAGGTTTGCCAAACTGTGAATAGTTTGGAGCTGGACTGGGCAAAACTAGCCAGTGTGACAATTGATGGTGCTCCTAGCATGGTGGGGTCTAAGAAAGGAGTAATTGCTCGCATTAACCAAGAGATGGACAAACATAACCATTCCCATCCAATAGCCATACACTGCCTCATCCACCAACAAGCGCTGTGTAGTAAATCACTGAAGTGGGACTCTGTTATGAAAACTGTGGTATCTTGTGTTAACTTCATTAGAGGTAATGCACTAAACCACAGACAATTTCAGGAATTTCTGTCTGAGCTAAATGTTGCCTGTGAAGATGTTTGGTACCACACAGAAGTCTGTTGGCTGAGTTGAGGGAGAGTTTTGAAACATTTCCATGACTTACTTCCACAGATTATAGCTTTTCTGCTTTCAAAAAAACAAAGAAGTACCAGAGCTCAATGATGCAAAATGCAAAGGGTACCTTGCCTTTCTGACACATGTAACAGAGCTACTCAACAGTTTCACTGTGCAACTTCAAGGAAAGGGGAAGCTCATCTGTGATATGCAATCACATGTGAAAGCATTTGAAGTAAAATTAGACCTCCTCATCAAACAAGTGAAGGAGGAAAATTTCTGCCATCTCCCCACAACTCAAAATCTGTTAGTGGAAAAACCATTGGTTGCATTCCCAAATAAAATGTGTGGATTCACAGGAAAAGTTGCAAAAGGAGTTCCAATTTATATTTAAAGAGCTTCATCTCCATGAACAGGACATACAGCTTTTCTGTAACCCATTTTCTATTGACATTGAAAATGTGGATACGATTTACCAAATGGAACTGGCTGAACTGCAGATTGTGACTCTCTGAAAGACACATTCAAGTCAAGCAGCCTTCCTAATTTCTATGCATCTCTCCCCTCTTAAGACATACCCTAATCTCAGGAACCATGCACTCAAAATGGCAACCATCTTTGGCAGCACTTATGTCAGTGGACAGACTTTTCCCAGAATGAGACATCTGAAATCTCCAACCAGATCTAGACTAACGGATGCACACTTGCATCACTTGTTATGACTAGCAGTGACAAATATGGAACTGGACATTGACCATCTCAGAAGCCAAAAGTAGGCCCATAGTTCCCATTGAAATACTGGTAAGATTGTTGATTTAACTTTACTTAAATATTGTATTTGTTCCCGTTTTGTTTTTTTACTTCAAAATAAGATACGTGCAGTGTGCATAGGAATTTGTTCATAGTTTTTGTTTTTTTTTTTAACTATAGTCCGGCCCTCCAATGGTCTGAGGGACAGTGAACTGGCCCCCTGTTTAAAAAGTCTGAGGACCCCTATTCTATACTGTGCTATAATCACTTTTATGCAAGTCTGATCCTCCTCTTCCACAAGGGCAGAATTTATATCCTATCACCCAAAGTTGCAAACCTCAATTAGAATACTATATGGGATAGACTATACACTCAAATATTGTCAAGCAAATGAAAGATTGTTTGGCAGCCTTACTATAAATCCTAAAATAATAATTCAGGTATCAGCATAATTCCAAATGTGGTGCAATGCTATCATAGCCCTTAAAAAAATGAAAACTGGGTCAAATTCTTTGTTTTCTCCACTACTCTTTCCATATTCTCCTGCCCCGTCACTTCCTGTTTTTTCATTTTGGGCTTTTTTTTTTCCTACTTGCTGGCCATCAAGTACCCTTATGTTCTCCTCTGGACATTTAAGGTTTCCTAAAACAACTAGACCTAATTTCCAGATGTAAGTTCCTTTTCCTTTCATCCTATGAAATTAAAGTTACTACTTCTGAGGTCAGATTTTCAAATTAAACTAATTCAAAAATTAAAAATAGTTTAAACTGCACACAAACTGTACGGACATCCTGTATGATAATCTTCTCAGGAGTACTTAACTTTTTAAAATAATTTATGAAAGTAGTATATGTTCATTCTTTAGGGGAGTTTGCTCCATTTCACAGAGTTAGTCACTATTAATATTTAGGTGTATTTCCATTATGTCTTTTATCTCCAAATACTGCATACATGTGTGTGTGTTGTACGTATTTGTGAGCCTGATGCTTTCACTGAACACAAAAATGTAAGCATTTTATCAAAACCTTTCCAAAACCCAACTATGATACCATTTTTGGGGGAAGATAACATCATGTTTTATAAAACTACAGCAGAACCTCCATAGTTGAATGCCTCCCTACATTGACGACCTTAAGTTGACCTAATTTTCATAGACCAGACATGAACCACAAGTACATATCAGTACAGTGGGCCTAGTTCCTTATGTTGACCACCTCCATATGTTGACCAGTTTGTTATAGTCCCTTGGGTGGTCAGTCAACTTACAAAGGTTCTACTATATTCCCCTCGAAGCATCTTCACAGATAACCTGGCTCACCCAAATTCATCTCCAATTAAACATATATAAGAGTGTTTTTTTTTAGCAAAAAGCTTCCATGTGCCATTTCAACTCCAATTATTTCCACTATCATCACCACCACATCTCTTTCAGAGCACTCTTCTGTATGCCAAGTAATATAATTTATGAAATCAGAGATGCACTATATCTAACCCTGCTTGCTTTAACTTTTTAATGGGGGAGAGTGGGAAGAAGAAAAAGAGGGGAGAAGGAGATAAAGAACTAGAGAGAAAATATGAGTAGCACAACAAAATTAAACATTTGAAACCCTGACTTACCAGTAGGGCATAAAAATTGTACCTACAGAAGGATTATTCTTTTTCCTTCCTTACATTTAAAAAAAAAGTATCGCCCTGGCTTCTCTGAAAACACCTTAAAATCATATAATCTCTTACCAGTGCCAACACATTTAGAAATTCTCTTGTGTCAAAATGTAGTAAAGTCCGAACATAAGGATAGACCTCTTCCTCTGGTGAAGCTTCTGCTGAATGCAGGCGAATTAGAAATTCAAAAACCTGCAAATTGGAAAAAAAATGTTGATTATTTTCTCATCTTACAAAGTATCTTGCTGAAGAAATGATTTCTATTTGGATAAAATAAAGGCAGGTTGAGTTCAGTTTGAATCGCAACTGTTGAATTCCAACTCTTAAATCTGCTCTCACCTAAAATTACTGACTTCAGTGATAGTATAATGCCCTCTCCTGTAATAGGTGACAGCTTCTGACCCAGGCATGATCCTCTATAGTAGTTTGTCTTCAGTACATTTTAGGAGGTAGAGACAGTAAAAATGCTATGAAAATAATACCAACCTGATTTTTAACCAAGGGAACAAGATCTTCAGGGATGTCACCCAGGGGATAAGCACGACCTGCTAGACAACAGCTATTTGAGAATAGAAAGAATGAGAACAGATTTGGTGACAAGTGAGTAACACAGTGTTCTTCAAACTTGAGAAACCAGTTTGATTTTTAAGCTGACTTAGCTTCTGTCTTAAGTTCCAAACCAGATCAAGATGACACCCAGTTCAAAAAAAGTGGGCAAGAGAAATGGTGGCGAAGTATCATGTCTTGTGACTGAGTAGGAACTTTCATTTTTTTATGCTTCCTGAGAAAAACTCATGCCGCCCTAAAGGGGCAGGAAGGACAGACTAAAGGTCTCATACCTAGCATCTAGAAAAAAACTAAGGGCAACATTAAACTATGATTTACTTGTTATAAGCTTGATGTTCTCAGTTACTTTTGTTTTCTCTTTTTGGAGACTCTGTCACCCAGGTTAGACTGCAGTAATGTCATTGTAGCTCACTGTAATCTCAAACTCCTGGGCTCAAGCAATCCTACAGGTGTGTGGCACCATGCCTGGCTAATTTTTCTATTTCAGTTACTTTTAAACCAGTGGCTCTAAGGATAGTGATTAAAGATGGGGAAAGAGCCAGGCTAGTAAACATCTGCAAAATGTCTTCAAAAGGATAAGCCTTCATGGACAATTAGAATCTGAAGAGAAATTCACGCTACAGTTTTACTTCCAAATCAGACCTTCTTTAGGGCTAAAGGCTTGCCTTCTGCACTGAATTTTATAAACATCTTCTAAACATTTACTTTCAACATACCCATCTCTTCTGAATATGTCTTCTTTTTTTCTATCCTTTTGAGGGGGGTAAATTGTAAGCCTTTTTGAACTAGTCATCAATTTTCAGTGTTAGATTAACACTGATCAACTGTGTTGATTAACAACTGGATGCCAGCATATTCTGGATTTAAAGTAAAGATGATAAAGCACTGGGTAAATGCTACATACATTTTCCTACACTAAATAACCAAGGTGCCAAATTACTTATTAACTCTCAAAGTTAACTGATGCTCAATAGAAGCTAAAATGATGTTCTGGCAAGTTCTGTCATCCTACCTTCTTGGCAACCAACCATCTATCCAAAAGTTCTATCAAGACTTAATTCTGAGCCTGCATACTCTATCAGAATGGAGTCTGGTCCAGGAGTCAGGAGATAAACATTCCAATTTTATCTTTGTCACTAACTTCTTTGTGATTTAAACAAATTTATTGCTCTTATAGATAAAATAGATGTTACACATATCCCACAGAGTTGTCAGCAGTAAAAGTAAAATACATTAGGGCTTCTCACCCTCAGCCCTACTGATGTGGTAGGTCAGATAATTCTTTGCTGTGGGGCCTCATCTGTTCATTGCAGGGTGCTCAGCATCATCCTTCACCTCTACCCAAGACATAACAGTAGCATCTCTACTCTATCCCAGTTGTAACAACCAAAAATGGCTCTGGACATTATGAAAAATCTCCAAGGGGAAGGGGACAAAATCACCTAGGGTGGAGAATCACTGCTCTACATAAAAGAATTCTGAAAAATGAAAAGCACTATATAGATAACAGTATCTCTAAAAACATAAGGGAAAAATATAGAGGGAACATACACATAGATAAATAATGAATACATTTTACCTGATATATACAAGAAGTTTGTTTCCCATAACAACCTGTTCATCTAAAAGAGAAAGAAAAGTATCTTCAGTAATTATTTCAAAATCTTTTCAGAAATATAATATTTATATGGAATCAAAAAATAAAATGTCATTTAAAGTGAGGTAAATACATTCCCAAATAACAGAAAATTGAGATAAGACCACTTTAGCTATTACTTTTTGAATTGCCATTAAATTTTTTTCACGGAAACAAAATCAATGTAAGTCATTAAAGGATTCATGAAGGAACAGATCTGATGGGGATCTATGAATTGTTGGCCTATACACTAACTGGGGACCAGTGAAGGCATACAATAGGCAATGAATTGATGAACTGTAGACCACAACCAATTAATTAAAATGAAGCCATAACTCATTTGTGACCTGGATTTTTACCAGCTACAGTGCTCTACGGCTGAGAAGGCCATTGTTCCCAAATGTTGAAAGTAACAGACCTGCACTAAATGATGTTTAAGGCCCTTTCTATTCTAAATTATGTAAAAAACATAAAGTTTTTCAAGACAGTATATAATTGGCAATAAGGATAGACATATATATATATCAATGTAACAGAATAGAGAGCAGAGAAACAGATTCATACTTAATGTGGTTGGTCAACTGACTTTTGACAAAGGTGTCAAAATAGTTCAATGACGATAAACAATACAACAAAGAACAGGAATAGGAACTCTTATGAGAATAACTGAACGCTGCATAGAAAAAAAATCCTTGAACTTTACCTTGTCATATACAAATATTAACTCAAGATAAATTATAGTTCTAAATACAAGTGCTAAAACTATTAAATTTCTTGAAGAAAATATGTCTTTATGACATTGAATTGGACAATGATTTCTGAAACAGAACCCCAAAAGCTGACACTACAAAAAAGTGATAATAATAAGATGGACTTCACAAAGATTAAAAACATTTTGTCTTTGAAAAACATGGTTGAAGCCAATATATAAACAACTACAAGCCCACATGAAAGAAAAACACTGGTCCAGTGAGGAGGAGGGGGAGGAAGGAGAGTAATTGGTGAGATCTCATCTAATGTGCACAATGTGAGGGTGTTCAGCACACCCCCTGCTTGACTACAACTTTAACTTAGAAATGAAAACAATGTAAGCTAAATATTTGAACCCTCATATCATTTATGAGAAATTAAAAAAACAAAAAACATGGTTAAGAAAACTAAAAAGGAAACTATGGACTGGAAAAAAATTTTTGCAAAATATATATTGAAAAAGGTGCTTCCATCCAGACTATATTAAAAATTCTTAGTCTTTGCTGACCAGCTGCAGGGGCTCATGCCTGTAATCCTAGCACTCTGGGAGGCTGAGGTAGGGGTGGATTTCTTGAGCTCAGGAGT
This sequence comes from Nycticebus coucang, assembly GCF_027406575.1. Taxonomy (NCBI): domain Eukaryota; kingdom Metazoa; phylum Chordata; class Mammalia; order Primates; family Lorisidae; genus Nycticebus; species Nycticebus coucang. The sequence goes on from NC_069795.1 coordinate 89,224,188, forward strand.
TGGAGACCAGCCTGAGCAAGAGTGAGACCCTCATACTTTCAAGACTTGGAAAAAATGATTCTGTGTTTTGTATGGAACTAGAAAACACCCCATATAGCTAAGGCAGTTCTTAGTAATAAAAACAAAGCTGGGGGCATCGGCATACCTGATTTTAGGCTAGACTACAAGGCCATAGTAGTCAAAACAGCATGGTACTGGCACAAAAACAGAGACATAGATATTTGGAATCGAATAGAAAACCAGGAAATGAAACTAACATCTTACAACCACCTAATCTTCAATAAACCAAACAAGAACATACACTGAGGGGAAGAATCCCTGTTCAATAAATGGTGCTGGGAGAACCGGATATCCACATGTAAAAGACTGAAACTGGACCCACACCTTTCCCCACTCACAAAAATTGATTCAAGATGGATAAAGGATTTAAATTTAAGGCATGGAATAATAAGAATCCTCAAACAAAGCATAGGAAAAACAATGGAAAATATTGGCCTGGGGAAAGACTTCATGAAGAAGACTGCCATGGCAACTGCAACAACAACAAAAATAAACAAATGGACTTAATTAAACTGAAAAGCTTCTGTACAGCTAGGGAGACAACAACCAAAGCATATGTGTACATATACCACAGCTTGTTAATCCATTCCTGGGTTGGTGGGCATTTAGGCTGTTTCCACATTTTGGCAATTGTAAATTGAGCTGCAATAAACAGTCTAGTACAAGTGTCCTACACAATGGGAAAGGATATTTGCACATTTTGAATCAGACAAAAGCTTGATAACTAGGATATATAGAAAACTCAAACTAATTCACATGAAAAAAGCCAACAATCCCATATATCAATGGGCAAGAGACATGAATAGAACCTTCTTTAAAGAAGACAGACGAATGGCTAACAAACATATGAAAAATGTTCATCATCCCTATCTATTAGAGAAATGCAAATCAAAACCACCCTGAGATACCATCTAACCCCAGTAAGAATGGCCCACATCACAAAATCTCAAAACCGCAGATGCTGGAGTGGATGTGGAAAGAAGGGAACACTTTTACAATGCTGGTGGGACTGCAAACTAGTACCTTTTTGGAAGGAAGTATGGAGAAACCTCAAAGCATCCTGCAATCCCATTACTGGGCATCTACCCAGAAGGAAAAAAATCCTTTTATCATAAGGACACTTGTACTAGACTGTTTATTGCAGCTCAATTTACAATCGCCAAAATGTGGAAACAGCCTAAATGCCCACCAACCCAGGAATGGATTAACAAGCTGTGGTATATGTATACCATGGAATACTACTCAGCCATTAAAAAAAATGGAGACTTTACATCCTTCGTATTAACCTGGATGGACGTGGAAGACATTATTCTTAGTAAAGCATCACAAGAATGGAGAAGCATGAATCCTATGTACTCAATTTTGATATAAGGACAATTAATGACAATTAAGGTCACGGTGGGGGTGGGGGGAAAGGGAGAGCGGAGAGAGAAAGAGGGAGGGAAGGGTGAGGAAAGGAAGAGTAGAGAGAGGGAAGGAGGGAGGGGGGTGGGGCCTTGGTGTGCGTCACACTTTTTGGGGGCAAGACAGGATTGCAAGAGGGACTTTCCCTAACAAATGCAATCAGTGTAACCTGGTTTATTATACCCTCAATGAATCCCCAACAATTAAAAAAAAAAAAGAAAACTCAAATTAATCCACATGAAAAAAGCCAACAATCCCATATATCAATGGGGAAGAGAGATGGATAGAACCTTCTCTAAAGAAGACAGACAAATGGCTAGCAAGCACATGAAAAAATGCTCATTGTCCCTAATTATAGAGAAATGTAAATCAAAACCACCCTGAGATATCATTTAATCCCAATAAGAATGGTCCACATCACAAATGCTGGTGTGCATGTGGAGACAAAGAAACACTTTTACACTGCTGATGGGACTGCAAACTAATACAACCTTTTTGGAAGGAAGTATGAAAAACTTCAAAGAACTCAAGCTAGACCTCCCATTTGATCCTGCAATCCCATTACTGGGCATCTACCCAGAAGGAAAAATATCCTTTTATCATAAGGACACTTGTACTAGACTGTTTATCAAAGCTCAATTTACAATTGCTTAGTAAAACATCACAAGACTGAAGAAGCATGAATCCTATGTATTCAAATTTTAAGAAGACATGGTGGGGCTGGGATGGGGGAAGGAGAGCAGAGAAAGAGAGAAGGGAGGGGTAGGAACAAGAAGAGGGAAGGAGAGAGGGGGGTGAGGTCTTTTGGGGGAAAGGCACAATTGTAAGAGGGACTTTACCTAACAAATGCAATCGGTGTAACCTGGTTTCTTGTACCTTCAATGAATTCCCAACAATAAAAAAAAAGGAGTAAGACCCTGTTTCTAAAACTAGCTGGATGTTGTAGCAGGCACCTGTAGTCCCAATTACTCAGGAGGCTGAGGCAAGAGTATCATTTGAGCCCAAGTGTTTGAGGTTGCTGTGAGATATGTCACCAGAGCACTCTATCAGGGGTGACAAAGTGAAACTCTGTCTGAGGGGGGAGCACTTTAGGCTCTGGTGGGGAGTTGGCTCATTCAGAACTCTTACAATTCAATAAGATGAAGACAACCCTCAGCCCCTCCCTACTAAGAAAAAAAGGGCTAAAGATTTAAATAGAAAAATCACAAAACCAGATGATGTGTGACTAGCCAATAAGCACATGAAAAAATGATCAATATCACAAATTATCAGGAAAATCAAAATCAAAATCTCAATGAAATAACATACATCATTGTTGAATATCAGTAAAGACACCTTTGAAGCGCTCCCCTTGGGAAACTATTCACCAACGCCAATGTCTACTCCATCCTCCAAAGACATTTTGTAACTCTTTTCCCAGAATGCCCATCAGACCTGTCATCATATTACCCTAGAATCCTGAACATCATCTATATGTCTTCCTTTCAATATTTCTTTCCTCTTTCGGTAAAGAAAAAAGTCACTGGGGGCCAAATCAGGTGAGCAGGGCAAGTGTCCCAATATACTTATTTGTTTACTGGGCAAAAACTCCTTCACAGATGGTTTCATCTGAGCTGGTGCATAATCATGATGCAAGAGCCATGAGTCGTTGCCCAAGATTTTCAGTTAAGATTTTGCTAAGTGTTTCTCTATTGATGTTTACTTGGTCTGCTATGATTCTCATAGTTAGCTGACAATTTTGACAAATAATTCAACAAATTTTTGCAACATTTTCTTCAGTTCTCCTAGTTACTGGCTGCCATGACATCTCTTCATCTGTGACACTTTTTCTCCCCTCAGACAAACATTTAATCCATTCGTACACTGCTGTTTTCTTCATGGTATTATCCCCATAAACGTAGACTAACATCTCCCTGATTTCACTTCCACTCTTGCAAACTTTAACAAGAAATTTATGAATTTTTGTTGCTCTAATTCACAATGGCACAAAAAAACACACAACAATAATGAAGGCCACGCAGCAAGACAACACCACACATTGACATGAACACATCTGTGAGATACCAAGGTTATGAAACCTTACTGAGTTGTTTGTACAATGCTGTCAAATGTAAGCTCACAGTGGCAGGTTCACAAACTTGATTGTTAGACCTCCTACATTTACCATATAATCCAACCACTTCAATCCTAGGAATTTTCCCAAGAGAAATGAACATATAAGCCCATACAGAAACTTATTCAAAAATAAGTGTGATCATTGGGGTGAAGGGCAACATGAGGAATACTTGTGGCAATGAAACTGTTCTGTATCTTGACTTTATTAATATGAATATATACTTGTGATGTTGTCTTTTAGTTCTGCAAGATGTTAGTTATCACTGCGGAAACAGAGTGAACCTACAATTATCTCAAAATGTTAAATTAAAAAAAAAAAACTTGTTCACAAATGTTCACTGCTATAACAAATGTTATAGCAGTATTATTCATAGTAGTTTCAAACTGAAGGCAACTCAAACGTCCACTTACTGGTGAAAGAATAAACAAATTGTGGTATATTCAATTCATGGAATACAATTCAGCAGTAAAAGGAAACAAAATAATTAATACATACAACAACATGGATGAATCTTACAAAATAAAGGAAAGAAACCATCAAAGATTGCAGACTATATACAGTAGAACCTCTGTCATTTGACCACTCAAGGGACTATAATAAATTGGCCAACATACAGAGGAGGTCAACATAAGGAACTAGGCCTACTGTACGGATATGTACATGTACTTTACTTTCTTCTGCAGCATTTATTAGAGACTATCATACAAAATCAAAACACAGTAAAATCATACATACAGTGTCATACAAAATCAATACATTCTATTTTCCTATGGTTTAATCATTCTTTCTAAAGAAAGAGTCAATCTTGGTATGCTGCTGCTTCTTTTTTTTTTTTTTTTTTTTTTGGAGACAGAGTCTCACTTTGTCACCCTGGGTAGAGTACCATGGTTTCATAGCTTATAGCAACCTCAAACTCTTGGGCTCAAGTGATCCTCTTGCTTCAGCCTCCCCAGTAGCTGGGACTACAGCTACCCAGTACAGCCACAATGCGTACCTATTTTTAAGCAGGGGGCCTCACCCTTGCTCAGGCTGGTCCCAAACTCCTGAGCTCAAGCAATCTACCTGCCTTGGTCTCTCAGAATGCTAGGATTACAGGCATGAGCCACTGTGCCCAGCCCTTGTTTCTTACTCTTATTACAAACATTGAGGGAGGAAAGCACTCTCAACACTCAGCATACCTGGCATTTTTCCAAAGCAAATGACTTCAACCGCATTATCAGATGCCTAACATCCTCTTCTTTTGGAGTCGCTAAAGTTTCTATGTCATCTTTACTTGTTTCTTCCACCTCATCAGCTGCTTCACGCACTTTTATGTTGGTCTATATTTCAGTCAATATTGCTTAGAAAATTGCTTCGGGGTCAGGCTCATTATAGGTTGTCATGTCATCATCCATTGTAACAAAACCCTCAAAACCTACTCCTTCAAATACTGCCATGGGAGATGGCTTGTCTGATGGGGCCAAAACATCGTGCTCTTGGGTTGTGATAAATCCAACTTTCTTGAATCATCTGTGTATTATTTCTCAGCAAACTTTATTCTAAACAGAACTGATCCAGAGGGCAGCATCCAGAGTGTTAACCTGATGTAGCAGATGAAGTTGCTTCCCAGAGGCAGACCACTGTGTTTAGTAATGACCCACTGGAGGAGCTGAGCTTGGTAGTATATTTTAAATGTTTTGATGATGGCTTGGTCAAAAAGTTGGACCACTGAATGCTTGGAAATCTGCCAGCCCAAATTCCTGTGAGAATTTTTTAGCAACTTCCTGGATCACTAGCTGGGAGATCTGGGCATTAACTACCTTCATGTAGATTTGCTGACTTCATTGAGGGAAGTTTTCTTCCTTTTCAACTATAGGTGTACACTTTCCTTACCACATCTCTTGAAGTACTCATGTTTACATTTTTTGGATGTTGCTAACTGTGCTCTTACTAATGCCAAAATGTTTTGCCATCTTTCTTTGGCTAATACTTTCCAGAAAATGTAGAAGATCAACCTTTTCCTTCAACATCAGCTCTTTGAGTTCTTCCCTTTGGGCCAACACATCTCAATTAACACTAAAATTTTTCAGTAATTGTAGAGTACACCTACAATTTAGACCTGTCTTTCATGTTGAAAAAATCTTCCACGAGTGGTGCCTGTGGCTCAAGGAGTAGGGTGCTGGTCCCATATGCCAGAGGTGGTGGGTTCAAACCCAGCCCCAGCCAAAAACCACAAAAAAAAAAAAAAGAAAAGAAAACATCTTCCACACCTCGTGATAAACAATAAGATGTTTAGATTGCTACCCAACAAGCAGCAATAATAAAACATTAAAAAAAGAACTTATACTAAAGAAAAAGTAGTACAACTAAGAGGCAAAGCCCATACCTTCTACCCCTTGGTATAGAGTAGACTCAATGATCAAGTTACAGAGGGCAAATTAATATTACGCGACACAGTCTAAGTGGTTAAGATACAACTTACAGAAAGTGGTCAAAATATAGAAGTCAGTCTTCCACTGAGTACATGTGGTACATGTCCAGTCTATAAAAATTATGTCAACTTAAGGAGGTGGTCAATGTAGGGAGGTGGTATACTATAATTCCCTTTACATAGAGTGTACTGACGGGGAGTCAATCAGTGATTGCCTATAGAAGCGGTATGGGGAGAAGATCAGGTACAAAGGGCAGGAGGGAATGTTGTCTTTCATATGAGGAACTTGCACAGCTTGATTTCAGTGGTGGTTACGTGATTACATATGATCATCAAAATTCACATTGCACATATATAACTAATGCATTTTATAACATTTAAGTAATACTTTAAAATACAAAAAAGGGAAAAAAGTAAGGTTTAGAAAATTATTACCTGTTAGCGTTTTTCCTGCATTTAGGGGAGGAGCAATGACTCTGAAAAGTTTCTGCATTAAAACAGGAAAATCATTACCATTATATAAAAGAACATTTTTTAAAAGATAATCAAGAATTATATAGTCTCTGATGGAATTAATCATTTGGTGTTGAGATTAAATATAAAAACTTTCAATGTGTACATAAAATGTTTAGAAATAGTCATTGTCATATTCTTCAATGAAAGAAACCATTTAATAAATAACCAGTTACATAAAGGTCTTTGTTGAGTTATAATTTCTGATATGAAGATTCTTAAGTTCTTAAAAGAGCGTTATTCTCAAAAAATAGTAAGCAAGTGAAAGGATGACTATGCCATCAAAGAGATCATGACAATTACATTGGAAACATCTGAACAAAGAACTGCCACAGAAAGAAACATTAGCTAACCTTAAACAGAGCCTCCCAAAAATATAGCTGCCATTGATCTCACCTTTCTCAGAGCGAATTTCCTGTTAAGGAGTGTAAATTCAGCTCTCCATTAGCATCAAAAAGCCCAAAAGAACCTCCCATACTGGCCCACTGAAGACCTATCTCCACCCTCCAATTTGTTAAGCTGCTATTTAAACCTTCACCTCTGGCTGCTCAGCAGAGCTACTCAATACTGAGTCCTCCTACACACTCAGGAATAAACCTTATCTTTTCTCCTTATAATCTGTAAATCTTCCTGCCCCATGCCCCCACATCTGAACACAGGCATCACTTTTACCTCAAAAATAGCCAAAACTAGAACTAATGAAAAGATTTCAGAGGTTATAGTAGTCATATCAAAGTGATGAGTATGGGGATGGAATCCTCATGACCCTGACCAGAGTACAGCCATCTTTGGAGGACAGCTAGTGAGAGAAAGCAGGCCAGAAACCAAACTGCATGGTCACAGCAACCCCATCCCCACATTCCTGGAATGCTTCAAGGCCATGTTCCTAGGAAACACCAGAACAAGCAATCTCCTACCCTGGTCCTGGCTGACACTAGAGATAACGCCCTGGTGAAAGATTAGCAATTTTATGGAAGGGAATAATTCTAAGATTGGTCCTGGACACAGCATCATTCACTCTGCAGAAAAAAGATGACTTCCCTCATTCTCTAACTACACTAATAAAAGCCTCTGGAAACTCTAAGAGCAAGGTGACTCTTGGTCAGAGTCCACACTTTTCTTTTCTAATAAGCTTTTCCTTGATCCCTGGACTCTCCTTCTTGTGGACCCTCACTTGGACTCTACCCCTAAACCTCTCAATGACACTCTTTCATTCTTAAAAATCTAGAAAATTTAAAAAGGCAGGTCATTTCTTAATTCAGAACTCTTTGAGTATTAAGATAGTTAAACTTTAAACTCTGAAAAGTGATTTCCTCACAGAGATTTATAAAAGAGTAATCACAGGATACATCTCACCTCCCAGGCTAACATCTCCAAGTGAATGTTTAATAGCAAGTACTAAGCTCCTGCTCAAAGCCATTAAACATAAAACCAATTCTGAATACAAACAAGCCAACCTCAATAGCCCAGTATTACATGCGACAGGTACAGGTATAAATGTAAACCAGATTGTGAAGACTAAAAAACAGCAAAAATTTCAAAAACACCATAATGAAAGTACAGCAATCCTTTCTATCAACATAAAATGCATCAAAATAGAATCTGTTTTTGAGAGATTGTTTTGAGAGAAACAAGAAACTGCATTAATTCTTCTCAACTATGGCTTAGTTGTGGCACAGAGAACATTTCTGCATGCAGAGAGGTACTGGACCTTCCTGAGGAAGCAGCTGACCAGTCTTTCCCAGGCAAGTGCTGGTCCTTGGTGAGAAAGCAGCTGAGAGGTATTCAAGGGTAAAAAATACTTACCTGACATATAGACAATCAGGGCCCAAACCAGGGGGAGTGGGTGGGGTACTAATTTTAGAAACTGACCAAGAGAAGAGAGGTGCAAGCCAAACTGAACAGTTATGAATTAGAGGGATACTTACCCTATCAGGCTTAATGTCCTTAAAGAAACCTGAACTATCACAGAACGACTGCTGACTTCCTAATACTGAAGATAATTCTGGAGGACAATCAATTTACAAAAGGCTGACTGGGTACTTTCAGCATCTGCCTGGTTTGAGGCACATTAATCACTGTAGTAAATAAAGCATTGGGCTAGGAGGACACCACATGTGTCTGCAAACTATTATCCAAAATTCTATCCTCAAATTTAGGATAAATAGCAAGATGGATATGAGATTTGGTTTTTCCAAAAATAAGCCCAAATGCTTTTTAGATTCTCTTGGTATAGAGAATAAAAAATTATCATGAATGCTAAAAAACTGTGAATTGGGAAAAGTTAAAAGCTAACAATTACCACATTATGGCCTCCTCCCATTTTCAGGCCCTTTCTTCAGCTGAGTAGTATCTGTAATATTACTCAACAGTCCATTTATTACATAAAATAATTAGATGTAATACATTTCCTACACCTTTTGTAAAAGTTACCATAGTATCTAAAATTCTTAGGAGAAAAAAATGTAAAGTTTAAAAAGCAAGCATAACTTTAAATTTTATCTATTGTTCCCTGGTATTTAAATACCTACTTACATAAATAAGAAAGAAAACAATAGCAGAAGATGTGAAATTAAAAAATACTTTAAAATCTCAAGCGAGGGAGGACGCTATCTACAGGCACTCAGAACGGGGCAGCGTTTGACATACTGTCACAGGCTTTCCTACAAAACAGCCTCTAACAAAACTAGGGTGTCCCAAACCTCTGGTAATAGATTTGTTTACCTTTATACCAAGAAGGTTGGGAAAGCACCAAAATCTGCAAGTGGCGTGTGCCCAGGCAGACTTCAAGGGGTTCACACTACAAGACCTAAAGTTCTTATGAAGTTGTCTTAAAAAAAAAAAAAAAGTCGGGCGGCGCCTGTGGCTCAGTCGGTAAGGCGCCGGCCCCAATATACCGAGGGTGACGGGTTCAAACCCGGCCCCGGCCAAACTGCAACCAAAAAATAGCCGGGCGTTGTGGCGGGCGCCTGTAGTCCCAGCTACTCAGGAGGCTGAGGCAAGAGAATTGCTTAAGCCCAGGAGCTGGAGGTTGCTGTGAGCTGTGTGAGGCCACGGCACTCTACCGAGGGCCATAAAGTGAGACTCTGTCTCTACAAAAAAAAAAAAAGTCAGCGGGGCCTATGGAGTTACACATGTGCTAAATGCATTCATGACAGGATCAAGTGTGCTTTCCTTATTGAGGAACAGAAAATCGGTGTGAAAGTGTTGAAGGCACAAGCACAGAGTCACAAAGCTAAATAGGAAAATGAAGAGTTTTTGAGTTAAAAAATTAAAAGGCTTAAAATAAAATCCCAAGTGGGCAGCATGTGTGGCTCAAAGGAGTGGGGCGCCAGCCCCATATGCTGGAGGTGGCAGGTTCAAACCCAGCCCTGGCGAAAAACTGCAAAAAAAAAAAAAAAAAAAAAAAATCCCAACCTAAAACAGGCAAAACTCTAACAAATTTATAAGAAATTTTAAACTGATTGGATGAACAGAGAAACTAATTATAGCAAAAGAAGAATAGGGGAAAAATTAATAGATAATGTTAAATATGTGTCCAAGTTAGAAAGTATCTTACCTCCATTGGACTAATAAATTCATTCATGCCTCTGTTGTAGACATAAATCATACCATCATATAAACGATTTTCCCAACACATGAGAACTACCTATAAAAAGGAAAAGCCACTTGATTCATACAATGTAATAAGTCTTACCAATTATTTTTCTTAAGCTTTAGTAATGAAGATGATCTTGAATTCTCTTCCCTAATTTCTCTTATTTCTTCTCTGATAAAAATCAAAATTGAAGTACTCAAACACAGTGTCAGGGTAAGATTCAATAGGTTGTAGGCTCAATACTACTTCAGTATATAACAGCAACTTTTAAACATCTTCCAATGTCCAATTTAGCTTCTTTTCTATCTTCTTCTTTTCAACATTCATTTTACCTTTGGTCAATAGTTCTACAAACATTTATTGAACATCCATATTCAGGCCCTCTCCCAGCACTGGGAATAAAGGGATGGATAAGACAAATTCAGACCTAGTCCCTAACCCTTGGAGAACTTACATTCATCTTGAATATTCACCAAATGAAGGGAGAGGCACAAAACGGTGCGTGAGTTCAGAATTTGGAAAGACACTCAATGACACAAAAACTTCATTTACAAAGGCGATAAGTGCTGCAAACCTAACTTGATCTGGAGTATTCACAAAATCATCCCTGAGGGAGCAACATTTAAACTAAGACCTAAAGCATGGACAGGTCAGAGCCAAAAGCAGAAGTGGAAACTAGGGATTCTGCAGGCTATGAGTATGAGGGTGAAAGTGAGCTTTAAGTGTTTAAGGATGGAAAGAAATCAATTTGAGAAAATATTTAAGAATAGTACTAGATATGACCTGGCATACAGAACACTATCTGTTCTGTCCATATGAGAGCTATATCACACTACAGAGTGGCCAGAGGGCCAAAGGAGAACAGAAGTCAGCAAAAGAAAATAATAAGAAGCCAGAGAGGTAAAAGATAAAATGGAAGCAATGTCTTGGGAGAGTCTTTCTAGAGAAGGCATGTTCTGGGACCTCTTCTCTCCTCTCTCTGCCAGTGCCATAATCATGTCTTTCTTCAGTGATTACCAACACACTTATAGCTAACCCCTAAACTCCCTTCCAACCACTTACTTATACCTTCACTACATGAAACTAACTCAAAATAAAATGGCAAACTAGAATTCCTGATTTCTGTCTTTCAAACGTAGACCTGCCTTTTCTTAAATCTTTCTTAAAAGAATCACTATCCACCCTGTTTCTCAAACTAAAAAAAATACACATCATCTTTAACTTCTCTCACACCAACCTCACATACAATCCATCAGCAATTGAATTCTATCTACAAAACATCCAAAATCAGGCCATCTCTCTCTCTCTCTATCTCACTGCTACTGTCACTGGCGGGAATCATCTCCTGGACCAGCCTCGTACCTAGTCTCTTTGGTCCCTCTGTCGTTGACCCCCATCCTTCATTCTGCTGCCCCTAAAGCAAACCAGAATGTTCTTGCTTAAACTTTCTAATGATTTTTCATAGTACTTTCACTTACATGGAAAATTTTGTATCTTGTCCTGAAGATCCACTTCTCTCTTACACCACGCCCCAAATCTGCTTGCCTTTTTCCTGTTACTTGCATGCCCATCGCGTAACTCTTTTTTACACATTAGCTCTTGCTTTTACCTACAACAATCTTCTCTTCCAAGATCTTTGCATTACCAATCCCTTCATGTCATTCCAATTCCAATACTCAATGTTCCCTCCACAGAAAGGCTTTGTATAATTAGGCAATCGAAGGCAGCCTCTCATTCTCCACCATATTGCCCTGTTTGACTTGAACCTCACATTTGTTTTTGGATTCTTTTCTGGTTTGTTTACATTTATCTGTTTGCTGTCAAACTTTTTTGCCTAAATTTGAGCATTAAGAGAAGCCTTGTTCACCCAGGACACTGAAACATCTTTAAAGCCTGAGACTGAATAAAGGATCTTGAATCAATAAACAAATTCTGCTAAAAGAATAAAGATCAAAATAAACACACCGAAATGGGCATAAATGTATTTATGATCTATGTACAAAAGACTTTTATAAAAAAATAAAAAGAAAAGAAAAAAAAGAATAAAGATCAAAATAAAAATGTAATTTGATGTAGAGTCCATTGCTGATTCTAGCAAACATAAGATTGAAGAATTATTAGAACGTGAAAAAATAAAAGTATCAATCAAGACAATGCTCTCAAGAAATCTGGCTTTGACAGGGAGGAGTGAGACGGGGCAATGACCTTACAGAGAGGGGGAGAAGGACTGATAGAGAGATGTGAGAAACCGAGGGGAGGACTTTTTAATCATTGTTTTAACAGAAAAAAGGACTAGAGCAGTGGTTCTCAACTTTCCTAATGCCGTGATGTATTTTCATTGTTAGAAAGGGTTTGCGACCCACAGGTTGAGAACCACTGAACTAGAGCATATTTACATGGTGTTAGAGAAAATCTGAAAATGTTGGAAAGAGAAGACATTAAAAACTTATCCTATAGATGATGGGTAAGTAAAGCTAGATCAATAACAAAATCAAATCTTTGGACCTACTGTCAGACTTTGATGACTATTAAAAGCTTCTAAAAAATAATGACCATTTTTCCAAACTCTTCATTTCTATGTGATTTTGTACATTTTTGGCCTAAGGCCTTTGTAAGTCACCCACATTCAAGCTCAACAGGGTTTAGCACCTTTGCTGATTATTAGGACTAACGTGAAATTAAAGAATTATGAAATGCCTTAGGCCAATATAGGTACTACTCCTCAATTAAGGACTGAAACTTTTTGTGGGGACTGTAGACAAACTGGAGGTATTTTATAAAAAGTCCTATAATTTGCCTTCTATTCCACGTTCTATTGAAATACTCAACTCTGGACATATATACTAGCTCTTATTTAAAAAAATGGCATCATACTCTTTCAAGGTATATTGTATTATTCATGTGAAAGTACCCATAGATGAAATTCACTTGCTGAATGAAATCTGTATTAGTAAACAAACATAATGATGAAGAAGGATCAGTCAATGAGAATCTATTGAGCAACTACTAAATGCAAACTCTATGCGAAGAGCTCTAGGGAATGTTAAAGAAATAGAAGACAAGCTTCCTGGCTTATAGGCCTTTATAATCTAGCTTTCACTTAGGTAAACTTCTAAGAAATATATTGATAAATTATAAGCTTATAAATACATCTTACCAAAAGTGCTCAATAAATAATTAGAATTTTTAGAAAGCATAGTGAGGCCTGATCAACCAGGTAAATATAATCAATAAAGAAATAATGTTTATCTTATAAGTTAGTAGACTGTCAATAAACTCACCTGCTGAATATCTAGGCTGGTAATATCCATATGTACAATAAGGGCTTCCACATTTTCCATTAACTTCTTATCTTGGAAATGAACAAGCAAGTCTTTCATTACCTGGGGTGTGATACCCATCAATTTATCACTTAAAATATATGGCTCAAGGCACTCCAAAAACACTCCTTTGGCCACTGAATTTTCACTTAATTTGTCATACATCTGGCTAAATAAGAGATCCCTATAACAGAAAGGGAAAAAGTACTTTTAAGAACATTTCAAGTATCCATTAAATTCAGTCTGCTAAATGTATCTCTCATCCTTTCCCTATTTCAACTTATTTGAGGGTTTACTAAAAACAGTAACAATATTTGCCAGAGCTTTATATTACAAAAACCTTTTACATATATTGTTTCAATTAATCTTCCTAATACTTCTTTTACAAATAAATAAGCTAAATTGTTTGTTAAAAGTTATACAGTGAACAAATAAGAGTCAGGATTTGAACCCAGCCTTCTGGCCTAAATCCTGTGCTCAGTCTATTATGGCATACTGCTTCTTAAACACTGACCTGGCAGCAGGTCACAGGATAACATAATAAAGTAGAAACAAATATCACAAAGGACCACCCATAATTTATTCTTTCCCTCTTCTTGGTATCTAAATATTCCTAGCTGACCTGAAGACCAATATGGTTCTTTACCTAACTCTAAACTTTTGCTTCATAAAAGGTTTGAGTAGTGATTATCGGGGGGCAGGGGAAATGTTCAATATTTAAAATATATACCTAGAAACAATTTCATTACAGAAACAAAAATTATTCTAAATGTCAACACTCTCAACAAGTTTTATTTATTTCATATTACTTACGTAAAAAATCCACAAATAATTTGAGTTATACTCAGCACAGATACAATTCTGAATTCTATTTTCACACAGTATTATATGATAAGTATTATTCAAAGTTACTATATACTCTTTAAAATTACTATTTTCTCTAATTTACGATACTTCAATATGTTGAAATATCAGAATTTACTTAACTATCCTTGTAAAATGTCAGATATATCACTTATTTCCACACTGAGTGATGCTGCAATGAACATCTACATATACATCCTTTCTCATTGCAGGAGCTTAATCCCTTAGTTGTTTGACTTTTAGAACTTTATCATAAGTGAAAAGATAAGAAAAATTTTCTGGCACTTGAATATATTACTAAATTATCTTCAGAAAGCATTACAGCACCAATTTATATTGCCACTGGCAATGTATAAACATACCAGTTTCACCAATTTTAAGTTTGTTGATCTCCCTCTAATAATTTAGTAAGTACAAATTCAACAACATAATTGTTTTCAATTCTTTTGATGACTGGCAAAATTGAATACAGGCAGTTCCTGCTTACAAACAAGATAGGTTCCATAGGTTTGTTCTTGAGTTGAATCTGTATGTAAATTGGAAAAAGTGCATTTACCTATTACCTGTAATAGCCTCCATTCGTAAGTGCAAGCTGTATGTCAGTCAGATATCTGTAACTCAGGACTTACTGCAATAGCCTCCATAAGCACGAGCTGTATGTAAGTTGGATGTTTATAACTCAGGGACTGTTCGCATTTGCCATGTTTCCATTTATAAATTATATTGCCTTCTATCATTCATTTCTTTCTTCTTTCCGGTTTTTAAATACAAAAGCTGTGTTAATTTTTTGCCCAGTAAGATTTTTTTTTTTTTGCTAAATGTATTGTTTTTTTATTGTATGTCATGTCAATTATACAAAGTGGTAGACAGTGTGGTCTTTTATAACAAGTTCCACACAAAGGTCACAGAAGTTCTTGAAAGGAGTGGGATGGGGTTTGTGCCTCGTCTGAAGTCCTGGAACCGGACAGGTGTAAAACAGACCCACTACAATTGCACTAGAACCACACGTCACTTTTCAGTAAACGACATTTGCAATATCCTGGGGAAAATCCATATCCAGTTTTTTCCTCAAATGCGCAAATGTAATTTTGCATCACTTTCCCTTCCACTTCGTATTTTTCAGAGTATTTTTTGTGTTAATTTCATTTCAATCAATAGTTTATCATATTTTTATGATTACTAATTATTAGCCAAGCAAAAATAACCAATGTTAATGAAGTTTTACTTCATGAAAGGAAAGTAAGGGTAACAATACACACTATTTGGGTAAGGGGCACACTTATAACTTTGACTCAAACTATACAAAAGTAATTCATGTGGCCAGGCGCGGTGGCTCATGCCTGTAATCTTAGCACTCTGGGCAGCAGAGGCCCAAGAGCTGGAGGTTGCTGTGAGCTATGACGCCACAGCACCCTACCCAGGGTGACAGCCTGAGGCTCTGTCTCGAAAAAAGAAAAAGTAATTCACGTAACCAAAACATCTGTACCCCGGTAATATGTGTATTTTTAAAAAATTTTTTTAAAGTAAAAGTATCAAAATAACTCTAATGAATTGGAAAAAATGTCATATTTGCTAGCCTTTGCACATTGTAATGTGGTGTTAAAAATAACATGCTCAGGAAGATAATTACATATTTTAGTTCAGTATAGAAGGCCTTGGTGAGGAAAATTAAAGAGAGCAAAAAAATTCAGTAAACAGAGCATGAAAGTTGGCAAACAAGCCACTCCAGTGACAAAGAGCAGCAGGCAATGCCAGTAAGATTCTTGGCAAAACTACACATTTCTTTCTGAATCAATCAGAAACTATAACAAAGAAGCAAGAAAAATAAGTAACAGCAACTCCTATTTGCATCTCTACCTTAAAACATAAATAAAATAAAATTCCATGACATGTTCTCATTATTCTGGGAGAATATTTATTAGAGCATCAAGAGATGGGGAGAAAGAAAAGTATACTAAAAAAAAATGTTTAGCTTTTATGTTTCTTTCTGTATTTAGGCCCTATTCTCCAGCGTGCTGACTTCTTTTCTACAAGGGCTGACTTCAGAATTACTGTTTACCATTTCAAGCTCAGCCTCCCTATGGCCAGTATATCAGAAAATCCATCATGAATAATGAAAGGCCAAAAGAGATCTTTCCATAAACTTACTTTATAGTAATACATTAAAGATAATTTTGGAGTTTATCATTTATAACTTCAAATAGAGAAAAGTGGTTAAATTCACTTTGTAAATTATCAATTTTATAATTTTTTAAAAGATGAAGAACTGCTCTGATGGTGAGATAAATCTAAATTCATAACTGTCTGAAGGGAGCAAGGGCATCAATCCTAAAACTTGCCTATCTATACTAAATATATAACCAGAACCAAATAAATAAACTCCCACTAAATGTAAGTGGGAGTCAATAAACCCAAAGTTGACTTGGGTTAGTCTCCTTATTTCTAAAAGTAGAAACAAAATGTAAATGAACTTTGTAACAAATTATATTCAAAATACTCTCTTTTCTGTGAGTATCAGTTTTAGATCAGATCACAATCTTCACAGTTTGTGAAGATTTCCTTTAAAAAGGCATGGCTTAATGGTGCTGATGGCTACACAACTCTGCATATACTAAAACATACTAAATTGTATACTTTAAAAGGGTAAATTTTGGAGCAGTGCCTGTGGCTCAAGGAGTAGAACGCCAGCCCCATATACCAGAGATGGAGGGTTTAAACCTGGCCCTGCCCCCCCCCCAAAAAAGGGTAAATTTTATTGTATATGAATTACATCTCAGTATAACTGTTATGAAATTAACAGGGCATGATACCCTAGCTTGGTTGGGTATTTAAAATTTTAACATGCAAATGGTTGTCTAAAACATCCAGTTCCTCAACCATGCTTGATAATTATGATCTTTCTGTTTCTCTCACAACAATCCTAATGTTGAACAACACAAGTGAACAAATAAGCTGGGTATCAAAAGACCACTTCAGGTTCATTGGGATTTAACAGAAACAGTTTGGGCTTAGTTTCATCTAAAACACTAGTCATTTGAACGATGGCTTCTTAATAATTTTGGATATTGGTTACAGTGATACAAACTCAAAGGGGTCAGTATCATCCACATAGGGCACCTTTTCTTGTGTTTTGTTTTATAACTGCTTTACTGTGATACAAGTAACGTATAATAATTTAGCACTTACTTTTTTTTAAATTCAGATTAATATAAGGATTAATAACAGGGTATACATGTTATATTATTTTCATTTCTAAGGTAAAATTCAAGCTATAGTTGAGACCTTCACCCAGAGGGCGTGCTGAACACCGTCACATTGTACACATTAGGTGAGAAGCTGCCCATCACCCTCCCTCTTTTCCCTTCCCTCCTTCTCTCCCCTCTCCCTCCTTCTTTCATGTGGGCATGTAGTTATTTATATATTGGTTTCATATTAGTACTGAGTACACTGGATACTTGTTTTTCTATTCTTGTGATATTTTACTAAGAAGAATGAGTTTCAACTCCATCTAGGTAAATAAAAAAGCTATAAAGTATCCATCTTTTTTATGGTTGAATATTTCCATGTATACCACAGTTTATTAATCCATTCGTGGGTTGATGGGCACTTGGGCTGCTTCCATGGCTTGGCAATTGTGAACTGAGCGGCAACAAACATTCTAGTGCAAATGTCCTGTGGTAAAGTGATTTTTTTTTCCTTTTGGGTAGATATCTAATAATGGGTTTGTGGGATCAAATGGAAAGTCAACTTTTAGTTCTTTGAGAATTCTCCATACTTCTTTCCGTAGAGGTTGTATTAGTTTGCAATCCTACCAGTAATGTACAAGTGTTCCTTTCTCTACACATCCATGCCAGCATCTGCAGTTTCAGGATTTTTTAATGAGGGTTAATCTCACTCGACTTAGGTAATATCTCAGAATGGTTCAATTTACATTCCTTTGATGATTAGGGACGATGAGCATTTTTTTATGTGTTTGTTGGCTATTCATCTGTCATCTTCAAAGAAGTTTCTGTTCAAGTATTTTGCCCAGTTATAAATGAGATCGTTTGCTCTTTTCTTGTTGATTAATATGAGTTCTCTGTAGATTCTCATTATCAGAACTTTGTCAGATTCATAGCATGCAAATATCTTCTCCCATTCTGAAGGCTGTCTGTTAGCTTTAGTTATTATACCCTTAGCAGTGCAGAAGCTTTTTAGCTTAATCATGTCCCACTTATTTATTTTGGGTGTTGCTGCAATTGCCAAGGAGGTCTTCTTCACAAAATCTTTTCCCACACCGATTTTGCCAAGAATTTTGCCCACACTTTCTTCTAGGATTTTATTGTTTTGTGTCTTAAATTTAAATCTTTTATCCAGTGAGAGTCAATCAGTGGTGAGAAGTACAGGTCCAATTTCAGTCTTCTACACGTGGCTATTGAGTTCTCCCAGCACCATTTATTAAAGACGGATTCTTTTCCCCAGTATAGCATCTATTTTTAAACAATGCTCAAAATTATGGTTAAACGTTGGACCTGTTTTCAAAATAAAACAGACACTATGGCTACCGTATAGCCATTTATATACATATGCATATATGTATATAGGATAATCTATAGCCTGTATTTTATATAGGCAAAATGACAAGACATTTTATATCTTTTGTCTGATACTGAAAAAAAATACAACCAAACTGAAATGAAATCATGTTAACAAAGACCCAATTGTGAAAATAAACTGCAAGCCTTCAGAAACAGAATGCTTGCCACTTTTGATATTAAGTAATTCACAAAGAACTCTAAAGCTAAATCTTAACCAAAAAAGACGTCCATAGCACAATGATCAGCATGCCCTATACAGAAAACAAATGCAGTTTCTGCTACAGGAAAAGGATTTTATATTATTAAGTATAAACAGGAATATACACACACACACGTTTATTTTATTTTGTTGTTATTGTTGTTTGAGACAGAGTCTCACTATGTCACTGGATAGAGTGCCACAGCTCACAGCAACCTCAAACTCTTGGGCTTAAGTGGTTTTCTTGCCTCAGCCTCCCAAGTAGCTGGGACTACAGGCACCGGCCACAATGCCCAGCTACACACACACGTTTAATTAAGAGTTCTGCTGGGTACCACATTCTATCTATTTTGATACTATGAGATTACAATGATTATAGCATAATAATGGTTGTGGTATTAAGTCAAAATTAATTTAAGAATATGTATTATGCTTATATATATATATTTTTTTTTTTTAGTTTTTTTCAGTTTTTCAAATTAATGTGAGTGTACAATTTTTAGGTTACATTGTTCTTACATATTATGTTTATAATTTAACCCGCATAAGAAATAATATAATAGGCTCGATGCCTATGGCTCAAGCGGCTAAGGCACCAGCCACATACATCTGAGCTGGCGGGTTCAAATCCATTGTTGTTCAAACAACAATGACGGCTGTAATCAAAAAGTAGCTAGGCGTTGTGGTGGGTGCCTGTAGTCCCAGCTACTTGGGAGACGGAGGCAGGAGAATCACTTGAGCCCAGGAGTTTGAAGTTGCTGTGAGCTATGATGCCACGGCACTCTACCCAGGGCGACAGCTTGAGGCTCTGTCTCAAAAAAAAAAAAACAGAAAGAAACAATATAATACACAAAAGTGAAAAGACTAACTACGAAAACAATGTACTCAATTAGAACACATTAATATAAAAGGTTTCTGGGGGGCCAGAAGAGCATGCCTGAGTAATGACCCCAGAAGTGGAAGAAATTACCTAAAATTAGCTGGGTCCTAGGTCATGTTTTATAGGACTGTATTTGCAGTATGCAAAATCCAAGCATCCCTTAAAACAATGTTAATGCCACAGATACTTTGCAAATTTAGGAATGCTGCAGATAAGACCCTAAACTAAATGTTAAAGAAGATAGTATAAAGAGAGTATCCAGTTTAAGCAGAAAGATATCATCCTGGAATGAAGCTTATATATCTTATATAAGCTTATATATCTGACAAACCTCTGCTTCAATTTAGCTTAGGGAACTGACCATTTTTAACCTTATTATCTATGGCAATTCTAAAAAAATTGTAAAAACTCTTTAAGAGTAATTATACTAAACTATTAAATTAAACATAGAATTTTTACATGTAATAAATCTTTAATCACTGCATATCTGGAGCAGAAGGGAACTGAGAGATGGCCTAGAAACAAAGTTGATCAAATGGTTTATTCGACCCTTTTCCTTCCAAGCTCAGGTCCATATATAGAACTTAATCTTCTGATGAAAAGCCAGTGCAGTAAAAAGCAAGCAAACAGAAGAGCACAAATCTATAACAAAAGAGGGAACATTTGATTCACTGCCCAGTTTCACAGCTCCTGCCCTCCCCCACCCCCCGGGTCCCTTCTTGTGTGTACTAGAACCTAACGAGTAGAAGAAAAAGGGAAGAGAGAGAGTAAAGACAACATGCTGGAACTTCTCCCAGTCAGAAGCAGGAGCTAGTGCAATCTAGTCGTTAGCCTCGAGAAACAGGTTTGAGAAGGTACTATCAGTACCACAGTCGGGGAAAACATCCATGTCCCCCATCTAGGAGTCTGTGAATATGAGCAACAGAGGAAGAGATCAAAGAGCTACAAAAAAGACAAGGAAGAACAGGAAAAAGGACCCTTGAGATTCCTCTTCCCATCAGAGGTCAGGAACATACTATTTCTGCTGTTGTATCTCTGACATCTCCAACAACTGTATTTGTTTCTAACATAATCCAGAAGAAAACATGCTAAGGAATCAGGGAATATTAAAGGAAAAAAGCTATAAAAATAAATAAACAGTAATTTGGCGAAAATCTAGATCAAACTTCATCTTCTATGTCATAAGCTTTGATTTAATGCAGAAATTATAGCCAGTCAACAAGTGAAATCAAGTTGGAGAACATTTCCTTTTCAAACTACATAGAAGTGAAAAGCTTATCTCCAGAACATTTTTAGGAATAACAAAATTATTTTCAAAAGAAAGAATCCATTTTTTTCTTTTCCTTATATAATCTTTCATCTTGCTTTATGAGAATATACAAGATAATAATCACAAGTTACCCTTCAAAGCAAGAACAGAATTATTTCATTAACTCAACCATTAAGTACTGAATAGCTACTCTGTGCCAGGTACCATTTTTGGTGGAAATAATCCATTTTATAAAGAGAGGCCTTCTTACTCTAAAATTTACTCTTTCAAGTACTTCCTTTTATCTCATTTATGTGAATAATTATCTCAATTTAAGATCTGAGTTGGTTTCAATACTTGCTAGCATTAGGAACACTTCCCACACCTCCATTTCCTCCTCTGAAAATGAGGATAACATTACCCCATTTTACTCATTTATTTATAAAGATTACATGAAACAAAATATATAAAACCAATCCAGAAACTATTAAGGCTTCTCAACATAAAATTCAAGATAAAATATTTAATAACAATGAAGCGAGTGTGCAAAGTAAGGTAAAGAGGAAATCAAGTTAAAAAAAAAAAAAAAGAGGATGAAGCCAGTGTATATACCATGCCACTTTGCTTTCTAGGAAACAATATTTAACTAGAAATTCACTGTTCATCAGTTAAAAGTAAACTAGCTGTTCAGAAAACACAAAGGTATTTCTGTCCTTAACATGTGAAAGAAATTTTTCCTTGAGGGGCTCATAAAAGAGACAGTATACAACATAAAGTAATGATCTCAATAACATACGTGAGGTAAACAGTACGTTTCACTAGATAATTACATATCTCTATAGATAAAACACAGGAACAAATTTGAGCCTCAAAAGAGAGGGACTTACTATATAGTAAGTTCTATGACTTAAGTTCTACTTAAGTTCTAGGACTTAATGAAAGGTTTGACGTAGTAGATAACTGCCATCTTGAAAATCTTTACTAATACTTTCAAAGTATGATTCAATCTCTTATGAACCCAGCTATTGATGTATATATATAAATTTCTGAGGCAAGTCAGTTTTTTTTTTTATTAAATCATAGCTGTGTGCATTAATGCAATCATGGGGCACCATACACTGGTTTTATATAACATTTGACATATTTTCATCACACTGGTTAACATAGCCTTCCTGGCATTGTCTTAGTTATTGTGTTAAGACATTTATATTCTACATTTAGTAAGTTTCACATGTACCCTTGTAAGATGCACCACAGATGTAATCCCACCAATCACCCTCCCTCCGCCCATCCTTCCCCCTTCCCTCCCTCTCCACCTTCCCCATATTCTTAGGTTATAACTGGATTATAGCTTTCATATGAAAGTCATAAATTAGTTTCATAGTAGGGCTGAGTACATTGCATACTTTTTCTTCCATTCTTGAGATACTTTACTAAGAAGAATATGTTCCAGCTCCATCCATGTAAACATGAAACAGGTAAAGTCTCCATCTTTCTTTAAGGTTGCATAATATTCCATGGTGTACATATACCACAATTTATTAATCCATTCATGGATTGATGGGCACTTGGGCTTTTTCCATGACTTAGCAATTATGGATTGGGCTGCAATAAACATTCTGGTATAAATATCTTTGTTATGATGTGATTTTTGGTCTTCTGGGTATATGCGTAGTAGAGAAATTATAGGATTAAATGGCAGGTCTATTTTTAGATCTCTAAGTGTTCTCCAAACATCTTTCCAGAGCACGTCAGTTTTAATACCTACATTAATTCTTTCACTTGCTGTTTACCACTTAGAAAGTGGTACCAGCTAGTGTTTAAAACCAAGAAAACAGGAACTAGATTTCTGTATTGGAATCCTACCTTTGTCTTACAAAAGCTAAGGGGGTGAGTTTGGGCAAGTTACTTAATCACTTTCTGCCTCTGGAGCCTCCTATATAAAATGAATGACTTATAAATTTATATATATTTCAATAGCCTGACTCATACATTGAAGGCATCTGTGAAGAAAGGCAATTATTTGCTATGCCAGACCTTTGATTAAGTCATAGAACTTAAGCAGAATTTACATAGCACTTACTATGATAAGTTCTGCTTACTTGGTGTTCAAATTTATTCCAATGTTTTAGCTATAATGTTACAGCTAAAATAATAGTGAAAATAATGCCTACCTCATTCTTATAAAAAAAAATCAGCTAAATTGCTATAAAAATTAGAAACATTAATATAAAGGGCGTAGAATAATACCTAGCTATTATTATTTGTGTGAAAAAATGGAATTAGCACAAGTTAGTTAATTTACATAGTTATTATTTAAACTAAAAAAGCCTACTCAAGAGTTTATTTACACTGATTTCCTTTAAATGAAAAGACTCTAAAAAAAGGAATTCTGCATAAGTACCATGAATCTAGCCTTTCTGGGTGGTATGAAATATTGTGTTTTTTAATAAAAGATCCTGGTGGTATGAAATATTATACTTTTTAATAAAAGATCATATATGCAGAAAAAGAAAAAGAAATGAAAAGAGTACACATACAGTGCGTGAATCATCTCCTTTTTACTTCCAGGACCTAGTCTAAGCATCATTGCTTTTTTGTTGGCTCTGTTCTCTACCTCCATTATACTGCCACACAAATACACAGCTGATACACCCCATCGAATCTGTTTTAGAAAAGCTGACTTATTAGGCTGAAAACTATTACAGAACAAAATTTATATAATTTTTTAAAAACATAGCCAGTTAAAGTCACAGGATTTATAGCAGTGAATTATACATCAACAAGAAGTCTACCTGAGTTCAAAACAACTGCATCTGACAGGCAATGCATACTTACTTTCGTTGCAGCAGAAGGCAGTAATCAACTATGACAGGCACCATGTCCTGCAGAGGAACCACAAAGAAAGCATCAGCCCCACACTTCTGTCCAATGGCCCACTGATAACGAAGGATGTCTGCTTACAATGCTGTTAGCTTGTTGGGAGAATATAACTTCACAACATGCTTTTAGCAAGACATTTGGCACTCTGTGCCCAAAGTCTTAAAAATATGGTAACACTTTGACCCAATAATACCATTTCAGGAAACTTACCCTAAATACATTTAAGAAAAAGAAATTTTTTAACGTATTAGGGTATTCACTACAGCTTTGTAAACGAGAAAAAAAAAAGAAAAGAACAGGAAGTAGGAAAGAAGAAATTTTAATTAAAGTGAATATACAACACGGGAAAATAGTTAAAACAAATTTAGCTATTTAAATAATATATATATATGCTTATTACAAGTTTATAAAGAGTTTAAAATAACATTAAAACAGATAGTAGGTGAGGGCGGCACCTGTGGCTCAGTGAGTAGGGCGCTGGCCCGATATGCCAAGGGTGCCGGGTTCAAACCCAGCCCCGGCCAAATTGCAACAAAAATAAAATAGCCGGGCGTTGTGGTGGGCGCCTGTAGTCCCAGCTGCTTGGGAGGCTGAGGTAAGAGAATCGCGTAAGCCCAAGAGTTAGAGGTTGCTGTGAGCCCTGTGACGTCATAGCACTCTACCCGAGGGTGGTACGGCGAGACTCTGTCTCTACAAAAAAAAAACAGATAGTAGGTGAAAACATGTATTTATCTCTCATATTTATACAAAACTTGCAAAGAAAAAATACATCAAATTGGTTAATAAGATGTATTTGGTCCTGTTGGTGGCTCAGGTGATTAAGGCTGTACATATTTTGCCACAATCCTCTAAAACAGCTATTTAATTAAGGCTGATTTAACTTCTCAGTTTCATAATATTTTGAAGGCTTTAAATTCACTATGAATGGACTCACATCAAGTGAATGGCAACCCATAATTTTAGACCTTTTCAAAGGAAAGAGTTTAAGGGAGAAACAGTAGCTTATTATCACTTAAAACTGTCAAGTAACCAAGCATCAGGTTTCAGCAGTACTCTAATTTTCTGCTGCCTTCAGGGAAATGGTTTTCTTTTTAAAACTCTAGAAGGGTTAGGTTCTAGGCAAAAGAAAAAAAAAAAAACATTAGAAGGTAGGAAGCTGTGTGAAAAATAACACTACCTGCTGACATCTGTCTAATAAAAAGGTTAAAACTAAGGAACACTTATTATTGGAGAGAAGGGCTGAAAGGAGTATAGGGCTATCCCTAGCGCATCCTGCTTCCTTTAGTCATCAATATTCTTCATAACTTAGATTTATAATCTTACTTAGATTCTTCAAAAATAGGAACTAAAATCACAGATTTGAAAAGTGTTAGAGCTATATAATCTCACCCCGAATGAGAATATAGTGGACTACATAATGAGGGACTGGGAACCTCCTCAAAAATGCTGGAGAAAATTTAATAAACAGCCTTTAAAATATACGGCTCAAGAAAGTAGGGGCAATACCCAGGGTCTAATAATGAATAGGACTGAAAAGGAATAAGCTCCATGCATTCACTGACACTATCCTATAGGCTTGCTGGCCACAGAAAGAAGCTGAAACCTTAGAGTCCTATAACACAAGGAACTGAAAAAGAGAACTGCTAAAACCGGGATTCTTGAAAAATGCATCCTCAGTGAAAGCAAATTAGGGGGGAAAAAAACCTGCCTGTTGGCATAGGAACATGACAAGGAAGGTTTTCTGTCTCAGTCTGGACTCAGTGGAGGTAAATTTGTACTCTGCACAATCTGTAATCAAGACATTGTCCACAGCTGGATTGGGGATTTGAATTTACATTGTCTTCTTACTATGGGAAGAATCAAACTAAGAAGTTAACCAAAAAATGATCCTGAAAACAGACTTTTCAGGTACTTAAAAGAAATGAATTCAGAAACTTGCCAGAGATAGTCCTGGACACAGGCAAAATAAAGCCCCATAGAAGATGCGCTCAAAATAAAAAATTTGAAATGACCTCATGAATAATGTATCATGAATGAATGCCAATGTAGTAGAGGGATCACTGCAGTGATGGTGGGAGGATCTAGAAAACCAAAACCAAAAAGGGACATATTCTTCTTAGTAAAGTATCTCAAGAATGGAAGAAAAAGTATCCAATGTACTCAGCCCTATTATGAAACTAATTTATGGCTGTCACATGAAAGCTATAACCCAGTTATAACCTAAGAATAAGGGGAAGGGGGATAGGGAGGGAAGCACAGGGGAGAGGGGGCGGAGGGAGGGTGATAGGTGGGATTACACCTGTGGTGCATCTTACAAGGGTACATGTGAAACTTAGTAAATGTAGAATGTAAATGTCTTAACACAATAACTAAGAAAATGCCAGGAAGGCTATGTTAACCAGTGTGATGAAAATGTGTCAAACGGTCTATAAAACCAGTGTATGGTGCCCATGATCACATTAATGTACGCAGCTATGATTTAATAATAAAAAAAAAAGAAAGAAAGAAAGAAATAGGGGACTAAACCAGGGTAGTGATAGCAGGCACAAAGAACAGTGGATAGAACGAAGAAATGTTTATGGACAGACTAACAAATTATTTATAAGCAAAACTATAGAGCTTGGTGACTGTGGGTTCAAAGGCACTGGGAAGAGTCTCTGATCCCTAGATTTCCAGTTTGAATGGAATCGTTAAAGAGATCACAAATGAGATAAGAAATGTGAGAGGAGGTGTTAGAAGGAAGAAGCTAAATGCAGTTTGGCCCACATTAGATTTGAGGAACATCTTTACTAAAATGTTGAATAATAAGACATTGGCTATAGTAATCTGAAACATCTGGGTTAGAATAACAGATTTCCAAGTTATCAGAAGAAACAATGCATATGAAAAAACTGTCCTAGAGCAGTAGATAGCACTGTTGTTTTTTTTAAGTCAGTCAACAATGGACAAAATCCTGAGGAAGAGCACTATTTATGAAAGGGTAAGAAGATGGAAACAAAATCCAATTCAGAAACAGTCACAGAGGTTGAAAAGTCAGAAGGGTACACAGTCACAGATACAGGATCCAGAATTTCAAAAAGGAAGAACAGATTGTTCCTGTTTAACACAGCACTGATAATGAATAAGATCTGAAAAATGTTTATTGCATTCAGCAGTTTGGTTATTGTTAGTATATTTAATAAGACAATGTTTCATAACAGTAGATAGTAAGATGGGTGAGATTTAGCCTGCAGAGAGTTGAGTGGTAAATGAAGAATCTGGGGTTAGAAGAGGGGAGAAGAGAAAGGAAGGGAAGAGAGGGAGAGGGAAAGAGAAAGGAAAAGAAGGAGAAAAGGAGAAAGAATAGAATAGAGATAGAAAACCCCAATATATGCATAACTACTGAATAAGAAAACTGAAATAATGGAATAGAACAAATAGTTAAAGATATAATTCAAGAAAGTTTTCCTGAAATAAAGAAGCGTGAATCTTATATTGAAAGAGTATATCATATCCCAAGAAAAACAATGCAGTAAAGTTGTTGGATTTCAAAAACAAAGATAAACCACAGATACATGATTAGTCAATTAGGAGAGAGAAAAAAACTGAGGTCACCCTGTGGCTCAGTGGGTAGGGCGCCAGCCCCATATACCAAGGGTGGTGGGTTCAAACCTGGCCCTGGCCGAACTGCAACAAAAAAATAGCCGGGCATTGCGGCAGGCGCCTGTAGTCCCAGCTACTCAGGAGGCTGAGGCAAGAGAGTTGCTGTGATGCTATGGCACTCTACCAAGGGCGATAAAGTGAGACTCTGTCTCTAAAAAAAAACTGAGGTTACCCTCAAATTTCCCCACAGTGACACTCAATGCCAGGAATATAGAGTAATATTTCCAAGATCCTTAATGAAAGCTAAAATGTTTTTCAACATAAAAGCTAGCGACGAACAATTTGAAGATGCAACAACTCAAAAAATACTGTTCTCCCAAACCTTTCTTGAAGAAACTGCTTCAGCAACCAAGAAATGGCTGGAAAAACAACAGCAGAAGCAATAGTGATGAGCACTAACTACATTTACCTGCAAAAGTAAGCCTAGAACATGGGCAGATAGATACATGAGATACCCTCTGCCAAAGAGGAAAAGATTTATATTAAGACAAACTGGGAAAAAAAGGAGAAAAGAAAGTGGGAAGTAGAAAAGCTTCACTAGCCTTATCTTTAAGTTGGTGGTCAAAAGATAATTCCTAAAACTCACAATTTAAATTGGAACTAGAAGCACATTTAATAGCATAAAAGTAACTACTAAGATGATATTGATTAAAATCTGGTAATAGAAGAGAGACTAAGGAGAAAGAAGGAAGAAAAAATATGCTAATTTTATCAAAGTAAGAAACTTATTCAGGAAAGACTTAATGCTTTCCTACCAGCACTGGGCCAAGACCAGGATGTCAATTCTCAAAATCATTTCTAGTCAACATCATATGGGAGGTCAACACTTGGGCCAGTATAAATAAGGCAAGACAAAGAAATAAAAAGACATCTGACATTAGAAAAGTAGAGGCAAATCTGTCTTTATTCATAGATAACGTAATTGTTTATGCAGAAGATCTGCTGGAATCACAAAAAACTACTAGAATAAAGGAGCTTAAGAAGCTTCCAGGATAGACAACCAATATACTAAAATCAATTATACTTCTATATGCCAGAAACAAGCTAATTTAAGTAAAAAAAAAAAAAAAATTTACAGTAGCATCAGAAAACTGAAATACTATGCAACTAAGGACACATTCAACAAACCAATGTAAAAGTCTCTAGGAATAGTAAGCGGAAAAAATCAAAGTACAAACAGCAAATATAGTTTTCTAGCATCTGTACAAAGGAAGAGGAAATATTAACACGAGAGTGGGTAAATACGTGTACATTTCCTTGTATTTACATAAAGACAATCTAGAAAAGTACTTAAAAACTTAGTAACAAGGGTGAAAGGTTAAGTGGGAACTGGGCAGATGGTATTAGGGTAGGAGAGAGACTTCACTGTATATACATTTGACTACATGAATGTATTACCTATATAAAAATTAAATTAATTAAATCTTTAAAAAAGAATGAAATCAGATAATACAACCATGTACAATCTCAATTCCATGGAGATACAGATAGTTAGAACATATAGGCAAGGAAATCAACCACAGTCTAGCACCTACTACGGACAGGACACATTACTAGGTGTTGATCATACATATTTCACAAAACAGACATCTTGTACAGTCTGGTACAATGATTTTCAAAAAGTAGTAACAATGAAGTATGATAAAGTTAAGAGAGGAAATATGGAATGCCCAGCATTGTAGCAAGGAGGACTAAGCTAAGTTTGCCTTCCTGAAAGTGACATTTAAGTAAACACCTAAAAGATAAACATTATCAACCAAATTGCAGGGTAAATGCTCCAGTAACAGGGAATGATAACTTTTCGGAAAGACCAGATGACAGAGATGACACAGAACTTTGAGCAACTGAGAGGCAGTGTGACCAGAGCATAGAGAGGAGGGCATGAATGACAGCAGATGAGAAAGGTAAGGAAGGGGCAAGGCCAAGGTTCTGGGCTTTACTCTAAGAGTCACGGAAAATCACTGATGGATTTTTACATAAATATATGTACATATATCCTATTGGTTCTACTTCTCTGGAGAAACCTGACTAATACTCCCACCCACATCAGTATGAAGCTAAACTTCTACCTTCAATAGGATGTAACCAGGTGCTTCCCCCTTCCCTCTCTCCACCAGTGTGGTAACAGAGAAGCCTGTAGGACGTCAGTCCTTTTGTTCCACCAGCCAATAACAAACCCTTCCTTCCCTCTCTTTCACAGCTAGTAAAGACCATGTAGGGAGCCTAGATTTCCACCTACACTACTCTCCACAGGGATGGTGTCAGAAGAGGCCTATGAGAGATAATGAAGCCATCTTTATCATTTCAATGGAGGCCACATGTGAAACAGTAATGAAACACTCCTAATCCTACCAGCCAGTGAAGAATCAATGGAGGCCCAATGAGGAGGAGGGACTCTCACCCTTGACCAGCAGTGGAAAGGAACAACCCCACACTGGGTATCACTAGAGGCCAAATAGAGAACATGAATTTTAACCACCAGCTGGCAATAACAATGGCACCCTACCTTTGCCATGCCAGAGTGGTGTTAGAAGAAACCAGCTAAAACAAAGAGTTTAAATAAGATCTGGAATCTCACAATATAACACACATAATGTCAGATTTTAATCAAAAATCCCTTGCCATACCAAGAACCAGTAAGATCTCAAACTAAATTAAAAAATGACAATTAATACACGCCAATATTGGGCGGCGCCTGTGGCTCAGTCAGTAAGGCGCCGGCCCCATATACAGAGGGTGGCGGGTTCAAACCCGACCCAGGCCAAACTGCAACCAAAAAATAGCCGGGCATTGTGGCAGGCGCCTTGTAGTCCCAGCTACTCGGGAGGCTGAGGCAAGAGAATCACTTAAGCCCAGGAGTTGGAGGTTGCTGTGAGCTGTGTGAGGTCACGGCACTCTACCAAGGGCCATAAAGTGAGACTCTGTCTCTACGAAAAAAAAAAAAAAAAAAAAAATACATGCCAATATTGAGATGCTACCATGATCTGATAAAGATTTTTTATTTTTTTTTTTTTTTTTGAGACAGAGTTTCACTTTGTCCCCCTGGGTAGAGTGCCATGGTGTCATAGCTCACAGCAACCTCAAACTCCTGGGCTCAAGTGATCTTCTTGCCTCAGCCTCCTGAGTAGCTGGGACTACATGCGCCCACCACAACACCTGGCCCTTTTTTAAGAGATGGGATCTCGCTCCTGTTCAGGCTGGTCTCGAACTCAGGTAATCCCAGTCACCTCAGCCTCCCAGAGTGCTAGGATTACACTAATAAAGAGTTTTAAGGCAGCCACCCCAAAAGTGTTTTAGTGAGCAATTATGAGCATACCTGAAACAAATGAACATATAGAAAATTTCATCAAAGAAATAGAAGATATAAAGAACCAAAAGGAAATTTTAGAACGCAAAATACAATAACGGAAATAAATAACAAAGGATGAACTCAACAACCAAATAAAGGGTACAAAGGAAAGAATTAATGACCTGGTAGAGAGAGTAATAGAAACTTTCAGTCTCAACAACAGAGATAGACAGAAAAAATAAATAGAGCCTCAAGGACTGCTGGTCAAGAGTGAGAGCCCCTCCTCTGTATTAGGCCTCCACTAATACCTCACTGGCTAGTTGATTAGGATTAGGGTCTGTAAGACTATAACAAAGTAAGATCTAACTTTCATGTTATTAGGGTCCTAAAAGAAGAGAAGAACAGAGTAGGACTGCAAAAGTATTCCAAGAAATAACGGCCGAAAATGTCCCAAGTTTGGCAAAAGACATAAATACACATTTAACCAAACAAAATAAACCTAAAGAAATCCACACCAAAACGTATCATTTTCAAACTTCTAAAAATGAAGGTTTTTTAAAAATCTTGACAGTAGAATAATAAGAGAGAGAATAACTTAGCTATAGAAAAAAAACAATTTAAATGACTATGAATGACTGGATTTCTCATTAGAAACAATGGGGCCTACCAGGAAGTGGCACAGTATTTTTCAAGTGCTGAGAGAAAATAACTGTCAACCAGACTCCTAAATATAGCAAAATATACTTAAGGAATAAAGGAGAAATCAAGACATTGGCAGATGAAGAGACTCTGCTGCCAGCAAAACTACCCTAAAAGAATGGCTAATCAATGTTCTCTAAACAGAAAGGAAACAATAAAAAAGAACCTTAGAATATCAAAAAGGAAGAACACAGTAAGCAGATACATAAGTAAAGACAATAGGCTTTCTTCTCTTCAGTTTTCTAACTTATGTTTGAAACCAAAATTATTAACACTGTGTGATACGGTTCTAAATGAATGTGGATGAAATATTTAAGACAATATGTTATAAACAGGGAAGGGTAAAAGGAGGTAACGTTTCTATACAACTTCAACTGGAAAAATGAACACACCAGTAGACTATAATAAGTGATGTAAATATAATGGAATACCTACAGCAGCTAGTAAAAAAAAGCCAGATTAAGACATTTATTCAAATACAAATCAAAAGGAAATTCTAAGTTTTTCAAGTAATCCACAAGAATGCAGGAAAAAGAAAACAAATGAAAGAGATGACAAAGATGACAAAAATAAAATGATATTAAAACAACTTAAGTTCTAATAAATTGATAATTACATTAAATGTAAATGGTCTAGATATGAAAATTAAAATATAAAGGTTGGCAACATGGATTAAAGGAGTCTACAAGAAACTCATTTCAAAGCAATGTTTTGGTCAATGATGGAGTATATATACAACAATGGTCATCCAGTAAGCTAAGGCTAATTTATTAATGAAGGGAAAAAAGGATTTAAAAAAAAAATTTAGTATATAGCTTAATTGCACAATGTTTATAAAGTCTACCATAGTGGCAGTCATGTCCTAGGCCTTCACATTCACTCACCATTCACTTGCTAATTCACCCAGAGCAAAATTCAGTCCTACAAGCTCCATTCATGCTAAGTTCCTATAAGGTGTGCTACTTTTTATCTTTCACAATACTGTACCTTTTCTATGTTTAGGTACACAATACTTACCATTGTGTTACAAGTGTCCACAGTACTCAGTACAGTACATGCTATACAGGTGTGTAGTCTGGAGCCATCATATAGCTTAGGTACATAAGCAGGGGTCCTCAAACTATGGCTGTGGGCCACATGAGGTGGTGTGATTGTATTTGTTCCCGTTTTATTTTTTTACTTCAAAATAAGATATGTGCAGTGTGCATAGGAATTTGTTCATAGTTTTTTTTTTAAACTATAGTCCAGCCCTCCAACAGTCTGAGGGACAGTGAACTGGCCCCCTGTTTAAAAAGTTTAAGGACCCCTGGACCATCTAGGTTTGTATACGTACACTCCCTAATGTTTGCACAATGAAGTCGCCTAATGATGCATTTCTTAGAACATATCCCTTTTGTTAAGCAATGCATGAGTATATAACAATATAGGCAGGTTGGAAGTAAATAGGTGAAAAAATACACATATTGTGTAAACATTAATCAAAAGGAACAGAAGTAGCTATATTAACATGAGATAAAATAGATTTCAGAGCCAAGAATATTGCCTTAGACTGACAAGAACATTATATAATGATGAAAAGGTTAATCCACCATGAAAACACTGCATTCCTAAATGTGCATGTAATAAACAACGGACTTGCAAAATCTACAAAGCAAAAACTGATAGAACTGAAAGGAGACTTAGATAAATCCACAGCTGGTAGAATAACTAGACAAAAAAATTACCAAGGATACAGAAGAACTCCAAACCACCAGCAACCAGCAGAATCTAATCGGTGTTAGATTATCACTATTAGAACGCCCCGGCCAACAACAAGAGAAAGCAAATCCCTTCCAAGTGCCCATAGAACATAATAAACCATAAAACAAATCTCAGCAAATTTAAAATTGAAATCATACAAAGTTATGTTCTCTAATCACTATGGAAGCAAACTACATATCAATAGGCTAAAGAAAATAATCACATGATCATATTAATCATGTAGAAAAGGCATCTAACAAAATTCAATACCTATTCATGAAAAATACTCTTAGAAAAAAACAGAAATAGAGGGGAACTTCCTTAATGTGATAAAGTTCCTACAGCCAATATTATATTCGTACTTCATGATGAAAGAATGCTTTTACCTCAAGACTGGAAACAAGGCAAAAATGTCTGCTGTCACTGCTCTTAAACACAATGCTGATGTTTTAACCACTGCAGCAGGCAAGAAAAAGAAAGAAAAGAGCACAAAGATTGAGAAGGAAAAAATACTAAATGAAACTGGCCCTGTTTGCATATGGCATGATTATATAAATAGAATATCCCAAGGAATCTACAGAATACTTCCTAAAACTAGTGAGTTCAGCAAGATAATAGGATATAAAATAAAAATATAAACATCAATTATATTCCTATATGCTATTAATGAATATATAGCTACCAAAATCTAAATTCAATATAATTTATAACTGATGAAAAAGTCTAATGTATAGGACTTATATACTACAAATTACAAAATGCTGATGAAAGAAATCAAAGACTAGAAGACTCAACACAGTAAAGATGTCAATTCTCCCCAAATCAATAAAGTTTAATGTAAATTTAAAAATTCCCATGTTTTATAGATATAGACAAGATTATTCTAAAATGTATATAGAAAGGTAAAGAATGTAGAAGAGTTGAAACAATTTTCTTGAAGAAAAATAAAGTAGAAGAAATCAGCTGAAAATTCCAAAACTTACGCAGCTTCAAAAATCAAGACTATGTGGTTCTGGCAAGTGAGACAAATAATAGGGCCCCAAAACAGACTCACAAATAAATGCCCAACTAATTTTTGACAAAGGTGCTAAAGCAATTCAATGGCGAAAAGACAGCTCTTTTAACAAACGATGTTAAAGAAATAGATATCCATATGCAAGAAACAAAAAAAGGAGAACTTCAATCTAAGTCTCATACCTTACGTAAAAATTAACTCAAAATAGATCACAGATCTAAATGTAACACATAAAACTATAAACCTTCTAGGAAAAAACATAAGAGAAAATCTTCAGGCTTCAGGATCTTAGGTTAGGCAAAGAATTCTTGAAACTCCATTTCAAAAGCAAAATTTATGAAAGGAAAAGTTGATAAACTGGATTTTATCAAAATTAAAAACTTTTACTCTACAAAATATCCTGTTAAGAGGATGAAAGGAAGCTATAGGCTGGGAGAACCTCCTATCCAATAAAGGATTAGTACCTAGAATATATTAAAACTCTTGGGGGAGAAGGATGAGAGGGAGGGGGGAGGGGGGCGAAGGGAGGGTGATTGGTGGGATTACACCTACGGTGCATCTTATAAGGGTACATGTGAAACTTAGTAAATTTAGAATATAAATGTCTTAACACAATAACTAAGAAAATGCCAGGAAGGCTACATTAACCAGCGTGATAAAAATATGTGAAATGGTCTATAAAACCAGTGTATGGTGCCCCATGATCGCATTAATGCACACAGCTATGATTTAATAATAAAATAAATTTAAAAAAAAACTCTCAAAATTCAACAGTAAAATAAGAATCAATCCAATCAGAACACATGTAGAAACATTTCACAGAAGAGATTTAGGTGGCAAATAAGCACATGAAAACATATTCAAAATCAAGAGACATTGTTAGTCATTAAAGGAATGCAAGTATTATTTGAAATCTCATTATACACCTATCAGAATAGTTAAAATAAAACAGTGACTTTACCAAATCCAGGATGTGAACTAATTGGATCACTCACACATTGCTGTCAGAAATACAAAATTGTATAACCACTCTGGAAAAGTTTGGCAGTTTCTTAAAAAATTAAAGGGAAAAATAAATATTTCTCTTATCTTTCTCACATAGCCCTATAACTGCCCAAAGAAGATTGCTTCTCGCATTAGATGTCTGTGTATATTTAAGATTTATTAAAGAAGACAATGTGGATATGCCAATAAAAAACAGCTGACAGACAGAAAGCCTAAATTTAAGCCTGTCAATTGTTAGAGTGACTGAATATCATTTTATTGCATTGTAACTATCTTACCAGCTGTCAAGTGTAGATATGATCTCTGGCATTCCCTATTTCATGGGGATGATTTGAAAAGATATAACAGATGCAGATTCTGTTGCTTTTTGGAGTAATGACATTAATTCTCTTAATTTATTTTCTATAAGTCAATCGGGTAATAAAAACTTCATTATTTGAAAATGCTTCAAAATTTTAATAAAGCCTAGAATGAAAAAAATATATATACATACAAACAGACACCAACAGATAAACATACCCACACAGACTCACGCATCGATAGATTTCCATGTGCTGTAAGAACAAGGCAGCTGATATTCTCGGGCTTAGTATACAAATACCCTTAGCAGCAATGTAGATCAGATATCTCCCTGTAAGAACATGTATTTTTTTTTTTTCAGGTACGATGATAAAATAATCTTCTAGGAAAGATCTGACTTCCCAGAACCAATACTTTAATCAAGAGTCAGGGATAGGGCAGTGTGATGGACATCAAGACTGTTTTCCTCTCCTCAGATCATCTCAGAGGAGGCATGGATTAGACAAGGAAAGCTCCTACAGCTTCACTCTGTGACTCTGTTTTTAATCACTGTTCACTCTTTGGCATCAGTTCTAAATGCAGATATATATGCCTACAGCCACTACAAAAATGGCCTTGAATTAACAGATTCTCATGGAAATGTTAAATGAAGGTGGAAGGGGAGCTTAATAACAATTGAAATAAAGCTTCATTAAGCCCTTTTAAAATTATATTATTTTCAAATCCTTCTGAAAAGGGATTGATTCACATTCCAGCGTTAAAGCGCTTCTTAATAAAGAAATGCTTCTTAATAAATGTTATTTATTTATATTTCTACTGTGTTTCACAAATAAATATACACATGTATGTAGCATAACAAAATAACCCAAAATACTGCTTCTACAATTCATTGACCAGCTTCTGAATTTGAAAACATTGTTAGCAACTCAAATCAATCACTCACTCAAGTATGATTATACTAAAATTAATTCAATTGTATTTTTACTTTTTTATAGATTTTGGTATCTTCCAAAACTCATAAATTACTTGTCTCTCTTTCAAAGTGAGCAACACGACAATACATTGGTGTAAGGTTATCAAAGAATAAACTGTGGGATCAAACAGGGTGGTATAGGGTTGGGTCTACTAAGCCAGATAGCCTGGGTGTCTATGGTGGTTCAATTTACTGGTTCAGTGATATTAGCCAAGTTATCAACCTCTCTGTATGTCTATGAGTAATCTGTAAAATGGGGATAAACAATAACTACCCCTGTATGTTTAAGTATGTTTTAAAAGTCAGTAACTACCCCTGTATGTTTTAAGTATGTTTTAAAAGTCAAATGAGATAGCTGTCAATTAGATAGCACACAATAATATGAGCCATGATTATGGACATACGTTTTGCAAATACTAAGTTCTACGTCTGGCTCTCAGTTCAAACCTTCTAGAATAGATTGAAAATATACCTGAAAGGCAGGCAAACACTATACATAACACTAGTTCATCTATTTTTTAAAATTCTCTCAAAAAATATTTATTGTGGGCAAGAAACCATATGGTAGTGTCAAAAATCAGACATGTCCCTAAACTTACACAGGTTTCTAGACTTATTAGTCTAGCTGCAAAAGACTGACACTCAATAGGTAATTTCAGTGTACAGTATTTTATAAAGGATTGGTTCTGACTTAATCTGGGGGGGGTCAAGTAAGCTGAGAACTGAAAATACATAGGAGCTAGTTGGGCTAAAAAGAAATGAGAATTTTTTATGCTGAGATAACACCATGGACAAAGGCTCTAAATTAAGACAGAACAGGGGCTCTAAAACTGAAAAGAACTCTGGGATGGCAGGGGCAGAGAATGAGGGAGAATTAGGCAAGGATGTATCACGCAGGGCCTTCAAAACTGTGAGAGAACACAGTGTTTACTTCAGAAACCTGGGAAGGCCTTAAAATGTTTCAAAATCAAGGAAGCACCATATCTAGACTTATATACTTCTCTATGGCTGCTGTATAGAAAATGGAATGAAATGTAGTGTGTAAATGTACAGGGAGATCAATGAGAAGGCTTCTGCCATGTACCATGAGAGACATGACGGTCACATGGCCTAGAAGAGTGACAGAAGGGATGGTGTGCTGTGAGCAGATTAGAAAAATTTAGGAGGCAGACTAGAAAGGAGTGAGTGAAAGACAATCACTCCACTAGCTGTAGGTGCACAGTAGATCCACTCACTAACCTATCAATCATCAGAAAAGGATTTCTTAGAAAAAGTTCTTGAGTTTGAGGTCCCTACAAAACATCCAAGTGGAAACACAAACAGAAAACTTACTATAAAGGTCTCAGAACTGAGAAGAGCAGTCTAGGTTGGAGAGACTTGTTAGAGAGCCATTTGCATGTATCACCAAGGGAGAGAAGGCAAAGCAATGATCCTTAAAGTTTAATGTGCTTAAGAGTCATCTTGGGGACCAATGACACATACAAATCCTGCTCAATAATCCCAGATAGTCTGACGCGGTAGGCCTGGGAAAAGACCCAAGAAAAAGTATTTTTAACAAATACCCTCAAATGATTTTGACACAAATGGTACACAAACCTCTTGAGAAACACTGGTACAGAAATAGAAGAGTATTGTGACAAACTCTAACATTTATTGGTTAAGTAAAAGAGAAGGAAGAAGAATGAACAAATAACAGCCAGAGAGTTTGGGAAAAATCTGGAACTTCCATACCAGAGAAGCCAAAGGGATAGATTGTTTCAAGAAGTCATTAATGGGCTGAATGCTGAGATAAAGCACATACACATGGAGGAGCTCTGTGAAAGGGTCCACAACTTTACACACATGGAAGAGCTCTGGCTGGCTCTGCAAAAGATATTGGGGACAGCATAAGGCAAAGAAGAGATCAGTTGTTTGACCTTGCTTTAGGATGGAAAATAACTGTACATATATAAATGTAGATGAGGAAAATCCAAAAGAAAAAGCAAGTCTGAAGATGTAAAAGATAGAGAATACCTTAATCCCCTTATATTCTACCAGGTATTATAAAAATTATAATTATAGGTTTAAATCTTTTCTTAGGTAAAGCCAGAGCCTGTCAAAAACATTACAAGATCCAAAAGTTATTTTCCATAACTAAGACAAGACAAAATACCCATTGATCTTTGGGAAAAAGCAGAAATACTGAATAGCCTTACATATGTTGAGTCTAATGAAAAGGTTAAGGCTCCTCATCAAAAGCAGAGATTAAAATTGAGGTAGCAGCCAGGAGTGCCATCTGCTGGTAAAATATAAATTCTCAGTATTTTGATTGAGATGCAAACAGCCTCATCAGGAATTTCAACTAACTGGATTAGAGGTTAACTGTTTCCAGAGATAATTTCTTAATACTGATATAGAATCTCAGATCTTCCCACCTAGCAAAGGAAATCTTTTATAAACCCTCCTGATATCATCCTCCCTTTATTTTCAATAAGAGGTACATAAATCCAAGAGCCATAACATCTTCAGTACGTCATTTTAAGCTAAAATAGGCCTTCTCCTAATTTCTACACATTTAACATACTAGCCTTCTCTCTGCAGCAGTATGGTAAATCCCATGACAGTCCTTCACCACCTATAGGCGGTCATGCCTCTACTTATTTTCTCCTCAGATTAAATAAGTATTTTTTTTTAAACTATTACTTTTAAAACCGTCCATGATCCTAGTTGTGGGATGTGGCTTAGTTTGCCAACAGCCTATAAAATACCTTAGAGGTTTTATTTCCAACAGGTACTAGTACTTTCCTTTATCTGAAGCCTAACACACTACCAGCTCATACTAAAGTTTATGGTCAACTAAAATCCTGTCCAGCTAGATCAGGCATCCTCAAACTGTGGCCTGCGGGCCACATGAAGCGGTGTGAATTGTATTTGTTCCCATTTTGTTTTTTACTTCAAAATAAGACATGTGAGGTGTGCATAGGAATTTGTTCATAGTTTGTTTGTTTTTTTAAACTATAGTCCGGCCCTCCAACGGTTTGAGGGACAGTGAACTGGCCCCCTGTTTAAAAAGTTTGAGGACGCCTGAGCTAGATCTTCCCAACCTAGTACTCACAAAATTTAACTATCTGAATTGAATGAATCTAAATCTTGATGTTTATCCTTGTTAAATTTCATCCCATAATGATCATCATTACACTTTCTTGTCAAGATCAGTTTGAACCTGGATTCTTGGCATTATATAAATTGGACAAGCTAGTCACTAAATCTTCATCCAATCCAATAGGTATCAAAAAAACCCTAAAATGTAATTAATATAATGCCACTAAAAAATACTCAGTGGGTAGCAATATTCACCTAGTTGTAAATCCATTTACTATCTAGTAACATGTTTCAGCCACAAGGATAATGGGAAACTTAGACAAACATGCTAAAATAAAATCAATAAGTATGTCATAGGCATTCCAGAAATACATTATCCTCACATTCCCTTCAAAAAGGCAATTACATGAGTTTAACATGGTTGTTTTAAGATGGACTTACAGAAAATGTTCAGAAACCACACTGATATTTTCAGCAGATAATTTAAGTCCACTTGTCTTTAAAAAAATAAAAAACTTTGAGAGTCAACCTATATATGATTATATGTTTATGCTTAAGCACTTAGAACATCAGATTTATAACTAACCATGCATGCATTTCACTCATCCTAATATGCTGAAGATCACCTTTTCTAGAAGAAAACTGTTTTCCTGAAATGAAATAAATTGTGTCTTCCCTGCCTAAGCATCCACACATACTCAAGAAGGGCTTGTTGATTTGGAAATCAACCCAAAGTTCCTTACAAAGTAGTCTTGCTGACTCAGATTGTTCCAACAGCACACCCAGGTTATAATTCTACTGAGTTTTGAGATTTGAACAATCATAATGAAACTAAAGTATTACATATGCTGGGCTTCAGCTTTTTTCTTTAATATATTTATCTCGACTTTTCCACTTCAAAAACATTCGTTAGGTTCATGAAAATAGAGACAAAATAAGAAGTGTTGTTGTATGGTATAGTGTAGTAGACCAGATGTAAACCCTGAAATCCAAGCTCTCAAATCCTAGCTCTATCACTTAATAGTTGTGTGACCTAGAAAAAGTTATTTAACCTCTCATTACTGTTCTCTATATGAACAGTAACAGTACCTATCTTACAGAGTTTTAAGAATTAAATGAGTTAGTATGTATAAAAGGTTTGTAACAGTACCTGCCACATAGTAAGCATTAAACATCTTAATTGTTGAGATTAAGATGTTTATCAATTATCATTCCTGATCCTTCATTAACACCACCCAGTCTCACCCATCTTTTCCCTATGCTTGCTCTAAAAACAACAGTATAGTGAAATGATTAGTGAAGAGCTGGGCTTTAAAGTCAGATAGACCTGGATCTGAGTCCTGGCTCCAATATTACCTTGAAATATCACTGAACCTAAGCCTAAATGTCCTCATCTATAAAATAAAGATAAAAATATTTACCCCATGGGTTGTTATGA
This sequence comes from Nycticebus coucang, assembly GCF_027406575.1. Lineage (NCBI taxonomy): Eukaryota > Metazoa > Chordata > Mammalia > Primates > Lorisidae > Nycticebus > Nycticebus coucang. The sequence goes on from NC_069795.1 coordinate 89,265,443, forward strand.
GAATAAAAATGAATGCCACACACTTTATGTAGTACCTGGCATAGTGTGTGCTCGGTGAATCTTTGTTACAAATTCCTTTTTTCTTCCCCTTCATGTTTTGTAGGCACCATCTGAACCATACCATCTCCTTTCTAACGGTCTTAAGGTTCACAGTACTTGCCTTTCTCCATATTTGTAGATGTTCTATAAGTTGCAGACAAATCTTTCTATCAACATTACTTTCTCCTTGAATTGCTCATGGTTATCTTCTCAAAATTTTAAAATTTCCTATTCCTTGTGAATCCACTCTTTTTTGGAGCCTACAGCCATGAGATTGTGTGCATTTTTTTTTTTTTGAGACAGAGTTTCACTTTGTCGCCCTCAGAGTGCCATGGCGTCACAGCTCAGAGCAACCTCCAACTCCTGGGCTTAGGCCTCTTGCCTCAGCCTCCCGAGTAGCTGGGACTAAAGGCACCCACCACAATGCCTGGCTAGTTTTTGTTGCAGTTTGGCCGGGGCCGGGTTCAAACCCACCACCATCAGTATATGGGGCTAGCGCCCAACCCACTGAGCCACAGGCACCACCCAAATGTGTGCATATTTTCTTCTGAAGTATTTACTTTCGAAAATACAGGATTCATGCTCAATATATTTTTCTTTGCTTCATGCTCAATATATTTTTCTTTGCTACTTGTTAAAATAAAGTAATAATTTTTTTCTCAAGAGTCTATGCAATAAGTATCTTCCCTACTCATTAGTAAAAATTAACTCCAGAATAATGGTTCCCTCCATTGTTTCTTTTACTTCCTCTGAGACTATTATCATTGATAAATCAAAAATTTTATGCAATTATCAGAGTGAGACTTGTAACAGACCATCTAGATGGTTACTACCATTACCACTACTGTTTCTCTATAAGTTTTATCATCTTGTCTGAAATCATCTCTAGTCCCTGTCATCTGAGATTCTTTAGTATTTCTCCATCAGAGCATCACATTTGTTCCTTTCTTCTTCTAGATGTTCCTTCTTCTTCTTCTACCACATCTCCCCCCCAGCATTGTAGTGTGTACATTCCACATACACATACACACTTACTCATTCCACTTGCCTCTTCTGCCTTTCCCTATTGGCTGTTTTTTATTTATTTATTTTTTTTAAATAAAGTACACCTTCCAATAGCCAGAGTTCTTTCATAAATACCACCCTACTACTTCTTGGTAATAGATATATTCTTATTAAAATGATTAAGCTTTCTTTTGTATCTATGCTGCCTTGATATAAAATATAATATTTATATACAAGGTACTGTTCCCAAAACATTTTACTTTCAAATGCTTTCTTTCTACTATATGTTTTCTTCCTAACTTACTTATTTTTTTTTTTTTTGGTTTTTGGCCGGGACTAGGTTTGAACCTGCCACCTCCGGCATATGGGACCGGCGCCCTACTCCTTGAGCCACAGGCGCCGCCCCGTAACTTACTTATTTTTATATTTTATCTGGGCTTATTTCACCTTCTCTACTGATAAGCTTAATAATCCTCTAGCCAAAAGAGTAATGAAAATTACTCCACCAGAAGCTCACGAGTACGGCATTTAACAGTGAAGTCCAGGAAGCCAAATGCTCTTCCGATACACTCAGCTCTCACTAGCCATATCTGTTCTTGTCTTGCAAAGTTATGATCATCAAATAGAGACATGAAACTATAGAACCTGCACTTGCTCTTCAGAACTTCAAAATCCCTAGATTTCTTCTAAATATTTCTATTAATGCAAACAAAGAATTATTTTGATTAGACTGCAAACTTTAGAACAATAAGGACCAGGCAGGCATATTTCACTCACTACTGCCGGAGCCTAATATGTATTAGACCAAGCAAGGCACACGTTAGCCTATGGGCCAAACCCTGCCCAAAGCCTTTTTCTGTATTGTTCATAGCTAAGAATAGTTTTTGCATTTCTAAATAGCTGTTTTTAAAAAAAAGCAAAGAATCAAAAACAAAAAGAAGAAAAAAAATGATAGAGACCATTATGGCCTGCAAAGCCTAAAATTTACCATCTGTCTCTTTTTAGAAAAAGTTTGCTGACTACTCAACTATTTGTTAAAAGGGACACAGGATGAGATTAAATTAGTAATAAAAAGTCCCCCAACAAAGAAAAGCCCAGGACCGGATGGCCTCACTGCTGAATTCTACCAAATCCTTCAAAGAAGAATTAACATCAATTCTCCTCAAACTACTCCAAAAAAAATCAAAGAGGTGGGAATTCTTCTTAGCTGGTCGTACAAGGCCAGTATTACCCTGATTCCAAAACCAGACAAGGACACAACAACAACAAAATACAAGCCAATATCCCTGATTAACATAGACACAAAAGTGCTCAATAAAACACTGGCAAGCTGAATCCAACAGCATATTACAATAGACCATAAGCAAGCAGGATTTATCCAAGGGATGAGAGGATGACTCAATATACATAAATCAATAAGTATGATACATCACATCTACAGAATGAAAAACAAAAATGATTATTTCAACAGGCATAGAAAAAGCATTTGATAAAATGCAACATCTCTGTATGATAAAAACTCAGATAGAAGGAGCACTTCCCAACAGATTAAAGTTCATATAATAGAAGCCCACAACCAACATCATATTAAATGGGGAAAAGCTGAAAGTTTTTCCTCTAAGAATTGTAACAAGACTACTGTTATTCAACATAGTGTTGGAAGTCCAAGCCAGCAATCAGGTAAGAGAAAAAATAAAAGGCATCTAAATTATAAAAGAAGAAGTAAAACTGTCCCACTTTGCAGATGATATATCTAGAAAAAAACTAAAGACTCCACCAGAAAACTCCTAGACCTGATAAATAAATCTAATAAAGTTGTAGAATATAAAAAAAAATTACAAAAATCTGTAGTATTTCTATACACCAACAATAAAACAGCTGAGGGGAAAAAAGCATTTATGATAACTACAACAAAAAAACAAACCTTTGGAATAAACTTAACCAGGGAAGTGAAAGACTTCTACAAGGAAAACTGCAGAACGTAAATCAAAGAAAGTGAAGAAGATGTAAACAGAAGGAAAGACATCTCATGCTCATGGATTATAAGAAATATCATTAAAAGGCAGTGGCTCACGCCTGTAATCCTAGCACTCTGGGAGGCCGAGGTGGGTGGATTGCCTGAACTCATGAGTTCAAGACCAGCCTAGTTCAGAGCCAGAGCGAGACCTCGTCTCTAAAAAAGAATAGCCAAGCGTTGTGGCAGGCCCCTGTAGTCTCAGCTACTTGTGAGGCTGAGGCAAGAGAACCACTTAAGCCCTTTGGCTTTCACTTTCACTAAGTTGCAGGATAAACTAAAGGTCTTTCGTTAGCATATTTTAGAGATCGTATTTTTTTTTTTTTTTGTAACTGAGCTGTTCTTGAATCACAGGTGCTCCTAGAAGAACTAAATTTAAACCTTGGCAGAACACCTCTTCTCTGAATAGCCTACTTAACATAAATGTTAGTCATCAACAAGGTGTCAATTTATAGGTGTGCACCTTCATATATTAACACATATCCTTTCCTTCCACACAGTACTAAGTAGCTAAGGACTAACACGCCACAACATTTTATGCATCTGTTTCCAGTTGACTGTATGCCCATTACTTCGAAATTACTCACTTAGAATGTCCCATAAGCCCTGAAATAAAGTTTTAAATACTAAAAAATGTTCACCGACAACATGAAAGTCACATTCTCGAGTAATACAAAATATCAGTATTAGAGCTACTCACAACACGATCAAAGGCACATGCAAAGGTATACCTGAAAATGCTGCTCCATCACTTGGATTTTTCCTTGGTCTGGGCACTTTTTCAGAGCTCGATCTGCATAATGGAATAGGATTTCTACCATCTGTAAGGAAAACAGCCTTGCATAGAAATTAAGAGATATCTCTAAAATTCTTCAATTTCTAATATATGTGGCCTCCTAAATAACACAGAATCAGGCTTTGTAATAATAAAAATATAATTAAAATATTTAGTGTCTTTGTTTCCTAATTTTTCTTTAATCCTAGCCTAATTTCTTTCAGCCTCTGGGCTAGAACTTACTAATCTTTCTTAAGAAATACCTTCATGTTCTAGACTTTAGTAATATATTGCTTAGGAAATAAAAAAATTTAAAGTTGAGCTCTTCAGTAATCCTCTGCTGAGCTTCTCTAAAGAGCATGCCAATTACGGCCCAAAAATATGGGGGAAAGTGATGGGGAGGAAAAGGGAAAGGATGGGTGGAGGGAGGGTGATTAGTGGGACTACACCTATGGTGCATCTTACAAGGGTACATGTGAAATTTACTAAATGTAGAAAACAAATGTCTTAACACTATAACTAAGAAAATGCCATGGGGCTATGTTAACCTGTTTAATGAAAATATTTCAAATTGTATATAAAACCAGCACGTTGTACCCCACAATTGCATTATTGTACCCCACAATTGCATTAATGTACACAGCTATGATTTAATTAAAAAAAAAAAAAAGAGTATGGAGGAGCAAATCATTTGGAGTCTAAAGTGTGACCAATTTCTACTCATGTTTTCCATTAGTGTATACTAATTTGGAATATAATTTTTACCAAAGCATTTATAATCAATGAATTCAACCAACTCTAGACCAGGAACAAAAGGATAACATTAAATATAAGCATCAATCATATTTATAGTAATTAGTAATAATAATATTAAAACATAAACCTTTCTGCTACTTCCAGGCAACACAAACATTTACACTATAGCATATCTCATAAGAACTAACAAACGTCAACTTTTCATGGGCTATAATTCAGTTCATAAACCATCTAAATCCCTGGGTTTGCCTCCTCATTTCTACTATTTTTTGGCTATTTTACTACTTTGTCATCTTCATAAAAGACTAGGCAAAGGATAAAAGAAGAGGGGTTAAGAAGGAATTTAAAAAGTATTTAAGACGACACCAGGGAGATATAACCTGACTTATTTTTTACAAACTCTCTCCTTGACTGTAGCCATTTACCTAATCATACCTGAAGATATGAGCAAATACCAGAAGCAAATCTGTACTATATCTTAGTAATTACCTTATTAAAATACTCACCCGGTCTGCAACAACTGCTTTTCGCTTGCTGGCGTCCCCTGATAATCCTGCAGAGATACAAAATCAAATAAATAATAATTTAGTCCACATCCCCAGAAGTGAAACTATGTGTCTTCTATTCTTAATGTGTGCTTACAATTGATGCAATTATAACAGTCCCTAGGTATCAATTGTCAGAGAACATGCCATGATAGCAACACCGCACATCCTTCACACCAGACAGTATATCAGTGCGCTTCTATTTTGTTCTAATAGTAAATTTTCCTTAAAAAATAATTTTAAAAGTAACATTTTAATTTTAATACCCTACATTTGTCATCAACCTTCTTTACTAAAAGTAAAGTGTGTTAGGTTTATTAACATCTTGTTTATAAAGTTCCTAAACGTGCAGTTAAAAGTGTTCTATGAGTGATCAGTATTATTCATTCTCTCTACTCCACAAAAACAATGTCTGCCATGCTGGTAATCTGTCTACTCACCTACTACTGCTTTCGCTTTTCCTTCATGGAAAGACCATGCAAGAGCCAAGGCTTCTGTAAGACAATCTTGTTTCAGGAGATGATCCACTCTCTGAAACAAATAAGTGAGAGACCCCAGGCCCCTATGTCTGATCAATCACCAGTCAGAATTCCTATTCTACCTAAGATCTTTCCAGAAATTGCTCTTAATAGCACAAATTATTTCAATACTATATGAATATCTTATTTCCAAGAAAAATCATATCTTAAAGGATTGGATAGTACAAAGACTTTATGCAGGGGTCCTCAAACTATGGCCCGTGGGCCACATGAGGCGGTGTGATTGTATTTGTTCCCGTTTTGTTTTTTTACTTCAAAATAAGATATGTGCAGTGTGCATCGGAATTTGTTCATAGTTTTTTTTTTTAAACTATAGTCCGGCCCTCCAACGGTCTGAGGAACAGTGAATTGGCCCCCTCTTTAAAAAGTTTGAGGACCTCTGCTTTATAGGATAGGATAGAGACTTACGGGGTCTAAGTATGGATAGGGGGAAAACCTGGAATGTTACTGTAGGAGAAATGACAACATCAGTTCCTCCTCCTTGATAACACACACAGTTTGTTTAATACAACAATACACCAGCTGAAGGACATTTCTAAGACTCCCTTGTAGTCACTTAGGGCAATGTGACTAAGCTCTGCCCAGTGATAAATGGAAGCACTGTATGGTATTTCTAGGATGTCACCTTAAAAGGTAAGGACTGGCCCTTATTTTTTCTTTCCTCCTTCCTGGAATGTGAACTTAACAACTAGAGCCCTAGCAACCATACTGGACTATAAAATGACCTTGAGACTAGAATTCAAACACAAAAGTGATAGAACAGTGATAGTATACTCAGAAGCTCACGGAGCTCCATTCTAGCCATGGACCATCTACCTCTAGATTGTTTTTGCAGGCGAGAAAGAAATCTGGCTTAAGCCACTATTATTTTAAATTTTCAAATATACGTCATTAAACTTAATTCTAACATATACAGTCAGTTTTAGCAAATCAAGTACCTAACAGTTATAATCGTTTTGATTTATACTCCTGAAATTAAGAAGCACAAATCCAAATAATCTTCTTCAGCAAAGTCAAAACAGAAATGTTAAGATGCTATCAATTTGGTAGTTCTTTTTTTTTTTTTTTTATAGAGACAGAGTCTCACTTTATGGCCCTCGGTAGAGTGCCGGGGCCTCACACAGCTCACAGCAACCTCCAACTCCTGGGCTTAAGCGATTCTCTTGCCTCAGCCTCCCGAGTAGCTGGGACTACAGGCGCCCGCCACAACGCCCATCTATTTTTTGGTTGCAGTTTGGCCGGGGTCGGGTTTGAACCCGCCACCCTCGGTATATGGGGCCAGCGCCTTACTGACTGAGCCACAGGCGCCGCCCATCAATTTGGTAGTTCTAACAAATAAAATTACTTTGAACTCACCTCTCTCCAGCTCCTCAGCATCATCACATAAACAGACTAGAAAATAAAGAGAAAGAAATTAAACTGATCATCTTTAACAGACTTTTTTGGGAAACACATATGTTTCAGCTCCAAATCTCATTTTCCATATCTTTAAGTAAAAACATTACATACTATACTTAGGGGTATATCTTAGAATTTACTAAAGGGTCTTCAAGGACCTACATTAAATAGTAAATCAAACAAACACTTAAAGGTCATTAATTCTATAATCCAAGGAGTCAATTCCATGGACGAGGGAAAAAAAAAAAAAAGGGGGGCCAAGCTCCTTTTCCTGTACTTACTTGGCAACATTTTGAATGAATTTTAATAATGAAAAAAATGTTTCTCCATATTAAGGTTTTTTTAAAAAACCCCAGGAACAATTTTGATATACAAAAGGTTCCTATACCAATGATTCTATGTCTCAAAGGCCTCAATGCATTTTAGTGTATTCTATAAGCCGATTAAAGCTAAAGGCCGTCTTAATTACATGACAAATATTCATGATTAGGTATCTTCCTCATTCTGAAAATATAAATATGAAGGAAGCTTATGAAAGTACATCCCTAAATCAAGAAAATATGCATTCTATTACCTATTGGCACCTAAATGAAAGTAAAAATACGTCTAAAAGTAAAGGAAATAAATTAACTAAAAATCATGATTACTTTAACACAAAATGTTTTGGATCACTGCTGATCAATATTCACTCTGCAATGCACCCTCTTTACCAGCAACCTCCTCAGCCCCAACTATCCTGATACACAAAACACCAAAGCCACAGAGTGAAAGAGCTTACTTTTGTCCCCAAATAAAAGATCTGACCACCATAGCTACTAATGGATTGGTAACAAGCCTTCTCTCCAACCAAAGCCTATAAAAGAAAAAATATAAAAAAGGTTAAAAGTGCATGCATTAGAAGTCTAAGTTTTAAAGAATGTCAGCTATAAAGACAACATTTTAGGTCAACATGGTTTTCATTCCTTTAAGCAAGTGGGGGGAAAAATGCTGATCAATTGCCAGTTTAACATTAGAAGTGACAGAAAAGACAAAGTTTAAGAAGTAATTCCCTGCTTACATATAGCCGTGGAAAGGGGAAGAAACATGCCACCTTCTAAATCTAAAAGGAAACTATCACATCCTGCTCCTTGCTGAGTAACAGTCATTTCTTTTGGCAATGAATGGGGCTGGCTGAAAATGGTGCCTCTAAGTTCTCTGAAATAAATATCAACATAAAACAAAAGAGGAAATAGGAAGACAAAGCAACACGGAACATAGGAATCAGCATAGTTCAGCAAAATAAAAGAGAAACTGGGTTGCAAATTTTGGCTTTGCCACTTACATATATTGTATGTTGTCAAATTTCAAACCTCTGGCATTTAGTTTTCCCATCTTTGAAAAATCTTACAGTGTCCCTAAGGCTTAATGTGTTAATATTTATAAATTTCTCAAAATATATGTGGTCAATAACTGATAGCTATAACAATTTTTTTTTAATTTTCATTGTGAGAGTCTATCAATGTATACAAAAGGTGAAGAATAACAGAACTGACTGCATCCAACAACCAGCTACACTGATGAACAGCTCATCACCAATCTTGTTCCATTTACATTCCTACCACTCGCCTAGAATACAGTATAATTTTAAAGTGAATCCCAGATTTTGAATACTTCATTTGCAAAAATTCAGTATACGTTTTTAAAAACAAATTCTTTTTTGACATAACCACAATCCATTAACATACCTTAAAAATTAACAATCAGGCCTCAAAATCAAATAGCCAATCAGTGTTTGGATTTCATACTGTCATAAACGTCAAACATTGTTGAGATTTTTGTTGTTTGTTTTGCTTCTGTACAATTCATTTGTCTGTATCAAGATCCCAACGAGGTCCTCATATTGCAGCTGGTAGATATGGCTCTTAAGTCTCTGTTAATCTACAGGTTTCGCTTCTATCTCTCTTGATGTTTTATTTCCCTTAAAGTTTAAAAAAAGCTAGAACTGTTCTATAGTTTCCTGATACTTGGATTTTGCTGACTGCATGCCCATGTAATTGTTTAACATGCTCTTTCTGTCTTCTGCATTTTCTCTAAAGGACAATTTATTAGAGTTTTGTTTTTGTTTGTATTTTTGGTGATGCTACTTTAAGTCTCATGTTAACTGTAGGATTTTTGTAGATGCCTTTGATTATCAGATTGAAGAAGTTCCCTTCTATTCCTACTTTGCTCAGAGTTTTTAATCAGGAATGGATATTTAATATTTTCAAATATTTTTCCTGTATCTACTGAGATAATCTTATGGGTTTTTAAAAATCTACTGGCACGGTAATAACACTGATTTTCAAATGCTAAATCAGCCTTGCATACCTTAGATAAACACCATTTAATCAGTTTTATTTCTATTTTTATAGACTGCTGTTTTTTATTTGCCAATATTTTATTAAGGATTTTGTCAATGCTCACGAGGACATTGTATTCTTTATTAAAATGTCATTGGGTTCAAAAAAAAAAATGTCTTTGGTTCAGAGTTAAGCTAGCCTTATAAAACAAGTTAAGTGCTCCCTTCTCTATTTTCCAAAAGATGTTTGAGTAGAATTGGTACTATTCCTTCTTTAAATGTTTGACAGACTTCACCAATGAAGCATTTCGGGCAGGCCTAAAGTTTCTTTGCAGAATGTTTAGTTATAAAATTTATTTATTTTTTTATTTCAGATTAATATGAGGGTGTGAATGATTAGGTTACATTGTTTGTGTTTCTTAGGCAATGTTCAAGTTCTAGTTGAGCCCTTTACCCAGGGAGTATGCTGTATGCCCTTACACTGTGCACCTTAGTTGAGAGCTTACAAAATTAACTTAATAGATGTATGGCCACTTAGTTTCTATTTCTTTTTTGAGTCAGTTTTGGTAGTATGTGTCTTTTAAGAAATTTTTCCATTTCTTCTAAAATTGCTGAATTGGGCTCAGTGCCTGTAACACAGTGGTTACAGTGCCAGCCACATACACTGAAGTTCATGGGTTCAAAAACAACCTGGGCAAGCTAAACAACAATGACAAATGCAACAAAAAATAGCCGGGTGTTGTGACAGGCACCTGTAGTCCCAGCTACTTGGGAGGCTGAGGCAAGAGAATCATGTAAGCCCAAGAATTTGAGATTGCTGTGAGCTGTGATACCACAGCACTCTACCGAGAGCGACATAGTAAGACTCTATCTCAAAAAAAAATAAAATAAAATAAAATTGTTGACTTGACGGACATAAAGTTACTTATATGATCCTTTTAATATGAACAGAACCTAGAGTGACATCATCTCTCTCATTCCTCATATTGGTAATTATGTCTTATTAACTTTACTTGAGGTTTATCAATTTTATTCATCTAAGAAACAGTTTTTGTTTTTTTTCATTTTCTTTATTGTTTGTTCATTTTTGTATTTAATTAATTTATTATTTCTTGTTTATTATTTCTTCCTTCTATCTACTGTAAGTTTGTTTTACTCTTCCTTTTCTATTTCCTTGATCAAGGTAGAAGCTTAAATCACTGACTTAATCTTTCATCTTTTCTAAGTATTTAATGCTATAAATTACTCTTTAAAAATTCAATTTAACTGCAGACCACAGATTTTGATATGTTGTATTTCCATTTAAATTCAGTTCAAAATATCTATTTTCCCTTGTGATTTCTTCTTTGATCCATGAGCTACTTAGGTTTAACTTCCAAATACTTGGGTTTTCTCCAGATTTATCCTGATGATGTCAGTCTTTTCCAATTTGTTGAATTTGGGCTTATGGTCTTTCATATAATCTTATATTGGTGATGAACGTTCCATGTGCAATTGAAAAAAATTGGCAATTTTCTTTTGTTGGGGAGAATTCTTTAAATGTCAGTTAGGTCAAGTTGGTCAATCATGTTTTTTTCCCAAGTCTTCTAAACCCTTAATGATTTTCTATCTACTTATTCTATTAATTACTAAGAGAGGGATTTTTAAATTTTCAACTATAATTCTCATGGGAATACACCTGAGAGAATTTCTGGATAAGAGGGAAATAGTATGTTTAACTTTTTAATCAACTGCCAAACTATTTTCCACAGTACATGTATTTGTACCATTTTTGCATTCTCATCAATAACATACGAGGATTCCAATATCTCCACATTCTTGCCAACATTTGTTGTAGTCTGTTTTTTAAATTTTTATAGCCCTCCTGTGGGTGTGAGGTGGTATCTTATTACAAGTTTGATTTTCATTCCTGAACAATCAATAATGTTGAGCTTCTTTTCAAGTACTTGTTCTCTACTTATGTACTGATCACTACATATTGATGAGAAATCTACTTACATTCTCATCACTGCCCCTCTGCACATTAAATGCAGAAGGGCAGTTGTGAGTGTGAGAGCAGATTGATGTGTCTTTTTTTTTTTTTTTTTTGGTAGAGACAGAGTCTCACTTTATGGCTCTCGGTAGAGTGCCATGGCATCACACAGCTCACAGCAAACTCCAACTCCTGGGCTTAAGCGATTCTCTTGCCTCAGCCTCCCGAGTAGCTGGGATTACAGGTGCCCGCCACAATGCCCAGCTATTTTTTGGTTGCAGTTCAGACGGGGCAGGTTTGAACCCGCCACTCTCGGTATATGGGGCCGGCGCCCTACCGACTGAGCCACAGGCGCCGCCCAATTGATGTGCCTTTTTATCCCCCTCCTCCTGCTTTGAAATTTTTCTCTTTTATCATTCATTTTGATTAATTGATAGTTATTTTGCTTATGTTTAGTTCACTGAGCTTCTTGAATATGTGTTTACAATTTTAGAAAGTTTTATTATTTTCTATAATTTCTTCTCTCCTCCAAGACTCTAACTATACATATAATTAGACTACTTGATATTGCCTAATAGCTCATTAATATTATTTAAGTTATTTTTCTCTATTTCATTTTGCATAATGTCTATTGCTTTATCTTCAAGTTCACTACTCTTTTTTGCTACAATGTCTAATCTACTAATCCCATGTAGTATACTTTATTCCAAAGTGCTATAATTTTCATCTTTGTAAATTTAATTTGCACCTTTTTAAATATCTTCCATATCTCCACTTAACTTTTTAGACATATGGTCTATAGTTACATGATAATAACTGCTATGTCCTCATCTGTTAATTTTAACATCTGTATCAGCTATAAATGAATTTGGGTTGATTTTTCTCATTATAGGTTCTGTTTTTCTTCTTCTTTGCCTAACTACTAATTCTGATTGAGTGGCAGACATTGTGAATTTTACTTTGTTGGGTTCTGGAACTTTTTGTATTCCTATTAATATTCTTTGTTTTGTTTCTGTGCTTTGTTTGTGAGATACTTAAGTAACTTAGAAACAGTTTGATCCTTTCTGATCTTGCTTTTAAGATTTTTTAGTGGGGATCAGCAGAACATTTGCTTTGGCCCTAATTATTCCCCACTACTGACGCAAGATACCTCCGTGAATCACAAAGCTTTTTATGGTAGCTGGTGTAAGAAGCACTACTTGCAGACCTGTGTGAGCACTAAATACAGTTCTCTCTAAACCTTTCAAACGGCTCTCTCCCTGACCTTAGATAGCTTCCTTACATGTACTTGCTGATCTGTAGTCTCTGAATACTCATGGGGATTCTCTTTCAGGGGATTTTTTGACAGGGCTTTCCTCCCCAGTGCTCTGCCTGCAAATTCCTCCCTCCATTGTCTTCCTGTAAACTCAGCTCTGTATTCTTAACTCATGGAGTCTTCTAGGCTTCAAGCCATAGTCCAGAAACTCAAGAAAGTGAAGACAATCATGGAGCTCAGGGCATTTGTTCCTCTTTTGGTTAAAGACTATTGTCTTTCATTACTGATATCCAATATCTTAAGAGCTGTTCTTTTTTTCCCTTCCTTTTTTTGTTGTTGTTATTTCAGATAGGAGAGTAAATCCAATCCCCAATTACTCCATCTTGACTGAAAGTGCAAGTTCAAAGTCTATTTTTGAGAGAGAGGATCTCTCTCTGTAGCCCTGGCTAGAGTGCAGTTATCATAGTTCACTTTAACTTCCAACTCTTGAGCTCAAGTGATCCTCCTGCCTCAGTCTTTAGAATAGCTATCATTCCAGGTGTGCACAACCATGCCTAGCTAGTTTTTCCTCTGTTATTGTGCTCAGGTCGGTATCAAACTCCAAGCCTCAAGTGATCCTCCTGGCTAGGCCTCCCAAAATGCTAGGCAGGAGGAACCACCATGCTCCACCCTAATAGTATTTTTTTTTTTTTGGCAGTTTTTTGGCCGGGGCTGGGTTTGAGCCCACCACCTCCAGTATATGGAGCCAGTGCCCCACTCCTTTGAGCCACAGGCATTTTTAATAATAACTCAAACACAAATAAATATCTAACTGTGGGACAGTAACAATTATTACTTTAGTAAATTCTATTGTACTACCATTTCTTATTATGGATTTTCTTATTTTTAAAATCAGGGAGCTGGAAGACCCTTTCATATATATTTTATACTTTGACTATGAGGAAGATTTGAGAAAAGCTTACATATCATGCTATAGTGTGTGAACTAAAATAAAATTTTAAGCTCCCCCCACCCCTATGACTGAATGGGCCCCCTCTTGGCCATGGGTGTAACAGAAGCAAAGGCCTGAAAAAGAGCAAAAATGTTCTACAAACTGTCTCTTTAAAACCCCCTCACTCTTTTTGGAAATTAAACCTGTATTCCTGCCTGAGGCAGCAATGGGGGGGGGGGGGGGACTGTTTGTTCTTTGTACTGTAAGATAGTTCAAGGGATTGTGAGGGCAGGGCAGGGCAGGGCAGGGCAGAGGTCAGGAGACAACAATAGCCTGAAGCTGAAAACTCCCTTTAAAACTCTGTATTTCTGCTTAAAGGGGGAATTATGGTACTTTAGGACAAGAGTCTGCCATCCACCTCATCTGCTGGCAAATTAATTAACTTCCCTTTCCTTTTTCTCAAACCACGTACCCTCAAGTCTACATCTGGCCGCAGGAACAAATATCAAATTTTCAGTAATATGGAGACCCCAGAAATACCCTAACACTGAGTTGCTGGCCACAAGAAGAGAAGTCAGACATGCCTCCTCAAGCTCCCTTCCCTTTTTGGAATCTTTGTAACTCATTAACAGGCCTATGGCTAGGCAAGACAAAGCTTAAACCAAGCCTCCAGGTAATCAATTTACTTAACAGATCCTGTGAGCTGGAGTGTAAGTCCAGGGGGCTTATCTCTATTAACAGACATTCCAAGCCTTTGACAAAGCTTCATTTCTTTAACCAAGTATTAATCAAACAATCTTTAAACCCAACTATAATCTATCATTTCCTACTTGAGACAACCTGACTTTTGGGGCCCGACCAATATGCACCTTCCCTGTTTTAATTTATTATTTTATATTCTTGTCTCCCTGAAATTTGTAAAACCAAACTGTAATCCAACCATGGTGAGACCAATTGCTCAAGGATCCTGGCCATGGCTCTCTGGGCCATGGTCCTAAGAGAGGATACCCAGAAAAAGTGAGGTCTAAGAGAACAGAAGTCGTCTCAAAGAGATCCCAAGGATACACCTAGGAGGTCCTCCCTGCGGTGACTCAACTCTTAGGAATTTGTAGAAACTTAACTTCTTGGGACCTGGAAACTAAAGCTTTCTTCCACTTCTGTAAAAGCCTGCAGGAGCCAGCTTCTCCAGTGTGATTCAAACTGACCAATAAGAAAGGTACCCCTGGAGCAGCGCCTGTGGCTCAGTGAGTAGGGTGCCAACCCCATATACCCAGGGTGGTGGGTTCAAACCCAGCCTGGCCAAACTGCAACAAAAAAACAGCCGGGCGTTGTGGCGGGCACCTGTAGTCCCAGCTACTGGGGAGGCTGAGGCAAGAGAATCACCTAAGCCCAGGAGCTGGGGGTTGCTATGAGCTGTGACGGTACAGCACTCTACCAAGGGCAATAAAGTGTCTGTCTCTACAGAAAAAGAAAAAGAAAGGTACCCCTGGGCTGGAACTTTTTGACTAGAGATAGTAAGGAGAAGACTGAGCCAGTCCCATTTTGGGACTCTGGGTCTGCCACTGCTCCAGGGGCTGAAATAAAGCCCTTCCTCTTTTAAACATGGTGTTTGGGTGGGCCTCATCTTCCTGCAACATTTCCACATATTCAGCTCAGAATAAACCTCTTTAAATTATTTTGGGTAATAAGAGAGTTTGGGTAATTTTCTGTTGGCAAGTCACTCATTAAATATGACCATTGTTGGCTTTTTTTTTTTTTCAAGAAATTAGCCATGGAAGTTTCACAACAGTTCAGGTTTCCTGGACTCAAAGATGAACAGTTTAGGAATCATGAAATCGTAATTCAAAGTGTTTAACAATAAACTTCTGTATAAATTGCTTAAGGCCGTAACTCTTGTTATGTCATCCTCTCTAGGCTCCTACATTTCATCTATCATAAAGAATTTCTCCTATTCCTAAAGAATCTTCTTTCTGTCAAAGCTATCTTTGCTTATTAGTAACCACAGTAAATATCTGTTCAAGCCTTTACCTTATCACTCAAATGAATAGGCTATCTGTCTCTGCTATTTATCTCTTAAATCTATCTGGTTTATTGCCACCAGATTAAACTGTCTGAAATATTTTGATTTTACAATTTCCTTCTCACAAATCTTTTATTTCACTTCATTATTTTAGTATAAAAGTTAAAACTCTTTGTTATTAAGTTAAATTAGTCATATTTCTATATAGAATTTAATAGAAAGTATTATTTTAACTTACATCCTTGAATACTTACAAACACATCCATACTTCAATCTATTATACTTTTAAAGAAAAACCTCAAGACAGGTTTGAGGTTATCTTTTTTTCAAGACAGATAATTCCCCAGAGTTCCTATTTCTGAACCAAAACAAAAACCACCCCCCAAAACAAAACAAAAAAACCCCCACAAAACAAATTATCAGGTTTATCAAAGCATATGTCAAGATAACAGGTCACCCTTACCAGTGCTTGGCTGACATTTCCTCCAGTGGCTAGTGATTTGAAATGGCTGCTGTTGTAGACCAACTGAACTTCTGAGATTTCCACTGTTTCCAATTCCTCCTGAGTTTGCCGATCAATCACATGCAACTTCTCTACGCTATCTAAGAGCACAATTGTGCGTGAGTTTATCCACTGCAATTCAAGCACACAGCAAAATAAAAGTGAGACCCAACCCAAATCATCATTCCTTACAAGAAGAGAGCTTGGCCACTTAGTTAAATTACATTGAGGATCTTATAACTTTCATAGCAACACAATCAGTGACAGTCCAAAGAATAGTAGGTACACAAAAAACGACTGAGTTTTGATGGTGTTAAAATGACACATGGTATAAAAGAAGCCTAACACCTGTAACAAATAGATCATAAGGATATATTTGCTTTTACTTTTATTTTTTGAGACAGAGTCTCACTTTGTTGCCTTGGGTAGAGTACCCTGTCGTCATAGCTCACAGCAACCTCAAACTCTTAGGGTCAAGGGATCCTCTTGCCTCATCCTCCCAAGTAGCTGGGACTACAGGTGCCCACCACAACGCCCAGCTATTTTTTCTATTTTGAAAAACAAAGTAGGAAAGACACATTAATTTAGCCTTGTCCACTTTTATCACTGCTAGTTTTCAGGATACAAAAGTCACCTGGCTAAAAGAAAGAGAGAGAAGGAGAGACAAAGAACCTTCACAAGTTGATTATTCCTGAAAGTAGACCCTCACTATTAGTCAAGCTGACATTATTGTAAATAAGCCTTTTAAAGGTAATTTACAAAACAATGCAATTAACCATCACCTCCATGACAACACCAACAGCCTCACTGTTAGGAGAATGGCTACTTGTGGTTGGGGAAAAATTTTCCAGTGACAAACTTTAAAAGTAAAAGCACACGTAGTGAGAATAAGATGGGGTCAGGCTAGGTTGGACATGACACTGCTGTTCTGGTCATTTTAGGTCCTAAGTGACTTTCATCTCCAGTCATTCTTACTATTTTATAAATTTAGCTCCCAGCCTAAAGATGCCCACATTGAATAGTTTAGGAAGTAACTTTTGAATTAGAAATGTTGTAATAGGCTGTCACTGAGTTTTGCTGATTATTATTTAAAATAAGGGCTATTCTGGTTTTTGCTTTAGGAAGATTGATTTAGGAAATTAATTTTTGAATTGGAAATGTAATAGACTGTCACTGAGTTGTACTGTTTATTATTTAAAATGAGGGTTATTGTGGTCTATATTGTGAAACATTATGTATAAAACAATAATTTTGGAAATTGAAGGATAGTATTGGAGAGGCTACTTTCACTGACTGTTCTCCAGAATCATCTGCCCTGTCCCAGTCTCTGTATATTGGCTGACAGTGACAGGTGGCCAGACCCTCTTTGTCAGGTAACAAAAGTACTGCATCTCAAACAACTTAAACAGAAGTGATCATGACAAATTCTGTCAAACTGTGTCCAGCGATCAGACAAGGGGTTCTGGTGATGACAAAAACACTGGTCTCAGAAGAGTCGAACAAAATTATTTCATGAAATGTGCATGGAAAAAAGTATTATTTCTAAATCAATAATCTGTCTATATGTGAGTTTAAAATGCAATGTACAACTAAAATTAATGAATCATGCATTATAAAGAAAATATCTATTTCAGTTATACACTGGAAAATTATATATGTATTAGGAAAAAAACACTTTTAGTCCTTTTTTCTAGAAAGATGAGGCATTGTGGGTGGCGCCTGTGGCTCAGTGAGTAGGGCGCCGGCCCCATATGCCGAGGGTGGTGGGTTCAAACCCTGCCCTGGCCAAACTGCAACAACAAAAAAATAGCCAGGCATTGTGGCGGGCGCCTGTAGTCCCAGCTGCTCGGGAGGCTGAGGCAAGAGAATCACATAAGCCCAAGAGCTGAAGGTTGCTGTGAGCCGTGTGACACCACGGCACTCTACCGAGGGCGGTAAAAGTGAGACTCTGTCTCTACAAAAAAAAAAGAAAGATGAGGCATTGCCTGTGCACTAAGAATAAAATCCTAAGCCCTCTACTAACTGAATGGACCTCCTTCAGCTAAGGGGACCCTAGAAAGAGCTTAAAACTGAGCTCCCAGCCAATATGGTATAGGAGTGAGGAAGCACAATTAGATGTGTATGATTTCCCTCCATAAATATTCATGACTCCTCCTATGGCTTGTGGATATGTATATTTGCCTACCCTGTTCAGTATAAAATCCTGTTCCCTTTAGTCTCTTCTTTAAAGAGACTAAAATCACATTGAGAGAGGATACCCGAGAAGGGTGAGGTCTAGAAGAACAGGTCTTCTCAAGGAGACCAGAAGGATACACCTGCAGTGTCCTCGCCATAGTGACTCAGCTCTTGGGAATTTGTAAACTTAACTTCCCAAAACTTGGAAATTTCCAAGTTCTGTAAAATCCTGCAGTTTTATAGGGGCTGGAATAGCATCTCTCGCTTGATTCAAACTGGCCAATGAAAAGGGTACCTGTGGGGTGGAATTTTTGACTGTCAATAAAAAGGGAAAGACCAAGGCAGTCGGAGAGCGCAGCCATTTGGAATTCTTCTATGCCATAAGCTCCCGGCTGGTGAATAAAACCTTTCCTCTCATAAACGTGGTGTTTGGGTGCTCTTTCTCTCCGTTGGGCCTTGTCTTCCTGCAACAACATATGCCTGGCCTCTGGTCTGGTCTCCACTTCCCAATCTGTTGGAATGGGCACCCACCAGGTTGCTACCCAATGTAAGAAATAAAGCTCTCCTCTTTCCAAAGTATAAACCTTGTTAATATTTTTTTTTAGTTTTTAGGGTTGCCTATATTCCTGAATATATGGAATGTTTCTCTGAATATCAGATATTGAGGTCCTAAAAGCATTAATCACAGAAGCCCATAAATACTGCAAGAATACTATTCTCAAATTAACACCTATTAGAAAAAGAAATAACAAAATTGAATACAAAAAGAAATCTCTCTTTTTTTTTTTTTTATTGTTGGGGATTCATTGAGGGTACAATAAGCCAGTTACACTGATTGCAATTGTTAGGTAAAGTCCCTCTTGCAATCATGTCTTGCCCCCATAAAGTGTGACACACACTAAGGCCCCACCCCCCTCCCTCCCTCCATCCCTCTTTCTGCTTCCCCCCCCCATAACCTTAATTGTCATTAATTGTCCTCATATCAAGATTGAGTACATAGGATTCATGCTTCTCCATTCTTGTGATGCTTTACTAAGAATAATGTCTTCCACTTCCATCCAGGTTAATACAAAGGATGTAAAGTCTCCATTTTTTTTAATGGCTGAATAGTATTCCATGGTATACATATACCACAGCTTGTTAATCCATTCCTGGGTTGGTGGGCATTTAGGCTGTTTCCACATTTTGGCGATTGTAAATTGAGCTGCAATAAACAGTCTAGTACAAGTGTCCTTATGATAAAAGGATTTCTTTCCTTCTGGGTAGATGCCCAAAATGGGATTGCAGGATCGAATGGGAGGTCTAGGTTGAGTGCTTTGAGGTTTCTCCATACTTCCTTCCAGAAAGGTTGTACTAGTTTGCAGTCCCACCAGCAGTGTAAAAGTGTTCCCTTCTCTCCACATCCACGCCAGCATCTGCAGTTTTGAGATTTTGTGATGTGGGCCATTCTCACTGGGGTTAGATGATATCTCAAGGATGTTTTGATTTGCATTTCTCTAATATATAGAGATGATGAACACTTTTTCATGTGTTTGTTAGCCATTTGTCGTCTTTAGAGAAAGTTCTATTCATGTCTCTTGCCCATTGATATACGGGATTGTTGGCTTTTTTCATGTGGATTAATTTGAGTTCTCTATAGATCCTGGTTATCAAGCTTTTGTCTGATTCAAAATATGCAAATATCCTTTCCCATTGTGTGGGTTGTCTCTTTGCTTTGGTTATTGTCTCCTTAGCCGTACAGAAGCTTTTCAGTTTAATGAAGTCCCATTTGTTTACTTTTGTTGTTGTTGCAATTGCCATGGCAGTCTTCTTCATGAAGTCTTCCCCCAGGCCAATTTCTTCCAGTGTTTTTCCTATGCTTTCTTGGAGGATTTTTATTGTTTCATGCTTTAAATTTAAGTCCTTTATCCATCTTGAGTCAATTTTTGTGAGTGGGGAAAGGTGTGGGTCCAGTTTCAGTCTTTTACATGTAGACATCCAGTTCTCCCAACACCATTTATTGAATAGGGAGTCTTTCCCCCAAGGTAAGTTCTTGTTTGGTTTATCAAAGATTAGGTGGTTGTAAGATGTTAGTTTCATTTCTTGGTGTTCAATTAGATTCCAAGTGTCTATGTCTCTGTTTTTGTGCCAGTACCATGCTGTCTTGAGCACTATGGCTTTGTAGTACAGACTAAAATCTGGTATGCTGATGCCCCCAGCTTTACTTTTGTTACTAAGAACTGCCTTAGCTATACGGGGTTTTTTCCGGTTCCACACAAAACGCAGAATCATTTTCTCCAAATCTGGAAAGTACAATGTCGGTATTCTGATAGGAATGGCATTGAATAGGTAGATTGCTTTGGGAAGTATAGACATTTTAACAATGTTGATTCTTCCCATCCATGAGCATGGTATGTTCTTCCATTTGTTAATATCCTCTGCTATTTCCTTTCTGAGGAGTTCATAGTTTTCTTTATAGAGGTCCTTCACCTCCTTCGTTAGGTATATTCCTAGGTATTTCATTTTCTTTGAAACTATGGTGAAGGGAGTTGTGTCTTTAATTAGCTTCTCATCTTGACTGTTATTGGTGTACACAAAGGCTACTGACTTGTGGACATTGATTTTATATCCTGAAACATTACTGTATTTTTTGATGACTTCTAGGAGTCTTGTGGTTGAGTCTTTGGGGTTCTCTAAGTATAAGATCATGTCGTCAGCAAAGAGGGAGAGTTTGACCTCCTCTGCTCCCATTTGGATTCCCTTTATTTCCTTGTCTTGCCTAATTGTATTAGCTAGAACTTCCAGCACTATGTTGAATAGTAAAGGTGACAGAGGACAACCTTGTCTGGTTCCAGTTCTAAGAGGAAAAGCTTTCAGTTTTACTCCATTCAGTAAAATATTGGCTGTGGGTTTGTCATAGATAGCTTCAATCAGTTTTAGAAATGTGCCACCTATGCCTATACTCTTCAGTGTTCTAATTAGAAAAGGATGCTGGATTTTATCAAATGCTTTTTCTGCATCTATTGAGAGGATCATGTGATGTTTATTTTTGCCTCTGTTAATATGGTGGATAACGTTTATGGACTTGCGTATGTTAAACCAGCCTTGCATCCCTGGGATGAAGCCTACTTGATCATGATGAATGACTTTTTTGATGATAAGCTGTAATCTATTGGCTAGGATTTTGTTGAGAATTTTTCCGTCTATATTCATGAGTGAGATTGGTCTGAAATTCTCCTTTTTGTTTGGGTCTTTTCCTGGTTTTGGTATCAGGGTGATGTTTGCTTCATAGAATGTGTTGGGGAAGATTCCTTCTTCCTCAGTTTTTTGGAATAATTTCTGCAGTACAGGAATAAGCTCTTCCTTGAAGGTTTGATAGAATTCCGGAGTGAAGCCATCTGGACCAGGGCATTTTTTAGTTGGAAGCTTTTTTATTGTTTCTTTGATCTCAGTGCTTGAAATTGGTCTGTTCAGGAGGTCTATTTCTTCCTGGCTAAGTCTAGGGAGAGGGTGTGATTCCAAATATTGATCCATTTCCTTCACATTGTCAAATTTCTGGGCATAGAGTTTCTGGTAGTATTCAGAGATGATCTCTTGTATCTCTGTGGGATCAGTTGTTATTTCCCCTTTATCGTTTCTGATTGAGGTTACTAGAGATTTTACTTTTCTATTTCTAGTTAGTCTGGCCAATGGTTTATCTATTTTATTTATTTTTTCAAAAAACCAACTCCTTGTTTCATTAATTTTCTGAATGATTCTTTTGTTTTCAATTTCATTGATCTCTGATTTGATTTTGGATATTTCTTTTCTTCTACTGAGTTTAGGCTTAGATTGTTCTTCTTTTTCCAATTCCATAAGATCTCTTGTGAGATTGTTGATGTGCTCTCTTTCTGTTTTTCGAATGTAGGCATCTAAAGCGATGAATTTTCCTCTCAAAACTGCTTTTGCAGTATCCCACAGGTTTTGGTAGCTTGTGTCTTCATTGTTGTTATGCTCAAGGAAGTTAATGATTTCCTGTTTTATTTCTTCCTACACCCATCTGTTATTCAACAGAAGATTGTTTAATTTCCATGCCTTTGGGTGGGGTCGAGCATTTTTGTTAGAGTTGAGTTCCACCTTTAGTGCCTTATGGTCTGAGAAGATACAAGGTAAAATTTCAGTTCTTTTGATTCTGTTGATATTTGTTTTGTGTCCCAGGATATGATCAATTTTGGAGAATGTTCCATGGGGTGATAAGAAGAATGTATATTCTTTGTCTTTGGGGTGGAGTGTTCTATATGCGTCTATCAAGCATAGTTGGTCTAAGGTCTCGTTTAAATCTCTTATATCTTTGTTTAATTTCTGTTTAGAGGATCTGTCCAGCTCTGTAAGAGGTGTGTTAAAGTCCCCTGTTATGATGGTATTATCAGATATCATATTGATCAGACTGAGTAAGGTCTGCTTCAAGAATCTGGGAGCATTTAAATTGGGTGCATATATATTTAGAATTGAAATGTCTTCTTGTTGTAGTTTTCCCTTGACCAATATAAAGTGACCATCTTTGTCTTTTTTGACTTTAGTTGCTTTAAATCCACATGTATCTGAAAATAAGATTGCAACTCCTCTTTTCTTCTGAATTCCATTTGCCTGAAAAACTGTCTTCCAACCCTTGACTCGGAGCTTTAATTTGTCTTTTGAAGCCAGGTGTGTTTCTTGCAGACAGCAAATGGATGGCTCGTGTTTTTTAATCCAGACAGCCAATCTATGTCTCTTCAGTGGGGAATTCAAGCCATTAACATTTATGGAGATAACTGATAAGTGTGGTAGTATTCTATTCGTCTTATTTGGTGAGAGTCCATTGCTTAGTTTTATCTTTTGCATCAGTGTGGAGGTTAGGTTCTGTCCTTTGATTTCTGAGTCCTTACTTTGCTGCTGATCCATTGTGGTGGTCAGTGTGCAGAACAGGTTGAAGTATTTCCTGTAGAGCTGGTCTTGTTGTGGCGAATTTCCTCAATGTTTGTATATCCGTAAATGATTTGATTTCTCCGTCAATTTTGAAGCTTAGCTTAGCAGGGTACAGAATTCTGGGTTGGAAATTGTTCTGTTTAAGTAGATTAAAGGTAGATGACCCTTGTCTTCTTGCTTGGAAAGTTTCATTAGAGAAGTCTGCGGTCACTCTGATGGATTTGCCCCTGTAGGTCAACTGGCGCTTACTCCTGGCAGCTTGCAGAATCTTTTCTTTTGTCTTGACTTTGGACAGGTTCATCACAGTGTGTCTTGGAGAAGCTCGGTTAGAGTTGAGGCGACCTGGGGTCCGATATCCCTCTGAAAGCAGTGTGTCAGAATCTTTGGTGATGTTTGGGAAATTTTCATTTATAATATTCTCTAGTATGGCTTCCATTCCTCTGGGGCATTCTTCTTCCCCTTCTGGAATTCCTATAACTCGTATGTTGGAACGCTTCATAAAGTCCCATAATTCTGACAGTGAACGTTCTGCTTTCTCTCTCTTCTTTTCTGCCTCTTTTACTATCTGAGTTATCTCAAAAATTTTGTCTTCTACCTCTGAAATTCTTTCTTCTGCATGGTCTAACCTGTTGCTGATACTTTCCATTGCATCTTTAAGTTCCCTGATTGACTGTTTCATTTCCTTCAGCTCTGCTATATCCTTTTTATATTCTTCATATCGTTCATCTCTGATTTGATTCTGTTTTTGGATTTCCTTTTGGTTATTTTCCACTTTATTGGCAGTTTCCTTCATTGTTTCCATCATTTCTTTCATTGTTTTCAACATGTGTATTCTAAATTCCCTTTCTGTCATTCCTAACATTTCTGTATAGGTGGAATCCTCTGCAGTAGCTACCTCATGGTCCCTTGGCGGGGTTGTTCTGGACTGGTTCTTCATGTTGCCTGGAGTTTTCTGCTGATTCTTCCTCATGAGTGATTTCTTTTATCTGTTTCCTTGCCCTAATTTTCCTTTCACTTCCTATTGCTCTTTAAGTTCTTGTGCCTGTGGAAGTTGTGGGCGGGTTTAGAAGGATTGAACACACGCGACCACTTGCCGGTTTTCCACTGTTTTAGTCCTCCTCTTGGGGTCCAGAAGTCTCTCGCTGACTCCCTGTATGCTCATAGGAGTGATGATAGGCAGTTCCCACCAGCCAGAGATGCCTAGAATCCTATCTCTCCAGACTCACGGTGCCCAGATGCAAGGAAGCTGTTACTCGGCTGCCATCTTGCTCCGCCTCCAGCCCAAGCTGACTTTAAAACTCACCCCTTGCTCCTGTCCACCTTCACCACAGTGTGCTGTGAGCAGGGTACAGACCCAGTGCCACATGCCCCAGGGTGTCTGTGCCCACTCGAAATCTCTCTTTTTTTAAGCCAAGAAGTTGCTCGGGACTGAGATGAATAGCACAGAGAGAACTCTGCAAAGTTTTAAGCCACAAAAAAAGAAGAGGTTACACAAACAAGACCAAAGGGCCAGTAAGGACAAGCTCAGAAATACAAAAATGTTTTACAGAGAAAGCAGGGCAATAATCCTTAAGAAACCCACCTAAATTCTTTGAAACCCAAACTCCCTTTCGACATAAGGCTAAAAGGCAATAATTATATGACATCACATCAAACTCAGACTTCATTCAATACAAGCAGGACTTCACTTCTATCCATAATTTATATGATTTTAAAGGTCATGGTTCATGGAAAAATCCTGGAAGATTTAGTACACCATGAATTCAGAACAATTACATAAAATAAATAGGGATATTTAATTTGAATAATACTCACAGTAAAGTTGATGAGGTCGTAGTACAGGTGAAGATGCTTTTGCTTTGTAACATGTATTGCTCCAGATTCATCTCTCTTAACCTGATGATGAAATAAAAACAATCCAAATATTATCTATTCTTTGAGTAATTTTTTTAGGTACTTAATTATATTCCACCTAGAGCAGAGCACGATTCTCATTCAGTACGGCTAGGCCAAAAGTATTACTAATTAAAGAAACTATTATACAAATTGAAAACATCATTTACTCCACATTTATACCAAAATCCAAGGCATTGTCGGCTAGTGGTCTAGTTGGTATTAATATAATTTTGACTCTGTCATAATTCAGAACAAACTAATTTTATCACATCAATGACTATAGTTAGCTAGAGTTAAAGTATGAAATGGGATTGGTGACATGGTATGATGAGGTCAAATAAAGTTCATTTAAAAAAAGACATTAAGTTACAAAACTAGACTTTTTTGAATTATATCATTATAGTTCAAATAGCCCAAACTTTCCCAATAGAATTTCCTATCAGCATAATATTTATATATGTATACATATATACTCAGTGAACCTCAATCATTCTTATCATTTGCTTTCTCCACTTCTGCTCCATGGAAATAGAACACTGAAGAAAGATAAAGCAGAAGATACCTTTCACCTGAAATTCATGACATTCAATGCAACCTGGGCTGGGCGGCGCCTGTGGCTCAGTCGGTAAGGCGCCGGCCCCATATATCGAGGGTGGCGGGTTCAAACCTGACCCCGGCCAAACTGCAACAAAAAAAAAAAAAAAAAGCCAGGCGTTGTGGCGGGCGCCTGTAGTCCCAGCTACTCGAGAGGCTGAGGCAAGAGAATCGCGTAAGCCCAGGAGTTGGAGGTTGCTATGAGCTGTGTGAGGTCACGGCACTCCACTGAGGGCCATAAAGTGAGACTCTGTCTCTACCAAAAAAAAAAAATGCAACCTGGGTTTTCTTGTGCACTCTCTGTGGTGGTGGTCTAGGTGTCCTTCCCTTTAATTCTCAATTCCTCTTTGCCTTCTAACCCCATCATTTATAGTGCTGATGTCACCTGATACTTTATCAAAAAAGTGGGATCACTTAATGAGGACCCTTCATGTAGTTCCATCTTCACTAAATTGCATCCCCCACAAGAAAGAACATTCTGGTAAAATGATCACGGCATTTAGAGCTACGTTTTTAAGTTTCACTACTACAGCTGTGTGAACAAGGGCAATCACTTATTCATTCTCAGTTACCTCACATGTGAAACAAACATCAGATAACACAGGTGGGAATGCAAACTAATACCTTCCTTTTGGAAAGATGTTTGAAGATCACTTAGGGATCTAAAAATAGACTTGCCATTCCAATCCTATAATTCCTCTACTAGGTATATATCCAGAGGACCAAAAATCACTTTATAACAAAGATATTTGCACCAGAATGTTTATTGCAGCCCAATTCATAATTGCTAAGTCATGAAGAAGCCCAAGTGCCCACTGACCCATGAATGGATCAATAAATTGTGGTATGTATACACCATGGAATATTATGCAGCCTTAAAAAAGATGGAGACTTTACCTCTTTATTCTTCTTAGCAAAGTATCTCAAGAATGGAAGAAAAAGTATCCAATGTACTGAGCCCTACTATGAAACCAATTTATTGCTTTCATATGAAAGCTATAACCCAACTATAGCCCAAGGAGAAGGGGAAAGAGGAGAGGGAGGGGAGCGGACTGGGGAAGATGGGTGGAGAGAGAGTAATTGGTGGAAACACACTACAGTGCATTTTACAAGGGTACACATTAAATTTACTAAGTGTAGCGTATAAATGTCTTAACACAATAACTAAGAAAATGTGGTAAAGGCTATGTTAACCAGTTTGATGAAAATATTTCAAATGGTATATAAAACCAGCACATTGTACCCCATAATTGCATTAATGTACACAGCTAAGATTTAATAAAAAAAAAAAAAGATAGCACCAAATTGTTCCATACATTGTATATGTTGCAATAGTATTTCATAAACTGGAAAGATCAATGCTAAGATTATCTATTCCTCTAAGATTTTCTAAGTCAGTGCTAAAAAAAAAATCACATCACCTGTACATACAGTTATGCATCATTTAATAATGGGGACATGATCTGAGAAATGTGTCCTTAGCAATTTCATCATTGTACAAACATCACAGAATGTGATTACACAAACTTAGATGATATAGCCTACTACATACCTAATATGGTATAGTCTATTCCTCCTAGGTTACATACCTGTACGGCATGTTATGGCCCTGGATACCATAGGCAACTATAACACAATGGTAAGTATTTATGTATCTAAACATAGAAAAGGTACAATAAAAATAAGGTGTCATAATTTTATGAGAACACTGTTGCGTATATACATGGCCCGTCACTAAGCAAAATGTCATACACACATGACGTACACCTATCCTACTCCTCTCCATCGCTGTTCAATGTTACCCCTTCCTACATAGCATATTTAATCACTCCTAAAAAGCCTTTCCTTTTGATCTCAAGCATGGTTTTCACTTTTCTACTTTCAAATAAAACATTTTATAAAAACTCTTTCCTCCATTTACTTTTTAAAGATATCATTTAGCCATATTTTCTCTCTTACAACCAAACCTTGTCTGTTATGAGTTTGTTCATCAAGATACCCATTTCTTTAAAAAGGCTCTACAATCTAGCTTCTATCCTAGTCCACTGATAATCAGTTCTCTGAAAAGTTTCTAAGAAACTACTTCTTGATATGTTCAGTGGTCATTATCTTCCTTGATCTTACTCTAGCATTGTCATTACCCCAAAATTGATATTGTCCCAGAGGCCTTCTTGCTTTGTCTTCTGTGTGACCCCATACTGCCCTATTTCCCTTCCTACCTCTGTTCCCTTTACAGGAATATACTTTCCTACTCTTCTTTTTTCTCTCCCTTGCACAGGGTCCACCAAGATTATGATGGTCACGCTTTTGAATTTCAGAGCTTCAACTACCTTCTCTATCCTGGAATTCTTGTTTGCACTCTAGACCTAGACTGCCATCTGCTTATAGGACATCCCCTGATACCACACTTGAGAGTCCCACCTTCACTTCCAACTCAACATATTGAAATCTTCCATATTATCCTCTCCCCAAATAATTTCCCTCAATTATTTCTTGATTCTAATATGCAAATTCAGAAATGTGATGTTTTGTTCATGTCTTTTAGTACCTAGAACCAATACAATGAGAAGCCTTATCTTTCTCTCAAGGTATCATCAGTTAACTCTCATTACAACCAACCAATTTTGTCTAAGCATCTCCTACCTGCTTCATTACATGAGAAAAATCTTCAATTGCACCCCACTTTCAAAAATGCATTATTTTGCTACTTCTAGACGGATCTTCCTAAAATAGCACTTTAATCTCATCTTTATTACCAAAGAACCTGTGATGCCTCATTATACAGAAAGTGCCAAAACAATGTATATACATTTTAATGAAGGAAAAAACTATATTAAAATGTAATACTCAAGTCACATTTGACTTCTGCAATCATAAGATATATAAGATACAATATACAAGATAACAAATATTATTGGTACATATTGAGTATTACAATTTTAATATGGTTTTTTCCTTTCTTAAAATGTGTACACATTTTTTGACACCGTCTGTATAATCTAGATCAAGGGTTAATGCACTTTTTCTGTAAAGGGCCACAAAGTAAATATTTTAGGCTCCGTAGACCATGTAGTAGTCACTGTCACAATTTGACAACTCTACCACTGTAGTAAAAAAGCAACTGTAAATAATATATAAACAAGAAGGCATGACTGTGTTGCAATAAGACTTACATATACAGAAACGGATGGGTAGCCAGATTTGGCTCATGGGCCATAGTTTATGGACCCCTAATCTGGATCCACCCCACACACTCAATTTTATTTTCCACCACAGGTGTCTCCCTGGCATTAATTCTATAAACATTTGTTAAGCATCTACCATAGACAAACACTGCCCTAGTGGCTAGAATCATAACACTAGAGTTGGTCTCTGGACTTTCATTATAGTGAGGAATAAAAAACAGCAGAAAGTGCTCAGTGCTGTCAAAGGAGAAGGTCTTAACACCTCCATGCATGTGGCAGGAGGCACTGACTTAGTCCAGGTCCTCAGGTGAAGCAATGTTAATCATGAGCAAGAACACAGTGGACCAGAGCACAGAGCTTTCCTCTATGAGACAGCCTCAGGGCATTGAGGCCAGAGACTAGTTAGAAAGCTAAAGCAGAATCCAGGCTGGAAACATAACGTGGCTTAGACTAGGGAAACAGCCATGGAGGAGACAAAAAGAGAGAAAGTCAAGAGATTCTGGAGGGAGAGTCAACAGGACTTGGTGATGAAGCACACGTGAAAAGAAAAAGGGTAAACTAAAAGACCGACTCTTAGGTTTCTGGCTGGAAAAGCGAGATGGACAGTGGTGTAACTCACTTCACTGAGCTAGGAAACCCAAAAAGAGATTAAAGAGGCACGTGCTTACCTCTCTGACTTGAGTTCACCTCACCGCCCAGTATGCCTCCCCACAGCATTCAGTGGGTAGCCTTCACAAAGCTGTCCATGTCCTCACTCATCCATACTAGCCTCTTCATACTCTGAATTCATACCAACATTCAATTCTCATTACATAGTTCAATCCTTAACCTATTTTCACTAGTAGTAATAAACATACTGGCTTTGCTTTTAAAACAATATTAAAGCTGTGTGTATACTTTCCCTAATTGCTGCTTGTGCCATCACCATCATCGTGTGGAAAACAGCAGGTACTGAATTATACTTGCTCTCTAATAAATATGCATGTTATGTATGTAAACAGGTAAACCATTAACACATACATCTCCATACTCATGTGTTAAACACACATAAACCATTAATTACCTGTCAAAGCAGATGGAACTGAGAAATAAACTATGAGGGTTATGTAGCTAAGTGGGATCAGAGTTTTTTTTTATTTAAAAATGAAATAGGTCACTCTCTCTCCAGAGACTTATGATAATAAAATACCAAAGCCTAGCCAGGTGTTGTGGCGGGCGCCTGTAGTCCCAGCTGCTCGGGAGGCTGAGGCAAGAGAATCGCGTAAGCCCAAGAGTTAGAGGTTGCTGTGAGCCGTGTGACGCCACGGCACTCTACCCGAGGGCAGTACAGTGAGACTCTGTCTCTACAAAAAAAATAAATAAAATAAAATAAATAAAATAAAATACCAATGCCATCATGCTTGGATAACTTTTTTATTGATACAACATTAAATTACTGGTGAACTAGGAAAAAATGTAACAAGAGACTTACAACAGACCTAGCATCACATTAGGACTTACCAACAGAAAATGAACAACGTCTCCTCTGCAGAAGGCCAGCATGGGATTCACGTAGTTATGTACGGCCACAAAGTGCCAGGCCAGCAATGGAACACTGGAAGGATCCATCTAAGTGAGGAGAAGGGGAAGAAAGTCACCACAATGAAAAAATAGTGGGACAAAGAGAAAACTCTGGTTAAAAACTGCCTCTAACTTAGTGTTCCTTGATAAAGCTTTTCCCAAGTTCTCATAAAAATTGCCCAGAAGCAAGGACTGACTAAGAAGTGTCACAAGGAAACTCTGGGCTGACGGTAATGTTCCATATCTAGGTGGGGTTTGGATTACAAGAGTATATGCACTTGTCAAAGTGCAGCAAATGTATACTTAGGATCTGTACATTTCTTGGTACATAAATTTTTTATCAAAGGAAAAACTAAACAAATATTTAACTCTAGCTAGTGATATGCATGCTGAATATTTAGGAGAAATACTAGTTTCTGCAAGTTACTCTGAAATACCTAACAAAATAATATAGCTTGATGAGTGGGTATAGAGATGGACAAACTTATAATAAAGAAAGCATAATAAAATGTTAATAGTAGAACTTAGATGGTAGGTATAGGAGTGTTCAATGTAAAATTCTTTCAACTTCTATATTTGTTTGAATTGCAAAAATACCAGTAAAAACATATAAAAAGAAGCAAACACATACCACCAGGACATAAACCTTAATTAGCCAATAAAGCTAACCTAAGAAATGTTAATGGAAATCTAAGCAAGTTTTAGCATCTAAAAGAACAGACTTGCTTCCTCCCTGGGGCCCAGAGACACACAGAATAACACTAAGAAAACAAAAGTGATCTCCCTCCGTGTGGGAGCAGGGTTCTGAACTAGCCAGACTTCTGTACCAACATTCTCCATCACCCCCATCAACACATCTCCTCATGTATATACTGGAAGATCCTAACTTTCTGAAAACATCCAAGCAGGAAAGAGAAGGAAACAGGGGTATGAACAATTTCATACTTTGGGAGTATAATCTTCCAAAGTAAAATATCAAGGGGTAAAAGCATGTGTAGTAGCCATTCGTGCTGCTATTACAGCGGGATATTCTCTATCAGGAGTTGCATAGCAAAGCTGGAGATGACGAGAATAAACATGTCTTAGCACAACAGTCACACGAAAACAAACGTCTGAAAACTAAGGCTGGCATTCAATACATCAAACAGCCTTAAATCCAACAAGGGAATTTTACTGCAATCAAAGGGCAATGAATGAGACTAGGAAAATTATTCATGAAAGTAGGTGTGACAAAAGTGCCAGGCCAACAATATAGACACCGTCAACTTGAGGTTAAAAAAAAGGGGGGGCGGGGCCAGGAGGGGTGGCTCACGACTTTAATCCTAGCATTTGGGAGGCCAAGGCGGGTGAATTGCCTGAGCTCAAGACCAGCCTGAGCCACTGCCAGACCTCGTCTCTAAAAATAGCCAGGTGTTGTGGTGAGCACCTGTAGTCCCAGCTACTTGGGAGGCTGAGGCAAGAGAATGGCTTGAGTCCAAGAGTTTGAGGTTGCTATGAGCTATAACGCCACGGCACCCTACCGAGGGAAAGAAAGTAAGACTCTGTCTCAAAAAAAAAACAAGAACAAGAGACAGCCACATGCTATTTATGAGAGAAAAACTTAAAGTAATAAAAGTAAAAGGTAGAAGAACTCATTATCCCCAGGACACTATTTGAGTCACCAGCTTATGTTGCTTTGGTCACCTCAAGAAAAGTTCAGACAATGATCTTTGGAGCATTTTTATTCTACCTACTAGAATGAAATTAAAATCTCACAGAATGTACCCTTGCAAATCATTTCCCTCAAACTCCTGACATGATCCCTCTTTCTCCAGATAAGATGGAGAGGCTTACTCACACGACCATAGGGAAAAGTCATCCATACTTTCAAAGATGGCTTCAGTCCAATGACCAGTATCTTTAGAAAAGAAATATAATTTACATTCAACATTTACCTTGCAATTTTCAAAGTTTAGGTATTCAAACGCTCTAAAAGTTATGAGTTTCATCTTCTAAATACACCTACCTTTGTTAAGGATGCCATGGCCAATAATGAAAACTGTGTGATGGGATGATCTTTCAATTCTGGCTTAGAATGCAGAGGCTCAATACAGCAAACTTCGCCCTTGGAACCACTGAACAGACATCTAGATTCACACGTTCTTACTCCCATCACTCTCCTGAAAATGTAATCCAAAAATTTAGAATCAGTTTAGCAATGACCCAAGGCACTTTCATCTCTAATTTGGATGACTAACTTTCCCTTTTACCCCCAACAATCCAAAACTACACACAACAGCATGTTCTTTTTATTATACAGGTCAGATCTGTCACTCTTCTGCTAAAACCAGCCCGCTGGCTGCCACTCTAGGTAAAATAAAATCCCAACTCTTTACCTATGTCTTAAAGGACATGCTCAGGCTCCTGCCTTTACTCCTCCCCAGAACTGTGTGTCTGACAAAGCCATGCTACAGTCACACTGCCTTCTTTCCATTGCTCTAGAAGGCCAAGTTCGTGCCCACTAAAAGCCTTTGTGTTCAAATGTTCCTCTGCCCAGAACACATCCTCCAGATCTTTGTATCTGTTTACTGGCTCAGCATTCAGGTCCTTTTTCAAATGTCATCCCTTCTGAGAAAAGCATTCCTGAATGCATTCCTCAAGGGCACTCTTTTCATCACAGCATTCATACATATCTGGTGTTATTTCATTTATGTGTTGGCTTACTATCTGTTGCCTTCCCCTCACAACCAGAATGTAAATTCTTTAAGAGTAGGAACCTTGCCTGGTTCACAGCTATAACTCTGGTGTCTAGATAAAGGCCTACATATAGGAGATGCCCAGGAAATAGAAATTACTTTGTGCTCAGCATTGTTAGAACTTATGAGAAATGTAAGAATCAAAGACAGCTATTAACCTTGAAGGACTAATATAAATATGATAGACAATATTATGTTCTACTTTTTTTTAAAACTCAGCTTCATAAATTTTCTCCTATGTATCTAAACAGTCTTTGTTCTTATTTAAAGAGTAAACAGGGCAATTCCCAGGCAATAAAAATGTTTTTGCACCAGTTGTTTATAACCTAACCCAAAATTAGTGAACAGAGTAGCTCAGAATACTGATTCTGAAGCTTGACAGCAAATAAAACCTACTGATAAAACTTGGGAAGGCCAGGCCCAGAACTCCACATGTTCTGTAAGCTTGCCCAGGTAATTATAATGGGCAGCCATAATGTATTGTCAATCCCATGGGATTTCTAGACCTCTTCATGTTCAGTTTCAACACATTAGTCTTTCCATTTGTCAACAAATGTCCATTAGTCTCTTACTTAAATGTCAATTCAAAAACAGAGCCTCCGCTGTCATTGCAAATTGCAAGAGTTGGGTCATCTGTAAACTAAACAGAGAAGGAATTTATTTTCTTGTAGTTATTTAAATATCTAGTTAAGTATTAAGACGAGGAAAAAAATTAGAGAATACTGAAAATCTACCATGTGTGCATTTAATAGCATTTGAAATAACCTAGATTCAACTCATCACTCTAAATATGTAACTTACCTTTATTTAGAATAAAGATGGTTACCTTTACACAAACTGGGGCTTTCAAAAAGCAAAACCACCTTTCATCAGAATAAAAGAAAAATACAAACTACGATTGATAAAAAAAACCAAAGCTCTTATAACTGTTTCTAACTTGCTTTTAAATGAATAGGATCCTTTGGATACACTTGCAGTTGCCTAGTTTTCAAGAATAAAAGACTCAGTAAAGATAACTTGGTATCTCTGGGAAATAAACGTCTCTGACTATGCTTTCTGAATAAAGAGCTAATCTGCTATTGAAAACCTTTTAACGCTTTTTATTCAACGTTTCTCCTTGACCTAAATTTTGACCTAAGTATATTACTAAAACATTAATTTTTAACTCAATGTGTTGATATGTTGTTTAGGATATCGTATCCTCATTTATAAGTGACATATGTTTGTAATTTCTCCTTTATAATAATATATTTTCTCCAACTTTAATATCAGGTGTAACCAGATCAAGTAGAATGATTTTGATGTATTTCTTCTTTTTCTATTGTCTATAAGATTTAGCATGATATGTTTTTTGAAATCATCTTTTACTTTTATTTATAAATATTAGTCGTCTATTTTTTGATACTTAAAAAAATAAGTTAACTGATGATTCCATACTGAATCTCAGAGTCAAAGCATTCTATAATAGACATAGTCTTATTTGACTGAATGTTACTTTCTTTGCATTATTATTTTATTGCTTAATATTTCGATGTAGCAATTGTCTGATTCCTTTTCTGAATGTATTTATGTTCATTCATTCTTTACAAGGTTTTTGTTTCTAATCCTTATCTTAAACATTGTTATTGTTATTAAATTTTAAGTCTTTTTAATTTTGTGAAGGCAAAAAAAAGGAAACCTAATTAGCACATGTACATGTAAAAATATAAATAAAAATTAAAAAAAAAAAGTCCCACCTTTTTGCTCTGAAACCCTAAATGAGCAGTTGCCAAAGTGGGAAGCCTATATCCTAGGAATATGCATGAGATGGTCCACTGGAGTGTAGGAAAAATAAGAGAACTCATATTTCTTAATTTTCTATTTCTTATATATTTGCCTTATAATCTAAATAAAAATTAGTATAGTAGTACATTTATATAATTATACAAATGCACATATACTCCTGTAAAGGATGCAAACCCAAACTGTCATTGATGGGATATAGGGTTAAGTTTGGAGAACAATGAGCAAGTGACTGTTGTGGATCCGATATTTCAGAAGTATTCAATCATATTCTTTCTCTAATGTCAGAGTCTACATGTACTACCTTCATTGCCATTCCTAAGCAAGACAATGATTCCTGCTACTATGCCTTTAATCTCAACTGCATTTTTCTCTTTTCTCTCTGTCTTTATTTTATTTCTCCCAATAATTTGGGGGCATTTTCTACAAAAGGTTTAGCCCTTTATAAACAACAGCAACTACCCTGTTTTCCCGAAAATAAGACATCCTCCGAAAATAAGACCTACTTACAGGAAAGATAACACGTCCCTTGAAAATAAGACCTAGCGCATCTTTGGGAGCACACCTTAAAATAAGACGCTGTCTTATTTTCGGGGAAACAGGATAGTTATTCCTTCAGTCAAACATTTATTGAACACCTAGTATGGGTAAAACACAAAAATAAACAACAAACAGAATATGATTCCAAAGATTTCAATCTATTAAGAGAGATAAGACATATGCATATATAAGCAAGTATCACATATTAAAAGTTGGTATATTCTATTTGAAAAGAGGTCAAGAGAGATTACCATCATGTTCTGGAAGAGAAGACATTGTCTCCACTTTTACTTGTCTTGGTTGTTTTCATTGTTACTAAGTGCTTCAATGGTGCTTTGTCACAAAAGATTTTTTTTTTTGTAACTAACCTAGATACAGACATATAAACTCCAGATGGCTGCAGACTTTAAAAAGCACATGTATGGATAAGAGAGCTCTGCACAGCTAAGAAACAAAATGTGTACATGATTAAAATCTAGAAGATCTGATTTTAGACTTTCCTAGTTATAATCCTTTACCTTTTATGCTTCTAAACATGGGCCTGAAAGTATCCAAGAATAAACATTCATATTGTACTTATAAATGAAATCTGTAACCTAAGTCAGTTTAATTTTTTCAGGCCTATAAAGAGAAAGCCAACTCTAGGATCTTAATGTTTTCTCTTTAGAAGCCTGAAAATAAACTAAAGATTCATTTCTGAATGTAATCCAAATGCTGGTTCTTTCATAATTGGTGCCTTAAACCTCGTGCAACTTGCAAGAAAAGGTGACAGAGTACACCATCTTAGCAATAAAATTTTGGCAGACAAAACAAAGGTAAAAAGACCTTTTAAGATCTCCATATGAGTGTCAGCAGGGTGCTGCCTGCCTTTTCTGCCCTTTCTGCTGC
Organism: Nycticebus coucang; assembly: GCF_027406575.1. Classification (NCBI taxonomy): domain Eukaryota; kingdom Metazoa; phylum Chordata; class Mammalia; order Primates; family Lorisidae; genus Nycticebus; species Nycticebus coucang. Next base: position 89,301,789 of record NC_069795.1, read on the forward strand.
TATATCTTTCAGAATTCATCACAACTTGAAGCTGAGTATTTCCATACTAGCCTTTCTCTTTTTTTTTTTAACTTGGGAAAACACCATGTTGGGCTAGTCAAATAAAAGGCAATTCAATATTAAGAATTCTATTTATAAAGTAATGGTCAGCTTCATGTTAAATACATTTTTTAGACTTCTGATTATCAATACAGAGAAATTACTTTAAAATAGAACCAAAGGCAAAATAATAAGAAGAATTATTAGAAGAAAACAGAGCCATTACCTTGATATGCAATATTGCTGTTCCTGGAGGATGAGCATCTGTTATTGATCTGAGAAGTTTTCCACTGGCCAAATCCCACATGGTGATCTATAAGACAACTAAGTGCTTTAAAAACAAATTTATTGCTCTTTTTTGGACTTAAGTATCCTGTCTTCTGGCTGAAATAATCTATTCCTGGTCTATAAACATTACAGGCAAAAAAACTATAAAGTTAAAACATACCTAAAGGTTACGGATGCAATGAAGTATGGAGCCTTTATTCTATCTTCATCTAACCCTCATCCTGCCCAACCTACTTTTCCTTTTAGATTGTAAATGTTGTTCTCATGCTGAGAGGTAGAAGAATTTCTTTAGTAAGTCAATGTGTTTAGCACTGGTAAAAATTATAGGAAAGACTTATTGCCAAACCAACAAGTAATGCAGAAATCAGAAAATGGGAAAAACCATAATCTATTGCCAGCTTCAGAAGTGGAAAGAAAGACAGACCAAAATAGTTATCCAAGAACACAAAAATAAGAATACAGAACATAGAGCATCTAAAAAGCAGCCACAATTGTTTACGTTACTATAAGGGCATTTTACATTACACCCTGGTTGGATTAAGAAAGCCATTTACTCAAACAGATTCATGAATTAGGATATGAAAAATTACATATTGTGAGTCAATCAGTAATGATGATTTAAAAATCTGAACAAGACAGAGGTCAGATTGAGCAATCTCAGGTTACCTCTACAGACATAATACTTCTTCACACATTTTGGTCTCCAACATATTCATCTTAAGATACTAGTTTTTAAAAATTGATTTTGACACTATCTCATGGATAAAAGAAACTTCACATCTTACCTGGCCTTTAGCAAAGCCACAAAGAAGTCTTGAGCAGTCATTGTTGATACTGAGAGCAGAGATGGCTCCATACTGACCTCCAACACTAGTGCTACCCAGACAGAGTCGCAAAGCTTGATTCTGATCTAAAGCAGTGTATAAAGTCAAGTGAGAGAAATGAGAGTGAATAATTACATATAGTCAGACCTGGGAGGCAGCAAGAATCAAAGGTAGCAGATAAAAGTCACATTCATTTTATTTATTGAGCATCTAACAGATGATGGGCATTGAATTAAGACAATAAGAATAGGGCGGCGCCTGTGGCTCAGTGAGTAGGGCGCTGGCCCCATATGCCAAGGGTGGTGGGTTCAAACCCAGCCCCGGCCAAACTGCAACAAAAAAAATAGCCGGGCGTTGTGGCGGGCGCCTGTAGTCCCAGCTCCTTGGGAGGCTGAGGCAAGAGAATCACATAAGCCCAAGAGCTGGAGGTTGCTGTGAGCCGTGTGATGCCACGGCACTCTACCAAGGGCAGTAAAGTGAGACTCTGTCTCTACCAAAAAAAAAAAAAGACACTAAGAATACAGAAAAAAAACAAGATTTACAAGGAAGTATAATAATACAGAACCTGCTAATGATAAACCAAAATACCCGTAAGAAATCTGCAACTTCTTGAGCCAACTATTTTTCATCTGTCTCAGCCTAGAATTGTACATATTGCTATTTTCATGATGCAAGGTTACAGAGAATACTATCTTCTTTTAAATAACTTCAGAAACCAAAATGTACTAATTTAAAATTTGGCTAAAATTTACATTTATATTATCCATGGAGAAAAAGTTTACTAAACAAATTAACAGTGCAAATAAAATTTACAGAGTAAACATTTAAACCATATCAGAAAAGTACTTCAAGCATTCACATCTGATATGCCAAAAGCAAGTAATTCAAATCCCTGTTAGAGTAAGTTCTTTAAGGGCAAGGATTTTGCCTTAATGACCTCTGATTTCTCCAGGAGGCATTGAAACATTTATTAAATTTTATTATCTAATAATTAAAAGAAATTCTTCTAGGGCTTCTCCTAGACCAGTGGTTCTCAACCCTCCTAATGCCGTGACCCTTTATACAGTTCCTGTAGGTCGCGACCCACAAGTTGAGAACTGCTGTCCTAGACAATACTTGTTTTCTATACAGTTCATTATTATGTCCACTTAAAAACAATCAAATAAAAATGTAAATGTAAGAAGGCATGACTACAAAATTTAACTATTTAGAAAAAAGGGAACAAAACAAACATCATACTTTCAATACTTTCATACTTTCAATAAGTAAATCTAGCAATCAGAGTCTGAAGACATTCATTCTCAGCTCTAGAGACTAATACTAAGTCCTTTTGTCTATCCAAAATGAATACTGTGAGAGTATTTTTCCATGTTCATTAACTGGCTCAATAGTAGTATCCCTTCCAAAGAAAGAGTTCTGAAAAAACTAATGACTACTGCATCTGACACATAAAAAATACTCAATTTTTTAAAAAATCATTTTGCATTTTCACCTTCCAAGCTGAACATTAAGGAATAAAAACCATACAGAATCTAGTTATCTTGAAAGTCATTATCTTTATTTATGTCTAGAATTATTTAGTTACAGGTATTTTTCCATATATTTACACTGGCTTCCACCTTAATTTTTCCTCTATCTCTCAATTTAATCCATATTAAAACTGCTCTTTATTCTATAATTTTCTCAACTCTAAATATGATACTGCATTTTATTTCTCTCAAATGAAAAGGCCTGCCCAAAATAGTACTTCCCATGATCCTTATTTTGTCAGGGCTACCTTATACAGTTAGTGGATTAACCCACATACTTTAATTTGCAACTGTCGTGACAATGGTTGGGCAGCAGTATTCTGTATATATCACAGCTTTGGGCCACATGTACGGGCAATAGATAAACGAAGAGGACAAAGATAGAGGCAGGTATGAAATTTCATGTCCTCCTCATAAAGAAGCAGGTCATGTTGGACCACCTGCCTTCCAGGAACAGAGCGGTGTCTCACTAGCATACTGCTCAGACCCTTTGCAGGCCCCACTTTGATCCAAACCTCACAGAGTTCTCATTCACCAGTGTTTAAACACACTCACTACTGCTTCCTAATTTAACAAAATTCATGCATTAAACTAGACAATTTACATATTCCTATAAGGCACAGTAAGTATGAACAGAAGAAATGAGAGAAGTGTTGATAAAACAAGGGTGCCATTAAGAAAGGGGAAATAGGGAGGCAGAGCAAGATGGCGGCCGAGTAACAGCTTCCTTGCATCTGGGCACCGGGAGTCTGGGGAGATAGGACTCCAGGCATCTCTGGCTCCAGGCATCTCTGGCTGGTGAGATCTGCCTATCATCACCCCTGTGAGGATACAGGGAGTCAGCGAGAGACTTCTAGACCCCAAGAGGAGGACTAAAACAGGGGAAAAAAGGCAAGTGGTCACATGTGTTCAATCCGTCTAAATCCGCCCGCAACTGTAAGTTCAGTAGCAGCGAGACTGCAAACCAGAAAGGCCTTACCTGTGAACTGTTTTGGTGTCTTTGGACTTGGCACTTAGTTGAACTCCCTTGGGGAGAGCCTGAGCGGGAGTGCGAAAAACTTTGGCCGTTGTCTAGGGCCCCAGTCTGAGCCGCTGAGCCAGACGGAACTAATAGTGTTTGGCTGTGGGTCACAGGGAGCCATTCTGAGCCATCTGCCCCAGGAAGCTCCTCCCTCAGGGTCGCAGAGCTAGAATCGGGTGGAAGCTGGTAACCCAGCGACCAAGTAGCCTAAGGATAGGGTCTGAGCCGCCTTGGAGCCCTAACCCTCAGGGGCAGAGTGAGACCGGTTTTGGCACACTGCGTAAGTGGATAGCCACTTCAGCAGTGATTCCAGCGACAAGCACTTCCCTGGGAAAGCTTCTGCTCAGCAAGTGAACAAGTTCAAAGGGCCTTTTAAGTGGGCTGAAGAGAGATTTAGGGTGTCTACCTGCTGGGGTTTGAGAAATCAGCAGCCTCCAGTCGTATCAGAACTGTGATTAACATCTCATACCCCAGAAGACCACGTGTTGCCCAGACAATATTCAATAACATATACATACTGTTTTGTTTTTGGTGGTGTTTTTTTTGTTTATTTTGATGTTGTTGATGTTGTTTTATTTTTTAATTTCAACCCTTTCCATACAGATCCTTTTTCTTTCTCAATTTTTCTAGTTTAATTATAATTTTCCATTGCTGCCTTTTTCAATAACTAGAACTTCATTTTTGCTAGTGTTTCTACTGCTATTATTTGGTTTTTCACCCAATTTTATCCCGTAAAGTTTTCTGTTTGCTTGTTTTAGTTTGATTTATAGCATTTTTGTCTTTCCTCTCTACTGGGTGGAGGTGGGGTACTGTGTCTGATCAGGTTAGCAAAGACCTGCTGACCTCAAGGGAACCACCCAACTGGGCACCCACAGAAGGTGTTTTTTTTTAAGGTTGTATCAAAGAACCCTACTGTACACCTATATTGCTCTGTCTCCCTCTTTCTGTGCCTCTCTTCTTTTTGTCAATATTCCTTATCCCCACCCCCTCTCCTTTCTCTGTTTTTCTTTTTTTTTTCTTACCACTCGGTCCTCCTTCCTTTCATCCCTTTTTTGCTCTTCAACCTTCTCACCCTTCTGGTCCTGTAACCCTTAGTCCACAGGCACGAGAACATAAAGAGCAAGAGGAAGTGAAAGGAAAATTAGGGCAAGGAAACAGATAAAAGAAATCACTCATGAGGAAGAATCAGCAGAAAACTCCAGGCAACATGAAGAACCAGTCCAGATCAACCCCGCCAAGGGACCATGAGGTAGCTACTGCAGAGGATTCCACCTATGAAGAAATGTTAGGAATGACAGAAAGGGAATTTAGAATACACATGTTGAAAACAATGAAAGAAATGATGGAAACAATGAAGGAAACTGCTAATAAAGTGGAAATTAACCAAAAGGAAATCCAAAAACAGAATCAAATCAGAGATGAATGATATGAAGACTACAAAAAGGATATAGCAGAGCTGAAGGAACTGAACCAGTCAATTAGGGAACTTAAAGATGCAATGGAAAGTATCAGCAACAGGTTAGACCATGCAGAAGAAAGAATTTCAGAAGTAGAAGACAAAGTTCTTCAGATAACTCAGATAGTAAGAGGCAGAAAAGAAGACAGAGAAAGCAGAATGTTCACTGTCAGAATTATGGGACCTTATGAAGCGTTCCAACATACGAGTTATAGGAATTCCAGAAGGGGAAGAAGAATGCCCCAGAGGAATGGAAGCCATACTAGAGAATATTATAAAAGAAAATTTCCCAAATATCACCAAAGATTCTGACACACTGCTTTCAGAGGGATATCGGACCCCAGGTCGCCTCAACTCTAACCGAGCTTCTCCAAGACACACTGTGATGAACCTGTCCAAAGTCAAGACAAAAGAAAAGATTCTGCAAGCTGCCAGGAGTAAGCGCCAGTTGACCTACAGGGGCAAATCCATCAGAGTGACCGCAGACTTCTCTAATGAAACTTTCCAAGCAAGAAGACAAGGGTCATCTACCTTTAATCTACTTAAACAGAACAATTTCCAACCCAGAATTCTGTACCCTGCTAAGCTAACCTTCAAAATTGATGGAGAAATCAAATCATTTACGGATATACAAACATTGAGCAAAGTTGCCACAGCAAGACCAGCTCTACAGGAAATACTTCAACCTGTTCTGCACACTGACCACCACAATGGATCAGCAGCAAAGTAAGAACTCAGAAATTAAAGGACAGAACCTAACCTCCACACTGATGCAAAAGATAAAACTAAGGAACGGACTCTCACAAAATAAGACGAATAGAATACTACCACACTTATCAACTATCTCAATAAATGTTAATGGCTTGAATTCCCCACTGAAGAGACATAGATTGGCTGACTGGATTAAAAAACACAAGCCAATGCCGGAGGTGGTGGGTTCAAACCCAGCCCCGGCCAAAAACCAAAAAAAAAAAAAAAAAAAAAAAAAAACACAAGCCATCCATTAGCTGTCTGCAAGAAACACACCTGGCTTCAAAAGACAAATTAAAGCTCCGAGTCAAGGGTTGGAAGACAATTTTTCAGGCAAATGGAATGCAGAAGAAAAGAGAAGTTGCGATCTTATTTTCAGATACATGTGGATTTAAAGCAACTAAAGTCAAAAAAGACAAAGATGGTCACTTTATATTGGTCAAGGGAAAAATACAACAAGAAGACATTTCAATTCTAAATATTTATGCACCCAATTTAAATGCTCCCAGATTCTTGAAACAGACCTTACTCAGTCTGAGCAATATGATATCCGATAATACCATAGTAACAGGGGACTTTAACACTCCTCTTACAGAGCTAGACAGATCCTCTAAACAGAAATTAAACAAGGATATAAGAGATTTAAATGAGACCCTAGAACAACTGTGCTTGATAGACGCATATAGAACACTCCACCCCAAAGACAAAGAATATACATTCTTCTCATCACCCCATGGTATTCTCTAAAATTGATCATATCCTGGGACACAAAACAAATATCAACAGAATCAAAAGAACTGAAATTTTACCTTGTATCTTCTCAGACCATAAGGCACTAAAGGTGGAACTCAACTCTAACAAAAATGCTCGACCCCACCCAAAGGCATGGAAATTAAACAATCTTCTGTTGAATAACAGATGGGTGCAGGAAGAAATAAAACAGGAAATCATTAACTTCCTTGAGCATAACAACAATGAAGACACAAGCTACCAAAACCTGTGGATACTGCAAAAGCAGTTTTGAGAAGAAAATTCATCGCGTTAGATGCCTACATTCGAAAAACAGAAAGAGAGCGCATCAACAATCTCACAAGAGATCTTATGGAATTGGAAAAAGAAGAACAATCTAAGCCTAAATTCAGTAGAAGAAAAGAAATATCCAAAATCAAATCAGAGATCAATGAAATTGAAAACAAAAGAATCATTCAGAAAATTAATGAAACAAGGAGTTGGTTTTTTGAAAAAATAAATAAAATAGATAAACCATTGGCCAGACTAACGAGGAATAGAAAAGTAAAATCTCTAGTAACCTCAATCAGAAATGATAAAGGGGAAATAACAACTGATCCCACAGAGATACAAGACATCATCTCTGAATACTACCAGAAACTCTACGCCCAGAAATTTGACAATGTGAAGGAAATGGATCAATATTTGGAATCACACCCTCTCCCCAGACTTAGCCAGGAAGAAATAGAGCTCCTGAACACACCAATTTCAAGCACTGAGATCAAAGAAACAATAAAAAATCTTCCAACCAAAAAATGCCCTGGTCCAGAAGGCTTCACTCCAGAATTCTATCAAACCTTCAAGGAAGAGCTTATTCCTGTACTGCAGATTATTCCAAAAAATTGAGGAAGAAGGAATCTTCCCCAACACATTCTATGAAGCAAACATCAACCTGATACCAAAACCAGGAAAAGACCAAAACAAAAAGGAGAATTTCAGACCAATCTCACTCATGAATATAGATGCAAAAATACTCAACAAAATCCTAGCCAATAGATTACAGCTTATCATCAAAAAAGTCATTCATCATGATCAAGTAGGCTTCATCCCAGGGATGCAAGGCTGGTTTAACATACGCAAGTCCATAAACGTCATCCACCATATTAACAGAGGCAAAAATAAACATCACATGATCCTCTCAATAGATGCAGAAAAAGCATTTGATAAAATCCAGCATCCTTTTCTAATTAGAACACTGAAGAGTATAGGCATAGGTGGCACATTTCTAAAACTGATTGAAGCTATCTATGACAAACCCATAGCCAATATTTTACTGAATGGAGTAAAACTGAAAGCTTTTCCTCTTAGAACTGGAACCAGACAAGGTTGTCCTCTGTCACCTTTACTATTCAACATAGTGCTGCAAGTTCTAGCTAATACAATTAGGTAAGACAAGGAAATAAAGGGAATCCAAATGGGAGCAGAGGAGGTCAAACTCTCCCTCTTTGCTGACGACATGATCTCATACTTAGAGAATCCCAAAGACTCAACCACAAGACTCCTAGAAGTCATCAAAAAATACAGTAATGTTTCAGGATATAAAATCAATGTCCACAAGTCAGTAGCCTTTGTGTACACCAATAACAGTCAAGATGAGAAGCTAATTAAGGACACAACTCCCTTCACCATAGTCTCAAAGAAAATGAAATACCTAGGAATATACCTAACGAAGGAGGTGAAGGACCTCTATAAAGAAAACTATGAACTCCTCAGAAAGGAAATAGCAGAGGATATTAACAAATGGAAGAACATACCATGCTCATGGATGGGAAGAATCAACATTGTTAAAATGTCTATACTTTCCAAAGCAATCTACCTATTCAATGCCATTCCTATCAAAATACCAACATTGTACTTTCAAGACTTGGAAAAAATGATTCTGCGTTTTGTATGGAACCGGAAAAAACCCCGTATAGCTAAGGCAGTTCTTAGTAACAAAAATAAAGCTGGGGGCATCAGCATACCAGATTTTAGTCTGTACTACAAAGCCATAGTGCTCAAGACAGCATGGTACTGGCACAAAAACAGAGACATAGACACTTGGAATCGAATTGAAAACCAAGAAATGAAACTAACATGTTGCAACCACCTAATCTTCGATAAACCAAACAAGAACATACCTTGGGGGAAAGACTCCCTATTCAATAAATGGTGTTGGGAGAACTGGATATCCACATGTAAAAGACTGATTCTGGACCCACACCTTTCTCCATTCACAAAAATTGATTCAAGATGGATAAAGCACTTAAATTTAAGGCATGAAACAATAAAAATCCTCAAAGAAAGCATAGGAAAAACACTGGCAGATATTGACCTGGGGAAAGACTTCATGAAGAAGACTGCCATGGCAATTGCAACAACAACAAAAATAAACAAATGGGACTTCATTAAACTGAAAAGCTTCTATACAGCTAAGGAGACAATAACCAAAACAAAGAGACAATCTACACAATGTGAAAGGATATTTGCATCTTTTCAATCAGACAAAAGCTTGATAACTAGGATCTATACAGAACTCAAATTAATCCACATGAAAAAAGCCAACAATCCCATGTATCAATGGGCAAGAGACATGAATAGAACTTTCTCTAGAGATGACAGACGAATGGCTAACAAACACATGAAAAAATGTTCATCATCTCTATATATTAGAGAAATGCAAATCAAAACAACCCTGAGATATCATCTAACCCCAGTGAGAATGGCCCACATCACAAAATCTCAAAACTGCAGATGCTGGTGTGGATGTGGAGAGAAGGGAACACTTTTACACTGCTGGTGGGACTGCAAACTAGTACAACCTTTCTGGAAGGAAGTATGGAGAAACCTCCAAGCACTCAAGCTAGACCTCCCATTTGATCCTGCAATCCCATTACTGGGCATCTACCCGGAAGGAAAAAAATCCTTTTATCATAAGGACACTTGTACTAGACTGTTTATTGCAGCTCAATTTACAATCGCCAAAATGTGGAAACAGCCTAAATGCCCACCAACCCAGGAATGGATTAACAAGCTGTGGTATATTATACCATGGAATACTATTCAGCCATTAAAAAAATGGAGACTTTACATCCTTCGTATTAACCTGGATGGAAGTGGAAGACATTATTCTTAGTAAAGCATCACAAGAATGGAGAAGCATGAATCCTATGTACTCAATTTTGATATGAGGACAATTAATGACAATTAAGGTTGGGGGGGGCAGAAAGAGGGAAGGAGGGAGGGGGTGGGTCCTTGGTGTGTGTCACACTTTATGGGGGCAAGACATGATTGCAGGAGGGACTTAACCTAACAATTGCAATCAGTGTAACCTGGCTTATTGTACCCTCAATGAATCCCCAACAATAAATAAAAAAAAAAAAAAGAAAAAAAGAAAGGGGAAATAGAAAAGGGTGGCAATGTACGAAATGAGGGAACAGAAAGGACATATCTAACTTCTAGATTAAAAACCAAACGTAACTGCTTTCCTGACTGTGGTTTCCACATACTAAAAAGTAGCTAAGACAAGAAACTAAATTATCAACCATGGTCATTCCTGAAATATATATTCAATTTACATCCCACAGGTCTGTGTTAATGAAAATATTCTCAATTTGTTTCTTGACTTTCACAATGTATTTGTCGTCTTTATAATTTCCCTTTAAAAGGCAGCATAGCTATGAAACCAGATGCCTGGATTTTAATCTTGCCTCTACTTCTAGAGAGTGATAGGCACTGTACTACAGTATATGCCTCAGTAGTTTTAGGAATGCTACTTAAATTTGCTTAGTAAATGTGGAAAACACCCATTACCTCATTACATTGCTAAGAGGAATAAATTAGTAAAGTAAAATAATGCGCAAAGGAACTAATCTGATATCCTTCAAATATTAGATTTTTATCACAAAGTTATTTATACATTATACTTAACACATTAAGAAAAAAAACAGCAGATAACAGTGACACAACCAAAGATAGTATGTCAAATGTAATCGACTTTGACTCCACAAAGATATTTATCAACTGTTATTGCTGCCTTTATATACCGTCTATCTTTGCAGTACCATATTAACAAACTTGCTATTACACAATTTAAACTAAATTCAAAAAAGGTAGAATTTCTGTGTAAAGAAGTCTTATTGCAGAGGTTTCTCCTGCTAGCGTTACCTGAATATTCTGGAGTCCAGATAATTCTGGACAATTCTAGGAAAAGATATTTGCCCCCAATAAACACAAAACCTCTTTAAAACATGTAAATTCTATAGTTACATAGAAAGAACAAAAAGAGCTGGACAGAAGCAAGAAGGTGAAAACAGAGCTCTTTTCAGGCTGCTCTTGATTTCATTCATTTAAAAGGAAAAATTCTATTCTCCCTTGACACTTGGAAATCTCTACGGTTAAATTAATAACGTGTAATTACATTTAGTTGCCACTGTCAACTTGGTATTTTAAAAAATGGAGTAGGTTTTTATGATGGTGACCCTAGGGTAAGAAATATGAAAAAGAGAAGGATGCAAATGCAAGGAATTATTATTAATGACAATAATATAGCTTACCAGTTAATTAAGAGAATTTTAAGCCCAAATATCACATAAAGTACATCTATTTGATATACACTGAATTATCTTTTATTAGTATACCTTTCACGTACACTTGCTAAGGGTAAATCCCCTCAGCGCATCCTGAGTTTTAAGAATACTGTGCGTGGCTGGGCGTGGTGCCTCGTGCCTGTAATCCCAGCACTCTGGGAAACTGAAGCGATGAATGGCCTGAACTGAGACCAGCCTGAGCAACAGTGGGACCCCATCTCCACCAAAAATAAAAAACTAGCTGGATGTGATGGTGCATTCCTATGGTCCCAGCTACTCACGAGGCTGAGGTAAGGGGATTGCCTAAGTCTAAGAGTTTGAGATTGCTGTGAACTATGACACCACAGCACTCTGCCCAGGGCAATAGGATGACATTCTGTCTCAAAAAAAAAAAAAGAATAATGTGCTAAATAGCAAAGAAAAGCTATAACAAGATAGAAAGTCCTAAAATCTAAATTTGAACATACGTCAAGAATTTCTGCTAACTTTTGCTATATACCAAAATTAGCTGATCTTCTATTTCTTCACCCCTAATTTGTTTTAATTAGCTCTCTAAGATCAACCAAGAAAGAAATGCCTACATTCTAGAAGGAATAATATCTGTGTATGTAGAATTCTACTTTTATATGCCAGTATTCGCCATTCTTCAATTCTACTCTTTCCTTACCCTTTATTCACAAAATATTCTCTAAGACCAAAGGAGAAAAGGAAAGATTTTCCTAGGAAATACTGTTCATCAATGACCATAAAACAGAAGCAGCTTTATCTGACCTCCACCTAACCAGGGCACAGAATTGAAGTTCTCCTTCCCTTTGTAAAGCTTACTGACTGAAGACCAGAGCACGCTGAATCCCCATGACTAAGTGGCTGTCTTCTAGAATGCTGATGCTTACTAAGAGTCAGTTTGTTCATTCCCAAACCCATTCATGGCATTGTAATGTTACTGTTCTTTAAAAATTTACTTTAGAAGTACATAAACTGATGAAATAAGAGTGAAAAAGTTGTTGTTTCTATAAACACTAACTGGATGATTTAGGAAAACTTGGTAAAAACAAGTTGCTATACAAATTGTAGCAAAGCTAAGTGTTGATAAGATAAGGGTAAAAGAGTGAAAGAAAGTTTTGTTAAAATCTATAATTTTGTACTCTAATTCACAGGTGCCTAAGCTTTTACCTTATATTTTTTTTTGATGGGGGTGGGGGTTTGCACCATTCCTCGAAGTACTGCAATACCAGGTCTATGCGTGGAATGGACGGAGCAAGCTCCTATTCCAACTCCCTGCTCCAAAAATCCATTTAATATATTGTCCTCAGATAGAGGACGTATCAGATATTAAACTGATAAGAACAGACACTACACTTGATCTTAGCCAAAAGGTCAAGAAGCGATCTTTTACCTTATTTTTAAAAATTAAAACTGCCAATTTTACATGACCTATTATTAATGAAATTTATGCCCCACAAAATACCACAGATCCCCCAATCAGCAGATACAAACTCAAGGAAAAGGCTTCCGAATGTATCAAACCATAAGGGGAAAATAAAAATTTATATATTTTCAGTTAAAATAAAACATTGAAGGTATGTATTTATTTATAGTTTTTCACAATTTCCTGCTTTAATTAGCTGTAGTTCTTTTTTAATAAACATTTCATAAGAAAGCATTAACTGTAATTGATAGCATTCTCTTTCAACATTTAAAAGATCAAAACATAAAAAAACCACTCGTGCAAACCAGAAGTACTATACCTTTTCCTTTTGAATCCACGAAGAAAAGATTAAAAGAGAAAGAAAAGCAAGACATCAGTGGAAAAGTTCAGAAAAAAGGTAGGTAAAATTTCAAGAGTGTAAGTGACAAGCTTTTATTATCTGTGGGAATGATACTAAATTTGACTAAATAATGTCTAAAGACATGATTACATTCATTCATGATTATATTCAGGTATGTGTTATGGGAAAGGAAAAAATACATAATATTTAAATTATAGCACAGTGGTAAACCATGTTTAAGTTACATAGAAAGAAAACCAATTTCAAAAAGATAAGCTACTAAAATACACAATCAGAAAAATGAAAATGGGTGGCGCCTGTGGCTCAAAGGAGTAGGGTGCTGGCCCCATCTACCGGAGTGGCAGGTTCAAACCCAGCCCTGGCCAAAAACTGCAAAAAAAAAAAAAAGAAAATGAAGGATACTGAAATAGAGAAACATTTTTATTAAGAATTAAACTTTTGAGATTCTGTTTAAGAACCAAGATACATGACCAGGCACAGTGGCTCATGCCTGAGCTCAAGAGTTCGAAACCAGCCTGAGTAAGAGCCGGACCCCATCTCTAAAACCAGCCGGGCGTCTGGCAGGCATCTATAGTCCCAGCTACTCTGGAAGCTGAGGCAGGAGGATCCCTTGAGCCCAAGAGTTTGAGGTTGCTGTGAGCTATGACACCATGGCACTCTACCAAGGGCAACAAAGAGAAACTGTCCTAGGGGAAAAAAAGAACCAAGACACACAAAAAATGCTATATACCTATAATTCCATAAGAATATGCAATATACATCAACATTTAAAAAAACTCATTTTAATGACCCGGGCGTCTATTACAAAGAGAATCTAACCATACTTAAACAAGTATAGTTCTTCCTGCTATACTTTCTCCTATTATCCATACAGATGTTTAAAAAAGATCAGAGGACTAATCAATACTTGATAGTAAGACAAAGTGACTACAATCAACGATAAGTCAGGGTATACTTTAAAATAACCAAAACAGTGGAAATGAACACAAAGAAATGTTAAATGCTGAAGGTGGTGGATACCCCTGATTTGATTCACCTGTATCAAAATATCATATGTCCCCTATAAAGAAATACGATTAAGTATTCAATATTTTTTTAAAAACCAAAAAATATATTTTAGTAAAAATAAAAAAGATCTGCTAGACCTCTGATCTTGGTACTTCATAGTATCACTACTCTGCCATTTGTTCCTTGCTTTTCAAGCAATTTTAATCCATCCATTAAAACATATTACCCACACATCTATTGGTATCAGTAATGAGTAAACTTTATTGGCTAAACTATTAAAACCCAAAGCACAATCAGAATATTATAATTATTTCTCAAATGTTCACTGGGGCATACCTTCTTTTCCATGAGACTGTAATATAACATTACCATTTCCTCGTATCTACATGAAACATGCTACAATCAAAAAAATCAGGAAGCAAGACTAAGGAAATTTAAAAGACCGTATCAAAAGATAATGTACTCTTTTCCTCTGTTAGTTTTAATCTTAAAGTATTCATTTTAATTACTCTGCAATAAGCTCTACGTGAGTTTGATTACAAGCAGTTATATATTTGTATAACCTCTTCATAAGAAAGGAAGTTAAAACAAAGTAGAGGGCTTGGCGCCCATAGCACAGTGGTTACGGTACCAGCCACATACACCGAAGGTGGCACGTTCAAAGCCAGCCCGGGCCAGCTAAACAACTGCAACAAAAAATAGCTCAGCATTGTGGCAGGTGCCTGTAGTCCCAGCTACTTGGGAGGCTGAGGCAAGAGAATCTCTTAAGCCCAAGAGTTTGAGGTTGCTGTGAGTTATGATGCTATGGCACTCTACTCAGGGCAACATAGTGAGACTCTGTCTCAAAAAAAACAAAAATAAATAAAGCAGAGTAGAGGAAAAGTGAGTACTAGTAAGTGGGAACAAAAAATCAACATGTAAGGACAGGTTGGGTGGCTCACACCTGCAATCCTAGCACTCTGGGAGGCTGAGGCAGTTGGACTGCTTGAGCTCATGAGTTCAAGACCAGCCTGAGCAAGAGCAAGACCCCATCTCTACTAAAAAAAAAAAAAAAAAATAGAAAAATTAGCCAGGTGTTATCGTTGTAGTCCCATCTACTCAGGAGGCTGAGGCAAGAAGACTGCTAGAGCCCAAGAGTTTGAAATTGCTGTGAGCTATGATGATGTCATGGCACTCCACCCTGGCTGACAGTGTGACATTCTATCTCAGAGGAAAAAAAAAAAGTATTCTGCCGATATATAAACATTTACATTATATTCTATCCTCATTCACCTTAGTTCTTTAATTTTTTTCTTCATATCTATTGCCTCCTTTTCTCTCAGGACAGGAGGATCACTTGCAATAGTAGAATTGCACTGATCTAGGATTCTGTATTCCTTGATTATGAACTTGGCACTTTGCATGTCACTTAACCTCTTTGGTCCTTCATCACCTCACGGGATTGAACTTAAAGACCTTGTAGGATTCTTTCTCTAAATTCTATTTATCTAATATCAATTTTACCCCTATAGGAAACAACCATTCTTACATAGGAGAGTCAAGCTAGTAAAACTTTTCCAGAGGGCAACCACATCAACAGTCCTTAATGTTCACATCCTGATGCAAACAATTCTAATTTTTTGGATTTGTCCTAATAATCATGTGCACAAAAATACAGTAACAAAATGTTTATTATACTTCTTTTTATAAAAAACCTAAATACCGGCTCAGCATCCACAGGTCAGTGAGTAGGGCGCCAGCACTGAGGCTGGCGAGTTGGAGCCCAGCCTGGACCTGCTAAACAACGACAACTACAACAAAAAAATACCCGGGCATTGTGTGGCAGGCACCTGTAGTCCCAGCTACTTGGGAAACTGAGGCAAGAGAATCACTTAAACCAGTGGTTCTCAACCTTTCTAATGCCATGGCCCTTTAATACAGTTCCTGTGGGTCATGACCCACAGGTTGAGAACCGCTGGCTTACGCCCAAGAGTTTGAGGTTACTGTGAGCAGTGACGCCACAGCACTCTACTGAGGACAACACAGTGAGACTCTGTCTCAAAAAACAACAACAGAAAAACAAACAAACCAACCAAAAACCTAAATGTCTTATAATAGGAAATGGCTAAGTAAATTAGGAAGAATCTGTTTAATTGAATAGCATGTAGCCATTAAAAATAAAGTTATAGACAAATACATGATGGCATGGAAAGATGTTCATTATAATGAAAAATAGGTTACAAATTAACATGATCACAGTTGAGGATGTACACATACATCTCTATAAGTACAAAAAAAAAAGACTAGATTATACAGAAATGTGAGACATTATTTCTGAATAGAATTTGGTATTTTGTATCTCCAACTTTTTATTCATCTATATTTTCTAAATTTTCTACAATGAATACGTATATATTGGTTATACAGTAAAACAAAAGTATTTTTTAAAGAATTAATTCTAAAGTTCTTTCAAGTTACTTATAATTTATTTTGTATTTTCTGGTTCCCCAAAATAAAATTCTATTGTAATTTTAATCAATCTCCTTTAAAAAGACTAGGTGCTACAATTACATGTTAAATAAAGCTTTTGGTGTAATAGAAAATTTATAAACAGGAAGTCAAATTATTCAAAAACAACAGAAAATAACTAGTTATCCACCCATATGATAAAGTTGCAAGGCCCCACGGGGATCAAACTGTGGTTCTGTGATTAAAGCACCCTCAAGCAAACTTATAAAACATTCTGCAGATTCCTTATTAGTAAGTATAGTGTTGTTGGGAATTCCAGTTAGGAGAGATGCAAAAATTAATGTCCAGAACACCAAAAGTAACAGAAAAATACTATCTAAAAGTTTTTTTTTTTTTTTTTAATTTGGCCGGGGCTGGGTTTGAACCCGCCACCTCCGGCATATGGGACCGGCGCCCTACCCGCTGAGCCACAGGCGCCGCCCTATCTAAAAGTTTTTAAATAAATAAAGAACAAAATATTCTTCTCAAAAACTGAATGCGAAAGAAAAGAAAGATTAATGACATTGTGATTATTTCAAATCAGAGAGAAAAAAATACAACTACCTTCTACTATATAAATAAAACTACTTAAGTCCACTTTTGAACCAAGAAAACAATATGATAATGGGCCAAACATTTTTCAGTTTAGAGAGACTTAAAAGGAAAATGAAAAAGAACTGTCAGTGACAGTTACTAAAAATTACTCAGAAATCCTGGGGAATCTCTTTCCCTGAAGACCTTTTAGAATACCCATAACTAGGACATTTGTCCAACACCACCACCAACAACTGGAGGCAGACAAGATTCTGCCCAAGGTTCCTTTCAACTTCATTCTCTTTTTATGTCTGGGAGTGTCAATAGATATGATACCTTAAGAATTCACAAAGAAGGAAATAGTCTTAAGGAGCAGCAAAACAAAACTATGAATCAAGTAATTCTTAACTATAAAAATATGGACTGCTACTTTTCAAGTTTTTCTGGCTTTATTCAAGAAAATAAAGCATGCTGTAGAAACTGTGATCAAAGGACATTATAAAAATCAAACAGGATACTTAATATTTAAAAGTAAGAAAGTACTAAGAAAATTTACCAAATATTAAAGCCAATCCATGAGATGTACCCACTGCTATCAGACTGGACACTGCCTAAAAACAAAAAGGAAGGTTGTATTTTAATATATAATACCTCAAGGATCTTGAAATAATCAAAGTTAAATCTATTCCTTCCTTTAGGCACATACCAACTATCATAAATAAGGACAATTTTATGTAGGAGGCAAAACGGGAAATGAAACTCAGGACGTCTTATTTCTGAGAATCCCTCTAAATTCACTCTAAGGGTAACGTTATCAAAATAGCATATGTTCAACATTATAGGCAAAAATGTGCCACTTAGCTTCCCCTAAAGCAACTTTAAAACAAAAAATCAGGGGTCCAGACAAAGTAAGAGGCACTTAGGCTACACAACCAAGAGCCTCCTATGAGATGTGAGGCAGTGATGAGATTGCTCTTCTCCAGCTTATTCAGAGGAGCTGGAAGGTATCAGAAATGTTCAAAACTCAGCCCACTTCCTCATCAATGACTAAGAAGAAAGTGGCCTCCTGCCACTAGTGTGTTGTCAATATCACCCAGTTCGCTACAATCATTCTACAGACTTCCTATTTGGCAATGTAACCAGAGCTGTTAAATGTGATATTTACCACAAAACGTTTTTAACAAATGAGGCTTTGCACTCTCTGTAGCAGAAGGGAAGCCAAGTCACAGAAGCAGCAAAATAATTATTCCATTACCTGCTTCTCAAATAAAAGCCTTCTTTTTTAAAATTAGGAAAAAAGAAAATGCTCAACATAGACAAATTTTTTGTTTTGTTTTGTTTTTTTGAGACAGAGTCTCACTTTGTCACCCTCGGTAGAGTGCTGTGGCCTCACAGCTCACAGCAACCTCCAACTCCTGGGCTTAGGCGATTCTCTTGCCTCAGCCTCCCAAGTAGCTCAACATAGACAAATTTTAAACTTGATAACGTGCAGTAAAATTTATTATTATAATTTATGTAATAACTTTAAACATTTTAAGAACAAATCTATGAAAACTCAATCAAGTAAAAAGCTTACCTTTAAAAAGTTAAAATATACTTACAATTGCTGTGGGCAGGCCAGCGTCTACTTTGTCCTAAATAAAATGTTAAAGAAAGTATTTGAAAAAATATTCTCCTTTTAAAGCAGAAAATGGCATAAGGATCTCTCTTTACATACATTTTGATCCAAATCAGTTCAGACAAGAGGGAGAACTTTCCTTTTTGCCCTCAACTAAGAGAAATAACAAAAGCCATATATATCAACAGATATGTAGATTTTGAAAGTGGATCATTTGGTTTTACTAACTGTAACAGATGTTTCAGGAAAGCTAATTACAAATGGAAAGGTAAGGGAAAAAGAAAAGTGATTCTATTTTCTAAAATGTAAACAACTGTATTATAGGGTCAAAATGGTAGGAGTATGTAAAGATTTGAGAAAAGGAAATGTGTGCTAAAGATGTTCTATTTCTAATAAAGTAGGAGATCTTACCTAGCAGATCACCCAGTAATCTCTCAATAAAACCCCAGCAGTATACATTAAATCAGTTCTCAAGCATAAAAAAGCAAAACATGAAGGGCTACTCCAAGAACCCTACCAGTAACTATGTACCCTTGAGAAAGTCATCTAACTTTTCTGAATATTAGTCTACTCAAATGCCAAGAAATAGCAAATCCTGCCCTATTCACCTCAATGAGCCCTGAGAATCAAATTATATATAAAGAATGATATAATAGTAAGAGTATCCATCTGATACTTCCATAGCTTTCAATAATAACAGCCTGCAGTAATATACTACTGCAGTAGCAAAAACCTTTCACATACATGTATTGCACTATTTGATTCCCTAACCTGGAGAGAGAGTTATAATAGGCAGCATGATTCTGCTTTTCCAGAATGGAAAATGGAAGAAAAGAAAATGGAAGTTTTAATGAATTTAACTGACTTGCCCAAGGTTACTCAGTAAGTGAGAGAACCATGTCTCAAACTCAGGGCTTTCAGTTCCCAAGCTAGGCTCATTACATCCCTTCCACATCCTCTTTCCTATGTCTGCTCTTCTCAGGGTGGTCCGTTAGTTACTATAATCTCTCAGAAGGCAGAATCCACTTAACCAACTTTGTAGAGCTTCCCAGGCACTAACCTGAAAAACTCCAATGCGTGGAAACATGGAAAAGAACAATCACCACGGTTGCTGTGTACAAGGTTCTGGATAGCAGCATATGCCCAACTTGGCATGTATGAGTGTGTATAAAACATGCCTGACATAATGCTCAACAATTAAAAAGCATGCAATAAATATTTGACAAATGATTGATTTGTATCCTAAACAAGAAAACAGAGGAATAACGAGATAGCAGATGAAGCACATCAACCACAATAAGTCCTCACTCAACACTGTCAGTAGGTGCTTGGAAACTGACTTTAAGCGAAACAACTTATAATAAAACCAATTCTTTTTTCTCATCATTATAACAAAATGACATTATTCAAGGATCTGCTCCACACTCAAAATAGAACCTGAAAAAAGGAAATCAGAAGTTACCTGACTTCAAAAGCTAAAAAATTACAGATGTTTGAAAGCATTTTATAGATTACAGGATTTTAGTTGGTGTTGCAACATCTGAAGGTAGTAGTTCTCAAAGGTCAGAGGGCATTAGAATCATCTAGAATTCCTGTTAAAATGTAGATCTCTATACTATAAGGCTAAAAACTCTGACAGTATGTCTGGGGTGAGCCCCAGGAACCTGCATTTTAATAAACACACAAGAGATTAGTATGCATTGGACACATTTTGAAAAAAACAACAGCATCTCTAGCATCTCAAGGTTGATCATAAAAATGATAAAGATCCTTAAAAAGTTAATCTCAATTATTTCAAAATATAGTCATACGTCATGTTTCTTTGAGGAGGATCCCAAAATTAAACCATGAGTTTAACAATTCCAAAAATTTCATCTCAGCTGGGTATGGTGGCTCACACCTATAATGCCAGTATTTTGGCAGACATTTGATACCAACCTGGGTGACATAGCAACACCCTGTCTCTACAAAAAATAAGAAAAATTATCTGGGCATGGTGGCATGTGCCTGTAGTCCTGGCTTCCTGGGAGGCTGAGGCAGGACTGCTTCAGCCCAGGAGTTTCAGGCTACAGTAAACTATGATTATACTGCTGCACTCCACCCTGGGTGACAAAGCAAGACCCTGGCTCAATGTAAACAAACAAAAATATCTCATCTCTCCTGAGTGTTTCTATGTATGGACTCCAAAACTGTAATGACTCAGGCCCTAAAAAGCCTTAATGACATCACTAATCACAGGGCTTGCAGGTACTATTGAACAATTATTCAGTCTCGAGAAACACCCAAAAATATAACTGGCTTTACATGTTAATAAACCAACCATCACAGAAAAGCATACAACTTAAACTGAGCTGGTAATAAAAAAAAAAAAGGAAAGCAGCGTGTGATGACTGTCACAGGAAAAGCAGTTTTCATTTTAACATACCAAAGGAGCCCAGCCATAGCAGTGAAATAAAAACAGAATGCAAACACTCTGGTATTTATTAGAATTTTCCTCTCCACTTCAAAATGAAGGAGAAACCCTTTTAAATAACAGATTTATCTAATCATTGTTCAGAGTCTGAGTTTTAGTTCAGTCGCCATTATTCAAAATATTTTTAAAACTGCACAGGTGGGTCAAATGACTCTTCTGGTTCATCTTGATGATATTGAAAGGAATGAATTTCATCACCTACATAAGGATTAAATTCGGAAAACATCATGGAAATGTAATCCTCTACAGGTGGTTCCCATTCTGGCAAATATGAATTACTCTCCACCTAAAAGAAGAAGGACAATTGCCCACGTATCCTCCACTGCTTGCCCAGCTTTCCATTCAAACTGACTTCACAACATATGAGCTGGGTCAGGATATACCCACTGTCCATAGTGAATATGTTTTTTTGTTTGTTGGCTTTGGTATCTGCACTAAGATCCTTCTCAGATAAGCCTAAAAGCTGCATTGCAATTGTGATGAACTGAGGCACTCCTACAGCTCCCCTCGTGAAAAATCAAAACCTTTATTTCTTGTCCAAACAGAATATGTAAAATACCAATTAAACTGCATAGAAAGAACATAAAGACAGACCAAAGATCTTGTCATTATTATTACATACAGGATTTGTATATTTAATTCAGAAAACCAGAATTCAAAGATTACATGAAACAATGGGCTTTAAGGTCAAAGGAAAAGTCTGATCAGTGTCTACCATCTTGATGGACTATTAAATATTTTTAAAGTAACTCAAGTGCTCAAAATCATTTTCAAAAAAGGTCATAGACATCATGTTCCAAGCAACTATACATTGGACACATTCATCCAGGCGACCTCCTTTCACAAAAAAGAGGCACTGGACTTGGAGCCAGAAACCCCAATTTTGAGTAATTGCCCTGCTACTTCCTAACCAATGATGTAAGACAAGTTGATATCACCTCTGTGAGCCTATCTTCTCATTTGTAAAACAGAACATGGCTATACCTACTTTCAAAGTTGTAAAAATTAGAGTAATAAGGTACATGAAAAGACTTTTATGAATTATAAAAGAACATTCAGTTGTAAAAGATTCTGATCAATCACTTCTCCATATTAAAAGACTAAAAAAACAAGCACTCTACCTCAATCAAATACACAAGACAGAATCTACACTGAAAAGGAATTTAAACAAAAGGCAGATAGTGTTTATTTTAGGCTTGCTGCCATATTTCATTTAGGCACACTCAAGACTTTGAGCAGACCTTTACTTTTATGGCTGCACTAATTTCTATGTCAAGATGTGTAGCCATATCTTATGAGTCAAAAATAATCACACAAAACCCATGAAAGCCAGATTCTATTTTTCTTAAGCCTTGGGCCAAGAGAAGGGCTGTGCTTTGTTTTATGCTCATTCTTACTTCATTATGCCATTGCAGGTTATAAAGCTGGGGGAAAAGCACAAAATACTTACAGCTGCAGATACTATCTGGGCAGAAATTCCCTTCAAAAGTGAATGTCGCATAACTGATCCATGGAGTGAAAAAGAATCAGGTAATTTCTTCTTCCTAAAAATAATAATAATAATAATACATTCAAAAACAGACAAAAAGAAAATAACAGTGTATTTCTTAGGTCAGTTTTAAAAAGAAGTATAGAAAAATCTAAAAGTCTCAAATTAAAATGCTGTACTAAAGTCACTCTGAACCTCAAAGAAGCACAAACAGTGAAATGAATAAAACCACAATTCCTTTGTCACTGATTCAAACTGTTCCTTGCTCACCTTAAGTAACACAGCAAGAAGTTCTGCTGTTCTCCAGAAGCTGTGTACAGAGTCCTCCTTCCGCCCTGCATGGCCACATCTGCTCATCCTCTTGCCTCCTCCTGTCTATGGCCACCCTCTCATTCTTCAACCACTCTCTCAAGTTCCCCATTCTTTACTCACTCCCTGCTGCTCCTATTGAGGGCTCCTTTCACCTGCTCTACTCATCTTCATGCAAAAAGTAATTTTTAAACATTTATCAAATATTACTGAGCACTTTACTCTATATGACTAAAAGTGTGCTCTGGGGGATACAAAATAAGGAAATCATAGTACCTACTGTCAAGGATCTCACAGCCTAGCTAGAGGGACTAATCACTAACTCTTAAAGGACAAATGTTAGACTAAAAATACAAATAAAGTACTATATAAATGCAAACGAAAACAAGTTTAAATTCTGTTCATTTGGGGGTTATCCGAGACAGCTATAATAAAGAGAAAATGTTTAACTTGACCTAAGTCTGTGAAGCAAAAAGCATGAGCAGCAATATGAAGATGTGAAGGTGCACAGTGTGGCTGGGGGACAGTGAATACACAAAAGGCATGGACTGGGAAGACTGGCGTGGGAGGGCTTAGACATTAGGTCAAAATGGTAAGCAGGGTCCAGACAGGATGCCACGCAAAGGAGTTGACTTCACCATGCAGGCCACAAGATAACGCTGTATCTTTTAAATAGGTCTATGAAATCAATATATAAGCACCTGCAAATTCATATGAATGGTAAAACATAACTGTAGTCCAGAAAGTAGAAGGGAAGAGGAGAGACAGGGGCAGGGAGATGGGAGACAGGAGGAGGTAGGGTATTTGGAGGGACCTCAAGTAATGTGCATGGTGCAATGGTACATTTCAAAACTATTAAGAATATAATTGTGATGGATGTATTAATCAGTTCAATGTAAACATTTCACATTGTATATCAAATCAGTACACTGAACTCCATAAATGCATCAATGTACACAGTTATGATTTAATAAAAAAAAAAAATAGTGGCCAGATAATCAAAACATTTAAGCTATCTATTTGTAGGACACCATGATGAACAAGTTAACATATTCAGCAATGGCCCCTATCTCACAAGAGATAACAACCTAAAGACAGCACTGAAACAGGCAAAATTTGAGAAAGAGGGAAAATACACAGATAACTTTAGCAATATTAAAGTTACATGTGAATGCAATAAAATGTTTATATTATGGTTCTCCCATTTCTCTTTTTATGTTCTCTCCAAAAAATCTAGAAGGTGAAAAGTAGCCAAAATTGAAGTTATTTGGGGTTAGAAGTCCTTTCCCAAAATCTTTACTCATCTTTGTGATTCTCCCCTGAGCCCACTCCAGGAGAATGAAGAAATGCCGGAGCTGAGCCTAAAGGACAGGACGTGCGAGGAACAGAAGGGTGGTGAACCAAGTTCCATGTTCCCACCACAGACACTACCAGGTTTCATCTGTGCTCCCTCCAAGGGCTCCACCATTTCTAGGAACCCTGGCTATTATTATGGCTTCCTACTGGGGCTGTGGAAGACAGTGGTCACTCTACCCACCTTTTTATCTCCTCCCTCAATAGTGTCAACGTCTTTAAGATCTAATAAGTATATTATTTCCATACAAGTGGGCCTTCTATGCAAGGCTTTAATAGACCACCCAGAACTATCAAAACATACTTACATTAAATATCTCAACAATGTGCAAATGTGATTGAGGTGAATACTGACCTTTTTAAGTTGGTCCTGTCACCACTGTCTGAGCTTGCCACAGATGAAGTATCATATGAGTGAGAATCAACAGTATCAATGTTTAACAATGTAGGATCCTCAAGAATAAAAGATTCATCTTCATCATCAGTCTAAATTGGAGAACGATAAACCAATAAATCAAAATTCCAAATACTCTCTGAAACAAGTCAGGTAGGCAGTAATGAATTTCTCCAAAGTACTCATGTGCTTATTTCTGCTTTTCATCTCTATTCGGCATATTCTTATTGACCAGAGATGCATAGTGCACAATTACCAGAGTTAAATTTCAACTCTAGATACATCCCCCTCTTTACAAAGAGTTGAATGGAAAAACTTCTTGTAGCAGAAAGCAAGAGCATTACACAGATTATGTTAGCTATAGAATATTTCTTAAAATTCAAACTTGTTTGGGTGCTTTAATGTAAATGTAAATGTAAATTTTAACAGCCAATGGCTAAAGAGAAGAAAACAAATACCACCTGACTATAAATACATTATACTATAGTGTGAAAAATGTAACTGGCAGACAGAAGGAAGACATTCTAGGTAAGAAAGAGCATGTGGAGATACGACGATTTCATAATATGGATTTTTCCCATAGAAAAGAAATTAGTCCAAAATGGCTGGAGTATATGAGGAGAAGCTGGAGATAATCTATCCATTAAGCTATCTGGAGGCAGGGCCCACGTCTACCCTGTCCAGCTCTGTACCCCTGGTGCCTAATACAGTGCTAGACACATGCATAATCAGTACTCATTTCATGAATTAGTGTGCTACATATGAAAGGCAGGAAGTGGGAGACATGATGGGAACCATGTTTCAGGAAGATGGATAGGGCTGTATGAACAACGGGTGAGGCCAGAGGATAAGACTTAAGTACCAGTAAGAGGGCTATTGCAATATCAAGGTAAAAGAAGAGACCCTAGACTAGGAATGCTACACAAGTCAAGAAAGAAAATGACGAACAGATATTACTGAGATAAAAACAAAAGTAACCATTTAAATGTTTGAGAGTTTGGGCCATGCAGGTGGGAGAGGTAAGGGAGAAGTCAAAGAAGACTCCAGGGTTTCCAGCTTGAATGACTAGGCAAAAGTGATACTCCTAGATGAGATGAGAAAGTAGACAAAGCTGATAAAGCAGGATGAGGAACCTGACTTTGTACAAGGTGGTTCTGAGTGACAGACACTAAAGAACTGTCTTCTCTTTCAGCTGGACTAACTTCTTCCTTACCACTTCCAATCACTGTCCTTAAGAGAGTAATCTATACTCATTATCTCCACTTTTTCCATTCATTACAAGCTACTGTACAAACCTTGCCGAAGTTACTAGCCAAATCTACTGGCCTATTGTCAGTTAGCATGACAGCTGGACAAAAGCTCTGTCCCCTATCCATCATTTAAGCCTGTTGAAGATTCCCTACTTCTCTTTCATCTCAGTCACTGATATGCCATCCAGACTGAGGAAGACTGGAAGCTTCGGGGCCACGTGAGCCACGGCCATGGCTGCATTGGCAAGCGCCGAAGTACCCAGCAGGCTGGGGTAATGGTGCTGGCATGCATCACACAGCATCAATTTTACAGTATCACCCAGGTTACGGTGGAGAAATTGGTATGAGGCATTACCACTTAATGAGGAAACAGAGACCTTTAAAGTGTATAGATTTATACACTTTATAAAGTCAGCTGTCAACCTGGATAAACTGTGGATATCAGTCAGTAAGCAGACACTGTTGAAGGCTGCCAAAAACAAGCCTAGGGCTGCTCCCATCACGGATATAGCACAGTTGGGCTGCTACAAGGTTCTGGGGGAGGAAAAGCTCCCAAAGCAGACAGCCATTGTGAAGGCCAATTTCTTCAGCAAAAGAGCTGAAGAGAAGACTGGGGGTGTTGGAGGGACTTGTGTCTTAGTGGCCTGAAGCCACATGGAGGGAGGTTCATTAAACGCTAACAAATGAAAAAGAGAAAAGGAGAGGAGAGAGAAGAGAGAGAACTCCCTACTCCTTGAAACTTTCCCTGCCATTGGTTTTCAGTACATCTCTTTCCTAGTTCTCCTCCAAACTTATGTGCCCTCTTATCAGTCCTATGCTCTACTAGCTTCTCTTCAGCCCAGCCTTTAAATGCTAGTGTCCCCCAGGATTACAGATTCTTAGCACTCTTCTCTCCTTACTTCACACACTTTCTATTTGAGCGAGGTTATGCATACCGATGGCTTTAAGGACCGTGTTATGCTAAAGACTCCAAAGTCTGTGTCTTTAGCATCAACATTTCTCTTGAAGTGAGTCCAAATTTACAACTGCTTTTCAGATACCTCCACATGTCTTCTAAGAACAGAGTCAGGACTGGCAAGGAGACATTACGTTACTTGAGAGTTGTAAAATATTAGAACTGCTACAGGAAACACAAAAGGAAACAATTCAGAAATAAGAACTACAACATCAAGGTCTTAGGCAAGAGTCAACAAAATGTTACTTGATTTTCTCAAGCAGCCTGGGGACATAATTAAGAAAAATAGATCAGATGAGGTAAGCTAGGCTTATAAAATAAGTAAAAGTCACAGAAAGAAAAGAATTGATGCCAAAACTGAATTTAAAATTACTACACAGAACAAATACATGTATCAGTTTTCCCCAAACTGATGTGTACAACGTATACAATCCTATCACATTCCTATGGATGTGTGTGTGTTTGTGTAATAGAGGGGGGGAGGAAGGAGGAAGGGGAGGAGGGAGATGTCTACCAACAGTAGAATGAATAAATGGCATATTCATAAAGAATTTTATATATCAATTCTTTATATTATGAGAATAAATGAAAAATTATAGACAAAAATGAAGTATGAATAAATCTAAAGACATAATTTTGAGAGAAACAAGTCAGACACATAACAGTACATACAGTATAATCCTCTTTACATAAAGTTCAAAGCAGGAAAACTAATCAATGCTGATAGAAGTTATAACAGTAATTTCCTTGGGGTTGGATACTGAAGGGGCAGAAGAGGAGCTTCTGGGTGCACAGGTTGTTCCACACGCCATACGCTTATGATTTGTACACATATCTGTATGTACGCTACACCTCAATGAAAAGTTCAAAAGACATTTCTGGCTGCACAGCCCAATAGCAAGACTGAGATAAACCATGTACTCTCTGACTACTCTCAAGAAGACTAGGAAAGATCAATAGATTTGGTCTTGATGAAGACAAAGAACAGGTTTAATGGAAGTAAGGAAACAGGGGCTGGGGTGGGAGGAGGTTATTATTAGAAAATGGAATTTCAAAATTAAAAATTTCAGAGGCAGCACAGTTTCAAAGGATGACAAGAGCTAGTAACATAACTTCAAGCCTTAAATTCTGAGATCTAGGATGTCTCAGTAATCTCTAAATTCCCTTTTTTTTTTTAATATGTTGAATGTCCATTTCTTCCCAGCCTCCCTTCAAGTTGACAGTAATGAACATTATAAAATATATGTATCTATTATGCATATCCTGGAGCAAGGGCTTATTTACACTTTCTACTTCTGCCCTTTTCATTTAAAAAAATCATTTAATAATCCCCACGCCCATGTTACAATCTTCATAATGAGCTACAACTTAAATTACTTTTCCTTTCACTTACTGCCTGCCTAGCTCCCTGGAGGAATAATGGCTGGCCGATTCCCAGTACCATTTCTCTCTCAAGCACAGAGACATTCTATAGCACTTTATAACCTCAGTGTCTATATCATGACCCAGATACACTAGCCACTCAAATTACTACTAAGGATGACAACAGTATTGTCTTCTCAGTAAACCACTAATGACTGTATTTACTGTTGCTCTTAGATAAGAAAATTGTACAAGCATAGTTTTCCTTCATTATGAACTATAGCTCATTCGTGAGCAGTATTTTACCTATATAATATAAAGATATATAAATAGGGCTTTCTATACAGTCTTCTAAGATTTTTATTTCATATTTAATAAGATAATTGAAATGAGGATGTGATTAAGATCATTTTAGTACGACTGACTAAAAATAATATCTCTAATGAAAGATTTCCTCTATATTAGAAAGTAATAAATAAAGGACATTTCACTACAACAGGATATTCTTTCATGGACCAAAGCCTTTTTTTGTCAAAAACCAAAAGTGCTTAAGTCTTAATATAGAACATACAGAACATTTTTAACTTAAAACACATTCAAAGTAATAGCAACATCAAACTGATATAAAAAATAGAAATCAAAGCCACACAAGAAAAATAAAAGATACAATTCACAGAGAAATAGTTTGCATCCTATAAAGTGTAGCGTATACCCTGAAAGTACAGGCAAAGAAGCCCAACTCACTACGAGTGTGCCCACCAAGGTGGGCATTTCTGTTGAGGAACCTCTGCAACTTTATCTTTTGGAAAACAACTATGGAACTGAAATAAATCTATACACTTTAAAGGTCTCAAATGAAAAGCTAAGTTCTTCCAAGGAAATCACAAGCAAGTGATTAAAGAATTAGGAAGATTGAGGTGAAGAGCTGGCAGCAGATGCAGGATACACATAAAACCGGACATACTTCACCAACCATATACTCGCACCAACCACATATTTGCACAAAAACCATATACTGGTATTATTGCTTTTCTTCATGTAGAAGAGTACTGAAGCTCGTTATAAGGCTGCAAAACATTCTCTAGTATCAGAGGATAAGCTATTTGAATACCGCTGGTGAGTGAAATAATCATTATCAACACATAATACAAACCTCAAAAGTGATATTAAGTTAGTATTTCAATTCACTTAATATATTTTTTAAGTCTACCAAGTATTAGGCTTTGTGCTGGGCACAAAGATTAAAGATGAATAAGACATGGTTTCTGCCTTGAGAAGCTCACAGTCTAGACCAGTGCAGTCCACTACAACTTTCTACAATGATGGAAATACTCTGTAGCTATGCTGTCCACCATAGCAGCCACTAGCCACATGTGGCTACCAAGCACTTGAAATGTGCCTTATGCAACTGAGGAATTGAATTTTTATTTAACTGTAATTAACTTAAATTTTATTTTTTTATTTTTAATTTTTTTTAATTAAAATTGTTTTGGTTACATGACTTTCTTTTGCACAGTTTAAGTTACAAGTATGCCCCTCCTCACCCAGGTAGTATGCATTGTACCTGTCAGGTATGAACTTACCTCTCCCTTGTGTCCCCTCCCACCTCTTGTTTTCTGTTGAGTTTTACTACCAACTATGTACATGAGCGTTGATCAATTGATTCCAATTTAATAGTGAAAACATTTTTCCACTTTTGGGAAATTTCACTTATAAGAATGATCTTCAGTTATATCATCCAGGTTGTTACAAAAGGTATTAACCATTTTTTTTTTTTTATGGCTGAGTAGTACCGCATGGTGTGTGTGTGTGTGTGTATACATATTTATATACACACATCACATTCTACTAGTCCACTCAAGTAGGAATGAACACTTGGGTTGTTTCCATATCTTTGTGATTATGAACTGTGTTGCTATAAACACTTGAGTGCACATGTCCTCTTGATGAAATGACTTTTTTCTTTGAATAAACACCCAATAGTGGGACTGCTGGATCAAATGATAGGTCTACTTTTAGTTCTTTGAGGTATTTCCATACAACTTTCCAAAAAAGGTGTACTAGTCTGCACTCCCATTAACAGCCTATAAGTGTATTGATACATGGGATCAATAACTACCATACTAGATAATGCATATCTAGATATACATACTACAACTAGCCTAAAAGTTATTAAAGTTGATGCCACAGAATGATCACTAATATTTACTCACCTCATTTAATATGCTTTCCAGTGTTGGAGGAGTATCAACTTGAGGAATATCAAACTCCTTATCATCAATCTAAACAAAGAAAAGAAATTTAATGTTCTCACAAGGATGCCTTTCCCCTTCTAACTTTAAGAGTGTTTTAATTGATTAGAACCACCATTGACTAAAAGACGAACTTACGAGCAAAAATCAAACAGTCAACTCAAAAATCCATGGACGCAAGGACCAGGTTAAAAGATTACAGAACAGTTTCTCTTCAGTGACTACCAAGACAAAGGCACTGATGCACAGTCCTGACATCCTTTCCAAAAAGCTTTTACTGAAGGACTTTTGCATCTGCTTTCTCACAAATGACAAAACAGTGTATCTCATGACAACTAATGTTTTTAAGTGCAGACATAAGTCATAAGCAATAAACAAAGGTCTGACATCACATTTCTTAATTATAAATTATAGTGAGAGATGAACTCTGTCATGAAATGTTCTCATAGTCACAGAAACCAATTAATAGAATGTTCAATCCACAGGAGGAAAAAAGTCACTGTGCAAGTTAAGAATTCTAACATACCACTAGCTCTGTGACCTAAAGAAGTCATTTAACATATAGCTGCATGCCAGTGTCTTCACCTATAAGATGGATTATTAGAGTAAGAGCTGTAAAGCTTAAATGACAGCAAGAATTAAAATGTTTCATAAACTGTAACAGATAATACAAATGAAGAGTTGTATCATCTCATAAAACTGTACACAGACTTCTTTTTTTTTTTTTTTTTTGTAGAGACAGAGTCTCACTTTCTGGCCCTCGGTAGAGTGCCGTGGCCTCACACAGCTCACAGCAACCTCCAACTCCTGGGCTTAAGCGATTCTCTTGCCTCAGCCTCCCGAGTAGCTGTACACAGACGTCTATCACCCCATGCAAAGATGATATACTAATAGTCTTTGAGTCATAAAGTATACTCTATCTAACCAACACTTTTGTTAAACATCAACACTTGACAAAAGTTGAAATTTTTACCAGATCATTTTTGAACTCCAGTTCCTTGTCCAGATCTATATAGGAGAATTTTGAAAGCGAAGCCTCTAGATTGAAAGACTTATTCAGTTCTTCTTCAGTAGTCTTGGCACAGAGGTTCTGTTCCACATTTTCATGGTCTGGTTCATTTTCCATATTTACTTTTAATAACAGTATTCAGTCAATCCAAGCAAGCACCTGCTTATTTGGTTTTGGTTCTGTTTTTTTCTTGCCTTAGATCACACAGACTTGAATTATGACCTCTTTAAAAAAAAAGAAAAAAAGAAAGTATCGTTTAGATTTCTTCCTTGACAAATGGACATTCCAAAGACTTACTTGGTCAGACTTCATTCAATTGTCTGATTACAAACAAATAAAAATCAATATGGGGGTATAGGATATGATATGGAGGGAGGCTTTCTAAGGAAGCAAAGAAGGAACACCTAACTCATACTACAGGAGTCTAGGAAGTGGCCCATCACTCAAAGTCATGAAACTGGTGACAGCGATAGATTTAGTAGGCCCAGACTCTAGACCTGGTCCCAAATATATGTATGTACCTAACAATAAAATGGTATACTGGTGCCAGAAACTACAATTAAACCCTTCCTTACCTTCCCAAACCCCGGGTGGCACTCCAGTTCTCCCTGGAGATAAGCATATAGACCAGTTTCCTTGTTCGCATGCACACAGGGCCACAGATGTCCTAGGGAATGTGGCCCTAGGAAACTTAGTATAAAAACCAAGGATGAATACATAGTTATTTAACACAACACTAGCAAATCTTAAGAATTCAGATCTATCAGGGAGATACCACCAAGACACAAAAAGTCTATAACCTACCTACCAGAGATTTCTAGAAAGCAAGCTAGTCCTAGAGAACCGTGGACATTTTCAGGGAAAAATGAAATACTAAAAAAAACTAGAAACTTACACAATTTGTTATTTTACAGCTCTAAATGATAGAACACTCTGTTGTATCAAAAAAAAAAGCCACATAATTTAGTTTATTGTAAAATTGTCATTTCTATAAAATTAAAAATATATTCAAAAATTATTACAAGTTTAATAAATTAAATTTGCTTTTAAATGTTTTCAGAGACTCAGCACCCATAGCTCAGTAGTTAGGGCACTGGCTACATACACCAAGGCAGGCAGGATCAAACCCAGCCTGGACCTGCTGGACAACAGTGACAACTGCAAAAAAAGTAGCTGGGGATTGTGGCAGACACCTATAGTCCCAGCTACTTGGGAGGCTGAGGCAAGAGAATTGCTTAAGCTCAAGAGTTTTAGGTCGCTGTGAGCTCTGACGCCACAGCACTCTACTGAGGGTAACATAGTGAGACTGTCTCAAAAAAATTAATTAATTAATTAAGTATTTTTAGGTTGCATTTCAATTGGGCTACAAGTGACTGAACTTTTAAAAGTCTGTTTAGCTTTCCTGGTTTAGAATAAAACAAAAATACAAAACAGAAGCAATGTCCTAATAACAACAATAGTAAAAATATAGGTCATTTTGTGCTCTAAATGAGGTGTTTTCAATAGTACCAAACAACTAGCAGAACTTTGAGAAGGTTTTTCAAACTATATACTACCCTCCAGGGTACAAACACCAACAACCACCACCAAGGCTCACCCCCATAGTGAACTACTCTTAGTGTTATTACTTAGTGAAGTTCAGGCAGAAAAAGGCAGGCAACTACTTGGCTATTAAAATAACTATTTATTTTTCTAAAGAGACAGGGTCTCACCATGTTGCCCAGGCTAGCCTCAAACTCTTGGGCTTAAGCAATTCTCTGCCTCAGCTCCCCAAGAAGCTAGAACTACAGGCATGTACCACGAAAGATGGCTTGAAGTAACTATTTTTTTAAAGCAAACTGAGGTTGTTTTTAAATAACATGCCAAAACATCACTGATAATTTTATCCAATGAGGCTCATTCTCTTTAGTACCTATAATTTCACTTCTTTCAATGTTTCATTTTTATCACTTTAAAAGACATGAACAGGCTGGAAGCAGTATCTTATCCCTGTAATCCCAGCACTTTCGGAAGCTGAGGTGGGATGATCACTTGTGGCCAGGAATTTGCGACAAGCCTGGGCAACACAGTGAGACCCCATCTTTACAAAAAAATTTTCCAGGCATAGTGGCAAGTGTCTGTAGCCCCAGCAACTCACAAGGCAGAGGCAAGAGGATCACTTGAGCCCTGGAGTTTGATGCTATAGTTAGCTATGATGATACTACTACATTCCAGTCTTGGTCACAGAAGAAGAAAGAAATGAATTGTTACTTTGTGTAAAACATGCATAACATGATTCACATTCAGTGGGTTCCTGAGAATATGCATTAACTTTTATTCATACCCATATACTTTTTAAATAGTGGAAGGAAAAATTACACAGCAAAAAAATAAAAGAAAAAAGAAAACTCTTATTTAAATGATTTTCATAATCTAAAATGTTTCGTATTTCACATTTGTCTTTGCAAAATAACTAAGAAAAGAAAACAACTTTTCTCTGGCTCTTTTCATCTCCTATCTGGAGTTACTAACAAGCTCAAAGACATATAACAATTCAGCATCCATGAACACCAATATCACCATGAAGAAGTCTCAAGTGATCAAGCATTTCCTGAAGAAAGAACATCACCATTTTAAGCTGTCCTACTCCATTTCCAACCCTCATTTCACTGAGCTCCTTTTACCAACGTAATGTGATGGCAAAGTGGAAAAAATATAAGCCACAGAGCCTATTAAAATCAAGTTAAGAGGCTCAGTGCCCGTAGCACAGTGGTTACAGAGCCAGCCACATACACCGAGAGTGGTGCTTTCAAAGCCGGCCCAGGCCGGCTAACACAACAGCTAAACAACTGCAACCAAAAAAAAAAAAAAAAAGCCAGGTGTTGTGGCAGGAGCCTATAGTCCCAGCTACTTGGGAGGCTGAGGCAAAGAGAATCACTTAAGCCCAAGAGTTTGAGGTTGCTGTGAGCTGTGACCCCACAGCACTCTACTGAGAGTGACATAGTGAGACTCTGTCTCAAAAAAAAAAAAAAAAAAAATCAAGTTAAGAAAAAGCCAAAAAATAAGAGGTGTTAGCAGGGATGCGGTGAAAAGGGAACACTTACACACTCTTTGTGGGAATGTAAATTAGTACAATCTCTATGAAGGTTAGTATGAAGGTTTGTCGAAGAACTAAAAGTACAGCTACCATTTCACCCTGCAATACCACCATTAGATACCTACACAGAAGAAAAGAAATCAGATCAAAAAGATGCCTATACTCGTATGTTTCTCACAGCACAATTCACAGTCACAAAGATATGGAATCAATGTAGGTACCCATCAACTGATGAGTGGATTAAGAAAATATGGTGTATATATACACCATGGAGTACTACTACTCAGTGATAAGAAAAAAATGAAACACTAGCTTTTACAAAGACTTGGATGGAACTGGAAGCCAATATCCTAAGTGAAGTAACCCCAGGACAGAAAAACAAATGACACATGTTCTCACTTATAAGTGAGAGCTAAACTATGGCTACCCGAGAGCACACAGAGTGTTTTAATGGACATTAGCAACTCAAATGAGGGAAGGGTGAGAAGGGGTGAGGGATGAAAAATTACTTATGGGATTCAATGGACACTATCCTGATAGATACATCAAAAGCCCAGACTCTACCACTATACAATATACACGTGTAATATGATTCAATTCGTACCCTCTAAACATATTAAAATTTAAAAAATTTTTAACCCAAAATATCACATGTATACCATAAATATTTATGGGGATTTATTTATAGATCCATAAACATTTTTAAAGCAATTAACAAATAAACAAACAAATAAAATCAGGTTTGAATCTAGACTTTACCAGTTCCTATTTGTGACTTTGGTCAATTGTTTACCTTCTTTGAACCCCTCTATTTCTACATCTGTAAAATGGAATATTGAGGACACTTGTGGTGTTTGCTCACAATAGCACCTCTTGTTATGGGAAGGGCTCCTTCAAATCATAGGCTTCTTTTAGAGGCTACCTATCAAAAAATCCCCTAGTAAAATGGATTATGTAATACAGCCAGAGTCTCTCACTGCTATCGTTAAAAAGGAACTGATGAGGAACAGCCATTTCCACTGTTCTCTGAACAATGCATGATAAGGCTGAGCAGATCCCACACTGCCCACCCTGCCCTCTTCTGCAGTAAAGTTGTCATTCATCTAACATACATCAACTAAACAGCTACTATGTATTGTCCGTCTCTGAGACTGACCTCTAAAAACAAAAATTACATTCTAGGTACAGAAAGAATAAAATCAATCTAAAAATGAAGTAGGAAAGAAGAGTCCTGATATTAGGCAAGTCCCAGATTCTAGTCTTCTATGATCTTAGCCCATAGCTTTCTGAAAGTTTGGCTACATAAGCCAACATACTTTCTTCCAAAAAACGCAACCACCTATTTTACAGGGCTACTGGTGAGGAACAAATCATATGACTACAAAGCATGTAGAAGAATACCTGGATATATAAGTTTCAAGAAATATTAGCTAGTATATTTAAACTTCCTCAAGATTTAATTTTTCTAAAGTTAAAGACTCAAAAATAAAATTTAATATTTTTGCAAAGGTCTACCAAGGGTATCAAACCTTTCTTCTTCTCTGACACACATTGGAATTGTCTTGGGCCACACATTAAATACACAAACACTAACAAAAGCTGATAAGCAAAAACAATAGTCTGTGAATAATTTTCACAATATCTAACCCCACATATAAGCAAAATACTCATTAAATAATCCTCATGAGGCACACAGGTTGAACGCTCCTGGATGCTAAGGGTATCAGAAAAATATCTTAGCAGTTTCATCATGAGCTAAATGGTAGGGGTTTTAACTAAGACGAGTACAGCCCCCACCAAAGTATCAGAGACACTTAATAAAAATCTTTGATTATGATAATGAAAAGTGTCTTATACTACTCATTCTAGATCATGGGATTGGGGTGGTCACGGAGATCAAGAAACTCCCTAAGAGGTGGCACCTGTGGCTCAGTGGGTAGGGCACTGGCCCCATATACTGAGGGTGGCAGGTTCAAGCCTGGCCTTGGCCAAACTGCAGCAAAAAAAAATGGCCGGGCGTTATGGCAGGCACCTGTAGTCCCAGCTACTTGAGAGGCTCAGGCAAGAGAATCACTTGGGTCCAGGAGTTGGAGGTTGCTGTGAGCTATGACGCTACAGCACTCTACCAGGGCAATAAAGTGAGACTCTGTCTCTTAAAAAAAAAAAAACGTACTAAAGCATGAGGCGCTCAAGTTCCCCACCAGGGTGATATCTGTCTACCACAGATACAAAAGAACATCTCAGCAGCTGGCACAAACATGAACCAATAACCATAGCCCCTCAAAATGTCTTCCAACTCAAGCAAACAGGTTGTGACTGATTCTCACTCACAAGTACCACTCACCATCACTAAGAGGCCATGTCAACCTCAACACCTATAAGCAAAGATGATGAAAGGGAAGGCAGAAGACAGAGAAATAAATAGGGGAAGGAAATAAAGAATAAGAAACCACACATGAGGAGAAACCAACAAAAAAATCACTGGTAACATGAAGAATCAGAACAGATCAACTCCTTCAATGGATCACTAAGCTACCGTAAAAGATCCCAATTATCCAAAAAATCGTGGAAGGGCAGGGCCTGTGGCTCAAAGGAGTAGGGTGCCGGCCCCATATACTGGAGGTGGCAGGTTCAAACCCAGACCTGGCCAAAAACTGCAAAAAAGAAAAAAATTGTGGAAATGACAGAAATGGTTTCAGAGTACAGGTGCCAAAAACAACAAAGAAAACAAAGGAAAAGTACAAAAGCAAGGAAAGGAAATCTAAAAATTGACCCAAGATTTTTCTTTTTTTTTTTTTTTTTTTTTTGAGACAGAGTCTTACTTTGTTGCCCTTGGTAGAGTTCCGTGTCATCATAGCTCACAGCAACCTCAAACTCTTGGGTTCAAGTGATTCTCTTGCCTCAAGCCTCCCAAGTAGCTAGGATTACAGGTGCCCACCACTATGCCTGGCTATTTTTAGAGACAGGGGTCTTGCTCTGGTTCAGCTGGTCTCGAACTCCTGAGCTCAGGCAACCCACCTGCCTCAGCCTTCCAGAATGCTAGGATTACAGACATGAGCCACCATGCCTGGCATGACCCAAGAATTTAACAAAATAAAAGACAAAGTCTCCAAGGATATGGACAAAATTAGAAAGAATATACAGAGATTAAAAAAATAGGTCATTCAGGGAGTTGTAAAATGTAGCAGAAGGCTCAACAGCAGATTAAATCATGGAGAAGAAACAATCTCAAATGTTGAAGACAAGACTCTCAAATTTACCCAGTTATTTAAAGAGGCAGAAAAAAACCCCAGTTATTTAAAGTGGTGGCTCATGCTTGTAATCCTAGCACTCTGGGAGGCTGAGGCAGGTGGATTGCCTGAGCTCACAGGTTTGAGACCAGGCTGAGCCAGAGCAAGATTCCATCTCTAAAAATAGACATCTCTGGGCATTGTGACGGGCACCTGTAGTCCTAGCTACTCAGGAAACAGAGGCAAAAGAATCACTTGAACCCAAGAGTTTGAGGTTACTATGAGCTATGACGCCATGGCACTCTACCAAGGGAAACAAAGTGACACTCTGTCTCAAAAAATAATAAAAATAATAATAATAAATAAAAAATAAATAAATAAAGAGGCAGAATAGAAGAGAGTAAAAGCAGAACAATCTCTTAAGAGAATTGTGGGACTACACAAAGTGTACAAACACACAAATTATAGGTATCCTTGAAGAAGAGAATTCTTTTTTTTTTTTTTTTTTTTTTTGTAGAGACAGAGTTTCACTTTATCGCCCTCAGTAGAGTGCCGTGTTGTCACACAGCTCACAGCTACCTCCAACTCCTGGGCCTAGGCGATTCTCCTGCCTCAGCCTCCCAAGTAGCTGGGACTACAGGCGCTCGCCACAACACCCGGCTATTTTTTTGTTGCAGTTTGGCCGGGGCCGGGTTTGAACCCGCCACCCTCGGTATATGGGGCTGGCGCCCTGCTCACTGAGCCACAGGCGCCGCCCAAAGAACAGAATTCTAATGGCCAGGAAGCTCTAGTTGATGATATCATAACTGAAAACTTCCTAAGCATTGCCAAAGATTCAGATGTTCATCAACTATAGATACTGAACCCCAAGTCAACTCAATTCATACAGAGCATCTCCTAGACACACAGTAATTAACCTGGCCAAAATCAAAAGAGAAAATTCTGTAAGCAGCTAGGCATAAGCAGCATCTGACCTACAAAGGCAAAGTCATCAACCTGACTTCTCAGATGAAACATTATAAGCCAGAGGAAGTGGGTTCCCCCATTCAATCTTTTCAGACAAAATACCTGCCAACCTAGGATTCTGTATCTTACAAAACAAAGTAGCATATTTGATGGAGAAATCAAATCTTTTACTGACAAGCAAACATTTGCGGAAATTTGCCACTACAGAACCAGCTCTGCAGGAAATACTCAAGACTACTACTATATGCAGACCAATACAATGACCACCAGCAAAGTAAAGATCCTGAAAACTAAAGGACAAAGCCTAGCTTCCACAATGGCCCAAGTGATTTTTTTAAAAAAAAGGCAATAGACCTCCACACAACAAGTCAAATAGAAATACACACCACATATCAATTCTCTCAATAAACATGAATGGGTTGAATTACCCACTGAAGAGGCATAGGCCAGCTGACCAGCCAAGTGTATGCTATCTTCAGGAAATACATCTAACCCCAAAGGACAAAATAAGACTTAAGAAGAAGGACTGGAAAACAGTATTTCAGGCACATGGAAATAAGAAGAAAGCTGGAGTTGCAATCTTATTTGCAGATACAATTGGCTCTAAAGCAATGAAAGTAGAGAAAGATAAAAATGGACACTATATATGGGTCAAGGGAACAATACAACAAGATGACATTTTGATTCTAAATATTTAGGCACCCAACTTAAAACACTCCCAGATTTATAAAACAAACTCTACTTGGTTTGAATAATATGATAACCAACACCATAATAACTGGGGACTTCAATATTCCACTGACAGAACTGGACAGATTCTCCAAACAGAAACTAAACCAAGAAATGATGATGGACTTAAAACATGACACTAGAACAAATATGGGCTTAACAGACATATATAGAATATTTCACCCCAATACTCCTGAATTGATCATGTCCTAGTACATAAATCAACATTCTCCTAAATTGATCATATCCTAGTACATAAATCAAACCTCAACAAATTTAAAAGAACAGAAATTATGTCTTGTATCTTTATGGACCACAATAGAATAAAAGTAGAACTCAACTCCGACACCTTCATCTGCACACAAAGTTATGGAAATGAAACTTGGTCAAGAAGGAGATAAAGAAATTATTAGATTTCTCAAACCAAATAACAATAAAGCCACAAACTATCAAACCTGTGGAATACAGCAAAAATAGTCCTAAGAGGGAAATTTATCACATTAAATGCCCACATCCAGAAAACAGAAACATTTCTTTACATCCTCAAAGAAATGGAAAAGGAAGAGCAATACAATCCCAAATCTAGCAAAAGAAAAGAAATAACCAAAATTAGAACTAAATGAAATTGAGAACAAAAAACTATTCACAAAACAAAAAGTGGGTTCTTAAAAAGATAAATAAAATTAATATGCCCTTGGCCAGATTAACTAGAAACAGAAAAGCAAGATAATGAGCTCAATCAGGAAATAACAACAGATGCCACAGAGATAGAAAAGATCTTCACTGAATACTACAAAAAAACTCTATGACCTAAAATTTGAAAACATGGAGGAAATGGACCAATTCCTGGCCTATTTCCCTAGACTTAACCAGGAAGAAATAGAATTCTTAAACAGACTGATATCAAACACCAAAATTGTAACAACTATTAAAAAGCTTCCAGGCTGGGCATGGTGGCTCACACCTATTACCCTAACACTCTGGGAGGCCAAGGTGGGTGGATTGCCTGAGCTCACAGGTTTGATACCAGCCTGAGCAAGAGCAAGACCCCATCTCTAAAAATAGCTGGGCATTGTTGTGGGCACCTATAGTCCTAGTTACTGGGGAGGCTGAGGCAAAAGAACAGCTTGAGCCCAAGAGTTTGAGGTTGCTGTGAGCTATGACACCAAGGCACTCTACCAAGGGTGAAAAAGCAAGACTCTGTCTCAAAAACAAACAAACAAAAAGATTCCAACAAAAAAAAGTCCTGGACCAGATGGTTTCATACCAGAATTCTACCAAACCTTCAAATAAGAGCTCCTATCTATATTGCAGAATCTATTCCAAAACACTGGAAGGATGGAATTCTCCCCCTATTCTTTCTATGAAGCAAATATCACACTGATATCAAACCAGAAAAGGACACAACAAAAAAAGAAAACTACAGGTCAATTTCATTAATGAATTTTTTTTTTTTTTTGCAGTTTTTTTGGCCGGGGCTAGCTTTGAACCCACCACCTCCAGCATATGGGGCTGGCACCCTACTCCTTTGAGCCACAGGCACCGCCCTCATTAATGAATATTGATGCAAAAAATTCTCAAGAAAATTTTACCAAACAGAATTCAGCTTACATTAATAAATAATTCATCATGACCAACTGAGCTTCATCCCTAGAACCATCAAGCATGGTTTGATACACACAAATCCATAAATGTAATTCACCACATAAACAGAAGTAAAACTAAAGACTATATGATCCTCTCATAGATGCAGAAAAAGCCATCTGACAAAATTCAGCATCTTTTTTTGACAAGAACACAGGAAAATTGTCATAGATGGGACATTTCTTAAACTGATAGACGCCATGTACCTCAAACAACCAATATCATACTGAATGAGGAAAAACTGAAAGCATTTCTGCTTAAAACTGAAATCAGACAAGGATGCCTGCTATCACCATTACTATTCAACATAGTGCTGTAAGTCCTAGCTAATGCAATCAAGCAAGAGAAGGCTATCAAGTGATCCAAATGGGAACAAAACAAGTCAAACTATCATTCTTTCCTGATATGATCTTACACTTAGGAAATCTCAACAACTCAACCATGAGACCCCTGGAAGTCATCAAGAAATACAGCAACATCTCAGGATATTAAATCAATGTTCACAAATCAGTAGCCTTCATATATGTCAACATAAGGCAGGTTGAAAATCAAATCAATGATATAGTACCCCTCACAGTAACAGCAAAGAAAATTAAATACTTGAGAATATACGTAACTAAGTATGTGAAGGATCTCCATAGAGAGAACTATGAAATACTGAGTAAAGAAAAAGCAGAAAAGGAAGGGCAACTGGCCGGAGGAAGGGAGAGCAATTGGAGGGATTTCATCTAACATACACAAGGTAAGGGTGTTCAGCATGCCCGGGTGGGTGAAGGGCTCTACTACAACTTTAATTTTACCATTGAATTAAAAACAATGTAACCTAAAAATGTGTACCCTCATATTAATTAAAAAAAAAAAAAAAAAGGAAATAGCAGAGGGTGTTAACAGATGGAAGAACATACCAAACTCCTGTCTGGGAAGAAACAACATTGTTAAAATGTCTGTACTACCAAAGTAATCTATAGATTTAATGCAATACGCATTAAAATTTCATTGTCATACTTTGAAGATCTTGAACAAAGAGTTCTATATTAGTTTTTTTTTTTTTTTAATTGTTGGGGATTCACTGAGAGTACCATAAACCAGGTTACACTGACTGCATTTGTTAGGTAAGGAGTTCTATGTTTTATACAGAACCAGAAAAAAACCTAGCCAACATAATTCTACAAAATAACAACCAATCTAGAGGCATCATGTTACCAAACTTCAGGTTATACTAAAAGTCTATATATAGTGATCAAAACAGCATGGTACTGTCATAAAAACAGAGACAGAGATCTATGAACAGAATAGAGAACCTAGAGATGAAAGCAGCCTCATGTTGCCATCTGATTTTTGACAAAGCAAACAAAAGCATACACTAGGGGACAGAATCTCTATTTAAAAATGGTGCTGGGAGAACTGGCTAGCCACTTGCAAAAGACTGAATCTAGAACCACACCTCTCATCACTGATGAAAATTAACTCATTATGGATAAAAGATTTAAATCTAAGAATGAAACTATAAAAACTCCAGAAGAAAGCATGGGAAAAACTCATAATAACATTGGCTTTGGGAAAGAATTTTTTTCTTCTTTTTTTTTTTGCAGTTTTTCAAACCTGGGCTGGGTTTGATCCCGCCACCTCCAGTATATGGGGCCGGAGCCCTACTCCTTTGAGCCCCAGGCACCG
Source organism: Nycticebus coucang (assembly GCF_027406575.1). Taxonomy (NCBI): domain Eukaryota; kingdom Metazoa; phylum Chordata; class Mammalia; order Primates; family Lorisidae; genus Nycticebus; species Nycticebus coucang. Next base: position 89,344,655 of record NC_069795.1, read on the forward strand.
CCTGGGAAAGAATTTATGAAGAAGACTCCAAAGGCAATCGTAGCAACAGCAAAAATAAGGGGAACCTGATCAAGTTAAAAACTTTTCTGCACAGCTAAGGACACAATCAACAAAGCAAAGAGACAACCTTCAGAGTAGGTGAAGATTTTGCATGCAAAGAACTCGAGCAAATCAACAAAAAAAAGAACCGTATTAAAAACTAGGTAACAGACATGAACAGAACTTTTCTCATGAGGACAAATGGCCAAAAAAACACATGAAAAAAATGTTCATTGTCTCTATCAGAGAAATGCAAATTAAAACCACCTTGAGATATTACCTAATCCCAATGATAATGGCCTACATCATAAAGTCCCAAAGCAACAGGAGCTGGTATGAGTGAGAAGGGAAGGCAACACTCATGTAGAGTGCAAAGTAGTATGGAAAGTCCTCAAAGAAATAAAAGTAGACTTTCCATTTGATCCTGCAATTCCATTACTAGATATCCACACAAGAGAAAAAAGTCATTTTACCATTTGTACTCAAATGTTTACAGCAGCCCAATTCACAATTGCAAAGATGTGCAAACAACCCAAATGCCCTTCAATCCATGAATGGGTTAATAAACTGTGGTATACGTATACCATGGAATACTATTCAGCCATAAATGTATACCATGGAATACTATTCAGCCATAAAAACATGGAGATTTTGTATATTTTGTAACAAACTGGCTGCACAGGGAGAACACTCTCTCTCCTAAGTAAGACGGGAATGGAAAAATAAGCATCACATGTCCTCAATACTAAATTGAAACTAGGAGAATAACAATTACGTGCTAACTTAAGAGAAAAGTTCAACTAAATTCAAGAAGAAGGGAATGATTTGGCAAGTTTCCACAAAAAGGGCACAATGTGTTGGCATATGGCACACCTCCTGGGTGAAGAAAACAACTGCAACTCGGACTTTACCTTACAAACGCAAACAACATAACCTAATCACAGGTACCCTCACACTGATCTGAAATTTTAAAAAAAGAAATAAAAAGAATTTTGGACCGCGCCTGTGGTTCAAAGGAGTAGGGTGCCAGCCCCATATGCCAGAGGTGGTGGGTTCAAACCCAGCCCCGGCCAGAAACTGCAAAAAAAAAATAAAAATAAAAATAAATTAAAAAAAAAAAGAATTCCAAGAAAAATAAACTAAAATCATGGCTTTTTTTAACATCAGTATTAGTCTACATGTCATCAGCAAAGCCAACCATGTCCCCTTACTTAGTTCCTCTTTTATCATGTGCCAGCAATTATTCCTTTCTTCATGTTAGCCAGCAAATTTTTCCAACCCAAATAGACCAAAGAATCAAAAAGTCATCATGCTCAGATTTTTTGAAAGAGAAAGTTCTCTACAGCAGTTGCAGTGAATTTTACAGAAATTAATTGAGCCATTAACCTCTCTGCTGTTGGCAGATTAAGGGGTGCCCAATGATGCCAGTTCTAACTTGTGGAACCTGTGAATATGTTACTTTATATGGCAAAAAAGACTCTATAGGTGTGATTAAATGAGAAACCCAAGATAGATTATTCTTCATTAGCCAGTGAAGTGTCCAATGTAATCACAGTGTCCTTAAAAGTGGAAGGCAGAGACAGAAGAGTCTCAGAGAGAGAAGAGATACAACAACAGAATCAGCATCAGAGTCCCCAAAAAGACTAAAGCCGTCTCAACATCTTGATTTTAGATGACTGATGCCAGACAATAGATTATAGATTTTAGAGACTGATGCCAGACTTGTGATGCCAGACAATAAATCTGAATTGTTTCAAGCCACTAAATTCGTGGTTATGGCAACAATAGGAAATGAATGTACAGTAGACCCCTGAACAACACGGGTTTGAACTGTGTGGGTTCTCTTACACACTGATGTTCTTTGGCCTCTGCCACCTACAAGACAGCAAGATTAACCCATCCTCTTCCTTCTCCTCCTTAGCCTATTCAATAATACAAGGATGAAGATCATGGTGATGATCCATTTCCACTTAATCAATAGTATGTATTTTTTCTCTTCTTTATGATTTTCTTAACACTTTCTTCTAAATTACTTCATTGTAAGAATACAATATAATATGTAGAACACACAAAATATGTCTTAATTGTTTATGTTATCAGTAAGGCTTCCACTCAATAGTAGGTGATTAGTAGTTAAGTTGTTAGGGAGTCAAAAATAGTTATACTTGGATTTTGTTAGGGGGGGTCAGCATTCCCTAACTCCTGAGTTGTTTGAGGGTCAACTGTAGTAACAAATTTCGATTAATTTGTCTCTGGCCACATCTCCAACATCCTGAAATACTAACCCCTCCCTTGTCAGTTGATGTTGCCCACATATTTTTTAAGCAAGTTCTTCATTCCAATATATATATCAAAGATGAAATGCTCAATATATAATGTTTACCATTATCACATTTGATGCAGATACTGCTTCAGACATCACTTAAGTGCTACCCTAGTACAAAGGTTGATAATAAACTATGCATAAATTCCTCTTGGGATGGAATTATACAACTAGCTCTTCACCCAGCCATCCTGCGATCTAGTGTTATTATAGTTCTTAAGGGAATGCTGCCAGCCAGCACATGCAGATAACAAAACAAGTTACATCAACTATTTATTAGTGTCTACTAGAATGAAATCAGATTAACCTAATAGGAAATGTATGTCACAGTATCATGATTACCTAGTATGCTCTCCTCTTCTGAGTGATGACAAACTAATATTTTAATAGTTCAGACGTAAGATTACCTGACATCTTGATGATTCTCAAAGGTATTTCCTCTTAATAAGACTACTATCAACCAATGAATAATAGATTTAAGGACTATTAAAAAATACATGTACCATAAAAACACCAATGACCCTATTATGACATTGGCCAACTAAATAAAATCTCTATAATGTGACGTATATTAGGGCAGATTAATGCAAAACTCTTTCAATGGATTTTTTAACTTTGGCAAATGTTTATTCCCAACTCTTTTCAAGTTTCAAATCATGTCTAATTCTCTTGACATTCTTTTCCTCCTAAAAGTGATATATGAGGTACTTTTCACACTATAGTGAAATCAAATCCTTTTTTTATTAATTTACTATATATGATAGAAAGACATCACGAAATCATGATTTGGAAACAATGTTATATGTTGTTTCTGGCCTTCCCAATCCAATTATTTCTTTTCTATTTCTCTGTTTTGTTTTGTCTCTTGTGGTTTGTGAAGAAAAAGAATACACAATTAACTTCTTTTAGTTCTTCTATCTTTCTCTGGCAAATGGCCTCACTTTTAATAGCTCACCAATGCCTACAGAATAAAATTCCAAACTTCCACAGCCTGTGCACTCAGGGACCTTTGAAAACAACTTTCACTTTCCATCTATGTCTGCTCAAGCCGATTTTCCTTTCCTTTCCTTTTCCTCTACACTTATCTAAATTCCTTCTTTCCTTCTGGGCACTGTTTGAATCAGATCTGCACATGACCTCTTTTCCCTTCTTCCCTAACCACCGTCTGAATTCAGAACACTTTGCACTTTCCTCATTTTGATATATTAGTTAACTTACCATATAACTATGTCTTTTCTCCTCAGCTATACAATAAAAAGGGGCCATGCTTCTTTGTATACTCCAAGTCACTTGGCCAATTGATTTGCATAGTAATGTAGACACTCAATAAATAACTTCTGATTGGCTCAGTACCTGTAGCTCAAGTGGCAAAGGAGCGCCAGCCACATACAACAGAGCTGGGGGGTTCGAATACAGCCCAGGCCTGCCGAACAACAATGACAACTACAACCAAAAAATAGCCAGGCGTTGTGGTGGGCGCCTTTAGCCCCAGCTACTTTGGAGGCTGAGGCAAGAGAATCGCTTAAGCCCAGGAGTTGGAGTTTGCTGTGAGCTGTGATGCCACAGCACTCTACCAAGGGTGACAGCTTGAGGCTGTCTCAAAAATAAATAAATAAATAAAATTTAAAAAAATAAATGTATGCTGATTAACACAAGAATTGGAAGACAGGAATAATACTTGCATTGTGAATTAAATATATCAGTTTTATTATCTGTAAATGCTAAGCTTCAGAGAACACTTATTTAACTCACAGAACACAGGAAGCCATGCCATAAAAAGCCACGTTATAACTGAGCTCTATTTCTATGCAATCAGGCTTGTCAACCACTGCAAGTCACATTTATCAGTATTAGCCAAAATTTCCTCAAAAAAAGCTCTTTTGGGCAGCACCTGTAGCTCAGTGGGCAGGGCGCCGGCCCGGCCATATACACCAAAGCTGGCGGGTTTGAACTGGCCCAGGCCAGCTAAAACAATGACAACTGCAATATAAAAAAAAAAAATAGCTAGGCATTGTGGCAGGCGTCTGTGGCCTTAGCTACTTGGAAGGCTGAGGCAAGTGAATCACTTGAGCCCAAGAGTTTGGGGTTGCTGTAACCTGTAATGCCACGTCACTCTACCCAGGGCAACAGCTTGAGACTCTGTCTCAAAAAAAAAAAAAGCCCTTTCTATCCTCCTCAACTAGGTAAGGTTCCCTGCTCACATGTACCCATAACATCGTTCTTCTCTTTCATTACTGTCTTACACTGTAATCATTTCTTCACTGCCTGAAACACCATTCCTTGCCTCCAAGTGGAGTGCAGGTTTCATGAGCACAAAGACCAAGTCTACCTTGTTCATCACCATATCCCCAGTGCCTAATTACACAGTAGCTAATCAATCATCTCACCCTCCCTAGGTAAGCAGTCAAACAAGATGCATCACTGGCTTTCAAAGCCTCAAATAGCAGTTCTGGTCCTCTGGTAGAAAACAGGGCTAGTGGGGGGGCAGAGTCAAGATGGCTGACTGAAGCCAGCTTTCCACTGAGGCTCCCATCCAGAAGGAGAGTTAAAGGACAGAAATTTAGCAAGTAACCAGGTAGATTTGAGCTGCACCAAGAGAGAAGGTTGAAGAACGCACATCAACCCCGCTGAGGCGAGCTGCAACCCCAAGGATACAAACAAATGGTACAAAATCCATCACAAAGCAGATGGGAGTCCCCTCCCCCATGACAACAACTCGGAGTGCCCCACAAACAAACAAGCAGAGTTCAAAGGTCCTCCCACTACACTCCACGGGAGAGACCCTCTAAAAACTGGACCTACCTTCCCTACTAGGGTACCACGGCTTTCTCCCGCCAGGCATAAAACTGTATAAAACTGTATATATTCTCTACCTGCAACTCTGAGCTCCCAGCACTCCCCTCCACTCTCACTCTGAGGTCTGGAGGCCTGTCCCCCAAGAGTCCAGATTCTTGGGTGATTTCTCCAGGGGTGTGAACAGGGCCTGAACTTCAGCTCGTCAGTGCTAACTCTGGGGCACGGGAGTGAGGAGAGGACGGTCGGCTGAGAGGGAAGGAACCACACCAAAGCAGTGGTGCCCACAGGCACAGAGCAGCAGCCGTCTTTTAGCAGCAACAGGGCTTACTCCCGGATACTCTGAAGCCACATCCCCTGTCTCCATGGGCAACCAGAGGAGGCCAGGCATCTACTCAGGTGGCAACCACCACGGAACAGATCTGGAACGGAAATGAAGGCCCCCTGAGACTTCAACCCAGAGTAACTGTTTCACTAGGGTCGAACAGAGACCAGCTGAAAACAAGACAGAACCACTTAGCCCCACCGCACCAAACGGGTCCCCAGTTTCTCAGGCCATAGCACTGTACGGGTCTTCAACAAAGCTCCAGGGGAAAAATCAAACGGTGTAAAACAATCATGGGGCAGAATCAGTGGAAAAACTCTGGTAACATGAATAACCAGAATAGATCAACCCCCCCCCCACCCAAGGAAAGATATGGCAGATGTAACTGAAGATCCCATTCATAAACAGCTGGCCAAGATGTCAGAAATCGAATTCAGAATTTGGATTGCAAACAAGATTAATAAAATGGAGGGAAATTTGTAATTAGAAATTTGAGCAGCAATGCAAAAGTCAGAATTAGAAATTCAAGGAGAAATTCAAAAGTTGTCTCAAGAATTTAACGAATTTAAAGACAAAAACCACCAAAAATTTTGACACACTGAAGCAAGAATTTGTAGCGCTCAAAGATCTGAAAAATTCAGTAGAATCCCTCAGTAACAGAGTTGAGCAAGCAGAAGAAAGGATTTCTGACATTGAAGACAAAGCTTTTGAACGCTCCCAAACTCTCAAAGAGGAAGAGAAATGGAGAGCAAAAACGAATCATTCTCTCAAGAGAGCTCTGGGATAATTCAAAGAAGGCTAATATCCACCTCACTGGAATCCCTGAAAGTGATGAAGTGGCCTCGCTAGGCACAGAGGCCCTTCTCCATAAAATTATGAAAGAGAATTTTCCAGACATGCCAAAAGATTCTGAACTTCAGATAGTAGTTTCAGAACCCCAGCACGACTCAATCCCAATAAGACATCCCCCAGGCGTATCATAATTAACTTCACTAAAGTTAATATGAAGGAGAAAATTCTGAAAGCAGCCAGACATTAAGAAATCCATTACCTACAAAGGGAAGAATATTAGAATGACTGCAGATCTCTCTGCTGAAACTTTTCAAGCCAGAAGAGGGTAGTCATCGACTTTTAATCTCCTAAAGCAAAATAACTTTCAACCCCGGATCCTGTATCCAGCTAAACTGAGTTTTATTTATGACGGAGAAATTAAATACTTTAATGACATTCATATGTTGAAGAAATTTGCCATAACCAAACCAGCTCTTCAGGATATTCTCAGACCTATCCCAGCCTATTGGGCTATAATGACCAGCCCAATCCTCTACCACAAAAGTAAACTCACTCAGAAACTTTGGATCAAACTCCAACTTCCACAGGGGCGAAAGGATTAAAAATGTCCACTGGACTTTTGAAAAATTCGATACCCAAAATTTTGCCAGACTTATCAACATTCTCCATTAATGTGAACGGCTTAAACTGTCCTCTAAAGAGGCACAGGTTAGCTGACTGGATACAAAAACTCAGGCCAGACATTTTGTGCATACAAGACTCACATCTTACCTTAAAAGACAAATATAGACTCAGGGTGAAAGGATGGTCATCCATATTTCAGGCAAATGGTAATCAGAAAAAAGCAGGTGTTGCGATTTTATTTGCAGATACAATACATACAATAGGCTTTAAACCAACAAAAGTAAGGAAGGATAAGAATGGTCACTTCATATCTGTTAAGGGCAATACTCAATATGATGAGATTTCAATTATTAATATCTATGCACCCAACCAGAATGCACCTCAATTTATAAGAGAAATTCTAACAGACATGAGCAACTTGATTTCCTCTAGCTCCATAATAGTTGGAGATTTCAACACTCCTTTGGCAGTGCTGGAACGATCCTCCAATAAGAAGCTGAGCAAAGAAATTTTAGATTTAAACCCAACCATCCAACATTTGGATTTAGCAGACATCTACAGAACATTTCATCCCAACAAAACCGAATACACATACTTCTCATCAGCCCATGCAACATACTCCAAAATCGACCACATCTTAGGTCACAAGTATAACCTCAGTAAATTTAAAGGAATAGAAATTATTCCTTGCATTTTCTCAGACCACCATGGAATAAAAGTTGAGCTCAGTAAAAACAGGAATCTGCATACTCATACAAAAACATGGAAGTCAAACAACCTTATGCTGAATGATAGCTGGGTCAGGGATGAGATTAAGAAGGAAATTGCCAAATTTTTGGAACAAAACAACAATGAAGACACGAATAATCAGAACCTCTAGGATACTGCAAAGACAGTCCTAAGAGGGAAATTTATAGCACTGCAAGCCTTCTTCAAGAGAACGGACAGAAAGGAAGTTAACAACTTAATGGGATATCTCAAGCAACTGGAAAAGGAAGAACATTCCAACCCCAAACCCAGTAGAAGAAAAGAAATAAATAAAATTAGAGCAGAATTAAATGAAATTGATAAAAAAAGAATTATACAACAGATCAATAAATTAAAAAGTTGGTTTTTTGAAAAGGTCAATAAAATAGATAAACCTTTGACTAACCTAACCAGGAAAAAAAAGACTAAAATCTCTAATCTCATCAATCAGGAACGACAAAGACGAAATAACAACAGACTCCTCAGAAATTCAAAAAATCCTTAATGAATATTACAAGAAACTTTATTCTCAGAAATATGAAAATCTGAAGGAAACTGACCAATACTTGGAAGCACATCACCTTCTAAAACTTAGCCAGAATCGAGTGGAAATGTTGAACAGGCTCATATCAAGTTCGGAAATAGCATCAACCATACGACATCTCCCTAAAAAGAAAAGCCCGGAAAAAAAAAAAAGAAAGAAAAAGAAAAGCCCGGGACCAGACGGTTTCACGTCAGAATTCTACCAAACCTTTAAAGAGGAATTAGTACCTATATTACTCAACCTGTTCCAAAATGTAGAAAAAGAAGGAAGACTACCCAACACGTTCTATGAAGCAAACATCACCCTGATACCCGAACCAGGAAAAGACCCAACAAGAAAATTATAGACCAATATCACTAATGAATATAGATGCAAAAATATTCAACAAGATCCTAACAAACAGAATCCAGCAACACATCAAACAAATTATTCATCATGACCAAGTCGGTTTTATCCCAGGGTCTCAAGGCTGGTTCAATATACGTAAATCTATAAGTACAATTCAGCACATAAACAAATTAAAAAACAAAGACCATATGATTCTCTCAATTGATGCAGAAAAAGCTTTTGATAATATACAGCATCCCTCAATGATCAGAACACTTAATAAAATTGGTATAGAAGGGACATTTCTTAAACTGATAGAGGCCATTTACAGCAAACCCATAGCCAATATCGTATTGAATAGAGTTAAATTGAAATCATTTCCACTTAGATCAGGAACCAGACAAGGCTGCCCATTGTCTGGAATATTGTAATGGAAGTTTTAGCCACCACAATTAGGGAAGAAAAGGCGATCAAGGGTATCCATATAGGGTCAGAAGAGATCAAACTTTCGCTCTTCGCAGATAATATGATTGTATATCTGGAAAATACCAGGGATTCTACTACAAAACTCTTTGAAGTAATCAAGGAATACAGCAGCGTCTCAGGTTACAAAATCAACATTCATAAATCGGTAGCCTTTATATATACCAACAACAGTCAAGCTGAAAAAATAGTTAGGGACTCTATTCCATTCACAGTTGTGCCAAAGAAGATGAAATATTTGGGGGTTTATCTAACAAAGGATGTGAAAGATCTCTATAAAGAGAACTATGAAACTCTAAGAAAAGAAATAGCTGAAAATGTTAACAAATGGAAAAACAGGGCGGCGCCTGTGGCTCAACGGGTAGGGCGCCGGTCCCATATGCCGGAGGTGGCGGGTTCAAGCCCAGCCCAGGCCAAAAATAAAAAAATAAAAAAAAAACATGAAAAAAAAATAATTAAAAAAAAAAAAAAAAAACAAATGGAAAAACATACCATGCTCATGGCTGGGAAGAATCAACATTGTTAAAATGTCCATACTACCCAAAGCAATATACAATTTTAATGCAATCCCTATTAAAGCTCCACTGTCATACTTTAAAGATCTTGAAAAAATAATACTTCGTTTTATATGGAATCAGAAAAAAACCTCGAATAGCCAAGACCTTACTCAGAAATAAAAACAAAGCAGGAAGAATCACGCTACCACACCTCAGACTATACTATAAATCCATAATGATCAAAACAGCATGGTACTGGCACAAGAACAGAGAAGTAGATGTGTGGAACAGAACAGAGAACCAAGAGATGAATCCAGCTACCTACCGTTATTTGATCTTTGACAAGCCAATTAAAAACATTCAGTGGGGAAAAGATTACCTATTTAACAAATGGTGCTGGGTGAACTGGCTGGCAACTTGTAGAAGACTGAAACTGGACCCACACCTTTCACCATTAACTAAGATAGACTCTCACTGGATAAAAGATTTAAACTTAAGACATGAAACTATAAAAATACTAGAAGAGAGTGCAGGGAAAACCCTTGAAGAAATTGGTCTGAGCAAGTATTTTTTGAGGAAGACCCCCCGTGCAATTGAAGCAGCTTCAAAAATATACTACTAGAACCTGATCAAACTAAAAAGCTTCTGCACAGCCAAGAACAAAGTAAGTAAAGCAAGCAGACAGCCCTCAGAATGAGAGAAGATATTTTCAGGTTATGTTTCCGACAAAGGTTTAATAACTAGAATTCACAGAGAACTCAAATGTATAAGCAAGAAAAGAACAAGTGATCCCATCGTAGGCTGGGCAAGGTACTTGAAGAGAAACTGGCCTACAGACATATGAAAAAATGCTCATCATCTTTAATCATCAGAGAAATGCAAATCAAAACAACTTTGAGATAGCATCTAACTCCAGTAAGATTAGCCCATATCACAAAATCCCAAGACCAGAGATGCTGGCATGGATGTGGAGAAAAGGGAACGCTTCTACACTGCTAGTGGGAATGCAAATTAATACATTCCTTTTGGAAAGATGTTTGGAGAACACTTAGAGAAAATAGATCTGCCATTCAATCCTATAATTCCTCTACTAGGCATATACCCAGAAGACCAAAAATCACATCATAACAAAGATATTTGTACCAGAATGTTTATTGCAGCCCAATCCATAATTGCTAAGTCATGGAAAAAGCCCAAGTGCCCATCAATCCATGAATGGATTAATAAATTGTGGTATAGGTACGCCATGGAATATTATGCAGCCTTAAAGAAAGATGGAGACTTTACCTGTTTCATGTTTACATGGATGGAGCTGGAACATATTCTTCTTAGTATCTCAATGGAAGAAAAAGTATCCAATGTACTCAGCCCTACTATGAAACTAATTTATGGCTTTCATATGAAAGCTATAACCCAGTTATAACCTAAGAATAAGGGGAAGGGGGAGAGAGAGGGGAGGGAGGGGGAGGGGGTGGAGGGAGGATGTTTGGTGGGATTACACCTGTGGTGCATCTTACAAGGGTATATGTGAAACTTAGTAAATGTAGAATATAAATGTCTTAATACAATAACTAAGAAAATGCCAGGAAGGCTGTGTTAACCAGTGTGATGAAAATGTGTCAAACGGTCTGTAAAACCAGTGTATGGTGCCCCATGATCACATTAATGTACACAGCTATGATTTAATAAAAAATATGTATATAAAAAATAAAATAAAATAAAACAAAATAAAAAACAGGGCTAGTCACTCTGCTCCAAAGAGCCCCTCACCTATACAAGTTCCATTCTTTGCATTTTTTTCAAATCCCTAAGACTGACTTAAACGGTCTTTTAGTTCATGTATAACATGACACAAATGCCACGATCTCAGATGTTTTATGCTCTTTTACATTAATTCAGCCTACAGGTCAAGATGAAAACAGTGGAAATATATCCATTCAGTTTACAAGAATTCAACTATTTTCAGCAAAGGGAAAGAAAAAAAGAAATGATTCACATAGTTCCAGAGACTCTGCATACCATTCCACTCAGTCACTATAGGCTTCACGGTGAGCATGGAATAGGAGACGGACAGTTTGTCTTCTTTCAGTTAGTCTCAGTCCTCTGTGCCTCCTACAAAAGCAACCCACTTCACTAGTGCTCAAAATAACAAACAGTGTGCTGTTCCAACATGGAGCAAAAACTGACTATGTTGGCCTTCCTGAGAGACCATATGTCGGCCTCTCATATGACTCCAAGGGTACTTTTCTAGGGTACTTTAAGGGTACTTGATTTTCACTACTCATGGACTTCAGAAACAGAGCCTGTGTTAGATGCGACAGTACTACCTACTGGGATGGGCTGCTTACTTGACCCTAGAATTTCTTTCCAAGAATCAGCACATTTATGTAAACTAATTCACATAACCCACAGTGCTTGGGGCTGCCATAATGAAAAAACCCAAACCTCTCTGTTTCTCTTAGTAAATACCTAAATAAAATGAACGATCATTTAAACTTAGGAAGTACATATAGAACAACAAATGTTAAAAACAACAGTGGGGGAAAGGAACAGTGCCTGAAACCTTCTTGCACACAGTGCTGAGTTACTACCATGAACTGTCAGACACAACCCTCAAGAAGGTCCCATTCTAAAAAGAAAGATCTAAATCCTGTATCACAATATATAAAATAACAAGAACTAAATCTAAAAATGCCCATATTGTGTATAAATGCTAACATTACCAGTTTTATATCATTATGTGTATAATGTGACAAGTAAAATGAACAATAGAGAAAAATTATCACTTCTTTCCAGCTTCTATTAAGTTCCTATTACTATGAGTCTTTCTTCAAAGATCCACCCGTCTCATATAACTCCTCATAAAAAGCACCTGGGCCTTGTGTAGGCCCTCTGTAGGGGGTGGATTCTTACAGGTTAAATGCACAAAAGATAGGATTCTACTCAATTATAGGCTAAGATGATGGCTTTCTTTATTAATTTCCAATTAATTAAACTGTCACTCCACTCCAACTGCATGATTTTGGTGGCAGTTGCAAGCAAGAAACCTATCTGCCTCCAGAAGAGTAGTCACATGACATTTCTTGTGTCCAATCTAGCCAATCAGAGTCCTTTCCTGGAATTGTAAATACTAAAGGAAGGAGTTTCTCTTCACTCCGGGGTGTTTAAGCTTGAATGATAAACATATGAACTATCTGTAGTCCTGTCTTTCATGCATTATATGCAGTCAGGCACCACTTATTTCAGTCAACCATGCATCATATATACAATGGTGGTTCCAGAAGATTACATGTAATGGAGCTGAAAAATTCCTATCAGTGACATAGCTGACATAATGTCATACCACAGAACATTACCCACATGTTTGTAGTGATGCTGGTGTAAACAAACCTACTTCACTGCCAGTAGAATAAAAATATAGCACATACAATTGTGTATAATACATAATACTGGATAATGATAATAAACATCTGTGTTACTGGATTAAGTATTTACTATAATGTACTTTTTACTGTTATTTTAGAGCATACTCCTCCTCATTTTTTTTAAAAAAGGTAACTGTAAAAAAGCCTTAGGCAGGTCCCTCAGGAGGTATTCCAGAAGAAGACCTCAATATTAGAGGAGAGGACAGCTCCACGTCTCTTATTGCCCCTAAAGATCTGTCTGTGGAACAAAATGTGGAGGTGGAAGAGATACGATGGTACCATATACTGGGATGGGCTGCTTATTTGACCCTAGAATACTGATAATCCTGACCCTGTGGTAGCCTATTTAATGTTTGTATTTGTGTATCAGTTTTACCAAAAAAGCTTATAAAGTAATAAAATTTTTTAAAAATTTTAAATAGAGAAAATGCTAGTATGATAAGGATATAAAGAAAATATTCTTATACAGCTGTACAATTTCTATTTTAAGCCAAGTGTTATTGCTAAAGAGTCTAGAAGTTTTTAAAAATTAAGAAGTTCATAAAGTAAAAGAGTGACAGTAAGCTAAGGTTAATTTACTATTGAAAGAAAAAAATTATAAATTTAGTGTAGCCTAGATGTAGAGTAATGTCCTAGACCTTCATATTCACTCACCACTCATTTGCTAATTTACCCAGAGTAACTTCCAGTCCTACAAGCTCCATGTATAGTAAATGCCCTGTAAAGGTGTACCATTTTTTATATTTTAAACTGCATTTTTATTGTACCTTTTCTATGTTTAGATACACAAATGCTTACCATTGTGTCACAGGTGCCTACAGTATTCAGTGCAGTAACACGGTGTGCAGACTACGAGAAATAGACTAATAGACTATTCCATATTGTGTATGTCTATGTAGTAACCTTGGTCTCTTATGATGTTCAAAGGACCAAAAAAATGCCTAACTTTCTCAGAATGTATCCCCTAAGCAATGCATGACTGTATAAGAAAAGAATGAGGCTTGCAATTAGAGAAGCAGAACTAGGGAACTGGGGGATCAGTGGTCCTTTAGATAAAGGAAGAGATAAGAACATCATTGAGTCCTGGAGTTAGTGACATCCTTGCCCCTTCCAGGTTTGTGAGCTGATAAATCTCTCTACTTAAGATCACTTGAACTGAGTTTCTGTCACTTGCAATAGAGAGAACCTTGACTAAAAAAAGTGTAACTGCTACCAGAAGTAATTCATAATAATGAGAAATCCAACATAAATCCGTAGTTCCTGATAAAACACAGAATGCACTTACGTGTTACCCAGAATGAAGACAATTCAAACATTAATTCAAGATATACTTAAGAACAGAACAGTCTGATCCTACAAATATATATAGTTATAGGCCAGGCGCGGTGGCTCATGCCTGTAATCCTAGGATTCTGGGAGGCTGAAGCAGGTGGATTGCTTAAGCTCAAGAGTTGAGACCAGCCCAAGCAAGAGGAAGACCATCTCTACTAAAAATAGAAAAACTATTAGTTGTGCATTATGGCAGGCGCCTGTAGTCCCAGCTATTCATGGGCTGAGGCAAGAAGACTGCTTAAGCCCAAGAGTACGAGGCTCTTGTGAGCTATGATGTCCAGCACTCTACCCAGGGGGGCAGAGTGAGACTTTGTCTCAAAACAAAACAGAAGAATGGTTGGAATGTCTGTAGAACAGCAAGATATAACTAAGAATCACCAAAATGTCCCTATATTCTGGAAAATAGATAACATCCATCTGTTGATGATAAACCAGATGCAAAGGAAAAACATTAAGAAAAATCAACATATTATTGTTAGAGCTCTGGGAAGAATTATCTCACATATAATTATGACTGGTTAACCGTAAGCAAAAACGTTGCCCACTTATTTTTACTACATGGAGCAGGCCAGCTATTACCAGAAGATTCAATACTTACCCTCTCCTTAAATTTAACCATGAGCAAACTCATGTCTTACACAAACAAGTGTAGCTATTCCAGCCCCATTTAGATATACCTCACTCACTCACACGCGCACACACACTCTTGCAGACATACACAGCCAAGTAACATGTAATTATCTCACAAACAGATATCTGGAGTAGGGTTAGCATCCCAAGCTAACATCCATGCTTGTTTTGCTCAATCTGGGGTTTTCTTTCTTTCTTTCTTTTTAAAGAGGGGAGAGAAGAGTGTGGTAGAGGATGGGTAGGGCAGACAGCACAAAACTTCTGTCCATTCTAATAAGGAGTGGAGGAGATGGAGAGGGGCTACCCAGTTAAAAAAAAATAAGGCACCCAGTTGTTCCTGATAACCCGGGGTCATGGAACCTCTCACTGACCCTGCCTCATCCATTCCTACCCTTTGAAGCACACGTATTTGGTACACTCAACACTTTGGGCAGCTGCTTCCCTCCCTCCCCAAGTGCCGCGCTTTGGAGAATTAATGAAAGCACAGGAGCCCTTTTCACCTTGCAGGAGAAGACAAACTGGAGACTGCTCAAAGGGTGCACACTAATCCTAAGAGGTGGACGCCCCACCTAAGCCCCGCTCGGAGAATATTCGGAGGAGTCTACAGTACCTGTTTCCAAGGCCGGAAAGGCGGGCTGCCCACCTGTTCCGCCCGGGAGTAGGGGAGGGAGTATCACCCGCCTCCTAGTCTCATAATGGTGGGTAGCGGGCACACCTGTCCCTCAGTTTCACATTCATTTGAAACCAAAAGTGGAAAATACCTGGCCCAGTTCTGGGACAAATGCAGTACACGCCCCTCCACCCAAAACTAAACACCGCGCGGCAGGCGTCACAGCTGATCTGTCAGCTCCCAGAGGTCGCGCCGCCGTCGCGCGGGGCGAGGGGCCGGGGCTCAGGGACCTAGCGCGCGCTCTTCTCTCACCCTTAGTTCAGCCCCTTCGTCCCGTCACTTCCCCACGAATTCAGAAGATCCGTTACCGGAGCTAGCAGCCATTCCGGGACCCCCGGCCCACGTGACGCACCCCTGCGCTAGCCTCGCGCACGCGCACTAGCTACCACTAGTGGCCATATTTCCGCTTTCCTCGTCTCACCTCCCTCCCTCCTGGGCGGTCCGCGCCTCTAAACCCGCCCCTTAAAGTGATAGCCCGTCTCACCCCTTGGAGTGAAGAAATGGATGATTAACCTCGTCAGGACCTGGAGAGTGGAAATGTCAGAGGAGGAGCACAGACTAATAAATAGCACTCCTTCAGGTGAGAGGAAAAAGTATCTTACAGCCCTATGAATTCTTCAGGTAAATTCAACCAGTGAGTTCATCTGGCCTTTAAAAAAGTGAACCTATTGCACCCAGACCAGAAAGGGCAGTTGATTCCCTGGCTTTGGAGTTTGAAATCAGTAAAATGTGTTTTTAAGCCTTTTTTTTTTTTTTTTTTAAAGAAAGACGAAGACAGAATTGACAGTTTTTTATTTTGTCAAATAAAGACAATAAGCAAGCATATGCTAAAAATCAACTATTACCTTATGACATATTGTCAATATTGCTTCCTCCAAAACACCTCTTAAAAACAAAAACATGGGAGAGCCACACTCTCAAATAAAGGAGACATCTTTAAAATTGATTTTAAAAACATGTTTATTTATCTTATTGTTCCTGAAGAAATATAAAAGCTTTCAAACAGACTGCCTCTTAGAGTGGCCATAACATTGGCCCCAGGACACAGATCTCTGGTCTACTGGAGTATGGTCAGGAAAGTAGGAAGAAGAACCCCAGAAGGTGCTCTTAGAAGAAATTACAGAAAGTATTCCGTTTGGCAGATATTTATTGAGCATTAACAAGTTTCACTACACTTTTAGGCCTTTGGAGGACCCAGAGGTGGGTAAGACACAGGTGTTCTTGTCTAAGGGCTCTGTATATGGACATCACAATAGGCCATGCTGTTTTGAGTAATATAAAGAAATGCTTTGAGCCACGATTTTAAAATCACAGACAAGGGGAAAGGGTGGTACACTTCAGGGAGGAGGGGATATCTTATTAAGGCCTTGAAAGATTTTAGTAGGCGAGAGCAGGGAGAATACTAGCTGAGGAAACAGAGGGATCAAAGTTAGTCCAAAACAAGCTTGGGGACTGATGTGGCTGAGGTATTGGCAGTGGCTTTTAAACTTCTTTAATCATCTCCCACAATAAGAAATATATTTCAGGCTGGGTGCCTGTAGCTTAGTAGTTAAAGCACCAGCCACATGCTCTGGGGCTGGCTGGTGAATTCAAACCCAGCCTGCACCTGCTAAACAAACAAACAAACAAAAAAAATAGCTAGGTGTTGTAGTGGGTGCATATAGTCCCAGCTACCAGGGAGACTGGAGCAAGAGAATCGCTTGAGCCCAAGAGTTGAGGTTGCTGTGAGCTGCGATGCCACACCACTTTACTGAGGGGAAAAAAGCGAGACTCTGTCTCAAAAAAAAAAGAAAAGAAATATATTTCAGCCATGAACTATCATATTGTAATCATACACACACGGTATATATGTGTGTGTGTGTGTGTGTGTGTACATGTGTGTCCTGAAACAGTAATTGCTCTTAGTATGTGCAATGCAACTTGGTATTTTCTGTTCTAGTCTAATCTTTTTTTTTTTTTTTTTGAGACAGAGTCATAGTCTGTCACCCTGGGTAGAGTGCTGTAGCGTCATCTTAGCTCACAGCAACCTTAAACCCTTGGGCTCAAGAGATCCTCTTGCCTCAGCCTTCCCAGTAACTGGGACTATTAGGCGCCCACCATAAGACCCAGCTAGTTTTAGAGATGGGTTGTCTCAAACTCCGGAACTCAAGCAATCTATCCACCTAGGCCTCCCAGAGTGCTAGGATTATAGGCTTGAGCCACCGTGCCCACCTCATTTTTTTAAAAATGCTGGCTACTAAGTTGATACAGAGTATCCCGTAATATAAAGACTTTGGCATACACCTGTGGTCCCAGCTGCTCGGGAGGCTGAGGCAAGAGAATCACGTAAGCCCAAGAGTTAGAGGTTGCTGTGAGCCGTGTGAGGCCACAGCACTCTACAGTGGGGCAGTACAGTGAGACTCTGTCTCTACAAAAAAAAAAAAAAAAAGACTTTGGCATAGACGGTGTTAGAGGTAGGATAGCTTATGAGGCTGGAAGAACTGGGACCACATCCAGGCAGAAACCAAATGCTAGGCTAAAGGTCTGTTCTTTTGGAAAGAGCCTCCAGAGGATCATGAACAGAGAAGTGTCATGATTATAGCTGTGCTTAAGAAATCTGGAAAACTGCCTGTGGTTTCCATTATATTTTTTAGAGGAAAACTATAGAAACAGGAGACTATCCAGAGGAGGGCAAGAAGAGCAGCGAGACGTAACAGGGAGCTGTTGAAAGTATTGGGCAGAAAGGAAATTGGCAGAGTGGGGGAGCAGGGTTATCCTGTGAGAGGTGGGAAGGTTGCCAACTGACCTTTTTGAAACATCTGTAGGACACTCATAGACTTATTCTGGGTAGTTATAGAAAGTTCCCTAGGACCTGTGTGCATGAATGATGCAGGGAAGCTGATTTCAGCTCACAATAAGTATTTCAGGATAGTCCACATTGCCTCTAAAACCTCTCCAGAACAACAGCCCTCTGTTCACAGGGAAACAGCGTCAACTGCTTTCCTTTGTGTTAATTAAAAAATAAAAATATGCTTATTGGAGAAAACTTGGGAAATTCAGGAAATTTTTAAAAAGCAAAAATTACCCACTTTCCAGAAAGGGCACTTACCATTTCAACTTATTTTCATTGGGACTTTTTCTTTGTATGTTTACATTTTTGACGTAATAGAACTACATAGAATATATAGTTACATTGTTACCAAAAGTTTGGCACTTGTCCCTGAGTCCACAAGTGGTATGAGGAGAAGGAGAGAGTAGTTTACTAATTTGCCAATGAATGAGGAAGCGGGTCTCAAAATACCAGTGTCCTCCCTCTGAGCAGGATGTACAATGCTTTCAAATGGTTCTGATTGATCCCATCTTTGACTTAAACCAGCTTGTGACCTCCACTGGACAACGCCAATGAGCCATCTCCTGTGGCACAAAGAACAAAGGATACTCCCCTGTCCCTCCTGACCACTACTCTAAGGCAGGGATGTAGCTTGTAGTTCTCAAAAAGGGTAAGAGGGTTTTGAAGAGACAGAAAACATTTTTTACCCCTTTTCAGGGCATTTTCTCTGTTACAATATACAGTATTTTATATGATATATAATTTAGCCTGTTTCCTGCTTCCCCTCCACCCCCACACTGTTACATACTAAGTATTACCTGGTGTCATTAAAATTTTTGTTTACGCGTATTATTTGTAATGGCTACGTAATTATTAATCATATAGTTTATTTTATTATTCCACCATTTTGGACATTGAGAGGGGTTCCTATATTATTGAATATCCTTTTACAAAAAACTTTGCCCACATTTTAAAATTATTTCCTTAGGCTAGAAACCTGTCTGTGAAATTCCTGATTCAAAGACTTTGAAAGCTCTTAATTCTTACCACTATTAAATTGCTTTCCAGAAAGGTCAGGCCAGTTTTTATTTTCACTAGAAATACTCAAGGGTTCCCATTGCCCATATCCACCAGCATTTGTTTTATCTTTTTAAAAAAGGTTTGTCAGTTTCACAGATAAAATGGCCTCTCATTTTAATTTGTATTGGATTACCAGTGGGGTAGAATATCTTTATAAATTTATCAACCCTTTATAGTTATTCTGGGAATGCAGTTTCACTGCCTGTGTTTGGATTTGTGATTGGCAAATAGTACTAAGTGAATTGTTACAGACTTTTGAGGAAAAAGAACAGAGAAGAATTTTAAAAATAAATGACTTGGTCACATCAAATTTCAGCTGAGTTATATTGTGATAAACGGACAGAGGTCAATTGGAGAGGTGAATCATCACATGTTTATGGTTACATAGGTCTGATCTATTACAATCAGTACAATATTCATGTTAAAGGAGACAATTTGATTTCAGCAAAATGCCATTCTTTATATTAAATCAATATTATAAATTTGAATTTTCTCATTTGGTAGTATTGTTTGTACTATATATTTAATTTATAAATTTGTTTTGGTTATATAGATGTATATGATCTCCATAAATAGTTCTTTCCTTAGTTTTATATTTGTATATATATATAATATACAACATTACAAAAAACAGAGTAAGCCAACTTTAGAGATCTTCAAGAATCTTTTCCCCTTATAAGGGATCTGAACAACATTCAGGTTTGAGAAACATTAATATAGGAACTTTCATAAAGTTTCATTTGTAGTTACCTAAACATAGGCACTGGGGTTTTGTTTTTAAAGGTAAAAGTGGTGTCAGCTTATATGTTGAAATTTTTCTATGAAGAATATGGTTATAATTTTCTTCTTTCTTTGGGAAGAATATCAAAAGCAATACTATGTTTAGGGTTCAGAGCATGTGTTTGGGCTTAAAAATGTACCATTTTTCAAAGTTAAGTTTGTATAAGTCAATGAGACCTAGACAGAAGAATGTTTGAATTTTTTAACTTGTCTCTTTAAGTAAGACACAACAGTTAAGCAGATAGTGATTAAAATGGAATTTTTTAAAGTGTTCTTAGCAGAAATAAAGCAAATGGGGGAGGGGGAGCGCTAGTGAGCTACAGGAGCCTTGGAGCATTGGAATCAGAGTGGACTGGCCTGCCCAGATGTGCAGAAGCTGAGAGGGGAGCTCGACCTGAGGGCTGCTGCATTGGATGGTATCCTGACCCCCAGCCCTACTGCTCCAGAGCTCTCCCTCAGATTAGAAAGAGGGAAACCATGATCCAAACATCACTATTAACTTTCCATTGAAGCTAAATCTGTCCTGAAGGAAAGAAACGTCTGTACCTGGGGACAAAAGGCAGAAAATAGAGGGTGGTGCCTGTGGCTCAAAGGAGTAGGGCGCTGGCCCCATATGCCAGAGGTGGCGGGTTCAAACCCAGCCCCAGCCAAAAACTGCAAAAAAAAAAAAAAAGGCAGAAAATAGGATGTAATTTGTTGTTGTTTTTCTTTGCTCACAATCACAAAATAAGCCGGTCTTTTCCCCCTTTTTTAAAAAGGAAACCGATTGAGGCACAGAATTTGTGGGACAGTGAAGCTACTCTGTATGGTACTATAATGGTGGATACATATCATAAATTTGTCCAGATCCACAGAATGTACAACACCAGGGGTGACCCTAATGCAAACTACAGAGTTGGGTGAATGTAATGCTGTGTCAGTGCAGGTTCATCATTTGTACCACACATGCACCTAGTGGTGGGTGTTATTAACACTACACAGGAGCCTGTGCCTTGGGGCAGGTGGTATGTAAGAAATCTCTGTATCTTCCTCTCAGTTTTTCTGGGAACCTAAAACTGCTCTAAAGAAAAAGGCCTATTAAAATCATAAAACCAAAACCAAAACCAGCTCAGTGCCTGTAGCCCAAGAAGCTAAGGCGCCAGCCACATATACCAGAATTGGAGGATTCAAATCCAGCCCGGGCTGCCAAACAACAATGACAACTACAACCAAAAAGCTGGGCGTTGTGACAGGTGCCTGTAGTCCCAGCTACCTGGGAGGCTGAGGCAAGAGAATCGCTTAAGTCCAGGAGTTTGAGGTGGTTGTGTGAGCTGTGATGCCATGGGTGGCAGCTTGAGGCTCTGTCTCGAAAACAAAACAAAACCTAGTGTATAGGGTTTTTAATTGGATCAAAGCATCCAAATAGGCTATGTAGAAGTAAAACTGATTATTTGTAAGTTACCCAAGCTAGTCTGGTGCCAGTCTCATGTTCTCTTTGTCTGGAATGTTATTCCCCTAAGATAACCCCATGGCTTACTCCCTCATCTTCTTCAGGCTTTGCTCAAATGGCACTGCATTAATCAGGGCAATACATATAAAGAAGATGGGGGTGGGAGTTCTCTCTTCTAGCCACTTGTCAGGAGCCCAGTTTCTTCCCATCTGGTGACACTCTTGTCTCGACACATGTCTTCCAAGCTCTCTGCAGCAAAAGAGAGGGCTGGAGAAAGTCCACTGGCTCAGAGTTGCCTTGGTTGGAAAGGGACATGTGCCCCTTCTGCTCACAGTCCATTGGCCAGGACTAGCCATCTGGCCCTGCCTTGCTACAAGGGAGGCTATGAAGTGTAGAGGCTCTCACAGATTTCTCAGGGGCACAGGCTGCTGCTTCCACGATCACCTCGGTGAAGTCTTCCCTGACCAGCTTTTCCCACCCCCCAGAACTCCCTAACCACCCCTTATGTCTCATTTTTCTCTATAGTACATGATTATCATCATCTGGCATACTACATATTTTGTTTATCTAAGTTCCTGTCTTCCCCACTAGTACATAAGCATCGTGAGAGCAAAGACATTTTCTAGTTCATTTGTGGTTGTAACCCCAGTGTCTATAATAGTGTCTGGCATACAGTAGGAGCTCACATATTCTTATTAAATAAATGAACGAATTTTGCAATGACAGTCCATAATTATGTGTGAAGGAGCTATCTATCACATGCACAGACCTGAGAATGCTTCCCGGAGTAGACATCAAGGAATAAAGAACCCACCTCAAAGCAAACACAAGAATTTATTGAGTACCCACTATGTACCAAGCACCCTGCTTGGTGCCTGGATCGCGAATAGAGATCAGAGCTAGTCCCTGAATCCTTTAGATGGAAGACACATTTTTAAAAAATGCAATATTTATAAGATTTAGAATAGAAATAAATTATGCACACTCAAAAGGCTAAATTCTTCTGACCTTTACCAAGAATCATATCTTATATTCAAACATTACTAGAATAGCAACAAAAATGGGGGGGACTCATAAATTGCTTTTCAAAGTCAGAAAAGGAATAGGATCTATATTCTCTACCCTTCTGTGTTCTTGACAACAGGCTGCCTTTCGCGTTTCATTCACTAATTCATTCCAGTGCCTTTCCTCATCCTGCTTTCCTTTCACCTCAGAGTAAGTAGCAGCCCACGTGAGAAGTTGAGAGGAACCTAGAATGCGCAGTATCTCTTGATGTAAAATCATTTTTTCTTCTGATAATTTCACAATTCCAGAAACACTATCATTTGAAATCTGCTTGGAGCGTGTTGTCTTCCAGCCCCACCCTTGCCACCCCTCCTACACTCCTGCGAGGAGATAGCACAGCATTTATCAGCCTTTGAACTGAGGACTGGCATCATAGGCACCCGCAACTCGATCACAGAAAGAGGGTGGGGAGGGAGGTCCAGGGCTAGGAGGCATTGAAAAGCATTGGGGAAAGGAAAAAAGTCAAGAGTATAGAAGATGCAGAAACAGCAGGGCATCGAAATTTGACCTATTTTACCATTTGCCTGGAGATAGCCTTGATGACATAAAAGGGCATGCATTATCTCTTTAGAGCAAAAAGGAAAGTTTAGATGCAGCCGAGAATGAAAGATTATTCAGGGCGGCACCTGTGTGTGGCTCAACGAGTAGGGCACCCGCCCCATATACTGAGGGTGGCAGGTTCAAACCCGGCCCCAGCCAAAGTACAACAAAAAATATCCAGCTGTTGTGGCCGGCGCCTGTAGTCCCAGCTACTCGGGAGGCTGAGGCAAGAGAATAGGCTAAGTCCAAGAGCTAGAGGTTGCTGTGAGCTGCGTGATGCCACAGCTCTCTACCAAGGGCGATAAAGTGAGACTCTATCTCTATTAAAACATAAAAAAAGAAAGAAAAAATAATTCAAAATAATAGTAGTATCCCACTGTGTCAAGACCCAGACTCCTTCTGTCTTGCTATTCCTCCACGTAGGGCCTCAATTCCCAAGTCTATTCCAAGGTCCAAGATGTCTGTTCAAATCTTCACATCCATTTTCCAGTTAACAGGGAAAAGAAAAGGAAAGAGAAAGGTGTATTAAATTTTCTATTGCAAGATGACACCTGTGGCTCAGAGGGTAGGGCACTGGCCCCATATATGGAGGGTGGCAGGTTCAAACCCGGCTCCAGCCAAATTGCAACAAAAAAATAGCCGAGCGTTGTGGCGGGCGCCTGTAATCCCAGCTACTCGGGAGGCTGAGGCAATCACCTAAGCCCAGGAGTGGAGTTTGCTATGAGCTGTGAACGCCATGGCACTCTACCAAGGGCGACAAAGTGAGACACTATCTCTAAAAAAAAATTTTCTATTGCAGAGTAACTAACCCCAAAATTAGAGGCTTAAAACAACAACATGCATTACCTCTTAGTTTCTGTGAGTGAAGGATCCAGGTGTGGCTTAGCTGGGTCCTCTGGTTCAGATTTCTCACAAGTCTGCAACTAAAGTATTGGCCCAAGCTATAGAACTCTTCAGGCTCAAATTGGAAAGGATCTGCTTCCAAGATCACTCTTGTGGTTATTGGCAAGATTCCGTTTCTGCCCGTTGGATGAAGGGCCTTATTTCCTCACTGGTTGTTGGCCAGAGGCACCTTCAGCTTCTTGTCACTGGGCTTCTCCATAAGGCAGCTCACAACATGTTTGCTTGCTTCCTCCAAGCGGGCATGACCAGCCAGCAAGAGTGTAAATGAGGTAGAAGTCATAGTCTTTTGTAAAGTTGATCTTAGAAGTGACTTTTTATTGTTTTATGCTACATCCTATTTGCTAGAAGCATTAGTTCCAATCCATGCTCAAGGGGAGGGGGTGATATGAGGGTATGACTTCCAGGAAGTGGAGTCACTGGGACCTGTTTCAGAAGCTTCCAGCAAAGAGGAGTTATGCCTACTCGCTTCAAAGACTCTTTCCTGAAATTGCATGCACCAGTCCTATTTACTTATCATTGGCCCTCATGTAGCTGCAAGGGAGGCTAGAAAATGTAGTCTATATTCTGGGTGGCTATTGGCCTGGCTAAAAATTTAGGGATTCAATCATGAAGAACTACAGAATTCTGGACAGTAAAAGCCTTGGTTGTACTGCGTGTTTCAGGGCCAGTCCCAGGTATTGAAGGAAAAAGGAGAAATATGACTGGTTAGAGGCATAGAATCTGGGTTCAAATCCTGCCTCTGCCACACCCTATGCTAAGTAAATTATTTAACCTGAGTATCGTTTGTATGCTCAAACTAAATTAAATGACCTATGTAAACCATCTTCTACTTGGTTGGTTCTCCATAAATGTCTGCTAAATCTATTTCAGAGGTAGCTTAAGCCTTTTAAACCTGGCCAACAAGCTTGCTGTGTGACTCCATGCCATTCACCTAACCTCTTTGGGCACCAGCTTCCTGTTTGGTAACGATTGTCCTACCAATTTCATCGTGTTGTTGAAAAGATGACTACAAACACGTAAACATTTTTTTTTAAATTTGAAATGCCAGACAAACTTAATGTGGTCTTAGTGGCCACCAGGTGGCAGTAGGAAGCAATGGACTGGGGTTATGGTCCATGGCCACCAGATGGTGCTGGCATTTAGCAGATAACACCCAGCTTTGCTAAATGCCTTTACAAGGAGCCCCAGAAGGGCTCTTGGTGATAGATAGCCAGGTGTTGTCTACCCTTCACCCCTGAGGAGAGAAAAATGAGGTCCAGGGTAGGAGTGAAGGGGTGTGGGAGGTGGGGGGTCCACACGGGAGTGAAAGCTGGAGCCCAGGTTTTCTGACTACCAGGGCTCTAACCCTTAAATTAGTAACAAAGCATTCACATTCTCCAGAGTTGCAGTGGAGACCAAAAGTTTCCACTGTCTTTTTTTTTTTTTGAGACAAAGTCTCACTATGTCGCCCTTTTTAGAGTGCTGTAGCGTCTCAGCTCACAGCAACCTCCAACTCTTGGGCTTAAGCCATTCTCTTGCCTCAGCCTCCCAAGTAGTTGGAACTACAGGCGCCCTCCATGACACCTGGCTATTTTGTTGTTGTAGTTGTCATTGCTGTTTGGCAGGCCTGGGCTGGGTTTGAACCCACCACCTCTGGTGTATGGGGCTGGCGCCCTAGCCTCTGAGCTACAGGTGCTAAGCCACCACTGTCTTCTTGTTCATAAACTTACCAAATTTACAAAATATCTACAAATACCATGATCTATCTATCTTTATACCATAGTAGTTAAGAGCATGGTTTTAGTCTAAGAAAGACCTCAATTTGTATCTGTATATCAGACTCAAAGTTAGAATAATAATTTCTACCTCCTGGGGTTGGTATGAAGTTTAAGTTAAATGAAGTAAAGTATGTGATTATAATAGGTAACATCTATTAGTACCTGTAAATTGCCACATCTTCCTCTAAGCAGTTTACATGTATTTAATTCTCACCATTACCTTACGTGGTATCTACTACAGGTATTATTAAGTCCATTCTACAAAAGGAAACTGAAGCATGGAGGGCAGAACTTGCTCGCATTTATATAGTAAGTGGAGGGGTCAGGATTTAAACCTGTCTTCAGGGTCCTTGCTCTTAACCACACTTATTACTAATTGCTTGACAGAGAATAGATGTCCGGTAAATGACAGATATGGGCCCACAGGGGCCAAGCTGAGGATTTCAGTTTTAGGAACAGGAGTTTGGAATGAGCAAGATCACCACACTGTACTTAGACTTTCGGAGTGGTAGAAGTAGCACCCAGGTGAAAGAAAAATGTTGAGTACCCGCGTTAATAAAACAAGGGTAACAAACAAAATTAAAAAAATAAAAAGATGACTGAAACAAAGCAGGTGGAATTAAAACATGGGCCTTAGAGACAGAGAGATCAGTGCTTGCATTCTCCTATTGCCTGTTGCTGCCTATGGGAACTTGGCGAGCTGTTTAACCTCTTGGCACATCAGGTTTCTTATCTAAAAACTGAAGCCAATTGTCTACCTTGCAGAATTACTTTGAGTGCTAGAGGCCAAGGTGGTTAAGATGCTGGTAATGCAGTATGACAGACATTTAATTGTTAAAATTCTTATTAGTCTATTAATGTACACACGTATGTGAGACTGATGCACAGCTGGATGAAAGTGATTTAAAGATGGTAAGCTGTTATTCCTCCCTCAAGGAACTTGTATAGCAGCGATGACAGTTGCTCGTACCATCTGATGGGTGCCTTTGAAGAGTGAAACATGCGATGAGTATTAAAGGGGGCAAGGTTGTTTTCTAACAGTGGCAATTAGAGAAAGTTTCATAGTTACGGTTAGCTCTGATGGAAAGGAGATTGGGAGAACATT
The DNA here is from genome assembly GCF_027406575.1 of Nycticebus coucang. Classification (NCBI taxonomy): domain Eukaryota; kingdom Metazoa; phylum Chordata; class Mammalia; order Primates; family Lorisidae; genus Nycticebus; species Nycticebus coucang. The sequence continues at coordinate 89,371,674 of NC_069795.1, forward strand.
CTGGAACACTGTGGAAAGAGGCCAGGAAGAACTGGATTTGTTTGGGGAGCAGTCCAGACTGGAAATGTGAGTCAAGCTGAAGAGTGTGGCAGCAGGAACAGGAAGAGAATTTCCGGTTAGACTTGGCACATTAAGAATATGTATTTGACTCTCTTCCTAATATGACAATAAAGTAGTAAAGTATAAACCCACAAAGACTGTAAGCACAAGAGAAGAGAAGATGTCAAACACTTTTGGGAGCAGGAAGTCGGATGAGTATTAACTGAGTAGCAGAGAAGAGAAAACTGCCTGCAGGGCAGGCAGGGGATAGAGATCCTTTCCAAAAGGAAGCAAATTTGATATGAAGAACAAAAAACAAAAGAAAAGAAAAGTTTGAAAAAGGTAACTTTGAAGCCAATGGGATAGAGCTGAACTGAAAACAAGGATGAGTTGAAGCTTCCTCTCTCCCAGCTCTTGTAGTCAAATGGCTTTGTCCAACCCCACAAAATACAGGAGGTTTACTTTCTGGAGAGGCTGAAGGAAAAAAGACTCTGGACTTGGAGAAGTCTTGTAGACTTCTGGACTTGGAGAAGTCCAGAGCAGACAGGAAAAGCAGGGCATCATACTGAAAACAGGGATGAAGCAAAAGTCTCATTGCCAAGCAACGTGATCCTTATCCCTTCCATTGTTGGGCTCCCAGAATGCTGGAAGCCTGGCTTACCCTCCAGAGGAAAAGGACTGGGGAAGGCCCTGCTGGGTAAGTTAACTGGCCCAAGAGAAAAACCTGTTGATACTGACATTGTGGAGGGGTCCTCAGTAAAATGTTTGCTTCCTTGCCCGATAACCTAAAAAGGTATGACCCACCCCTCAACCAACCCTGACTCTACACACAGAGATTTCAATGACCTTATTAGTATCTCGCTTTCAAACATGGATAGAGAGGCACTATAGGGAACTGAGGCAGGAGGAATTTTTTTTTTTTTTGCAGATTTGGCCGGGGCCAGGCTCAAACCCACCACCTCAGGCATATGGGGCCAGCGCCCTACTCCTTGAGCCACAGGCACCACCCGAGGAGGAATTCTTGAGGTCAGGCATTCAAGACTAACCTGAGCAAGAGCCAGCAAGACCCTATCTCTACAAAAAATAGAAAATTAGCCTGGTGTGGTGGCACACACCTACATCCCAGCTACATGGGAGGCTGAGGCAAAAGGATCACTTGAGCCCAGGAATTTAAGGTTGCTGTGAGCTATGATGAGGCCACTTCACTCTAGCCTGGGCATCAGAGCAAAAAAAAAAATTGGATAGTGAGGAAAGAAAGAGAAGATTAAAAATAAAGATCTAGCAGGAGAGGAGGGATGAAAGGAAGGAAGGAGAGAGGGAGAGAAAGAGGGAGGGAGGGAAAAACTTTTTATATTTAAAAAAATTAAAATTTTTTTTTACATTTCAAAATATTAATGAAAGGGGTACAAGTGTTTTTGTTATAAGGCTATCTTGTGTAATACTTAAGTTAGGGCTTTTGATATGCCCATTGTGTGTTCATTATACCCAACTGGTAAGTCTTATCCCACATCCATTCTCTCATGCTCCCCCCTTCTTGGCTTCTCATGTCCTTTCTATCATTTTGTGTCTGTGTGTACCCATCTGTTAGCTCCCATTTATTAGTGAGAACATATGGTGTTTGGTTTTCCATTCCTGAGAGATTGCACTTAGGATAACAGTCTTCAGTTCCTTCTACATTGCTGCAAATTATGTTATTTTATTTCTTTTTATAGCTGAGTAGTACTCCATGGTATGTTTTTTTTGTGTGTGTATATACATGTATCACATTTTCTTTATCCACTCATGAATTGATGGGCACTTAGGTTAATTCTACATCTTTGTGATTATGAATTGTGCTGTGATAAACATTCTAGTGCAGGTATCTTTTAGATAAAACGACTTTATTTCCTTTGGGTAAATATTCATAGAGGGATTACTGGATCAAATGGTAGGTCTACATTTATGTCTTTGAGGAATCTCTGTATCATTTTCCATAGAGGTTGTTCTAATTTGCAGTCCTACCAACAGTGTTTCTGTATCCACACCAGCATTTGTTGTTTTGACTTTTTAATAATGGCCTTTCTGATGGGGAGAACATGGTATCTCACCATAGTTTTGATTTGCATTTCCTCAGTGATTAGTGACATTGAGCATTTGTTCATATTAGCCTGGTGTGGTGGCACACACCTACATCCCAGCTACATGGTTTACAAGATAGGCCATTTGTCTATCTTCTTTTGAAAAACTTCTGTTCATGTCTTTTTCCCACTTTTTGTTGGGGTTGTTTGCCTTTTTCTTTCTGATTTGTTTCAATTCTTTGCTGTCCTTTGTCAGATGGATAGTTTACAAATATTTTCTCCCATTCTGTAGGTTGTCTGTTCAGTCTGTTGATTATTTCCTTTGCTGTGTAGAAACTTTTTGATTTGGGTGGTACCTGTGGCTCAAGGAGTAGGGTGCTGTACCCATATACTAGAGGTTCAAACCCGGCCCCAGCCAAAAAAAAAAACTGAAAAAAGAAAAAAAAGTAAAAACAAAAAAAGAAACTTTTTGATTTAATTAAGTCCCATTTATTTATTTTTGCTGTTGCTAGATTGCCCTTTGGGGTCTTAGTCATAAATTCTTTGCTTAGGCCAATGTCAAAAAGAGTTTTTTCTAAACTAATTTTTTCTAATTTTTAAAAAAAATTAAACAGCATAATTAATCTCCTCAGAAAGCTAGAAAACCATGCACCCGTGAAACAAGATCTGGGAGCTATAGAAAAAAGACCTCTAGGGCGGCACCTGTGGCTCAGTCGGTAAGGCGCCGGCCCCATATACCGAGGGTGGCGGGTTCAAACCCGACCCCGGCCAAACTGCAACCAAAAAATAGCCTGGCATTGTGGCGGGCGCCTGTAGTCCCAGCTGCTCGGGAGGCTGAGGCAAGAGAATCGCTTAAGCCCAGGAGTTGGAGGTTGCTGTGAGCTGTGTGAGGCCACGGCACTCTACAGAGGGCCATAAAGTGAGACTCCGTCTCTACAAAAAAAAGAAAAAAGACCTCTAGAGATTAAGAAAGGGCTCTTGGAAATCAAGATAGCTAAAATTTTTAATATTGTATAGGTTTGGAAGAAAAACATTCAGGAAATCTCCTAAAGGTAAAATAATTAAATACCACCCCCCCAAGAAAGACTAATAAAAGAATATCAAACAATTATTCCAGAAGGTTCAATAACAGAATAATAGGAATTCCAGAAGAAGGAAACAAAGAAAAGTTTGGGGAATAATCTCCAAAGAAATAATTTTAAATATCAGAAATAAAGAGCAGATCCTCATCCCATCTAAAGAGAACAATTGGGTCATCTACAGAGAATTAGGGTTCAGAATGCATTAGAAAATAAATGCTGGGGAGGTTGGGCCGAGGGAGGGAGGGTGATTGGTGGGATTACACCTACAGTGCATCTTACAAGGGTACATGTGAAACTTACTAAATGTAGATTATAAATGTCTTAACACAATAACTAACAAAATGCCAGGAAGGCTATGTTAACTAGTGTGATGAAAATATGTCATATGGTACATAAAACCAGTGTATGGTGCCGCATGATTGCATTAATGTACACACTGATTTAATAATAAAAAAAAAAAGAAAGAAAAGAAAAAAGAAAATAAATGCTGGAATGGGCATGAAGGGTCTTATTGGGATGATAAGAATGCTCTGAAACTGGCTTTTGGTAATAGTTTTTGCTGAATGTAGTAAAAACCATTAATTTGTACACTTAAAGTGAGTGAATTTTAAAATTCAAAAATATACCTCAATAACATTGTAAAAGCTGGAATTCATAAAACTAAAAAACTGTGAAATTAAATATGTAAAGCATTTCAAAGCATACAAGCTAAGCATATTATAAAATAGCTAGTAAAATAAAACGTGTAAATATTAAATATATCATTCAAATAAATTCCTACACAAAGTAAAACAAAAATAAATAAAACCAGTACTGGAAAGTAGAAGACAAGAGAACCATCTCCATCAAATTGTGAGAGGCAATTACTTTCTATCTAGAATTATCTAGCCAAAATGTCAATAAAACATGAATAAAGTTATTTTTAAACATGCTAGATTTCAAAAAACTTGTCTCTGATGAACCCATTTTCCTAAAGGATATAATAAGGAAGTAAACCAAGAAGACAGGAGACCTAGGAAAAAGGAGAACTCTAATAGAAGAGAGAGGCAAAAGAACTTTCTAGAATGATGAAAGGAGCCATAGGATAATAGTTGTGTAGAAAAACAGAAGGCAATCAGTACAGGTTGGAGCAGAAAACCCCAAGCTTCAGGATTGATATTTCCAAAGGAACAGTGAAACACATAGATGATCTGATTTATCTTACTATATTGAGAAAGTTCTATTCTATAAGAGTGTTTGGGGATGAATCAGTAGTAAGTGCATAGAAAACTAGGCAAAGAAAAGAAAGGAAGCTGTTCTTAACTATAAGGGGAATTTTTTTTGTAAGAAACGTAATCATAGTTTATTATAATGCTCAGCTGTGAGCAATATTTATGTAGTTATATTAATGTAAATACTGAATGTTGATTTAACTAAAAACCATGCAACACTGACACTGACAGAATGTGAGGGAATGTATATGTGTGTTCAGGGAAAGGGACTGTAAAAGAGGTAAATCCTCATCTTCCTGTAAGGAAGTTGTCTTAGTTCGGGTTTACAGAAGCAGACCCTAAGACTCAAGTAGTTTGTTGGGGAAGCGTAGGGGATACTCATAGGGAATTGGAAGAGTCATATAGGAAAGGGAAGAAAGACAGCCAATCAAGAATGTGTGATGGAGCAAGACATAGCTGTGGGTGATTGGAGCCTAATCTCACTGAGGAAAATGCTGGGAAATGGGGCAAAACATATGCCTCAGAATCATCCCACTCGAGGGGTAGGGAGCTGAAGTATTTATGCACCGGCTCCTGAGAGTCATTAATTGAGGACTAGTGGGGCTGGGAAAACACAGTAATGACATATTCATTTCCAGGTACATCTAGCCTGCTACACGTGAGGGCAGAGATGCAGACCCTGGCAGTTGGAAGAGAGGAAGAAAGTTGCATGGAAATGCCTATGGTAATGTTTTTCAACCTTTTTTATTTCACAGCATACTTGAACCAACAGTTAAACTTCTGTGGCACACTTAAATTATGTTGATCAAAAAAAAGAGTAAAAAAAAAAAAAAGAATATGCTTACTGTGCTTTGAACTTCTTTTGAAAATAATTTAATGAATGATCTTTAAAATTTTTCACGGCTCACCTAAGATCCTCTCACAGCACACCAGAGTGCCACTAGTCTAAGGGATATAGTCAGGAACTGACAGCGTGTTCAGTAGAAGTCAATAGATAATGACTAGAGTAGAACAATCTAAAATTACAGTACAAGCATTTACCTCCGTTACAAAAATGGAGGTAAATACCTGAAGAGATGGCAAAATGTCACAAGCAATCCTCTGAAGAGGAGCAATTAGGGGTGAAAAGAAATGAAGCAAGTAGCAAATTTGTCTTTCATTACATGCTTAGTAGGACTATTTGGTTTTAGATAGTGTATGTATATTAGTTCAATAAAATTGAAATTATATTTACAAAAAAATGAACAGTTCAGTGCAAAGGAAGACGGGGTCAACTGTGCCTGTGGGTGGTCTGTGTGCTCTAGGAGAATAGCAGTGCTATTTATGGCAGGAAAGGTCATGAAGGAGAGCTGGTTTGGGGGGAAAAGGTGGTGAGGTCCCTTTGAAACATGTCAGGTGGCTAGCAGGACACCTGGAAGGTGTCCAGTTGTCAGCTCAGGAGAGGAATCAGCCCTCAGAGAATTTCTGGAATTATTCCCATTAAGGTAAGAGCAGATGGTTTGGGAATTCATCAAGAAATCAATGAGGCAGCCAAAAGAGGCAGTTCAGGAGCAAAGCCTTGATGCATTTGAGGGTGAGACAGAGGGGAGCTTGAGAAGATAAGAAGACTTGGTGACAGAAGTGTGGAGAGAAGTGTTAGGTGAGGGATCAGATTTCAAGAGTGGTGGTCACCAGTGTCCTAGCTGCTGTTCTGTCAGGAAGGATGAGGTGCCAACAAAAGCCCTTGCGTTAGCTTGCTCTCTGAGGTGGGAGAAATCTCTGCCTGAGGAGTGGGGTGATCTAACTTCTGCTTCATCACTCACCGGGGTGAGTTACTTATCTCTCTGGACCTCGGTTCCCACATCCGCACACTTACAACGATAATCCTAGTCAGCTGTAAGCATTGGGACAGTTATGAAATGCTCCCAGACCACTAGGCAAGAAGTCACTTCCCTTCCCTGAGTTCTTCAAACCTGCTCGGGCCCCCCACCTGACTGCCCCAGGCTTCCTCTCTGGGTGTGTAGAGGGCGGGATGCCCCAGGGCCCTCTCCCAGAACTATGGCCTGCATCCGTCAACCATCCCAACTGGTTGAACCCGTGGTATTATATATGGGCTGTTAAATATTTTGACTACCACTCCTGCTAATAATACCTTCCCTGCCTACCTGACAGCAACCTGGTAAGGATCAAATGAAATAACAGATGTGAAAGGCCTTTGCAAAGACTCCAAGTGCTGTCATATATTGGGTAAAATATTGTTTTAACATCAAAATGCAAAAGTAGTGCTGCAGAGAGCCGTGGTCACAGAGGGCATGGGCACAGAGCTGTGATGGATTACAGTGCTGGAGATAGAGGTGGGGGTGGCGTGGGGAACAACAAAGCAGAGAAGGGGGGAGGAGAGGAGAAGCAGAAATCAGCCAGACTGATTGTGTGGCCTCCATGCCCAAGTCACCAGGATGTGTGTGAAGGACAGGGGTCTCTGCATTCCCCAGAAGCCAGAAGCCGAATCTAGCTCAGACCACATGCTGGGCTTTTCCCTTGGACCAGACTTTTCTTTTTGGGATACATGCAGGCGCGCACGCACGCGCGCGCGCCTGTGTGTGTGTGTGTGTGTGTGTGTGTGTGTAGACAGGCATGGAATGTGAGTACTTATGCATATGTTCTTGTGCAGGCAGCTTAATATGGCTTGTGTCACTGGTAAAAAAAGTCCCATGACAGTGAGAACCCCAGTAATGTGTGATTTGTGACACCTTTAGAGGTCTGACACTCACAGTGCCAAGCCTTAAATGGGGAGTATGAGGGGGTCTTCTTATAGTATGAACCCCAGTAATCCTCTACTCTCCCTAGAACCTCTACCATCTACACATGTGCTCGTGATCACTCTGCAAATTCGGTAATATTATTTCTTCTTTACAGAGGAAGGAAAGGAAACTGAGGCCCAAAGAAGTTAAATGGCTTTCCAGAGATACATGGAGCAAGGCCATACTCCAGAAATCTTCAGATGAAAGAGAAGACTTGGTGGCATACCAGGCCCTTCAAAACTTGGTCCGGTCATCTCACTGAGGGGCTACAAACTGAAATGCTCATGGGAGCCAGGTAGGTCAGTTAAGTGAAGGAGTGAAATAGGCAGGAGCTAGGGAGGGAAGGGGCTGGTGGTGGGGGTTACAGCAAGCTGATAAACACATAATTATGGGAAAGAGGTAGCAGCTTCTCAGCTCCTAGCAAAGATGGCCCTGGAGGAACTCAAGCCTAGGGTTGCTTAAGATTATCTTCTGGTTTTTCAAGAAAAACCGGAAGTCCAGAGTGTTCCGTGAAATCAATCAATTTTTAAATGTTGGGGCAATTTAAATGTGTGTGTGTGTGTGTGTGTGTAGTGTGCATAGTATAAGCCAAACAACTCAGATTTGCAGGTTGAATGTGGCGGGTAGGCTGCCATTTTTTGATCTCTGTTTTGAGCAATTTGGTCTGTTTGTTATTCCCTAAACATTGTTCAGGTCTCAGGATGTTTGCCCAAGCTGTTCCCTCCACCTGGAATGCCATTTCCTCTCTCTCCTAATCTTGTCCCTTTGACAAATCCCTATTTATCTTTCAAGACTCAGTCAACTGTCCACTTCTTTCTGTGACCAGCAGTGATGCCTCCTGCACCCCCACCCTGACTCCAGGCAGAATCAACCGAACAGTAATGTCTGACATCGCCCTTGTTTCTTGGGGTCAACACAGCAGAAGAGGGGAACACCTGTGCTTGCGCTGGTCACGTGCTCACACTTGGATAAGCTGCCTGGTTTAAATCTTGGCTCCACCTCTGGTCAAATACAAAAACCTTTCAGTGCTTCCACTTTAATATTTGTAAACTAGAAATGAAAATAGTGCCTACCTCATAGGATTATAGTGAGTGAGCACACAGAGTACCTTCTGTAGTGTTCACTAAATAGCCAAACGCTTCCTTTTATATTATTAGTCATTTAAAAATTCCATGAAGGCTGGGGACTATGGCTCATGCCTGCAATCCTAACACTCTGGGAGGCTGAGGCAGGTGGTTCACCTGAGCTCAGGAGTTGGGGACCAGCCTGAGCAAGAGCAAGACCACATGTCTATTAAAAACAGAAAAACTAGCTAGGCATCTTGGTTTACACCTGTAGTCCCAGCTACTCAGGAAGCTGAGGCAGGAGGACTGCTTGAGCCCAAGAGTTTGAGGTTGCTGCTGTGAGCTATGATGATGCCTTGGCACTTTACCCAGGGTGACAGAATGAGACTCTGTCTCAAAAGAAAAAAAATCCATCAACACTTACTGAGCACCTACCTTTTTATGACAGGCGAGGTGGGGCAGGGGTACCTTAATTTCTGTGCATTTTGTTTCCATTAAGAAAGACTACAGCCAGAGTAACCTTCCTGTCCTCTCTCCCTGCTCTTCCCTGGAAAGAAGAAGCAGTTTATCTGATAGTGAATTTGAAAGAAAGATCTGAGCAAGAGAAGCTCAACCCCCTTTCTCCCTTTCTCTCCAGGAGCCAATCTGCTCGTGGACACCTGCATTCAGGTTGCTTCCTTAGGTGAAGCACCACAACCCCCATCCTACGCTGCTCAGGCCCTGCCAGGTTCGTAAACCCACTGTGGCTGTGCACTCAGGCATCGTCATCCACCCCAAGGTGATGAAAGATAAAGCTGATTTTTCTGTCTGTATGAGTCCTGTGTCCATCTCTCAATAGGCCCCAAAATCAAGTTAAGAGGAGGAATGTTATTCTCTGGTTCCTCCGACCAAATCCCTGGCACTGGGAACACAGACGTGTTCCCGAGTACTCGGGGTCAAGTTTCAGTCTGGATCCTTGGAGGGGCAGGAGTTCCCTGAGACAATCTAGTGTGTACAAGGCAAAGTGCACAGGACAGACAGATTTGTTTGAATCCTGGTTCTGTCACTTAGCTAACTGCACAAGATTTTGGGACATTATTCTCAGTTTTGTCCTCTGTCATTTGGGGTTGTTGCAAGGGTCAGAACCTATTACAAAGGAGAGCCACTTTATACATTCACAAGTTGCTGCTTAAATTAAAAATGTTGGCATTATATCCAATCGTGTTTCCTTCCACGGCCTTCTCTTTCTCAACGAATGGCAACTACATTGTTCCATTTGCTCAGGTCAAAAAACGTGGCATCTCCCTTCTCTTCCACCTCAAATCCAACCCCTGTCAACAAATGCTACTGACCTTACCAAATATAACTCGAATCTGATCATTTCTTCACACCTGCACTGCCGTCACCCCTCCCCTGGGTCATTGCAGTATCCTCCACAGGCCTCTGCTTGCACTCTTCCCTCCTGTACAGTATGCTCAACCCAGCAGCCGAATGGAGCTTATCAAAAAGGAAGTCAAATCATACAGCTCCCTGCTCAAAATCCTTGCAAGGCTTCTCATTGTACTCAGAGTAGAAGCCAGTCTCTTACAGTGGCCTGGGAGACACTCTCTGGCCTCCAGCTAGCATCCCATTCTGTTTTCTCCTCCTTCCCCTCCAGCCACGCTGGCCTCCCTGCAGTTCTACAAAGGGCTCCTGTCTCAAGCCTTTGCCTTGGCTGTTTCCCACAAGGCCATGTGACTTTCTTGCTTATCCCTTTCAGATCTTTGCTCAAATGTCGTTTCTCATTGAAGTTCTCTGACCATCCTCTTTTTGACTATAACACTCCTCCCCCTTTACCACCCGTCTCCCTTATCTTGCTTTCCTTTTCTCCAGCAGGGCAGCTGTTATTCTACAGAGGGCCTCCTCATACAGCTGTGTAGATTGGAGCAGGGCTGAGCCAGAGCAGGCCCGGGCTCTGCTTGCCAAGCTCTGTATATTGGCACAAGGTTGCCTCAGCCGGTGTACAGGAGTGGTTATTTTCTAATTTGTGTGAAAGTGTTGTATAAGCCAGTATATACCCAAATCTTGTGTATTTTCTTTCTTTCTTTCTTCTTCTTCTTCTTTTTTTTTTTTGCTTATCACTTGCTTAGCACCCTCCCTCATCAGGAGGTGAGCTCGTCAAGGGCAGGGATTTCTTGCCCACTGCTGTAACCCTAACCCTTATAAAGCCACCAGGCACTTAGTAGGTGTTTGATAAACGTTGAATTAATGAATAAGGCAACTGACAAATTTTATTGTATTGCAGTAAAGGTTGACACTAAAACTAAAAGATAGTTGTACATTTATTGAATTCTCCTCTCTTCAAATCACTTAAGAATTCCCATTGTCTAGCAGAAGTGACTGTCCTGAACATCCATTACCACCTTTATTCCATCCTCTTCCATCACTTTCTTCTCATGTTTTTTTTTTTGGCCGGGGCTGGGTTTGAACCCACCACCTCCGGCATATGGGACTGGCACCCTACTCCTTGAGCCACAGGTGCCGCCCCCTCTTCCATCACTTTCTGCCGTGTCTAACAGAGTCTGGGTTCGCTGCCATCCAATACTGACTTCATTTCTTCTGCATTAATCACACTGGGCTTTGCCAACCCTGGATTCCACTATCTAATGTGTCCAGTCATTGTGCTCCCAGTGGGGGACTGTCTACAGGATACAGCAGAGAAGATAGGACAGTGGCCAACGGCTATCCCAGTCTGTGTATCCAATTGCCTGCAGCTCTCTACATACATGGGAGCCCCTCGGGCACCGTCACTGCAGCTGGGCCAGAATTGCAATTACTGGTCCTCTGCCTTCATCCTAGGTCTGCTTCAACCTGCTCTTTCTACCCCCACTGGTGGACATCGCAGCTCCCAGGCCAGAAGCCTAGGACTCCCCCTCGACACTGCCCACTTCCTTATTCCCCACATTTAGCCAACCACCAAGACCTATCAATTTTCTAAAAAAAACTATTTTACAGAAGTGTCTCCTTTCACTACTTTAGCAGTTTCTTATACTTGCTTTAAGAAACTATTATTTGCTATTGTAATAATCTCCTAACTATTCTCCTTCGCCCCATCACTCCGAGTCAGACTGCAGCCAGACTGGTCTGTCTTTTTTTTTGAGACAGAGTCTTAAGCTGTCCCCCTGGGTACAGTGCCATGGCGTTACAGCTCACAGCAACCTCATGTTGTACCCAGGAGTTCCACAAAGACCACGCTGCCAAACAAGCCAAATTTACAGCAGTCCTTTTATTGAAGAGCTGGCTCGTGACTGCCTCAGTGTCCCAACATGGGGTTTCCGAGAGCAGCCCTGAGTACTTTAAGGCTTGGTCTGCATCCTGGGTGGGGGCAGCAAGCAAGCATTGCACAGAAGCAGAATTTTGTGGTTAATTAGCTATGTGTCATACATCTTTGTTTTAATATTTTCCCATACATCTTAGTTCCAGTATTCTTTCCACCTGGTATTGTTTAAAGGTCAGTCCGGTTCCTTTCCCAGGGAGTTAGCAAGTAGGAAGTTAGTTAGTACTTTCCCATCTATCACTTCTTTCCTCTTCTATGCCATTTCTGTACCTTGCTCAACCATCTGTCGTACTTTTCTCAGTACGAGATGGTAAGTTCACTTCTCTGTCCCTTGATTGGACTTACTGGACTGTGACCTCCTTGAGGGCCAGTCTTTACGTGTCAGCTCAATGTTGTTTGATTGAACAAATAAAATATAGACCAACCTTAAAGAAGACTTTCAGAAGGGCTACACCAAGAGGGAATGCTGCAAAGTTTTCCATCCAGTTCGTGGCTCTGCTGCACTATTTGTGTTGCAAGGTAGCCTGGAAATCCCTCTGCCACCATGGCTCAGAATGCCCCGGTTCAGGCCTCCAAGCCATTACTGGTTGTGCCTAGCACCATCTTGCCTAGGAGATCTGGCCAGGGGACCTCCCTTCCACACTGATGGTAGACAGGCAATATTCCAGAGCCTGGTGCTGACACCCCGCCTCCCCTCACCATCCGCTACTAAGTAGGACTAACAGGGAAGCGCTGATAAAACTGCCCAGGAAGCCAGAAAGGAGACTGGCAACACACACCCAGCCAAACCCTCCTTGCGCTCTCCGCATCCTCAGCTTAGGCTGCAGCTTGATATTCCCTTCACTCTGGGCCCGGCGGCTGGACTCCCAGAAGACATGCTGGGTCTCTTCCTTCAGTCCTTCTCTCTTTTTGGTACACAGCACTGTTAAACATCAGATGCCTCTTGCCTCAGTGATGAAAATCAGAGAGTTTTCAGCTTTTTGTAGCCATTTGGAAATGTGGGCTGCCTCTCTCTCTCCCTCTTCCTGATCTCTTATATAATATACTATATATGAACCATTGCCATCCCCCAACAAAATCTGGAACTTCTGAGGTCATTTCTGAATAGCCATAAGAAACTGCTTTTAAACATTTGCTGCTAGTCTTTCCCTTTGCAGGAACTGGCCCCTTGTCCTGTGCCCCAGCTGCTCCTCCCTGCTGGCCCATTCCACAGAAACAGCCGCTGGTCAGGGCCATGGTCAGATCTCACAGACACACTGAATGGGCTGCCTAGGGGACAAAAACCTCATTTTTGATATGTAAAAGCCCACCTCTTTGTTAGGCACATTACAGACCTTATTAGTTTCCATCTGTCTGGTATTTACGACTAAACATAAAAAACACCCTGCCAGACCTGACTGCTGAAAGGAGAGAGAGGGCAGACCTGTCTAGAACATCACTCGGTGGGGAGGGCAGGAGGCAGTTTGAGTTTGCCAAATACTTCACAAATAGTGAAGCAATAAGAAAATAAGAAGCTGTGTGTGTATGTCCTGCTGCATACAAAAAGAAGCAGGCTAGGGGAAGACAGGGAGGGCAACCCAGTTAAATCACTGTCAGCCTCACTTAGTACATCAGAATCGCTGGGGCTGAGACCCTGCTGCCTGCATTTTCCCTGACCTTCCTTCTCTTTTTGACCTCTTCCCATTTTTCTGGCTCCTTTTTCTTTCTAGGCGCCCTAATTCTCTCTCCCAAAGCTTTCTTCCCAGCTGGCTGTTCCCAGCCCTCACCTTCCACCTCAGCTTGCCTGTCTTCAGGGGCCATTTCTTTCGTTTGCTAGATTCTTGGTCACCACCTCAGCTAGCTCTCTACCTCTTCTTCCCTGCTTCTCTCTCCCCTGCCTCTCAGGGCTGTCCTAGCTGACACCTCATCCACCTGCCATTTCAGAGCATTTGGCCCACGTCAGTCCAGAGTCTGTGTCCCCCTTCAAGAACCCTCTACTTGCAGAGGTTCCAGCCTTTCTGGGATGTGTGTGTTGGGGGTCGGGGAGGAACTGCCTGAGTAAAGGCAGAGCAGAAACCCAGTCATCCTTCAGGGGAACTAGCTTTCACAGACTAGGGCCATTGAAAGGCTGACTATGGGTATGAGGCTCTTGGCTACAAAAGCCTCATTCATCACAACACATTTTACAGATACCCCAGAGGGCTATGAGTACCTCTGCCCAGACACCCAGCTCCACTGGAGGGAGAATCCTGGTCAGCTCTAAAAAGCAGATTTGGGCGGCAACTGTGGCTCAGAGAGGTAGGGCACTGGTCCCATATGCCGGAGGTGGCAGGTTCAAACCCAGCCCCGGCCAAAAACTGCCACAAAAAATAAATAAATAAATAAATAAAAAGCAAATTTAATTTCTAAAGATTAACCATAAATTGGGGCCAGGAACAGTGGCTCATTATTATAATCCCAGCACTGTAAGAGGCTTGAGGCAGAAGGATCACTTGAGCCCAGGAGTTCGAGACTAGCCTCAGCAACACAGTGAGACTCTTTCTCTACAAAAAATAAAAAATTTAGCTAGGTGTGGTGACACACATTGTTGTGCTAGCGATTTAGGAGACTGAGGCAAGAGGATTGATTGAGCCCAGGAGTTCAAGGTTACAGTGAACTATGATTGTGCCAGTGCACTCCAGCTTGAGTAACAGAGCAAGACCCTATCCCTTAATAAAAAAACAAAACATGGCCAAGTACAGTGGCTCTTGTCTGTAATCCTAGCACTCTGGGAGGCTGAGGCAAGAGAATTGTTTGAGTTTAAGAGTTTGAGATCAGCTTGAGCAAGAGTGAGACCCCCATCTCTATTAAAAATAGAAAAACTAGCTGGGCATTGTGGTGGGCAGCTGTATTCCCAGCTACTGAGCAAGAGGATCTCTTAAGCCCAGGAGGTTGAGGTTGCTGTGAGCTATGATGCCATGGCACTCTAGCCAGAGTGACAAGGTGAGATTTTGTCTCAAAAAACAAATAAAAAACAACCCCACACACACACACAAAGTAGGACTATCCCATATGCAAATGAACTTGCTTTCTATAGAACAGACCTATGAAGACCATAAGGGGTAACCTTAGAAACCTTAGGAATAGTGTTTCATCTTCCCCCATACCTAATTCCTGAGCACCTTTGTTACTGATCATGTTTATTTTAATGTAAGAAAATGGTAAATGTCAGAACATCATGAGATGAATGTATGATCTAATTTATTTTTGCAGGGGAAAAAAATGGGATCTGAAACATCTATTTAAGTCAGATGTTCTGAAAATGATTAAATAAGAGGAATAAGCAGAGGACCTAAGTGTAAAATACAGCTCAAGAGGCCTGGTGCCACGGAGTCAACCTGCTCATTACACCATACGATGTGAATAATTTATCACATTTTACCCTGCATTAAGTACTGTTGAGGATTAATCTGCAGTTTACTTGCAGACCACATTAACCCCTGCCTGCCTCATTCTGCCATTTCCTAGGGGAAGTTTGGGGAAAATCTCTGCTGCTCTTGCCATATGAGCAAGAGCTGGGTAGCAGTAACTATCTTAACTAACCAGTCCCCTTCTGAGAATTCATCTGGGAACGCAAGTACCTATATTTCCTGCTTTGCTTCTGGGGCATTTTTCCTCTCCTATTGCCATCCCTTTCATTTCCCTTATTCTTTATGGTTTTATTTCTATGCCATAGACACTAGGCCAGACCTTTGCCTCTCATGCAGGGCTCCTAGCCAAAGCCTCCTAAATGACCTCCCTGACCAGTCTCCCATCCTCCAGTTTATCCTTTATGTGACTAATGTTCCTAAAATACAATTCATACCTCAATTTGCCTTGGGGAGGAAGCCTCCACCGAGGAGGCTGCTCCAGGACACATCAGGCCTCCTTTGATCTGACACAACCTCATCTCTCCACCTGTAACTCCCCTCCTTCTTTCCAGACACCCTTCTTCTAAACAGCCAGGCTCTCTCCTGCCTCCACCCTTGTCTTTGCTCTCTTCTCTACAGGAAACGTGCCCCTGCCCTCCCATACCCCGCCCAGCTGAAATCCCTATTGCTCTCTGAACTCACATGACCACTTGGAGTTCTCCCCACTGCCAGCCACCACCCGCCCACTCTGGTGCAAGGTGGAGGACCCCTGGAGTGGGGACTCCAGGATATCTGTCTAGGAGAGACTCAGAAACCACAATCTGGTTGGAAGCAGAGCTGGGCATTTTTCTCAAAGCTGTGGTAGGAATTCAGTTGCTGATTCATTCGTTACATACCATAAAAAGAGCAACTTTTCTAAAGAGGCTCGGACTCACATTTTCCATAAGATTAAAAAGACTTCCACTACTTGTGTTGGAAAATATGATTTTTACAGGGGAAGGATTTATGAAGATGAGGGTCACAAAACACACCTCTCCTGAGCCACTCTGTGGCACCGCTACGGCCGCTGTACTATTAAAGAAATCAGAAGACATTCCTTTGCATATGAAAGCGTTAATACACAGAGCAACTACTAGGTGTCAGAATCATTTGCAGTGTTACATGACTTCACGTTTTGAACCATTTATTTGCCTCATATTGTGCCATCTTATTTGGTATTCCAGACATCTTGGAAGGTCTGTGCCTGCACTTTCCCAGTGCAGCAACCCTCTGGGAAAAGCAGGCAAGTTCATTAGGAATGTACACCCATCCTCCCCGCTCCACTTCTCCAAGGGTTCTGGTGCTGGGGCCTCCTTCCTCCTCTGCAGCTCCCTGACTGTAGGGGGGTGGGTCACCTGGCTCTCCAGGGCCACCTTTCTGGCTGCTTTCTTTGCTCCCACTGGAGACAATCTCAGATCTTATCTTTCACTTCAGGAGCACAGTAGCCTTTTTTCTTTGTCTGTCTTCCAGCCGGTGTCTCTTTTCTTAAATCTCTGCATGATAGTATCAGTGTTGCCCGGGTAGTGGCCTTTTATCCACATTGCCTCATATCAGCCCTGAGGTTTGGAAAGGTGACTGACCTGCCCCGGGTTAAGCAGCCATAAGTCAATCACCCCTTCCCAGGGACATTGAGGCCACCATGGAGCACCCCAAGTTTCTGACTGAGCTGGATCAAAGTTGAAGTTTATAACCCCCATAATAAATGACCTTCTCCAGTACTGACCTACATACCGGGCTGAAGGACAGAACAGGGACAGGTTTGTCCAAACAGGATGGGCGGCAAGGTTTAGGAGTTCCTCTCCCCAGTGAGTAGTTCAGCCTTTATGCCTGGAACGTGCCAGAGAACTGCTTTCCAGCCTCCCCTTGCATGAGGGCCTCATCCACTTCCACACAGGTTACTCCCCACCTTGCTTCCTTCCCAGATTCATTTCCTACTGTGGCCTCAGCCCAGGGTCACAGCAGCCACCTGGGAAACAGCTGCAGGTGACTCAGGTGGTTTGTGGCCAGGGCCATCCTGGCCCAACCTTTAAGGAACAACTCATGGAACTGAAGACAGACAGCACCAGGAACTCCCCTTTGCTGGCAATGGAGACAGAGATAGGCAGCTGGCTGCCCTGGGGCTGAAGTCCCCTCTTAGAGGTGAACAACTGCCAGACTGCAGGGGACAGACACACCCAGGAACGCCCACTTCCAGAGCAGTGGATTCAACCTGCCCTCAGTCAGGACCTCCTGGCCCCGTTGCTCAGCGGCATCGTTCAGCATCCTTACAAGCAACATCATACAGAGTAGGAAGAATGGTTCAACGTCAAGGAAGCAAATTCAGAGGAAATCTAGAAATCTTAATGAATTCTCTGCACTGAAGGAAGGATTAAGATCTAACAAGGTAGAAGACTAAGAAAAGGGAAAAATCCCAAGTGTGGCAGGAGAGAGTCAAATTAAAATAGCAAATTGCAATTCAGGGGATGGGGGGCAGAACAGGGGATAGAGGGATGCAAGGACCAAGGGACAGCCAGTGAAGCATCTGACAGAAATGATTCCCAGGGATGTTCGGGGGAGAAAAATCCATCTGGAAACAGAGAAAAGGAAATGAAACAAGAATTCGCTGCATTATTTAAAGCTTTCAGGGGGAGGGGTATGTTCAGGAGAGAGGAGGTTAAGAGAGAAGAGAATGGAATTGCTGCACCGAAGGGGATTAAAGGAATCATAAGGGCTTTTTAAAATGACTCAAGCAAGAAAAGGTATGCAAATAATTGTAAGCTGTGAAATTAATGGTGGCCAAGATTCTTAGTTCATTCTTTAAATCTGCTTAACAGGAAACAGGAAGGAGAGACATTTGTATGCTTGGAGAGTGATGGAGTCCTTGGAAATGCAGTTCCAGAGAGCACAGGCAAACTGAAAGCATGGCAGAGAACGTGTGTCCTGGGATAGGGCAGAGCTGGAAGGGAATTGGACTCTGCGGCAGGGCAATCCGCTTACACAAACTGCCTGCGCGTCTCTCGGATTTTTGCTTCCCAAAGCTTGACTCTCTCATGAAAGGCCTTGTGTCTTGTCCAGAAATTAGCAAAGTCAAATGATGCTCTTGTAACAAACCACATTGGCGTTAAAAAGCCTGGGTTTGTATCTTAGCTCTGTTGCTTACTAGGTTTGTGGCCATGGGCCAGTTACTTAACCTCTCTTAAGATCCATCATTTTATAGACGTCGGTGAGGATTAAATGGGGTAAGTATGAAGAAGCGCCTACCACAGTGGTGGGCTGCCAGAGAAGGTTCATTGATGCTAGAGCTTCTCTACCTCTTGCCAATTTCTTGGGTCAGGAGGACCTTCTGCATTGAGTCCTGCCTGTGGTCTTACCCTTTCCTGGATCTCCATTTCATAGCTCATTGGAGAACACGCAGGTCTAGAATCTTGGGGGAGGTAAAAATCCCTCCAAGCCCCTGCAGAGTAATAACATCCTCTTTCACCTGTCACCGGCATGGTAGCGTAACCACGCATCCACCTCCAGGCTGCAGCACACAGCTGCTCACATTCAAGCCCACCTCAGTGCTTGGCCACATCTAGACTTCTCTGCTCCCAAGCTCTTTGCCCTTGGTCTTTTCCAGTTCCCTCCAGAGGCAGCCCTACCCTATGAGATGTCTGTATAGCCTGGGAACCAGGCTCACCCAGAAGGAGTGCAGAAGGAGAGTATGAAGCACTGGTTCTGGGAGGCAAGGATGCTGAAGCTGCCCCGTCAATGGGAGACTGTAGGGAAAAGAGAGCTGGAAAGCAATTTGGAAACAGCTGGATTCTAAGCCAAGAGTGATGGGGCTTAAGTCCTCTGGGAGCAGTGAGATTGTTGAGACATTCTGGGGAAGAAATTGGCATGCCCCCTAGATGAACTAGCTCTAGGACACAAGAATGAGAAGGCACCTAAATGGATTCACATCCCCCTTTGGCCAGGAATGCCCAGTCTGTCCCTCCAGGGCTGGCAGTGGTGGCTAGTTTTCCAGAGGGCTGTCCAGGCTGTGCTCTACTGCTGTTGGCCCCTTGGTACATGTCTGTTTTTAATTCTTCCTCAACATGGAGTCCACTGAGACCTTAAGCTTGTGCTTGGCTGTGGAGAGGCTATGGAAGATGAGGCTGTAGAAGTTGAGCTCTGTCCCTCCCCCACCCCTCCACCCCTCACCCCCACCACCCCGCTTCCACCTCCTGCCAACCAGCCAACCTCATGGCCCTAAAGATTCTGTCTAGCCATGGCCTTTCAATGCCCACCCTGAGCTTCTAAGCTCTGGTCTAATTATGTGCCTGATGGTGGTAAAGAGAAAATTAAACATCCCTCTCTCATCCCTGCCACTTCCAGGGTTGTGATGAGAACATGACATAACCACAGAGCCCAGGACTCTTCAGTTTACATTTGGTGTCAGGCTCACCAGGGATCCCTATATAGCTTCAGGAGAAAAGAACTCCACTCCCTGGTGATGGGAGGGAGCTGCTTATTTGTCCAAATCCCCAACTTACCAACTCTTTTGTGGCAGAGCTGGTCCCCCCACCTATAACCCTTGCCTGGTACACCCATCTCCCTGGGCAGTCTGGCTCAACTGGGAATACTTTAGGAACTATAGGAATCAAATAAGAAACAATTACCAGCCTGTGACTCTTAATTTTCTTTTTTCTTTATTATTTATTTATTTTTTTTGTAGAGACAGAGTCTCACTGTACCGCCCTCGGATAGAGTGCCATGGTGTCACATGGCTCACAACAACCTCTAACTCTTGGGCATATGCGTAATTATTTATTGTTTTTATTGAGACAGAGTCTCACTCAGTGGCCCTCAGTAGAGTGCTCTGCTATCATAGCTCACAGCAACCTCCAACTCTTGGGCTCAAGCGATTCTCTTGCCTCAGGCTTCCAAATAGCTGGTGCCCACCACAATGCCTGGCTTTTTTTTTTTTTTTTGTAGAGACAGGGTCTCACTCTGGCTCAATCTGTTCTTGAACTCCTGAGCTCAAGGCAATCCACCCACCTCAGCCTCCCAGAATACCAGGATTACAGGAGTTAGCCACCCAGCCTGTGACTTTTAACAAATCAGTTCCTTTCTCTGAGACTCAGTGCAAAATGGGAACAATTTTACACACCTCAAGGGACTACTGGGAGGATAGACTGGGAAATGCAAGTAAATGCTTAGATAAGTAAATATTAATTATTGATTGCTTATTGTGGGAGGCACAGTCAACCCATACTCCTTAAGGAATGTCCTCGGCTCTTCACATAAGGCTGGAATGACAGCCCCCCTTTCTTTCTTTCTTTAGCTTCCTCCTACCCTAAGCTCATCTCTTCAACAGCACCCATCATCCTGTATTGTAATTGTTTGCACTGAATATCAATCTTCTACTGTCAACTGGCCTTTTTGTGGGAGTAGGGGATGTTCATCCATTCATTCCAGTGGAGTACATATTCCTTTCCTGTCTCACAGCAGGGGGCTCAATACCTGTTTGATAAATAAGGGGATGGGGCAATGGGGAGCTGAGGGAGAGATGCAAGACATGGCCACCAGGGGGCAATCAAGTTCTTCCCAAGGAGGTTGATGGAGTCATTGCAGAGGCCCTTCTCAGAGATTGCTCTCTGGTGGATGAAGGCCAGGGCCTAAAGCCTGGGCTGAGAATTCTTTGTGTCTGGCACTAGCTCTGTTCTGTGCAGACAGAACCATCTACCATGGTGTCCTGAGTTCCCATGTCTGCCTGGAGCCTGAGTGACCAAGATAACTCTGGAGGAGAGACCTAGGGTATACCTGGAGGTAGCATTGTTAAGCTCGCTGACAGGGTCCAAGGACCAGTGTCCATGTTATATGCAATGTTCATGTTAGTCCATGAATGGTCATGTTCATTAGAATTGTTGGACCTCTCCATGGAGATCTGGCCATTCACCTACCCTCATAAACAGCAGGGTAGAAAAGTGCCAGATAGCACAGAGGCCTAGAATGCAGGACTATCCACCACTGACCTGCTATGTGGCCTGGGCAAGTAGCTTCCCCTCATTGGGCCTTGGTTTCCTCATCTGTGAAATAAGAAAATTGGGGGCGGTGCCTGTGGCTCAAAAGGGTGGGGTGCCAGTCCCATATGCCGGAGGTGGTGGGTTGAAACCCAGCCCCAGCCAAAAAAAAAAAAAGAAAAAGAAAATTGGGTTATGTGGTATAGCTCCAGCATTATTCTCTGTGACTCAGGTCTGAGCTGATTAAAATTTGAGGGAATGCTCAGACTGAATAGGGACCCGCATCCTTAGGAGGACTAGATGCAACCTCTGGTTTCCTGCCTGGGCAAACTCAGTCTGACTTGGGTAGTTACCTGCTAGATCCTTCCGGGTCTCAGAGAGAAAGGATGGCTCTCAAGTAGCTATAGGTACTGTCACTTGCCTTTCTGTGGGGATGTTTCTCAAGTGGGGTCACCTTAAGACATCTCTTTTTCCCTGAGCTTCCCCCAGTCCCTTCTCCTCCTTCTCAAGCCATCAAAGATCTTTTCTGGCCATTGATGTTGCTATCAGCTGGGAAGGTAAGAACCTGTGACAGACCTGCTGGTGTGGGACACTGGCAGCAAGCAGAGCCTGGCTCCTTGGTCTCCTGGGGCCTCTGGGGACCCCCACTCCAACCCTACAGGCCAGACAGATGAAACTCTACCCAAGTGCAAGCTGCTGTTGAAATAAAGGGAGAGATGTTTCTTTATAATTTCCCCTCTTGAAATAAACCCAGACTTAAGAACAACAGAAACACACAAAATGTGTTTTTAGTGGAACCCAGATGGAGGGCTGGAAGCCCAGCGGCTGTCTCCATAGAGGGTTCTTGTCTTTGGAATGCTATCCTCTTTTCCCCATCCCCCTCAGGCACATCCCTTCCCAACCTTTGGGCTTGGGCTGGCCTGGCCTGGGGTGGGCTCCCTCAAGTCCTCTCCTTACTGCTTCCAGGTAGGCCCTGCTCCTCCTCCACCTCCCCCCCTGGACTCAAGGCTGAGTCTGGCATCTAATAAGATCTGTGGTTTCAGAGATTTGGGGGAGGGGGTGGGAACAAGGACCAACTCAATGCAAACACCTGGATCTGCGGAAATACAACAAAGAGAGAGTGAATTAAGACATCTGAAAAAAATACTCTAAGGAATTCCACTCACCCACATAGCCCACTGCTTCTCATTAAACAGTTCCCCATATTAACATATGCAAATCCAGCCCTGTTCAGGAGGACCTAGATACAAAGGCAAGTCCCTATAGCCCCTTGCTCCTTACCCCAAATCTGGCCAAAGGAGTCCTCCTGTAGGACGAAGATCTCTCATAGGTTCCATTTTAATTCTACTAAAACAGTGGTTCTCCACCTTCCTAATGCTGGGCCCTTTAATACAGGTTGTGACCCACAAGCTGAGAACCGCTGTACTAAAACAACAAAGGTCTTGAGAATCATAGCCCAGGATGTTCTTTCCCTGAGGGGAAACAGATGAGAGGAGCTTCAGGGAAAAATAGGAGAAAAGATCCTACAGGGACTGTGTCTTCTAAATGGTTGTGGCCATTTTTCAGCAAACTTCCCAGGTGCTCACCATGTGCCAGGGGCTGGCCTGGGCTCTGGAGGTACAGAGGTGGCCAGGACATAGGGATTAGCCTCAGATTGCACATGGCCTAGTGGACAAGGAGGAAGGAGAAGGAAGTCAGAAGTGATGGAAGATGCTGAGTTTGGTCACGGATGAGTTGCCTCTCTGAGGACAACTTTACCCTTTACCCGTTTAGAACAGAGAGGGTCTGACACTCAAGAGTGAAGTTTGAGCGAGAAACGTAGGTTTGGGAGTTATCAGTGTAGACGGAGGGGACAAATTATCCAGAGAGCACAGCAGAAGGTCGAGAGTCATAATATGGGGCTCTCATTAAAGGAATAGAGGAATAAGAAGAGAAGCCATAAAGGACAGAGATGAAACAAAGTCAGAAAAGTGCAGGGAATGAGGGAGGACAGGATCAAGGAAGGAAGGAGATGCACACTGAGGAGGAATCAATGGAGCTCAAAGGCACCAAGAAGGCCAGAAGTGTGTTTCTCAGAAGTTTCATCAGGAGAAAGTTCTGCCCTTGCCCGAGTGGTTTCAGTGGTATGAGGTGAAGGGAGGAGGCCAGAGGAAAGAAAGTGAGGGGAGGACATAGAGCTGCCTCTGAGAAGCCAGGCAGAGGGCAGAGCTAGACAGGCGTGTGGGTGCCATGCAGGAGACAGGAGGATGTGTGCACGCCCACCTCACAAGGGCACAGCACAGAGCCGCAGGCACAGCAAGCCTCAAGCAGAGAGCAATTTCTTTCCCTCCCCTCTGTCCCTTCCAGCAGGGTCAAAGCCCTTCTTGGGTAAGGAAATGGCTAGAGAATGGTGCTCCTCTTCCAGCCGTGCAGTAAATACTTATTGAACAGCTACTGTGTGGCAGACTCAATACCAAGTGCTGAGGATAGTAGAGAGCAAGAGACGTGGCCCTGCCGGTCTGTGGGAAGGACTTCCCTTCCACCCTTTTCCCCATGGGTGACAACAGCCACTGCAGGATGCTCAAGCCTGGTATCCACTGGGGCAGGCCCAGGGTGAGGAAGGGTGTGGCTCATCTGTGTCCCCCACTCTTGGCCTGTCATCTCAGAGGGTACATTCCTACTAAGGACTTAGGGGATGTAACCTAAGTGGCAACCCTCTGATGGTGGGGATGGGGGTGTTGCTTTGTCAGAGGCAACTCTTAAAGAACAAAAGCTTTTGGTTCAGAACGACTCTGGAATGAAAGCAGAATGTCAAGCAGTTTAAGAGTTGAGAATTTTTTTTTTTTGGTAGAAGATGGGTAGAAGTGTCTTTTGGGCTTCCCAAATCATCCAGAGCCAGTTTTCCTACTTCACTGGCTGTTGTGGTTGGTCCTGCCTGCAACTCTTCCTCCTAGCTGCCCTCCTCTCCCTGGATTCCCCCTCTTTTCCCTGTTACCCTGTGTTCGGTGTTTACCTCCTGAGGGTGACCAGACTCAAGCAGGAACAGGAAGAGGTGCTGTGAGGACAGGGCAGTGCTGGGTTCCTGAGCTCCCTACCTAGCCCACTGGCATAGGCCCTTCAGACAGATTTGTTGCCTGAAGGAAAGAAAGCAAGAGACCACAGGCTAGGGTTCCATTTTTCCTCTCCCCTCAAGGCCTGCACAGTGAGGGCCTCACAGCCGCCATGACAGGGAACGGAGCCCCAGAGGGTAAACTGGCAGAGGGCCCCTGCCAAGGCCCAGCAGCTGCTGAAAGGCTTCCCGAGTCCCATCTGAGTGTCATCAACCTCTTTTAGCTGCAACGCTGGGACTGAGTGAAGCCCTGTGCTGCCCCTGGGGACCCTCCAGCACCAGCCCTATTCCATATGCATTGGGGGACGGGGCCAAGAGTGGAAGGAAGTGCCCAGACAGAGGGAGACAGAGTAAAATTCCACCAGCAAGTCCCCGAGAAGGAGTTTACGGTTCCTAACTGACTGTAAACCCTTTCTCTTGACAGGTCTTGGAATACATCACTCTGGCCTCTCCCGGAGCAGCTGACACATCGCAGTAACGCTTCTCCAGAAGTCAGGGTCTGCTGATTCCAGCAGGGACGGGAAGGCAAGCGTGAGCAGCTGAAATGGGCCCTGTCTCTTCTGGCTCTGGGGTGGAGGGCAGGCAGCCGGGGCTCCGGGGAGGCCCTTGAAGGGGCTGTCAAATGCAGGGAGGAATCCCCCCACTCCAGCCTAGAAGGTGGTTTGTTAACTGTCTGCCTCTGGGTGGAATTCTATTAACCTAGTGGGAGAAACTCTCCACTGAAAGCTCTGAGTGGCATGTCGCATATGTCTTTTATTAATAAAAACAAGAAAATGGAGTCATTATTACTGCATAATTGCAGTTCATTTGCTAGGCCAGACCTTTCAGTCCGGGTGCTGAGGGTGGGGCAGAGGAGATAATAAAAGGGACCTTGCTATGAACTGCTTGGGAACCACCTGTGTAGGAGGCACCTCAAACCCTGCAGCACCTATGGGAATTGGAGCGTGTGGGCGGGCAGCAAAACCTCCCTCAGAGCCACCAGACTGCACAGCAGCCCTGGTGCCAGCTCCAGGAATCAGGTGACCTTAAGCAAGGGCCTACCCTTCTGGAGTCTCCGTTTCTTTTTTTTTTTTTTCCTTCTTCAGGAAATCAGAGCTCATATTCCTGCTTGGCTCACAAGATTGTTCTGAGAATCAAATGACATTAATCGTGGATTCTTCCCTTCACTCACTCACTCAACAACAGTTCACCCTGGTATGTTAAGTGCCAGTGTGCTAGGTAATGACATGCAAAAAAGGAATAAAGTTTAAGTCTTGCCTTCAGGGAGTCTGCAGTCAAGTGCGAAGAACGCAAACAAATAGATGAGAATAATAACCCCATGTGGCTTGGGGGCCCTAGAGGTCCTCTGGGCTTCAGAAAGCCAGGGGAAGGCTTATACCCTACATGCCTGGTGTAGGTGACCAGAGAGGGTCTCAGGGTGGTGAGGCCTGAGCTGACTTAAAAAAGGAGAATAGAAAAAAATGAGATCTATCACATCATTTTCCAAATGTGGCTATGATCACAATGTGTGTGACCTTGGTGGTTAACCCTGATGCTCCAGGCTGAATAAAATTATTGCCCTGTTCATTTTACTGCACAGCAAGGCTGTAAAAGGAGAGTTTCAGGGGCAATGAGGTTTTGTCCAGGCTGCTTTGTGGAGGACAGCAGACCAGCATCTCAACTGTCCCCTTAAGACATTTATACTAGCCCTAGTCTGTTGTGGATAAAGCGTGCGTCTCAGACCAGAGCTTTGAGTAGGAGACCCCAGATGGGCTGTTAGAATGTGATCTTTTAGGCTTGCCAGAGAAGAGGTCAAGATGGAAGATTGAACAGTTTTAAGACGTTGGGAATTAAGATGGTGACCCATCCACGTGAACACAGGTGGCAGCCAGGCCAATTGTTCACAAACTGCTGAAACCTTTTAAGGCAAAAGGATCAAGGTCAAACAAGACACCTGTACTTTGGAAACATGCCCATCTTTATGCTGTTGACATTTTCCTAACTTTTCTTTCTGGCCTCCTTTAATATTAAGAAAGTTTATAGGGCGGCGCCTGTGGCTCAGTCGGTAAGGCGCCAGCCCCATATACCGAGGGTGACGGGTTCAAACCCGGCCCCGGCCAAACTGCAACCAAAAAATAGCCGGACGTTGTGGCGGGCGCCTGTAGTCCCAGCTACTCGGGAGGCTGAGGCAAGAGAATCGCTTAAGCCCAGGAGTTGGAGGTTGCTGTGAGCCGTGTGAGGCCACGGCACTCTACTGAGGGCCATAAAAGTGAGACCCTGTCTCTACAAAAAAAAAAAAAAGAAAGTTTATAGGGCGGCCCCTGTGGCTCAAGGAGTAGGGCGCCGGTCCCATATGCTGGAGGTTGCGGGTTCAAACCCAGCCCCGGCCAAATAAAAAAAAAAAGAAAGTTTATATTTTAAGATGCCAATGCCAACCTATCTGAGCTCTAGAGAACTTGGACTGGAACTTTAAAGGGGTGATCTTATGCCTCTTGAGAGCCAGCACAGTGGTGACAAAGATTAGAGGAAGAAATCTCTTTTTCCACCCAAGAAAGATGGTTTTCTGGAGGTCCAAGTTCAGGTCACATTGTCAGAGACCCCTTCCAGCTGGAGTTTCTCCCTTCAGTATTCTTTTGGGTCAAAACTTTGAAGCATTTCTGTGTTTCTGTGTGTTTCTTGTCATGGAGAAGACATTTCACTTACAATACCTGTAGGAAAATAAAACCAACACTAAAAAAACACAGGCAACCTCCTTCCTCTAACATGAGGGACAAGTCCCTGGAAAATGGTTTGGGACTCAGGGTTGAGACCTTCATGATTTGTTCTGTGGATGACAGAGCCTATTATGGGTTTGTCTGCCAGCACCATCAGAAGTGGCCACGCCAGCCAGGGACACACAAGATGGGGTCTGTTTCCTGACTGAACTAGGGAGAAATGTTTATCCCTCACCTCTGGGCCTCTAATGAATTCTGATTCAAGCCACTCAGGCCTAGGAATCGATAGTTTTAATCATTTCAAAAACTGGCCCCACTCTGGGTAAAATTACAATGCGCAAGAAGCTCAATGGAGCTTAAAGGCCACAACCTCATTATCATTTCATTAGACTCACATTTCAGCAAGATGGAAAGAAATGTTCTCACACACCACCCCCTCCCATGGTTCCACTCTCCTCCCCCAGCCCTGTGGAATAACTCTGGAGGACAGCGATGGTTTACAGCAGCTGTCAGCCACAAGAGCCACCGGCCCCCTCCCATCATGCACTCTGCCCAGGGAGGAAGCTCGGCGCAGTCGCTGGAGACCTCAGCGCAAATCAGCACAAATGCCTCCCAAATCAAGTTTGCGATCCTGGGAAGTTTAGGAAAAACAACCATGCTGTCAGTTTGGTTTCTCACAGCTGGAGGGGTCAAGTCATCAACACAGTATAAACCCAGGCCAGCAGAACTTTGTCCTGCCCAGGGCCCCAGACGCCCTCTGGGAAGCAAAGGGTTTGAAAATGTCTTAAACTTTTCCAGTTTGTTTATTTTCCAATGTTTAATGATATTGTCCATGCAAGGAGCAGAGATCCAGCTCCTGCTAGCAATTAAAGAGTTTTTCTAATTTAGGAGAGAATGTGATTTTTTTAAAAAGAGAGAGAACCTGCAAGGAAGTAAAGCAAATGATTCACGTTGAGGACACGCGTGCACAAAAGCCTTGGGTTGAGAAGACCCTGATCGCATGTGACCATGTGAAATGAAAACTGCGTGGGACAGCTGACCCAGCTGGGAGGCACTTCAGAGAAGGTTGGCAAATGTCCACTCTCTCTCACCACACTACCACCACCAACAGACAGCTCCATGACTGTGGCTGACATTTGTGACACAAGTGTCCCCACACCTTACCGTCCCATAAGTACAGATAGGTTCTCATCAATGAAGTAGCCAGATTCCACTGTGCTTGCCCCCATCTGCTACAGGCTCACTCTGTGAGTCAGGGGATCCCTGGGGAGTGCCCAACACGTGTTAATAAACATAAACAGGATTGTCAGTGAGAGTGGCCACTATGTCTTACCAAAAGTCCCCTCTCCCCCCTCATTCCACTCTTTGATGCTGTGCTGCCCACAGTCACTCCAGGGTGGCCTTGCTGCTGGACTGTCCTGTGAAAATTCTGTGGCCTGTGTCCAGGGCATTATCTCTTAAAGGGCCCCCACAACTGCAGCACCTGAGGCTCCAACTGGTGGCCTAGTGTCCTTGGTGCACTGGCGCCTCACTGCATCCTGATGTGTCCTCCCCCCTCTGCCACACTCAGTCACCTGGACACCCCGCAGGACCGACTTCTCCAAGTCTCTCAGGGTAGTGGGGTGGGGGCTGTGGTGAGGGTGTATTTCTCCCCACTTTCCTTTCCTTCTCCTGAATGCTAATAGAGGCCTGTGCCCCGCAGGTCTCCAAATCCAGCAGACAGTCTAAATCCCACAGCTGAAGTTAGGATCCCTACTCCATGTCCTCACACCAGTGGTTCTCAACCCTGGCTGCACATTAGAATCAACAAGGGAACTTTTAAAACCGTATTGCCTAGGCCACACCTCAAACCACAAAATCAGAATCTCTGGGCATCAGTAATTTTTAAGAGTCCCTAGGCAATTCCAACATGCAGCCAAGGTTGAGAACTACCGAGCCAGAGAAATGAAAGGAAGAAGGAAAGGAAAGGAGGGTGCGAGGGCAGCCACTGCCAGTGCTGGGAGCCCTTACTCTGTGATGGAGGAAACCAAAGTAAGCCAGACATGGTGCCACACCCCGGGACACACACCGAGAAAACGCAATCATTCGTCTGCCAACCCTGCGTGACTCTGCTGCTGTTGTCAGTATCTCTTTCAGCTGAGTCAACGTGTTGGGAGAGTCAAAGAAAGCTAGTGCAGGAGGACTTGCCGCTGACAACTTTCCAGATGAGACATGGTGGCATCTGAGATGGCTGAAGGGAGGTGGCCATGTCAGTGGTGGTGGCAGAGAAAGAGAAAACCCTACGATTGACAGGACATCGGGAGAGTGTTTGATCCAGCTCTGTGTAAATTTCCAAACTACTCAGGACAGCTTGCTATCTGTTCCAAGAACAGGTGTGACCAGGGACTGGCCTGTGTTATCTAGGTGCACAAATCATTCATTCATTCATTCACTCATTCATCTGTTCATCCATTCACTTAGATCTGAGCAGGTCAGAGATATGTGTAAGGGACCTCAGATATCATATGCAGTGCAGTGGTTCCCAAGCTTTGTTTTTAGCTGAGGAATGCTGGGTTTAAGTGAAACCGTATGGAGACATAAACAAACACAGGGGAACTGCTCCAGCCAAAGTAGGGTAGGAGGCCCCCAGGTCCTGCCCACTTACCTCCCTCCCTCTGAGGGGCTTCACCAGATTCTCCAGTTTCAAGGAGAAATAGTTTAGAAACCTTGCTCTCATTTTAGAAATGAGGAAACCGAGGTGCAGAACAGAATGCCTGGTGCCTTGCCCAGAGTCATAGAGATTTCACGTAACTAATTTTCCCGGCTAGGTATGAGAGGATGCAGTGCTGACTCAGACGCAGTCCCTGTGATGGGGGTGGGGTGGCCTCACAACATGGATAATACCTCCATCTTGGGTGCCGAACCCAATGCCCAGGTAAGTCAGGAGATCTGCCTCTCTTGTCTTTGTCTTCCTCAGGGAATAGCAGCCTTGACTCTGGCGCCTGCCAAGTCAAATGTTCAGCTGCACTGGTGTGCACACTGCCAGCATTCACCCTGGTGTCCTGGTTGTTAAACATTTTGAATATAACAGTTCAATCCCGCCATCAAAGTTTCCAAAGTGTGACTAAGAACCAGACAGTACCAGAAAATATCAGTAACTGAAAGATTCATACCTGTCTTCTCCTTGCTATCATTTGACATCAGTGGAGACTGTTCTTTTCATGGGATCCTTCTGGGCACAGTCTTCCATTGATACCTGACAATGTGTTGGGCACAGGGAGCCAGGCTGACTTCTGAGATGCCTCAAACACCACACAGTGCCTCAGGGCAAATCCTGTGGGCTTTTTTTTTTTTTTTCTGTAGAGACAGTCTCACTTTATTGCCCTTGGTAGAGTGCTGTGCCATCACAGCTCACAGCAACCTCCAGCTCCTGGGCTTAGCTGATTCTCTCACCTCAGCCTCCCCAGTAGCTGGGACCACAGGCACCCGCCACAACGCCCGGCTATTTTTTGTTGTAGTTTGGCCGGGGCCGGGTTTGAACCCACCACCCTCGGTATATGGGGTCAGCGCGCTACTCACTGAGCCACAGGTGCCGCCCAGCCTGTGGGCTTTGAAGCCAGGCGGACCGGGATCAAGCCCTAGCCCTTCCACTTGCCACAGAGGCATAGTGGGGGTGGGGTGGGGACAGGTATCTCTCTGATCCACAGTGTAGGAGTAGTAGGTGCCATCCTTCCTCAGCAACTGCCCTCAGCTTAAGGGAGCTGTCTTGCCTAGATGATGCCCTCCTCCCAGGGGGAACAAGGAACCAGCCCTATTGTCTCAGTGGAGGTCCATCTTTGAAGGGCCACCCAAGTTTCAGAGCACCCAGCAGGAGCAGCTGAGGCTCCATGGCAGCCTCACTGCAGCTCAGCATCTCCTTCCATTCAATCCTGCTTCCCTGGCTTCCTGTCAGGGCTGCCCCGGAAACCAGACCCACAACAGCACTCATCCACAAAATGGGGGCAATAAAATTCCCACCCTCAGCTACTGTGAAGGTTAAGTGAGCACATTGTTCACGTGCAATTTGCTCCCTAACGCAGCACCTGGAAAATAGTAAGTGAGCCATACACACTGTTCACTTCCTCCCTCTCTCTAGCCTTTCTTCCTCCAAGTGCATTTACAGACCTTACTGTCTCTGAGATTGACATCTGGCTCTCTGCTCACTGGCAGAGCAGAAGTGATTAACACACTCCAAGCTCAGTGAGTGTTCATTCCTTTCTGAGGTACAGGTGTTCCACGTAGCTGTGCTCACCACCACTCCCCCCACCCATGATACTGTTGAATTCTGCAATCTTCATAGCTTTCCAACATCCAAAGCGTTAACTATCACCACAGCACATAGAGAAACCTGTGTACCAGAACTATGAGATACCCCAGGAGGGAAAGAGCTCATTTCTTGGTGGTGGAATCAAGGAGGGCTTCATGAAGGAGGTCACATTTGTCATAGGCTTTGAAGGGTGGATGGAAACCCAGAAGGCAGAGTGGTGGAAGAGGCTTTCCCAACCAAGGGAACTGTGGAGCTGGGAAAACACAATTCATGTCTAGGCAAGTCCTTCAGTCTGGCTGAAGACAGGGTTTCAAGAGGAGGATGAGGGGGTGGAGCTCAGGGTGGGAAGGTAGTTAGGGACCTGATTGGGTGGGGCCTCGAGTGCCAAGCTAAGGCTAGAAGTAAGAGGATTCTACTGATGGTTTCTGAGAGGCAGAGGAGAGCTTTAGGAAGGTTGGTCATGGAAAGGCTTGAATGGGAATGATTGACTGAGGTCAGAAAACCAGTGAGGAGGCTGTGGTAACTGAGCTAGAGAGGACCCCACACCTGGCCAGGGGATGGTGGACCAAGAGGACAGGAGTCCCAGGACAGGAATGAGCCCTGAACTTTTTCAGATCACCACTGCTACTAAAACCTTCAGGGGCAACCGTGCAAATACCCTCAGCTCCTGATCTGAGAATGGGTGACAAATGTGCTCATTTCCCAACAAGGGTTTAGGGAAATGAAAGAGGAAACTAATCTCAAAATAAAGGTGCCTGACTCACCATCTCTCAGGAAAATTCTCTGAACCTTCTGTCAGCCACCTCGTCCACGTACACCTTACCTTACAGGAATGTGGACACCAAGAGGGAGTCCCACACGCGAAACTCCTAGGGACTTCAAGAAATAGGACAGATCTAGCCCTGCTTTCCTACTCCCTTGCTGTAAGACCTGGGGCAAGGCGGGCGCCTGTAGTCCCAGCTGCTCGGGAGGCTGAGGCAAGAGAATTGCTTAAGCCCAGGAGTTGGAGGTTGCTGTGAGCTGTGTGTGGCCACGGCACTCTACCGAGGGCCATAAAGTGAAACTCTGTCTCTACAAAAAAAAAAAAAAAAAGACCTGGGGCAAACCACTTATACCTTTCTGGACCTCAGTTTTCTCATCTATAAAATGGTAACAATAATCATCACTACCCATTTGTGGGACTTTTATGAGGTCAAATAGCCTAATAAACTTGAAAATGCTTAGAGCTCTTTGGAAGTGGTTGCTACAGACATGCAAGGTGTAATTGTTGATGTTGTTATGTAATTGGGTATTACTATGGCCGACACCACTGTGAACTCATATATCCTTTCTGTCTGAAAAGGTCAAATGCCATTCGCGGTGTTCTTCTGTCATGAATAATTCCTAAATGTCCCTCTTGTTTAGATACGAGCCCTATACCAGAAGGTTCCATGGATACTGCCTACCTGAAATGGACCTTGAGTCAGATCCTTTGAAAACCAGAAAGAGGGCCTGGCTGAGAGCATCTGGGAGGCAGCAAAAAGGAGATGATTCAACACAGCTCACTGGGAAAGGTGCTGGTGTCTTGGGGAGGGACAGGCAGGTAATTCAAGATGGGACTTTCTGGGCACAGAGGAACTGTGATCACTCATCCAATTCCTCCAGAACTTTGGCTGCCTCAACCCAGATCCCACCCCCTCCCCATAGTGAGCTGCCTTCTGGTCCAGTGTCTAGAAATCTAACACTGCAATTAATATGACTCACCAACCATGTGACTTGCTAAAGTCACTAAGTTTGTCTCGTTTTCCTCATCCATGGGCTGAGGATGTTGAGAATGCTTGGTGACTGTAAGGTGTTGTACCAAGGTAAAGGACTGTTTGTGGGAATGTTCTAAGATGATTTCCTGCCTGGAGGTGCGGTGGTGCTGGCTGGAAGCTGCTCTGGAGTGGCTATGAGAGGAGATGTAGGAACCCAGACCCCAAGTTCCCAAGCTGGGCAGAAAGTGTCTCTTGAGCATGGGTTTGGGATATCTCTGAATCTTCTAATACAGAGCTTCTCCTTCCCCAGTAAAGCAAACCACAGGACAATGTGTGGGAGTCACTATCTCCCATCAGTCCATGGCTGGGCTACTGCACTCTTCCTAAGTATCTCTGGACTTTCTGGACAGAGGCATGGAGCTGGCCTCGGACAGTGACACCAATCCACCCAAACTACCAAGGGACTATGTCTGGGGAAAGGCAGTCTCCTTACTAATTAGGGAGAAGTCAGAGCTGAACTACCAAGAGGCTTGCACGTTGCTTTCCCAGAGGGGCCTGCCCTGAATGGAGAAAAAGAGGAGGCCACGGAAGGGGGCCACCTCAGCGGGGACTGTGGCTGGTCTTCTAAGGCAGCAAGTGTGTGGCAGGAACAAGTACAAGGCCAAGGGTAGGGCCCTGCTTGCTGTCTCCAGCTTGGATCCCTTGCTCACAGCTGGGTGGGAGAGGAAACAAGTTAGAGTTATTCAGGGAAGAAGCTTAGGAACAACCGACATAGCCATAGACCCTTGGGGGTCTCCTCAGAGGACTGTACCTCCCTCATGAGGCCTAGGATAAGGTTGATGGATTGGTGAACCCTAAAGTCCTGATAGCAAAGACAAGTTCTCAACATGCATAGAGAAGGTTAGCCTACCAGAGATTGCTCGCTCTGCCCCTGTTCCCCTGCTTTTAAGTATTCTCCATCCAGCCTTAACTGATTTCCTAACTTATCGGCCTGGGGTTTGAGTCTTTCCTTTAATGTGACTCCTCTTAGGCATCCGACCGGACTCAATGACACCCCTGAACCCAGGCCTGGCAGGCAGACTCACGTCCACCTCTACACGTGAGAGGCCCTCCATAGCCACGCTTTCCCTCTGAGGTATAGTGACCATGAGCATGGATCCTGGAACTAGACTGTCTGGGTTCAAACCCCAGGTTTTGGTTTCCCACTAGTCAGTCATGTGTACTTGGGCAGGTTATTAACTTTTCCAGGCCTCCACTTCCCCATCTGTATTTGTAGATAATGGCAGAGTCTATCTCAGAGCCTTTTTTGTTGTTGTTGTTGTTTGTTTTTGAGACAGAGTCTCACTTTATCGCCCACTGTAGAGTACTGTGACATCATAGCTCCAACTAATGGGCTTAGGTGATTCTCTTGCCTCAGCCTCCCGAGTAGCTGGGACTACAGGCACCCACTACAACACCTGGCTATTTTTTGTTGCAGTTTGGCCAGGGCCGGGTTTGAACCTGCCACCCTTGGTATATGGGGCTGGCGCCCTACTCACTGAGCCACAGGCGCCACCCCAGAGCCTTGTTTTAAGAATTAAATGTGTTAACAAAACGCATAGCACAGTGCTTACCACCCAATAAGCACTATTTCTGCATTGGGTCCTTTTCCCAAGACTGGGCTTACAAGCTGTTCTTGAGAGGCCTCCTGGGACTGCTCTGTACTCTCCCTTCTCCCCCCACCATTGTCCCTTGTCACGTCAGTTTTCTCCTTGCTTCCTGGTCACATTGAGCACGTGTAAGCTCATGGAACCAGAGAGCTGGCATTCATCCTTCTTGGGAACCCTCAGATCTCCCCACCTTCATGGGCTTGAGATCTTTCTCTACAAAGTCATGTCCTCTCATCTTTCAGAATCCACATCCTTCATGGCACAAGTTCTGGTTAACCTATGCCAGTTGAGTGACCTTGGGCAAGTTCCTTAACCGCTCTCACTCTTGGTTTCCTTATATGTAAAATGAAGCAAGCATCCCTTCCTCAGTGGACGAAAGTGAGGATAAAGCAGAGCCCTCCCAGAAGCCTGGGCAGTGCTGGCACATAGTCAATGCTTGATAAATGTTCCTCTTTCCTCCTCTCAACTGTGTTCTCATTGTCCCACCTCTTCCTCTCCTTTAGCCCCTAACAATCTTCTATAGCCACAATGAACTTGCTCTATGTATGTGGTTGGGTATTTATCATGTGTTGGTCCTTCCTTCTTTCATTCATTCAACATTTGTTGGGCATTTACTACTTTTCTGATGCTGTGTAGGACCTGGGGGTGACTAAGACTAGAGCTTTGCCCTAAAGAGCTCCCAGAAAATTGCAAGGATCAAATGTATGTGTGAATAACTTTAGGATCTGTGGTAATTGTCTACAAGGCACGGTTAGCTCACAGCATAGCTGTGACTAACACTGCATTCAGCAGTCAAGGGCCTTCAGTTCAACTCATGGAGGGTTGACTGAGCCCATACTATGGCCAAGCACTGCACTAAGCCCTGGGAATTCAGGATAAAGAAGACAGTCAGGAGTCCAAGGGGGGCAGAAAGACAGGAAGATGTAAGGAGTCAGGGGTATCCAACCTTTTTTTCTCTTCCTGCCACACAGTGGACAAATAAGAGTTGTCTTGGGTCACACATTAAATACACAAACACCAATGAAAGCTAATCAGTTAAAAAAAACAAACAAAAAAAAACTGTGCATACTTTTTGTGATATCTGATATCTGGTAAGCAAAAAACTCCTTACAAAATCAGCATGCGGCCTGCAGGCCACAGGTTGGACACCCCTGGATTACATCATATGGACAGTGCTCCCATGTCCAGGTATTATTTATTGTCTAAGAAGGGGATGACAAAGTGTAAGGGGTCAGGAGGACTTCCTGGAGGAGATGGCATCTAATACTTGAAGGGCAAGGAGGGACAGAGGGTGCCTCCAGATGGAGGGACACAGCCTGTGCAATGTCTGGGGGCAGCAGGGCCAGGTATAGGGCTCAGGGAGAAATACTATGAGTATCTCTGTAAGGTAGGAGCCAGATACAGGAAGCTCAGAGGCTCCAGTAAGACCTTTTCTTCTCTCTCTGTTCCCAGCACATTCTCCCATCAAATGCCTCAGCCTCGGTGCCAGAGGCCACCCTTTCCCAGAGGCACTGGCTTCTCCACTGCTAAAACCTGCCCTAGCTTGGAAGCCGTGTGGCTCAGGCTCTTCCTCAGGGACAGGGGAGCTGAAAAGGGAAAAGGGGAGGGAGACCCTGTGTGGGTGTTTAAGGTGGACAAGAAAGAGGGAACATCCCCCCAGTCCCCACGCAAGGACACTGACCAATGTCCAGGGTTTGTCTTGTGTTGTGATTACTCCATCCTGGTGGTAATAGCTGTAGATGTCCAGAAAGAACCTGCTTTCTTGGCCACATCTCCCCACACCCCAGCTCTGCTTATCTGCTTTGTGCTAAGTCCCCTCTGGCCCCTGCTCCTGCCAAATCAGTTGCCACTAACTTGGTTAAGGTGAAGGTTCTCTCACCTTCCTGGAGTTTTACTGCACACCCAGCACGCCACGAGGCTCCAGCACATCCCATGTTTGAGGAAGGACATGCGTGCGCAGTCCCCACATGCACGTGCACATGCACTCACGCCCCCTCCCACATGCTAGCTCACAGTACCCACGCTCACACACAGGCGCTCACACCACTTACCCACGCATCTGCTTAGAGACACACATTTGCATGCCAGAAGGGCCCAGCTTGCCTCTGCTCTTGTAAGCTCCCTTCGGGGAGAAGCAGTCCTTTGGAAGGTCCTGGGCCTTCAGCCCAGGGATGTCAAGTGCCACATCAGAGAACCCCCTATCTCTGGCTGAGAGAGTACCAAAGGGTTAACAGAGAACATTTCCAGGGAGTTTGTCTCTTAATCAACACAGTTAATTCTTTTCCTTTTACAAACATAAATTTTTGGCAGTCAGTAACCAAGAAAGAAAGGAGAAAGAAAAAAATCTTTAACCAACATCAGTCAAATCTTTGCCTCTTCCTATTTTTTTTTCAAGTTAAGAACCAGGGGAATTCAAAGCAATGAGAGAAATCCTAGCCCAGATGGAATGTTTTTACTAATATACGTCTGCAAGTTATTTAAATGTATGTTGAAGTGTGTATGTGAGAGAGAGAGAAGGAGAGAATACGTGAGTTTAGCAAACATGGCTGAGTGGTGTGTGTGAGTGTGCGCGTGTGCACACATGTGTGACTTCAGTACACAGCAGAGCAGAGGAACCACCAGAATCTCTGTCTGAGCCCCAGCTGTCCTCTCTTATCCAGGACTGTCCTTGTCTTTCAACTTAAGGTCTCTGGAGATAACAGCCCTATCCCTGCACCTCATCAGCTAGATGGCATCAGTGACACATTCTGCTAACGATAACCAACCACCATACACATTTCTTCCCCTCTTTCCTGCTTAGCCAGAAGGCTTGAGGCTGGAATTTCCAGCCCTGGAGGAGAGGGATAGTTGAGAGGCCAAAACTCCATCCCACAGAGTGGCTCCCAATATCCCACCCCAAACCCCCCAAGAATGGATCTGCCTGGATTTGAAATCTGGGCTTAGACTCTGTCCCTGGCCTCTTGCTGCCCCCTCTCACAGCCCCATATGGTCTTCACTCTCCCCCCACAGAATCCACCCAGATGGCAGGCTTGACTCTCACCCATGGACTCCACCTCAGCAAGGCTCCCCACCCAACCCCAGAAGCACCCTGGGCAGGTTCAGGGTGCAAGGGCCATGCAGACAACCCCCTCAATTCCCACTTGCCCCCAGCTCCCTCCTGAGCAGACTTTAATTCTGTTAATCTTTCCTCTGAAATCATTTCTCTGGCCTTGTAATCAGCTGTGTGAATTCCAACTTCCTGATTTCCATGGGGAGATTAAACAGCCTTCTCCATCCAAGGCAGTTTTGATGGCTGGGCCACCCCCTGGGCTGGTTAGACCCCTCTCTGGCAAGGGGACTGCTCTCGCTCTTTTGAGCCTGGGCCCACCCTGAGTCCTGGGCCTTCCACATGGAACTTCCCATGCCCCTACCCTGCCCCAGGCCCCCAGAGACAACAGCTCTCACATCACTTTCCTTTCACACAGAGGCCTCCCAGTATCTCTAGCCAGGCTTGGGCCTGGGATGCACAACTTCCTCTATCACCAGCTCTGGCAAGGGAGCAGAGGCAGGGCTGGGATCTGCAGAGAGAGTCCTTAGCCTGCTCACTCCCCACCCAGCCCCTGCTTTTCCTGGGTTTCTCTGCTCCTTCCTCCGGCCTGTGCTCTTGGGTTCCCTTTCTGAGAATGAGGCCATCCATGGTGTCTCCTGGCTGTGAAGGGAGAAGATTCAGAGCTCTCATCTCTCTGAGAGTCTGTCATCTACTTGCTCATCTTCTGGTGCCACCTCAGGGCCTGGTGCCCCGCTGAGCCCTGGCTTGAGATAGAACAAAATGGGGTCAGTGTGGGGACTGCGTGGGAGGGGATGTTGGGAAGCAGAAACTGTCCAAAGGGAAACAGAAATGAGTTTTGGATTATGCAGCCTTTGAGCTCGCCTCGATACGCAATGAGGTGACGGCAGCCGCTGATATCTGACTTCCAACCTGGAAGGAATAATTGCTTGAAAAGGAATCTCTGAGGCAGAACAAGGGAAAAAGGACATTCTGTGGAAAGTGTCCTGGAATGCCACCTTGTCAAGGCTACCATTTCCCCCTGAAAGGGGTGAGGTCCTGCGGCCTCCACATGTAGGCACTGGCT
Source organism: Nycticebus coucang (assembly GCF_027406575.1). NCBI lineage: Eukaryota > Metazoa > Chordata > Mammalia > Primates > Lorisidae > Nycticebus > Nycticebus coucang. Next base: position 89,410,135 of record NC_069795.1, read on the forward strand.
TCCCAAGGACTAAAGATGCCTGAAGGACTCAGGGTCTGGCTTGGACTGAGGGCTTTGTAGATCTCCTGACACAGTGTACAAGATGTTATGGATATGGGCAGGATTAGGGAAGAAGCCCTATGGCCTTAATCACAGTTCTCAAGAGGGTCTCTCACCCCAAGAAGCTAAAAATCACTGCAGTAGAGGTTAAGATGAGGTGACCTTTCAGGCTGGCCACAGTGACCCAAAGGACTGGCCAGGATAGAGCCTGGTGACCTCTGGCTGAAACAAGGGGACTGGGTCAAGCTCAGGCAGACACGTGAGTCTGAGGGGCTGACTCTCACTCTCGCTCTGCATGTTTCTGTGTGTGTGTGTGTGTGTGTGTGTGTGTTTCTAGAGATGATCTTGGTGGTGAAGCCTGTATCTTAAAGCAAATCTTTGCCAGATGAAACCCTGGTGCCTGTGGTGCCACACCTTCGCTGCCTATTGACTTCATTTACTGGGACACTGGTAGGTATTAGCCAGTGATGGCAAAAGTGACTCAAGTTGAGCCCTGGGTCTTCCTGGGGTGTCAGTGAAATGTGCACAGAGAGGTGAGGGAGGCATGCAAAGAGAAGCAGGGGTGCATGATGAAAAGCCCATTGGCCCACCCCTGCTCTAACTTCACTGTGCCACGGTCTCCTGTGAAATGGCAAAGATGGGCTAGAGGGTTCCTGAAGGCCCCTTCAGTGTGGCCATCCTCAGTTTTAAGAAATGCCCCGCCTGTTGCCTCCCTGAGGCTCCTGTGAGGGGTGGCAGGAGTGGAGATTACCCCAAATCACAGAAGATTTCCCAGCCCTCTGTTCTCTGCACTCCAGGAGCAGCCACCCACCTCCCAGAGAGTCCATCTCCCTACAAAGAGGGCTGGGACTAAGAAGGGTTTTCCCCTTTCCCTTTTGGTGTGTGTGCTTATCAGCTTTCACCCTCACATTGAGCAGGACCGGGGGACTAGCTGGTCCTCTCTGCATTCCCGTGTGACAGGGAGTGGGGAGCCTTGTTCAGATGAGTGTGGAAGGAGCATCCTGGCATCCAGGCCAGAGACACACTGTGGTCCCACGTGACCCCTCTTAAGCTGGCTTCCTAGAGCCTGGTGGCTCTGTAATGTGTGCTGTGTGGTTTATATACATGTGCGCGTGTCTGTGGATATGTGTGTGAATAAATATAGATAGACAGATATAAATCAAGGGTTTGGGAGGTGGGCGGTGGCACTGCCTGCCTGACGCAGCCAAGCCACTGCCAGTACTTCCAGGAGGGCAGCTTGGGTGTCTCCCTGCAGATCTGTCCTCAGTCACTTCCGCCCGGGGCTCCTTCTCCCCACTCCCCAGCATGGAGCTGTCATCATCACCAGCTCCTCTCGCCTCCCCCCACCACCTAGCCAGGCTGTTGCTATATCCTCACTTCTTCCTCCGCAGCAACCCTGAAATCTGTTTCTTTCTTGGCCTCGGCTCCCTCCTTCAGAAGCCCCCTCATCGTGTCTCCATCTCTCTCCTCCTGGCTTGTCCCCTTGGCCTCTTGGTCTTGTTTCTCTTGGCTTTTCACTCCGACTCTGTGCTTTGTCCATCTTCCTGTGTGAGTGTCACACACAGGCCTGTCTTCCTCTCTCTCTCCATTCAGCTCTATGTCTCTCAGACAAGTATAGCAGCCAGGAGCTCTCCCTGGGGAACGAGCATCTCTAACCCCCTGCTTTTCTCTAATCTCACTGTCCAGTTTGCCGGGCTGTGGGCAGACAGAGATGGGAGGGAATGCACACCCCACACCCCAGAGGGCCTGGGGAAAGAGCAGCTGGGCCAGGAACCAGGGAGGAAGCTCAGCCCGTGACTAAAAGGACTAAAAGAGGCAGGCCTGGTGCGTTTGCATGTCAGGTCTCTTTTACATAAATCTGCATGTCAAGCTGGAGGCCCTGGAGCCAGGTAATGCAAAACGATGCAAAATAAGTTAATCAGTGTGCCCCACTGCAGGTGTAAGCCAGCCCTATCTTCTAACTGGCAGAGCAAACCCAGATGAGCTAAAGCCTTCATGGGGGTGGGGTGGAGCAGGCTGGGTAAGCCCAAGGGGCAGCCCACTAGCCCATGCTCCAGAGAGGTCCGGGGTGGGGGGCGGCTGATGGCTGAAGATTTAGGGCTCAACTCATCAGTGGGGAAAGTGGGTACAGGGAATTGGTGAAGGAACTTCTCAAGGTTATCCAGCTCTCTGTGGCGGTGCCAGACTGAAGCCTGCCCTTTGAATCTCAGAAAAGTAACCCCTCTGTGCCTTCTGTCCACAAGTGAGTGAATTTCACTGCTCCATTTGTCCAGTGCCTTTGGGAGATCAGGGATGAGAATCTGCCCTTGGCATAGCCCCTTCTCTAACCATCTCTGGGTGCCCTGCGGATACGGGCCTCGCCTCCCCTTTAGGAAAAGGCAAGGTACAAAGGAGGTAGTGGGTTTCCAGCCCTGGAAAGTGAGACTTCTGGGCTTCCCTTGGATTAGGAAATGGTTGGTAAAGGCCCAAGGTTTCTTTCAAATGACAGGAGGATGGGGGCAGAGCCTGCCCTGGATGCAGCTCCATTCCTCCTCTGTCAGGCAAGGGTGAACCAGCCCTGGGAACCCAAACACTCTCAAAGGCTGCTCCAAACACACCTGCAGTTGTGTAAAGGGGACCCACAGAATTGCACTGTGCTGGCCATGACTGCTCTCCTTCTCTATGGCAGGAAGTGGGCCAAGGGGCCAGCCCCGCCACTGGAGAGTGCAGACTGACCGTGTGTGCAGTGGTGGCCATCTCAGGAGGCATGGCAGCTCGTGCTTACAGGCAGGAGCTTGGGAATGAGCTGCACCTCTGCCTGGGACCTGGTGTTACAATTTACCAGCTGTGTGACTCAGGGCAAGATACATTGCTTCTCTGGGCCTAGTTTTCTCATTTTTTAAATATGGGTGGTAAGAGGGCTCTTATGAAGCTTAAGTGAGGACAAAGCCCCTGCGCACCACCCTGTGCCTGGCACGGAGGATGCATCTATGAATGGTCCTGTAAATGTAGGTCTCACAGCTAGGCCAGCCTAGGTCAGAGGGAGAGGTTAGGAAGCCTCTCTCTCCTATCTTCTCCTCCTCCTCCCTCCCCCTACCTATTCTCTACACCCACACCAGGGGGAACATTCTAGAACACAAATATTATCCTACTACTTCCTTGTATTAACTTCTTTCTGGCTCCCTGTTGTTCTTATGATAAAGCCCAAGCTCCTTGACATGGCCTTACAAGGCTTTTTGAGATCTGGCTTCTGCTTGTCTTTCAAGACTCATCTTTTGTCCTCTGGCAACCCAAGCTTGGGTCACACTGAGCTGTCCACAGTTACTTAGACTTGGCAGGTTCAGGCCCACCTCTAGCCCCTCCATTGGCTGCTTCATGACCCCAGCTACACACCTCCTTTTCTCTTCGTGTGGAAGTTGCTGCCTCCAGAACACTTTACTCTCCTTGCTGAGGTTTGAAGGGAAGGGTTTAAGGGGCTCTCTGTCCCAGGAGATTGTGTCTGAGAGGTGGGAACAGGAAGGACCTCTAAGATCATCTTGTCTGACCTCTTCTTTGACTGGAAGGAGTTTCCTCCAGATTCCACCTGCCCCCTGTCCTCACAAGCACAAGAAGAAAGCCAATCAGTGACCCCCTCCTAGACACCAAGGGTCTCACATTCATAAGTGTATTTGCATTTAATCACCTCTCCCAGGGAAAATAAATACATAGAAAAGACTTGGGTACCCAAACAAATGAATTTCAAGGGTCTAGCAGGGTAACTCATGCCTGTAATCCTAGCACTCTGGGAAGCCTAGATGAGTGGATTGCCTGAACTCAGGAATGTAAGACCAGCCTGATCAAGAGCAAAACCAAAACCCCATCTTTACTAACAATAGAAAAAACTAACCAGGCATCGTGGAGGGTCCCTGTAGACGCAGCTACTTGGGAGGCTGAGGCAAGAGGATCACTTGAGCCCAAGAGTTTGAAATTGCTGTGAGCTGTGATGACACCACGGCACTCTACCAAGGGCAACAGAATTGAAACTCTGTCTCCAAAAAACTAAAAGATTTCAAGCTCCAGGAAGAGACCTCTGGGATGTATGTATTTCGGGGCAAGGGCTAACTATCTGATAGTTCTTCACATCTGTGCCCATATGGGCCACTGTGAGCTTTTATCTGGCCTGCCTCATCTGCCCAGAGAGCAGGACCCGTGATGAGGGAAGCAAAGCAGGGGCCCTCTCTGCGGAACTGCTGCTGCTGCTGACTTCATGAACAGTGAGGTAATCTCCAGTCAGGGCCACCACTGGCCTGCGGAAAACACAACGGTCCTGGGATCAGAAGACCCAAGTTCAAGTCCTACTTCCTACTTAAGTGAATGAGCAATGAGCAAGTCACTTAACCTCTCTGAACCTCAGTCTTCTCAATCCTAAAACCGGGATAGAAATAGCTTTCTCCTCACCAGGCTGGTGTGAAGGTCATGTGAGGTGATAGATGTGAAGGTGCCCCAAACAATTCAACATTCAAACGTGTTGTTTGTCATGAAAGGAGACAAACCCGAGTTTCTGATCAGGTACCAGCACCCCCCTGCCCTTGCTCACATTCTGTGCCTAATCACTTATGGACTGGAGGTGTTGGGCTTATAAATATTTGCTCCTTATGGCCCGACTTTCATGAGTTTTATCAGCCTGACTGATAAGATAATCCTGCCCTGTTGGGTGAGCTCTGGCACCTGGTGTCCTGCATTGCAGGTGACCTCTGAGACCTAACTTTATAATACCTAGCAAGTCAATACCAAGGCTCTCAACTTACAGGCTGGAGAGGAGGAGCATCGGAGGGGGCCTCCAAAATTAATTCTCTTTGTTTCTGGATCTGATGTCTAGAGTTGACTGGAGACTCCGAGTTAACACCTTTCATGCCAGATGGTGACTGGGTCTCCACTGGCTCCACTGAGCTCAGAACCAAAAGGGTTTTGAAAAGACTTGAAGTGAGCACCCTTCTCCTTTAATTAAGCTCAAAATCTCCATATCTGTTTCAGCCTTTGAAAAGTGAAACCCAGGAAAGCAGGTTCCCCAAGCAGACAGAAGAGGTGTGTGAAATTAATATTCCATCTCGATTTTTCCTGTGTAATTTAATAAGTTGACTAAGCTTATCAGGGAACCCAGGCTACATTTAGCTACTGGGCCAGCCAGGATCACGTACCCGCCTCACTTTTCCGGTCAACAAAGCTCACATTAGAGCGGTTGACTGGTCAGGAGGGCCACAACGTGAGGTGAGCCAGGGTTAAGGTGGAAAGCTGGGACCTGTCTCACCTTGCTCGGTCACACACTACCATTTGGAAACATGCCCCTACTCCTCACATATTCTTGCCACAGCCTCCCAGAGTCCCTCGTGCAGCCTTGAGGGGCATCTGCCCTCCTGGGGTCTGAGTTTGAAGCCCTGGATCAGCCCCTTCAGGCTTATTCTGGAACTATTCTGAGATTGTCCTTGCCCTGTACCTCCAAGAAGCAAAGCAACTCCACGTTCTGGAGAGTCCCAACCCCCAGCAGACTCCCCACCCCTTTCTGCCCCTCCTCTGCCTCCAGAGGCCAAGTTCAGGGCTGCTTCTCTCTAGAACAGCAGAGCTCTCAAGGAATGTGTTTCACAAAAGTGAAATTCTCATACAAAACTTGAGAAGCCTGGCAAGGGAATCCTTGGAACCAGTATGGGAAATGCTGCTCTAGGTGTTAACCTCTTTTTGAACATCTACTGAGCTTCTGATTATCTCCAGAAAAAGCACTTGGTAATGGAAGGGGGAGCAGATGCCAAAATGCATTTTCCATAATGCTAGAATTCTAGCGCTAGAAGGGGTTTATTTCAAACCGTTTTTTAGCAGATAGATAGCCTAAGGTTCAAGGAGGAAAGGTGGCCTATCTAATATTTCTAATTACTAAGACAGGGCCAGTGGAGCTTTAGTTCAAGACATGAAAAAAAAAAAAAACCCAAAAAAAACAAAGAGAAGAAGGAGAGAGAGAGAAGCAAAACTACTCTGTTATAGGAGGTGCTGGCCCTCATGCCTGGGCCACAGAGAAAGTGGCTGGTCCTCGTCTTCTGGGACATGCCCCTGCTCTAGGATCCCCTCTGTGCTCTTGTTAGAGTGTCATCCCTTTAAGCACTCAAGCTTGCTCCTTCAGTGGGCTCCTGCAAGCCAGGCGTGGAGTATTAGGTTACAGTGACTAACAGCAAGGGCTCTGGAGGGCTGGATCAATCCTGCCTCCACGACCGTGCTTATGAGACCTAATCAAGTTACTAAACCTTCTTTGTGCCTCAGTTTCATCATTCATAGAATGGGGATAATAACAACCACCTCATAGCATCCATAAATGAGATAATGTGTGTAACATGCCTGACATATATTATACCAGACCATAAACTCCATGAAGGCAGGGGCTTTGTTTTGTTTCCTGCTATACCCTTGGGGGCTAGAATATGTTTTGCCCCAAGTAGCTGTCAGTAAATACATATAGAATGGCTGGATGTAGCATGTGGTTCTTATTATCATTATTTCCCTTAGTGGTTATTATTATAATTATTATTGCCCAGAGTGCTTTCTTTTTCTACTGCATCCGCCTTTTCTTTTCTTATTCTGGACTCCTTTCTGTCATGGCCAACTTTGCTCGTAGTCTTTCCTCCTTGCGTGTGAATCACACCTGCAGGTCCCTGTCTGCTGTTTGTCTCTCCACCTGTCTCCTCTCACCTGCAGGGGGAGAGGGAGAACCGTGAGGCTGAGTCCAAACCCTTGCTTTCCTGCCCAGCCCCCACACCAGCCCGTGTTCACATTGCTTCTTCCCTTTATGTAATTTGAAATTCTGACCACCCTCCTCTAACATCCTTTGCACTGCCTAATAAGTCAGGGTGGTCAAAAAAAAAAAAAAAAAATTCCATCATTTTTTTTTTTCCTTTCCAAGGAAGGCTGTCCACTTATTTTTGTTTTGTCTGATTCAAAACTAACTGATGCAATTCCCTTCTGCTCTGACAAATGGGGACCCTCAGCAAAGAAGGAAACAGAGCCAAAGTGAAAAGAGAAGGGGTCAGGAGCTTTCTGGAGAGTTATGAAGTTCCCATTGGCAGTGCAGGCAGCTGGACAGTTCACTTCTATGCTCAGGCCTTAAGTTTCAGGAAAACACAAAGCCTCCATTTGAATCATTTGGGTGGAGCTGGTGCTCTTATGTGTGCTATCTTCCCTTTTCCCTCTCCTTCCCAAATTGAGAGCTGTGAGCAGTAAGCAGCGGGATTGCCTGGTTTCTTCTACCTTTGGGATTAAGGACACTGGGGCAAAAGACAAAGAGATAATCCTTTGGTTCTCAAATCCTATTCTCACTCCCTTTTCCCCACCCCTGGGTTTAGATTTTTAACTCACTTTGAATTGGTGATAATCTAGAGGGGGAGATGTGTAGGACATTGATAGATTAAATTGCAATACATCATACATAACTCAACCTCGCAAATTAACACAGGCCCATGAGCATAGGCCTGGAAGAATCAGACCACAGCCATTAAGAATTGGCTCAAAGGTTGAAAATAATAGTAATATAAAATAAGGCCTATGCTGTGGCCTTTCACACTCTGAATTGTAGTCTGCCAGAAACTGGACCAATGTGACCTAAAGATAAGCTACGACATGAAATAGTCAATCAGACAAACTTCAGGGGGTTGTTGTGTGTTCTCTTAATGTGCACGACTAAAAAACAGATTCTATTTGCTTTCATCTACTTTTTAACGATTTAACTGAACGAGGGTCTCAGTTTACTAAATTAATGAAGATGTCGCCTTTGTGCTGACGAGTGGTTCCCATCCCTCGGAGGTTGGCTGTGTTTGTCTGAGCTCAGGTCTTATTGGGTACTGTACCTGATGCCCAGTTAAGTGTCCAGGCCCACTCCCTTGACCAAGCAAGGAGGCCAGGTGAGCTGGCAAACCTATTGCGACTCCAATGGGCTGAGGCAGGTGGCAGGAGTGGGTTTTGGGTGGAAGGGATGAACCTACTGAGTTGAGAGTGGGCAACGAGCATCGAGTTCAGCAAGCTGATGAAGCAGGACCAGTGCAGCGTTGGAGTAAGAAAGAGTCTAAGGTGGCATCGAGGCTAGGGTGTGTGGAGCTGGCGAGTCACAGAGCTGGGGACATTCTCCCCTGGCCATGCTCTGCCTGTAGCCACAGGAGCCACACATGAGGCACTGCCTTCTCAGCAGCCTGGTGTCCCCTGCCCTTTCTGCCCCAGATGCTCATACTTGGTCCAGGCCCTCTGCAGTTCTTCCTTCCTGGCTTATCCTGCCTGGACTTGGCAGGTGGTTCTACTTCTCTTTGACATGGTCTCAGCTACCAAGAATTGCTCCTCCCCCAGGTGACAAAATCTCCCTCAGTCGCTGCAGCTGCATCCAACTCAGATTCCTGGCCTAGGGGATGGGGAATGGCGTGGAGAAGGGGTAGGAACTAGAAAACAACAAGACTGGGTCAAAACGGACAAGGAGGAAAACACTTGGGCTGAGTATCAGAGAGTTGAGAATATATTCCCCATGGTGCACGGTGGGAGCAGGCTGAGTTCTTCACAGGGCCAGTGATAGCCAAATTGTGACATTGAATTGATTTTTAATGTCCTTTGAGATAAACTGAGAACCCCCACTCTGAACCCCAATAATGTGGCTCAGCCTGATTCTTTCGGCTTTCAGGTGTGACTTTTAAGGAATGACAGAAGGGAAGGACTGTTCAAGCTGAGATAAATATATTCAAACTCCACACAGTTCTAAAGCACTTTTTCTGTTTGCTCTACTTTTGCTCCAGGAATGTCTTATTTTTTTACTTCTGGGGTCTTAATGCTTATAGCAATCACCTGGCTTTTTCATATCTGAAAGTCCTGTTTGTCTCCACCCAACGGGCCTTGCTTCTATTTTATGACATCCTCCATTTCACACCTTCAGTACTTGTCAGCAGCGGGTAGATAGGAAACAATCAGGTCTATTAACTGAGCGCTATCCTGTTTGCCTTCCCGCCTCGTCATGGCTCACAGGCTCTGACGCAGATGTGACGCTGTACAGCCTTTACCTGGTTACTCAGCCACTCACACCCCAGACGTGCATAGCACTTGACACTCAGATCAATCTGATCCAAACAGGAAACTTCCCATCGGAGCATCCCCACCCGCTTTGTCTCATCATCCTCCACAGACCCAACCTCCGAAGTTTTTCCTATTCAGTTTTTTTTTTTTTTTGTAGAGACAGAGTCTCACTGTACCGCCCTCGGGTAGAGTGCCGTGGCGACACACAGCTCACAGCAACCTCTAACTCTTGGGCTTACGCGATTCTCTTGCCCCAGCCTCCCGAGCAACTGGGACCACAGGCGCCCGCCACAACGCCCGGCTATTTTTTTGTTGCAGTTTGGCCGGGGCTGGGCTTGAACCCGCAACCCTCAGCATATGGGGCCGGCGCCCTACCAACTGAGCCACAGGCGCCGCCCTTCCTATTCAGTTTTAAAAACAATTAATGACAACCTGAATGGGAATACAGATGGCACACTTATCAAAATTTCAGAGGATACAAAATCAAGTAAGAAATCACTACATAGGGTTAAATCAAAGTAAGATTACAAGTCAATCTTGATAGGCTAGAACAAGAAACTGAATGTAACAAGATGAAATTTACCAGCAGTAAATGTGAAGGGTCATCTTTGAGCTCAAAAAAAAAAAAAAAAAAAGTCCCACTACCCAAAACAACCCAACCCAACACAGCTGTACAATTTCAGGCTTTGGAAGATGAAGCTAAAAGAGCTAGACATTGATTGCAAGCTCATTGCGAGTTGAGGGTTTGGGGGACCCTCAAAAAACTCAAGGTGAATTTAAGCTGCATAGTTGAAAATATAGAGTACAAAAGAAGGAGCTGATGGAGGCGAGGATCTGGTTCTCAGTATTGATGGACCATTCCTGATGTGTTGTGTTTCATTCTCATATGGCTTTTTTCTTTTTTTGAGACAGAGTCTCACTTTGTCACCCTCAGTAGAGTGCTATGGCGTTATAGCTCACAGCAACCTCAAACTCCTGGGCTTAAGCCATCCTCTTGCCTCAGCCTTCCAAGTAGCTGGGACTATAGGCCTGCCATAATGCCCAGCTATTTTTTAGAGAAGGGGTCTCGTCCTTGCTCAGGCTGGTCTCTGAACTCCTGAGCTCAAGCAATCCACCCACCTCAGCCTCCCAGAGTGCTGGGATTACAAGTGTGAGCCACTGCACCCAGCCTTTCCATATCGCTTTAAGATGAACACTGACAAATTATAATGCACCAGAAGGGTGGGACCAGGAAGATGGAGATTCTGGAAATTAAAACAAATGGAAGACCATGACCGTGAAAGAATTAAAGAAGTTTAACTGCAAGAAGAAAAAAAGATTTAAGGGAGACCTGAAAGCTGCTTTTAAATACTTTAAGGGCTATTCTATACAAAGAGGATAAAGCTTTTTCTCACCAACTCTAGAGGACAAACTAAGTTCATGAGAGTAAGTGAAAGGGAGCTAAATTTCAGTCCATCTTGAGAAAGAAAAGAACTGTCCAAAACGGGGATGGTCTGCTGGATTAAGTAACGAGTTCTCTGGCATTGGAGGTATTCAGGCAAAAGCTGGAGGATCAGATAATAGAGATGCTATAGAGAGAATCTTGTATTTATCAGAGGAGGAGATCAGATGACCTTTAAGGACTTTCTCAACTTGGACATACTCTGATTTGGGGAACTCTATTATGATTGATTATACTATGCCCTACACAAGAATATTAATTCCTTTGGTAAAAAAAGTAAGACTGCTAGTTTTCGGCAATATTTCCCAGTTTTTTTCAGACTCAGTTTTTTTTTTATTTATTTTTATTTTTTATTTTATTTTATTTTTTTTGTGTGTGTGTGTGTGTGTGTGTGTGTGTGTTTTTGGCCGGGGCTGGGTTTGAACCAGCCACCTCTGGCATATGGGACCGGCGCCCTACTCCTTGAGCCACAGGCACCACCCTCAGACTCAGTTTTAAATTTTCAGATAAAAAGCATAGACTCTGGAGACAATTGCCTGAGTTTCAACCCTGGCTCTGTTGCTTATTAGCTGTGTGACCTTCAGCAAGTCACATAACCTCTCTGGGCCTCATTTCTTTCATTTTTAAGATAGGGATGGTTATAATGCTGCCCCATAAAGATGTTACGAGGATTAAATAAATTACTATTTGAAAAGCACTTGGAACACTGCTGGCACATAGTAAGTATTATAAATGTATTTGTTACATTCAAAAAATTATGTAAAATGGCTGAAAACAAAGACCAGGAAAGAGTTCAATAGTTTAAAAAATGGTTCAAGGAAGTCCTCCTTCTTTACCAACTTTCATCACCAGCAGCTCTAGATGTGAAATAGCCAAGAGCCCAAGGTAGCAAAAAAAGAAAGAATGAAAAAGAAAAAGAAAAAAAAAAATCACACAGCCTCCCTAAGCTCTCAAGAGGAAGAAAAAGCTTCCTGCTGTTGACGCACAGTAACCTCTGAAAAGGCCTGTGTGTTTAATGACACCAGATTATCCCTGCCTCCTCCAGCCCTCCTCTCCCTTCTTGGAGTTGCTAGGAGGCCAGGGGTGTGCTGCATTGTAATAAAGCAGCAGTGGGGGAGGGTAGGGGCCAGAGAATGTGAGATATACAGGGCCTGTTCCAGGAGCTTAATATCCTTTTATTGGAATAACTATTGTCCCAGCTTCTCGACAAATACCAACCATCATTAATAAAAGGACTAATAAAAGCATTTATTGCACCCAGGCACTGGTCTTGCTTTTTCTAGCTCCAGGGCCTTGGCAGAGGCCGCTGTGGAGGATGAGATCTGGAAAAGCTGAGGCTCCCCCTGCACCCAAGAGTTCAGCCCAGGCCCCCAACCCAGGCTGTCACCCTTCCCAGGGCTGAGGGCCATAATCAGTGAGACCTCTTGGTAGGAAAGAGGCTAGGCCACCAGACAGGGGGGAGATGGGAGCATGAAAATGATGCATCATTTAATATCAAACTTCTGGGTCATTGTAAATAGTGACTATGGGGTGGTGAGAAAGAAAAAGTTGTCTTATTATGTTCTTTCAAGAAGCTTATGGGCCAGGTGCGGTAGTTTACACCTGTAATGCTAGCACTCTGAGAGGCTGAGGCAGGTGGATTGCCTGAGTTCACAGGTTCGAGACCAGCGTGAGCCAGAGCGAGATCCCATCTCTAAAAAATAGCAGGCATTCTGGTGGGTGCCTGTAGTCCCAGCTACTTGGGAAGCTGAAGCAAGAAAATTGCTTGAGCCTAAGAGTTTGAGGTTGCTGTGAGCTGGGACTGCACAGGGCTCTACTGAGTATGACCAAATGAGATTTTATCTCAAAACAAACAAAACCAAAGAAAAAGAAGCTTAAAGAACGTCTTCTTGCAGGATTTTTATCCACATTTTACAGAGGGGAAAATGAAAGCCCAAGTACTTAGGGGCCCAATCAGGTATACAATATAGCTGCCCCGACATCTTGCCCTGACTACTCCCAAATCCAGGACTATTCTGACATAAAAAGAAAGAGTAAGGCTTTATCAATCTCCATCCAGCCCCCAGTGGGGGAATCTGTGAATACTGTGATCATCACCATCACTTCTCTAAACTATTATTGTTGTTATTATAATAACCAGTGGGTAGAGTTGAGTGGGTGGTGAATGCCAGATAATTACCGAGACCCCAAAATTAAAATGTAGAGTCTTTACTTTTCCACTACTGCTCAAAGATGAAAATGAAAGCTAGCCTCCAGGGAGCCCTGGGAAGAGCCCTAATCTTGAGATAGAATGAGGCCAGGAAGGGAAGGCAATGGAGAAGACCAAGCTCAAAAGGCTTAGGAAGCCAAGCTTGGGAGACCCCAGGATCCTAGATTGTGGATCATCTAGCTGCACAGGAGGCCAAGAGGGCACAGTCAAACCAACCTGGGTCCAAATCCTGACTCTGCCACTCCTTTGCTGCAGACCTTGGGAAGTTACCTAACCTCTCTGAATCATACCTACCCCCTAGGACTGTTGTAAGTAAGGGTTAGAAGACAGGCTGTGAGAACTTGGGAACTCAGGTCCTTTCCTCTCTGAGTCTAGTGCTTTGCCAGTGAGAAGGACCATTAATTGTGAGGGTGCAGGACTCCCCTGTGGCATCAGGGGAACATAAGGAGGCAGAGTCCTTTTCTCGGGACTACCCAGGTTCAGTGGAAAATGACTTTGGCCTCAGTTTTCCACCCTATTTAAGACAGGACAACAAAATCTCTGCCCTCAGCCCCTCCCTGCCCCTGAGGGCTGTCAGATGGATGGAGGAGATATGGTCCTGGGAGGGAGGTGGGAGTTAATAACAGCACCCTGGATCTCTATTATTATTGTCATTACTCTGGCTTTGTCCAGTAAGCAGCGGGGACCCAGGTGACTCACTGTCTGCACACCGCAGCCCAACATCGGCCTGCTGAGACTTGCCTGCCTGCTGGGATTCTTCCCCTGAAGAGGCTGCAGCCTCTTTCTCAGCTCCTGATGGCAGCTTGGGGTCTCCTGTCACAGAGGACAATGGGTGGGCATTTGGGACCTGAGTGCCCAGCTATAGAGTGAACCTACAACATGGGGGTCGGGGAGGCTGGGAGCCCTGGAGGTTGCAAGGTTCACTTCTGGAAAGATTGGCTGATTCCTTCAGAGCAGGCCTGGGTACGGCAGGAACTGGGCAGAGAGGGGTGCAAGAAAGAGGATGCAGGCCTGGGTCTGTCCCTGTGACAGTTTGCTTGGGTGAGCTGGAATAAGGGGACAGGATGAGGGCAAGCCCCTGTTCCCCTCTAGAGGAGCTGCTCTAAGTGGCAGAGGCCTAGCATATGGAGCCCTCTAGAAGCTGGGAGGGATCAGGGCATGGCTCTTAAACTCTATAATCCTGGGTCCTAAAATTTCAGCAATTGCTAACAGTAGAGAAAGGGAACAGGGTACTTCTGAAGCCACCAAGCCCCTTGCCATGCAAGCATTCTATAAATGTGATCTGAACAACTGTGACTCACTCACACACACCCCTGCAGTTTCGTGGTGAGGACACAGCTAATCATAGCTGATGTTTGGGGAGGAAGAGTGATTGTGCTGCATGGTCCATGATTGACCATCTCCCTCTTTCTCCTGGATTGTGGGTATGACTGGCCTGGATTTTGGCAAGGAGTTTCTGCCTACCTGAAGACTGTCTCTGCCTGGGGGAAGAACACATCCCTAGAAGGGCCAGGAAGGCCAGGCTGGTTCTCTGGTTTCTGCTCAGAGATGACATCAGGAAGATCTGAGCTGGAATCCTTCAGGTCTGTCGGTGACGATATTTGCTTTGGTTTTGTTTTGGTTTATTTTGATTGGCGCTGAAGAAGACCAATTACAAGACATCTAATTGTAGCCCAAACTCTATAGATGAGGAAATGGAGGCCTAGGGAGGCTGAAACGACTTGTCCTAGGTTATAGAGGCAGGGTTTTAGAGGCAGACCCCAGCCCTGACTGCAGAGTCAACAGCAATAATATCACTTAATATTCATGGACAGCCTTATGTGGGCCAGTCACTGGATTAGCTGGTTTTATACATTCTCAGGCTGGGGATACAGATGAAGGATTCAAACATCAGAGATGTGGTTCACTTAGATCAACGCTACATTTTCTTCCAGGTCTGAGGCACAATGATTGTGAGGTACATATTCTCAAATTCGTGGCCATTTAGGCCACACTTCCTTTATCAGTTGATCTAGTACTCTCTATATACTGGGATTATTATTGGACTTTGGCGATCCAGAGATAAAATAGGACCAAGTTCTTAACAGTACACTAGGATCAGTGATTTATTAGAGTTACAGATAAAGAGTCAGGAATATAGAAAAATGTGTCCTGAGAAAATAGAGAAGTCTTCCAGATACAGAGACATTAAAGAAAGGTTTTGAAGGGTGAGTAGGAGTTTGCCAGGTAGGAGAGAGGAAGTACATGCAGAAAAAAATCACATATGAAATTGCTGATAGAATGAAAGTACCCTGGAAATAAATAATAGTTTGAGGCAGAGTGTGCAGGGATGTCAGGGAGGGTGGGAAATGATGCGAGAGAGGTGAGGAGAGACTAGCCTGAGGAAGGCCTGATGGCCAGGCTAAGAGGGCACTACTCAAAAGTTGTAAACAGATGTGAGCTTTGGAAGGATTCTGAGATGCGCGTTCACAGTTCGTGGATATACGAGGGTTTTCCAGAAAGTATCCAGCCATGCTCTATCTCTATTTTTCATATTACATGGCTAGATACTTTCCAGACAGCCCTTAAATGTTCTATCTCAGATTTTGCCTGTCTCTCCTAGTCCTCACTGGCCTGACTGCATGTGTTTGTCCACCTGGAATGCTAATTAGGTTCTCCAGCGAGGCTGACACTGACCGCCAGCTGCAGTCACATACTCCAGCTCTTTGCCTCTGCACGAGAACTTTCTCCATGCTCCTCTGGTGCTCCTCTCATTGACTGAGTGTCAGCGGGGTCTTTGCCCCATGGCATTCTGCTTTGTCAGGCTCTGTCAGATGGCCCATTCAGTGAGCTAGGCCTTGGAACCACAAGAAACCCTTTTCTGTCTCTCTTCTGGTCCCACCTCCTCGCCCATGCCAATCCAAGCTCTGCTGCATCAGACCTGCCCTCCTCCCCGCACCCCAGCACACATACCAGGGCATTTCCAGTCTTCCTTGTAGGCTAGAGCAACACGCCTTCCCCTGCTTTCTCCCTAGCCCAGCCCACCCTGCTCTGGGTATCTGAAATCCAGCAGCATTCTTAGCTCTTCTGAAGTTGAGAAAAGATCCTTCCCTTCATGTCTATTTTCATTTTCAATCTTAATCATTGAAAAGAAGCTTCCTGACAGAACAGAAGATGCATTTTGGAGCATGACAAGGTTGAATCTTGGCTTTGTGCCCTTTAGCAAATCTTTTTATTTCTTTGGGCTCCAATATCCTCATCCGTAAAATGGGGGCATCAGCCCTTACCACACCCAATTCAAAGACATAACACATAGGATGCCAGTCAAGGATGGGTTGAGTTCAGCTGAGGAACCAGAGCAGGAAGGGACACATTTTATGCTTCCTCTCAGACTGGACACCGTTAGCTTCCGGCTTAAAAAAAAAAAAAAGTAAATAAAACAACACAGAACATGTTAAACCAGAACTTTATGCCGTTGTAAGTGACTCGGGAGTGAAATGGGAAGGAGCCCATCCTATGAGAGGCCACTAAAGCCTCTGCCATCAGGAGGAAGATGTGTCCTTCCTGTTCCTAAGGGAAAGGAAAGGCTTGAGCCAAAGCTGTCCTCCAAAGCCCGAGGACAGGTGGCTCTCAGGCTGACCTTTGCAAGGCCAGTAAGCCCACAGTTTCATTGTTCTGCCCAGGCTGCGGGCTGCAGAGCTGGTTGGTGGAGTTGGCTTAGAGAAGGATATTTTGTATCTGGCTTTTGGAATGACTAATGAATGAGCTGTCTCCACTGCAGGAGAATTATGCCACTTAAGCAAAACCCAGCCAGGCTGGTCGGCTCTGAGATAGCTAATAGGAAATGCCTGTCAGAGCACTGACGCTTCAAAGCCAAATATATTCTCACTGTGTTCTCTGTTTGCTAAGTTTACTTTATGCAAAATATAACTCAGCTGAAAATATGTAGATGGCAGAGCGCTTGCTCCTTCCCTCTGGAAGAAATAGTAAAGGGGGAGGGGGGAGCAGTTCCCACTTAACCCTACTGGTCCTGCTGGGCTGAAGAATAGCCAGGCCAGCCTCCTCTCCTGGCCCAAGGGCACAGCGCTCCACTCACCAGGAAGTCTGTGCCACTGATGGGTCTACAGCAACTACAGTCCTCAAAATAGAAGCAACTGCCCTCCCACCAAGCTTCCAGACAACAGGAGGCCAAGGGTGATTACAAACAGCCCAGCCTGCCATTTTGCCAAGTGTTGCCCAAGGCTATGTGGGCACAGCTAAATTTTTGCTCTCTTTGGTGGCTTATCCACCAATACCTACCCCCAAAAGTGAGGCACAAAGTCCTCCAGCCAAGTAGCAACCAAGAAAAGTCCGTGCCCCCCTCACCCCTGAACTGAGCGATGGCTGGATGGGTACTGAAGTAAGGCCATCCATGGGAGAGCAGTGGGTGGGGAGTCGGGAGTGGGTTCCGCTCCTGCTTCTGACTCTCCTTATGTGCCCTCCCAAGAGAAGTCTTCAGGCTTCCGCTTCACTATCTAAAAATGGGGAGATTGGACCAGCTCAGCAATCCTCTGGGTGGGTCCCATGACCCTAACACTCTATTGTACATGACAGAAGGAAGGCAGGAGTTGGTGACAGCACTCACTTCTAAATTCCCTGACCCATACCCTGTCTCAGGCATTGCCACCACTTGCCAGGAGGAGCTGCATATAAAGATGGGATGTCTTTACAGAGATACTTGAGATTTCTCAGTATGTGCAGTGAAAAGTATCCCCTGAGGACAGGACCAGGGACGTGAATGTGTAGAGATCCTTGCTGAGAAGGAGCAAAGACATAGAAACTGCTGCAGCCTTTGATGTAAAACAAGGAAACAACTTGCTCCCAGAGGCCAATCACTAACCAGCTTGGTGGCAGCCCATTTCCTCTTCTCAAACACCCTCCCTGACATCAAGGCTCAGGCCTTCTGTGCGGAAGGCATTGGGTTTACCACTGTGGAATGGAAGTGAGCCGTGGGCCTGAGGCACCTTGGGCCTCAAAAGGACCTGGAGAGTAGGGAATCCTGGAACACCTAAACGTGTCAGCAGAGGAAGGTATGAACAAGACACAGCTCTGCTCTGGAAGATCTGTGGTTTGTTGCAAAATGAGCACACAGAGAGGAAAGAGAACAATGTAGGGTAAGTCACATGACACAACACTGTGTTTTCCAAGCACGTCAGAAGTCCAGAGAGGCAAAGGCCTTGGGCAAGTTGCTGAAAGTCTTGGGCATCATCTACAAAACTGAGATAATGACTACTTGCCTTAGACACACAGACAACATATACAGAATGTCTGACACATCCCCCAGCACATTTAATCATCCAATAAAAGGAAGCTGTTACTATTTTTATTGCCATGGCTTAGAGGACACTTTCTCAACAGAATGAATTCCAGGTGAGCAGAGCCATGATCCATTACTTTAGTCCTTGGGGCCAGGCCTGGGTGTGTAGACCCCTTGCTGGCCCCTCTTGGGTTGCCAGATGTCCATCCATTTGCCCCATGATTCATTCAAAGAACACTGAGAAGCCCCCACTTAGAGACCTATAAGTAGGCTTCAAAGCAGAGAAGGCCTGTGGTGAGGAGGGGGAAGGGCAGGGGACTCTGCTGTGGTGTAGAAATCAAGGAAAACAGCACCACCAAGCACAAAGGGAGAGTGACGGAGGCCTGGGGCATCACGTGTGTCTTACATACATGATTAGGTGATTTAGACTGCTCTAAGTGGAGCAGAGTCCAAGGTGAAAGATGTTCAGGGGGATAACTGGATAATGCCCCATCAAGTGGAATGACATGGGGCAAGGGCCACAAGGCAGGGCCTGTGGCCTGTGGGGACATACTGAGGCTTAGGAGCATGTGCTACTCAGCACTCAGAGGAAGACTCCGGCAGGTATCAAATGGCAGAACAGGGAGGGGGTTTGGCAGGTTAGCAGGCAGCCAGAGGCCACAGAAGCATAAGTCCTAGTGTCACAGAGCCATGGAGCCAAGCTTGGCCACAGCAGGGACTGGTTTCAGGAGGTGGGTTCCAGGGCCATGGGGAAAAGGCTGCCATGGGGAGCTATGTGAAACCCAGGAAGCCCAGGGTTGAAGCTCACCTGGGCCACCTCAGAGAGCCGTGCAGGGCTTAGAGCGGGTATCCCAGCCCATCCAGTCGGTGGGACAGTGGTGAAAACTGTCACATGGGAATTTCTGACCTCCACAGACATGTAAGGGCAGGGTTGGGGACTGGAGGAAACTAGGCCAGAGACACGGTCTGGTGGCCAGTGTGGCCCACAGTGCCAAGTGCAGCAAACATGCTCAGTTCAGCTGGAGTTGGAAGGCTGTTCCCTCGGGTAGGCAGGGAAGAGCAGCGGGAGCCTAGTGGTGGGGAGGCAACGGCGACTTGGTTCTGGTAGCTGAATCCAACTAGAAGTGGGGTGCAGGGAAGGGTATAAAGGACTGTCAGTGTCCTGCCCCTGTAGATGGCCTTGTGGTAAAGAGCATGGACTGTGGACTAAGACAAGCCTGGTTTGAATCCTACTTCGAACGATGATTTGAACTCGGTGATTAAATGAGATAATGTATGTGAAGAGCCCAACCCAGTAGGAACTTAGTAAATAGCTACTCTATGGACTAGTGTGATATGTGAGGGAGGTGAGGGTGGCCAAGGCTCACCCTCTGCCCTCCAGATCTTAGACTCACCACCGCAGAAATCCTTTCAACCTGCAGCAGCAGCAGCAGCAGCAGCCAGAGCTAGGGTCTGCATACGGAAGTACCCTGCAAATGCAAATGCCTCACTGTCTAATAGGATTCCAGGTGGAATCAGACAAGACTGATTCAGGAACCAGGTGGGCTGCATGTGACAGTGGAGGGCAGCTGGGCTCCAGCGAGGAGGGAAGAAAAAGAAAGAATAAGGGAGGGAGGGAAGAAGACACTGGTGGAGGAAAGAGATCTTTCCATTGACTTAGTAAGCAAATAAGTAATCACTTCCTGTGTACTTTCTGTGGGCTAAGCCCTATAGACACCAAAGTGAATGAACAAGATTGCCATGGTCCCTGCACCCCCAAACTGAGCCTAGCAGGGGAGCAATGAAAGGGGAGCTCAGTGGCCATGTGCTGGCAGGGAGGAGATGAAGTGGGGGCTGTGCAGGTGGGAGTGTGTGTCGTGATCTGGCAAGCAGGGCTGACAGCCGGGGTATCGGCTGAGGACTCAGGATGTGTTGCGTAGTGGAAAGAGCATAGAGTGTGCACCAGACAGACCCGGCCCTATCCCAGATCTCCCTCTTACCAGCCATTTGGCTCTAGACAAGTTAGTTTTTGGAATCTTCAGTCCCCTCCTCTGTAAGATGAGACGACTAGTGCCTGCCTCACGGGGTTGTTGGTGACTATTAAATTAGCCAAACCCGGCCTCTCGGTAAGTGTCCTGAACATGTGTGCTGTGGTTAATAAGAACATAAATCACAAGGAGAATCTAGAAGACACTTAGCAGAAATAAATAAGAACTTGGGGAATATTTTAGTTGACATCTAGGCAACTCTAATGTGATTTTCTTTTGTGGGTCTGGGGGAGAAGTTTTGGACTGAGAGAGTTTGCACCAGCTCCTGCTAAGGGAAGATTCCTGAGTAACCTTAAGGAAGGGTATGTTTAGGAAAAAGAGCCCTGGCGGTCAATGTCTGGGTTAAACATGTCCACCATCATTTTCTCCAGGGTTTCCTCAGACAACAATTGGAGCTATCCCATGGCCCTCGAGAGCTAGCGTGGGGCTTGCCCTGGTTCTTAGCCTAGGCCACACTCTGGGAGAGGGATCCTGGGCCATTTGGAAGGAAATGGCTGCTCAATGAACATCTTTCCTTCAGTAGACAGCAAAACCTCGATAAATGTATTACCTTTTTTGTTTTTTTAAGTGGCAGTCCCATTGTAAGCAAAGGGCTTACAGGACAAGGCCCCAGAAAGGAACAAAGGAAACACCCCCACCAATTCTCATGCCAGAAACAAGCTGAAATTCTTGGAGAAGTCTTTGAGCCAAAACTCTCAGGGAGAAGTTCCAGAAGACTGCCCATCAGGAGAGAAAATATAGGCAAAATGCAATGTGTAAAATGATGAGCCAGAGAATCATTCCACAAACCTGCACCTCGCTATGTCTTAATGAGGCAAACTCCAAAGAAGCTTTTCCTTTAATCTGGCATTTGAAATGAAAGGCTGCTAAGAAGCCCCCACGTCCCCCACCCCACCCTTCTGTGTTGCCATGACTACCCAAGTTCTTAGACCATGAAAAACTACCTCAGCATTTTCCTCTAAAACAAAAGAAAATTATTCCAGGTTTCTGGGCAGAGAACTCCAAGGAGTGGGACCTGTTTCTGGAGAGCAGGTTCTTCAGAGCTGCTGTGATGAAATCTGAGCCTAGGGGTACCAGGTCTTCAGAGAAGCCAAGAGAAGGAAACTGGGGATGACAGGGCCCCAGCTCTCGCCCCAGCTTGCAGAGCCCATATTCTGCTGTCATTGTTGGCACCCTCCCCTCAGCTGGACCTCATTTGCCCCTGCAATGAAGCTAAAAGAAAACACATCCTTTGTCCATATGGGAAAAGGCAAGGACTCAGAGGGGAGCAGGTCCAGGCTCCCAGAGTGGCTGCAAATGTGACTTCTGCTCTCTTGTCTGGTTTGCTCCTGGAATAGCTGAGGTGAGGCCAACCGGTGGCATGACTAAGAAGCCCCTCCAGCGCCCCCTTGAAAGCCTGAGGTCCCGCTAATAGGACACTCTAAGCCTTCTCCCAAAGCCAGAAGGCAAAGTTGAGGAGGCAGCAGCAGGTCAGCCAAGCCACTCCCTCAATGCTCCTCCTCTGCCTGAGCTGTAACACAAAACCCAGGGCATTGCCCTTGACACCTCCTTCTCCTTCATCCTCCACATTCAATCCTTTGTCACGTTTTCAGACTATTTCCCCCAAATTTCTCAAATTCATGTACTTCTTTCTTTCTCCACTTCCATTGTCCTAGTTCAGGACTCACCATCCCTAGCTCGAAATGTTGCCTCCAGGACACCTCCGCACTAGAGCTAGAGTGGTCATTTCGAAACACAAATCTGACCATGTCGGGTGGTGCCTGTGGCTCAAGGAGTAGGGCGCCAGTCCCATATGCCGGAGGTGGTGGGTTCAAACCCAGCCCCGGCCAAAAACCACAAAAAAAAAAAAAAAAAAAAAAAAAAAAAAAAATCTGACCATGTCACCTCCTCCCTAAAATCCTTCAGTGGCTCCCATTGCCTCTGGGATAAATTTTCAAATTCCTTAGAAAGGCCTTTCATGATGGACCTCTCCCGCCCCTACTCACTCCACTCCAGCCATAAAGAAAGCATTTCTGGGCCAGGGGTGGTGGCTCATGCCTGTAATTCCAACACTTGGGAGGTAGAGGTGGGTGGATTGCCTGAGCCAAAGCGAGACCTCGTCTCTAGAAATAGCTGGGCGTTGTAGTGGGCGCCTGTAGTCCCAGCTACTTGGGAGGCTGAGGCAAGAGAATTGCTTCAGCCCAGGTGTTTAAGGTTGCTGTGAGCTATGATGTCACAGCACTCTACAAAGGGCAACAAGTGAGACTTTGTCTCAAAAAAGAAAAAGAAACAAGAAAAAGAAAGCATTTCCCTAACTTGCATACTCCAAACCTCTGAACTTTCACAAATAGCTCTCCTCTTCTTGGGAATGCCTTCTCTAACTAGTGTGCTGGATAGGTCCTGCTTACCCCTCTAGATCCCCTCTTGACCCTGTTCTGTGTCCCACAGACTGCCCTGTACAGAGCACATCAACAAGCTCTAGGCCCTCTGGCTTCTGGCTGGGGTTGGCCAGTGGGGACCACCAGCAAGAGACTGGAGGACAGGAGAGAATGAGATCAGAGTAGTTTATTTCCTTCCTGTAAGGCTGCATCAGCCTGGCTCATCCCTAAAAGGAAGGTCACTTCTGTCAAGGTGGCCTGCAATGCACAGCTCTCTCTTTTTCCAAGGACCAGTAGGCCATGCCTCCTCCATGTCTTCTGGCCTATGCGTGATAACAGCTCTCCTGTTTTTCTGCACTATCTTGAGTTGTCCCTCCACATCCTGCCAAAACCTTTGCAAATAACCTTGTACATTATCTCTCCTCAAATCATCCTAAGTGTGCCATCTGTTTCCCATTTGGACCAACCCTGACTAATAAACTCATTCTTTGTCTTCGCCAAATTGTAGCCTTTTCCTTGGGTCTAAGTTCAGGCTCACCTCCTCCAGGAAGGCTTCCCTTTTTCCCAAGTCTGGCTTAGCTGTCCCTTCCCTTGGGCTCCCATAGCCTCTTTATGTTCTTCTGTCACAGCTCTTTCCACACTATTGCAAAATTCAGTTGCCTGCACTGATCTGAGTCCAGAGAGGGTGGGCACCTGTTTGACTGCTCATCCTGCACCCCAGTCTCTGGCACAAAGCAAGACCTTGGGAAACATTTACTGAGTAAGGGAAAGAAGCAGCTGTTGCTCGAAGTGAGACCTTGCCTGAGAACCACAGGGAACACAACACAGCATCCCTCTGTGGTCACCTCCTGCAGGTGCCAGTGTCCCACGGACCAGGGCAGGGCCAAAAGGAAGGCTGTTATCTAAAGAACATTTCCAACCCCAGGACCTGGGACCTGTGTCATTGGCCATGGAGAAAGGGTGAGATGTGCTGTTCCTGTTTCAATGACTGTGATTCCTGGGAAAAGGAGTGGCAATGGAAGTGTCCTTCCTAGAGATGAGAACCCTATGAACCTAGGTGTCAACCACTGGGAAACTCATGTTAGTTTGCTGAAATAAATTACTAAAGTCCAAGGGCTGTTCCAAAGGACCCTGTATTACTCTTCCAAGTAAACTACCAAATCATGCATTCAATCATTCAGCAAAGCTTATTGGGGATCTGCTTTTATGCAAAGCAATTCTTTGATTTACTCTGCTAAAATCTATCCAAAAGGGAAAAGTCATTTTTTCCTTCCAATCTGAGAGTCTTTACTGAGCCCTGTAAGAAGCCTTGTGGGACCAGAAGGTGTCCTTCCAAGTATAGAGGCCTTGGGGTACCTAGACAAATCATGGAACATGGGGCATATATGGTGGGTGGAAGGTAGAATAATGAACTGGACAGCAAGAAGGCTCTAGAATTCTTGAGCAAGTTACTTCATATCTCTGTGACTCAGTTTCCTTCTGTGCAAAATGGTAGTCAGAATAGGACCTAGCTCCTGGAGTTGTTGTAAAAATTAGATGAAACAAGGTGTCCTCTGTGAAGTTGTCTAGAGCAGTGGATCCTAGCCCTATCAGACCCAATACTCCTTTTTTTGAGACAGAGTCTCACTATGTTGCCCTCAGTAGAGTCCCGTGGTGTCACAGCTCACAGCAACCTCTAAATCTTGGGCTTAAGTGATTCCCTTGCCTCAGCCTCCCAGGTAGTTGGGACTACAGGTGCCCACCACAACGCCCGGCTATTTTTTGGTTGTAGTTGTCATTGTTGTGTGGCAGGCCCGGGCTGGATTTGAACGACCAGCTCCAGTGTATGTGGCCGGCACCCTAGCCACTGAGCTACAGGTGCCGAGTCCCAATGCTCCTTTTTTTATATCATATATTTTGTAAGACCACCTTTACTATTCTGAAGTGAAATGTACAGATAATATAACCTACCTACACACATTTTAAAAAATCAATACGCTGTGTGATGCCATAGCACTCTACCGAGGGCCATAAAGTGAAACTCTGTCTCTACAAAAAAAATAAATAAAAAATCAATACATTGCCCTAGCTATAAGATCAAAAACTAAAAGAAAAATAATCTAGCATAAAGTTTGAGCATTACTAGAATGTTTGAGCATTACTACACTAGAAAAAATAATGAAGTAGCCAAGTGATTGCAACTACTTATAATGAATAAACTTGAATTCAAGAGAAGTAAAATAATATTCACTGGAACTTTACCGGTACTACTTTACATTTGATATTCTGAAATTAGACTAGATGAGTAATGCATATTCACATCGATATATAGAATCATCATCTATCAATGCAGATAAAGAAAGGTGTGTTGTTTTGGCAACTCAAGAACCATGATCGTTTTGCTGTTGGTATTTTGGTTTTCAGAAATAGTAAACAACTCCTGATAAAGATAAAATGCAATATGCTCTCATTTTATGTGGTGGTAGTATCTATGATGAACTCAGTGTATGTTAAAACAGTGGGGGCTAAGTGGAGTGGTTTATGCCTGTAATCTCAGCTCTCTGAGAGGCCAGGGTGAAAGGACCACTTGAGGCCAGGAGTACAAGACCAGCTTGGACAATATAGCAAGACCCCATCTTTATAAAATACAGGGTCTCCATAAAGTTCATGTGCAATTTTAAAATATTAAACTACTTATGAACTTTTTTTTTTTTTTGCAGTTTTTGTCCGTGGCTGGGTTTGAACCCGCCACCTGCAGTATATGGGACCAGCACCCTACTCCTTTGAGCCCCCGGGACCACCCCTATTTATGAACTATGTTATGGACACTCTGTATTTAAAAAAATTAGCCAGAATGGTTGTGTGTGCCCATAGTCCTAACTATTGGGAACTGGAGGCAGGAGGATCTCTTGAGCCCAGGAGTTGTAGGTTACAATGAGCTAGGATCACACCACTGCACTCAAGCCTGGGGAACACAGGGACACCTTGTCTCTAAAAAGAAAACAAAACTGTACAAAAATACTGAGTGTTTATAGACAAACGGAATTAGGTTCCAGGCTCAGACCAACATAAAGAAGTTTTCTGACTTCGTGAACACCTGGTGGGGCATTGAAACACAGGAGAAATCTTCATTATACAAAAGTGCCTCTCCTATGGCAGGAAGTCTGCCTCCTTTCTACCCCCACCCAATTAATGCCCCAACCAAGGTAACAGACACAAATACACATGGTTCTAAAGTGCCTCTAGGGGGCAGCATTGCTTCCATTGAAGATCAGTGAGCCAGGGTTTATGGGGTTATTCCACAGGTAGCCTGCTAAGGAATGTAGGGTGGTAGCCTGCAACCTCCAGGAATGCAGACCAGAGAGTCAGCATTTGCAAACTATCAGCACATCACACTCAGACCTGACTGGGTTTTTTTTTGGGTGTGTGTTCTACTCCATTTTTGTTTGGTTTAGACTATAGGGTAAGGTCATTTCCCAATTAATAGGGGGTAAAGTCATTCTTGAAGAGAGTGAAGGAGAAATTTGGCACCATAATAGAACTATGGTCGCTGAAACTTCCAAGCAAAGAAAATTCTCTGAAAACTGACAGACTCTTACATTTTTCTTCCCTTGACAATTATTGGGTACTCTTTGAAAAGAAAGTCATCAACGCTCTACAAATAACCCTCAGTGTGCTCACCTATGGCTGTGCCATGAATCAACATCACAGAGTATTTCACAGTGTTGTGACATTTTGCCTCTGGACTGAACATATCTAAAGTAAAAACATTGTCTCTTATAGATATAAACCTAACATCTAGCAAAATCAGTCACAGCGTAGAGGTGAGGTTGTCAGCTAGTGTGTGCCCACCCCATTCCTTCCTGTAAGCAGCCTTAATGATCCACAAAACCTTACATGAATCTGAGGTCTTATTTATCACTAAAAGGATCAATCATTTATAATCATCCCAGGAAGAGGCAGATCCTGAGACAGGAAACTGGAATTCAGATGGTAGCCCCAGACAGACGGGGAACTCCAGGCTCCTTATTGGCGCCATTCTTTATTTAGTGGGTCCATCTGAACTTTCAAGAGGGCAGCTGTCCCAGTGTCTGCTCTGAGGCCTGGGCTGCTACGGTAGCACTGACCACATGGAGGCAGCCCTGACATGGGATAGGGTGAGTCCGGAGCCCTCATGATCAAGTCCTAACATATGAAGAGATTTTATGGGGTCATGTTACCCTCTGTTTATTTCTCTGTTGTTCTTGCCAAGCTGTGGTAAAGTCTGGTCTGAAGAATCCAACCTGGTCTCAGCTGCTCTGTGTGTGTGTGTGTGTGTGTTGGAGGGTGGAGATGATGAGTGAGAAATCCTAAGGGGAAAATCCTAGTCACCCTCTACACACAGAGATCTCCCTTCATTGCTAAGCATGGAGGAGTTGGCTTTAATTCATTAGAATTGGTGGTAACTTCTCCCACAGGGTCTAGTGGAGCCAGAGAGGCCCTAGTTTTAGATCCTTCAGGGAGGTACCTGAAGGGGTTCTTAGTCCATGGGCTAAGCCCACAATCGGGTTATCTAAACTTGAAAGTAAGATAAAGGAGATATGATGTTGATACCCATCTTGTGGGCCATATGGAGCACACGTTGTGTCACTTTGCCAGCACACAACATGGATCCACTAATAGTGGGCGGGGGTAAGCCTGCCTTTGGGAGACAGTGGCCCCACCCACAGCTAGAACAGACCCAGCAAAGTTGGGAACCAAAAAGGCTTGACGTATGTCATCTCCACTCATGTTTTTTTTTTTTTTTTTTTTTGGCAGAGACAGAGTCTCATTTTATGGCCCTTGGTAGAGTGCCGTGGCATCACACAGCTCACAGCAACCTCCAGCTCCTGGGCTTAAGCGATTCTCTTGCCTCAGCCTCCCAAGTAGCTGGGACTACAGGTGCCCACCACAACACCTGGCTATTTTTTTGTTGCAGTTTGGCCGGGGCTGGGTTTGAACCCACCACCCTCGGCATATGGGGCCGGCGCCCTACTCACTGAGCCACAGGCGCCACCCCTCCACTCATGTTTTTTAGAGGACAGGTAAGGGGCCAAGGGAAGGAATGAACACATATACAAATAAACTAAATAGAAATAAACACTAAAAGTATTTTTTCAAGATTTGTTTTTCATCATCGTTCACTTCCTCAGGAGTCAAAATTGTGTTGGTCCCAGGAAGTCCCTAGAGGCAGGAGGAACTACATGAGGAGGGGACTGGGATGGCACTGCTTTTTCAGGAGAAACTGACATTTCCAAATCCAGGGAGAGGAAGGTGACCTTACAGAGACCTGACCATTAGAGCTGCTCTGTTGTAGCCTCAACATCCCTGACACCTCCACCATCTGGCCATTCCCTCCAGAAGGCAACCTCCCCAACTTGGGGTGCACTTTGGGACAGAACCAGAGGGGAAGACCTCTCAGCAGTGAACACGGATCTCACAAAACCAGTGTGCTCAACCAATGGTTCTCAGCCCTGCATGCACATTAGAATCGGCCTTGGAGTTTTTAAACACACACAAGCCTGGGCCCCACCGCCAGAGATTCTAATTTAATTGTTCTGGGGTAGGACCCAGTCACAGATACGCTTTCAAAGCTCCCTAGGTGCCTCTAATGTGCAGCCGGAGTTGAGAACCACCACATTATACAACAGAAGAGGCCCTCAGGCTCTCACTCAGATCCCAGTTACTTTTAATTGATATATACTTCTAACAGTCCAGTTGTCTGGTTTCTAGCTGTTATAAGATTAAAAGCAGTACTTTCAGAAGGGGAGAGAAAGGATGCTAATGAAAAGACACTAAAAGCAGCAAGACATAACACATGAGAGTCTGATCACAGGGTAAAGATAGAAAACCTATAAAAAGCAAACACAGCACTTGCCCTCTCCCCACTCCAGCCCTAACAGCAAGGGCCTGAGGAGACCACTTGATGGAGAAGGAGTGTGAAGGTTGCAGTGTGAAGGGTGAGTGATATATATTGACTGTCCGTGATGTGTAAGGCACATGTTGACACTTGCTACAAACATTACCTCATTTAATTCTCATCACAAGCCTACATGATAAGTATTGTTAGCCCATTTTATAGCTGAAGAAACCAAGACCCAGGAGGATCTCTGGTTTGCTCAAAGTTGCACCGGCAGTGAACTGCAAAGCTGGGATCTGAATGTCAAATATCAGTTGGTTTGACTCAAAAGCTCACATATGTTTGAAAGTGCCATGGCTGCCTGTTTGGCATGGTAACTCTCATTTCTAATGAGAACCCAAAGTCTAGCTCTTAATTACCCTCAGTATCCAGCTGTTCAAGATGTTCAATTTAGGCTAGGCATAGCAGCTCACACCTGTAATCCAAGCACTCTGGGAAGCCAAAGCGGTGGATCACTTGTGCTCATGAGTTTGAGACCAGCCTAAGCAAAAGCCAGACCCACCCCACCCCCATCTCTACTAAAAACAGAAAAATTAGCCAGAGGTGGTGGCACGCACCTACAGTCCCATCTACTCAGGAGGCTGAGGCAAGAAGATCACTTGATCCCCAGAGTTAGAATTTGCTGTTAGTTAGCATGCCATAGCCCTCTAGCCTGGAGCAACAGACTGAAACTTGGTCAAAAAAAAAAAAGATGTTCAGATACACACACAACACACAAATATGTGCTTTTTAACAGTGATGAAAGAATTGGGTATCCATTCAGAAAATAAATAAATAAATAATACAAGTTATTTCCCAGCTTGCATCATTCAACAATGAATACCAGATGCATAAAGATGGAAAGGAAATCATAAAGGTACTAGAAGAAAATATAAGTGAATATTTTATAATCTTAGAATGGGGAAAGTCCTTCTAAACATGTCAACAAAAGCAGAAACCATAGAGGAAAAGATTGATAGATTTGACTATAAAAAATTAAAAACTTCTGTACATCAAAAACCACCCTAAATTGAAAAAATATTCAACCTCTCTAGCATTCAAAGAAAGGCAAATTAAAACAGCAATGAGAAACCTTGCTGATCCGATTGGCAATGATTAAAAAGAATGATAATACCAAGCATTGGCATGGGTGAGGTGAAATCAGCACTTGCTGTTGGAAGGGGTGTAAATTGGTACCCTTTTTCTGGAAGGCATTTTGTGGCAACATGTTTGAAAAAAGCCTAAGAAAGCACATACCTTTGACCCAGTAATTTCATGTATAAAAATTTACCCAGAGGACAGAACTGATCCACTATCCACATGCATGCACATGTAAATTGTGTGCAGGGATTTTATTCACTGATGCAGTTTGGAATATTTGAAAAACTGGAAGCAACCCGAATGTTTAACAAAAATGCATTGGTAAAATAAACCATGCAATATACGTAAAAAGTAATACGAGGTAACTCTCAAGAATGATGCTTTATAGACAAACTGACCAATGGAATAGAATATAAAGCCCAGAAACAGACCCAAATAAATATAAGAACTTGGACTCTGATAATTATCAAATCAGTTAGGCAAAGACAGATTTTTAAATAAATGGTATTTGGCTAACCGGAAAAAGATACAAGATGGACCAATATTTCAATAGTATACAAGGATAAACTTCAACTAGATTAAAGATATAAATGCAGGAAATAAGACCAGAAAATTACTAGAGGGATAATAGAACTCCTCTATAATCTTGGAATAGTAAAGATCTTTCTAACTGATTCAAAATCCAGAAGTCATCAAATAAAAGACATTAAATACATCTACATAAAAATCTTAACATTACTGAATGGCAAGCAACACCATAAACAAAGTAAAAAAACCAAATGACTAACTAAAAAAAAGAAATATACCTCATTTCACAAAAGGTCAATCACCCTCATATATAGTTTGTTCCTATAAATCAAGACCAATAACCCAATAGAAAAAGTACCCATTTTCAAAAGAAAAAAACATAAATGGACTTTAAGCTTGTGAAAGGATTTCAACCTCATTTATAAGAAAAGGAATGCAATTATACAGGCATTGCAATACACCCATTTTTCATCTATTGATTTGCACATATCCAAAATACACTTGATTGTAGAAGTTGAATGGAAATGAACACCCTTGGGTCACTGCTAATAGCAGTGCAAATAGTACCTCCTTATAAAGTGCAATTTGGCATTTTTTATTGATGTTCCTAATGTATTTACCCCTTGATTCATCACTTCTATTCTCAGAATTTTTCCTGACAATATTTTTGCACACATACAGAATTTATATATGTGTCAGAATGTCAGATTTTACTATATTTATATTTACATATATAAATTTACAAATTTATATATGTAATATATAATATATTATGTTATATTATATATATTATGTTATATTATATATCTGGCTGCATATTATATATATTTACAAATATAAATTTACATATAAATTTGTATGTCAGAATGTCAGAATTTTTCCTGACAATATTTTTGCACACATAATTTATATTTTGCACACATACAGAATTTATATATATTTAAATATATAATATTTATATATTAAGCATCGTTTGCAATAGAGAAAGATTTGAAATAATCCAAAGGTCCCATTATATGAAATTGGCTAAATATTATGGTCCATCCATACCATGAAATATCAGAAAGGTCTCTATGCACTGATAAGGAAAAGTCTCCATTACACTATTAAGTTTTTTTAATTTTTTTTTTTAAACATGGTGCTAGAGAGAAGGGAGGAATAGGCAAACACAGAGGATTTTAGGTCAGTGAAAATATTCTCTATGACTCTATAATGGTAGGCAAATGTCATTATACATTTGTCAAAACCTATAGAATATATACCTGTGGGGAAGGGGAAGCCTAATATAAAATCTGGACTTTGGGTGATAATGATGTCAGTGTGTAAGTTTATCAAATGTAATAAATGTACCATTCTTGATTACAGGGAAAGATGATGCCAGTGTGGGGCAGAGGGTATATGGGAAGTCTTTGTATCTTCCTTTCAATTTTATAGCAAACCTAAAACAGCTCAAAAAATAGTCTTTAAAAAAGCAAACCAAGGCTCGGCACCTGTAGCTCAGCGGCTAAGGGCACCAGCCACATAAACTGGAGCTGGCGGGTTTGAATCCAGCCCAGGCCTGCCAAACAACAACAACTACTGCAACCCCCCACCAAAAAAAATAGCCGGGTGTTGTGGCGGGCACCTGTAGTCCCAGCTACTTGAGAGGCTGAGGCAAGAGAATCGCTTAAGTCCAAGAATTAGAGATTGCTGTGAGCTGTGATACCACAGCACTCTACTGAGGGCGACAAAGTGAGACTCTATCTCAAAAAAAAAAAGCAAACCAAAAAAATCCAATAAAGCAAGGTGTCCAAAAATGTATAATGTGTAAACTTCTGTATAATAAAGAATGGGGAACACATATTAGCATTTGCCTATATTTTCAAAAAGGAGCACTGTAACTATGAAAAGTGGTGACCTGTGGGGAAGGGGAATCAGAGAACCAGGTGAATGGGGACATGAGTGGGAGCAAGAATTCTCAAGATATATTGTTTTATGTTGTTTTGATTTTTAAACTATATGAAAGTACTGTCTATTTTTAAAATAAAATTCATTTACTACATAATGATGCAGATTCATCTGTGTTGACACAGATTTTCAAAGTGGATTTAGTTCATAAAGTAGGCCACAGAAATATATATATAGAATAATCCCAGCTTTGTTTTTTAAAATATCATATCTGTATTGTCCTACACACTTATATTGAGAAATAGGAAAGTCTAGAAAGATACACTCTGACATACTAATAGTGGTTAACTCTAGTTGGTGAGATTTAGGATTATTTCATTTTAATTATTTTCTTTCTATTTGTTATCTAATTTTTATAAGATGATCGTGGTTTATTTCTATAATTACAAAAATAAAGAGAAAAAACCTACCTCAAACAAGTCTCAAGGAAAAATGATAATCCAGAAAGGTATTTGCAACATTACAAAGAATTCAATATCCTTATAAACAAATAACTCCTGCAAAAAAATAAGGAAAATAAGAATGCTCCAGGAAAAATCCAAATAGTCTACAGGATAAATGTATGTTCATACACTTATACCATATGTTATTAGAAAGCAATAAAACCATAATTTTTTTTTTTTTTAGCAGTTTTTGGCCGGGGGTGGGTTTGAACCTGCCACCTCCGGCATATGGGGCCAGCACCCTAACCCTTTGAGCCACAGGCACCCATAATTTTTTTTTAAAAAAAGAGAAAGTGTCTCACTCTGTCACCCAGGCTGGAATGCACGGGCATGATCACAGCTCACTGTAGCCTCAAACACCTGGCCTCAAGTGATCCTCTGGCCTCCACCTCCCAAGTAGCTGGGACTGTAGGAGTATGCCACCACACCTGAAATTTTTTTTTTTTAATTTTTGTATAGATGGGGTCTTACTGTGTTGCCCAGGCTGGTCTCAAACTCCTGGCCTCAAGTGATCCTCCTCCCTTAGCCTCCCAAAGTGCTGGGATTATAGGCATGAGTTACCACACCTGCCCTGAACATTTAATCACAAGGATAGATGTTATATATTAAGGAAAAGCCAGTTAGCAAATAAAAATAAAAAATAAATCTATACCAGACTCACAGACTTTCAATGTGTGTGCACATGTATAGATATAAATATAAGCACAGAATAAAATCTGTGAGGATAGGCACTAAAAGGCATTATAGATGTGATTTTTGGATGATAAAATTACAGGTATTTAATTTTTTCTTGTCTTATACTTTCCTGCTCTGAAATGGTTACTTGTATAATATAAAAGAAAACATTATAATCTTACCTTGTGAGAAACTTAGCCAGGAGTTCCTCACATTATATTTAATAATGAAAAACTGAAAACAAACTAAGTGTATAACAATAGGCCTTAAAAGTGACATGGAGGCCAGGCGCGGTGGCTCACACCCGTAATCCTAGCACTCTGGGAGGCCAAGGCAGGTGGGTTGCTTGAGCTCAGGGGTTTGAGTCCAGCCTGAGCAAGAGCAAGACCCTGTCTCTACTAAAAATAGAAAAACTAGCCAAGCATAGGGACGCATGCCTGTAATCTCAGCTACTTGGGGGACTGAGGCAAGAGGATTGTTCACGCCTGAGAGTTTGAGGTTGCTGTGAGCTATGACTCCATCTCACTCTACCCAGGGTGACTAAGTGGGAGTGTCTCAAAAAATAAATAAATAAATAAAAGTGACATGGGAGTCCATGGGATAATTTCGATCACACATTACCAATTACTTTATAGAAAAATACTTATTATTTTTATTATTATTATTAAATTATTATTATTGTGAAACATTCCAGGTATGTGAAGAATACATATTATGCACATACAAAGCATTTATAAGATGACTCCATTTTCAAAAAATAAAGACATATATGTTTTGAAAAATTGAGAGAAGATACCCACCAAAGTATTTGTTCATTGTTGTTGCTCCTGGGTAGTCAAATTATGGGTGATTTTGTTGTTTTCTTTTTCATGGTCGGTATTTTCTAAATTATCTGCACTAAGTTATTTTTTATGCTTTAAAAAAATGCTTTAAGGCTGAGAGTGGTGCCTCACGGCCGTAATCCTACCACTCTGGGAAACTGAGGCAGGAGGATCCCTTGAACTCAGGAGTTTAAGACCAGTGGGAGACCCCATCTCTACTAAAAATAGAAAAAACTAGCCAGGCATTGTGGTGGGCACCTGTAGTCCCAGCTACTTGAGAGGCTGAGGCAAGAAGATCACTTGTGCCCAAGAGTTTGAAGTTGAGTGGGCTGCTATGACACCACAGCACTCTACCCAGGGTGACAGAGTTAGACACTGTCTAAAAAAAAAAAAAAAGGTTTCAAGAAACAAATTCTTTTTTTTTTTTTTTTTTTTGTAGAGACAGAGTCTCACTTTATGGCCCTTGGTAGAGTGCCATGGCCTCACACAGCTCACAGCAACCTCCAACTCCTGGGCTTAAGCGATTCTCCTGCCTCAGCCTCCCCAGCAGCTGGGACTACAGGCACTCGCCACAATGCCCGGCTATTTTTGTGTTGCAGTTTGGCCGGGGCCGGGTTTGAACCCACCACCCTCGGTATATGGGGCCGGCGCCTTACCGACTGAGCCACAGGCGCCGCCCCTACAAGAAACAAATTCTAAACTATCTAAAAACAGGCCCACCTAGAAAGAGCAATAAGAGTAAGGGATTCTGGCTCCCTGAGGTGGGCTAGCTCCACCTGCTAATTATGAGAAGTCAAGCATGGCGTTGGTCCTCAGTGGAGAAGCTCATCCCCTTGAGCTCCCTTGACCCTGGGCTATCAGCTACCATACTGGGTACAACAATACTGCCCTCCAGTATGTATGAAGGCTGGATGCTACCACAAGACAGGACTCCTCAAGAATCATCAGTCCAGTCACTGGCCTCCCACAGGTAAGTTAATAGACCCAGAGAGCTGGAAGGCAGTTGGAAGGTCGGTGAAGTGGCCAGAGCACAAAGGACTCATTGGTGACCCAGACCCTCCTTTGGTTGCTTTTGCCATAGTGTTCTTGGTCATCTAGTCTCATCACTAAGCCTATTAAAAGGAAGGATCAGCTACAAAGTAAAGTGTCTCCAAAAGGGACTAGGGCACAGAAGTGGGCTGAAGGCCAGGTAGCCCCCAGACCCTTTATGTTTCCTTAGAATTTACTGCAACAGCCTCCTAACTGGTCCCTGCCCCTAGTCTTGGACCCACCCAACCTTTCTTCCAAGGCCCTGTCTTCCTCCTTGAGATACAGGTAATTATTTTATTCCTGGGATCAAAACATGTTTCCCAAATCAGTGCTTTTCAAACCTTACCACTGAAGTACACCTACAGAAGACAAAAGAAATGCCTTACTTTTCCCCAGAGGGCTGCATAGCCTGAGGCATCTGCATGTATACCCAAACTCTCTTTGAAGCCTTCTGTTTTCGCTTAAAAATTCATGAGAAGTTTGCATTCTACCCCATGATAAAGCTGAATTTTCTTTTAATATGAAGATGTTTAAAATTATTCACCTCAAGGAAAATTGATGCTCCTGAAAGAAATACTGTGTTTATCCGGAGGCTTCGAGTGACCTCCCTGAAGAATTGTCGATAGGATAAACTCCAGACTCCCGGCTCTTTTACAATTTGGACCTCACAAACCTTTCTGCTTTTCTCCTGCTATTCCTTCATACGTAATCCAGTCTCTGGGCCATGTGGACTCTGGTCATTTCCTAACATGCAGTCTTCTTCCCAGCCTCTGTGTTTTTGCTTCCTGTGGGACCACATTCTCCACCTGTTGACAACCCACCATCCTTAGAAGTCTCAAGGGTGATCAAAAGACACCTTCCACATTAAACCTCTGGTCACCCATGACAGATATGATTGTGGGAGATGTCACGGAAACAGACTGCACTTTGGAAGCAGAAGGCCATTGTTCAAATCCTGGCTCCAGCTCTTGCCAGTGGCACGTTATCTAACTTCTCTTAGATCTCCTGTGTAAAATGAGGAATCATTATGCTTCCCTCAAAGGGCTGTTCTAGGGATTAAACAAGATTTGAGCAACTGTGTGGTGGCTAGCTCACACTACCTTCTGCTCCTCCGAACGCCTGTAACAGTTTATTTATATCACCTGTATAAAGAGCACATGTTTACATATCATCCTTTTTATTATGTCTTATTTCCCCTAACTACATCAGTGGTTCTTCATGTCCCAAAAAGCTTCTTATGTTACTCTCATGGTCCTGTGGCTTGAAAGATATTGATTATTAAATCAAATACATTTATGAAATAACAGGCTGTTTTTATAAGTTCTTGATCCTATTAAGCTTTATGAATATTGAGAGTATTCCCAGCTCTTCCTCTCACAGCTAACTCTAGGGACTGGGAGTTGGGAGCCACCCACCAAGACCATTAACACCTAGAGACCACAGTGCTGTCTCCACACTTCCCACAGCACCTTACTCAGAGCCTTGCACTTAAAGCACACCTAGTAACTGCTTGTGGCATAAACAAAAAGTTTCACACACATGACAGGGGGAAAAAGTCCTCTCCAAATGGGCCAGTGGGATTGCAGAAAAGGGGTCATTGTTACAGGAGGCAGAGCTGGAGGCGAGCCCTCCTCCCTCCATCCAGCACCCCCAATTACACCAGCTGGCCTCCAACTTGTGTGTGTGAGCCGATTAAAAAGCACCCTCTCTTCAGTGTCTGGAAACTCCTGCAAAGAAAGTTTGCTGCCCAAAGTTGGCTTTTGACTATAGTCTTAATAAGAGGCCTCAGCAGGCTGTGGTTAAAGAGACAATGTCATTTAGAGGAGCAGCTTGAAGCGGCAGTTAGGAGAAGAATTATTTTAATGAATACATTTCCTTTCAATTGTATGGGAATATCAAGATCCCATTAGAATGGGGAAGCAATTAGAACTAATAAAGATGAATGCACATTGCTTGGTGCGTGCAGAATAACAAGCAGCCAACAAAGGGACTCCGGAGAGCCTGCTCTCATCAAGGGAACCGGTGGCCAGCCGCCGGGAAAGGCTCTGTTCAGCTGCTCAAAGCCCCTGTGTCCCCCACATTCTGATCACAGCCAGGAAATGGTGTGAGTTGGGCCTCTAAGAGGTGGGGGTTGTGTCCTCCCCCACCCAGTCCTGGCCCAGCCTCTTGGGGATTGAGATGGGCTGTTGGCAGCCCCTTGGCAACAGCCATTCAGACCAGGGCTCTGGCTGCTGGCCAGCCTCTAGCCTGCCCCTCGCACTGGGCCTCATTGTGTCCAGGTGGCAAATGCCTTCTCACCAATTCTCCTTGGATGTTTAGAGAGGGGATAGGACAGTGGAAGAAGGAGAAGGGGTGCATGAGTAGGGGGCCCTCTGCCCCTGCATCTCTCCCCTCCCCTGCTGGCCAGGGTCTGCTCCTCCTCTGATTTGGTATTATGTTACAGACACTGGTGAGTCACAGGCAGCCAAACACAGAAGTACTGCTGCTTACACAATTACTCTTCAAACAGTAACAAACAATTTTCATTACCCAAGTCAGATCGAATCATCCGCCTGGCCATCCTGCCTCAATCCCAGACACACAAACAGGGAGGAGGACCTCAAAATGTGAGGACCCAAAGCCTCACATTCTACCCATTCTCCTTTGACAAAACTGGCCTTCATTTTGCTCCAGCCTAAGGATACAGGACAAAGCTCTTCCTCTGATCCATTCTTTGAGCCAGATCAGCTGCACAGCTGCCAAGGCTAGTGGGGTGTGGGGGGGGATAGGAAAGGCACAAGGACCTATGCATTTTGGGGTCCAGTCAGATCTGGGTAAGATGTTACTCAGCACCTGTGTGAAGAAAGCATTCAAGAGTTTGGAGGACTCTATTGCCAAGTTTAGAAGGAATCCAACAAGATAACCTTGGCTCCCCACCAAAGTATTCACTGGCCTCAAATGCAGTTTCAGTACTTGACATTTCTTTATTTAATCTTCTTGGCTAGACAGTTTTTCCAACCAGGAATGTGTAAGCTCATTCTGAAATGTCTGTGGGAGAGGCCAGTCACCTTCATTACTGGGATTATTTTCTACCATTTCTCTTGCTTTAAAAAGAAAAGTCTTTAACTTTTTCTTAATGGAAGAGCCCTTTCAAAGCATGTTTATATTTATAATCTTTTTATGTTTGTTTGTTTTTGGAGACAGAATCTCACATTGTCACCCTTGGTACAGTGCCATGGTATCATAGCTCACAGCAACCTCAAACTCTTGGGCTCAAGAGATCCTCTTGCCTCAGTTTTTCATTTTTGCTAGAGATGGGGGTCCCACTCTTGCTCAGGCTGGTCTTGAACTCGTGAGCTCAAGGAATCCACCTGTCTCAACCTCCCAGAGTGCTAGGATTACAGGCGTGAGCCACCATGCCCAGCTATATTTATAATCTTGATTAAACCTCAAAATAACTCTGTGGGGATGCGCATCATAATCGTAAGGGCTGGCAGGCTTAAAGATGAGGAAACAGTGGCCCAGAGAGGTTCGGGGCAAGGTCATAGAATGAGTAATGACCTGGTCCAGTGCTTTGTGCTAAGACACCTTCACACCTCCAGAGTGCTAGACATTTCAGGATCGTTTATCCTGCTATTCTGCTTTTCCAGTCTTAACTCCTTCTCTCTTCCAAACAATAAGCTATACTAAGCACTGTGGACTTTCAAACAACTGTAGTCTAGGCTGCAAAGGATCTTCTCTCAAGAAGATACCAATCTAATAGTCAATAAGTTTTGTCATCCTCCCAACCAAAGAGTTGTATTTTCCATCCTTTCATAGCTCCTTAGCTGGCGCTATGGTTTTAAGCAAAGGATTGATTTTATGAGTCTGTCCATCCAATTACATGGTGAGCACAACAAAACCTGAAAAATGACTGTTTTGATCCCTTCCAGCATATAACACTACAGCACCTAGAGACTGGCAAGTGACAAAGCCAAGTCCGGTCTCCTTTCCTACACCTCACACCTCCAATATCTCAAGGCCTATCATTTAATTTTTTAAAAATCTTTAAGGGTGGTGCCCGTGGCTCAAGGAGCAGGGCACCGGCCCCATATACTGGGGGTAGCAGGTTCAAGCCCAGACCCGGTCAAAATTGCAAAAAAAAAAAAAAACCTTTTATATTTTTGTCACTCTGAGATATAATTTATATACTGTGAAATACATGGCTATTAAGAGTTCAGTTTGATCTAAGTTTTTTTTTTTTTTTACAAAGAGAGATTTTATTTAAGAAGAACCAAGAGAAAATTTAGAGCATTTCCAAAGAGAGTTGGAAGCAAGTCCCTCCCATGGAGGAGAAAAAGTGAGAGAGCCAGATAGGCAAAGGTGGGCAGGGTTATCTTGATCTAAGTTTTGACAAATGTATACCTACATCCAAAATCAAGACAACACAGAAAGTTCCTGGATACACCATACCAGTCAGTGCCACCCAGAGTCCCCATTACCCTAATTTCTATCACCATAGATTAACTTAACCCGCCTTGCACAGCCAACAAATGGAATCATATTGAATGGATAGCTTTTTGTATGTTTCTTCTTTCACTCAGTGTCCTCCATGTTGTATCAGTAGTTTGTTCCTTTTTTTTTCATGAGCAGTATTATAACTCATTCAGTTGTTAAAATTCGGCCCTACTGCTGTTGACTTGTCCCTCACAATTCTTTCCATTCAATATATCTCCCCAGCAATGCTTGCAATGAGGAAAATATGTAAATGAAATACTTTTTCTGTAGCATTCTCCTGTTAAGTAGAAGTGGCTCTCTCTACTTTAAGAAGAAACAGATAAACAGGCAGTCCAGCATGGTGGTCATGAGTACAAGCTCAGAGTAGGCATATCTGGGTTCTCATTTCTAGTCTAGCATTAACAAATAGGTGGTTCAGGGCAGATGATTTAACCTATAACCATTTTTTTCATTTGTATAATAATAATACCTTCTTCATAAGGATTTGTAAGGGCTACATTACATTATACATAAAATGTTTGGCCCAATGGAAACTAATAATAGCCTCAAGCTAGACATACATCCTCCTGCTTCATTTACACACTTACAGTGTTTTGTTAAGTCATATAATATAAATGAATATACATTTTCAAAAGTTTTTAAAAAGAACATTTCACACTTAGATTTAGAGAAGTCTG
The DNA here is from genome assembly GCF_027406575.1 of Nycticebus coucang. NCBI lineage: Eukaryota > Metazoa > Chordata > Mammalia > Primates > Lorisidae > Nycticebus > Nycticebus coucang. Next base: position 89,450,118 of record NC_069795.1, read on the forward strand.
TGGTATTCACTTAAAATAAAGTTATTTCTTAAGGGAAAAAGCAAAGTCAATCATTTACTCATTGACTACTATATATTGAGCACTGACTATGAAAGGATCTTCAAAAGAGTGAAGGAAGTTGGTCCGAAGGTTGTGGGTTATCGTTATTGATTTAACAAAAGAGTGAAAGATACAGTCTTAGCTCTTAGGATGTTTGTTTTGAGAAGTGAATAACATAAGCATAAAAATGATTAAAATATAAAGCAATGTAAGGTAAATAATAATTAACATCCATTAATGTAGTGGTTAAGAATAGGTCTCTGAAGTCACATTACATTGGTTCAAATTCCAGCTGTCTGATGCTGGGAAGTTACTTAACCCCCATGTGTATTACCTCACCTGTAAAATGGGGGTATCACTTACTTAGCAGTGTCACAGTATAAACACATTAAAAAGTATGCAAAAGTAGCTAACATTGTCGTGCGCAGTGGCACACACCTGTAATCCTAGCACTCTAGGACACTGAGGTGAGTGGATTGCTTGAGCTCCCAGAGTTGGAGAGCAGGCTGAGTTAGAGCCAGAACTCTTCTCTAAAGCTAGCCAGGCATTGTGGCCAGAGCTTGTAGTCCCAGCTACTTGGGGAGCTGAGGCAAGAGGATCGCTTGAGTCCAGCAGTTTGACATCGCTGTGGGCTGTGACGCCATGGCACTCTACTGAGTGCTACAAAGTTAGACTCTGTCTCAAAAAAAAAAAAAAAAAAAGTAGCTAACATTCATTGAATACTCAGTATATGCCAAGCATTGTATTAAACACTTACATTCATTACATAACCTTCACAATGCTGTTATTACTATTATATCCATTTTATTGATAATGCAACTGAAAGTCAGGGGTTTAGGTAACTTATCCAAGATTACATAGCTAGTAAACAGCAAATTATGCCATAACAAAGACACAACCATCTATAAAATGGGGGATGATAGTAAAAAGACTTACCTTAGTGAGAATCAAATGCATTAATATTTGAAAAGTATTTACAGCCTAGCACATAAGGCTTATACATATGGATGTTAAATATAAATTACTATGATGATTCAGAAATGATAGTAAATAATTTCCATGCATGGTAGCTAAGGAAGGCTTTGAAAAGATGATGTTTAAGCTGGGCCTTGAACAGTAGCTAGGATTTGGAGAGATGGAGGTGATAGGGCATTTCAGACAAGGAAGGAAGGGAGACAAGAAGGTAGGCAGGCAAGGTGAGAAGACAAGGATGAAAGGAAAGAAGAGGCAAGAATTGGGAGAAAGTTTAAAGTATGTCAAAATAAAAAAAAAACCTGGAAGTAATTAAGTTTGAACAGGGCAAAAAATTTTCCCTTTCCGCCAACCAATCACCATTCCTGCTAACTGTATTTCCTCAACGTATCATTTTCCTTTTATCCCCGTAGAATCTGCTGTAGTGATTTACTCATCACAATCATCCATTGAACAATACTTATCGAGTGTGTGTCAGTCACTGCTCTAGGCATAACAATTCTCCAAACTGGATTCCAGCTTTGGGGCGGCCCAACTCTAATCCATCCTCCACACTGCCACCAGGCAGAACGAGAAGACACAGATCTGGCCCAGATACTCACTTGCTTAAATCCCTCTGTAGGATTTTCCCATTGCATCCAGAATAAATTTCAATCTCCCTAGCATCCTATTCTAGGCCTTTCACTGATTGGCCTGTGCAGCCTTATCTTCCAGGCTTCACCTCCATGCACTCTGCATTTGAGCCACGGAAAAGCATTCAAAATCAGGGATATACACACTTATAAACAAGCACTTGCTGAAAGAACGAGTCTAGAATGCCATCCCTCCTTCTTTTCCTTGTGTACAGAAACATTTTCCACTCAGCATGCGTTGGATGGGAAAGCCCTAGTTAACATTCCTCCGCTCTCCCCGCCCCAGCTTTTCCGGCTGCACAGGGCGCACGCCCCCTCGCAGCCGCTTCCACCTACTGAAGCCCAGCACACCCCCAACACAGAAGTAGCCGAAAGAGGAGGGGCTCCGCGCGCGCCGGGGGCGCCATCTTGGCTGAGGTGGCCGGAAGCGGCCCAGCGAAGGGGCGCGGAGTGCGACTGCGCGGCGGCCCCGCTGCGGGTCTTAGCCGCCCGCGGCGTTGCTGCCGCGCTTCCGAGTTCTGTGCGGTGCCCGCCGGTAGCCACAAAGGCCTCTCTGCTGCTGTCCCGCCCCTTCTCCGCGTTTGCGCAGTTGGTCTTAATCCCTCGCTTAGTGTACGCGCTCTGCACCTGCCTGCTCGGAAACCTGTTGCGGAAACCGGAGAGCTGGGGTCTCCCGCTCCCTCAGGCCAAGGGGGAAAAGGAAGGCGGCCATGATGGTGAGCCCCAGGCCCGGACCGCCTCGTGGGAGGAGGCCCCAAGCCCCCTCCGGCAGGACAACCCCAAGAAGGACAGTGGCGCCGTGAGGGAGAAGGGGTCCGCGGTGCCCAGCGTCTCCCGGAAAGGAGCGAGGGCCTCGGCAGCCAGAGCCTTGGCACGGCGGCACGCCGTCTGAATCCGACTGTGGCGGAGTTGGTGCGGTTCCCGCTGGTGAAAGACAAGAAGAAGAGTTCCATCGCACGCTCCGGGATGGTAAAATGTAGTACTGGAGACTTGAAGGATCTGTTCCCGGAGACCATTGCAAGGCCGCAGAACATCTGCGGTATGTCTTTGGTTTCCAGCTGAAACAGTTTGACTGCAAGCACCACACTTACATCCTGAAAAACAAACTAAAACCTCTTGAGGAGGAGGATCTGGGAGGAGATGGCCCCAGATTTGGTCTCTTAATAATGATCTTGGGCCTTATCTACATAAAGGGGAGTAGCGCCAAGGAGGCCCAGATCTGGGATATGCTGCGTCGGTTGGGGGTGCATCCCTCAAAGTACCACTTTCTCTTTGGGTACTCCAAGAGTCTTATTATGGAAGATTTTGTTCAGCAGTGATACCGGAATATGAATTATCTTGGGGTCCCTGAAGCAACCTGGAAATCAGTAAGAAGTTCTGGGGTTCGTGGCTAAACGCCATAAGAAAGAACCCCAGCACTGGCCAGCGCAGTATAGGGAGGGCCTGGCAGACAGGGCTAGAGGTGAGGCCAGGATGAGAGGTAGGGCGAGGGCCAGCGTTCGCCGCTGGTGAGGTTGGTGAAAAAGTGGCAGCAAGGACCTAGAATTATGGAAGCTACTGTCTTGGATCAAAAGTAGTATAGGTAGGGTGAGGGTCGTTATTTCTGTAGAAATGGTGTAACTTTAAGGATATATATTTTTGTTTATATTTACTGTTAAAATGTTCATAAGAGATGGGTCTACTTTTTTCTGTAGGATTTTGTTGTAGAGTTTTGCACAATATATAGAAATACTTTATTTTATTCTGTGATTTTGGAAGGATTATGCAGCATTAATGGTTTGAAGGACCTCAGCAGTATGATGATCTGATACCAGAAAAAACAACAGTTGATTGGTATCTAGCCTCCCACCTTTTTAGCCATTAAAAAAAGAAAAGACTGACATGTACCTCTATTTGCTTAGCTATCTTAGTATCTATAGAAAAATTAAAATGTGGTAAATAAGCAGTGTACCCTGATACACTTAATAAATTAAAGATTTGTTGAGCCTCCTCTTTTTTGTGATGCACTGTTTTGGGTATAGAATGCTGAAGAAGATAAAGGTCCTACTTTTTCATAATTGGAGAGTAAATAAATCAGAAATTACAGTGCAGCAAGTTGAAGGCCACAAGAGGACATCTAACCCCTCCTCTAAGTTCCCTATTATTCCATGAAGATGGTAGGCAGTGCAGAAGCCAGAGCTGCTTACAGATGACTCTTCATGGGTAGTAAGAATGAGGGATGTCTTACAGTTCTCCTCCACATGGGAGATACATGGATGAGGGAGAAACATGGACGAGGGCACTGGGCTTCCTCTTGCCAGGGGAGACAGCCTGAAGTAGAACTCCTTGGGAGCAGGGGACACAGTGTGCTTCAACCATACTATATAATATTCCAAAACCGTAATGTTATTTCACATCTGAGGGTTTTGTAGAAGAGGGAACATTGTAGAAGTTCAGAAAAGGGAAACTGAGAGGGCCAGAATGCTACTAGTCAACCATTCTCGTGTAGTGTAACAAACCACCCTGGGTAGTTTATAATTCATTAAACAAGCAAAAATATTGAGTGTACATTATGTGTCAACAACTGCTAAGTGCCAAAGTTATTAAAATGGGAAGACTGGCTTTGCCTTAAAGGAGCAATAATGATAATTTCTTGTATTCATATTTTCTCACAGTGGCTCAAAGGCAGCAGTACCTGCACCTGAGAGTCAGATGATCTGGTGATTTGCCTGTTTGGTTAGTAGTATTAAGACTAGAACCAAAATCCCTTGACCTTAAAACCATTGTTTTTCATTCTAGCACATTGTTCTCCATTGCTGGGTTTCAATTTTAGTTATCACAACTCCAAGGAAAAAGTGAGGCATGTGTGATTATCTCCATTTGCCACTGTAATCTCATAAGAATGAGGTAGAAGATGGTGCCTGTAGCACAAGTGGCTAAGGCACCAGCCACATACACCAGAGCTGGTGGGTTCGAATCCAGCCTGGGCCTGCCAAACAACAATGACAACTACAGCCAAAAAATAGCCGGGTGTTGTGTCTGGCACCTGTAGTCCCAGCTACTTGGGAGGCTGAGGCAAGAGAATTGCTTAAGCCCAGGAGTTTGAGGTTGCTGTGAGTTGTGACACCATGGCACTCTACCCAGGATGATAGCTTGAGGCTCTGTCTCAACAAAAAAAAGAATGAGGTAGAAAAGTACTCCCCATTTTACTGATGACAGAGTGGCTTTGCTCAAGATCAAATATGTGCACGTGGCAAAGACAGGACAAACAACAGTATTATTTATTAAACATTACCATAGGCCAAAAACATTTTTTTCCTACTTTTCACAATTGCATTGAAAAGTAGGCATTACTAAATATCTCCATTTTACAGATACTAACGATAGTAATACTTGCCATTTATTCAATACCTAAGATGAGCCAGCTTTAATGCTTTACGTGTTTTAGTGATTTAATGTAAAAGTCTTATAGGTATATTTCACCTGTTCCGTTTTACATAAAGCAGAGAAGCTATAAGGGTCTTCCACATGTCTGACAAAAAAAGAATTGAAGCTGAATTCTGAGTCAAAAGCCCTCACTTTTCACTGTTTTACATTTCATTCTTCTTGAGACCCCTTCCACACTTGGCTCATCTGTGTCTCAACTTCTTTAGAAACTTCTATGTCTCTGACGATATAAGTAAGGGCTGTAGGGAAGGTGATTATGACAAGATGCTGACCTTCAGGAGGATAAAAATGAGGCTAAAATTGACGAATTATGTGTGAATCTTGGTCCTAGCTCTGGGTACTCTCCCCAGTGTTGAGTGCTGACTACATGTACATGTAGGAGGTGCATTTTTCCTCAAATTTAGCATGTTTGGCCCTTTTAGGCCAGATTTCCTCAATCTTTAGTCTGCATTCTCCCCTAAGCCTCAAGTTAGTCTTTTAACTAATAATAATCTAACATTTATGGGTCTACAAATATGATTCCCAGGGTTGTTTACAGATGGTACAAGGTCCTGGCAGAGCACGTACCCCTGCCTCAGGATGAAACACTTCCCATCTCAGATGCCATCATCAACTTCTGAGAAGTACTAAGAGTGTGGCCTCGGGGCCCATGTATGGAGCAGACATTGGCCATGGTAAGGACAAGTAATGAATTCTCTTGTTGCTTATGGTCATTCACATGAAGGAGAAGGAAGGCCTGCATCCCATTTCCTTCCCCTCAGACGCAGACAGAACTAAATCTTCCTGCGTGAAACATTGTGTGTGTGTTGGGGGCGGGGAGGATTTAGTCGAGGGAGTGATGGCAGATGGATTACTCCAAATCATCTTTATTATAATACAACTAGAAAGCAAAGCCAGTGAAAGAATTCCCCTGAAAATTGAATCATGTCTAGGACAATGAGAAGGTCTCAGTGCAGCCAGAGACTCTACAGGGATCTTGACACCCACCAGAGTCAGGACTTCTGACCCTGGGAACTTGGAGAACGGGTGTTTGGAAACAGGCTCAGGTTGATTACAGTCCCGTCCAGCAGGCACATTGTGCTCTGGAGGTGGCAGCTCATTTGCGGTTCCTGCAAATCAGGCCTCAATTCACAGGCTCAATCACAGTTTCCACTTGAGGCAATTATGCTTCATGGCTTGGTGATGGTGCCAACTGATACTTGTGCAAATTATTCCTCAAATTGTACAGCCCTGCAGAGATGGCGACAACTACCTCCCAGCAGCAAGTGTGCAGACTAAGGAGGTTAGATATTGAAAAGCATTCTAATCAAGGCCTTTTAAAAGTCTGCTATGTGACCTTGAACAAGGAAATTCAGTCTGAGCACTGAAGATATAGGAAAAAGTCTAGTGTATGATTAGGGGTCAGTTATAATCCACACCACACACAGCATCCTATCAGCTGATGTCAAACTCTGCCCAATTCCCCAGGCAGTCATTACCGCTAACAGTAGCAGCCGGCATTTATTAAGCCTATGAACCAGGCGTGGTCTAAGTATGATAACCACTGTCTCATGCATCTGCACAGTAGCCTATGGGGCAGGTTCAGCATTGCCAACTTTAAGATACTATAAGGAAACCCCAAGGAAAGAGTAATTCCTTCCATTCTTTCAGTGCACAAGTTAAATAACTTGACAAAACTCATGACCTAACTTAGTGAGTGGCAGACCCAGAACGTGAATTTAAATCTTCTGGGTTCTCAGAGGGTACTTAGGAAGCAACCAGCCACCTGTTGGAAAATGGAGCTGAGAGGAGAGCAAAGAGAACCTCTGGCATTACTCATATCATAGCTTAGAGCTCCAAGGCTGAAGATAGGGGCACGTTGGTTTCTCTTATTTCTCGGGACCCTAATTGGGACAGCAGCCCCCTGGTGAGGAATGAAACCTCTGAGACATCTCCCAGACCTGCTGCAGTGGCCCCGTGCTCCATGTGGTGCAAGGGAAAAAGCAGCCTCAGCCTAAGAGACTCAGGAGACCTGCTGATATCAAACACTGAAGGACAGAGGGATAGCTACATACCTAAACCATAAAGATAGAGTAGACTCTTGAAATGGAAAGCTCCTGGCCACTGGAGCTGACAGATCTGTACTCTAGTCTCCTTCTCTGCCATGTGACAGCAGTGTGGCATCAGCTGAGTTACCTAAGCCTTCTGAGCTTTGGTTTTCTCATTTTTTAAATAAAGATTCTACCTTACCTACCTCAAAACACTGTGAAGAATGAAATGAGGGAATTACTAAAGCACCCACCACAGTATCTGGTATGTGGTAAAATGTTATTATAACATGTATTTGCTCATTCAACAAATACTTATTGAACATCTTCAATGTGCCAGGCATGCATATAGGTGATGAGATTACAGCACAGGACAAAATAGACAAGCCCCTTCCCCTCCTAAGGCTTTTATATCAGTGTAAGGAGATAGATGAGCTATGTCGTAAGGAGAAACAAAGCTGGAAGGGGACGGGAGTTCAGGGAAGGCGCACAATTTTAAATAGCTTGGTCAGGGAAATCCTCTCTGAGAAGTGACATTTGAATCACAACTGAAGGCCATAAACAGACACCCAGAAGCTTTCTAGGGGTTCAGGCCAGGCGTGTTCTGCGAAGGAGCTCCAACAAGCAGAGTAAGAGGAAGGGAGGGTCAGTAGAAGGAGATGAGTCCTGTGTCCTGAAAGAGCTGGCAGAGAGGACACATGGACCGGAAGCCAGGAGGTACTGCCCCTGAGAGTTATAATAGGAGAGGCCTTAGTGCAGAGACTTCCTCTGAGCCTTGAAGGGGAAGGAAAGATAAAATGTTCCTTATTCATGGGTTTTGTTTTTCTAATCACAAATGCTTATAGTGGAAAAATTGGCAGGTTCCATAAAAATGTAAAGAAGAAAATGAATTCTCTACAATACTGGCACCCAGAGGCAACCACAGTTAACAATGTAATACGGTTTTCTTTCTGTCTCTGGTGTATCTTGTGTTCACTTGCCTAAATGATTTGTTGCTACTTTAACATCATCCTTTTATAATGACATCAAGCCCCACCCCATATGATAGTTCAACAATGACACAAAGCCCCATCCCATACGATAGTTCTCTCAAATATTTTTGAGAGCTCCTAATGCGGTGTGTCACATAATGTCACAAACCTATCTGTCCACTGTCGTCACAAGTAGGGCTGAGAGAGGCCAATGAAAGGACTGTTTGCTAGGGATGTTCCTTGTGGGGTCCCCAGCTTCCACAGTTGCCGCCGCCTCTGATGCCCTTGGAGTTATGGAGAGGTGCTGGGTTTCCTGCAAAGACTGACACAGTGTCATCTCAGCTCTGTGCCAGATATGTCGCCTACATTCCAAAGCAGTAGTACTAGGACCCCTTGAACTTCCTCAGGAAGGTTTCTTGTCTCTGCTTTCTCTTATAACAACTCTCCCAACTTCAGCTGAAAGTAGCCACCTCCTTGGGGACCAGTCCAGGCTTCTTCCCTCTACAAGTTCTCTCCTCAAACCTCAGGAAAAAAAAAAAAAAAGAAAAGAAAGGCCTGCCCTGCCTCCCAAGGCATGGCCAAATACATCCCTGAACTAGAACAGTGAACATCTGTATTCAGGCTGACTGCGACTCTACAGTTTTAGGTTTATGTTGATTTTCCCAAAACAAAGCAAAAGTCTGCCCCAGAGGTGAATTAAATTCTCAACCTCTAACAAACTGCTAGCAATTTATCTCTTCCCCGAGCTTTCCTTACCTTCTCATCCTGTTTCCAAAACCTTAGGGTGCAACTCAGCCAGGGATATTATCTAGTGTTAAAGATGGTTAGGATTTAGGTAAAAGGTTAGAATGGGAGAAGGGATTCGGGGGAGAGAAACAACTCTATCCAGCAACGTAGGGTAGCAGCATTGTGTGCTGTGTCCTGGGAACAGTGGAGGGACCAGTCAGGCTGGAGCCAGAGTCTGTGGAGAAGAGAGGGCACTGTAGATGGAGAGGGCAGCTGGGGATGGTGGTAGAGGGACAGCTGCGAGCACGTGGCGGTGCCCTGGGAAGAAGGACTGCTGTTTGTGAAGGGGGCAGGCTGCAGGCTGGGAGGCAGGGTGGGGAGAACTTGGCAACAGTCCAGATAGGATTTGATGACAGGCTGAGGGGCAGTGGTGGCAGCAGGAATGGGGGTGGGAAAGGATTGGTTGGGAGATAACCTAAAATGATTTGATAAGTGATTAACTATGGAATATGAAACAGAGGGAGATGGAAGTTATGACTCAGCGTTTTCCAGCTGCAGCGCCTGGAAGCGTGCTGCAGGCACTCAGCAGGACAGCTAGATGCCCAGGGAGAGCTGGCTTGGGCATAAGAAGGTGAATCTGGCTTGAGGCACACTGAGTCTCAGTTGTGCAGTTGGCCATCCAATGGACACTTAGAGATGAGGCAGAGGAGAGATGCTGAGGCTAAGGGTAGATGCGCTTTGCCCTCTTATAGGACAAAGCCAACGTCATGGACTTCCTCCTGGGGAGAGCCTAGAGAAGTGGTTCTCAACCTTACTAATGCTGTGACCCTTTAATACAGGTTCCCTGTGGGTCGCGACCCACAGGTTAAGAACTACTGGCCTAGAGGGAGGGGAAAGAACTGGACTCACCTCCTTCCTGCTCTCTGGGAGAGAGCAAGCAGATCACCCTGCAGTGCGGCCCTGCTCCCACAGTTCCGTAGAGCCTGTGCATTTGTGCTAGTATTGTTCATCTTTGCACATAGCAATTCCCTCCAGACACAAATTTTCCACAGACTGTACTCTCCTCCACTACAGGGACCTCCATCTTGTTCGCAGATGGATCCTGGGCCTCTGGAATAGTGTCTGGTGCCAGTACACACTCAGCAAATATCTGGGTATTGTTAAATAAATCAGATAAATACATGTACACTCACCTGTGTACATATAAATCTACACACACACACACCCCGCCACCTACGCTTAATACACCCCTAATCCACCTCTGAAAGGGGGTCCTGGCTGGGCGGACCTCTCCAAGCTGCCCCCACTGCCTGTTCTAGAGAGTCAACAGTACACTTCAGGCCAGTGTACCCTGGTGTCCCTGGGCTCCTTCCTGGAGCAGGCCCCAAACCCTCCCCTCCAGCCTTAGGACAGCCCACCTCCTTTTCTCAGCTCAGTCAAAACAAAGAGGTTTTCTAAAAGATCTTTACTAAGAGCAAAAACAGAAAAAACAAACTAAGGGACTGCAAGCTCTTGAGCAGGAGAGTTGACAGAGCCCAATCCTTATCTTGCACTATCTGCCACAGCCTGGCTGGGCTGGTGGGGTGCCAGCCAGGGAACCCTGGCATGGAGGCTCTGCCAGCAGCCCAGAGGCCCAGCCTGAGGGTGGGGGGTGGATGCAGCTGCTCAGTCTGGGGGAATCCTCTCTTCTGCTACTGCTGCTCTCAGGGCAGACCCTCCTGCCATTCTGGCCTACATCTAGCTGCAATTTTACACCCTCCTTGCCATCTGTTATGCCCTAGGCTGTAAACTAGGCTGTTTCAACCCAAACCACTTAGTCAGACTGTGTCAATCCCCAGTTTAAAATCCCAACAATCTTTGTTCCTTCCTAGAGCCCCAGGCTGTGCTCAGAGTGGCTCCAGCCTCCTCTCGGCCCCATTCCACTCCACTCCTTCGTGGGGCCTCCAGATCCATTTGCAAAGCAGTTCTGAGTGACATACCAGAGTCCAGGAAAAAAATCCAGTCCTTCCCAGCCCTGGCTACTTACACCCTTGCAGCCTACCCACCTCCCCCCATCCCGCCACCCCCACAAACACTCCAGTCGTTCCCAAGGCTTTGTTCATCCAGACACCTCAGATGACTCCAGATCAGACTCTGGACCACTGTGTCAACGTCATCAATGCCTGTGGATCAAAATGAAAATTCCTAAGCCCAGCCAATACCCGCTGAATCAGAATCTCTGCGGTGAGGCCCAAAAGCCTTCTCTCAAAGCAATCTGGGGAGCAGTTCTCACAGTCCAAAGTCCAAGAAGCACTGCCCCAAATCTACTAAATCCCATATACAGCCCAGTGCCTACATAATAATAACAATAGCTAAACCATTTACTGAGCACTTACTATATGCCAGGAAATATTTCCAGGTATTTAACCCTCACAACAACACAGTGAGGGAGGTACGCTGGTAGCCCCACTCCACAGTAACAGCCAGTTGGTGGGAAATTCAGGGATGGAGCCCAGGCCCTGTGACTTCTAAGCCTGAACGTGACCACCACAGTTTCCCCGGTACACAGGAGTGCACACCCACACTGAGTCCGATGCCTATGGCAAACAGGACCCCACCCCTTAGATCTGCACACCAAAGAGAAGACTGAAGACCAGGGTGTTTCTGAGGTCCTTGGTTTCTCTCTCATCCCAAGTCTGGTCTGCAGTCTGTGAGCTGAGAGCTGAGAGCCAGCAGCCACAGCCAGCAGGGCTAGGGAATTGGCAAGCTGCGGCCTCAGGACTTTGGCACTATCCTCTGGCCCCAAGACTCAGTGTTGCCTGCTGCAATGAGTGTGCCCACTGCAGGGCTCAACTGCTGGCTGCCCTGAACCCTGCTTGCAGGTCCCCACTATCCAGCATGTCCTGACTCCTTAAGATCTGAGCCCCCGGCAGGGCCCTCCCGAACGCCACAGCTAGAGAGCAGATGTGCTCACAGCTCTCTCTGAAAACTAGTCTTCTTAGGAATCCTGCCATGGGGGAAAGGCAGAAGTTGGGGGAGGACTGGAAAAACAACCCAAATACCATAACACAGAAAAGTGATCCAAATAAAAAGCAGCAACTGTGTATCTGGAAGGAATAAACTGAGGAGGAAAGGCGCGGAGTTGTGCAGCGTGGCCGTGAGGCTGCCAGCCTTGGCAGCTAGGGCTGGCGGCTGGGCAGCAGCCACCGACTGGCCACAGGGCTGCTCTGGCTGTGGGCTGGGGTATGAGAAGAGCAGAGTCTGAGATGACTCAAGGGCATGAGGTGTAGACCTGAGCCAGCAGCATCCTCCTTCCTGGGGCTCTAAGTGCTGGATTCTACAGCTCCTGGAGGCCACAGAGAGGGTCTCAAAGGGGACTCACAACCTATCTGGAGGGTCCTTCTCACCCTTCCTCCCCTGAAGAGTCTGCTTGAGATCATAGAAAGAGCCAGAATTATGCCTGTTCTCACTGACATTCTGAGTGTGGGGCAAGAAGGTTTCTCAGAATAGAGCCAGGAGGCTCTGACAGTGGAGGGAAAGAGGGGGAAAGATTTATTCTGGGGCCATGCAATGCACAATCACAGTACCCAGGAGCTCACCTAGCTCTCTCCTGACAAGCATTGTGATCTTAGACAAGTCACTTCTTATTGAGGCCACATCTCCTCATCATAAAATGGCACAGTTAAGCTTGCTTCCACGCACCTTAGGCTCAAACAGTCTTAGCAGTTTTTTACCAGTTTTTACTAGCAGTTTTTACCAGTGAAATGCTTTTGTAAGCAGGAAATACTGTCAGCTCCTACTTTCCTCACAACCTGGGCACCAAGTGCAGAAATGAGCATTTATACATAATGGTGCATATACTTCTCTGAGGCAGGTATTATTCCCATTTTATAGATAAGGGAAATAAGGCTCAGGGAGTTAGGAACTCCTGAGAACTAGGAGATGCAGGAGTTGAACCACTCTGTGTGCCTGTGTCCTCTCTCTTAAGCCACGCTGCAAGGGGGCAAAGAGAAGAATTCATTTTTTTTTTTTTTTTGGTAGAGGCAGAGTCTTGCTTTGCTTTATCGCCCTCAGTAGAGTGCCGTAGCGTCACAGCTCACAGCAACCTCCAACTCCTGGGGTTAGGTGATTCTCTTGCCTCAGCCTCCCGAGTAGGTGGGACTATAGGCGCCTGCCACAATGCCCGGCTATTTTTTGTTGCAGTTTGGCCAGGGTTGGGTTCAAACCCACACTACCCTTGTTATATGAGGCTGGCGCCCTACCCACTGAAGAATTCATTGTAGCCCAGTAACCAGGGATAGGCAATGAACTGGTGAGCCCAGTGAAGAGCTGATGTCCAGAAATTGTGGCACAGGAGACTAGCCGGGGATGCTGGCAGCAGGTAGCAGGGACTCTCTTTGGGATCTGGCCAGAGTGGGAGGCTTCGTAGAGTGAGGTGTGCTCAAACCTGAAGGAATGGAAGCCCCAGTGCTCTCATGAAAGCCTGAAGGCTGGCATGTCAGCCAGGGCCACCAGGAATGGCAGAACCCGGGTACCTGAGGGTACAAGGATACTGAAATTCACCACAAGGAAGGTCACCAGGCAGAGCCTGCGGAACCAAGCAGGGAGAGCTGAAAGGAGGTCAGCTGAGCATCAGAGTGTTGAGCAAGGTAGGTGAGGAGCTGGATCCTGCACAGGCCATCCAGGCATGAAGGGTGGCCCAGGAGCTCACCCAGTTGGCCCGGGAATAAAATCTGCAACCATTGCTGAGGCCTCTTCTCACGTCACCCACCTGCTCTGTGAGGCTGAAGGGGCTTCTCAAGGCCTGGGCTCTAGCACAGAAGGTGAGACGGCAGTATGTCAAGGATGTGGAGTTGTGGAATGGGGTTTTAAAACCTATCTGCTAGTTATGTGACCTTGGAGTATACTCTTAACCTCTGTGCTCAAGAGTCAAAGCCTGGATAGGAGCGGGACAGAGGATGACTTCTCTCTAAGTCCCTGTTCCTCACCCTTCTCCATGGAGCATGCCTCTCTGACAAAGTTTTTGGGTGACTCCCTTCCCAGCACCCTGTAGCTTTATACATGCCTTCCTGACAGTTATGGCCACTGCTTTCAGGGCCATCGGCTTCTTAGAGACACCCCATTATGGGGCTTGACAGAGGGGTTGGTTAAGTGTTTGAGAAATGAAAGAGTGACAAGATGAACAAAATTTTCATCAGGGGTCTCTTAAAGCAGGTAGTGGCCAATCTGGGTCTTAGAAGAGCTGGTGTATCTTGGATTGTACTTTTTATTTAAAGAAAGCAAAGCGCTTCCTGGTTCCTAATGCTTGGGCTTAACCAAAGCAGTCCCCAAATGTTAGAATTCTTTTTTTTTTTTTTTTTTGTAGAGACAGAGTCTCACTGTACCGCCCTCAGGTAGAGTGCCGTGGCATCACACGGCTCACAGCAACCTCTAACTCTTGGGCTTAAGCGATTCTCCTGCCTCAGCCTCCCGAGCAGCTGGGACTACAGGCGCCCGCCACAACGCCTGGCTATTTTTTTGTTGCAGTTTGGCCGGGGCTGGGTTTGAACCCGCCACCCTCGGCATATGGGGCCGGCGCCCTACTCACTGAGCCACAGGCGCCGCCCAAGAATTCTTAACAACATTTATACATTCATTCCACAAACATTTGTTGAACATATATGCCATGTTGGAAAGCAAAAGCTTAAAAGACGTGGTCTCTGTACCTAAAGGTATAACTGTGATGTGGCCAGAAATGATAAGTATAGATAATCTAGCACATAGATAATTATAATCTAGGATTATCTGGAGTATTCTATGGGAACCCGTGAAAGAGACACCAAATCCATCCAGGAGGGAGCAAGGAAAGACAGAGTTGCCATGTATGGTTGTGCAGGTTGCACACTGCAAAAAACCAGGGCACCTCCTGGAGTTGTGCTATGCAGAGACCTAGGCCTTCTAGGCCAGCAGCCTTGGAAGCCCTGTTGTTGTTGTCTCACTCCAAGCCTCAACCCCCAATCCCACCTATCTACCTGGTCCCAGGGGGTCTTTCTTCTCTGGCTCCTCTCCTCTCTGAGGATTCCTTTGTCCAGCCTTCCAGAGGTTTCTTTAGGAAAACTCCCCAGGAGTTCTTGCTGTCCCCTTTCTCCTGCCAGCTCTATAAAGCAAGCTGGCTTTTCTCAATGGTTTACATTTTGGGGAAGTGTGATTTATGGGGAAAGACCTCTTACCACAACTTTCTAACCTTTGATGTGACCCCCAAAAACCTGTGGCTAATACAGAGTGATGTAAATCTCCCAAAGCTCATAAACCCAAGAGCCACTGCACTGGGTGGTGAAAAAGGCCTCTGGCCTCTGGAATGCTCCTCTTTCCCACCCTGCACCAACAACCTCTCCCAGGACTTCTAACCCTCCTGGCAGCTTCTGTGGGGACAACGACCCAGGGACCCAGTGGCTTTGAGGGAAGATTTGCCAAGCCCCCATGGCCTATCAGTCCATAGAGCCTCTGCCCCCCACCCCCAATTCTTGGAAGAAAGCTCTCTGTTGTTGAGCAAGAGGGGGAAAGAACAGACAAACAGACATCTGAAATATGGCCCCCTTGATGGGAAGAACAGCTGGGACCAGAAAGATGCTTATGAATTATAGGTGACACGGCAGTAGAGGCTGTGTCCACTGTGGACACAGGCCTGGCTGAAACCAAGGTTTCTGGAAGTTTTTCTGTAAAGCAAAACAATATAAGTTAAATCTTTTTTTTTTTTTTCCATGAAAACGATGTTTTTTGAAGATCAATCTATCAGCAGCAAATTTAATGAGCCAGAAACAAGGTGCCTGTTCCCACATGCTACACCCTGTTCTCAAGGAGGACAGAGAACAAGCAGCACCGGTGGTAACTAACAAGATCGCGTCCACGAAACGCCTTCCCAGGGCCTGACTTACAGTAGGTGATCGATAAATGCTGACTGTTCCCATAATGTTTTATTTTATTATTTGAGCAGTCCCTGGGAGAGGAACTGAGGAGCAGTGAGAGGGGCTATAAAGTTTCCAGGAGCTGGTCTAAGGGCCGGCCTGCGCCCGTACCCAGGGAGGGGCCTGGAGACCTCCGGCTAGGGTTTCACCTCAGGAAGTTGGCTGACTGTGCAGAATGACATTTGTGTTCCTACCCCTCCTGCTGAAAATAGCACCGCCACACAACTGGCCACGAAGGCAGAGGGAGAAAGCAACAAAGCCAAACCGATGGCCGACTTCAGGACGCTGGGTCCGGAACTTCCCTGCCTTCTTCCCTGCCCGCTCCCCACGCCCCACAGCAATGTGGGAGTCAAAGGCTCTCAAAACAAGATTTTGTCACTGAGTTTAGGCTCCCCAGGCAGAAACAGTGGGCAAGGAAGGGCCATGGAGCCTGGGCTGGCCCCAGCAGCACTTTCCCAATCTCAGCAGATGCACCTAGCCCTCTTGTTTCGGCAAGCAGGCCACATGGACACTTGACCCAGACTCAAGACCAGAAGGGAGAGAGAGTTCCTTTCATGCCCCTCTGAGCACTGTGGGAGGTGCTGCTCCCTGAAAAGGCTTTCCAGAAATTTCTCTTCTCCCCTCCCACCCCACTATGACTAGGGTACATCAGCAGGGATGAAGCTGGGTTGTGGGAAGGACCAGGTCATAGTCTGCAGGGGTGGTGCCAGCAACCCTCTGCACTCCTGAAACTCCACCTTGGCACAGAGGCCAACTTGGCAACCTTCCTAACTTGGCAAGTCACACCCAATGCCTAGGGGAAGTTGCTCCCCTCCTTTGTTTTCCCCAACAGGACCTCCCTCCTTTTGGTGTGTGCAGGGGCTCAAGACACAGGGAGAAGCCTTCAGGAGATGCCTATCAAGCTCACATTTACTACATGTTTACTTGTGTTTAACTTCCAGGATTTGTGGTCAGAAGACATGAATCCTAGGGTTTGTGTCTCATCATCATTTACCCTTTGGAACCTCAATGGCTTCATTTGTGAAATGGTGATAATAATATCACCCACAAGGTTGCTGTTGAGAAGAGTAAACAACATGAGGTATGAGAAAATGCTTTTCAAACTATAGGGTGTCGCATAACAATAATAACAATAATATTATTATTATTAAATTGCTGCAACTTTATAAAACGAGTCACTGTCCTTCAGGAATACTCCCAATACCTGTATATTTTCCAGGGAAACACCAACAGAAACTTCCAGATGGGAGTCTATCCCCTCCAAACTCTGTAGTCCCGTAATGGGCCAGGGCCAGGGTGGGAGAGCCAAGGGGTGGAGGTGGGATGGGGTCAGCCCCCATCATCATCATCCAGCCTCCAGCAAGGACAGCGATTATAACCTCCCTAGGAAAGATCAAGATTCTTTCTCTAGGAAGAATGCACTTCTGAGGGATTACCTCATTCCTTCAGAGCCAAGGAGACACAAAGAAATGGCTAAGGAGCCAGCCTGAAGTCACATGGCTTTCCTAGAGCCAAGCCCATAAGCACAGCCATGAGAGCAAACTGCTGAAAAGGGGCAGGCCCTAAAGTCAAGTCCGGGGTCCCCCCTCAAATCCAAAAGCCTGGCTCAGGAGGCGCTAGGACAACAGAAGCCCCAGTAACAGCTGCTGTTTACTGAGCTGAGCAAGGTGCTTCACCTCAGACTCCCTTCTCTCATCTGGCCATCATTGCAGCCATTTCTCAGATGTCGCTCTGACTATATGTCATTTTCCTGAGGTTGCTCATTTAGTAAGTGGTAAAACTGGATTCGATTTGAACCAAGGCTTGAGTGGGTCCAAAGCTCATGACCACCCTACCACTGCTTCATCTGGGGACAGTCCAAAATGCTGGAGTGGGGGAAGAGACAAGGGGGTAGTGGGTTAGCTCCTAGGTGGGGTCTCAACCACCCTGAGGAGAGAGCCTCAGAGAAACAGGAAAGTTGTCTACTCAGCCGCTGCAGTTCTAGACACCCGCCAGTCTTGCATGCACCAGCCGAAGACCACAGGGCTGCCCTACCCTTGCTCCTGCTGGCAGAAGGGTCAAGGTTGGCTTGCTCCAGAGCTTGACTCTGAGCCCAAGGGAGGCACTGGTTGCCTCAGAAGAGAGAGATGGTAACTGCTGCACTTCCCTTTCTGCTCCCTGCAGAATGACAAGAGCACGATTGTGAGGCCCAAAGGACCTAGTCCCTGGAGCGCAGGTTGGGGTGAGACGTGTGCAGCTCTTCCATCCTCCACTGCCAGACAGGCTGTGGGGGGCAGACTGCCAAGTCACCCTCAGGGTGGGGGATGGCAGGCTCTTCGCTCAGAGCCTCTCACCTCTGTCCCTGTTGACTCCCAGGAAGGGGTGGGGGCAAGGTGGCCCAGACTGGGGCAGAGGATAAAGGAATGAGGATCAAATCCTGTGGTGTTTGTTAGGATGGATCACACCAAAGGCATTTTTCTGTCCCTTTATTGTAATATAGACACATTACAGAAAATTTGGCAAATAAAAGAAATAATTATCTGTAATTTCACCATTATAACACAGCCACTGGGGACATTCTTATGTATCTCTTCCCCTTCCCTCCCACCTCTTTAGTTTTTTAAAATTTAGTGATTGTAGTTATGCCATTTCCAGAATGTGGATGCAGATTTTCCCATCACTTGTCAGGATGTGACATCATGCTTGTCACTCCAAGCCACTGTGCAGTCTGCCTGTACTTTATTTGGCTTTGGGTGAGTCCATCCTCCAGGTAGGTGGAGTCAAAGGCTTTTACCTCTATTTAAGAACATTTGTATTAGAAGTCGTACAAAAGGGGAAAAATTGAATCACATTCAGTCAAGCCTTTAACAGTGGTTTTTGCGAACTCAGAACTGGTCCAGAAAACCTAGGCAGCCCTTGGTTGTGGCATATTGGGGAGGGACCCTATGAGTTGGAGAGGCCACACCCTGCCTCTTGCCTTCTTGACCCTTAAGGACCGGGGCTCTCATTAAGTGCTCGGAGTTGCCAGGAGAGATTGATTTGGGGAGATTAGAAAACCAAGAGGGCGGGCGGCGCCTGTGGCTCAGCGGGTAGGGCGCCGGTCCCATATGCCGGAGGTGGTGGGTTCAAACCCAGCCCCGGCCAAATTAAAAAAAAAAAAAAAAAGAAAACCAAGAGGGCGGCGCCTGTGGCTCAAGGAGTAGGGCGCCGGTCCCATATGCTGGAGATGGCGGGTTCAAACCCAGCCCTGGCCAAAAACCACAAAAAAAAAAAAAAGAAAACCAAGAGTCTCTCTCCTCTGCCTGCTTTCCTTTCCAGAGCCTTCTTGTACTTGCCAGAGGCTTGCTCTGAAACTTCCCTGGCCCACTGATTGGAGTGCAGCACAGACCTCAATCTTCACCTGTCTTCAGGCCGGCTCTTCACCCAGGGATACTCTCAACCAGATACTCTGAGGTTTATTCAGTATTTTTCCAGGGGCTGTTGGAGGCATTCTTTGAGATCTGGTGTAAATAGGAAGAAACCACCCTTGCTCCTGGATGTTTATATGCTAGTGACTGAAGAATTTAACCTGAGGGCAGCATGTCTAGCAATCAATGACTTCTCACTTTAGAGTCAGACTTACCTGGAGTTGAGTACCTCCCCCTGGCTTCCCTCTACTTATTTAATAAGTAAGTTACTTTAACCTTTCTAAGCCTCAGCTTCTTCATCTGCAGAATGGGGTTAATCTAATTTACCTTGCAGAGTTGTGGTAAGGATTAAAGATAATATATGTAAAGTGCCAGACATTTGGCAGGCTTTCAGTAAACTTGGTTATCATTAAAGCAGCACAAAACACGTGTAAAATGCTAAAGGGACACCACATCAAACAAGAAGGTCAGAGCACTGAGGGGTGAAGGGGCAATCAGTTTTTCCAGGGCAGAAATTTTCAACCCTGACTATGCATTAGAGTCACCTGGAGATTAAATTAGGCTGATACCGAGGACTCACCCTGACCAATTAAATCAGAATGGAGTCCAGGCATGGACATATGTTTTTAAAATTCCCTAAGTGATTCTGGATGCATTCAGGGTTGAGAACCATTGCTCTAAGAACTGTTTTGGAATGTAATTTGGAAAGAAAGGCAAGGAAATCAGTATGTATTGAGTTAATATTCTAGTTCCTTTCACAACTGTTAGCCCATCTAGTTCATCCAATAATCATTTGAAGCAGGTACTTTTAATTTCATTTGAAACAAAAGGAAACAGAAGTTTAGAAAGGCTACGCAGGGAGCTTGAGTCTGTAATCCTAACACTGTAGGAGGCCAAGGCAGGTGGATCTCCTGAGCTCAGGAGCTCGAGAACAGCCTGAGTAAGAGCAAAACCCTCCCCCCCCACTCCACCCTCCACCCCTCCACCTTGGCTCTACTAAAATTAGAACGATTAGCCTGGCATTGTGGCAGGTGCCTATAATCCCAGCTACTCGGGAGGCTAACGCAAGAGGATCACTTGAGCCCAAGAATTTGAGGTTGCTGTAAGCTATGATGCCATGGAACTCTACCAAGGGCGACAAAGTGAGACCCTGTCTCATAAAAAAAAAAAAGAAAGAAAGAAAAAAAAAGAAAAGAAAGATTACATACAGAATTGCACTGAAAGGGAAATCTGCCTACCACCCACCCAGCCACTTCCACTGCATGGCAACCCAGAGCATTGTCCAACAGAAACCACAATGGGAGCCATGTGTACAGTTACACATTTTCTAGTAGCCACATTGAAACCGTAAAAAGAAACAGGTGAAATTAATTTTAATGTTTTATTTACCCCAGCATATCTGTATTACCATTTTAATGTATAATCAAGACAAAATTTTTGAAACTTATTAGATATATTTTACATTACCTTTTTCATACTGATTCTTCAAAACTGATGTGTATTTTACAGTACAGCACTTCTTAGCTGCCACAAGGGCTCAATAGCCACAGGGGCTGGTGGCTAGCATATTGGACTATCTGAAGGGACAAAATGACCTGGAATGCCTCTGAGCAGACAGAGAAGATGGGAAAGATTCTTGGGGGTGCCGACAGGTAGTGGGGACTGAGCAGGTTCAGGTTAGCCAAGAGGAGCAGGCAGTAATCACAGTTTCTTGAGTAAGAGAGTGCCTAAGACAGCACTCTAATGGTGAAGGAGTTTGGAGGCAGTTCACAAGCTAGAAAGAGAAGTTCAAGGACAAGAAGTCCCTAGCAGGGCATTAACCTGAGAAGTGGGACTAGGACCCTTGGCCTAGTCCCTTACCTGAGGCTAGAAGAGGGCCCAGAATTTACCTTGCTTGGGGAGGTGGGCAGGTCACCAAGGCCCTGCTTGGGAGAAGGGGGACATAGGGGTGTTTTACAGTTCCTTCAGCTCCCCACTCACGGAAGCAGACTCACACCAGATCCCTCTCCCTCACCATTCCTGCAGCCCATAAAGGGTAATGAAGCTGAAGTTAAAATAGTCACATGAAACTCACTCATTTGAAAGGGCACCTGCTTAAAGGCCAAATTTCCTGAGCCCAGGTTTATACATTAAGCTACAGAAAGACCTAATTAATTCAGACCCCACTCTGAATTTGGGATAAACTCTGCCTG
Source organism: Nycticebus coucang (assembly GCF_027406575.1). Classification (NCBI taxonomy): domain Eukaryota; kingdom Metazoa; phylum Chordata; class Mammalia; order Primates; family Lorisidae; genus Nycticebus; species Nycticebus coucang. Next base: position 89,471,412 of record NC_069795.1, read on the forward strand.
GGGCTGGTCTGAAGTCTTTCCTTTTCCACTATCTATGAAGAAGTGGTTTGCTAAGCAAATAAATAGTGCAGACCAGATTACAGAAACAAGTCTGGATTATTTAACTGTTTTTAAGAACTTTAAAAATCACTTTAGCAGCCTCATTCCCAGAAAGTTAATGAGATCATTACAACTGGTCCTTATCTATTTATTTCAACATTTCATTTTAAAAGTACCTTCAATACCCATTAGTTGATGTGACGCCATAGGTGGGGATCCTGTTATTTTTCAGCCTCTACCAACTAAGTGCGGGGCACATAGTTGGTACTTCATGTTTGGTGAATGAATGAAGGTAGGCATGGCACAAATAACGTCAGTCCCATCTTACAGGTGATAAAACTGAACCAGTGCTTGTTTGGGGGTTCTCTTCATTCTATTATACTGCTTCTAGGACTACTGCTCAACCATAGCTTATTATCTAAGTTGAAGTTGGAGGAATAGTCTGTTCTTAGGAACAACAACAAAAAAACCCACCTTTTCTTTGCAAGTCCCCTTTTCCCAGACTAGGGAATCAGTGAGTTCTGGGACTTGTGCCTCCTCACTACCCAGCCACAGTCCCCTTTTAGGCAGCATGACTCTGACATAGGTCTCCTGATACATGTGGCCCCTGGGTGTCAGGTCATAGGGGGTAGGGGGCAGAGATGGAAGAAATTAGGACTGGTCCAACCAATCTTGGCCTGGTTCCTCCAAGGAGTGTTTCCCAAGGCACAGACTTTCCCAGGAAAGACGATCTTTGTCCTCTAGGCCTCCCCTTCCTCCAGATCTAGGAAACCGGTCTCCTCTGTCCCCAGTGCGGGGTGGGGGTGGGGGTGGGGTAGAAAGAGACCATCTACAATCCATCGATTGCTGTCTCTCCTTGCCCTTTGTTCTAGAGGCTCTGCTGCTTGGAACACTACACAGGGAAAATTCCCTGACCGTGAGATCTGCAGGCTGCGAGGTCCCCAGGGAGGGCCAGCCGGGGGCTCTTTTGAGCTGCAGCTGGAAAGAGGGGTTGGGTTTCAGTGGAGCTGGGGGAAGGCAGCCTGCCTTCCCGGCGGCGGTGAGGGAGCAGGCCAGTGGTGCCGACAGCTTCCTGTCGAGAGCTGGGGGCCCATGTGACTGCTCCCCACTCTGTGGATTAGGGGGTGAAAGGCCCAAGAGGAAGGGAGAACAGGAGGGGTGCTCAGATCTGAGATGCTATCTGGCCAGGCTGAGGGAGTGGGAGGCAGAGCACCAAATCCTTTTTTGCTAAATGAATTCGGCAGGCTCCCTGTCACTCGGTCCAGTGAGCTGCCTGTGCCTGGAGAGGGGAGGTGTAGGGGGAGCAGTGAGGCTTGGCACCAACTGGGGCCATGGGCTGTTTGTTTAAAATCCCCTGCCCGCCATCCTGGCCACACACATCCCACATTGCCTGACAGGGAAGGGATATAGTAGCCTCAGACCTGCCTGGTGACGAGGGGATGGGATCAAACACAGAGCAGATGGATGGCTCCACTGAAGGGCAGTGGACCCTCCTTGGCCTTTCTCTGGCTGGTCCCCCTAGGCCAAGTGCAGCTGGGCCAGAAAACTGTCCCCAAAGTCATCCTGACCAGGGACATCAGGTCTAGTCTAAAGAAGCCCCATTCTTTTCAAGAAGCATTGATTGAGCACCTACTGTATATGGAAATGGGCACAGAGATAAGTCAGACAGACCTGCCTTAAGGAGACAAACAAGATGATCAAGCTTGAGTGTAACAGGATGCAGCAGGGCACAGAGGAACTGGGCACTCCAAGGAGCAGCTGGGGTTCTGGAAGAGCTTCCCAGAAGACAATAAAGAGATGAGGTCCCTAAGGATCCAGTCTGGTGATAGGTTTCTGGGGACGGTCGCAGTTTCCACCTCGTGCGTGGGCAGGGCACCTCTCCTTCTGCACACCTGCTCAGCCACAACAGTCTAAGAGGTGGCCTAGCATGCCACAGGTCTGTGGGAGGAGGAGAGGACCCACGGGGCAGCACCTGATGGCTTTCCAGAGGGGTGTAGGCCTTGCTAGGGCTTTCAGGTCAGCTGAGCTCACCTCTCCCCTCCCTGAGACATCCTATATATTCCCTGTGAAAGGTGGCGTGGATGTCAAGGAGAAGGAGGGGCCTGCCATGCAGCCCACCAGGTGCAGGCACCCCCTTTCCTACTCTCAAAGGAGGACCGACAGCCCAGGACAACAGCCCAGTGCAGGCAGACATCTCCCTAACTTCTGAGTGAATGTGCTGCCAAGTCCCACCACAGCATGCTGGAGGCTTGGCCTCCACCCCTTAGGGATTTCTGGTGCAGTGCTGTCTGCCCAGAAAAATCACCTGTAGGTGATTTTTGTTCCAAGCTCTATCTCTATTGTTTACATAGCTCAGAGTTCCTTGGAGTTAGAAAAACATACTTTCCTTTCCACTAAAGGTGTTATAAAAAACAGCTGGTCTGAGGAGAGCAGAAGGAAAGGCCACGTGCACCATCAGGTACCTCATTCTGACCGGCCCATCCAGTGTCTAGGGCCTGTCCATCTGTCATGCTCTCCCCAGAGCTGGCTCAGCCCAGCAGCCCTGAGACTCTGAGGCAGCTGGTTTATGGATCTCTCCCTGGGAGTTCTGGTCTAAGCATGGCCTTGTCCTTGCCTGAAGTCCTACAGGTTGGGATGCCACAAAAAGAGGTGCCGATGGAATGCAGCTCCTCCCCAATCTGGCCACCAGCTACCACCCCAAGGAGGATGAGGGAAGCTGATGCTTGGATGTCCAGCAGGCAGGAGAATGGGAGCATGGGGGTGGGAAGTGGAATGGATAGGAAAGGAGGGGAGAAGCCTTCTGAAAAGTGTAAGTCGTGGTGCTCAGAGAGGAGAGTGATGGAGATGTTCAGACCAGATTTATCAGAAGGGGACGTGACCCACTGGGGCAGTGCAGAGGTGGTATCTGCGCCCAAAGGCAGTTAGAGACACCTGTTATATGGGGCTTATGGGGTAGGCAAATTCCATAGCTTGCCTGGAAAGTTAGGGACCTTTGGCATGAACTTCTCTGGGGGTGGGGCTAACCAGATCCTTTGTCTTAGGAGGAGAGGAGGAGGGGTAAGGTTCAAGTGTGGCTGAGTTGGGCCTGCAGCACCAACACTGTCCTCTCACCTTGAGGAGAGACTAGTAACTCCTCCCTGCTGTTAACCAGCATCTTTTCTTTCCATCTCCTCCGCACACATCTTACCACTTCTCTCTTGCTTAGTTTAAGAGCCGTTCAGATGCAGCAAACAGGTCTGGGTGCGCAAGGCTCTGCTGACTATTCTTCAGGGTCCCTCCTAAAGACTTGGGTCAGAACCCCACCGCCCTCCACCAAATCTCGCTCTTGCATATTGTTTCCTCTTTCCTTTTACCTGCCTGTGACTTCTCCTTTCTCCATCCTTCAGCTCTTCCTGTGGCTTTCTGTACTTACCCTTTGTGGGTCACTTATTCCTACCCACCAGCCAACAAGCTACGGGTCACTCACTTCACTTCCCTGGGCCTCAGTTTCCTTTTTACTTATTTTTTCTTTTTCTTTTTTTAGGTTACAATGTTTGAATTTATTAGGTAAAATCCCTGTTGCAGTTGTGTCTGGCACCCAGGAGGTGTGCCATATAGCCTTACATTGTGCCAGTAGGTGGGAGCACACCAATCCACCTTCCTTCCCTCCTCTTCATTCCCCACACCTTGAATTGAATTGAGTTTTTCCTCTTGTGTGGGTGTGTTTTAGTTCACCTACTGGCTTCATATTAGTATTGAGTACATTGGATACTTGCTTTTTTATTCTTGTGATACTTTACTAAGAAGAATGTGTTTCAACTCCTTCCAAGTAAATACAAAAGATGTGAAGTCTCCATCTTTTTATGACTGTATAGTATTCCATGATATATATATACCACAGTTTGTTAATCCATTCCTGGGTTGCTGGGCGTTTAGGTTGTTTCCACATCTTGGCCATTGTATATTGAGTTGTGATAAATAGTCTAGTACAAATGTCCTTATGATAAAAGGACTTTTTTTTCTTCTGGGTAGATGCCTAGTAATGGGATTGTGGGGTCAAATGTAAAGTCTACAACTATGAGGAGTCTCCATATTTCTTTCCACAGAGGTTATATTAGTTTGCAGTCCCACCAACAGTGTAAAATGTCCCTTCTCTCAAAATCTGTGCCAGCATCTGCAGCTTTGAGACTTTGTGATGTGGGCTATTCTCACTGGGGTTAGGCGACATCTTAGGGTGGTTCTTATTTGCCTTTCTGTAATGATTAGGAACAATAAGCATTTTTTCATGTTTGTTGGCCATTTGTCAGTCTTATTCAGAGAAGGTTCCAGTCATGTCTCTTGGCTGGGCCTCAGTTTCCTTGTCTATAAAATGGTAGAAGTAGTGGGTAGGGGTGGGTTGAGAGTCCCTGCCAGCCCTTCTCCCTAAGAGTCAAAGTACCTACTTATTGATGCCCTTGTGTCTGATCAGACCTTATTTTTTAAAAAAAAAGAGAAAGAGACTTCTCTGTGTGTGCACTAAGACCCAACCCCCTTTACCCCAGGTCAGCTTAGGGCTGATCCCTTTACTAATTCAAACTGCCTTGGGTCAAAAAACAGGATGAGGTGCAGCAGAATGGGGAGCACCGGTGGGAAACAAGGCAGCAGGATGGAATGGAATGAGCCCTCAGCCCTACATCTCTCTTTTCATTACTTCAAATATTCTTGAATTGTGAAAAATTCCCAAATGTTTCTGAGCCAAGAATCCCCCAAAGGAGTGACTCAGTGTCTGGGGTTACAGAGACTTTGTTACTTCAGTAAAGCATACTACAAGCCATTTACTGGTTTAATTTAATTATTTATGATAACACTTCAGAGCAAAAACTACACTTGTCAAAATAAAGGGGACTTTGTGCTGCAATGACCCAGATTTTATTGTTGTATTACCTAATGCACCGAGACCTGGTAATCGGCACCAGATCACCCTGCGACTCAGGCAACTCAGCACCAGCTGAGGACTGAAGTGGATTATTGCTTCCTGAGGGAATCATTTTAAACCTTTCTAACAAAAAGGTATTCTGATTCCATCTTCCCACTAGAGTCACATCTCCTCCTTTTCCCAAAATAACCTGGTTTCTGCACATATTTGGCTGTTAGCCATTTCCTACGTGCCCTTGGGGCACCTGCCTTCCTTTGCTCATGTAGCCCTTGGGCCTAGGAAGCCCTTCCCAGCCCCACTAGATGAACAGTTCTTAAACCTGTCCACACAACAAGTTCCCCTGTGCATTTGAGATGGCATTCAAATTCCTGGGATCCTCCCTGAAGAACTCCCACTGAGCTCAAATAATCCCCCCACTCCCCACCCCCAGCAGGAAGCTCCTGGCCGCCCTCCCTGTTAGGCACCTGGCCTGTGCTCTGCTCTCTTCCCTACAGCCTCTACATGGCTCCACCTTCCTCCTGGGCAGGGCTTTATCTTTCAGCTCTGCACCCCCAGCCCAGCTGGGTGTGCGCCCGTGTGGGAGTCCAGTAAAGGGTGGCTGGTGGAGTGTTGGGCAGGACTCTAAGGAACTAGGAGCTTGCTTGAGTTATGCAGATTAAGTCTAAGGCACCAACTCCTGCCCCCACCCAGCACCAAGCCCCTCTCCTCCCCACCTGATCCCTCTAGGATCACATTCTTCCTTTGGCAGAAATGGCTTTTTTGGCCAAAAAGACCTTTGAGAGTGAGAAATTCTCAGCTATACTGTGTGACGGGGCTCAGAGAGACGTGAGTGCACAGCAGGGTACAATGGCATGTAACCTGGCCTCACCATTCACAGCAAGCCTGGCAGGACCAGCGCAGGATACTCACTTAGGCCTCCCCTGAGTCCCAATGCCAACAGGTTCTCTCGATACCTGATTGCCTCCCTCAGTCCCGACCCTCCATTATTCACAGCAGTGACAGTGGTGATGGCAGCCCAGATGACCTGCAGCCAAATCTGGTCATGAGCACCCAGCAGTAAGAGAAGCTTATGTGGAGGAAGGCCACATTCATCCATGCGTCCATCCACACAGACATTTGTTGTGAAGTCAGGAGGGTACAGAAATGAGACAAAGGAGACCTAGTCCCTGCTCTTAAGGTGCTTCTGATCTAGCTGACGAGACGAAGAGTAGTTATATTCCAGGGACGTGGTCTTGCTGTCCATCCTCTACTATTCCATGTGCACCAAGAAAGTTTCCCCCAGTGCTGGGACTTTACATGTAGAAAGCACTTCCCATGTGAGCTGGGACTCCTCCCAAGGACAGGAGTGTTCCTCAGTTCGGCTATCTCTATACCAAGCTGGACCAAATGGGCTCTGAGGTCCTTTCCTGCCCCAGTTGAGGTGGGTCTGTTCAAGAGGAACTCTTAGTGCAGGAACTTCTGGGAGCCCATAGGCTGTAGACTGGTGACTTCCAGAAGATGTTTGCTAAGGAGCAAGGAGTTTTTAAGGAAGACCCAATGAGCCTTAGTTATAGAGACCTTGGGAATCACCCAAACCAATGGTTCCCAACCCTGGCTGTGCACTAGAAGTCACTTGAAGGCTTTCGGGGAAGAAATGGCAATGTCTGGGACCCAACTGAACAGTTTTTGTTCTGGTGCTTGTGAGTTTGGTTTTTTTCTTTTTTTTTTTTTGAGACAGAGTCTCACTTTGTCCCCCTGGGTAGAGTGCAATGGCATCATAGCTCACAGCAACCTCAAACTCTTGGGCTCAAGCGATCCTCTTGCCTCAGCTTCCCAAGAAGTTGGGACTACAGGCGCCTGCCATAATGCCTGGCTAGTTTTTAGAGACAAGGTCTCGCTCTTGCTCAGGCTGGTCTCAAACTCCTGAGCTCAAGCAATCCACCACCTTGGCCTCTCAGAGTGCTAGGATTATAGGCATTGAAACACCATGCCTGGCCTAAACAGTCATTCTTAAAAGCTCCTCAGATGACCACATTGTGTGCCCAGGGCTGACAGCCATTGATCTAACAAACTAGTCTCTTCCATGTTTGAGGGAACTGAAGCAAGGGTGGTGTAACTTGAGTAGAAGCATGTGAAGAAAGCAAGGACACCAGGTGACAAAGCCCCTGCCTTCCTGTATGCCCGATTCTCCATGTCTTCATGGAGGTTTAGTTCTTTCTCAACCCACCTCCAAACATATCGCTCTGTCCCCTTTCTGAGGACAGTACCGAGAGCTGGATGTGTCCTTTCCCAGTGTCTAGAGGCAAAGAGACGGGCGGGTAGCAAACAGGTGAGGCAGGGGCCCTTGATCCAGGGAGAGGCTTTCAGCAGAGTAGATTGTGATTGTTTGCCTTAAACAAACAGGGCTTGTTCCAGGAAGACGTCTGTCTGTGTGGGGCAGCAACGCCATCCATCATGGTAGCTCCCCGGCTGGGGGTGAGAAGTCAGCCTTTCAGGGCCGTGGCCCACAGGGAGGGGCACAGGGGCTGCTCCCCCAGGACCAGTGCCGAGAAGATGTCAGGAAAGCTAATGAGCAACCAGACAGCTGCAGCCTGTTACAGAACGCCCGAGGCTGCTGTAACTGAGCCCTTCACATATACACCAGTCGAATAAACAGCATCCTCCTGTCCAATGAGGCAGGTCCCTCCAGAGCCAGGCTGGTCCAGCCCAGTCCAGCCCAACTCTGCCAGCTGCCCCTATTCCTGCCCAGCCCCATCCCTGTGCCTGAGAAAGGAACACTGTCCCTCCACGCCTCCCTCCTTCCTTTCTGGACATGAATAGATATGACTGGAAGAGATGGGTGCAGCCAGGTTCTTGAAATAGTGAACAACCACCTACCTCAAAATAGTGACAGCTGTAGCTCTGTCGCAGACCCTGTCACCTGCCTTGGTCCCTCTGGGTTTCAGAAAATCAGGAAGGCACTGTGGGTCCCTGGAGAACCTCAATAGGACATGTCCACCCCCGGGTCAGAACTTCCTGAAACCACACAGTGCCAGCCTGAAAGGCTCAGTCCCTGGTCCCTCTGCTCCTACTCATCCTTCGGCTAGAAGGGCACCAGCTCTATAACGCCTTGATGTCTCATCAGGCAGAGCTCACTGCCTGTCTTCTCTCCTAAGTAAGTGTTCAGGTCATGCTTCTGGGAGGGCTCTTAGCCAAGGAGAAACTGGGGCCCAGGTGCCCCACCACACCGAGCTCTTCCAGAGCAGGGCCCAGAGTTTATTCATGTCTGATCCCTGGAGGCCTGCAGAGTGTGCGACCTTGGAGAGCCAAATAAAGTGTGTGCTGTATTCACCCTCCTTAGGGACTCACCCACCCTTCAGGATCCCTGAGGTGCCTAGGGCAGCCCATGGCCCTGCTCAGAATGAGCCATCACCCAGCGGTGCTGGGAGCGAGAGGCCAGGTAAGTAGTCACAGGGCTGTCCTCAGGGACAAAGGAGGGGTGTTTTAGGTCCGTTTCTACAGAAGATATCTGATCACTGGAAGTCTAATATGAAAGTGGAGAAGGTGATGCAGGAAGGCAAGACAGGATGGGAGGCAGCGCCGCTCCTCGCCGGGGCATCTCCCCTCCTGACACCAGGTTTCGTCAGGGGTGCCTCACAGCGAGCCCACCTCACTGCAGCACCCTGCAACCTACCACAACATGCTTCACCACAGGCATCCTAGACACATAGCGTCTGGTGCATGGCGCGCTCTGTGAGGCAGGACGTGCCACGCAGGGCCACCCATCTCTCCTCCCACTGGCAAAGAGGGACCTGAGACCAAGCAAATGGAATGGTTTTCTGTATGCTGCAGGTAGAAGCGTGGGCCAGGTGTCAAACCTTACTGCTGTAGATAGATTACCCGTGTATGTGCGTTTGTGTGTAAAGCGACATCTACTGAACATTCCTTAGTTTGCACAGGCATCGCACTGGGTGCTTTATATAAACACATTCAATATTTATGGACTCCTGGGGAGATGGTATAATTGAACTCAATTTTGTTTTTTTTTTTGTTTTTTTTGGAGACAGCATCTCACTCTGGTGTTCTGGGAGTCATCATAGCTCACAGCAACCTCAAACTCCAGGGCTCAAGTGATCCTCTTGCCTCAGCCCCCTGAGTAGCTGGGACTACAGGCGTGCACCACCACGTCCAGCTAGTTTTTCTATTTTTAGTAAAGATAGATCTCCCTCTAGCTCAGGCTGGTCTCAAATTCCTGAGCTCAAGCAATCCACCCGCCTTGGCCTCCCAGAGTGCTAGGATTACAGGTGTGAGCCACCGCACCCAGCCTAATTGAATTCATTTTAGGTAAGGAAACTTGAGACTTATCCATGGTCACATAGCTTATAAACTGTGGACCTGGAATTTGAACCCTGGTCTTCCCAACCCCCAAACCTGTCACCCTACACCATAGACAGCCTTGCCCTGGGCTGACAGTGGGGAAGGCAGCACAAGCCATATGCAGTGGACAGGCCACACAGACTCCGATTAGAATTGGTTATAAACCCATCTCAGGTTTCTAAGCACGCACATGTGTGCTGTCCTCAGACTCCTTCCTCCCTACGTTCCTTCCCAGACCTGAATCCCAGGTCAGCTTCTTCAGTGTGGTCCGTCCCATCCCCCTATCTCCAGGACCTGCCAATGGGACTGCAATACTAATACCCAACCCCAGCCACTCCTGCCATCTTTTTTGTCCCTGCTTCCTTTCTCTATCTGAGCCTCAGAGCCTGCAGAAGGGGTTCAAGGTCCTGCTGTCCAATGGATTGCCTCCTCTCTTCTCTCTGCTCCCTCAACAGTAGAAACATTGAAGGCTCGGCACTCGTAGCACAGTCATTATGGCGCCAGCCACATGCATTGAGGGTGGTGGATTCAAGCCCGGCCGAGGCCAGCTAAACAACTGCAACAAAAAATAGCCAGGTGTTGTGGCAGGTGCGTGTAGTCCCAGCTACTTGGGAGGCTGAGGCAAGAGAATTGCTTTTAAAAAACCCCCAAGAGTTGGAGGTTGCTGTGAGCTATGATGCCATGCCACTGTACTGAGGGCAACATAGTGAGACACATGTGAAATAAAAAGTAAATAATAAAGAAACATTGGAAAGGTCAGGGCAAAGACGTGTCTTCTATAGCTCAGAAAACTCCACAGGGTCTAGCACTGTGCCTGGTATGGAGGGCTGAGGGGTTCATTTGTGTAAGCTGCTTAGAATATAGAGGCACTCAGCTGAGTTGCCAGGTAGGGGTTACAATCCCCAATCCCACAGAGATACTATCCACTTACTAAGCCCTGCACCTGTAGGCTCTATCTCCCAGGGATGGGGGGTGCTTGTTCCCTAACTCACATGAGGGTGCTATTTATTATATGCTGAAGGTGCTGTTGATGCTGAGGATCACACTTCACTGATCAAATGAGCCAATGAATAAATTCAGCCTATCTTTTAAATCTTAGCCATAGCAGGGGGGACAGACTCTCACCCTCTACTGCCACCCCCTACTCCATCACACTTGTGTTTCTGAAGCTACCCTTCTCACCTTCTCCCTGCATTCTGAATACAAAATATTCTTTCCACTTTGCCAAAACCATCCCCATTGGGACACCCAGAGGCTACTCTGATCCCCCTACTTCTTTTTTAGGGGGTGGGATTATTCATATTTATTTAAAGTTGTTTAAATTCTAGTAAAATATACAGAACATAAAATTGACTATCTTTTATTTATTTATTTTAGAGATAGACTCTCATTCTGTCACTCAGGCAAGAATGCAGTGGTGTGATTATAGCTCACTGCAGGTTCAGACTCCTGGGCTCAAGCAATCCTCCTTCTTCAGCCTCCTAAGTAGCTGGGACTACAGGTATACACCCTCAGTCCCAGATAAGTTTTTAAATTTTTTGTAGAGGCCAGGCATGGTGGCTCTCACCTGTAATCCTAGCACTCTGTGAGGCCAAGCCAGGTGGATTGTTTGAGCTCAAGAGTTGGAGACCAGCCTGAGCAAAAGCAAGAGCTCATCTCTACTAAAAATAGAAAAATTAGCTGGGCACTGTGGCAGATGCCTGTAGTCCCCAGACACTCAGGAGGCTGAACCAAGAGGATAGCTTGAGCCAAAAGAGTTTGAGGTTGCTGTAAGCTAAGATGACTCTCCAGCAATCTACCCAGGGCAAGAGAGTGAGACTAGATAGATAGATAGATAGATAGATAGATAAAATTTTTTTGTAGAGATGATGATTTTGTTGCATTGCCCTGGCTTGTCTTAAACACTTGGCTTTGTAGGATCCTCCCATCTTGGCCTCTTAAGGTGCTGGGATTATAGAAGTTAGCCACCATGCTTGGCCCCAAATTTACTATTTTAACCATTTTTTTTTTTTGGCCGGGGCTAGGTTTGAACCTGCCACCTCTGGCATATGGGACCGGCACCCTACTCCTTGAACCACAGGCACTGCCAAAGAACAACTCCATGTTTTTTTTTTTTTTGTAGAGACAGTCTCACTTTATGGCCCTCGGTAGAGTGCCGTGGCCTCACACAGCTCACAGCAACCTCCAACTCCTGGACTTAAATGATTCTCTTGTATTTTAACCATTTTTAAGTGCACAGTTCAGTGGCATTAAATGTGTTAATTTCATGGCTTTTTCTTTCCAATTAGAAAAAAATAAATTAAGGAATACATTCATATGTTGTGCAACCATTACCACAAAAATTGTTTCCAGAATTTTTTTATTTTCCAAAACTGCAACTCTGTACCCATTAAACTATATCTTCCTATTCTTTCTTCTCCTAGCCCTTGAACCACCACTCTAATTTCCATCTCTATAAATTTGACTACTCCCAGTGCCTCTGTAAGTGGAATCATACAGTGTATGCCTTTTTGTGACAGGCTTATTTTACTTATCACAGTGTCCTCAAGGTCCATCCATATTGTAGCATGTGTCAGAATTTCCTTCCTTTTTACAGCTGAATAATACTCTGCTGTATGTATGTCCTGGGTAGATGGACACTGGGTTGCTTTTTTCTTTTGTCTATTGTAAATAATGCTGCTGTGAGCATGGGTCTCCCCTGCTTCTCAGCAGCTTCTTTATATTTATTCTTTACTTGTTCCTTCCCTTCTTGCTAGAAACCCACACAATAGTCAACAACCACAAAGCCTGAGTTTTCTGGGACAATCCCAGTTTCGTGTTTTTTTTTTTTTTTTTTTTTGTTGTTGTTGTTCCCACAATCCACAGAAAAGTCTCAGAAATTCCAATAAATTTTCTCTTTCTGTGTCTTATATCCAGAAAATTAACAAAAGTCCTTTATAAGATCCTGATTTTCAACTCAGGAAATTTCATTGCTTTTACAAGTCCCTCCCACATTAAATAAAGAACAAACATCCTTGCTTGGCCCTGGTGCCTGCAGGCACCATCTTCATCCTTCCATGTCCTGCCAACCCTCTCTCCAAGTGTTCCACACACTTCTGCTCACCCCCTGCCACTTTCTTAATGCCCTGCAATCTGGCTTGTCGGTGCAACTCCACTGAATCTGCTCCTGCCAAGGTCACCAATGACTTCTTTTTGAAACAAGCTTCAATTGTTCTATTTCTTGATTATCAAGTAAATGCTTGTTGTAGAAAAGTTGGCAAGTACCAAGTAGTGCGTTAGAGCAGAAAAGGGATCACTCATACATCGTCACAACACCCAGAGACAACCACTATTAGCATTTTGGCATATTTCCTTCCAGTCTTTTTTCTGGATTTCAAAAATGTTCTTTCATCTTTCCTTATCTCTGCAGCACTTAACATAGTTGAAAATAGACTTCTTGAAACTCCCTCCTCTGGCCTGTTTATTTCTATTCCAATCCCACTACCCATTCCCTTGCGAGCTGCTTTCTCACTGAGCTTGGCTAGTATTTTTAAATGGTGCCTGAGTTGAGTTTCCACAGAGGTGCCAGGACCCACCCTGAAAGCCAAGTAGTAACCTAGAGCACATCATTAACTGGCAGAGAACTCAAGGAATGAACCCAAACCAGCAAAGCTCAAAGTAAGCAGTGCTGGGGTACTCCCAATTGCCTCTCTGCCCAACAAACCCCCATCATCCTTCAGAGCTTTATTGACATGTCTCCTCTTCTGTAAGTTTTTCTCTGACTCCCCTGCCCTGCAGGGCTGGTCGCTGTACCCTCTGTCCCCCCCCCGTTTCCTCTCAGTGTAGTGCTGTTCATCCTCCTATTGCAGAAATAACTACCTTGACTTACAATGATCTGTTTACTAGACCGAATTCTTCTCTCTAAACTGACAGCTTCTTGAGGGCAAAATCCCTCTATCATTGATCCTTGTATTTCTTGAACTCGTGGAAAGTTCCCCGTCCAGTTCCAGGCCCCAGATAGAGGAGCTGACCTACTCAGGTTCACACAGCCACACCCAGGCTGAGAGGCCACCAAGCTCCAGGCCTGTGGGACTCCCGGTTCCAGGTATTTTCCACAACACCATGGGGAAAATGCTGCTCAGTTATGTAGCATTAAGAGGAAGGGTTGTGGTGCATCTGCCAGGAGGGCTCAGGCCTCCAAGCACAAAGCACCGCCATGGTGAGGAAGGTGAGGGCAAGCAGAGGTCAGGCCAGAGCTGCATCTGTGCCTGATACAGGCAAGGGGCAGGCCTTGCTGGACCCTTACCTAGTTCACCCACATCTCCCCAGTTTGGGACTCCACAATTCTGACTCTGAAATTTCATCCAGAAATCCCTTATGCATAACTCAATCTCTCTCTTTCTTTTCTTTTTTTTTTTTTTTGAGACAGAACCTCAGGCTGTTGCCCTGGGTAGAATGCCGTGGCATCACAGCTCATAGCAACCTCCAACTCCTGGGCTCAAGCGATTCTCCTGTCTCCGCCTCCCAAGTAGCTGGGCCTGCAGGTGCCCGCCACAACACCTGGCTATTTTTTGGTTGCAGCTGTCATTATTGTTTGGTGGGCCTGGGCTGGATTCCAACCTGCCAGCTCAGGTGTATGTGGCTGACGCCTTAGCTGCTGAGTCACAGGCGCTGAGCCCAATCTCTCTCTTTCAAACATTTGATCTAGGGTCCTACCTGTTACACCAAAGGCAGACAGAGAGTTCATAGAGGGAGTGCACAGCTGCAATTAGGAGATCAAGTAAGAATTATGGACAAGAGATCTGCACTCCATCCTAAAGGGCAGGTAGCATTTACCATGAAAAAAAATGCAAGAAGGAAATGGCACATGCCATAGCATGAACGTGAGCTAGCTAGCATGGGGTGAGGAAAACAGTGAGTCAGCAGCCTGCTGGGCCAGCCCTCTATGCTCCAGGGACATGCTCAGAATGGCTCCCGGCTCCCTCCCATATTTCCTCCCCTACTGTGCTGCACAGGGCATGGGGTGGGGGGAGGACTATAGGCTTTGAAAACAGAAGAAACATTCTGGTCTCTGTTAGCTCTGTGACTGTGGGCAAATAAGGTACTGTCTCTGAGTCTCAGTCTCCTCATCAGTAAAATAGGGATTAATATCTACCTTAATTACCTGAGGGGAGATTGTGAGGATTAGAATGCCATTCTTATAGTAGCTACTCAATAAATAAGATCAAGCTATTGTTATTTTGAGAACTACCTTTTTTAAAAAAGATCTTTCTTTTTCTTTTTTATTTTATTTATTTATTTATGTATTATTATTGGAGACAGATTTCTCTCTGTTGCCCTGGGTAGAGTGCTGTGGCGTCACAGCTCACAGCAACCTCAAACTCCTAGGCTTACATGAATCCTCTTGCCTCAGCCTCTCAAGTAGCTGAGACTACAGGTGCCCTCCATAACATCTGGCTATTTTTTTAGAAATGGGTCTCACTTTCTCTCAGGCTGGTCTCCAACTCCTGATCTCAGGTAATCCACCAACCTTAGTCTCCCAGAGTGCTAGGATTACAGGTGTGAGCCACTATGCCCAGCCTGAGAACCACTTTTTCACACCTAAACAGCCCTGGGGAAATAAGAGCATGGGGGAGGGGGGGCTCCATCTGAGTTCCCCACCCTCACCCTCACTCTTTCACCCCAGCCCTCCTCTGTCACTTTTGTTTTTGTTATGTTGAGGTAGAATAACAAGACCTGGGTTCTTATTCCACTTGGCCGTGTGACCTTGTGCAAAGAATTTCACTCCACCTGTTAAATTGAGGCTAGAAACTCCTACCCCTTAGGATTGCTGGGGAGATTCATGATATTGCATGTTAAAGTTCTTGCAGGCACACCCAGGTGCTCCGTCAATGTTTTGGAAATCCTTGACTTCTCTCCCAGCTCCCGGAGCTCATTATGGGGTCCAAGGCTGGGCTGTAGGTCTGAGTTGCTTGGGGGTGGGGTGGGGTGGAGGCTCAAAAATGAATGCATAAATAACCAGCCATCCTGGTCTTCATCTTGCTTCAAAAGTCCTGGTCTCCAACCCTTTAATCATGGAACTGCTCTTTCCTGGCCACCTTCCAGGGCCCCACCCGCCTGCCTGCTTCCCATGCAGAGGAGCGCCCATGGAGGGAGGCCTGTGTCTTCGCAGCACCGCTGTTTTGCATGGCATGCTAACCTATAGACCCCAGGAACCTGGGGGGCTGCCTCCCTCAGCTGACTCCCCCATACCTGATATCCCCCACCCCAGATGGCTTCCTTCACCTCATAGGCTCAGCCCTGGACTCCCCACCTTCAGTCCCCACTCCTGACCAGCCCACCCCTTTAGTCCAGCCAAGCTGGAAAATAGGTTCAACAGGACACAATCCTCCTCTCCATGGTGACCTTATCGTATGAACCAAAGCGTCAGTCTCTAAGGCCTGATAGTTCCAAGCGTTCTCATGGGACAATGGAAACCTAATATTAGAAAGTGAGCCGGTCTCAGAAAATCCAGGACATGTGTTTGCCATGTTGGTTACCAGCCCCCTCACTGCAGGCAAACCTCTCTTTATGCAAGGCAAAGTATTCCTTTGGGATCAGGAGTGAGAAGTATGTGGGGGTGGGCGTGGCGAGGGGGATTGCATATGAAATCACATTTGGCAACTTCAGTTGTATTTTTAATGCATTAATGGAATTGGCTTCTTGAAGAAAAGAACCAGTGATTCTTTTTCATATGGGAATGAATTCATATGGGAAAGAGCTGAGCTCCAATAGGAGCTATTTTTAGATTTGGGTACACTGGATTTGCTTAAACTGAGGCTCACTGGTATTCAGTTTGCAACCCTTTCATTTGAGGTTTCTTTCCCTGAGTTTCCTTAGTACTGGAATTCAACTACCAGTTCTGTAATTTGCACTTCTCTCCCGTGCGGGTGAGGTGTGTGTGGCATTGCGGAGTGGATGGTACCTGGGGACTAGCCCCAGTGGGCCCGTTTTTGAATCTCTGCTCCACTATGCCCCGCCAGGTGACCTTACTTACCCTGACTTATAGGCTGCTGAGCTGGGATTAGGAAGTGTGGGACACAGAGGGTAGGGGCAGGGTCAGCAATATTTTTCCCTGATAGACCAGGTAGGAGGATTCAATCAGGTCACAGGAGAGAGAAGTTCATGAGGCTTCCTCCCCTCGGACTCTGCCTCAGAAGTTCTCCCCAGCACATCATTAGGCCCTGCTAATCTGAGCACATCCTTCTTTTGTAAATTGTCTTCCACCAGCGCTCCCCTTGTCCCAGAGCAGCTCCCCCCTCCTGAGTTCTGAATTCTGTCAGACAATGAAACCACTAGATTAGAGCAGACCAAGGCACCTCCGCACAAGAATCCCCGCTGATCACTGTACCCCCTGCACCGGGCATAGCTAGCATACGTGCTCTCAGAAGCCACAGAAACCTACAATCCTAGGGCTGGCAGTGTCTTTGGAGAGCCTTCTATCTCCGGCTCCCTGAGCTGCAAATGGGTGAATGGAGGCTGCAATAGTCAGCCCTTACCCAAGGTCGCAGAGCTGGTTAGTGGTAGAACCAGCAGAACAGTGAGACTCCTGTGAGACGCAGATTATCCTCTCTCGCTCACATTCCACCAGGCAAGGACTATGTCCCCTGTCCCTCCTTAGTCCATGCCCAGAGCTTGAGTAAGTGGTGTTGGCTGACGGCTGACAACATTCTTCACAAAAGGAGATTAAAAAAGAGCCCTGGAAGCCTCCTGGCTTTCCATCCTTGTCTTTGGGAGGCCGTGTGGTGTCTGGAAAGAATGTGGACCCAGAGCCAGGACACTTGGGTTCTGCTGGAATGCAACAAGCTTGCAGGCACAAAGTGACCAGCACAGTGATGAGCCTGTAGCAGGTGCCAGAAAGTAGAGGTCATTGTCTGGACTGTTAGTCCTGATCCTGGTGCCGTGAGACCTCAGGCAATTCAACCAACCTCTCAGATTGTTTCCTGAAAAATAGAGATGATGACACATCCCCAACCTATCTCCGAGGGGAGTCAGTTCTCCAAAGGACTTCCTAGGACTTTTTAGAGAGGGTGAAAGAGAAGAAGATCTCACTACAAGTTCAAGGGCAAGATGAGAATTCCAGGTTGAGGGAGCCACAAGACAGCAGTGATTCTGGGAGTAAACTATGGGACAGAGAAAGAGAGCCCTTTGTGGTGGCTGTTAAAGTCCTAAAGCTGCTCTGAGCACACTGCAACCCCTTATCCCCCTCATCATCACTGAGGACCACGGCCCTGAGGGGAGCAAGCACTTATTAAGCCCCTCCTACTTGCTCTGCACACAGTCAGTATACCTTGTTTAATCTTCACCACAGTTATAGTGGAGTTTATGTCATTCTTGCAGGCAAAACTCAATTGCCTTAAGGCCACACCGGTCAAGGGTGGACTGGCATGTGGGTCCCCTAGCCTGTGGTCATCTTCCCGTGTGTCAGAGGCCTGGACTTCTTTAGTCTTTCAGATCCTCCTCAGCTCCAGGGAGCTACCCTAAGCCCTGTCTTATGCCCAGCCTCAGCAGACAGATGCCCACGGCCTGGAAGGACTTCCAGTAAATCAGAGTCCTTACTGAGACTCAGGAGCAGGACTGAACTTGGCTCCTGGGGCATGGACTATAGGCGTCTGTGAAACCTCTGAGGTCACATGCAAGCTGGTGTGTGTGTGCAGGTATGTGCGCCCTTGTGTGCACATGTGCAGGTGTGTCTGCAGTTTTGGAGGCACAGCCTCTAGCTCTTGTAAGATTTTCTAGGACAGTGGTCCTCAACCTTCCTAATGCCACGACCTTTTAATACAGTTCCTGTGGGTCACGACCCATAGGTTGAGAACCGGTGTTCTAGGAGTACTGTGCCTCAGAAAGGCTAGGAACTTCCAGCCTCTACAACAACTGGAGACAGCCTCTGGAATGGGCTCAGTCCCTAACTCCAGGCTCTGCGTCAGGTGGGCAGGAAAGGGAGCCTACAACTTCTCAGGCTCTGGAGAGCTCCCATGGTATCCTAACGGGCTCCACACTCCCTTGCAGGCTGTTTCTTTCTAATTCGTCCTCTGTGGGCGAGAAGTGGGCAGGGAGAGGCTGGGGGTACCTACAGGTCCGGCATGGTAAAATGGCAATGAGGGGCAGTCTGGGTTCAGGCTTCTGGAGGCATTTGGGGTGGGGTATGTTGTCAGATGAGCAGCTGGCCCTGGGCTGAGGGTGCTGACAGAGCAGAGAGCCTCTGCCTCCCTCTTGGGGCTGGGCAGATGAGGAGTGAGTGACAGCAGCAGGTCCAAGCCAAGTGGCCGGATGAGGCTCTCAGGCCTCTTCAGCCACCACAGAGGCCCCGGAAATACCGGGGCTGGGAGGGGCCACGGGGAGACAGAGGCCTAATCTCCTGTCACTTGGGTCTCTGCCAGGCCATCTCTCAAGCCCTAGCCACACTGGCCACCTCTCTGGGGCACCCTTTGCTGCCCTCAGACCCCTCCCTTCACCCAAGCCAGGTCCTGAACTTCCTCTCCTATCTGGCTCCAACACCATACTCAGAAAGACCTTGTATGTTTTTCAAATTAATGCAATTAAGAGCATTAAAGTTTGTGAACGATAGAGTTTTTCATTTTCCTTTTATTTGATTAGAGAAATTCCCACCGCACAGTTCCTCCAAATGAAACCCAGACCCAAGGCCCATTGTTCTGGAGGCTTCCATGAGAATGTGTTACCTTTCAATCTCACACACTAATGTGTTTAGCGTTACAGTCATCCCTAACCGCTCCCCGGGCGGCTGCAGGAAGGAGCTGGAGCCTTGATTAAAGCAGTCTTTGCCGGGCAGGAATGTGGGCTCCTCCACCCGGGAGTCACAGAGGGGCTGCGTATTTGCCTCTGCCCAGATGGCCAGCGGGGGACTGGGCTCAGTGGCAGTTGTTCCAGGGTGCAATTAGGCATTTATTCCCTCTTGCCTTTCCTCTGCATGCTTAGCCCCAGCATGATGCCCCCCAGAACTCTGCTCTTCCTTCCTCTGCTCCTTACTGTCCTCCTTTCTATCCTTTGTCCCCATCCTCTTCTCATCTTCTAGTTCCCCCGTTGCCACCTGAGCTCTGGGGCAGCCTCTCTCTGGTCAGTTCTGTCCAGAGGCTGTATTAAAGGAAGCATACTGCTCCTCCCTGGGTCAGACCCAAAGCTTCAAGGTGAAGAGCAGAGTTAGAGCCAAAAGTTAAAAATTGATTAGAGGAATATGCAAGGAAGGCCTGGGAGAAGGAGGAGGGAGGGTCACAACCCCTGTTAAAAAATTCAACTAATGCCAAATTTAAACAGGATGTTAAGTTTATTCCCCTCCCACCCCAAATCACCAAAGGCTCAGTGCTGGGAGGCCCAGGTTCCTTCCTCTTCCAACAGGGGCAGCTGGTCCAAGCCCCAGGGTAGCCAATGCCCTGGGACAGGAAGCTGGTAAGACTTCCCTGCCCCAGTCGCTTGTGTCCCATAGACCTTTAACAGCCCAAGTCAGGGTCCTAGGAGACACCACCAGGACCTGGCCCAAATTAGGCACAACCGAAAACAATCAGGCTTGTGAGCTAGAATCCAAACTAAAAATAAGCCTGTCACATCGCAGAGGCACCTCCAGCTACTCCTAGGTCCCAAGGAGTCAGGGAGAGCTCAAGAGAGAAATGCGATACATCCTGACCACCCCCCAAAGCTGCCTTGACCTTGCTGCGCCTCAGAGCCATTCCACAAACATCCAAGGAGGCCCACACCTTGAAGAGCAGAGTGGGCACTATAGGGGGTTCTAACAGGAGCATCCTCCTCCAGGGCAGTTAAAGAAGTGAGGCACTTCAGTCCTTCAGGTCCGCCTTTGTGGTGACATGCTTGAAGGAAGATGAGTCCTTTCCCAGCCCCAACCAGGATCGGCAGGGACCACCAGAGGCTTGAAGGATAGCAGGCTCACCTGGCCGCCTCAGCTATGGAAGGGGCCTAACCCATACTGAGCCTTCACTCCCATCTCCCTTCCAGGCCTCTGCAGAGCCCCATACCTTGTCATTCCTGTGCACAAGGTCCAAGCACGCCACACGCTCAGATCTGCTTTTTAAAAGGGCTGCTATATAAAAAAAAAAAAAAAAAAAGGGCTGCTATATGGAGAAGCTTGGAGACAAAAGAGAGGAAGCGAGGAGACTAATATGTCCAGGAAGATGAAGGCCGGGTGAAAACCAGGGCAAGGAAGGGATGAGAAGTGAGAGGGCAGGAGGGAGGATGACTCAGCTGGGTCCTGAACCAGGTCCCCTCCTCCTACCTGAGGCTGTTGCCTTATTTATTCTACTCAGTCTTGAGGGAGGAAAACAACACCACTACACAGGCTGGGAAAGTTGGGGGACTAATTTGCAAGGCTAAGTGAAGGGAATTAATTCACTGTCCTTTTGTTCGAGCAGACACTCACTCAGGTAATACTTGGCCGATGAGATAAATACACCTACACCTTTAAGCTGTACCTCCCCACGCAGGGCCTAGAAGGTCTAACCCTTGGATCAATTCCAAGGGTTCTGCCACAAACATCTGCCAGGGCCAAGAGCCCCCGGGGAGCAGATACATAATGTGAACTGCATTTGGACAAAGGAGTTGGAGAAGGCAGCGTGAGGGAATCTGGATTGCAGTGGAAACTGCTCAGGAATTTGGCTTTGTGTCTAAGTTGATTCTTCCTAGACAATCACCTTAATGTGGGTACCTCTCAGTTCCCCATGCTGCGGGGAAGACTGGGGAAGGGGGGGCAGATGATACCAAAGGTGAAGAATCCAGAGACTATTTCTGATTATTCCTGTTGGACTTTGCCAGTTGGCTTTCCCCACCTTTTGCTGGGAAACTTGCTTCCCTAAGCAGGATTTTCTTTGACTATTTTTCAAAATTTACTCATAATTTCCAACCACGAGCTATGCTTCCCCAAGATGACCAGGCTTGGCTCTATCCTGAGCTCCATTCAAACCACAGAGACAGAAAGCAGAGTCTCAGACCCACACAGGGGCCACTCAGAAGCCCGTGCCCACAAGTCCTCTGTTGCCCCAGGAAAGGATGGGGAAGGCACGGTTGGTTGTCCAGCCTGTGTACATTGGTCCCTCCCCATTTAGCCCACAGTCCAAAAGGCACTGCAGCATGGATTCATCTGCGAGTTTCAATTTTCATGGAAATAAACCATTTTATCTCAGAACACGGTGGTGATGCTGGTGGTTGTGAGGGAATGAATTCCTTTTCCTTAATGCAGATGGACTAAATCGCCTTTGCTTTCTCGTTTTAAAAAAAGAAATCCAAAAGCTGCTGCCATTTGCTCTGTTGGATGCAGGCTGATAATTCAAAAAGCTGGGCAAATAAATCCAGAGGCCAGGCTCCTTGCCTGGTTTGGGGGAAGCTGCCACAGCTATCCCTTGAGTTTGCCAAGGGGCTTGGGAAGAACCAGAACAGGGATAGGGAGCAACCTGACTTAGAGGCACGTAATGGCCTTGAGAAGGAGGACTTGGAGCCAAAGGCCATGGTGTCCTCAAGGAGGGTTTCACAGAATGCCATCTGACTAGCTTGTTGCCCAAGTACAGCCCAGGCCTGATGTGCTCCACTTCAGTCCATGGAAGCCAGCATTGCAGGCCTACCAGCCGTGTGCAATCTGGCCAGTGCTCAACCAGCCCTGTGCCAGGTGTTTACTTGTATTCCCTCAACAAAGATTCTTGGAGGAAGTAGTAACATTAGCCCCACTTTACAGATTGTGGAACTGAGAGTGTAGGTAATCTCTTTCAGGTTGTAAAGCTAATAAGCAGCAGAACCAGGATTTGAACCTACGTCTCTGATTTCTGAGACTGTGCTTTTCATTTCTCAACTAGACCACGCCTGATCTGGGTTCTGGTCTGCCTTATTAGCCTGCTCTGCTCTGCTTCCTGTATAGACATTACAGTGCAGCTCCATGAATGCACTCTCTGCTTTTCTGTCTCCAACTGTCTCCTCTACCTGGTATGCTCTTCACCCTCACCTCCAACTATGACATTCTACACTCTTTTAGGCCCTCTCAGCACTTGTTTATTTAAGTGGTTCCCAAAGTATGTCCCTGGACCAAGAAGCATCAGTGTCAGATCCCATGTCAGGCCTGCTGAATCAGAAACTCTGGGCATAGGGCCCAACAAACTGTGTTTGAACAAGTCCTCCAGGTGATTCTGATGTGTGCTCAAGTTTGAGAACAACTGGGCTATCTCTTGCTTCTCCAGAGCCTAATACCAACTAGTGACAATCAAGGGTAAGTTTAGCTCTTGTTGTGGTCTTAAAACCTGAGCCCATCTCATCGGATATAAGGAATCCTGAGTAGCTAACAATGCAGTAGGCAAAGCTTTTCTTTTGGCCTCTGCTGCAGCTTTCCATTCCACTCCAGCACCCAGCAAAAGTGACCTACAATGTGGGCAGCCTACTAAAGTGACCGTTGACATGTAGGTATTGTCATCACTCCTTTCAAAATCAGCTTTGATGCCCTCAAACATTGCCTCCTGAGCTCAAGTGAGGCCTGAGTTATAGGCTGTCCATAGAAACCATCTGGCACCATGAGTGTCCCTGCCTCAAAGAGTCCCTCCAGGCTTTGTCACTGAACTGCCTGTTTGGCTCCCTTGCAGTCTCCTCCCTGAGGTGTCTCAACATGGCCCACGGCCCATAGCCCAGCCCCAGCCCACAGAATGGCCTCCCGAACCCAAACCCATTTGTCCTGAAGGTGAAATCAGACAACTCCACCCTCACTGATGAAACCTCCAACTCTGACTATGGTATTGTCTATTTCTCCCTTTAATTTTGTCAATTTTTTTCCATATACATTAAGCACTGTTATTAGGTTCATACATAGTCATGACTGTTTTCTTTTCCTAATGAATTTTTTTTTTTTTTTTTTTGAGATAGAGTCTCACTTCGTTGCCCTCAGTAGAGTGCTGTAGTATCATAGCTCACAGCAACCTTCAACTCCTGGGCTTAAACAATTATCTTGCCTCAGCCTCCCAAGTAACTGGAACTACAGTGCCCCCACAATGCCTGGCTACTTTTTAAAAGACAGAGTCTTGCTCTTGCTCAGGCTGGTCTTGAAATCTTGAGCTCAAGCAACACCCCCTCCTCGGCATCCCAGAATGTTAGGATGTTAGTGTGAACCACTGCACCCAGCCACTTTCCTGATGACTTGACCTTTCTATCATTAGAAAATGTCTCTTTTTTCCTCTGGTAATACCCTTGTCTTGAAGTTTATTTTATCTAGCATTATAATAATACAGCTTCTCCAGCTTTTGACTGTATGTAATTTTTTATCCACTTATTACCTGACTTGTAACTTTATATTTAAACTACATCTCTTACAGCCTACAAATAGCTCAGTGGTTATGGCACCAGCCATATACACTGGGGCTGGTGGGTTCGAGCCTGCTAAACAACAATGACAACTGCAATAAAAAATAGCCAGGCATTGTAGCAGGCACCTGTAGTCCCAGATACTTGGGAGCCTGAGGCAAGAGAATTGCTTAAGCCCAAGAGTATGAAGTTGCTGTGAGCCATGACACCACAGCACTCTACTGAGGGCATAGTGAGACTCTGTCTCAAAAAAAATAAAAAATCTATTTCAACAATCTCTTCCTTTTAATTGCAAAGTTTAGTCCATTAACATTTAATGTAACTGTTGATGTGCCTGAATTTAATTCCCCCATTCTTTAATTTTCTCTTCCTCCTTCCCTGCCTTCTTTTGAATTCCACTTAAATTTATCTATTGATTTGTAACTATACATCTTTATATTAATTTTTCAATGATTGCCTGAGGGATTACAGTACATTTTTAACTTCTCACAATCCACTAAGAGTTACTTAAACCACTGCTACCCCCCATCCTTTATGCTGTAGTTATCATATGTATTATCAAACCCACGATGTTACATTTTTTGCTTTAAATAGTCACGCAAGTTTTAGAACAATTAAGAGGGCTTATTGCCAAAGGAAACCTCAGAATTAGGGGAGGCTCTTCTGAGGGATCTGATTCAGTTCATTGTTAGAAAAGGGAACCAGGATCTTTTAATGTCCCTTTGCTCACTGGTAGCTGAAGGTGAATTCTGGGTCAAAACTACAGTTAATTCATCCTTTATCTTTCTTTGTTTCAGAGACTTCATTGGTCATTAGACCCAAAGTCCTTTTCACTATTCCCACAGATTCTTGACATTCGGACATGATAACCCAGAGTGAATATATGAATTAAGTCTTACCAATATCCTGCCTTCTTCTTCTTCTCACCTAAGAGGCACTTTCTCTCATATTCTTACTAGTTGTGTTTTTTCCCCCTCACTTCTCCCCTTAAGTTATAAATCTTGAAGGTAAGGAATCTGGGTCTTAAGCATAGTAGATACAAGCAAATGAACCCCAGATGCATTTCTTGGCCCCTCTGAAGGCAGTTGGGCACAGAAGGGAAAGCGTGGCTCAGGAATAGTGGGAAATCATTTCTAGGGCAGGGGCTGTAGCCAAAAACACCACTGTGGATTAAGAGGGGCTCACAGAGAGTCAGGGTTGACTCTGATGAAATGTAAATGTGGGAGTTGAGAATGTGAAGGCTGCAGAGTGGAATGGGGGAGGCCACCAGGCCAGGATGTGTAGGTGGAACCAGGATTTTCAGCATGCTCATGCGTACCTGGAGGAAGTATGTGCTGGGCACCTAGACTTGCTGACACTGCAGCCTGGAGGGCTGAAACTTTTTGAGAAACCATTAGTCTAGTGACAGGGAGAAGAGTGAGAAAGCAGCAAAGGCCAGGGTAGGCACAGGGCTGGTCCTCAGGGCTATAGGCCCCGTCACTAGGGAGGTAAGCAGAGGTCATTCCTCTGTGTGCTTCTAGGAGATAGCAGGAAGCTGAGGTTCAAGGGAGGGGAACTGAGGCTGATCAGAAAAGATCCTTTGTTATGGAACTAAGAGTGTCATTTGACCTAAGCCTCTGGAGGAAGAAGGGTGTCCTGGCAAGATGGGGTGTCCCATGGGTCAGGATGAAGGAGGAGGCCATGACTGGAAGGAGGTGAAACTGGGAGTGCCTCTGAGTCATGCCCGCAGCCTGTGCCAAGCTAATTGAATGACATGAGACCTGCAATACCTAATTTCATACGAAATGTGATAATCAAGTAATGGGCCAGATTTTTGCACATGGCCTGTAGACAAGCTGAGGAGGAGGAGAGATGGAGCAGGAACAGGCTGCAGCACGTTTCAGAGCAGAAGTGCCAGTTAGCCAGTCTGCCAGGCGCTGCCAGCTGGGTGAGTGAAGTGCCTGTTGTTTCAAGGCAGGGGAAAAATGGGTGACCGTTATTTAGAGTGAGGAATTCACATCCAACGTGGTGTGAAGTTAAACAAATCTGCAAGTGAGACCTGACCCGTTATAATAACCTAAAGTGTTTTGGGCCCACACCTGGAAGGAGGCGGGGAAGGCAGGGCTGCTTATGAGACCTACTGTGTGCACATCCCCATGGCAAGCAGGCTACTAGTAGAGTGCAATCCTCAGGCTTTGTGGACACTAGAACTCAGGGCATTACACGATTTGGGGGTTGTTGGAATTTTCCTATTTTACCACACAGAACAGCTGACTCTTTAAAACATTAAACTTTCTGACACCACGCGGTCAGCGTGATTGCAAAAAGACAGTGCTAGGCTTTCCATTAGGCTTCTGGGGATTCAAGCCAAGAAGAGTGTGAACCCCTCACCTCACCTCCCCATTTCCAAGGAAATGCCTGAATATTTGAAAATGTACTTTTACTTCTAATCCAGTCTAACTAAGTTGCCCTTACTTACATCCAAGGTAAGTGCCATTTCTAGTTGGTAAAAGACCTGGACAAACTGGATCTTTGCAGAATTCGGAGCAGATTCAAACAACTCCTGGAGCCCAGCCTCCCTTAGGAATCCTTCCCCAAAAGGGGATGTTGCAGCCACGGGCCCCAAACCTCTTGGCATTGGGCTC
Source organism: Nycticebus coucang (assembly GCF_027406575.1). Classification (NCBI taxonomy): domain Eukaryota; kingdom Metazoa; phylum Chordata; class Mammalia; order Primates; family Lorisidae; genus Nycticebus; species Nycticebus coucang. The sequence goes on from NC_069795.1 coordinate 89,497,617, forward strand.
ATGCTGCACAAACACACTGAGCTCTTTTCATGGCCGAGCAACTGACCGAATTCTGCCCAATATGGGAGACAGCATGACTTCTCCCAAGTCTTTACAAAGTGGGTGGCTCACTCCTGTGGGGAATTCTGAATACAGCAAGGTGGTCAGGATTAACTGGGCAGGATGTCCTTTTCTAGACTCTTCAGTGTGAATGGTTCTGCCTGGACACTTGGAAGTTTAGACAGGTCCATCCCATTTGAAGTTTTTAAGTGGGGACTTTAAAATAAAGGATTTACTAAATACCTGGAAGAGTCAACTACAACTTTATTAAACAACTAAAGTAAGCATTTTGCCTAATTACAGGTGTGCAGCACAGTTGTCTTTCTGGTTCTAGCAGCCCATCCCTTGGTAGGTGAGCCTGCACACTACCCCTGGACCCCAATTATCTCTCCATGTTGTCAGTTTCTGTTCCCTTCATCTGCCCATGTTGCCAGAGGCCTGGAGACCCTCTTTCTATTTTCTCAACACCTGTGGTTATATTGCAACTTGGCTGCCTGGTTGGCACAGGCTCAGGAGAGCTTTCTGCTGCCAACACTCCACATGCTTCTCACTCTCATCCCTCCTCAGTTTACCCTCTGCTGGCCTTGCTCCTCAAGCTCCAGCGTCCAGCATCTGTGTCCACACTCAAGTCCCTGGTGGGACTCAGTCTCCTTCAGGCCCAGGCTGCCTATGGACCTCACCTATGTGGACACTGGAGGCTGAGTCACTGCTGCACAAAGCCTCTCTGTCAGAGGCTATGCATGGAGGTCAAGGCTAACAGTTGGCATTTTGACACGTGCACACTTAATTGGGCAAATGCATACTTATTTTTGTTTGCCATTATCCATCAGTCCTGAAACCACAGTTATTAGCTCAAATTCTTTCTAATTAGTCTATTGGTAAAAACAACAACAACAATAACAAAAAAAAATATTTCTTTCAGCGGAACATTTTTGCAATGACCATCACAACCATTCTGGGCCACTAATTAATAACTGTCACCATTAATAGTTTAGTAGTTAACCAAATGATAATATGTTTTGTTTAATAATTAAAAGAATTAATATGATTATTATGAAATTACCATCCTCCGTCCAGGCCTCCACTCAGCTCCTGAGGGCTTTGCCTGGCCCTTGCAAGTGGCCTATAACAACTTGTCATGTGGTAGAAATCTGCCCTTGAGGGTGCCCGGGAGCTTTTTCTTTCTTGCATGGCACTGAATGTCCATATTGTGCCCAGCACCCTCTCCTTCCTGTGCCTATTCCTGTCACATGACTGACGTGAGCCCCACCTGTGCATGTCACACAGGTATAGGTCAACGGGAGACCCCTGAAGAACAAAAGGGGAGATGCTCAATATTTCTAAAGATCCATTAGTGGGAAAAGCACCTCAGCATGCATGAAGGTGGGCTGCCGAGGTGGGCGCTCCCATCAGCATACCCATCTGAGGCTTCTGAGTGCGGGACTGTGGGGAGGAGGGCCTGGCTGGGCCTTTAGAAAACATGGAACAGTGGCTTTGAGAGTGGGGAGGTACTCCGGGTAGTACTGTCCCCACTTTACAGATGGGAGCTGAGGCCCTTGCCTCCAGCCACACAGCTGATGAATCAGGAAGAAAATCCAAGTCTTCTTCCCCTCCAGCCAGTACATTTTGTTTCTACATTTTGTTTTCTGAAATGGAGAGGTAACATTAACTTTTTCTTTCATTCTTTCTACTTTTCTTTTCTTGTTTTTTCCCCCTTCTTTGTCTCTGGTGTTTCTGGGAGAAAACGTGACTCTTCCCAATTACTGTGAGGAGAGGGAAAAATCACACCAGCTGAGTGGGTTTGGGGCATTGGCCAAAAAACTCCCTTTGCTTTCCAGAGGCTACTAAGGGGAGTGGGCAGGGCTTAGCTGGGGACCAGAAATGTGGATGGAATCACTTGCGAAACCCTAGTAAAGCTGCAGGCCCAGCTGTTCTTCATCTGAAGATCCTTTAGGGAAAGTGTGAAATAGTAGAGATGCTGATGGGCCTGGGGGCCCTTCAAAGGCAGCCCAGTTTTCCCAAGGACCCTGGAGCTGGGGTGGGAAGTGTCCGGAAACGTCTGAAGGGTGTTTGTTAGAGTTGGGAGGCCCAGGCCCCAGAGGCTACATGCACACATGGCGTGTGCCTGGGAACGCCCTGGGCTTGGAAGTTCTGGAGGGGTGGTCGAGACCTGTCTCCCAGAGCGCAAGAGCAGGGCTGGGAGCTCGGCAGACCTGAGTTTGAATCTGTTCTCCATTGTCCGTGTGGGCCTGGAGGAGCTCCCTGGAACTTCTGAGGCTGTCATCTATAAAATGGGGATAATAACCCTCCCTTCCGGGCTGTGAGGATTAAATGTGCTAATGTATATAAAGCTCCTGGCACATGATAGATGCCTGCGTGTTCTTTCCTTTTCCTTCTCTTTCCCTGTACTCTGCCCTGAAAATCAAGAAGGAACTGGGCCACGATGAACTCCCAAGGCCAGGCCAGGAAGGAGGAGTAACCCAGCACATTCTCTTGGATGTGAACTCCCTTACCTTTCTGGATGATAGCAGGACCTCAGAGGAAGGTGTGGGGGCTGCAGAGCAGCTGTCCCTCCCACTCTGTGACCTTGCCCACTCTCAGCAGGCAGTATCTGTGAACCTCAGGGCTGAATCTTGCTGTGTTACACTGGAAACTTCCAAGGCAAAGGGCACCCTCTCTGTGGCTGAGGACTCTCCCAGAACATAGCTGTCACTGCCCCCAGCAGGCAGCCCAGGCTGGCCCAAGGGGATGGCTGTTAGAACTCACGTCTGAAGGGGCAATGCCAGACTTCATGCCCGACACAAAATCCCTGTGTCTCCGGGGCCTAGAACTTGACCTGAGCTTCATCAAATGGTCCGCATTCAAGGCCCAGCTGCTCCCTTCACTAACTATGGACCACAGGCAGGCCACACAGACCTCTGATGCAGGCTCCCCGTCCTTGAAATGCCAGCATTCCTTAGAAGGTTGTGAGGGTGCTGAGATCATCCTCCCCCCACCATGTTAACACCCCTCCTGTGTTTCTTTGGCTCTTTTTCTTTTCTTTTTCTCTTTCCTAGTTTCTTTGGCCTTTTTCGACTGTAAATCTCCTTTCATCACTTCCCTCAGTTCCTTAGGCTGGTTGCTCTTCTCCTTCCCACAAACACCACACACGCCGGGAAGTTGGAAACACATCTTCACAGCTCAGACTAGGGGGACCCTGCGGTGGCAAGGCCTGGCTGGCACTGGGTCAGCTATGGACCTCCAGCTTCTGAGCTGCTCTGGGCACTGCCCTCAGCTCCTGCTCTTCTCCCCACTTCTGTAGCTTCTATCTGGGCCAACCCAGAAGAGGAGAGAAGTCAGGGACAGAGCAGGTTGCAATGGGGAGAAGTGGCAGCCTTCTTGAAACAAAGATCAGTGGAAGCAGCAGGAAGCAAACACAACCCCTTAGGTGGCAGAGTAATGGGGGAGCAAGTCAATTCATTTTTCCGCACCCCCTGCTGCACCCCAGGCTCAGAAGGAAGTCCTTCTTCATACCTGACCTACACCCCCTCCTGCTGCACTCACTGTCTACTTCCCTTTGGTCCATGGTTGATGCTATCTTCATCATCCCTCCACTGGTGCCTCAAAAGGTCTTCTCCTCAATTCTGTTAAGCTAGAAGCCCTGGGGGAGTGAAAGCGAACTTTAAGAGGATGTTTAAAGTTTGGCTTCTCATCACCACATCTCAGCTGAGTCCATAAAACTGCCTTATAAAGCCCACTGGCCAGCCAGCTGCCCTCAGCCCCAGGGGCCTCCTTGTTTTATGATTGGCCCCAATTCAGACACCAGCTGGATGTAGGAACTCGCTGGCTTTTATGAAGAGATGTTAACGAGAAGCATCTCTTCCCTTCTGTCTTGTTCCCAGAGTCTCGGCTCCTTCCCTCATTCATGTGTTCCTTCCGTCAATAAACATTTACCAAGTGCCTCCTCCAGCCAAGTTCTAGGTCAGGCTCTGGGGTAAGGGTGGGCACAGGTGAAAGTTGGATGGGCGCTTTCTTCCTTAGCAGGGCGGACCCCTCGGAGCTGGCAGTAGCTGGATCACACTGCTTTGTCGGTGTTTGTAAACTGCACGCTAATTGTGAAACAGTGTTGGAAAAACAAATAATTACCAAGCAGCCTGATAAGAGCTGCCATGAGGTGCACTCAGAGAGCCAGTAGCAGTGAGGAGGAGACTCCAGCACTGCTCAGGATCAGGGAAGTTTTTCCAGAAGAGGTGCCATTTCAGCTGTTGCCTGAAGGCTGATGAAGAGTTTGCAGAACAGGAAAGGTGGGCAAATGGAAAGCCAGGCCCTCCTCTGCCAATGGACTGGGGTGAGAGATAGGCAGCCAGGGCTAGGATCCTGACGAGAGGCCAGAGGAGCAACACAGGGTCAAGTTTCTCCAGGCAGGACTCAGTCTCTCTATCTGTAAAATGGATATAATATTGGTTAGTCAAAAGAAAAACCAGAAATAATAGCTAGCACATGTATGTTTGTCTGTCATCATTTCCAGCTGCTTTCATATGTATTAGCTCCCTCAATTTTTGCAATAATCCTGTGAGGTAGGCAGGGGGATATTTTAATCCCCATTTTACAGATGAAGAAACTGAATCTCAGAGAAGTGAAGTGAGTTGTGGCTGGAGACACAGCTAGCAAGTGGCAAATGGGGAGCTCTTACTCTCAAGCTGTGCTCTTTCCCTGGGACACCTTAGAGCTGCTTGGGGAAGTGTGAGGGGTTAAGGGGAGCAGTGGAAAAATAAAAGTGTCGCTTCTCAGCAGCTTCTGTCACGGTGGCCTCATCCTATTCCCCTCAGTGTGCCACTAAATTGCGCGGGGAGGCGACGAGAGCGCAAGGCAGGTGAAGGGATCTGTATTGAAGTCTTGGATCTCTCTGGAGCAGGGGAGCGAGGATGAGGGCCCTCTGGGCAGAACTGCATTTCAGAGGGCTCTTGACAAAGGGAGGGGCTGCTGACTTGCAGGGAGAGGATGTTGGGTAAAAATAAACTAAGGGTCTGCCATGAGTCCCCAGGCAGCCACTGCCCCTGGGTGAGGGTGCTGGGGAACTGAAGGCCACCTACTGGCTTGCCTCAGGTGGGAAGGTAGCGTTGGCCCGGACCATGTTCCCATCGCCTTGTAGATGAAGCCCTAGGAACTAGGGAGAGAATGTGAACCTCGGATTTACCTTTCTAGTCAGGGGCTCAGAACAAAAGGGGTGGAGGCAACAGGGCCCCTCACAGTCATGCAGTGTCACATGATTTCAAACACCTACACCCAGACCTGGCAAGCAACAGACAGCTCATCCCTGCTTACCGGGGTTCCAAGGCAGACACCTCGCTTCCCTACTCCCACCTTACGTGCAGACATGCACGTCCCAGAGATCCTCTCTCTGCACCCAGACTCCAATGATCAAACCCCACAGAGGAGCCCATTCCCGCTTGCATGCCAGTATAAATGGCACACAAGTGTTTCAGAGTCAGCACAGTTTGCACTCACAAGCCCAGCACCCCCAGATCTGTGACCAATCCACTTGCACACTCAGGTATAGGAACATACATGGAAAAACGGTCATGCACACAGCCCAGCAACTCTGAGATCAAGGACCCAGAGAGCTCTGGAGTTGGTAAGCTGAGGAATCTAGCCAGGAGTCCCCTCCCTCCCTCAAGCCTGTCATTCTCTTCCCAGCCCTCCACTCTCTCTCACCTCCAGCAGATAAAAGTTGACCTGATTGGGACCGGGTTCCAACCCTATCTCCACCCCCTATACAGTCACAACCCTCAAGTGCCACTCTGTTAATATTTCCCTTCTCTTCCCCTGCCATTAAGCCAGAGAGCCTGGGGCCTGAAAGTGGGGGGTTGAGAATGGCTGCCTGGTCCCAAGGTCCCATGAGGGGCTTGTGGATATCACATGAAGCAGGAAACACCCCCACTGGGGCCTCCCTTCTCAGGCCTAGGAGCCCCAGGTTCCCTCTGAAAAGCAGGGTGGGCTGAAGGGCAGGTGAGAGGAGCAGCAGGGCCAATGATGGGTGAGAGGTGACAACTCCTGTCCAGCAGCTTCTCTCTGTGTCTGCACACACTTACACACTAGAGCACATGCGCATACACACTCCCCCCACTGTAATTAGAATGATCCCTCCAGCACCCAGGGAATGGGCGTGATTTATAAATGGGAATTGGTATAGAGAGATTTCAGCACCATCTGCTTGGGAGCAAACAGGAAGAGCTTCAATATGCTGCAGACTTGGAGGAGGGAGCCAGTTGGTGTAACAGGCTCATAAAAGCCACTCCTAATGGCCACAGGTGCTCCCCCCACCCTAGCCCCCAAGCCCAGGGGCCAGCCATATCCCTGGGAATAGTTACTGCTCTGCCAGGGCCAAGTGGCCCACAGTCCCTGCCCAAGGCCAGGCAGCCCAGAAGTGAAACTGTGGAGGAAAGAGCATGGAGCACCCAGTAAACCTGAGTACAAATACCTACAGCTGTTTACAACTGGGCTTCAGTTTATTCATCTATAAAATGGAGACAATGGCAGTAAAGAGCTGTAATGTATTAAATACTTAACCATGTGCCCAATAAAGTCAATCATCTCAGCTCCATTTGACAGATAAGGACGCTGAGGCTGGAGAGGTTAGACCTGGCCAAGTCTGCAGTAGTGAGCTGCAGGGCCAGGACTTGAGTGGAGGAGGCCACTGCTCTGAACCTTTTCTTCTTGACACTGCTCCCCATCACAGGGAAGTTGTGGGAAATTAAATGAGATAAATGCTCCGAGTTCCTGATATGGCAAGTACTCTGGATCTCTAGCTCCAGAAATTGGAAGATTCAAAGACAGTCTGAGACAGAGAGTCTCAAAGGTACCAAGGTCCATTTACACTGTGATTAGCACTCTATGCCTTGAACAACAGCTAGTCCTGACAAGTTCAGAGTACAATCTAATATTGCCTCCCCAAAATGACCTGACACCTTTTAATGACATGAATCATGATTACTGAGCATCACAGTGGTTTGGAGTTGTAAGCAGGGGTCATAATGACTGTCATTTGTTTGCCCCTCATATGGCAGGCGGAGTTATTGCTTTGTTAGTCCCACAGTGGACTCCACTGTATTTTCCCAAATCATGGTTCTCAACAAGAAGTAAGACTCAGAACCACCTGGGGTTTCTAAAAATTCAGAGCTCCTTTCTCTTCTCCCATACCTGCACCCATTGTATCAGAGCCCCTGGATGTGGCCCTTTTAATCTTGAAAGGGCCTCTGAGTGGTTCCCCCCCACTCCATACCTCCTGCCCTGCCCTGGGACCCACTTCAATTTGCAAATCCTAGCTCCGAAGATCTAGAAATCAACGGGGACCCAATAGATGAGCTGAAAGGTGAACTTTTCCCCAAAAGGACCAAAGCTTAGTTGTCCCCATGGCCCCTTGAAGCCCTGCCCTTAAGAAAGAAGTCTTACCCAAAAAACAAACCCTTAGCAACCAATTCTAAGACTGGAACAAATAAAATTAACTATCATAGTGTGCTTCCAAAAAAAAAAAAAAAAAAAGGCTGGTGGGAACAAATGCCAAATGGAAGGACCAAGAATCTTGCCAGCAGAGTAATTGGTTTGGAGAAGGGGGGATCAGGAAGGAGGTGATGCCTCCTGTACTGGGCCTGGAAGGCTGAGCAGGATTTTGATAACAGGTGAAGGTATTTCAGACAGAGGGAGCTGCCATGATATTAGGATACCATCATGCTTCAGCTTATGCCTGAGCCACAATATATAGCAGCCACAATCCTCCCACGAGGTGAAATTCAGCTCTATAAACTTGAGGGGAGAGAAGCAAATATTGAGGTTAAGTGGAGTCTTTCAGGCTGCAGGAAGAATGAAGGTCAAGGAGAGAGAGATCAGATGAGCTTGCAGGAGGTGGCACCTGGCCAGGCTGGAGAGTCAGTGTTCTTCACCTCCGTCTGTCACCCATACAACCATACACCCCACACCCAACCTGGTCAATATCACCTATCCACCCAGAGGTTACCCAAAATCCCTTGAGGACTTGGGCACCTGGCTCATAGTCTTCCTCTGTCTCCCAGCTCCTACTGTGGTTCTGGGTAACTTGAATGTGCATGTGGACATCCCAACACTGTCACTTCTTGGTTTTTCTACCTCCCCCCCCCCCCCACCTTCTCAAACGACTTTCTCTCCACTTGAGCCACTCTCATACCACCTGAAATGTCTCCTACAAAATCTTAATCTCCAGCATCCCTCCCTTGGTCCATAACATTTTCCCCCTTCTTTCCATAAAACCTGTTCTATATTCGCAGAGATTTCTCCAGTTCTCCCATTCTGTCTCACTCATTTGGCTGTGGTTGGGAATGCTGACCTTGGACAAGAGGCATTCTGCCAGGCTGCAGGCTCCTTCCTGCCTCTACAGTCAACCTTATGACCTGCCCGTTATTGGCCACATCATTCATTCTCCCCGGTACCCTTGATTCCCACACCCCATTGCCCTGCCTTTCCCAGCCCTGGAGTATTCCGCCGTCTGCTTTCCCCATCATGATTCCCAGGCTACTGGAAGGCACAGGAAAATCACCCAACCGTGCAAATTAGTGCCACTCCAGATTTATGATCCCTTACTCCAGCCCAGTCCTCCAGGCCCCTGGGCCTCTGGTGGTCAGCTCCTGTTCTAAACCTTTACCACCTTTTCAGGCTTCTGGCCTGCCCCCTTCCCCACGTATAATTAACAGAGAAAATAGAGATCTTCGGGCCAGAAAGAACCCCCTCAAGTCCCCTTTCCTCCTAGCTTATCACAGACAGGGCTCCACCTATTTCCCAGACCTCGTTGTTTTCACTGGCAGCCCACCCAGGCCTGCGGGAGCACACTCCTGCCTTAGCTACTGCGGCACCGCCCTCCCTTCCAGACCTCCTCTTACTTTCTGACCAGCTCTCCCCTGTCTCCTATGCCAGCTTCTCCCCCTCTACCCACTGCCCTTGTCCTGGTTGCCCAGGATTCCACCTATGACTTCTGCCCTTGCCCAGGCCCTATCCCTCAGATAGTCTTATCCACACCCAAGGCTTCTTCTCTAATAACGCTGGTACCTGTGACTCCTCATCCAAACTCCATGTCCTAGGGTCCTGGGTCTTCAATTGTCTAGCCTGTAACCACTTCTAAAGCAGTGTGTCCCTCTTAGCACCTTCAAACCCCATCCTCCTCTGTCTGCAGTCTTTGGATGTTGGGTTATGGTATATCCATCTGTCCAGCTCCAGCCACCCCCACACAGCACCATATCCTGTCTCTTCTGTCTCAGAGATGGCTCCCAAGTCCTCCTACCCCTTCTATCACACTGCCACTCTGTTGTTCTGATGCTTGTCATTTTTAACCTCTAACTGCTCTTTGCTTCTGACCAGCTCCCACCTTTGTATTTAATCCAAACTTCCTGCAATGGCCCACAGAGGCCATCACATTCAATATATCCGAACCCTCCCTGCTCTCCTTTCTCGCCTCTCTCCCTGCCAGCCTCCACCCAGCCACCTCTGGGACAAGCTAGAGCCCTCTGTCTAGGATGCCCTCCCTCCCACGTCCTGGACTGGGAAACTCTTGCTACTCCAACAGCCAGTTCGAAGGTCACCTTCCCGAAAACCCCAGGCCTTCCAGCAGCATCGGTTGTGTTCTCCTGCGCTCTGTTCATCCAATCTTCAGTTAGTGGATATTCTCTGGTTCTGATTTGGGGCCTTCATGAATAATGGTTGCCATGAACATTCATGTACTGATTCCTCAGAGCCCTTCCACGGAGCCCCACTTTCACCTCTGGAGGACACTTACCTTTCACTTGACCACTTAGATACTGATGGGCTGCTTCCAAAGAAGTATTTGAGAGTTCCTGTTTCCCCACTTCACCAGCACTTGGTTTTAGCAGATTATTTCATTTTTCCTAATTTGATGAATATGTAGTAGAATCTCATTGAGATTTCAATTTTCATTTCCTTGATACCCCAATAAGGTCACACACACACACACACACACACACACACATATGTTGGAGACAGAGTCTCACTATGTCGCCCTTGGTAAAGTGCCATGGCATCACAGCTCACAATAACCTCAAACTCTTGGGCTTAAGAGATTCTCTTGCCTCAGCCTCCCAGGTAACTGGGACTACAGGTGCCCGCCACAACAGGCTAGGTTACAGATATTTATTAGCCCTTTGGATTTCTGCATATTCAATTATTTGATCTAGTTTTTCCATTGAGTTGCCAATCTCCTTCTTACCCATTTGTGGGAGTTGTTCACCCTTTGCTGGTTGTATTTATTTATTGCAAAATCTTTCCCACTGTGTGATTTCCCTTCCACTCTCCTAATGTCCGTTGAAGAACTATACTTCTTGATCTTAATGTACTCACATTTATCAATCTTTTCCTTTATGGTTAGCGTTATATTTGTGTGTTGTTTAAGAAATCCTTCCCTGCCCCGAGGTCATGGGGCTATTTTTCTATGTTGTCTCATAAAGGCTTTATTGTTCCACTTTTCATATTTAGGCCTGTGCTCCACCTGGGATCCCACAGCACTTTGTACTTATTTTGTGGCACCACTGACTCCATCTGTTTATACGTCTGCCTCCTCAACTAAACAAAGAGCTCCTTTAGGGTACAAATGTGTATTTTAAATCTTCGCATTCAGAGGTCCTAACATAGTGCCTGGCACACAGTAGGCACTTAAGTGCCTGGTTTGCAGACCCCAGGTACAGCTGCTTCTAGACGGAAAGGCTCTCTCTTCTCAAATTCTCTACCTTTGCTAACTCCTGCCCTCCCCAGAAAGCTAATGTTCAAGGCATAAACGTGCAGGAGCTGGGCACAGTTCTAGTGACACAGAGCCAAAGATGATGAAGTCTCAGCCTTGAAGAAGCTGGTCACCCAGCACCTAGTTTCCTGATGCTATCCAGAACCCTTACACACAGATGTGGGAAGGCAGAGAGACCTTGGTTCAAATCCCAGCTCTGCCTCCCATCATCTGTGTGACCTTGGGCAAGTCATTTCAGTATACTGTGTTTCAGCATTCTAATTTGTTAAAAGGGAAAATAACAGATGACTTACCAGGTTGTTGTGAGGGCTAAGTGGAAGGGTAAACATAAAACGCCAGCAGGTGCTAGACACGTGGTAGGTGTCCAGAGGCTGTTGGGTTGGGTAAATGATGGAACGGTTGAATGAGTAAATGAATGAACTGGTTTGGGGTCTGAAGGGGGAGAGCTAGAACTGGGAGGGGGCAGGGGCTTCTTGTGGGTCTGTTGCAGGCCTTCCTTGTCATAGTAACCGCTGTCAGCAAATGTTTCCCAGACAGGAATCCCCTTCAGGGCTCCCTTCCCCAGCCCACTGCATTTGTTGACTCAAAACCTCACCACTGCCAATTTAGCCTGCAGTAAGGAAGGGGGGTGGGGAGGGGGAGAGAGGTGTAGGAGGGAGTAGAACTATACAGAAAGGGGTCTTTGTCTGAGCACTGTGTGGCATTTCAGATTTCAGCAGAGAGTTTTTGTTATGTTTTTTCTTAACCTCCTAAAGAGCTGAGTGGGCTGCACTTACAATAAGAGGTATATGAGTTAGACAGCAGGGAGGACTTCCCATGGGCTCTCTGTGTTAGGTAGTAGAACAATGGAATGGGTTGCCATTGACCCAGGCCACCCATTCTATTGTCCCACAAGGGCCCTGGGGAGTCCATCTGCCGCTTAGGTACAGAAGCAGGGGTGCTTTCCCATGCAGAAACTCCCAGGGGCTCAATGCTGTGGCTTCCCCATTGCTCCTCTGCCTGCTGAGTGACAGCCTCCGTGTTCAAGAAGTTCTTCTGAACCCAGTAGCCATTGGACCTTCCCGCTCCAAGTGGGCCTCTTACCACATGCTGTTCTCTGGTTTAGGCTTCCTCTCCTGTGGCTCCTTTGGGGCATCCTTAGATTCTAAGGGTGTTGAGGCTCCACCCAGGCTCTCCACTGATTCTTCAGAGCCCTTCCACTGAGCCCCACTTTCAGGCCAGCCCATCACCCCCATTCACAGCCAAGGAGAGGGAGCCTAGCCCACAGGCCCTGGCCTCCTGCCATCCCACCACTGGCCGGCCCCAGCCCCTGAGCACCACGCTGGGGCCTTCTCCGCCCCTTGATGCCTTCCCCATCTCTTTCCGTGTCATCCTGCTTCCTCCATGCCAATGCACACACGTGTTCATCAGCCTTCTCTCTGGTGCTCCCAGACCCGTGTTGGTCTGTGTCTGTAAGGCACTCCCTACTCTGGCCCTTGCTTCTCTCTCTGCCTCTGTCTGGCCTCTCTGCCTGCCTTTCTTTCTGTCTCCTCTCCTGTTTGTCACTGTCTGACTCGCTCTGTCTATCACTCTGTTTCTATCTTTGTATGCATCTCTCAGTCCATCTCTGACCTGTCCGTCTCTCTTTTGGCACGTGTGTCAATCTCTCCGCTCTCTCTCGCTGCGCTTCTGGCCCTGTCCCTCTCATTCACTGTCCCTGCCTCATCTCTCAGTCTCTAACTCTGGCTCTCCCTCTAAGTCTCTCTTGTGGACACTTGGCAGGCCTGTGTCAGAGCCAGAGCCTGCCCAGCAGCCAGGCTATTTGCCCCCGGTGGCCCCCACCTCTGGCATCACCTTGGGGACAGGCTTTCCCAACAGCTGCCAGGCGAGAGCAGGTCCTGTATCCCCTAGCCCCGTTCTGTGAGAGGAGTCCCAGGGGGCTGCAGCCTGTCTTAACTCAGCACCTGCTGAGGCCTCCTTTCTTCCCTTTTCACCTCCCTCTCCCAGACTTAAACTCGGTGCCCCCATCCCTTGAAGTCGCTGGGCCCTGGCTGTGAGCCCAGCACTACTCAGAGCTCCATGGGAGTTCATGATCCACTGGGATGGCCCTGCACCCCTACATAGAAGACGGAGTGGGAAGTGCAAGGCAAAAGAATCTGGGCCCAAGGTGAGCCACACGCTGAAAACCCCCAAGGAAGGGAGACCAGGGTCTGCAAGGTATGTCAGAGGGGTAGTTCCAGCTAATAGGAAGGTGAGGGACCATGTTCAGATAACAGGCCCTGACTGATCAGAGCTCAGAGGTGCAAATAATTAAGGGCCCTTTGGGGGACAGTGGTTTAAGACTAGAACTAAGTTTTATGGAAGCACTTGAGAACAGAAAGAAGATTCAAAACTATGCTTATGGAGGTAGGTGGAGGTGGCAGAAGTTTTCACAAATGACAATGACATCTGAATTGGATTCTGAATTAACTCAAGGTGAAGGAGAGGAAAAGGGCATGTCAGGCTAAACAACCAGCACGTGTCAAGGCAGAGAGGCTCAGAAGTGCTCAGGAAGAGAGAAAGGCATCATAATGAGGAGCAGAAGGGGGCCCCTGGGGTAGGACCCCAGGAGTGGGTCTAGGTTCTACCTGCCAGGGAAGGGTTTTGCACAGGAGAGCGACACTGCTTTTATTTGTTTTAACTTTTTTTTTTAATTGAGACAGAGTCTCACTCTGTCGCCAGAGTCTCACTGTTGTCCTCAGTAGAATGCTGTGTCATCACAGCTCACAGCAACCTCCGACACTTGGGTTAAGCAATTCTCTTGCCTCAACCTTCCTAGTAGCTGGGACTACAGGCGCTCGCCTCAATGCCCGGCTATTTTTTTGTTTGTTTTAGCAGGCCTAGGCCAAATTCGAACCCACCGAGCCCCAGTACATGTGGCTGGTGCCCAACCACTGAGCTACGGGTGCCCAGTCTTTGTTTTAACTTTTTAATAAATCACTGGCAGCTGTTTGGAAGATGGACTAACAGGAAGGGAGACTAAGGGCTGAGATAGCAGCTAACAGCTACTGCAGTGGTCTTGCCAAGAGCCCAAAGAGTTATAGACCAGAGATGTGCTCACAGGAGTGGGGACAAGAGGGTACTTGGATGGCATCTTCTGAGGTAGACCAGAAAGGTGGGGACAGAGAAGACATTGGGGGTGTCTGAAACTTCCAGCTTAGGGAACACAGGAGAGGAGATGTTTGGAGAAAAAGACCAAGCACATTGGGTTTGAGATGTCCATGGAACCTTCTGGGGCAGAACTCCCTCCCTTCCCCTTCCTCTCCTGGCAGCTGACAGAGGTGTGGAGGCTCAGAGGGGGCCTGGGTGGCACAAAGAGGTCTGGGAGTCGGCCGCTTGTGAGGCCAAGCAGAAGCCGAGCTTGGGTCTGATCTATTTATGGCTAATTCCAGCTCCAAGGCAAGAAAAAGGTAACAAAAGGCTCAGGGAGGACACTGCCTGGTGCCCTGAGTCTGATTTTTTCAGTGTCTTCTCACTCACAGCCCTGACATACCCCACATCCTACATACACGCGCACACACACACATCAACACACACACACGTGCACACCCAGGGAACTGGATCAGCAATGGCACCAAATGTTTCAGGCCAACCAACAAGTATTTCAAAGGCCAATTGCCTCTCCTCCATCCCACCCATCCCCCACACAACTGCTCTTCTGAGCAGCTGGAAGCAGAGCTGGGGTGGGGGGGCAGCAAAAATAAATCCCATTTTCTGCTCCTTTTCAGTGCTAGGCTGAATTCTCCGCAGATGGGGGATTAGACCGACCTGAGTTCAGTTCTGCCTGTGGGGAGGGTGATGGGCAGGGCAGGGGCTGAGCTGGGCAGGGGTGCAAGTGTTCTATGACAGGGCTAAGAATAACTGCTCCTGCCCAGCCTGACACCCTGTCCCACTTGCTTAGGCTCAAGTTGTTCCCATGTGTGGAAGACAGACAGATACAAGGTGTCTGCGTGGGGCATGAGACAATGACCGAGGCTGGGGGTGCGTTTGTGGGGGCAAGCTGACAGGCACAAGGCATGGATGTGGCTGGGAGAGCCTGGAGACAGGGCAGCCCTGTGTGACAATGAGACAGCATGAGGGTGCGCATGCTCTGTGTGCTGGAGTGTGTTCAGATGTGTGTGTTTCGGACGCTGTGTGCTCGAGGGGACACAGGGGTATGCTGCTATGCGGGAGAGAAACCCAGACAGGGCAGCCAGGCAGGATGGGGTACCAGCATGCTGGCATCCTCAGGCATTTGTGAGTGGCAGAGGTGGGTGCGGCAGGGTGGCCAGGGCTCCCCCAGAGCAGTCAGGCAGAAGCAGAGGGAGCCTGAGCCTTACCGAGAAGGAGTGTGTGAATGTACATGTGGGAGCTCTGTGAACAAGTGTCTGTGTGTGGCATAGAAGGCTGAGTCTTGTGAGGGTGTCAGTGTCTGTGTACGAGTGTGTGTTAGAAAATGTGTCTGTGTGGTCTGTTCAGGTTCATGTATTTGTGGGTGAATGTGTGCCTGTATACATGAGTGTGTGCATCTGCGTGTAGAGTGTGTGTGCCTAAGAGAGCATGTGTGAGTGTGTGTGTACACACAGTGGGACCCTCAGCCTGCCCCACCGCCCCCACCTTCACTAGCCTCTAGCTCGAAGCAGATGGTGGTGAGGGGAGTGTGCAGGTGGGTCTTTAAATCTGTCTCCACATGTCCAGGATAGGGTGAGCTGAAGACGAGGGGCAGGGCAGGGCAAGAGGCTGCCGCATTCTGCCCTGTTTTTAGGATGGAGGAGGAAGAACAAGCAGCAGGGCCTGCCAGAGCACAGGGACCACACCCACCCACCCACTGCCACTCCCGTCATTAGCTGCAGTGCAGTGAAAGCATGTGTCGGGCAAGGGCATACTGTTCACATTTTTGTATGGGAATCACAAATGCCCCCAAAGGCCCTTAAAACAGACCACTTTTAGTCAAGCCAGGGCTTCTCATAGATTCTGGGTCCCTGGGCTTGTCAAAGCAGCCGTCCGGGAGGGTGGCTTCTTCCTTGCTTTGCCCAGTCTGGGCCTCTGGCCTTGACTTCCACAGCCAGTGAGGGCCCACCTAGCCCAGATATCAACTCATCTATAGCATCACCTGGAGGGGTTCTTTATTCAGGATTTTATGAAGCCAACTAAATGGCTCGTCGAGAATGACTAAACTCAACCTTGGAAAGAAAATCATAAACATTTTACTACCTAGCTAAGCCAAGCATGATTACATATGGAAACTATGGACACTACTCAGTGGGATTTTTATATTAATTTCCAATTTCCTCCTCACTGAGGAACTGAGGAGAACGCAGTCTCTGTGCTATCCAGGCTAGAATCAACATCGTCTCACATTGTCCGGCCAAGCTGGGCTGCTTCTCACGAGGCTCCCCAACCCCACTCCCGTTCCATGCTGTTGACTCCAGAGCTTTGCCTCAGCCCTGGTCTCTCAGAGGGTGACTGGAGGGTGGCTCTCTGCCTAAGGGTTCATTTAAATACAGCCTCTGCGGTTACGTCAGAGACAACTACTTCAGCTGCTATTCTCCCTGCAAATGCCGGCCACCTACTGTCACCAGAGAGTGCCTCCCTCTGTGGGCTCCGTGCTCAGCCACCGCTCTCTATCCTAGACCCAGTGCCTGTGTGCTGTTTGCCAGTTTCTGGCCTGTCCTTCCTGCTCCACATTCTGCCCCAGTGGAATAAAGAGAGCAAGAAGCTGAGAACAGCTTGCCCCCCTTGGGCAGGAACAAGATGCCTCAGAGCTTCTGGTGCTGTTCCCTCGCTGTACCTTCTGACAGAGGGAGCTGCCAGGCCATGTGCAATGACTCCATTTAACCTCCACACTGCATGAAACAAGGAGTTTCGAGAGGGACATGACTCTGGGGAAGGGCCCAGAGCAGGGTTTAGAGCTAGGTGAATCTCAGTCTGACTCTCAGCTCTGCTGCTATGTGACCTTGGGCAAGCTGTTTACTCTCTTGAGCTTGAGTTTCCCCATCTATGAGAGAGTATATTCACACCTTTCTTGAAGGGACGTGGTGAGGATTTATTAATAGATAAAGCCCCTGCCCTGAGGATGCATTCATAAATGGTGCGCATCACTACTGCTGCTATGCCGACTGAGGGAGCATAGAGGACATCCAGGCTGCCCCAATTTGGAGTGTGCCAAGAGTCACTGGGAAGCTGCTTCAAATGCAGACCCCACCCCCCCAAGCCCAAGGCCTTTGCACCCTGGGTCAGGCTCTCTGGGTCAGCTTCAGAGCCATGGGGGTTCTTGTGGAATGGCTGGGCCACCCCAGCCTCCCAGTCCCTTCTCACATTTCAGAGCTACTAGGGCTCCCCCCACCACCCATGTGTGCACAGGCTCCTGGAGAAGCCGTCCCAGGTGAGGACCCAATTGAGTTTGACATCGTCCTCACCAGAGAGCACCCTGGCCGCCGCTTTGGTTTTGATTACAGGCGGCCTGGCACTGGGTAGCCGTGGCCTGTTCACCTGAACTGCCCGCACGAGACACAGATGCTAATTACACGGGTAAGTACTTGCAGATTTCCCAGAAACAACAAAGATAATTTGTTTGCTCCATGGCTTGTTAGGAGGAAAGCTGGGCTCCGGTGACTGGGTGGCTTGTAGATTAGGCCCATGGCCTTTCACCTTCTCCTGCCCTTGCCTGCTGCTTCTCCCAGCTGTGCTGATTAGAAGTTAAGAGCCCCCTTCCCTCTTCCCCCATCCACGGCAGACTGGAGAAGGTGGGAGAGGAAAGGGGGGAGGGTTAAGAGGCTGAGCCAGACAAGGACATCCAGCAGGGGTCCTGCCTGCCTGCCCAGGCTGGGGCCTGGAGAGACAGCAGACGTGAGGAGGCAGGGGCTTCTCTGTCTCCTTCTGAACATGCTCAGCATGGCCTCAATGCCAGTGAGCATCTTTCTTGGGGTTATACCAGCTCAGTCCTCCTTTAGCTGAGCGGGTCAGAAGAGGGACAAGAAGGGATCACTCACAGGGGCAGTTGGGGCTGGGGCAGCTGGTAAGGGTCAGTGGACAGGAATGAGACCCTATTCAGCTGAGAAGAGGCTCAAGCCATCTCCTGGGTCTGGAAGTCGCCGTGGAAATTAGCCAGAGCCCATCTGCTGACCGATGAGAATGGGTCTGTTAGAAGTCAGTCACCAGGCTGGAAGGGCTGTAATCATCCTCTCCCTTGGCTTCCTTCTGCCGGGGGGAACGAGGAGGGTAGGATAATTACTATAATTATTATTAATGTGTTATCCCTCTTTCGTGTGTCTTAATGGTTTTTACACACCAATGGTCATTATCAATGGCCTACTGTGTGCCATACAGTGAAATAGGTGCTGTGCATATATATGATTAGGCCTGTGAGATGGAGATCATCAGGTTCATATTACAGAAGAAGAAATTGATGCTCAGTGAAATTAAGTACCTGGCTGAGATCAGAGAAAGATGCAGAACAAGCATTTGCCCTCCTCCCTGAGAGGGATTCTGGGGTGAGGCAGAGCCAAGAGGCTGGTTAAGTGAGGAGGACTGGGGGGAAATGAGTCAGATGTCCCCTAAAGCAGGAGCCGTGGTGAGCAGACTTACAGGGGATTCTAATCTTATTCTGGGATAGCAGAAATGCCATCAGAATAGCCTGGCTGTGCTGCGCTAAGAGAAGCTCTCCCCCTGGGCCTCACCTCTCCCTCTCTTAGGCTACAGGTGACTATTAAATTAAAGGTAGATGGAATCTGTGCAGGGTGGGAACTGGTCTTCCCCAGTACAGAGGCCAGTCTGGGGGGTAATTATGTGGGTAAATTTGGGGGGTGGGGCAGGTGCAGGTTCCGAGCTGCTGGTAAATTGAGGTCAGGGGTCAGTGAATAAAATAACAGCCCCAGTCTTTGACCACCTGCTCTCATGGATTTACCTTCATACTACATCCATTTATATCTTTTCATTCTGGTTTCACTAATCAACATGCCTCTACTCTCTCTTTACAAATTGTTAAAAATTTGCTAGTTTAGGACAATTTGTTCAAGGCTCCGAACCACCCCCTTCTACATCTCTGCTGTTGTGAAGGAAGCCTCTCCTGACATCATTTTCTATGTAAGATAGCCCCATTCGCCCATATTTGTGTTCCTTCCAATTAAAGTGATTCATTAAATTTCTGGTGAATTTCATTTTTATTCCTTGATAAGAACCTCCAAATAAATAACATTCAGCCATGGAAAGAATCTTTTGACAAAGCCATATCCTAATTTTGGCTCTCGGAATGTGATTCTCAAGCTGTCAGCAAGGAATGTCTAGTAAAGACCCAGGGCTGGTCCCCTCCCACGCTGTACCCTTTGTGAGAGGGAAGTGAGCAGGCTGACTTTGGCCACTTGGAGGGATGCAAAGGAGCTCCAGCTCTACCCCAGTGGCCTGAAGACAGCATGGTCAGCTCCCGAGGTCTCAGCAAGCTCTGCGGGTTCCACGGCCCAGAAACAGAGACTTTTTCTTTCTCCTGGAAGTCTGTTGCAGAATGTGATGAATATCAGCACAGCAGAGTTGCCTACAATTTCCATTCTGAGTGACTTCTAAAGAACCTGTGTCACTCCTAGCACCAAGTCTCCATAGAGAAGGCCACGTGGCCACTGGAACACACTTTGATGGAGACTTAGCACACTAGAGTCTGCCCCTAGTTCTGCTATATGATTTGCAGCTCCTTGCTGTACCTCTTTGAGTCTTCAAATGGGAGATAATTATCAAGCACTCAGTATGTTACCAGATTTGTGGTTCTGTATCTTGCCAGCAACCCTAACTGTCCCTATTTTAGAGAAAGAGATTGTTGCTCAGAGAGATTAAGTGACTTGACCAAGACCACACAGCTGGTAAGGCCAGAAAGGAGTCCAGGACTCTCTTGAGACTTCCAAGGGAGCCAGTGATGGACTTTTTCTGTACACAAGGCCCTGCCTGGCCTAGTGAGCACTCTTGAAAAAACAAACAGGGCTCAGAGACTAGATAAGCAGGTTTCAGACTTTGAGGCCTGCTGGGAGCTCCACAGCCAGGAAGAGTATCCTATCCAGACCATGCTGAGCAGGCAGTACTGAGCTGCAGAGATCTACATCGCCAGTTCTAAGACACAGCATTAAACTCCAGTCTATCAAGACAGGAATCTAAATCCCAGAGAGAAAAGGCCTAATGGTGGAATCTTATACAGTAGAACCTCTGTAAGTTGCTCAAGGAACTGTAACAAAATGGTCAACATATGGAGGTAGTCAACATAAGGAAGTAGGCCTATTGTACTAACATGTGATACATGTCCAGTCTGTGAAAATTAGGTCAACTTAAGGAGTGGGTCAACTATGGAGGTTCCTCTGTATTTGTAAGGAAGCTTTTGACTGCAAGTTACAGAAAATCTGACTACTAATAGTTTAATCAAACAGGGTTTATTTCTCCCACATATGAAAAAGGTAGAGGCTGGTGGTGTTGATTTAGCCTTTTACATGGTGACATGAAAGACCCAGGTTCTTTCTGTCTCTTTCCTGCCACCTTCACTGCATTGGCTTTTTGTCCTCATGTTTGTCTAGCTTTCTGATCTTGATATGGCTGCTGCAGCTCCAGGCATTACATCTGCATTCAGGTAAGGAAGAAGAAAAGAAAATGTCAGTGCCATTTCCCCCTTTAATCAGGAAATCAAAAACCTCCAACCTCCAATCCAAAACTTCTCAGTTTGAAAGATTCAGTAAAACTTGTTAAAAACACAAATGGCGGGAAGGAAGGAAAGGAGGTAGTGGAGAGGGGAGGAATTCTTCCCAGAACCCAGAAAAGATTCACATGGTCACTTTTAGCTGCAAAAGAAGCTGTGCAAGACACTATTTGGCTTGCACCTTCTCTGATGGGAGAATAACCAAGAAACGAAGAAGTTGAGAGTGGCTTCTTAGTTTGCCAACCAACGAATCTGCCATAAACTTCTCCATCTTGGCCATGTCATGGCATTCAATGGATAAATTGCAGAAGTCTGTCCTGGTCAAAGCGCATTTATGCATACTGTTTCCTGGAATTGGGACCCCCATCCAAATCCTATACCACTCACATTTGCCTAACAAAGCCCTCAGTGTATTCTGGAACTACACTTTTTGAAGCAATTTGGCAACATGTTTCAAGGGCCATAAAGCGTTCATAAATTGTGACCCAGTATTTCCACTTCTGAGAATTTATTTGTTCCAAGGAAATAACCTAAAAGGTAAAGGGGGGAAAAAAACACATACGCTCAAGGATGTTCATTGCAGCATTAAAAGTAAGAACAATCTAAACACCCAGTGATAGGGGAATGGGTAATTAAATCCTGGTGCGCTCAGTGCATGGCATATTGCACAGCTATTAAAAGTTGATCATTATAAATATCACTTAGTATCACTTCTCAGTCTTTTGGCTAAGATCAAGTGTAGTATAAACAGCACTTAATAACATCAAAAAGGGCTACGATACAATGTTATATTAAAAAAAACAAACCAACCTTGCATAGTGTGGGCGTGCCTATAACTCCATGTACTCAGAAGGCAGGAGGATCACTTGAGAAGTTTGGGTCCAACCTGGGCAATATAATGAGACCTTATCTCTAAGAAAACAAATGGGTAGGCTGCTTGTGTCTGTAATCCTAGCACTCTGGGAGGCCAAGACAGGAGGATTGCTTGAGCTCAAGAGTTTAAGACCAGCGTGAGCAAGAGCAAGAGCCTCATCTCTATTAAAAACAGAAAAATTATCTGGGTGTGGTGGCACACACTTGTAATCCCAGTTACTTGAGGCTGAGGCAGGAAGGTTGCTTGAGCCCAGCAATCTGTGGCTTCAGTGAGCTATGATGACCCCAACTGCTCTCTGCTGAAAAACAAAGTGAGACTGTCTCAAAAAAAAAAAGGTAATTGAATACATTATTTAGATTGCATATTTTAACAATATGTGCCTTGTGAACAAAGAATTGAATGAAACTTATGAAAGTTGTTGGGTTTACAGTAATGGGATCATGGATGATGATTTTTCCTTTTTCTTTTTTCGAGACAGTTTCACTATGTTGCCCTCGGTGGACTGCAGTGGTATCACAGCTCACAGCAACCTCAAACTCTTGGGCTTAAGCAATTCTCTTGCCTCAGCCTCCTAAGTAGCTGGAACTACAGGTGCCCACCATAGTGCCCGGCTATTTTTTTGTTGTAGTTGTTATTGTTGCTTTTAGCAGGCCCAGGCTGGATTTGAACCCACCAGCCCTGGTGTTTGTGGCTGGCACCATAACCACTGAACTATGGGCGCTGAGCCATGATTTTTCTGTTAATTCAAAATTTCTCTCTGTTAATTCAAAATTTATGCAGTTTTAAACATAGTTGGAGGGGGTTAGGATAAAAAATTATCTATCTTTTAAATCCCAGTTCAAATACTACCTCGTCTTGGAAGCATTCCTTGCTTTTTCCAACCACATCTTTTCTGAAGTTCTTATTTTACTGGACCACATGCTCTCCTGAGGCTATGACCATGCCCAATCCTCCAGACTAAGAGCCTCATGTAGTGACGGTGGTGAGGGGGCAGGGCCACAGAAGTTAGGAACCAGGCATGGGACCCAGGCAACAGGCCCAGGGAACTGGCAGTGGAGCAGTGCTTGAAAAGTAAGGGCATAAACTGCTTGCATTGAGTAACAGCTGATCTTTCCAATTATTTTAAATGCATTATTATTATTACATAAATAAAATATGCCTATATACTTACTGTAAAAAGATTAGATAGTTCAGATTAAAGCCCCCCTTGGCTTCCACACCATCCCACTCCCCTTTCTAGACATTGTCAGCTTCGTATGCACCCTTCCAGAATATTTTTTCTCATGTGCATAGTTTTGAAGTGTGCATCTGTGTTTGTTTATGACTTCCTTTTCTCCTGTAATGAGACCTTTGCATTTTAGAATGTAAAGGACTACCTCATTCATTTAAACCCCAAGAAAACCATTACTAGTGTATATATTCAAAGATGTATTTAGCTCTTTCTCTACCAAGGAGCATTTGGGTTGTTTCTAATTGTTTACATTTCTGCCACTGCTGCTATGACCCCACCTTCCACAGGTGAATGTGTCCCCTGGTGCACTTGTAGCATTTCTCCAAGAAGAGAGTTCCATTGCCCTCATGAAGGGTTTGGGCATTTTCTGTTATAATAGGAACAGATCACCCTTTACAAACACCACGACAATTTCCATTCTTACCTACAGCGTAAAAGGTGTTCATCGCCCCAACAGACGCTACTATGAACTTCTAAAACAAAAATTATAAATCTGATAGGTGAAAAATGTTAACTCTGTGCTGGTTTTACTTGCATTTCTTTGACTACTAATGAGGCTGGGCATGTTTTCATACATCTATTGGCCATTTGCTGTTTCTCTTAGGTGAAATGTCTGTTCTTATCACCCGTTTAGTCTTTTGGGCTTGTCTTTTGCTTGTTATTTGTAGAAACTCATTCTAGATCCCGAATATTAATCCTTTTTCATTGCAAATGTTGTTGTAGATAATCTTCTTCCAGACTGTCACTTGTCTTTTAACAGTATTTACAGTGCCTTTTGTCATAGGACAGCTTTAAATTTGGACATAATCAAATTTAGAAGTCTTTCCTTTTATGGTTTCTGTGTTTTATGTCTTGCTAAAGAAAGGCTTTCCTGCCCCAAGGTTATAAACAAATTCTCCTATACTTTTTAATAGTTTCATGGATTTGGTTTTTTACATTTAGCTCTCTCATCCATCTGGAATTTATTTCAGTGAATGGTGTGAAACAGGAATCTAAGGGTTTTTTTCCACAAAGAGAGCCAATTGTCTCTACGGTATTACTGAAGAGTCCATCCTTTCCCTTCTGCCTTTTTTCCAGCTTTATGGAAGTATAATTGTCAAATAAAAATCACATATATTTGAGGTGATGATTTGGTATACATTACATTGTGAAATGATTGCCACAACCAAGCTAATTAATACATCTAGCACTTCACATAGTTACCTTTGTGTGTGAGAGTGAGAGGCAGAGACAGAGTGTGTGTGTGCACGTGCGAGTGATGAAACACTTCAGATCTAATTTTTTTTTTTTTTGAGACAGAGTCTCACAGCTCACAGCAACCTCAAACTCTTGGGCTTAAGCGATTCTCTTGCCTCAGCAACCTCAGATTTGCCTCCCGAGTAGCTGGGACTATAGGCGCCCGCCACAATGCTGAGCTATTTTTTTTTTTTTTTTTGTAGTTGTCATTGTTGTTTGGCAGGCCCAGGCTGGATTCGAACCTGCCAGCCCCAGTATGTAATCACTGTGCTATGGGAGCCAAGCCTAGATCTAATCTAATCTTTTAGTAAATTTCAAGTATACCATACAGTATAATTAACTATAGTTACCATGCTATACATTAGATCTCCAGAATTTATTCATCTTGTAACTGAAAGTTTGTCCTACTGCTTTTAAATGCTACTTTATCATGTACTGAATTCCCCTTGATCCAGAATCCTTTGGAAGTTCTCTGTTCTGTGCCATCGATCCGTTTGTCTTGTCCTATGCCAGCACAACACCATTTTAATGAGTACAGCTTGGTAGTGTTTTGATATCTGATAGGGCAAGTCTCCCCTCATTCTACCTCTTTTTCCAAATACTTCTTGGCTGTTTTGAATTTATAGAATTCTTTGGACAGAACTGACACCGTCCAAGTGTTGTCACTCAAGAGCTCCCTGTTTACTTAGGGCTTGTCTTATAGCTCTGTTCTGAGTCTGAACACACTCTACTGCTTACTTGCTCTGCGAGCTGGGTGGAACTTGGCCCTCTGTGTCCTAGCTCCAGCATCTCTGATACAGGAATGCTACTTCCTGGCCCACCATTGATGGAGGACTCAGTGAGTGCAAGTGTGTGAGGAACACAATGGTAAGCTTCTAGAAGACAAGCATCTCCTAATTTAACTCTCTGATCTAGACAGGGAGTTCAGAGTCAGGGTGGCGTGGAGAAAGGCAGAGGCCTGACACATCAATTACTGTGTTTGTTACCTTACATATATTATCTCGTCATATCATTTGTCTTTAAAACAAGTCTGTGAAGTAGGTACCATCATCCTCATTTTATAGCTGAGGAAAACAAGACTCAGACAGTGACCTGTCTGGATTCCCAGTCCAAGGCTCTCATAAACTGCCTCCTGTACCCTCTGTCCTGCCTAGTTTGGGAGCTGCCAGGAGCCTCTCCTGGTCATAAGTGGTCTGCAAATGCTAAATGATCTGCTGCTCCCTGTCTGAAGTCTAGTAAGCCTAGAGTAGACTTAGCCAGAAGACACGTATGGGGCATTCAGCACTTAGCACAGTGCCTAGCACCGATTAGGAGATCATTGCATGGGGTGGGGCAAAGAGCAAATGCCAGGATGTGAATGCAACAGTTAGTACAGTAACTGCTAGATGAGTTCAGAGGAAGAAAAGGGCTGTGTGGCCTGAGGAAATAAGGAAAGGCTTTCAGGAGGAGGTGAGACTAGAACTAAGGGATGGAGAGGGTTTAGACAAGTTACTATAGCCAAGCAGGAGAGCCCAACAGGCTAGATAAGAAGCAAGACTGAGCAGAGAAAGGCATTTCCTGATGATGAGGGGCTTGGCTGGGCTGGACAGTGTCTCCAGGCTGGAGCAAGGCTGCGAGGCTGAAAGGTCATGGATGTCATTCTAGGCCCATCCAGGCCCCCAGTGTCCTAAGGTTAAGCTTTACTTTCCACACACAGCCCTCGCAGCCAGTTGTCATGACACCAAAACATACAGACCTGCCTGGGAAGTCAGGTGGGAGGGGCAGGAAGGGGCTGCTTCCCTCATGTCCCTTGCCTGCCCCACACTACATCCTGACCCTTTGTTTCTCCACCCTGACTTTGTCTCCCTGTTTCATGCATCTGTGTGTGGGCACTTGGGCATGAGCTGTGCGCCCGCAGGTGAATCCCTCAGCCTCTCTGAATCTCAGGACACATAGGTTTTCAGTTACGTACGTGCACATTCTCCTGGTCTCAGGGGTCTTTCTTGTTCCTCTTGGAGACAGGAACAGCCTCTTAGTCTGGCCACTGTTAACTCCCCCTCCAACAAGAGGAAAAGAGAAGAGTATAAGCCACACAGCTTACATAGTGCATGCCACGTGCTTTACATACAGGTTGCCAGGTTGGGTTTGGGGGTTTAAAAACCACAGCACATAGTTTTGGTCTAAGAACCCAAACCCCCAAACAGGATTAGGTATGCAGAAGATGTATTGGGGAAAACGTGTGTGAAGGGAAAAGGGAAGTGAGCTAGGGGAGGTGGGAACTATCGGATGGGGATGCGTGTCTGACTCCTTCAAGGAAGAGGGGGAAGGAAGGAGGGTTGAATGGGCAGAGTCTCAGACTCAAGAAGGTCCTAAGAAGGTTCTGGTCAAGCCAACATAGAGTCTTTGAGCTAAAGTTATCTTCACAGGATTCACGTGTCTCCCAGGATTGGTCCTATCTAAGTCCCCCTCCTATGCTCAGCATTTGGCGTGAAGCAGCCATGGGCAATGTGGCCTCAGCAGCTGGGGTCCTCGGTCAATCACACTCACTGAAGTAGGTGCATTTTCAAGGCCACCACCCAACGCAATATGCGCTACCCCTGCTTGATATGGGAGTTATTTAAACCCAAGGAGATCAGGCGTTAAGGCATAAAGCAGATAAGAGTTGGAGAAGATCTGACTGTGGGGAGCCTCCTTTACTAACTGTGTAATCTTGCTCAGGTTTTTACTAATCTGAGTTTCATCTTTTCTACAAAATGGAGTAATAATTTCTCTTTTGTGGACTGCTAAGAAGATAATCTGGGACCTGAAATCTTTTCTCCCCAGCTCGAAAGGGAGGGAAATCTAGTTGGAACTGACTGAAGAACAGCCTGGGTCAGAAGCCCAAAGGAGGAAGCCTTTTCCTTTTTCCCAAGTGAGGCTCAAGAGATGCAGAGACTGAGAAGTAAGGATGGAAGAAATTTCTGGAGGTGCACTCCAAGTGGCCATGATACGATCCCCTGGGGAGATCACTGCAGGCTGCTCTGTACCACCATCTGGATATAAAGTGTTTCATAGTCTCGTAAAAATGTACAGGTTCTATAATTGTCTCAAAATAAAAAGGTTACTCACAAAATTTATCAGATAAGAATGCCTTCATCTGTAAATATCAGAAAATCCAACTAATTGTGTCTTAAGCAGTAAAGTGATTTAATTACCTCACATAACAGGAAGTTGGACAGTGGGGGTGGGGTCTATTTACATCCTTTTTAGTAATGCCAGAGTCTGGCTTGATGTCTCTGTACTTCTCTTGGCCTTTTTGTCATGGTCACAGTCAGGTGCTACAACCCTGAACATCACACCCTCACACAATAGGTTCCCAAACAAGAGGAAAGGGAGAGGCAGAAAAGGGAGCATTTACCTTTCATTTCTTCTTTTCAGGGAGAAAGAGCTACCCCATAAGTCCATAGAAAATGTCCTCCTAATGTCTCCTTGGCTAGAACAGGATCACTCCTCAACCAATCACTGGCAAAGGTATCTCTAAGGACATGGCTGCTTGAACAAGATCTGGGTCTGTTAGCAAGGAAGACTGTAGGGAACGGCCGTTGGGTTAGGCAACAAGAGTGTCTTCTACAGGAAGGATTTCTGGAAACAGACTAAATCTTTCTATCCCTCTGAGCATAGCAACGGGGTTACGCAAGTACAGGAACATGTGCAGTGGGCCTAATGATAAATAACATGCCAGACACAGGAGTCATGCCAAGAAAGGAATCCATTCAGTGGGTGAAGGGTGGGGGTTCAGGGGTGATGAGAGTAGTGGACACAGTCCATTATAGTGCAGCTGGCAGACTCTTTGTCCTGGGGGTGGGAACAGGTCAGAGAAAGCCTCACAGAATCGACATCTAAACAGAACACTGCCAGATGAGTAGGAGTTAGCCAGGCAAACTGCATTGGAGATGAGGGATTCCAGCCGCAGGACTCAGCCCATGAAAAGCCACGTTTGTGCAGGTGAACAAATGGTTCAGTATTCTTAAAGGTTAAAGTTCAAGGGTGGCCAGTGTGTGAGATGAGACCAGATCATTCAGGGTCCTGGAATTTGGGGTAATGATAAGCCAATGAAAAGTTTTAATAGTTTTAAAAGTTTTAACATAAATACTCACTTTTAAGTGACAACATGAAGGCATCTCAAAAACATTTTGCTGAGTGAAGAAAGAATGCAGGCTATATGATTCCATTTATGAGAAATTCTATAAACTAGGCAAAACGAATCTACAGATGAAATCAGAGGACAGACTGCCTATAGGAAAAGGGATTGACTAAAAAGTGTTCTGGGGAATGTTAAGGGATGATGGAAATTTTCTATATCTTCACTCGAGTGGTAGTTACACACATGTAATATATTTATTAAAATTCATCAAATTGTACAGTTAAAGTACATGCATTTTAGTATTTACAAATAATGCCTAAATTTTTTTAAGAAAAGTATCCTGTGAGTAGGTGGGTTGTAGGAGAATCCGAAGGTGGAGAAGCAGTGAGAAGGCTGTGGGCACAGTCCAGGAGGAAGATCCCATGGCTTGACTGTAGCAGATGTGGGAGCAGAGCAGGGTGGGGCCAGAGGAAGATCCTGATGCCATCAGGACAAAGTTGTGTAAGGGAGTGGAGGAGAGGCTGTGGAAGGGAAAGACTAGATTCACAGTGGCTCCTGGCTTTTGGCTTAGATGATGGGTAGCGGTCACTGAGACAGAGATCCCCAGAGGAGGTGCAGTCTGGGGGAAGTGATCTGGGATACGGAAATGTTGAGCATCTGATGGAGATGTTCTTTAGGCCATTGACTATGTACATATAGATTTCAGGAAAGAGAGATGGCCAAAGATAGTTTGGGCCCTTAAATGTCCAGAACTAGATGGGTCATCCAAAGGGAACCAACTGACTGTGAAGAGGTGGGGAGAGGCAGAAAGGAAGGAGGAGACAACAGAGCCTTGGCAAGTACAGACGTCTAATGGTAGCCAGAGGAAAAGTTTCCAGTTCCAGAAACTAAGAAGAAAAGCTAAAACACAAGAGCTACGCTGGACTGGAGAGTGTCATCAGAAAGGCCAGAGAGAGAAAGGAAGTTGAGAGGGAGTGGCGGGGAGTGGTGAGTTGTGTTAAATACCTCAAAAAATGTCAAAGAGGATGAGGCTCAGAGAGATGCCTGGATAGCCGTAGGACAGATACACAAAGGTGGAAGAAGCAGCATTCAATGGTTCAATGTCCCATCTCTTTACTAGGCAGAGTGCACTTTCTACCACCTTCAAAACACTGGGCTCAGCCTCGTGCAGTGGCTCACGCCTGTAATCTTAACACTGTGGGAAGGTGAGGTGGGTAGATCGCTTGAGCTCAGGAGTTGGAGACCAGCCTGAGCAAGAGCAAGACCCCGTCTCTAAAAATAGCTGGGCGCTGTGGCAGACGCCTGTAGCCCCAGCTACTGCAGAAGCTGAGACAAAAGAATTGTTTGAGTCCAACAGTTTGAGGTTGCTGTGAGCTATAATGCCAAGGCACTCTACTGAGGGCAACATATTAAGAATCGACCTTAAAAAAAAACAAAAACACTGTGTTCCAAAGGAATGTGGAAGAAGCAGAGGGGACTCTACAGAGCCCCTTCCTCATTTTTGTTCAGTCAGTGCCCTTCATCAAGCTTCCAGGTTTAGACAAACGACAGTCCCATTGCATAGTGGAGTACTACCATGTATGTAGCCGTTTACAATAACAGGCTTGACTTGTATGTACTTCTGAAAGATGTCTATGTGGACACCTTATTTTGCTAAAGGAAATTACACATCTGGGAAGATATACATCAAAATACCAACAGAGTTAACCCTGAGTGGTAGGATTATACATGATTTTTGAAACTATTTGAACATTTTTACTAATCTGTATTTTCTAGTTTGTCTAGACATAAGAAACGTAATCAAGAATGTAAAGGATGCTTAGCTGCATCCTGGAGAAGAGAGCAGCCCCTCCTTGAGGAAGCCCAGGAGAGGTTCATGGAGTCCCCCTACTGCCACAGCCTTGAGGAAAGGGGAGTGAGGGGGTTTAGAGACTCCCCCCAGGGATGACCTTCACTGATTGACCTTCACTGAAGACGCAAGTTTGCAGATGACTCTGGAAACACTGGGAAGTCCTGGGGAGGCACTGAAAGGAGCATGGCCTATTTAGACCATGGGAGGGTTGAGAGGACCATGGGCTCTCGTGGGGTATGGAGTTTGCTGCAGGTAGCCAGGCCCAGGTGTCCCTTTCTGCCTTTGTACATCCTTTTCTGCCTGGAATGTGTCTCTTGGCAAACACATTCCTAACTTTAAAGACCCTACTGGAATAGGCTTTTGTGGAGCGGGCTCCTCTAGTGCAGAGGCAAAGCACATCACTCACACACTACTGTCGCCAGGCTTTTCCCTCACCACCTTCTGTGTAACTGACCTGACCTGAGGTCTGCGCACCCTACCAGTTGGTGTGCTGAACCATTATTGACCTAATTTTCAGGAAGGCTCATCTGCCCTCTGAGCTGTCAGTTTGTGAAGGGAATGAAGGAGTCTGAGAACGAACAAATGGGTCTGTGAATGGAGAGAGCCCCTACGGTGACCAAACACTCCTAATAATTGTCCCCCACCTGCACTGTAGGGTCCAGGGCCCAGATGTAGATGCTGGTCCCCTCCCCATTCTTGGGTACCCTGAGCCTGGGTCCTAGGGAACAGATGCTGACCACTCACATGCTAAAAGCTCTAGGGAATGGAAAGGAGTATTGAGAAAAGTGAACAGACACCACCTGCGAGAAAGGAAGAAGAGCAGGAACTCAAACAAGACTCGGATATTGGCCCTTCCTCAAAGCTTTCTGTACCAGGCTTTGAGAACCAAGATGAAAAGCAGAGAGACTGAGGTTGAAAACCACAAGCACTCTCAAAGGAGAGCTGGACATTTCCACATAAGGCAACAAAATTAGGAGAAGAGAATGAAACTATCCTGATGCATAAAACAGCTAAAAGGAACCCACAGATTACGTGTTAGTTATGCAGAAAGCTTCCCAGAGAACTGTAATGATAATGGGCATGCCAAAGAGAGTGGAAATCAGGCCAGGTTCCGAAGGAGGGGTACACACAAAGAAATCACAAAAGGCTGTGGAGATAAAATCTGAAGAGTCATTTGGAAAAAGAAATGAGATAGAGCTCGCACAAGGCAGCAAAAGAATAAGAAAACATTTTCTAACTATAACAGGCCAAAGAAAGGGGGAAAAGAGAACCTTGGCTCATTTTTTAGATGGGGAAAGAAAGCTTATAAGCAATGACACTAAAAAAGCAGAGGCTTTTAATTTTTTCTTAGCCTAAAAAGGTCAGCTGTGATCTGAAAACTGAAAGAGGCACTGCGTGGAATCACGAGAGGGCAAGAAGCCAAGGGGATAGGAAAAGAACTTGTGCATTCACAGCCACAGGCCCTGATGACTTACATGCTTAGGTACTTAAGGAGTTGGCCCACGCTGGAGTCAAATCACTAGCTCTCACTCTGAGGGGATTTATGGAGAACTGGTGAGGTGCCTGGAGAAGAGAGACCTAGGCAGCCTGTCCCTGCCTCTCTCTAAAATTAGGGGAAAGCAGATGCCTTTGGAAGTGCTGGGCCCATCAGCCAAGATGCTATAATAGAAAACTACTGGGACGCGTCGTCAAAAAATCAATCTGCAAACACTAGGTCATAAGGAATTAGGTAATAACCAGCATTGCTTTCCAAAGAACACATTCTGTCAGAGTAATCCAATTTCCTTCTAGGACAGAATGATGGGTCTGGTAAATCAGGAACGGCAAGAGACACATAATCTTCCTTAACTTAGAGGGCAAGGCATTTAACTTCATCTTCCATGAGAAGTCTCCAAAGAAAAACTGGGGAAATGGGGTCTATAGTTAGCCTTTGTGGGGTTGGGGACAAATGAAAGAGGCTGAAGGATTAGCCCTAATAGCAGTTCTTTATTTCTGTGTCCCATGGATGGATTAAAATGGGCAGAGGGTGCCATGGGTGGGTTAACTGTGCTGGTCATGGCAATGCAAGTGTAGGGGAGGGGAGAGCGGTAGCGGTGGTGGAAATGGAGATGGTGACGATAGTGGAGATGGTGGTGGTGGAATGTCTTTGGCTGTGATACTGGTGGAGGTGGGGAGGAAACAGTGGTGATGGATGCAGGAGATGATGATGATGGAGGTGATGCAGGTGTCAGCAGTGGTGGGTGTGGAGGTGGTGACAATGGTGGGGGTAGCCAAGGGAGAGATAATGGTGGCAGTGGTGGTGGAAATGGAAATGTGATAGTGGTAGGAACTGAAATGTGCCAGTGGTAGTGGTTGTGGTAGTCATGGTAACAGAAAGAAAACCCAAACTAGAGAAGGCAAACCTAGGGTTCACAGCCATCCTCTCAGGTACCTATGATAGATGCTTAGCTAGCCTCACTGAGAGAAGTGGGCACAAGACACCAGGGCATTGTGGCTCAACCTCATTCTGGTGATCACTGTCCTGTCAGTTCTGGGGCAATGAGTGCCCTCTCTGCCCACACAGGCCGGGTAGCTATGGACCTGAGAGTCCTGTATAAGAGCTGAATTTTCTTCAGACTCCAGTGGGCAGGCACAACCTGAGAATCTCCCACAGCAAAGGAGGGGAGAAGTCTCTGGGGGCTCAGTGGAGGCAAGGCTGTTCATGCTGAAGACTGGGAACTATAGCCCCTGTAAGCTGAAGGCCATTGGAGCCCCAACCCTCACTCCCCCCACCCCCTCCAATAAGTTGTGCAAGTTGGGGTCTGTCTTCACACCTCTTTCCAGCTTGATTCTGAGTTCTATTACTGCAGCCCAAGGGCTTGGGGCTGAGAAGGGTAAGCTAAAGATTTCCCTCTGCCTTGGTTTCAACCAGGATGTTGTTGTGGTTGTTCTGTTGAATGGAAATAAAATTAAAATGACCCCCAGGTGTGTGAGCCTACAGGTCTCAACAACTCTGAAGGCTGGACAAGATGTGGGTTTAGGCTCGTGGAGTATACAGTGGAAGGGGGATTGTCAACCTGGGCTGCACCTACTAAAAACATTCTTGAGGCTAAGAACTAAGCTTTAGATTGAAAAAAATTCTTGCCTACTCCTTGCTATCTG
The DNA here is from genome assembly GCF_027406575.1 of Nycticebus coucang. Taxonomy (NCBI): domain Eukaryota; kingdom Metazoa; phylum Chordata; class Mammalia; order Primates; family Lorisidae; genus Nycticebus; species Nycticebus coucang. The sequence continues at coordinate 89,530,509 of NC_069795.1, forward strand.
CAGGGCCACATCTGGCTGTGTGATCTTGAAGAGGCCCTTAAACCGAGTCAGCCTCATGATGTTCTCCTGTGCCTTACAGGCTATAGGTCCAGTCCTCTGATGTACTTCACACCCAGGCTCTCCCCTCAAGCCTACCCCAACAATCCACTCAGCCTGGAGGGCCTGACCCCTCTCCTGCTGTGGTCTGGCTCAGGGCCAAGCTCAAAGTGTTGTGCTGCAAAGCACAACTGCAGAAGCAACCTCTTCCTCTGCCAGATACTTCTAGCTTCTATCTTCCCTCTGCCATGGAAGTGCCAAATAGAAGGGTGCCATCCATGTTCAGCACCTTAAGCTTGTCTGGGCCTCCTAGGTGGGACTCAAATCTCATTCATCTCCTATCCCTCACAGCAACCAGCAGAGGCCTAGCAGAAAGGAAGCCACAAAGATGCAAGAGTGAGTAAATTTTACACCTGAAAACACCGAGGCCTCCAGTGGTTGAGTAACCAAGACTAGAACCCAGATCTCTGGGACCCCAGTACCTTGGTAACCATGGCACTGGGGCTGGAAAGGCCCATCTTGACAGAGGTCACTCCCATCTAGCTATTACTTAGTGTCTCCCAAACTTGTGTAATGAACAGACACAACTCTTGAAATGAAAAGCAATTCTCATGATCCCATCTGAGAATTTCCAGAAGTTCACAGACCCCTATTTGAGCAATATCAACTTAAGGAACTGAAATTCTAGTCAATGAAAATCTTCACCTGCAAAGAGTTCTGTCTTTATAACTGCTAAACTATGTTAATATCTTTGAAATTTACATTCAAACGTTTAAAATATTCAGAGAACTTGGGAAGTCTTAAGCAGCCTAGTTTGAGAAACACTGTCCTAGCTAACAAACTAATTCACAGGAAGTTGTAAATGACTGATATATCCTTTTCACCATGCTTCTAGGTCCAAGGGTAATTTGCACGTTTACATGTACCCTTAGAAAGGGTAATGCTCAATTTAACAGGTAGACCTACAAGGTCAAATGGTAGACCTTCTTGAGTCACCCAGGTTGGAAGCATGAAGCTCTTCAAAAGCAGCTCTGTCTGGGTGGCGTCTGTGACCAGTGAGTAAGGGCACTGGTCCCATAAACTGAGGGTGGTGGGTTTGAACCCGGCCCTGACCAAACTGCAACAAAAAAAATAGCCAGGCATTGTAGTGCCTGTAGTCCCAGCAACTCGCAAGACTCACCTAAGCCCAAACTTGCTGTGAGTAAGTTTTTTAGTCTCTAAAAAAAAAAAAAAGAAAGAAAGAAAAAAACCAGCTCTGTCTAGGGTACCAGGTCAAGCTTTAGTTAAAACTAGAGGAGGCGGGAGGGCGGAGAAATAGGAAATGGATGGTTTCCCCAGACCCTCTTCCCAAACTGCTACCCTGCTTCCTGATCTGCCCTACTGATGGAGAAACCAATATGGCATACATCCCCTTGACCCCCCTTACCTCCACACGCACAAAAGCAGGAGTAGTAGAAGCTCCCACCAGGCTGTATTCACATGCTCTCATCTCTGCAGAGACAGGCATTTGGAGGGGGGACCACTCTGTGGTTGTATGATTTCTTCTCTCCTTAGGTTGTCAAAGACCCCATGGTGATATGGAAGGGACAGGGGCTTTTGATTCATGCAGATCTATGTGCAAAGTCTGGCTCAAGTTCTTTTTCACCTGTGTGATCTTAGTCAACATACTCAGCCTCTCTGAACCTCATCTATAAATTAAGAATAGCACCTTCTATTTCATAGGCTTGTTGTAATCTTTAGAGACAAAAATTAAGTGTGCCTGGTCTGCTCTCAATTAATGGTAGTTGTTATTATATTGGCCAAGAGAACCTGAAAAGCCATGTATGTGGTGGTTGGACATATGGACTCTGAAGCCCCATGGCCTGAGTCTGAATCCTAGCCTGGCCACTTTCTATCTGTGCAACTTTGGGTAAGCAACTTAAACTTATGCCTTCACATCCTCATCTATAAAATGGGGATAATAATTACACTTTTCTCATAGAATTGTTTCAAGGACAAAAATCACTCAATAAATTGAAACAGAGTACTGTCTTATACAGTAAGCATTCAAAAAACATCAGGTATGGGGGGCGCCTGTGGCTCAGTCGGTAAGGCGCCGGCCCCATATACTGAGGGTGGCGGGTTCAAACCCGGCCCCGGCCAAAACTGCAACCAAAAATAGCCGGGCGTTGTGGCGGACACCTGTAGTCCCAGCTGCTCGGGAGGCTGAGGCAAGAGAATCGCTTAAGCCCAAGAGCTGGAGGTTGCTGTGAGCTGTGTGAGGCCACGGCACTCTACCAAGGGCCATAAAGTGAGACTCTGTCTCTACAAAAAAAAAAAAAAAAAAAATATCAGGTATGTTACCATCATCACTGGGCTGGGCGGATGTGTATATGGGCAGGGGACAGTGCTGCCACCAGCTTCCACCTACCCAAATCCCACCTTTGCTAGCTTAGTTTGTGTCCCAATATCTCCCATCACTCACCTCTTTAAACTATGGATATCCCCATTTTCATTTAGCATCCAGAGCCAGCCTTACCCCACCCTGCTGACCCTCATCCTTCAGGGAGCTGAACCCTTCCTGTGCCCTCCCTGAAAACTGCCATCTTCTGTCTCATGCAGCCTGTTAGGTTGACCTTACAGCCCATGTGGTCCCAGGTGTCTCCCAGTATCTGGCTGCTGGCCATGAGATCCTAGGTAGTTAGTCCTTACCCAGAGCTGCTGAGTCATCTCCTCCCCTCCCCCACAAAAAGGAATTCCGTAGGTACTGACATTGTTCTTCCTTAGAGCCACCCCAGATCTCTGCAATTTGCTCAGGAGCTCTTCTTTGGTTCTTCATAATGCTTTCTTCAGCTAATGGGCCTTTGCCTAAGCTGTAGGAAATACAAATGAAAACAAAAGCGAAAAGCTCTTTTTCACTCACTAGACCACCCCCCCAGTAATATATGTATATGTGTGTGTGTATATATATACAATATATTGATGAGATGCCCAGTGGCAAGGATGTGAGTGGGCATACTCATAGTTTGATGGTGGGAGAATAAATTAGTATACCTTCTAGAAGTCTAGTACTATCTATAAAAATTTAAAACAAGCACACCCTTGACCCATTGCTGCCATTTCTTATAATCTATCCTCTAGAAATACTTCCATCTATACAAAGATATTCTTGCAAGGATGTTCACTGTGATTGAAAAACTTTGGAGATAATTTATATATGTTCAGTAGAGGAATAAATAAAAAATGTAATTATCTATGCATAGGAGTACTATACAGCTTTAGAAATAGACCTATGGGGTGGCGCCTGTGGGTCAAAGGGGTAGGGCGCCGGCCCCGTATGCCAGAGGTGGTGGGTTCAAACCCAGTCCTGGCCAAAAACTGCAAAAAAAAAAAAAAAAAGAAAAAGAAATAGACCTATGTATATAGGCAGGGAACTATTAAGAGAAAACTAACATGACCTGGTTTTATCCCATTTAAGGGGGGAAAAATACCCACTGTAACCCCCTCCCCGCCTCCTTTCAGTGGGTAGAGGCTTCCTGCTCTGTTCAGGCCGGCTCAGACAGTCTGCACTGGGTTAAAAGACCAACCCCTTCCTTCCAGACAAATGGGTCAGTGCCCTAGGATGGCCACACCTGGGGAAGAACTGCTGAGGCCCCAGGGTCAGGACCCTTGCCCAGTGGAATGTAACAGAAGTTCAGGAGCAGGCAAATCTGGGTTCAAACCATGGCTTCATTTTATTATCACCAACTGAGTGACCTTGAGAGAATTTCTTGATCACTGAGTCTCAGTTTCTCCATCTGTAAAATGGAATTAACACTTACCACACTGGGTGGGGGGAATGCAATGAGACAAGGCAGAAAAGGGCACAAGTCAGTCTCCTTGCCGTCTCCTCAGAGGTTTCCATTACTTCACTCTCAATTTCCTGGAACCTCTCTAAGCTGCATTCCTGCCATCAGCCTCTCCATCCTTCCTACTCGACTCCTGCTTCATCTCCATAGTAGGGATTCTTCCCAGGTCCACGCTGATTCCTTAGTTTGTGAACAACAGCGAGGTCTCCTGACACTAAGCTGAGTAAGGCCAGTGAAGAGGGTCCCTCTCCTCACAGTCTGCTGACTGTCACCCTCCTTTCCATCCCCCTTTTCCAACTTGTTTCCTTCTGTTACCTCCCAGCTGCACTCTGGCTCCCAGCCCTTAGTCTCCTTCAGGACTTGACTCTCTAAGTCATCTCCCTTCCATCTCCTTGGCATCTTCAACCCATCCCTCCCTTCAGTTCCAACCATAAACTGCCCACTCCTCTACCCTGCTCCCCACCCTTCTCTGTCTCCTTTCACCATGCAGAGACCTCCTTTTGACTCTTCCGCCATCAATCCTGGGACCTTAGTTTAGCCTCCCTCTCCTGCCCCGACCCTTGACCTCTGAGCAACAGCGGATACAGCCACAGGCCCTTGGCAAGGTGCATCTGCTCCGGTGACTCTGGATGCCCTGCCTCCCCGGGAACTCTGCCGTCCCACGCACACACCTCCAGCAATCCTGTCCCCACTCAATCCTCTGAGAGCAACCTAAGAGCCAGACTTCCATCTTTTTGCTGACAGAGTGACTGAGCTTGAGAAGAAACTCGACCCGTGCTCTTTTTCAGAGAAGGAAACCGAGGCTCCAACAGTCCCTAAGTAACTTCCTCTTCCTGAGACCATGCAGAGGGTGAGCAGTAGAGCCCGGATTGTCTTTGTCTTTTACCTTGGAATCAAGTGCTTCTGGAAGTTTCTGTTTCCGGAACTTCTCTTCCACTCTACCCTTTCTCAAATCTGGAAAAGCCCAGCCAGGTGCACATTAGCATTAAGACGTCCCTAATTAGTATCCATTTCCGCCAGAGTCCGTAGCCTGGGTCCAGGTCTTTATCCCCGCCTGCCCCTACACCGCCCCGAGTCTCGGAGCACCTGCCCGGGACTGGGCGGACAGGCGTTCGCTCTGGCCGGCCCCGCTGGGGACACCGACCTCCGGCCCTTGGCCGCTCGCTGCCCGGCTTACGCAGCGCTCGCCTCCCGAGCTTGGGAGGGTTTGCTTGACCTTGGCAAGTGGCAGCGAAGCCCTCAAAGGCCTCGGCCCCTCGTAGCCTCCCCGGCACCGGGGCTCCAGTTTTTGCTGCCACCGTCTCTGCTCCTCGCCCAGGGGAGGGTTGCTGGGAGGAGCCCAGCCCGACCCCCGGCAGCAACGCTCGGCTGCAGCGACGAGATCTGATGGGAATGTCTTCCTGCAAATTAAGCCTTCTCAGGACTCTCCATCCGGCGCCAGCAGCTGGCCAGGAGCGGGGAGAGCTGGGGCCGGGGGCGGCCGAGGGCGCGGGCGCAGCAGCAGCAGCACCAAGGTCTCAGTACCCTCCACCTTGCTCGCGGCTGCCCACCCCCTTCCGCCTGCACCGAGGCTCAGGCCAGCTCCAGGTCCTTTGTGAAACCCACCTACCTCTGCTTCCCAGAAAGTGCGGCAGCTGTGTCCTCCGGTGCCCAGGTCCTCCGGCTACCGAAGGCTTCCGAGCAAACTTTCTCTTCTGCCTCTTACCCTCCGGGAGAAACCCTTTTAGGTTCTAGAGGCAAGCAAGTTTCTTTTCTGCCCCGAGATAGCTGTGGTCCGTGGACAGTGGCTTCTCCGTTTCTCCTAGTGTAAACTGGAGCAGTAGTACCCTTTTCTTTTAGTTTTTGAAGATGCCCTAAGAAAACTACTGCAGTAGCCCAGGGTCCTACCCAGTATCAACCAAAGTGTTCAGTGACTCTAGAATTCTCATCGTCCCCTCTGCTCATTGTTCTGCAAACGTTCTCCATGTTTGTCTTTTTTGGTGAAAAGGATCTCAAGCCTTCACAGAGGAGTCTGCAATGGGTGTGAGAGCTTCAAGTGTATTTCAAAAAGTAAGAGGTAGAGTTTTGGAACATAGCTTTATCCTCGAAAAATTATAGACTCCAGGAAGAAAAAGATTTTCTCCAGGAAAACAAAAAAGCAAATGCCCTAACAAAGGATCACTTTGTTTCATTATGGAATAATAACTACTATGCCCATTGTTTACAGATGAGGAATTACAGAATTGTTTAAACAATTGTCTTAGTTGAACCCAGCTCCTTTCATTCCTACTCCTGTGCTTTTTGATACTCTGCACTGCCTTTGGACATGACTATTACCTGCTATTTATAGTTTCTTCACTTTACCACCTTTTTGCTTAGTATTAGCGTATTTTTTTTTTATAAAGAAATTCCAACCTGTTTTAACTGTGCTTAAGGAACACAAAAAGGAAAATGTGTGCCTGCGCTTGTGCCTGGGTACAAAATACCAGGCAAGGTGTTGGAGGAGTAGGAATGGGTGGAGTGTCAGGGAAGAAGCCTCCAGGGGAGGTAAGATTCCAGTAGCTGGAACAGTGGGGTGTCTAGGGAAGGCTCTGGGGAGCCCTCTGGCTCTAACCATGGAGAGCCTGAAAGGCAGCTCTCCCACACTTCCCACACTGCAGATGGGGTCAACCCTCGAGTGCCCAGCCACAGGCCTACCCAGCTCAGCAGTGGGAAGGACACTTGGCTGGGAAGGACACTTGGCTAGGAAGTGGCCCAGCACTGGGCCTGTTCCCCCAGGGTATCTGCCTGGCAGCCAGGGCAGGACACACCTCTGGGAGGACAGACAGAGAGCCATTCAGAGGTTGAGAGGGGAGAGACAAAGGTGTGGAGGAAGCACTAGTGTGAGGGAGAGACAGGAACACAGCAAGGGAACAAGGGAGCTATTCAGAGAGTGGGAGAGAGGGGAGGCCACCGGGAGGAGAGAGAAAAGACGGAAAGAGGGGAGAAAAGAGAAGCGGGCAGGGCAGGGAGGAGATGGGGAGAGAGAGTGGAGGAGTGAGGAAGACAGGCTGAAACAAAGCAGAGGACAGAGGAGGCGAGAGGGAGAGGTAACAGAAGAGAAGGGGGGAGGAAGATGGAGGCCTCGAGGAGGACGAGGAGGGCTGACGGGTGGGTGGAACCCTGTGCTAAGCCTTTTCTTTCTCCTTTTTGGGGTGGGCGGCGAATCTCCGCCGAGATAACCCAGTCAAGCCCCCTGCCCCCGTCCCAGTGAGGGGCCGCAGCTGTATAAATACCGGGGGTGGGGGAGCCGGGCTGCAGCCCAGGGGTCAGCGACACCGGAGAAGGCTTTGCTGTCATTAGCTAATTGAGCCCCAGATGTTAAGAAAAGGTTATTCCTCCTCTGGAGAGTTTTTCTTTTTAAACACTTTACACAGATTCCTGGGCCAAAATAGGCAGGAACGCCCACCGACCCCAGCCCTCGGGGCTCCCCAAAGCCGCAGGCCGCGGCTGCTGCCCTTGTAATCCAAGTGGCCTGCCCGGAGGCGCGGCGGCGGGGAGCTGCAGGGACCACCGGCGGCGGAGCCAGCCCCCAGCCCGCGCCGCCAACTGGGAGGTCAGCCCTGAGGGAAGGCGGCGGGAGCGGGGGACCCCGGGGAGCGGGGCTCTCGGGCTCTTAATCCCCCTGAAGGTTGCAGATCAAAGGCGCTTGTAGCGGGCACAGGCGGCGCAAGTGGGGGCAGGGAGCTGGCTCGGACCGCAGCCTCCCCCAAGCTCTGTGGGCTGGGGCTCCCCGGCCAAGGACCCCGCACTGCCGGCCCCGGGGGAAGCGGCTCTGGCTGCGGCGTGGGGACCACAGACCGCTCTCGCTCGGGTCCCGCCGCGGGAAAGTCGCCAAAGCGCCCCCGCAGGGCCTTGGTGGAACTTCCCCTCCCCATCCCCTACATACATCCCGCCGAGAACGAACTCTGCGCTGAGAGGCAGTTGACAGATATTCTTTCATTTAATCCTCGCAGCAATCTAATGGGTTTTTAAAATTGTTATTGTTATTAGTTCATAAACGAGGAAACAGGCTTCTGAGAGGTTAAAGCCACTTGCCCCAGTACAAACACCGCTAGAAAGTGGCTGAGTTAGAATTCTACTGGGCTCCAGCCCCGCCTTTGCCACTTGGATACCCTTCCAGCCCCTCCACCCTTCCCACTTCTCCCCCATCCTCTGTCCATCCAGACGCCTTCAGCCCTACTCCAGCGGAGCCACCCACCTGTGGCCCTGGCAAGGTGGGGTGGGGGTTGGGGGGAGATTGTGTGCCAAGGGCGCGGCCCATGTGGCAACAGCTACAGGCTAAATGTGAGGGATGGGGCTGGGCAAGCATGTGCCTGGGTTGAATCTGAGCTGAAAGAATGTTCGCGCTCCCCCAACCCAGGGGTGGGGCACCCTGCTCAGAATAGAACCGCACAAGTCAGAGCTGGAAGGGGCCATCAAAATTAAAGGATCCAACCCTCTTGTTTGACAGATGAGGAAGCTGAGAACCAGAAAATTAATAAGTCCTGCCTGGAATCACACAGCTAGATGCTGAGAGCGGGAAGGTGAGCCCAGGTGATCACTGAGTGACTATGTTGTGCCAGGCACTAGGATAGGTCTATGCACATGATCTTAAGTTAACCCTTCAGCAATAGGACACAGTGGACATTATCATATACAGAGGAAGAAACTGAGGTTTGGAGAAGCTAAATGTATTCAAGGTCTCCCAGGTAAAAATTGGTAGAACTGGCTTCGAACCCAGATCTTCCTGACTCCTAAGACTTCTCTCCCGCAACTTTAGTTATTAGGTTCCCATCCCCATGGCCTCCCTGAAATGGCCCAAATAGTGAGTCCATCTAGAATTCCCTTTTGAGAGTGTCAGAAAAAGGGGGAAATGTTGGCTGGTAGCCCTTCTGGGTTGTAAGAATCTGGAAATGAAAGGAGAAGCCTAAATCCACAGGTGGCCTCTGATTACCTATTTGCAAGAGGTTAAGGTTCAGGTCTAGGCAAGTGAAGGGGCCCTACAGGTTAGCCACTCCATCCCACAACCACCCCAGGCTCTTAGAGGGCACCAGGATGCAGTTTCCCTCCTACTCCCCTACTGAATATGCCCCACAGGCCAGCTCCATAGACAGAGTCCTCCTGTCTCCAGGCTCCATCCTCATATGTCTCCCCCTTCTCAGCCCTCTTCCACAGTCCCGCCCACACCTTCGCTTCCTACTGACAGCCATTTCACTCATTCATCCATACATGCATTCAACAAAACCTGTCAGGTACCCACTACTGTGTGTGACACAGTCGACACTGTGTCATGTGCCGGGGATACAGCAAAAAGCAGACTGCCCTTTTGGAGCTTGCTGTCTGGGAGAAGGCAAAATTAACTAAACAGATATGTAAATCAATTTATCTTACAAATTGGTAAGTGGTATGAAGGAAAGTACCAAGTGCTTTGAGAAGCTTCTAACAGTAGGGACGCTCTATGTATGGAATGATTATTGAGACTACAGAGGCTAAAAATTATTCTTATTAATAATTACCCAAACAGCAGTGCTGAGGCAGCCCCTCACTTGCAATCTTGCCCACACCACTAGCAATTCCAGGATCAGTCTCCAGTCTTCCCCCAGTCTCGCCTACAGGGCCCAGCTGATATGAGTGAGAGTGGTCAGGCTGTGACCCCAGTGCCAACAGTCTCCTCTGCCACCCAGGGCAGCAATGGGGCTGGCCAGGTCCAGTGGTGATGCCAAGGTGGAGAGAAGATAGGGTGTTCACTGGGAAGCAGAGTAGGCCTGAGGCTTGGGACTAGGAGGATGTGTGTGTGTGTGTGTATGTTTAGCCACGGCTGGGTTTGAACCCGCCACCTCTGGCATATGGGACTGGAGCCCTACCCCTTTGAGCCAGAGGCACCACCCAGGACTGGGAGGATTTGGGGGAACAAAGTAGGTTTGGGGGAGGGTGGTTGAGCCTCTGGCATTGTTACTGCAGGGAGAAATTGCTCTGTACTGCTCCCTCTAACCAGGTCCTCTCTCTCTCCCTCTCCCTGACCCTTTAAGGAAGGGCTGCATCAGCCAATGAAAAATGTAGACCTAGGTGGCACTTGTGGCTCAAGAAGTAGGGCACCAGCCCCATATACTGGAGGTGGCGGGTTCAAACCTGGCCTCAGCCAAAAACTGCAAAAAAAAAAAAAAAAAAAGAAAGAAAGAAAAATGTAGACCCAGACAAGCCCTGCCCAGTAGGGTGAGCAGACTTTAGCCTTGAGGTCAGACAGCCTTGGGCTCAAATCTTTCAGCCAGGTCCTGACTATGTGACCTCAGGCAAGTCCCTTGGTATCCCTGAGCCTCCCCGTCCCTCTTTTTTTTGCGATAACATTAGCCAGCCTTTGCCATGGGTGGCTGTGAGCATTTGATGAGCTCATGGATAGAAAGCACCAAATACAGTACCTGGCCCATGGCTGGCCATTAACAAATGACAGCTGTCACTCTGACTATATAACAGGATAATTAATATATTATGCAAATAAAGGAAACCTCACTCATGCCCTCTGGGCTCCCACCTGGTTCCCTGAGCCTCTCTGGGAGGTCACCCCCATAATCGACCTCCTGTGAGAAGAGTTTTACAGATCTGTGAAAAATCATCTCAGCAGTCCCAGACCCTGTTGAGATAAAGGCTTGAGAGTCTAGGAGACCCCCATGTGTGCTGCTGGGGGTGGGGACAGTACCTTGTGGCTTCAAACTCAGTGATCTGAGCACAAGGCTAACATCTGTCCTGCCGTACTGGGTAGGGTCTGATCCAGCTCTACACTTTCACAGGCTGGAGAGCTGGGCTAGAGAGGTCTAACTGAGACTTCCCAGCCAGCTCAGCAAAGTCACAGTCACCACCACGGCTGCCGGTTCAGCCACTGCAGGGCACAGAGCACACCTGGAACCCATTAGGCCCAGCTAGGCGCTTTTTCCCCTCTCAGCATAAATAGAGTGAGTGGAGGGTTTGTTTTGACTACTTTAAATTGCGCAGATTTTAGGGCCTGCAAATTGGAAGGCCCCAGTGCCCTGATGGACAAACAGACCAAAAGACAGACAGCTGAGGCAGCAGGAAGAGCCCAGTCTCCTCCTGCTTCTTGTCACCTGCTCTGCTTAGCTGGGCCTCTGGTAATATAATCACTGCCACTCTTCATGGCGGTGAGCTATGGGCTGAGGCTTACTCATCTGCCTTATCTTCATAGCAAGCACACAAGGTAGAAATTAGAGTCTCTGACTTCCAGATGATGAGGAGCAGGGACTTGCTCAAGGTCATTCGGCGTACAAGTGGCAGGTCTGGATTCCATACCAGGCCTGTCAGATGACAAGGCCAGTGTGGGTCTTTCCAGGGACCACCAGGGCTGCAAATGGGTGGGGATTCCTGTCAGGAACACAAGGTGCCCTGAGCTGCAGTTGCTCAAACCCTGACCCCAGCCCAGAGGACAGGAGTCTGCACGTCTATGCTGGGCTTCTTCTCAACCAAGTTACCAGCTCCTGATCTCAACTGCCCCAGGAAGTTGTGCCCCCTAGGTCAGGATCAGGTTGACCTTGGCAGGAGGGAAAGCCTGTGGGCCCTGGGCTGCTGCCAAGGTCTCAAGAAATGAAAGGGAACTTTGTCCTGTCCCACACAGGGCTCATTCTCTGAGCACTCTTGAGCCAACCCAGCCCTGGTGGACCAAGGCCTGATCCCTCTGCGCCAGCTATTCATAGATTCACGAAGAACATTGGTCGCTAGGGGCAGGGCCCTTAGAGTTCCCAAGCCCAGCCCTGAAGTTTACAGTTGTGGAAACTGAGACCCAAGGAGGGACTTTCTATAGGCCACACAGTGGGTTAATGGCAAAAACTCAAACCCTAGCCCTTGCTCCCTAGGCCTGAGCCTTGTCCCTAGGACCCTGAGCCTCACACCCCTTCCTCATGAAGACATCCACAGCTATGGTCCCTGATCCTCTCTTCGCTCCTACAAAGGGACCAGCAATAAATGCTTGTTGGATTCTCTGCTTTGAACTTTTTAGTCACACCAGCTGCCCAACCCTGAGGAGGCTGCCTGGGGAGGTAAGGAGTGTCCTGTCCTGCGAGTGGTCAGGCAGAGTCTGGATACCCACTTGTCACAGAGGTTACAGAGGGGCTTTCTGCCTCTGGTAGGGGAATGAGAAATGGTCTGAGAAATGGTATTGCTAGACATTTCTAGCTGACCAGGCTGATCACTCTTGAGAGCCTTTGTTGTCAAACTATAATAGTTCTGGTCTAAACAAGAGACACTTAGCAAGAGCCCAGTTCTCAAAGGCCTCTGATTCCATTTCCCCCTGCATCTTGGAACATGGACCTTTGGGACTACATCAGGCTTCCTGAGAAAGGGGGTCCCATCTAGAGGATTCAAGGAAGACAGACTGGACCCCCAGTTTGTCATAGGTTCCCAGGTGTGGTCCTACCTAGCAGGTGTGTTCAATTCCAGAGTAAGGTCCTGGAGGTGCCTGGGCCTCCCCACTCCTGAATCACCCACATATATGCCTTAGGGATTTCCCATGAAAAAAAAGCCTGAGATCTGGAGAAGAAGGTAAGCTTGATATAGGAAGGGGACACTTAGGGCAGAGGAAGGGTTGGTCAAACTCATTTTCTGGGAAAATAATAACATAAAGTAGTTGCTAGAAAACATTATTATCTGGGAAATGAACACACTGCTGCCCTTCAGGATTCTCTGAGAGGGACAAAAGTCAGCCCCTTTTGCTGGTTGGAATATCTCAGATACTGTCTATAATGGGAATCTGAAACTAGGTAGAACCTGGGCCTAGCAGGGACAGGGGAGTGGTACCAAGTGCTGTGTGGCTCTGCAGGGGGATAGAGTGAGGGGTAGGTAGTAGTGGGACCTTGTGAGGAGAAATGAGAGGAAGAGGGCTGAGAAAATGACCGAAGGTGGGCAGCGCCTGTGGCTCAGTGAATAGGGCGCCGGCCCCATATACCGAGGGTGGGTTCTAAACCTGGGCCCCGGCCAAACTGCAAAAAAATAGCCGGGTGTCGTGGCGGGCACCTGTAGTCCCAGCTACTCAGGAGGCTGAGGCAAGAGAATCACCTAAGCCCAAGAGCTGGAGATTGCTGTGAGCTGTGTGACGCTACGGCACTATACCAAGGGCGGCAAAGTGAAACTCTCTCTAAAACAAAACAAAACAAAAGATTGAAGGTGGGTCTGTGCAGGAACAAGGCCAGTGGCTGGCAAGACACAGGGGTGAGGACAGCAGTGGCAGCTAATGATCAAGTGCACACTGTTGGCTGTATCCTCCTTCTACAGCCCAGACCTCAGTGAAGGTCAGCAAGCTACACCCAGAGTTCATGTCTCCCAAGTGGGGCAATGGCCAAGTGGACTGACACTTGCTGCAGGGAGACACTAGTCATGGCAGGAAGAAGGAGTGGGAGCAGAAGCAGCACAGACTCCTCAAGGGTCTTGTTAAAACTGAGGGAGTGATCTGTGAGGGTTTCTTATGTCACTGATCAGGAAGCTAAAGCCACTTGATTAGCATTAACACTTGAGTATTAAAGGAAAGAGGCGATCCTTCTCAGAAGACCGAGACCTTCTAACCTCCAAGCAGCTGACACAAAATCACCAATGACCTTCAACTGAGAACTTCCAGGCCAGGCACTTTATTATATCCATTGTCTCACTCATGGTATGACAGCCCTACCATGGGGTTATGCCCATTTTACAGATGTAGACACTGAGGATCTGGAAGGTTATGTGACCTGCCCAAGGCCACACTTATTAAATAATAGAGCCTAGACTATGATCTGTTGTCCCACTGGCTCCAGAACAACAGTCCTTTCCCTGCTAAGCATGGAGGGGGGCTGTCATGTAGTGTCAAAGGATGCCAGAGTGAGATTGGACCTTTGTAAACATCTACTCTAACCTCACAGGCTCCCCCATCCTGCACCCTCTTACATCTGAGGAGACTGAGGCCAGGAGACGTGAAACAACTTGTCTGAAGTCACGCAGTGGCTCAGGAGTTGAGCCAGGCCAGAATTTAGAGCAATAAAAGTGTTCTAAACTGCAGGCCAGTGGTGCGCCCCTCCCCCATCACTGTCATAGCTACCCTGGTAGGGCTCCATTGCTGTGAAGTTGTTTTCTCAGACCCCCACCACCCCACACACCTGTTGTTTTGGGGAGCTGGAATCAGAGCCCTCCCAGCAGGATGCTACCCCTCAGTTTCAGCCTCTCCTCCCCACCCCCAAGATCATCAGATGGTCTGTGCCCCCCTTTGGGCCTAGCCCTGGGGAACCCTGGGTCTCTGGTTTTTGTCAGGCCTGAGAAGCTGGTGGGATTGATTTGTGAGAGGAGCCTCTACCCCCACCTCACCCTGAGCCCTTGGTCCCTCTCTCCGTTCTCCACCTCTTCCTCGCTGGGCTCCTCCTCTGCCTGACTGCCTGCTCAGTTTTCCACAGAGTCAGGATTTCCCTGGGGCTGGGGGCTCCATGCCAAGAACAACATAAGACTGGTTCCCCCACCTCTCCTGCCCTTCCCATCCCCCTCCTGCTCACTCACCCGCCACAGCAGCCCCCTCTGTTGAGAGAAGGGGTTGAGAGTAGAGGTCCAGGCCCAGCCTGATCCCCAAGGAAGGACCAAGACTGGCTACTCCCTCAATTCCCAGAGAAGTGCCTGTCTCCTAGGGCTCCACTGGGGAGCTCACCAAGGACTTTGGAAGTGGGGTGCAGAGGGGGTGGAAAGAAGTCTGAGCTCCCTGAGGGTGGGGTGTTGAGAGCAATGAATAAGACTGAAATCCACGCTCAGAGGGGCAGGTCAGAGAAGACTGGAAATCCATAGGAAGGGGGAGACCGAGAAGATTCTGGAAGCCTCTCTGTGAGGCTGGGGCAGGAGGGCCAAAGAGGCCTCTGAGACCCCCACCCTGGAGTCTCCTTCGCATGCCAGGTGCGCTGGGGAAGAATGGGAAAGGTGCATGATCCCAGTCTGTCTCTGGTTCCCTCTCCATCAAGTGGGGCTTGAGTCATAAGCCAGGAGATGGAGACAGAAAATAGGAACCTTTCACGAAAACAAAGGCAAAATTCTGCATGAGGGTAGTGTCAGACAGACCTCAGGGCTGGGATGGGGTAAGGAAGGGCCATGCAGGAAGGGAAGGTGGGGGTGTCTCATGCTCTTGTCTCAGTCTTGCTTCTTCTGGACTCTGAGACTTGCTGTATTGGGATATCTGAGGAACCCCGTCTCTTCCCTGAGAGGGGGCCCAGACACACCACTATAGGCAGACAGACAGAGCTTCTCCCTAGAAAGAGCTCCCTGGGGTTCCACCTGCAGTGACCACTAGAACAAAAAGCTAATCCTAGAGGAGGAGCCTACGGACCTCCCCCTCTTAGTCCTCCTGTGGCCTACCCCCATCCTTCAGAACAGGACTCCATCCCTCTCCCGCAGCCAGCATCAGTCCCCCCCTGCCCCCCACCTTGTGACCTCTCTAAGGCTGCCTCTGTCACATAGCAGCTCCTTTGATGGGTCTCTGAAATCCTCAGTTTTCCTCATGGACAATCCTGCCAGGCCTGTCCCCAGCTCAGGAGGGGAGGCATTCCCCAAGTGCAGGGCAGAGCTGCCCTGCGGGAAAGCCCTCCGTTAGGACATATCCCAAACCCTCCCAGTTAGGACGTATCCCAAACCTTCAGGGATTGACTCCTCCCTCCCTGGGGGCTACATTTATTCATGGACCCCATCTGGCTTAGCACAGAATGTGGGCCTTAAAAGGGGAAACAGAAAAGTTGGAATAGGCTCAGCACCCGTAGCACAGTGGTTACAGAGCCAGCCACATACACCAAGGCTGGCAGGTTTGAACCCAGGCTGGGTTAGCTAAACAACAATGACAGCTGCAACAAAAAATAGCTGGGCATTGTGGCAGGCGCCTATAAGTCTCAGCTACTTGGGAGGCTGAGGCAAGAGAATCGCTTAAGCCCAATAATTAGAAGTTGCTGTGAACTGTGACACGACAGCACTCTAGCAAGGGCAACATAGTGAAACTGTCTCAAAAAAATAAAAAAAGAAGAAAATGAAATGGCTAGGGAGCCACTGGGGCTCTTCTGCCTTCAATGCAAAGCAGGAATAGCAGCAGGGATAGGGCTGTGGCAAAGCCCTAGAGAGTGTCAGTGATAGGTTAAATCCCTTCCTCCAGGACACTCCAGAGGGTGGCTGGGGCACCTTGCCTCTGCCTCCTAGATCATAGCAGGCAGCCCCCACCCCCATCACAGGATGCCAAGAAGGAAAACTGAGAAGACTGCCTCTTTTACTGACACAGCCCAAGCCTGGGTTCCTCTGGGGCCACACACAGGAGTCCCGTCCAACCCCTCCCCCTCTCGGCCAGGGCCCAACCTCCTCCACTCCTGCCATACCCCCGGCCCCAGGCCAAATCTGGCCAATTTGTTCTGAGACAGGGTTCTGGTTTCATAGCCTCATTTGAATGATTTCCAACCAGAATTCCTCCCTCCTCCTTTGCAAAGCTCTGCCCTCCCCTCCCCCCAGCATCCCTCCTTCCCGAGCAGCTGCCTCAGCCAAGGCTGGTGTGGAAGGAAAAAAGATGACCCACACACACTTGAAGTGACACCGGCTATCCCCTAACTCCTGGGCACTTCTGCCTCCACACAGTTGGAGCCCTCAAAGAGAAGCAGGCCTCTCAGGCTGGTCACTCAGAGCTCTCGGTCTCAGCCTGAGGATGTGGGTGCTTAGCCTATGCTGGCCACCCCCTCAGCTGCCAGTCCCCCTACCTGAGCCAGGAGCAAAGGATGTTCTAGAGCTGAGCCCAGTTCCTAGCCTTGATCACAGGAGACTTTGGCTGCCACATTAGAACCCATCATCATCCCACCAGCCACCTGCCCCTTAACATCTTCTCTCTCCTGCAGGAGCAGGACAAGCTCTGTGTTTCAGATGCTACAGCAAAGGGTCAAGAGGAAGCTGCCCCTTAGCTCAGCCAGACTTGTGAAAAAAACTACAGGTAGCCCCCAGGGTGCTGTTTTATGCTTCCTAACCCTCCTTACCTACAGGCAGCTCTTGCAGCACTGTCACTCCCCCACCTCTTCCCAGAGCCTAAGAGCAGACCTAGAGTCAGACCCCGGAGGGTGTAGAGGTCTCCTTCTCCAGGCTGTTTGCTCAGAAGGTAGGCAGAAAAAAAAAAATCTCTTGTTTACAAAAGAAAAGTAGGAGGCCCAGAGATAGCGAATTGTCTTAGGTCACACAGTAGGACCGTGGCCACAGTAGAATCTGACTGCAGGGGCTGGGCCAGCACCAAAGAGTAGGAGGCCCTCCTCCCCTCTGGGGCTGCTGAGCAGCCCTCTGCAAACCCCACCCCTGGGAGGTGATCCTGGAGACAAGTCCAACAATCTGTTCTTCCTTCAGGTGTGTCATTTCCTGAGCCCTCAGGTGGGGGCTGGGGCTGGGTATGACCCTGCTGGCACTGTTTCAGCATCTCAGTTTTGCACAAGCAGAGCCGGGGCTGCTGGTGCAGAGCTGCATGCAGAACCAGGAGCCCTGAAGCCTTCAGACAGAGCACTTCAGGCCTCTCCTCCAGCAGGGGAGGAGGAAAAGAGACAAATCCCCTGAGCCCCTGTCGCCAGGCTCCCTCTCAAAAGTACCACTCTGGTCAGGAGTCAGCACCTGGGTTCTATCTGGACTTTAACCCTTACCAGACATGTGACCATGGGTAAGTAGCTTTCTTAAGCCTCAGTTTCCTTATCTGTTATAAAGTTTCCTTATATATGTAATAAAGTCATCCTTGCAGGCTTGCTATGGGGATGAAACTACATAAAAAGTCTAGTACAAAACGCATTCCTTCCCTTCACCTATATTCAAAACCAGTACAAGTCCAGTTTAGGAATACAACTACCCTTAGCAGAGTCAACAAAAGTCTGGCTACTCAATATTGCAGATGTCTGAGAGACCCAAGGCAAGCTGCCCAGCCTCTGTTCTTCCATCTGAAAACATGTCAACGTGGAGATACCATCAGACAAGAGACGCGAAAGCAAGCAGTGGAGGAGGAAAAGAGACAAATCCCAATTTCTGGCTTCCTTTACTCCACATGCGCCACAGTGAGGCCCAGCTGTGGGAGAAACTCTGTTCCTAGGCAGGGGAGAAGCTCTCTCCCCCTCTTTCCTCCCAGGGCCACTCTGGGGTCTCAGTGACACATCCTCCACAACAAGCAGCTCTTTTTTGTTTAACACAGGGCTGAGCACCCAGCCCTGCTGGCACCCAGCCCAGAGAGGGAGGGTCGGAGCTCCAGGGCCCCTACCTGCTCCTGATGTAGCTGCCTCTCTCTCTGGCCTGGGGAAACCTCTGGAGCCTATGGGGCAGGAAGCAGGAGGGGACTACTCAAGGGGGACTCCAAGCAGCTGTGCTGGTGCCCAAAGGCCACGCGGCTCTTAGACCCATTGGTGCAGTTTGGTTTGTAGGATCCCTTCAAATCCCATGTTGACATTTGATCCCCAGTGTTGGAGGTGGGGACTAATGGGAGGTATTTGGGTCCTGGAGGTGGATCTCTAGAATGGCTTGGTTCCTTTCTTCTGGGTGATGAGTGAGTTCTCATTCTATTAGTTCCTCAGGGTAATGAGTGGGTTCGAATTTAGTTCCTGAGAGCTGGTTGTTAAAAAGAACCTGGTGCATGTCCTCTCTACCGCTCTCTCTCATTTCCTCTCTTGCATGTGATCTCTGCACATGCCAGCTTCTGCTCACCTTCCTCCACGAGTGGAAGCAGCCTGAGGCCCTGACTAGGAGCAGATGTGGCGCCATGGTTCTGGTATAGCCTGCAGAATCGTGAGCCAAATAAACCTCTTTTCCTTATAAATCACTCACCCTTAGGTATTCCTTTATAGCAACGCAAACAGGCTAAGACCCTTATGATGTCATCATCCCCTAAACCCTGTTTTCTTCATAAATCGAGAGCCGTTTATCTTTTCTCTCCAGTTGAAATCGATTTCAACTATTATTTTTTTGAAAGCATTTGTGCTTTCTTGACATTGTCTTGTTTCATTCTCTCAGTGACCATGTGAGGTGAAAGTTATTAGTTCATTTTACAGATAAGGAAAGTCAAAGGCTGAGTGTCACATAGCTCCCATACAGTAGAATTGAAATGCAGACCTGCAATTGGGTCTGTCAGACTGTGGTTGGGGGGCAGTTAACCCTTTACTCCAGATGCCTTCTAATTCAGTGAGGCCTCATTCCTTCCGGCTTGCCTAAAGGGCTTAGGAGTATTTACTACAAGCCTTTCTCAAGGCCGGGTGCAGTGGCTCACACCTGTAATCCTAGCATTTGGGGAGGTTGAGGTGGGAGGGTTGCTTATAGCTAGGAGTTTTATACCAGCTTAGACAACATAGTGAGACCCCCGTCTCTATAAAAAATAGAAAAATGGCTATGTATGATGGTGCACACCTGTGGTCCCAGCTACCGGTGGCTGAGGTGGAAGAATCTCTTGAGCCTAGGAGTTCAAAGTTGTAGTGAGCTATAATGAAGCCACGGCAGTCTAGCCCAGGTGACAGAGTGAGACTCTGTCTCAAATAAATACATAAATGAATGAATGAATAAATAAATAAATAAATAAATCTCTTTCTTTTTTTTTTTTTTTTTTTTTGTGGTTTTTGGCCGGGGCTGGGTTTGAACCCGCCACCTCCGGCATATGGGACCGGCGCCCTACTCCTTGAGCTACAGGTGCCGCCCTATAAATCTCTTTCTTTACTTGGAGATGGGTATAGCTATCCTGCCAACCCCACAAAAACCCCTTTCTTCTTCTGACACTGTGCCCTTAATACTTTTCTATAGTGCCTACTACTTTCCTACCCTAATCACAACCCTCCAATCTTGCCCTCTGCTCAGGCCCTTGGGTTGCAGGCTTAGGACTATTCAAGAGATCACAACAGAGGACAAAAGGAGGAGTGCCCACATCCCCACTTGCCTTCTCCTAGGCTGGTTGTTTGCAAGGTGCTTCTCCTGGACATCAAGGCAGAAGAGCAAGAAAAGAATCAGGATGGCTGGAAACTATCCTTGGAGGAATGAGTACCAAGCTTTGGGCCTGGTTCTGTATGTGTGTGGTAGAGGAGAAAGGATTCTAAGTACATACCAATGTGGAAGAAATGGCCAAAAGAAGGGAAAGGGGTAAAAACTATAATTTTTTGTTCATTATTAGAGTCTCATTATGCCACCCTTGATAGCATGCCATGGCATCACAGCTCACAGCAACCTCAAACTCTTGGGCTTAAGGGATTCTCTTGCCTCAGCCTCCCAAGTAGCTGGGACTACAGGCACCTGTCACAGCACCCAGATATTTTTTGTTCCAGTTGTCATTGTTGTTTAGCTGGCCTGGGCTGGGTTTGAACTCACCACCCTCAGTGTATATGGCTGGCATACACTGTGCTACGGGTGCCGAGCTGACTATAATTTTCTTATACTCTTTTATAATGCTTAATATAGAAATCCATTCCTTATCCATTTAACTATCTAAACATCCACTTATCTATCCATCAACAAATCCATTCATCCATTTATTTACTCATTTCACTCCATCCTCTAACTCAGGCGTGTCCAACCTGCAGCCTGTGGGCTGCACACTGATTTTGTGAGAACTAGTTTTGCTTATGTGTGGTGTTTGATATCACAAAAAGTATGCACGGACCTTTCTTTTGCTCATCAGCTTTTGTTAGTGTTTGTGTATTTAATGGATGGTCCAAGACAACACTTATTCTTTTAACGTGCAGCAGAGAAAAAAAATGTTGGACGTCTCTGACCATTCCTACATCCAGCTGTTCCCAGCCATTTAATTATCCACCCACTTATTCATGCTTTCATCCATTCACTCACTGTCTATCCATTCATTTGTCTTTCTTTTTTTTTTTTTTTTTAATTTGGCCGGGGCTGGGTTTGAACCCACCACCTCCGGCATATGGGACCGGCGCCCTACCCGCTGAGCCACAGGCGCCGCCCCATTCATTTGTCTTTCCATCCACTCATCCACTTATCTACTCATCCGTCCATTCACCAGTGCATCTACTATCTATCTTCTCATTGGGGCTTACCTGCCCATTTATCTTTCCATTTCTCCATCCATCTTTTGATCCATCCATCCACTCACATATCCATTTCTCTGTCCTTTACCGACTCATCATCCATCCATCCAGATATTCTTTATTGGGCGGCGCCTGTGGCTCAAGGAGTAGGGTGCCGGTCCCATATGCCGGAGGTGGCGGGTTCAAACCCAGCCCCGGCCAAAAACCACAAAAAAACCAGATATTCTTTATTAATACATATGTTCACTTATTTGTCTGTTTCTCCATCTACCCTTTCACTTGTAATCTCATTCATTCACCCATTCATTCATGTACTTGTCTATATACCAAGGCATACATATTTCACTCCTACATACATTCAGATACTGCATCCTCACACCCATCAATTCATTCATCTATTGACTCATTTACAATAAATGAAATGATCTATCAAAGTTCTTAGCACAGTGGCCAGCACAGTAAGCATTATTCTTCTTCTAAGATTTTATTTGTGACACCGAATAGTGGAAGAGTAAAAGAAATCAGCTCTGGCAGGGTATGGGGGTACGTGTCTATAGTCCCAGCTACTTGGGAGGCTGAGGCAGGACACTTGAGGAGTGTCCAGGAGTTAAAGACTGTAGTGTGCCATGATTCACTGTGAATGACTACTGCACTCTAGCCTGGGCAGCACAGCAAAACCCCATCTCTAAAAATCGATAAGCTTGGGAGCTAGACTACCTGGATTCAGATCTTAACTCTGCCATGTACTAGTTCTGTGACCTTAAACAAGTTGCTTAATTTCTTTTAGCTGAACTTTCCCATCTGTAAAATGGTAAGACTACCTACCTCACAGAGTTGTTCTGAAGATGAGATGAAATACTAAATGCAAACACTTAGGATGATGCGTGGTACATAGTAAATAAGCACTCGACATGTTATTATTATCATCCATCCATCCCACAGGCATTTCTGACCTTTATCTTGTGGCAGACCCAGGCACATCTTTGTAGGGAAGATGGGTTATAAAGACATGGTGCTTCTTTCAAGAAACACCCATCAAGGCAGAGAGGGCAAACAGGAACATGTTCAAGGCAGTGTGGCAAGAGCCTGCAGAGAGGCATGAAATGATGCCTGCCGGAGCAGTGAGGCACCATCTCCCTCCTACCTACCTCGCATCTACTCTTTTCTCTGCAACTCTCTTGAGCAATCCTACCTGAACTTCACCCCTGGCCTCATGCTGAGCCTGCTGACTCCAGCCCAGCCCCCACTCCTGAGCTCTAGGTCCACATGTTCAGTGGCTTACTGGGCATCTCTCCTTGCAAGCCTCATATTGAACTCATTGTTCTCCTGCACACATACTATTCCCTCTCCTGTACTTTCTGTACCCATAAATGATGTCAAAGTAGTCCAACTGCCAGTCCCCAGACATCTACTATCTATCCCTCCCACAGTCACTAAGCCTGTTGCTACTTTCTTCTGTGACAGCCCGCACACCTGTCACTGCGGCAGCACCTCTTCCTCACCCAGCTCCAACCAGGACCTTATAACCCTTCACCTAGACCTTGCTGCTCTCCCCTTCCTTCCTGCCACCCTCTCTACATCCTCCAGTCCGGCCTACCCCTGCCTCACTCCGCTTCCTGAAGCATTGTTCTCATGATGCCATGTGCTTCAAAATCCAGCAGTGATACCTGGAAATATTCCTACCTCACCTGACACCTGTCTTTCTCCCCCACTAAACTGTGGGCTTCTTGAGGGTGGCTCACTTATCTCCATTGCCTGAGGCTCAGTGCCTGGCAAAGAAGTCTCTGAGTGTGTGCATTATTTTGGTAAATTTGGTAATTTTTTTTTTTTTTTTTTTTTTGCAGTTTTTGGCCAGGGCCAGGCCTGAACCCACCACCTCCAGCATATGGGGCTGGCGCCTTTCTCCTTTGAGCCACAGGGCCACCCTAAATTTGGTAAATTTGAAGGTGAGAAAGTGCTGAGAACGGAAGGCACAACTAGGGGCTTGAGCAGTGCAGAAAAGTCTGCAGCTGCTGTGGGGGAATGCTACTGGAAAGCCGCAGAGCAAGAAAAGGATTGCTCAGAGACATGGCAGCCGGAGTGATGGAGAGTGAGAGTAATATCCAGGTTGGGCAGGAAGAGAAGGATTGGTGGGACCAGAGATCTGGAAACTGGGCAGACAGGAGGAACTGGTGGGAGCCTGGAAGATCACACTTGCAATCTTGGGGGAGATGGCTAAATGATGACCTAGTCACAGTGCAGCCTGGTGTGCTGTCAGGAGGCCAACAGGGAAAGAAGGAGGAGGTCACCAGAGGTGAGAGGTCAACCTCCGGGTGGGAATCTAATCATTCAGGTACCAAGTCTCAGAAGAAGCCCAACTGTGACCCGACCTGAGGCTCAAAGAGAATGAGGGAGTGGGCTGCGCTTGTGCTCAGTGAGTAGGGTGCCAGCCCCATATACCGAGGGTGGCAGGTTCCAATCTGGCCCCAGCCAAACTACAACAAAAAATAGCCAGGTGTTGTTGCTGGCACCTGTAGTCCCAGCTACTCGGGAAGCTAAGGCAAGAGAATCACCTAAGCCCAGGAGTTGGAGGTTGCTGTGAGCTGTGACGTGACAGCACTCTACCGAGGGTGATAAAGCTAAAAAGTAAAATAAAATAAAATAAGAAAGAGGGAGGTGAGGATGGAAGAGGGCAGTGTAAGGGAAGCCTTCAATAGTGGAGGTGGGGCTCAAAGGGGTAGGGCACCGGCCCCATATGCCGGAGGTGGTGGGTTCAAACCCAACCTTGGCCAAAAACTACAAAATAAAAAATCAAAAAAAAAAAAAATAGCGGAGGTGGCTTGGAAAGTAAGTGGAGGGGATGTTGGAGAACAATGGCCAGGAGTGGTGTTAGGGTGACTGTGGGGAAGGTGTGGCAGGGTGTGTGGGGGCAGTGGTGTCTGGGTAAAGTCAGCTCTGGTACCCATCACATTCACATCCTCCTGACACACCCTTCTGGTCCCCTCAGGCAAGCACCACCTCTCTCACCTGCCCCCAGTTCAGTCCCCAGAGAAGGGAGAGAGACTGGGGAGTGTGGATCCCTGCCTCTCTCCTTCTCTCTGTCAGGCTATGATAAAGTAGAGAAGGGGTCTTCCCAGCCCCAATCAGTCAGGGTCAGGGCAGCCGCCTCTGGGTTGATGTCACAGAGGCCTCCAGCCAGACCCTGAGTCTGTTTTCATTCCTGCTTTATGAGATGGGAATAATTAATGAGAAACAGAGAGGAGGACAGAGAGAAAGGAAAGTGAGGGAGGGAGCCTCGGTCTGCCCTGTGCTCCACCCCCCAGCTAGAACTCTACTCCATTCTGGGGCTGCACTCCTGACAAGAACCTTCAGCACCTGAGTGTGCAGCTCCCTACCCCTAACTCTCCTCCCCTCTCTGAGAAGGAAAGCTGAAGCAGCCCGGGGGAAAATGACCTGGGAGGCAAGGATTGTCACTCTTAAAGTGCCCTAGGAAGAGATAGGTGTGTGATTCAGGTGCTACACTTCCGAATTCCCCTGGGCCCTCCCATAGTTCTCGATGTAGTGGGAAGAACACAGAATTGTGGATAGGTTACACTGGATGTGGATTTTGGCTTTGCTAGTGACTGTCTCTATGACCTCGGCAAGCCATTTAATCTCTCTGAGCTCTTCTGCAGAAATGGAACTAGAATGCATCATGCACTCAGAAATACTTGTGGACCAACGTGGCTTGCATCAGGGAAGAAGTAGAGCAGAGGGCTATGGATGTGGCAAAACAGAGGGTGCCCAAGGAACACCATGGAATTGTAGCACTGCTGGAACTCGGTGCCCAAGACTCTGGGCTGTGACATGTGGGTGGCCCCAGGTAGGAATGAATTATGGGAAAGGGAAGGCTTGGTCCATACCACATGTCCACAACCCTATTCCTTTCTCAATCTCTGAGCTGGAATGGGGATCCTTAGCCAGCCCTGCTCTCACTTGCCCAGGACCTTTGCGTATACTGCTCCCTTCTCACCTCTTGTTAACTACCACATAGCCTCCATGGCTTAATTTAAGAATCACCTTCACAGGCAGCCTTTTTTGACAGTGTTCTCAGCCTGGTCCCTTTCTCATAGCACCTGGAAGTGTTTACCTAGATATAGCACTTACACCGAGCACTTACTACACTGTACCAATTGGCTTATATCTCAGTGTCCCTCTTCCACCCATGCACACCTCTAGAGAGTGCGGCTGCTTCATCTCCACATCCCCAGCTGCTTACACTGGAATATCCAATGAAGGTATGTTGAAGAAATGAATGAGTGAGGGAGTGGGTGAAGATACATACTCAGGGTCAGACATTAACAATTTTTTGTTTTAACTTTATTTTATTGTTGGGGATCCATTGAGGGTACAATAAGCCAGGTTATACTGATTGCACTTGTCCCTCTTGCAATCATGTCTTGCCCCCAGAAGGTGTGGCACACGCCAAGAACCCACCCCAACAATTTTTTTTTTTTTTAAATTCAGACAGAGTCTCACTCTGTTAGTTGCCTTTGGTAGAGTGTCATGGGCATCACAGCTCTCAGCAACCTCTAACTCTTAGGCTTAAGCGATTCTCTTGCCTCAGCCTCCAAAGTAGCTGGGACTACAGACGCCCGCCACAATGCCCGGCTATGTTTTTTTGTTGCAGTTGTCATTGCTGTTTAGCTGGCCCCAGCTGGGTTCTAGCCCACCAGCCTCCGTGTATGTGGCCGGCGCTCTACACACTGAGCTATGGGTGCCGCGGGGTCAGACATTAATAGGTTAAAGAGACCTGGAGGGCAATGGGGGCCCCAGCTCCCTCTGCTGGGCATTAGATAACTGGTAAGAGAGCCCCCCAGCCCTGCCCAAGACTAGCTCAGGCCCCTAGATTCAGTCTCACAACACTCAACTTTTCTTCTGTAACATTCACTTCAACATGAAATTAATATAATTCTTTATGCAATTATCTGAATCTTCTTTGAAGCACTGGCTTTCTCTATTCTGGCTCATCACACTATTCCCTGGTGCCCAGCACAATCCCTGACACATAGTAGTCGTCTAGTAAATATTTGAAGAATAAATGAATGAATATTGGAGGGAAGAAGCCCTATTTCCCCAACCAGACCCCGGATCAGTGCACTGAGTGGAGGAACATGGAACACATGAACTACGCTTACTCCCTCAGAAACTGGCTGCATTCTTCTGTGCTCTTACTGCCACCTTCCTCATCCTCTTCCCTTCCAGAGGGAGCCCCAAACTTTCCCTTCCAGAGACCTGAATGGGGTTGATAAATTTCCCCAATTGTCTTGGTTTATTCCATCCCTGCCATGTGCCAAGCACTGTTCAGCATTTTCCTATCTCTCTATTTTATTTAAACTTCATACCAATAAAACATGGTAGTTAACATTTCTGAGCACATACTTTACATATATTAACTGATTTAACAATCTCATGAGATAGAAATAGATGAGGCATTGAGGCACAGAGGTGTAAGAAACAAAAGAGCTGGGCTTTGAACCCAGGTCTGCCTAAATTCTAAATTGGCAGCCTTTCCCGCCACACTACCCAGTTGCCCCACATTTTCCAAGTTCTAATCCAGGGTCTGGCCACTGAACCTTAGAGCTAAGGATTGCTGTATAGGTCCGTCTCTGTGGGGCCATCCTGGAGGAGGGGATTTGGTCAGGGGCTAAGTGCAGTCTAAAGCAGCCTGCCCTTCCTTGAGGCTCCTACTCTTCAAGCTCCAAGGAGAGGGCAACAAATGGCTCCTCTGGGGCTGCAACTGCCCCCAGGGAGGGCGGTGGAATGAGGGAAGAAGAAGGAAGCCTCCCTCTTCCAACCTTCAGTACCCAGCTCTTACCAGCTTCTCTTTTAAAGCAGTAACTTGGGATATCTAATTTTCTCCCCCAGGAAGTGTGTAATTAGCCAACACCAGGCAGACTAAAACCTCATTGACCTCACTCCTTCTCTACCTCCAGAAAAGCCACACAACTCCTGAAGTGCCATTTTTCTTCTTCTGTCCTAGCCAGGGCTACCAACCCTTCCTTGCAAACTTGCTGAGTCTGAGGACTCCTACCAGCCCTCTCCTAAGACCTAGTTTACCAGAGTTAGACCACTCAGGTAGGAATGCACTGGGGAAGTGCCTTCCTGGAAGGGGATGGCTCTTTTCTTTGTTCCCTTACTTCTTTCCCTAACTTCTTACTTACTTTTTTCAGTCTTGGAAAGTTCTTAGGGTATCTGAGCTAGGAAGAGGGCTAGGGAGGGTCAAGAGGCTGAGGATGAGTGAACCTGAGTAAGGGAGTGAGGACCATAGTTTGGGTGTAGCTGGGGGCAGTACAGTGTGCCACTGTCTGCTGCATCTGTGAACAGCAACAGTAGAGGGGTGTGCTTGCAGGAGAAAATTTCCCTGTTACACGGGAGGGAAGTATGCATGGTGTCCTGCAGAAAACATGGTATTCAATCTGTATTTCTGAGCTCAAGATGTCTTTCCAAGGCCAGCGTAGTGGCTCACGCCTGTAATCCTAGCACTCTGGGAGGACTAGGCTGGTGGATTGCCTGAGTTTAGGAGTTCAAGACCAGCCTGAGCATGAGCGAGACCCCGCCTCTAAAAATAGTTGGGCGTTGTGGCTGGAGCCTGCGGTCTCAGCTACTGGAGAGGCTGAGGCAAGAGAACTGCTTAAGCCCAAGAGTTTGAGGTTACTGTGAGCTATGACGCCACGGCACTTTACCATGGAGGACAAGTGACACTCGTGTCTCCAAATAAAAAAGTCTCTCGAGATTCTCCGCCTGGCGCGCACAAGCCAAGTGTCCCCCTGATTGTCCGGCTCCCAGGGCCCCTTGTCCCTTGGACGATCCAGCCCTCTCCGCAGACCCAGCAGGGGGCGATGTCACACTTCCGCAGGTGGCGCCCCCACCCCAGAACTCGGCGCTCTCCACCCGGGCTCCCTCTGTACTGGTCAGGATGATGGGATAGGGTCACCGCTGGTGAGGGAGTCTCCCCAGGAGTTATAGCCACCGATTCCTCATCCTTGAGCCTCGGTGGTAGGAAGTGGACACTTGAGTAAAAGCTTCGAGCTCCGCTCCCCTTTATCTGTGCCCTCAGCTGGGTATGCCGAACAGGGTGTGTGGGACGCCACTCCGGCCCGCGTCTCATCTCTTGGCCGCTAGCAACACCTCGCCCTGTTGACAGCTCCGGCGCCTGGGCCCAAGGGTGACCTCTGGCCCACGCATCGCCTCCACCCCCACCCCACCTCCAGTAAGGCCTCTCCCTCTGCCCTAACCGGGGAAAGGAGGCCTAGGCTGAGGAGGGAGGGAGGCCCGAGGGCCCGACCCCCCCACCTTCCTGAACCAGGGACACTGAAGGCCAGAGCCCAGCAGGACCCACTTCCCCTGCGGCGCGGCGCTGGGCGCAGTGCGGGGAATACTAAGGAGCCCGCGCTGCAGGAACGCGCGGCAGGTGACAGGGGCGGCTTCGAAAGCCGGCGCCAAGCCAGCTGCACCTGGGACGCTCCCGGGCTCCTATGTTCGCCACCCGGCAGCCGCGGCCTGGAACGCGCCACCAAGCCCGCCGCTCGGGCGCTGGACAGAACGGCAGCCTTGCGACATCGGCCTCCCCCCGCCCTCACTTACCCCAGCAACCTCAACCCTGGCACCTGAAATGGCGGCCTCCTGCAGCCAGGCCTGCGGCTGGCTGCGCTAAACCCTAGCTGCAGCCTCCAAGTCCACTGGGAACCTCTGCCCTGCCTGGAAGTATCCAGGGAGATCTGGGGGTGCGCCATGTGAACCCCCACATTGTCTGTCCGTGCCTCTGTGCATGCCGGGTCCTGCCCACCAATCCTCTGATTTAGGATATGTAGGCACCTTGGAATGTTTTTTGTTTTTTTTTTGTAGAGACAGAGTCTCACTTTACGGCCCTCGGTAGAGTGCCATGGCATCACACAGCTCACAGCAACCTTCAACTCCTGGGCTTAACCGATTCTCTTGTCTCAGCCTCCCGAGTAGTTGGGACTACAGGCGCCCGCCACAACGCTCAGCTATTTTTTGGTTGCAGTTCAGAAACCAGCCACCCTCGGTATATGGGGCCGGCGCCTTACCAATTGAGCCACAGGCGCCGCCCTGGAATGTTGTCCCCAAAGGAGCAAACCCAAGGGCCCCGTGGGCCACTGAGAAAATGATAGCACCTGCCCCAGGCACCGGCCCCCCACTTTCTGTGTCCAAGGTGCCTCTGAGCACTCCCCACCGCTTTCTCCTTTGACTTTTTCAGAAGCTGTTTTGCTAACCCCTCCCTGCTTCTTGTTATTATCCTCTGAACCTTTCAAGTGTGCAGGCAGTCTCTGGGTGGGAATCCCATTTGAGGGCCTCACTTACTGGCTCAGTGACTTTGGGCAAGTTACTTAACCTCTCCTTTTCCTCCTCTGTAAAAGGGAAATAAAAATATTTCTTTTTTTTTTTTTGTAGAGACAGAGTTTCACTTTATTGCCCTCGGTAGAGGGCCGTGGCGTCACACAGCTCACAGCAACCTCCAACTCCTGGGTTTAGGCGATTCTCCTGCCTCAGCCTCCGAAGTAGCTAGGACTACAGGTGCCCGCCACAACGCCTGGCTATTTTTTTTGTTGTTGTTGTTGCAGTTTGGCCGGGGCTGGGTTTGAACCCGCCACCCTCAGTATATGTGACCGGCGCCCTGCTCACTGAGCCACAGGCGCCACCCATAAAATATTTCTTTCCCTGGCTTAGCTGTTGTGAGATTAAGTAAGATCTGTGTATAAATGGGGCCTTTAGCCCAGTGCCTGGGCATAGTAAGTGTTCAATAAACAGGAGTCAGGCTTTTGGCCCTCCATTTCTGAACTAGTTACTCTCACTCCTTGGACATGTCACCCTGCAAAGTGACCAGCCCTCTCACCCCTCAGAGACAATGCATGTGAACTGGACTCCTGTGTCTACCCCCATCCCAGGAAGGCCACATTTTGAGCCCAGGCAGCCAGTGCTTCCAGGCCTCCAACTGTGTTAACCCCTAGCTGCAGTCCACAGCTTAGAATTCTCCTGGGGGCCGTGCTTAGTGGCTCATATCCTAGCACTCTGGGAGGCCAAAGCAGATGGATTGCTTGAGCTTAGGAGTTCCAGACCAGCCTGAGCAAGAGTGAGACGTCTTCTCTACAAAAAATAGCTGGGCTAAGTAGTGGGTGCCTGCTGTAGTCTCAGCTACTGGGGAGGCTGAGGCAAGAGGACTACTTGAGCCCAAGAGTTTGAGGTTGATGTGAGCTATGACGCTGCAGCACTCTACCCAGGGCAACGAAGTGAGACTCTGTCTCCAAAAAAAATAAATAAAAATAAACAAAAAATAAAAAAAATAATAGAATACTCCTAGAAAGCTCTGCCTTGCCTGAAAGCATCTCGGTCCTACCTAAGCAATCTTCTGTGCTTTAGAAGAAAAGATCACTGGGGTGGTTTCCCTTCCATCATTACTGCCCCACTTCCAAGAAGTCTGTTCCATGCTCAAAGCAATGAGGCTAGAACATAAAAGGGAAATTGAGCCTGGATAGGCCTGGATCTGATCTCTCAGTGACTCCAGGGAGTTGTGAAGGGTTGGTGGCCAGGGACTATGAACTTGAGCGAATCAGGAATCCTCCTTTGGGAGGAATAATAATAAGGGGCAAGAGAATCATCTTATTGCCTTTATTCTGTTGTTGAACCAGCTGGCCCCACTGCAGGACATAGGGCCAAGCTTTTACACACTCATCCATATTTTCTGTGCAGGCCAGCGCATGCACAAGCATGCGCGCACACACACACACACACATACACACACTCATACATCCCATCTCTGGCTCTGAGAGTCAGTCTCTGGGGGTACGGGGGCTGCTCCTCAGCCTGCCCCTGCCTGCCCTTTTATGACAGCACCAAGGGTGGGGGCGGGGACAGGGCCCACAGCTCCCAGAAAAAGTCCCTGTCCAAACTGGAGCTTGCTTCAGGATGGGGGTGTCACGTTCCCCATTCCCAGAGTCCCCTCCTCTAGTTCCTGAAGGAGGGACAGCTCTGCCTACCTGGGGGGCCAGACCCCTGCCAGGGCTGGGCCCTATGGAACCCAGGTTTACTCCCCACCTGACCCTGTCAGGACCTCCAGCATTGAAGAATAGACAAGTTTGAGGTTTGGGGGATTCCTCCACTGTAAAGCAGGAAGGCCTGAGCCCCAAGAGGTCTGGGGAGAGGCATCACCACCTCTCCTAATCCATCTTCAATATGAAGAGGTTTGGGGCACACTTCCCTGGGAGGGAGCGCAGGCCTGGAGAAGTCCCAGCTTGGGCTCTCCCCAAACTTCTATCTTCTGGGCCAGAGCCTAAGGCTAGGCATCCAAAAGTCCAAAAGTTCAGCCGACTGCTCAGCATCCCTGCACGTCTTCGGGGGGCACCCTCCAGTAGGAGCTGGGGTCAGACCTGCACGGGCAGTGTCTGGTTCATCTGCAGCCGCATGTCCTGGATACTGCTGAGGATCTTCTTCTGGTGGCCAGCTAAGGTGACCCCTATCCGAAGCAGGTCTCTGCAGATAGACCCAAAGCAGGATCAGTTTCTTCCCTCTTGTCTACTACCCTGGACCTCATCTCGAGCCCCCTCCCCCGCCACTCCAAACCTGAGGCACACTTACTCTGCGGTCATCTGGGCCACCAGGTCAAAGGATGCAAACCCTGCACTGACAAAGCTCTCCTTGTACCGCCCCATCTTGATGGCATCCAGCCAATCACCAACTGTTGTGAAGGTTGTATAATCTGGGACTGTGCGGTCCAAGAGGGGCTGTGACATGCTGTGTGGGAAGAGAAGGGCCTAGTGAGTCCTGAATCTAGGAGATGCAAGAATAGGGCTGCTGGCTTGATGGGAGCAGAGGCAAAGGTACTGACCCAGACTGGGCACTTGCAATGACCTTGAGGCTGGCAGCATTGCGGATGAGCTTGTCCAGGGTATTAACAATCTGAGAGAATTTGGGCCTGAGGTTCCGGTCCCGCACCCAGCAATCCAGCATGAGCTGGTGCAGTGCTGTTGGGCAGTCCATGGGTGGTGGCAGCCGGTAATCCTGCTCCACAGCATTGATGACCTAGGTGAAGGTAGGGAAAATGTGAGTGAGCCACTGCTCTGCTCCCCAGCTGGCTCCCACCCACCTGACCATTCTGGCTTGACCCCACTCACATCCTGGTTGCTCATGTCCCAGTAGGGTCGCTCTCCATAGCTCATGACCTCCCACATGACAATTCCATAGCTCCAGACATCACTAGCAGAAGTGAACTTCCGATAGGCTATGGCTTCCGGGGCAGTCCAGCGAATGGGGATCTTTCCACCCTGGTTGGGGGGGCATAGGCCCTTCACCCTGTGACTCAGGGCTGCCCCCCAGGCCTGAGCCCCTGCCTGGTTAGCCCCACCCCCAGTCTCCCTCCCAGCTGCTTTCTGTACCAGGGAGCTGGTGTAGGTAGGATCAGAGGGGTCATCTTCCAGGAAGCGGGAGAGGCCAAAGTCTGAGACTTTGCAGACCAGGTTGCTGTTGACAAGGATGTTGCGGGCAGCCAGGTCGCGGTGCACGTAGTTCATCTCAGACAGGTATTTCATGCCAGCAGCAATGCCCCGCAACATGCCCACCAGCTGGATGACTGTGAACTGCCCATCGTTGAGCTGGAGGCAATAAGCAGGCTCTGGTGGGCCCATTGCAGCTCTCATGGCTCCTGGTCTGGCTGCCTACCTGGCCTCACCAAGTCCTCAGAGATTATCCCTTGTCTATCCTGCAGCCATGTTCACAGTGTACTGAGGTTGCAACATAAGCTGCCCTACTACGTGTCACACATCTTGTCTACAACATCCCAATTAATCTCCAGGAGGACTCAATAGCTTCTACAACCAAGGCAGCTGAGACTCAGAGAGGTTAAGTAACTTGCCTGAGGTCACACAGGCAGTAAGGCACAGAGTCAGGATGTGAACTCTGATCGTCCTGGCTCTGAAGGCCCTCTGTTCCCTGTACTATGCCACATCAGTAAATATTTGTGGACTTTAGTAGGGTCTATCTGGCCTGACCCAGCTCTCTGGAGGAGGCAGAAGGGCTAGAGGGTAGCTCTTACCCGGAGGAAGGAGTCTAGGGCACAGTTCTCCATGAACTCCGTGAGGATCATAACCGGCCGACTTTTGGTGACCACACCCTCCAGCCGGATTATGTTGGGGTGATCAAACTGACCCATGATGGAGGCCTCACTCAGGAAGTCCCGCCGCTGCCTCTCAGTGTAGCCCACCTTCAGTGTCTTGATGGCCACAAACACTTCTCGGCGGCCAGGCTGTTTCAGCCGACCACGGCACACTTCCCCAAATTCCCCTGCAGGTCACAGGGCATGGGGTCATGAACTACTTCTGAGATCACCCCCATACCCAGCCCACCTCAGGCCCTCCCCCACTCTGCCCCAGGAGACTCACCAGCTCCAATCACCTCCTCAATCTTGACACAGGACACATCAATCTCCTTGGCAAACTCCCGAACAGCCTCATTAGGGTCCTCATAGGTGAAAGGGTCAATATATACCTTCATTCCAGGAGCAACTGGAGGGAGAAGGGTTGAGAGTGAGAGGGTAACAGATCTTCTGGCCAGGCTCTCCAGGTGGGGACAGTGAGATAGCTCCTCAAGCCTCAACCTTAGGTTTTCAGCCCTGATGGCCCCACAACTCCCTGCTAAGCCTGACATTTTCTGTAACATCATTGGCCTACCTCCACTCCCCATGAGAACTGCCAGTGATCATGAAGGCTGGACACCTAAGATTCACCTGCTGTTTTTTCTCCCTCATCTTTCAACACATCCCAAACTCCCCTGTTTCCATTGCCCCAACCTTCTTCAGGTCTTCAACACTCAGACTATTGCAATAGCCTCCCAGCTGGGTTCTCTGCCTCTGGACTTTTCCCATCAAGCTAACCTGCATACCTCTTGTCTTCCTAAAACAATACTTCCATTGTTATTACTCCTCAGCTTGAGAGCCTTTCCAATTACTTACTGTGGAGTCAAGTCCAAACTCCTCTGCCTGCCTTTCACGACCCTCCAAGGACTGGCCACAACTACCCAGCCCAGCTTCCCAGCAGCTGTCAAACCAGTCTTCTCACTGCCCCCACAGTTGGGCTCTCTCCCCACCTCACCCACCACCTTCCAGAGACTCCTTCCCCCCACTTCTCAAAACCCTGTTTGCTCATCCTGTCTGGCTCAAGTCAAGCCCACCTCTTCCAGGAAGCCCTCCTCTTCTCTAAACTCTATGGCTCTTTACAACAGGGACACCCAGGTTCCACACTTCGTTATTCTCTAATCACTTCCTGCGTGTATGTCTCTTGTCTCCCACAGGACTAACTGCCTTTGGAACCGCACCTCTCACTCTGTCTCTGGGGCTAGCAGGAGTAAGGTCAGGGCTCTGGGTATTGGAGTGAGGTAGGAGTCAGGAAATGACACTTGCCTGGAAGCCAGAGGGGGTGTTTAGGGCATGTCTACAAAGAATGAAGTGGCAGGCAGGGAGAGGGATATCTCCAAGCCCTGCAGAGGTCTAGGGGAGCTTGGGGAGGTGGGGGTTGGGTGGCCAACTCACTGTACTGCTGCAGCTTCTCCGTGTACTCCGAGTCAGAGCTGTGCCGCTGCTTCCTGGAGAAGGGGGAAGGACAGGCCTGAGATAACCCTTTGCTCCCTCTGCTCAAGGACCCTTGGGCTCACAGAAGGGCAGAGAAGGCACAAGGGATGGCCTGGTGCCAGGTCCTACAGCTGGTGGTCACAGCAGCCTCTGGGTCTCTGGGCAAGGGGCTCAGAGGACTCAGTTCTGAGGGATGTGCCAGTAGATTCAGGGGCCAGGGTGTGGGGGATGGGAGGGGATGAAGGTGTGGGCATGGATTGGAGAGGGCCTTGACAGCAAGGAAAACCTGGACTCAGGAAAAACGTGGCCCTGGGTCTGAGGGCCTCATGTGGCATGAGGGCTGTAGGATGCTAAAAGGAAGCTGTAGTTAGCCCATGGGAGCAACCACAGGCCTGGAAATTACCTGAGGCAGACAATAGCAATGACCACGATAGCCACCACGAAGACAAGCCCAGCTGTCGCAGAGCCCACAATGAGGGGGAGCTGTTCCTGGAGCTGCTGGGCCCCAGAACCTGGAGATGAGAAGGAACTTGTGAGTGGAGGGTGGACAGCATGGACCAGGCAGGGCCAGGTGCAGTGGGGCTATGTACCTCTCTCACTTGTGGTCTCAAACTCAGCTGGGCGGCTGTACTGCCCGTAGCCAGCTACTGTCCGGGCACGGACCTGGACCACGTAGCGGGCATCTGGCCGCAGCCCATCCAGCTGCACAGAGTTCTTCTGGCTGGTCACTGTGGAGGCGATGCCCTCACTCTGCAATGCCAGGGAGAGATGGCTTCCTCAGGCAGGTCCTGAGGCTTACCAGTCTCTACCCACACCTAGGGCCTGGCCCTTGGCTCCCTCAGTACCTGAGGCCTTGTTCACAAGGGCCCCTCATACTATCTGGGGGTAATCTTCTCAGCCCAGCTCAGCCCAAGGCCTCCTCCTGCCCCTTGAGGCTCTGACCTTCTCAAAGTACTTCATCTCATAGTCCAGGATGACTCCGTTGGGCCGTTCCGGGGGAGCCCAGGACAGGGTCAGGCTGCTGCCTGAGCTGCTGTGCAGGCGTAGTGTAGGCACTTCGGATGGGGCTACAGAAGGGCAGGGTCTCACCAGGGGCTCCTTGAGTCCTAGCATCTTTCCCAAAGACCCAGTTTCCACAGGTCCACCCCTCGTGGACCCTTGGCAGGCCCTACCCTCCTCTGCCCCCTCCTCACCGGCCTGGTTGGTGGTGATATTCACAGCAGCATAGCGGGGCGGCAGAGGGCTCTTGCCCGAGACACCGTTGACTGCCTGCACCTCAAAAGTGTAGCGTGTGTGGGCCAGTAGATGGCTGATGTGGACCCGGCGTTCTGTCAGGCCCAGCTGCCGAGGCACAAACTCCACATTGTCATCACACCGTGAACAGGTCGAGGGCCCCCCAGCCCCATGGCCCCCATGGCACTTCTTGCAGATGACATTGTACAGGAGGTCATCGCGGCCACCCAGGTCCCGGGGCTCACTCCACTCGAGGATCAGTGAGGTCTCATTCACATTCGAGATCACACCCCGGGGTGGGGATGGCACCGCTGAGGAGAATGTGGAAGGAGACGGCAATGAGCTGGGGGACCCAGAACCAGAGGTCCTGCACACTCCACACTCCAACCTACTTCCTACCTCTTTCCCCACACTTCTTGCCTGGGCAGACTCCTGTTTATCCTTTAAGACTCAACTTGTGATGTCACTTCCTCTTGGAAGCATTCCTGGTTCATCCTCTCCCCATCCTCTACATTCCCTCCACATCCCTGGACAGCCTCCTAGCCCCGCACTTAGCACATTACGTGGTCATCACCTATTTCTCCTACCAGTTTGTGGGCTCCTTTAGACAGTGACTACATCTTCTCTTTCACATTTCCAACACCAGCACAATGCCTGGCACACCAAAGGCCAGAGCGGGGAGAATGCGGGACACGAGGCCTGCCCCAGGGATGTGAGGCTCCCTCCATTGTTAAGAGTTGGGCCCAAGAAAGCAGCAATTTTATGCACAGAGGAAGGAACAATGGACTAGAGGGTCCCCACTGCTCCTCATGCCATCTAGGAGCTAGTAGGTGCTTTTTAAGGGTTGGTGTAAGGGATAAGTCAACTGACTTGGATGCTGACCCAGGGGCAGTCACCCCTTAAGCTGTGCCATCTTGAGCACAACATCTAACCTCCCTGAGCCTCAGATCCCTCCTCAGATTTGGAAAATGCAGATAGTCATAGTGACTGCTTAAGCCCGCCAGGCCAGCCCCCAGAGGGAAGGCCTGCAGAGGGAGAGTGTGAGGATGCGCTCACTCACTGGTACAGGCACTGTCTGCAGAGTCTGAGTCCGCGCGGTAGAAGTTATTGTGGCAGGTGCAGATGCTGGCAGCTGGTGATGTGGTGCGGCTGTTAGGGGGGCAGGGGAGACAAGGCCCCTCTCCCTGCTTCGCCTTGTAGCTCCCAGGGGGACAGGCTGTGGGGGAGAAGAGGATGGATGGTGCTCACTCCTCACCCTGTAGACACCAGGCCTCCACAGCTCTGTGAGAATCTGGCTCTTCCCCAGCCTGGATCTTGGCCCCTCCACCTCCTAACTGTGGGGGCAACTCTGGGATTGCTTAACTCCAGCTGCAGCTACAAAAGGCCCTTTTGCCCCATGGAAACCCCACGTCAGCGGATTCTTCCCCACCCCCGCCCCCCTCACCCCAAGCCCAGGGCCTCACGGACGAAGACGTCAGCCCCATCACCTGGACAGCCTGGGCTTGTTGAGGCAGGGAAATGAGAGAAAGGAGGAAGTGGAGGGGGATGGGGAAGAGACCACCAGCAGCCTGGTAGTACCCGTAATCTGTTGGGATGTCCCCACCCCTCCCTGAAGCTCTAGGAAAATTATTCCTGAGGACCCTCAAGGATACCCTAGAGCAGCAGTTCTCAACCTGTGGGTCACGACCCACAGGAACTGTATTAAAGGCTTGGCATTAGGAAGGTTGAGAACCACTGCCCTAGAGTATCTCTCCCCACCTACCCGGAGCAGGGCAGCAGCTCCTTTCTGCCCTTGGGCAGGGATGGGGGTTGAGCAGGGATGAGAAAAAGAGAGAAAGAAAGCAGGCAGGAAGGCTGGGGTCACCCAGAGTTCACAGGCCTCAGAGTACCCACAGGGGGACTCACCCCAGAGTGAGCCCAGAGCCCAGTGCCTGAACAGCTAGTCTCTTCTGCCATCAACATTGGCTCTGTAGATTCCCCCTATCTAGGGTGGTCATATAATTTATTATTCAAATTGGAGCATTTGAGAGTGAAAGGGGCACTAATGTTAGGACACTGGGCATAAACAAACCCTGTCTTGGACACACTAAATAATGTCAGCCTACCCATATGACTACTTTTGAAGATGGGTTACCCAGAGTGCAGAATGCCCAGAGCTGGGACTTGCCCTTCTCTGGGGTTTAATCTCCCCTCACCAAGGTGATATTCCATCCTAGCTCTTTTGAGTCAGTGGGGGAGGGGGCAGAGGCCAGGCCAGCTTGGTTGCTATGGGAACCAGCATGCATTTCCTGCCAGGGACCTGCAGAGTGTTAGCCCCTCTTCAGGCTGTCAGGCTCATCACCCCACCCCCGTTCTCCACTTAGGAAGAGGAAATCTCAGGGCAGATTCCCATAGAGAAGTGGAGAGGGGCCGGGCATGGCACTATTCACCTTCCCACGACAACACCAGGCCTCACAGCCAGTTGCATGCCACCAAGCCCCCTCACACTAGGTCTGTGGTAAGAATCAACTCCCACCCTCAGAGCTACAGGCTGCAAGCCCCAGGGAAGAGAAATGGGCAGAGGAAATGAAGACCAGGCCCTCAGCCCTTGTCCTGCATGCTAGAGCATTGGATAAAGCTTTAGTGCCAACCCCTCATTTCCTAGCCATGAAGCCTTTGATATTGGCCAAATAGGGAAATACCTGGAATCTACCTTGTCCTGCATGCTAGAGCATTGGATAAAGCTTTAGTGCCAACCCCTCATTTCCTAGCCATGAAGCCTTTGATATTGGCCAAATAGGGAAATACCTGGAATCTACCCTACAATCTGTGTCGAGGCTCAAATGAGAGACCCTGCATACATGAATGGGTTTTATAACTGGGAAGCCTACCACATTGTAAGGTCTTACGAGTCTTGGTAAGCCACCAGAGGCCAACCTCCTAACCTCATGTATAAAATAAAAGCAAAAAAGAGGTCGGGCACAGTGGCTCACACCTATAATCCTAGCACTCTAGGAGGAGGTGGAGGTGGGTGGATTGCCTGAACTCAGGTGTTTGAGACCAGGCTGAGCAAGAGTGAGACCTCATCTCTAAAAAAAATAGCCAGGCGTTGTGGTGGGTGCCTGTAGTCCTAGCTCCTGGGGAGGCTGAGGCAAGGAGTTTGAGGTTGCTGTGAGCATGATTCCACGGCATTCTACCAAAAGTTACAAAGTGAGACTCTGTCTAAAAAAAAAGTCGGTCTCTCATGCATCCCAGGGCTCCCTAGACTCCTGGCCATTTTTTGTGGTATTTGTGCTTACATGTGCCACTTAGTACCTAAGAGCACATCATTACTTGCTTAAGCCTCACCACAACCCTCTGAAGGACTCTCTCAATGTCTTCATTTTACAAATGAGCAGACCAAGGTCCAAAGAGCTAAGTAACATGCCCAAAGTCACAGAAGTGGTAAGTGAGAGTCAGGACTCAGGACTTCAGGGCCTGGGCCCCTAACCACTATGCTGTGTATACTACCTCTCAAAGAGCAAGAAAAAGGCCATCCATGCATGAGGTGCCTACAGGCCCTGTTCCCACAGCTCTGGGGCTCACCTCACACTTCCACTGTGACGTGTACACATAGGGCAGGACAAAGAGGGCCCCTCCACCAGCCTTCTAACGCTTTTACCAGGTTTTCCAGGTGCCTGCTTGTGAAGGATGCTCCATGCCTCTCTTCCTCTCTCTTTAATTTCACTTTTTCTCTTACTGTCCTGTGTCTGTCCTAATCTGCTCTCTCATTTCCCTTCTTACACCACATTCTCTGTATCTGACACCCACTCTTCCCAGACCTGATGTCAGATGTTCTAGACAGCAAGCAGTGGCTGGGAGCAGTAGATGGCTGTGTTTAAGGCCCTCCCTCCCAACCCCCCATGGCCAGCCCCCACTCACGGCGGCACTGGGACTCCTTGGCAGCTGGCTCATGGCCGGTAGCACAGGTGCAGGCGCCCACAGGCACCATCCACTCCCCGTCGCCATTGCAGTAGAGCTTGAGTGGCACTGACACCTCCACAGCATTAGGGATGCAGGTGCCAGGAGCAATGACCAGTGAGGTTGGCTCCGCCCCAGTGAGGGTCTCAGGGAAAAGCGCAAAGCCTGCGGTGGTGGATGCACATTTCTTGTAGAAGGCACGCACAGAGATGAGTGACATGCAGGCACCCTGGTCCTGGAAGGCTAGGTAGAAGCCAGCCTTGGAAAGTGGCCCGAAGCTGCGCACCTTGGTGTTGACACGGCCAGCATCGAGCCTCGAGAAGCTCTCATCAGGTGCAATGGTGTCCACTTTCACATAGGGGTTCTCCATCCAGAAG
This sequence comes from Nycticebus coucang, assembly GCF_027406575.1. Lineage (NCBI taxonomy): Eukaryota > Metazoa > Chordata > Mammalia > Primates > Lorisidae > Nycticebus > Nycticebus coucang. The sequence continues at coordinate 89,570,527 of NC_069795.1, forward strand.
GGGGAGGAGGCCGAGGCCACGTCACTGTCAGCCTCATAGTAGAAGAGGTTGAAGGTCTCCTTGCAGGAGCCAGGGATGTTAGGGATGCTATTACAGTCACGCACAGTGAACTTGAGTTCCACGTAGACCCGCTGCACGTCTTGCCGCCAGATGAACCCTGTGCGGAGCCAGTTGTTCTGGCTTGATTCGCGTACATTACACACCTGGTACGTGCGGATGGGGTTCATGGCCTCATCGTAGCCACTCACCTCCTCCCACTGCACGTGGACCAATGAAAAAGAGAGTGAGTGTCAACATTTGCCAAGTATTTCCCTGTGCCCAGATATACGATATTTGCTTCAAGAGATACTTCTATGGTGTAGTGGCTGAGCACACAGACTATCTAGGTTTGAATTCTGGCTCTGTGCTTGCTGTGTGACTACTGTTAAGTCATTTAACTGCCCAGTTTCTCCATATATACATAACATGCAGATAATTGCTATATAAGGAGTAATGACTTTAAATGAAAAAAGCACTTAGAACAGGACTGGGAAGTTGGTAAGTATACATAAACATTGGCTATAATATTTATTTTTGTTATTTATTTATTTATGTGAGACAGAGTCTCATTCAGTCTCCCTGGGTAGAATGCCATGGCATTATAGCTCACAGCAACCTCAAACTCCTGGGCTTAAGTGATCCTCTTGCCTCAGCCTCCCCAGTAGCTAGGACTATAGGTGCTTACCACAAAGCCCCGCTACTTTTTTTTTTCCTCCCTATTTTTGGTAAAGATGAGGTCTTGCTCTTGCTCAGACTGGTCTGGAACTCCTGAGCTCAAACAATCCACCTGCCTTGGCCTCCCAGAGTGCTATGATTACAGGCATGAGCCACCATACCCAGCCAGCTATAGTATTTATTATCTTTATACCTCAGTTTAATCATCTGTATAATGGGGTTAAATGGAATTAAATGAGGCTATGAGGAATGATGTCTAAAACATGTATTGGGCTTATAACAGAACCTCACAGAGCAAGCACTCAGTGAGCACTGGCTGTCACTATCACCATCATATTTAATCTACACAGGTCCATGAGGATGTGCATCTGTTGTCCTCATCTTAGAGATGAGGAAGCCAAGGCTCACAGAAGGGAGAGAGCTGTCCAAGGTCACACAATCAGGCCTGGTGACTACAGGGCTTGTGTTGCCATTTGTACTCCAGGATTCTAGGGCTCCATGAAGGCCAGGGTGGTTAATTTGAATACTTTAGAGATGTCAGTAGGATTATAAGAATTTAATAGTCCAGAAATGGAGGCCCAGAAAAGTAAACTGCCTTGCCCAAGGTCACACAGCAAGTTGGAGATCTGGAGCCAAGGCTTCCGCCTTTCTAAACCAGGGCTCTTCCCAGAGCCCCGAGAAGGAGATGACAGGGACAGACATGCAGAGGGCTGCCAGGCAGCAGAGAGCAGAGGGATGGGACAGGCTGAAGAAGAACAGGACAGGGATAGGATGCATGGGGAGCACAGGCAGGCAGAGGGTGCAGGAGAAAAGCACCAGCAGAAGAGGAACACCAGGGGACAAGCAAGGGGGGTGGGGAAGCCACAGGAGGTGAGGGAGACGAGTAGAGGGCAAAGGCAGCCTTCCCGTCCTGGTGAGGTGAGGGGCACAGGTGCTAGGAGGTGGGGGGCAGCCTAATGGCAACCAGCACTCAGGAGAAGATGGGAAAATCTCACCCCACTTTCCGGATGAGCTGTCCACGCCAACTCAGATGTTACCCATTTCGTGTCCATGAGGGTCTCTGGGGAAACAACCGAAGAAGAAGGTCAAGGGCTAATGTCAGGTTGGGAAGAAAGAAGAGGTAATTCAGAAAGACCAGGAGAGACCCAGGAGAGACTGACTCCCACCAGGCACCCCTGGAAGGCCTCAAAGCTCCCAGTTTCCCTCCTCCAGAGGAGACCCCTCAGCCATCTCCAGAGACGCAGCCCCAAAGATGTCAGGTCAGGCGGGCTAGGGGTGGGTGCTGCTGCTGACCCCAGGCCCGGGTTAATGAGGCAGGAGCAGAGGCCCAGTTCATACACCTACAGGCTCTGCTAATCTTCACACAAAGGGGCAGGCAGGGCCTTTATCCTGAAACAAAGGGCTGTGTGCTTCAGACCCCAGCCCTGGCCTCCCCTGACTCCATTCCCAACACAAAGGCCCAGCCCCACACATGGCCCAGGGGAAGAGGAGGACAGTTACAGGCCAGAGCCAGCCTCTAACCCAGCCTCCTATTCAGCCCCCTATGGGGGATGGAGTAGGAGTGCTCTGTGAATGTGGGTGGAGATCCCCAAGACCCAGAACCAGCTCTTAGTTCAATCCTTGGAAGAAGAGACTGTTGGTGTATCCCTTTTATAGAGACATACCCAGTAAGTATTTTGCCTATGGTAAAACTGCTGGGATTTGGGGTGAGGGGATGAAGTGTAGCTCAAATTCGGGCCCACCTGACTCCAAAACGAACCCTTTGCACTCTGACTGCAATATGCCCCTCTACAAGGGAAGACAGAGGAAGCCTGGAGAATTCCAACTCCCGTACCCTTTTAGTCCCAGATAAGCTGCCACCTACTCCAGGAAGCCTTCCCTGAAGCTCCAATGCCTTCTGTGCATTAAGCCCCACAGGCTTTGTTGTATCACACTCCTATCTTCTGAGCTACAGTTTCTTGTCTGTTTCCACTTGCTGGGTCTTAGGAGGGTCTCCTTGATGTTTCTGGCATAAACTCACTCCCCTAGGAACCTGGTTCTGGGCTCTGGCTGGACATTGCTATTCACTGAAAGACAGCATGACCCCACGATCAGATCTGGAAGCAAGAAAGGGAGGAAAGCGCTTCTAACTTTTTTTCTGCAGCCTGAGAGGCAGGGCAGCCAGCAATTGTTTCTCCCCTCAACTCTGAGAAACAATGGGGTAGAGTCAGCTAGACTGTCTCTACACATCAACAGTGGGGCAGCAGAGCGTATCCCTGTAGGTAAAGACCTAAGCCCCACAAGCGACAGGCTTGCAGCCTTCAGTGGCTTTCTGCAGCCTGGGACTGAGCCCAGGATGGTGGAGGACCAGTGGGTGGACAGGGCAGCTGTGACCCAAGTCCCCCATCTGAGGCCAGGGGCAGGACAGCAGCCTTTCACTGCTCCCAAGGCTCCCTCCTGCTCTAACAGCCACCAGTCTCTGGAGGGCTCAGGCACTCTGGCAGACAGACAGACGCAGACATTCGGCTGGGGTACTCCAGGGAAACAGAGATGCTCAGAAGTAGGGCGCAGAGACGGCGGCGACAGAGACGCACGGAGCAGGGGCCTCGCTGAGGCAGGGCGGGCAGCGAGCTGGAGGGTTGAGCGGAGCCGGCGGGCTGGGCTCAGACAGCTGGGACGGCCGGCGGCGGACTACAAAACACAGTGAGATGGAGAGACAAGGAGGCCGGAGGAGACAGAGGCAAAGAGGGAGGCTGCCAAGTGGCCGCTTCCCCAGCCAGCAGCCCCGAGCGTCCCTGTCCCTGGGAGCCGGCCGAGCCGCGCGCCCCTCCCCCAGTGCGCCGCCGCCGGAGCAGGCGAGGGCTCCCTCCGCTCCTCCGGCTCCCTCCTCCCGCTCCCTCACTTCCTTCTGCTCAGCCTGTGCCAAACCCATCTGGAACTGTTTAAACCCAAATATTCAGCCCCCTCCCCCTCCAGCCAGATTCCTCCACAGTTTAAAACAAGCCCCGCGCTGGCTCTGGGAAGAGGGAGAGGAGGAGGGGACGGTGGGAGGCGGGCGGCAGGAGGGAGGCTGGGAGGCTCTTCATTTCTGTTTAATTTCTGGGGAGCGAGAGAGGGAGGGAGGGGATCGGCCCCTGGCCATCGCTCAGCCTTGGCCATCGCTCAATCTCGGCACATTTTTCCCATTAATGAGGAGAGGACTTGGATTTCGCCTCACGTGGGCCTGAGGAAGGGCTCCGGTCACTCCAGTGGGGCGGCGTGCTCTCCCATTTCCCGCTTCTCTGGGGGAGGGGAGGACCTGTCCCCTCCAGCCTGCCCCGGCAAGGGAGGGAGGGCCAGGACCCGCTCAGACCCTGAGCTGCCAGTCTCAGTCTCCGGAAGGATCTGGGGGAACGGGAGGGGTTCATAGAGCTAATCTGTCTGTGGCATTGGGAGGGACAGCCTCAGCCCACCTTTGCTCTGCTCTGTGTGTGCCTGAGTATGTGGCACTCACGCTGGGGCAGGGGACATGAGGTACGGGGATAAGGACAAAAGAGGAGGAGTGAGAAATCTCCAATCTCCCCCTGCTGCCTAGTGCACCCCGCTGCACTTTGCCCCGCCATGCCTCTGCAGGAGGGAGATGGGGGTAGGCTGGCCACTCCAGACACAGGGCTCTGTAAAGCAGGGAAGCACACCTGCCTCTGGCCTCCAAGTCACCAGGGAAGTGGGCACCAGGCCTGGAGTCTTTCTGGGACTGCAGCTCTGATGCTCAGGGGTGAAGCAATATCTCTTTCAGGTTTTCTGCGGGGCTGTCGAGAACAGCCACGTGGCAGCAGCTCTGTGGCCCACGCCTGCACACAAACACCCAGATGCATGCACAGCACCCAGTTCTCAGTGGCCGGGTCATTACCCAACAGTGGGGCTAAAGAGCGACAAGTCGATACATATGGTGGACAAAAACACACAAAGCTACAGCCACCCACCAACATGCACAAGCTTCACACAGAGCCACAGTCTGTCTTTCTCAGACACACGGATGCATATGGTACCAACAGATTAGTCTTCCTTAACAGTCATATACAGTGAAACTTCCTTACACACGGATCTGGCTTGCTTTGGGCAGACCCACTCTTACAGCCTTCCTATGTGCAGATTTCCTGAAACACGTGCATACACAGAGGGCATGCACACCCAATCCAACAGCACACTCTCCTTATACACCCAACTGTACGCACTGCTGCCAGCCACAAGCCAGGCTTCAGTATAAACACTACCACCAGTACAGACTTGGTGGCATGCTCTGACACAGCCAGACTGAGATCAGCTGCATACACAGACTCCCAGTGGCACTGAACCTGCCATAGCCCTCCAAAGGAGCACAGAAACATAGTAGAAATATTAATACCTAGAGTTTGTGTAAAGCCTCAGAGGCGCATCCTGCATGCATAGGCAACACATACACACAGAGCAAGGATGTTCTTTTTATGGCATGTCTTCAAGTGGAGTGGAAGAAGAATTGGGAGAGGATGGTACCCCCATTCTGCTCTCAGTGTGGTTGTGCCTTTTGTTCAAGCAGGTCAGCCACACAGGCCACTCTTGCAAGGGGCAGCCTTGGCCACAAGCACTGGGAAGGAGCAAGCCTCTGCCCTGCTTCTTGTTGTCCTGCTATAGGCAGGAGATGTCAGTCAGGTCACGAGGGTAGGGGTGGGGCAGGGGCATGAAGATGATTCTGGGTGTGGCTGGGTGCGGCCTCCTCAGGTATAGACCCTGCCCAAGCAGCAAGCCACTTTTCTGCCACCACAATGGCACCATCTCAAGGGCCCCTGAGCCCTGGGGGAGGGGTGGTACCATGAAGAGATTTGTCCCCAGGAGCTTTGGACAAGGCTCTTCCTGAGACAAGTTGAGGACCACGAGGAGGACCTGAGGAGGGTACCACAGGCACCCTCACCTGTGGAAGAGGCACCAGCTGAGAGTTGCCATCTGCTGTGGTAAAGGGCCAGGCCCCATAGCACACCCAGGTCTAAGTCACCCAGAGCACCCCATCCTGGGAGCAGGAGTGTCACTGTGACCCAGGAAACCAAAAAAGTAAAGGAAAAACAAACAAAACTGAAGACAGAAGCAAGAGGCTTCCATCCCAAACTCTAGACTAGGGACTTGGAGGTGGAAGGAAAGGTCATGCTCCCGGGCTGAGCCAGCAGTGTGTAGGAGGGCAGAGGCCAGGGTCTGGGCAGAGAGGAGCACCCTGCAGCCTGCCTGCAAAAAGGTGAGGGGAAAACCCCATGCCATGCCGCCCCTGAGGTGAATGCCCTCTTCATGGAGTCCAGTCCCCACCTCAGCCACCAAGCAGAAAGATCTGGTTCCAGGTCCTTCCCCACATATCAGTGTGTGCACACATGTGTACCAGCCTGCACACTCAGGGTGGTCAGCCAGAGAAAGGGGTCTTGGGAGGAACCTGCCACAGGTCCTGGAGAGGATGTATGTTGTAGGAGAGCCTATCTCACACAGGACCACCTCTCCTCACCCGCCACAGCTCCTTTAGCCCTCTTGGCTGGGATGGAGGGGAGGGGAGCATCTCTGAACAGAGAACACATTTTGTTTTTCATTCTTCTTCTCAGATCGTGGGGATTTATAATTAAATAAACCTGAGAGGAAAGGGAAGGGGGGAGAAGACCAGGGCAGAGAGCCTGGATGCCTCAGTGCTCATCCACACCCCCTCTCAGCCCGGGTCCTGCTGGCCAGCCAGAAGGATAGGACAGCTAGCCCTTATGAGAGCTCTTCTTGTACTTCTCTAGGATGCTGGCCTGGAGGGTCTGGCCAGGAGGCTGGGGGCAGAGGGAGCCTCTCTCCCACTCCATCAGGTGCCCAGCTGTACCCAGTCTCCCTCCACCCCCCACCCTGCACCCCCAGCTGCCCAATCCCGACAAACCAGTTTGACTCAGCACAACAGGCAGGGCTACAATTTTCAAACTATGCAGGCCTGGTGATTCAGCCTCTTCATGCTGTTTAATTAGTGGAAGGCCGGTGACAGAGACAGAGGCCTTGCCCATGGCAGCTTCAGCTCGCAACTGCCGAGGCTGCAGCGATGGCAGCAGCAGCTCTGGCTAAATGGAGGGCAGTGACAAGCAAACTGGTTCCCCCAAATACCTGAGCAGTCCCTCCTTGGTAGCTGCTCTGGCATTGGCTCCTGAGAAGAAGGAATAGGGTGGGAGGTGCCAGAGGCAGCTCAACTAAGTGAGAGAGCCCCCCAATTCTCGCTTGCTGTCCCTCTCAGCTCCCACATTCTCAGTGGTCACTCCTGCTGCCTCTGAGGAAGAGAAGGACTCTCACACTGCCTTGTTCCCTTAGGGACAGCTTCTACCTCAGTGACAACTCAGCCAGCATGGCTTGGCTGGCCGGGGGTATGCCTGTCCCCCTCATAGGATCTTGTAGATCTTTGTCTTTTCTCAAAAGGCTCTGTTCCTGGTAGGGAGGTCCCCACCCTATCTCAGGCATAAGGGCCCTGTGGTTCAGACCCCATTCCTCATCCTGGGCTCCATTCCTAGTCTGCTCCCCCTACTGGACCCCTGTCCCCTACCCATTCATGGTCATGAACAGAAGAAAGATCTTGACTTTGAGGAACTGAGGAGCACTATGCAAAAGGGGAATGAGCAACAAGGGGGCCCCTGTTTCCCTGTGTCTGTAGGTAAATCTCAAGTCAATTTGTGGGAAGAAGGGGGTAATCAGTCAGAGGGGAGGGGGTTTTTTCATCTGGGAAGGACAGGCAAGGGGCTTGACTCCATCCACATGTAAAATTGATGAGATCCTGAGATACCTGGATGTACGGTCTTGGTGAACCCTCAATGTTTAGGGAAGGAAGAGAACACAAATGTCATACAGCACCTAACTAGTGAGTATGTGAGAACAGCATCCATAGCTCAAATATAGTGACCCCTAGATACAGAGAGCCAAAAGGCCAAGGCAAAGCAAATGGAAGGCTAGACCCCACCTGTAAAGCGCAGGGCCTGAAGCAATCTTTATTGCTAAGGGATCCACATAGACCTGATGCCTGGTCATAGCCAAGACCTCGAAGTCCACCCATCTCACACTTCAAGCATCAGAATAGGGAAGAGGGGACAGGCAAAGTACAGCTGCCCACAGACCCAGCTCTCTTCCTAATTCTTCCCTCCTTGGCGCTGCAGGGTGATGAGGAGACACCTTCCCTAGGCCAACCTCCCCTACCATCATTCCCTCTTCTAACTTCCCTCTAGCAGGAAATTTTCACTGAGGCTCCCTGAGGAGCAGACCCCATGGTAATAATAATAATAACCAGGCAGCTAAGCCTTGAATAACAATGACTATGTGCTAAATACTTTATACATAGTAACAATTCAATCCTCACTACTCAAGAGGTTGGTGCTAAAACTACCCTATCTCACAGTGAGGGAAGGCAGGTGAGAGGGACTGGGCTGAGGTTAGCATCCCACATCTCTCTTACAGTCTCACACACACAACTGAAGAGCATAGGGTCTGAGGTATTGCAAAAGTGAAGGAATTGGTGGTGAGAGCCACCCTTATAGGCACTGCTACACCCTAGGGGCACCCCACACGCCATGGCCTGACTTCTCACCCAGGAGTGAGTCCTATTTCACAGTGGAGTAAAGATGAGGGAGTGGGGAGCAAATGGTCCTGCTGCCCTCCCTTCTCCAGCTGCTGCAGCATATCAGGACTCTTCCTCCTGGTCAGCCTCCAGCTCCTTGGCCTGGAGGGTTGGTAGCTCTTGCTAAGGCCTGCCTCAGAAGGTATGCTAGGACGTGAAAAGGAGAAAGAGAGGAAAGGAAGAGGGAGAGAGGGAAGGAGGAAGGAAGGGGTTAGCCTTCTTGGGTAGCCCTTGCTCACCTGACCCAAACCACACCCCCCACTCTCAGCACCAGCACCTACCACACCCACAACAAGGGCATTGGGGCCTGACACAGAGGTGACACACAGCCCCATAAGTGTGTATTGAGTGCTTGTGTGTCAATGTCGCCTCTCCTAGGCAAAAACACAGACCCAGACACAGACCTGGCAACTCCAACAGGCTCCCTGGCTCACACCCTTAAGGCAATCAACAACAAAGACCCACACTGGTTTCTCATGCCTGTGATCCTATCACACACATGTGGGTGAGTGTTCTAGAGTGTGGGTGAGACCTTGGTGGGTTGGTCTGAATTTGCATGTGCCCACTCATGGGAATCGATCTGTCAGCACAGAGGGCTTAGAGATAAAAGGGAATGGGGGTGGGGGGTGTGTGTGTGTGAAAATGAGAAAGCATCAGAAGATGCCGTTCTCTCTGAACTGTGTTCTTTTTTCCTTCCAATCTTTATGTTTACCTTTTGTGAACATAGGAACAAATCAAATAACAGAATGCATGTGTTTGTTTCTAAACTAGAAAAGTGACTTGATCTGTTAAAAATGCCCAAAATAAGTACTGCCTGTATTCTAATTTTCTCCAAATTTCTTTGCAGTTCTTCTCACCACCTTAAGGAAGGTTTTAAACTCTCCCACATAGTGGCTCCAAAATTTGTTGAAAATGGGGTGTGCAAGTGTGTGTGGGACACCCTATTGTTTGTGACCTGTGTGGGTGCCCCTGTCTGCAGCAGACTTGTGTCAAGTGGCATGTGTGAGCTCTCCTGGCAACAACACTGGGGCTGTTCATCCAAGTACAATCATCTGAAGTTGGAGCTACCCCACCCCCAGCAGCAGCCTTGGCAGGTTTCACAGAACCGCTGAGAAGCAGGGCCTTTTCCCACCCGTTAATGAGTAACTGCACCCGGCTCGGTGCTACCTGGGGCAAACCCCACAAATTCAGGGGTTCAAAGAAGACCCAAGTCCGCAGAGTGCTCTGCTAGAAGGCGGAGGGGGAGCTTCAGAGGAGGGAGCAAGCCTCCTCACACAGCACCGCGAGTGTAGCTGATGCTCAGTAGACTAAAAACAACAGCCCCCCACCGCCTCCTCACCCCCGCGGCCATCCCCTGACAAAGCGGGGTGCACCGACGCACTCTCACGGTTAACTCCTCCAACGGGTTGCCCTTCAGCGCTGCTCCCCCCCAACCTGGGGAGTCCCGCTTCACCCTCGCCTCGCCTGATGGGTCGCCCACACTTCCTCGCCTCCGGGGGGTGCCGAGGGCCCCAGTTTCTCTGCCGCCAGTGTGACGTGCTCCCACAAAAGCGCACAGCCGGGCCACGACTTTCAGGGACGCTCGTCCTGAGTCCAGCTGCCGGCGCACGGTCTCCCAACCCGCGGAGTGCAGACTTCGAAGCCGGCTCCAGTCTCCGAGGCGGCTCCGGGGGCGTCCACCCACCCCATTCGCCGGCCCCGGAGCGGGCGCGGGCGTCGGGGTCGCCTCCGACGTGCGCTGACGACCTCGCGTCAGACCCTCACGGCCGGCTCTCTTTGGCCCTCAGTCCGGCGACTCTGGCACCTTACCCCCGGGCGCGCCCCCGACGCCGCTCACCTTCCAGCGCCCGGCAGCCGGTGGGCAGCAGTAGCGGCAGCAGCAGCAGCAGCGGAGGGAGCAGTGGCAGAAGCCCCGGCGGCGGCGGCGGCGGCGGCGGGCGGGCTCTGGCCATGGCCGGAGTGGCTCCGGGAGCCGAGCCGGGCCGCGCCGGGCCGGGCCCCGCCCGCGGGGCTGCAGGTACCCGAAGGAAGATCTGCTCCGCTGGCTCTGGGGAAGGTTCACGTATGGTCCCAGGAGGTGCGGGCAAGGAGGGAGCGCAATCTAGGCGAATGGCTCCGGGACCGAGGCGGCGCCCCGAGCCCAGCGATCTCGGGAGATGCGGGCAGGTCGGTCCTGCGGGAATCTGGACGGACCGGTCCAGGAGGATCCGGAGTGCTAGGGAGCTCAGTGCCGAAGGATTCGGGGAGACGGACCGGTGCGACAGGGTGCAGATGGTCGTGGTTCAGGGGACACAGTAGTAATCTGTAGGTTCGCCTTGGGCCCGACACGGATCCGGGGCTTCAGGAGCGCGTGCCGTCCGGGGTACGAGCTGGGATCTTGCTGCGCCGCTCACGTACTCACTTCTGCTGTGCCCAGCTCTGGCGCCGCGGCTCAGGGCGAGAGGGGCGGTACCGCCTGACTGCCCGTCTGCGCTGAAGCCCCGCCCCTGGCGACTGGCCGCCCACTCACAGACCGTCTGGCCCACTGGTTCGGCCTCAGGAGCACTCACCTGGAGTTCAGTTGGCTGCTCCTCCGGCGGACCCACCCTCGGGAGAGGGGGGGTGTCCTCTGGGGCCTGGAGTGGGCGGGGCCAAGAAAAAGATGAATTATTTTGGGCGGAGCGATACTGTCTATCAAAAAGAAGAACTCCGCCCTCTGTCGCCCATTGGCGATTAGTAACCAAAGCTAAGTTCGAGGAGGTGCCAGTCAGCTACAACGAGCCGGGAGCGCCCCCCGGTGGCTGGCGCGTGACTTGGGACGCCCCGGTGTGGCTGTATCTTAGGCACTAAGGGCCCCCCACCCTGTAACATACTCTGTGATTAGGGCCTTCTCGTTTGTCTATTCATTCTTTCATTCAGCTGTGTATTTAATCGTTCATTCAACAAATATTTTTAAGCACCCACAAAGTGTCAAAAACTCTATGGTGCTACCGCAATACTAAACAGGGGTCTGTCTTGGAGCTAGTTTAGTGGTGGAGGCAGGTAGGATTAGATCATCCCAGGAGAGCGTAACAAGCGATGTTGTAAAGGAAGAACAATTCCTGGAGCACATGTGAGGGGGACAGCTAATGTCCAGCTCCTAGGAAATGGCATCCAAGCTGTAATAGGAAAGATGAGTAGTAAAGGAAGGATGTGTGTTTGGGGCCCAGATCAGGGGTGGCACATACACTTTGTGTGAAGTGCTAGAGGCTGGAGAAACTGTGATTCATTGAGTGAATTAGAAAGAAGTTCAGAATATCTTGCATGTAAGAAAGGCTGAAAGGAAGCTTAGAAGTAGGTGTGAGAGACCAATGGATTGGGGCGGGTTAAGGGGGCAGAGCCCATGATAGCCCCTTCCTGGAGCTAGGGTTTAAAACAAGGGCATGGGGGCCCCGGTAGCTCAGTAGTTGGGGCGCCAGCCACATGTTCCAGGGATGGTGGGTTCGAACCGGCCTGGACCTGCTGAATAAAAAAAAAAAAAAAATAGCCGGTCATTGTGGTGGGCGCCTGTAGGCCCAACTACTAGGGAGGCTGAGGCAAGAGAATAGCTTGAGCCCAAGAGTTTGAGGTTGCTGTGAGCTATGATGCCACAGCACTCTACTGAGGGTGACAAAGTGAGACTATTTCAATTTAAAAAAGGGGGGGGGAGCATGACCTTATGGGATCAACATGGCTGGCATGGGGAATGAATGGGTGAGGCAAGGGTGGGGGGGAACCAGAGGCTGTGAGAGTGGTCTGGAAGTGGAGATGCTGCCTTGGACTAGGGTCACCAAGAAGAGGCAGAGAAGCAGGCAGGCTTAAGACCTTTTTAGGAGGTAGAGTTCATGTGAATTGTGATTGGGTTGTCGATAGAGATCTGGTAAATGAAGACATCAAGAAGAACTCCTAGGTTTCTGGTTTGGGCAAATAGACTTCTGCCTTCTTCATTCCACAAACATTTACAAAGTGCAGTAAACACTCTGAAATAATAGCTCACCCCTAGTGAGAAGAAGATGCTGTTATAGCCTCATTTTACAGACAACACTGACATCAGAAAGGCAGAATGACTTCCCTAAGTCACACACCTAAAAAGTAGCAGAGGTGGGATTTGAACCCAGAACTGTATAGATTTTAGACACACTCGTTCCATGTCATCAGAGACCTAAGGGGCACTAAAATGCTTACTAAAAACTCAAAATCCTGAGCTACCCTCACCCACTTTGGATTTTGGGACTTAGAATTTTGGGGGGTGTTGGGCCCAGGATTCTGCATTTTTAATAAGCAGGTGATGGACAGTAAATTCTGAGAACCAATATCACCATGCAGCCTCTCTCTGCCCTGACTGGAGAAACGACCCTCCATGGTCCCCATCTACTCTCAGATTTCTGGGCGCAGAGAGCGAGAGGTCAGATTCTAGGTGGCCTCAGAAGCAACATAGGGACATTTAGTACTCTGACTGTGAAGCACCGTAGTTCCTGTCCTGGAAGCTCCATTGGGGTGACTAAGATCATGAATCCATAGCTTGAACACATTGCTCTGAGAGTGGTCAGTCCTCCTGGCAAGAGACCAAGGCATGTGTGGGTACATGGGGCTGGATGGCAGAGTGCCACAGTTCAGGGGCCTAGGTTCCACCCCTACCCCCTGCATTTTTGCCTCCCAGATCTGTTCTCAAGCCTTAATGGCTTTCAGGAACACCACTCAAGCCTCCAGACCACAGAGAAGCTTTTGGAGATCATCTTGTCCCAACTCTCCCATTGTGGAGTTAGATAGCCTAAGACCAAGAGATGGGACTGTGTGTCCTACTGTCCCCTCTGCCCTGGGGTACTTGTTGGGGTTGGGGAGGGTGAGATTTCAGCAGGTGGCCTGGCAGCAACACCTCCCAGCTAAAACTCTGCTCGTTGTAAGGCGGATCTGTGAGGCCGGCACTCCTGTTTGCTCAGCATCTGTGCCAGGCAAGGCCTCACCCTGGACAAACACAGCCAGCCAGGCGGCAGGCACCAAGCTCCTTTGTTCTTGGGCCTGATAGCAGAGGCAACAGGGCCAGCAGGTAACGGAGGGCCTGTCCTCACCGGATGTTGGCACCATGGTTCCCACGGGAATGCTTCCTGATCAAGAGGCCAATAGGCTGGGGAGCACCAGGGTACTGGCTACAGCAGCCAAAAGGTGACCACCTGGCAATGGAGGGGACTTGGGGGGGCACAAGTGGATGAATGAGGACTGAAAGCCAGGCCAGATAAGGAGGGTTGGGATACCTCCGTATCTTTGGAGACAGGTAGGCAGAGGTCCTACCCCTCCTATCTTTCCAGGCTGAGGAAGTACCAAGGAGCTCAATCAGTAGGCTCTGACCTTTGATTTTGGAATTAAGAGGAAACATTCAGACTGAGGTCAAGGTCTTTGTCTGAGTCCATCATCCTCTGCTCATCTGAGTGTGGAGAAAGCTTGATGCAGAAACAAGAGGTTGGGCTTTGGCATTGGAGAGACATAAGTCCAAATTCTGGCTCAGCCATTACCAGCTGTGGGATTTATGATAAGAAGCTGAAACTTTTAAAGCATCTCTGTGAATGAAAGTGGGTGATAATCATGCCACCCTCGCAGGGCTATTTTGATGCTCTGGCAAGGGAGCCAGGAGCACTGCTAGAGCCTGATAAATGGTCCCTGTGGTAATTAATGCCTCATCCTCTGATCTGCTCTGGAAACTCTGGAGACAACTAGAGGAATGTGTGTGAATTAAATCGGGGCTTAGTGCTCCTGTGTCTATAACCAACCTCAAGCTCTCCATTAAAAATATAATAAAGTGTCTGTCCGTGGGTTTGTGGATTGGAGATAGTTCAAAAAAGACAAAACTGGGAGGAAGAGAGCTTTGGTGGTGGTGGTGGGGACAGTGAGTGACGATGGGATTGCTTTGGTGGGTACTTTGGGGGTTTCTTCTGAGGACCAAGGTGGAGACCATAGGCAAGAGTGGATGGTGACACTGGGGTTGCAGCATAGTGGCCTGAGCAGTAGAGTGGCCAGTGGTATCATTCACTGAGAAGGGAGGGAAAGATTTGGGGAACATCAGATTTAGTTGTGTGCAAAGGGGGAGGGGATGGGGACTAAGGGTTTTTCTACACTGGCTAAGCTCAGGAGGCCTGTCAGGCCCCCAGTCGGGCACACTGAGCAGACAGCTGGTGTCCTCGCCATTCCTAGCTCCCCCCGACCCCTCTCCTGGTCTTCCTCCAGCCCTTCATAGGACGCCTCCTTCTCAGTATTTAAGACTCAGCCTCAATGTTGCCCCCGACTACCCTAGTCTCTTCCCCTACACACCATCACTGCCTGTCCCATTGCACTCTTTTATTTTCTTTATACTTAGCACATTATATTATTTAGTCATCTGCTCATATGAATTGTTCTCTCTCCTTCTAGAATGTAAACTTCCTGAGGGCAGGGGCTGGTCTTTTTTACCACTAAAATGTTCCATACAAAGACAGGTGTCCCTCATGAAGTTACCTCTTGATGACAACTTCCTAAATGAATCAGTAAGTATGGTAAATATCCCACATCCATGATGCCACTTCTGTGTTTCTCAAGCCTGTGTCAGACTCTGCTAACAGATCACAGACTCTCTCCTCCACATGCTGCTCCCAGTAGCCTCAGCCAATCTGTCAGTGTTGGAGCAAGGAGTTAAATTTACCCGCTGTTTCTGTGGTGAATAAAGTACCCCCTGCTTGCTACCTGTGAGACCTTGGGTGAGTGTTTTTAAAGCTCTTTGGGCCTCAGTTTCCTTATATGATGTCTCATACAAGATGCAGGGCTTGGCCAGGTGTGGTGGCTCACACCTGTAATCCTAGCACTCTGAGAGGCCGAGGCAGAAGGATCCCTTGAGCTTAGGCATTCAAGAACAACCTGAGAAGACAGCCTGTCTCTATCAAACATAGAAAAAATTAGCTCTGTGTCATGACACTCTCCTGTGGTCTCAGCTACTTGGGAGGCTGAGGCAGGAGGATCACTTGAGCCCAGGAGTTTGTGGTTGCTGTGACACTATCTCAAAAAAAAAAAAAAAAAAAAAAAAGATGGACTTTTTACTCCCTTATGCCTGGGCTCCCAGTCGAAAACCTAGATATCAAATCCCCCAGCCTCCCCTGCTTCCTTATTTTGTCACCTATCCTAGAAGGTAAGACTAAAAGGGATCTTTGATATCTGGTCCAGAAAAAAAATCCTCATTTTCAGATGAGAAAACTGAGCACAGAGAAGGAAAATCAGTGGAGCCAGAAACCCAACAGTGAGTAGTTGTCCACACCCAGAGTCTTAGCAGCAGCCATCCCTGTCCCCCAGGTCTGGGGTACTGGTCAATACCTCTTCCCAATGGGGGAGACAGAGGCTGTGGATCCTCATACTCGGGCACACTCCCAAGACCCAGTAGGTGAGCAGGCTGGCTTCCCTCTAGGCCCTGACAGCAGAAGGATGCCCTGTGGAGTCCTGGCTCTGTCTCCCACTTCCCAGCCACTCATTCAAAGGAGGTGAGAAAGGTGCAGGCCTCTTCCTCCACAGTTGCTTTTGAAAATTGCCTCAAGTGGGTGGTACCTGTGGCTCCGTGGGTAGGGCACCGGCCCCGGCCAACTGCAACAAAAAAATAGCTGGGCGTTATGGTGGGCGCCTGTAGTCCCAGCTACTCTGGAGGCTGAGGCAAGACAATCACCTAAGCCCAGGAGTTGGAGGTTGCTGTGACCTGTGTGACACTGGGACACTACCAAGGGTGATAAAGTAAGACTGTGTCTCTACAAAAAAAAAAAAAAAGAAAGAAAGAAAATTGCTTCAGGTTATTTGGGCCAGGGTGAGGCTCTTAGCAATTCCAAAGCCAATTAATGCCCCCGTTGGAAGTTTCTCACCTTCCTCTTCTTCCAATCCAATGTGGATCATCCCTTCCACTGTTGGGAAGCTATTCTGCAGCCCTTACCCTCTCTGACAAGAGCTGGTTCTGGCCTCCCTTGAGGAAGGGTGGAGGAGGAAATGGATGAGTATTGACTAAACCTCTCTGTGATCTTAAATGGAGGTGCTTTCAACATCTCGCAGAGAGGGGAGTGTTTCAGTTGCCTTTGAGCCTGCCTGTGCACAGCTCTTGTTTGCAAACTGTCTTTTCTTGTGAAGAAGCTGCGCTTCCTTTTCTAGGAGCTATTTGGGGAAACAGTAATATTTGCAGGAACAGAGAGCCATCTCCCTGCTCAGGAGGACAGGGAGGACCCAGAGGGATCGAGAAGTGCTAATTAAAGACCAATACCTATAGACATTTGGGAAAAGTTAAAATGGAAAAGACTTGGGATTTTATGTTTAATTAGGAAGGAGGGAATATCAGGGACTAGGGGGACATTTTTAGGAAGACAGATTTTTACCTTTATACAGTAGAATCTCCATAGCTGACCACCTCCCTACACTGACTACCTCCTTAAGTTGACCTAATTTTCATAGACCAGACCATGTGCCACATGTACACATCAGTACAGGAGTTGCTTAGGTTGACCAGTTTGTTACAGTCCCTTGGGTTGTCAACATGCAGAGCTTCTACTGTATTTAACATTTTAGCCTGTTTATTGAATGATTATCCTATCCTGGGTGCAGGAATACAACAGTGAACCAGGAGACAAGGCCCCTCCCTATCTTCAGGGAGGTATACAGTCACAAGGAGAAAAACATACATAGGCATAGATGGGGCACCTGGCCCAGCCTGCCAAGGACAACTCCAGAAGCCAGTCATAGAAAGGAAAGAGACCCTGTCCTGAGACCTGGCAAAGGCCTGGAGGGTAAGCGGAGCTGGCCAGGAGAGGATGATAGAGGGAAAAGGCCGAGCAGTAGGGGTCTCAGCCCTAGATACACACTGGAATCACCTGGGGAACTTTTTAAAATGAATGTGTCCACCCCCAGAGGTACTGGTGTGGGGTAGGGAGGTTTAGAAGCACCCCCAACCAGGAGGTTTAGAAGCATCCCTCACCCTCTTAATGTTGGGGGGCAGGGAAGGGGGAAGTAGGGTAAACCACTAGATCATAAAAAAAAAATATGTGTTGGGGACAGGACAGTCCAAGAGGAGCTGGTGGGGTCAGGAGTGACCACATTGTAAAGGGTTTTATTAGCTGTTTTAAGGAGTTTGGAGTTTAGCCTGAGGGAGATAGGAAGTCTCAGATGGGTTTTAAGTGTTCAAGCAGAGGCATAAGCCAGTCACATTGCTTTATAAAACCAACCCTTTTAGGAAAATCTTAGCTCAGTATTTCCTTCCCCTCCATCCTCCCACTGCTGATGTAGAAGGATCTCCAGAAAGGTCTGCTCAGGACCACCAGGGTAAGTAGGACCTTCAAGTTCTCCTGGTCCATTTCCCTGCCAAAGGAGCTTCCTTGGGGGCTCCCCATTCCTCTATAGAACTTCAGCTTTTACCAGGCCCTGCTTGTGTCTCTGGGCAGCACCCGCCTGAGTGGGGAACAGTTATCCAAATGCTGCTTCTCTCTTGAGAGCTTCCCACTCCTGCTCTGCCCAAGTATGGGGTCTGGCCAATTTCACCCCTAGGCTTCCTTCCCTGCACTGCTAGACAGGACACAAAATCTGCACACACAGTCCTGGTGAGGCAATTTCTTCTCCCTGTTTTCCACCTTGGGGCCAGGCCTAACAGCCTTTTCCTTTAGAATGCATTTGGTCAGACTTGTCCGGCTCCCGGCTGCTGCTCTCTGGATCCTGGCTGTGCCCCTTGCTACTGGGAGGAGAACAGCACTGTAAAAAGAGGCCAGGCTTTAGAGACAGGCTTGAGTTAGAAACCTGACCCCAACTCTCACAAGCTTCGTGACCTCTATCCAATAAGGCACTGAATCTCCAATTCTCAGTTTCCCAGAGAACTGGAAAAGTTGTAAGGATTAGATGAGAGAAACACATTAGAAGCCTGAATGGAGTACCTAGCATGTCTTCAATAAATGGTAGTGCCACATACTATTATGAATTAATCATTAATATTATTACTTATGGTGGATGCTCTGCCAAGTTACAACTCAATTTATTTGAGCTTCAGTGGCCCCTTTTGTAAAATGAGGAGATGTGCCACCAGCTTATAGGGTTTTTACCCTGCAATTACTGTCTAACAAGGCCCCAAACTCTTAGCTATTTGTGATCAAGCTATTTGTGATGAATGCTAGCATGCCAGCAGTCTGATAGATGTTCGAGATTTTTTGTTAGATCTGGAGGCTACTCCTGGCCAAAAAAATATGCTGAGTATCTCACAGACTCACAGACCTTCGGGCTGCACTCAGGTTACAGAGCTTCCCACCACTGCTTGGATGAAGCTAGGAACTGTCATAACATGGCCTGTCATCTGGCACTCAGAGCCCTGAAAGCAAAGTCCTGGACCTGTAATGTGTTTGACCAGTCTAAGACAAGATCATTCCAGGGACAAGTTCTCATAATGGTCATGACCGCAGGGCAGAAGACAGCTCTGGTTTGGGTACCCTCCCCACCTTCTTCCCTTTATTCGCTGAGTAGGAATTAAATAAGGAGGGGAGTCTGTTTGATAGAATTTGACAGGAAGACCCATGTATGGTCAAATCTTGGCCTCCAGTCATCCCTCTTTCTATAAATTCCCAAGACCTCGAAAGTAAAAATAAATGAGAAACCGAAGTGCCACTTTATTCGGAGCTGGGGCGAGTGTGTGATTCCCCAGAAGCATGGAGACCAGAGCCTTACCAGGGCTGCAGGCTCAAACGAGGAGCCTGCCAAGTACCCTAGAATTCTGTGGGATGACAGGAGAAAGCCCATGTTGTCTTAGTGACCCAGTTACACTGACCAAGGAAGCTGGAGAAGGACCACAGAAATGTGGGTGAGTTTTAGTACACTGTGAGTCTGACCCTGTCTGCGCCTTAAAAACCAACCAAGTAATTCAGCATTCCTGGGTGAGGCTGGGCAAAGGGAAGACTGGGCAGGGGCGTTTCTCCATCTCCTACAGGGATGCAACAATTGCAACAATGAGCAAGGTAAGCCTGGTCCCTGCCTTCATGGGGCTTACAGGCTAGAGGGACTATAATTCCCAGTATGATTAAGTTATTACAATGTAGTAAGTGCTATGCCGGAAAATTGTAGAAGGTTATAAAAGCATGTTTGGGAGGCCAGGCTATGCTGAGGGGCTGCCATGGACACTGATATGTTAGAGATGACTTCCTGGGCAAGGAAAGGTGAGGAGAGTGGGCAGGGCAGGAAGAGGCAGGTAGAATTTTGCTGATGCCCAGGAATGAATGAACCACCTTCCCGGATAACTATTCTCAACAAAATTTTCTAAGGCCAGAAAGTGCTCTGAGCTCACCTGTTCCTAAATGCTGCGATGCCCAGGCTCAGTCCTCAGGCCTTTGCCAGTCAACACAAGGACCTTTGGGACACTTGCTGCCCCTACGGCTCTTTCCTGTGCCCCAGACCCCGTGTACCCACTAGCTCCTGGGCATCTCCAGGTGGGTACCCTTCATGCATCTCGAACTCAGCATGTCCAAAGCTATACTCATCTCCATCCTGCCCACTACTTTCTCCTCCTGGGTTCCACATCTCAGGACAGATCCATCCACCCAGCACGTGAGCCAGAACCCTGATGTGTCTAGATGCTTCTCTTTCTTCCCTCCACACAGCCTGTTTGCTCTCAGTCATGACAGATCTTAGCTACTTAATGTTTCTCCTCATGCCTCTTGGCAGCTAGTCATTCGTGTCCTTCTAGCGTCTTAGCTGCTGCCTGTAGGTCAGTCCTTCCTCCCTTACCTGTTGGACGGAAATTATCTTCTAACTAGGCCCCAAACTCTTAGCTATTTGTGATCAAGTGCATTGTCCCCAAGTCTCCCATCCTTGGCCAGGTGGGGGACAAATACAGGTCACTCGCTGTCACAGTGACCTCAAACAAGTCATGCCACCTCTGTAAGCCTGTTTCCTCAACTGGAAAACAAAGCAAAATAATAGCACCTGTGTGCTACTAGCTAACAGATCCCTAGGGCTGCTGGTTTTGCCTGCCCACAATATCCTTCCTTCCTTCCTTCTCATCCTTCCTTTGGGTGACAGCCCTCCCCAGCTCTGCATGGTGGGTCTGCCAGTCACAGAGCCTGTCCCCAATCATGGGGCTAGGTGTAGGCCAGAGTTAGGCTGGTCAGAGCCTTTCTCTTGAGACTTGGATATTGAGCAGTTCCCAGGACTGATGGGAGGTGCAGCTCAGAGGGGCCATCTAATGGCCATGGGAATCCAGTATCTGGGCAGGGACCGTGTCTGGCTTGCTGACCACTGACTCTTCCACCCTTGCACAGTGTCTGGCACTTATTAGGTCCTCAATAAACAACGATTCGCTGTTGACTAATTTCAGACTCTGCAAATTCGATCATTTGACTTTCGTTTGGAGGCGATAGTCTTAGTTGAAACCTAGCCCAGCCAAAGCTCCCCAACCTGTGGTTATTAGAGGTCTCAGAATCATCCCTCCCCCAGGAACCATCCTGTGTCCAGGTCATAATCTGTCCTCCTAGGAACTCCTCAGGTGTCAATGCCTATGTTCTGGATGCCTGTTGTTTTTGTCTCTTTTGAGCCACCACATTCCCTGACTTTAGAAAACTGCTACTTCCCGCCTCCAGTCATGTCATCCTAGTGGACCCTCTAGTCACTGTGTCCCACCCCATGGCTACAGGGTTGATCAAGAGACAGGGGAGAGACCACGGAGCTGCCTTCATTTCCAGAGCTGAAATTCTGTCGCCTGGCGGTTGCAGGTGGCCCTTTTCCCCAAACATGCAGACAGTCCTTCTGCAGTAACAGAAAAGAAAACAGAAGAATGCAGAAGGCAAAAAGAGATGCGACAATATCATCTGAATGCTTCTAGCCAGTCTGCTTCTGGACTGGCTCTCTCAAGTGCAAGGTCGACTCATTTCTTCATTTAACAAACTTATATTGATCTCCTAGTCATAAAGAAGAATAATACGAAAAATAGTAAGGTAGTGTCGCTACCCCTGGGGGAATAACTGCCGTGACAGACATTTGTATATGTGTGTATACACACACACACACACACACACTCACAGTGGGCGATGAAGGAGACACAAGAGCAAGAGGGTGCAACTACCATTTCTGGGCTACCTTCATTGAGTTTGATGAGGCTGCTCCACAAGACTTCACAGAGGTGGTAACCCCCAGAGTCTTGAGACTCCACTGACAGGGGTAATCCTCAGTGAATCTGCCCTTCAAATAAGTGCCTACGTTTCCAAAACTGCTCAGTTGGAAATCCTCTGTGGACTTATTTCTCAGGATAAGCCCTTGTCACACAAGCACACTCTTAAGCTGAAGGCCTTCACTGGGAGGTGGCACAATGCTGGGAGGGAACCACTGGATGCTGACCCCCTGTGCTGTCTCCCCAAGGAATTTCCCATTGTGTCCTGTCATTTCCTCCGGAAGTTTTGACGTTAGAAGGCCACCCTGACCTACCACTTCAGGTTGATCAAATGGCCCAGTTATCTATATAGGATCCCAGATTGTCTTGAACTGAATAAATGAGAATGGGGGGGTTGTCTAGAAAAGAACGTGCCAGAGGGACTCTAGCCACCCACAAGCTGTTAGCTGGAGCCGGTTGCCCACAAAGGATCCCTTTGTTATTCTAGGAGGTGTTGTCACAAGAGCTTGGCCAGGACTCCCAAAACACATCCAGGAACTGTTCTACTGAAAGTGCTGGCAGGGAGCTCTGTCTGGTGGCCTGGAACAGATTCTAATCTTGAGGAGACTGGGAGGGGGAGCAGCTGCCAGGCTACCTGGGAGATGGCTGTCCCATGGGCAGTGACCAAGAAGCATGGCCAGGACTCCACAGTGCTGGGGCAGGACCTTCTTGGGAAAGAGCTTCTGAGCTGCACTTGGCTTCTTCTCTGAAAGGCTCCAAGGGCTCCTATTTCCCTCTTAAACTCTGCTGTTGCAGAAACAATTGCAATTCTTCCCCTGCGATTTGCATAAATCATAGGCTCTCTGGTTTTCTGTCAATCCACATTGACCACAGCAGAGTATCTGTGGTTAGGAAATTGATCTGAATTGCCACCCTCTTCTAGTGGGTGACCATATAAATTATCTTTTAAGCCTGAACACTTTAAAAAGTCAAAAGAGGTGCTATTAATAATTACATTGGGACAACTGGCAGGAACTGGGATCACCCCAGACAAACCCAAGGATTTGGCCTGTCTACTTATTCTCTCAAACAAAAAGGTCAAAACAAAAAGATGATGCCTTGAAGCAGATTGTTGGTGGAGGTGGCCAACAAGCCCTTCCAAATGCTTCTTTAGCTTTCTGTCTTTCACTCCATGTTTTGTAAGAGGATGTTCTGAATTAACAGTGGCCCAGCTTGCCTGTGTGACCTCCATTCAGACTTTGCTGAGGATGTCATAGCCAAGAACATAGTCTACATGTGGCTCACGGTGAAACTGTTCTTTCATTGTTTCTGCCACAAAAGGCCATTAAGCACAGTATAGAGAATACAGGCTTGAACACGTGAAATCTGGCCATGCTGAGTGTGGGCGAGGCCACAGGGCAATAGAAGCTGGCACACTGCTGGCACAAGGGTAAGTTGTACAGCAGAAGGGGACAGCAAAATACCCTCAGTGAGTAACTCCACCCCCAGCGTACACCCTCGTGAAGCTCTCACGCATTTGCAGGACACCGAATGAAAATGTTTGCAGCACATTATCTATAATAGTAAAAAACTGGGAGCGACCTAAAGGCCTGTCAACAGTGTCATGGATTTTAAAAACCAGTAACAATATATGAATTAGAGATAAATCTATTCACACGGACAAATACCAAAAACAATTTTAAGCGAAAAAAGCAAGAGACAGGAGGATATCTTTGCCATGGCGCTGTCTATAAAGGGTCAGAATATGTCATGGGATGCCGTGAACTGCTTATGGATCCTGTGTATGTGGCAAAGGTATATAAACCCGCACGGAAATGAGCAACACCAAATTCAGGACCGCACTGAAGGGGAGAGAGGCGACAAGGATTAGGAGGGAATACAGACAGCTTCATCTCCTTCTGCTACTGTATTTTTAAGCTGGGGGTGGGGATGCGAGACTCACTCTAGGCTTTTGCATGACACATCATGTTCTAATTCCACTCCAGTCCTTGCCTCAGATGGCCTTAGACATACTACTTAACCTCATCCTTCTCCATAACAGGGGCACTCACAGTACCTACCATACAGGGTGCCTGTGAAAATCCTTTCACAGTGTTTTGAAAGGATTTGCTCCATTCCTTACATGTATGTATGACCTTGGTTCCTCCTGCAATAAACCCTGACAGCAGGGCGGCGCCTGTGGCTCAGTGAGTAGGGTGCCAGCCCCATATGCTGAGGGTGGCAGGTTCAAACCCAGCCCCGGCCAAACTGCAACAAAAAAATAGCCGGGCGTTGTGGCGGGTGCCTGTAGTCCCAGCTGCTTGGGAGGCTGAGGCAAGAGAATCGTGTAAGCCCAAGAGTTAGAGGTTGCTGTGAGCCGTGTGACGCCAGGGCACTCTACCCGAGGGCGGTACAGTGAGACTCTGTCTCTACAAAAAAAAAAAAAAAAAACCCTGACAGCAGATGCTTTGGAAATGAAAACTGAACTGAGTGGTTGCCCACGAATGTCCTGGTGGCCTGGGGTGCAGCTGGGCCTGATGTGATGTGGCCATTTACAGAATCCCCCTCCACACCATCCCCTACTTCTCCACTCTGCCATTCTCTAGCTAGGAGCACCATTCAAGATATCTCTCCTTCTCTTTCTTTCTCTCCCTCCCTCCTGTTTCTTCTTCTCATTCACAGGACTGAGTGCCATGGTCACTCAGCTGTCCAGTGGCAGAACGTGGATTCTAATCCAAGTGTCTCAAAGATGAAGCACTTCCTAACTAAGCCAGGGGTCCCCAACCTTAGTCACCTTAGGACTACCCGGGGAACTTTTAAAAAGCACCAAAGCCTGGGCCTTGCCCTCAAAATCTCTGGGTACACATGGCTACCATGTGTGGTATTTTTCAGAGCTCCCGGATGGCAGCAATGCTTAGTCAGGGTTGAGGTCTCCTGCACTCCAGTTCCAGCATGCTCTGCCCTTTGCGACAGACACTCCACCAGTCCAGTTGTCCTTACAGTGCTCTAGCTCTCTCTAGTTTGTGAATTTCTTGACAGCAGAGTTTGCACTTTTCATGTCTATGTTCCCAATATGCAGCACAGTCTCTGGCACACTTTTGGAAGAGTGCTCAGAACTCTGCAAGAAGGAAGAACTAAAGCTGAGAACAGCAAGTTTCAGGGAGGCAGGCAGACTTGTCCTGCCCAAGATTTAAAGTGTTAACCAAAAGAAAGGGCTGCCCGCAGGTGCTGAGCTCCCTGCTGAAAAAAGTATTCAAGAAAAAGCCCAGGAGTGATGCTTCCTACAGGGTGACTGCCCACCTTCAGACTCTATTTGTTGGTCTCTCCAATCATCACTAAAATGGGTGTGTCCTTCTCACATTTCCTACTCCTAGAGTTATAGAATCTTTTTCAGAAAGGCAAAAAGGGAGGAGATCTTCTATGCTGGCCTCCAGCCTACCCCCTGCAGAAACCCTCAGCTCTGTGCTCTCCATACGGGGACTTTACTCCTTACTGGACAGTCAGTCTGGATGGTCTTGATTATTAGAAACTTCCCCCTTCCTTAGGTCAAAATTTATGCTCTGTAACCACAATCATTTGGCCCTGGTCCCACTCTCTTGAGTGGCATCATTCTTTTGCCCCACTCATAGACTCTTGGAGGCCACAGAAAGGAGTTTGGATTTTTTTTTTCAAGTGAAATAGGGGACAAATTAAACATTATTAAACAAAGGGGTGGCAATGTGGTTTGATATATGGTTCCAAAAGAACATTCTGGTCCTGTATGGAATCTGGATTGTTCAGCAGTAAGAGTGGAACCCAGAGAAGGGTTGAGAAGTGACTGGGTACTTGGACAGTCGTGCTGGCAGTGAAGATAGATGGGGATGTGTTTGGGACCTAGAGCCAACAAGATATGCTAATGTATTAGATGTGGACGTGGGAATTTTGGCCTTTATGTGATGTGTCATCTTGTTTTAGGAACAAACTTTTTTTTTTGTTTTTTTGAGAGAGGGCCTTGTTCTTCACCCAGGCTGGTGTGCTGACTCCTTATGCAGTGATCACAGCTCACTGCAGCCTCAAACTCCTGGACTCAAGCACTTTCCACTTCAACCTCCTGAGTAGCTGGAACACTAGGCACATGCCTCCATGCCTGGCTAATGTATTTTATTTTATTTTTTTTTAGAAACAAAATCTTTTTTTTTTTTTCCTTTGCGACAGAGCCTCAAGCTGTTTCCCTGGGTAGAGTACTGTGGCATCACAGCTCACAGCAACCTCCAACTCCTGGGCTTAAGCGATTCTCTTGCCTAGGCCTCCCAAGTAGCTGGGACTACAAGCACCTGCCACAATGCCTGGCTATTTTTTGGTTGTAGTCATCATTGTTGTTTGGCAGGTTGGATTCAAACCCACCAGCTCTGGTGTATGTGGCTGGTGCCTTAGCCACTTGAGCTACAGGCGCTGAGCCATAAAAGCAGAATCTTACTATGTTGCCTAGGCTAGTCCCAAACTCCTTCAGCCTCCCAAAGTGCTGAGATTACAGGCATGAGCCACTGCATCCAGACATTTATTATTAACAAGAAATAGCTAAATTAAAAAATTCACATAAAGACAATGGATAGTTTATTCATAATCACCAAGATTATGATACCTGTCTCTTCCTTTGATTATATTTTCTGGTGGTTGCTGTTTCCTGTTTGTTTCCCATTCCTGACTTGGTGGATTTATCAATTTTTTTTAAGTCTTATACCTCTCCTCAGGAAAACATAGCACTATTTAGTGTTACAGCATCCTGCAGAGAACTTCAATATATAGTCACGGCGTTAAGAGCTCTTGGTTTCACAGCTCCATGAGCCCTCTTTGAAATGACCAATGTTTTTTCTAACATGTACCTACCTTTTTAATGAACAGATCCTCAATCCACAGTTGTCCTATTAGCCCTACATAATAACAAAAGTTTACATCTCCAAAGATGATGGTATAAAACAAGCCTCCCTTAGCTCCACAAAGCACCTAGTTATTAGCTGTCCTGAACAATTAGCTAGAAATATCTCTTCTGTGAGGTGCAAGAGATCCAGGCATGCACTGTTCCTGCTGTAAAATCTATTAGACAATCACAGTTGCTTGCTTTGTATTTCCACTTGGACGCAGGCAATGGAGAGAAAACAATAGTCTAATAAAGGATTAATACAATGTTCCCAGTAGGTTGAGTGCTACCAAAGTAGCAGATAGAAAACCTAGTGGAAGTTTTTTTTATGGTCATGTCCACAGCAATTGGGAAACTATCAGTTTTTTTCTTATCTCCTACTTTATTTCCTTTCTCCATTTCAACAAATTACTTATAAGAGTGCCTGACATACAAACATTCATTCTTTCCTTCCTTTCAGCCCATATGTTGAGGCGTTTCTGCCTTAAAAGAAAAGAGAAGGATGATGAGAAGGAGAGGTCTTGGGACCTCTTCTCAGTCTGACCCCAGCCTCACCCCTACATCCTCAGCTGCTCCCTGTTCCCGGCTCTGCAGAGGTGTAACCAAAAAGACCAAGGCCAAGTGGCTGGCCTTGGCTTCTGAGCCTCACCACTCAAGGACCAGAGGAACCTCACACCTTGAGAGGTTCAGAGAAAACCCACTAGAGGGCACTGCAGCACCGTCCTGAAAAGACCATTCCACCCCTGCATTTTCCAGTTCAATCAGCTAAGTATGACTGACCCGCACTGAGCACCTTTTAGCACCATGCCCTACGCTAGAGGCTGAGATGCAAAGATCTGGCAGGACACAGGTGCTGCCCACTGCCTCACTGGGGGCAGAAGAGCTAGGTTCAGAGCCCGCAGCGGGGTAAGGAGATGGCACTTAGGCAGGGTCAGTTCTGGGGATTTTTTTTTTTTTTTTTGTAGAGACAGAGTCTCACTTTATGGCCCTCGGTAGAGTGCCGTGGCCTCACACAGCTCACAGCAACCTCCAACTCCTGGGCTTAAGCGATTCTCTTGCCTCAGCCTCCCGAGCAGCTGGGACCACAGGCGCCCGCCACAACGCCCGGCTATTTTTTGGTTGCAGTTTGGCCGGGGCCGGGTTTGAACCCATCACCCTCGGTATATGGGGCCGGTGCCCTACCAACTGAGCCACAGGCACCGCCCCAGTTCTGGGGATTTTAAAGGATGCACAAATATGTACAACGCACAACATATAGACATACACCACATAACACACGTTCATACAAACATACAAGCAACTCCCACACTCACGTCACACAAACAACACACATGCACATACGTACACCACATAAACCAATACTCACACCATGTAGCCCAAGCTTTGAGCACAGGAGCCAGCGTGGGCAGACCCTGGGCTGTGGGGAAGGGAGGTTGGAGACTCTGAGGAGAACGTGGAGCTGAGCAGTGGTGAGTTTACAACTTGAGAAAACAACCGCCTGGCCCCCCAGACAATCCACACATCATTACAATCACTGTAAAGAGCCCTGTTAAAATGCACATATGTTAACCACATGTTATCCAAGGGTTATATGAATTCATCCATACCCAGTGACACATTAGCACAGATTTATTGAGGTTGGAGTAGGCGATCTTTGTCAGAGGGTCACAGGGGGGAAGAATGCTGTCCAGCATGTGCGGTGTGCTGGCTGAGTGCGGACACTGCCAGGGGCCTCGTGTGCGGTCTCTCTCAGAGCTTTCAGATATTAGATATTACAGAGATATTAGCCCCATTTTGCAGAGGTGGACATCAGGGCTCAGAGAAGGGAAGTGGCTTGCCCAGGATCACATGGGTGGTGGAGGAACTGGGATTCTAACTCTGCCCTGGAGGGACTCACAGAGATATCTACATTAAAAGACCCAAAACAAGGCAAGAGAATCCAGCAAAGAGCAACTTCATTTTCTTCTTTTTTCTTTCTTTCTCTCTCTCATTAATGTATTCAGTTTGCGTTCACAGGAGCATTACCTGAGAAGGAAGGGGAACCCCCCCGCTCAGGCTGCCCTATCCTAATGTCTCCAAGTGGCTCTGTGTCACCCAGAGATGCAGAGATTTTGGTGTTGAAGGCTCAGCAACCTAGGGCAAGCTCCAAGGGGTTGATTCACAGACCACTGAGATTCTCTAGCAAGGTCATGCCATCTACAGCAGAGAACTGTGTGCCAAAAAAAAAAAGAAAAAGAAAAAAGAAAGAAAGAAGGAAAGAAAAGAAAAGAAAAAAGAAAAAGAAAATTAAAAATTTTCATGGGTCACCAAGTGACCATGCAGCAGAACTGCCGTCCTGAGCTGGTCCCATCAGACACTAAGGTCCAACAGCCCCACAGCCCAGCAGCAGCACACCGTGGGATGGACACAGTACCCCAGGACAGAACATGCGCTGTAGGGGTTCCTGCCCCACTCGCAGAAGGAGGAAGGGAAAGCCTGAGCGTGGGGCACAGATGGGTCCGCTTCCTGTGTATGTGCAGGCGCACGGCAGCCTCACTCGGGGAACCTTGACAAAACACGGAGAAAGTGGGCCTGGAAACAGGCAGGGTCAGATGGTGCATCTAATCCTCCTCTTTGTGTGGACAGAAGTATCTCTGAAGTTAAAGTATGCACCACTCTCAGGTGGCTAATAGCTTGGCTGACTGGGCAGGGGTTTAGAAGGAAAGAGCTTGGATAATGAGGACCAGGAGGTCTGGGGTAGAGGATATGATGGATATTCCGAGTGGGCCAAAGGGTGAAGGTCTTTGTAGCACATGTTAACACCAGCCAGAGAGCACCCACTATGAAAGGGACACATCGGACACCCTGTTGCCAGCATGATGGGCACATGGCCCTGGGGCAGAGATGGAGGTCACACATGGACCCCACAGCTGGCTATCCCAGTACCAGGCTCCATCCTGGTACTTCCTCCTCTGAATGTCCAACCCACTCTGCTGCCAGGGAAACCAAAGAGCTTCATAGGAGTTACCACGAGAGGGCGATGGCTGAACACATACATTCTTTGGAGCCAAAGGGTTCACCTGTACAGAAACTCTAGGAGAGAGGAGCCCTGTTTCTCTTTCCCTTGTCACAGAAACTCAGGAACTGGGGAGAGAGGGAGAGAGAATCCACATCTATTCAGGACAGACTGAGAGAAGAAACCTCCCGGTACATCCAAGAATAGGTTAAAGAGCTTGACTAATCCTGGATTGAGGGGGTCAAGGGAGGTTGTTTTCTATTTTCTTTTTTGTTTAAGAATATATTATATCACATTAAGGATTTTAGGGGTTTCAAAGCACCCTCAGGTAGAAATTTTTGTAGTGAAGCTTCAAAACAATCTTGAAAAGTTGGTATCATCATCCTCGTCTCATCAAAAGACAGGTTCAGGGGCCAGATTCGGTGGCTCATGCCTGTAATCCTAGCACTCTGGGAGGCCAAGGCAGGAGGATCACCTGAGCTCAGAAGTTGGAGGCCAGCCTGAGCAAGAGCAAGACCTGTCTCTACTAAAAATAGACAAAGTTGCGTGTGGTGGTGCACACCTGTAGTCTCAGCTACTCAGGAGGCTGAGGCAAAAGGATTGAAGATTGACTGAGCCCAAGAGTTCGAGGTTGCTGTGAACTATGATGCTCTGGGCACTCTACCCAAGGTGACAGAGTAGAACACTCTGTTTCCGAAAAAAGAAAAAAAAGGCTCAGAGACTTAACAGACTTGTTCCCAGTTACACAGCTGACCAGAGAGGCTGGACCTGAACCCAGGATCTTTCAAACCAAATGATTTGGATTCTGACTTAATCTCAGCAACAGTTGGATTTTTGGTCCTAACAGAAAGCCTTGAGCTTTCTATTGGTTCAGTTTCCCTGTAAGTGAGGGAGAATAAGGTAAGTGTCTGGCTGTTCTCAGCTCTATGAAGTGCCCACAGGAGCACTGGAAAGACACCATAGCTCCTTATCCCTGGAACTGCCTCCCTCGCCGCCCCCCACTCCCAGAGTGAGCACTCAGGCTTCTGTGGTACCTGAGCCTAAAGGACACCCCTAAGATGAGTCCACAGCCCATGTGGGGCACCTCTGCGGCCCATGAGGAACGACGGGCACCGTGCTCCTTGGGATAAGGGTTGGGCTCTGGGGAGGAATTACTCATTTATACAAGTAGAACCTGTTAGAAGTCAGCCTCTCCTTTCTGAATTCAACAAGCTTCCATAGAGTTATGGCTTGAATGACAGGGAAGGACTGAGGCAGGCAGGGAAGGTTGGGCTTGGGAAGAGGCCTTGGGAGGAGGTGTGGGAGGAGGGAAGGAAAGGAAGGAGGGAGAGATCCCAGGAGGCGTGCTGGGAGGGCTTTGAAACAGAAGGACCCAGTGACATAGAAGAGACCTCTACAATAGACCTCTGGGTGGGCCTCTCCTCCCGGAAAGGCCACCAATCAATCAATCATACCTCCCTTCCAATCTCAGCTTTCAAGAAAAGTCAGATTTTCACTATACTAGATAGCTTTCTATTTTTTTTTTTTTAACCTGAGAAACTAAGAGAATTTTAGGGTTTTTTTTTTTTGTTTTGCTTTTTAGTGAAATGGAGTGGACTTCCTCACTCCATCTCCAACCCTGTTGCACAAAGAATCTAAGATAGAAATCTCATTTGGGGAGAGTGTTCTCTGCTCTTAAAAAGTAATGCATCCTTATTTAACAACCCCTCAAGCTCATTTCCTCATTTGTACAATAAGGGATATTAACAATACAGACGTCATAGGTTTGCTGTAAGGATTAAATGAGAGTAAGTCTGTAAAGTGCTGACCATGGTGTTTGATGTGCAGTTAAGCACCCCGTAAATGCTCCCTATGATTTTGTAACAGCCGAATCACTTCAAAGTCTGAGGTCCAATTTGAAAGCTTGCAGTTTGGTCCTTTTCTGCATCTTGATTTTAATGGTTGTTAATTGTTCACAAGCTAAATTTTCACTTACTGATGAATTTATCATAGACTCTCTTTGAGAGCAAGCTTGCCTTGTAAGTAAAAAATGGGATTCAATTTATAAAATTTCTATTTTTGCCCAGCTGTTTTTAGAACTATCTTTCTCCATCAGCTATGGAATTGGATCAGATAAACCGTGAGATTCTTTTCCAATGAAAAATTCTGTTTCCTCTGTTGCATAAGATGAGGAACTTGTGTCTGTCTACACAAGTTATCTTTAGGGTTCAAACATCAACAAAAGCAGATTAATATTTTATAGGGAATAATTTGCAAACCGAGAGCTGAACCAAAACATTTAACATCTAGTGATGAATGTCTTGTCAATAAGGAGGTCATTTATATGCGATATGTAATTCAGAGAGGAACCAGACTTTATTAGCCTAATTTAGAAACTTTAAAAACTAAGGAATCCTAGGAATCAGTCCATAACATGCGTGGGGGAGGAGAATAACTTTAAGATGTTCAGCAGTGCATTAAATTTGCAAAGCCCCAATCAGTATATAATTTAAATGTCTAACAATATGAAAATAGTTAAATAAAATTAGGTTGATCCAAACATTTGGAAGATTATGCAATTTTTAAGTGACTGCAGTTTTGAGTGGATGTTACAATCACCTGCTCTAAAGTTAGGCTGCCTGAGTTTAAATCCAGGCTCCGCCTTGTAGCAGCAGAAGGTCTCAAGTCCAACACAGATCTCCTTAGGCTAAAACCAAACTGTCCATCAGGGTTGTCTCCCTTCCTGGAAGGTGTAGGGGTGAATCCTTTCCCTTGCCAGTGAAAGGGAACACATTCCTTGGGTCATGGCCCCTTCCTCTACCTTGAAAGCCAGCAACAGCAGGTGCACCCTCCTCACCGGGCATCACTCCAGCTTGCTCTCCTTTCTGCCTCCCTCTTTCACTTTTAAAGACCCTTGCAAGTACAGTGAGCCCACCTGGATAATCCAAAATGATACCCCAATTTTAAGGTCCTTAATTTGCTTACATTTGCAAAATCACTTTTGCCATAGACTATAACATAGTCACAGGTTCCAGGGATTAGGATTTGGACAACTTTAAAGGGACATTATTCTGCCTACTACACTTGGATCGTAAACTAGGTATATGTTTGTTTCACATAAGAAATTGCAAAAAAATTTTCCAGAGTATTGTACCGTTTTACAAAGGCACTATTGATAAGTTATGATAGTTCTGGTTGTTCCATATCCCTTCATTAATAAAGGCGAGACTTAAAGTCTCCTGGCTTGGCGCTGGTAGCTCAAGCAGCTAAGGCACCAGCCACATACACCAGAGCTGGTGGGTTCGAATCCAGCCCGGGCCTACCAAACAACAATGACAAGTACAACCAAAAAATAGCTGGGCGTTGTGGCGGGCACCTGTAGTCCCAGCTACTTGGGAGGCTGAGGCAAGAGAATCACTTAAGCCCAAGAGTTGGAGGTTGCTGTGAGCTGTGATGCCACGGCATTCTACCCAGGGCAACAGCTTGAGGCTCTGTTTCAAAATAAATAAATAAATAAATAAATAAATAGCTTCCCTCTTTTGTTCCTGAAATTAATAATCTGTGGTTTCTCTCTCTCTCTTTCTCCTCCTCCCTCTAGAGTAGAGGTTTGTATCTCTTTCTCTCTCTCTCAATTTGCTAAGTTAAAAGATTGATCCCTTTCTTTAATCTCTTCACAGAACCAACTTTTGGCTTTGTCCATTTCCTCTATGATTTGACTATAGTCTATATTACTGATCTTTGCCTGTATCTTTGTTATTTGTTACTGTGGAAATTTAGATGATTGATTTTAAACCATTGTCTCTTTTTTGACATAAGCAAATAAACCTACAAACTTTAACAGCTGCTTGGGTGCATTTCACAAAATTTGTTGTTTCATATTTTCATTATCATTCACCTTTAAATATTTTCTAATTTCTTTTGTGATTTCTTCTTTGATCCCATAATTTATTTAGAAACATCTTGTTTAGCGGGGTGCGGTGGCTCATGCCTGTAATCTTAGGACTCTGAGAGACCAAGGCAGGTGGATTGCCTGAGCTTAGGAGTGACGACCAGCCTGAGCAAGAGTGAGATCCCATCTCTAAAAAATAGTGAGGCATTGTGGTGGGTGCCTGTAGTCCCAGTTGCTCTGGAGGCTGAGGCAAGAGGATCTCTTGAGCCAGGAGTTTAAGTTGAGCTATGATACCATGGCACTCTACTGAGGGAGACAAAGTGAGACTGTCTCAAAAAAAAAAAAAAAAAAAGGAAAGAAAGAAAAAGGAAAAGAAAAAAAAAACAAACATCTTGTTTAGTTTCCAACTATGTGGGAATTTTCTGACTCTCTTATTTCTGATGATTTCTGATTTAATTTTGTTTTAGGCAGAGAATGTATCCTGGGAAATTTCAGTTGTCCAAAATGTGCTGAGACGTGTTATGCTTCAGCACATGGTCTATCCTGGGAACGATTGGTGGACATATTGTTCTATAAATGTCACTTAGGTCATGTGGGTAGTGTTCAAATCTATATCCTTGCTGATGTTTTTGTATACTTTTCTTATCAGTTACAGATGTTATTATAAATTTTCCAACTATACTTGTGGATTTGTCTATTTCTCCTTTCAATTTTGTCAATTCTTGCTTCGTATATGTATATATATATTTTTTGAGACAGAGTCTCAAGCTGTCACCTTGCGTAGAGTGCTATCGCGTCACAGCTCACAGCAACCTCAAACTCTTGGGCTTAAGTGATTCTCTTAACTCAGCCTCCCAAGTAGCTGTGACCCCAGGCCCCCACCACAATGCCCGGCTATTTTTTTGTTGTTGCAGTTGTCATTGTTGCTTTAGCTGGCTCAGGCTGGGTTTGAACCGGCCAGCCTCCGCATATGTGGCCGGCCCCCTACCCTCTCATAATCACTGCTACTTTGACATCAACATAGGTATACTAGCTTTTAAAAATGATTTTTATATGTAATGTGCATTTATGTTTTCCCTTTTTCTAAATTCAATCTGTGTCTATTTCTCTAAAGTTCATCTTTGTGGATAGCATATAGCTGATTGAATTTTTAGAATTAAGCCTAACATTCTTTACCTTTTAATTGAAATATTTAGTCTCATGCCTTTAACATAATACTTCTATGGGGGAGGTTAAATTTACCATTTGTTTTGCTTTCTTTTTGTCTCATCTTTTTTTTGTTTCTCTTTTCCTGCATCCTTTGAGTTAATTAAATATTTTTCACTTTTTTTTTTTTTTTTTTTGAGAGTGTCTCACTCTCACCCAGGCTAGAGGGCAGTGGTGTCATCATAGCTCACAGCAATCTCAAATTTCGGGGCTCAAGCTATTCTCCTGCTTTAGCCTCTCCTATAGCTGGAATTGCAGGTGCTCACCACCATGCCTGGCTAATTTTTCTATTTTTTGCAGAGACTGGGGGCTCACTCTTGCTTAGGCTGGTCTCAAGTGAACTCCTGGCCTCAAGTGATCACTCCCGCCTCTGCCTCTCAGAGTGGTATGAGCCACAATGCCCGGCTTTTAGTTCTTTTTTTTTTTTTTTTTTTTTTGAGACAGAGTCTCAAGCTATTGCCCTGGGTAGAGTGCCATGGAGTTATAGCTCACGGCAACCTCCAACTCCTGTGCTCAAGCCATCCTCTTGCCTCAATTTTTTTATTTTTAGTAGATATGGGGGTCTCACTTTTTGCTCAGGCTGGTCTCAAACTCGTGAGCTCAAGCAATCCACCCACCTTGGCCTCCCAGAGTGCTAGGATTACAGGCATGAGCCACCGTGCCCAGCCTTAGCTTGGTTCTTTTTCTGCAGTTGTGTTAGCAATTAACTTTCTCAGCTATCATTTATTTTAAATGCCTTTATTTTTTTAAATTTAATTTTATTATTAAATCATAGCTGTGTACATTAATGTGATCATGGGGCACCATACACTGGTTTCATAAACCGTTTGAAACCACATTTTCATCACTCTGGTTAACATAGTCTTCCTGGCATTTTCTTAGTTATTGTGTTAAGACGTTTATATTCTACATTTACTAAGTTTAAATGCCTTTATTTTTGAGGTGTTTTTCACAGAATATAAAATTGCAGGTTGCAGTTTTTTCTTCCAGCAATTAAAGACGTTTCTCCATTGTCTGTCGGCCTTCCTTGTTTTCATAAGAAGTCAGCCATCATTCATATCCTCACCCATATAAGTCTTCCGCCCAGATACTTTTAACATTCTATATTTGGTTTGCAGCAGTTCGACCATAGTGAGCTTAGGTATGTTTTTCTTTTTCTTTATCCTGTGAGTTCACTGAAATTCTCAGATCTGTAGATTGATGTTTTCACTAAATTTTGTGAAAGTTTTTTCCTGCCCCATTCTTGCATCTCTTTTTGAGATCTCTGCATTCAATGTCTTAATTATGAAGACTAGACTTTCACAGCCAGCTAGCAGTCACAGCCATAACTTTCCAACTAGCAGGAAAAGAAAACAAAGAAAAATAGAGGCACACTCCTTTATTTCTGCTCATATTATCAATTGGCCAGAACCCTGGACTGGTCTGTTATGTGTATCCAAAATAAAATTCTCTAACTAAAGAAAGAGGAAGGGAATTCTGATTATAGCACTGAGGGAGTAACTGATACCAGATTCCCACCACCACCCCCATAAACAACTCTAAAACTAGACAAAATATCTGACACAACTGCTTCCAGGCACTGGACAACAGGCGTACCAGACGGTGACCCTTGAGAAAAAGGAAATAAATGAGGTGGATTCCACTTTCATCTTGGGGGCACTTTCTGAGCAGCACAGGGGGATGGAGCTTATGCAGAACATAGCATTCTTATAGAGCTGAAGAGGCAGAAATTGGAGCTTAAGGATGCTGAATTGGCTGGAATCTTCAGGGCAATGTAACAGACAGGAGGAGCTGTTTGGGGGTGAGGGTGCTTGAGGTCTACACTGGGATCTCTAGCACACATTGGTGAAGGGCTTGGCCGAACATGTGCCAGCGAGACACCACGGGGCTAAGAAGGTGGCCTGCTGTTGGGTTCTGAGCCAGGTAGGCATGCCAGAAGTGGCTGTGCTGGGAGATGCAGGAATTCTAGACAATCCATACTTTGGACCAAACCTTACCTAGAGTAAAGGCCATTCCCTAATTAGGACTAAGGACAAAAGCATAACAGACCATGCTCAAGGGATCAGTAAGATTCATGTACAAGTGGACACCAGAACAAAAGGGGCAGAGTCAAAGCCAGTAAACTGAAGAATAGAATCTTCCAGTGTAAAAACCATGCCTAAAGAAGAGCTGTGAACTGTGGTTACTTGCACATGGTACCAATAGCAAACAAATGGACAGGAAACCTGCTAACTCTTGGAGGAAATTTTATTGCCAAAGAAACCACAAATATGGCCTGCAATAGCCCAGGATTGTTTCGACTCCTAAAGCAATTCCTAGACTCCTCCAAACAGCACCAGAAGAAGCAGGTTGTGAAATCCACGAGCCCCTTCAAAGGATATAGTCCCCAGTCCCCACTTGGGATATGGTCAGGAAGGAAAACTGACAAAAAAATAACCCTCCAGAAAACAAGTCTATCCTCTCCAGGGCCAACGGACAGGCTCCCAGAGAGCAAAGCCAACAGTTACTCCACTACCAGGAAAGGGAGTCTTTGTAATCCTGCCCAGTGGGATTTTGTTATTCTGTGAACTAGTGACGAATGTGTGTTTTCCATTCTTCCCTTTCCTGAATGGAAGTTCTTATTAGTTATCCTGTCTTTACCCCGCTACTGCATGCTGAGCACGTGAGTGATGGGAGGTAGGAGACGTTATCTTCTCTTTTTGTTTATAGATCACCAAACATAGAGTCACATCTGGACCTTTCAGAGAGGACCCAGAGATTTTGGACTTTGAGCTGGATGCCGTAACTCTGCACCTGTTTTCTGTAGGGAGGAGGGTGAATATGTCCTTTGGCGGACACAAATGGGTATTTGGGTGGGTGCCCAGGTGAAGGCTCTTCTGTAGCCTCCCTTGCAGCCGGGTATGGCAATGTGGCCTAGTTCTAGACAATGGAATCTGAGCATACACGGGATGCATGACTTCCAGATCATGCCCTGAAAGGGAACATAGAGGAAATTGCTTTGAATTCTTGTTTTCCTTCTTCCCATCAGCTGTAATCCAAGCTTGGTAATAGGCACTAGATCAGGCATCTTAGGTCATGAGAAAGAAATCCAATGTTGAGAAGAGCAGATAGAGGGAGTTTCTGTCCCTAACCCCAACAGGTTCCATTGCCCACTGGACTTTTATCTGAGAAAGAAACCAACTTCTATTTTTTAAGCCACCATACTTGAGATCTTTTTGTTATAACTACCCTACCCACTATCCCAACTCATACCTCTGCTGCTAATATTCTGAGATGGTGTTTGGAAGTATGGTCATCAGGGCTCAGGTAGTCTTGTGCTGAAGGTGAAGAAGCAGGCCTAAGTTCCTACACAGGTCCTCATGCTGTCCTGGGGCCCTCTGATTTCTGCAGCCATTTTCTTCTTGGCCTGGTTGCAGGGCATGAATCTTGCTGACACTGGTTGCTTACATCAG
This sequence comes from Nycticebus coucang, assembly GCF_027406575.1. NCBI lineage: Eukaryota > Metazoa > Chordata > Mammalia > Primates > Lorisidae > Nycticebus > Nycticebus coucang. The sequence goes on from NC_069795.1 coordinate 89,608,349, forward strand.
CAGCTGAGAAGCTCCTTCTTTGCTCCCTCAGAGTCAGGTGGTCCTTTGAATAGACTCTTCTTCACTTCAAGTCCTAGGGGTGCTCTGATCCCCTCAAGGAACTCCCATTATGCTCCCATCCCAAGGGACCAACCTACCCTCACCTATAGGGTCACATCCCCTCATATAAGCTTTTCCTCCCCATGGGTATTCAAGAAATTCTGAGCACCTTTCATGGCAATTAATGCCAGGAAAGACTCTGGACAGCTAAATGCTAGTCTGGTCTCGTACTCAATAGGCAGAGATTGGTACAGGACAGGTACAGATGAGTCTTCTCATCTCAGAATCCCAAAGAGAAACAAGGGCAGGACCCTCCCTAATGCTTTTGATGTTTCCTCCAATCTTCCTGTCTAAAACTCGGGGGCAGTCTGGACAGGACACATCTCTCACAGCTGCTCCTCCTACCACATGCCACAGACAGGGGTGTGATTTCCTGCCTTCCACTTGATAGTATATCTCCACGTATAGACTTGTATGATCCAGTCCACCAAGGTTGAGCCTTGATTTATTAGGGGGTGAGCTTCAGGATAAAATCAGTCCTTTCCTTTTATCCACAAAGGCTGACCTTTGAGCCTCTTGTCTTGCTAAAGGGGTTAAGGAAGTCAGGGATGAAACTCAGGCTCTCAAGGGCACATCTATCCCAGGCAGTACCAGCCCTTCTTTTCCTGAGCAAGGAGCCTCACAGCTTAGCCATGGAGAAGAGGAGCTGAAAGAGAGCATGATTTACGGGGAAAATAAAAATACATGGGTTTAATATTGTTTCTCTTGCATATTTTATCTCAGTTTGTCACTTGTCTTTTCACTTTATTTATGGTGTCTTTCGAGGATGAGGCTTTTTAATATTTATGGTGTCAAATTTGTCAGCTTTTCTTTAATAGCTTCTGGGTTTAGTGGCCTGAATAGGAAATCTGTCTCTACCCTAGCACTGAACATAACTTTGAATGGCTGCAAAAATATGCCATATATAAATATGCAGACGTACCCTAATTTATTTATAGATGAATATTTAGTGTGTTTCTACTGTTTAAGTCATCATAAATAATGCAATAAACATCTTTGTAAATACATTTTTTCTTGTGTAATTTAAACCGTTTCTTTAGGATAGAGAAGTCCATGAGCCTTTTTCACTATTTTAAAAACCTTCATAGCAATTAAACAATTTCCTCTTATAAAGCTGTACAGGTCAACTAAAATGTTGATTTCCTTTTCTTTTGCATAGAATTGCAGCTGCTCTGTGTGGCTATGTTTATATTCAGGTTGATTAGAAGCTTTTATTAATCAAATGACATTGATTAATAAAAAAACGAGAAAACCGATTAATAGTTAAAAAATGCCATTTGGTTAATAGATTAAATCTTTTCAAAGACAAAGGAGAACCTAATAAAAATGTTCTTATTATACAGAGGAAAAGCCCAGACCAAAAAAAAAGACCATCTCAAGGAAATCCAGTTAATTCCCAGTAACCAGGTTCTAGATTTTTTATTCCCACCATTACCCCTTCCGTGTTGCCCTGGGATAATCCATATCTTTCCCCTCAGTGAAGCCTGGGCTATACAGAGAAAGTTTCCTCACCTCAGCTCATGCATGAGGAAATAGAGCTTGGGAGAAGTGGTTGCACACAAGCTGGATGGATGGGTTTCTGAATCTGAGCCTCGTGTTCCTGTGAGATGCAGCATGGCACAGTGGCTAAGAAATTAGGATCTTGTGTCAGCCATTCTGGGTTAAAAATGAGCAAGTTTTTTTGACTCTGTAAAATAGTGTTTTTCAACCTTTTTTTTTTTTTTATCTCACAGCATATTTGAACCTATAGTTAAACTTCCACGGCACACTTAAAATAAATGTTGATCAAAAAAAAAGAGTAAAAGGAAGGAATATCCTTACTGTGCTTTGAACTTCTTCAAAAATAATTCATGATCTTTAAAAATTTTGGAGGCATACTTAAGGTCCTTTCACAGCACACCAGTGTGCCACCGCACAACCGTTGAAAATCACTGCTCTAAGGTTTAGTATCTTCTTCTATAAAGGGGAAATAATGAGAGTACTTCCTGCAGAGGGTCACATGAGATGACCATTAAGAAAGTATAGTGATGAGATGACATTTAAATGCAAGGGTACTGGCCAGGCGCGGTAGCTCACACCTGTAATCCTAGCACTCTGGGAAGCCAAGGCAGGTGATTGCCTGAGCTCACAGGTTCAAGACCAGCCTGAGAAAGAGTCTCTAAAAATAGCTGGGCGTTGTGGTGGGCACCTGTACTCCCAGCTACTCGGGAGGCTGAGGCAAGAGAAATGCTTGAGCCCAAGAGTCTGAGGTTGCTGTGATCTATGAAGCTATGATACCACAGCACTCTACCGAGGGCGAGAAAGTGAGACTCTATCTCAGAAAAAAAGGAAAAAAAATGCAAGGGGTTATCCATTCTATGGAGCACTGAGGTCTCTAGGCTCAGTGTACCCACACAATACAGACAATAGTATAATAGCCACTAAGAAAATTGTGCTTCAACACTGCAGTTTAGAGTTTGCCATAACCCAGTTCACCTCCACGTGACCCCGTTCTTGGTGTTCTCATCCACTCAACTGAGCACACATTTGTTGCCAGTCTATTCTGAGCTCTAGCAGGGACAAAAGTGAGCCCAGATGCCAAGCCACGCAGGCTGAGAGCTCCTCCTGCTCCAGGCAGTCTGTAAACAGACGCTCGGTGAGTGTGGGCCAGAGGAGTGATTAATTCCAGTGGAGGAAAATCTGGAAACTTCTGCCTAATTTTTCTTGTTGGGACTCAAAAAATGATACCCCAACATGAAGGGCTCAGAAGCAGCCTCCAAAGCAAAAGTTTTTCTCTGACCTTCTCTGGTACTCCTGTCTCTCCTCATAGTAGGCACAGCAACTAGAACCCTTTCCCCAAGGCGGGTCACAAACCAGAACCCCTTTCCCCAAAGCTTGCCATGAAACCTAAAAATATTACTTTTATTTCCCCCCACACTTTCTGTATAATACGTGGCCATAAAGAAATTATCTGACTTCATTCCAGACAGGGTCCTGCCTTTTGCCCGGAAGAAAGAAAAGATGCTCAGAGAGGCCAGAAAGATGGCCAGGCCTGGCTGGGGTTCCCCTCTCGGGCTATTAGCATCAGATCCTACTCCTTTTGTCTAATCGTATTTCTACATGGCTGTCTATACTTTGTTGAACCTAAGCACAAAAATGGACAATTTTCCCCCAAATCTTTGGGTCTTCATTCTGGAGACTTCCGTGTCCTATAAAACTATACTCAAAGGTTCAGATCCAGCCCGGGCCCACCAAACAACAATGACGGCTGCAACCAAAAAAAAAAAACAAAACAAAACTATACTCAAATACATTTGTATGCCTGGCCTTCTCTTAATCCACTTTCTGTCAGTGATTTTCAGTGAACCTTCACAGGACAAAGGAGACCTTTCCCTTGGCCTTTATGCTCTCTTGAAAACAAGTGACTTCCATGGCTTTGAGAGAATCTTTTTCCTTACAACAAATATATATTTATCAAAGAAAATTCAGAAAATAAAGATAAGCAAAAAGGAGAAAATTGAGATCATTTGTAATCCTTTCTCCTGGAGAAAAATGTAGTTAGTGTATATTTTTGCACCTTTCCCCCCTGCGTATGTGTATGTATGACACATACTTTTTAAAAACCAGAACGGGGCTCACCCCACATAACTTATTTTTTCATTCAATCGCATAACCTAAATATAGCTCCTTATCAATACATAATTCTCCACATCCCTGCAACTCAAACAGTGGTCCTAAAGCAGCAGCATAGGCATTGCCTGGGAACTCTTGAGAAATGAATAATCTCAGGCCTGAATCAGAATGTGTGTTTTAATAAGTTCCCCAGAGAACCGCCATGCTCCTTACAGCTGAGGAGCACCGCCTATCGCAGAGAGCAGGTAGTGAGAATAAGACAGAGTCAGTGAGGCTGGGCTGACACAACACAGCTGGGCTGGTCACTTTTAGGTCCTACATGACCTTCACCTCATGGCTCCCATTCCTTTTGTTTTATAAACTTATCTTTAACCTAAAAGTGTGTATCTTGAGTAGTTTAGGGCAATTGATTTAGGAGATTAACTTTTGAACTAGAAATGTTTGGGGTCATGGGTTATGTCAATTATTGTTTATTATGGGTCATGGGTTATGGCGATTACTGTTGTTTAAGATAAAGCTTAGTACGGTTCTTGCTTTTAACTTTTATGTATAGAACTGCGAGTTTGGAAATGGAAGAACAGATCAGTCTTGGAGAGGCTACTCTCACTGTTCTCCAGAATCACTGGTCTTCTGGCAAAGTTTGGCTTCCCTATCCCTGTCTCTGTGTAATGGCCAACAGTGGCAGGCAGCCAGACCCTCTTCCTCTGGTAACACAGCATTGTACTTAACAGCCACGTGTCTCCCATAACATGGCTACAGCATAATTCCTCCTATTTCAGCTCTCACCTGTGAGGATTTTTCCCTTTAACAAGAAGCCAGTTGATCTCCTGGTTCTTAAGACCTCCTCTCATTGCTGCGGTCCTATCCGCTGCCTAGATGGCCACTTAACCACCTCAGAGTCCACCCTCAGGAGAGAGACAACCTCCCCCCCTTACAGCTGGGCAAGTGCTGTCCTTGCCTGCTTTCCACTGGCTAAATGCACTGCCCATCTCCGTCAACATCCCCCTCCACCTAACCAAGCCTGGAGCTTTACACTTGCCCACATTTGCAGGCTCCATCCAGAGCCTTTTGGCAAAGGCCAGAGCCCAGGCCCCTCTAGAGAGAGGGCAATCCCAAGCTGGCCATGCCTCCACCCACCTGGCTCCTCCCAACTCAGAAGCAAACCTCCCCCTTTCTACTCCTCCCTTCCCTCTGACTCCTGCAGCCTCCAACTCCAGGTGAATGTCCCATTTGGCCCTGGCTATCCCCCCAGGCCACCCCCCACCTCCCCATCCTGCCCCTCAGATGCTCCCCCTCTCTTTCTAGAAACAGCCTCCCACTTGTCACCCATTTCTCTTTATTCCTCACTCTCCAACTTCCTCAATTCCCACCTCCCCCGCAAATTCCAGAATTCCAGTCCTTTCCATGGGAAAGGCAAAGCTGGTCCCACCCTGGCTGTGTGTGTGGCCTTAGGTGGGGTGGGGGTGGGGAGTACCCCTCCCCTGCCCCTGCCCCCAGCACACCCAGCCTGGGGAGGATGAATGGAGTCCTGATTGCCAGGCTCTGTGGGCAGACATCAATGGCTTGTGTCCCTGTGTGTGAAGGGAATCAGGATGGCTGTGAGGCAGTCCTGAAGAGTAGCCTCAGCCCCCAGGCCCAGGGTGAACCCAAAGCCACTTGCTGAGCACAAAAGAATGATAGTGATGTAATAGTGACAGTGATGTAAACTCTGACCCTGAGGACTGTCTTTGTGCTTCCGTGGGGGCTGGGCTCCTCGGATTCCAGTAAGTGTGTGGGAAGGGCTGGGTGGGATCTCAGTTCCAGAGAATGAAAGGCATGACCTTCCGAGGGCACCTGTGGGGCAGCCAGGCCCACGCCCATGATGCCTCATCACAGGGAGCAAGACCTACCTCATCCTTCATGGTAAAGTGTTTCTCCCTGAATACATATTTGATATACACTCCAGGGAAATGTTCTCAAAACAATACAAATTAGCTTCCATTGTCACTGATCGAAATAGTAAGGGCTTGTAGAGACAGAGTCTCACTTTGTTGCCCTCGGTAGAGTGCTGTGGCGTCACAGCTCAGAGCAACCTCCAACTGCTGGGCTTAGGCGATTCTCTTGCCTCTCAGCCTCCCGAGTAGCTAGGACTACAGGCGCCCACCACAACGCCCGGCTATTTTTTTGTTGCAGTTTGGCCAGGGCCATTTTCGAACCTGCCACCCTCGGTGTATAGGGGTGGTGCCCTACCCACTGAGCCACAGGCACCATCTGAAATAGTAAGGGCTCTTTAAAAGAATATTTAGTGCTGACAAAGCTTTAGAGGAAATGGAGTCACCCATGCACTGGGCATTGTGGTGGGCGCCTGTAGTCCCAGCTACTTGGGAGGCTGAGGCAAGAGAATTGCTTAAGCCCAAGAGTTTGAGGTTGCTGTGAGCTATGACGCTATGGCACTCTACCCAGGGGAACACCTTGAGACTCTGTCTCAAAAAAAAAAGAATAATCCTAAACATTCCCCAAAGCTTTACGTACACAGATATTCTTTGTAATGAAAAATGAGAGTTTCCTTAAAAGTGGAATCAATAAGTTGGGCATTGCTCAGTCTATTATGACGCAGCCACCAATTTGGATGTTATTTTGTCACTAATAACATTAATGAAGAATTGTAAATAATGTAAAAAATGTTCTTGGCAAAAAAAAAAAATAAAAAAAAAAAAATGTTCTTGGCTTGGCACCCGTGGCTCAGTGGTTACAGTGCCAGCCACATACTCAGTCTCACAAAAAAAAAAAAAGAAAAATAAAGAAAAGAAAAGAAAACTGGCAATCTAATATCTTTTGTGATAACCTGAATGCAACCAGAGACCTTCTAAGTGAAACTTCACAGAAATGGAGAAACAAATACATGTACTCAGTATAAGGTTAGAACTGATTGAGCAACACTTAGGTGCACAATAAAATAAATCTCGGTGAAAATCAAGCAGGAGAATGGGGGAAGAAAGGGGATGGGTAAACTCACACGTATTAGGTATGGTGCCCACTGGGCGGGGGGCAGGCTTATAACCTTGACTCAATTTGTGCAAGAAACAAAGTATGTGGACAAAACACAGGTACCTCTAATATTTTGAAATTTAAAAAAATTATTATACGCAAGTCACATTTGACTTCTGCAATTGCAAGAGGTACTCAAACATGACTTGTACTCATCTTTTCTTACTGTCAATGGCCTGTGAGTATATAATGAGTATCTGAGTACTACTATTTTTTTTTTTTTTTTGAGACAGAATCTCACTACGTTGCCCTAGGTAGAGTGTCGTGGTGTCACAGCTCACAGCAACCTCAAACTTTTGGGCTAAGCGATTCTCTTGCCTCAGCCTCCCAAGTAGCTGGGACTATAGGCACCCACCACAATGCCCAGCTAGAGTACTACAATTGTTGTGAGTTCTACAACTTTAATACAGTTCTTCCCCTTTAAAAAAAAAAAAAAAACAACAACTAAATTCCTCACTTAACTGTGCTGGAAAAAAACAAAAAAGAGAGAGTGAGCTTAGAACAGAGCCTGGCATATGGCGCTGCATATGTTTGCTTGCTTGTTTTTTTTTTTTAACAAATAAAGTTATTTTCTCTGTAGTATGCTATTGTATGTATTACAGTATTTTATTGATCCATTCTCTTGCTGTTGAAAACTTAGAATGTTTCAGGCCAGGCAAGGTGGCTCACACCTGTAATCCTAGCAGTCTGGAAGGCTGAGGCAGGAGGATTGCCTGAGCTCAGGAGTTTGAGACCAGCCCGAACAAAAGTGAGACCCTGTTTCTATAAAAATAGAAAAATTAGCAGAGTGTTGCAGTGGGCGCCTGTAGTCCTGGCTACTTAGAAGGCTGAGGCAAGAGGATCACTTGAGCCCAGGAGTTTGAGGTTGCTGTGAGCTATGATCCCATTGCACTCTACCCAGGGTGAGAGAGTGACACTCTGTCTTAAAACGAAAAAAAGAAAAGAAAAAACAATTTAAATGTTTCCCTTTTGTTCTTATTATAAGCAATGTTGCTATGAACATTTTTGTCTGTGTCCTTCTGCGCACGTGTGAGGGTTTCTGTAGAGGACACACGTTTTGGAGCTGAGTGCTACGAGGGACACTTAGGTCCAGCTCTATAAGATACTGCCCGGTTGCTCCCCAAAGTGATCCTACTAGCAGCAGATGTCACTGTCCTACAACCCTCAACTCTTGCTTTCATCAGATTTGCTCATTCTTTTCCAAGGTCGCAGGTGTGCAATGTTATTTCTTTGTGGTTTTCATTTGCATTTCCCTGATTACCATGGGGTTGCAGTGGTTCTCAACCTTCCTAATGCCGTGACGCTTTAATACAGTTCCTCATGTTGTGGTGACCCCTAACCATAAAATTATTTTCGTTTTTGCTTCATAACTGTAATTTTGCTACTGTTATGAATCAGACTGTAGTTATCTGATATGCAGGATGTATTTAGGCGACCCCTTCCACCCCCATAGAGGTCGCAACCCACAAGTTGAGAAGCACTGGGTTAGAGGTTAGGCTTCAGTTCATGTTTGCCAGTCATTTGTATTTTTTATTCTGTCAACTACTGTGTGTAACCTTTTCCTATTTTTCTATTGGTTGTTGTCATTTACATGTTGATTTTATTTGTTTTGTTTTTTTGTTTTTGTAGAGACAGAGTGTCACTTTATGCCCTTCGGGTAGAGTGCCATGGCATCACACAGCTCACAGCAACTTCCAACTCCTGGGCTTAAGCGATTCTCTTGCCTCAGCCTCCCGAGTAGCTGGGACAACAGGAGCCCGCCACCATGCCCAGCTATTTTTTGGTTGCAGTTCAGCCGGGGCCGGGTTTGAACCCGCCACTCTCGGTCTGTGGGGCCGGCGCCTTACCGACTGAGCCACAGGCGCCGCCCTACATGTTGATTTTAAAGAATTCTTTACCATTTTGGATGTTAATCCTTTCTCAGATGGATGTGTTGCAAATATTGTCATTCATTCTGTGGCTTGTCTTGTAACTTTTTATTGTCTTTTGAAGCACAGAAAATTTAAATATTAGTGTATTCTAATGTATCTTTTTCTTTATAGTTTGTGCTTTGAGTGACATGGTTAAAGTGTCCTTTTCTGTTCCAACGTCATAAGTCTCCCTAAATTTTCATCTAAGTTTTTAAATGTTGTTTTATATTTTGACTTACATCCACCTGGATTTGATTCTTTGTGAAGGTGTTATGGAAAGATCTTCTTTCCCCAGAAAGATAACAATTGTCAAACTGTTTATTGGACAGCTCGTCCTTTCCTAGTCATCTGCAATGCTGGTTTCATCATAAATCAAATTTTCCTGTAAATGCTGGTCTATTTCTGGGCTCTCTTATTTTGTTTTATTTGTCTTTCTATAAACAATACTTCACTCTCTCAATTAATGTCACTTGCTGCTAAGTCTTGATTTCAGGACAAAAATGTATTCCTACATTTTTCAAGGCTATCTCAACTATTTGGGGTCCTTTACATATTTTATTTTATTATATATATATATTTTTGAGACCAAGTCTCACTTTGTTTCCCTCAGTAGAATGCCATAGCGTCATAACTCAAAGCAACCTCAGACTCCTGGGCTCAAGCAATTCTCTTGCCTCAGCCTCCCGAATAGTTGGGACTACAGGCACCTGCCACAACACCCAGCTATTTTTTTTTTTAGAGACAGGATCTCACTCAGGTGCAGACTAGTCTTGAACCTGTGAGCTCAGGCAATCCACCTGCCTCGGCCTCCCAGAGTGCTAGGATTACAGGAGTGAGCCACCAGGCCCGGCCATTTTCATATATATTTTAGAATTGTCAGTTCTACAAAAGTTTTGGTTGGATTTTTGACTTAAACAATGATTTCATAGCTTTTTAAAATTTTCTTACTAGCTTGTATTTTCCTAATCTTCATAGATTAATATTGGGAAATTGACATCTTTATTACATTGAGTTTTCCTATTGAGAAGTATGGAATATATCTTATTTATTAAAATCCTCTTCAAAATCATTCAATAACATTTTCCATTTATATATCTAACATCTATTAGATTTATTCCTAGATATTTTATTTCTTTATTTCTACATAATGTCAGCAGTCTCTAAGATTCACTTTATAATTTTAAAAACCCCTTATTTATCGTTTTAATTGTGGATCTTTTCTAGTATTCAAGAATTTGAGTAAACATGCAGATTGGGGTATTGGAAAGACGGTCTTCTCCATAGTCAGATTTTTTTTTTTTTTTTTAGAGACAGAGTTTCACTTTATCACCCTCAGTAGCATGCCTGGGTGTCACAGCTCACAGCAACCTCCAACTCCTGGGCTTGGGCGATTCTCTTGCCTCAGCCTCCCAAGTAGCTGGGACTACAGGCGCCTGCCACAATGCCTGGCAATTTTTTTTGTTGTTGCAGTTTGGCCGGGACCGGGTTTGAACCCACCACCCTCAGCATATGGAGCCAGTGCCCTACCCACTAAGCCACAGGCGCTGCCCTATGGTCAGATTTTTAAGGTTTGATAAAAAGTGTTAGAAACTTTGGAGAAGGGAAGAAAAGAAGAAGAGTTCTTTTTTTTTTTTTTTTGTAGAGACAGAGTCTCACTGTACCGCCCTCGGGTAGAGTGCCGTGGCATCACACAGCTCACAGCAACCTCTTAACTCCTGGGCTTACGCGATTCTCTTGCCTCAGCCTCCCAGGCAGCTGGGAATACAGGCGCCCGCCACAACGCCCGGCTATTTTTTGGTTGCAGTTTGGCCGGGGCTGGGTTTGAACCCGCCACCCTCGGCATATGGGGCCAGCGCCCTACTCACTGAGCCACAGGAGCCGCCCAGAAGAGTTCTTTTAAATACACTTAAGAATTGAAACATGAATGCATATGCATGAGTGTGGAGAGACAGAGAGAGATATAGGGAGGGATCTATAAAAAATAATAAAATAGGCCGGGCGTGGTGACTCATCCTGTTATCCTAGCACTCTGGGAGGACGAGGCTGGAGGAATGCTTGATCCCAGGAGTTCAAGACCAGCCTGAGCAAGAGTGAGACCCTGTTTCCACTAAAAATAGAAAAATTAGTTGGGCATTATGGCAGGAGGATCCATTTGCCCAGAGAGTTTGAAGTTGCTGTGAGCTAGGCTGATGTCATGGCACTCTATCCCAGCTAACAGAGTGAGACTCTGTCAAAAAAAAAAAAAGGAAAGGAAAGAAAAAAGAAAAGAAAGAGATAGAGAAAAACAAAAGAAAATACATGGGCATGGTGTAGTCCCAGCTACTCAAGAGCCTGAGGCAAGAGAATAGCTCTAGTCTAGGCCAAGAGTTGGAGGCTGTAGTGTGCGATAATCACACCTGTGAATAAACACTATTCACAGGCTGATGTCATGGCACTCTATCCCAGGCAACAGAGCAAGACTCTGTCTCTTTAGGAGGAAAAAAAAGTACAAAGAGTGAACAATGCAATGAAACTCAACTGCCCACAAGCCTACCTCAAGTTCTCAGCTACTCCAAAAACAACTGTCAGGCAACACAGGTTCTTGTGTCATCTTCCAAAAATATTGTAGTCTCCTACAATTATGTTATGATTATACTCTCTCCGAATCTATCCCTTTACAATTATGTATATGATTATGTCCTCTCCGGATGTATCCCATCCACTTTTTGAAACAAATGGCAGCATAAAATGCACAGTTCACCACCTTGCTTTTTCCGCTGTAATCTTGCCATGTCAGTGCATAAAGTCTGACTCATTTCAAAAATGACTACACCGTTCATATTCCAGGTCCCTATTGATGAACATTAAGTTGTTTTCTGTCTTTTGCAATAACAAACACCACTGCAATCAACATCCTTACACATATAGCTTTACACACATATGGGAGTGTGCCTGCAGGATGGACAAAGAATAAATGCATGTGTCATTTTGGATAGACTGCCAAATTGCTCCCTAAAAAGATTGCAACAATTTACAGTTCCAACAAATGCATGGAAATGCCTGTTTGCGTTGCCCTCCACACTAACACTTTAGATTATTAAACTTTCTAATGAAAAACATATGTCATTTTTTTGTTTTGAGTTTCCTTAATTATGAGTGAAATAGAACCCATATTTTTGTATGTCTTTAAGCCATTTATATTATACACATACATGTATATATGGGTTTTTTGCTCTATACTTATTTTCTCTGGAGCTGAATTTTTTCCTTCATTGATCTGTCAGAGCACACTATATATTAAGGAAGTTAGCTAGTTATCTGACGTATGAGTTGCAATTGTTTTTTTCTAACTTTTCACTTATTTTTTATTTTGCTTTTAGTATTTTTCCACACAGTTTTGTTTTAATGTGTTTGCAAATGTTCATTTTTTTTCCTTTTCTGGCTTCTGAGTTTTGTCCTTTACTCCCCACTCCAAGAGTGCTATTTTTCAAATGGTTTCATGTTTTATTCTAGTACTTTACACAGATATTTATATTGAAATGTACATGTATATTTTTAGATTGGTATACAATTTCTATAAAAATCTTTGCTGGGAATTTTGATTAAGACAATAAATAGAGACTGGGTCTAACTATGTCACCCAGGCTGGAGCTCACTGGTATAATCACAGCTCACGGTAGCCTCATACTCCTAGGCTCCAACAATCCTTCTGTCTCAGCCTCCCAAGTAGTTGAGACTACAGGTCCTGGCCACCATGCCTGGCTAATTTTTAAAATTCTTTGTAGTGTCTGGGTCTCACTATATAACTCTGGTTGGCCTTAAATTCCTGGCCTCAAGTGATCCTCAAAAATACTGAGATTATAGATGTGAGCCACCAGGCCCAGTTGAGTCTTCTTACTGATTAACATGGTATCCATTTCCATAAAGAAAACTGAGATCTCATAATCCATACATACACAGCAAACATGTAATATGTATATGAGGTTCATGATAAATAGAAAGTAAATATCTGTGTAACTACAGTCCAGGTAAAGAAACAGAATGTTGTCAATACCTTAGAAGTTTTTCCCCTGCACCACTGTGATCTTAGTAAATCAGAATCTTCCCCTACACCAGAGAGAAGGATTTCTAATTTTTGTAACCCTTGACTTCTACAATAAACTATGTTATGTATGTGTCCCTAAACAATACAATTTAGCTTTGTCTTTTAAAAATAGCAGTCAAGATATATTTTACAGATGCTTCCTGAGGAGATAAAAAGTTCTAGTACAATTCATGAAGATACATCCTGTCTGTCTCACAGGTTTTCAGAGGAAGACTTTACTACATTGAGTGTGTAAATAAAATGTATAAACACTAAAAATATTAGTCAAATGAAATAATATGATGCTGGATTTTTTTTAATCCTTTGCTTCTTTCATTCTACATTGTTTGTGAGATTATTTTTCTGGTGTTACACGTAGTGATAATTAAGAGGTACAAATTAGAGCTATATTTTGTACATTGACTTGTATCTAGCAACTTCATTAAGTCCACACATTGTCTGCAGATTACTTTAAATTTTTTTACATACACAATCACACTGTCTACAACTAATGATAGGTTTATTTCCTTTCTAATTCATATAATTTTCTTTGCTTCTCTTCTTAAACTGGCTGAGACCAGTGATAATATATTACATAGAAGTGGTGAAATTGAGCATCTTTGCCTCATTCCCTATCTTAAGGTGAAAAGTTTCAACATTTTACTAGTAGGATGTTTGCTGTAAGTTTTCTTGGAGGAAACTTTACTACATTAAGGAGGTTCCCTTCTATTACTAGTTTGCTAAGAAGTGTTTTTTTGTTTTTGTTTTTTTTAAATCCCAATCCTAGTATCTGAAGGATAATAGAATACCAACTACAGATATTGAGAGAAAGGGCAGTGACCTTAGAGTCTCAAACTTAGGCAAGAGGGCAATCCACTGTTGAATAAAAGATGCCAAGAATGTACTTTAATCAAATAGGAAATGAATCCAAAGAGAGACTCTAACATAAAAAAAGATAAAAACGAAAGGGAGGCAGTCAATAAGCAATGAATGATCTTTGCATTATATAGTTAGGTTTAAATGGATAGGAATAGCATGACTGAAAATTTGTAATAATGAAAGTAAAAACTCTTATCATAAGGGAAACATGTAATATTAGTTACAAACTCAGAACACCAAACTATCTTGGAAAAAACAAGGAATTGAGAATATGTGGAAAGAATGAAGAACAGGAAAAGTGTTTTAAAAGTTTTATTTCATTGGGAGGAGGTACACAAGCACCAGGTGGTGGTGTGACAAGAGGGTTGTTACCATATTTTGATATAATTGTAAAGAAAAGTATTTTCGATTAGGAAATCCCAGGAGTGCTTCCACATTAACAAACAGGAAGAAAGAAATGACTAATAGTAAGAATAAATGAGAAAAAAAGCAAAAAGGTGAAAAATAAAATAAGTAGTAAAAATGAGATGAAAGAATAAAATCAAATAATATAGACTATTACACTAAATGTGAATGAGCTGAATTTACATATAAAAGATAGGGACTCTCAGATTAGAAAAAAAATTCAAATGTTTAATGTTTTGGCATAGCTAAAATGAAGTGATATAGAAAGGTGAAGACTAAAGAAATACCAGGCAGGCCAAGCATGGTAGCCCACACCTGTAATCCTAGCCCAATGGGAGGCTGAGGCAGGAGAAGCGCTTGAGCTCAGGAGTTCAAGACCAGCCTGAGCAAGAGAGAGACTTGATCTCTACTAAAAATAGAAAAAAATGGCCAGATGTCATGGTGGGTACCTATAGTCCCAGCTACTTGTGACTGAGGCAGGAGGATCACTTGAACCCAAAAGTTTGAGGTTGCTTTGAGCTAGGCTGAGGCCAAGACACTCTAGCCTGGTGACAGAGTAAGAATCTGTCTCAAAAAAAAAAAAGAAAGGAAGGAAGGAAGGAGGGAAGGAAGGAAGGGAAGGAAGGAAGGAAGGGAGGAAAGAAATACCAAATACAAAGAGAAAGCAGAATTGACAACTTAGGTAATATGAAATTTAAGATAAAAATATCAAATTAGAGATAGTATGTAATGATAAAGGCACACTTTAAATAGAAGATATTAGTCATAAATTTCTAAATACTAAGCAAGCATCATATCAGGCAAATACATAAGGCAAAAACTGTTAGAAACACAGCACTATTTGATTTAAAAAACATGTACACAACTATGGTAAAAATTTTAATATACGTCTTTCAAAATCTGGCATCTAGAAGATAAAAATTAGCCAGGACATAGAGAATGTGACTATTACAATCAATTAGCTCAATTTAATAGATGTATATAGAACTTTGCAACTTACAGATATAGAAGATACTTTTTTCTTATGTCCATTTATTTTTATTTATTTATTTATTTTTTTTTTGTAGAGACAGAGTCTCACTTTACCGCCCTCAGTAGAGTGCCGTGGCATCACATGGCTCACAGCAATCTCCAGCTCTTGGGCTTACATGATTCTCTTGCCTCAGCCTCCTTAGTATCTGGGACTACAGGTGCCCGCCACAATGCCCAGCTATTTTTTTGTTGCAGTTTGGCTGGGGCTGGGTTTGAACTCACCACCCTCGGTATATGGGGCTGGCGCCCTACTAACTAAGCCACAGGCGCCGCCCTCGTATGTCCATTTTTATATCTCAATTTTATATGGACATATAATAAATATAATGTCAATAATATATATGTATATATAAGTCATCAGCCATGTACTTGGCCACAAATAAAACCTGATAAATTCAAAAAAGTGAAGATTTTATGGGATATTTTCTGGCCGATATTTTAGAATACAAAGGAATAATAAAAATATTACTCCCAAACTATTAACGTGCTTAGAATAAAAGTAACCTCTGGACCAATACATAAAGAAAAATTGTAATAAAAATTAGCTAGAAAGCAATAAATCCTATGTTTTGGTATATTAAACTCATTTAAACAGTCTTAAATACCGTCATTGTTAAAGAAGACAGAAATGAAAGGAAATGAGCTCATTTTAGGAAACAAAAAATGAACAGCAAATAATGCTGTTTTGGTATTTATTAATAATTCCTTGGCTAGTCAAAGGAATTAATAAAAGTAAATACCAAAATTAGTAAAAGAATCAAAAATATAATGTAAAGAAAAAATATATATAATGTAAAGAATTTTAAAATTCCAAATCTAATTTTTGTGGCAAAATAGATAATATTTATCATTTTAACCATTCATAAGTATATAATTCAGTGGTATTAAATATATTCACAATGTTGTGCAACCATAAGCATCATCTATACACAAAACTTTCATCATTCCTAATTCTCCGTCCCCATTAAAACAATAACTCATCCTTCCTCCCTTTCCTCACTCCTGGTACCCTCTAATCTGCTTTTTATAATCAAACAACATTCGTCCTTTTTTGTCTGGCTTATTTCACTTCCCACAACATTCTAATATCAAGGCATATTCACGTAGCATATATCAAATTTTCATGTCTTTTTATGTCTGATATCCTCTATTGTATGTGTCTACCACAGTTTGTTTATCCATTCATCTGTTGACAGATGCTTGCGTTGTTTCCACCTGGTGATTGTTATGAATAATGCAGTTATGAACATGGGTATACAAATATCTGTTTTCAATTCTTTTAAACATATACATAGGAGTGAAATTTCTGGGTCATATGATAGTTCTATGCCAAATCTAATCTAATCTTTATAAGATAAATAGATACCCTATGCCCACTCTTGGGAACAAATGGGGGAGGGAGGAAAAATACAATCAGTATTAGAAATTAGAAGGGCGATAAAAATACCAGAAACAAAAGAGAGAAAAATAATTATAAAATAATATTACATAGAATTCTATGGCAACCAACTGGAAACAAAATTATTGAATTCCTGGAAAAATATAAATGGACACAAAAATAAATTGAAAATTTAAATAGGTCAGTTACCCTAGAAGACATTGGAAAAGTTAAATATAGGAATATAAGGTTACTTCTTAAATACGATAAAGAATATTTTCCTAAAGTCAATAGCAAATACCTTACTAAAACCATGAAACTCTCAAACTATTTCCATTGAAATTAAGCTCAAGGAAGGGAAGCTTACTATTATAACATTGTTTAGAGGCTCCATTGCATTATTAAAAGAAAATGAAATTGTAAGAACAAATTCTAACAGCAGAAAAAGATCAATCTTTGCCCATAGATTATATGATTGCATATTAAAAAGGACCCCCCAAAAAAGCAGTAATAAAAATTCTACTAGAGGAGAAATAAACAAATGAATATGTATAGATTGTAATAAGACTCTGCAGAAAATAAGGCAGGTAGTGAGAAGGGCCTGACTCTACATAAGGCTTGCCAGGGAAGGCTCTTCGCCCTGAAGCTGAGACCTGAACAATGAGAGGAAGAGCTCCAAGGAACAGCATTCAGCCAGCGGGAACAGTGTGCACCCAGATGGGTGCCAGGGACAAGAAGGCCACTGTGGCAACAGTGAGAAGGGTGGTGTGAGCTGTGGAGGGGAGATGTGAGCCAGAGTAGGAAGTCTGAATTTTACTCTAAGGGCCATAAGAAGACACTGAAGGATTTAGGTACGTTTGTTTTAAAGGAACATCATATCAGCTTTGTAGGGAAGAAGGGAAGGGAAGTTAGAGGGGACCAATTAGAAAACTATAGCTGTTTCTAGCACTCTGGGAGGCCTAGGCTGGTGGATTGCTTGAGCTCAGGAGTTTGAGACCAGCCTGAGCAAGAGTGAGACTCTGTCTCTAAAAATAGCTGGGCTTTGCCACAGTGCCTGTAATCCTAGCTACCTGGGAGCTTGGCAAGAGAATCACTTGAGCCCATGAGTTTGAGGTTGCTGTGAGCTATGATGCCACTGAGGGCAACAAAGTGAGACTCTGTCACAAACAAGCAAACAAACAACACTCTAGCTGTCTCCAGGTGGGAAGCTGCTGTCATGCAGCTGAGGGAGTGGCACTAGGGGTAGATGGATGGAGGTGAGATGTATTTTGGAGCTAGAACCCCAAGAGGATGAATGGGGGGATGTTCACTCTTTACTGGTATACCCAACCTCTTTATTTACAAACTCTAAATGTCATTTTGCTTTATCTACTGGCGTTATAAAGAGAAAATAAGTAGGTAGGCTGTTTAGGCTTTAAACTAGTCGTCTTTTTGAAATAGGAGACCATAATCCATCTGCAATAGTTATGCCCTGATTAAGTGTTTTCTCCCTTTTCCTTTCTTTAAGTTTTGGGTCGCCAAGACTTCCCTTCCTCGTCCTCCTTTCCTTCTCTCCCCTTTGTCTTTTGTTCCTGACTCTTGAAGGACTGATCGAGTTTTCTCAGTTTCTTCTTTTTGAAAGCTCTAATGATTTGTAAATTTAAGACCTTATTTCTATTCTTGTGGTCTAGCAACTGCTCTGGGTCTGAAGACTCGTTTTAATTATTAACTTGCTTCTCTGATCCTATTTTTTCCCCTTCCTTTCTTTAGTCTCCTCACAAACGTTTGTGATCACTTCAGATCCTTTTAGAAGTAGTGGGCTTCCAGTTGAGTAAGAAAGCTGCGTCGCACCCGCACGGGTTCGTTTCTTCCCCCTTTTCCTTCAAGGAGAATGAAGAGCTGACAGTGCCACTTCTACCTGGCAGGAGCGGAAAGGGAGGAAGACGAGGCGACAAGGGACCTCCCTGTCCTCCTGGTGGGCGCTGCCTCAGGCTGGCCCCTTGGGGTCTGCCCAGTCCTTTCCGTCCTCGCACTCCCAGGGCTACACTGCGCCCGGCTCTCTGCGCAGACGCGGAGTGAGCGGGACACGCGGCCTAGCCCCACCTACTTAATCCCTCGCGCGAAATCAGAGCTGCGGGACCTCGGGGAAGTTCAAAGCTGGCCCACTAGAGGGCATTGTCGCGTTTCCCAGAGGAGGCCAGCCCCGCAGCGTTCGGGGTCGTGGGCCCGAAGAACTCCAACATCCCCTAGACAGGCCCCTCGCAAGGTGCCGGGCTGCAGGCGAAGGAGGCGGGGTGCTGACCTCCGGGAGCTCGCAGACGCTGCAGCCCAGCCAGGGTGGGGGAGGCCGCGGATCCTCCCGCTTCAGGGCACTGGGCTGCAAGACCAAGGGCCCCCAACATGCACACATCCGTCTGGGGACCTGAGCATACAGAGGGGGCCGGCCCAGCAGGAGGTGGTAGTTAGGGATCCAGCCAAGGGCACGCGGCGGGACAGTGGAAGTTGGGATCCAGATCTCTTCAACCCAGCCCCAAAGCACTTCGCTCAATCCTGCCACCAGGCCTGAATCCCGCCCTCCCTACTACATTAGAATCACTCCATTTATTACAGAAGACCCCCCCCCCCGTTAAATGCGCATGCCCACTTTACCCACAGACTTGGTGACATGTTAGCACAGATTATGGGGAGATCTTTTGGCTGCAGGTCACTGGGGAAATTATTATCATTATTTCATTTATTTATTTATTTATTTTGAGACAGAGTCTCACTATGTCGCCCTCGTTAGAGTGCCATAGCGTCACGACTTACAGCAACATCAAACTCTTGGTCTCAAGCGATTCTCTTGCCTCAGCCTCCCTTGTGGCTGGGACTACAGGCGCCCGCCTCAACACCCGGCTGTTTGTTTGTTTGTTTGTTTGTTTGTTTAGCAGGCTTGGGCTGGGTTCAGACCCACTGGCCCCGTGCATGTGGCCGGCGCCCTAACCGCTGAGCTATGGACGCTGAGCCTCTGGGGAAATTATTTTCTCAGGGGCTGCAGTATTCCTCCTTGTTCATTCACTTATGCCTTGCTAGGATCTGTGTCAGGAGCTTTGTGCCATTATCTCTTTTACTAAAACAGCATTTTTAGATCAGTTGGTTATAGTGATGTCTGCTGGGCTTCTCCACTGTAAAATGACTATTTCCCCCTTTGTAATTAATAAATATTTGGGGGGAGATTTTTGAGACTGCAAAGAAAATACTGTTTCTTCTCATCCCCTTCCCAATTTCTCAACGCCCTGGGCGGTCACTGATGGTTTCAGCACTTTGCTCACCTTGACTGCCTCCTTCTTCCTCTCCCCTGGTCGGCTTATCTTGGAAGCTACTTCTCTGTTGAATTCCCACATCCTTCAAACTACAAATAACCTTCCTTATCATTTTCCTGGATATGATCAAGCCTTAAGCCTGAATTACTTCTATGTCCAAATGCTTTCTCTATATTCTATAAACACCTCCCTCCACAATCATCCTCTCTTCCTTCCATCCAATCTCAGACAAGGATGCAGGGCCTTTCAAGGCAGCTGGAGCACTAGAAGCAGCCTGGTAGAGTAGAAAGAGCGCAGGATTTGGAGTAAGTCAGGCCTGATTTGGACCCTAGTGCCACCACTTACTAGCAACAAGACCAAGCTTTAGTTTTTTCTCTTTAAATGTCCTGAACATCAATTAAAATAGTAACATACGAATGGAAATACTCATTGTTGGCTCAGCGCTCAGTAGCTCAGTGAGTAGGGCCCCGCCACATACACCGAAGCTGGCAGGTTCCAGCCCCGACCTGCCTGCTAAACAACAATGACAACTGCAACCAAAAAATAGCCTGACATTGTGGCAGGCGCCTGTAGTCCCAGCTACGTGGGAGGGTACCGCAAACAAACAAAACCCTCATTGTTAAGAACTGTAAGAATTAATATCAATGTGTAACATGTAATGATCAGTAAATGATATGTTTCCAATATTCAAAGTATTGGTCCCTGTGCCCTCTAAAAATATCATGTATTACTGTCCTCTCTCCTGAACTGGATTCTTTCCCACAGCTTTTCAACAGTCAGGTATCTCAAGAAACCCACCATTCCCTCAAGTACAGTCATAGCTTGCCATGAAAAAACTACACATGGTGGTCCTTGGCTTAAGCAACACATTGTTTCTTGAGACTCTTATTTCCTGTAGGAATCTGTCCTTCAGTTTGCTGAATCAGTGGGCTGGCTTATTTCATCAATTCTGGAAAATCTCTTACATTGGTAAATATTGCCTCTGCTCCTCTCCTCTGGAACTCTAGTTAAATATACACTGGATGTTCTCCCTGTACCTTCTCATTTATCTTCTCCTCTACATTTTCCATCTTTATGTTCCTCTGGGCCTCATTCTGGGTGGTTTCTTCTGACTTATCTTCCTTTCCCCTGATTATTTGTTATAAACTTGTCTATTGAGTTCTTAATTCAGCTATACTTTTCAGGTCTGTAATATCTAATTGGTTCTTTTAAAAATGTCCAATTAAGAGGGCCTCTACGTAACAAATGCCAATATTGTAACCTGGTTGTTTGTGCCCTCACGTTAACCTGAAGTAAAAATATAATAAGAAAACTGCAGTGTTCTCTCCTTTGCTGGAGGTTCTATTCTCCCTCTTCTGTTCACTCTCTTTTGCTCATCACGCTTATCAATTTTTCCAGGGTCAATAAACTCTATCTTGTCACTTAATAAATAAAATGTCCAAAGTTTTTTTCAAACTTTTCATATTCTTATATAAATTTTTAAATTCAACTTTTACCTCCATGGATGCCATAAGCATGGTTTCATTACAGTTTTCATTATCTAATAATTTTAATATCTGGGATCCAGGTGGTCTGTTTCTATGGCCTATGGCTTCTTTGATTGTGACTCATATTATTTTGTCTCATCTGCCTCATGTGCCTGTTTGCTTTCTGGGCATTTTATTTGAAATGACTATTTTGTAAATTAATTTGAGACCTAGCTGCTTCTTCCAGAGAGGATCATTCTTTTCCTTTTGCCAACACCTGAGGGCACTAGTAGTCCAGGAAAAAGGCTGGAGGATGTTCTATATGTCCACAAAGCTATTGCTCAACCCCATTTCCAGATCAGCCCTCTGGGATCCCTGCTCTGAGCAGAAAGTGGGCTTATACTAGGTTTCTACCTTTGGTGGACAATGAACACCAACTGTCCCTCCAGTGCTAGAAGTCCCCCCAAAGCACTGCTCACCTCACAGGGCTCTGAGGACTGGCAGACAGCCCAGGGTAAAAGTGTCACTGGGGTGCAACAAGTGACCCTTGCTCATTTCCAGGACACTGTGGAATGCAATATGGCCCTTCACACTGGCCCAAGGAGCTTGGCCTGTTGACTGCCTTCTTCTAGGGGGTGAACATATCTCACATAAAGAGCAAAGCCTTAGCTTTTAAGTTCTTAATACCTGTCTGTTCAACTTCATTAATTCCTTCCTTTTTGGTTAGACTTTCAGAGTTATTAAAAAGATAGTTTGAAGTCAGGCATGGTGGCTCACACCTATAATCCTGCACTCTGGGAGGCAGGAGGATCACTTGAGCTCAGGAGAGCATGAATGAGACCCCGTCTCTACTAAAAATAGGAAAATCAGCCATGGTGTTGTGGCACACACCTGTAGTACCAGCTACTCAGGAGACAGAGACAGGATAGGTTGAACCCAGGCGTATGAGGTTGCTGTGAGCTAGGCTGATACCATAGCACCCTAGCCTGGGAAACAAAATGAGACTCTGTCAAAAAAGAAAAAAAGATGTTTTGATGTGTCCTCTAATTTTTATAGTTGTCTTCAGAAAGATGGTGGTTTAGCCCTTAGTATACCATTACTGAATGCAAGTGGCAGGAAATCTCCAGTGACCCTTGGTACCACTTTTTTCCTAGCTGAACTTAGAGTCTTCCTTTTATTCATCCCCTCTTTATCAGGGAACTACAGAATGCATTACAATACAGAGAGCAATCTCTCAGGGGCCCATATACAGCCTGGCCCGTGCCCCTGGGCTCTGCTTTGAGGCCATCTTCCTGTTTTGTTAACCATCCACCCCCATACTTAGATATCTCTGGCGTGAGTGCAGGACTTCCCAGTGGTAATCCGATGTGAATTTGATCCCAAATTCTCTGTAAGTGGATGGACAGGTTCTCCTATGAGTGGACCTCTCTGACGTGAGCCACCTGGGGAAAGAAGCCTGTTCTTGGGTAGTTATGTTAACTCAAACATGCTGCCTTCCCTGTGAAGCCCGCTCTGACTCTCCTGTCACAGACGGAGTCCCACTCTGCCTTGTCTTAGGTGACCTTTCTCAGTGAAGCCTACATTAGATTCTACCTTATACACATATAATTTTTTTTTTTTTTTTTTGGGCCTGGGCTAGGTTTGAACCTACCACCTCTGGCATATGGGACCGGTGCCCTACTCCTTGAGCCACAGGTGCCGCCCAATATACACATATAATTGATATTCATATTTTCCCTTCTGAGGTAGGGGCTGGTTTAGTTTTGTTTCATGTTGTTTGCTTGGATTGAAGAGGTTTGAATTATTTCTATTTCTCTGTCTGTACTATACTGTTATCTTTGGTCTGAACAAAGCCATTTCTTTATTTTTTTTTGCTTTGAGACAGAGCCTCACTATATTGCCCTTGGTAGGATGCTGTGGCGTCACAGCTCACAGCAACCTCCAACTCTTGGGCTTAAGTGATTCTATTGCCTCAGCCTCCCATGTAACTGGGACTACAGGTGCCCACCACAATGCCTGGCTATTTTTTAGTTGTAGTTGTCATTGTTGTTTGGCAGGCCCAGGCTGTGTTTGAACCCACCAGCTCCGGTATATATGGCCAGTGCCGCTGAGCCATTATTGATTTTCTAATTCTCTTTTTTCCCCTAGTTGCTACTCTCATTCCTCTCCTTCCACAAGTAACTATTTTAATATGTTAATGGACATCTTTATTTGAATGTGTTCTTGAAAAATATGTATTATTGATTTGTGTGCACATATTTTTAAAATGTATGCGGAAGGTACTATGTTAATAGATCTTATGTTTCCTTCTCTCTGTTTTTTAATATCTGACCATGTTGCTGTGTGACATCTAATTTGAGATGTCCAACATAACACCACCTCATGGGCACCTGCTACCTTTTATCACCCCACACTCCCAGAAATGGACCCTCAGGTTGCCTTCACCTCCCTGCCACTCTAGAAACATGCAGTGATGAACATCTCTGTATGTGTTCCCTAAAATACATAACTAGGAGCAGCACTGCTGGGTCACAGAGTATGCCAAAACAGGGCTCAGTTTGACCAAGTCATATCATACCAGGCTCCTTTCCAAAACGGCCACACCTGGCCACACTTCCATCAGTGATGCATGACTGACGTCTACCTCACCAAATGACCAGGTGACTTAGCAGCACCTGGCTTTCTAGTGGTTGCCAGTCTAGTAAATGCAAATTCTATCTCATGGAGGTCTTCGTCTGCGTTTCCTGATGTCAAGGGCCTTAGAGCATCCTGCGCCTCCTGTTAACTTCTTGGTTTCTCTTCTGTTGTTTGCTTGTTCACATCCTTTGCCAATTTTTCTGTTGAAGTTGCTGGTTTTTCCTTATTGATGGTCTGCAGGAATTTTTTGTATAGTCTGGAATTATTACAATACTTTGTCAGGGTTTTTTTTTTTTCTATTCTGTTTTTGTTTTAGAGATGGGTCTCCCCATGTTGCCCCGGCTGGAGAGCAATGCTCTTTGCAGGCACAACCTGCTACTGATGAGCACAGAAGTTTTGACCTGCTCTGTTTCTGACCTAGCTGGTTCATCCCTCCTTGGATGGTCCTTTGTTCCTGGGAGGTCACAATACTGATGCTGAACTTAATGTGAACCCCGATTGGCATAGCAAACTGTAACCCAGAACTCCTGGGCTCAAGTGATCCTCCACCTTAGCCTCCCTAGTAGCTGGGACTACAGCTACTTTGTCAGTTTTAGGCATCACAAATGTCTAAATGTTCAATTCCACTGTTGCTGATTAACTTTTCTATAATGTCCTTCATAGAACAAAAATCCTCCATCTCACAGAATCAAATTCATTAAATAAATAAATCATTTTCTCTCAAATGATCTGAACTTGAGGAACTAAGAAGTTCTTTCATGTCTCTAGGATATGATGCAGGGTGTCCACGAAGTTCATGCAATTTAACATAATAAACTTTTACTTTGTGAGCACCCTATATATTTTCCTCCACTTTCTTCTACTAACTGCGTAATTTTATCTTTCACGTTTAGCTTTTCTTTTTTTAAGACAGAGTCTCACTCTGTCACCCTGGGTAAAGTGCCATGGTGTCACCCTAGCTCACAGCAACCTCAAACTCCTGGGCTCAAGGGATCCTACTGCCTCAGCCTCCCAAGTAGCTGGGACTACAGGTCCCTGCTACCACACCTGGCTAGTTTTTCTATTTTTAATAGAATCGGAGTCTCACTCTTGCTCAGGCTGGTCTTGAACTCCTAAGCTTAGGCAATCCTCCTGCCTTGGTCTCCCAGAGTGCTGGGATTACAGGCATGAGCCACCACAACTGGCCTTACATTTAGTTCTTAACTCCATCCACGGTCTACATTCATACATAGTGTTAAGTAGAGATCCATTTTTACATTCCTTCACAGAATGCGTCTATTTTCTCACCACCATCTCCTAAAAAGATTATCCTTTTCCTTAGATTTATGGTGCCACCTTTGTCATGTTCAGTCCCATGGCAGGCTGCCCAGGTGCGGTGTATAAGCGGTGAAAGCGCCTGTAGTCTGCTTCCCACGCAAAACCCTGCCCAGTCTCGCGCACGTCTCTCACCCATGTGCGCTAGACCAAGCTGGCTGAAGCAGGAGGGACAGCAGTACCAAGGTCCCCAGAGTTCAGCAGGGGCTGGCTGAAAGACCTTGCAGAGAGCCGTGTGGGGCCAGTGTCTGTGGAGACCCAGCTCCAGAGACCCAGCTCAGCCAGCATTAAGAGCGGCCCCCACAGGGATGGCGACACAACAGGGCATGAGAGGGCAGGACAGGCAGGGACCAGCTGGCGGCAGCTTCCCTGGGGGCTGAAGACAGTGGCAACTGCAGAATCAGTGCCCAGCAAGCTGCATGGGCAGCATGTCCGCACCTGACCAGTACCAGGACTGACTCCCTGGCAGGGGACATGCCATAGTGTTCCTCCCTGCAGGAGCTGAGGGGAAACTCTGCACAACCGGAGATACTCTGGGATCAGGTGGAAGCTGAGAGGCGTCAAAATGCAGACACTCGTGTTAGTCAGACGGGACGTGCAGGTCCGTGGCCACAGTGGTGACTGTAACTGCCTTGGCATGTGTCAGCCTCACGCCTGGGCAGATCAGAGGTCTGAGTGAAAGCACAGGGGCAAAGGGCTGGTACCGAGGAGCCTCCTACATCCCTGCCAAGAGCCCCTACCTGAGCGGCAAGAGTACCTGCCCACCCATGCTGAGCCTGTCATTATACTTTGCAAATAAAGAAGGGGCAGGGGTTCCCTGTGGAGAGCCCTGGTCTCTTCTCCTTAGGGTTAGTGGTCCTGTCTGCTGGAACTGTGTCCTACCAAGGGACACATGAGGGCAGAGGTGATGGCAGCAGGTACCTGTGGAAAAGATGGAGAAAGTAGTTGCCTCCTTAATATCGTCCTGGCCAAGTTCTCCTGTCCTCCAAGGATAAAGCTATGATGACAGCAGACCAGGAAGACCCTCTGGAATGGGCTTACTTCAATGTGAGGGCAGCAGATCGTCAGGCTGGGGTTCTTCCCGGTGGCTGTGACACACCAGGGTGGAGAGCACAGTGGCACATGAAGCTGGGCCGGGCAGCTGAGGCCTCAGCTGTTGACGTAGGTGTTCAAGACATGGCTGGTCACCGACCACACCCAGAGCAGCTGCTCTATGCTGAGTGCCCCCCCACCATGGGAGACCCTAAGCTTCCCTGCCACCTTCTGCTGGCACCTGACCTTGGGGACTACCATATTTGTCCTGTGTGCAGCTTGCTCTGGAGTTGTCAATACTCTCCCTGTGGTGGGGGACAGGTCCCACAGTGCCCCAGGGCCTCAGTGAAGCTCAGGGCACAGCTCAGGCTACAGGAGGTGGTGTCCAACCCAAGCTGTCCCTCTGTCCTGCTGTACCTTTTCTCACTCCATCATAGACAGTTTGTCTGTATGTGGACAGTCTGAAGTGTCCTGGAACCCCCCGTTTGGCCTCCTATCTCAGGAACCTGGAATCTGGTCTGCCCAGGCTCCTGTTTTCCAGGGCTGTCCAGCCCCGCTCACAGCATCAAGACCTGTCAGTCTGTCATCTCACTGTGCAGAGGTGGTTCAGACTTCTCTGGAAGCTCAACTGTGAAGACCAAGACTCTCTCTTAACAGGTCTGGGTGTTCCAAAGCACAGAGAGAGTGCCTATATGAGCCTTTCCAGTTCCTTCTGGTGTGACTGCCACAAGCACATACATGAAGCAGGGTTGTGGGGGCCATGGCTGCATGGGGTCCACCATCGACAGTGTGCTTCTGTGTCTGCACTTCTTTTGCTTAACAAGTCAAAGCCTGTCAACCTGGTATCAGATTAAAACCCCTTCTGGAAAAGGTACTTATTCTGAAATGTTGTTTCTAGTTTCAGTGTGCAGACCAAAACCCCAAACTGCAGCCATGTCTGACTTCAGAGGTGCAGGTGCTGGCTGGGTGGGACAGTTCTCTGTCCTGATCTGGAGAAAGAGTCAAGAGTCAAGCAACATGCCTGTGAGAGCAGTTGCTGGTGGCTTCTCCTCTGTTCCCCAGTTTTTAATGAAGACTTTTGATTGCAGCATAATTAGTGTTAATACAGACAGGGCACAGATGCAAGTGCACAGCTCTGTGGTTTGTCCAGAGACCCCCCGGGCTCCTCCCAGGCACCCCCTCATGCTAACCACTAACCTCACTTCTCAGTAAAAAGCATAATATAACACAAGACTAACTTAGTCTTGCCAATGGGGACTTTATGTGAATAGAATCATATGAGATTGCAGAAGGACTTTTTTTTTTTTTGAGACAGAGTTTCAAACTATTACCCTCTGTAGCGAATGCTGTGGTGTCACAGCTCACAGCAACCTCAGACTCTTGGGCTTAAGTGATTCTCTTGCCTCAGCCTCCCAACTAGCTGGGACTACAGGTGCCTGCCACAACGCCTGGCTGTAATTTTTTTTTTTTTTTTTTTTGGTTGTAGTTGTCATTGTTTGGCAGGCCCTGGCTGGATTCGAACCCGCCAGCTCTGGTGTATATGGCTGGTGCCTTAGTCGCGTGAGCTACAGATGCCAAGCCCCGAAGGACTTTCAAGAACAGAAATATCTACTACCCAATAGTGAGAGTTCTACTTTGGAATGATAGGATAACTGAGCATCATCCTTACACATATAATAAAGGCTGATGAACAATTACATTCCTTTTGTAGGTTTTGTTTTGTTTTTTTTTTGTTTTGGAGTCCAGACTGTAGAAGCAGCAATCAATGGAAGGGGGCTGACCCTCCCCTCCGGGTCAGTGTCAAAATGGAGCCAGGGGAGCTGCACAGAATGTGCCTGCAAATGAGCCACCACTCAGCAGATTCAGACATTCCAAGCCAGACAGGAGGGGGAACCCCGGACAAAGCAATCGACTTCCCCCAGAGTGTGGGACAGGGGCTATGTCAACTTTCAAAAGATTGAGTGACCTCTGCTAACATCTGGATTACAAACTAGATAAGCAGGACATTTCATTAGAGGTGATACAAAGAACTAGTCATCTCTATGGACATATGGTCATTCCTGTTAGACGTTAACTGTCTGGTTATTCCCATATGATTTATACCTGCATGAGTCAGATTACGGGGCTAGACCAAACGAAGCATGCCAAAGTCTGGAAAAAGAGAGGGGAGGGAGGAGGCTCCAGCCAAAGGTATCAGAAAAGACCAGAGAATAAAATCCACCACCTATTCTGAAATGTTGCAAATGTGGGATTCCAAGGCCAGCCCTGGGCAGGGAACAGACCAAACTTAAAGGAAAAGTCTTTGCTCCCTAGAAGCAGTAAAAGTTGAAATCAGAAGAGGGCCCTGCTGAGCCGTGCAGGGGAGTAGGGCGCCCAGAGAGAACCCACTCTGCCACCAGTCGCTGCAGAGGGGGGTGAGTGTGTCTCCACCAGACTGCACAGTAGAATCACCCTGGGAGATTTCATTTCTCACTTTGTTTAGTGTGGTAAAACACACATAACAAAATTTACCATCCTAACCATTTTTAGGGATGTGGTTCAGTGGCAATAAGCCCATTCACATTGCAGTGCAACCATCACCACCATCTACAGAACTCTTCCATCTTCCCAGACTGAAACTCTGGACCCATTAAACCCTAATTCTCCATTCCTCTCTCCCCCCACATCCTTGGCAACCACCATTCTATTTTCTGTCTCTATGCATTTGACTACTCTGGGTATCTTACATAAGTGGAATTACATTGCATTTGTCTTTTGGGCACTGCAGGGGAAGTTTTTAAAAACATTAACGCCCAAGCCCAACCCCAGACCAACTGAACAAGAATTTCTGGGGACAGAGCCCAAATATTGGTGCCATTTTCAAAATCCCTAGTGATTCTAATGGGAGGCCTTGAGAACCAGGTTAGGTCTAAAGCAGTTTACATTCAGGAGCCCCTCCCCCATAACATCCCCCAGCACCTGCCAGCTGATACTTAAAATTGCATGAGCTGTGGGTAAAGCTTAAGATTTTTCTTCTTCAACTGGAGATGAGAGCTTTAAATTACTGACTGAGCTATCACAGTGACTGAAACTCATCTGCTAAAGATTAATCTACCAGTCAACAAGTGTAAGTGATTATTATCAGACACTGTCTCCTTTTGAAAACTAGGAGGATTCAGAGTAGCAGATGATAAGTGACTGCCGATTTGGAAGGTGAGGAGAGGTAGACACACTGGGACACAGGGCCACTTTGTGGGGTAAGACAATAAAGGTTAGTCTTGTTTACCTTTGGTTACCTTACGGACAAAATAGGAGTTGGGAGGAATTTATAACCTGCACATCTGTGTATTCACACTGTTTATTGGAACGTGGCCATTCAGACATATGGTTCCCATCAACCATATTTTCCCCATGATTCTGGAACACCCTCTCCCCTTTTTATTTAACTGTACTGACTTCATTACAAAGGAACTTCACTTACTTAGGTTCTAATCGAGGCACGACCAGTACCTTATTCAAGGAAAAGCCCCTTCTGTTCCTTGTTTCTTCAGAATCAGAATTACATAGAAAATGATCAGATAGATAGAGACAGACAGTCAAATGTACGTAAAATGACAAAATGACATAGATCTACACTAAATCACGGTATTGGTGCCCTTTGTGGAGGAAGGCAGAATTGGGAATGGGACTGCAAGGATTTGAATGCTCTATTTACTGGTTTGTTTGTTTTGTTTTGTTTTTGAGACAGAGTCTCAAGCTGTTGCCCTGAGTAGAGCGCAGTGGCGTCATAGCTCACAGCAACCTCTAACTCTTGGGCTCAAGCGATCCTCTTGCCTCAGTTTTTCTATTTTTTTTTTTTTTTTGAGACAGAGCCTCAAGCTGTCACTCTGGGTAGAATGCCCGTGGCATCACACCTCACAGCAACCTCCAACTAACTAACTCCTGGGCTCAAGTGATTCTCTTGCCTCCGCCTCCCTAGTAGCTGGGACTACAGGCACCCGCCACAACGCCCGCTATTTTTTGGTTGTAGCCGTCATTATTGTTTGGCCCAGGCTGAATTCGAACCCGCCAGCTCAGGTGTGTGTGGCTGGCACCTTAGATGCTTGAGCCACAGGCTCCTAGCCCAGTTTTTCTATTTTTAGTACAAACTGGGTCTTGCTCTTGCTCAGGCTGGTTATGAACCTGTGACCTCAAGCAATCCACCTGCCTTGACCTCCCAGAGTGCTAGGATTACAGGCATGATCCACCGTGCCCGGCCTATTTACTTATTTATTATTATTATTATTTTTTTTTTTGTAGAGACAGAGTCTCACTTTACTGCCCTCGGTAGAGTGCCGTGGCCTCACACAGCTCACAGCAACCTCCAACTCCTGGGCTTAAGGTGATTCTCTTGCCTCAGCCTCCCGAGTAGCTGGGACTACAGGCACCCGCCACAACGCCCGGCTATTTTTTTTTGTTGCAGTTTGGCCGGGGCTGGGTTTGAACCTACCACCCTCGGTATATGGGGCCGGCGCCTTACTCACTGAGCCACAGGTGCCGCCCGTACTTATTTTTTTAAATTTTGGAAGCAAGCAGGACAAAATGCTAATGCTTGTTGGCTCTGAGTTGGCATCTATTGTATTGCATTAGGCTTTTTACTTGTATTTGACCTTGTCCTTTTTGGTATCTTTAAAAGTTGTCGATATTACCTATATGTAAAAGCAATTATGCACATAAATATACATGTATAAAGAAATACTTTGATGACCAAGAACTCTTACAAAGTATTGCATATTAATAATTTTACCATAAAATTAATAAAATTTCAGAACATTTGAAAAGTAGAAAAAAAGAAGAAATTACCACATTTTGATGTCTTTATATTCAAACCTTTTATCCATTCATTAAATAATTGTGTCATTGATTTCAAGTTTTCAGATAGTTTCTGATTACAAAAATAATACTGGTTAATGGTAAAATGCAAAAATAGATAGATAAGAAAAGACAAATTACCCACTGCCCCATCAAAATGTTACTGAATGTTATGGTTTAAATGTGTCCCTTCCAAACTCCAGGTGTTACCAATGTGACAGTATTAAGAGATGGGGCGGCTCAGCGCCTGTAGCTCAGTGGTTAGGGTGCCAATCACGTACACCGGGGTTGGCGGGTTTGAACCCGGCCCAGGCCTGCTAAACAACAATGACAACAACAATAACAACAAAAATAGCTGGGTGTTTTGGCTACTTGGGGAGGCTGAGAATCGCTTAAGCCCAGGAGTTTAAGGTTGCTGTGAGCTGTGGCGCCACACCACTCTACTGAGGGCAACATAGTGAGACTCTGTATCAAAAAAAAAGAAAGAAAGAAATGGGCCTTTAAGAGGCGATTAGTCCTCATGGATGGGATTAGGTGTAGTTATAAAGGGACTTGACAGAGGAAGTTAGTTCTCTCTTGCCCTTCTGCTTTTTCGCCATGCGGGGATACAGTATTTCCGTTTGCTTTTCTGCTTTCTGCCATGTGAGGACACAGCACGAACACCTCCATCACATGATAGCCTCAAGAACTGTGAGAAATTAATTTCTGTTTTTTATAAATTACCTAGCCTCAGTTATTCTGCTGCAGCAGCATAACACAAACTAAAGCTCTGAAAATATTGGAAATAGCATATACCATCAATGGTGAGGTGGGATTATTATCAGGGTCTTCGCTTTTATTCAGCTCCTACTTTTGTCTTTATATGATGAAGTGACCCAGACATTGAGTCAGATATTGCATGGCTAGCCCCTAATGACAGTTTAATCTTGGTTCAAATGTTACTTCCTTTAGAAGTCTTCTCTGATGGTACAGACTGAAAGACCTAGTCACATCATAACAGCCTTAGTTTGAAGGACTTTTGGGGGAGGAAAGGATTATCACTTATCATTCTCTGTCAATTTTTTTTGTTTGTTTACTTGTGTATTTGTTTTTTGCCTCTATTTTTCATCATTGCATCTTCAGGGCCCAGAACAATGTCTGGCATTTTGAAAGTTTTATTATTGAATAAATAACTGAATTAAATTGCCTTTGGTGATCCTGGCTACATAGAGTATAGGATTATTTTCTTTTAACCACCACCGGATACATAGCCTAAAAAAGGCAATCTAATAAAGCACCTGGATTTCATCTATACCCCTCCCCTTCTACTTCCTTGTATAGCAGCTATTCTGTCCTATATTAATCAGAACCACTTGCTACAGCCAGTCAAGAAGAGAAAGAAGGGCAGAGAGATTATCTGAGGAAATAATAATTGAAAACTCCCCAAATTGGATGAAATATATGGACATAAATATCCAAGAAGTTCAATGAACTCCACGTATGAACTTCAAAGAGATCCACATTGAGACACATTATAATTAAACCATCAAAAGGCAAAGAATTTTGAAAGTAGCAAGAGAGAAGCCATTTGTCACATACAAGGATCCTCAATAAGATTACTAGCAGATTTCTCATCACAGACTTTGGAGGCCAGAAGACAAAAAAAAAAAAAATTTAAAAAGCTGTCAACCAAGAACCTATAGCCAGCAAAACTGTCCTTTAAAAGTAGGGGAGAAACTAAGTCATTCCCAGATAAACAAAAACTGGAGGAGTTCATTACCATTAGACCTGCCCCTCCCCACCCCAAGAAATGCTCTAGGGCAGGGTTCCTCAAACTTTTTAAACAGGGGGCCAGGGTGGTGCCTGTGGCTCAAAGGAGTAGGGCGCCGGTCCCATATGCTGGAGGTGGCGGGTTCAAACCCAGCCCCAGCCAAAAACTCCAAAAAAAAACAAAAAACAGGGGGGCAGTTCACTGTCCCTCAGACCATTGGAGGGCCAGACTATAGTTTAAAAAAAAAAAAAAACTATGAACAAATTCCTATGCACACTGCACATATCTTATTTTGAAGTAAAAAAACAAAATGGGAACAAATACAATCACACCGCTACATGTGGCCCGCGAGTCGTAGTTTGAGGACCCCTGCTCTAGGGAGTGCTACAAGGTTGAAAGGAAGGACACTAAACAATAACAGAAGATATAAATATCTCAGTAAAGGCAAGTACTAGAGCAATTATAAAAGCTAGCACTATTGTAACTTAGGTTTGTAACTCCACTTTTTGTTTTCTACATGATTTAAGAAACCAATCCTTAAAAAAAACAATTATTAGTCTAAAAGCTAATAGTATTATAACTTTTGTTTGTAACTCTACGTTTTATTTTCTACTCAATTTAAGAGACTGATGCATATTTTTGGACACACAATACAGGTAATTTTGTAACATCAATAACTGAAAAGGAGGCTGGGCACAATGGCTCATGACTGTAACCCCAGCACTTTCAGAGACTGAGGCAGGATGATTGCTTGCGGCCAGAAGTTTGAGATCAGCGTAGGCAACATAGTGAGAACCTGTCTCTATGAAAAAATTTAAAACTTAACTGGGCATGATGCCACACATCTGTAACCCTCCATACTCAGGTGGGAAGGGTGAGGTGGAAGGATCACTTGAGTTCAGGAGTTTGAGGTTTCAGTGAACTATGGTAATGCCACTGTACTCTAGCCTGGACAACAGAGCAAGAGCCCACCTCCAAAAGTAAATTAAAAAGTAAAAAGGGAGGATGGAGCTGTGTAGAAGCAGAGTTTCTATATGTCACGGAAGCTGTTATAAATTCAAATTAGACTATTTTAACTTTAGGATGTTAATTGTAATCCCCAGGGTGACCACAGAGAAAATAGTCACAGAATATATGCAAAAGGAAGCGAGAGGAGAATTAAAACATTTTACTACAACACATCAACTAAACACAAAAGAAAGCAGTAATGCAAAGGAGAGACAAAAACACCACAAGGCATATAGCAAACAAATAGCAAATTGACAGAAACAAGTCTCTTATCAGTAATTACTTTGAATATTGATGGATTAAACATGACATAGGATGGTATAATGGATCTTTCTTTTAGAAACATGATCCAACTGTATGCTGTGTAAAGAGATCATATTAGAGCCAAAGACACAAATAAGTTGAAAGTGCAAAGATGGAAAATAATATTCCATGCAAATTATAATCAAAATTGAGCATGAGTGTCTATACTAACATCAGAAAAATAGAAGGGACATTATTTATTAATAAAAGTTTTGATATAGCAAAAGATACACCAATTATAAACATTTATGCACCTAATAACATTCTCTCAAAATACACGGAGCAAAAATTAACAGAATTGAAGAGAGAAATTGATAGTTTTATGACAGTTGGAGACCTCAATCCACACTCTCAATATTGAATAAAACAACCAGACAGAGAATAAGTAAGGAAATAGAGGATTTAAGCAGCACCAATAAACCAACCAGATCTAACAGATATACCTGGAACATTCTACTCAACAACAGAATACACATTCTTCTCAAGTGTACATGAGGCACTCTCCAGGATAGGACTTCATGTGAGGACACAAATCAAGTCTCAGTATTTAAAAAGTCAAATATCATATAACATGTCCTCTCCAGCCACAATAGGAGGAAGTTGGAAATCAATAACAGAAGGAAAACTGGGTTATCCACAAATTTGTGGAAGTAACACACTTTTAAACAATGATGGGTCAGTGTATTAGTCAGTTTAGTCTGCCATGATGAAATACTGTAGACTGGGTGACTTAAACAGCAAGCATTTATTTTTAACAGTTCTAGAGACTGGGAAGTCCAAAATCAACATGATGGGAGGCAGATTCATTTCCTAATGAGGGCCCTATTGTCTGCTTACAGATAAGTATCCTCATTGCCTCAGGTGTTAGCGAAGGTGAGCATCTCTCTTTCTCTTCTAAGGACATCTTCATGTACTCATCTAAAACATAATTACCTGTTAAAGGCCCCACCTTCCAATACCATCACACTGGGTGTTAAGAGTTTCAACATGAATTTTAGGGTGGGAGACACAAACATTCAGTTCATAACATTATAACATTCCACCCCAGCTTTCACAATTCATGTCCTCCTCACATGGAAAATACATTCATTTATTCCATCCCAACAGCTCCCCCATTCCAGTATCAACTCTAGAACCTAACGTCCAAAGTCTTGTTGAAACATTACCTAAACAAATCAGGTATAGGTGAGACCTGGGTAGGCTCCATCCTGAGTCAAAATTCCTCTCCTGCTGTGAACCTGTGAAACCACAGAAGTTGTATACTTCCAAAATACAATGTAGCACAGACATAAGATAGACAGTCCCATTTCAAAAAGAGAAATCAGAAGGAAGAAAGCTGTGAAAAGGACCAAGCAAGTCTAAAACCTAGCAAGACAAATATTAGATCTTAATTCTAAAAAATAATCTTGAATAGATGCTCTGCCCTCTGGACTCACTGGAGTAGCAGCTCCTCCCCTATGGCTTTGTCAGCTAAGGATGGTACCTTCCCCAAAGCCCTGGGTAGTCACACGCCCAAGGCTCTGGACAGCTGCTGTCTGGCTTGTTAAAATTAAGGTGACAGTATCCACTTTTGAAATCAAAGGGCAGCCCTCATGATCTATGAATTCCCTACACACTTCCCTTATCTTGAAGAATCACAGCCAACTAGCTCTATGACCTGGTCTTGTAAGATTTAAGAATCCAATAGCCTTTCTTCATTTCATTCACCTCATGTCTGTTCCATTCAGCTCAAACTGGCAGTGTCCCGGCAGGGGGCGGCAGATTAGGTTTGAGGTTCATATCCATACCAATCTCCTATTCAAAGAGCTATTTAGCCACACCCTATGTGTTCTCTTCAGAACTGTACTGTTCTCTAAGAAGTTTCCCTGAACCACAGGTGCCACCCCTGTGGCTCAAAGGAGTAGGGTGCCGGCCCCATATGATGTAGGTGGTGGGTTCAAACCACACACACACACACACACAAAAAAAAAAGTTTCCAAATCTTTAAGTTCTATTCCTTATTGCTTAACAATTCCTCGTTCATTTCTCTCTTCTCATATTTTATTATAAGTAGTCAGAAGGAAGCAAGGCATTCCTTTAACATTTTGCTTACAAATCTCCTGAGATAAGCCAGATGGATGCAGTGGCTGACACATGCAATCCCAGCACTCCGGGAGGCCGAGGCAGGAGGATTGCTTGAGCTCAGGAGTTCCAGACCGGCCTGAGCATGGTGAGACCCCATTTCTACTAAAAATAGAGACATTAGCTGGGTGTGCTGGCAAGCATCTGTAGCAGGAGGTTGATAAACATCCAATTTGCATCATTTGCAAGTTCTATCTTTCACAAAACACAGGAGAGGAACACAATTCAGCCAAGTTCCTGCCCACTTTATAACAAGTATTTCTTTTCTACATTGTCCATTAATATGTTTCTCATTTCTGTCTGAGACCTCACTGGAATGTCCCTTCCCATCCATATTCCTAGCCACATTCTGTTTGTGATTATTTATGTATTCTTGAAGAAGATAGAAGCTCTCTATAGCTCTCCTCTTCTGAGTCCTCACCAGAATCACCTTTCAAGTCAGTTCACAGCTATCTCTAATAGCATGCACTGCAAAACTCTTCCTGCCTCTACCCATTGCCCAGTTCCAAAGTCATTTCCACATTTTTAGGCATAGCCATGCACTACCTAGCAACAGGGATATCTTCTGAGAACTGCACTATTAGGCAGTCCCATCTCTGTGTGAACATGTCGTACTTACACAAACCCAGAGGGAATAGCCGACTCCACAGCCAGGCTCTGTGGTCTAGCCTACAAATCTATATGGCACGTGACTGTACTGAACACTGTAGGCAGTTGTAACCCCACACTAAGATACTTGAGTACCTCTTACAAAGGTAAAAATATGGTCTTACAGGACCATGATTATACACTTGGTCCTTCATTGACTGAAGCATCCTTATGCAATGCACAACTGTATTTGTTATAGCAGTGTCTCACTTCACAGAACCAAAATTCTTAGTTAGCTTGGGCTATAGCAAAATACCATAGACTGTGCGGCTAAAACAGCAGATGTTCATTTCCCATAGCTCT
Organism: Nycticebus coucang; assembly: GCF_027406575.1. Lineage (NCBI taxonomy): Eukaryota > Metazoa > Chordata > Mammalia > Primates > Lorisidae > Nycticebus > Nycticebus coucang. Next base: position 89,645,447 of record NC_069795.1, read on the forward strand.
GCAGGCCGGAAGTTTGAGTTCACGGGGCCAGCACGGCCAGGTTCTGACGAGGGCGCTTGTCTAGGGGGCAGATGGCTGACTTCTCGCCTGCTCATAGACAGACTCCCCACCTTGACTGACTGCATCATGAGCATGACCTCATTTAAATGTAATTATCTCCCCAAAGCCCCACCTCTAATCACTTACACTTTGGAGATTAGTGGTTCAACATATGAATTTGGGGGAGACAAACATTCAATCCATTACAAGTGTCATACTGATTTTATTACCTTTCATTACCTTGCCAGTGAGATTTAATATCTTGAATTCCAAGTTCATTAGGCACTTACAGTTTGTCTTGGTGTCAATAGCCACTTTACATCCCTTGTCCACTTTTCTATGGAAGTGTTTATTTTTAACTTTTTTTATTTGTTAAAACTCTCTATATTATAAAAAGACTAAAACTTTGCTACATATGGGGTAAAATTTTACAGTTTGCTTTTCTTTTAAAATTTGTTTTTTAACTGCAGTTTTAATAAGCAAACAAATAAATGGAATGTTTAACTTTTAGTAACAAAAACTTTAAAATTTTAAGGCTGGGCATGGTGGGTCATGCCTGCAATTCTAGCACTCTGGGACGCTGAGGAGGGAGGATTGCTTAAGGTCAGGAGTTTGAGACTAGCCTTAGTAAGGCAAGACCCTGTCTCTACCAAAAATAGAAAAAAATTAGCCAAGCACAGTGACATGCACCTGTAGTCCCAGCTACTCAGAAGGCCGAGGCAAGAGGATCACTTGACTGAGAAGTTTGAGGTTACTGTGAGCTAGGCTGAAACTGTGACATTCTAGCCTGAGATTAGAGTGAGACTCTGTCTCCAAAAAAAAGAAAAAAAATTAAATTGCAAAATATAATTATGTAACTTTTTTTCTTTATGATTCCTGCTTTGGTATCATTCATAGAAATACTTAAAGAACTTCAGGATCATAGAAATTTAGCAAGGGATATTAGTAATAACAATAGTGGAATTATTAGTAAACACCACTCATTAAGTATTTTCTATATGTCAAACACTTTACATACATGATCCCATTTAATCTTCAAACCTGTGAATTATTATTCCTATTCCTACTCCTTTTTGTTTTTGTTTTTGTTTTTTTGAGAGAGAGAGAGTTTCACTTTGTCATCCCAAGAGCTGTGGTTATCTTATCTCACAGCAACCTCCAACTCTTGGGCTCAAACAATTCTCTTGCCTCAGCCTCCCCAGTAGCTGGGACTACAGATGGCCACCACAATGCCCAGCTATTTTTAGGGACAAGAGTCTTGCTCTTGCTCAGGCTGGTCTTGAACTTGAGCTCAGGCAATCCACCTTCCCAGGCTTCCCAGAGTGCTGGGATTACAGGTGTGAGCCATGGGGCTGAGCCTTCTATTCCTATTCTACAGATCAGGAAACTAAGACTCAAGAAAACAAAATAGAATATAACAATCACAGGCCCACACTAAATATAAAACACAAATATAGTCCAGCAAGGGGGAGGAGAGAGGAGGGAGAGGAGGAGGAGGGGAGGACGATTGATGGGATCTTACCTAATGTGCAGTATGCCCCGCCCGGGTGAAGGGCTCAACTACAACTAGAACTTTACCTTGGAAGTGAGAACAACATTACCTAAAAATGTATACCCTTAATTTGAAATTTAAAAAAAGAAAACAAAGCATAGGGCCCATAATTACATGACTTGCATTTCAATCATTTTGCTGTGCACGAACTCTGGACTTTGTAAGATGAATCGACTTGGTCCACAGCCTGGCTCTACCACACCAACTGCTAGATACATCATCTGTGTGTGTTCCATCACCTCTCTGAGCCTTAATTTCATCTGTTTAACAAGACCTTCCTCATAGAGTTGCTGAGAAACTTAAATGAGAGAAAAATATGCAATGTGCTTGGCACCAAGAAATGGTCAGCCTAGGAGAGCCAGCCCACCATTCCTCTTACCTGGAGCCCTCCCTCTCTCTCCTCTCCTTTTGCAGGGCTGGAGCACTGGGGCAGAGGGCCCAGAGAATGAAAGGCTGAACTGACCTGGCTTCCGTGGGACTGATGACTGCAGTAGGGTGCCGAGGGTGATATCCCAGGCTTAGCAGATTTAAGCAAGGAGCAGAATAAGGTGACTGAAGCTGCATCTCCCTCAAAGAGACCCCACCCTGGGGAGTGGCTCAGGGGTTTGCAACAGGATGTATTCTTTTCTGTGTGTGAGAGGTGGGGGTGCAGTTTCATCAGGGTGATCTCTCCATAGCTCAAGGCAGCCACTCTTGCCTGGGAGGACAGCTGTGTGGGGACATCCCTGTGAGGTTGCTGCTCATCAGCCAGCTCTCACCACACGGGCCCCAACACACACCAAAGCTATGAGCACCCTGGACAGACACGTGCTGCTGGGAATGTTCTTCCTCTTCTCACTTTACTATTCAGTGCTGCTGTCTCTGGCTCTGCCATGGGAACAGAGGTTCCTTAAACCCCCTCTACCCCCAAGAGAGAAGCGAGGACACAGGTGGTGGCAGCTGGTACCACTGGAGGGAGCAGCGAAGGTGGTCATCACCTGACTGGCATCTCACTCGAGTCATTCTACCCTCCAGAAGCAAATCGACTGATGATAGTAGACTATCCACGGCCGTTCGTGTTCAAGGACAACTGGCAGCACGTCACCATGTATGCATTCTTTATGCTCGGTGGTGTGGTAGACATCGTAAGCCAATCGTGTCTGGCGGGGCAGAGCAGCAAGCTGGAGCGAGCAGCTGAGGCCCTGGCCTTCTATGCACTGGGGCTGCTGATGGCCACGCATATTGAGAACAAGGGCACTCTGGAGATCTGGATGCATGTCCTGTTCCTGGTGCCTGCTTTCCTGATCGCCCTGGTGCTCAACATCGAGGTCTGGGTCCCTGACAGCCCCCACTCTGGGTGTTCAAGACCTGGATGGCACTGGTGCTCAGCAACTGGATGCTGCTGCTCTCTGTGCTGATGTACGTTCCACTCTCCAGACAGCAGTGGCGGGCAGACAGCCCCATGGACCTCGCCTTCCTTACCATCTTCTTCTGCTGGCACCTGGTCTTGGGGGCCGCCGTGCTGGCTGCTGTTTATGGCCTCTGCAGCCTGTGGCACCATTGATGCTCCTCCTGGACGGAATTCCCAGGGGCCAGGTGCCAGCCGTGCCCCAGGGACTCCAGTGGTGAAGAGCTCGAGAAGCTCAGGCCAGAGGACATGCTGCAGGATGGAGGTGTCTAGGTACCCAAACTGTCTGTGTTCTATGGCTTTGTAATGAGAGTTCAAGGGTGCCCACACCATGCATAGCATAGACCTGTCCTGGAATCTGCAGGTGGCTTTCCATCCCCGGAGCCATCGTCCTTGTGCCCTAAGAAACTTTCCAGCTCCTAGGATGACTTCTCAGCTCTCTGTTCTCTCGGGGTCTGTCTCATTTCCTGTCTCATCATTCAGTATGGCTCCTGGCCACTCACATAGATGAAGTGACAACAAGGAGTAGTGCTTTTCTCTGACAGCTTCTGGGATCCAGAGGAGGAAATGAAATGAGGAAATTGAGGGAGGAAGAAGAGCCGGTGCAGACTCACAGGGGGTGGGGTCTGTCTTGGGCAGAGTGGGACTAGTGTGTACATGTGTGCGCCAGCAGCTGAAGGTTTTCAGTGTGTGAAAGAGAGGGAGTCGGTTTTTGTATAATGGTAAGTCTTCTCTTTTCAACATTCCTCTGTTTTTAATTCACCCTAAGTTAGCAGGATTAAGAACCTGCACGCTTTCTTTTTGTTTGTTTTTTTGTTTCTTGACTCTGAAGTGAATGATGGTACTTCTTGCCTTCCCAGAGAGTAAGGGATGAGGAGATGGGTGGGTTGGGGTGAGGCTGGCAAGCAACTTGGCAAAGGCTCAAGACCAGGGAGAAAAGGGGCCAGGGAAGAATTCCCCAAGATGGCTGTAAGAAATTAAAATAATTTAAGTCTAATTTTAAATCGCTTGGTTTTTACTGTGATATGAAACAAAACAACTCCATTGTTCCAACTTACTCAGTAAAGCCTAGTACACATATACACATCTTATGTGAGTGAGTCCTGGGGAAAAGCAGAGAAAAGGCCCAGACCTCAACTAGTAGGAACGGAGAGGAGAGAACTGCCATGAAATGATCTCCGTGGCTCTAAAGATGCAGAAATTCATTGTTGAGAGAGAACCTGAGAATGTCAGTCCCCCCAGAATTTGCAGAAATTTTCAGCCACTCACTGAGCTTCTCCCCAAATGAGGTGCTAATAAATTCATACATTCAGTGAAACATATGAAAGCAAATTATACAAAATGACGTATCCCTAAATATAAACAGAAAGCCATTGCTTCTAATAGCTTGAGTCAGCTGAGATGGACACACCCAGCATTTGGAAGTCTTCAGAGATAGGAAGAAGGGAGGAGATGCTGGCCACAGGTATGGAGAATGGACCATAAAACAAAGTATCCCTGATGAAGCTGCTGCAATTATACAACTCCCCTCCTACCCATGCAGAGGGAAATGCTCTCCTCAGAGACTGAAAAGCTTTAAGAAGCACAGAGAGGTCTGCATGGTAGCAGGCAAGACATACATTTTGAAAATACCATCAGGGGCGGCGCCTGTGGCTCAGTCGGTAGGGCGCCGGCCCCATATACCAAGGGTGGCGGGTTCAAACCCGGCCCCGGCCAAACTGCAACCAAAAAATAGCCGGGCATTGTGGCGGGTGCCTGTAGTCCCAGCTACTTGGGAGGCTGAGGCGGGAGAATCGCTTAAGCCCAGGAGTTGGAGGTTGCTGTGAGCCATGTGACGCCATGGCACTCTACCCGAGGGCCATAAAGTGAGACTCTGTCTCTACAAAAAAAAAAAAAAAGAAAATACCATCAGATGCCGTCTAAAGAAGCAGGGTGTCAAGAGCATAGAAAACAGGCTGTGGAGAGTCTGGGACAAGGACTTAGTGTTAGAGAAGAGGAGGCAGGAAAGGGACGAAGAAGGACCCAGAAGTCTGGCCAACTCACGCTATCTAGCAGCACTTGGAGGAAGGGAGACTCTGGATCATAGAGAGAAAGAGAAATATGTCTTCCTCTGGCAGGTGGAATCTGACCGGCCTTGACTTTTACTGGCAGAGGAGGAAACCAACCCAGGAAGCAAGCACCAGCACCCTCTTTCTGTCCCCACCAGAAAGCACAGAAAAGCCAGATTTACTCAGAGACCATTAAAACATAGGCTTCAAGGCCCCTCACTTTACATGTCCTGCCTGAGGCCACTGGAGGGTCCTTAGCAAGGCATTCACAGGCTCTCTTATCACTGAAAATTTGCCAATGTTAGATTTTTTTGGTATTCTTTTCCCTAAAGAGGGTCCTCAAATTGTATAAGCTTTAGATGCCACAAAACCTGGTTCTGCCCTCACCTTGGAGGCTTAACACATATTTCCTTTCAGGATGGCTTATGATAAATATGTCCCTTCACCTGTTAGTGAATATTCTTTGTTAGAGGAGGATGTTAAAACTTTTCCTTCTTCAACTTGGAAAGAAGAAGCTTGTAATGTTAATGACAGGCAATCCTAACACTTTGGGAGCCCAAGGCCCGTGGATCACCTGAGCTCACAGTTTGGAGACCAGCCTGAGCCAGAGCCAGACTCCGGCTCTAAAAATAGGGGGGCATTGTGGAGGGTGCCTGTAGTCCCAGCTATGGAGGTTGAGACAAAGAGAATCACTTGAGCCCAAGAGTTGGAGGTTGCTGTGAGCTATGATGTCACAGCACTCTATCAAGAGCCACAGAGTGAGACTCTGTCTCAAAAAAAAAATGTTAATAACATCATACACCAGCTGAAAATCACCTACTCAAGTCTAATCCCTCAGTCAACAAACGTAAATGAGTTTACCAGATTCTAGGTCTGATTTGATAAGGGGTGATTTATAGGGCAGCACCCATAGCTCAATGGGTAGGGCGCCGGCCACATATACCTAGGCTGGCGGGTTCGAACCCAGCCCGAGCCAGCTAAAACAATGACAACTGCAACAACAACAACAAAAATAGCCAGGTGTTGTGGCGGGTGCCTGTAGTCCCAACTACTTGAGAGGCTGAGGCAAGAGAATAGCTTAAGCCCAAGTGTTTGAGGTTGCTGTGAGCTGTGATGCCATAGTACTCTACTGAGGGTGACAGCTTAAGACTCTGTCTCAAAAAAAAAAAAAAAAAGAGTGATTTACAGAGGTTGGTCTTGTTTACCTTCACCTGTGCTGGGGGGTAGGGATGGGATTTTTGTCTGCACATCAGGCAGAAGCCAAATACCCTTATAATAATTGGCCCCAAATAGCCTGCACTTAACTGATAACTAACAGCTTTCCTTTTTTTTTTTTTAACCTCACTTCCAACTTAGGACCAGCCAGAGACAGCCAAATACGCACCCTAACTCATTAGAAAGGATGACCAGCTTCTACTCAGCCTACCTACAGCTTCCCCAGGCCAACAGCCTCCAGCTACACCACGTCTTCCATTTGGGCTGTAGAAAGCTTTCCCACTCCTCTGTCTGCCTTTGAGTCTCTCTCAAAACCCTTCCTTGTGTTAGCAAGTTCTGAATAAATAGCCTTTGCTTATTCTCCTTTGGTTGGTCTTTGTTTATTTCCATCAGTTCAATTCTTTCCTTTATTCATCTAAGCAGTTACTCAGCATTTAGTGGGCATCTATTACATGCCAGACTACATGCCCGGCTTCAGGAAAAGCTCCCTAGAAAACATATGTCTCCACAGGGACCTGAAGAATAAGTATGGCCAAGGGAAGTGGGATGGAGAAATATTCTGGCAAGACAGAAAAGGTCATGGGAGAGTCCCCAGGCCAAAGAGAGCATGAACATTCAAGGAAGTGAACAGCGAGATGGCTGAGCTTGCTGTCTGAGCCATGAAGGTGGAAAGGCAGACAAAGCTTAGTGTACCTCTAGGCCATGTTAAGGAATCTGGCATTTATCCTGAAGTAATGACTAGTATCCACTTTGAATATGGCTCCAGGCAGAGTGAGCCTGCAAGAGAGCAAACCTAGAAACAAGGAGGCCAGTTAGGAAGCTGACATGTGTTGGTGGCTACATGAGAGGAAACATTCAGCAGAGCTGACTGACGTGGTTCCTGGTGGCATTGTGTGGCTCTAGGTGGAAGAGTGAGCAGCTGTGGGAGAAGCCAGAGCCTGGGCAGCTGGGAGAAAGCAGACACAATCATAGAGATAATGAAAACCAGGATAAGGAGCTGGAGAAGAGAATTCTGGGTGGAAATATGAAGTTTGAAGTGTTTCAGAATCAACTGGCTGTACAAGTCTGAAGCTCAAGAGAAAGGGCTGGAGAGGAAGATCCGGGATTGTGAACAAGTGAATGACCATCAAAGACAGGGAGACGATGAGGCCACAGAACAGAGAGTGCAAGGAAGAGGGTTTAGAAGAGCACTCTGGGGCGGGGCATGGTGGCTCATCCTGTAAACCCAGCACTCTGAGAGGCCGAGGTGAGTGGATTGCCCTGAGCTCAGAGATTTGAGACAAGTCTGAGCAAGAGTGAGCACCCGTCTCTAAAAATAGCCAGGTGTTGTGGTGGGCGCTGTAGTCCCAGCTACTCGAGAGGCTGAGACAAGAGAATCACTTGAGCCCAAAAGTTGGAGGCTGCTGTGAGCTATGACGCCATGACACTCTACCAAGGGTGACAAAGTGAGACTCTGTTTCAAAAAAAAAGAAAAGAAAAGAAAAGCCAATCAGGGAGGTGGTAGAAGGAGAGCTGGAAGCATTTTGTTAACATGGAAACCAAAGACTGCCATTGTGCCAAGAAGGCCTCCTTCCTTATTTCCCATTCCTCCTTCCCTTGCTTCCCCTCCCAGAGAAGGATGGCCCCAGAACTTTGGAACAGAACCTATATCCACTCAAGACTGGTGGAACTGGTCTTGCTTTATTTTATTTTATTTTTATTTTTTGAGACAGATTCCCACTCTGTCACCCAGGCTAGAGTGCTGTGGCAGTATCATAGCTCACAGCAACCTCAACTCCTGGGTTTGCTATCTGGGGGAAGCTATCTTGCCTTAGCTCCCCCCTTCCCAGCAGCTGGAACTACAGGCTTTCACCATCATGTCCCACTAGAACTGGTGGGGTTTGGTCCCATAGAGTTGCCTACACTACATCAACAGGGTTGGCCTTGTGGCTGCTCTCAGAACAGCCTGGATGCTGGAAGAAGGAGAAAGCAATGTTCTTAGGGCAGCTCCCCTACTCATACCCAGCTAAAGATTTACCAATAAAATTGGTAAGGGGGGGCTGGAAGTTAATTTCTGTACCACGCTCATGAGCGCACTGTATATAGTTGGCTACTTCGTGCATTAGCTCTGGTGACTGAGTGCCTACTCCAAATCAGGTGGAAAGCCAAAACCAAAATTTCCTCTCTCTTTACTAGCTTGTGAGTGCAAAAGTGACCACAGGGAGGATAATGATTCTTACTTCACGGCCCCCAGCCCTTAGAGCCCCACCAGGTATCTGCCTGCATCTGTACAGATCTCCCTCACCTCTTCCCCTTTCTTCTCTCCCCTACCAGCCCCTACCGACTGCTGCAACCTTCCTGCCACTTCTAAGGGAATCCAAAGATTGCGCCTCTCCTCACTGCCTGAGGTTTGCCTGGTAACCAGGTCTCTTTCTCCTTGGTTCTCAATTCTTTAACTACGCTCAACCGCGTGGGAGCCTGGTTCAACAGCGAGGGCAGCCTTCTCCCCCGCACGCCGGCCCAACTGCCTCCGCCCCCAACATCCTGTCTCACCCCCCCCCACCCCCCGCCCCCGGCCGAAGACGCGAATCCCCAAAACCAAGCTCTGCAGTCGCGGCGCGCCTGCCCTAAGCACCATCCCGGCCCTCTTGCAAATCAACCTGTCCTCGTGCCCAGGGGACTGGGAGACAAGGGTGGGAGAGAGATTTGATTTTTTTTTCTTTTGTACTTTTGACTGTTTTACTTCGGACAAAAGAAAGAACAAAGCTAATGCGCTTAATTTTTTTTTTCAAGTTTGAATCAGAACATAAAGTTAGCCAAGGGCGCGGAACTAGCTGGCATGGTGAGGAATGCAAATCCTTAGCTAGGTACGAGTAGAGGAGTGTGTCCTAAGAACATTCGTTTCTCCTCCTTCCAGTTCTGCCAGACTGTACCCGGGGGGTCCGCTACCCTCCGCTGCCATCCTCTTGTTATAAAAAGAGGTTCTGGCCTGGGAATGGCCGGGGGCGGGGCACCTCTGCCCACGTCCTTCTCATCTCCTTTGCGGCGGAGGTGTGAGACCCGACGTAAGCCCACCTCCGTCCTGGAGAGGGGCTCTGAGGCGGGGGGAGCAGCCCCAGTGGTCACCTTGCGTCCCGCACTGAGGTCCTGCACGCCGGGCCTCGAGGCCTGGGAGAGGACGCTGAAGACGCGGTGCACCCGCTGGTGCTCTGCTGCTGCTGCGCTCAGGGCCCTGAACCGCCACAGGCCACATGAGGAGGATGCTGCGCCTCGACAATGTGGCAGGTCCCCCCTGAAAGTGTGGGGGGCCCAGGGTACTGCCCTAGCGCTGCTGCGGCTCCTTCCTGCGCCCGGGCGGCGGCCAGTGTCGACCGATCCTCGGTGCTGGGAGGTTCTTACAACCGGTACCTCGGGGAAGGAATAGGAAAGGTGGATGAATCATTGGAAGGTTGGTGACTGTGCGTACAATAAATACTTTAAAGCCATTTACGCTGATGCGAGGCGACAGCAAACAAAACAAAGATCTCGCCCCTCCCCGCCCCCCACGCACCCGCGGTAGGGCAGTGGTTGAACGAAATAAACAGCACTCGGATACACAGAGGGTAGAGACTTGAAGAGCAATGCAGGCGGAACCCGCGCCTACATAAAGTCTTTTATATATAAAGCATCTTTATCTTAATCATTGAGGCTTCTCCGAATTTCCTAAGTGCCTTTCCCTCCCTTTTCAGCGGATAGTTTTTGAAAAGTCAGAAAGGCAGTTTCCTTCCACCAGGTCATAAAAACACTGATGACAATTCGTTTAACATTCCTGTCGGGCTGGGCGCCGTAGGTCAGTGGTTAGAGCGCTGCCCCTGAACACCAAGGGCGGAGGGGCCAAAGCTCACCCCAGCCTGCTTAACAACAACAACAAAAAAATCCTGTCAAAGCTCACATCTGAAAAGCAAATGATAGGGATATGTGACTGTCCTGAGTGGGAACAAGATTTAAAGCCTAGACATTAGTCGTCAGTATGACACAGGGATCAAAACCCGAGCACTGGAGGACAAGATAGACTTGGGGCAGCCCCTTACCTAAGCTTTTTCTTGAGCTGCCAAGGAGAATGGTTTGTTATGTGTTTAGAGGACGATATGGGGGCGGGGGGAGGCGGAGTGTGGTGATTTGATACTAACCAATCATTTAAGAGGCATTCTCAAGCAAAGCCTGCATTCAGGTGCAGAATTTATGAGCCAACAATGCGACCCACCCTGATTTACCTTTAGGCAGGTTGTTTGTTTGTTTGTTTTGAAGCAGTCTCAGTTTGTCTCCCTGGGCAACCTCAGACTCTTGGGATCCAGCGATCCTCCTGCATAGCCAGCCTCTTGAGTAGCCAGGACTATAGGCCCCCACGACAATGCCCGCTACTTTTTCTATTTCCAGGAGAGACAGGTCTGGCTCTTGCTCAGGCTGGTCTCCCAACTCCTGAGCTCAAGCAATCCACCTGTCTCCCCCTCCCAGAGTGCTAGGATTACAGGCATGAGCCATCACTCCTGGCCTGATCAAAAAAAAAAAAATTGTGAGTGATCTTATGAAGCCCAATACCGCCCCCTTTTTAAATAGCTAATGGCTTTGTAAAGCCCATTTACTATCTTGAAATGGAACTTCAAAGAATAAAATGGTAGATACCCCCAACTCTTATATTCCCCCCACCCAACTCTTATATTCCCCCCTGCCTTCACTCTCCTGCTGACTTCTTTTTCAAACTCACACTCAAGTGAATAAAGACCATGTTGCCCACCCAGAATCTAGACTTGACTTCTTTTCGTTCATGTCTTAGAATAACCTCTCCTTTTCAGGGCGGAACCTCTCAGATAGGGGGTGAAGGTCAGGCAGGACCTAACCAACCAGACCCCAACAGACCAGCTGTGTCATGGCTGCTTTAGCCCACCTGAGTCCATCTTATTCTCACTACATGTGCTTTCACAGGCATCCCTCTGCCCCATTGTTCCATCTGCCTTTGAATAAGTTCATTAATCTTCTCTGGCCCTCTGCTTTGTTTTGTCCCTCAGTTTGCTCTCTGCTTTACAGAGTTCTCTCTGAATAATAGGCAGAGGCTATTTTTTGCTTTTCAGAGATTCTTTCAAATTCATCCCAGCCAAGGACCCTCAGGAACACACCTATAGTTGAACAAGTTAAGTTTACTGCTCCTTGCAAGGGGGGAGAATGTACACCAATGAGGAAATGCCAGGCATCTGGGAAAGAGGATATTAGAAAGGACTTATTATGAATTGGGCTGCAATAAACATTCTGGTACAAATATCTTTGTTATAATGTGATTTTTGGTCTTCTGGGTATATACCTGGTAGAGGAATTATAGGATTGAATGGCAGGTTTATTTTTAGATCTCTAAGTGTTCTCCAAACATCTTTCCAAAAGGAATGTATTAATTTGCATTCCCACCAGCAGTGTAGAAGTGTTCCCTTTTCTCCACATCCACACCAACATTTCCGGTCTTGGGATTTTGTGATATGGGCTAATCTTATTGGAGTTAGATGATATCTCAAAGTAGTTTTGATTTGCATTTCTCCGATGATTAAGGATGATGAGCATTTTTTCATATGTCTGAACCTAAGAATATGGGGAAGGGGGAGAGGGCGGGGAGGGACCGGGGAGGAAGGGCGGAGGGAGGGTGATTGGTGGGATTACACCTACAGCGCATCTTACAAGGGTACATGTGAAACTTACTAAATGTAGAATATAAATGTCTTAACCCAATAACTAAGAAAATGCCAAGAATGCTATGTTAACCAGTGTGATGAAAATATGTTAAACAGGGCAGCACCTGTGGTTCAAGGAGTAGGGCGCTGGTCCCATATGCTGGAGGTGGCAGGTTCAAACCTACCCCGGCCAAAAACCAAAAAAAAAAAAAAAAAGAAAATATGTCAAACAATATATAAAACCAGTGTATGGTGCCCCATGATCGCATTCATGTACACAGCTATGATTTAATAAAAAAAGAAAAAAGAAAAAGAAAAAAAAGGAAGGATTTATTGCAGGATGTAGGTTTTTAGGAAGAATTGTAGAAACAGCGCTGTACTTTGGATACTGTCAAGAAGTGGAAGTAGTTCTACGGTTGAGTATTTTAATTAATTTTATCTAGAAGGAGGGAGGACTAGAGCCAGGTTAAATCTATAATTGTAAAAAATCAGCAGTCACTCATATTAGCCAGGAGCAGGGGGTGGAGGAGGTAGATCTGGTCATCTCTGTGGCTTGGAGAATGTCCATGTTTTGTCTATGTGCAGACATGATTATGAAGTCTTTTGGGGTTTGTGTAGAGCCATTCCCATCACAGAGTGGCCTTATCTGATACCATTGTTCTGTGGATTTGTTTATGCCCAACAGGAGAACACCACAGCCTATCTGTGGGTACCAGACCAGATCCTAGGTGTCAGGGACTACTTTTCCCACATCCTAACTGTACTAAAAGGAGAAATAAAATGATCAGTAATAAAATAATATGTACCTCCATGTGTAAATGATCCAGCACAATTTTACTAGAATACATAATACAGTCAGATGGTTGCATGAGTTTGTTTCCATTTAAAATTAAGACTATTGGCGGCGCCTGTGGCTCAAGGAGTAGGGCGCCGGTCCCATATGCCGGAGGTGGCGGGTTCAGCCACCGGCCAAAAAAAAAAAAAAAAATTAAGACTATTTGGAAGCAATTTCTTACAAAAATATAAAAGAATGAATGAAGGGGGGTCCTAGTTAACATAGAAATTAAAATTAATGTTACCATGCAGAATAACACACCAGGATTATTTATATATAACAGAAAGAAGGAATCACTTTAATTGAAACAGGAATAATGTGCTAAGAAAATTAGAGGCTTTCAAAGAGGAAAAGTAAGACAAATTTTCTCAGAATTGTCTTTAAGAGAGTAACATTGAAAAAATTGCCTCTGTGTGACACAGAACAAACTAATGATGCAATACCTCAGAAATCATATCTTCTGTTTTATAACCCCAATGTTTATTCAAAGTTTGCATTCTGCTACTTAAAAAGACCTGGAAGACCATATTTTATTTTATTTTATAAAAGGGGTTCACCCCAAGCCCTGCCCAGCCTCAGTTTTCAACCCTGAGTGGCAAACTAAAACAGGCTAAAGGGATGATAACACTCACTCAACAGGACGGTGCTGAGATTAGAGACAATGCTTGTGACGTGCATGGCTTATGGTGCACAGAAAGCTGGCCATCATCATCATTTTGGTCTGCATGCACACACACTAAAACACAGATGGAGAGAGAGGGTGAGTGCCTCCATGGACCGGTCTCCTTGATTGCATGGAAAGTGCTGATTGAATGTATGTGATTGTGTCTGCAGGAGAACCCCAGGCCCTGCCATTGCAGGTAATGGACAGTGCAGGTCTAAGACTGAGGGATATTGGGGGACAGGGAGGACAGGTTTGAAAGTAACTGAATTGGGACTTGCTCAGTTGGATATATAGGTAGTTCTATAAGTTATGCTTCAATACTTTTACCTTTGAAACTTTTATTGAGAGTATAGACCTCCTAAAAAATGTTTTGTTTTTTTTATTAAAATTGAAATAATGCAACCATACATTTTACATGATTGAGTTTTGGGCCCTGCTTATTTTATTGTGCCCTAAAGTTATTTCATTTCATTTGGTGATGAGTAATAAAGGTTAAATTGGAAGAAAGTAGGGTAAAATAGGAGACTACAATAGATAGGTAGTAGAAAGGTTAGGCCTTCAGAGGTGGACCACTTGGGACTCTATCAATCTAACACTGAAAATCTTCAAAACCACATCCTTTCAAAATAATATACAATTTTCACAAAATGTTTGTCTTCACATTGTGCTAAGCATCTAATGCTAATTTTTTTAATGGTCTACAAACCCACGTTGCCAAAAAATTATTGTTGAGGCTCAATCTGTAGCACATACAAAAAAATGACATTAGAAAGGGAATTTTTTTCTATGACATAAATTTTAAGGGTTTTAAACACTGTCAACATCTTTGTATACAATTTCAGTAATTTTGAAAACAAATTTACACTATGGGCTCTATTTATTTATTTATTTATTTATTTATTTATTGAGACATAGTTTCCATTGCCCAGGGTAGAGTGCCATGGCATCATAGTTCACAGCAACCTCAAACTCTTGGGCTCAAGCAATTCTCTTGTCTCAGCCTCCTGAGTAGCTGGGACTACCGACACAAACCACAATGCCCAGATATTTTTTAGAGACAGGTCTCTCACTTGCTCAGGCTGGTTTCCTGTGAGCTCAGGCAATACACCTGCCTCAGCCTCCCAGAGTGCTAGGATTACAGGCATGAGCCACTGTGCCAGCCTGTCACTGTGTACTTAAAAAGCAGTGCAGAGGTTCTGGCCGACCATGGGACAGGAGTGGCACTGCTGGATGTGTAAAGTTTGCTGATCTGAGAAGGCCCACTTCTTGTTCAATGGATCATGGCAGTTGAGCAGACACCAAAAAAGGATTGGTACAGCATTCTGGGGGCAGATCCATCTGCAAATGTGTCAGAGCTAAAACAGAAGTATCGAAAACTCATTTTAATGTATCATCCAGATAAACAAAGTACAGATGTACCAGCAGGAACAGCAGAAAAATGTATACAGAAGTTCGTTGAAATTGATCAGGCATGGAAAATTCTAGGGAATGAAGAGATGAAAAAAGGAATATGACCTGCAGCGGTGTGAAGATGATCTAAGAAATATGAGACCAGTAGATGCTCAAATATATCTTGAAGAAATGTCTTGGAATGAAGATGATCACTTTTTCTCTGAGTTGCCGATGTGGTGGAAAATACAGTGTTTTCAAGGATGAAGCAGAAGAAATTAACTTGATTTCTTGTGATACATGTTCACTAATTATAGAAGTCCTTCATTATAATTAAAATTATTCACTACTTGGAATCGTCTAACTTTGTATTTAGAGGCCACTGGACTTTGCATTCAAGAAAATGGTCAGCCTGATTGGTCTGACCAAATGGTCTTTTTGGTCAGCCTGATTATTTGCAAAGAAAATATAAGATTGTCAGGCAGACCACTTTAGATTAATAGAGAGTTAATGTATTTATAACTTATATTTACAGGTTGCCACAGAAAGGATTTAAATTATTAATTGTATTTAGTGAAAATTTCCATCTGAGAACTTTATTATTTCATTTACTCCTTGATACAAAATAAGTTTTATTTTCTTATTATGAGCATGTCTTCTCTTTCAGTGGGTAGCAGTATTTCTTGACAGCTATTTTCTGATCTAACAGATAATTGTTTTTAGATGCTAAAGTTATAAGTCTATTGCATACCTATCTCAAATTCAAGGGTCAATAGAATTAAATTAGAAACTTTTGTGACTAATATAAGGCCAGTTCGTCCATAATGAAGAAGGTTCGTGGATATTGATGAGGTTTTTTTCAAAGTCAACTAAATAGAAGAAAGATAGCTTTTGAGTCAGACTTGATTCCAGTCTTAGCCCTGTATTTTCAAAGTTTATGACACTCATTTCCAACTTTAAATGTATAGAAGATGAGATATGAGATAGAAGATTTTTATTTAAAAAAATTGAAATTGGTATATTACTTTTGTTAAGATACAGTATTAATGCCTACACTGATGAATAAGTGGTATACAGTATGATAAAATCTGCTTGTATAGTATATTATTGACTATAGCAGACTTTAAGTGGCATATTCCTTAAAGATTTATTTTTCTATGTATTCAGTATTCTGCATACAGAATAAGTCACAACTCATTTAATGAACTTTAAAGGATCCTTAATGGGATCACTGAAACATTTTTACTTCAAATGAATGGGCTAAGCATGTTACTTAGCAGCTTTTTACTCTAACTGTTGGATTAGGTTGATAATTAAGAATAGTTACTACTCTGACTTGTAAATTCATGATATCTCTAAAACCAAAAAAATCAAAAGTGAAGTAGTCATCCAGATAACCCCACCCCCAGGGTCTTGAACTAATAGCTTGCAGAGTGTGTTGCTTATTAACAACTACATATAAGTAAAAATGAATAGCATAAGTTTATTGGTAAGTACATGGTTTCAATGGCAGTAATAAATTCACCTGAACAGGGGACAATAATCAAGTCAAAAGAATAAATTTTTGCTAATCATCAGAAAATCTGTGTCCATTAGGGCTGTCACGTAGAAATCCAAAATCACTGAGAGGCCAAATCTGTAAAATAAAAATATGGTTGAAGACAATTAATGAAAGTAATGTTATATCATCAGATTCCCTTTCTTATCCTTGTTTAAGGATATTTACAATGTCCTTACTTGCCAGTCAAGAATAAAATTATCTGCATCAAAATAAGACTTTAGAAGATAAACGTCTATGTGTACATGTATTTAATCTCTAAAGTTTGGAACATTCAAGTATTATATAAGAAATTATGTGTGTTTATTGTGTGAATATATATGTATGAATATACAACCCTCTGTGTTTTCTTCTACTGCATTCAAATAAGAGTAAATTATACACCTTCCACTTAAAAAAAAATAAGAAGTGCAGAGTAGACATGTTGATAGCTATTCACATGTGGGAAAATATAAAATGAAATTTTCAACATTCAACTGATGTTGCTCACCTTTTTCCTCTATATTTGACCTTAGTCATAGAGGCTAACTCAGTATATTCATATGTAAATGTAAACATCAAGAGATGACAGTTACACTGCAGATGGATGTGGTGACTGCAGTAATATAAGCAGGATTGCTATCAGTGGCTTTTCAGACTGGTGGACTGTTGGTAAAGTTTCAAATAAAACAGTGCAATCTTTCCTTGATATATGCAGTTGTTGCCTCCTAGGAAACTGGGCAGTTAATAAACCTTTGCAAAAACAAAAACAAAAACTGTGTTCATTTGTAAAATGGAATTAGTTCTAAGCTCAATTAGAAGCAGATTTTTCAGCTATATAATTCTAGGTTCAGTTTGATCTTAGAATCAGATCGTCATAAATAGGTTAGTCATTAGATTTAAAAGTCCAGAGGGACATGGGAGAAATTCGGCTCCACTAAATGCCAGCAGTAGATCCTATTCATCATGACCAAAAAGAACAAGACATGCAAATTTCCATAACACCCCTGAGAGAAGTATTACCCTTCAGAAAACCATTAATTTTTATGAAGATAGAATCACACATCTCTGGTATACAATCTGAATTATAAATTGATTTTCATAAAAATATACAGTCACACAAACATGATCAGGGACATTGTAAGGCCTTTATGAGGCTCAGGCTCTCTCACTTCCGGAGGCCCTACCCTAAATTATATCAAGCATACTGAAATGCCCCCTCATCCTCCAGTGACTATAATAAAAGCCAGGCTCATTACACATTTTACAACCCTCCGAAGCAGGCCCTATTATTATTACCATTTTAAAGATGAAAACGTAAGCACAGAAAGGTTGAGTAATCTGCTTAAAACCACACAGCTACTAACTGATAGAACCAAAATACGAAGCTTAGGCATTCTGACACCAACATAAATCTGTATAACTCTTGCAGAGTTTGTATTTAAGAATAAGTATCATGTATGAGTTAGTTGAGTCAGAGATGACTGTCAAGTTTTGTTCATTTTCATTGCAGAGTTTTTATTTTGTATCTTCAGCCAATCATTTAATATGAGGTGTCAGGCATTACTATCTGGCCTCTAGGTCCCCAGTACCAGGGACCTATTGTCTATTACCTACAACAGTATCGCCCAGGATTGTCCTGCCAAAATGAGCACACACATTCAAGGCAGCACCTTCACTTGATCAGGGAGACCCACTCAAGCACTCACCCTCTCTCTACCCATCTAGTTTCAAACGTGTGTTTGTGTGTGTGCATGTGTACATGTGTAGACCAAAATGGTGATAATTACTAGCTTTCGGGGGCACCATTATCCATGCAACCATCATCATTCGGTAAGTGCTATTGTCTCAATCTACAGATGAGGAAACTAGTGTCAGATGATTAAACGACTTGCCCAATGTTTCATGCCTAGGATATGATAGAGCTGAAACTCCAATCCTGGTCTCTATGGCTCCAAAGCCTTTGCCCTCACCTTGCCCCTTTTGGGCCCAGTTTCAGCCCGTGTCTTTGCATAACATCCGTTACCAATATGGGAATCTTGGCATGTTCCCACTCGTCCTGCCTCCCAAATGCCATCTAGCAGGAGCCTGCCGGTTACTGGTTCTTCCTCTACAGCTGCTGTCATCCCATTCCAGAGCCAAATGAAGTCCTCCAACCCTTGGTGGAGCATAGCCCACTGGAGAGGTGTTCCAAATGTTCCGAATGCAGGGCTCTCTCACAGTAAGGCCTTATCAACGGCATTGGTTGCAATATCCTCTCCATTACTCACATTGAAACTGATTCCCAGTGAGAGGTGGGGCCTTTGAAAGGTGATTGGGTCCTGAGGGTTCTGTCCTCTCAAATAGATTCATCTACCCATAGACTAATAGAATAATGAGCTATGGTGGGAAGGGAATGGTGGGTTTATAAGAAGGGGAAGGGAGACCTGAGGTAGCCTGTTAGCAGGTTAGTACCTCAATGATCTCATAACCTTGAGAGTGCCCACCAGCAGAAGGAAGGCCATCACCAGATGCAGTCCCTCAATCTTGTACTTCTCAGCTCTAGATCTGTAAGAAATAAATTTATTTTCTTTATAAATTAACTATTTCAGGTATTTTTAAATAAGCAACAGAAACAAACAAACACACCAGCTCTACCTTAGCAATGGGCACTAAAACATCCTTCGCGTCTCTTGACCATGTCCTATTCATAGAGAGTCCTTCCCTCACAAAACTGGAGGTCATGAATAGGCCCAGCTTCCCTTCATCCTGACTGCCTGGATCCCAGAGGCTGACAGGCATGGAGTGTGGATGTTACCAACTGGTTCCCTCTCCTGAGACTGAGATAGATTCCATGGGGCCCTTCATCTGGAGGTCTCTGGGAATGAGGCTGAAGCAGCCACATTTTATAGGGCCTGTGATGGAGAAGAGGGATGGAGACCCAGGATGACAGAAGAATCCCGAAGAGACCTTGCAGAGGTGGAAAGAGAGCTGCATATGCACAGAAACGACAGACAGGGCCTTGGTGCCTGCCTTGCCTGTTCCTAAATGCCCTCAAGGACCCTTCTCCTTCCTATCCTTAGGCTCTATGCAATCTTCCAGCATCTTTCCAATAATTCCTTTCTCAAAGCTGGAGTTCCATGTGTCACATGTTGGACCCCACTGCAGCTGTAGGCACTAAGCCCTGGACAGGGGCAAAAAGGATGAGCTCCTCAGTTCCAGCCTCCATCCTTGCCCTGGAGGGTCTTCGCATACAAGTGAGCTGCTGGAGGGCCTGTCACCTAGTCACCTCTGATTCACAACCACCTGTGGCCCCTCCAATCTGTCCCCAGACCCACTGTGGACCTCAGCCCACAGTGAAACCCTATCCACTGAGTGGCTAGACCTGGTCCCTGATGTCCTCCCTTCACTCTGCCAATCCCAGACTCAGGAACACAAATGACTCAGGGCCTGCCCTGCCCCACCTATGGATGGTCCAGAGGCTTCTCTGTTTATCTGAGTTGCTGGGCCCAAACAACAAAGTGTTATACAGCCAAGAAAGTGACAGCCATCTGATGATCTGGAAATACACTCACAAATCTACATAATGAATAGTAGGTATGTAGATATACTTGTAACCAGACACATTTTTTTTTGCTTGTTTTGTTTTGTGGTTTTTTTGCCGGGGCTGGGCTTGAACCCACCACCTTTGGCATATGGGACCGGCACCCTACCCCTTTGAGCCACAGGCGCTGCCTGTAACCAGACACATTTTCATAGCAAAGTCCAGGGGTGATCTTTCTTTCTGTTTCTTTTCTGCTTAAACATGGTTCAAGATGACTACTATGTTGCAAAATCCACTGATTGGTTCTCAGTCCTCATGGTATCAACAGCATCTGGCATAGTGCATCATCCCTTCCCTTTGCCCTGGAAATACTCTCTCCCAAGAGACCAGACTCTTAATTTTCCTCCTACCTCACTGGTTGTTTCTCTCAGTCTCCTTTGCTGACTCTTCTACTTCTTCACTTTAGAGCACTCCAGGGCACCTCCTCACGTCTCTCTATTAACTCCTTGGCAACCTTAACCAATGTTATGATTTTAAATACTTTTATATGTGTACAATTTCCAAATTTATATCTTTAGTATTGAACTCCTTCTTGAATTCCAAATTTGGATACTCAATAGTCCAAAGGAGAATTCCTAATCTTGCTTCCCCAAATCTACTCAACTTGCAGTCTTTAGGTATGGGAATTCTTTTTTTTTTTTTTTTTTTGAGACAGAGTCTGGTAGAGTGCTATGGCGTCACAGCAACCTCAAACTCTTGGGCTTAAGCGATTCTCTTGCTTCAGTCCCCCAGGTAGATGGGACTACAGATGCCCACCACAATGCCCGGCTATTTTTTTGTTGCAGTTGTCATTGTTGTTTAGCTGGCCCAGGCTGGGTTTGACCCTACCAGCCTTGGTGTTTGACCCCACCAGCCTTGATGTGGCTGGTGGCATAACCACTGTGCTATGGGTGCTGAGCCTATGTAGCTTATTTATTATGCTTACAACCTATTACTCAAATGAACATGAACTCCATGAGAGCACAGATTTTCTTTGCTTTGTCAATGTACTCCCAGAGCCTAGAAAAGAGCCTGGCATATGGTAGTATTTCTTGAATAAATACTCATTCAAGAAATGAACAAAGTGGATAGGTCTTAAGCATTTATTGGTCACCGGATGTTTCAATCAATCTGGGAGCTATGAGCTATCCTAAGGGAGATAGGTGTTCAGAAACCTACTATGGAGTGTGTACTTATTCATAACAACAACTGCCAATGCATTATCGCTTATAAAATACCCCCCATATTGATTTATCCTCATAATCTTGTGAGGTGGGTATTATTCATATCACCATATTTTACAGATAGGAAAACTAAGATGTGAAAGTGTTAAACAACTTTTGAAAGGTTGTACAGCAGAACTGGGATTTAAATCCTGACTAGTCTGGTTGCATGTCCAATACTGATATCTTTCCTACACTGCTTAAATTTTAGAAATAGGGAAATAGTCTTCTATTCTGTGGGTGAGAGGGAGGGGAAGCTGGAGTAATAAAGCTCGAGAAGCCCCAGAAATATGGTGCATACCCCAGAGCTGACATCCACATTCGGGAGATTAGACCCAGACACTCCATGACAAAAGAAGTAGTCAAGGATCTGAGTTCGTGTAAAGATATGTCCTGGGCATTCAGCTAGAGACCACACCGCAGATGTGCCCCAGGAGTCAGAGAGAGAGAGGTCAGGGGCAAGGTCAGACATGGGCCAGAGATCACAAGGTCAATGGGAAAAGAGAAACAAAATTACATTTGCTAGAGACATGTTTGTATCAGGGCCTGTAGAAGAACTTGATATATATCACCACACTTAAGCCCCACACCCACTGAAGCTCAGTTAAAGGCATCATTACCCACATTTAGCTACAGAGAAGGGGAATGACTGCCCCAGGTTGCACGGGTGGTCTCCAGCAACCCATATGGTATCCATGAGCATAGTGCTCATTGCCCAAAGACCAAAGGAAGGACTCTTGGGACCACATCAAGTGTGTTTTCCTCAATTAGGAGTCCAGGCTCCAGAGTGCCCAGGGAGGCTCTGGACCAGCATGAAACTGATGTACAGTGGGTGAAGGCCAGGGCAGCAGGACAGGTGTGGCCTTTGTTTCGTAGAAGGGCCTAAAGGCACATGCTCTTTCAGCTCAGAAGTTGGGTCCAGGAGGCTGACTCACCTGGGTTAGCATCCAAGCCAAACACTGAGGAAAGGATGCAGCTCAGCTGAGACTGTGACTGCAGGTGGACAGGACCCTGAGCTGGGCCCCAGACATGCCTTTGCATTTCTATTTTCTTAGTGTGTTTGGATTTTATATTTTCAAAAATTCTGTGAGTTTATGGGCAAAGCATGCTGGAGCTTTAACAGGTGGTCCTCAAGGAAAGAGAGGATGCCAAAACCACATGCACACTGGAACAGACTTGGTTCTGAGGGGAGTGAGGGTACAGGGAACTCAGACTTGGTTTTATACCAGAGGAAGTCTGGGTGGGTCCAATACAAGAGACTGGTTAAATAAATTATGGTACCTCTCAGGATGAGGTAGAAAAGTGCCTTAAACACCATGGAAGAGATGCCTTAAATACCCATAGTTAACAATAGAGAGAGATGTTCAGTGTAACTCATAACTATACTTTTGTTACTTTTTTTTTTGAGACAGAGTCTCAAGCTGTCACCCTGGATAGAGTGCCATGGCGTCATAGCTCACAGCAACCTCCAACTTGGGCTCAAGTGATCCTCTTGCCTCAGTTTTTTTTATTTTTTAGTAAAGACAGGGTCTGATTTTGATCAGGCTGGTCTGAAACTTGTGAGCTCAAGTAATCCACCTGCCTCGGCCTCCCAGAGTGCTAGGATTACAGGTGTGAGCCGCTGGAGCCCAGCCCACAATCATTCCCCACAGGGCTCCTAATAGCCTGTTAGTACCATACTCTCAAATATGAACTCAAACACTCAAACATCACTAGAAATTTGAGTAAAGCTTCCAAAAGAAATAAAACCTATATATATATATATTTTTTTTTTTTTTTGAGACAGAGCCTCAAGCTGTCACCCTGGGTAGAGTGCCGTGCCATCACAGCTCACAGCAACCTCCAACTCCTGGGCTCGAGCAATTCTCCTGCCTCCGCCTCCTGGGTAGCTGGGACTATAGGCACCTCCCACAATGCCCAGATGTTTTTTGGTTGCAGTTGTCATTGTTGTTTGGCAGGCCCAGGCTGGATTCGAACCCACCAGCTCAGGTGTATGTGGCTGGCACATTAGCCACTTGAGCCACAGGCACCAAGCCAAAACCAATATATATTTTTTAAATACTCTATTGGGTTCCCATGGGATGGTAACAGCTGTATTCATCTACATCTTTTCACACAACCTATAAAAATAGATTGTGTGAAAAACCTAAAAAACCACAACTCATAAAAATTAACATGGAGCCCAAATTGCATGACAAATCTGCACAACAAATCAGTGGTCCTCAACTCCCAATGGTCCTGTACCTGTGCATGGCCTGTTAAGGACTGGGCTGCACAGCAGAAGCTGAGCAGCTGGTGAGTGAGTTTAAGATTCATCTGTCACCGTCTCCCATTACCTCAGATGGGACCATCCAGTTGCAGGAAAACAAGCTCAGGGCTCCACTGATTCTGCATTATGGTGAGTTGTGTAATTATTTCACTAGGAATTACAATGTAATAACAACAGAAATTAAGTGCACAATAAATGTTACGTACTTGACCCATCCTGAAACCATCAGTCCCTGCAACCCTGATCTGTGGAAAATTGTCTTCTACAAAGACTGGTCCCTGGTGCCAAAAAGGTTGGGGACCACCAGTCTAAATCATATATAATCCGTATCTACATCACAACTATAAGACAGAGATTGTACAACTTTAATTCACATGTAAGAGGGAAAATTAAACATATGGTATCAACAAAGCTGGCTCCAGAGTGCGCTCCAGAGTGCACTTCAGACGGTCAGGTGAAGGTTGCATGGAAACGGGGAGGGGTCCTGGTAGAGGAGAAACATGAATAAAATTCACCCCCTCAGAACAAGAGGGTGTCATCTCGAGTGGAGAAATACTGAGACAGCTCTGTGATCGGGGGTAGTGGGTGGTCAGAGCACTAGCTGCTGAGGAAGAGGCTTGAGAGTGTGCAGGGCCAGGAGGAACAATCTTGGGAAGTCCCCACTTCAAGGGGTAGGAAGGCAACTTGAAGGTGGACACAGTATTTGAGGACTGGGAGGTACAGGAAAGAAATGAAGAAAATGGTGGGAAGTGGGAGTCCTACAGAAACAAAAGAGAATCACAGCATCAGAAGATGCACCCACCTCTCTCTCACACAAAAGCACAATCTAGTCATGGAAATTTAACCTCACTGTAGCAATAGAAGGGGGCATTATTCATTTGTGGGGAGGAAGGCCTTTGTGTGTGTGTGTGTGTGTGTGTGTGTGTGTGTGTGTGTGTGATAAAGTCTCACTTTATCACCCTGGATAGAGTGCCGTGGAGTCACACAGCTCACAGCAACCTCCAAATCCTGGACTTAGGTGATTCTCTTGCCACAGCCTCCCAAGTAGCTGGGGACTACAGGTGCCCACCACAACGCCGGCTATTTTTTTATTCCAGTTTTGGCTGGGACCAGGTTTGAACCCGCCACCCTTGATATACGGGGCTGGCGCCCTACCTACTGAGCCACAGGCACCACTGGGGAGGCATTCTTGAATGAACTAAGAAAGAAACACCTGTTATTGATGGGCCCCAATCTGTGGAAAAATTGTCTTCCACAAAGACTGATCCCTGGTGCCAAAGGAATTATTGATGGGCCAGGAAAATTCAACATGATTTTAAATAAAGAAAATGACAAGTAGCATATATACAAAGCCACTATAAGAAGAAAATGGACATGATGGGGACCCACAGCCACTGTGGCCTTCTGGATCTTTGAGTGAAGCCTTTTGACTGAATCCAAAATTTGCACAACAAATCCTTTTAATAACAGGTGTGCAACACAGAGAGAGGAAGCTTTTCTTGCTTTTCCTCTTTTGGTGCTTAGAAAGAACAATCTTGAAATCAGAAGGCTGCAGGTTCCCCACCCCTAGTTCATCTGATAAATTTAATCCCCATTAAAACAACAGAGACAGGGAAATGGTGACGCCAAATCTAACACAAATTAAGTATAATGAAACAGGCATTTGAAGACCTAAAAGATCTCCAAAATTCAAAACTCAGAATAGAAATAGAAAAAACCTGTGTGAAATGAGTTATCAAACTCTGGAAAGAAGTCTAAAAAAAATTAAACCATTTAAGAAATACAGATACAATCACAAGATGCCCAAAAGCAAATAGATCCCACTTCAACTGAAAATGTAATAAAAGACATAGTCAACAAAACAATTAAGAGGTAAAAAGCTGATAGCTGTAGAAAATAAGCAAAAACCAAAAATTTGTATAATTGGAGTTGCTTACAAAACAAAACAATGGAACTCAACTAATACTTCAAATTATAATCCAGCAATGATTATGGTGATGATTACACAGCTGTGTATTTTTAATTTTTTCACTTTATTATTATTATTATTTTTTTTATTAAATCATAACTTGGTACATTGATACATTTGTGGGGTTCAGGGTACTGCTTACATTGAACTAAGTAACACATCCATCACAATTATACTCATTTCTTTTTTTGTGTGTGTGTGTGGTTTTTTTTTTTTGGCCAGGGCTGGGTTTGAATCCGCCACCTCCGGCATATGGGACCAGCGCCCTACTCCTTGAGCCACAGGCGCCGCCCATATACTCATTTCTTAATAGTTTTGAAATGTACCACATTGCATCACGCACAGTAGGTGAGGTCCCCCTGAAAACCCTCCCTCCTCCCATATCCCCCCTCCCCTCTCTCTCCTCTTCCCTTCTACTTTCTGGACTATAGTTATGTTTTGCCATTCATATGAGTGTGTAGGTGATTATATATTTCATAGTAGTATTGAGTACGTTGGATACTTTTTTTTCCATTCTTGAGATACTTTACTAAGAAGAATATGTTCCAGCTCCATCCAGGTAAACATAAAAGATGTGAAGTCTCCATCTTTTTTATGGCTTCATAGTACTCCATGGTGTATACATACCACAATTTGTTAATTCATTCATGGGTCAATGAGCACTTGGGCTGTTTCCATGTCTTGGCAATTATGAATTGGGCTGCAATAAACATTCTGGTGCAAATGCCTTGTCGTAAAATAATTTTTGATCATCTGAGTATATACCTAGTACAGCAATTGCGGGATCAAATGGTAGGTCTACTTTTAGTTCCTTGAGTGTTCTCTAAACTTCTTTCCAAAAAGGTTGTGCTAGTTTGCATTCCCAGCAGCAGTGAAGAAGCATTCCCTTCTCTCCGCATCCACACCAACAGCTGTAGTTTTGGGATTTTGTGATGTGAGCTAATCTTACTGGAGTTAGATGATATCTCAAAGTGGTTTTGATTTGCATTTCTCTGATGATTAAGGATGATGAGCATTTTTTCATGTGTTTGTAGGCCATGCGCCTGTCTTCATCAGAGAAGTTTCTGTTCAAGTCTCTTGTCCATATAGAAATGGGGTCATTTATTCTTTTCTTATTGATTAGTTTGAGTTCTCTGTGGATTCTAGTTATCAGACCTTTGTTGGAAGCATAACCTGCAAAAATCTTCTCCCATTCTGAAGGTTGTCTGTTTGCTTTACTTACTGTGCTCTTGGCTGTGCAAAAGCTTTGTAGTTTGATCAGATCCCAATAATGGATTTTTGGTGTTGCTTTAATTGCCCAGGGGGTCCTCCTCATAAAATATTCTCCCAGGTGAATTTCTTCAGGTGTTTTCCCTGCACTTTCTTCTAGTATTTTCATAGTTTCATGTCTTAAGTTTAAATCTTTTATCCAGTGAGAATCAATTTTTGTTAATGGTGAAAGGTGGGGGTCCAGTTTCAGTCTTCTACAGGTCACCAGCCAGTTCACTCAGCACCATTTGTTAAATAGAAAGTCTTTCCCCCACTGAATATTTTTGATAGGCTTGTCAAACATCAAATGACATCAAATAGCGGGGTTCATCTCTTGGTTCTCTATTCTGTTTCATGAATCTACCACCCTGTTTCTGTGCCAATACCAATGCTGTTTTGATCACTATAGATTTATAGTATAGCCTGAAGTCTGGTAATGTGATACCTCCTGATTTGTTCTTATTTCTGAGTAATGTATTTGCTATTTGAGGTTTTTTCTGATTCCATATAAAATTAAGTACTATTTTTTCAAGTTCTTTAAAGTATGACAATGGTGCTTTAATAGGAATTGCATTACATCTGTAGATTGCTTTGGTTAGTATGAACATTTTAACAATGTTGATTATTCCCAGCCATGAGCATGGTATGTTTTTCAATTTGTTAACATCTTCAGCTATTTCTTTTCTCAGAGTTTCATAGTTCTCTTTATAGAGATCCTTCATGTCCTTTATTAGGTAAATTCCCAGATATTTCATCTTCTTTGGCACTATTATAAAAGGAATAGAGTCCTTGACTATATTTTATAGTCCTTTGACTATATAGTCCATTTATAGTCCTTGACTATATATAATAGCTTGACTATTGTTGGCATATATAAAAGCTACTGACTTGTAAGTATTGATTTTGAATCCCGAGATGCTGCTGAATTCCTTGATCACTTCTAAGAGTTTTGAAGTTGAGTCCCTGGGATTTTCCAGGTATATGATCCTCTGATCTGCGAAGAGTGAGAGTTTGATCTCCTCTGACCCTATTTGGATATCCTTGATCACCTTCTCTTGCCTGATTGCAATGGCTAAGACTTCCATTACTATGTTGAATAGCATTGGAGACAGTGGACATCTTTGCTTCATTCATGATCTGATGGAAATGTTTTCAATTTTACACCCTTCAATATGATATTGGCTGTGGGTTTGCTGTAAATGGCCTCTATCAGTTTAAGGAATGTCGCTTCTATGCCTATTTTCTTAAGTGTTCTGATCATGAAAGGATACTGGATAATATCAAAGGCTTTTTCTGTGTTAATTGAGAGAATCATATGGTCTTTGTTTTTTATTTTATTGATGTGACGTATTATATTTATCAATTTGTGTATGTTGAACCAACCCTATAACCCTGAAATAAAACCAACTTGATCATGGTGTATAATTTTTTGATATGTTGTTGAATTCTGTTTGCTAAGATCTTATTGAATATTTTTGCACCAATATTCATTAATGATATTGGTCTATAATTTTCTTTCTTTGTTGGATCCTTTCCTGATTTGGGGATCAGAGTGATATTTACTTCATAGAATGTGTTGGAAAGCATTCCTTCTTTTTCTATGCTTTGGAAAATGTTATATAATATAGGTATTAGTTCCTCTTGAAAGGTTTGATAGAATTCATATGTGAAGCCATCTGTCCCAGACTTTTCTTTTTTGGAAGATTTTGTATTGTTGATGCTATTTCAGTGATTGATACAGGTCTATTCAAGATTTCTAATTCTTTCTGGTTGAGTCTAGGAAGGTGGCATGCTTCCAGGTATTGGTCCACTTCCTTCAGATTTTCATATGTCTGGGAATAGAGATTTTTGTAGTAATCATTGAGGATTTTTTGAATTTCTGAAGTGTCTATTGTTATTTCTCCTTTATCATTTCTGATAAATGATATTAAAGATTTTACTTTTCCATTTCCGATTAGGTTGGCCAAATTTGTTAATCTTTTCAAAAAACCAACTTTTTTTGTTTCATTGCTCTTCTGATTCTTTCGTTTTCAATTTCATTTAATTCTGCCCTAATTTCTTTTTCTTTTTTATTGTGAAATCATAGCTGTGTACATTAGTGCAACCAAGGGGTACAATGTGCTGGTTTCATATACAATCTGAAATATTCTCATCAAACTGTTCAGTGTAGCCTTCATGGCATTTTCTTAGTTATTGTATGTAGACATTTGTATTCTGCATTTAGTAAGTTTCGCCTGTACCCATTCTAAGATGCACCGTAGGTGTGGCCACACCCATTACCCTCCCTCAACCCTAACTCCCACTTCCCTTCCCCTCCCTTGGCCCTTTCCTCATAGTCTTGTGCTATAGTTGGGTTATAGCCTTCATGTGAAAGCTATAATTTAGCTTCATAGTATGGCTGCGTACATTGGATACTTTTTCTTCCATTTCTGAGATACTTTGCAAAGAAGAATATGTTCCAGCTCCATCCATGTAAACATGAAAGAGGTAAAGTCTCCATCTTTCTTTAAGCCTGCATAATATTCCATGGTATACATGTACCACAATTTGCTAGTCCATTTGTGGGTCAATGGGCACTTGGGCTTCTTCCATGACATAGCAATTATGAATTGGGCTGCGATAAACATTCTGGTACACCACAAATGGACTAGCAAATTGTGGTACATGTATACCATGGAATATTATGCAGCCTTAAAGAAAGATGGAGACTTTACCTCTTTCATGTTTACATGGATAGAGCTGGAACATATTCTTCTTATCAAAGTATCTCAGGAATGGAAGAAAAAGTATCCAATGTACTCAGCTCTACTATGAAGCTAAATTATAGCTTTCACATGAAGGCTATAACCTAACTATAGCCCAAGACTATGGGGAAAGGGCCAAGGAAGGGGAAGGGAGGGGGGAGGTTTTGGTGGAGAGAGGGTAATTGGTGGGGCCACATCTATGGTGCATCTTAATGTACACAGCTATGATTTAACAATAAAAATAAATAAATTTAAAAACATAAAAAACATTCTGGTACAGATGTCTTTGTAATATTGTGATTTTTGGTCTTCTGGGTATAAACCTAGTAAAGGAATTATAGGATCGAATGGCAGGTCTATTTGTAGGTCTCTAAGTATTCTCCAAACATCCTTCCAGAAGGAACGTATTAGTGTGCATTCCCACCAGCAGTGTAGAAGTGTGCCCTTTTCTCCACATCCACGCCAACATCTCTGGTTTGGGGATTTTGTTATGTGGGCTACTCTTACTGGGGTTAGGTGATATCTCAAAGTAGTTTTGATTTGCATTTCTCTGATGATTAAGGATGATGAGCTTTTTCTCATGTGGTTGTAGATCGTGCATCTGTCTTCTTTAGAGAAGTTTTACTTCAAGTCCCTTGCCCACCCTGAGATGGGATCACGTGTTCTTTTCTTGCTAATACGTTTGAGTTCTCTGTGGATTCTGGTTATTAGACCTGTATCGGAGGTATAACCTGCAAATATTTTCTCCCATTCTGAGGGCTGTCTGCTTGCTTTACTTACTATGTTCTTGGCTGTGCAGAAGCTTTTTAGTTTAATCAGGTCCCAGTAGTGTATTTTTGATACTGCTTCAATTGCCTGGGAAGTCCTCCTCATAAAATATTCACCCAGGCTGATTCCTTCAAGAGTTTTCCCTGCACTTTCTTCAAGTATTTTTATAGTTTCATGTCTTAAGTTTAAATTTTTAATCCAGTCAGAGTCTATCTTAGTTAATGGTGAAAGGTGTGGGTCCAGTTTCAGTCTTCTACAGGTTGCCAGCCAGTTCACCCAGCACCATTTGTTAAATAGGGAATCTTTTCCCCACTGAATGTTTTTAATTGGCTTGTCAAAGATCAAATAACGGTAAGTAGCTGGATTCATCTCTTGGTTCTCTATTCTGTTCCAGACATCTACTTCTCTGTTTTTGTGCCAATACCATGCTGTTTTGATCACTATCGATTTATAGTACAGTCTCAGGTCTGGTAGCGTGATTCCTCCCACTGTGTTTTTATTGCTAAGTAATGTTTTGGCTATTCAAGGTCTTTTCTGATTCCATATAAAACGAAGTATTATTTTTTCAAGATCTTTAAATATGACAATGGAGCTTTAATAGGAATTGCATTAAAATTACATATTGCTTTGGGTAGTATAGACATTTTAACAATGTTGATACTTCCCAGCCATGAGCATGGTATGTTTTTCCATTTGTTAACATTTTCAGCTATTTCTTTTCTTAAAGTTTCATAGTTCTCTTTGTAGAGATCTTTCACGTCCTTTGTTAAGTATACTCCCAATTATTTCATCTTCTTTGGCACTGCTGTGAAAAAAATAGAGTCCTTGATGGTTTTTTGGCTTGGTTATTGTTGGTATATATAAACACTACAAATTTATTGGTGTTGATTTTGTAGCCTGAGACATTGCTGTATTCCTTGATCACTTCTAAAAGTTTTGTAGTAGAATCCCTAGTGCTTTCCAGATATACGATCATATCATCTGCAAAGAGTGAAATTTGATCTCTTCTGACCCTATGTGGATACCCTTAATCGCCTTTTCTTCCCTAATTGCAATGGCTAAAACTTCCATTACAATGTTAAAGAGCAATGGAGACAATGGGCAACCTTGCCTGGTTCCTGATCTGAGTGGAAATGATTTCAATTTAACTCCATTCAATGCAATATTGGCTGTGGGTTTGCTGCAGATGGCCTCTATTATTTTATGAAATGTCCCTTCTATACCAATTTTCTTAAGTGTTCTGATCATGAAGGGATGCTGGATATTATCAAAAGCTTTTTCTGCATCAATTGAAAGAATCATATGGTCCTTATTTTTTAGTTTCTTTATGTGTTGAATTACATTTATAGATTTATGTATATTGAACCAGCCTTGAGACCCTGGGATAAATCCCACTCAGTTGTGGAATAATTTTTTTGTTTGATTCTGTTTGTTAGGATCTTATTGAGTATTTTTGCATCAATATTCATTAGTGATATTGCTCTATAATTTTCTTTTCCTGTTGGGTCTTTCCCTGATTTGGGGATCAAGGTGATGTTTGCTTCGTAGAATGTGTTGGGTAATATTCCTTCTTTTTCTATATTTTAGAAGAGGTTTAGTAATGTAGGTACTAGTTCTTCTTTAAAGGTTTGGTAGAATTCTGATGAAAGCCATCTGGTCCTGGGCCTTTCTTTTTAGGGAGATTTTGTATAGTTGATGCTATTTCAGAACTTGATATAGGCCTGTTCAACATTTCCACTTCATTCTGGCTAAGTCTTGGAGGGTGGCGTACTTCCACGTATTGGTCGATTTCTTGCAGATTTCATATTTCTGAGAGTAGAGTTTCTTGTAGTATTCATTAAGGATTTTTTGAATTTCTTTTTTTTTTTTTGTAGAGACAGGGTCTCACTGTATCACCTTGGGTAGAGTGCCATGATGTCACAGGACTCACAGCAACCTCAAGCTCTTGGGCTTCTCTGATTCTCCTGCCTCAGCCTCTCAAGCAGCTGGGACTGACTACAGGCGCCTGCCACAACGCCCAGCTATTTTTTCTTTTTTTGGTTGCAGTTCAGCTGGGGCTGGGTTTGAACCCACCACCCTTGGTATATGGGGCTGGTGTCCTACTCACTGAGCCACAGGCGCCACCCGATTTTTTGAGTTTCTGAGGGGTCTATTGTTATTTCATCGTTACCATTTCTGGTTGATGAAATTAGAGATTTTACTCTTTTCCTGGTTAGGTTGGCTAAAGGTTTATCTATTTTATTGATCTTTTCAAAAAACCAAGTTTTATATTTATTGATCTGTTGTATAATTCTTTTGTTTTCAATTTCATTTAATTCTGCTCTGATTTTGGTTATTTCTTTTCTTCTACTGGATTTGGGGTTGAAGTGTTCTTCCTTCTCCAGTTGCTTGAGATGTCCCATTAAGTTATTAACTTCCTCTCTTTCCGTTTTCTTGAGGAAGGCTTGCAATGCTATAAATTTCCCTCTTAGGACTGCCTTTGCAGTATCCCAGAGGTTCTGGTAATTTGTGTCTTGATTGTTGTTTTGTTCCAAAAATATGGTGATTTCCTTCTTAATCTTGTCTATAACCCATCTATCCTTCAGCATAAGGTTGTTTAGCTTCCATGTTTTTGTATGGGTATGCAGGTTCCTATTGTTATTGAGTACAAGTTTTATTCCATGACGGTCTGAGAAGATGCAAGGAATAATTTCTATTTTTTTAAATTTGCTGAGGTTAGATTTGTGGCCTATGATGTGGTTGATTGTGGAGTATGTTCTGTAGGCTGATGAGAAGAATGTGTATTCAGTTTTGTTGGGATGAAATGTTCTGTAGATATCTGTTAACTCCAGATGTTGAATGGTTAAGTTTAAATCTAAAATTTCTTTGCTTAGCTTCTTTTTGGAGGATCTATCCAACCTGCTAAAGGGGTGTTAAAATCTCCAACTACTTTGGAACTGGAGGAAATCAAGTTGCTCACGCTTGTTAGAGTTTCTCTTATAAATTGAGGTGCATTCTGGTTGGGTGCATAAATATTAATAATTGAAATCTCATCATATTGAGTATTACCTTTAACAAATATGAAGTGTCCATCATTATTTTTCATTATTTCAGTTGGTTTAAAGCCTATTGCATCTGCGAATAGGATTGCAATGCCTGCTTTTTTTCTGCTTTCCATATGCCTTGAGTATAGATGACCAACCCTTCACTTTGAGTCATATTTGTCTTTTAATGTAAGATGTGATTCTTGTATGCAGCAGATATCTGGCTTGTGTTTTTGTATCCAGTCAGCCAACCTGTGCCTTTTTAGAGGACAGTTCAAACCATTCACATTTATTGAGAATACTGATAAGCCTTTCAAGAGTCCAGTGACATTTTTAATTCTTTTGCGACTGTGGAAGTTGGAATTTGATCAAAATTTTCTGGGTGAGTTTACTTCTGTGGTGGAGGATTACGCTGGTCTTTATGGAGGATGGGTCTGAGAATATCCTGGAGAGCTGGTTTGGTTATGGCAAATTTCTTCAACATGTGAATGTCATTGAAGTTTTTAATTTCTCCGTCATAAATGAAACTCAGTTTAGCTAGGTACAGTATCCTGGGTTGAAAGTTATTTTGTTTTAGGAGATTAAAAGTTGGTGACCATCCTCTTCTAGCTTGAAAGGTTTCAGCAGAGAGATCTGCAGTTATTGTAATATTCTTGCCCTTGTAGGTGATGGTTTTCTTTCGTCTGGCTGCTTTCAGAATTTTCTCCTTCATATTAACTTTACTGAAATTGATTATGATGTGTCTGGAGGATGTCTTATTTGGGTTGAGTTGTGCTGGAGTTATGAAACTGTCTGCTATCTGAATTTCAGAATCTCTTGGCATGTCTGGAAAGTTCACTTTCATAATCTCATGGAGAAGAGATTCTGTGCCTTGTGAAGACACTTTGTCACTTTCAGGGTTCCCTATAAGACAAATATTGGTTTTCTTCGAATTATCCCAGAGCTCTCTGAGTGAGTGATCTGTTTTTGCCCTCCATTTCTCTTCCTCTTTGAGAGTTTGGGAGCATTGAAAAGCTTTGTCTTCAATGCCAGAAATCCTTTCTTCTGCTCGCTCCATTCTATTACTGAGGGATTCAACTGTGTTTCTCAGATCTTTGAGGGATGCAACTTCTTGTCTCAATGTGTCAAAATCTTTGGTCATTTGTTCTTTAAATTCATTGAATTCTTGAGATATCTTTTGGGTTACTGCTTGGAAGTCTAATTCCATCTTACTTGCTATCCAGATTCTGAATTCGATTTCTGACATCTCAGCTATTTGTTTGTGCATGGGATCTTGTGCTGTGTCTGCCCCATTGATCCTTGGGGGAGTTAATCTACTCTGATTATTCATATTGCCAGAGTGTTTCTGTTGATTTCACCTCATGATTGTTTTTCACTGTTGCCTCTGGCCGTCCTCAGAGTTGGGGAGGTGTCTCTCCAAGATTAGACCCCAGCGGGATCACTTTATTGTTGCTGGATCTTTGTAGGGAGTGGCCCTGTGTAGTTCCTCTGGAGCTGCCCCAGCCAGGGAGTTCTGGTTGTGGAAGCAGCTCCGGAGTGTGATACACCCAGATCCATCAACAGGGTGGGAGGTGGTGTGCACGGTTCTGGGAGTGCCTGGCACCCAGTGACTTTGGCACAGAGATCCCAAGGCTCCAGCAGTCCCTGGCTAGGAGAAGGGCTCTGCACAGTGGCAGGGCGGGCTCAGGAGGGCACACGGCTACCAGAGTCCCTGGCCAGATGAGTGTATTCTGCCCTAATTTTGGTTATTTCTTTTTTTCTGCTGGATTTGGGATTGGAATGTTCTTCCTTTTCCAATTGCTTAAGATGATCCATTAAGTTGTTGGCTTTTTCTTTTTCTGATTTCTTGATGAAGGTTTCCAATGGTATAAATTTCCATTTTAGGACTGCCTTTGCAGTAACCCACAGGTTTTGATAGTTTGTGTCTTCATCATAATTTTGTTCTTCTTTGTGAAGACCCTGACTGGCAGGCCATCATCCTTGAAATTAATTCTGGTTATACCATTGAGAATGTCAAATCCAAAATCCAAGACAAGGAGGACATCCCACCTGACCAGCAGCACCTGATATTTGTGAGAAAACAGCTGAAGGATGGTTTAATTATTTCAGATTACAATGTCCAGAAAGAGTCCACCCTGCACCTGATTCTTCGTCTGCCAGGCAGCATCACCGGGGCTTCCCTCTACCAGCTGCAGAAATACAACTGCTACAAGATGATCTGCTGCAAACCTTATGTTTGCTGCTCTATCAACTGCAGCAAGAAGTACGACTACACCAATAACCTGCACCCTACCAAAAAGGTCAGAGAAGGCCCCTCTACCTCCACAGGGCAGCCTCATGGGCAGGGGACCTCAATAAAGTTTCCCTTTCATTAGCTGGCAAAAAAGTTCATTATATTGTATACAAAATTGGTGAAGGTTTTTGTATGTAAATTTTGCCACTATGAAGCTGACTAAAAATAAAATAGTGGTATTTAACCACAAAAATTATAACCTAAGAAAACTTTCTGGAATTAAAAAAAGTCCTAAATCTAGATGTTGAATGCGCCTACAAACATAAGAAACTGCCCAGAAGAGTCAACTCTGAGATGGACCTATGTAAAACTATTATAAAGATAAATAAAAAATCCTCTTGCAAAAATACCAAATCACATTCAAAGTAAAAAAACAAAAACAAATCAGTGTGTCATCTTACAGGATAATCTCTAGGGAAAAACTAAATGAATTATGGAAGAATGCATAAACGTCAAATTAATAGAAGGAAAAGGGATCTATAAAAAGTTACTCATTTAAAAGAAGAAGAGAAAGAAAGAAAAGAAGGGCTCAGCGCCTGTGGCTCAAGTGGCTAAGGTGTTAGCCACATACACCTGAGCTGGCAGGTTCAAATCCAGCCCAGGCCTGCTAAACAACAATGATGGCTGCAACCAAAAAAAAAAAAGAAAGCCGGGCGTTGTGGTGGGCACCTGTAGTCCCAGCTACTTGGGAGGCAGAGGCAGGAGAATAGCTTGAACCCAGGAGTTGGAGGTTGTTGTGAGCTGTGATGCCACAGCACTCTACCCAGGGTGAAAGCTCGAGGCTCTGTCTCAAAAAAAAAAAAAGAAAGAAAAGAAGGAACATAAAACAGATGGGTAAAATAAAATATGAATAGTTAAAGGGTAGTTATTATATAAACAGAACCCTGTCTGGAATAACATTAAATGTAAATGAACTAAATATTGCAAATAAAAAGCTAACATTGTGAGACTGGGTTTTAAAAATTCTGCTTACAAAAAACACACATTAAATATAAGGACACAGATGGTTGAAAGTAAAAAGGATGGAAAGATGATATTTCTCATAAACACTAACTCAAAGGTAGTAATGTTAACGTTAGGCAAAGTAGACTTTAAGGCATGAAACCTTAGTAGAGGTAATAAGTTAATTTCATAATGATAAAGTGGCCAATTGAATAGGAAGATACCACAGTACTAAATCTGTATGCACCAAATTACATAACTTTAAAATATGTAAAGAAAACTTGGCAGAACAATGGAGAAAAAAAGAGAAATTCACAGTCATAGAGGGAAATTTTGACACTTCTTTCTCCACATTGGATAGAAAAAGTGCACACACACACAAACAAAATTGATAAGAATACAGAAATATGAACAACAGGATTTAAAACTGGACCTGCAGCCATGATGGCTCACCCCTATAATCCCAGCTACTCCAGAAACTGAGGTGGGAGGATTATTTGAGGCCAGGAGGCCAAGAGTTCAAAATAGGCATCATACCAGACCCCATCTGTAAACAAACAAAATTGACCTAATTGATATTAAGAATACACCCAACAACAAAATCGGGAGGCAGAGCAAGATGGCAGCCGAGTAACAGCTTCCTTGCATCTGGGCAAGGTGAGTCTGGGGAGATAGGACTCCAGGCATCTCTGGCTGGTGGGATGTGCCTATCATCACCCCTGAGAGGATACAGGGAGTCAGTGAGAGACTTCTGGACCCCAAGAGGAGGACTAAAACAGTGGAAAACCGGCAAGTGGTCGCATGTGTTCAATCCGTCTAAACCCGCCCGCAGCTGTAAGTTCAGTAGCAGCGAGACTGCAAACCAGAACGGCCTTACCTGTGAACTGTTTTGGTGTCTTTGGACTTGGCACTCAGCTGAACTGCCTTGGGGAGAGCCTGAGCGGGAGTGTGGAGACCTTTGGCCTTTGTCTAGGGCCCCAGTCTGAGCCGCTGAGCCAGACGGAGCTAATAGTGTTAGGCTCTGGGTCACAGGCAGACATTGTTAGCGATCTGCCCCTGCAAGCTCCGCCCTCAGGGTCGCAGAGCTGGAATTGGGTGGGAGCTGGTAACCCAGTGACCAAGTAGCCTAAGGGCGGGGTCTGAGCCGCCTTGCAGCCCTAACCCTCGGGGGCAGAGGGAGACCAGTTTTGACACACAGGGTAAGTGGATAGCCACTTCAGCAGTGATTCCAGTGACAAGCACTTCCCTGAGAAAGCTTCTGCTCAGTAAGTGAACAAGTTCAAAGTGCCTTTTAAGTGGGCTGAAGAGAGATTTAGGGTGTCTACCTGCTGGGGTTTGAGAAACTAGCAGCCTCCAGTCGTATCAGAACTGTGATTAACATCTCATACCCCAGAAGACCACGTGTTGCCCAGACAATATTCAAAAACATACATACTGCTTTGTTTTTGGTTGTGTGTTTTTTTTTTTGTTTGTTTTGTTTTGTTTTTTGGTTTGGTTGTTTTTTTTTGTTTATTTTGATGTTGTTGATTGTTGTTTTGTTTTTTAAGTTCAACCTTTTCCATACAGATCCTTTTTCTTTCTCAATTTTTCTAGTTTAATTATAATTTCCCATTGCTGCCTATTTCGATAATTAGAACTTCATTTTTGTTAGTGTTTCTACCGCTATTATTTGGTTTTTCCAGCCAATTTTATCCCGTAAAGTTTTCTGTTTCCTTGTTTTGGTTTGATTTATAGCATTTTTGTCTTTCCTCTCTACTTGGTGGAGGTGGGGTACTGTGTCTGATCAGGTTAGCAAAAAGCTGCTGACCTCAAGGGAACCACCCAACTGGGCACCCCCAGAAGGTGGTATTTTTTTCAGGTTGTATCAAAGTACCCTACTGTACACCTATATTGCTCTGTCTCCCTCTTTCTGTGCCTCTCTTCTTTTTGTCAATATTTCTTTTACCCACCCCCTCTCCTTTCTCTATTTTTCTTTTTTTTTTTTTCTTATCACTCGGTCCTCCTTTCTTTCATCCCTTTTTTGCTCTTAAACCTTCTCACCCTTCTGGTACTGTAATCCTTAGTCCACAGGCACGAGAACTTAAAGAGCAAGAAGAAGTGAAAGGAAAATTAGGGCAAGGAAACAGATAAAAGAAATCACCCATGAGGAAGAATCAGCAGAAAACTCCAGGCAACATGAAGAACCAGTCCAGAACAACCCCGCCAAGGGACCATGAGGTAGCTACTGCAGAGGATTCCACCTATACAGAAATGTTAGGAATGACAGAAAGGGAATTTAGAATACACATGTTGAAAACAATGAAAGAAATGATGGAAACAATGAAGGAAACTGCTAATAAAGTGGAAAATAACCAAAAGGAAATCCAAAAACAGAATCAAATAAGAGATGAACGATATGAAGAATATAAAAAGGATATAGCAGACCTGAAGGAACTGAAACAGTCAATCAGGGAACTTAAAGATGCAATGGAAAGTATCAGCAACAGGTTAGACCATGCAGAAGAAAGAATTTCAGAGGTAGAAGACAAAGTTCTTGAGATAACTCAGATAGTAAAAGAGGCAGAAAAGAAGAGAGAGAAAGCAGAATGTTCACTGTCAGAATTATGGGACTTTATGAAGCGTTCCAACATACGAGTTATAGGAATTCCAGAAGAGGAAGAAGAATGCCCCAGAGGAACGGAAGCCATACTAGAGAATATTATAAAAGAAAATTTCCCAAATATCACCAAAGATTCTGACACACTGCTTTCAGAGGGAAATCGGACCCCAGGTCACCTCAACTCTAACCGAGCTTCTCCAAGACACATTGTGATGAACCT
Source organism: Nycticebus coucang (assembly GCF_027406575.1). Lineage (NCBI taxonomy): Eukaryota > Metazoa > Chordata > Mammalia > Primates > Lorisidae > Nycticebus > Nycticebus coucang. The sequence goes on from NC_069795.1 coordinate 89,684,645, forward strand.
GTCCAAAGTCAAGACAAAAGAAAAGATTCTGCAAGCTGCCAGGAGTAAGCACCAGTTGACCTACAGGGGCAAATCCATCAGAGTGACCGCAGACTTCTCTAATGAAACTTTCCAAGCAAGAAGACAAGGGTCATCTACCTTTAATCTACTTAAACAGAACAATTTCCAGCCCAGAATTCTGTACCCTGCTAAGCTAAGCTTCAAAATTGACGGAGAAATCAAATCATTTACGGATATACAAACATTGAGGAAATTCGCCACTACAAGACCAGCTCTACAGGAAATACTTCAACCTGTTCTACACACTGACCACCACAATGGATCAGCAGCAAAGTAAGAACTCAGAAATTAAAGGACAGAACCTAACCTCCACACTGATGCAAAAGATAAAACTAAGCAATGGACTCTCACAAAATAAGACGAATAGAATACTACCACACTCATCAATTATCTCAATAAATGTTAATGGCTTGAATTCCCCACTGAAGAGACATAGATTGGTTGACTGGATTAAAAAACACAAGCCATCCATTTGCTGTCTGCAAGAAACACACCTGGCTTCAAAAGACAAATTAAAGCTCCGAGTCAAGGGTTGGAAGACAATTTTTCAGGCAAATGGAATCCAGAAGAAAAGAGGAGTTGCAATCTTATTTTCAGATACATGTGGATTTAAAGCAACTAAAGTCAAAAAAGACAAACATGGTCACTTTATATTGGTCAAGGGAAAAATACAACAAGAAGACATTTCAATTCTCAATATCTATGCACCCAATTTAAATGCTCCCAGATTCTTGAAATAGACCTTACTCAGTCTGAGCAATATGATATCTGATAATACCATCATAACAGGGGACCTTAACACTCCTCTTACAGAGCTGGACAGATCCTCTAAACAGAAATTAAACAAGGATATAAGAGACTTAAATGAGACACTAGAACAACTGTGCTTGATAGACACATATAGAACACTCCATCCCAACGATAAAGAATATACATTCTTCTCATCACCCCATGGAACATTCTCCAAAATTGATCATATCCTGGGACACAAAACAAATATCAACAGAATCAAAAGAATTGAAATTTTACCTTGTATCTTCTCACACCATAAGGCACTAAAGGTGGAACTCAACTCTAACAAAAATGCTCGACCCTACCCAAAGGCATGGAAACTAAACAATCTTCTGTTGAATAACAGATGGGTGAAGGAAGAAATAAAACAGGAAATCATTAACTTCCTTGAGCATAACAACAATGAAGACACAAGCTACCAAAACCCGTGGGATACTGCAAAAGCAGTTTTGAGAGGAAAATTCATCGCTTTAGATGCCTACATTCGAAAAACAGAAAGAGAGCACATCAATAATCTCACAAGAGATCTTATGGAATTGGAAAAAGAAGAACAATCTAAGCCTAAACTCAGTAGAAGAAAAGAAATATCCAAAATCAAATCAGAGATCAATGAAATTGAAAACAAAAGAATCATTCAGAAAATTAATGAAACAAGGAGTTGGTTTTTTTGAAAAAATAAATAAAATAGATAAACCATTGGCCAGACTAACGAGGAATAGAAAAGTAAAATCTCTAGTAACCTCAATCAGAAATGATAAAGGGGAAATAACAACTGATCCCACAGAGATACAAGAGATCATCTCTGAATGCTACCAGAAACTCTATGCCCAGAAATTTGACAATGTGAAGGAAATGGATCAATATTTGGAATCACACCCTCTCCCTAGACTCAGCCAGGAAGAAATAGAGCTCCTGAACAGACCAATTTCAAGCACTAAGATCAAAGAAACAATAAAAAATCTTCCAACCAAAAAATGCCCTGGTCCAGATGGCTTCACTCCAGAATTCTATCAAACCTTCAAGGAAGAGCTTATTCCTGTACTGAAGAAATTATTCCAAAAAATTGAGGAAGAAGGAATCTTCCCCAACACATTCTATGAAGCAAACCACCCTGATACCAAAACCAGGAAAAGACCCAACCAAAAAGGAGAATTTCAGACCAATCTCACTCATGAACATAGACGCAAAAATTCTCAACAAAATCCTAGCCAATAGATTACAGCTTATCATCAAAAAAGTCATTCATCATGATCAAGTAGGCTTCATCCCAGGGATGCAAGGCTGGTTTAACATACGCAAGTCTATAAACGTTATCCACCATATTAACAGAGGCAAAAATAAAGATCACATGATCCTCTCAATAGATGCAGAAAAAGCATTTGATAAAATCCAGCATCCTTTTCTAATTAGAACACTGAAGAGTATAGGCATAGGTGGCACATTTCTAAAACTGATTGAAGCTATCTATGACAAACCCACAGCCAATATTTTACTGAATGGAGTAACACTGAAAGCTTTTCCTCTTAGAACTGGAACCAGACAAGGTTGTCCTCTGTCACCTTTACTATTCAACGTAGTGCTGGAAGTTCTAGCCAATACAATTAGGCAAGACAAGGAAATAAAGGGAATCCAAATGGGAGCAGAGGAGGTCAAACTCTCCCTCTTTGCTGATGACATGATCTTATACTTAGAGAACCCCAAAGACTCAACCACAAGACTCCTAGAAGTCATCAAAAAATACAGTAATGTTTCAGGATATAAAATCAATGTCCACAAGTCAGTAGCCTTTGTGTACACCAATAACAGTCAAGATGAGAAGCTAATTAAGGACACAACTCCCTTCACCATAGTCTCAAAGAAAATGAAATACCTAGGAATATACCTAACGAAGGAGGTGAAGGACCTCTGTAAAGAAAACTATGAAATCCTCAGAAAGGAAATAGCAGAGGATATTAACAAATGGAAGAACATACCATGCTCATGGATGGGAAGACTCAACATTGTTAAAATGTCTATACTTCCCAAAGCAATCTACCTATTCAATGCCATTCCTATCAAAATACCAACATCGTACTTTCAAGATTTGGAAAAAATGATTCTGCGTTTTGTATGGAACCGGAAAAAACCCCGTATAGCTAAGGCAGTTCTCTGTAACAAAAATAAAGCTGGGGGCATCAGCATACCAGATTTTAGTCTGTACTACAAAGCCATAGTGCTCAAGACAGCATGGTACTGGCACAAAAACAGAGACATAGACACTTGGAATCGAATTGAAAACCAAGAAATGAAACTAACATTTTACAAACCATTTGTTTGATAAACCAAACAAGAACATACCTTGGGGGAAAGACTCCCTATTCAATAAATGGTGTTGGGAGAACTGGATGTCTACATGTAAAAGACTGAAACTGGACCCACACCTTTCCCCACTCACAAAAATTGATTCAAGATGGATAAAGGACTTAATCTTAAGGCATGAAACAATAAAAATCCTCCAAGAAAGCATAGGAAAAACACTGGAAGATATTGGCCTGGGGGAAGACTTCATGAAGAAGACTGCCATGGCAATTGCAACAACAACAAAAATAAACAAATGGGACTTCATTAAACTGAAAAGCTTCTGTACAGCTAAGGAGACAATAACCAAAGCAAAGAGACAACCTACACAATGGGAAAGGATATTTGCATATTTTCAATCAGACAAAAGCTTGATAACTAGGATCTATAGAGAACTCAAATTAATCCACATGAAAAAAGCCAACAATCCCATATATCAATGGGCAAGAGACATGAATAGAACTTTCTCTAAAGACGACAGACAAATGGCTAACAAACACATGAAAAAATGTTCATCATCCCTATCTATTAGAGAAATGCAAATCAAAACAACCCTGAGATATCATCTAACCCCAGTGAGAATGGCCCACATCACAAAATCTCAAAACTGCAGATGCTGGCGTGGGTGTGGAGAGAAGGGAACACTTTTACACTGCTGGTGGGACTGCAAACTAGTACAACCTTTCTGGAAGGAAGTATGGAGAAACCTCAAAGCACTCAAGCTAGACCTCCCATTTGATCCTGCAATCCCATTACTGGGCATCTACCCAGAAGGAAAGAAATCCTTTTATCATAAGGACACTTGTACTAGACTGTTTATTGCAGCTCAATTTACAATCGCCAAAATGTGGAAACAGCCTAAATGCCCACCAACCCAGGAATGGATTAACAAGCTGTGGTATATGTATACCATGGAATACTATTCAGCCATTAAAAAAAATGGAGACTTAACATCCTTCGTATTAACCTGGATGGACATGGAAGACATTATTCTTAGTAAAGCATCACAAGAATGGAGAAGCATGAATCCTATGTACTCAATTTTGATATGAGGACAATTAATGACAATTATGGTTTTGGGGGGGGAACAGAAAGAGGGAAGGAGGGAGGGGGGTGGGGCCTTGGTGTGTGTCACACTTTATGGGGGCAAGACATGATTGCAAGAGGGACTTTACCTAACAATTGCAGTCAGTGTAACCTGGCTTATTGTACCCTCAATGAATCCCCAACAATAAAAAAAAAAAAAAAGAATACACCCAACAATGGCAAAACACACTGTGTTTTTTCAAGTGAGCATGTACAATTTATTAAAATTGACTACATGCTACACTATAACACATGCTTCACCAAATTTTAAAAGATTTGAATAATTAGAATATATTATCTAATTATAGTGAAATTAAGCTAAAAAATCAGTAACTAAAAAACAATTAGAATACTTCCAGTTGACTGGAAGTTGAACAATATACTTCTAAATAATTCATGGGTCAAAGAAAAAATATATCAAAAATTATAAAGTATTTCAGACTGAAAGATAATGAGGATATAGCATATCAAAACTTATATAATGCAGCTAAGGCAGTATTTAGAGGGGAAAATAGAGCCTAGAATGCATATATTAGGAAAAAAGAAAGGCAAAAACCCAGTAATCTAAGTTTTCACCTAAAATTATTAGTAAAAGAACAGCAAAATGAGAGGGAAGATAGAAAATAACGGGTATAATAGCAGAAATCTTTAAGTCATGAGTGGATAAAGAAAATGGTGCCAAAAAAAGTATACACATTTTAAGAAAGGAAAAACTATATTAAGTTGTAGTACTCAAGTCATGTTTGACTTTTGCAATTACAAGAGGTGTTCAACATGACTTGTATTCATCTTTTTTATCGGTATATATTGAGTATTACAATATTAACATAATTTTTTCCTTTCTTAAAATGTGTACGCATTTTTGGCACCCTCTATATATACCACAGAGTACTACTCAGACATAAAAAAGAATGAAATAATGTCATTTGCAGCAATGTGGAGGGAACTGAAGACTATTATATTCTAAGTGAAGTCTCTCGGAAATGGAAAATTAAACACCATATGTTCTCACTAATAAGTGGGACCTAACAGATGGGTACACACAGACACAAGCAATATAAAGGACATGAAAAACCAAGAAAGGATGGGTGTGAGAGGGTGGACGTGAGATATAAACTTACCTATTGGGTACAATGAACACTGTTCTGGTGATGGGTACACTAACCTGACTTAAGCATTAGACAAGATAGCAATGTAACAAAAACACTTGTATCCCATTAATTAATATTTTGAAATTTTAAAAAAATTCTTTAAGAGAGCAGCAATCAATGGAATAGCAAAAGAGAGAAAAATCAACAAAGTCAAGTGTTCAATATAAAGATTAGAAAACTCTGGGTTCTACCCACCAGCCTCAGTGTATATGGCTGGCACCCTCCTCACTGAGCTACAGGCGCCGAGCCTGTTCTTGAGCCTGTTCTTTGCTTTTAGTTATGAAGTATTTGATGTAAAAAAAAATTTTCCCTGTAGCCAAAACTATCTGTTCTGTTCCCCATTCCAAGACTCTGTTAAACTTTCCTTGTACTTTGGCAGTTACTGAAGTAATATTTATAGTAAAAACAATAAAACCTCAATATTGACATAGGAAAAAAACAAAAAGAAAGAAAACTCTGGGTTCTAGCCAGGCATCATGGTAGGTGCCTGTAAATCCCACCTACTCTGGAGGCTGAGGCAGGAGGATTGTTTGAGTCCAAGAGTTTGGGGTTGCTGTGAGCTACAATGACCCCACAACACTTTACTAGGGCAACAGAGTGAGACTTTGTCTAAAAAAAATATATATATATATATAATAAATAAATAAATGAAAGCCCAGAGTAACACTGACCAAAAAAGAGAGAGGAAAAAAACATACACATAAACTTGGTGCCTGTGGCTCAAGTGGCTAAGGCGCCAGCCACATACACCTGAGCTGGCCGGTTTGAATCCAGCCCAGGCCCACCAGACAACAATGACGGCTGCAACAACAAAAAAAATTAGCCAGGGTTGTGGCTGGCACCTGTAGTCCCAGCTACGTGGGAGGCTGAGGCAGGAGAATCGCTTGAGCCCAGGAGTTGGAGGTTGCTGTGAGGCTGCGACTGTACGGCACTCTACCCAGGGCGACAGCTTGAGGCTCCGTCTCAAAAAAAAAAAAAAAAAAAAATACTCATAAAATATCAATGTCAGGAATCTAAAAGAGGAAATCACTACAGATCCATCCATATTATGAAATAATAAGAGGACATATTATAAACAACTTTACACCAACATAACTTGCAATTTGGATAAATTGAATAAATTCCTAACAAAATTTACTAAACCTGATAGAAGAAATAAACAATTCAAAAAGCATGCTATTTTTTCTTAATCATACATATTTTGGCATTTAAAAAATTCCCTACAGTTTAAACATGGTAGAGCCATAAATAACTATACAACTACACAAAATATACGAAGTTTTTTTTCCAGTATTGGGCAACAGGTAGCATAGAATTGTGATCCCTGAGAGAAGAGAAACCCATGTGAGCTCTGTGTCCTACACCACAACACAGAGATAGTAGAGTTCAAGAAGCACTCTGCAGGGCGGCGCCTGTGGCTCAGTGAGTAGGGCGCCGGCCCCATATGCCGAGGGTGGCGGGTTCAAACCCGGCCCTGGCCAATTTCTGCAGCAAAAAGGAAAAAATAGCCGGGCGTTGTGGCGGGCGCCTGTAGTCCCAGCTACTCGGGAGGCTGAGGCAAGAGAATCGCGTAAGCCCAAGAGTTAGAGGTTGCTGTGAGGCGTGTGACGCCACGGCACTCTACCAGATGGCGGTACAGTGAGACTCTGTCTCTACAAAAAAAAAAAACAACAACAAAGAAGCACTCTGCATGCAGGCTCATTAAGCAGAGAAGGCAGAGATTAGATTTAGAGAAGGCAGAGATTAGATTTTAGAGCTTTTAAGGCAGCTGAAATATGTGGGGCAGGTTACTGAAAAAGAGAGAGCCGCACAGAGAAGGCATTCCAGAAATCCACACAGGAGTCCCTTGACATCTAAATGCTCAGCTGAGAAAATGGACAGATGAGAGTGTACCAAGCCTGGTAGAGAACAGATATTGGAGAGCTATGAGCTGCCAGAGACAGACTCCAGAGGTCTCGCTCCCAGTACTGGGAAACATAGGCATTTCCAATACACTGGAGCGGCTGAACAATGTTGAATTCACTTGATACCTCAGAAAGCCCTCATTTTAGAAATAGAGCTATTCTCTCCTAAGATTATACCTAGTAAAAGTGTGAAATAATTTAGACTAATGCTATGATAACTTAAAACAAGCCCCAAGGTAAAATGTCAAGCTAATTCACTAGTAAATTCTTTGCCTATTAAAACAAACCTCAATAACTTCTAAAGGAAAACTATATAATTCCAACAAAATAGCATCCATAATGTATCACATATAATCAAAAATCATTGACCAGGTGAAGTAGCAGTAAGATGTAACTCATAGTCAGAAAAAAAGAATAACAGTTAAGGGAAACAAACCCAGAAATTATAAAGATGTTAAAATTAACAGACAAAGGTCTTAAAACTGCCATTATCAATATGGTCAAATATGTTTAAGGACTTAAAGGGAAAAACTGAACATAGTAAACAAATAGGGGAGTTTATCAGTTAAAGGGAAACTATAGTAAAGGACTAAATGAATATTCTAGAATTGGAGAACACAACATCAGAAGTGAAATTTTTACTGAATGAGTTTAAGGGCAGATTAGACCCTGTAAGGAAAAAAGAAAAGAAAAGATCACAACTATCCAAAGGGAATCATAGAGAAGAAAAAGATTAGAAAAACTGAAGAGAGCCCATGTGACCTGCAGGACAATATAAACAGTCTAACACATATATAACTAAAGCCCCAGTAGGAAATACTGTTGCAGAAAAAAAAATGTGAAAAAATAATAGCCCAAACATCTTCAAATATAATGAAGAAATATCAACTCACAGATCCAAGAACCTCAAATGTTAAAAATCAAAGATAAGTAGAAAAATTCTAAAAGTAGTCAGAGAAAAATGAAACATTGAATGAAAAAAATGTAATGAAACAATGGTAAAACACTGACTGCTCATCATAAATAATGCAAACCAGGAAACAATGGAACAACATCTTCAAAGTACAAAGGGCCAGGGGTTACTACCAACCTATAACTAATTCAATATCCAGGAAAAGCAGTCTCCAAAAATAAAGGCAACCACCACAAACATCCAGGGATATTTAGATGAGTGGATAATTGAGGACTAGGATGAACATAGAGCATCTTATAGAACCAGAAAGTACTGATAAAGGCGAAAGGACTGAAAAATCACCATTTCACAACCAGAAGGGTAAGGCCTCATTCAGGAAAATGGGTGCTAAATCTAAGGGAGAAAATTTGTTGAGGAGCAGAATATTTACATAGTCTTATAATTTCTCCCCAAGATGGCTTATTTGTTGCAAGAAAAAAAAAAAACAAATGGGTAAACATCTATTGCTGGGCAAGAAACATGAACAGAACCTTCTCTGAAGAAGACAGATGAATGGTTAACAAACATATAAAAAAATGCTCATTGTCCCTAATCATCAGAGAAAGGCAAATAAAACACCACCCTGAGACATCACCTAACCCCCGTGAGAATAGCCCACATCACAAAGTCCCACAGATGCAGATGCTGGTGAGGATGTGGTGAGAAGGGAACACTTTTATACTGTTGGTGGGACTGCAAACTAGTATAGCCTCTTTGGAAACAAGTGTGGAAAATCCTCAAAGAACTCAAAGTAGACCTTCCATTTGATGGTGCAATCCCATTACTAAGCATCTACCCAGAAGAAGAAAGTATCATTTTATCATAAGGACATTTGCACTAGACTGTTTATCACAGCTCAATTTACAATGGCCAAGATGTGGAAACAACCTAAATGTCCATCAACCCAGAAATGGATTAATAAACTGTGGAATATGGATATCATGGAATATCACTGAATGTATACAGTCATAAAAAGATGGAGACTTTATATCTTTTACATTAACCTGGATGGAGATGAAGCGCATTCTTCTTAGTAAAGTACCACAAGAATGGGAAAGCGAGTATGTAATGTTCTCAATTCTAATAGGAAGCCAGTAAATGCTCTAATACATGCCCACATAAGAGAAAAACTCAATTCAATTCAAGGTGGGGGGAAGGGGATGATGGAGAGGGGAAAAGCAGAGGAGGGAGAGGGATTGGTATGCTCCCACTTAAGGGCACAATTTAAGGGTATATGGCACACTCTTGGACATAGGACACATCTACAACAGGGACTCTACCTACCAATTGCAAACATTGTAACCTAGTGGTTTGTAGCCTCCCATTAATCTGAAATAAAAAAATTAATAAGTGGGTGAAGCTGACAACACCTTCACTGGGTAATCCACATCAACATCCCCAGTAAAGGACAGGTGGATATATGAATCTGGAAAGGACAGGGCATCATTCATATGATATTCCTGCTGAGAGTGCACATGACGGATCTGATTGTGAGGAAACACCTGCTTCCTGATGTCATGGGATCTTAGACACACAAAATTATCTAGGGAGTGTTCTCTCTCACACAAAGAAAACTCTTTAACCTGTTTAACACTATCAGAGAAATCCAGAGTGTAGAATATTTCACAAGACAGCTAGCTAGAGCTCTTCGAAAAGGCAATGCCATGAAAACCACCCAGATCTTGGTAAGAGGTAAGAGGGGAGGACCATTCTAGGTTAAAAAAGAATAACGAAACATAATAAATAACTGTAATCTGTGACTCTTGGTTGGATCCAGGATCCCCCCCAAAAAAATTCTATTAAAGTACATTTGGGCACAGATAGAGAATTTAAATATGAACCATATATTAACAGATATTATTGAATTAATGTTAAGTCATTGGGGTACGGTAATATTCTTGTGGTTATGTAGAAGAATGTCCTTTTTCTTAAAGGAAATGTATGATAAATATTTAGGAGTAAAATCTCATGATGTCTGTAGTTAGTTTCAAATGGTTCAGGCAAAAAAAGAGAAAGAAGCAAATGTGGCAAAATATTAATTAATAAATGATGAAGCAAAGGATATGGGGTATACATTGCACTGTGTTTTTAACTTACATATGATTTTTCTTTTTGGTTACAGTTCAGCCGGGGACGGGTTTGAACCCGCCACCCTCGGTATATGGGGCCGGCGCCTTACCGACTGAGCCACAGGCGCCACCCCTACATATGATTTTTCTTTTCTTTTTTTTAGAGACAGAGTCTCACTTTGTCACCCTCAGTAGAGTGCTGTAGCATGACAGCTCACAGCTCACAGCCCTCCAGCTCTTGGGCTTAGGCGATTCTCTTGCCTCAGCCTCCTAGGTAGCTGGGGCCACAGGTGCCCACCACAACGCCTGGCTATTTCTTGTTGCAGTTTGACCGGGGCCAGGTTTGAACCCACCACCCTCAGTATATGGGGCCGGCACCCTAACCACTGAACCACAGGCACTGCCCAACTTACATATGATTTTTAACATTTTAAAAATAAAAATCTGAGAGAACAAACATAAACCAGGAAAAATGACCTTAGAGAAAACGAAGATAACTCAGAGAATAAAAGAAAACTTTAAAATACACATATGATATTTTCAGAGAAATTTGAGAAACTATTACAAGCACAAAGAAAGAACAGAATGCTCTAAATTAAGAAAATTCAGTAAAGAAGATAGAGCTCTTAGAAATAAAAAATATAATCACTGAAAACTAATTTCAATAGAAGGGTTAGTAGAATAGAAAATAAGCTTTTAAAAAGCTCAACAAAACGGAAAATATGAAAGAAAAGAGCTATAGAGGATTCTTTCAGGACTCCAATGCCAGACTAATGGTAATCCCAGAAACTGGAAACAGAAACACATGGTGGTGGTGGTGGTGGGGTGTTTTAAAAACATAAAACAATAATATTTCCGGCGGCACCTGTGGCTCAGTGAGTAAGGCACCAGCCCCATATGCCGAGGGTGGTGGGTTCAAGCCCAGCCCCGGCCAAACTGCAACAAAAAAATAGCCGGGCGTTTGCGGCGGGCGCCTGTAGTCCCAGCTGCTCCGGAGGCTGAGGCAAGAGAATCACCTAAGCCCAAGAGTTAGAGGTTGCTGTGAGCCGCGTGACGCCACGGCACTCTACCGAGGGTGATAAAGTGAGACTCTGTCTCTACAAAAAAAAAAAACAAAACAAACAAAAAAATAATATTTCCTAGAGTTGAAAGTTTGACTCCTGTCTAAGATCCCAGAACAAAGAATGAAAAACACCTACATCATCATCATGGAAGTTCAACGTGCTGGGGATACGAGGTTGCTAAGGATCCCAGAGATACAAACATGCTAGCATGTCACCTGTAAGGGACAAAAGTCAGGTAGAGTTCTCCATGCCAGACAAGCCCAATGCAGGAGCCCTGAGGGAGTGGAACTCATCATAGGGCAGCCCCAGAGGTGAGGGTTCTGGGCTTCCCTCCTTTGTCATAAGAGAGTGAGTTACCTGAGGGAAGGAACACAAACTTACTTATCTTTATACACACCCCCTTCTTTATTTCTAAAGTACCACACAGAATAGACACTCGGGGTTCTTTGGCATAAACCATAGTCAGTCTCCGTCTCTGCTTCTCTGTCTCATCATTTCCCATTTTCGGTTCCCTTCTTTCTCTGTCCTCATATGCATCCTGGAAACATTAAGAACCTCAGTGTGCTAGCTCAGGGGCTATCAAATGGGCACAGGCCCGTGCCGTGTTGCAGGAGCTCCCAGCTATGAGGAGAGAGGCACACATGGGGACATGGCCCTCCTGGGAGCGTGGCAGTCTTCCTCTCCAAACCCACAGCACAGAACCCAGATGCCCCTCCACAAGAATTTAGTGCTCCCTATTCTTAAAATGGAATTCAAGAAAAGTTAACTTTTCTATGCTTCTAGTTTAAATAGTTAGCTACTTTTCACTTACGGGATTTTCTCCAGGGGCAGTGGTTCCCAAAGGAACAAAATTTCCTCCTCAGTATAATGCAGGTAGAATTCTTAACGTTCCCTCTGACCACTGTACCCCCCTAGCCCTGAAGAGTGACTGGAAGGGGTGGTCGCAGGATGTGCACAAGGCCTCATCAGCAACACTCCTCTCTCCACAGAGCAGTGGGTCTGAGGATGACAGTGAGAGTGGCCCTGGGACCAAAGGTGCCATGGAAGGGGTCTGCAGGGGTCAGGCACCCAGGGGGGGATGCTCCCTCTAGTGGCCACAGGAGGAAGCGGCGGTGCCGCGCTCGTGTGCGCGCAGACATTGGATCATTTGGGCGTCCGAACCTTGATAATGCAGCTTAAGCTTCAGGACCATCCCTTGCACAGGCCCTTCTAGGGCCTGGGAGAGCTCCTAGCAAACTGTTTGAGTGGACATACATTGTTTTGTTGTTGTTGTTGTTGTTGTTGTTGTTTGTTTGTTTTTTGCTTGTTTTTTTGAGACAGAGTCTCACTATGTCACCCTCAGTAGAGTGTTGTGGCGTCACAGCTCACAGCAACCTTAAACTCTAGAGCTTAAGTGATTCTCTTGCCTCAGCCTCCCATCTAGCTGGGACTACAGGAACCTGCCACAATGCTGGGCTATTTTCTTGTTTGCAGTTGTCACTGTTGTTTAGTTACCCTGGCCAGGCTTGAACTCGCCAGCTTCAGTGCATGTGGCTGGCGCTGTAACCACTGTACTACGAACCATAAGCCTGGACATACATTTTTGCCAAATTTGCAAAAGTAAGACTTTTTGTATTATTTTTCCTAAAAAAGGTCTCACAGATTATATAAGCTTTATTTATTTACTTTTTTTTTTTTTTTTTTGAGACAGAGTCTCACTATGTCACCCTTGGTAGCGTGCCATGGCTCACAGCTAACAGCAAGCTCAGACTCTTGGGCTTAAGCGACCCTCTTGCTTCAGCCTCCCAGGTAGCTGGGACTACAGGCCCCCGGCACAACAGCCAGCTATTTTTATGTTGTAGTTGTCTTTGTTGTTTGGCAGCCCTGGGCCGGGTTCGAACCTGCCAGCCCTGGTGTATGTGGCTGGTACCCTAGCCGCTGAGCTACAGGCTCTGAGCCATATATAAGCTTTGGACACCGCAAAGCCTATATCTGACTCTGATGGTCATATAGGAGCCACTTGCCTGGAGCATTCTAAATTTTAACACAAATATCCAGGGCCTGGACATACGTTTTTGCCAAATTTGCAAAAGTAAGACTTTTTGTATTATTTTTCCTAAAAAAGATTCCACAGATTATATAAGCCTATTTATTTACTTTTTTTTCTTTTTTTGAGACAAACTCTTACTATGTCACTCTTGGTAGAGTGCTATGGCTCACAGCTCACAGCAACAGCAGGTGACATAGTGAGACTCTGTTTCAACAACAAAAGAAACACAGACTCACAAACACACTCTGGTGGCTGGTGCCTGGGCTTCTCCCACTTAACTGTTTCCTGTCCAGGGGACTTCTCTACATGTCCAATCTGCCAGTAGAGACCAATGCTAAGCCTCGAGTGACACTACTACTTGAAGAGACCAACCAGCCATATGGTGGCAAGTTGCCTGCGTTGGGCCCCTTCTGTCCTAGAAGAGCAGCAGTCTCCTCTCACAGGAATCGACATCTATCCTGGTTATAGGTTTGCCTTTCTTGCTCCTAAAGTCTCAACTAGCACTGCTGTCCAAAGGGTTATGGAATACCTGGTTCACAGGCATGGAATCCCATACAACATAACATCTATTATACAAATGTATCCGGGATTTGTTTCATTAGTTATGAAACATGAGAATGATTGTCATGAAGGAAGAAGTTTATACCCACAGATCCCTAGAAACAAGAGGCATCGCAATCCATGCAGGGCACATGGATTGAAAGGACCGGGCTGGTAGAGAAAAAAAAGAGGGGTGAGGGCTGGGCATGGCCCAGAGCCCTTTGAGTGCTCTCTGAGAGTAATGAGCAGGCTTGGGATTGGATAATTTTGAATAGTTTCAGCCAGTGGTTCTCAACCTTCCTAATGCCATGGCCCTTTAATATAGTTCCTGTGGGTCACAACACACAGGTTGAGAACCGCTGCTCTAGGCTATAAGGGGTGATCCTTTACTGTGCCATACCTGGCCCTGGCATGATTTAGGGCAGGGGAAAATTGGTTGGTGAGTGAGAGGTTTTATTTTGTTTTGTTTTTTGAGACAGGGTCTCACTCTGTCACCCTGGGTAGAGATCTATGGCATCATAGCTCATAGCAATCTCAAACTCTTGGGCTTGAGCAATCTTCTTGCCTTAGGCAATGGACCCCTGGGCTCCCACTTTTTTTTTTTCATTTTAATGCAATTTTAATCTTTATTTCAACCTAAATGCAATAATAATTTGATAAGATACATAGATACAAAACCCATATATCCTGAATTACCAAAGAGTTTCCATGGGACTGTAACTCAAATCCATCCCTCTAAATCCTAATTCTCTATTGGTAAAATTTTACCCAATATTTTTCTTTTCACAAGGCCTTTTTCTGAGCCAATTAAACAGATCTCTATTTCATTTTGATTTACACTGAATGCAACATAAAAATATAACAAAATCAAAATAAACATTGTATAAGAAAAATTTTTTTTTTTTTTTTTTTGTAGAGACAGAGTCTCACTATACCACCCTCGGGTAGAGTGCAGTGGCATCACATGGCTCACAGCAACCTCTAACTCTTGGGCTTACGCAATTCTCCTGCCTCAGCCTCTCAAGCAGCTGGGACTACAGGCGCCCGCCACAACGCCCGGCTATTTTTTTGTTGCAGTTTGGCCGGGGCTGGGTTTGAACCCGCCACCCTCAGCATATGGCACCCTACTCACTGAGCCACAGGCGCCACCCGTATAAGAAAATTTTTTAAAAAAATTGGCTTCAGGGGGCGGTGCTTGTGGCTCAAAGGACTAGGGTACCGGCCCCATATGCCGGAGGTGGTGGGTTCAAACCCAGCCCTGGCCAAAAATTGCAAAAAAAAAAAAAAAAAAATCGGCTTCCACAGACACACACAGTTTTCAACAAGTATGTTTCCACAATGAGTAAGTACTTACAAATATGCAAGTAAAACACTAGCCTAAATGCTTATCTTGCCATCATTGCCATTCAATTTTTAGGCAATGCTTTTCTTGCTACTGAAAACATTTTTTTTAGAAGCTTCTCCCAAAACTTAACAAATAGTACATTATAACCCCCCAAAATTCTTAAATCAAAAAGGCTTTCCAACGTGGAAGATTCACATGAAACTTTGTTTCTCCAAGAAAATAAAATCATTCTTACTATTGGAAGAAAAGCATATTAAGAGAAATCAGCCATGAGCGGTGTCTGTGGCTCAAAGGAGGAGGGTGCCAGCCCCATATAGCAGAGGTTGAGAGTTCAAACCCAGCCCCAGCCAAAAACTGCAAAAAAAAAAAAAAAAAGGAAAAGAAAAGAAAAAAGAAATCAGCTTTTAAAACACATAAACATATATACCAAAAAAGTGGTCTTTTCCTATATCATCCCTTCAAATGAAACATAAAAAATGTTCACTACAATAATCTCAGACTACTTTTATATAAAAACGTCAGAATACATAAAGCACATATTTCAGCTTTCAAAGATGCCGTTTAGATTGCACATATTAAACAGACACTGCATAGCTCACAATGGCACAACTATGCCTAACACATGAACACTATTAATATTTCATCTCTGGCTAATAGTCAGAAAGAACTGCATGGTTTGAAAGGTGCTTTAACTTACGTGTGTGATCATTAAAACTCAATAGTAATACAAGGATGGTCATATAAAGGCAGGCAATTAATCCAATACCACTATAAAAATCAAAGCCATGAAAATAAAGGCAGAAAACTTGGCGTCTCTACCTTTCATTTACATAGGTAGATATCAGGATCTTATTGTAGAAAACTGTAACAATTCTTACATATGGCTTCCCTAGAACATACTGGAGTTTCAGAAACTAGAAAAGATGTCAAAATCCATAGTTTGCTTCATCAAAGGCTTTTCTATGGGCTCCCACTTTTAATTCTACTCTGTGTCTTGTGTCTTTCTTTACCATCGCTTCTAACTCTGTATTTCTTCAGTCGATCGCCACCAGTTTCCACAGGTCTCAGTGGACCCTGATCTCAGGGCAGGACTCTGACACAGGGGAGTCATCAGCTATGGTATTTCTAGTAGTTAGCCAAATCTAGGAGGGGCAGTCTATCCAGGATCAAAGTCCCAAATGCCAGTGCATCAGGAATACAGAAAAATAAGAAAATACAGTTAATACAGCACCTGATCAGGGAATCTCTTTACAGCGAAGGAAGTAAGGGCATGATCACAGAATTCCCTGGTGGCATTACCTGCCACACCACTCAGAAGCTGCCAGCACGATTGTGCATCGGGACAGCTTGCTGAAGGCACAGCTGCTGTGCTGGCTAGGAGCAACATCCTGGGAGACGAGCACCCTCCTCCAGGGCACAGAATGCTTATTGAATCTGAGACCTCCATACATTGCCATGACTTCAGGCAGAAGAATAGACGAACCTAGGAACAAAGGTGTAAAAAGCAGGAGTGGCCCCTCTGCCATCATTCCCCATGACCCCTAGGCAAATTTGTGATTCCTATCCCCACAATGCTGGACTCCACCATAAGTGTCTTTTTTTTTTTTTTTGGCCGGACTAGGTTTGAACCTGCCACCTCCGGCATATGGGACCGGCACCCTACTCCTTGAGCCACAGGCGCTGCCCCACCGTAAGTGTCTTGGTACCTGGAAACAGGGCTCACTTCTCACCAGGGGACATAGGAAGTGTCCTGTCAATCTACAATTGACAGCTGCCGCTCAAGCACTTGGGCTTCTTGAAACCAGAAGCCAATAAGGACCTGATTTCTGAATAAGGTCAGATTCATAGGCTCTGAATAGGCATGAATTTTGAGAGGATAGTGTACCCCTTTGTACCCATAGCCAAGTGGCATGCCTCAGTGAAGCTTTCCCAGTCTACAAGGGCGCAGTAGCATGCCAAGAGGTGTGTCCACCACGGGTGGCATGGCATTGGTGCAGAACCTCAGGGCCCTGAAATTGTAATTCTTCCACTGGGGTGTACAAAACCTTCACGGGGGGTCTCTTCCCGTCACTCATACATCACTTCAACACCAGAGGATCTGCCGGTGGCCACGTGGCCCAAGCGGCAGAGCCACTTGCCCTGCAGCCCACACCCGCTGCAGAGCTGCCTCCTGCTCTGAGTCACACTAAAGCTGGCCTCCTTTTGTACTGCCCAGTACATGGACCAGAAGAGTATATCCCACAGGTGGAATATGCTGCCTCCAGAGCATAAAGCCACCCACTAGGCATTGTGCTTCCTTTTTCGTTGTATGGATCACAAGATGCAATCATTTGTCTTTTACTTTGAAGGGAATGTCACGGCACACTCTGACCACTGGGTCTCCCCAGATTTTACTGACATAGCAGGCCACTAAAGCTCTGTAGAGTTTATTCCCACCTCCAGTGGAGAATATATCTCACCAAGACTTCCAGTATACCAGGCGCCTCTTGCTCGTCTGGCTTGATCAGCCTAATATCATCACTGTAAAGTGATAGTTCATTGAATACCCAGATAGTTTAGGCCTCTTCAGAATGTTTTATGACAAAGTGTAAATGAATTAACAGATCTGGAACAAAACTGTAATTGAATATTACTGTCCATTCCATGTGAACACAAACTGTTGCTGAGTCCCTCTTTTTTTTTTTTTTTTTTGAGATAGGGTCTCTTTCTATCATCAGGAAGAATGCAGTGGTGTCATGATAGCTCACTTCAGCCTCAAATTTCTGGACTCAAGTGATCATCTTGGCTTAGCCTCCTGAGTAACTAGGACTACAGGCATACACCACCACACCCAGCTTTTTTCTTTTTTTTTTTTTTTGAGACAAAGCTTCACTTTGTTACCCTCAGTAGAGTAGAATGCTGTGGCATCACAGCTCACAGCAACCTCAAATTCTTGGGCTCGACCAACTCTCTTGCCTCAGCCTCCCGAGTAGCTGGGACTACAGGGGCCTACCAAACCACCTGGCTATTTTTAGAGACAAGATCTCACTCTGGCTCAAGCTGGTCTCAAACTTGGGAGGTCAGGCAATCCACCCGCCTTGGCCTCCCAGAATGCTAGGATTACAGGTGTGAGCCACCATACCCGGCCTCCCAGGCTGGTCTTAAACTCCTGGCTTCCCAAAGTGCTAGCTTTATAAGTATAAGTCACAACACCTGACTGTGGTGTCTTCATCCAATGTACCTAAGACCCTAAGAATCTGCTCAGTAAATATACCACATCTGGCAGGAAAGCTGTGATTGAGGTTATCACTTGCTTGAGTTTGCAGTAAGCTACATGCATTCTCCAGAACCCATTCAGTGCCTTAAGGGGCTATCAGGGGTCCTCAAACTGCGGCCCGCGGGCCACATGAGGCGGTGTGATTGTATTTGTTCTCGTTTTGTTTTTTTAATTCAAAATAAGATATGTGCAGTGTGCATAGGAATTTGTTCATAGTTTTTATTTTTAAACTATAGTCCGGCCCTCCAACGGTGTGAGGGACAGTGAATTGGCCCCCTGTTTAAAAAGTTTGAGGATGCCTGGGCTAGACTGTTGTTGATTTAAGTGGCGATATGATGGGAACACCATCCCTGCAGCCTTCAGATTCTTTAACATGGCTTTAACTTCCACTTTTCTTCATGGGTGTGATAAATATTGTTGTTGTTGTTTTTAATTTACTGACTTTTTCTTTAATTGTTAAATCATAGCTGTGTACATTAGTGCAATCAAGGGGTACAATGTGCTGGTTTCATATACAATCTGAAATATTCTCATCAAACTGTCTTGACTAGTTTTTTTACTCTTTTTTTGTTCTGGCTGTTTGTGTGTGGCAGTTACAGAAGACTGCATTTGGCGTTTACCGCTCTGATAGCTCTTATCCTACAGGGCCAGGCCAAGGTTCTAGTATGGAAGTTATTCCAACTAACAAGTATATCAATACTCAATTATACAGCCCCTGGAACAACAGCAGATGACAACATGTCAACATCAGCTCAGATCATGTGTTCAACAGGCCCTGCCTTGAGTGGTATCCTCATACCAGGATCTACTACCACAGTATGTGTAGGTCCCTCTGGGGAAGTGCATACTTGCCATGGTATTGCAGGGTCTCTGGGCTTCCTACCACCTCTTCAGTCAATAGGTTCCATTTCTGGACCTGTGGCAAAGGTCCAGAAACTTGGCAAGGGATCGTGACTTTTTTTGCAGTGACCACCCTCATCCTCTTGCTTATTAATTTTCATCTTCCTTTGAAAATAGTTGTCCCTGGGCGGCGCCTGTGGCTCAGTGAGTAGGGCGCCGGCCCCATATACCGAGGGTGGTGGGTTCAAACCCAGCCCCGGCCAAACTGCAACCAAAAAATAGCCGGACGTTGTGGCAGGTGCCTGTAGTCCCAGCTGCTCGGGAGGCTGAGGCAAGAGAATCGCTTGGGCCCGGGAGTTGGAGGTTGCTGTGAGCTGTGTGAGGCCACGGCACTTTACCGAGGGCCATAATGTGAGACTCTGTCTCTACAAAAAAAAAGAAAAAAAAAAAAAAGAAAGAAAATAGTTGTCCCTGAGTATCATAGGGGGTTGGTTCCAGGAGCCCCCATGGATACTGAAGTCCACAGTGCTCAAGTCCCTGCTAAGAAAGGGTGTAGTATTCGCAGAAAACCTACACACATCTTCCAGTATAGTCTAAATCATCTTTCGATTACTTGTAATACTTAAGACAGTGTAAATGTTATGTTAATAGTTGCTTCACTGTATCGTTCAGGGAATGATGACAAGAAAAAAGTCTGCACATGTTCAGTACAGAGGACTTTTCTTTGAATTATTTCCCATCCACTGTCAGTTGAACCCATGGATGTGGATATGGAGGCCAACTGTCCCATGTGCACAAAACACTGCTCTTTTGGTACCTACCTGGTGTTCCACTAGGAAAACTGTTCTGTTAACCATCTCTGTAACTCTCTGGAAGTCAAGCCCTTCTGATTATCAGCTTGACCTTGTCAGTTGTTACAGTCATTATGACCCCTGCCTTCTGGTCATTAAGTACTGCCTCCTGGCCTCCATTGCCCTGGGCCTGTCATCGGCGTTACTATCAGCAAACTTGTGCCTGCCTCTGCGAGCATCAGTCCTGACCTGCAGGAGAGGTTCACCAGTGAACAACTTGGTGATGGCCTTGGTGAATGGCATGTCCCTGTCTGCGCACAGAGTACTACTGTAGTACATCTTTTAACACACCATGCCCCTTCCAGGATGCCCACCTACTTCCCCCAGGCCTTTTAATCCCTTCTTCCACCATCTGCCATGGCAATTCAGAGGTGTCAAACTTGCTCAGCCTAAGTCATCTTTTTTCCAGGCTTCCAGGAGCCACCCTAACAAGAGCTTGTGTGTCCTTGCCAAGGTGTGAAATCCTGTGTCCTGTAGTTCCCTTCTCCAGTTCTGTGACTCTCAGAACCCAGGCCCCCGAGGACTGCCCAGCAGCCCCTGCTAGCTCTTGCAGCTCTTGCAGCTCCTTTCAAATAAATCCCTTTTCTCCTTTCCGGGCTACATGTTCCCAGGCAAATTACACAATAGCTTATCCTGGGTCCAAAACCCAGGTGCCAGAAAAGGAGGTAGAGGCAGCTGTTGTCTTGGGGGACAGACCTCTGCACCATCTTCTCACCTGGGTGGGAAGGAGCACACTCGTGTACAGAGTGAGTCACCTCTGCAGGCGCTGAGGGCCAGAGAGGTTCAGAATCTTCAGGGGTCTCCACCCAGAGGTCCCCACGCCATGTGTCAAGTTCCACAGATGTGCCTCTATGGAGGTTAGCCACCCTGTCCATTAAATCCCAGACTTCATCTTCAGCTCTTTTCATTCACCAACTATATGAGATGAAGGATTCTTTTTATGTTGCCAGAGAAACCCTCTGGCTCTAGTACTTAGTTTTCAATTCTTTGTTAATTGCCCTCAACTTTTTCATTATGTGCCTGTAAGTTACCATTATGTGACTTTTCATTTCCAGTTACCTACCCATTCATCTATATAATTCACATACACTATATATCTTTATATATGTGTATATATATGCCTTCACATATATTACATATTATCCACATACTATATAACCTTTTCCTCCTCTGTGTACCTTCCAAACACCTGACTTATCACACAAGCCAATTTAATCCTGTCTACTGGCATGCTCACCCCATGTCACCACTGGTGAAACATTTAACTATGAGGCCACCAACATGTGCTGGGGGCTGCTCATGCTCACTTAACTCCCAGGGTGTGGCCCTCACTGCCAGCAGGTAGTGGAATGATCCTGTCTCCAAGCCCCAACCTACTGACTGCTTTCTTGACCCACTCTTGGAAGCAGGTGCTGAGATGTAGTTAGGAGTACAGAAGTTTCCCTGGAGAATGGAACTAGTGTAAAGAAAGGAGAGAAGCGAGAGTAGGCGGGGAGAGCTCTCTGATGGGGATGCAGACCTGTCAAGGTCTCTGCCTGCCCACTGGGAAGCTCTGATCAAGGACTGCCCACTAGGAGTCCAGCATTGAGAGAAAATGACGAGGCCCTTTCAACACTGCTTTGTTTTTTGTGTGGGGGAGGTCAGCTGCAAAGCTGAGGCTGACCCCGAAGGAGTCTTCAGTTGGAGCTGTCAGCTCACCGTGTGCCTCTTCTCAGAGAGGCGTCTGAGAGGGGTGTCCCTGCGTCTGTCACACAGAAAATGACAAGACAGCCTGTTATTTTCTATGTGGCAGATGCAGGGACACGCCTCTCAGAGCAAGCCTGTGCAGAGCACAGTCAAACCACAGGAGTGGTTTCTCTGGTTAACAAGGTGGTGTTGGGTAGAAACTTACCAGGAAGGTAAGGGAGGGAGCTTTGCAGGCAGAGACAGCCACACTTTCAAAAACCAAGGCAATGTTCTAGAAAAATACAAAGAATCCAGTGCAGCTGAAACATACATGTTAGCCAGTAGGGAGGTACAAGCTTGAGTGATAAAAGGGGCAGGTCACACAGAGCCTTGTCTGCCTGGCTGCAGAAGTTTAGATTCCACTTGCAGCCAACACCGGATACTTGAAGAGTGTTCATTGGAGAAATGACATAATCAGATGTGAATATTAGCAAGATCCCTGTGGCAGCTGCATGGAAAAGAAAAACTTTGCCCTGTACTCTCTTCTGCCTAGCCCAGATCCCTCACACCATTAGACATCCTCACCCCATCTGATGCACACACCCAGGACGGGGTACAGAAATAGGCTATCCCATAGAGGTGTCAGGCATTGCCCTGGGGACAGCTTACCTGTAACAGTCCCTGCTGCTATAGTTTGAATGTTTATCCCCTCTAAAATTCATGTAGAAGCTTAATCCCCAATGTGACAGTATTGAGAGGCGAGGCCTTTAAGAGGTGGATTGTGGATTAATGGATTAATGAGTCATATGGGAGTGAGACTGATGGCTTTATAAAAAACCTGAGCCAGGACACTTAGCCCTCTTGCCATAGGATACCCTGTGCCATATTGTCACTTTGCAGAGTGCCCCCAGTGATCTCTCTCACCGGATGCAGTCCCTCAACCTTCGGCTTCTCAGCTACTGTAACTGCAAAAAATAATTCCCTTTCTTCATAAATTATCCAGTTTCAAATATTCAGTTATATGCAACAGAAAACAGACTGAGGCACCTGCCCAGCCCCATCGCTCAGCCCTGAGCTGGAGGCTCTGGGTCCTGCAGCAATAGCTAAGGTCCTGGACGGCTGCCCAGGCCTGCAATCCAGCTCCCTCAACCCATGGCTTCTCTGGTTTCAGCCCCACGAGACTATTGCAGTTCCCCTGCCCAGGCCCTCCAGGTGCAATATGTAAACCTTGGAAGCCCAGCTGAAACACCACCTGAGGTGGGCCCCGTCTCCCGCAGCTGGGAGCCTCTTGCTCCTTGATCTCTCCTACACCTTGCACTCTCCTCACTCCTGCTCCATACTGTGCGGCTTGTGTGTGCCTCTTCCTTTTGTGATTATGCTCTCTTTTTTTCTAGATGTCAAGAACCCAAAGACAGTGTCTGTCCTGGGCAGGTCTTGCTTAGAGTGGGCAACAGGGAGCGTACAAGGGAGGAGCAAGAAGGCAGAACCAAGACCAGTGACTGAGACAGGAGCTGGGGATAGTGCAGGAAGACAGGGACAAGCATCTCAGGACAGGAGGAACTGAGAGTCGATGGTAGCCCTCCACTGCTGCCCACGTAAAATGCACCCAGCTCCACGCAGACTTAGGGTTCTAAGTATACACACAGGGACCACACCTGGCTGCTCTATGGGGTGAAGCTCTTCAGGATCCCAAGGAATCTATTTCCCCTGCTGAGCTCCAGCCCAACCTGTCCCCCTCTCATCATTAATCACCACAACCGTGTTCTAAATACATAGAACAAACCACACCATTTTCATATAGATATCATGAAATCTTTCCTGTTGCCTTCCTGGTGACCAACCTGAAATGTGGCCTTTCTGGGGCAAAGGTCCCAATGGATATGCCTGGGTGCCACCCCAGAAAGCTCATCAAGGTTTATTTTATGACCTCAGGCATGAGCCAAGCCCCAGGACATTCCTGCACCAGGGGACACCAAGTTGTAGGGCATAATGCAAGGTCACTTCTCATACAGGTTCAGGAGATTTTTCTTTCTTTTTTTTTTTTTTAATTTCCTTGGTTGAATTTATTTCTAAATATTTTTGATATTATTATAAAAGGGATTTTTTTTTTTTATTGTTGGGGATTCATTGAGGGTACAATAAGCCAAGTTACACTGATTGCAATTGTTAGGTAAAGTCCCTCTTGCAATCATGTCTTGCCCCCATAAAGTGTGACATACACCAACGCCCCACCCCCCTCCCTTAAGGGCAAGTTGATAGAAAAACAACATATTGTCACCAAAACATCGTGGGCAGATCATGCAGCATATTTGTGACTACATTACATTCTCCTTACAGACAGGGAAGGGCGCAGAAATTCACAGACAACAGGTGTGGGAAGGTTGTCCCTGGAGTTAGCAGAGAATAGCCCAGGTGAGAGCCTCACTAGTGGATGACCCCAGGGAAGTCACTGCTTTGTGCTTCTCTTCCTGGTTAATTGGTTAATAGAACTAGGATCAATAGATTGCTGTGAAGAAGTAAATGAGTTAATACACATTTAAAGTGCTTGGAGCAGGGCCTTCGCACATAGTAAGTGTTATTATTATTTGTATTACTTGATTAGAATTGCAGTAACACATGTGTATGTTAAAAAATCTAATTAAAGGCCCAGAAAGGTTTGAGCACTTTCACAGTCAGATGCAAAGGGTGAAATAGTGACATTAATCCCAGCTTGGTGCAAACCATAAACAATTAAGCAGTGATTGAGAAAGTTAGCAGGAATGATGTCTGTGTTCCTTGCAATCTTGCTCATAATGATAGGTTTTTGTATTTAGAGCAAAAAATTATCTGCTTTGGAATTTTAATGAAAGTCATTTGTAATTTAAATGAAAACTATATTTAATCAGGTTATGAGTCATGATAAATAAAGGAGAAAGAAAAAAGACAAAAAATTGTGTGTATAGTATCAATCCAATTACATAATGTTAATATCTATATCTGTACAGTACAGTTTCCATTTGGTCTAGAGCTAAAAGTCAGATATATCTAGAGTCTCCTGCCATCTCTCCTACAAAAGGATCTATTTAACATGAAGGCTGATGAGACTTGTGATGGTTAATTCTAACATCAACTTGACTAAGCTACAGGGTGCCCAGATATTAGTCAACATTATTTCTGGGCGTCCCTGTGCGGGGAGGGGCCTGAGGATAGATAGGCATCTGAGTCATGCCAAGAGTCAAGTGGATGGACCTCCCCAGGTGTGTGGGCCGCATCCACTCTGCTGAAGGTGGAGGGAAAGGAGAATTCACTCTCAGCCTGACGGTTAGAGCTGGAACACTAGTCTTCTCTGTTCTCAGACTAGGACTTAAGCGATTGACGCTCCTGGTCTTCACACCTTTGGACCCTCAGACTGGGGCTACACCACAGGCTTTCCTGGGTCTCTGACTTACAGATGGCAATTCTGTGGGACTTCTCAATCTCCATAATCATGTGAGGCAGTTTCTCATAATAAATAATGTATATATTTACAAAGCACACGTATATATTTATACACACACAATTATATATATACTGCTGGTTCTGTTCCTCTGGAGTACACTTAACACACACTTCTGTTAATATGTGTGTGTTACACACACATGCACATATAGAACATGAATCTACATATATACAACACAACTACGTATTTTATATTGTAATTATATATTATAGTAGAGGTTCAAACATTTACAGACATTTCAGACATCCCAGAGTGGGCAGTGCAAGTCATAGCTAACAAAATGTACTAAGGAAAACAGGCATCCCACACACAAGAATTTGCTGCCATGAGAAGGAAACTCAGTAGAGCAAGTCAGGCCAGAAATGATCCCCAAGGGCTGGTGATAGCTCCAGGTATGACAACCGTGGCACCTGGCACTTAATGTATCTCAGCTCTGTCATCCCAGCCCCACATAGATCCATCAAGGAGAAGAAGGTCCATGAAGGGGAACTGAAAGCCTGACGCACAAAACTTCCACTACACTGGGTGAGTGCAAGCAGCCCCTCACCCAGGTGAGCACAGCATGGCTGAGGAAAGCTCTGCCCACCACTGGTCAAAATAAATTCTCAGGTTAACAAACTGTCACATGGCAGAGGCCAGCTCCAGGAGTCCCAGGTCAGGAAGAAGTATCAGCAGCCTGGCAGTGGCTCTCTGGCACAGAGGGGACTGGGGGCAGCCATTGAATAGCAGCAGAGGTGGCATGCTGTCCCCCCAAGCCCTCAGGGCCTGCAGCTGCAGAGTCAAGGCTCAGAAGTGGCACAGCTGCAGAAGCAGGGCAATAGGCAGCAATGGCCAGGATCTGACCCCAAGGCCTCCGTACTGACCTTGAAATACCAGGGAAGGGCAACTACCTGAGGGGCTTGGGGAAGGCTTGAGGACAAGGCCAGTGTTGTCCTCACTGGCTAATGGACCCAGGTGTTACAGTCACCACATGGTTGATGACCATGAGTGCCACCCCTTGGGTACTTCCCACGCACCAAGTACCTCGTGTGCATTCTTTTATCATCTAGGCTCAACAAAGGAATGAGAACTCAGGTCTGAAGCCCAGAACAAAGCAGTGCCATACAAGTAGCACACTATCCTTGTCAGGCCTGATGGAAAGTAAACAGGTGGAGGAGAAGAGGCTAAGGGCAGAAAGTGGGAACCAAATTGTAGCTAGGAAATGAAATTGCAGTGAAGGACTATTCCCCAGTGGAAATACACAGTGAGGAGGTCCTGGTGACCTTAATCTGACCTGGGGTTCATTATCATGCAATTAACATTGCAGATTTTGACACCCCTACCCACGGAGTCTTCAGGAAGATGGGGCAGATGGATGCATAATAAGGAGTTTGTTATGAAACTTCAACTTGTCAATCACAGCCAACCTGAGGATTGGGAGTGGGGCAGGACAAACTAGTTAACATATATAAGACATGCTCAGACTTTGGGGTCTCTTCTCCACTCCTGGAGAGGGACCCATCTCACTCTTTGAAATGTATTCTTGCTATCCTTTACTTTGATTCTGCAATAAACATGACTTGTGATCACTCATCGGCAGGCGCCAGTGCTCATTCTTCAGCACTAGGACACTCTCAACCAGGAAACATCCACATTCCAGTTGGATCTAATGTCCTGGAGCCCTGCCCTGTCAGGGAGGAGCTGGCCAGTTCTCAGCTGCCTAAAATCAAACCATACAGCACCTGTGCCTGCCCACCTCGTGGGTGAACAACAGAGCCAGGCTAGCAGGGTCTATCCTGACAGATCAGAGGTGGCAAGCTCCCGGTGGGGATACCCACTCACAATTCCCACTCCTCCACTCGAGGACAGATTGCTGGCTGCACAATGGGCACACTCCAGGGACACCTGGTTCCAGGGCTGGACATCTGTTACATAGGGCTCTACTATGAAGTGAGGGTGTCCTGAGCTCTTCTTCAGGGCCAGCAGCTCCTTTTCTCCCACTTTCCCTAAAGGACAAGTAAGGCAAGCAGTGGTGGTGACAGGTGCATTGGAGAGAACAGTGAAGGTTGGGACACCCATCCTCTTGATTTGGGGGAGTTCTTTTTCCCATCTGGAACCAACTATTTCCCCCAGTGGACTGGGTGGACCCTCAGAGACCCATCCTGAACCATGATAATGGGAGCATGCCACCATATGTATTCTTCCTCGTTAGTGGTCTGGTAGATGTCATGAGCCAGGCCTGGCTGGCCCGGCAGAACATGAAGCTGGAGTGAGCGGCCCCAGCCTTCGCCTTGTTTGTGATCTGATCTAGGAGCCTGAGCTGGGAAAAACCTTCTGTCCAGTGTGGTAACAGGAAGCCCAGCTGTTAGCTCTCTGATTTGAGCCTGGAGGGAGGATGGGGCTGGCACCATGAAGCCAGTAGAGGCTGAGACTCTTGACTTCCATAGAGCCAGAGCCCTTCCCCCTCTTTCTCTCTTTGTAGACAACTCTCTCTCCTTCTCCCAGATTGCCAGCTTCACTCCTGTCTCCAGCTGATTAGCTTCAGACTTTTCCTTTATTGTTTTTCTTTTGTAAATAAAAGCACCATGTTAAAAAAAAAAAAATGGTGGTGGCCCACCTCGATCATGGGATCACCTTGGAGATGCACGTGTACAGCCTGCTGAGGGTGTCCATCTTCCTGCTGGTCCTGTCACTCATCATACAGGTTTAGGTCCCTCACCAGCCCCCAGTCTGGGTGCTCAAGGCTCATTTTGGCTCCTGACTGCTGCAGATGACCTTGGTGCTGTATGCCCCACTCCCTGGCAGGCACTCACCTTCCTCACCATCTTCTTCTGCTGGTACCTAGGCTTGAGAGTTGCCATGCTGGCTCTGTCTTTGGCCTCTGCAGCCCCTGGCATCATCGCTGCTTCTCCTGGACAGAGATCCCAGGGGTCAGGTAGTAGTCATGCCCAAAGGGCCCTGAGGGCCCCAACAACAGAACTTAAAAAGCTCAGGGCAGACTCTGTGCTGCAGGACAGAGGCCCTCCTAGCTGTGCTGTGTCATCCTCTAATGAGCTTTGTGATGATGTCCTCTGGCTATGTGACACTGTAATGTCCTGGGAGCCACAATGTGGTTTCTCATCTCTGCAGCCATATTCCTTGTTCCAAAATAAACCTGCCAGCTCCTAGGGTGGCTTTTCATGCTGTCCATCTATCCACCCTTTTGTCTGCCTCATTTACTCCTGGGGTATGGTTTTCAGGCCTCTCTGAGGGGAAGCCAGACCTTCTCTGGCCACTTCTGGAATCCAGGAGGGGGTACCGGAATGGGGAGGTGGGAGATGAGTACAGGTTGGATAGATAGCTGCACTGTCCCATCTCTATTCTGCACTGATTTCCGGTAGGAAAGTTTCCCTTCCTTCTTACTGTTCTTGAAAAGTAGATTGACTCATCCCAAAATTTGGGAAAAGCTACTTTTTAAAACTAAGGGAATAGGCTGAGTGTGGTAGCTTATGCCTGTAAGACCAGCATTCTGAATCTCCACTGTTGCCCTGGGTAGAGTCCCATGGCCCGTGTCATGGTCATAGCTCACAGCAACCTCAAACTCCCGGACTCAAGCAATCTTCTTGCTCAGCCTCCTGAGTAGCTAGGACTATAGGTACCTGCCACTATACCCACCTGATTTTTCTATTTTTAATAGAAATATGGGTCTTGCCCTTGCTTTGGCTGATCTGGAGCTCCTGAGCTCAAGCAATCCACCTGCCTTAGCCTCCCAGAGTGCTAGGCTTACAGGCGTGAGCCACCATGCCTAACCCATATACCCCTTCTGAAATTTTCAGAAAGCCCCCCCTTTTTCCCCTCTCTTCCCTCCCCAATCCCCTACTTGATTGTGGTTGTGTTTTTCTTTTCTGTGGGCATGTAGTTGTTCTTCTTCTGGTTTTGTATTAGTGTTGAGTACATTGGATGCTTGCTTTTCCATTCTTATGATACTTAGGAAGATGATTTCCAAATCCATCCAGGTAAATGTAAAAGATGTAAAGACTCCATCTTTTTATGGCTCAATAGTATTCCGTGGTATACATATGCCACAGTTTATTAGTCCATTCATGAGCTGACGGGCACTTGGATTGTTTCCATATCGTGGCGATTGTGAATTGAGCTATGATAAACATTCTAATGCAAATGTCCTTATGGTAAAATGATACTTTTTCTTCTGTGTAAATATCTAGTAATAGAATTGTAAGATCAAATGAAAGGTCTTCTTTTAGCTTTTTGAGGATTCTCATACTTCTTTCCAAAATGGTTGTATTAGTTTGCAATCCCACCAAAAGTGTATAAATGTACCCTTCTCTTCACACACATGCCAACATTTGCAGCTTTGGTACTTTATGGTGTGGGCTATTCAGAAGAAGCATTCTTAAGAGCAAGTATATCTAATAACTGATGCTAAAATTGTTCACCTTATGGTGGCATAAAAACATTTAACTTTTTCAATAAAGTCTGCTTTGCAAACAAACATTTTGTGTGAGTGATTCTGGGAGCAAACAAAGAAAGGCCCATACCTGGGTTGGTGGGAGCAGAGGTGAAAGAATCACCATGGAATGTGGGGGTATATGAAAATGGGGTACTGGGGTACTGAAAATGCTGGAACTCGCAATCACAAGAAAAATTTCTGCAGTTCACAGAAATTTTCAGAAAGCCTTTGGACTTCTCCCTGAATGAGGAGAGAAGGTACAAATACACAATGAGGTCAGCTGCCATATTAAGTGGACAAAATGAACTGAGAGCTAAAGCAAATCATATATAAATACATATCCCCTGGTACAGCTGGGAGACTTCCACTTTCAAAGACTTGAGCCTGCTTGTACGAGATGAAAAAAATGCAACGTTTGGAAGTCTGGGGAGGAAGGGAGAAGGAAGGAGATGCTGGCTGTAGATGTGGAGAAAGAATCACAGAGTAAAATCTCCACTAGGGAGGTTCTCTATTGTGGAAATTCTGTTATCAAAAAAGATCAGAAAGGGCGGCGCCTGTGGCTCAGTGAGTAGGGCGCCGGCCCCATATGCCGAGGGTGGCGGGTTCAAACCCAGCCCCGGCCAAACTGCAACAAAAAAATAGCCAGGCATTTTGGTGGACGCCTGGGGTATGAGGAGAGGAATGGGGAGCTGGTGGGGGCCTGTCCTGGAGAGGCAGGCTCCAGATGTTGGACATGAGCAGACACAAGACAAAAGATGCCTCATTCTCCCCCGGCAGCTCCAGCAGCTGGATCCAGACCAGCTCTACTTTGTCCTCCTGGAGGACAGCATCCTTCCTTCGGCCCCTCACCTCCAGGTGGCTCTGCAAGTCGAAGTCAGACGGGCTTTCAGGGACTCTGCTGGCAAAGACATCTCTGCACCTGCTGACCAAAGATCAAAAGATGCACAGACAGGTCTGGGGAGAAACAGACAGCAATGGGCTTCCCAGCTAGCCTTCTGGGGAGGCGGATATACACAGGTCAGACTTGTTCACATTTTATGGCCCTGGGGACAAATAGTGACTGCATAGAGAGGAATCTTTCTCCTACACATCTGTGCTCTCACCCAGCTCAGCAATGAATCTGGCCATGCAAACATGTGACCCACACCAACAGGTTTCTCATGTATGTTTGAGACTTAAAAGAATACTAACTTCATTATAAAAGAACTTCATCCTCCAATAATGCAGCTGAGATGCAGTTCCATTGTTCTATCTCCATGGAGAAAAAGATAATATTTATTCATTGTCTTCTGATTATGGAAGCAATAAAAGTTCATTGGATAAACAGCTGGAAACTCAAAAATATGGCAAGAATACACTGAAATTGCTCACAAGCTGACCTCAATTCACAACAAATTCAAACTATTCTTACTGCCTGGTCTGCTTTGGGCTGTGGAGCACAACGGGACAGACGGAACCCTTGTACCTGTGCCACTTGCATGCTGGTGAGAGAAGTAGACAAGAGACAAACCCATAAGCATAAAGTATGCCAGGTCGTGGTCAACACCATGAAGAAGAAACAGGGCAGAAGGCACAGGGTGAACACAGGGGCAGGTGAGGCCGAGGGCCGGATGACACTCCAGAAAGAATAATAAACTTTCAGGTGTTTTTTCTCCCAATCTTTTAACTAAATATTAACAATTTTATTACTAGTTACAAGTTTTTGATGAAAAATTTTAAAAATAAATACATTTTTCTTACCAAAGTAATACTTGTCCACTATAGGAAACCTGGAACAATGCAGAAAACTGGAAGGGGAAAGTGGAAACAAGACGAATCTCCCTAACAGTACCCCGCCGGGACAGCCCTCCTAGGTGTGTTGGTGCGGCTAAACTCACATGGCATTTACACTATTGAATATGCTTTTCTTCTCTTGAGCCTCTGTCATAAACATTACCCTATGCTGGCCAGAGTTTTGGGAGAGAAATTACAAGAGGCCACATTTCCCTTCTATGTGGGAAAAAGCCCTCACTGGAAGCCCGGGTGCCCTGCTCCCCTGTCTAGCTCCCTGGGTGCCGCCCTCTCTGGGAAGACCCTGGGCCTCCATTCAACCTGCCACTGAGAGGGCTTGAGACAAGTGATGAGTTCCTGATTCCCAGAAGTCAAGCACATGGGCCACCTGTGTCAGGCCCAAATGGAGCTGAAGTTGCCAGTACAGCGAGCAGAGTATGTTGCTTCAGAGGTAGAGGTGAGGCAAGGTGCAAAGCCCAGGTAAGTCAGGCAGGAACCAAAGGGAAGGGGACCCTGGCAGCAGGAATGTCTGTCCCAGAGGCAGCATTGATAGGCCTCTCAGAATCTGCAGCAGCCCCAGACTTGCCCCTAAAACTCCTCCAGGAGAGATGCCATTGTCTTGGGAAGACCCTATCCCAGGGAGCAAATGCAGGCTGTGCCCTTCCCTCCTTCACTTGCAATGTCTCTGCCCCTCAGCCATTTCCTATAGGTCTGGGCCACTCCTTTTTACTTCTTAGCCTTGTTGGAGCATCACTCTGGACCTATAACCACTTACACCCATTTCTAGTCCTACTCAGGTCATCAGGGAGTTTTATAAGCAAGATCTCACTTGCTCTTTAAACATCTTCATGTCTACCACACCCAGCACCATACATAAATCTTCCAGCGTGACTGCTATACTTACTACTACGCCAAACCCTAAGAAGGTTGGTCATCTACTGAAGGTAGGTCTGGCTGATCGAAGGTTTCGGGGACATGTCACTCATGTTGTGAATCATCCACCAAGACCCAAATGATCTGGTACTTTGAGCCACCTTTGTTCATGTTCCTACAAAGTCTTGCTACTTTCTAGCTGTGTGTTTAGTAAGAAAATAGCCTTCTGAGCCCTGGTTTTCTTACAGCTCCGTGAAGACTGAGAGGTGCACTGCGTACGAAGCACCCAGCACACAGTAAGTGCTCAGTAAATAGCAGCTATTGTTATCAATGACATTTTGAGACTAAGAAATTTATGGGTTGGCAGATTTTTTCCCTACCTTGAAAACAATGTACAGAGGTCAGGTACTCAGATGCCTTCAGGCAACAGAAATGAGAGAAGGGAGTGGTGGGAATGAGGCTAACCATCCGGCACATAGCAATTGATCTCTGGTGGAACTAAGTCTTGAGTTCAGATCTTCTGATCTTTCCCTTCCAAGGGAAGCCAGAAATCTAGATTTTTATGCAAAATGGCTGTATTTTTAAAAAATGTGTCATTAAGTCTCCTTTTCTTTTTTCTTTTTTTTTTTTTTGAGACAGAGTCTCACTAGGTCACCCTCAGTAGAGTGCTGTGGTGTCCTAGCTAACAGCAACCTGAGGCTCCTGGGCTTAAGAGATTCTCTTGCCTCAGCCTCCTGAGTAGCTGGGACTATAGGCGCCTACCACAACTCCCAGTTTGGGGGAGGGGGGTTTTGGTTATATTTGTCATTGTTGTTTGGCAGTCCCAGGCTGGATTCGAACCAGCCAGCTCCGGTGTATGTGACTGGCGCCCTAGCCACTGAGTACAGGCACAAAGCCAAGTCTCCTTTTCTTAAACCTGAAGCAGCCAAGAGCTGAAGAGCTTTGCAGGGACAAGTTGTGTGCAGAGGGTGCCTGTGTATAAAATGACATTTACATGGATAGCAGTTGAGAGTCTATGGGGGGAAGACGGGGTATAGGGTCACAGGACAGGACAGCAGGGTTTGGAGTTTAGTGTCTAGGGCAGTATTATTCAACCTTTTTTATCTCATGGCACACTTGAACATATTGTTAAACTTCCACGGCACACTTAAACTATGTTGATCAAAAAAAAAAGAGTAAATAAAAAAGAGTATACTTACTGTGCTTTAAAATTCTTCTGAAAACAATTTAATTAATGATCTTTAAAATTTTTTGAGGCACACCTAAGGTCCTCTCATGGCACACCAGTGCGCCTCTGCATGCGGGTTAAAAATCATTGGTCTAGGGTATGGCCTCAAGAGTGGGTGACTGGAGATGAGGGGCTTGTCTGGAGCCCAGACAAGGACACGGAATGGTCTGGCTGGCAGGGAAAAATCTTTGTTCGTGCCAAAGTCTTCAGTGCACAAGGGTGGAGGGTGACCCAATGACAGCTACAAGGATGGCTGAAAGTGGGAGATGTGGGAGCATAAGTTCCCAAGGAAGGGGTCACAATGCTCCCTCAAATAGGGGCTTTGCAATCTATGTGGAATGATTACACAAAAGGTGTAGCACTGAGCCTGGTGTGCATAGATGCTCAAAAACATCAATTCAGGTGATTTATTGATTCTTCCAACAAATACTTCTAGGGGGCATACCATGTGCAAGGAGTAAGCCAGACCCCAGGTTCTTTCTCCGAAGGAGCTGGGAGGCAGGCCAGGGGAGGAGCTGTCTAGGAAGGACGGTTGTAGGGCCAGCCACACACAGAGAAGCCTGACCTGGAGTCAGGGAGGGCTTTCTGGAACACAACAAAGAAATTGGGTGGGCAGGTGGAGGTGTGCAGACAGGGGGAAAGGCTCCACAGAGGCTGGAGGTCGGTGAATCACCACTCCTCCTTAAAGATTGAGGCGCTGTAAGAATGCGGCAGAGCTGGCTTTCCACTGGCAAGTGTTGCTCCTTCCCAGGAGAGCCCCGGGGGAATCCTCTGAAGGTTTTAATCAGGGAAACGCCCATCTTAAGCACAACTCACATCATCAAACTATGTGCCAAGTCCTTGTCAGAGAACTTAATAAAATTACAAGCCCATTCGATTCATTTACTCTCCCTACAAGCCTCACGAAATAGTACCATTGCCCTTTGCCCTGAATTCTACAATCCAAAAACTCTGCAAAGCTAAAGCCTCAACTGCCATGAGGCTATTTCTGTTTATTTACCTACACCTAATGTGAATAGTCATATGTTTCAGTGGAGAAATACTATGTTTGATTCCAAGGTATTGCCCTAGGTCTCACTGGGGATATTAAAAAATATATGACATTTTCAAAGTACTTCTTATAAAATCTGAAATTTCTAAATTCTGAAACATATGTGGCACCAAGGGGTTAAGGAATAAGGGATTGTAAAACCTGTTACTATCCCCATTTTACAGATGAGGAAATTGAGGCACAAGTAACTCCTCCAGTGGTTATGTAGGTAGTAAGTAAGAAAGTTAAAATATAAACCCAAATAATTTGGCCCTGGAGTCCAATGCTACATCAGATCTAAGCTAGTCTCCATTTTAGGAAGGTGTCTGTAGTTACTATAAGGACAACAAACTGGAGGAAAGGGGACCAAAAAGAAAGCCATGGCAGTCAACCAGACATGGGTAATGCTAGGGGTGGAAGGGCGTGGAGAACTAAGAGATATTTAAAGGAAAGTCAGCAGAGTTTGCTGATTGTCAGTTGGCTGGGAGGAGTTGTGGTTATGGGAAAATAAGTCAAAGTTCTAGACATTGGAGAAACCCAATGGTGGGCCACTCAGTTATGTGAGGAACAGAACAAGGGGGTGATGGAGAAGAAGATAATGAATTCAGCCTTCCATGCCTTGTGTTTAAGTTGAGATATCAACTAGTAGGTGGGTTTACATGGCTGGTGCTTGTAAAAGAGGCAAAGAGGATTAAGACAAAGAGCTGGGTATTTCTTGATGGAAGGTGTCATTAAGACGTGAGCATGGTCTGGGCACAGTGGCTCACAACCTATAATCCCAGGACTTTGAGAGTCTGAGGCCAGATGATTGCTTGAGCCCAAGAGTTTGAGACCAGCCTGAGCAACGTAGTGAGATCCCATCTTCACTAAAAATAGAAAAACTTAGCCGGGTATGGTAGCATGTGCCTGTAGTCCTACCCTGTTTCCCCGAAAATAAGACATCCTCCGAAAATAAGACCTACTTACAGGAAAGATAAGACGTCCCCTGAAAATAAGACCTAGCGCATCTTTGGGAGCACACCTTAAAATAAGACACTGTCTTATTTTCGGGGAAACAAGGTAGTTATTCAGGAGGCTGAGGCAGGAGGATCCCTTGAGCTCAGGAGTTGGAGGTTTCAGTGAGCTATGATGATGCCACTGCACTCTAGCCTGGGCAACAGAGCAAGACTCTGCCTCCAAAAAAGAAAGGAAGAGAAGGGAAGGGAGTCTTACTTTGTCACCCTTGGTAGAGTGCTGCGGTGTCATAGCTCACAGCAACCTGAAACTCTTGGGCTCAAGCAATCCTCCTGCCTCAGCCTTCTGAGTAGCTAGGACTACAGGCACCTGCCACAAGACCTGTCTAGTTTTTCTATTTTTAGTAGAGATGGAGTCTCACTCTTGCTCAGGGTGGTCTTGAACTCCTGAGCTGGGGCAATCCACCTGCTTCGGCCACCCAGAATGCTAGGATTACAAGCAGAAGCCATGGGAACCAGTCCCACCCCACTTCTGACAGAGCCCAGGCCCTGGTCACCACCTGCCGGGACTGAAGGAATCTCCTAGCTGGCCCTCCTGGGCCTTCGTTCCTCCAGGACAAGCTTGGGGCCATCTCTGCAGCACGACACTATGGTCAGGTCGTCCCTGCTTGCACACATTCCATGCTGCCCAGCGCCCATGCTGCCAAAGCCCGCTTCCCTTATCTCACCCTTCCTTTCCCTGCTTCAGAAACTAGATGACAAAGCCACCTGCCTTCACCGTGCTCCTGGGCCTTTGCACATTGCCGGTCCTCCTGTCCAGGATGCTCCCCACCAGGTCGTCCCTAGACCTAGTCCATGCGCTTCTCAGAGCCAAGAGGCTCCCGCTCAGCCCTTGCTGCTGGAACGCACCCATGGAGGTGTACGGTTTGCCGGGTCCGAGGGTGCGGCAGAGCCCCACGGCTAGGCGTCAGCCCCTCGCCTGGCTCTAGAGGCTCCACAGCAACGCGAGAGCGGAAAATTAGGGCCAGACCTGGAGAGCCTTAAAGGAGGCCCAGGGGGATGGAGGGTTATGGGGAAACTATCAAAGATTTGGGGCCCAAGAAATGTCATTCTGAGGTGTTTTAGGGAGGTGATCATGGGGGAAGAGGGCAGAGCGGATGTCCCCGGGCGGCTGGAGAAGAGCAGGTCGGGAGGGAGAGCAGTGCCCGCCGGATCAGAACGCCGGGCTCTGGGAAAGAAGGTGGGCCGCCGCCCTTCTGCGATGACCCACTGCGAGGGTCCGCTCTGGCGCTGCAAAATCAGAGCCGCGCCCCGCAGACGGTGGGGCGGGGTGGGCTGGCCTAGAGCCATCCGGCCAAACTGGGAAAGGACAGGCTGGCGGCAGACCAGCGCGCCAGACACAGCTGCCCCGGGGAGTCCGAGCAGTCCCCTGCGGCTGCCCCTGTTCCTGAGGACTGAGTGCTGCCTCCTGCGGATGGGAAATGCAGCTAGGAGGACTTCAGGGCTGGGGCGGGGGTACTGCAGGGGGCGGTGCGCGCGCTGCCCAGGGCAGTAGGACCGGGCAGCAGGGGCACTCCAACCATACTGTCCTCCTGGAGTCCCCTCACCCACCACGCCCTTCCCTCCTGCGGCTACTCCCGGGGACGGAAACGCTTCCCCATCAACTCCCTACTTCACTCCCCAAATCCCACCTTCCTTCCTCTGGCTCACCCTACTCCACCACTCGGCCGACCACCCTGTGTCAGTTAGGGCGATTTCAGTGGTTACTTGCAAAGCTCAACCCACAGAGCTTCACACAGTAAGAAGAGTTAGTGGCTTGTATAACCAAGAAATCCGGGGGGCAGGATTGCACAGGAGTTGGGTCTGTTTTCCAGCATTGCTCTTGACCATGCAAAGCAGATCTGGCCACTCACATTCAAAAGAGAACCCTTGAAAGAAAAAAAAAACAACCTTGCCTATATTCTGGGATTGCGCAGACCCTCCAACAGCGATAGCTTGAGGTGGATCCCCACATCCAAGGAATCCATAGCCCCAAAGCCCTTGAAAACATTGCTCAGCATAAAAGTTCAAGATAATTGTCCTTAATAATGTTAAGGCTGCTCAAAGTCTGTTTACAGGGTTTTTTAAGTTTCAAATTAATATGAGAGTTCAAAGGATTAGAGTACAATGTTTGCATTTGTTAGGTAAAGCTCCTATTGTAGTTCTGCCCCTCACCCGGGAGGTGTGCCATATTCCCTTACACTGTGCCCATTGGGGGGGAGCACACCAATCCTCCACCCTCCCCCCCAATTACATTGAGTTTTTCTCTTGTGTGGGGGTGTATTAGTTCATCTACTGGCTTCATATTTGTGTTTAATATATGGGATACTTGCTTTTTCATTCTTGTAATATTTTACTGAAGAGAATGTTCTCCAACTCTATCCAGTTAATACAAAAGACATAACATCTCCATGCTTTTATGGCTGAATAGTATCCCACAGTATACATGTTCCACCATTTATTAATCCATTAATAAGTTGATGGGCACTTGGGTTGATTCTACATCTTGGCAATTATAGATTGAGCTGCAATGAACATTCTAGTACAAATGTCCTTATGATAACATGATTTTTTTCTTCTGGGTAGATGCCTAGTAATGGGATTGTGGGATCAAATGGAAGGTCTAACTTGTAACTCCCTTATACTTTCCCCTTTAAGTGGGAGCACAGCAATCCTCCTCCTTTCTACCCCCTCAAATAATTTGAGTTCTTTGAGGATTCTCCACACTACTTTCAGGAGAGGCTGTGTTAGTTCCACCAACAGTACAAAAATGTTCCCTTCTTTTCACAACTGCAGCAGCATCTGCAGCTTTGGGACTTTGTGATGTGGGCTAGTCTCACTGGGGTTAGGTGATATCTCAAGGTGGTTTTTATTTGCCTTTCTCTGATGATTAGGGACAATGAGTATTTTTTCATGTGTTTGCTGGCCACTCATCTGTTTTATTTTTTCTCTTTTCTTTTCTTTCTTTCTTTTTTTTTTTTTTTGAGACAGAGTCTCACTATGTCACCTTTGCTAGAGTGCTATGGCATCACAGCTCACAGCAACTTTGGCGTCACAGCTCACAGCAACTTTAAACTCGGGCTCAAGAGATTCTCCTGCCTCAGCCTCCCAAGTAGCTGGGACTACAGGCACCTGTCACAATGCCTGGCTATTTTTTGTTGCAGTTGTCATTGTTGTTTAGCTGACCCAGACCAGGTTCGAACCTGCCACCCTTGGTGTATGTGGCTGGCGCTGTAACCACTGTGCCACGGGCACCAAGCCACTCATCTGTTTTCTCGCAGGAGGTTTTATTTAGTTTCTGTTTAGGGGATCTGTCCAGTTTTGTCAGAGGAGTATTAATGTCCCCAGCTATTATGGTGTTGTAAGATATCATATTGTTTAGACCAATTAAGGTCTGTTTCATAAATCTGGGAGCATTTAAGTTGGGTGCATAAATATTTAGAATTGAAATGTTCTCTTGTTGTACTCTTCCCAGGATCAGTATGAAGTAACCACAGAGGTTCTGTTCATGTCTCTTGCCCAGTGGTAGATGGGATCATTTGCTTTTTTTTTGTTAATTAATTTGGGTCCTCTGTAGATTCTAATTATCAATCCTTTGTCAGATTCATAACATGCAAATATCTTCTTCCCTTCTGAAGGTTGTCTATTTGTTTTAACTGTTGTGTCCTCAGCTGTGCAGCAGCCTTTTAGCCAAATGAAGTTCCATTTATTTATTTTCTTCATTGCCACTGGAGCCTTCATAAAATCTCCCCACCAGGCCAATATTGTCAAGAGTTTTTCCCATGCTTTCTTCCAGGATTTTTATCATTTCGTGTCTAAGATTTAAATCTTTTGTCCTTCATGAGTCAATTTTTGTAAGTGGTGAAAGGTACAGATCCAGTTTCAGTCTTTTACATGTGGTTATCCAGGTCTTCCAGCACAGTTTACTGAATCGGATTGTTTTCCCCAGTGTGTGCTTTTGTTTGGTTTATTGCAGATCAGATGGCAATAAGAGGCTGGTTTCATCTCTATGTTTTCTATTTTGTTCCATGTTGGGCCCTTTTCTGGTTTTGGTCCACTTACAGTTTTAAGAACCTAGAGTGGCATAGGATTCATTCTGACTCCCATGTCCCACAGGGGATGGAAACATTCTCAGAGCACAAAAAGAGCCAAATTAGAGGGAGTGCTGGAACAGGGTAAAGACAGAAAACCAGACTAAAACACACAGCCCAGGAAGATTTATTTCTCTTTGGCCTCATCTATCTTTAGATATGACCAAAGGCTTAAAGGGAAAGATTGAAAGTAGATGTTAGAGATCATTTATTATTTTCGATCCTTAATATATGTAATTATTTATTTATATATACATACATATATATTTTTTTGAGACAGAATCTCACTATGTGACCCTCGGTAGAGTGCTGTGGCATCTCAGCTCACAGCAACCTCCAACTGTTGGGCTTAAGCAATTTTCTTGCCTCAGCCTCTCAAGTAGCTGGGACTACAGGTGCCCGTCACAATGCCCAGATATTTTCTTTGTTGCAGTTGTCATTGTTGTTTAGCTGGCCCGGGCCAGGTTCGAACCCCACCAGCCTCAGCGTATGTGGCTACACTATAGGCACCAAGCCAACATATATAATTTTTTTTTTTTTTTTTTTTTTTGTAGAGACAGAGTTTCACTTTTTGCCCTCCGTAGAGTGCCGTGGCGTCACACAGCTCACAGCAACCTCCAACTCCTGGGCTTAGGCGATTCTCCTGCCTCAGCCTCCTGAGTAGCTGGGACTACAGGCGCCCGCCACAACGCCCGGCTATTTTTTTGTTGCAGTTTGGCCGGGGCTGAGTTTGAACCCACCACCCTCGGTATATGGGGCCGGAGCCCTGCTCACTGAGCCACAGGCGCCGCCCATATATAATTTTTTTAAACATTTGTTCTTAGGACAATTATATGGCAGAATAATTTTTAACTCATCTTTCTCCTTATGTTTATGAAGTCCTAACATAAAAGAACTTCACCTAAAATGCAATTTATAACCCCAATGAGATGTCCCTATACATCTATTAGAGTATCTAAAATTAAGGACACCAACTATATCAAATGTTGGTAAGGATGTGCAGCAGCTGGAACTCTCATACATTGCTGGTAAGGACGTAAAATGAAACTATCACTTTGGAAAACAGCTTGACAGTTTGTTAAAAAGTTAAATAGATAATCCAGCCATTATATTCTTAGGCATTTACCCAAGAGAAATGAATGCAATGTCCACACCATGATTTATGCACAAATGTTCTTCACAGCTTTAATTGTCAAATTGCAAAACTGGAAATAACCCAATGTCTCTGAACAGATGAAAGGGATAAACAAATTGTGGCATAATGCTTGCAGTGGAATACTCTTAAGCAACAAAAAGGAATGAACTCTTGATACATTCAGCAACCTAGATGAATCTCCAAATAACGTTGAGTGAAATGAGACAGAAAAAGAGCATATACTGTATTATTTTATTCATAGATAATTTCAGGAAATAGGAGCTTCTCTAGAGTGACAGAAGCAGCTCCGTGATGGCCTAGCCACAGTGGGGAGGGAGGGAGGGAGGGATCACCAAGCGGCACAGGAAACTTTGGAGGGAATGGATACATTTGTTATATTCATAGCAGTGATGGTATCACAAGTGTATACATATTTAAAACTTACCAAATTGTACATATTAAATATAAAGTTTATTGCTTGTCAATTATGCCTCAACAAAGCTGGTTAGAAAAAAGATGTGACCAAAGGTTAGAAAAAAGATGTGACCAAAGATGTGACCAAAGGCTTTTCAAAGGGAAAAGTTGAAAGTAGGTGTTAGATGCCCACTATACCTTTCCCCCTTTTACTCTTAGGATATTGTGTTGAGGCTTTGTTCTAAATTTCCCCTTCTCCTGTCCTGACTCTCTTTCAATTACAAAATCTGCCCAAATTAGGCATGACTGTCCTCTCTGGACTGGACAATAATGCTATTCTTTCAAGCAATGAGATGGAAGTGTCAGGATTCAACTAATCGGAGTTCAGTCACCCATTATTTAAAATTTTCTCTCATTATGCCAAACTATTTACTCTGCTGCTTTCATCCCTGCACCAAAAGCTCAGTTTCTTTTTGAGTCCAGGCAGTTGTGGATCTCAGAGCTGGGATAGCATTCCTGGTGACAAAGTAAATAGAGAGAAGTGTCTTCTGGGGCACATGGCCAGGCTCTGAGCAGCAGCCAAACACCTGTTCTAAAGGAAAAAATGAGCATATACTGTATTATTTTAACAGTATAACTGTTAAACTACACCTTTATGACTGTTAACTACACCTTTTATGACTTCCCCCAAGGCAAAAATTGTGAAACCTAATTGCACATGTCTTGCATCATTCAGTAAGAAAATAGAAAGATGTCTCATTCATGAAAAAAACTGAAAACAACAAAAATGTCTTCCAAACAAAGATAGATTTGCAACAGAAATTTTCACCTCTCGCAAGTGTTTCCAACATAACTCTTGCTATGTACATTATAAATACAAACAAAATCAAATCTGTTAATTCCATCTGCTTCTTATAAAATGGAAAAAGTCTTTACATGTGAGTATCATAAGGCCTCAAGTCAATGGATGGATTTTTCCAAGGGTCTACCACAACCTCCTGGCTACTTTCATGCCATCAAGTCCTCCCTCTACGTTCCCTCCCCCACTCTCACTACTGTGATAGAATGGTGCTCACCATCTGCCTCAGCTTTTCTCATCACTCAACCCTTAATTCATCTCTATCAGGTGATGGCCTCACCCTTCTGTAAGGAAGCTGTCAGAGGACAGGCAGCATCAGGTATTGTCTGCATGACCTCTGTCGGGGCTGATCTACGGCCTCCCTGTAGTCTTCACCCTTTGCCTCTCCTCTGCTCTTGTCTGAGACTCCTGCTACCTCTCCAATCACTCTTTCCCTTTGGTTCCTTATTGTGTCCCAACCCCTGAAGTATAGGTAATTTCCTAAATTCTATTCTTGGCTGGCTTATCCTTTCTCTGTGCACAGACTCTCTTTTATCCTACCCAAGTTTTCATTTGTTATTCGAATTACTGCCAAATGTATGTATCTAGCCGTAATCTCTCTCCCTAAGCTTAAGATGCACATATGGTGGACCATAATTAAAATATATTCCTAAGAAATGAAAGAAAAAATATTTTTTAAAAACCTGTAACACAAAATGCTGATAAAATGATGATGAGCCTGACCTGGACAAAGAAAACATGTACAGGCTCGGCGCCCGTAGCTCAGTGGCTAAGTCACCAGCCACATACCCCAGGGCTGGAGGGTTCGAACCCAGCCTGGGCCTGCCAGAAAACAACAATGGCAATTGCAACAAAAAAATAGCTGGCATTATGGCGGGTGCCCTTAGTCCCAGCTTTTTGGGAGACTGAGGGAAGAGAATCAATTAAGCCCAAGAGTTTCAGATTGCTGTGAGCTGTGACGCCACGGCACTGTACTTACAGGTGTGAGCCACCACAAGAAGCCTGTTTTCTCTTAGTCTTGTAGTTCTTTTGTCTGTTGTCTCCTCGCTTGCTGTCTTCCTCAGTGTTTTGTTAATATTTTTGTATTGATGTGCTTTGATTGTTTGCTCTTTGAAAACAAGAGAAATTGGATTGGAACTGAGAGAATACTAGCTAAAGTCTCTATTCCTCTGCTTGTAAAGCCACCAGCTTCACTCCTGTAATAACCCATTAATCCAAGA
Organism: Nycticebus coucang; assembly: GCF_027406575.1. NCBI lineage: Eukaryota > Metazoa > Chordata > Mammalia > Primates > Lorisidae > Nycticebus > Nycticebus coucang. The sequence continues at coordinate 89,728,105 of NC_069795.1, forward strand.
ATGAATTAATCCATCCATAAGGACAGGACCTTCATGATCCAGTCCCCTCTTAAAGGTCCCACTTCTCAATATTGCCATACCAGGGACTGAGATTCAACATGAGTTTTGGAGGAAACAAACGTTCAAATAACAGCATACACAGTATAAATAATGTAAATTACGACAATAATAACAAAGCATGGTGGGGGGAATTACAATGTCGAGTTTTTATATTCAAGTGAATTTGAGCTATCAGCTCAAAATAGACTGTTATAACTATAAAAGATTTTCTGTAAGCCCCAACGTAACCACAAATAAAAACCCTATTGAAATTACACAAAAGAAAAAGAGAAAACAATCAAAGCACATCAATACAAAAATATTAACAAAACACGGAGGAAGACAGAAAGAGAGGAAACAACAGACAAAAGAACTATAAGACTAAGAGAAAACAGGCTTCCCACGGTGGTTTACACCTGTAATCCTGGCCTCTGGGAGACCAAAGTGGGAGGATCTCTTGAGCTCAGGAGTTTGAGACCAGCTGAGCAAGGGTAAGATCTATCTCTGTCTCTGTCTCTACTAAAAATAGAAAAATTAGGCAGGCACAGTGACTCATGCCTGCATTCCCAGCTACTTGAAAGGCTAAGGCAGGAGGATCACTTGAGCCCAGGAGTTTGAGGTTGTGGTGAGCTATGATAACACCACTGCACTCTAGCCCAGGGAACAGAGTAAGACTCTGTCTCAAAAAAAAAAAAAGAAAAGAAAAGGCTAGCAGAAAACAATGAAATGGCAATGGTAACTGCTTCCCTGTCAATAATTAATATAAATGTGGACATTTATCTTCCCTCTTAGGACTGCTTTTGATGCATCTCATTAGTTTTACAACTCAAATAACTACAAACAAAGTAGCAAACTAAGCCCAAAATTAAGAGATGGAAGAAAAACAACAAAGAGTGGAAATAAACAAAACAGAAGCTAGAAAAACAATAGAAAAAAATAAATAATACTCTATGCAGGTTTGTTGAAAAGATTTTTTAAAATTGACAAACATTTGGCTAGACTAACTCAGAAAAAGAGAAGACTCAAACAAATAAAATCAGAAAAGAAAGAAGAAACATTATAAATGTTACCACACAAACAAAAAGAGATCTTAAGGGACTATTATAGTAATGACAATCAACAAACTGTATAACCTAAAAGAAATGGATGAAAAACTTACAACCTACCAAAACTAACTCATGAATAAATGTAAAGTCTGAACAGACCTATAACTAATATGAAGATTGAATCAGTATTCAAAAACCTCCCAAGAAAGAAATCCCAGAACTAGATGGCTTCACTGGTAAATTCTACCAGGCATTTAAAAAATTAATGCCAACCTGTTCAACCTCCACAAAAAAACTTGAGGAGGGGACATTTCTTAACTCATTCTATGAGATTGACATTACTCTGACACCAAAACCAGACAAAGATACTACAAGGAAAAAAAAAAACTATGCATCAATATTCATAAGGAATATTGATGCACAAATCCTCAACAAAATGCAGTAATCCAAATTCAGCAGCATAAGGTTTAAATGAGCTGATGGGATTTTACTCCTGGAATAGACAGATAGTTCCACATATGAAAAATCAATCAATGTATCAATCAACAGTACAATCAACAGTAAAATCAAATCAATCAACAGTACGTTACCAGAATGACTAGGGGGGAAAACACACATGATCATCTCGACTGATGCAGAAAAAAAATTTGATAAAATTCAACACCCTAAAAAAAAAATAAAATTCAACACCCTTTCATTATAAAAATTCTCAAAAAAACTACCTCAAAATAAAAGCCATATATGAAAAACCTACACTCATACTCATATTTATACTCAATAATGAAAGACTGAAAGCTCTTCCTCTAAGATCAGCAATAAGGCAAGGATGTCCACTTCCACCACTTCTATTCAACATAGAACTAAAAGTTCCAGCCAGAGTAATTAGGACAGAAAAAGAAGTAAAAGACATTCAAAAAGGAAAAGAAAAAGTAAAATTATCCCTGCTTGCATATTGCACAATCTTATGTACAGAAAACCCATTTACACCATTAAAAAATACGTTAATTAGCTTAGCTTAATCATTTCATATGTACACATATATTGAAACATCATATTGTACCCCATAAATATATAAACTTATTATTTGCCATTTAAAAATATTTAAACATAGAAAATCTTAAAGACTCCACTTAAAAACTGTCAGAATACATGAAGTCAGTACAGTTGCAGGATGCAAAATCAACATACAAAAATCAGTGCATTTCTGTACGCTAACAATGAAATACCTGAAAAGGAATTTAAGAAAGCAATCCTATTTGCAATAGCACTAAAAGGAATAAAACACCTAGGAACAAACTTAACTGAGGTGAAAGACTCCTATACTGAAAACTACAAAACATTAAGAAAGAAATTAAACAAGACACAAACAAATGAAATGATATCACATGTTCATGGATTGAAAGACAATATTGTTAAAATACCCACAGTACCCAGAGCAATCCACAGATTTATTGCAATCTCTATCAAAATCCCAATAGCATTTTTTAATAAAAAAATAATTCTAAATAAAAAAATTTATTAAAATAAATTTTAATAAAATTTATTAAATAAAATAAATTTAATAAAAAAATAAAAAATATTTTTTTTAGAAATAAAAAAAATTCTAAAATTCATATGGAACCACAACATACCATGAATAGTCAAATCAACTGAGAAAGAAGTAGTGTTTCATTCTACTCCCTCCTTCCCAACTTAAATCTTGACATTAGAGAAGGACAATTTATCTTAACAATATACTTCATCTCCCAGGCAGCCCCTTATATTTGTCATGAACGCCAAAAGCTTGTAAAGGAGCCTCAGACTCCACAGTGGAATTCCAAACCTGGTCTTCAAAGGTCTTTCAATAACTGATTGGAGACAGAGAGGAAATGGGGTTGACAGCAGGCCCTGAGAGCAGAAAGCAACTTTTCAAATTGTGGCCAACATTATGGTAAAATATTTTTCAGACAAAAGTACCCTGGAGGCTCAGACAAAAAGACATCAAGAATGTGCCCCGTTCTGGGAGCCACACCCTGGTCAGATGCCACTCTACTCTTTTCTAATAAAGCCTTTCCTTAATTCCTGGGATGGCCTCCTCTCCTTGCAGACTGTCATCCCAGGCCTACCCTTATGCCCCTCAAGAAAAACAAAGCTGGAGGCATCATACTTTCTGATTTCAAAAAACATTACAAAGCTATAGTGATCAAAATAGTATAGTACTAGAATAAAGACATATAGACATATGAACAGAATGGAGTCCCCAGAAAATAAATCCATGCATGCCAAAACCTACAATAGGGAAAGGATAGATTCTTCAAACAATTATGTTGGTGAAACTGGATATTCACATGCTAAAAAATGAAATTGGACTCTTATCTCACATCACATACAAAAATCATTTTATAATGGATTAAAGACTTAAAGGTAAGACCTGAATCTATGGAATTGTAGAAGAAAACGCTAGGGAAAACCTTCTTGACATTGGTCTTATTCTTAAATTTCATGGATATGACACCAAAACTACAGGCAACAAAGACAAAAATAAACAAGTGGGGCTATATCCAACTAAAATGCTTCTGCACAGTAAAGGAAATAACCAAGAACTAACAGTCAACCTATGGAATGGGAGGAAATATTTGCAAACCATATATCTGGTAAGGGATTTATTTCTTTCCAGTTTTTAGCTGGGGCCAGGTTTGAATCTACCACCTCCAGTATATGAGGCCAGCACCCTACTCCTTGAGCTACAGGCACCACCTTGGTAAGGGATTAATCTCCAAAATACATAAGAAACTCTTGCAACTGACCAGGGTGCAACCAAACAAAAAAACCCAAAAACTTATAATCTGATTTTATTTTATTATTTATTTATTTATTGAGATAGAGTCTCACTTTGTCTCCCTTGGTAGAATGCATATGGTATCATAGCTCACAGCAACCTCAGACTCTTGGGCTCAAGAAATTCTCTTGCCTCAGCCTCCTGAGTAGCTGGGACTACAGGCACCCACCACTACACCTGGCTATTTTTAGAGACAGAGTCTCGAGTAGCTGGGGCTGGTCTCAAACTCGTGAGCTCAGGTGATCTGCCCACCTTGGCCTCCCAGAGTGCCGGGATTACAGGCATGAGCAACCCGTTACAATCTGATTTTAAAATGGCCTAATGACTTGAAGACATAAAAGGCCAACAAATATATGACAAAATGCTCACTGTCGCTAATTACCAGGGATCTACAAATCAAAACCACAAGAGATGCCCCCTGAAACCTCTGAGGATGTCTACTATCAAAAAAATAAAAGTCAAGTATTAGCAAATATGTGGAGTTGTTGGAAGTCTTGCACACTGGTCACAGGGATGCAAAATGATGCAGCCGCCATGCAAAACAGGATAGAGCAGGGATGAGGAACCTGGAGCCTTGTAGGTCTTTAAGTGCAGCCTTTTGACTGAATCCAAATTTTGTAGAACAAATTCTTTAATTTTTATTAGAACATTCTTCAAGTCTTTTATATTTTTATTTCATTTTTAAAGCAGACATTTAAAATTTCAAAGAATAAAATAAATTTCAATGAAATATCCTTCCAGATTGACCAATACAATTAGAACATTAATAAATCATAAGGACTAAATTAATGGCTGCTATGCTCATAATTTACTACTAACTTTCCCTGCCTGATTGGTAACACTACCACACAAGGCTGGTTGGAGAGACTTTATGGGGGTTAAGTACACTAGTCTGTTATCGGCTTTTTACAACACTGTGTTTCTGTTTGGAGTAGAATTTGTGAATAGTTGCACAGCTTCACGGTATATTTTACTTTTGTCTGATTAACAGCCCATTATGTCAAAGAAGACCAAGAAAATGCTGAAGGATGAAAAGAGATTTTTTAATGAGGACTGGGAATTGCAATACTATCTTGTTTCCACTAAAGGTAAGATAATTTGCTTGCTTGTGATACTACAATATCAACATTAGAGAAATTCTGTGCTCATCAGCATTGTAATACTTGTAAGGACCAAAAATATTTTAAATTACAGGGAGAAGCACAAAAGGTTGTATTGCAGTAATTGAAAGATGAAAAGCAAAGACAATTCTTTCAAAGGGCAATAAGATCTGGAGTGTCACTGAAGCAATTTAGAAAGTAGTTTATATACTTGAGGAGAAAGGGAAGCCATTCAGTGATACAGAAATTGTGAAGCAATGCATTGTCAAAGTTGTAGGATGCTTAGGCCCCATAAAGTTTCAAAGTACAAACAACTGCCATTTTCAAGGAGAACCATAACTGATCAGCAGCATGAATCAGCCTTCGATTTAACATAATAACTTCATGCAATACTTCAAAATGAATATATATATTTATTATTCTATCACTTTAGATGAATCAACTGGTATCACTGGCTTGGCTCAGGCTTTATTTCATTTAGGTCATAAAAGAAGATTTTCAAAAAAAAGAAGAAGATTTTCTTTGCTGTGAAGAGTTACTCCTGGCTGGGCACAGTAGCTTACACCTATAATTCTAACACTTTGGGAGGCTGAGGCAGGAGGGTTGTTTGAGATTAGGAGTTCAAGACCAATCATCTCTACCAAAAAAAGAAAGAAAGAAAGAAAGAAAAGTAGAAAAATTAGCCAGGAGTGGTGGCATGCCTATAGTCCCAGCTACTTTGGTGGCTGAGGCAGGAAGATCATTTGACCCTAGGAATTTGAGGTTGCAGTGAGCTATGATGATGCCACTACACTCTAACCCAGGTGACAGAGTGAGATCCTGTCTCAAAAAAAAAAAAAAAAAAAAAAATGTTGTATTTGCTTTGGGCACTCTTGCAAACAGAGCACAAGAAATAAATATCTTCAACAACTTTCAAGATAAATGTCATGAAGTTGGACCGAATTTGGGAAATTTAGTGAGTGCATGTACAGATGGTACACCTTCCATAACAGGAAAATGTGAAGGGCTTATCACATTAACAGATCCAGATTTTGGGGGTGCAAGACATGATCGCAAGAGGGACTTTACCTAACAATTGCAATCAGTGTAACCTGGCTTATTGTACCCTCAATGAATCCCCAACAATAAAAAAAAAAAAGAAAGAAAGAAAACATTTTTAAAAAGCAAAAAAAAACAGATCCAGATTTTTTTTTTTTTTTTTTGAGACAAAGTCTCAATCTGTTGACCAGGCTAAAGTGAAGTGGCATCAGCCTAGCTCACTGCAACTTCAAACTCCTGGGCTGAAGGTAATCCTCCTACCTCAGCCTCCCAAGTAACTGGGACTGCTGGCGCCTGCCACTACACCAGGCTAATTTTTTCTTTCTTTTTTTTTTTGCAGTTTTTGGCCGGGGCTGGGTTTGAACTCGCCACCTCCGGCATATGGGCCTGGCGCCCTACTCCTTTGAGCCACAGGTACCGCCCTAATTTTTTCTATTTTTAACAGAGATGGGGTCTTGCTCTTGCTCAAGCTGGTCTCAAACTCCTGAGCTCAAATGATTCTCCCTCTGTGGCCTCCCAGAGGGCTAGGATTCCAGGTGTGAGCCACTGCACTTGGCCCAGATGTTCTCATTTCTTTTCATGGTGTCCAGACAACGATCTCAAAAAGATATTAGCATTCCCACGTTCATTGCAGCACTATTTGCAATAGGCAACATGTAGAAACAACCTAAACGTCTATGGGCAGAAGAACAGATATGGAAAATGTGGCATATACATACAGTAGAATACTATTCATTTAGCCATAGAAAAGAAATTATGAAATACGCAATAATGTGGATAAAGCTTGAGGACATTCTGCTAAGTGTAATAAGCCAATCACAGAAAGACAAATATTCAATTATTCCTTTTATATGAGATATCTAAAACTGTCAAATTTGGCTAGGTGCAATAGCTCACACCTGTAAGCCTAGCACTTTGGGAGGCCAAAGCAGGAGGATTGCTTGAAGTCAGGAGTTAGAGGCCAGCATAAGGAACATATTGAGATACCATTTCTTGAAAAAAAGATTAGCCAGGTGTCATGGCTCATGGCTGTAGTCCCAGCTACTTAGGAGGCTGAGGCAGGAGGATCACTTGAGCCCAGGAGTTTGAGGTTGCAGTGAGCTATGATGACACCATTGTACTCCAGCCTAGGCAAAAGAGCAAGATCTTGTCATTCATATATATATATATTTTTTAATATATATTTTTATTCATTATATATAATATATAATATGTATTTATTTTGGGGGGGGCCGGGGCTGGGTTTGAACCCGCCACCTCCAGCATATGGGACCAGCACCCTACTCCTTGAGCCACAGGCGCTGCCCCCTATAATATATATTGATTAAGAGAGGAGATCTCAACAAAATAAAATAAAATAATTTTAAAAAGAGAGAGCAGATCTCATTTCCAATATTTCCAATATTATGTTCTAATAACAAAAGTTTTTTTAAAAAAAGAGAGATTAGAAAAAAGAATTGCTGAGCTGGAAAATTGAACTTAGAGATTTTTCTGACATGTAGCACAAAAGATGAAAAATATTAATTAATATATTTAAGAGATATAGAAAATAGATTCTGAAGTTACAATATCTCTTTAATAGGTAGAAGAAAACAAACTAGAGAGAGAATCTTTAAAGAAATGTTAAAGCTTCAAAATAGAACAATAAATCATATGGTACTATGTCATCACCAATCAATACTGATAATTTATAGTTTTACTAGATGTGCTTCAACTAATTTTTTAAAAGCAATAAAACATTACAGATAAAGCTAATGGTCCTACTTATCCCCAATCTCCTCCTTTTCCCTTAGGGCAGAAACCACCATCATAAATTTGTGTCTATCTTTCCAATGCAACACATCAACATGTGTTATATAATATATATGATGCTTTTGTATATGGCTTTAAATTTCACCTAAATAATAGCATGTTGTATACACAGGGTTCTGCAATTAGCTATTTTCATTCAACAGTGTAAGTTTTGCCTCTCCATATTTATGGAGACAGAACCAGTTAATTTCTGTCGACTGCTATAGAGTATTTCATTGACAGTATGACTGATTACATTACATAAAATTCTATAGTATGTTACTTACAGATGGGCTTATACAGTAGTCACCAATTTTTACCATCTTAAATCAATGTACAGTATATAATAATAGAATCTATTGCTTTATGTGCACAGGTGAAGTTTTCTCCAAGTATATATCTAGAAAGAGAATTGCAGGATGATAGGATATACACATTTCCAATTTTACTAGATTCTGCAAAATTACTCTTTAGTTTATACTCCAATAAGAAATATATGGTTGTTCTTATTTTCCCTCATCTTCACCAATACTTATTATTTTCAGACTTTCTAACTTTGCCAGTCTGATGGGTGAGAAATTGTACCTCATTATAATATTAATTTGCATGTTCCTGATTTCTAGCAAGATTGATAATTCTTTCATGGTCCATTAGTCATTTAGGACTCTTGTTCTGTGAATTAATCTCAATCCTTTTTAAAATTGCACTGGTAATGTCCTTTTTCATACAACAGTTTTTAACTATTTTTTTTTAGTGACAGTCTCACTTTGTCGCCCTTGGTAGAGTACTATGGTGTCACAGCTCACAGCAACCTCCAACTCCTGGGCTTAGGCGATTCTCTTGCCTCAGCCTCCCAGGTAGCTGGGACTACAGGTGCTCACCACAACACTCAGCTATTTTTTTGTTGCAGTTTGGTCAGGGCCGGGTTTGAACCCACCACCCTCGGTATATGGGGCCAGCACCCTACTCACGAGGCCACAGGTGCCACCCACAGTTTTTAACTTTTATATGGTCAAATATATCAACCTGGATGAGAGATCATTTTTTTAAAGAATAAGTATTTCTCAAACCCAAAGAAAAATATGAGTCCTTAGAAGTGAGAGGACACACTGAGTGTTAGGGATGAATATAATACAAACCCATCTAGACACATTAAAATGGAATCTCAGAATATACCACGGGCTGTCAGACCTTATCCAGCCATGTGCCATGAAAAATAGAGACATACTTGGCTGGATACTTTCTAGGTGTTCAGTGGTGAGGGGTAGGGAGTGGAGAGAGGATTTGTTTGTGCTTGTTTTATAGTGAGGTCTAGAGGAGAAAGAGAACTCCCTGGGCACTGAGAGAAACTGGCAAGGAACGAGGAAGGTCTATAGCATTCACTGTTTCTGAGCTATGTGGCTACTTCACCACTCACTAGGGTCCTTGAGACATTCCCGCCAATAGAATTCTGGAGTCTCTTTAGGGAGCATGAATGGAAGAATTTTGTTAATGTTGTATTGTTTTATTTAACACAATAATCAGCAATTTAGAATTCTCAAGGCAATGTTGACATATCAGGCTGAACAACTTAAAACTGCCATTTTTCTAGAGGAATAAATAGTTGAATGTTGGCAATTTCCTAGGGTTCAACCCAGCAGGCGATGTCACAGCATACTCTTAACCCTATGAGATATAGTACATAGAATCAGCTCTTACAGATAAGCAAACTGTGGAGAGCTTAAGTCTGTCATTGGGGGGCCATATGACTGCTAAACAGAGGAGTTGGCCTGCCCTGATTCTTTGTCTGGAACAGGAAAAGACATGTCATGCCCTCACTCCCAGGGAGATAGTTCCTGTCATGGAGGTAAACAGGCCTTGTAAAGGAGAATTAGGCTCAAGATAATCAGTGGCAAGAATGGCTTTTGCTAAGAGAACTTGGCCTTGATTTTCAGGCAGACAACATGCTTCAGGGGTAACCAACCCATGAACTGGAGAAAACCCTGTCGGGCAGCAGGGGACTGGACCAGAGACCATCAGGTAAAAATTAGAGTGAGGCAGAGAGACAAAGAGCTATTGTCCTGCATGCCCCAGATGCCAATCACTCTGCTCAGAGCCTTAAGGAACTGGGGTGCTTTTTCCTTGCACCATCATCATTCAGGAACACCCTCCCCAGCCTGGATGACAACCCTAGCAGGCTCAGAGATTTTTTTGCTCATGCTTAGAATAGTCCGTGGTTACTTTTAATTGCAAACGAGTCTCAATTTCAAAAACTGGAATGCTAATGCAAGGTATTCATCAGAACTCAGAGCTTATTTTTACCTTAAACTCTTATCTCCTTCCCAGAGTGAGCCTGGCCAGCTGAAAACTTCCAATGGGGACAGTGTAGAGGGGTTGTCCTCTCTTTTTCCACTCTGCCTCCCCTGGCCAGTTGCCATGACTACGGCTGCTAATGTTTCCAGGGAGCAAGTCGGGAAGGAGCAGCAACAGCTGTCGGTTGACTGCAAGTCTGTCTTACCAGGCAGATGTTAAATTTCACTTCTTGCTCACAGAATGTTTTTATGCCCCCTCCACAGGTTCTGGCTCAGCCCATTCTCATTCCAGGTGGGCCTCGGAGATCCCAACCTCAGCCCCTGGGCATTCAGCGTCAACATTTTGCTACTGGAATCTCTGTGCACAGGACCTAGGACATGGAGTCTTTGCAGGCTCTCTACTGTGAGGCCCCCATCTGTCCAGGGCACACTCTCCTTCTTCCCTTAGCCAGAAAAGCTCTAAGGATGCAGGCTGGCCCCAGGGAGGTGGCAGCAGCCCCACCAGAGCAGCTAGAGAGCCCTCCTGCCAGCCTCCAGGTTTCCCGGGTGGTACCAGACCCCAGGCCACCACTCCTCCAGCTAAAGGGTCTTCTCCCTCAAGACTCTCAGAGTGGCCACCCACAAACACCCTTCCTAAATGTGAGGTGCAGGAAACAGGAGCTCCCCAGTCCCTACGATAGGACTCACACAAAGCTTTCTTCAAGAACATCCTCCTCACAAAATTCTCCCATCTCCTCTCTGCCTACTTCTTCAGAGTCTCAAAATGGGTAAGGGGTTTCAAAGTCTGGGATCAGATTTTTGGCATTGCCTTAGATGTCATCATCTCCATATGATGACTCAGCATCTCACTTTGGATTTTCACCCATATGGTACATGTTGGTGTCTGGTGGAAAATTCAGTTTTAAGGTCCTTTTACATTCATATGCCATTGACCTTTCATCTTCGTAAGTGCAGATAACAGCTTCCATTTTAAAGATGAGAGGAACTCATTTTTGAAGGCTCTGAAAGGTAAGGTCAAGGTTGCCTACCCAGGGAGTGCTGGACTGGGACTCCAGCCAGGTGTATCTGATGTCTTCCGGGAACCATATGCTCACAGTCCTCAAGTCCAAGGGGAGAATTTGGAGACACAATAGGGAAGTATTTCCCTCATTTAGGGTCCCAGGTCACCACAAGAGGCTTCGTGCTACCTTAGAGCTGATCTGTGTCCGCTTCTGTGGCTTGGCTTTGCTCACATACTCACAGAACACATGAGAGAGGGCCAGGAAATTAGGGTCATAGGAAAGACCAGTAATTTTACTGATCTGGCAACAGCCCCAGCTGGATGTGACTTTCAGCTCAAAAGAGTGTGCCAAGGCAGCTGACTCACCTGGTCTGGCATCCAAGCCAAACACTGAGTGGAAAGGTCACAGCTCAGCCAAGACTGACAGCAGGATGGGACCCTGACATAGATCCCAGCTACACCTTTGCCTTGGTGTTTTTTCCATATGTTTGGGCCTCCTTTTCACCATAACTTCTGCAACCTTGACAGCAAGGCACTGTGGGGTCTCAATGGGTGGCATAGAACCGCATGAGAATGTGTTGAGAGGAACTGACATAATCAGTCCTTCTGAGAGGGAAAGGAGATGGCACAGGCCAGCCCCCAAGATGGGCTCAGTTTGGCCTCCCAGGAGATCCAGCCTGGAGGACATTTCCAACATAGGGAGTCAGTTAATAAGCCACAGTCTATCACAATGGTGTGTCCACCAAACATCATGATGTGTAACATTTAATCACATAGCAAAATGTTTATGTTATTAAGTAGAGACTCCGTACAGCAGGATCCTACTTTTATATAAAAAGTATTCTTGTTTAAACCAGTACTTCGGAAGGAGGTGCCTGAAAGGCAAAGGTGTGGGCTGAGCACTTAACTCCACCCATTCCTGTGGGGGGTTTGGGGTTTGGGGTTTGGTTTTTTTGTTTTTTGAGACAGAGTCTCACTCTATCACCCTGGGTAGAGTGCTATGGCATCACCATAGCTCTCAGCAACCTCAAACTCTTGGGCTGAAATAACACTCTTGCCTCAGCCTCCTGAGTAGGTGGGAGAATCGGTGCTCACATGACACCCAGCTATTTTTTTCTGTTTTTTAAGTAGAGACTGGGTCTGGCTGCTCAGGCTAGTCTGGAACTTCTAAGCTCAAGTGATCTTCCTGCCTCAGCCTCGCAAAGTGCTAGGATTACAGGTGTGAGCTACCACTCCCGCCATTCCTGAGGGTCCTTGGAAGGGTCAAAGTTCTCTGCTTACCCAAAGGTGTGGAGTCAGCACCTCATGCTTTCCCTCTACTCCCTGGGTTAAGAGCCATTCACCCCCATCCCTCCTACACCCTCTCTCAAGGCTCTGTTACTTGGTCTTCCACATCCTTCAAGTTCAAAGGGAGTTGGTACACCCACACCATTTCCCCAGACTACCGGGGCACTCACGGGGCACCTGTTTGCCAAATGCTTCCCTGTGACGCCAGGAGGCCCCACTCCCATCCTACACCCAGCCTCTGGCTCTTTTTATTTCTCCTCTCATCCTCTCCATCAGAAGGAAGGACTGACCTCCCCATTATGCTTGTATATGTAGGCCTGGAGAAAATTCTGCAAGGAAACAATGAGATGTTGAGAGTGGCTGGCAAGGGCTTGATATTAAGATGTTCTTATTTTCTTTTATAGTTACCTGTGTTTTCTACAATGAATGTGTTCCTTCCCTACTTCTCCCCTCCCCTAAGGACACAACTATCTCTGAACCCACATCCACCTCTCCCTCCAAAATCGGAGACTGAGGCCAATTCTCCATCTGTGTTCTCACTATGCCCAGTACATAAAGCTAATCCAGGAGTATGTCAAAGAGTCATTGTCAGGAGTATTATCTGCAAATTTCCAGTATAGTGCCTAGTAAATAAAAAGTTCAACAAACAGTAAGGATGATTATTTCACTTTTCAGTACCTCAGTTTCCTCAGCTGTAAAATGAGGTAACTGTAGTACCTACCCTCATAGGATTGTTGTAAGAATTAAATGAGTTAAGTTTATGTCAGATACTTAGAAGAGTGGTTGGTACATAGCAGGTGCTCTATAAGTGTTTGCTAGTATCAGTATTAGTAGTATTAATTAGCATTTATGGTATTAGTACATTCTTTGATTTTCTTCAAAACCTTGATTCATCAATTATTTCTCCTTCTCCCACATTTTGTACTTCTCTCTTCAAATTCCTCCTCTTAGTTCATTAAGAATCAACTATCTCCCATCCCTCAAGTCCACCCCATGATTTTATTGGCCAATCTCTCTCTACCCTTCAAGTCCAGGCCTCTGAGAAAAGTGGGTTTCAAGACTCACTTTTGCACATTCACTCACATTTAGTTCACCATCACTCATGAAATGGTGCAAACTGTTTTCCCTCCCTCCTCTCCAGTGAAACTCTTCTAGCAAAGACCAAAAGTGCCTTCTTTTGCCAAATTCCAAGGACACTTTCAGTTTCTATATTTCTGGACCTTTCTTCCTTGTCTGACCTACTGAACTCACTCTATTTCCTGAAGCTTTCTTTCCTTGCCTCTCCTGTTCTATTTCTCTGGACTCTCACCCTTATCTGGCTTCGTTCTCTCTGCTCAGTCCTTGAACAGTGATGCTCCCCAAAGGTCTACTACAGCCCCCTACTCTTCTCATGCTGCCCATTTTCCCAGGAGAAGCTCATGCCCTGCCATGCTGCTGATCATCTTTCAGCTATAACAGCAAAGCCTGAGTTACTAGCCCCAGCCTCTCTTCTAAGCTCTGGCTCCACATATCTCAGTACAGGCTGGATGTTTACACCTGGAAATTTCCTAGCTCTGTCTAAAATCAGACTAGACTTATTATCCTCCTAAATCTGTGTGTCCTACAAGTGAGAGGCTCAGTAAACATCCAAGACTTCTCCCTCTAACCATGCGCGAAGTCCAACTAAACTAATTTCCCTGCCTTTTCTTGAATCCATTGGCTTCTCTCCATACAAGTCTACGTAAGATGCAGGCAGCCAAAGCATTTTCTTTTTTTTTTTTTTTATTGTGAAATCATAGCTGTGTACATTAGTGCAACCAAGGGGTAAAATGTGCTGGTTTCATATACAATCTGAAATATTCTCATCAAACTGTTCAATGTAGCCTTCATGGCATTTTCTTAGTTATTGTATGTAGACATTTGTATTCTGCATTTAGTAAGTTTTGCCTGTACCCATTCTAAGATGCACCGTAGGTGTGGCCCCACCCATTACCCTCTCTCTACCCTAACCTCCCCACTCCCTTCCCCTTCCTTGGCCCTTTCCCCATAGTCTTGTGCTATAGTTGGGTTATAGCCTTCATGTGAAAGTTATAATTTAGCTTCATAGTAGGGCTGAGTACATTGGATACTTTTTCTTCCATTTCTGAGATACTTTGCTAAGAAGAATATGTTCCAGCTCCATCCATGTAAACATGAAAGAGGTAAAGTCTCCATCTTTCCTTAAGGCTGCATAATATTCCATGGTATACATGTACCACAATTTGCTGGTCCATTCGTGGGTCGATGGGCACTTGGGCTTCTTCCACGACTTAGCAATTATGAATTGGGCTCCGATAAACATTCCGGTACAGATGTCTTTGTTATATTGTGATTTTTGGTCTTCTGGGTATGAACCTAGTAAAGGAATTATAAGATTGAATGGCAGGTCTATTTTTAGGTCTCTAAGTATTCTCCAAACATCCTTCCAGAAGGAATGTATTAGTGTGCATTCCCACCAGCAGTGTAGAAGTGTGCCCTTTTCTCCACATCCACGCCAACATCTCTGGTTCGGGGATTTTGTTATGTGGGCTACTCTTACTGGGGTTAGGTGATATCTCAAAGTAATTTTGATTTGCATTTCTCTGATGATTAAGGATGATGAGCTTTTTTTTCATGTGGTTGTAGATTGTGCGTCTGTCTTCTTTAGAGAAGTTTCTCTTCAAGTCCCTTTCTCATGCTGAGATGGGATCACGTGTTCTTTTCTTGCTAATACGTTTGAGTTCTCTGTGGATTCTGGTTATTAGACCTGTATCGGAGGTATAACCTGCAAATATTTTCTCCCATTCTGAGGGCTGACTGCTTGCTTTACTTACTATGTTCTTGGCTGTGCAGAAGCTTTTTAGTTTGATCAGGTCCCAGTAGTGTATTTTTGATACTGCTTCAATTGCCTGGGAAGTCCTCCTCATAAAATATTCACCCAGGCTGATTCCTTCAAGAGTTTTCCCTGCACTTTCTTCAAGTATTTTTATAGTTTCATGTCTTAAGTTTAAATCTTTAATCCAGTCAGAGTCTATCTTTGTTAATGGTGAAAGGTGTGGGTACAGTTTCAGTCTTCTACAGGTTGCCAGCCAGTTCACCCAGCACCATTTGTTAAATAGGGAATCTTTTCCCCACTGAATGTTTTTAATTGGCTTGTCAAAGATCAAATAATGGTAAGTAGCTGGATTCATCTCTTGGTTCTCTATTCTGTTCCAGACATCTACTTCTCTGTTTTTGTGCCAATACCATGCTGTTTTGATCACTATCGATTTATAGTACAGTCTCAGGTCTGGTAGCGTGATTCCTCCTGCTGTGTTTTTATTGCTGAGTAATGTTTTGGCTATTCGAGTTTTTTCTGATTCCATATAAAACGAAGTATTATTTTTTCAAGATCTTTAAAATATGACAATGGAGCTTTAATAGGAATTGCATTAAAATTATATATTGCTTTGGGTAGTATAGACATTTTAACAATGTTGATTCTTCCCAGCCATGAGCATGGTATGTTTTTCCATTTGTTAACATTTTCAGCTATTTCTTTTCTTAAAGTTTCATAGTTCTCTTTGTAGAGATCGTTCACATCCTTTGTTAAGTATACTCCCAATTATTTCATCTTCTTTGGCACTACTGTGAAAGGAATAGAGTCCTTGATGGTTTTTTCGGCTTGGTTATTGTTGGTATATATAAAAGCTACAGATTTATGGGTGTTGATTTTGTAGCCTGAGACATTGCTGTATTCCCTGATCACTTCTAAAAGTTTTGTAGTAGAATCCCTAGTGTTTTCCAGATATATGATCATATCATCTGTGAAGAGTGAAAGTTTGGTCTCTTCTGACCCTATGTGGATACCCTTGATCACCTTTTCTTCCCTAATTGCAATGGCTAAACCTTCCATAACAATGTTAAAGAGCAATGGAGACAATGGGCAACCTTGCCTGGTTCCTGGTCTAAGTGGAAATGATTTCAATTTAACTCCATTCAATACAATATTGGCTGTGGGTTTGCTGTAGATGGCCTCTATTAGTTTAAGAAATGTCCGTTCTGGGTGGTGCCTGTGGCTCAGTCAGTAAGGCCCAGCCCCAAATACCGAGGGTGGTGCGTTCAAACCCGGCCCTGGCCAAACTGCAACCAAAAAATAGCCAGGCGTTGTGGCGGGCGCCTATAGTCCCAGCTACTCGGGAGGCTGAGGCAAGAGAATCGCTTAAGCCCAGGAGTCGGAGGTTGCTGTGAGCTGTGTGAGGCCACGGCACTCTACCGAGGGCCATAAAGTGAGACTCTGTGTCTACAAAAAAAAAAAGAAAAAGAAATGTCCATTCTATACCAATTTTCTTAAGTGTACTGATCATGAAGGGATGCTGGCTATTATCAAAAGCTTTTTCTGCATCAATTGAAAGAATCATATGGTCCTTATTTTTTAGTTTCTTTATGTGCTGAATTACATTTATAGATTTACGTATATCGAACCAGCCTTAAGACCCTGGGATAAATCCCACTTGGTCATGGTATATAATTTTTTTGTTGGATTCTGTTTGTTAGGATCTTATTGAGTATTTTTGCATCAATATTCATTAGTGATATTGCTCTATAATTTTCTTTTCCTGTTGGGTCTTTCCCTGGTTTGGGGATCAAGGTGATATTTGCTTCATAGAATGTGTTGGGTAATATTCCTTCTTTTTCTATATTTTAGAAGAGGTTTAGTAATATAGGTACTAGTTCTTCTTTAAAGGTTTGGTAGAATTCTGATGTAAAGCCATCTGGTCCTGGGCTTTTCTTTTTAGGGAGGGTTTGTATAGTTGATGCTATTTCAGAACTTGATATAGGCCTGTTCAACATTTCCACTTCATTCTGGCTAAGTCTTGGTAGGTGGCATACTTCGAGGTATTGGTCGATTTCTTTCAGATTTTCATATTTCTGAGAGTAGAGTTTCTTGTGGTATTTGTCAAAGATTTTTTGAATTTCTGAGGGGTCTGTTATTATTTCATTGTTACCATTTCTGATTGATGAAATTAGAGATTTTACTCTTTTTTTCCTGGTTAAGTTGGCCAGAGGTTTATCTATTTTATTGACCTTTTCAAAAAACCAACTTTTGGATTTATTGATCTGTTGTATAATTCTTTTGTTTTCAATTTCATTTAATTCTGCTCTGATTTTGGTTATTTCTTTTCTTCTGCTGGGTTTGGGGTTGGAGTGTTCTTCCTTCTCTAGTTGCTTGAGATGTCCCATTAAGTTATTAACTTCCTCTCTTTCTGTTTTCTTGAGGAAGGCTTGCAGTGCTATAAATTTCCCTCTTAGGACTGCATTTGCAGTATCCCAGAGGTTCGGGTAATTCGTGTCTTGATTGTTGTTTTGTTCCAAAAACTTGGTGATTTCCTTCTTAATCTCGTCTATAACCCATCTATCCTTCAGCATAAGGTTGTTTAGCTTCCATGTTTTTGTATGGGTATGCAGGTTCCTATTGTTATTGAGTTCAACTTTTATTCCGTGATGGTCTGAGAAGATGCAAGGAATAATTTCTATTTTTTTAAATTTGCTGAGGTTAGATTTGTGGCCTAGGATGTGGTCGATTTTGGTGTATGTTCCGTGGGCTGACGAGAAGAATGTGTATTCAGTTTTGTTGGGATGAAGTGTTCTGTACAAGTTTGTTAAGTCCAGATGTTGAATGGTTAAGTTTAAATCTAAAATTTCTTTGCTTAGCTTCTTTTTGGAGGATCTATCCAGCACTGCTAAAAGGGTGTTAAAATCTCCAACTACTATGGAACTGGAGGAAATCAAGTTGCTCATATCTGTTAGAGTTTCTCTTATAAATTGAGGTGCATTCTGGTTGGGTGCATAAATATTAATAATTGAAATCTCATCATATTGAGTATTACCTTTAACAAATATGAGGTGTCCATCCTTATCCTTCCTTATTTTGGTTGGTTTAAAGCCTATTGCGTCTGTGAATAGGATTGCAACGCCTGCTTTTTTCTGCTTTCCATTTGCTTGGAATATAGATGACCATCCCTTCACCTTGAGTCTAAATTTGTCTTTTAATGTAAGATGTGATTCTTGTATGCAGCAGATATCTGGCTTGAGTTTTTGTATCCAGTCAGCCAACCTGTGCCTCTTTGGAGGACAGTTTAAACTATCACATTTATTGAGAATATTGATAAGCCTTTCAAGAGTCCGGTGGACATTTTTAATCCTTTTGCAACTGTGGAAGTTGGAATTTGATCAAAATTTTCTGGGTGGGTTTACTTTTGTGGTGGAGGATTATGCTGGTCTTTATGGAGGATAAGTCTGAGTATATCCTGGAGAGCTGGTTTAGTGATGGCAAATTTCTTCAACATGTGAATGTCATTGAAGTATTTAATTTCTCCATCATAAATGAAACTCAGTTTAGCTGGGTACAGGATCCTGGGTTGAAGGTTATTTTGTTTTAGGAGATTAAAAGTCGATGACCATCCTCTTCTAGCTTGAAAGGTTTCAGCAGAGAGATCTGCAGTTATTCTAATGTTTTTGCTCTGTAGGTGATGGTTTTCTTTCACCTGGCTGCTTTCAGAATTTTCTCCTTCATATTAACTTTAGTGAAGTTGATTATGATGTGTCTGGGGGGTGGGTGTCTTATTTGGGTTGAGTTGTGCTGGAGTTATGAAACTGTCTGCTATCTGAATTTCTGAATCTCTTGGCATGTCTGGAAAGTTCTCTTTCATAATCTCATGGAGAAGAGACTCTGTGCCTGGTGAAGCCACTTCGTCACTTTTGGGGATCCCTATAATACGAATATTAGTTTTCTTCTAATTATCCCAGAGCTCTCTGAGAGAGTGATCTGTTTTTGCCCTCCTTTTAGTGATCTGTTTTTGCCCTCCTTTTCTCTTCCTTTTTGAGAGTTTGGGAGCGTTCGAAAGCTTTGTCTTCAATGTCAGAAATCCTTTTTTCTGTTTGCTCCATTCTATTACTAAGGGATTCTAGGATTTCTCAGATCTTTGAGGGCTGCAACTTCTTGTCTCAATGTGTCAAAATCTTTGGTCATTTGGTCTTTGAATTCATTGAATTCTTGAGATATCTTTTAGGTTACTGCTTGGAATTCTAATTCGATCTTATCTGCTATCCAGATTCTGAATTCGATTTCTGACATCTCAGCTATTTGTTTGTGCATGGGATCTTGTGCTGTGTCTGCCCCATTGATCCTTGGGTGAGTTGATCTACTCTGACTATTCATATTGCCAGAGTTTTTCTGTTGATTTTGCCTCATGATTGTTTTTCACCATTGCCTCTAGCCATCCTCAGAGTTGGGGAGGTGTCTCTCCAAGATTAGACCCCAGTGGGATCACTTTATTGTTGCTGGATCTTTGTAGGGAGTGGCCCTGTGTAGTTCCTCTGGAGCTGCCCCAGCCAGGGAGTTCTGGTTGTGGAAGCCACTCCAGAGTGTGACACACCCGGATCCAGCAACAGGGCGGTAGGTGGTGCGCACGGTTCTGGGAGTGCCTGGAGCCAGTGACTTTGGCACAGAGAGCCCAAGGCTCCAGCAGTCTCTGGCCAGATGAGCAGGCTGGTGTGGAGGTAGTCAGGTACAGGAGGGAGAAGGCAGGGTTGTGTGGCTCCCGCAATTCCTGGTCAGGGCACGCAGAGGCCCAGCGGGTGCAGGTTGCAGTTTGAGGGTCGCGGTGCAGCTCTTATGTAGGTCTGGGCAGCACCCAGCCCAGGAGTTTGAGGTTGCTGTGAGCTGTGACGCCACGGCACTCTACCCAGGGCAACAGCCCGAGGCTCCAGTGTGCCAAAACCAGTCTCACTCTGCCCCTGAGGGTTAAGGCTGTAAGGCAGCTCAGTCCACGCCTTTAGGCTGCTCAGTCACTAGGTTACTAGCTCCCACCAATCCTTGCTCTGCAACCCTGAGGCCGGAGCTTGCCAGGGCAGTTCTCTCACAGTGGCTCCCTGCGGCCCACAGCCGAACACTATTAGCTCCGTTGGGCTCAGCAGCTCAGTCTGGGGCCCTAGACAATGCCCGAGGTTCTCTGCACTCCTGCTCAAGCTCTCCCCAAAGGCAGTTCAAGTGAGTTCTAAGTCCAAAAACACCGAAACAGTTCACAGGTAAGGCCTTTCCAGTTTGCAGTCTCACTGCTGCTTGTACTTATGGCTGCCGGCGGGATTAGGTCGATCTGACACACACAACCACTTGCCAGTTTTCCACTGTTTTTGTCCTCCTCTTGGGGTCCAGAAGTCCCTTGCTGACTCCCTGTATCCTCAAAGGGATGATTATAGGCAGATCCCACCAGCCAGAGATGCCTGGAATCTTATCTCCCCAGACTCACCATGCCCTGTTGCAGGGAAGCTGTTACTCGGCCGCCATCTTGGATTGTCCAAAGCATTTTTCTCAAACTCTCTATCCATCCTCCTCCTTTCCTTTCTCCTTTTTGAATTCCCTTCTTTCTTCATTCCTTCCTTCATTCATTCAGTCAGTCAACAAACAGGTTGACCATCTATATCATGCTAGGCCACTGGAATATAATATAAAGAAGAAAAAAGATAATGCCTCTCAGGTCAAGGAGTTCCTAATACTATGTATAGTGGGAGAGGGTCACTAAAAACCCCAGTGCTGTGAAATACACACACAAGGAGTTCAGAAGCCATTATCTCTGAACAGTTACATAAGTCTGGATTGTTAATTTTTTACTGTAATATTTCAAACAAAGAAGTAAAGACACTAACATATCTTACATCCAAGCACTCAACACCTGGCTCTCTGGAATTCTAACATGTGTCTTTCTCCTGTATATTTAAACTCTGGATGTACACATACATACATATACAGAGCTGGGCCCCAAAGGTCTGGCTGAAGCCCCCTGTATATTTATATAAATCTCTATTACCCAAATTTTCAGATTTTATGTAAGAGGTACCATGCTTTGCACATTGTTTTACAGAATTATTTTTTTCTCAGAATTACATTTTTGAGATTTATCCATGTTTACATGTGCAACATTTTCATTGCTCTGTAGTATTCTATACAAACACTTTGTAGTATTTATTCATTCTCCTGCTGATAGATATGAAGATGATTTCCAGTTTTTCCCTAATGTTGCTCTCATGAATTCCTACACAAATCTATACCTATTTTCTGTGTACATGTAAAGGTCTCTCTAGAAGTCAATTGCAGAGTTGAAGAACCCACAGATCTGGCTCTGCATCTGTAGCAAGGTGGTTACAGCACCAGCTACATACACCAAGGCTGGTGGGTTCAAACCTGGACTGGGCCAGCTAAACAACAATGACAACTGCAACAAAAAGTAGCCGGGCATAGCGGGGGGTGCCTGTAGTCCCAGCTACTTGGGAGGCTGAAACAAGAGAATCGCTTAAGCCCAAGAATTTGAGGTTGCTGTGAGCTGCGACGTCATAGCACTCTACCAAGGACAACAGCTTAAGACTCTGTCTCAAAAAAAAAAAATAAAAGAATCTACACATCTGAGGTTTCTTAGACATTGATGAGGTGCTCTTCAAAGCGATTGTACCAACTCTATGAGAGTTTCTGCTTATCTACTCTACATCCTTGTAACTACTTAGTAGGACACCTTTTTAATTATGGGCAGCCTGCTGGTGTGAAATATTATCTCACAGAGTTTAAATTTGTACTTCAGTGGTTATTAATGAAATTGCTTATTAGATTTCCTTTTCTCTTAATTTCTTTGTCATACTCTTTGCATATTTTTCTATTATATTGTGTAGTTCTTTCCAATTTGATTTATGTAATTTTTTTACAAATTATTTGTCAGTTCTTTGTCAGTTCTCTGAATGGCAAATACCTTCCTCTACTCTGAGTCATGACTTCAATTTTGTTTAGCATACCTTTTTTGTTCATGTAAAGCAGGTAAAATGTCATTCATTCCTTTTGCAATTTGTTTTCATATCCTGATCAAGAAATCATTACCTGCCTGAAAGACATGAAGCTCTTTCTCCATATGTTATAAAAGTTTTGAGGATTAGCTTTGTAGTTATTTATTTGGGGTATGGAAGTAGGAATCTAATTTTGTTTTTCCATGCAGATTACCAATTTTCCAAGCATCAGTTATTTTTAAAAGTAATTTCTTTCCCCTACTGATTTGAAATCCCAGCTGTTGCATATCTATTCCATATGTGCGTGGGTCTCTTCCTGGGCCCTCTGTTCTGCAGCACCACCCCACTCACTAATTACCATTCCTTTATAATACCACTAAGTCTTGTTATTTTGTAGACAAATTCTTCCTTCTACCCCACTGCCTGGTTTCCTTTCCAAAATTATCTAGCTCTTGATCCTCCCTGTGAATTTTAGGATCAGCTTGTCAAATTCCATTTTTAAAACTTTATTGGGACTTTGATCAAAATTGAACTGAATTTATAGATTATTTTGGAAAAATTTTTATATTTAAGATATTGAGTCTTGGGCGTCGCCTGTGGCTCAGTGAGTAGGGCGCCGGCCCCATATGCCGAGGGTGGCGGGTTCAAACCCAGCCCCGGCCAAACTGCAACAACAACAAAAAAAAAGCCGGGCGTTGTGGTGGGCGCCTGTAGTCCCAGCTGCTCGGGAGGCTGAGACAAGAGAATTGCGTAAGCCCAAGAGTTAGAGGTTGCTGTGAGCCTTGTGACTCCACGGCACTCTACCCAAGGGCGGTACAGTGAGACTCTGTCTCTACAAAAAAAAAAAAAAAAAAGAGGCAAGACATCTAAAGATGGTGAGGCACCTGTGGCTCAGTGAGTAGGGTGCAGGTTTGAACCCGGCCCCAGCCAAACTACAAAAAATATATATATATATTGAGTCTTCTGATCCATGAGCATAATGTCTCTTTGCTTATTTTCAGATCTTTTTATTCTTCCCACAATGCTTTGTCATTTTCCCCATAAAGATATTATGTATTCTGCTAGATTACTCATTAGGTACCTCATAATTTATCTTGTCATTATGAATGGAATCATAATGTTTTTTCTGTTACATTTTCTGACAGGTCACTACTGATGGTAGATAGACTAGCAATTTTTCTGTGTTGACTTTGAGTCTAGCAATATTGCCTTATTCATACTTCTAATAGTTTCTCTATAAATTCCTTTGAATTGTCTATGTAGACAAGTATACTCTGCAAAAAAAGAACACTGGGATTTCTTCCTTTCCAATTTTTATATCTTTTTTCTTATATTATTGCATAAGCTAGGTTCTCTGTTGTGAAAAAGAAGTGATGAGAGCAGACATCCTTGTCTTATTCCTGAGTTTAAAGGAATGCTTCTGAAACTGTGCCACAAGAGTTTGTTTGCTGGTTGGTCACTGGTGAATAAACTTATCATGTTCAAAAAGCTTCCTTTGGGGCTGGATGCAATGGTTCACACCTGTAATCCCAGCACTCTGGGAGGCCAAGGCAGGTGGATTACTTGAGCTCACGGGTTCAAGACCAGACTGAGCAAGAACGAGACCCCCGTCTCTAAAAATAGCCAGGCATTGTGATGGGCACCTCTAGTTCCAACTATGTGGGAGGCTGAGGCAAGAGAATCACTTGAGTCCAAGAGTTTGAGGTTGCTGTGCACTATGACACAACAGCACTCTACCAAGGGTGACAAAGTAAGACTCTGTCTCAAGAAAAAAAAAAAGCTTCCCTTTAGTCCCAATTTGGAAAATTTTACCATGAATGGATGTAAAATTTTATCAACTCCTTTTTTGTGTCTATTAAAATGATAATCTTTTAATTTTTAATGTGGTAAATCACATTAATAAATGATTTTAAGTTAGACATTTTTATATTCTGGGATAAACTTTAATAATAGACTACTTGTTTCATTTAACTAGTATTTTGTTTATAATTAGGTATGTAAGTTTGTGAGTGATTGTATCAATTCTCTATTGGTGATTATCCCAAACAAGCTGATTAAAACAACAATAAACAGTAAACGTACATGGCATACCAAACTCAAACTCTTGAGCTCAAGTGATTCTCTTGCCTCAGCCTCCCACATAGTTGGGACTACAGGTGCCCATCACAATGCCTGTCTATTTTTAGAGATGGGGGGAAGGGGGTCTCGCTCTTGCTCAGGCTTGTCGACCCGTGAGCTCAAGCAATCCACCTGCCTTGGCCTCCCAGAGTGCTGGGATTACAGGTGTGAACCACCACCTCCAGCCCAAAAGGAAGCTTTTTGAACATGATAAGTTTATCCACCAATGACCACCAGCATACAAACTCTTGAGGCACAGTTTCAGAAGCATTCCTTTAAACTCAGGAATAAGACAAGGATGTCTGCTCTCATCACTTCTTTTTCACATTGGAGAACTTAGCTTATGCAATAATGTAAGAAAAAAGGTATAAAAATTGTGTGCGGGACAAAACTACAGTAAGGACTCTACCTAACAAATGCAAACTTTTTAACCTAATTGTTTGTACCCTCACATTAATCCGAAATTAAAAAAAAAAAAAGAGGAGGAAAGAACTAATAAATGGGTGGAAGCTGAATTGTCTTTCATCACTTACCCTCAGATCTCAACACCATTAATTTCTGCAACATCCTACTGGTTACACAGATCAGCCCTGTTCCAGCGTGACACAAGGACATGGGTATCAGGAGGTGAGGATTATGGGATTATACAGGATGATGGCTACCACATAAGCAATGTAGAATTATTTGACTTTTAAAAATATGTATATCTTGGCTCTGCACCTATAGCTCAAGCCGCTAAGTTGCCAGCCACATACACCTGTGCTGGCGGGTTTGAATCCAGCCTGGGCCCTCCAAACAACAATGACAGCTGCAACCAAAAAATAGCCGGGCGTTGTGGTGGGTGCCCTTTAGTCCGAGCTACCTGGGAGGCAGAGGCAGGAGAATCACTTGAGCCCAGGAGTTGGAGGTTGCTGTAAGCTGTGATGTCACAGCACTCTACCCAGAGTGATAGCTTGAGGCTCTGTCTCAAAAAAAAAATGTATATCTTTAATAAAAATGAGAATTTTAAAAAGTTTTTGTTTATGTTCAATGCTCATTTAGATTTATCAACATGATTTATCAATTTATATGTTTAATATTGTTTCTTATATCCTTCCCTTTCTTCTGGGTTCATATTCCTAAAGTATATGCCATAATAATTCTTTAAATGAGGGTCTGTACTTTATATATATGGAAATGCCCCATTTTCATCTTAAATTGTAACTAAATATAAGTTAGTTGGGTATAAAAGTCTCGATGGCATTTTGAAGATGTTACTCCATTGTTCCTGGCCTCAGTCTTTGCTGAGGCCCAGATTATATAATCTGTCTTTTTCTCAGGTCTATTGTAAGGGTTTTGTTTTTTCTCTTTGCCTCTGATGCAATTTCCCTAAGGAAATTTCTCAGCTTCTATTTCCTCATATATTGCTTCACTGTCAATCCCTTTATTGTCTTCCTCTGAACCTGCTACTGGACATAGATCATCCTTCATGCCAGTGATCCTTCACATCTTATAACTGCTCTTATATTTTTATCTTATCCTTTTTTTCTTTTTTGCTCTTACGTTTTAAAATCTTTGTCTCTGTGTGTTGTATTAATGTTAATTCCTAAGTAATGTTATGCTGTGTACGTGTTCTTTATTTTTAATGAAAAAATTTTTCATTGATTCTTTTCATATTTATTTGTTCTTGTGTAATTTTGATCTGCCTCTATTCATACCTTGTTAATTTCCAGTGGATATGAAGGCTTCATTTGCCTTTTTCAGCATCCTAAATATTTTTAATTTTTTGTAAGACATTCACAAAATTAATTTAGTCTGAAGTGAATTCATATTCCAAATGTTGATTTTGTTGACTATTTTTCTTACCACTATTTTTTCTATTTTGGTTTACAACTTCACAGTGAATTAGAGGACTTTTTACTTTGCTTTTACATCTGTTTTTCACTCTGTCTCTAACTATCTTGAACTAGACCTAGGCCCAGCTGAGAAGCAGGTCTTACAATAGCATTCCAGGGCTCCCACTCTGTGGTATGAGGATATCACACACAGGCACGTAGCCAGATGGCGGCTTGGCTCAGCTCCTAGTCAAGAGTCCGTCTTCATCTTCCCACATCTCAAGCCCCAGGCTGTACACAGACAGCTGGCTTTATTTTTTTATTATTATTATTTTTGTTTGTTTCGTTTTGTTTTTTCTACTTCTTTTCTCAAGCAGAGGGAGCTTCACCCCACCCCTGGCTCCAGGAAGCCTGGCTGTTGTCCCCTGTGCTGCATGGGGCACTTTAATTCCAGTTACCGGGAGCTGTGCCTCTGGCAGCTACTACTGTTTCTAGAGCCCGAGGCCAGCAGGTCTTCAGCCCCTCGCACCACTTTGCATTTCTGATGTGCTTCTGGTACACAGAGATATCCATTTTGGTTCAGGCCCAACCATGTCTTTTTGCTTATTTTTCTGTTTTATTTATTTTTGTTAATATGTTTGGAACAGAGGGAGTAGGCCACAGCACGAACCAACTATGCCATCTTGTCTGGAAGTCAAGGACTGAATTGTGCGGCTGCCCTCCTGTAGAGAAGTCCTATGTTTCTTTTTATTAAATATAAAAGAGGAGAAATCATTTTATAAAAATTAGTAGGCTTTTGTGCTTGGGCTTTCCCATGGGATGTCCCCAAGTCACACACACCCCGAGAGTAATTGGAAGGGGAAGCCACAGGAGACAGATGAGCCTCATTAGGAACACTCCTCTCTCAGAGCAAAGAGCCTGAGGTTAACAGCGGGAGTGGCCCTGGGACGCGGGTGACATATAAGAAATCTGCAGGGGGTGGCGCCTGTGGCTCAGTCGGTAAGGCGCTGGCCCCATATACCGAGGGTGGCGGGTTCAAACCCGGCCCCGGCCAAAACTGCAACCAAAAATTAGCCGGGCGTTGTGGCGGGCACCTGTAGTCCCAAGCTACTCGGGAGGCTGAGGCAAGAGAATCGCTTAAGCCCAGGAGTTGGAGGTTGCTGTGAGCTGTGTGACGCCACGGCACTCTACTGAGGGCTATAAAGTGAGACTCTGTCTCTACAAAAAAAAATATAAAAAAAAAAAAAAGAAATCTGCAGGGCTGAGGAGCTGCTGCAAACGGTTCCCAGGGGAGCATCTCCCCCTGGTGGCCACAACAGGAAGCGGCGGTGCTCTCATCCAAGGACACGCCCGCAAGGAGTTAAAGTTTTACACACACCTGCAATCCCACATACTGGGACCTGTGGAGATGGCACAGACAGCCGGAAGGTCCCACTTACAGGCCCCAAGGTGAATTCTCTCTACTGTCTCCTCTGCTGTTCCGGAATAGAGCCCACCCTGCTTGGACCTGTTGTTTCCTACCTGGCCCTTCAAAGCGTCAGAGCATTAGCTCTGGAGACCACCTGGTCCACGGAGTTCCATTTCCTTAACTGAAATGTCCAGACTCCCTCAAGACCACACAGAGGGCTATGAGAAGGAAGTCTGTGTAGGGGTTCAAAACTTGGTTTGGGGGCGGCGCCTGTGGCTCAGGGGGTAGGGCGCCGGTCCCATATGCCGGAGGTGGCGGGTTCAAACCCAGCCCCGGCCAAAAAAAAAAAAAAAAACGAACAAAACTTGGTTTGGGGATTAGGTAGACTTGGGCCTGAATCCCACCTCTGTCACTCATTAGCTGTGTATCGCTGGGCAAGTTGCTTAACCTGTCTGTGCCTCTGTTTCTTCCTCTGTGAAAGGACAGTGACTGTACATACCTTAGTGGGCTGCTGTGAGCACAGCACCAGATAATCAGGTAACTTCTCTATTTCCCCTCTCCTAGGCCCTGCGTCTGAAGTGCTTGGGCTCTTACTGCCCTTCCTATCCCACACCTATCCGCCTCCTTTGGGCCGTGGGCAGCAGGGATTTGAAGAGGAGCCAGGCCCAGATGAAGTTACACTGCACTGCAGAGGCCCCACGCTAGGGCCAAAGTCCTCAGCCCCTAAAGTTGTCCCTGAGAGTATAAACGCACAAGCGCCCTCTGGCTGCCGCTGTCTGGGCTTCCCCTATTTAACTCCTTCCAACTCAGTGGCCTTCAGGCCCGGCACTCAGGCAAGCAGGATTCCAGAGCCCCCCAGAGGCGACTCCAGCACAGCCGAGCTGCGCTGTCGGTCACACTAGCGATTTTCGGCACCTGCTCTGTTTGGCACTGGGATTCTAAGGGACAGGGCGTGTTTCTACGCTCCAGGTGTTCACAGCACCGCGGGAGACTGAGTGTAGACGCTCCCAGCGTGCCTGCAACTGCTCCAACCACAGTCTGGGTGGGCGCCGCGCAGCCAGAGAGTCGAGGGCCACCGCCCAGAGGAAGGGCTTCTGTCTGGGCACTTGAACGTGGAGTCGGAGTTTGCCAGGACAAACTTCATGTATTCATTCAACCAGTTGCATTCAACACCTGCCGCCCTCTCGTCCAGTTGCTGTTCCCCGCAGCGAAAATGAGGACGCAGTGATGAGAAAGAAAAAGACAGTCGCTGCCGTCCAGGTCTCAGTCTGGCACCCACTGCACCGCCACGGTGCAGTCTCGCTGAACATAAACAGTTTCACAGAGCATCAACCTCAGACGAGGCCATTCTGTGGCTGTGATAGATCTGGACAAAAATTAAGCCCAAACCCTGCAAGTCCTTTCGGACACCCCCTCCCTGAGACACCCTTAGTTGCCCCATGGCGCGCGTTCTCCTCCACCGCAACAAGCAATAAACCTTGCCTGCTCCAGTGCACGGGTGACTCTGGTGGCCTTTGGGTGGACGGCATCGACAGTGGTGGTTGAGAAGCAGGATTGGAGTGGAGACTGGAGGAAATGAAGGCAGCCCTGTGGAGATGCCAGGAGGACATTGTAGGCAGATGGAGTGAGTCCCCAGTGCAAAGGCTGCAAGGAAGGAATGGGACAGGTATGTCTGCAAACAGCACATGGGCGACCCAACTGGAGTAGAGAAGGCTGAGTGGGTATTCCAGGCAGCCAGGCGAAGGACTGCGAAAACCTCTTGGTAAGAGAAAGTGGGGGCTGGGTGTGGTGGGTCACGCCTGAAACCCTAGCACTCTAAGAGGCCAAGGTAGGAGGAGTGCTTGAGATCCTATCTCTAAAAAAAAAAAAAAAAAGAAAAGAAAATAGAATAATTAGCTGGTCCTCGTGGCGCACACTTGTAGTTTCAGTTATTCAGGAGGCTGAGGCAGGAGGATCCCTTGAGCCCAGGAATTTGAGGTTGCAGTGAGTTATGGTGACTCCACTACACTCTACCAGGGGCAACAAGGTGAGATTCTGTCTCGAAATAATTAAAACAATATAGGAGAGAAAGAAAGTAGGACCCCATTGGCAAGTGTGGGTAGTTCTGTGGGGTTAAAATGGAAAGCCAATGTAATTTGTTTGGGAGAAGAGGGACGAATACAGAGAAAACACACAACAAAAAGCTTTCATTGACTTTTATTGAAGATTCTTAGCAAAATCACCATGTCCCTAACGTTCTGTTGGAGACACCCATGATGTCATTTTTCTTTGCTATGGTAGTTGGTAAAGGAGAGCAACATGTCTTTTTTTTTTCAGTTTTTGGTCGGGGCTGGGTTTGAACCTGCCACCTCCGGCATATGAGGCCAGCGCCCCACCCCTTTGAGCCACAGGCATCGCCCAACATGTCCTCTTTTTGAACAAGGTCTACCAAAAGGAACTCTACTTGTTCATGACAATTCCTTCGTGTTATTATGAAAGGAGAGGAAAAACAGCTCACCTTATGGATGTACACTCCCTAATCCCTGTATGGAAAAGTCTATACCTTTGGGTTAGGTCCAATAGGATTACCTAGACCAAGCATTTGTGTGGTCCAAGGTGATTTAGTAGTGAGAGAGATTAAACAAATTTCATCGCCAGCTGCAATTTATGCCCCAGAAAGAATACAAAAAAGAGTCTGCCTTCTGGTTGCTGGCAACATAAACTAGAAATTCCCTGCAGAGGTTCAAGGCTGTGGGCTGCAGGTGTGAAGACACACACACACACACACAGAGAGAGAGAGAGAGAGTCACACACACACACACAAACCCCACACCATTACTGAGCTTCAACCCCAGCTCCAGCCATCTCAGGGCTTCTGACTACTTAGCAATTAAGTTTTCCCAGTGAGAAACCACTAAAAGCAATGCAAGTGATTGCTAAGTAATGTTTTGGCATTGGCATTTAACAGAGAAAAAAAAGTAAACTTTTGACTCTTTCTGTTTCTAGGTGTCCTAAAATTTATCTTTTGTTAAGTTTAATGAATTAAGTATAGTCTATTCCATGGGTTTGAAGTTAATTTAAAAAAAAAAAAGGGTAATAAAAGAAAAGAAAGAAAAATAATCAAGTAGTCTAGTCCACAAGGGGACTAGACTCTGATTCAGGGTAGAGTCTAAAAATGTCATGCATGATATTTCTAACTTTTATCCAGCTGCCAGTGGAAAGCCGTGGAAGTATTTTGAACATGAGAAAGACATAATCAGATTTAAATGTTAGAAGGGTAGCTCTGACCAGGCACAGTGGCTCATGCCAGTAGTCCCAGCACTTTGGAGTCTGAGGAGGATCACATAAGCCTAGGAGTTTGAGGTTGCAGTGAGCTACCATGATACAACTGCACTCCAACTCATGCAATAGCATGACACACTGACAAAAAATAGAATAAAAAAGTTAGCTTTGGTAGCTTAAACAGTGGTGGATTAGACACATGCATTCCTCCATACTCCTTCCAAAAATCCTTATCTTTTTATGATTAAAAATCTATAAGGAAAGGAGAATAGAAGAAAGTCAATAGCAAGATTTTGGAAGTTGGAACTTCCAAGCAACTAGACCAGGGATCCTCAAACTTTTTAAACAGGGGGTCAGTTCACTGTCTCTCAGACCGTTGGAGGGCCGGACTATAGTTTAAAAAAAAAAAACTATGAACAAATTCCTATGCACACTGCACATATCTTATTTTGAATTCAAAAAAACAAAACAGGAACAAATACAATATTTAAAATGAAGAACAACTAAAGTTAAATCAACAAACTTATCAGTATTTCAATGGGAACTATGGGCCTGCTTTTGGCTAATGAGATGGTCAATGTCTGGTTCCATATTTGTCACTGCTAGTCGTAACAAGTGATGCAAGTGTGCATCAGTTAGTCCTGAGACTGAGAGGAGGAGTGGAGGGACAGAGAGGAGGGGAGTCGGAGAGTGCCGCATACATTCCACACATGCGCACCATAGCAGGACAGGCAGTGGTGGCAAAAGCACCCGGAGGGCCAGATCAATGTCTTGGCGGGCCACATGTGGCCCGTGGGCCGTAGTTTGAGGACCCCTGAACTAGACAAATGGATCGACTGAGCAGAACCAAGAAAGCTCAATCCTGAACCCTGGGGGGAGTAAAGAACAAATTCTATTTACATCCCAGAACTGACAATAGTTTAGAAAGTGGTGGCACTAGGTACCACTAATGGGGGGGAGGAGGGGGACTGGTGAAGGTGAAAGGGTAAAATTGAGGGTCTCTGAACCAGCATACAAAGCAGAGTGAAGGCAAAGCTTCCACACAGAAAACAAGATTAAATGGAGAGTTACAGGTTGAATACTAATACATGCCCCATCCCCAGCGTCTTCCTCTTTCTCCTCCCCAACACTGGAAGCCACATCCCTAACTCCTGGTCAGGATACTGGAAGAGCCATCTGCAGGAATCTGACCAGGTCAAGAAGAAAACCCTAAAGACTCCATTATTTACACTCCCCATTCAGCAGTCCACATGCAAACACACACATACACAGGTAAATGATGAACACAATCCGCACTATGAATGGAAAGTGGTTGCCTCTAGGAAGCAGAAAATGGAGGGGAAGGGAAGGATGAGCTGAGGCTATTGTTTTTAGCAAAAAGTTGTCTCAGGTTATTTGACTCTTTAAACTAGATGCATATAAAGCTGTCATAAAAATAAATGCCAAATTAGAAAAATGAAAGTGACCAGAAGAGGCCTCACCAGGGCAGGGACCTGCTCACCCACATCTACGCCCACATCTAAGGGTGGTACTGGCCCAGAGAGACAGTTTACCTCTAAGCCATCCTCTCATCCTTGAGCTTCGGGGGCCCTTGGTTATTCTGGTATATGAATGCATGACATTCAGGGCCCTCCCCAGGTTGTCCCAGGCCTCCCTGTCTAGGCTTATCCTTGCACTCTGAATTCCTTCTCCAGCCCAGTGAATTCATACTGTCTTCTTGCAACTTCATACCCATGGCCCTGGGCCCTTCCCACCACTTGCAATGTCTATGGCTTAGGGATCTTAAAAGGTTTGACTCAAAAGCCACATCCTCCATTAGACCTGCCTGGATTCTCCCAGCAAGGAGTATGTCTCCCTCCATGATCTCCACTGGTCCCACATCTCCTCACACTCTGCTCAGCATCATTGAAATTTTACGTGTATGTCAGTCTCTCTTACTAGATGATTAAAAACCCAGAATGCAAAGTCTGTACTGGGCAGGGCCTTGATTAGAGTGAAGGATGGATAGGGGGAGCCCAAGAAAGAAACTGAAAGGCCCAGAGAGACAGGAGGCAGGGGGCCCATGGTGAAAGACAGGGCTTACCATTTCCAGGGCAAAAGAAGCTAAGGTGTCAGTGACACCTATACCACTGCTGCCCACATAAAAATGTACCTATTGCAAAAGTACACTTTGACCCCTAGGAAATATCTCTAGGGTTCCATCTGGCTCACAATGGTCCTCCCCCTCTGAATCCATCTCCCATCAACATAGCCACACCCCCACAGAGGTGGGTCCCTACCAGCCATCCTTGTCCTGTGTGACTCCCATTCTCTGGCCAAATTCCCTTTGCAGGGATTTGAGGCTAAAACACAACCAGTGAGTCTCTGAGCATGTCTGGGACTGGGTATCTATAGATCACCAGACTGCAGACACACCATCCTGTGCTTTGAAAAGTTTCATAAGAAGGAACAGGAGCACAAGAAGCAAGATGAGTGTCATTGGTCAGGTCTTATGCAGAAACAAGGGGCAGAAACCCAGATGAAATCAGCTTGACCAAAAGGAAATGATTTGGGCTCACCGACTACTGCTTATTTTTTTATTTTTTATTTTTTTGAGACAGCCTTGCTCTGTTACCCTTGGTAGAGTGCTGTGGCGTCATAGCTCACAATAACCTAAAACTCTTGGGCTCAAGCAATCCTATGCCTACGCCTCCCAAGTAGCTGGGACTACAGGTGCCTGACACATTACTGCTTATTAATAAAAGGGTAGTATGGGTTGCTTTGTCCCTGTCTCCACCTCCTGCCTCCTCTTGGATCTACTGACTTCCCCATCACAAGCATAAAGGCCATCAGATGTGCCACATTCCATCTCCTCTAACCTAAAGACCCCAGGAAATGAGAATGCCTCCCCTTGGGTCCATGCCTCTGCCCCAAGGAAGACACTGAGGCTACGTGGACCACACACTAGCCCTTGGTCAATAAGTGGGCAGAGAATGCCAGCAGACACGCACTCCCTGTGTGTATCTGGGCATTGGAGATAGAGCCTCTGTGAGTGACAGTCTCCATGTCACATGACTGGGAGAGGAGTCCCCAAAGGCACTAGAAGGAGCAGGGTGGGGGAAGCATGACAGGCACTCAACAAGTCCCTTTACCACAGCCGTGTTGAGAGCAGACAGCAAGGCCCAGCTCCAGGCAGCTTCTTCACTCTCAGCTCCAGCCACTGGCCAAGCATCTGATGTGCTGTGAATCTCCTACAACCTCAAAATATGTTCACTTTTTTGGTTACTCTTACCAATGCCCAATTTCTGTTACGTGTGACCAAAACAGCCAGACAACCCCAATCATGTGTATCTATAACAGCATAGGAAACAGTCTCAGTAGTTTAACCAAAATCAATAGTAGTTATTTCTGACTATTAAGATTATAGGTGATTTTAAATAAAAGAATATAAGAAGAAAAAAGGGAAAATTTTTAAAAAGAACAACAAAGGGAAGACAAAGTAAAGCAAAACGAAATAAAACAACAACAACAAAAATGTTTAAAGCACTATAGGTGGCTTTAGTGTTCTTCTTTGTATGCTTTTAAATTTTTTCCCAGATTACATTTATTTATTTATAAACTCCATCTCTAAAAATAGTGGTGTATTGTAGCAAACACTTATAGACCCAGCCACTTGGGAGGCTGAGGCAAGAGGATTGCTTAAGCCCAGGAGTTTGAGGTTGCTGTGAGCTATAACACCATGGCACTCTACCAAGGGTGACAAAGTGAGACTCTGTCTCAAAAAAGAAGGAAAGAAGGAAGGAAGGAAGAAAGGAAGGAAGGGAGGGAGGGAGGGAGGAAGGAAGGAAGGAAGGAAGGAAGGAAATTCACAGAATAAAGAGGCTTTAGCCTTCATACCTGGTGGTTCATTCTCAGAGTAAACTACCCCTATGGAGTATTCCTGTCAAAAACTTGAACCAGAATGCAATCAAGACTCTATATATAACTTCCAGTTTATAGGAAATATGGGGGATGGAGGACAAATTAAATAGCACCATGAGTAAGCAACAAATAAATCTAAACTGTGGATCATTCTCTAGAGACAACAAATCAATGGCATGAAATAAAGAGGGGGAGTAACTATAACAGAACGAAAGGACTGGAGAAAAAAAAAGAACAAAAGATGCAGTCTGACAGCCAAAGAGGAATTCCAAAGTTAAACACAAAATTACCATATGATCCAACAATTCCACTTCTCAATACATAGCAAAAAAAAAAAAAAAAAAGAAAGCAGGGACTCAAACAGATACTTGTATACCAATGTCCATAGCAGCATTATTCACAATAGCCAAAAGGTGGAAACAACCCTATGTCCATCAGCAGATGAATGGATAAACAAAATATGGCTATACTTTCAGTCCTTCATATCTGTAGGTTCTTCATCAGGGATTTAACCAACCATGGATCGAACACACTTGAGGAAAAAAATTTTAATAACAGTACAACAATTTAAAAAAGCAAATAAGGTTCAGCATTTGTAGCTCAGTGGCTAGAACATCAGCGACATACACAGGAGCTGGTGGGTTTGAATCCAGCAGAGGCCTGCCAAACAACAATGACAACTATAACCAAAAAAAATAGCTGGGCGTTGTGGCGGGCACCTGTAGTCCCAGTTACTCAAGAGGGTGAGACAAGAGAATCACTTGAGGCCAAGAGTTTGAGGTTGCTGTGAGCTATGATGCCACAGCACTCTACCAAGGCAACAAGTGAGACTCTGTCTCAAAAAATAATAATAATAATTTTTTACATAGTATTTACATTGTATTAGATACTACAAGTAATCTAGAGATGATTTAAAGTACATGGCAGGGTGTGTGTAGGTATATACAAATACTGAACCATTTTATATAAAGGACTAGAGCATCCTCAGTTTTTGGTATGGAGGTCCTGAGACCAATCTCCAGCAGATATCAAGGGATGAGCGTACATATCATGAGATAATACTTAGCCTTAAAAAGGAATGAAATTAGATCAGCGGTTCTCAACCTGTGGGTCGTGACCCCTTTAGGGGTCAAAGGACTCTTTCACAGGGATCACCTAAATACATCCTACATATCAGATATTTATATTACTATTCATAACAGTAGCAAAATTACAGTTATGAAGTAGCAACGAAAATAATTTTATGGTTGGGGGTTACCACACATGAGAAACTGTATTAAAGGGTCACGGCATTAGAAAGGTTGAGAACCACTGACGTAGATGAACCTTGGAAACATTACTTTCAGTGAAATAAACCCAACACAAAAGACAAATATTGTATGATTCTATAAGGTGCCTAGAATATAGAATAAGCAAATTCATGGAGACAAAAAGTAGAATCAAGGTTATAGAGGTTACCAGGCAGGGGCTTGGGAGTGGATTGTTTTTTGTTTTTTTTTTTTAAGACAGAGCCTCACTTTGTCACCCTGGGTAGAGTGTCATGGCATCACAGCTCATAGCAACCTCAGACTCTTGGGCTCAAGCAATTCTCTTGCCTCAGCCTCCCAAGTAGTTGGGACTACAGGCACCTACCACAACGCCCAGGCATTTTTAGAGATGGGGGTCTCACTCTTGCTTATACTGATCTGGAACTCCTGAGCTCAAGCAATCCACCCACCTCGGCCTCCCAGAGTGCTAGGATTACAGGCGTGAGCCACCATGCCCAGCCCTATGGGATTTACTTTTTAATGGGTAGCAGAGATTCTGTCTGAAATGATGAAAATGCTCTGGATGTGGGTAGTGGCAGTGATCATACAACATTGTTAATGTACTTGACACCACTGAATTATACACCTAAATATGGTTTAAAAGGTAATTTTATTATATGTATTTTACCACAAAACAAATGCCTTTTTTATTCATCTCTTGAAAAATATCAAAGGAGATCCATAAACACAGCCCACAGCAGCATGTTAGGATCTCTGTGCTGACATAATCTGTCATGTCCACTGCCCTCTCACCTGCACACTGCTGTCCACACTCACCAGCCCTCTCTAACTCCCCCTACACCACCTCCCTCACATTTGATTGGGCAGATTGATGTAGCCTCACTCCCAGAAAGAAAGGTGTGGGTGGGGAAGGAGGGTGCAGAGTAAGCTGGCTAAGAGAATTCTCTCTGACTGGCTACCAAAGGCAGAAAGATTGTGGTCACATCCACAGGAATAATTTTGTCCCATCACATAATGGAAGCCTGAGCACTCAGTCCCCTCCACCCCAGAAGGACCTCACCCCCTTTCATAGGCACGTGAGTGTGTCACACCTCCTTAATTATTCTCACATCTGTTATCAGTTTCAAGTATAGCAATGGTATCAAGTGCCACCCATATGCCAAGCACAGTACAACAGTTTTCTATAGTCCTGATGGGTAGTCACAATCATATAATTATCATAATTGGCACCATTTTGCAGGAAGTTTGATGCTCAGTTATAGCAGATGACTTGCCCAAGGTCACACTGCTAACAAGTTTCAGTCTTTGAGCTCACACCACCCTACTAAGCTGCAGCCAGCTCAAGACCCACCATATTTCTGGGAGGTTTTCACAAGTAAGTACACTGAGACAGTGGAGGCTGAACAACCAAAAGTGTCACTAGCAAAGCAGGCTGTTCTCATACCTCACGGAGCTCCCCAACCCCAACTGCCTCCCTGTCAGTCTACTGAGCCCAAAACTACTCAGCTGAGTCTTCTTAGCACCAAAATGAATACCCACATTGCAAACTATTAAGGTAACTGCAGCTATGTGAAGAGAGAGTGTCAAGCTTTGGAGCAACTTTTGACCAATCTCAGGAGGTAACCCCTACTTTCCAGGAGTCACATCTCAGACTTCCTCTGGCTGCTGCCACCTCTTGGAAATGAATGGGGAGCCAAAGCTTCCTGATGGCTCCAGCTCTTCCCAACTGTATCTGAACTGATTTATTCTTCATCCTAAGCTCAGGCGCCAAGTCCCTGCTCTGCTATCAACTGGCTGGGCCAAAAGTCCAGGGCACAGGATAGCCTCAGGCTGTGGGCTTTCAGGGCTCTGTCTTCTGTGTCTGGGCTTCATCCAGATGTGCAAAAACAGCAGCCAAAACGGCATTATCTCTCTTAAAGTTCCAACAGTCTATAACAAAAACTTACGATACGTGTGGTCATAGTGCCAAGCAAGGAAAAGAAAGATATAAAACTATAAATACAGGATAAACTCAACAAAATACTTCGTGGTATTCCCCAAGAAGAATTTTTCCCAGTTTATTTCATTTTGTTGTTGGATTTCTTTTTACCAATTTTTTTTTTACCTGAAGTAAACATTTTTATAATTACAAAACATGGTGCAAAAACAATACCATCTGAAATTTTGAAATAAATCATGGCATATTAGTGTTCGGGGTGAGGGGAAAAAAGGAGGAAAAACCAAAGGTAAGCAAGGATCCTTCTGAGTTTTAATTTTATTAAGTAATTAAATTCTCTTCATTTTATACTGTTCTTTTATCGAAAACTTTTCCAGTGAAGAATCATTACATTTAAAATCAGACAAAAATGAAGCACTATTTGTTTTAATCCCTGTTAGAAAGTCCCCTCACTCACCTGTGTGTGGAAGAGGGCAGGGAAAAAAGCAACTTCTTAAGGTCGTCCCTGGTGCCATTTCCAGTGGTACCTCGGATGGAACCTATGAGAAAAATCTTCCTTCATAATGATGTCAGCCTTTCTTAAAAAAAAAGTCTCTAAACTCATGAAAAACACAGTTGATGTGAATCATATGTCTGAGTGGCAGAGTTCCCGCTAAGCTGGGCAAGTGCACAGACGTGCAGGACAGAAATTCCTCCCCACACAGCGACTGTTCCTCCGTGGCACTGTTGAAGGTAAATAACCGGCCCTTGTAAATGTTCCTGCCTGGAGGGCTGGCCATGAAGTCCCCACGGCCCTTCCACCTCCCCCTTCAGTTGTCCACCCCTTTCTCTACCCCTCCCTCTTGTCAGAGAGGAAGAGGATTTAACACTAATGTTTATTGACTGTTAGATTCTACTTCAACAGTTACTAACATTTAAAAACGCCCATCTTAGTGCCGGGTGGGGTTCAAGCCCAGCCCCGGGGTGGGGGTGGGGGGACTACAAAAGAAAAAAGAAAACTCCCATCTTCCAGTTTCAGAAAGAAAACCTCTATTGAAGGAATTTCAGACATCAGCCAACAGGTGTAATAATGTTTTTGCCATGGGGGTGGTGGGGTTGATGGGGGTGGGGAGATCTGGCAAGCAAATCTGATTTAGACTTCCTGGGACCCAGAGATGGGTGCCAGAAAGGGGAGTGCTGGGCCTCTCCCTAGGTGGGCCCCCTGCTCCCCTGGGATGACAAACTAGGGCTGCTCTGGTTCTAGCTGCTGGGGGAGAATGAGGCATCTTTTGTCCTCCAACAGCTGGAGCCTGCCCTTGCAGGACAGTCTACCAGGGACTTCCCCTCCCCATCTTTCCTTTGTTCCCTATCTTTCACATTAACCCCTTTTTGTGTTTTCTGGCATGAGGCTTCTTTGGGTGGCATTTAGTGAGATTTTCAAACTGCAGTCTGCCTTGTCTGCCAACCTGGAAAATTATTTATTCTTCATGTGCCATTTTGGCTTTTAACATTTCCAACCACAAAATATGTGCTTAAATTGCCACTCTTCCTTAGTAGAAAAATTTTACAATAGGGTCTCTTTCTAGTCCTGAATAGACCCTCTTCTCTTCTTCCTCCTTTTTCAGACTCACAAAGGCTGGGTGGGTTATATCTT
Source organism: Nycticebus coucang (assembly GCF_027406575.1). NCBI lineage: Eukaryota > Metazoa > Chordata > Mammalia > Primates > Lorisidae > Nycticebus > Nycticebus coucang. The sequence goes on from NC_069795.1 coordinate 89,767,660, forward strand.
GAAAACAAACTCATGCAAACAGAACTGACACATTAATGTGTGTAACCTAACTGTACCAGGTAGTAGCTATTTATTTAATTTCATCCTTATATAGTATATAATTTAAATGTTAGATAAGACACCATGTCTGTGAAATCTAAATGCAATTGAATCAAGACTCCACCTTTATTCTTGCAGAAGTCTCTCTCTCTCCCCAGTATACTAATGGGCTCGTTTTCTCTGAGTCCTCTCCTACTCTAAGTTCTGATATCTACCAACCTATTGATTTCACGTGATTCTTGAAGTTATGGCAGGTCTCTTCCCTTTATTTCTCCTGACAAGAAACTTAGCTGCATTCATAATTTAAAAGGAAATAGTTCATATCCCCCTGGCTTTATTCCAAATGTCACCTCGCTGGGCACCCTCTGCACCCAGACCCTCTTCCTCTGGAACTCTCAGTCCCTCTTTTCCCGCTCTATTTTTCCCATAACACCATCTCCTTCTGGAACACTGTGTAATTTAACTTGTTTATTATATTTGTTAACTATCTTCCCCCACTGGACTGTAAACTCCACACAGGCAGGGCGCTTCATCAGTTTCCTTCATTGCTGAATGCTCAGCACCTAGGACAGTGCCTGGGACAAAGAAGATGCTCAATAAATGTTAGTGGAGTGAATAAACTCAGGATGCCTCGGTTGTGTGGCAGATTCTGCTAAATATGTGAAGGGGTTGACTGTCAGCTACTCATAGTGTGTTCTGGGCCCAGGCACCAGCATGACCCGGGAGCTTGTTAAGCAGTGCAGAGTCTCAGGCCTTGCCCCAGACCTTCTGAATCAGCATCTGCACTTAAACATGGCTCACAGGTGGCCCATACGAACATGAATGTTTCTTTTTTTTTTTGCAGTTTTTGGCCAGGGCTGCCTTTGAACCCGCCACCTCTGGCATATGGGGCCAGCTCTCTACTTTGAGCCACAGGCGCCACCCCAAACATGAATGTTTCGAAATCACTCCTCTATATCATAATTCAAACAATTTAAACTTGGATCTGAGACATCCCTGTGTTAAAAGGCTTTTTGTGGGTGACGCCTGTGGCTCAGTGAGTAGGGTGCCAGCCCCATATACCGAGGGTGGCGGGTTCAAACTCAGCCCCGGCTGAACTGCAATCAAAAAATAGCCGGGCGTTGTGGCGGGCGCCTGTAGTCCCACCTGCTCGGGAGGCTGAGGCAGGAGAATCGCTGAAGCCCAAGAGCTGGAGGTTGCTGTGAGTCCTGTGACGTCATGGCACTCTACCGAGGGTGGTAAAGTGAGACTCTGTCTCTACAAAAAAAAATAAAAGAATAAAAATAAAAAGGCTTTTTGTATATGCAAGAAATTAGTAACGGTGTGTCCCTCTGGAGAGTGGACCTGGAGGTGGAAAGAATAAAACTCTTTCCTAGTTATTTTGAACCTTTTGCATGCAATCATTAGCTATTTAAAAGTGACTAAATCAATTACTTGTAAGATAAAACATACACAATAAAAGGCCTTAGCTACTTTTCCATGGGATATTTCTCCCTGGCCTCCTTTCTCTGCAGCCTCTTGTCTTGCTGCTTACCAATCACCCACCCCAACACTCCTTCCAGATCAGTATAATGAATGTCCCCACCACTGCCCATGTAAAAGGCAGAAAAGACTACAGAGGTTTGGGTTTTGAGGGACAAGTTCTTTACTTTTTTATATCCGTGCAGGGGAGAATTCCCCCTGGCTTCCCTCCCTCCCACTCCTACCTGCCCCTAGAATGGGGGCTGGTCAGGGACTCAAGCCTCCATATTACAAGCTCCAGGGCGGCAGGGAACTCCATCCTATAATTCCTTTACTAGGTATATATCCAGAAGACCAAAAATCACAATATAACAAAGACATCTGTACCGGAATGTTTATTGCAGCCCAATTCATAATTGCTAAGTCATTGAAGAAGTTCAAGTGCCCATCGACCCACAAATGGATTAATAAATTGTGGGATATGTACACCATGGAATATTATGCAGCCTTAAAGAAAGATGGAGACTTTACCTCTTTCATGTTTACATGGATGGAGGTGGAACATATTCTTCTTAGCAAAGTATCTCAAGAATGGAAGAAAAAGTATCCAATGTACTCAGCCCTACTATGAAGATAATTTGTAGCTTTCATATGAAGGCTATAACCCAACTATAGCACAAGAATATGGGGAAAGGGCTAAGGGAGGGGAAGGGAGGGGGAAGGTTGGGGTGGACGGAGGGTAATGGGTGGGGCCACACCTACGTGCATCTTAGAATGGGTACAGGCGAAACTTACTAAATGCAGAATACAAATGTCTACATACAATAACTAAGAAAATGCCATGAAGGTTATGTTGAACAGTTTGTTGAGAATATTTCAGATTGTATATGAAACCAGCACATTATACACCTTGATTACACTAATGTACACAGCTATGATTAAATAATTAAAAAATAAAAAAACTGGCAGCAACAGCAGGCTGTGTGTGCAGCCTCCAGGGTGTTCTTGCTGTGAGTGTGGAAAGCCACAGCCATGGATGGCCACCTGCTCCAGTCTCTTGTGCTTCGTCACCAGTCATGTCAGGCTCATGAGGTCCCCCAGCTGTGGGCTGGAAGTGCGTATACTTGGTAGGGTTGTCTTCTCAATACCCAGACAGCAGCCTCTCTGCTCCACGTGGAGATGTACCCAGTGGGATTTCCCCTTCTCCTGACACCTGTTACCTCCCCTTGTGCCCTCACTTGTCCTGCTGCAGAGGTGAGGAGTGAGGAGACACTGTCCCTGCTCTGTCCTTTTCACTGTAAACCAGTGGAAACCACTGTAACCACTGTAAACTCAGTGGAACATGGGGGACTCCAAAGAGGAGGACAAACCCCTGCATCTCACAAGGATGCTGTGGCTCAGCCAAAGACTAGCCAGCCTGACCAAGGCAGGTGGACGAGAAAGAACTGTGGATTTCTCCTCCCAAGGGACACAGGGGCCCTGGCCAATCTCTGCTACCCACATGAGAATGGGACGACTTCCAGGCCTACTCAACACCCATCAGCCGAGGAGCTGGGACCCCACAGGTGGGCTTTAGTCAATTTGCTGAAAATTCAATCACTGAAGGCCAATTCGCCAGATTCTCTCAGCTACTGAAGTTTTTTTTTTTTTCGAATTCTGTTTTTGTGCCCCTCTGGCCATTTTCAATACAAAAGGTCAGATTTCCCTTAAATACATTCAACTGTTTTCTCTAGTTGTGCATATGTACATGTGCTCTGGCTCCAGAGGCATGACAGAAGTACCCTCAACAGGGACCTCACGGCCACTTCACAGGGACCGAGGTGCTATAGGCTCAGGACCCAGGGCAGGGATCAGTGCCCAGGCTGGGGCCAGACAACTAAATGTTTAACTAAAATTTGGAAAAATACTCAGTGATTTGTTTGTTTGTTTTGAGACGGTCTCACTTAGTTGGTAGAATGCTGTGACATCACAGGTCACAGCAACCTCAAACTCTCGGGCTCAAGCGATTCTCTTGCTTCAGCCTCCTAAGTAGCTGGGACTTCAGGCGCCCACCACAATACCCAGCTATTTTTAGAGATGGGGTCTCCCTCTTGCTCAGGCTGGTCTCGAACCTGTGAGCTCAGACAATCCCATGTGCTGGGATTACAAGCAGGAGCCACTGCACCCAGCCTTCAGTGATGTTTTTAAGAGCAGTTTCCCAGGGGTTGGAATAACAGGTGAATGTTTCTTTCTTTCTCACCCATTTGTGTATTGCCATAATTGTTCACAATAACTTTTATGATGAGCAAATATAATTCTGGTACCCCCTTAGTACATGAAAATATGCATCAAAGCCAAACAATGTTATAAGAAGTGGCTTCATTCTCAGAACGTGACAATCACTCCACAATCCCCGATTGAGTCTTGCCTTTTTGTCATCTTTAACAATGTGTGTCCAGCATTCCATAACATTCTCTATATATGTATTCCCTATTTACACATTTTCTCCCTCCCATGTCATCTCTGACTACCTAAAATCTGGGAAGCTAAAATGTGCCTCTTTCCAGCATGCCTAGTGAAATCTTTCTTCGTCTCCACTTTATTACATTATGAGACCTCTCCTTTCTGTCACTTTGGTTGTGTCAGAAGTACCATGCTTTTGCTTTTGCTATTTCCCATTATTTTTACAAAAGATAGGAGGCTAAATGCCATAAAACAGGTGCTCTGAAACTTTCTATTTTTATTTTTTTTGAGACAGAGTCTCATTTTGTTGCCCATGGTAGAGTCCTGAGGTGTCATAGCTTACAGCAACCTCAAACTCTTGGGCTCAAGCGATACTCTTGCCTCAGCCTCCCCAGTAACTGCGACTACAGGTGCCTGCAAACAGCACCCAGCTATTTTTAGAGACAGGGTCTCCCTCTTACTCAGGCTGGTCTCAAACCCATGAGCTCAGGCAATCCACCTGCCTTGGCCTCCCAGAGTGCTAGGATTACAGGTATGAACCACACACCCAGCCTTCATTCTAAAATTTTTTAGAAAGCAACCAACTCTTTGGCATGCAGGCTTTCCTAGCAGCTGAGCAGTTGCCCTGAGAGGGGAGCAGGGGCCCTGGGCCGTTTCATTGACCTCAGCCTCATATTTCCTCTGCCCAGTGGCACTTTCACACGTCCAAGGTCAGTATTTGAAAACCACTATTCTTAAGTCACTGCACAGACATTGCTCTGATGACTTGACCTAAGGCCAACCAACTATGGGCAGCTAGCAGCACCACTGCACCATGGCCTGGAACTGGAGGCTATTCATTGACCAATCGCACAATTTGGATTTGGTATATAAAAAGTGGGTAAAGGGCGGCCTCTGTGGCTCAAAGGAGTAGGGCGCCGGCCCCATATGCTGGAGGTGGCAGGTTCAAACCCAGCCCTGGCCAAAAACTGCAAAAAAAAAAAAAAAAAAAGTTCAAGTTCTAAAAAGTGGGCAAAGAGTGTCACTGGGGAACACATAAAAGATGGTTCCACAAGTAGAACCCAGCGACATAGAGGACTGCACGTGAAAGAGGTTTCTCCTCCAGAAACAGATGTGTATCAGAACCGCCCCCTTTCTCCAGCCAAGCCCAGCCTCTATGTATCACTGTCTGCTCAGCAGTCTAGTCAAACCCTCTGCAACATAGCAGGCCTGACTGACCCAAGGGTTAAGGACCAAATGTTAAATCCTACCAAAAACTGTTCCAGACACTGTAATGCTGTACCCTGGGAAATGGGCCTTTACTTGGGGTTTGCTGTTGTTGTTGTTGAGGTTTTTGTTTTCTTTTTTTAGAAGGGAAAGGGTCCTTTGCTGGTTGCCTAAAGATATGCCTGTTGATGTCTCTGAACACATTGCACAGGGCTGGACTTTTTGAGTCATCTAACCACCTCTGTGGGGCTCAGGTGGAACCTGGGGACTCGCCAGCTTTGGCTGCAATGCAGGCTGGGATTGGAAAGATGTTTCAAGGATTTTTGTCTAAAAAGGACACCTTTCTGCCTGGATCCATTAGCTGTTCATTTTCTCTGCTGACATCCACTGAGTCCTGCTCTGAATCCCAGTTGAGTGTCTGGATGTCAGAATCCATGGGATGGCCTCTGCCTCATGGAGCCCACTAAACCATCCCATGACTGCCTCACCCGACTCCCTCTTGTCTGCCTCTGCCCCAGTCTTGTCAACATTTCTAGCAAATGCCTATTAAACCTGAAGATCAAAATGTTCCTTCCCAGCTCTCTTCCCTCCAGATTCCCTCATTACTCATCAAGGAAGGCAATGCTGCCAGCACCTCCACTTCTGGACCAAACCCTCCACCAAACCACATGTGGTGCTGTGCTTCATTCCCTGAGTCTAACCCCGTACTGAATCCTGCTGCTTTTTCATCCCTATCTGGCCTTCATGATCCTCCTATAATAGCCAGAGCTCTGGCCAAAATCCAGCTATTCCCATCTTTATCATCCCTGCACCCTCAGCCTGGCCCTCCACACCACTTCCCTGAGCATTCAGCAGAATATCATGCCCACTGCCACTCTCATCCCCAGGTTGCTCCCTGCCTTCATCCTACACAGCCCCAGAAACCCCACCTTGGTTAGCATGCCCTTGGACCAAACTATGTAATGCATGAGTTCCTACTGAACCCTGAGAGGAAGACATTATCTATTTTATAGAAAGGAAGCAGGGGTTCATGAAAGTTAAATAACTCAGCTAGTTAACAGCAGAACTGGAACTTGATGCTTCAATGGGCTAAGACAATAACTTCTTAAACACACATGGCACGCCTAACACTAAAGAAACCTATGATTTTTCTTCTCCTTGCCTGACCAGATCATAAAATACCAGATTTATTTCACCCCATGTCATTTATATGGAAGATAGATCTGCAGGCACATGATCTGTTAGATTTCTGTTCTGATACCTTTGTTTCCTAGAGCCTGTGGGACCTGTGGGAATGCCCGGTTTCTAACGGCAGAAGTGGAATGGGGGAAGGGGACAGAGCGGGAGCAGGATCTTGTCCTATTCTGTACATCACTTGCTCTCAAGGTAAGCTCAGTCTTCTTGATAATGTTTCAGAGATTAAAAAAAAAAAGATAAGCTTGGCCAAGAGCTGAACCAGAGCTGTGATCCAGATTAGCCCCAGAACTGGCGCACAACACAATTAGTTTCCAAGGTAGAAGAATAACAGGAAAGTGTTTGCCTCACTTTAGACAAATAAGTTAGAGGCTGGTGGCACTTCTATTTCTCTTTGGAACAACTTCAAACAGGGAGTCAGCAAAAATGACAGCCACATGGCTAACTAAACTTGAATCTAAATCCTGCTGCAGGACTGCTATGCCATACTGATCCAAGTCTTTGTAGCTCTCCAAGGGTCAAGGGAGGCCCCTGGGGCCAGAGCCCCTCTCTCTCACCTTCTACTCTCTGACCCTTCTCCTCTGGGGCCCATTCAGGTTCCTGGCCACAAAGAGGCAACTTCAAGCCCAAAGACTGAAAAAAATGTTTTAATAAATACAAAATTCTCCAATAATGACTCTACTCAGCTCAGGGGCAACAGGAATGGAGTGGGGGGTCCTTTGGTGCTGAGTGAGGATAAATTAAAAATCCCAACAAGCCAGTGATATTATGTACACAAGGAAAAGGGTTGGGCTTCCAGGGCAGAGGCCGAGGGTGACAGGAAGGAGCTGGGGCGGATATGGCCTTGGCCTGGCACAGCTGCCTCTCCCCCTTGTGGAGTTGTGGTTCCCAGAGGTAGTGGCGGGGGTGGGGGGGGGAGAGTGGCGGAGAAGAGGCAGGACAGAGGAGCAAAGGCACTGAGTTTCCCACAGGAGATTGCAAGGTCCTCAGTGTCACCCTTCCCCCAGCTCAGGCCCCGTGCTCTTGGTCATGTAGCCCTCTGGCTGCTCCCTAGGAGCCTTCAACTTCTTTCTGCAGCTCTGGAACAGTCCTGGTCTCTGGGGCTGTTGGAGACAGATGGGAGGGAGTATTGGAAGAGGAGAGACAGAATGGAGTGGCACAGAGGGCAGAGCAGAGAATCTCTGCCCTGGCCCCAGAAAAGTCAGAATTTTCTTAGCAGGCCAGCGCATACCAGCTAAGCAACCTTTACCTCGTTGCTTAATTCCTCTGAGCTTCTGAAATCTAATTTGTGAAAAAAAGGTAATATCAACTCCACTAGGTTGATGTGAGGGTGGATCAGAACAGCACCCATGAGGCCAAGTGCAGTAGCTCACTCACACCTATAATCCCAGCACTCTGGGAAGCCAAGGCAGGTGGATTGCTTGAGCTTAGGCATTCCAGACCAGCCTGAGAAAGAGGGAGACTCCGTTTTTACTACAAATAGAAAAACTAGCCAGGCATTGTGGTGGGCACCTGTAGTCCTAGCTACTCGAGAGGCTGAGGCAAAAGGATTACACCTGAACCCAGGAGTTTGAGCTTGCTGTGAGTATGATGCCATAGCACTCAAGCCTGGGCAACAGAGTGAGACTCTGTCTCAACAACAAAAAAAAAGAGACAAGACAAGAAAAGAAGGGCAGCGTCTGTGGCTCAGTGAGTAGGGCGCCAGCCCCATATACCGAGGATGGCAGGTTTGAACTCGGCCCCAGCCAAACTGTAACAAAAAAATAGCCAGGCATTGTGGCGGGCACCTGTAGTCCCAGCTATCAGGAGGCTGAGGCAAGAGAAACACCTAAGCCCAAAAGCTCTACCGAGGGCAACAAAGTGAGACTCTATCTCTGAAAAAAAAAAAAAAAGAAAAAGAAAAGAAAAGAAAAGCACCCCTGAGACAGATGATACATTCCTGGCCCCTGGAAGGTGCTTCCTTCCCTCCCTGAGCATCCCATAGTCAGCTCTCAGACATTGCTGCTGCTCTGCTCCCTGACTCACGCTGCCGCCGGGCTGTGCAGTGGGAGCAGCATTGACTGTCCTTCCCTGGGCCACAGGACACTGGCAGCGAACAGTCGTCCCGCTCACAGTGAGGCACCCCTGCCTGGCACAGGACAGAACAGATACAGAGGGTCCCCCACAGGAACTGGGCACACTGGCCTTCAGCCTTTTCAGAGAAACCCACCCCTGAAGTCTGCCTCCCCTGGGAAGGTCTTCCTACTCCAGACCAGTCTCCCAATGCCCACCTCACACAAGCTCCTGCTCCCCACTTACCCCGCATCTGCAGGTAATACAACTCATCTCCCCAAAGGGGGGCACCGATGGGTGCCAGCTCTGGCTCTCCGGGAACCACTGTCCTGCAAAACGGCAACCCCGGGGCCCATCGGCCTGCATGGGGTCCCCCAGCTGGGGATAGGCCCCTGACCCCACTGTGGGAGCGAAGGAGGAAGAGGTCAGTCACTCCAGGAAAACTAATCAGGTTTTATTTCTCTTTGAATCCCCAGCACCTAGCACTTTCTGACATTTAATAGGTGATGAATTTGGATGGATGAATGGATATGTAGACGGGTGGGTCTATGGGGGGGATGGGTAGGTGGGTGGATGGATAGATAAGTGGGTAAATGAGTGGGTGGGAGGGTGGAAGGATGGATGGATATGTGGATAGGTGAGTAGATAAGTGGATGGGTGGGTGGGTGGGTGGGTAGATGGATGGATGGATGGGTGGGTAGATGGTGGTTGAGTGGGTGAATGAGTGGATGAGTAGATGATGGATGGATATGTGGATGGGTGGGGGGGTAGGTGGATGGGACAGGAGCTGGAACCCACCATACCAAACTAGTACATCATACCAAACTAGTACATCATACTCTTTCCACTGCATTTAGAGCCCTGGCTCCAACACAGGAAATGCTGAATTGGCTCAGCTCCTTCCCCTCACCCTCAACATGCATCCCCTCATGGGACAAGACCTGCCCAAGCCCAAAGGTGAGCCCTAAGTGACTGCATGCCCCTCACCTGGACACTGTTTGCAGCAATCTGTGGGGTTGGCACGGACAGGCTGGGCACAGGCCAGCCGGGGACACTGCACCTTCTCACAGTGCACCTCTCCAGTGCCCCCCTGTAAGGATCCATTGAGTGAGGGGGGTCAGGAAGGAGGGGGGCACATAAGCCTCCTGCTTCTGTCATCCCCTTTTCCACACTTCAAATGTAATGTATCTGTGACCTTTTACCCAGAGGCCTAAGTTTTCTTTATATATCTGGACTCAAATCCTCATTGTAACCTTGCAAGGTAAGTCCTATCACATCTGCTTATAGGAAAGGAGAGTAAGGCTCAGAAAGCTACAGAAAGTGCCTAATGTCATGGAGAGCAAGTCAGGGGCAGAGCTAGAATTCACACCCAGATCAGCCCTTTCCCTTTTCCTATGGAAGCTGACTTTCAAAGCCAGGAGCTTTTCTCATATTGTTCTGATCCTTGAGTCCTCCTCATCAAGGATGGGCTTTCCTCACCTGGCAGACCCCTCCCTATCTGGGCAGACCTGGCTGGGTCATAACCCAGAGAAGATTGGGTGTATATACCTTGCAGGTGCAGACAGCACACTTAATTAAGCCAAAGGGGGGCACGACAGGGTGCCACCTGGTACCCGCTGCTCGCCAGCTCCGATCACCATCAAAATAACAGCCTGGTAGGGGGACAGTACCCAGTGGCCATTACTACTGAGCTCATCAGCTAGGCCCACAGCCAAGGCTTAAGCCTCAGATCAAACCCACACTAGCCTAACCCAAGGGCCTGCCTGTGGGCCAGTCACACTGATGAAACCTATTAGGTGTCATTTGGAACTGTGCCTATCAGCCCACCCCATATTTACTCTCCCCCTCCAGTTGCCCTCCTGATCCAACCCAGTGGCTCCTCTGGATCTTTCCACCCCTGTGCACACCCTTCCAGCTCACCCTCTCCCAGGTCCCGGCTCCTGAGCAGCCCTGAAAGGTCTCTGACATCTTGTTTCCCTGTGAAGCCATGGTGAAGGCACAGGATGATTCCCCTTCCCTCCCCAGAGGACCCGCCCTAGCCAGCCCCCTCCTCTACCCTTCCCTGCAGGGAACTCACCCGGACACGCAGGACAACACTGGTCAGGAGCCTGCACAGGGTGCGGGCAGCTGGGCGGCGGACACACCACAGGGTCACAAATCACTGTTCGTCTCTGCAGAGAAGTGTAGCGGTGCTGACTGGGTGCCGGACCCTGGGGCCTCAAACCTCGGGACCCAGTGCACCCTTCCTGGGCCTCCCACCTGACAGGTGCAAAGCGAGCAGAGAGGGTCATAGTTTGGTGCCCAGCGAGCACCGTGGGGGCGCTGCTGCCCCTCGAAGAAGCACGTGTTGGGGTCTCTGGGCCGCCCAGGACCGGAAGGTTTGGCGAGCGCTGGAACTTCGGGGGCCGGCACCGAGGGCAGCGCGGGCAATGCGGCGGCCGCTGCATCCAGAATCCCAGGTGCTCCAGCCTCTTCCGGCCTGGCAGCCGCTAGGCGCAGGCCACCCACCTCGCATTTGTTGGCGATGTGTACCTGAGAGGACCGCCGTTTGAGGGCGCAGGGGCTTCCCCTCGCGTCTCCCACCAGCCTCCGCCAGCCCGCCAGCAGGAGACACCTCCGCCCCCTGCGGGCTGCGGTGGTCCAGGAGGATGCCTTAAGCTGCCACCATCATCTCAGCCACCAGGGACCGGATGGGTGGGCTGCCAGCCTCCTGATGGACTTTGCCTAGCTTCATCCTCCCCACCAGCCAGAGAGGGTGATATCACCACTCCCAAGGAACTGGGAGAGCAAGTGACTAGTGCAAGGGCAGATCCCAGCTCTGCACCATCCCTACTACCCCCGCTGCCCACCTACCTGCCCACGGAGCTCCCCTCTAGGTCTACCCTTAGTGGTAATCAGCAGGGAGGCCATGCCCTCTGCCAGGTACCTCAGCAGCTCAGGCTCCAGGTCCTTCACCACACCCTGGGCCTGAAAGTAGACAGGAAAATGGACAGGAACAAGGCACAGTAGGGCTGAACCTACTGTCCCAAATTTGCAGATCAAGAAACTGAGAGGCAGGGAGGTTAAATAAGGTCTCCAGGGCAGCAAAGTCCATTGGTAATGGTGTGGAGCTTAGAAGCCAAGTCTCTCTGACTCCAAGTCCATGGCAACCCATCCCACTTCAGGGGGCTTGCTTGGTCAATCCCACCTACTCCCCCTAGACTCAGAGGTCCTCAAACTTTATAAACAGGGAGCCAGTTCACTGTCCCTCAGACCGTTGGAGGGCCGGACTATAGTTTAAAAAAAAAAAAAAACAACTATGAACAAATTCCTATGCACACTGCACATATCTTATTTTGAAGTAAAAAAACAAAACAGGAACAAATACAATCACACGCCTCATGTGGCCAGCAGGCCGCAGTTTGAAGACCCCTGCTAGACTATGATAGTTACATACTATCGAAGAGATCCCACCAGAGAAGGATGTAGAAAAGAGAGTAAATAATAAAAAGCCAAATCAGATTCGTCCCCAGGTCTGCCTGACCCCGGAGGTGATACCAGCTCTGCAATACAAGGCTGCCTGCAATTTGCTTCTCCAACCCACAGGCCCACACAGCACTTCAAGGTAAAAAGCTGCCTCCTACCATCATGTCCTCACCTCTGGGCCATAGAATCCCTTCAGCAGCCGCCGGGGCCCTGGAATCCCCGGAGGCCCAAGGAGGTGGGCAGTCACAGTGCCCTGTTCTGAGCCACCAAGCCCAGCCAGCAGCACTTCATAGTGCAGGTGACAGTGGGTATCCAGGGACAGCCAGGCATGACCTGCTGCCTGGCTCTTCACAGGGGGTAGCACCAAGGCTCCTGCCAGGGGCACAGGCAGTGCTGGGTCCAGACAGAGAGGTAACAGATGAGAAGGTGGCCTAGAGCAGCCCCCAATCCCACATTTCCCATCTCCTTCAACATAGTTTCCATGAGCAGGAAGATACTGTCCACAGCTTCGGGGCCCAGGGAGCAGGAAGTTTTAGGCTCAGGGCCACCCTCAATCTCCCCCTTCTTCAGATGCCAACCCAGAGCTCGGGTACAGAGAAAGACACAGCAGGCCCTAGCCCTCTGGCACCATCCCCCACATATTCAAGTCACAAGTTAGAAGACACCACAGGGCAGCCAGACCCCTGGGGTACTCACTGTCATGGCAGGCACTGTGCCCACTGTAGGGCAGGGCAGTCACGTGTCCCCGCAGCTCTCCATCTGGGAAGTCCTTCGTGCCCACGTTCAGGAAGAGCTCGTTCTGCAGCAGCATATGAGCCCCCCGGGCACCCAGTCCACGGCAGACACCCATGGCCTGGGGGCAGGGAAAGATGTGCCCTCCTCAGCCTTTACACAAGCCCAAGATGCTGAAGCCTTTGCACGTTTTGTGCCCCCATGGCACCCATACACACTTGCACGTGCCAGAAACGCTGGATAAGAAACTTGCAAGTGGGCGGTGCCTGTGGCTCAGTGAGTAGGGCGCCGGCCCCATATACCAGTGGGGGCGGGTTCAAACCCAGCCCCAGCCAAACTGCAACAAAAAATAGCTGGGCGGGCAGCACCTGTGGCTCAGTGAGTGGGGCGCCAGCCCCATATACAGAGGGTAGCAGGTTCAAACTTGGCCCTGGCCAAACTGCAACAATAACAACAACAACAAAAATAGCCAGGCATTGTGGTGGGTGCCTGTAGTCCCAGCTACTCAGAAGGCTGAGGCAAGAGAATCGCCTAAGCGCAGGAGATGGAGGGTGTTGTGAGCTGTGACGTCACAGGACTCTACCGAGGGCAATAAAAAAAACAAAAACCTTGCAAGCCCAGTTTCAAGTCTCTCTTCTGCCATAACCTTTGAAATTTCACTTTGTCTATAAAATGGATACTGTGAAGGTCAAATACAATGTAAGTAAGGCAACCAATTCAGTACCTGGTACAAAGAAAGGCATAAGTACTAACCATTGCCGTCACATGTATGATCACAGGGTCTATTGCACTGTCCTCCCCTACTCCTTCCATTAGACAGTGATCTTGCTGAGGACAGGGGTCACATCTGATTTTTCTTTTTTTTTTTTTTTGAGACAGAGTCTCACTATGTCACCCTGGGTAGAGTGCTGTAGCATCACAGCTCACAGCAACCTCAAACTCTTGGGCTTAAGTGATTCTTTTGCCCCAGCCTCCCCAGTAGCTGGGACTACAGGCTCCCGCCACAATGCCCAGCTATTTTTTGTTGCAGTTGTCATTGTTGTTTAGCTGGCCTGGGCCGGATTCAAACCCGCCACCCTCGGTGTATGTGGCTGGCGCCGTAACCGCTGTACTACAGATGCCAAGCCACACATCTGATTTTCTTTGTACTCCGGTCCAAGCCTGGGGCTCACTAAAATGTGTCAAATGAATCAGCAAATCAATGAGAGAGTCCTGAGGGAATAAATGATATTGAACCTCCCCACTCAATATCAAGTCAACCTGGCTTCCTATAACCCATGCATTGGCAGCCCTGACACACAGGCTGGGTGGCCCAGCTCTGCCTGGAGCCCTTACCGTGTGTCCTCCTAGCTGGAGTCCATTCATGTGACACAGGACAGTGCGCTGATTTCTCCGCTGAGGCTTAGTCTCCAGTGTTATGGCCACCACCTCACTGCCTGTACCTACCACTTGCACCTAATGGGCAGGGTTGGTGGAGGCAAAGTGGAGAGGCAGTGAACCCCTGCAGCCTGTCCTTCTGCCCTGCCCACCTCCTGCAGTCCCTGACTCTTACCTGGTAGATCAGGGAGCCATTTCCTAGCAGCATGAGGCTAGCTGAGCCAGCAGCACCAGTCTGGACTGGGATCAGGGCATCAGCCCCACAAAGGACACTTTGCAGGTCTACAGAGGGACAAGACAGGTTATGGCAGGCTTGCCCCACAGCCACTCATACCCCTAGGCCCCAGGATCTCTCCCCACCCACCCTTGTCATTGCCTCTCCCTTGTGTGTATACTGCCTCACCATCACAGCTCTGCCTGGCAGCAATGTGTCCACTGATGCGCAGCCCTGCCCCACCTGTCTTCTCCAGGGCCATCTGTAGCTCCCCTAGCACCAGCCAGTCCATCTCCTGGACTGTCAGGTTGGGCAGCACCTCAGCAAAGCCTGGCTCCTGGAGACAGAGAAGGGTGTGGTAGGCAACAACAAGAGGCCAGAGTAGGTGGCAGCAAGAGCCAGACCCTCACTCACCTGGACTGAGGCATTGGCCTGGAGTTCTCTCAGTACCTGCCCCTGGTGCAGAATCTGGAGCCTCAAGGGAACCTGGGCTGGCCCTGCAAGGCCACACATGTGAACGTCTGAGATAGGTGCTCCTCCCAGCCTCTCATTTGCTTTTCCCCCATCCCACTTACCCCCACTCCTGGGCTCCAGCAACCCCCGGAAGAGTAACAAAAAATGCAAGGAGTCCTCTGTGTCACTGAGAGTAAGTAGAGTAATGCCCCCTACACCCTGCTGTGTGGAGCGGTCCAGAGTCAGAATGGCACTGAAGGTCTCTAGGAGAGAAAGAACCATGAGAGCCCATCAGAAAAACACCTGCTCAGTCCACCTTATAACTGAGGACAGAGAAGACTTAGAATTTCACATCCAGGGGCTATTTGCTCCCCGTACCTGCAGCCAGGGCCCGGTGCCGGATGAGAGGCCCCCAAACCTCCCCTGAAGGTTGAGTGGGTGTCATGAGTGCCACATGCAGCTGTTCTGCCCTAAGGAGTCTCAAAGACAACCGAGGCACTGCCCGCCACACCCCACAGACCTGGAGCAGAAAGATAAGAAGGCCCCTACACTCAGGCAGTATGTAGCATAGGCCAACTAAGAGGCAAAGGCCTGGTGAAAAAGCAGTATGGAAAGGAGCCCCCAGGCCCTCCTAGAAAGCTCAAGGAGGGACCCTGGAGACAGATGCTTGGGTTCAGATCCTGACTCCACCACTTACTAGCTGTGTGACCTTGAACAAATCACATTCTGCTACTGTGCCTCAGTTCCCTCATCTGTAAAATGGGTATCATGTCAGTGCCTTCCTCCCATTGGGCTGTTGTGGAAGCAATGCAGGGCATGCTCTCAGCACAGTGCCCAGACTGGATAAACACTCAGAAATGGCATCATCTCACCAGGCCATCTCGAGAGGTGGCCGCAGGGTGTTCAAACAGGACACCGCCACTGGAGTCTGAGAAGCGAACCCTGGTGGGTCGGTCCAGCCTGGGAATGACAGCACGGATGACATGGGAATCTGAGTCTGAGCCAGAAGTAGCCCCAACTCTCCCAATTTTCCTCCCCGCCCTCAGCTGACCCCCTCCCGCCTTCTTCCCAGCTCTCACTGGCGATAGGAGATGGAGAAGCGTAGGCTAGAGCGCAGCAGTGAGACTCGGGCCCGTGCCACCGCCTGCGACTTTGGCCCTGTCAGCAGCGCTACGAAGTCTGTGAGGGGAGGAAGATGCACTGTCAACTGGCTGGCGGCACAGCCTCAACTACGACGCTACCTCCAGTACCCCGCCTCCCCCACCTACCCGTGTGGCCGTCACCGCGCACCCGCTCCTCAGCGCCCGGCTCCCCTCGGTCGCTGTAACTGCGGTGCTCCGGATCCCGCGGATACTCGAAGGACAGGCCAGTTGGCGGCCGCTCCTGACTACTGCGCTCTGCGCCAGGGGAAAGAGCACAGCCTTCAGCTGGTCGGTCACCCCATCCACGTGGCCCAGGACCTAGTATCGCTGCTGCCTTCCTTCACGCGGAGCGGGTCTTACCCTGGGGACAGGTCTGGCAGCAGTGTCCAGGTAGCTGGCGGGGCTGCCCGCAAGCCAGGGTTGGGCACTCGGGTTTGATGTTTTTGCAGCTGACTCTGCCAGGGCCCCTTGCACGGCGACCCCACTGAGGCTGCTTGTAGAAAAGACATAGAAACCAAATGAGTATTAGATGCCTCAGGGCGATGGGGGAAGAGTCCAGGGACCAGGACAAGGTGGTCCGCGGAGTGAGAAAGCTCTGCCACTTACAAACTGCGTTACCCTAGACAAGTTACCTAACTTCTCAGGGCCTTAAGGTCCCTATCTGCAACATGAAATAATAATAGTATCTTTTTAGCTGGGTTGTAATGGGAGTTAAGTGAGAGACAAACGAAATGAGGTTGGCACAGAGCCTCAAAGTGGGCGACCAATATAGCACCCAAGATTTGAAAAGGGCAATCCTCCCGCTTCCTCCACCAGAAAAATATCCTAAATATCTGCGACTAGCCTCTTTCTCCTCAGCAGCTCCGAGTCCACTCCAACGTCCCAGGACACCAGCGCTCCCCCAACCGCGAGGCCCTGGGCTGCGGGGTCCACTCACCGCCTCGCAGGCGCACAGCACGCAGCGCATCACCCCGAAGGGCTCCCCCAGGTCCGGGTGCCACGTCTCGTCCAAGGCATAGACCTTCCCGCCGAAGGAGCAGCCTGCAGGGACGGGCTTGGCTGGCGGCCGCTGCCCGGCTCGTGCCGTGCGCCCGCCCCGGGCGCTGCCTGCGGGTCCTGGTCTCCGGGCACCACCTCGCGGCCCCGGCCCATCTCCAGGCTGCCCACTGCGCCGAGCCACCTGCGCCCGGCGCCCCCTCCGGGCCGGCAAGGATTTGCCCCAAACCGGGCTCCCCGCTCTCGCCTCCCCCCGGGCGCCCACCTACCTGTCGCTCCACGAACCGGCAGCGGCTCCTTCTCGGAACGGATGGGCAGCGCTGGGGGCTCCGAGCCGGAGCCGCGGGCCGGCCGGGAGCCGAGCAGCAGCAGCCCGAGGAGCAGCAGCGGGGCCAGCGGGGCCGGCGGGGCCGGGAGGCTCGGCATGACGCGAACGGGACAGCTGGGGAGGCGGGAGGGAGGAGGGAGAGGAGGGATGAGGGTGGAGGGCCGGGCCGGGGGCGGTGCGGCGGGAGGGGGCCGGGGCCAGGGCCCGGGCAGCGCCGCGAGGGGCTAGTCGAGTGTCCGCAGAGTCTGCGCCAGGCCGGGCGGGGCAGGAGGAGCGGCCGGGAAGAGCTCGGCCAGGCGGGCGCTGACCCGGGCCGTACGCTGCTCTAGTGCCCTGGGCGCCGTCTCCGGCCCGTTTTATGTCCCGCGCCCGACGCCCCGGCCGGGGGCCTCCTCCTAGGCAAACGGGGCGGCGGCGGCGGCTCGGCGAGGGGCCGGGCTGAGCCCCGGGGTGTGGGGTGGGGGGGTCCGGCCCAGCGGCAGCGGCCCGGATCGCGAGTGGGGGAGGGGAGGGAGGGGCTGGGACCGGGCAGGGGAGGAGGGAGGGGCTGGAGGGGAAGGGGGAGCGAGAGGGTAGGAGGAGGGGAGGGACCAGGGGGGCACGAAGAAGGGGAGGAGAGGCGAGCCTGGAGCCCCCCCCCCCCGCTGCCTGTGGCGGCTGGACCAGGAGGTGCGTGTCCCACCCAAAACAGGAGCCTCAGGCCAGGGAGGGGCAGAGGCTGGACCTGAGGCCTGGACTAGTCAGTGGGTGAGGACCCAGTTCCTGCCAGAAGAATGAGGACTTGTCTTTAAAGATGACAACGTGCAGGAAAGGCCCATCAACTGATCTTCCTCTGACTCTGGGCCCACGGCACCCGGCAAGCTCCACAACACCCTCTCTCTCTCTTGCCTAGCTTGTGTCTCTAACTCCTCTCTGAGATCTCCTCTCATTCTTGTGTCACCGCGGACAAGGAGCTAGCTTGGCACTGTTCCCCTTTCTGTCCAGTGACAGTGTCTCCCTCTCTTTTGTAACCTGTCTTCAGGCCCATTCAACCAGGACCCTCTTGCTTTCTCGCCCTCTTCTTGCACCCAAGGGACCCTCTGCCTCTCCAACCCACCCCCACCTCCTTTGTCTTGGCTTCCTGGTCATGATTGCTTCTCTGTCCCCTCCTACTCCTATACACCACCATCCTTCCAGCTAGTCCAGCACCCTCCTTCCTAATCTTGGGAGGCATCTTGTCTGGCTGAACTAGAGAATTCCGGGATCTAGGCCATACTCCTCAGCGGATATCCCCATCCTTGGGAGGAGGAACAGGAGAGAGCCTGAGGAAGAAGAAGGAGAGGGAGAAGGGACGTCAGGCCAGGAGGCCTCTGAGGACAGAGACTATGGGGAGACTGAGATTGAGGGAACAGCAAAGGAACTAGATCCAGGGCCAAAGGAAGAGGGGGGCCAGTGGGGGAGGTATTTGCAGAGGAGGTCCAGCAGCTTCTTTCCTAAGACAGGGACACATGGGCCTGGTTATTCCTCTTGTCACATGTGGAATGGTCGGAGATGGAAGAGAGAGGAAGATAGAGCAAGCAAAGGAGGGCCTGAGCACAGAGATAAGCGTGCACAGCTGTCCAAGCAGAACAGCACCTGGACCCAGGTTTAACCAAGTGCCCAGAAGTGCATACACACATGCATGTGCCCCTATACCTTACAGTCCTCTCAAACCATCCACAACTTTTCCCCATAACACTGACCCTTGACAAGATCATTCTCTAATACAGGCAATATCCAGATTGCCACTCACTGGGTAGAGAAGGCCTCAAGGACCCAAGTGCACAGCAGGCAGCACTCTGGAGGGCAGATGGGTAGGAAGACACGTGGCGTTGGGGCACAGCCAAAGGGAGAATGACAAGACAGGGAGAATGGGAAGAAAGGGAGAATGACAAGATAGGACTCCTTAGGGGATTACGGAAGGGAAAAGCAGGAAAGCAAGAGTCTTATTGGATTTTGGCAGCAGGTGTAGTATCCAAGAAAAAGAAATTTAGATAGCCAGAGACTGAAAACTCCACCGATCTAAAACAAGAACTCTGTTTCTCTTCTCCAGGGACAAAAATGTCCTGCCAGTTTCCTCCTGGGAAAAGTCTCTACTCCTCTCCCATGTCTTTTCCCCTGCCAAGTTCCATGTTTCCCATCTCCTTGGAAAAGTCTCCCTATCCAAATCTTCCCTGTGGTCGGTGTGGGTGGAGGAGTGGACCATGGTCCAGGCAGGGGCTCTAGGGAAGAAAAGGCGTCACTTCCGGGGGCCTTCACCAGTGTCTGGTGGCTCCCTGCTCTGATTGGGCAGAAGTGGCCTGGGCAGGCGTGTGACCCCACTGCCGTGGAGGGGCTATGCCCCAACGCCACATGTCTTCCTACCCATCTGCCCCCCAGAGTGC
Organism: Nycticebus coucang; assembly: GCF_027406575.1. Classification (NCBI taxonomy): domain Eukaryota; kingdom Metazoa; phylum Chordata; class Mammalia; order Primates; family Lorisidae; genus Nycticebus; species Nycticebus coucang. The sequence goes on from NC_069795.1 coordinate 89,787,163, forward strand.
TGCCTGCTGTGCACTTGGGTCCTTTAGGCCTTCTCTACCCGGTGAGTGGAAAGCAGGGTTTGGGGTTAAGCAAGGGTAAGAAGGACAGGAAAGAAGGACTGGGCTCTCAGCTGGGGGAGGGGCAGGCAAACTGGACCTACAGACACTGACCTTTGTCAAGAAGAGTGCAGCCTTCCCAGAATGGGAGGAGCAGGGCACAGCAAGGGTAGGGGGTGGGGTACTGGTTTCTGAGGGACTGATCACTTATTTAGTAGAATACAGAACAGTCCTGGCTAGCCCTAGGGAAAGGGGACATGAGCCCAGGGAGAAAGTAAGAGAGAAGGTGAATTTAGGGAATGGGGAATACAGCACCAAGATGGACAGAGGCCCGGCCCCCATTCATAGCTGGACATCCCTTGTTAGCTTAATGTTCTGAATCCTAGGGTGGGAAGCTGGGGCAGGCAAGCCAGGGCACTAGGAGAGGGTAATAGGAGGAGGGCTCATGCATGTTGACAGACCTACAGGAAATCCCAATATTGAATCAGGTGCAGACCTCTTTGCACAACTTGTGAAAGGAGGAGGAAGCCATGTGGGGGGTCCTGTGAAGGACCGGAAGGGGTCTGCAGAGGGGGCAGGGAGCAGGTGCGGGCTACGAGACAGATATGTTGGTGGGTGGCTGAGGCAAGGTAAGCTGTGTAAGGTGGGCATTACCTTGTTCAGCAGGTGCCCATTCCTGGGCAACTTGCCTCAGGAAGGAAGTTCCAGGACAGTTAGCCTATCTTTTTGCCTCTAAAAATGGGGTATTTCAGAACTTGGAATGCAAAGAAAAATTCCAGAAGGCTTTATGCATGGGGGTAAATAGGAAAAGGATGAGAGGTTCATTTCTCCACACTATCTTCTGATGTCTGACCTCTAGAAGTTCCAGTTAGTTATATATCTGCCCAATCCCCGTCTTCAACCCTCCCACCCATTACTGAAGTTGCCCCTCAACACATTGTACATGTTTGCTAGTTCCTTGTCCTGTCTGTATAGTCCGTTTTCCACTCTCTTCTCCAAGGCTTAAGCCGCAATACTTTCATTCTCTACCCTGTCCCAGATTTTCTGACCTAACAACTAAGGTTACTCAAAATTTGAGGCCAATTAAGATATCTGTGTATAGTCTGGGCGTGGTGGCTCACACTTGTAATCCCCCCCAGCACTCTGGGAAGCTGAGGCAAAAGGATCACCTGAGCTCAGGAGTTCAAGACCAGCCTGAGCAAGAGCAAGACCCCATCTCTGCCAAAAATAGAAAAACTGGTGGTGCGCAACTATAGTCCCAGCTACTTGGGAGGCTGAGGAAGAGGATCACTCAAGCTCAAGAGTTTGAGGTTGCTGTGAGCTATGGCGCCACAGCACTGTACCCAGGGTGACTGAGTGAGACTCTGTCTCAAAAAAAAAAAAAAAAAAGTCTGTGTATACGTATCATGTCTTGCTACTTAGTCTCAGCAGGGATCAGAGGGCACAAACCTGTGTCAGATTCACTGAGGAGCACGGACAAAAAGGAGGTGCCACCTGCTGCAATCAGTAGAAGATGTGGGAGCAGTCAGAGCGTTAGCAATTCTAGGCTAGTCAGCATCTCAAGCTGTCCCAGCATCTGTTCTTCCTGTCAGGCAGTCTTTTCTGATTAAACCATCACTATTCCTCTCACTTTCAGGATAGATTCCAGACCTTCTTCCTCAGCTCACCTTTGCCACACCCTACTCTGCCCAGAAGTGCAAGAGTCCAAGCCGCCTCCATGGCCTCAGGAAGGATTCAGGGGAGAGGCCCCATACAGGGAGCCACTCCAGCCAGACACCCCAGCCAGAATGAAGCTGACTGGTAAGAACACACTTGAGGAGCTAGGGCCAAAGCAAAACATGGCAGAGGGGGAAGGAGAAGGAAGACATATTACAGTGGGGGAGCTGGGGGAACCCAATCTCCCCAAAATAAGATGTCTACACAGCAGATTCCCTGGATTTCAGGTCTGGGTCCTAACTGGGAATTCCTGGACCACCACCAGATAATGATTTTTTCCTTATCCACCCCTTTCCACCTCACCTCTCCTCATCTAAGAATTGCTCCTTGTGGTCATGCTTCTCCTAACTGCAAGACTAACTCTGTCCAGCCCGGCTCTTCCTGCCTGTGACCCCCGACTCCTCAATAAACTGCTTCGCGACTCCTATGTCCTTCACAGCAGACTGGTGAGAATTCCAAGCAGTATTCCCTCTATCCACTTAACTAGTAAGATGTCCTCACACCCAGCATTTCCTTTCACTCCCTGACCCAATAACCCTTTGTCCAATATTGTAACCACCTACTGATCACCAGTCCCTCACAAGGATTATGATTTGAAATAGAACCCTCATTTAAAAGCTCTAGTCTGGATGTATTTCTCATGAAAGACCATCTTAGTCATTAGGCCCCCATACCCCTCTATTTCAATTCCCTTCTCCCGGCACCAATATTTTTCAACAGAGCCAGTGCCCAGACGTTAACCCTTTGTCTACACCTGTCTTGCTGCCTGCTGTGGACTTTAGCTTGGGAGAATGGAAAACCCAGACGGTGAGAAAACCATCCCTATCTTTGGCTCCTTTAAGTCCTGTCTTCATCAGTTTCCTATTGCTTCCCAATTTTGATTCTTCAAAATTCTTGAGCTTCCTATAAATATCTCACCTTCAGCTTAACCCCACAACCCAATCTACATTCACCTATGATAATATCCTATGGACAGGATGACAATGGATTTGACAAAGAGATTTGAACCAGAACACCATGAAAAGCTAGAGAGAAGGCTCTTATAGCCATGCCTATGACCTGTTCTCCTTCAACCTTCTTAAATTGGCATAAAGAAGTAAGACTGATCTGTCATCCACAGATGACACAAAGTTGGAAAGTATCACTAAAATACAAAAAACAGAATCAAGATTCAAATTGCTGAAATGCTCGCTCAAAAAGGTGAAGTTTAACAAAGATATATAAACTTTTACATGTGTAAATTAATGAAGTAAAGTCCTATTCCAGCTTTCAGGACACGAAGCCCTGCTGCCATCATTTAAACTTCTAGCCCTAGCACTTCCTATGAAAAAGATCTGAGAGCATTAACTTAAACTTAGTACATAAGATTACTAAAGCAGCTACTACATATATTTAAAGCTAGCAATTCTAGGTTGCTTTAGATGGTTAGCAGCCATGCTGTGGAAGTATTCCTATAGAACTATTTTCTTTTATGGACTACACTTAAAAATACTGGCCTGAAAAAAAAACAATACTGACCTGAGTATTGGACATCACCCTCAATGCTAATTTATTAAGAGAGATCATATTAAACTAACATGTGTCCAGAAGGAAGCAGCCTGAACAGTATGAGGAATGGTTAAACAAACAAACAAACAAAAACAAAAGCCTGTCTGGTTAACTTAGGGAAAAGTGGTCTTATAGTATAGCAAGCTGTAATAGCCTGGAACTCAGGAAATCTGCCGAGTGGTTGCACTCAGATCAGTCGTATCTTCCACTCTTAAGATCCTAAGAATCCCCTTTCTTCCCTCAGGATTGCGTCAGGGAAGAAGGGCTATTCCTATAGATACTATGTAGTCCCTTCTCTTTATGATTATTATGATAGAGCTCTCTTATCTATATTTAGTTTAAAAATTGTATGGTTGTAAGGTTTTGTAGCAGAAAAAGATTTGCCGCACTAGAACCAAAAAATAAAAGCCATCATAGGGCAGATTTCAGCAATGTAAGAAAAAAATTAACTTTTCTGACTGAAACTAAATGTAAGACCAGCCTGGGTTAGTGGACACTGGAGTTAACGAAGCAACTTCAGATGACCAATTTTTGGGAGACTGTGAAGGAATTCCTGTGCTGGGTGGGACCTTGGTCCTGTCCAATTCTCAGCTCCTATGATTCATCCTGCTGGCTGCTCCATTGGGCTCCCCACCCACTATTAGCATGCCCTTTGAAGCAGTCCACTTCTCTCTTCCATCTCTCCTAGGAGCAGACCAAGGCACAGGACATTCTGGGAGCAGTGACCCTTCTGCTAGAGGGAGTGATGGCAGCACGGAGACAACTGGGACCCACTTGCTTCTCATCCCTCCTGGGGCAGCTTTCTGGACAAGTCCGCCTCCTCCTTGGAGCCCTAGAGGGCCTCCTTGGAACCCAGGTAAGTCCTCAATCAAACTGTCCTTCTCTGACTCAATCCCCCTAGAAGACCTCAGGGAAGAAGGGGTCTCCTAGGGATCTTGAAGGTAGAAGAGTTATAAAGGAGAGCTGCTTCCCAGCAATAATGTCTGGGTATTGGTATCCTGTCTTTCCTATATACACAGGGGAGGCCTGATATCTGGCCCTGGTCTCTGGCCTCAGGCCCATCCTCTGCCCTCAGCTTCCTCCACAGAGCAGGACCACAGCTCACAAGGATCCCAATGCCATCTTCCTGAGCTTCCAACAACTTCTCCGAGGAAAAGTGCGTTTTCTGCTGCTTGTAGGAAGACCCACTCTCTGTATCAGGCGGACCCCACCCACCACAGCTGTCCCAAGCAGTACCTCTTTATTCCTCACACTGAACAACCTCCCAAACAGGACTTCGGGAGTGCTGGAGACAAACTCCACTGTCTCAGCCAGAACTACAAGTTCTGGACTTCTGAACAGGAGGCAAGGACTCAAAGCCAAGATTCCTGGTCTGCTGAACCAAACTTCCAGATCCCTGGACCAAATCCCTGGATACCTGAACAGGACACACAAACTCTTGAATGGAACTCATGGACTCTTCCCTGGACCCTCACTCAGAACCCTAGGAGACCTAGACATTTCCCCAGGAACATCGGACACAGGCTCCCTGCTACCCAGCCTCCAGCCTGGATATTCTCCTTCCTTGACCCATCCACAAACTGGACAGTACACACTCTTCTCTCCTTCACCTGCCTCACCTACTCCAGCAGTTCAGCTCCACGCCGTGCTTCCTGACCCTTCTGCTACCATACCCAACTCTACCAGCCCTCTTCCAATTGCAGCCCACCCTCACTCCCAGAATCTGTCTCAGGAAGTATAAGGTACTCAGGCACCACCAACATTAGCACTGAATCTCACGTGCCATTCCAGTCCCTGGGGACAGTCCCTGGGAGACACCTTCAGCTATTCCAGATTGCCTGATTTCACCTGAAACCAAAACCCTGGAAAAGGGCGATAAAAAGGACAGGAAAGGGATCATTTTTTCATTGTACATTTTAAATCTTTAGAAGCTATTTTTTTAAGCTATCAACAATATTCAGAAGAGCAGCTAGTTATCTTTGGTCTATTTTCTACACAAATTTGTAGCTCATTCTCTATATGCTTTCTCATAATAATTCTGCAAGGATCTGGGCTGACCTGGCCTTTGAACAGAGGCTGAGATTAACCTTTATATCAGAAAAGAAAGGGTAGTTTCCTTTGCTTCAAGTTTAAGGCCTTCTGATGCTCCATGTCCTTCACTACCATTCTCAGTGGGAATATCATTTGATCCCCTATTCTTAAGAGATACTTAACTCTTGAGAAATAAGTTGTCTCTCAGAAATGCTGTCCCTATGCAATAGATAAAACTGAGCCTGTATAAGAATAAATGACAGCACTAAAAAGAAAGAGAGAGATGTTCTTCACAGGGTACAATAAATCCCTGACACCCCTCCTCCCCTCAAAAAAATGCTAACAGGAAGCCCTGGAGCACCTCACACTCTAGGTAAGACTGTGCAGATAGTTCAGTAGAAGGAACCTGAATGTGACAGCTGAGCAAACAGCAGCTGCTCAGCAGGAGGCTTCACCAGGCACGGACTCCTGCCTCCCTCCTGTGGAGGTCAGAGGGAAGTGCAGGAAGTGCCTGAGTCAGGCTCCTCCAGCTCTCCCAGCAGGACAAGCACGAGTTAAGCACCAAGATGAAGGCTCATTCCCAGTTCCTATAAGTGTATCTATAAAGAGCCCAGTTGACCACTATAAACTCTGCTAGAAAAGAAGTCAGGTTTATGGGGCTTTGCTGCCTTGATGCTCAGGAAGAGAAGGTTTATGTTTCACAAAAAACAAAAATTCCATTGCAAAAGTCAATCTACCTCTAGAGCAGGCGTCCTCAAACTTTTTAAACAGGGAGCCAGTTCACTGTCCCTCAGACCGTTGGAGGGTCAGACTATAGTTTAAAAAAAAAAACTATGAACAAATTCCTATGCACCCTGCACATATCTTATTTTGAAGTAAAAAAACAAAACGGGAACAAATACAATCACACCGCCTCACGTGGCCCGCAGGCCGCAGTTTGAGGACCTGGTAGGAAAATGAGTGGAAGCTTTTTTGTTCCAACCACCCCAGAGGAAAGGACAAAAGGCTACCAAATAGGAATCTAGAGTTCCAAACATTGCCAAATACCCCAGGGTCACAAAAGCATTCCACTACGGTAGAATGAAAGCAAATGTGTCTGGAACCTTATGTACATTATCTTACACAACTCTGTAAGGTAGGTATTATCATCTCTATTTCACAGGTGAGGCTCAGAGAAGTCAGGTGAGTTCCCAGTGGCTACACAACCTGTGAGCAGGAAAAGAACAAACACCCTAGTCTGACTTCCTCTAGGGCCCATACTCTCCCCAGTGTGGTGCACTATCCAGTAAATCATTCACAATTCTTTTTACTAGGAAAAGATTTCCAAGTACTTAGGGAGTAAATACATCAACAATTAAAGAGTTCTAAGTAGAAAACCAAAGTTCTTGGTGGGGGTGACCAATTTAGACACATCCCAGTGCCCCTCTTTCCTTTCATGGACAGAACAGTTACCATGGAGAAGGAATCAACAAATGCACAAAGCTCAGAAATGTTCAAATCTCAGATGGTGTCATGTTTCTTGCACCGGAGAGAATTAGTTCATCCACACTACACATTCCAGAACGTGGTCAAGGGAATGGTAAGCTGAAATTGTAATTTACTGAATTTAAGTAGGTTAAATTTAATAATCAAATGAAACTTCAGGGCACATGAAAGAGCCAGCACCTAGGACAAGATATCCCAAAGAGACCAGAGAATATGGGTTTGTAGTCAGTTGAGAGACATGAAAAGGCACAACTGCAAAGGAGCAAGAAAGATCCAGGCATCTTGGACTTACTCCAGTTAAGGGCAAATACAAAGATACTGATGGGCTTCTCCAGTGTCAACTAATTGCCTCAACTATAATCAATCTAACCCTTTAAGCTAATGACATGATAGAAAAAAAGAATCTAACTCACTCCCAAATAATTTTGTCTGGTTCATTCCATCTCTTCACACACAAAAAATACCCTTTTGCAATCTTTTTTTTTTGTAGAGACAGAGTCTCACTGTACCGCCCTCTGGTAGAGTGCCGTGGCGTCACAAGGCTCATAGCAACCTCGAACTCTTGGGCTTACGCGATTCTCTTGCCTCAGCCTCCCAAGCAGCTGGGACTACAGGCGCCCACCACAACGCCCGGCTATTTTTTTTTGTTGCAGTTTGGCCGGGGCTGGGCCTGAACACGCCACCCTCGGCATATGGGGCCAGCGCCCTACTCACTGAACCACAGGCGCCGCCCCCCTTTTGCAATCTTAATACTCCTATCCCTTTCCAACTTTATACCAGTTCTCTCTTCTATTACTCCAGGGCAGCCAGGACAGTCTACTATGATACCCCACACTACTACTGGTAACTAGGTTCTTCCACTCTAATCTAAATCTATCCTTCTCCAACCCCCCCAAAAATCTGACCCCACGGAAAGGTTCTAGGATTCTGTAAAAATGCCCAACCTCCATGGTATCTCCTACTCTCCTGGACTCCCATCCTACCCCATCCACCTTTCCTTCCTCCCTGCTGAGGCCATTCAGTCAACCCATTTCCCTTAATACTATTTCTAACACCTCATGTAAAGACCTGAAAACGATGGGGAAGGAAATACCCCAGGCATCCCAGCAGGGGCAAAGCCTGGTGATCAAAAGCCACAACTACTTAATACACACTCACAGAGAATCTTTCTGAATTGTTACCCTGAATTCCTTAGGAGGAAACAGAGTTCCATATACTTTCTCAGAGACTTCTAATGCCAAGCTGAAGAGCCAGCTCATGTGCTGGAGTCCCTGTATTCATCACCACTTCCTTTTTTCTTTCTCCATTTGTAAGTCAGCGACTGTAGTCAGGCTGCTGCATTGTCCTGTCTCTGGCAATGGACCACCAACCTCATTGGTATTGCTGCCCTGTCCACCTCACTGGTCTGTGCAGCAGCTCTGTTCAGAGTCACTGGGAAGAACCACCACCACTTGCCCTTCCTCCCAGGCCACCACTGGAACAGAGCCAGCTCTTCACCTGTTTCCATAACCACAGTCTTCTCTTCTTGCTCTCTTCTTAGTCATGCCCCGTGTCTAAAAGCCTCTACTCAAAGCGTTCATAAAAATGATGAATATTCCCAGACTATGTAAGTGACTCATTCATCAACGTGAACTGACTTCCTAAGAGACTGAAAGTGTTGGAAGGACATGAGCAAGACTCTTTGCCAATTCAAAATTTTATGCCAAATGGGTGGTATCTTCTGGACCCAGGGTACCCTCAGAAGCCAAAAGCACAACACTCTCTCCCAGATAGAAAACAGCATTGAAGGACAAGTGATGGGAACATCAGCCAGAAGACTCAGATAACCCTGAACCCGGATACCAAAAGGCTGAAATAGATCCTATGTTGACATATGATCATCTGGCTGTGGGCCTGAAATAAAATATCATAGACAAATTAGAAAAAAGTGATTTTAATAGCCGGGCGTTGTGGCGGACGCCTGTAGTCCCAGCTACTCGGGAGGCTGAGTCAGGAGAATCGCCTAAGCCCAGGAGTTGGAGGTTGCTGTGAGCTGTGTGACGCCACGGCACTCTACCGAGGGCAATAAAGTGAAATTCTGTCTCTACAAAAAAAAAAAAAAAAGTGATTTTAAAGTAAATAGATTTTTTACAGGGGGGGATGATCTGAAAATGTAAAGTTTAATTAAAAAATGACATACAGGACAACTTCTTATTCATTTTAAGTTCTTCCACTGGGTCTTTTACAGGTAAGTCAGTTTCCCACTGAGTCCAGATCAGCTAAAGATGCACCCTCAGGAGAAAGGGAGCCAGCTTCTCCTTATCAGGTGAACAACAGCATCTGTTACTCAGGCTTGACCAATGTCCACAATCTGAGTGACTGAGCATCAAGGCTGGCTTTCCTTGAGGTTCAGAAGGCCAGTTTCTTCATCAGCAGGTAAACTCTGGAATCCACTTCAAATCCATGCAGGTTGTTGGCATCACCCTGCAGCCTCATGAGCAGGCCCCCATAGGACACGTAGGCAGAGCTGAAACAGAAGGCCCCAGTCCCATAAGTCTGAGCTCTGGAGCAGCTGCTACTCAGCAGCTCTCCATCCCAGCCTAAGAAAGAAAAGAGGTACCCTGCTAGTGTTTTCTCCTAAAAACCAAATTTCAGACAAAAATGAAGGTACAGATATACACAAGGCAACGTTCTTTGTATTAGCAAAGGTGGAAAACACTTACATGCCCCAAATTAAGGAAATGGACAAATGAATTAAGATATTATTGAAATGTTATGCAGCTATTAAAATGTTAAGGAAAAGCTATAAAATGACATGGGGAAACATGTTTTACATAATGTTATGCAAAAAAAGAACACATTAGAATAAACAACATAGTCTCAAAAGAAAAAGGTATTAACAGTAACTAGAATATTCTGCAGGGGAGGGAGGAGGATGGGTGGAGGAATGGTAATCAGTGGGACCACACCTATGGTGCATCTTACAAGGGTACATGTGAAATTTACTCAATATAGAATATAAATGTCTTAACACAGTAACTAAGAAAACGCCATGAAGGCTATGTTAACTAGCTTGATGAAAATATTTCAAATTGTGGGCGGCGCCTGTGGCTCAGTCAGTAGGGTGCCGGCCCCATATACCGAGGGTGATGGGTTCAAACCCGGCCCCGGCCAAACTGCAACTAAAAAATAGCTGGGCATTGTGGCGGGCGCCTGTAGTCCCAGCTACTCGGGAGGCTGAGGCAGGAGAATCGCTTGGGCCCAGGAGTTGGAGGTTGCTGTGAGCTGTGTGAGGCCACAGCACTCTACCGAGGGTAATAAAGTGAGACTCTGTCTCTACAAAAAAAAAAAAAGAAAATATTTCAAATTGTATATAAAACCAGCACATTATACCCTATAATTGCATTAATGCACACAGCTATGATTTAATAAAAATAAATAAATAAAAGAATATTCAAAAGCATCTACATAAAAGGTTTTCTCTAGGTATTAAACTGTTGGTGACCTTTTTTCCTTCTTCACATTACTACTATACTTTTCAAATTTTTTACCAAGAGCACACACTGTTTTAAGATTTTAAAGAAAAGAAAAAATAACTGGGCAGGGAAATCAAACAATGAAGGATTAGGTTACAGTATAGCAAAACACATACACATACACACACAAAAGCCTAGCAGTTTAATCATTTAATGCTGCCATTGGTTCCTAGAGAAACAACTCTCTTTTGTACTTTACACAGCAAGATTACCAGTTTCTCACTTGGACGCCTGGATCTTGAGGTCCTGACAAAGGGCAAAGTGAGTAGCTTATATTTCAAACTGGAAACTATTCCTTGAAGTTTTTGTTTGCTTGAGATAGGGTCTCACTGTCACCCAAGCTGGAGTGCACTGGCACAATCATTTTCACATAAGAATCTTAGACTGATTTCTTAGATGAACTCCTAGGCTTGTACAATACTCTTACTTCAGCCTCCCAAAATTTATCTGGGACTATGGGTGTGCACCATCAAGTCCAGATAATATTTTTTTTTTGGTAGAGACAGGTTGCTCAGGCTAGTCTTGAATTGCTGGGCTCAAGTGATCCTCTTGCTTCAGCCTCCTAAAGTGCTGGGATTAGAGGTATGAGCCACCGCACCTAACCCCTAGAAGTCTTTATAGGTCCGGGCGGCGCCTGTGGCTCAGTCGGTAGGGTGCCGGCCCCATATACCGAGGGTGGTGGGTTCAAACCCGGCCCCAGCCAAACTGCAGCCAAAAAATAGCCGGGCGTTGTGGCGGGCGCCTGTAGTCCCAGCTACTCGGGAGGCTGAGGCAAGAGAATCGCTTAAGCCCAGGAGCTGGAGGTTGCTGTGAGCTGTGTGAGGCCACGGCACTCTACCGAGGGCCATAAAGTGAGACTCTGTCTCTACAAAAAAAAAAAAAAAAGAAGTCTTTATAGGTCCTACCAAGGTCTGAGGTGCTTAAAGAGAGATTCAAGACAGGAAGCAGGAGCATGACCCAAATTCTCAGAACAAGGAGAGGAAAAGGGTTCTTACAAGACTGGAACTTACAGGCGTGTTGCGGCTTCAGTAGAAGTTTCATCTCCCTCAATCCTGTACACTTTCCCATACATTACATACTCAAATTGATCAGCCCTGTGGAACAATAGTGGCAAAGATATTCTTAATAGTAATTAACTATATGAGAGACTCTATTTAATAATGGTAACTGGTAACTAAATGCCAGCATAACAGATACTAGGAATATGTCATTTATACCTCTTAGCAGCCCTCTGAGCTGCTATGCTTATGACCATCACTATTTTACTAATGAAGAAACAGGCTGAAAGACGTTAAGGTTACTCAAAAAATAATTATAGAGCTGAGAATTGAACTCAGTGAGGCTCCAAAGCCTTTCCATCACATTGAGCTCCCTCCCAAGAGATAACGCCCACACAGCCTATGTAACTCAGTAGTCATTTCCTCAGCCTTCAAAAAGCTACAAGTCAAAAGTATGTAATCACTGCTATCAATAAACATCTGGTTATTTGAATGCTTAAGTGCAAAAATTTTTCTTAAAGTTACTCAGACTCTGCTGATCATCACTTATTTCAGAAATTAAGAAAGAATCTTTCTATATCACTTATCTACTTAGTCCTCAGGGCTTATTTCTAGTACTTCCTTTTCCACTGCCTCACCTGGAAGGCCTGTCATCAGTGGGGTTGTATTCACCATCATCCAGGGTACCATCTTCATACAAGGTACTAGCTATCACCAACCGGAACTTGTCACCTGAAAATAACAACAGTATCTGAGAGCCAAGAACAGCTGAAGCAGCAAAAACCTCTTGCTATTTACTGTCTGTGCTCAAAACTTACCTAAGTCTACAGGGTAAATCTGGATGTTTACATCTAAGATGAGATCCATCTTGAAAGATTCACTCTCACAATGCAATCGAGACACTGGGGAGAAGTAGGAAAAGAGTGATAGAGGTAACTGCCCAGGTCCAGAGCAGATCCTACAGATCCTACTTTGGGGATTATATGCAACAGAACACTCAGTCTAACCCAGTCTACATCCACTGGTCTCTCATCTGCTCAATCAGAACCAAATATGCAGGAAAAAGAGAGAAAAACTAAGGCAAGTGAACAGAATATCCAGAAAAAAATCAAAGCTCCAGCAGCGAGTAATATCCAAGTTCTAGGCTTGCCTGGATAATTTAGAACCTTACTCTGGGGAAGTTTTTCATTCATTCAAAAGATTCCTTTCTGTACTATGCACTGTGATGAGGGGATTATTGTACCAGGATGTAAAAGAACTAGTATCTGTCTTGAAAAACATGTCTCTAGGCCAGGCGTGGGGGCGTCCCACCTGTAATCCTAATACTCTGGGAGGCGGAGGCAGATGGATTGCCTGAGCTCAGGAGTTGGAGACCAGCCTGAGCAAAAGCGAGAACCTATCTCTACTAAAAACAGAAAAACTGAGGCAAGAGGATAGCTTGAGCCCAAAAGTTGGAGGTTGCTGTGAGCTGTCCCAGGGACAGCTTGAGACTCTGTCTCAAAAAAAAAAAAAAAAAAACGGAGGAGAGCAACTCATTTCAGTTCAAGTTGGGGAGAGGGAAAATGAGGGAGGGGGAGTTTGGGATGCTCTCACTTAATGGGCACAATGTATGGGTGTATGGCACAGCTTTTGGGTCTGAGACACAACTACAACGACTCTACCTAACAAATTAAAATATTGTGACCTGGTTGTTTGTACCCTCACATTAACCTGAAATTTAAAAAAAAGAAAAAACATGTCTTTGGGAAAAGAGGTACCAAGGGGAAACAATTATTGATCAATGACAGAATAAAGAGTTGTATACCAAGTAGTTTAACTCACAGAATACTTCCCAAAGAGCAGAAGATTCTGAGGACAACACTGGAATATAGGCTCTGAAGTCACTCACTGTGCAGCCTTGACTGGGTTAGTTAACCTTCCTGAACAAAATGGTGATGGCATCACCTACCTCATAACAAGTAAATAGGACAACGCGCGTGGTGAGATGTATGCACAAAGTGATGATCTTAACAATACTCAGGAGTTTGCCGGCACCATGACAAAAGGCCACCCAGGCAGTGGGAACGGCATACTTGAAACCAGGGAAAGCTAAGAGTCAGTTTTCTCACTCACAAAAGGTTTCCCCTAGCGGGGCGGCACCTATGGCTCAGTGGGTAGGGCGCCAGCCACATATACCGAGGGTGGGGGTTCGAACCCGACCCCGGCCAAACTGCAACAACAACAAAAAAGGTTTCCCAAGGAAAGTCCCTACATCTGGATCCGCCAGCAGGAGCAGACCACACGAGATGGGCGGTCATGGGGCCCATCCCGAAGTTAGCCTCTTCCCCGAAAGCGCCCCTACGTACCTTACCTCGGTCAAACTTCTTGCCCTCCGGGTCAATATCTTTCACATCGAAAATATCCTCAAACAGGATGCCCGCCATCGTGAGGGGGATAAGACAGCAGTAGAAGCCCTGAACACACTACCACCACTGGGGGTGCGCGAAACTCCTCACGTGGAGAAAAGAAGAGATGACTAAAACGGCTCCAAAACAGTGGCAGCAGGAAAGAGTGGCGCATGCGCGTGAACCGCATTAAAGCGACCACTTCCGCCAGCTTAACTTCCGCCCCGAAAGACTGCTTGGGAGAGGCTTCAGCATTGAGGGCGGGGCTTGGGCCCAGGTGACTCCGCCTCGGGCGGGAAAACAATAGGTCCAACCTCCGGCGGTGGAGGGGGATTCTCGCACTCCGCTAGGGATCCACTGCGCCCTCTTTAGAGTCCCGCCTGGAACTCTGGAATGCGTGTGGGCCTAACCCCCGCAGAGACCTTGATCCTTGCCCAAGAAAGTCCGGCCCTAGCCCTACCCTGCTAGACCGCGTGCCCGCGAAGGGCACAGTCCACGCCGAGGGCGGGTGGAGCAGAACCCCGCCTCCAGAGCGTTGGCCTGGCAGGGAGTTCTGTCCAGCCCCTCCAGCTGGCACCGAGGTCCCTCGGGCCGGCATGGACCAGCTAGCCCTTCTGGACGTCACCTGAGCCGGTCGGTCCATGTGGGTAATTTGCCATGATGTCACTAATAAGGAAGAGGGAAACCTGCATTGTCCCCTCCCCGGTACTGCACCCTTCCCACCACTGCCCTCTTCCCCCACTGCCCTCCTCCCCCACACTGCTTTCGCAGCCTGGCACTCCCCCTGCGCATATTGCCCCTCCAGCTACTGCCGGTTTCCGCCACTACTGCCCGGTCCTGAGCACTCATCCCTTATGTGCCCCTTCCTCCTGACACTGTGCTCTTCCTTGGATACCAACTCTTCTCCTTTTCTCCTGGGTGCTGGCTCCTCTCTCACGCTGACCTTTTCCTGGGCAGTGACCTCTACTCCGACACTAACTCTAACACTGCCTATCCACCCTGCGCTCACCCAACCCCCTGTTCTATCCTAACCTGGACCCTGATAGAGACCGCGAAGCACCAGCATGCCATTCCCCCAAGGCGCCGAGACGTCAGCAGCTACTCGGGTTTCTCCTTGGGCCCAGCAAGGGAGAAGCGACCTCTGCTCCCCCACGCCTGCCTCCCACACCTAGAGCTCCCTTCCCTCTGGCCTCACCCTTCCGCGTCCCCTCCCCACCTCCCCCACCTCCTCCTCGCACACCCCTGCAGGCCTAGTTGCTCCCGGGGCACCTCCCAGGAAGACTCCCAGGGAAAGGAAGGAGAAAGGGAGGGGATGAGAAAGATGGCCCAGAACCCCCCACTCCGAATCCTCCCAGATTTGCTTCTCTCCCCAGACAGGGCAAAGGGGCCTTCCCGTCTGAGCCGCTCGTCTTTCCGAAACACCAAAAAGGGGGCTGCTCCTGACGGGCTGGCCCAGAAGAGTCTGATTAGAAGGCTCTGCAGCCCCCAACCCAAAACCAGGCTGAGCCCAGCGTCTCCAGCCCCTCCCGCCCCGGCGCCTGGAGCCGGGAAGCCGGCCCGGCCCCTCCACGTGCCAGCGACCCCGCCCCCGCCCCGGCCCCCTGCTCCCCTCTCGGTACCCGGCCTCCCCGGATGGGGGCGCGGGCTTCTGCGGCCCAAGCGCCCCCTGCCGCCTTTCTGGAGCCCCAGAGCAGACCCCAGCCCAGCTGGGACGGACCCTCCGGAGGGGCCGGCGGGCGGAGCAGCACAGAGAGCACCGCCCTCGGCCCGCCTGCCTAGGAGGGGACGCCAGCGGGAGGCTGCGCCAGCGGCGCCCGCTCGGGGCCCGCCGCACTCTGCACTCGGCCGCCGGGGCTACGGGGACCAAACGGCTGCCAGCTCGGACTCTGCCGGGAGCTGAGCCGGAGCCGCAGAGGGAGGCCAGAGGGCAGTGCGCGGAGATGGCGGCGGCGGCGGCGGCGGCGGAGGAAGGGATGGAGCCGCGGGCGCTGCAGTACGAGCAGACTCTGGTAAGTGAAGCCGAGCCAAGCCCAAAGAGTGTGCTCCGAACCGCTGCTTCATGTTACCCTTGGAATGGCTAGGGCCAGGACATCCTAACCCCGCCCCAGACGTTTAAGCTAGGGAAACTGAGGCTCAGGAATCTGAGAGGCTACAGGGCCAAAGGGATGGAATGATGCATGCTGGTTTCTGGCTTCGGTTGGGGTCCTGCAGAGGACAAGGACACCAGATTTTTGTCCCAAGTGTCCTTCCCTTCACTCCCCCACAACACACATTTTCTTTGCTCCTCCTTCCTGCCACCTAGGCCTAACTCTCAGCACCCCACTAGCCCTCCCCAGCACCACTGACACCACTGAACTTTCTCCACACTTCTGTGTCCACCCTCCAAGACATTCCCTGTGTCTCTGCTGTGCTAAGCATGGAGTCCAGAGTGTAGAAAGATGATCAAATCCAAACCCAACCCCAGCCCCTACTCCTGGGGGCTCAACACCTAACTCTGGCAGAAACCCCTCAGTTGGTACAATGGAAAAGGGTGAGGTACAGGACCTTTAGGGAGGGTGGGTCAAGCAGGAATGGGTGTGGGGATTGGGACCTTTGTCCATCCAGCTCCCACCACCCAGGAGTGTCCCTTGACCTCATTAGAAGCAGGGGTCTAAAGCCCAGGTCCCTGGGCTCAGAGCTGACTCATGGCCCACCACTGTTACTTACTGAGAAGTCATTTGACCCTTCTCGTATCACTGGAGTGGAGGACCCAAGCCCTAGGAAAAGGAATGGGCTTAAGTCCTGTTGACCAGCTTAGGCTGGAATTTGCCCAGGAAGGTGGCAGGGAGGAAACCTTTCAGGAAGAAGAGGTGCCTGGGCTATAAACTGAGTCTGGGAGGTGCCTAGTTACAAAAAAAGTGACTGGGTGAAGAAAGGATGACAGGCTAGGGGTAGAGCAAGCATCAAGGGCCAAGCCCTTGGGATCGAGTGGGAGCTGTTTATCTGCACAGGCTGGGGATAGAGCCATTGGTGAAAGACGCCAGACACCTGGCCTCTGTGGTGTGGTGGTTGCACCTGTTGGCACCAATGGTGCCTCTGTTGCATCAGCCAGCCACCTCTCCATCTCCTTCCCTCTATCTCTGGAATGAGCTGTCAGGGTCAAGCAACACTCTGCTCCAGCCTCTCCCCTTCCCCTTCCTATCTTTTTGTCTTTCTCTCTCACTTTCACCTCCCCCTCCAATGCTGTGTTTGCCGCCTTATGCTCTCTTTTCCTCTCCCTACTTCTTTCCCTCTCATCTCTTCCTTTCTTTCCTCTATCCCTGCCCTCCACCTCTTTTCTCTTGTCCCCTTTTTCCTCTCTCTAGTTCCCTCTCTTCTCTGTGCTTCTCCCTTTACTCTCTCCCTGTCTCTCACCCTCTTTCTGTCTCTATCGTTCCCTCCCTCTCTCCCCCACCCCAGCCCCAACAGGAGCCCTTTGTGTCCTGAAGCTCTGCGGGTGGCAGCCGGAATCTACTCCTCCCCACCCCCCAACACACGCCCAACTTGGCAGGTCTAGCCAAGGGCAGGCTGGGGCAGGCAACTGTCCCTTCCCATCACCCCAGCACCCACAGTGTCAGCCCAGCCATCCACAACCTCTTCTGTCCCCCAGCCCACCACTGGGCTTAGGGCAGCTCCAGAGTGGAGCTGAGGGCACCAAATACTCTTCACCCACCAGGGGAAGCTTTCCACTCCCAGCTGGGCTGGCAGGCTAGTGGGGGTGGCAGTGGAGAATGGGGACAAGGGGATTAGGGTGGGCGGGAGGGGTGCAGCTGAGTTGGTTACAGGCCAGAGGCCCAGCAGGAATGTGATAAGGATTGGGGCCATGCCTGCTACAAGGCCCAACTCAGCTACCCCCAGCTCCATGAGGCTCTTACTGTTGCCCACATGCCCTTGACCATCCCTTATTCTCTGACCCTCCCTCCTCCCACTTCCAGACTGTGGCTTGAGTTTTTCTATCTTTTCCTCCTCTGGGGCCTTCCCTCCTACTCCTCAGTGCCCCCTGCCTGGGCCTGTGAGAAGAGGACTGATTATTCTGCCACCCCCAGAACTGTGTTCCTATACCTTGGCTGTCCCCATCACTCTGGTCAGGACAGCCTCCACAGTCTGCAATGTGCATTGTTCCCATACCCTAAGCCAGAGTGGGAACTGTGAGTCCAAGAAGGGATGTGCAATGTGGGGGCCAGGAGAAGGGGAGTCAGGCCCTAGGACTACTCCCTGCACCCCTACTCAGCCCATGACCACTCATGCTCCCAATCTTCTCTGTTGCTCCAGATGTATGGCCGATATACTCAGGACCTTGGCGCCTTTGCCAAAGAGGAAGCTGCTCGGATTCGCCTGGGAGGGCCTGAGCCCTGGAGGGGTCCCCTGTCCCCTCGGGCTCCTCCAGAGCTCTTGGAATATGGACAGAGCCGTTGCGCCCGATGCCACAGTGAGAATTGGGTTGGGGCAGGGGACCTAGCTGTGCTGTGCTGAGGGGGACAGAGGCCATTTAGAGCTGCCAGTGAGAGAGGCTGGTAACAGGTAGGAGCACTTTGGTGCCAGCCTCCCCATTCTTCCTTTCACTGTATCCAGTCTGTTCTGTACACTGCCACAAGTTCCTCGTGTCCAGGGTTGGTGAAGATTGGATCTTCCTTGTTCTGCTGGGGCTCCTCATGGCATTGGTCAGCTGGGCCATGGACTATGCCATTGCTGCCTGTCTACAGGGTGAGGGCAAGAGCTGGTAGGGGTGGGCTGAGAAGAACCAACCTACTTCCTCCATGCTACACTTGTCCAGGCATCTTGACTGCTTGGCCACTGACCATATTCCCCAGCAAGTCTGACTGTCCATATTCAGGCATAATTACTGCCGCTCCCCTAGACCACAACTTCTTGCCTCCCCTCTCCAACTGACCCCTTTACTTAAAGTGGTCTTTGTCCCAGTAAATTCTCTTAAGAGCCCCTTCCCTTCATTCTATGCCCAGGTTCTGTGAGATATTTCCTGGGACAACCTGTCACTTCAGTATGTCCCAGTGGCCAGGCAGAGAGTTGGTGTGTGCATCAGGGGTTCATCAATCAGCATGTCCTCTTCCCACAGCTCAGCAGTGGATGTCCCAGGGCTTGAACACCAGCATCTTGCTCCAGTACCTGGCCTGGGTCACCTACCCTGTCGTCCTTATCACATTCTCAGCTGGATTCACACAGATCCTGGCTCCTCAGGCTGTTGGTACAATAGGAGAAAAGGGGAGGCTGGGGGCAGGCTTCCTGAAATGGGCACATCAAATGACTCTCCTGGGACTGTACCCTCTCCAGGGTCTGGCATCCCTGAGATGAAAACCATCTTGCGGGGAGTGGTGCTGAAAGAATACCTCACCCTCAAGACCTTTGTAGCTAAGGTCATTGGGCTGACCTGTGCCCTAGGCAGTGGGATGCCACTCGGCAAAGAGGTAACAGCGGGTTGGGGGCTGAAGGAGGCCCTCCCAGTGGAGGAAGAGGCCAGGCCAAGGTCAGGGAGGGCCCCTTTCCTACTCACTACTTGCCTGCCCCGCAGGGCCCTTTTGTGCATATTGCAAGCATGTGTGCCGCCCTTCTCAGCAAGTTCCTCTCCCTCTTTGGGGGTATCTATGAGGTAAGGGGAATCCTGGGGATGGGGAGGCATGGGCTGCTGAGCTCTTGGTGAATGCTCCTTGGCCACCACTCTTGCCAGAATGAGTCCCGGAACACAGAGATGCTGGCTGCTGCCTGTGCCGTGGGAGTGGGCTGCTGCTTTGCAGCACCTATTGGAGGTAGGCAGGGCTCCTCAGCCAGTCCAGCCCCCAGCCCTGCTCTTGGCCTCTCCTCCTTTGCCTCAATCATCTGGGTCCTTAGTCCAGGCCCAGCCTGAAGTGGCATTCTCCTCTGCCCCTGGCAGGTGTGCTGTTCAGCATTGAGGTCACCTCCACCTTCTTCGCTGTGCGGAACTACTGGCGGGGATTCTTTGCCGCCACCTTCAGTGCCTTCATCTTCCGGGTCCTGGCAGTCTGGAACCGTGATGAAGGTGGGGGCACCTGGAGTATTAGGGAGCCCAGATGTTTCAGTCAGGCCCACAAGGGTAGACCTGCTTCTCTCTGGTACTCTTCCCTTCAGAGACCATTACTGCACTTTTCAAAACCCGGTTCCGACTTGACTTCCCCTTTGACCTGCAGGAACTTCCCGCCTTTGCTGTCATTGGGTAAGGAGCTGAGAGAGGCAGGGGGTGTCAAGGGGAGGGAGGTTTCCATGAGAAGGCTCACTTTACCCTGGTGCTTCTTCCCTCTCCAGTATTGCTAGTGGCTTCGGGGGAGCCCTCTTTGTCTACCTGAACCGGAAGATAGTCCAGGTGATGCGGAAGCAGAAGACCATCAATCGCTTCCTCATGAGGAAGTGAGTTAGCTCTAGGCTCCTCTCTAGGCTGCTTTAGATTGTCTGAGGATCACAGTGGGCCAGGGGACAGTGACTAGTGAGGTAGTAGCACAGTCAAAAACAGATACTCCACTGAGAAAGCAGCCAATGGTGTTTTCCATTGGCTGACTGAACATTTTGATGTTTATATATCTTGAAAAATTGCACTTTTGATGTTTTAGTCAGTGGCAGAAGGCATTTGGGATCAAAAACTGAGGCTTCCTTTAGTCCTCCCACCTGCTCCAGATAGTATTGCTCCCTGCAGAGTATTTGAGCCTCAGTTTCACCTGTGACCTGTGGAAAGGAGTAAGATTTTTTTAGGCCAGGCACAATGGCTCACACCTGTAATCCTAACACTTTGAGAGGCTGGAGTGGGTCACTTGAGCTCAGCAGTTTGAGACCAGCCTGGGCTATTGCAAGACCCTACCTCTCAAAAAACAATTTTCAGGGGCGGTGCCTGTGGCTCAAAGGAGTAGGGCACCAAGGGCAACGTCTGTGGCTCAACGGAGTAGGACGCCAGCCCCATATGCCAGAGGTGGTGGGTTCAAACCCAGCCCTGGCCAAAAACTGCAAAAAAAAAAAAAAACAAAACAATTTTCAGCCTGGGCACAGTGGCTCACACCTGTAATCCTAACACTGGGAGGCCACTGCAGGAAGATTGCTTGAGCTCAGGAGGTTAAGACCAGTCTGAGCAAAAGTAAGACCCATCTCTATTAAAAATAGAAAAACTAGGCGGCACCTGTGGCTCAAGGAGTAAGGTGCCAGTCCCATATGCCGGAGGTGGCGGGTTCAAACCCAGCCCCGGCCAAAAAAAAAAAAAAAATAGAAAAACTAGCCAGGTGTGGTGGCAGGCACCTGTAGTCCCAGCTATTCTGGAGGCTAAGACAGGAGGATCACTTGAACCCAGGAGTTTGAGGTTGCTATGAGCTAGGCTGAGGCCATGGCACTCTAGCCTGGGGCAACAGAGTGAGATTCTGTCTCATAAAAAAAAAAAAGATTCTTTTCGTCCAGAACACAGGTCTTCCAGTGGGACTCTAAGGACTGGGAATGGGGAGGCCTGAGACATGATTTCCATTGGGACTGATGTCCTTCAGAGAGAGGGCAGCTAACTGAACCTGTTCTCTGCAGTACCTCTGGTCAACTTCCTGAGTGACTGCAGCTTCTCCTAACACTGACCTTCACACCAAGTCCCCACAGAAAGAAAGACAGAGGCAGAAACTTCTCTCTATTCTCACACAATGCACCCTTCAGCTGAGACTTGTGAGGGTGGAGGGTGGGATTACAATTCAGAGGTGTCCCAGAGAGAGGGCTGAGGGGATGGAGTCTCTCCTGCTGCTGTTACCCACTTACAGAATCGGGGGCCAACAGAAAGGCCTTTAGGTCAGACCTCCAGCTCTTATAATAACCCTGATCTACCACTCAAGGCTATCACTTGCAAATCAACAGCAAAGGGCACCTTCTCTCAGGACAGTGTGCTTTCATGGAAGAGCCAGGGCTCTGCCCTGACCTCAGCCCTGAGGTATGTGAGGGCACTCAGCCCATCGCCACCCATGTCTGATGCTGTGCAACTTACATCTCTAGACGCCTGCTCTTCCCAGCTCTGGTGACCCTGCTCATCTCCACTCTGACCTTCCCTCCGGGCTTTGGACAGTTCATGGCTGGACAGGTAACTAGGCAAAACAGAAACTGTTGCTTTCCCTTGGGATACATTCCTTCAAAGGTCAGCAGCTCCAACATGACTGTGAGACCTCTTGTTTCGCAGGGGTTCCTATGGGCCCTCCTTTCATTCTGCCTATTCCCTAGCCTGAGACACCCTGTTCTCCATAGCTCTCACAGAAGGAGACACTGGTCACCCTGTTTGACAACCGGACGTGGGTTCGCCAGGGCCTGGTGGAAGAGCTAGACCCTCCCAGCACCTCACAGGCCTGGAGCCCACCACGAGCCAATGTCTTCCTTACCCTGGTCATCTTCATTCTCATGAAGGTGGGGCTTCTTACATATTTATCACTAATGTTCACATAGATCTACACTGTTCCAGGCACATGCCATGTAGTAGTAACTCTTCTCAGCCTCACAGCTCCACAAGAGAGATACTGTGATTAGTACCGTTTTAAGATGAGGAGTCAAGGCACAAAAGTAAAGTAATTGGTGCAAAGCCACACAGCTAGATGGTAGAGTGAGGATTTGAACCCAAGCCACTTTGGCTCTGTCCCCTTCCCTTCATCCCTGAAGTTTCTGTGTCTGCCTGATTAGCAAGGTAGGCTCCTCTGGTGGAGCTGGGGGCTGCCTGGGGCTGGTGGGGCCTCTGCCTGTTTGAACCATCTCCTGCCTGCAGTTCTGGATGTCTGCACTGGCCACTACTATCCCAGTGCCCTGTGGGGCCTTCATGCCTGTCTTTGTCATTGGTAAGTTCTCAGCTGCCTGTACCTCCACCCATCCACCCCCATATCTGTCCCTTCTCTGCCCAGGAGTGGGTTTTGGTCCAGCCCTAGTCTGAACCCCCAACCCTGACGGACTGTTCCTTGCACTGAATGACCCGCTGGCCCCTCCCTCACCCTCTGACCTTCTCTCTTCCTAGTGCCCCTGCCCTCCCCCTCCACTACCTCTTTCTCTTCCCACCCCCTCCCTGAAGGAGCAGCATTTGGGCGTCTGGTGGGTGAAAGCATGGCTGCCTGGTTCCCAGATGGGATTCACACGGACAGTAGCACTTACCGGATTGTGCCTGGGGGCTATGCCGTGGTTGGTAAGTGCCCTAGGTCTGCATCTGCCTTTGTGAGATATCAATCGGCCCTGGCCACAGGGTCTAAGGCTCTAGTGCCCCCTGCTGGTAGAAACTGGGCTTCCCTCAGCTTCAGAGACCCAGGCCCCAGCATTGTATGGGCAGCCCTGAGGGGCTCCCCACAGCACCCACCCAGGGTAGGGAGGGTCTTCTGGGGCCTGGGCATCCTGAGGAGACTGAGGGTGGCTGTCCCTAGGGGCGGCTGCACTGGCAGGAGCAGTGACACACACAGTGTCCACCGCTGTGATCGTGTTCGAGCTCACAGGCCAGATCGCCCACATCCTGCCAGTCATGATCGCCGTCATCCTGGCCAACGCCGTTGCCCAGAGCCTACAGCCCTCACTCTATGACAGCATCATCCGAATCAAGAAACTGCCTTATCTGCCTGAGCTGGGCTGGGGCCGCCACCAGTACGCAGGGCAGGGTGCCAAGTGGGTGTGGGTGAGGGGAAGAAGGCATCTTAAGACCTCACCTTTCTCTCTTCTGGTTAGAACTGCCCTTGTCCACACCTTGAAGGCACTGTAGCTGGCCTCAGGTGTTCACAAAGAACTGCAGGGAGCACTCCTTGACCCTTAGCCCCTAAACCATCCCCAGGGGCTCTGGTGCCTCCCGGCATGGTTGTATTCTGGGCTACTCTCCCTTGCTGACTACAAACTAAGTACCCCTGTCTTCCCCCAGGCAGTACCGGGTGCGAGTAGAAGACATCATGGTGCGGGATGTTCCCCATGTTGCCCTCAGCTGTACCTTCCGGGACCTGCGGCTGGCACTGCACAGGACCAAGGGCCGCATGTTGGCCCTAGTGGAGTCCCCTGGTAAGGCTAGGAGGAGGCTGAGGTGGTAGAGGTATCTCTCAAGGTCACAGCTTAGGAGAGGGGAGGGAGCTCAGGACCAGTCTCCTTAGTTCCAAAGGGAAAAGGATCAACTGCCAGGCAGCAGTTTCCCTCTGGTGTGTGTCTGTGTCTGGGGCCCACTTCCAGGTGTGAGAGGCTGGGGGTGGGGGCTCACCATCAGCTCCTGAGTCCTCTCACCTGTTCTATGCAGAGTCCATGATTCTGCTGGGCTCCATCGAGCGCTCACAGGTGGTGGCGTTGCTGGGGGCCCAGCTGAGCCCGGCCCGCCGACAACAGTACATACAGGAGCGTAGAGCCGCCCAGACCCGTCCACCATCTGACCAGGAGAGTTCCCCTAGCCCCAAGACTTCTGTCCGCTTCCAGGTAAGGGGAAGGACACACAGATTTTTTATGTGGCACTATGTAGACTGAATTGGGAGGGCAATACAGAGGGTGGTCTGGGGCCACCACCTTACCAGCCCCTTCCTGTCCATGCAGGTGAACATAGAAGACTCAGGCTTCCCTGCAGTGCGGGGAGAGACTCAGAAGCCCCTAAAGCCTGCTCTCAAGAGAGGGCCCAGCATTACCATGAGCCTCGGGGAGAATCCCGCAGGTGAGCCCATCTCCTTCACCCAGAGAGCCTGACCCCAAGCCATTGACACTTATTAGGGCCCCTGGCCAGCCCTTCTGCAGGAGCATAGTCTACCTGGAAGAGGCTGCCCAGACGGGTAGAACTAGGATGCCTCTACCCTTCCCTTCCTCACCTCTCCTGGTCCTCTCCCCCAAAGATGACATTGCCCCTGTTTGGGAACACAGGGAATGTGGAGTCGGCAGGCATTGCCCTCAGGAGCCTCTTCTGTGGCAGTTCGCCTCCTGAGGCACCTTCTGAGGTGAGTGGTTGGAGCCTGGCCTCCTGGCTTGCTTTTTCCCCAGCTCCCTCTCTGACACTAAGACCACTTCTCCATCAGCCCTGCAGGGCTGCCTCCATTCTCCCTTTCTGCCCTCCTAGCTGTCAGCTCTGGCCCTGCAGTGTGCACTTCCTCGGGCTTCACTGCTTCCCCTCACCTCCCCCTCCCTATAACCAACTCCTATTCTCTCTGGTTTAACTCTGACAAAATTGGAGAAGTCGGAGTCCTGTGACAAGCGCAAGCTGAAGCGGGTCCGAATCTCCCTGGCGGTAAGTGTACTCTCACATCCTGCAGCTTAGGAGCACTGGACAGGGAGGGCCAGGGTCAAGGTTGGGGAACCTCCTCAGAGGTAGGAGTGCACCCACCTCCCCCAGCCCTTCCCTGCCATCCTTCCTTCCTCTCTCCTAGAGTGACTCAGACCTGGAAGGAGAAATGAGCCCTGAGGAGGTAAGGTGCCACTGGACTCTGGACCCTGTTTTCTTCCTAGGTGTATTCAGTCATCTTCTTGGCTGCTGTCCCCACGGGAGGTACAATGGGGTAGAAAAAAGGGCAGGTCAGCTTCCAGGGAGGTGAGGTCAGCTATGTGCACCTTCTTCCTAACCTTCCTAGTCTCTTCCCCTTAGATTCTGGCGTGGGAGGAGCAGCAACTAGATGAACCTGTCAACTTCAGTGACTGCAAAATTGATCCTGCTCCCTTCCAGTTGGTAGAGCGGACTTCTTTGCATAAGGTAGGGTCAGCAGCTCGCCCAGGGCTGGCCTGGGCTCTCAGGAGGACAGGGTGGGGATCTAGGACACCCCCACACACAAGTTTAGACTTGGACCAATGGGAAAGCAAAGAGGAGGAGAGATGAGGCTCTGTGCTGAGATGTTTTCAGCTACATTGCTGCTTTGGGGTCATCGGAGGCTGAGAGCCAGGACCCCTTAGCCTTCTCCTGCTCTGTGGTAGAACCAGGTATCATTTCTTTTCTACTCAGCCTTGCCCCTAGGAAACTCTGGACCAAAGCAGCAACAAAGATATGGATCAAACTGGGTGGAAGCCAGAAGGCCAGCCCAGGGTCAGAGCTAGGCAGGAGGCTGCCAGAGCCAAACAAGGCTGATACACCCACGCTGGAAAAATGGGTGAGAAACAGGCAGGATAAGAAAATCTAATAAAAAAGCTAACAAACATCCAAGTAGGGGTACTGAGACTACAGAGAAAAGATAAACAAAGATGAGAGACACTCAGTGGGGGGTTTGGAATGTCAGACCCCAGAAAGTCTGACTTAATGTAGGCCAAAGGAAAACTGGAAAGAACACAGGAAGACAGCTCAGCAGAAGGCAAAGCAGCCTGCAGAAATGGAGAGAGGAACTGAACACTGACTGGGGGTGATTGAGGCAGACACCAAGAGAAGGCAGGGTCCTTGGGGAAGGACTGCTTCCAGGGCTCTCGAGGGGGCAGCCCACATCTTTGGCTGGCATTTCAGGCTTCTAAGTAAAAGCAGGAAGTGCAGGCATGTCCAACAGGCTGGCAGGACAGCCAAAGCCAAGGAAGAGGTGCTTGGGCTTAATTTTTTTTTTTTTTTTAGAGACAGAGTCTAACTTTGTCCCCCTCGGTAGAGTGCTGTGGCGTCACAGCTCACAGCAACCTCCAGCTCTTGGGTTTAGGCGATTCTCTTGCCTCAGTCTCTTAAGTAGCTGGGACTGCAGGCACCCACCACAATGCCTGGCTATTTTGTTATTGTCACAGTTTGACCGGGGCTGGGTTTGAACCCACCACTCTCGGTGTATGGGGCCAGTGACCTACTCACTGAGCCACAGGCACCGCCCTGGGCTAAATTTTTTATACACTTAATGTGCAGTCCTCAAGGCACTGGAGGAGATGTGGGGAGGGGATAGGCAGAGGGTGAACACTCCCACCGCCTGCAGCTTGGCAGCTAGCTTAAACACAGCCATGCTAAGAGCCGTCCTAGCACAGACAAGCAGAGGTCAAGGCAAGAAGGACAGGGGACAGAAGAGAAACAAAAAAGCCAAAGGTAATAAAGGAACTTAGAACTTCTGTCTTTGGGAAGTGAGTTACTATAGTGCATATGTAAGAAAAAAGGAGATATGGGCTCAGTGCCCGTAGCACAATGGTTATGGTGCCAGCCACATACACCAAGGCTGGTAGGTTCGCTAGCGGGTTCAAATCCGGCCTGGGCTAGCTGAACAACAATGATAACTGCAAGAAAAAAAATAGCTGGGTGTTGTGGCCGGCGCCTGTAGTCCCAGCTACTTGAGAGGCAGAGGCAGGAGATTCGCTTGAGCCCAGGAGTTTGAGGTTGCTGTGAGCTGTGATGCCAAAGCATTCTACCTAGGGCGACATAATGAGAGTCTCAAAAAAGAAAAAAGGAGATATGGTGGCTCATGCCTGTAATCCTAGCACTCTGGGAAGCTGAGGTGAGTAGATTGTTTGAGCTCAAGAATTCGAGACCAGCATGAGCAAGAGTGACACCCCATCTCTAAAAATAGCTGGGTGTTGTACTGGACGCCTGTAGTCCCAGCTGCTTGGGAGGCTAAGGCAAGAGAATCTCTTGAGCCCAAGAGTTTGAGGTTGCTGTGAGCTATGACGCCACAGCACTACCAAGGGCAACAAAGTGAAACTCTGTCTCAAAATAAATAAATTAAATAATACATAGGGTTTTATTTAAAGCCTTTCATAAAACCTGTAAAGCTTTTCCACAATGATTTTGCTTAATCCTCAAACATCCATGATGATGATAACACTAACACAGCACTTGCCATGTGCAAATACTATTGCTAAGCTCCTCATGTCTAACTTAACCCCCAAAAGCACACAAAATAATAGATATTTGATATTCCAGTTTTTACAAATGAGAAACTTAGATTCAAAGAGGTTAGGAAGTTGCCCAAGGTCACACAGCTAGTAAGTAGCAGAACTGGGCCTGGAAATCAAGGTGGTCTGACTCAAAAGCCTATGGTTTTAACCATTTTAATATACAGGGAAACTGAGGCATGTGGTGAGGTCATTTGCCTGAGTTAGTACAGCAGAATCAGGCCCAAAGCCCAGATTTCCTGGCCCTGCTCCCAGCATTCTTTCAGAAGGCCATGTTGTCCCTTTCTCTGTCTTTCCACTGTTCCCAAGCCCAAGAAGTACAGGCCCTCCAGTGGACTCTGATTTCTAATTAAATTAAAGTGAAAAAGAACAAAGTACGTATTTGTTACAAACTTAAAAATCAGAGGAAGAGAAGAACCCTTTGAGAGAACCGACTCTTAACTGATAAGAAGATAAAAGATTAGAATTCAGAATGTCCTTATAGGTCTGAGGAATCAACAAGTAGTAGCCCAGTTAAGCTCAGCAGGGGAGGCTGGGGGCCGTGGCTCACTCTTGTAATCCTAGCACTCTGGGAGGCTGAGGCCAGTGGATTGCTTGAGCTCAGGAGTTCCAGTCCATCCTGAGCAAGAGTGAGACTTCGTGGGAACATTCACATAGGAGAGACAATACATTAGAGACTATTTTAGAGCCCCAGCAGCTGGACATCACTGTACTGATTAGTACCTTGTTCATTCTGAGGCCACTTATGTAGAGGCAGGGGAGGTGAGTGTCAATGCCAGGGCCAGACTGGCTGAACCTAAATCCTCACTCTGCCCCATACTAGCCAATTGTGTGACCCTGGGAAATTTCTTAGCCTCTCTGTGTTTCAGTTTCCTTATATGTAAAATGGGGATCATAGCTCATTGGGTAAAGAACTTAATAATGCCTGACACACTGTAAATATTCAATATATGTTAGGAATTAGTATTACTACTATTTACATTGCGAGATGAACTTTAAAATGTAGAAAAATGAGTTTTTGAAAAAAAGGAGTGATTGGGTGGCACCTGTGGCCCAGTGGGTAAGGTGCCGGCCCCATATACCGAGGGTGGTGGGTTCAACCCCAGCCCTGGCCAAACTACAACAAAAAAATAGCTGGGCATTGTGGTGGGTGCCTGTAGTCCCAGCTACTCGGGAGGTTGAGGCAAGAGAATCGCCTAAGCCCAAAGATGGAGGTTGCTGTGAGCTGTGACCATGGCATTCTACCAAGGGTTAATAAGTGAGACTGTCTCAATTTAAAAAAAGAAAAAAAGGAGTGATTATGTGAAACTGAAAGCTGGGGTGCATAGAGGAATCTGAGGTTTGGGAATGATCTTGTGTGCATAGTCTGGGCTCTACTCAAATTTGACCAAGTGCATAGGATGGCAGGGCCAAGATGGAGGGAAGGGAGGGAGAAAGCAGGAGAACTCAGTAGGCTTCTGTGGCCCCAGTCCTGCTGAAGATTTTGAGGCTAGGAGTCGGGAAGAAGGGCCAGGAGGTTCATAAGTAGATTGGTAAGGCAAGTGGTTTGCAAACCTGAAAGGCATACAGCCTGCCAGGAGCTCCCCTGATTAGGATTGTGGAGAAGAAAATCCAAGGGAACTATTTAATAGGCTCCTTGGGAGATGAGAGGTATTATTTGACCATAGGAAGACAAGGCTAAGAGATTATTAAAACAGCTAACCTTATCATAAAAAGGTTTCCCTCTGGCTCGGCGCCTATGCTCAGTGGCTAGGGCACCAGTCACATGACCGGAGCTGGCCGGTTCAAACCTGTTGTTGAGCCTGCCAAACAACGACAATTACAACCAAAAAAAAAAAAAATAGCCAGGAGTTGTGGCAGGTGCCTGTAGTCCCAGCTACTTGGGAGGCTGAGGCAAGAGAATCGCTTAAGCCCAAGAGTTTGAGGTTGCTGTGAGCTGTATGTCACAGCACTCTATCAAGGGGACACAGTGAGACTCTGTCTCCAAAAAAAAGGTTTCCCCCTGAAGTCAGATGAAGAAAGTAAAGCTAAATTGTAGCATGTAGGATTCAAGTTAGATATAAGAAGAAACTTGCTAACCACATGACAATTACATTATAGGTGTTGAAGGAACACAGAACTTATTCTAAAATTAAACTTCCTGCCAATTTTTATAAGTACTGTCCTGCCTTGGAGAAAGGAGAGTTTTAGAAGTCCCTTCTAAAAGAATTGCAAATGTATAAGAAAACATTTAAAAAGTATTAAGACAACTAATGAGTGTTTTACTGCCTATCTTGATTCAAACATTAAACCAAAAGACTTACAGGTAAACTCAGAACAGTGAGGTAAATGATAGGCAAAAAATTCCAGGAACTGCTGAGTCAGGAGAGCGTTTTTCAAGACATCGCCCAAGAAAATCTACTTACAGCACAAGGGGAGCTGGCTGACAATTTCTGTACTCTTTTTTTTTTTTTTTTTTTTTTGACACAGAGTCTCACTGTGTCACCGTTGGTAGAGTGCTATGGCATCACAGTTCACAGCAACCTCAAACTCTTGGGCTTAAGCAGTTCTCTTGCCTTAGCCACCCAAGTAGCTGAGACTACAGGTGCCCACTGCAACACCCAACTATTTTTTTGTTACAGTTGTTTAGCTGGCCCTGGCCCTCAAATCCACCACTCTTGGTGTATGTGGCTGGCGCCGTAACCACTGTGCTACAGGTGCCACACCACAATTTCTTAACTCTTGGTGATTACATTTGAAAGCATAAGGAAGGGCACAAAGCAAAAAAAAAAAAACATGGAGGGTGGTGGTGGTGACTGTTGTCCTCCTGGACTGCAAACCCACACCTTAACAGGACCTAGGAAGCTGCTTGGACTCCAGAAAAGGCAAACTGTATGAGGTGTAGTGTGCTTCCCACCAATACTGGGATTTAACAGCCAGGTATAGAGATACCAACACTGGCCACCCAGAGTAGGGCAACTAAGGAGCTGCAAAGTGAGAGGCACAGGGTTCAGGCAGGGCCCAGTGCCCTGTGAGGAGTGTAGGTATATCCATAGCAAGACTAATGGGATGACTCATCTTCATTGGGACATCTGCAGAAGAGGACAGGGACTGTTTCCTCCCTCTGCAGTACTTGTGAAAAGTGGCTTGGGACTGCGGAACAAGTCATTTTACTGCTGAGCCTCATGCTGCTTCTCCTGCAGAATGTGTCTAACACTTGCTCCTCAGGGCAGTACTGAAACTAAATAATGTAAGACCTAGCATGGAGCCCAGCCAGTTGTCAGGTTTCATATTTGAATGGTGGTTCTCTCCTGCTTCTCGCTTGCTAACATGGGACTAAGAATCCTCCCTGTCTTATCTTATTTCTCCATCAATATCCAACAAAAGAAACTTAAGTTTCTAAGGCCTGAACACAGAAGCATTCTCATTATTATCCCTCTAGCAATTCTATCCCCTTCCCCTCCATGTGTAGCATCCTTTCCATTCCAGCCCCTGACCTTGTCTTGGGCCCCTGTGGCCTATTGTTTAGAACTGTCCCTTCACGCATCAGGTCCAATCTGTTTTCTCCCTGCCCTGCAGACTCACACCATTTTCTCACTGCTGGGAGTCGACCATGCTTATGTCACCAGCATTGGCAGACTCATTGGAATTGTCACCCTAAAAGAGGTAAGGTGACAGTGGCCACCAAAGCTGCTTCAAAAGAAGACATGGAAGCTCATTGTCCACCTTCCCTGGGGGAAATGCTGGGAGGGAGTCTGAGCAGGAAGCTAAGTCCAGACATCTGACCCTGTCACCCTTCTAGCTTCGGAAGGCCATTGAGGGCTCTGTCACAGCACAGGGTGTAAAAGTCCGGCCACCCCTCGCCAGCTTCCGAGACAGTGCCACCAGCAGCAGTGACACAGAGACCACTGAAGTGCATGCACTTTGGGGACCCCGCTCCCGCCATGGCCTCCCCCGGGAGGGCTGCCCTTCTGACAGTGATGACAAGTGCCAATGAACCCCTCATTGGGTGACCTAGGATGGTGGCAGCCGTGCCTGTCTGTCCAGAGCCTCCAACTTTCATATTCCTTTTGCCTTGGGAAGGCAGGAGGCTGCTGCAGCCAGAGGCTAGAGCCCCAGCCACCCATTCCAAACCTGGGGTGCTAGTTTCTCCCAGTTCATCCTACCTGGAATCTGACCCAGTGCCCACCTGCAGCAAGTTTTCCAAGGGCAGGAAAATCAGCGCTACTTTGGCAGGCTGGGGGTGGACCCCTGCTTTCCCTTTGAGGGGAAATGGGTAGAACTAAGATGGATTTATACTGGAACCTCCAATGACCAGATGTATATAGAGATTTACAAAGATTTTTATATTAATTTAATAAAACAAATTCTTAGAACAAAATAAACACCTAATGAGCCACTTATATATACAACATGTGTGCCACTGGCTCTTGTTCTTACCTTGGGCCCTCTTACCTGATGAAGCCTACAAGGCCCCTAATTGTCCAGCCACCTCAACTCCCAACAGCCATAATCTAGAGTCCAGTGTCCTTGGAATGCCAGAGACCTCCAATGCTTGGTCCTTAACACCTTGGCTGGGGTAGGAGCCCCAAGTACTGTAGCTTTGGCCTTTCCTTCAGCCTAGAAAGGCACTACTCTGTTTCCTCCCTAAAGGGAGACACTCCCTCACGAATGTCACTCATTGGCACAATTGCTGCCCCTCGAAAGCATCAGCTGATAAGTGCCTGCCATCCCTGTGGCCCCCTTGTGGCCCTTGCTGGAAGAACATGGAAGTCAGCTCTGTAGCAACCAGAGCCATCCTTCCAACTCCACCCTAAACAGAACCGTCTGAGTGGATCAGGGTAGCTGGCCAGAGCAGCTAGGACACTGCCCACACATCCTAGGAGGGGCTGGGAAAGGGCCCAGGTCCCATCCCGGGGCCATGACAGGAGTGAAGGGTACATGGTTTCATTATTCCAAAGCCTCCCAGGAAAGATCCGACTGAAAGAACAGACCAAAAACCCTCTGTCTTTAGGAAAAAAGAAGATTTAGAGACAATGGAGAGGTGAAGCACAGCACGAGCCCAGATGGGCAAGGGGCCCTTGGGGGATGGCTCCATTATAGGCTCCAGGAGGGCAGGAGCCAGCCCCTGGCGTGGGAGTGGTTCTATCAAGCACTGCATATAGACTCGAAGGAGAGGAGAAAAGCAGAGAAGAGAGAGGCATGGGGAGGGTGGAGAGGTGGCCAGGCCCCCTCCCACGGTACCCACACATGGCCCAGTCATAACAACCCTCTCAGGGGTTCAGATCATCCAAGGAGGAAATGTGTGTGTGGAGTTTTTGATTTAAGAACATGAACATTACTATCTGCCACAGCTGTAGCCATGCCCCGGGGCCCCGGGCAACCCCCCCGGCAAGCCCCAGAAGTGGGGGCAGGACATGCGCCCCCAGGCCGGCCCCTGCCTCCTCTCCAAACACTTTCATGCAAAACACACAATAGAGAAGTGAGTGCTCCCAGGAGCCCTCTAGGCTGCAGAGCTCTGCTGGGAGCCTTGAGCCCACACTTGGGCACAGAGGGTCTGCCCCTAGCAGCAGCCAGGGGACACATGCCACCACTAGGCATGACTTGAGTCACTGTTCCTCTGGCTCCGCCTCATCCTCATCTAAGGACACCACCCCAGAAGAGACCACATCAGAGGCTTGCCGATGCTGTTCCCAGCTGCCCACTGGTGGTGGGTAGAGTGGCTGGCAGTCCTTGCAGGGGGCTGGCTCCTCCTCAGCGGGGGAAAGGCAGGACTCCGTGAGGGGTGAGTTGTAGAGTGAGTCCTGGGCCTCCAATGGGCCCAGGCTGCGGAAGGCACTTTCCCGGCTGGGGGGCAGTTTGGCAAGAAGCAGCTCATCGCCCAGCCGGGCTGGAGAGCCCAGCAACCCATCCTCCAGGCTGCACAGACTAGAGCACAGGGTGTCTGGAGACACGGTCTGCGAGCAGTCGCTCTCAGGCTCCACGGAGCCCTGGCGCACAGGCCGGGAGAAACGACGGCTAGTGAAGAGGTCCTGGAGGTGGGGCCCCAGGGGCACCTGCCCAGCCATGTCTGAAAGAGAAAGAAAGGAAGACTGCCTTGCTGGCCCCATTTCAGTTGGCCAACCTGGAAGCCACATTCCCAGCCCCCCACACTCCATCCCTGGCATAGCTCTGAGGGTGGTAGATAAGAGTTGGGCAACCTTGGGCAAGTCGCAACTTTTTCTTTTTTTTTTTTTTTCTTCTGAGACAGAGTCTGTATCCCCCAGGGTAAAATGCTGTGGTATCATGGCTCAAACTTTTGGGCTCAGGCAATCCTCTTGTCTCAACCTCCCGAGTAGCTGGGACTATAGGCGCCCACTACAACACCTGGCTTTTTTTTTTTCTGTTTTCTGTTTTTAGTAGAGATGGGGGTCATGGAGTCTTACTCTTGCTCAGGCTGGTCTCTAACTCCTGAGCTCAAGTGATCACCCATCTCAGCCTCCCAGAGTGCTAGGATTACAGGCATGAGCCACTTGTGCCTGGCCGGTCACAAACTTTTTTTTTTTTTTGAGACAGAGTCTCATTTTGTCACCCTCGGTAGAGTGCTGTGAGGTCATAGCTCACAGCAACCTCCAACTCTCTTAGCCTCCCAAGTAGCTGGGACTACAGGTGCCACAACACCTGACTATTATTAGAGATGGGGTCTCACTCTTGCTCAGGCTGGTCTCAAACCTGTGAGCGCAGGGCAATCCACCCTCCTCAACCTCCCAGAGTGCTAGGATTACAGGTGTGAGCCACCAAGCCCTGCCTAGATCATAAACTTTTTTTTTTTTTTTTTTTGAGACAGTCTCAAGCTGTTGCCCTGGGTAGAGCGCTGTGGTGTCACAACTCACAGCAACCTCAAACTCCTGGGCCCAAGTGATTCTCTTGCCTCAGCCTCCCAAGTGGCTGGGACTACAGGCACCCACCACAATGCCTGGCTTTTTTTTTGTTGTAGTTGTCATTGTTGTTTTAGCTGACCCAGGCCAGGTTCGAACCCATCAGCCTCAGTGTATGTGGCCGGCACCCTACCCACTGAGCAACGGGCACTGCCCCTAGGTCACAAACTTTTTAATTTTTTTTTTTTGAGACAGAGTCTCACTATGTTGCCTTTGGTAGATTGCTGTGGCATCACAGCTCACAGTAACCTCAAACTATTGAGCTCAAGTGATTCTCTTGCCTCAGCTTCCCAATTAGTTGGGACTACAGGCACCTGCCGCAATGCCCTGCTTTTTGTTTTTTTGGTTGTATTCATCATTGGTGTTTAGCTGGTCCGGACCAGATTTGAACTTGCCAGCCTCAGTGTATGTAGCTGGCACCATAACCACTGTGCTATGGGTGCCTAGCCGTCACAAACTTTTTGAGGCCTCTGTTTCCTTAATGTGAGTTCGAGATTCTAATAATACCTACCTTATGGGGTTGTTGAGAGATCAAGGGTCTAACATACAGCAAATCAAGCAATAAATTCAGGGCCTCCACCTAGTTGTTCAGTGCACAAGGGGAGCCTGTCTAAGGCAGTGAGTGAGGGCAAAATTTAGCCCATCCTGCTCACCAAGCAACAGGCCCTAGCATGGGACTATGCCTGCCAGAGAAAGGGGAACCTTTTTCTTTTTCTTTTTTTTTTTTGAGACAGAACCTCACTCTGTTGCCTGGGCTAGACTGCCATGGCCTCACCCTAGCTAACAGCAACCTCAAACTCCTGGGTTCAAGTGATCTTTTTTTTTTTTTTTGTAGAGACAGAGTCTCACTTTATGGCCCTTGGTAGAGTGCCATGGCATCACACAGCTCACAGCAACCTCCAACTCCTGGGCTTAAGCGATTCTCTTGCCTCAGCCTCCCGAGTAGCTGGGACTACAGGCGCCCACCACAACACCCGGCTATTTTTTGGTTGCAGTTCAGCCGGGGCTAGGTTTGAACCCGCCACCCTCTGTATATGGGGCCGGCGCCTTACTGACTGAGCCACAGGCGCCGCCCTCAAGTGATCTTCTTGCCTTTGCCTCCTGAGTAGCTTGGGACTATAGGCACCTGCTGCCACACCCAGCTAATCTATTTTTAGTGGAGATGGTGTCTCATCTGAACTCATGGAATCCTCCCATTTCGGCTTCCTAGAACACTAGGATTACAGGTACTTAGCCACTGCCCCTGATCTGGGGTACCCTTTTCTAATTTGCACAAAGATTCCACATAGGCTAGTAGTGGCTTTGGATAGATGTTAGTTATTATTATTATCCCAAGGGTTAAAGCAGGCCTGGAACTCAACCAAACAAAAATGCTGTGGTTTGGGGTCCCATCTTGGCTTCAGGCATCCAGAACAGTCCTTTTTAGGCCTGAGGGGAAGTCTCTGACCTGTCTCATGTATTGCCTATCTTGGAGAGCTTGTTAATTAGCTAGATGGGTGGGGGCTGGGAATGGCAATCTTCAAAGCAAAGAGGTGGGGGGACAGACTGAGATTTGAGCCCAGAAGCCACAGAGAAATTCAGCCATGTGGTCCAGGAACTGCAGATGAAAGGAGGGCTGGGCACAGCTGCACAGCCCTGCAGGGCCCCCTCTACAAGCACTGGGCCAGAGAAAGACCCACAGGCTGGAATGCAAGGATGCTGAGTTGGAGCCAGAGTGGGTCTGTGGGTGTTCCAGGCCCAGCATGCCTTCCTGTTTTCCTGGGGCTGCAGCCCGGTAAGGTGCTAGGCTGCTGCACTGCAGCTCATCTGTCCCACCACAGCCAGCCAGAAAGCTGCCTTGGAGAGGAAAAGGCAAGGGCACTACAGACCCTCACACAGACGAGTCTGTACAGAGGTGTCAAAGAGCTGTCTGGGGTTCTCTGTTGTTTGGGGTTTTTTTTGTTTGTTTTGGGGGGTTTGTTTTTGTTTTTTTGAGTCAGAATCTTACTTTGTCTCCCTCAGTACAGTGCTATAGCATCATAGCTCATAGCAACCTCAAACTCTTGGGCGCAGGGATCCTCTTGCCTCAGCCTCTCAAGTAGCTGGGACTGACTACAGGCATTCGCCACAATGCCTGGCTATTTTTTAAGAATTGGGGCTCACTCTTGCCCAGGCTGTTCTCCAACTTGTGAGCTTAAGCAATCCATCTGCCTTTGGCCTCCAGAGTACTGGAATTACAGATGTGAGCCACCATGCCCAGCTGTTTTTTGTTTTTCTGAGGAGGCCTAGCACCTGTAGTAAAGAAACTATTCCATTTTTACTTGTTGATTCCCTCTCGTGAACACGGACAGCCATCCTGACACTGAGTGTCACAGACTGCCTAGACAGAGTCTGCCTATTTCCCTTCCCCTGCCAAAAGCTGAGGGTGTTCTGGGTGTGGCTCTGAATGACTCACAGGCCTATCAGGCAGGTCCTCCACAGTCAGCATCTCTAGCATGGGATGTCCCTCACCTGTGTCAGTTCCCCCAGCAAAATCCTCATCATAGGAGTCATCAGTAGAGTCCTCGCCATCCACCGAAGACCATGCCCGGAGCTTGGCTTCTGCAATGGCAAACTGCTCGGCAACTCCTGTTGGGGGAACACAGAATCCATTAGAGAGGGTGAGCTAAGACTAGGGCTCAGCTTGGAGAAAGAAGGGACAGGAATGTGGAAAGACTCTAGTGCCCATGTGAGAATCAAGGAGATTAGAGAAAGCAGCCTCATGACAAATGTATGGTGATTCCCTTTCTGCCACCTACCTGCTGCAAAGCGAGCCTCTTGTTCACCCTCACTGAGGTCTGAATAGGAGGAAAAGGCTGATTCCAAGGCAGCAGGCGAGTCACTTGGCTTGCTCCATCCCTTCCACTCAATAAGGTGAGCCACTCGGCCCTGGGCCATGGCAGTAGGCTTGGTCACGTGGTCCTTCACCACTTGGGAAATACCTGGATATAGGGGAGAATGGTAAGGGCACAGGCCAGGGAACACCTGGACAGAGAAGTAGAGGGGTGGCAGCAGTTAGGATCCATGTATACCTTTAGGTGCAAGAAAGGGCTGGGATTGATTTGAGAAAGGGAGGAAAAGAGAGATCCCAGAAAGTGCTCACAGTTCCTTTGGGACTGACTGTGCAAAAGGAAGGAGAAAGGACAGAGTAGTCAGAGGCATAGAGGGGGCTTCATACCATGCAGGGAGGATCTGGCCAACGCAGCAATCTCCTGGATAGTTAGGGCTCTCCGGGACTTTGGCAGCATTGCGACTGTGTCTCCAACATTCACCTTGGGTGATACCATTAGAAGGTCAATGTCCCTCTGATAGCAGTGATCTTCCCCCCAATATACCCATAACCCCCCCCACCACAGCATTGGGGTAGCTGGGAGCTAGGAAGACACACCAGGCCAGCACATATGTCCCGGTGCCTGCTGGGACATATAAGAGGGTAAGAAGCTAGGACCAGAAAACTATGTCCTCCCAGGAAGCAACGGAGGTACAAGCAGGTCCAAAGAAACAGAACTGTAGCCAACCCTCCACCTTCCCAGCACAGCTCCCAGTATGGAAGGCAGATCAGGAAGTGAAAAACAAAAACAAGGAGTGGGAAGAGGAGGGAGGGAAAGAGCTACAGCATCTGAGACTTCCTTAAGATCCCCTCCTCAGCTTGGCGCCTGCCACATACACTGGAGCTGGCAAGTTTGAATCCAGCCCAGGCCAAAAAATAGCCGGGCGTTGTGGCAGGTGCCTGTAGTTCCAGCTACTTGGGAGGCTGAGGCAAGAGAATCACTTGGGCCCAGTAGAGGTTGCTGTGAGCTGTAACGCCATGGCACTCTACCCAGGGCGACAGCTTAAGACTCTGTCTCAAAAAAAAAAAGGGGGGGTGGCCCCTGT
The DNA here is from genome assembly GCF_027406575.1 of Nycticebus coucang. NCBI lineage: Eukaryota > Metazoa > Chordata > Mammalia > Primates > Lorisidae > Nycticebus > Nycticebus coucang. Next base: position 89,825,409 of record NC_069795.1, read on the forward strand.
GGCTCAGTGGGTAGGGCACCCCCCCATATACCGAGGGTGGTGGGTTCGAGCCTGGCTGGCCCCAGCCAAAATGCAACAAAAAAAATAGCCAGGCATTGTAGTGGGCACTTGTAGTCCCAGCTACTGAGGCAAGAGAATCGCCTAAGCCCAGGAGTTGGAGGTTGCTGTGAGCTGTGTGATGCCACCGCACTCTACTGAGGGCGATAAAGTGAGACTCTGTCTCTACAAAAAAATCCCCTGATCTTTGCCCCTCTTCTCTTCCCAGTCTTCAGATCCTACATTCCATTCCATCTGTATGGCCTGCCGATGCCACAAGCTTAGCATGACCCAAATAATATGCAACACCTTCACCCCACATCTGGCCCTGCTTCCTGACTTTGTTCCTTTGCATCAGCCCACCATTCTCCTATCAACTCTCCCCTTAGGCTTTGCTGGCCCTTATCTATCAAGACCTAGTGATTCTAGGCCTGCACGGTGCCTGTAATCCTAGCACTCTGAGAGGTGGACTGCTTAAGCCCTGGAGCTTGAGACCAGCCTGAGCAAGAGGAAAATCATGTCTCTCCTAGCCAAGTGTTGTGGCAGGCACCTGTGGTCCCAACTACTAGGGAGGCTTAGGCAAGAGGATTGCTTGAGCCCAGGAGTTTGGGGTTGCTGTGAGCTATGATGACACCACAGCACTCTATCCAGGTGAGACACAATGAGACTCTTTCTCTAAAAAAAAAAAAAATAAGACCTACTGGTTCTAGGCTGGGCACAGTGGCTCACACCTATAATCCCAGCACTCTGGGAGGCTGAGGTGAGTGGATCACTTGAACTTAGGAGTTTGGGAGACTAGCCTGGCAAAAGCAAGACGCCTGTCTCTACTGAAAATAGAAAAATTAGCCAGGTATTGTGCTGGGCACCAATAGTCCAAGCTACTCAGGAGGCTGAGACTAGAGGATCACTTGAGCCCAAGAGTTTGAGGTTGCTGTAAGTTATAATACCATGGCACTTTAACCAGGGCAACAGAGTGAGACTCTGTCTCAAAAAAAAAAAAAAAAAAAAAAAAAAGACCCAGCTGATGCCACCCTGACTTTGCCTGATAAGACTCTAATCCTTTCTACCCCTACTTCCACTAACCTTCCTCAAGCCCTACTGCCCCCTGCCCAGATCAGTACAATTGGCATTCCCCAACCTCTTCCAATTCCATGCTATTCTCGCAGCACAGAATGGTGTGTGTGAACAGGCCATCTCCTCCCCCCACACTTCTCATGGATGGCTGGCTCCTTCTCATCCTTCTTGTTTGGGCTGAAATATCACTTCCTCAGAGAAGCCTTCCTGGTCACCTCACCAATAGGCCATTCTCCTCAGTAGTCTCTAACAAATTACTCTTCTCTACCAAAGTGCATCTTTTGTGGCCATTAATCACAGTGTGTAATTACAGTCTTTAAAAAGAGTCTTTCCTGTTTCTTATAGATCTCCCTCACTGGTCTTTAGCTCTTGGAGGAACTCAGTCTCTTTTGGTCAATGTGCACCCCCGGGATTTAGCATAGTGCCTAATACAAAATAATCTCTCAAAATGCATAGGCTGAATAAGGTATAAATGTAAAACAATTTTCCTAGAGTGAGTACAACTTGTCACAGTATGTCTCTGTTTAAAATGTTTTCTGCTCAGTAAGGTTATACAGGCTTCATAACTAGACACTGAAGGAGACCACTCTGTGAGGCCCTGCCTCCTTCCAGACCTGGTTGGAATTCATCATTAATCTCTGCCCATTTCCCCACCTTCCCTGTCAGCAAGCAGCTCACCTGCCTGCAGAAAAGGAACTCAGCTTCTTGTGGACCAAGAATGTCAGCTTTACCTAACAAAATGCTTCCTACCATTTAAGGCCTGATTCCAGGTCCACTTCCTAATAATGCTTCCAACCCACAGTCCCTTTCTCTCCTTTGACACGTCCCCCGACCTCTCAGTATTGCCCTGGTAGGTCTTCTGAGGGAGCCGGAGTCCAGTCCACCTGGACTCCTTCCACCTTGCACTTGGGTCAGCACACCCTCCAAGTCCCAGCAAATGTTTCCCTCCATGAATGAAGTCTGAGGCACATGCCCCCTCCCCAGCATTGCCTAGCTCTCCTCTTTCACATTCCTACTCCTCACAAAAGCCGCAGCCCAGCACCTGTCCCTTGAAGTCAGGCCCACCCTCAAAGTCCCTCCCCTTGAGTACCTGGCTGACAGGGCCCCCAGGAAAGCGCTGGTAGCCTCCTCGGGCCAAGCCTGGGGGAGGAGCACGTGCTGGGTGTTTCCTGGCTTCTCTCCCTCCCTCCTCTCACTCCCCATCCGCCCAGCCTCGCGCAGCTGCGGCCCAGGCCCAAGAAAAGGTGTATGTCTCCCTGGCAACCCATCACCATGCAACAGGGTCTCCCAGGATACGGCCTGTGATGCGCTGACGTCAGCGCCAAAGGCGCGAGCTAGCTGGCCTGCTGGCATAACGCCGAGCCCAGCAGACCTGGCGCGGGGGCGGCCTTGCACCCACCACCGGATAGCGCCTCCACTCGCCGGAAAAAGGAGCCAGAAGCAGCAGGCTAGGCGGAGGTGGGGGGTACAGATCCCCTTTATGTGGATGTGGTCCTCCTTCCCCCCTCCAACACGGGGTTGGGGGGGCCCAGCACCTCTGGCAAGTCCTGGCTGTCCACCGAGGAAGGGCGGGAGGACCGGCTCCAGCCACGGAGGGTCCGAACAGATCCCAAAGAAGATAGAGAGAGGCCCCGAGGAAGTTCAATCCACTCCACAGCCCACGCAGGGTCCGAGGCCGCTGAGGGGAGGGGGAAAGACTGTTCAGCTGGGATCCTACTTATGCCAAGACCCCCATTTCTCCTCAGCCCCTTCCCTGCCTTCAAGACCATCAGTGACTGCTGGGTACTCTCAATTCTGAAAGCCCCTTTCCCATCCCTGACTCTGACCCTTGGGCCCCTTGGGCCATTTTGTAGCAGGCCACTGGCCACCTTCTTGCTCTGGATGTATTTTGCCATCAAAATCTGAGGGTGAAGTTCAAACATTAATAAATTCTGAATCTTCTCCTAGTTTTTCAGCCTACCCATTCCTCTTGGAAAGCACACTGAGTTCTTCCACCGCACTGACCCCCACCCCCAACTTCCCACCACCACCCCAGGCCCTTTGCACACTTGCTGCCTGCCTTCTGAAGCCCTGCTGCATTCACTGGCTTCAGCTTGTCTACAGCTCTTTACTCCTCTTTTCTGATAGAATCATGGCATTTTTTCCAATTTTCACCTCTGTCTCTTAAAACCTTTGCCTGATGCCCTCATTGGCCCCCGCCTGGTTCTCCCTGTTTCGGCCTGATTCCCAATATCTAAACCAGAGTAATTTTCCTCTTGCCACCTAAGCTCCCTACTGCTCAGCTTCCCATCACCTCTCAGATCACATCTACGGTCCCTGGTCTCACCTCTGCGACTTGTCTGACAAGTCCATCGTCCTCCAGGCCCTTCACGCTGCCACAGAAACATTTTGCCCAGCACAGAAATCATAGGCATGCTGGCTGTGTTGATGCGGAGAACCAAAAGCCCAGAACTGCTCTAGGCTCAGCTCCCAGTTCTATTCCTGTTTTGGCTCCGGATGCTAAGCCAGTCCCCTCCCCATTTGGAACCTATGCCTAGTCACATAAGGAGAAGACTCCTGCCTCATGGCTTTGAGGAGGTGGGAGTGCCAGGAGCCTAGCCAAGCTCTCTGGGGCTTGGGAAGCTGGGGCCCATCCCCTAAACAATGCCAACAGGCAGTGTACATCACAACTGACCTTTAGCTGGAATAGCCGTCTCTCTCCCTGAGCCTCAGCCAGCTGGTGGTCCCCAGAAATGCTACCAACCAGAAGAAGACAGGAGGTTACAGGCTATCCCTGGCTGCCAGCTAGTACCTAATCAGGGCTCTCCAGGCCAGTCCTGAGGTCAACCAAACTCTCCCCCTACTACAGGAGGGCATGACATCCTGAACTCCAAGCCTTAGCAGGGCCAGAGGAATCAGAGCAGCCTACTGCTTCTCAGCTTCAAAAGCCATAAGGTTAATTTAGAACTACAAGTCCCAGAATTCCTCAAGGGAAGTACAAATTTCAGCCAGAGTCTTAGTTCCAAAGAACCTCAAATACCAGCCACACTAAGGCCTAAGTGACTGACCACCTGTCCTGAAGGCCCAGGACCCATTCCAAACCCAGTCCTCAATGTCACAGGTCCCTGACCTAGGCTTGGAGAAATCCATGATACTATAGTAAAGTAGGCTGAAAGACCCCAGATGCAGAAGACTAAGGCCAAGCCCTGATGTTTATCACCATTTATGGAAACCAAGGCCTACGCAGGGGCCAGTGGTTGTGGGAAGAAAGCCCTCCCTCTGGATTCCTTTCCTTCCAATATAGGGTGAGTTTTTGTTTTTGTTGGGGATGAGAGAAGGGAATTAAAACAGTTTTACTAGGTGAGAGATGAACAGGTGCTCACAGGTGCCCCATATGTGGCCTCAGTCCCTTCATCCACCAGCTCTCTCAGAAGGGAATGTTAGGCAAAAACTGTGCAGCAGAGTGCTTGGCCAGCATTTAAAAACTACCTCGGTAAGAGGCAGGGACACAGCTGGGAATGGCAGGTTCCCAGCATAGGCCACTCCCAGTGAAGAGGTGTAGACGGGGGAGTGTGTGGGTGTGCAGGGCCAGCTGTCATGGGCTGGAGTGGTGGGGGCATCGGGCTAACTAGCCCCTCCCAAGGCGGTGCCTCTTGCCACCCTTAGCAGTGGGAATAGAGGCGGACAGCAGGAGACCACGCGTCTGCCCCGCAAAAACCAGAAGCAGGCAGGCCATAGGAGCGAACCAGAGTCGGCTTGGCCCCCTTCCCGCTCGTTCCCGCTCCCTCCTGTTGCCTGGCCCGCCTCTCCGGTGCAGGCTCCTCCCTCTCCCGACATCGGCCCCCTCCTCAAGGCCCCCACCCACCCGCGGCCCGTGCACCAGGCCGAGTCCCCAACCCGTGTCCGACCTCCGCCTCTTACCCTGACCCGCCGGGCTCTGAGAGCCGATACAACCCATGGCCGGGCACCGAGGCACGCTAGCCTGCACTCGGAGCCCGGGCCATCGCCTTCCAGAGGGTCGGGTCGCGGCCACCTCCGGGGAGGGGAGAGCCCGTGAGATGGGAGGGGGTGGTAGCCGTGCGTCCGCCGCCGCTCCCCGGAGAGGGAACCGGGCCGGTGACGTAAGCGCAGGGGCGTGGCCGTCCGCGTCACCACTCAGAGCAGGCGGAGTGCGGCCGACGTCACGGCCACGCAGGGACGACCTGGGGCCGAGGTCGGAAAATGCCGGTCCTTTCCCAGACCGGACCGACTATGGAGCCACCCTCAAGGCAGGGGAAGTGGAGACTCAGCCGCGCCCAACCCGCTCTACATCCAGCCCCTTCATTTTACAGATGACACCTTGAAGCCACCAGGAGATCCTCTGGTTGTAAACAGCCTCAAACGCAGAGGCTTCACACATAGGGCGTTGCACCACATTCTGACAGGAGAGCAAGAGGTCAGTAACAATGTTCTAATATTAACCTCCCCTCTCCCCTAACCAAGAGGGCATCCCTTCATGCCTACCCAAGGGCCCTCTGTTCCCAGGCAACAGTGATTCCCCAGACCCCTGCAATCATGGACAGTGGAAGAGGCAGGAGGGGTGCCAGGTTACAGGGAATAGTGCTACAGTGCCAGCTCTGGAAAGGAGGATACCCACCTATCCACACCCCTTCTCCAGAGGGAGCAGGCCATAAAGCAGAGGCAGCAAATTTAATTGAATTCATGTTTAATAATTACAGGCACCGTGCCCCCCCTTCCCCCTGCCCAGGCAGCAGCAGGGGTGGTGCAGGGGCTGGGGCATATGCCCCCAGCAGCGAGGACAGCAGTCCCAAGAGTGATTTTTCAGAAAATAAAAAAGGACCCCAGGGGCAAGCAGTGGTGCCCCCCCCAAGACACACCAAATTTCAAGACTTTATATATAATATATCTCTGTGCCCCAGGGGGAGGAGAGGGACACCTGGCAGCATCCTGGAGGGGGGCCCCAGGCAGCCCTGAGCCATCCTGCCTCTTCAGCCACTTTATTAGCTCAGACACATCGCACTACAGGCACCCACTGCCGCCGCCGCTGCTGCCGCCCCCCTGCAGTCCAGACGGCTGGCTGGGCCATCTGCATGTCCATGGGGCTCCCAGTGCCCGGCCCCACCAGCCCTCAGTTGTGGTCAGACTCCTCCTCCTCCTCCTCACGAAGCCAATTGAAGAAGGCTGTGACAGATTTAAGGGCCACACCCTTGCCCTGCTGCTCAGCAGGGTCCTTGCTACTCTCCCAGCTGTAGAAGGCGTCCTCCTTCACCACGTCCTCGTCATACAGGGCATCAAAGAACATCCGAAGCAGGCCTGCAAGCGGGCAGGGCAGCAGTTAGGTGACCAGCCACAGCCACCTCAGCCAGTCCCCACAGGTCCCTCCCAAGCTCCAGTGTTAAAACAAGACCCTGACCCACTTGTCCTAACATTTGTGTCTGACCGTTCCAGTGGCCAGGGTTCCACAGGATGCTAATCTCATGATCTAAGAGACTGGTGCAAAGAAATGTGTCACCTGGCCATCAAAAAAACCTTAAAACTTACCCAGCCTCACCTTGGCAGCTTTGGACTTCTCCACTCATGATATACTTAACAGGAAAAATATATTCGGAATTGGTACTCTTGGATTTGGGGTATTACTTAAATCCCAGACATATTACTCACAAACATCGATGGTGTAGCCTGGAACATTCACTGACTCAAAGAGGTCCTGCTAAACTCTTGATCCAAATTTCCTCTTCCTTCCCACTCATCTCCCAAGCATGCACACCCCTCTTTAACCATGACACTTTTGTGGGTACAATTACCCTTTGCCAGGAACACCCCTCCTAGTAAATTCCTTCAAGACTCAAGCATCCCCTTCTCTAGCCCTTTCTTCACCACTGGTTGCTAGGTGTCCTAGCACTGTCCTGTAACGCCTGAATATAACCATCCTCCAACCCTGACGATGCACTGCCTTTCTAAACCAGACCTTGTAGTTCTGAAAACAAAGGGAGGCAGAGTAAGTGAACTGAAAGAAGTGTAGGATCTGAAGTCCAAACCTGGGAAAAATCTCAAATAAGCCCTCTGAGAAGCTACAAGCCAGAAGGCAGGCTCACCCTCAGATTCAAACTCTGCCTGTTACAGCTCCCCCTATCTCACAGCAATGGCTGCCACAGGTTTTTTTTTTGAGACAGTCATTCTATCGCCCTCCGTAGAGTCCCACAGCATCATAGCTCACAGCAACCTCTAAACTCTTGGGCTCAAATGATCCTCTTGTCTCAGCCTCCAAAGTACATGGGACTACAGGCACCCGCCACAACTCCAGGCTAGTTTTTAGAGATGGAGTCTCACTCTTGCTCAGGCTAGTCTTAACCTCCAGCAATCCACCTGTCTCGACCTCCCAGAATGTTATTATTACAAATGTGAGCCACTGCACCTGGCCTTGCAGATTCTTATGCTCCAAATCCCATACAGACCCACCCAAGGACCCTAAACAATCTATTATCCACTCTGCCCTTTGTTTTCAAAGTTCTTCCCCTTTAAGCACAAAAGGACCCCCTTTCAACCACTATCTCTTACAGCTAAAGAAAAGATTTGTTGGTGGCGCCTGTGGCTTTGTGAGTGGGGCGCCAGCCCCATATGCCGAGGATGGCTGGTTCAAACCCAGTCCCGGCCAAACTGCAACAAAAAAATAGCCGGGCGTTGTGGCAGGCACCTGTAGTCCCAGCTGCTCGGGAGGCTGAGGCAAGAGAATCGCGTAAGCCCAAGAGTTAGAGGTTGCTGTGAGCCGTGTGACGCCACGGCACTCTACTGGAGGGCGGTACAGTGAGACTCTGTCTCTACAAAAAAAAAAAAGAAAAGATTTGTCTACACTTGTTTTCTTTCCTGTCATAGTCAAGTATTTCCCAATCCTTTTCAAATACTGTTTTTGCCAAGGTGGGCTCCATGTTTTAAATTATGGGGTGGGGGTGTGTGGGGGATGGGGAGGTCTTAATTTTCAGTCTGTCCTATGGAACTCTCGGCAGTACTTCTCTCATCTGTCCTTTGTTTATGGGGCCTATCTAATGGTCCCTAACTGTGCATCCCAAACCCCTCCAGGTCCCTCGCATTTCTATCCCAGGCCCTCAACACTCTCCCTCCTCTAGTAAGCCCCTTTCCTTTTGTGACTTACACATGTTACCGTCCCAGCAACTCACCAAGCTGCCTCTTGCCCAAACTTCTTCCTCTATAAATGGATAGCCAGCTACCCATTCCCCAACCCAGGGACCGAAAGCTCAGCTTGGTCCAGTGTTCCCTACCACAGTGAACAGCACCACACCTTAAACGCATCCTGGTTTAATAAGACTTATCCTGGGAGTCATCCAGGGCTTTTAATCTCTCTCCAGACCCCATCACCAGGCCAGTGTAACTGAAAGCTAGCTGTCAATTCCATTTTCTAAGCAGTCCTTGAATCTGACACTTACCCCATTTCCATCAATTACTAGCAAGGCTCACTCTCCCCCCATTCCAAACCATTCCTCCCACCACAGCCAGGATGACCTAGAAACTAAAATCAATTATTCCTTGCCTAAAAATTCTACCAAGGCCCTTTCCTGCCCTTCGGTTAAAGCCTAAAACTCTCACCATGGGTTGGACAGCCCTGTGTGCCCAGGCCAGGTTCATCGCTCTGGCCCCTTCTTGCCTGACTGATTGCTGCATTCTCCCTCACTGGCCTTCCTTCAACAGTTCTTTTCCCTTGTGTCAAAGTTCTTCCTGCCTCAGAAAGCACACACAATGCCTTCTTTAAAGTGCCCGTCCTCCATTTATCATTTAACTAATTCCCACTCATCATCCCTCAGACCAGGTGTACTTCCCCCCACAGCACAACCAGCTTCCCACACTCACATGCTGACGTCATGCGGCACAGGAACTATGCCTGACTTAGTACAAGGAACATCCCATGCCCTGACATGTAGCTGTGTTAAATGCATCACCTCAGACATGGTAACCTAATCCTTGGTCTCCCAATATGGAAAATGGGGATACCATCTATTCTGAACAACAGCTTAAGAATTAAATGAGGCAAAATAAGTAAAGCATTTCAAACTCTATACCAGAAAGAGGTAGTAGATGCTGTCATTTACCGGCCCTACACTGGTGGCATCTAACAGATGACTAGGCACAAAGCAGGTAGTCAATTAATCATCAGGGCCAAGTCTCACTCCTTCTGCTTACAAAGACACAAACACAGGGGGGAGGAATCAAAACCAGAAGGGCATTTTGCTTTCCAAATGACTACCCATCTTTCTTGGGTTGAGAACCTTCCAAGACTATACCCTGCTGTCTGGCAGTCCCCCCACCCATCCCTGGGGCCTGGCTCTTACTGGGGGGCTGGTCTAAGGTCACTACAAGGGCCTGGAGGGCATAGAGCGCCTGCAACTCCTTCTGCTCGTCACACAGGTATTTCTGTAGCAGTTTCGCTCGCACTTTCAGCACTGCAACATCCACTCGGAGGGGAATCTCAACTACAGGGAAGAAGACAGGATGGTAAATAGAATAATGCACCCTTAGCTGTTTCCAAAGCAGGAAGTAAACTGAAATTCCCCTCCATTCATTTGCCTTTTGGGTCCACCCTCGCCCTGCCCTCTCCCTCAACTCCTCTTACAGATGATTGCAGAATAGCAGACAGCTGTCATGAGGGCTCGAACTAATGTGTTGGATGCTATTTGCTGATCACTAAGGTTGGCCTGTGGAAGAGAAAACAAATGGCCCAAAAGTTGTAAATTGTACTAAGTCTTCATTCTTGCCACCCGCAACCCTGCCCTAAGAAATCTCTCTCCTTTACCCTGCCTCCCCCAATGTCCACAAGAAACGTACCTCTATCCAGTCGAGCACCCGCTGGTTACTGCTGCCCTCCTTCAGCAGCTTCTCCAGCTGTTTGGTCAGCTCCTCAGAAGGTAGTGCCCTCTGGCCAAGGGCTTCTGACTCCTCTCCCAGAGTATACTCCACCTTCTGCAACCAAAAAGACCCACAGTGAAGAGAGAAAGTGTACCATGTGAGAGATGAAGATAGAAAAGACTGGCTAGCCCCAAATTTAACCTAACTCCAGCCCCAAACCTGTTTAGCGACGAATGCACCAATGTCCTGGCCTTCAGGTAGAAATTCTTTCCAGCTGAGCCCAGCTTCTCGCCAGAGTGTCCCCACTTTTTTGGGACCCTGGAAAGCACAAGATCAGCTTAGCAACCCTTTCTTTCTCCAAGGACCTAACAGCTTCACAATACTCATTCAACGATATTTACTGAAGGCCTACTAGGTATCTGCTAGGATCTAAGGAGGCCACAGAGGTACCAACAGGAACAATCCTCCCATGTCTACAGTCTAGTGCAAGAAATAGATATTAGTCAAATAACCACTCAAACAAATAAGAACTCATCCATCACAGTGCTATGATACAGGGTAGGGAAAATAACCTAAGAGCCTCTAGGAAAAAATGTCAATTAGCTTTTGTGGGATTCTCAAAAGCAAACCACTTCATCCTAGCCTTCTAATCTCACCTACGTTTCTTTCCCTGCAACAGCTTCGTTTTTCATTAGTCCAAGTAACAAATGCTTACTTATAGGAAAGGAGTACTTCTAACAAATATGTTTCCTTTTTTTTTTTTTTTGTGGTTTTTGGCCGGGGCTGGGTTTGAACCCACCACCTCCAGCATATGGGACCGGCGCCCTACTCCTTGAGCCACAGGCGCCGCCCAACAAATATGTTTCCTTAATCCAGAAAAATCTTAGAAGCAGGTATGCTTCCTCTCCAGTGTAAATTAGAAATTGCCACAAAAACAGCAGTTTGAATCCATTTTCTATAAGAGCCAAGAGACCCTGTAGACATTACTCTTTCATGACTGATATTCAGGATGGCACTGGCCCTTAAGAAGATTAATGTAGTTCACAGACTGTAAAGTTGCCCATCTTTTCATTTTCACCACCAAAAGCTAAGTTATCTCACAGTTGACACATTGCTTTTTTTTGAGACAGAGTCTATGTGGCCCTTGGTAGAGTGCTGTACTGTCACAGCTCACAGCAACCTCAAACTCTTGAGCTTAAGCAATTCTCTTGCCTCAGCCTCCCAAGCAGCTGGGTCTACAGGCACCCACCACAACGCTGGGCTATTTTTTGGTTGGAGCTGTCATTGGTATTTTAGCAGGTCCAGGCTGAGCTCGAACCCGGTGGTGCCCTACTCACTGAGCTATGGGCGCCGAGCCGATACATTGCACTGTTTTGTCGCCCTCGGTAGAGTGTGTGGCATCACAGCTCACAGCAACCTCAAATTCTTGGGCTTAAGTGATTCTCTTGCCTCAGCCTCCCAAGTAGCTGGGACTACAGGTGCCCTCCACAACACCCGGCTATTTTTTGTTGCAGTTGTGGTTGTTTAGCTGGCCTGAGCCAGGTTTGAACCCGCCAAACCTGGTACTCTAACCACTGTGCACGGGCACAAGCCAGATAAATTGCATTTTTGACAAGCCTAAGTCTTTTCTCTCTTAGTAGTGCATAAATGTCTTTAATCTATAGCACATGGATTCGATGAAATACCTAAATAGTTCAATACACTTACTTGTTTAAACAAAAAAAATGAACTTGTCCAGGTAAATATGTATTGAAAAGGATTATATAATGCTGGCAAAGAAAACAATTTGTTGCAATCCAAAACCTCATTCTTCCAGGTTCCAGTTTCTTTTTTTTTCTCGCTGGGGCCAGGTTTGAACCCACCACCTCCGGTATATGGGGCCGATGCCCTACTCCTTGAGCCACAGGCGCTGCCTTCCAATTTCTTTTGAAACTGCACATCCCAATCTCTCACTAAGTACCACACCAAACCTGCCTTTTCTCCATCTTTCTGCCTTTATATTTGGTAGAAGTCATGAAAGTCATGAATATTGCCAAATACCCTTTTGCAGCCTCACAGTACTTAAGACACTCCATTCCATTTCAACTAGTTTATTTCATACTTTACGTCACACAATTGTTTTTATTAACCTGTCATTTCTGTTTTTCCTCTAATCAACTGGTTTCCTGTTTTAATTCACTGCTGTGTCCTCAGTGCTTAGTATTTAAGTGTTCAAAGAAACACTAGTTGAATTTGAATGAATGAATCAACTGATCGATCAATCCATCAGGGCTGGGCGCAGGGGCTCACACCTGTATTCCTAGCACTCTGGGAGTAGCCAAGGCACTTGAGCTCAAGAGTTCAAGACCAGCCTGATCAAAAGCCAAGACCCTGTCTCAACTAAAAATAAAAAAATTAGTCAGGTGTCATGGCTGGCACTTGTAGTCCCAGCTACTCAGGAGGCTGAGGCAGGAAGATCACCTGAATCCAGGCGTTTGAGGTTGCTGTGAGCTAGGCTAGTGTCACGGCACTCTAGCTTAGGTAAGAGACTCTGTCTCAAAAATTAAAAAAAAAAAAAACACCTGACCCTCTAGGGTCTTTTTTTTTTTTTTTTTTTTTTGAGACAGTCTCACTTTGTTGTCCTTGGTAGAGTACTGTGGTGTCATAGCTCACAGCAACCTCAAACTCTTGGGCTCAAGCGATTCTCTAAACTCATGAGCCTCCTCCTAGGGTCTTAGCTTGCCATTCTCCTCTAGTCTTGGTCACAGTGCATTACAAGAACTGGCCTGAGAAAGATTGCCCACCTCAACATTTCCTCTCCGAGGTACCAACATGGTACTGTTATCACCATATTCCATCCCACCAACAGACCATGAGACTTCAGGGTCACCTCAAGCAGCCAAAAACTGCATGGTGAGAGTACTCCTGCACACATGACCCTCAGAAAGGCCCTCACTCACCATGCTTTTGCACAGGAGGCCCAGAATCTGTAGCAACAGGGAAGTAGCCTTGCCCAGGGGTCTCAAAGGCTTTGTAATCTCCCTACAAGAGAAAAACAGGGTTGATAGCCTCCAAAGCTCCCTCAAGACTACTGCATCTCCAAACCCTAGCATCGAACCTATGGAACCTGCCATACCTCCCCCCACTACTTCTTCCCGTCTTTACCTCCCCAAGTTCCACCAAGGGGGACTTACTGAAATAGCTCTCCCATGGGCACTCCACCTTCCTGCAGAATGGGTGTTATTAGTTCCGCTAGGTAGAGCCACACATGGGGGATGTCAATTTCCATGTCTTCAGCCAATTCCAGGATTTCATACAGCCTACAAAGAGAATTCAAAGTCAGGGCGTTCTAGGGAAAATAGGTCAGGCTGCTCCCCTCCTTCTAGGAGGGATGATACGGAGAAGGAAACAAGGAATGGCATGGCTATAATAATCAAAACTGCGGACCCCAACCCCAACAACAGTTTTCTAGACGTTGGGCAATTATCGCTGAGGCCACCTTCTTGCCCTTGGATTGTCCACCCCCTCCACCATCCCCTAAACTGTGTTGACCAAGATAATTGAGAAGCCTACATTCTCATGCAAGGTTCAAGGGTCCCCACAAAGGAAAGGTCCATAAAAGGAGGAGGCCCTCAGGAGCTGGTCATACCCTTGGTAGCACTGAGTAGTGGAGAGGTGTCCAGCACAGAGCAGCTGGTGCAGCAGCTGCCCCACACGCTCGCGAGCAATGGCACTGCGCTCCAGTGTAGACTCAACACCATGCCGGACAAAGATGAAGAGCAGGGAGGGTGAAGCCAGCTCTTGCACACACTGTACTGCCTCCTGAGAGGCACAGGGCACAGCAGGGAGAGTTGTCACTGTCTGGCCTAGACATGATGGCCCATGCCTATCAGTGTAGCCTCTTCCCTGCCCCCTCCCTCAATCACTCAGACCCCTCCTACTGTCTACCTTCATGTCATTGAGATGAAGGTATTCCTCAATGATGGCCTTAGATTTCTTCTCCAGCTCCTCCTCTGACAGTGCAGCCTTTGGAGGGCTCACTGGGGGAAGGGTGGCTTCTCGCTTCACTGGGAGAACACAGAACAGAGCGACTCTTCAGTTCCAGCCTTCCCAGAACACAGCATGTGGAGCTTGGGAGCAGCTAGGCCCAAGCCAGCCAAAAGCATTCCCTCCCCTCCAATCCTCTGCCAGCCCCTTACCAGCATCCCGCCCGCGGTCCCGATCTTCTGTGAGACTAGCTGCCTTGCGCAGTCCCTCAGGCTGGGAGGGCCGCTCTCGACTCCGCTCCTCCACTTCCTTGCTAAAGCTCCGCTTGGTGGCAGGTGTCCGTGCACGATCAAGCCGGTCCCCACGGTCACTTCCCCGTTCACTCCGCTCTAGGCGGTCTCCCCGGTCCCCAGCTTTCTCACTTCGTTCTCGGCTCAAGCTACTCCTAGAAGAAAGGCACGCTGTCTCTCACCTGTACTACCTAGGTCCTCCCTTGTGTAATAACCCAACATGTGGAGCAACTGCTGGGCCTTTCTAATGGCATAATGAGTATGTCGTGGTCGAACCCAAGGGCTCAGAAAATGGCAAGTTCAAGAAATTGCCATCTGGGGCAACAACACCTGTGGCTCAAAGAAGTAGGGTGCCAGCCCCATATGCCGGAGGTGGCGGGTTCAAACCCATCCCCAGCCAAAAGCTGCAAAAAAAATAAATTAATTTCTATCCTCTAGCACTCTGGGAGGCCAAGGTGGGTGGACTGCCTGAGCTCAGGAGTTCGAGACCAGTCTGAGCAAGAGCAATACCCTAAAAACAGGGTCTCTAAAAATAGCCAGGCATTGTGGTGGGCACCTGTAGTCCCAGCTACTTGGGAGGCTGAAGCAAGAGGATCACTTGAGCCTAAGTGTTTGAGGTTGCTGTGAGCTATGATGCCATCACTCTATCAGGGGTAACAAAAAGAGACTCTGCCTCAAAAAAAAAAAAGGAAATCCCCATCCTATGGCAACAACTACAACCCAACCATAGTACTCAGTGTGAAGAACATGACACTTAGGAAACCTCACCTCTGTACCACACGTCTATTGTCTGTGCTTTCTGTGGGTACTGCTTGTTGAAGGGCTGAGAAGCGATTCAAGGTACTAGTAGCTGGACGAGAAGCTTCTGATGCTGGGAAGGCAGAAAACTCAGATTACAATCTCTTCTATTTTCTTGCATCCCCTCCTCTATTTGCCAGTTTACAAGATGTGGTCCCAGTCCCAAGAATGAAGCAGTTCAATTTCTGGAACCATACACATACCTCCTACGTTACCTAACCACCCTGTACTGCAAGCCTCCCTCACAGGCAAGGTAAGGTTCTGCCCTCAAGGGAGCTCAAGATTAATTAACCACCAGCTTCTCACAGCAGCCTCTGTACCTGCATCTGAGGGCTTGGCTCCTGAGCCTCCACTGCTGCCCTTGCCCCAGCTCAGTCGCCCTCCAGGCGCAAAGAGCTGGTTGTTGGAATCAATGGAGCCAGGCTGAAAGAGGAAAGGGAGGAGAGTCATGGGTCTGCCCTGGATGAATCCCTCAACCAGCAGCTCCCATTACACAGCCACAGATGTAGTGAATGGCCCAGACTAGGGGTCAAACTTTTTCTGGAAAAAGCCAGACAACCTATTGTAAACAGTCCGTTCTACCGCTGTAACATAAAAGTACGTTAGATAGTATTTAAAAGAATGACTGTGTTCCAATACATTTATGGACACTGGAAATTTAAATTTTATTCGGCACCCATGGTGGTGGTTATAGCGCCAGCCACATACACCAAGGGTGGCAGGTTCAAACACAGCCTGGGCCAGCTAAACAACTGCAACAAAAAAAATAGCCAGGCGTTGTGGAGGGCAACTGTAGTCCCAGCTACTAAGCAAGAGAACCGCTTAAGCCCAAGAGCTGGAGGTTGCTGTGAGCTGTGACACACCACAGCACTCTACTGAGGGTGACATAGTGAGACTGTCTCAAAAAAATATATATTATTTGATTTCCACATCACATATTGCCATTTAAGTTCTTTTTTTTTGCAGTTTTTGGCCAGGGCTGGGTTTGAACTCGCCACCTCCGGTATATGGGGCCGGCGCCCTACTCGTTTGAGCCACAGGCGCCACCCTCCATACAGGTTTTTTTTTTTTTTTTTTGGTAGAGACAGAGTCTCACTTTATCACCCTCAGTAGAGTGCTGTGGCGTCACACAGCTCACAGCAACCTCCAACTCCTGGGCTTAGGCGATTCTCTTGCCTCAGCCTCCTAAATAGCTAGGACTACAGGCACCCGCTGGCTATTTTTTGTTGCAGTTTGGCAGGGGCCGGGTTTGAACCCACCACCCTCGGTGTATGGGGCCGGTGCCCTACCCACTGAGCCATAGGCGCTGCCCCTCCATATAGGTTTTGATTTTTCTCAACCATTTAACAACATAAAAACCAATCCTAGCTCATAAGATATACAGAAGCAGGCAACAGGCTGAATGTGGTATACTTATCAGTTTGCTAACCAATGATGGCAAGCTAACCAACGGCAAACTGAGATGACTGTACCACCAGAGAACTGGCAGTCCTGTCTCGCAATCTAACCAGTTAGTCTGAGATGAACAATTCAGCTGTGACCTTCCCAACCTTAGAAAAATGAGCAGACTAGGATCCAAACCTGAGTTTAATGCCTATTTGATCTCTCTTTACCCCTCCATCTCACCAGCATTACCCCAATGTACCCACCCCTACCTTGGTGATCTTGGTGAGCCGTGAGGTGTCAATGGGGCGGCTGCCTTTGCTGATGGGGACTGTGTTCCAGCCACCATCATCCACAAGTGGAAGGCCACGGCCTGAGACAAAAAAGGGGAACAGGGGGACACAATACAATAATGAGTAGATCCTAACTGCCCCTTCTCCTTGAGCCACCCCTAGCCTCCTTTCCTCAGATCCTCAGTTCCATCATGGGGTCTCAGTGGCCCAGACACGTGGCACTAAGATGAAGTCATCAGAGGAAAACACAACCTCTCAAGTCCCTTCACTGCGCCCTCAACCCTAGCCTCAAACTCACTTATAGGTGGGCCTGGAGGGCCACCCCGGCGCTTGTCACTGCCCTTGGCCATGAGCTGCTGCACTTTGATGTGCTCCCGGTGCTCCTCCATCTCTGCCTCCTTGTGGATCTGATCAATGGTCTTGGGACCCTGATCCCCTCGGCGTGGCACCCAATTGCTCTATGGGGACAGGGGGCCAGTCACTTAATTGTCAGGGAGGGACAGACAAGAGAGTTGAGAACCAGAGGGCAGTGGTTTGGTAGGGGAAGTAGGGGACATACTCCTCGCAGATCCAGCACGTCCTGCAGCATAAAGCGTATGCGAGATGATGTCTTCTTTTCTTTAATGATTTTCTCCATCTGGTTGAAATACTGATCCATTCGGGGCTAGAGAGGAACAAACGTACCAGGAACTTTTAACATCTTACCTCTAACTATATAAGCCCTGCCCCCACTCAGGCCCTCAGCCCCTCGTGCTTCAGCCCATCCCCTCCACATTCAAGGACCCCTACCTTGGCTTTTTCAAAGTCCAGGTCTTTGCCAATGGTGGTAAGCAGACGGCAAAGGCACTCAAGAGACTCCTCATCATGGTTCTTAAGTAGTTTGACCACACAGTCGTGCATTATCGCCTCTGTTAACATCTTCAGCTTGAATAGTTCCCCAATAAACTTGATATTCCCTAAAGAACGCCGCCGGGCTATGTCCCGAGCCTCTTCCAACTCTTCCTTCAGGCGTCCCCGTTCCTCTGCCTGCCAGTCATGGGGCAGGGACCATGTCAAGATATCAACCCACTCAGCTAAAACCCTTCTCTTCTCCTCTACCATCTGAATATCCAAACCTGGCAGTTAGCACTCTCATGCCTGGAGGCAGAGAGCCTCCCTACCCCCAGTTATATTATCCCCACCCTGAATTCTACAGCCGAATGAGATGTGTGGGGAGCTGAACTGGCGGTGGGTTTTCTCTCACCGTAGCAGCTTCATCCATCTCTTTTTGCTTCTTCTCAAAAACCTCATCATCATCTTTGTCTTTCTCAAATTCCTTCTGACATCGATTCAACAAGAGTTTACGGAAGTTCACAGTTACTGTTGGCTTTTCTGTAGTGGGCACTTTCAGCTGTTGGTCAAAGAGAATGTCACATTCAGACTAGTCTGGGGCAGGGAAGGCCCTCCAAGAGTCTATAACTACCTGACCTAGTTAAGACCTCTGGACCCTTCTGGATGCCATCAACAGCACAGGGTGCAGGAGAACCAAGAAGCTTGACTCAAGGCATCTTGGTAACAAAGTGGAAAACTAGAACACGAGATTTAGAAGACAGTGGAAACTAACCGCCATGAGGCAGCGGCACATGTTGGCATAGGCCACAGAGAAGTTGGGCTCTGAAATGGCCTTCTCAAAGATGAGGTCAATGACCCCTTTGAGCCGTTCCTCGGTGTCAATGGCCAGCTGTGTTACTTGCTTCATCAGCTGCTGGAACATCTGGGGTGTCAGCTTATTCAGGATGGAGCGCACCCTACGAAACAGGTCCTAGGGAGAGGAGACAAAGACAATCCAGTGAGGTTCTCAGAAGAAAGGAGGCCACTATGAAGCACAGGAGAGGGTGGTGGGGACTTATGCAGATGTTAGTAATAAGGACAGACACAAAGAGAGCAAAGTTGGCTGTGGTGGGAGACCCTGAAGAAAGGAAATGGAGGCTCGGCGCCTGTAGCTCAAGTGGTTAAGATGCCAGCCACATACACCAGAGCTGGAGGGTTCAAATCCAGCCCAGGCCTGACAAATGACAACTACAACCAAAAAATAGCCTCCCAGCTACTTGGGAGGCTGAGGCAAGAGAATTGCTTAAGCCTAGGAGTTGGAGGTTGTAGTGAGCTATGATGCCACGGTACTCTACCCAGGGCAACAGCTTGAGGGTTGAGGGACTGTCTCAAACAAAAAAAAAAAAAGAAAGGAAATGTGGAGACCAAAAGTAGGACCTGCCAGTACCTGGGTCTTGCTGCCATCAGCATCCTCTTCCCCTCGGTCCTTATCAGCCGCTGTTCGTTTGCTGCTGGGTTTCCAGGCCTTTTCTGCTTTGTTCAGTTTTATATCCTCGGTCATTAACACTGTGGCAATGATCTTACGTGGTTCCTTTCGGGGGCCCTGCTGAGAGCGTCGGGGTCCCAGGCCAGCCTGCTAAGCAAGGGATAAGGACATGAGAAGACAGAGAACAAGTCAGCATAACACACGCCGCCACTACAACACATCTCCAAGACAAAGTGCTCCCCACCTGGCAATGACATGCAAGGGAGCCACTCAACCTGGTCTCTTGCCCACCTCCCCCCTTTCCTTAGCCAGCCCCACTCACCGGCCCTCGGGGCAGCTCCCCACCTGGCCCACCCCTTGGGGGCCCACGGGTGCTAAGTGCTGGTCTGCCAAGGTTGGCAAAGGATGGAGTGAAGTCTGGGCCACAATTTATGCCTTGTAGTCTGGTGGGATCCAGTGGCCGAAGTGGTGTTTTGTTGGCCTGCAAAGAGGGCAGAGAAGGTCTCAAAAGCACGTTAGGGACACTGACCACTCTTTTAGGACCTACCTCAGACTCTTTCCTAATTCATCCAGCCCAAACTTATCCTCCTACCCCCTCAAGCCACCAACCTTGTCCAGCACCACATCACTGATGTGGGGCAATCCCTCTGGCTTCTGCATGCTGGCAAAGATAAACTGAAAGCCGAGCAGGAACTCACGATCATAACGTTTTTTCTCCTCAAGGTTTAGAGGCTTCCACTGATCTGCAAGAAAGAGCATGAACCAATCAATCACACTGTCTCCTGGGACCCTGACAAGAACAGTCATTCTCAATCCTTCCTTCCACATACCTGACTTATATTCATACTTCTGTTCCCCTGGCTGGATGTTCTCAGCATTGTGAATTTTGTCTTCCTTCGAGTCCCAGGTCTCATCTGCTTCCTCAGGCCGTGAGGGTATACTGCCACCTTCAGACTCTGGGCCTGGATTGTTGACTGCAGGAGGCTGATTCTCGACCTCTGGGACTGTTGGGTTCACCTGAAATAACAGGACACCCAGTTTTGGTTGCAGAATGACCACAGACTGTTTCATACCCAAACTCTGCCCTTCCCACCTTTTCTGCTCCCTTACCTCCTTAAAGGCATCTAGAAGGTCTCCCACAGCCTCCTTCTTATTTAGCTCCTTAATTTTCCGTCTCCTCTTTGGCACAGATACTGCCACTAATTTAAAAAATAAGAAAAGAAAAGCAGGGGTGGCAACAATTTAAGAAGCACCCTTAACTCCTGGGATATAAAAAGTTACCACAGTATATAGTATTTCCTCTTTCCCTCACACCCACTCTAGGCTTAATTGCCCTTCATCTAGGTTCCATCACAGGCTTCTCTGACCCGGATGCGATAGCACATATGGAAGGTCATTGAACCACACCCCCCAGCCAAGGTCACCTCCACTATCTAGTCCCGTCTTACCTTGTGTGGCTGCTGTTGCCTCCAAATTCTGGGATGAGTGGGCTTGGACAGGGGCGCTCTCTGGAGGGAGCAGTTCCTCTCCTGCCTTCTCACTCTCAGCTTCTCTTGCTTCTCCTTCTTCCTCCTCTTCCTCCATTTCCTCTTCCTGAGCAGAAGTAGTTGAAGGAGCCATAGGTGGAGTGACAGTGAGGACGGTGGCAGGGGCCATTGATGCTGTAGTAATCTCCTTGGGCTGCTCCTCTGGCTCACTGACTGGGCTTAAGTCCACAGCTGGTGGCGAGGGGGCTCCGTTGAGCAGTTCCTCAGGTTGGGCAGTGGGAGCAATGGGCACAGGAGACTCAGAAAGGCAAGCCGATGGAGGGAGAGGGGCAATCTCTGGGCTTGACTCCTCCTCTGGTTCCAGATCTTCAGATGGTACCATGCCATTAGGCTCATGAATTTCCACTGTGTGAGATGCCAGGGGGGTAGAAACCTGGAGAGGACTGGAAGAAAACTCGGATTCTGGAATTGGTTTGCTAAGTGTCACTTCTACTTCCAGTATGGGTTCAGCAAGCGGAGTGGGTTCTGGAGAGAGGCAATATGGCTCCCCAGTTTCATTGGAGATGGGGGTTGATTCTTCTACAGACATGTGTATCATCCCCGTTGTCATGGCGTCTCCAGGAACAGAGAGGACTGCAAGATTAGGCTCAGACCCCGGCTCCAAGATTGGGGGTGGTGATGGGGTTGGAGAAGGTGATGAAGGCTGGGATTCTGAAGGGCTGTGTTCTGGGCCAGGCAGTCCTGGCCGGACCCCAGTGATTGCTCCCTGTGACCGGTCATCTGCACCACAGGAAGAAACAACAAGTAACTCAAGGCAAGTCCTTCACTGCTATTGTTCCTCCCCCTCCTCCCAGCAAAGCACTCTCAACTTAACACCCAACTCTCTCTCTAATCCTCTCCCATCTAAGCTATTTTTCCCTTCTCATCCAAATGCCATTCTACCCTCAAATTTCCACTATCTAAAACTTACATCATTTTCCTCTGACACCCAGTGGAAGGCACTTTACCTTCTCAGCATTTAAACTATCACACTAACCCTATAAAAGCGCTGTCCCACCTCCTCATTTACCTGGCCGGACAATGACAGCAACTTGGGGCGTCTCCCCATTAGCTTGAGGCTCCATACCGCCTCCCGTCTGCAGGACACAAAGGGTTACCAAGTTTGCACTGAAGAGTCCCACAACCCTTCTTTACTAGAGCCATTTTTACTTTAGCTCTGCCTAGAAATCCAGGAAAGCAGGGAAATAAATCCCTTAGTTGGAAGAAAAGATCAAGGGACTTGGGAGTCCAGGGCAGAACAGCCATCTCGGCCAGGGGATCACTCAAAGAGCAGACAGTACCTGGGGAGGGGTGGGAGTGGAGGCAGTGCGGGCCCCAGACATGATCTCTTCTGTGATATCTTTTCCTCCTTGGTTTGGATCTCGAATTCGGATCTGGGGAAAGAAAGCTATAGGATGAGTGGGAAGCAAGAGGAACCCACCTCTCCACCCTGCCCCACTCTTAAGACTCCAGGCCAATCCCCCACCCCCTACTGGGAAGCAGGTGGGTGGGTGCCAGAAACCCCATGAGTTCTACTGTCAACCCATCCAGCTGCTCTTGTAGTTTCTGCCCTAGCCCCCACCCCTAAGAGACCCTTGACCTCACAGAGCAGCCCTGTACATCACAATGCCCCTCCCTCCCTCACCCCTACCCCACCAGCAGCCCCCAAGTCAGAGGCTGCACACCCTGGGGCCCAGGACCCCCATCCAACACCCATTCGGCTCACTTGTAGCTAGTCTGCCTGATCTCTGGGGGCAGGGCCCAGATCCAGTGGGTGGAGCCAGAGTGACTCAGCGGCTTCCCCAGCTCTGGCACCCTATTCTGGGCACCACGCCCAGGGCTTGAGGACTGAGCAGAGGCGGAGGCCTTGAGAGCTTCCAGGACTGGGGGGGTGGGGAGGCGGGGCCACAGAAAACAAACCATTTCCAAGGCAAGCCACCAGAAACCCAAAACCAAACAGTTCTTACGCACCCCCAGAGCCCAGGTCTCTCGGGAACTTCCCCACTAGCCACTTCAGTCTTCCCATGAACTGCTCCTATGCTGAATACAAGAAGCCTGAGCACTCCACACACCCTTATTCTCTGCCCATTCTCAGCTGAAGATCTCCTTCCTCAAGTTCTAGCTCACTCAGGCACCATGTCCTGAAGGAATCTGACCTTGGTTCTCCCCTTCCCAGATGTCCCAGAGCTCTTTGCTGCTACTCACCGTCTTACGCTCCCTCTTGGGAGCAATCTGGGGTGGCTGGTTCATCAAAACTGGGGTGGGGGCCACACCAGTGGGAAACTGCTGCACTCCTTGGGCTGGATAATAGGCGCCAGCTTGTGGGGGTGACAGAAAAGAAGAATGATGGCAGCGTCAGGGCCCAACCATATACTAATGCCAGCTTAAACACCTCCCAACCCCAGAACCTCCCGCCACCCACAACCGGCCCCTTGCCCTGCCCTCCTCCCCCAGGGAGTTAAGTGTCTGTCAAAGCTGGAGAACCAGTCTGCACTGCATTTACAAGAATTCCTAACACTGCCACATGCTCCTCAAACACACATCTCATAGGCAGGCACTCCTTTCCTACCACACACCAGCTACCGAGAAGACTTGTCTTTTACCTCACAAGGTACTCTTCTGTGTACACCCCACCCTGGCAAAACACACACACACACACACACACACACACACACACACACTCCGAATCTGAAACAGAGTCAGGTTTTTGGCTGGGAATGAGAGAAAAAGAGATTTGCTAACCCTGTTCCACTCAGTCTGAGTCCAGTTACAGTATCCAGCCCCTTGCAAAGGGACAAGGAAACAAAAAAGTAACATTATCAACTGGGCTAAGGATAATTCATTCCTTAAAGCTATGGTCTCCAAAGTGGAGTGCATTCTTTTATCTCATCTATAATCGCCACTTGTTTTCGACAAGCACCAAGAGTATAATTTTTTTAAATTATGCATACATATGTACGAACACGTACGTTATTAGAGGCACACACTCAAAATTTGACGTTATCAAAGAACTGGGAAACCACTGCCATAACAGATCCTTTCCTAGAATATAAATAAAAAGTAACTACAAAATCTCCCAAATCTATGCTAAGAGGGTTCCCCCCAACCACAAAGTGTCACACAGAAAGCCTAACAACAGGCCCTCAAGTTGGTACCTGATCCTACATCCTTTGACACAGGAAGTACTCCAATTCTTTTAGCAATAGGATCAAATCCCCCCACCAACACCAGTTAAGTATTAAGCACCAATCCCTACCATCTGTTTTTTTGTTGTTGTTGAGATAGTCTCACTATGTCACCCTTGGTAGAGTGCCGTGGCTTCACAGCTCACAGCAATCTCAAACTCTTGGGCTTAAGTGATTCTCTTGCCTCAGCCTCCCAAGTAGCTGGGACTACAGGCACCTGCCACTGCACCTAGCTATTTTTTATTGCAGTTGTCGTTACTGTTTAGCTGGCCCGGGCCAGGTTCAAACCCACCACCCTTGGTGTATGTGGCTACAGGCCACAACCACTGTGCTACAGGCACCGAGCCCCTACCATCTATTAACCCCATCATTTTTAGACCAAAAGCAAAGCCTGAGAAGTGTCCTAAACTTAGCAAACAATACACAACTGAGATGCTCTTTGGGATGCCATCTCACCCCTGACTCTCCCTCCCCTGCTTACCGTAGGTCCCAAATTCTGTAGGGCTTGCACCCGGATAGAAGCCTGGGGCTCCTGGCTGCACAGGGTACTGCTGTGTCGGGACAACATATGTGGAACGCCCCTGAAGGGTGGAGGGGGAAGAGGAGGAGTTGAGGGAGCTGTGAGCACTATATTGGACTCCCAAGAGAATAGAAGGCAAGACAGGATGAGCCAACCATGGGCAATGGCCAGAAGTAAGTCCCACCTCTGGAAGGGGGATGGAACTTGAGGATCAGGGTGACAGAGATGAGGGTTGGAATATAAGGTCCTGTGGCTTCCATCCCCCAAGCCTCTGGCCTCACCTGTCCAGGGATGTAGTAGGCCCCCTGGGAGGCTGAGTAGGAGATCTGGGAAGGGATCATCATTACTTGGGATCCAGCAGGGTAGACATGGGCAGCTGGGCCAGGGCGGGCAGGGGCTGCACTCTGTACTCGGGAGGCTGCACTGCTTGGGGGCTGAGCCCGACTAGGGTAGAAATGCTGTCAGGAAGGAGGAAAATGGTTGGCAATGGGAACAGGAGGAAAAGGACAGCAAAAAAGCCACTTTACAATACCTCTACAATCCAGAAAGAAGTACTATGGGCTTCAGAGCATGAAGACCAATCCTTCCTAGTACCACTTGACAAACTGATGGTTAAACAACTTCCTGTACACACACATGCCCTCTGAATTCAGATATATACTCACATTCCGTGTATGTTTTACTCTCTCACTACCATGCATACTCTTGTCACTTCTACCAGACTGCCCCTCTGCAGAGGCTTCCTAACACCCCGATGCAAAATGTCTAACTAAGTAATTAAGGCACTTTCAGGCAACATACTCCCCTCCTTAGCATGCACTGCTCCACCTAAGGCACTAAGGAGCTAACTGTAACATGCAATAGTCTCCTAGTCTCCCAGATACGCGCTCTTCAATCATCGAAACATGCAACACTGCCTCAGTCTGAGTACCTGGACAGCAAACAAGTTCCCACCCTGAATACCCCAATCCCTCCGTCTGGGCCCTGACTAGGGTGAAGGGTAAGGGGAGACCAGGAGACAGTCCAGATTAGGAAATAAGTATTACCTGCAGAGACCTGAATCCTCCCTGAGAGCACATGGGGACAGGAAAGAAGAAAATTATCCCCAAGGTGATGAGGGGGGAAAAGTGAGAAAACAGGACAAGAACCCTCCGACTTTGGGAGGATGAAGTTGAGGAAGAGAAAGGCAAGAACCAGCCAGAGGGTATATCTCAATACAGTCCAAAGAGAAAGCAGAGAACAGAGCATCGGCAACCTCCAGTAAAAGGAGGAAATAGGAAAACAAGAGCTAGCAGCAGGGCCCAAAGTACTGCCCCCAATCCTCAGAGGTACCTGGACCCCAGTAATGCCACCCTCATCAGCTACATTCTACCCAAGGGGCCAGCCACCATAGGCAATCAACAGCACAAAATGCCCAGCCACAGGAAAGAACACAAAACAACTGTCAGGAAATAGCTAGGGGCCAGGGACACAGCCTCCATAATTTCCATCCTAAATAAATCTAAATTGGCCAAAGCTCTCCATGGCTCCCACCCAGGTCCCCCTATTCCCCACCCCACAGCCCCTCACCTGGCGGGGCTGAGAAGGCGTGTTCATTTGTGTTGCTTGTGGCGTACTGAACACCACGGGCGCTGTCTGCCCCGGGGGAAACGCTGGCTGAAGGGGGGAGACCAGAGTTCAGCAAGAGGGGAAGCCTGGGTGGGGCAGAAACCCCAGCTGGTGAAATAAGGGGAGCAGATCTGCGGCAAGAGCCTCAGCAGGTCACATACCGTTCCCACCACCCCCAGTGACAGTCCATGGGGACAGCCCAGGGGCCCTGTCTCAATTTGGCAGCAGGCAACTGCACTTTGCCCTGACACAGATGGGGGTGGGAAAATCCAGAGGCTGGAACCTGTTCCTGACCTGCTGCCTGGCCTCCCCCACCCCAGTCCCTGCTAATTCCTCCCTAATTACCTGTGGGAGTCCAGGGGATGGGGCAGGTGGGGGGCCTGTGGACTGTGGAGCTTTGTTCATTTCATTTGGTGCCACATCAGGGTCCCCCCAACACCTGTTAGGAAAGAGTGGAGCTCAAGAAGAGGAATGGACCCAAGCTTAAGGCAAATGGAGTGAGAGAAAGGTTGATGCAAGGGCTGGGTTCAATAAGGAGCCCTGGAGGTGCCAAGGAAGTGAAGGAGCAGAAAAGATCAAGCCTATGTCCCCAACATCTGTCAAACCCAAATCACCCAACCACCACCACCCCAGCCTGCTGAAACAGTCCCCTCACTTACCCCCTCGATTAAGAATAAGTCCACGGTGCGGCCTACAGGTTCTGGGCATCCGAGGGCCTGGGGTGGAGGTGAGGGTATCAACCTGGCTCCGCGGGGCCCAAGACCAACCAGACCGGAAATTCCAGGTCTCGCTGGCACCAGGCTCCCAGATCACAAACGGAGCTAGCTGCTTCGGCCGTGGTGTCCCCACCCACCACCCGGGGACACCGGGTTCGAGGCCTGGCCCAGGGGCACGCAAGGTACGCCTGGTGCTGGGGCACCCACGCGGGGCCAGAGGCGAAGCCAGCCACCGCCCAGCAGTGTAGGCCAGGAAGGACGGGAGTCAGGCCCTAAAAGGCCAGGCGGGCGGCGGCCGTCGAGGAGCCGGTTTCAGGCAAGTGAGGGTCGGCCCGGAGGGCGGGCGGGGCCGGGGGCTCCTCCCTGTCCGCCGCCACCGCCGCCTCCCTCCCCTGCGCAGCGCCGGCCAGTGCCAAAGAACAACGTGTCACTTCCCGGCGGCCCGGCCGCGAAGTGGGGGAGGGGGCGGTGGGCCGGGAGCCGCGGTGCCTGCGCGCCCATGGGCCGCCGGGCCTCCTTGAGTGGGGCAGAGGTGGCATTTCGCGGCCGGCGAACCCGGCGCCCTCCCAGTCCGCGAGGCCCGCATAGTCCGGCCCCGCGCTCCCCACCCCCACCCAGCAGCCAGGCCCGGCCAGGCCAGGCACACGTGGGCCGGGGATCGGGCCCTGGCGGGCCGGGGCCCGGGCTCGGGCCGCGGGGCCAGGAAGCCGGGGCGGCGGTGCAGGGTGGCCGGTCCCGGCCCGGATGGCGGCGGATGCGGGGGGAGGGGGTGGGGGGGCCGGGTCGGGCCCGGACATGGCGGCTTTACCTTCAGTCTCCTTCAGTCCGCGCGGCCGAGCCCCACGCAGCCGCACAGACGTAGTCCACAACCATTTCCGGCTCCCCGCACAGATCCCGCTCGGCCGCCACCGCTTCTCCGCAGGCGCAGCCGGCGCCCACACGTGACCGGCGCAGAGGGCGGAGTCGCGCCGGGAACCCTGCGCCGCGGGGCACATGGGACGGGCCCCGCCCCGTCACGTGACAGCCACTGCCCGCCCCCGTGTCCCCTTCCGAACTTTGGAACTTTTACAC
Source organism: Nycticebus coucang (assembly GCF_027406575.1). Lineage (NCBI taxonomy): Eukaryota > Metazoa > Chordata > Mammalia > Primates > Lorisidae > Nycticebus > Nycticebus coucang. The sequence goes on from NC_069795.1 coordinate 89,853,006, forward strand.
CTACTCCCCTCTGTGTTTCTGTTAGGTGATCTTCCGTTCATTCATACCTAGAGCCAACATTTATTGAGCGCATACTAAGTGCTTGGCGAAGTGCTGGCCTGGGGCTGAGAACACTGAAATTAATGATTCGATCCTAGGGAAATGGTGGTACAATACGAATTATGCAGGCTTTCAAAATAAAGTAGATTAGATCACTGAAAGATCTATAACAAAGGAAATTGGCAGGTGCGGTGGCTCTGCCTCTAATTTCTAATGAAAGCACTTTGGAAGGGTGAGAGGCAGGAAGATCACTTGAGCCCAGGAGTTCCAGACCAGCTTGGCAACACGGCTAGACCCCTTCTCTACAAAAAAATTTAAAAATTAGCAAGGGCGTGGTTGCAGTGCACCTGTTTAGTCTCAACTACTCGGGAGGCTGAGGCATTGCTTGAGCCCAGGAGTGGAGAGGTTTCAGTGAGCTATGTAAAGCCACTGTACTCTATGTTCTCTCTTCAAACAAACAAAAAGATTGATACATTCTAACTAGGCAAGTAGTTAAGTAGGTTTGTAGTTTACAAAGATCGGACACTCCCAGGGAGGGGCAAAAGCCAACCATGGGAAATTCAAAATGTTCTTCTATTTGGGGAAAAATAATCCCAAAACCTCCGCCCTGCAGCCAAAAGATACTGGAGGCTAGACGGGACCATCCTAGAACTGAATCCACCTGCTGAGTCAGATAGTTTTGAGTTTTAATACAAATTCAGATAGTTAACTTCCTGGTCAGAATTTGTCAATCCAGTCCAACTTGCCCTCAAACAACATATTGTTGCTTATGTATTCCTTTTCATTGGACAGTACCCAAACTGAAAATTGGATTCATCCAACATTCCTTCTCTAGCAAAGCACTACCTCCAATCAGACATTAGGTTCTACTGGTGTTTGGATCATAATCAAGTCCTATTGATTTTTATCTTTAAAAAAAAATTTCCAAGCAGGTGCGGTGGCTCACACCTGTAATCCTAGTATTCTGGGAGGCGGAGGGGGGTGGATTGCCCGACCTCACCAGTTCAAGACCAGTCTGAGCAATAAGGAGACCCTGTCTCTAAAAAAGCTGAGTGTTGTGGCAGACACCTGTAGTCCCAGCTACTTGGGAAGCTGAGGCAAGAGAAATGCTTGAGCCCAGAAGTTTGAGGTTGTTGTAAGCTGTGATGCTAGGGCAACAAAGAGAGACTGTCTCAAAATAAAATAAAATAAAATTTCTGCCATGGTGGCTCACTACCTGTAATCCTAGCAGTCTGGGAAATTGGGTCAGAGGATTGTTGGAACCCATGAGTTTGAGGTTGTAGAGAATTATGATGAGGCCACTACACTCCAGCCTAGGCAACATAGTGAGACTCTGTCAAAAACAAGAATAAAACAACTTTCTTACATCTACCCTTCCCCAACGCCCCACTTTTTTGGAGATAGAGTCTCATTATGTCGCCCTCCGTAGAGTATAGAGGCGTCACAGCTCACAGCAACCTCAAACTCTTGGGCTTAAGCCATTTTCTTGCCTCAGCCTCCCAAGTAGCTGGGACTACAGGTGCCCACATATTTTTGTTGTTGTTGCAGTTGCCATTGTTCTCTAGCTGGCCCCGGCCAGGTTCAAACCTGCCAGCCTCAGTGTATGTGGCTGGTGCCCTACACACCTCCCCACTTCTACTGTCCTAGTTCAGGCATTCATTTCCCTTGCCTGGTCTCCAGGCCTCAGGGTGAGCTTTCTCACCCAGATAACAGATCATGTCACTTTCCTGCTTTCTTTCAATGGGCCCCATTGAGAGAGATACTGTCAAATTCTTAGCAAACAAAACTCTAGCCTGAATCTCTATCACCTATCTCACTTTTCCCTGATCTCTGTATATATAGCCAAACCAAAATATCCATAGTTCCTGAAGAGAAATAGCTTTTCCTCAAGGACTTCCTGGCTGTTGCTAACTCCCTTGACTATATCCTACCCTATTTTCCTCTGGATAAATTCATCTTCCTCCAAGTATAAGCTTCCCGAAAAAGTCTCTTCTGACTTACCCACTGTGGCTCCATTTCAGCGACCCCTTGTTCACACCCATAATACATCAAAATTGTTTTCATGTGATTTTCTTTTCCATTACATTAAGCTTTTTGAGGATGGTGGGTTTTTTTTCCTATATTTGCATCTCCACAAACTTGAATAATGTCCAATGCAGAGCTGGGCTCCATTGATATTCATTGCTGAATGAATGACTGAACATGAAAAGCAAAGTCACTTTGAAACTGTCTTATTCTGAAGCACAGTCATCCAAATTGTGATTTGATAGAGAACTATCCTTTTACTTATATGTTTTGACAACTTATTTTAACATCACCATCACTGGAAATCAGAGGTGACTACTATATCCATGTTAAACAATAGCAAAGGTTCATCACACATGCTGATTTGATTACGGCAGTCATACTAAAGGGGCTTGACAAGTCTGCTGACTCCCAAGTCCAGAGCTTCAAGCTTTTATATAGGTTGCCAAGTGCAGATGACTCAACCCAAAGTTGCAGCTGCTTCTGCAGCTAGCTAAGGCTTTGGACTAGAATGGGACCATTAAGTCTCCAAGGCTCCAGAGACAGTAAAAAAGTGAATTAAGAGCATCTTGTCACCACTGGGGCAAGTTACTGAACCTTTCCAAATTTCATATTAGTCACCAAAATGTGGGGATAATACCTACCCCTCAAAGTCGTCGTGAAGTCTCAGAAGCATGTATAAGTTATACTTTTACATTTATGGGTCTAGTGCCAGCCACTGTTCTGAAGTTAAATTCAGAGGATCACAGTAAAATGTTTTTTTTCATTTAGCAGCAAAGAAAAGTATGCGGTTGCCTACTCTTGGCCATCCTTAACCCAAAGTTAGATGATGATGCCTTGAAGAGTGTGTACTTGCAAGGGGTGGTGTTACAGCATCCACAAGCCCCTTGGAAAGTTATTTGTAAGAGTTTGTATGAAAATTTGTGTATATCCATCCCTTAGAATGAAGCTCCATTACATTTATCAGCTTCTCAAGGGAAAATGAAAACAGAAGATGATTATAGGCAGCGCCTGCGGCTCAAAGGGGTAGGGCGCTGGTCCCATATGCTGGAAGTGGCGGGTTCAAACCCAGCCCTGGCCAAAAACCACAAAAAAAAAAAAAAAAAAAAACAAGATGATTATAAAAAGAAGGAAAGAAGGGAAAGGGGCTTAGTTGTTTCTATTCAGGGCAGCCTCCCTGCTAGTCTGGGCTCACAGTTGCTTCAAACAATGCCCTCTCATATCCACTCCCCACCCCGGTCTAGCCTCTTGCCATCATACCCCAGGAAGCAGACAGAGAGACCTTGGGGATAAAGGTCTTTATTCAACAAGGTTATCTCATTCAGTAACAAAAGAACAGGAGGTAACAATTCCCTCAAAGGTCTGAGACAGTGTCCAGCCCTGGCAGCAGGAAGCATGGCCCGCTGATACATTAGCTATAGCTCAGGGCCCCAGAGGGCCACTTAGAGATCATAGTTGGGGTTCTTCCTAAGGATGACAAAACCTTCCAGAATGGGGGTAACAGGAAGAAACTCCTCAGTGGCCAATTCTGCCCGTTCTCCATGGGCCAATAACACTGGGGTTGTATGTGTCTGGAACCCTGTGATAGTCTTCGGCTTGCCTGCCTGGCCCACCACATCCACTGCCTGTAAGGTAAAAAAAATTGAAAAGAAGGAACTCCAGATGGGAGAAGAGAAACAACCCAATGCCCATACAAGTTTTAGAGAAGTATATATGTATTCTCTAAGTTCTAGAATATAGCCTAAGCCCTCCCCTCTATTCAATCCCTTACCTGGCCCACACGGACAGACACTGGCAATGGCCTCAGCTCTTCATCAAATGTGACCAACATTCGGGGCTGCATGGCAGCAACCAGCCCATACAATACATAGTGTGATTTGCCTAGAATGACTGAGGGAAGCACACAGGACAAAAACAATTAAGAGATAGTAGGGCAGGTCTAGCTAGAACCCTGGGAGCCCACCTCAAGCATGTCACTATAACCCTTCAGTCATACACCTGAATCCATATCCCTCCCCTCATATACCCTACTGCTAACCAGAGATACCCCCACCTTACTTTGCTTATAACCCTTGGAATGGCAAATCACTTTTTTCCACTTAGGGAGCAAATGCTGGGTTTACAGTCCTCAAATATCTTTGAACCGGATCAAAAATGTAGGAAATTAATTTCTTCTGTGGCCCATCACAAGCCCAAAGAACCTCAGGAACCCAGAGTGATGTGAATTCTTGATCCTTAACTACCACAGTGGCCCTAGTAGGCCTGAAGACACTGTACTATGCACCATAATATAAGATTTTGAGAGGAACTCACTATTTCGAACATCTAGGAAGGAAACAAGCACAGTTAGCAGCCCAGCCACAGCCACCTGACTCATAAGCTGCCGGTCACTGTGGTAGGGACAGAGGGTAAGTGTGCCCTTCCCTAAATGTGTCAGACCCTGAAAAAAATAGAGGAAAATGGAAGTAAGGAGTCACATCTCAGGAGATATCACCTACCCCAGCTGAAAAGAAATCCCACAACTTGTTCACATCTTCCCCCCAGGCCAAGACTCCATGTTCCCCTTCCATCACCACAGATACTTCCCTTCATATACTCTAAGAAGAGTTCTTTCTTTACCTGTGCCAAGCGCACCATGAACAGATTGTTGGGGTCCTTAGCATGATATTGAGCTAACTGGCGCAGCATTGCAGCCAGACGGGCATTATTGGTACCTGGAAATGTTAAGCATTAAAAAGACTTGAAAATAGGCCTCAAATCTCCCCCCTAAATCTGTTTACAATCTTTTTATGCCTGATACTTACCACTGCCCACCATGCCCATAGCAAAGATGGAGTTATAGGAAACTTCTGGATCAGCATCATGAGAGAATTTACTTAGGGTATCCAGGATGTTAAGTCGTGGATTTGAAACAGAGATTAGTGCCAGTGCTAAAGGTACAGCCCTCCGGAGTGTAGGCTCTCCATATCTCAGCTAGTGATCAAAGAAAATGACAGTATAGGGGAAAATAGTAAAAACAATTCAGTTACAGGCATAGACTAATGGGTGAAAGAGGGCCTTCACTTTTACAGAAAAGGCACGACAAATGACCACTTCATCAAGAAAAAGACTCAGGGGCGGCGCCTGTGGCTCAGTCAGTAAGGCGCCGGCCCCATATACCGAGGGTGGCGGGTTCAAACCCAGCCCCGGCCAAACTGCAACCAAAAAAAAAAAAAAATAGCCGGGCGTTGTGGCGGGTGCCTGTAGTCCCAGCTGCTCGGGAGGCTGAGGCAAGAGAATCGCTTAAGCCCAGGAGTTGGAGGTTGCTGTGAGCCGTGTGAGGCCACGGCACTCTACAGAGGGCCATAAAGTGAGACTCTGTCTCTACAAAAAAAAAAAAGAAAAAGAATCAGGAAAGTCTCCTTTGGGAATGCCAGGCCACCAAAATCAGTATATTGGTTTTTTATTTGTTTCTTTTTTTTTTTCATAGAGACAGAGTCTCATTTCATCACCCTTGGTAGAGTGCTGTGAAATCACACAGGTCACAGTAACCTCCAGTTCCCGGGCTTAGGTGATTCTCTTGCCTCGGCCTTCCAAGTAACTGGGACTACAGGCTATTTTTTTGTTGCAGTTAGGCCAGGGCTGGGTTTGAACCCACCACCCTTGGCATATGAGGCCGGCACCTTACTGACTGAGCCACAGGCGCTGCCCTGTTTTTTTTTTTTTTTGTTGTCTGTTTGTTTTTTGAGATAGAGTCTCACCATGTCACTCTCAGTAGGATGCTGTGGCATCACAGCTCACAGCAACCTCAAACTCTTGGGCTTAAGAGATTCTCTTGCCTCAGCCTCCCAAGTAGCTGGGACTACAGGCACCCGCCACAATGCCCAGCTATTTTTTTGTTGTAGTTATCATTGTTGTTTAGCAGGCCTGGGCTGGGTTGGAACCTGTCAGCCCCGGTGTATGTGGCTGGCACCCTAACCACTGAGCTACAGACACTGAGCCCAAAACCAGTATATTATAATCATCTTCATGCTATACTCACCAAATGGCCAAATGTTCGTAATGCCATCTCTGCACCAATCTCCTCTCCCATAGCAATAAGGGCAATCCCCAGAACAGCCACTCCCTACATATGAAGAGACAGTGGAACCCAGTAAGCTCAAGGAACAAAAAAGCAGTCACCTTTGATTTAATTCCCACGTAAGAAAAGCCATCTGGGCCAGGCACAGTGGCTTATGCCTGTATTCCCAGCCTGTATTCCAAGGTGAGTGGATTGCCTAAGCTCACAGGTTCGAGACCAGCCTGAGCCAGAGCGAGAACTCATCTTTAAAAACAGCTGGGGGTTGTGGTGGACGCCTGGAGTCCCAGCTACTTGGGAGGCTGAGGCAAGAGAATCGCTTAAGCCCAAGAGTTTGAGGTTGCTGTGAGGTGTGATGCCATGGTACTCTACCCAGGGCAACCATAGTGAGGCTCTGTCTCAAAAAAAAAAAAAAAAAAAAAAGAATAAAAAGCCATCCCATGGGGAACACCTTTCCTCCCTCAGGTACAAAAGCCAGTCTCATGCCATTTCAATATGTAGCAGTATCCAGAAGGGATCTAAGACAGAACCAAACCCAGCTCCCCCAACCCCCTACATGCTTATCATTTCTCAGGCCCTCACTCTTGAAAGTGCCTAACTGCCCACATAACCTGATGTGCTCCCATGTCAGCAGGGGCTTCCTTTTTGTCCTTGTCCTTCTTTTCCTTCTTATCTTTGTCTTCTTCCTTTTCCTTGGAGTCAAAATGTTCACTACAAATGTGGAGCAGCTGCTGCACTTTCAGTACATTCCCGGAGCCTACAGCAAGGTGGCAAGGGTAAGAAGGGTAGAAATGAGAAGGCACCAATGAAAAGCTTACTTGGAAATCAGAGAAGCCTCAAGAATCTAAAGCAGTTCAGAATAAGAAAGAAGAAACAACCTCAAAAAAAGGACCAAGAGAAGTGAGGAGTTACTGGGGAAGCACGAGACAGAGACAGAGTAACAAATACAGAGACAGAGTAACAAATACACAGACCTGCATAGGCACACACATCCACCAGCGTGTTGGCAAAACTGCGGAATGGTTCTGACACAACCTCCAGTGCAGCCAGGATTGCCTCAATGGCCTCACCCTTCCCTACAGGATAGATTCAAGGGGTCAGAGGACACCTGCTTCCATGCAGCACAGCCTGACACACAAACCCTCCCAGTTACTGTTAGCCTTTTGCCCAAATAGAGAGACATTCCTCTCACCCAGGTGGTTGAGTCCCAGTCCAAGAGGAAGCCAACGAGCATAAGTATCCTTGAGCTCAGTCTCTGACTTCTCCATGATGGTCTGAAGGATGGTAGAAGTGACATCTCCATTGCAAGATCCCACTGCTATCATTCCACAGGCTAGAGCTGTCACACCTGCCACCTAGAAGTAAGAGAATCAGTATTTTCCATAATAAGTTGTGGTGCTCAATATGACCTGTATTCATCTTTCAATACTGATACATATTGAATATTACAATTTTAATAGTTTTTTCCTTTCTTAAAATGTGTAAGCTAGGCACAGTGGCTCAGCCCTGTAATCCTAGCACTCTGGGAGGCTGAGGCGTGTGGATTGTCTGAGCTCACAGGTTGGAGACAGCAGCAAGACCCCGTCTCTAAAAATAGATGGGCACTGTGGCCTGCACCTGAGACAAGAGAATCACTTAAGCCCAAGAGTTTGAGGTTGCTATGAACTGTGATGCCAAGGCACTCTACCGAGGGTGACAAATGACATTCTGGCTCAAAAAAATAAATAAATAAAAATGAAATGTGTATACACTGTTTTGGCACCCTTTGTACTTGTTTATCTGTCTTGGCTCAAGATATCAGACTCTACGAAAACAAATAAACAAACAACAACAAAAAAAACCCCAGAAAACTTTTAGACCACTGTAAGATATTCTCCCTAATACAAGTAGGTAGTAATCCCTTTTTTATGGTAAGTTAAAATAACAATATTAGCTGGGGGTAGTGCCTATAATCCCAGTACTTTGGAGGACAAGGTGGGAGGACTGCATAAGGCCAGGGCTGAAGCAAAAGAACACTTGTGCCAGGAGTTGCAGCCTGCAGTGAACTATGACTAGCCCACTGCACTCTAGCTTGAGTGACAGAGCAAAATCTTGTCTCAGGAAAAAAAAGAAAAGAAAAGAAAAACATTATCAGGCACTATTTATCAAGTACTTACTATATGCCAGTTATTATGCCACCTGTTTTGCATACCATTAACATTTAATCCTCATAACAACCCCTTGGTAACAGGTCCTGCTGTGATTCTGCCCTCTTACTGATAGAAAAATGAGGCCTAAAGAGACTGAGTTACTTGTTCAAGATCACACTGCTTATAAGCAAAGGTGGCAGGATTTGAACTCAGGCCTTTCTGACTCTAAAACCTATGCTTTTGGCCACCATATTGTATTTATCCATCACTAAAACAACTCCACAAAGATAAGAAAATTTAAGGTTGGCCAATAACTGAAACACTCAGAGAGAATCATCAACTCCAAGCTGCATTAAGTTACTCTTCACTCTAATCCAGGTATTTCTTCTAGACAGGGCTCGATCTCACTACCAATCAGAGGCCTAGAATCCCAGTTCTAAGGAATTTCACTGGGGTAATACCCTCCTACATACACAAACACACAAAAAACTTTTTCATTATTTGCCACAGAGAGTAACTCATGAACTAGCACCTTCCCTACCAACCCTAAGTACTGACAGCTTCTACCCACCTCCATGCTGGACTTGGAATCTCCCATCACAGGCAGCAGCAGTGTTAGAACATCTTCACGATTTGAGCCAGCATAGGCCAAACCTAGCCTGCAAAATCCACGGACAGGCAGTCCCAACACATACCAAGGACAAGGCAAGTAAAGAACAAAAAGGAAGATTATTCATTCACCTTTTCAACAAACATTCACCAAGAGTCAAATACACAGTAGTCAATAAACATAGTAGTAGTCTTTGTCAATATAAAAGTGAAAGGACCCAGTTCCTGTTCTTCAGAGCTTATAGGCTGAGTGTTACCAGACAAAAGTGAGAAACCTTACCCAAAGATGGAACCAAGTCTCATTGTGTTGCTGTTGTGAAGAACATAGTCTGAGAGCAGTGCCAGAGCAGGGTCACACTCATTGCGGACCCCAGAGTTCACGATGCCACAGGCAAGGAGAGCTCCTGACTACAAAGAGCAAACAGATTTTTCACTCAGGAGACTTTACCTTCCTCACCACAAAGGATGCAACATGGGCCTTCCACACCTCCTTTAATTGGATTTAAAAACTGGGTACACCTTATCAGTAAAACGAAGGCACTACTGGGCATTAGAACATGGCAAAGGGAAATCTCCCAAGTGGGCTGTGCTCAGACCAACCTTGATGTAGTCCTCAGAGGAGTACAGATACTTGTCAATCTGGGTGAGGCCGCCATCCACATCCCACAGCAAAATCATGCCAAGAGATGCAGCTGCACTCAACATTCCTATACCAAGGAAGAATCTATCAGGCCTAAATGGTCCTGCCCCGAGGAAAGTGTTATAAAGGTCACTCCAAAGAACTGTACTATGGATCCCTCATCAGATAAAAATATGACTCTAGAAGGACAAAAATAGTGAACAAAGCAACACAAAAGATAAAATAAGAACAGAATTATACCATGGTCCTTGTTCTTGTAAAGCCATTTGTTGCCATCATCCGTCAGCAGTTTGTCCTGGCCAAAAGCTGCATTCACAAAGCCATTCACAAAAGAGGAGGCCAGGTTCATACGGGCAGAGTCTACCTGAGAGCCACTGCCCCCAAATCCTGCACAGGAGGGAGAGGAAAAGGGAAGAAAGTTTAGAATAGGACAAGAAAAGAGCAAAGGCAGCCAATCTCTGCTTCCCTTAAGATTCTCTATCTTAGGGCGGCACCTGTGGCTCAAAAGAGTAGGGCACCAACCCCATATACCGGAGGTGGCAGGTTCAAACCCAGCCTGGGCCAAAAACAGCAAAAATAAATAAATAAATAAATAAATAAATTCTCTATCTCTGCCCCCAAGCGGTGACCTAGAAAAAAGATTCATGGGAATTCTGACCTCTATAATATAAGCATGTTGGCCAAGCCATCACTCCCAATACAAGGGGCACGACTAGCTATCCTTCAATCCTCACTCACATAGAGGGCTACTCACTGTTGTTCTCTAGATGGGTTTTGTAGATGTCATCAGGCACCTTGGGTTCCATGATGTCCAGCTGAAGAGAAGTCATAGGGTCACAACTGCTCCCTTAGTACTCCCCCAAGCTGTCCCTCCTGCTATCCTACTGAATGCCAATTCTGACAAAAGAGTGTCTAGCCAGGAATATGAAATGGCATGTGGAATTACAACCATGAAGCTTTGATGACAAAAGAGCAAAGAGTCTCACCTCCCGAGCTAAGGCCAAGAAGTTGCTGTTGAGCTGCACATTAGACATGATCTCTGTCAGGTCCTCATACTCCTCTACATCTTCACTCAGCTCTAGGAACACCCCATGCCGCCCTAGCATGAATGCCATCTGTTTCTGTACTACCCTGTGGGAGAGTCAGCACAGCTGTTCGCCACTGTCCAATAAGCACACAAGAAATCCCCTCAACCCCTAATCAGAAACAAGTCCCAACTCTTTAGATAAATGCCCAGATAAGCTTATCTCTCCCTTTGACAACTTCTTCCCTACATACACATCCTTGCAGGTGGTGAAGATGTCTTCTACCAGCTCCATGTCATTGAGCATCAGTGCCAATCTCAGAGCTTCAGGGAAGCGGCTAAACTTTCGGAACACACCCAAGGCACAACGCAGTAGGGCAGAGTTCTCAGGCTCAGGCACATAATTCACACAACTACAAAAGAAAAAGTAAAAAAGAATCTAGAACAATAGCCGGGCGTTGTGGCACGCGCCTGTAGTCCCAGCTGCTTGGGAGGCTGAGGCAAGAGAATTGCGTAAGCCCAAGAGTTAGAGGTTGCTGTGAGCCATGTGACGCCACGGCACTCTACCCGAGGGCGGTACAGTGAGACTTTGTCTCTACAAAAAAAAAAAAAAAAAAGAATCTAGAACGTACCAGAGACTCATTTATCACACTGAATTCTTCTACCCACAATAAATAACGAATGCCTACTCTATACTAAGCTTTATGCTAGATGCTAGGACTAATAAGGAGACATAGAATCACTGTCCTCAAGAAACTCACAAAAATTAACAACAGCCTGATGCTACCCTTAAGATGCCTTGAGAGAACAGAGGAAGCAAAATTGAGAGAGAAGTGCTGGGAAGAGCAGCCCTGCCATCCATCCCTACCACACTCACTCACCTGGTAAGATAGAGGCAGACTTTTGCGTATGCATTCTCATCGATGTCCTTCTCCAGCATATCCACTTGCTCAATTTCCATGAGCAGGTCACAGGCCTCGTGTTCCGCATTGTGGGCCATGTTGTAGGGGACGATCTCCTTCACCAAGGTAAGGAGTGGCTCTCGTTGTACCTTCTCTGCCTCATCCAGCTCCTGCCACTCCTTAGCCACTTCTCCTGCTAGATGCCTATGGATAGGCTCAGACTACTAAGGGAATTCAGCTTCAGGGGAAGCATTTCCCTATGGGCCAAGGAATTCAGTATCTGGGAAATTCAATATACCCTGTTTCCCCGAAAATAAGACATCCTCTGAAAATAAGACCTACTTACAGGAAAGGTAAGACATCCCCTGAAAATAAGACCTAGCGCATCTTTGGGAGCACACCTTAAAATAAGACACTGTCTTATTTTCGGGGAAATAGGGTAATAGTACTCTAAAACAGATAGTACTCTAAGATAGAACTGAGAATTATACCTTAGAGCCTCTTCAGATTCCCAAGAAGAAAAGATCTTACCTGACATACTCATGACCCCATGATGCCAATTCCTCCTGGGAGCCCACTAATCGATACTTGAGGCACTCGCGCTCCCCACTCATGGTCATGGCCAAAACAGAGATGATGTCAGCAGCAAAACGCTATAAAGAAAAATTCTTTGAAGTCAAATCCAACAGTCCACGGTAAGGGGAATATGACATGAAATCAAAGACCACTGTCACTATTCTCAAAATTAACTATGGACTAGTTTCTGTATTAGAAATTTTTTTTGGAGACAGAGTCTCACCATGTCACCCTCTGTAGAGTGCTGTGGCATCACATCTCACAGCAACCTCAAACTCTTGGGCTTAATAGATTCTCTTGCCTCAGCCTCCCAAGTAGCTGAGACTACAGGCGCCCATCACAATGCCCAGCTATTTTTTGGTTGCAGTTGTCATTGCTGCTTTAAGCTGGCCCAGGCCAGGTTTGAACCCGCCAACCTCAGTGTATGTGGACGGCGCCCTACCCACTAAGCAAGGGCACTGCCTGTGTATTAGAAATTTACATGTTTTCTAAGTTAAGCCTCACAAGAACCAAGGTGGTGTTATCATTTTCCTTTTTTTGAGATGGAAACTATGTTGCCCTCAGTAGAGTGCTATAGTGTCATAGCTCACAGCAACCTCAAACTCTTGGGCCCAAGTGATTCTCTTGCCTCAGCCTCCCTAGTAGCTGGGATGACAGGGGCCCACCACAATGCCCGGCTATTTTTTTTTTTAGCAGGCCCGGGCCAGGTTCGAACCCACCAGCCCCAGAGCTTGTGGCTGGTGCCCTAACCACTGAACTACAGGCAGCCAGCCCTATTTTCCTTTTGAACCCAAGGAAGGGGCCTGGCGTGGTGGCTCACACCTGTAATCCTAGTACTCTGGGAGGCCAAAGCGGTGGACTGCTTGAGCTCACAAGTTTGAGACCAGCCTAAGCAAAAAGCAAGACTGTCTCTACTAAAAATAGAAAAACTGAGGCAAGAGGATTTCTCGAGCCCAAGAGTTAGTGGTTGCTGTGAGCTATGATGCCACAGCACTCAACCCAGGGTGACAGCTTGGGTAGAGTGCCTTTTTTTCCTAAAAAACAAAAGAAAGGTGATAAAGGGGAAAACAAAGAAAGAGCCTCCAGCATCTAGCCATGTTTCCCAAGCTGGTCTTCAATTTCTGGCTTCAAATTATTTCCACTTCTGTCTCCCAAAGTGCTGGGATTACAGGTGTGAGCAACTACACCCAGGCTGAATTTTATTTTAACTGCAATTAGAAACTATTAAGGTTTTAAGCCAGTAGTTCTCAGCCTTCCTAATGCCTCAAACCTTTAATACAGTTAAAAGGGGTCATGACCCACAGGTTGAGAACCTCTGTTTTAAGCAGAAATGACCCAAATTCTAGAAATATCACTATGGCTTTTTTTTTTGTAGAGACAGAGTCTCACTGTACCGCCCTCGGTAGAGTGCCGTGGTGTCACACGGCTCACAGCAACCTCTAACTCTTGGGCTTACGCGATTCTCTTGCCTCAGCCTCCCGAGCAGCTGGGACTACAGGTGCCTGCCACAACGCCCGGCTATTTTTTGGTTGCAGTTTGGCGGGGGCTGGGCTTGAACCCGCCACCCTCGGCATATGGGGCCGGCGCCCTACTCACTGAGCCACAGGCGCTGCCCATCACTATGGCTTTTAAATGAAAGACACTGTGTAGGAGGTCAAGGACAAAAGCAAGAATTCCAGTTATGAGGCTGCTGTAATAATCCAGGTGAGAATTTCCTGGATTATGGTTGTACCAACTGGCAAAGAAGTGACTGAATGTAGGGTATATTTCTGAGGGAAAACATAACATAGAAGAAAAGAGAAAAGCCAAAGTTAAACATAACTTAAATATAAACCATGCTAATGAAATCCCAAGGTTCAAACGAATGACAAAAGCAGTGTCTTCTAAAAACTTTCCAATCCTTTCAGCCCTTTTGTGCATATCTTGACTATGATGAACTCTGGTCAATTGGATCACGGTTTAGGTCTATGAGGTGAATAGTGATAGCCCACAGTCTAGGGGAATTCCTAAACTAGGTCTCCACCAGCCTCTGAAATACTGTTTTACCTTATTCTCCCCAGGGGCCATGTTTTCATAGATTTCCTTCAGTTTGCCATAGTGCGGACGCAGAAATTTGAGAGGCTTGGGCACTGAAGTCATGGAAGTTGTAGAAGAACGAATCTGCCTCCGAAGTTCCTCTAGGGCTGGTCGGTACAGGGATGTATCCTTCTCCTGAAAAGGAAATGTTAGGGATCAGACAAAAAGGAGTCACACCCCTCTGAGTCATAATATAATACAGAAATATTTAACAACTAATCCAGGGAAATGTCTTATTCACCTGTGATTCCCCAACTGCCGGTCACAAAAACAAATGAGCCTAGTTAAGAGTTAAGAATTCTGCTTTTCTTACAAAAGCAAGCTATAAAACCGTAAAAATATGCCTTGTAATTCTCCTGCCTCCCCACATCCTAACATTGACCCTAAAATAAAGTCTGTCTCCCATAAGAGTTGTTACCTCAAAACGGAAATCAAGCAAGTGGGTAAAATCCAAATATGCACCCAATCACGTTAACGTCATGACTCACCCCAAGGCGTTCTACGAGCATCTCCAGTTCATCTTGAAGTTGTTTGTCCTCCTCAGACTGGAGGGTTAGGAGAAGAAACTCATTAAGAGGAGTCCCAAACACATCCTCCTCCCACTCAACCTAGGGAAGGTGGGGAATGAGCCTGCCTCCTTAGAAGGGGCAAGTGGACAAGGAATGGGTGGGAATGGGAAGCCCTGACGGGAAGGCAGCCCAACTTCTAAGCCAGGCTCTGCCTGAATACCGTTCTAGAAAATGGGTGACAATGACCCGCCCGAGCCCACCTCAAGAAGTAGTGATAAGGGTTGGTGGGAAACGCAGAAGTGCCAGCGCAGAATGGAGAATTAAGGGCCTAGAGGGGCGGGGTGTTGGGAGTCCCGAGGGTCGCCCCATCAGCCCTCTCCTGGGCTCGGTGGGGCCGCTGGGGAGCTGGGTCTGAGGCCTGTGGAGCGCCGTGACTCAGCCTGTGGCCTCCTCCGCCAGCTCCCGGGGCCGCGCCTCACCAGCTCCTGTTCTTTGTCCTTGTCTCCGGCATCGCGCCGCTCCTTGCCGCTCGGCTTCTCATCCGCGCCCCCGGGGACCGTCGCTGGGGGCTGCTGGGTCTGCAGCGGCGTTTTATCCCGTCCACCCTCCTCCATCGCCGCCGCCGCCGCCACTGCCGGCCCGCTGCGCACGCACCATCGCCCCGCCCTCTTTCCCAGACGCCCTCGCGCCACGTCCCCTGCGCCCCTCCTACTCCGAAGCCCTCCTGCGGCCGAGCAAGCCGGGGCTAGCGTTGGGCGACCCAGTCCTTCGACCCCGGCCCCGGAGGCCGGACGGAAACTACGATTCCCAGCCTCCCCCGCGCCTGAGGCACCGCCCCGGCGCGGACCTCCTCGGAGTCTTCGGAATCCCGCAGAACTGTACGGTGTGCGTTTGGGGTACGTTCACTGCTGCGCGAGACGTGCGGGGAGTGAGCTGGGATGTCGTTTTGCTCGCCGTTAAGTTTTTCTCATAACACTCACCACTTGGCCTGGAGTCTTATTTTATGGGCTCTGAAGAACACAATAGAACTTCACATGCAACACATTGAGGTATGCAGTGTTAATACACACACGGCACAATATTGCACTGAAAGAATGTTGATTACATGTTTGCATAGATACAGATACAAAGGTCTGAGTCCATTTTAAAAACCTGTTGCTCTTTTCTACTCAGTGTTTGGAATCTGTGGATTCCATTTACATTTCCATTGCTAATGACACCCCCAGCCCTAGTGCTGCAGAAAGAAATTGGACAGTTCTGCCAATTTCTCTCCCTCCAGGATGTCCATACATTTTCATGCTTTCTTCAGTCACCTGTAGAAGGAGTTTTCCTAAATCTCTGCTTTTCCTCTGACTTCTTTCTATCACATCACAGATTTTGTGCTATCTGCCAGTCATATCCCAACCAGTACCTTAGGGGAGACAAGGTGATGTTATGGCATAAAGCCCAGGTGACTCCAGATGAAGAATAAATTAATAGTAAATATCGTACTATTTTTCAACTTTTTTGTAAGTTTGAAACATTTCAAAATACAAAATTGAGGATGAGAGAACACAGATCTGGTGTTTTAAACTAAATTCTGCCATTAACCAGCTGAGAGACTTGGGCAACCTACTTAACCTCTAGCAGCATGGTTTCTGCCTCTATAAAATGTGACTCATAAAGTCTTGTAAGTTGTCATGAAAATTAAATGAGACAATGTATATAAAGTGCCTAGCTAGGTGCCTGGCAACTAGAAAGGAGGCAGTTGTCATTTTATTTTTCTGCTACCTGGAATTTGGAGAGCTAAGTTAAACATTCTTGTTGCTTCTCCCCACCTCTAAGCACTCAGCTTCTAAGCCTCTCTAGCCAAATGCAGATGTCTGGAAGTTATTTTCAAGGTCCCTTGATAACATTAATGTCCTGCCATAGGCTTCATTTCAGCTAAGTTGTCCTCCCAGGGGCACTCCTTCCTACCAGGTGGTCAACTCCCAGCCTTGTGGCCAAACTGCTCTCCAATCAGGAGCCAGTTCTTTCCTCCCCTAAAATTCTATCCATAAGCCAGCCTACTGCTGCTCCCAAAACATGGCCTATGCTATAAAACTACATTACTACTCTGCTATAGAATTTATGAATGGCTCACTCACCTGAAAACCATTCAATCCAAAGCCATCACTTACGTAACACCAGAAATGCTCCTAGCAGCATACAGCATTGCTCTCTTTCTTTCTTTTTTTTTTTTTTTTTTGAGACAGAATCTTAAGCTGTCACCCTGCGTGGCATAACTGCTCACAGCAACTTCAAACTCTTGGACTTAGGCGATACTCTTGCCTCAGCCTCCCAAGTAGCTGGGACTACAGGTGTCTGCCACAATGCCCGGCTATTTTTGGTTATAGTTGTCATTGTTTGGCGGGCTGGGCTGTATTCGAACCCGCCAGCTCCTGTGAACGTGGCTGGCACCTTAGCCACTTGAGCGCTGCCCATTGCTCCGTTTCTGCTGGGTTACTACTGTCTTTGTGTGATATCCTTCAAACAGCATTGTATTTTTATTTTATTTATTTTTATTTTTTTGAGACAGAGTCTCACTCTTTCACCTTGGGTAGAGTGCTATGGCATCATAGTTCATAGTAATTTCAAACTCTTGGGCTCAAGCAATGTTCTTGCCTCACCCTGCCAAGTAGCCGGGACTACAGGCACACATCACAATGGCTGGCTGTCTTTTCTATTTTCAGTGGAGACTGGTCTCGCTCTTGCTTAGGCTGGTCTCCAACTCCTGAGCTCAAGGGATCCTCCCTCCTGTGCCTCCCAGAGTGCTGGGATTATAGGCATGAGCCACCATGCCCGGTCCAAACAACTAGATTGCATTGTGGCCCTTCTTCCTATTAATTCCCAGGAAAAACAGCAGATGTTACATTCTCTCTTTTCATACCTACCCTTCTCCAGACTCTCATCCTTCATTATGCCCCTTGCATTTACTCGCATTTGATAATCCTAAACATTTCATGATTTCTGAACATGCCTTACCCATTCAAGCTGATTGGCCTTTTTACATTGGTATCCCTCTGTATGGAACACCCTTCACTGTTTTCAGTTAGTAAATTCTTCTGTCCTCTGAGCTCCAGCTGAGTGTCACCTATCCAAGGTTTTCCTATCCTGCCTCTAGTTTATTCACTTTTTCCCTGTGCTTCCACCTGTGCGTAGCACATACCTCTCCCTTCCTAGGCAGGAAGTGTGTCTCATTCACGTTTGAGCCCCTAGCACCCAGCTTAATGCTTGGCTTGTGGTAGGCCTGGCTGAACGAATGGCTTTGTATTAATCTTTAGGTCATCTTTGGGTATACAGATACTTATTTATTAAGTTTGTTTTTTTTTCATTTTGACACATTTCTTCCTTCACAGAATTTTATTTTATTTTTTATTTTCTTTTTTTTTTTTTTTTTTTGTAGAGACAGAGTCTCACTTTATGACCCTCGGTAGAGTGTCGTGGCCTCACACAGCTCACAGCAACCTCCAACTCCTGGGCTTCAGCGATTCTCTTGCCTCAGCCTCCCGAGTGGCTGGGACTACAGGCGCCCGCCACAACGCCCGGCTATTTTTTGGTTGCAGTTTGGCCGGGGCCGGGTTTGAACCCACCACCCTCAGTATATGGGGCTGGCGCCTTACTGACTGAGCCACGGGCGCCGCCCCAGAATTTTATTTTTTAATTTTCATCCATTTCCTCCTTCACAGAATTATCTTTGTATATAACATACTACTGAGGGCTCTATTTGGAACCCAGGGCTGGGTGTTAGAAAATCATCGGGATTCTCCATTTGTGAATTGTGGTGGGCCCACTGAAACTGCTAATTTTTATGGCAGACTTTCTCCCAGCCTGATATTTCTAAATTGCTACCAAGTGTGAAATCACACTTTTTGCCACGTGTTATTTATTGTAGATAGGAATGAGTCAGATTTCCCAGTGGGACTGCATAGGGCAGGGGTCCTTAAACTGCGGCCCACAGGCCATGTGAGGCGGTGTGATTATATTTGTTCCCATTTTGTTTTTTTACTTCAAAATAAAATATGTGCACTGTGCATAGGAATTTGTTCATAGTTTTTTTTTTAAACTATAGTCCGGCCCTCCAATGGTCTGAGGGACAGTGAACTGGCCCCCTGTTCAAAAAGTTTGAGGACGCCTGGCATAAGGGGTGGCCCAGTACTTAACCAATTATTACGCTCTTGTGTCCACCCAGGAGTGCCATCCTTTATTTCTCTTGCTACCTCAACACATCAGAGCATATCGCAAATGATATTCATCGGCCTCACAGGGCTAGTAAGGGTCAAGGTTACACCTGTCTCCTGATGTTGTCTTGCCTTGCCTCTGGAACAAGCACCTGTAGAGTGCTCAATAAACAGGTGCTACCTGACTTAACTTCAGCTCAATGTGTGCTTATGATTCCTGCAGCTGCCTAGTTGTCACGGATGCCTGGCCCAAGGGAGCTGAGTTTCATGGAAATGCACCTGCTAGTGATGGTCCCACTCTGAAGCATGATGAAATTGCCCAGAGGGAAGTGGCTATGTCTGAGTCTTTTTTTTTTTTTTGATAAGTCACAACCTCAGAAAGACATGGGAAAGGCACCATTAATTTCTCAAATCCTCCCAGTTACATCCATTAAAGACTTTTCTTTTTTTTTTTTTAAGAGACAGAGTCTCACTTTATCACCCTCGGTAGAGTGCCATGGCATCACACAGCTCACAGCAACCTCCAACTCCAGGGCTTAAGCGATTCTCTTGCCTCAGCCTCCCGAGTAGCTGGGACTACAGGCCCCAGCCACGACGCCCGGCTATTTTTTTGGTTGCAGTTTGGCCGGGGCTGGGTTTGAACCCGCCACCCTCGGTATATGGGGCCGGCGCCTTACCGACTGAGCCACAGGCGCCGCCCCTATGTCTGAGTCTTAATTCTGCCATGACTTAGAAGAATGACTAATGGTGATTAAGAGCAGCTGAGTTCCAAATCTGACTTTAATGAAATCTGTCTTGTCTGACATTGGAAGTTATGTAATCTTTTTCCTTATGTCTTCACTTGTAAATTGTTGTGGGCATTTTATGATACTTAAGTGCTTAGCATATAAGCTTAAGCAAAATAAGAACTTAGTAAATGAAAGCTGGCAATTCTTATATCATCATCATCATTTGACACTTTGACCTTCATGCAGTATGAACCTTTAATACCACACTGACCAGCTGGTCAGGAACCTAAGCTGGCCTCTAAAATTAGGTGTAAGGGGAAGGGCATGACTTTACCTCATCCACTGTGCAACACCCAAACTTTGCAAGTCATTTATTAAAATCTCTTTTGGGTTCTGGAGTTTCCTAAGCCCACAGATTCACTTCTTAAAAAGTTAAAGCTGGCCCTGTAGTCCCAGCTACTCGGGAGGCTGAGGCAAGAGAATCGCTTAAGCCCAGGAGTTGGAGGTTGCTGTGAGCTGGGTGAGGCCACGGCACTCTACCGAGGGCCATAAAGTGAGACTCTGTCTCTACAAAAAAAAAAAAGTTAAAGCTGGCTAGGTGGGCAGGTGAACTCCTTGAACTCAGGAGTTTGAGAACAGCCTGAGCAAGAGTGAGACCCCATCTCTACTAAAAATAGAAAAAGCCAGCTAGGCATGGTGGTGCACACCCGTAGTCCTAGCTCCTTGTGAAGCTAAAGCAAGAGAATTGCTTGAGCCCAAGACTTTGAGGTTGCTGTGAGCTATGATGATGCTATAGCACTCTACCAAGGGCGACAAAGTGAGACTTTGTCTCAAAAAAAAAAAAAAGGCATTAAAGCTGAAGTGGTCCTGAGAGATGGTTTCATCCGATCCATTTATATTATAGACTGCTGAGGATACTGAGACTGAAGAGAGAAGAGATGAGCCATGCTTAGTGTCACACTGCTAGGGGGTGGCAGAGCTAGAGCCAGACCAGGTCTCCAGATATGATGGCCCTCCTCTTTCCAATACAATTTACTGTCCCATCCTGGAGACTCAGGCCATGCTTCGCCTCGGTCAAGGAGTTCCAGAAGACACTTTGCTCCTTTCTGAGTTGTCAGCTATTTCCTTCTCTTGGTGAGCAGCCAGCACTTTCAGGTAATATGATGAGGATCCACATACAGTTCTTTAGGGGTCAGTCTGGTGCCCTAAAGAGCTAGGGCAGGATATAAACTGTGGGACACATGCTAGTGCCATCACTCAGGGGCCAGGGACTCCAGCACCAATCATTGCCACAGCTTCACTCTTTCCCTTCCAAACTCGACAAACACACTCCCACTTGTACCTTGGGGAGCACTAAATACTTGAGATTGGACTCTTACTACTGTTTTGCTGTAGTCCCCATTTTATAAGTGAAGAAATAGGCTCACAGAGATCAGTGAACAGGCTCAAGCTCACACAGTTATCAGTTTTAATTTCAGTCCCAGTCTCCTTGGAGTGAAGTGGTTAGGGTTAGATCTATAAAATGAAGACTAGAGTACTCAGAAATTAGATTGCTGAGAGAGTCAAGTGAGCTCATGAAGCTGGCAGTGCCAGTAGAAAAGGAATGATAAATAGAAAGAAACCATCTTTTTTTTTTTTGTAGAGACAGAGTCTCACTTTATGGCCCTTGGTAGAGTGCCATGGCATCACACATCTCACAGCAACCTCCAACTCCTGGGCTTAAGCGATTCTCTTGCCTCAGCCTCCCGAGTAGCTGGGACTACAGGCGCCTGCCACAATGCCCGGCTATGAAAGAAACCATCTTATTCATCTTACTTTTCTTTCTTTTTTTTTTTTTTTCAGGCACAGTCTCACTCTGTTGCCCAAGCTATAGTGCTGTGGCATGATAGCTGACAGCAACCTCAAACTCTTGGGTTCAAGCAGTCCTTTGGCCTCAGCTTCCTAAGTAGTTGGGACTACAGGCATCCGCCACTACACCCAGCTAATTTTTCTATTTATTAGAGATGGGGTCTCACTCCTGCTCAGGCTGATCTTGAACTTCTGAGTTCAAGGGATCTTCCCTCCTTGGCCTGCCATAATACTAAGATTATAGGCATGACCTACCATATTCTGCCACTTTTCTTTCTTTCTTTCTTTTTTAAGGGATAGTATCTCCCTATATTGCCCAGGCTGGCCACAGACTCCTCTGCTTAAGCTATCCTCCCACCTCAGCCTCCTGAGTAGCTTGGGAGGCCACTACAGATGCACCTCCCTGCCCATCTTATTCATTTTTGTATCACCAGTGCCTGATACAAATATCATTGGCGATCTATACATATATATATATATATATTTTTTTTTTTTTTTGAGGCAGAGTCTCACTTTGTCACCCTCAGTAAAGTGCCATAGCTCACAGCAACCTCAAACTCTTGGACTTAAGCGATCCTCTTGCCTCAGCCTCCCAAGTAATTGCCACTGCAGGCACCCGCCACAGCGGCCAGCTATTTTTAGAGACAAGGTCTCACTCTGGCTCAGGCTGGTCTAGAACCCATGAGCTCAGGCAATCCACCCGCCTCGACCTCCCAGAGTTGCTAGGATTACAGGTGTGAGCCACCGCGCCTGGCTTGATCAATATATTTTTAAAAAAATAAGTCTGTGAAAAAGAAAAAAAAAAGTCTGTGAACGTAGAAAAGGATGAATGCATAAAGAAATGAGCCACGTAGCACAGGTGCCTGGGACATGAGAGGTTCCAGTAGCATTCAGTAAATATTACTTTTCTCTCCCTCACATTGGAGGGTAGAAGCCATATTTGTGGTCTCTGTGCCTGGTGTTTGGTAGGCCTTGATGAGTTAGTATAAGCAGAATGACTGACTCAGGAGCTCTGGGCCTTTCAGGCTAAGAGGAAATGTTTGTCTTTTCATTTACAAGCAGAGGCCTGTGTTCTGAGATCTAGGGAGTGATATACTACCTTGGGGGGGCCAGGGCTTCCCTCCACCACAGGGTAAGGGTTACCCATCTTCTAAGCCGACCGTGGCCTGGCGGTTACTTGGATTCAGTGTGAAACCCAGCTGCATGTACCAGCGGAGGGGAGCAGCAAATCCTTCCAGCTAGAGAATAGCTGGCTATAGAGCAATGGCCTCAGTGAGCAGAGGATGCACTCTGCCCTGTTAGACTCCACTTCACTCCTTTCCTCCACCTTGCCTTTTTTGTCTTTTCAAGGCTTTAAATCACAGTCCCCAATATCTGGCAAGTGAGAAAATGAGTGTCTAGTGCCTGGCATACAGTAATTACTCGATAAATACTGGTGGAACGGGTGAATGGATGAATGAAAACAGGACTGAAGGAAGAGACAGGCCAACTGATGCTTGTCTATTTATTGGTACAGAGTCCTAGAGGGCCAAGTCCACACCCTCCCCTACCCTCTTCCCTATAAAAATAAACTGTTCTTCCCCTCTCCCTGCTCTGTCTGTTTTCCTGTCTGGTCTAGGAACAATCAGTCACCCCTAAGACTTGTGCCTTAAGACACAGGAACCAACATCCCCTATGCCAGTGGTTCTCAACCTTCCTAATGCTGCAGCCCTTTAATACAGTTCCTGTGGGTCGCAACCCACAGGTTGAGACTGCCCTATGCATTCACACTTCCTCTCTCTCGGCCCAGGGAACCAGGGGGCAGCAGGGAAGCTTCCACAGGCCCTCAGGCTTCCCCTAGGAGCTGAGCACAGTGCCCCTGTCAGTGAGAGCTGGCTGCAGTATTGGGAACAAACAGCACAATGACAAGGAGTCGGAGAGTGAAGGTAGCCCCAAGAGTGGGGCTGAAGGAAACACTGAGCAAGGCTTGGGGAGAAGCAGGAGGCACAAACACCAGGGCCCGCAAGGTCAGAGGGGGCAGGCACAGCAATCCCATGACTGAGCTTGGAGGCAGAACTGGCACTCCAGCCCGGACCCCTTCCAGGGAGGGTGACATGGAAGAATGTCACAGTGAATGGTGGGACTCTGCTGGAGGCAGGGGCACCCCCAATGCAGAGGCACGATGTGGTAGTTGTGGAGGGACTGGTACTTATGTCACCTGTGGTGTAGAGAGACTGGAGCCAGCACAGCTTGGATTTGCTTTCTCCCAACTCCGGAGCAAACAGTTTTTCTGGGAGAACAGCCCCAGCCCCTGGCAACAGTCAGCCATTCCTCCCCAAGCCAGGTCTACCACACCTCACACAGCTGCCCTGGGTTCATGGGGGAGCCAACAGGGCAGCCGAAGTGCTGCAGGAAGTCACGGGAGTTGGAAAGAGTGCCCAGCACGCGGAAGCGGGCAGGGCTGTGGGGGTCGGTCACCAGCCCCTCATGAGAGCTCTCTGGTGTGCGAACTGAGCACCACACCTGCAGGCCAGGACAGACACAGGGATATATGGTGGGACTAGGCATAGACTTGGCTACAACAGAACCATCCAGGGCACCAAGCACCTCTGCTCCAGCACCTAGGTTTGGGAGGCCTCAGGGACACTGCAGAGGGCTTAGCCTGCATCTCAGCTCCAACCCCTCTGCTGACAGCACCTGGGGGGCAAACACATGCCTCCTTGCAGATTCCTTGAAGCCCTTCCAAAGCTGCCCTAGACATACACAGCTGAGGAAAAACCAGTCCCCAGACGCTGCCTGCTGTGGTGCAAAGCTGCCCAAGTTTTTGCTCTGCCTCTTACTTTACCCATGGGTGGCTCTGGAAAAGCCACTTTATGTCCCCAAGTTTTAGTGTCCTCCTCCATACTTCCCTCACAGGAATGTGGTGAGGACCAATGCCTGCTCCCTCTCCCCGTCAAGCACAGCAGCCATGCCTTTGGAGACCTCCCTCTCAGGCCTCCTCAGGCTGCTGTCATGGGCCCCAGCCAAGAGGCCTTGGCATTGGCACAGGCCTTCCGAGCCACCTCCCAGCTCCAGCTAAATATCCAGCCCCTTTCCTACGTGTCCCAGTCTTCTAATGACTACTTAAGTGAATGTGGAAAGAAGGGGCAGACCCCAGACCTCCCAGCAGGGCAATACCTGGGCAAATCCCACAAAGAAGAGCTGGTGGTTGGTGAGCCCCACAGCCGGCAGCCGCTGCTCCTCCCCGTGCTTTCTCAGCCATCCATTGTAAGCCTGGGGAGGAGCAGAGGGTGGCAAGTCCGCTAGAGGCTGCCCACTTCTACCCAACACCCTTCCACCCCAGACCAGTGGGCCTCAGCCACTGGAGGTCCTGCCAGGCCACTCACATTATAGGCAGCCTTAAGCCCTCCATTGTCAGCGATGTTCTCCCCCAGTGTCTGGCGGCCATTGAGTCTCTCCCCATTGACCTGGTACTGGTTGTACTGCTCCTCCATGCAGGCTGTGTGGTTCCGGAAGGCTGCTAGTGACTCATTCTGCCACCAAGGCCGCAGGTTCCCTTCCTTGTCATACTCTCGCCCTGAGGAGAACTCACCTTTGCACCCCACCAAGACTAGAGCTCTTCCTTTTGGGGGCAGGAGCAACCCTACCAGCCCTGGTCCACAGACTCCAGTACCCCTGGGGCCTGCCCCCAACTCCCTAAGGCTTCATGGGAGCCACTGGGAATTCCAGGATGGCGGAGACAACACCATAGACCCTACCTTGGTCATCAAAGGCATGTGTCAACTCGTGGCCCATTACCACACCAATGCCACCAAAATTCAGGGCCCTGGTAGGTGAGGAATACCGAGTGAGGACAAGGCAAGGAGACTTTGAATCCCAGATCGCCCACAGGCTCAGGCCCTGGCATGAAGCCCCCTCCTGCCTCTGACACACTTTGGGTGGTTGTGGGCATAGAAGGGGGCCTGCAGGATGCCAGCAGGGAAGACGATTTCATTCTTAGTTGGAAGGTAGTAGGCATTCACTGTCTGGGGGGTCATGCTCCACCTGGGGGAGGAAAAGGGAGAGGCTAGGTTCTGGCTCTCCTGATGTCCCTCCCAACCCAGCAGCCTGCAAGGGCCTTGTGCCTTGGGACTAGGATTAGTCTTGCCACCTCTTTCCCCCATTGCCAGGAAACATTCCCCCACCTCTCCTGCTGCCTGCCCCGAGTATCTGTGGCCCCCATGCTCACTGGTCTCGGCTAGGAGGCTTGCGGAGCTGGTCAGCCATCACCTTAGCAGAGAAGTTGTACAAATTCAACATGTTTTGGAAGAAAGAATCTTCAGAGACTTCGTACTATGGGAATGGCAAGAAGTAGAAAGCAAGCAAGAGACAACATTGGAGAAGATAACAGTCCCAGCTTAGCTACTAATTAGTACCTCTCCAAGCCTCAGTTTCCTCACCTGTAAAATGGGAGAAAAATATCCAGTAAATAATAGTTGTCAATATTTAAAAAGCAAGCACTTATGTTGCAGATGCTGTGCTTCTTACAACCCTCACAGGTTGCTGTGAGATTTTGAGTATGTGCATGTATATACTACCTTTTATGCTCAAAGTGACCCTATGAAGTAGGTACTAGTAGGACCCGCATTTTACAAATAAAGAAATGAAGTCATGGAGAAGTCTCTTTTTAAGTTTAACTTTTTTTTTTATGAGACAGAGTCTCACTCTGATGCCCTGGGTAGAGTGCCGTGGCGTCATAGCTCACAGCAACCTCAAATTCTTGGGCTCAAGCAATCCTCTTGCCTCAGCCTCCCAAGTAGCTGGGACTATAGGTGCCCACCACAATGCCTGTCTAGTTTTGCTATTTTTAGTAGAGACAGGGTCTCAATCTTGCTCAGGCCAGTCTCCAGCTACTGAACTCAAGCAATCCGCATGCCTCGACCTCCCAAAGTGCTACAGGTGTGAGCCACCTCGCCTAGCATGAAGTCTTGTCCAAAGTTACACAGTTAGGGGTAGAAAGAGGATTTGATCCTTGGTTATTAACACTGTTTTTCACTGCTGTCTGGCCTGTAGTCTAGCACAAAGTCAACACTTGAGCAATGTTGGTTGTTTTGTTTCCATCTGCCTCTGACAGGACCAGTGCTTAAGCCCCAATTATTGAGCACAGAGAACTGTGTCCCCCACATTGCTAAAGTTCAGTCCTGGTGAGCACAGGTACTCACCCCATCATAAACATCATCCAGCTCTTTGGGCTCCAGGATGAAGTCTGGGAAACCAATCATATCATAGATGGCATCTGCCTGTAGAAACCAGATTAAGTGTTTCCCTCCCCAGATTCCCAGAAACAAAACTCTGTGCTCCATCCCCACCTCAAGATGGCGCCCCAACGCTAGCCACGGCTCACTTTCTCCTTGGCTGCCTGGCGGGTCTTCTCATCCATCCAAACTAGCTGTCCCAGGGCCTCTTCAAAGGCAGTCCGAATCTCACTGATCATCCCCTCTGCCTGGGAGGCAAAAGGCACAAGTCAGCCTCTCTCTGCACTTCATGCCTTCCCGTTCCCCCATCCACCCTGGTGCCCTGATCCTGGAGGGACACAACAGTGCCATAAACATCTTTATAGATAATACTTTAAGCATATCCAGTATCATCTCCTGATATGTACCTAGTATTTCTTCTAGGTATACAGTCAACATTAACTCATTATACCCGTAGAAAAATTGGAAAATACAGAAAACTATAAAGGACCAAAGAAAGACCTTCATAAGCATTTGTTTATGAATATCTTTCTAGTTGTTTTTCTATATGTTCACACATATATGATAATAAATTTTATTTTTGTATTACTTATCTATTTTGTGGTTTGTTTTTAAGACAAGGTCTTACTCTGTTGTCTGGTCTAGAGTGCAGTGGCATCATCACAGCTCACTGCAAACTCAAACTCCTGGGCTCAAGTGGTCCTCCTGCCTCAGCAGCCCCAGTAGCTGGGACTACAGGCCTAGCTAATTTTTCTATTTTTTATAGAAAAAATGGTATAATTTTTGCTCAGGTTTGTCTCCAACTCCCAACCTCAAGTAATCTTCCCACCTCAGCCTCCCAAAGTACTAGGATTACAGGTGTGAATCATTGCTCCTGGCTGTGTGTGAATTTTATTTTATTTTATTTTATTTATTTTGAGACAGAGCCTCACGCCGTCTGGGTAGAGTGATGGCATCACAGCTCACAGCAACCTCCAACTCCTGGACTTAAGTGATTCTCTTGCCTCAGCCTCCCAAGTAGCTGGGACTACAGGTGCCCACCACAATGCCCAGCTATTTTTTCTGCTGTAGTTGTCGTTGTTTGGCAGGCCTGGGATGGATTCAAACCCACCACCTCTGGTGTATGTGGCTGGAGCCTTAGCCACTTGAGCTACCAGCGCCAAGCCTGAATTTTATTTTATTTTATTTTATTTATTTTGTTTATTTTATTTTATTTTTTTATTTTTTGGCTTTTTTAAAATTTTATTTCGTTGCTTATTTTTTATTTCTTTACTTTTTTTTGTTGTTGTTGTTGAGACAGGGTCCCACCCTATGCCCCTGAGCAGAGTGCAGTGGGCGTGGTAGCTCACCACAACCTCAGACTCGGGCTGCAGGCACCCGGCTGCCTCAGCCTCCGCCGCTGGGATTACAGGCGCTCGCCGCGGCGCCCAGCTGGGTTTTTCCATTTTTTTCATGAGTCGGGGTCTCACTGTCACTCAGGCGAGTCTCGAACTCCTGAGCTCAAGCGATTCTCCCTCCTCAGCCTCCCACAGTGCTGGGATTACAGGCGTGAGCCACTGCACCTGGCTGAATTTTATTTTATTAAAAAAAAAATTCTTTTTTTTTTTTGAGACAGAGTCTCTGTTGCTCTAGGCTAGAGTGCTGTGGTAGTTCACAGCAACCTCAAATTCTGAGATTCAAGTGATCCTCCTGCCTTAGCCTCCTGAGTAGCTGGAACAACTAGCTAATTTTTCTATGTTTAGTAGAGTTGGGGGGGGTCTTGCTCTTGCTCAGGCTGGTCTTGAACTCTTGAGCTCAAGGGATCTTCCTGCCTCAGCTTCTCAGTTATAGGTGTGAACCACCACACCTGGCCTGAGTAGTGAATTTTAAATAAAACAAGAGGTAATATTGGAAGAACCTTGAAGACTCACAATTTCCTTGCTTTGCCCGTCAAATGTGGCCTTCACAAAGAGGGAGCCCAAAGCGAAGCCAAGGGCATCATCTGTGTTGGAGATGCAGGTCTGCCATCTCGGCATGCAGGACTGTTGAAGGACAAAAAGTCAGGGCCCCCGAGATGGCCCTGTCCTCCAGTTCCAGGGCCTTTCTCTGCCTTTGCAGGTAACCCTTCCCACCTCTGGGCTACAGAGTCCTGGGTTTGGGATGTCATCTCTCCCTTGGGGAAATAAAAGGGCAGTATCTGGAATTGTGCCAAATCCAGCAGTGAAACCTCCTCAGGAACATACATGCTGCCCACTGTGTTCTCAGCACTCTCTTCTCACTTTTCTAAAAGACCCCATGTGGTCAGAAGTTTCGAGTTCTTTTGCTCAGACCCATATCTTAGTCTTACATCCAGTCCGTTTCCCGTGCCAGAAAACTGAGAGTCACTCAGCTTCCTCCATCTGGCCGGAGGAATTGTGGATTCCAATCCAAACTTTCTTAAGCAATCTATCACCAGTATCTACTAACTCTACTTCTTTTTTTCTTTTTTGAGACAAGGTCTCACTCTGTTGCCCAGACTAGTGTTGTGATCATGGCTCACAGCAGCCTCCAACTTCTGGGGTCAAGGGATCCTGTTGCCTCAGCCTGCTAGGTAATTAAAATTATAGGTGTATGCCACCACATCCAGCTAATAATTTTTCAGTTTTTTTGTAAAGAAAAGTCTCACTATGTTTCCCAGGCTGGTACCGAACTCCTGGCCTGAAGTGATCCTCCTTAGACTCCCAAAGTGCTCGGATTATAGGCAGGAGCCATTGCACCCAGCCTGAATGCATTTGTTTACCTGTCTACTCCCCCCACTTCATGGGGCACCATGAAACTAAGAATAGTATGTACTTATCCTCTCCATCCTCATCAACACAGCTGAGTGCCTATACATACCATGCACTGGGTAAGTGCTTACTTATATTAACTCAGTTAATCTTCCTGATGACCCTGCAAGTCATTCCTGTTTTATACAAGACCAGGAACTGGAGAATCAAAGAGGCTGGGTGACATACCTAAGACAGTTGGGATTGGAACTCACATTGGCTGATTCCAGGTTTTGTGCTCCACACTATGCTCCTGTGCACCATGGGGCAAATGGGGCCTGACACACTGAAGGTGAGCAACATCAGCTAGGCTGGATCAGAAGGTGGAAGCAGAGACAGGGAACCCACCTTCTTGGTGCCATATAGGGTTTCCAGCAGCTTCTCTTGTGCAGACTCAAAGCGTCGGTCCAGGCTGGAAGTTGTCTTCTGCACCAGGTTCCAGATCAGATAATTGTTCAGAACACTGGCATTCAGACCGAAAACTAAGGAATGGACAGGTAGGGTACCGCTCCCCCTACCCCTGCCCCTGGGAACATGCAGGCGGCAGAAATGCTGAGAGGTCTATGTGGAAGCTGTCCCAGAGTCCCTCTTTCATCCTGGGACCACGCACCTGCCTGTAGAGGTAAGGTTGGAGCAAGGTGCGGGAATAGAGATCATAAACGGGCATCATGAAACCCTAGCCTAGAAGAAAGGCATGCAGACATTCTGATTTGATATTTGGGAGGTCCTGGGCCTTATCAAATGGTCGCTCTATCTGGCGATGCCAGTCCACTCTGCGTATTTCCTGCCAGAGACCTCCGCAGAGCCCTCAGTCCCACCACCCACACCTTGGACTTCCCACCTTGGTTCTGTGTGATTGATGAGCTCTGACACCTGTTGCAAGTAATCCGTCCCATACACCACCACGGGCTCAGAGTCACCCAACTCCAACGGTGACAGCAAGAAAGACAGGAACTCAAGCCAGTCCATGAAGGGCGCCAGAGCCTGAGAGCAAAAAGATCTGAGGCCTCTGGGCCTGCTCACCTGACTTCAAGTAGACCTTTCTCCCACTGATACACTGGAGCCTGGAAGCCCTTCCCATTGCCATAGCAACAGCTACTGGCTACTTGGTGACTCCTTCCTCCAATAAACCCTTTCCAGGCCCAGGTACCCCTCAATATGGAAGCCCAACCACTTACTATACAAGAAAAACCACTATGTATTATATTCAACTGGGGTAGATATTCAAATATTTTCATAGCAGTTGACACCCCCCCATACCTAGCCTGTCCTCCAGAACCACCCTATCCCCAACTTGTCCATAATCCAACACCGAAAGCATTAACACTTGGCACAGCACAGGCCCTCCAGGAGTAACTTCCATTTCTATTCTGATTGTTTTGTGCATATCTTGTACAAGTTGTAGTAAATTTTTAAAACAGTCCCTCTATGCATTCCCAGATAATAAGAAACGATGGTGCAGTGAGACACCATTTTTCTTTCCAGGATAGCAGCAGTGCAGCATGGAATCTCAGAAAAGCAAGGAGATGAGGACTGGGTCGGCTGCCTGGGGAAGATGACATAAAGGGAAACTGGGCGGCCCCTCAAGTTCTCTGCCTGCCCCACCTGCAGCTCCGAGATGCTCATCTTGTGGTAGATCTTCTCCTCATCACGTCGCTGGTCCTGGGGCACTGTGATGTTGGCCAGTTGTATCTCCAGCTCCAACACCTGCTGCATCTGTTCCCGTGTGGAGGCTGGCCGTCCACCCAGCAACATGCCCAGCTCCTCCATGTAGTCCAGGTAGGCAGTAAGCACCTGTCAAAGCCCCAAAGAGTCCTCAGAGCCTAGCAAGACATACTGCTTGAGGCTGATGGGATCTGTCTCACCACCACTGCTGCTCACTGTCTCATCTCTTTGATCCTCCTTACAGAAGCCTTCCTGTTGTCCCAGCTGCATTTCTGAGAGAGCTTGCCACCATTTTGTCTGTATTGTTTATTTGTTTGTATACTTGTTATCACTTATTTCTCCAACAGGGAAGTACATGCCAGTAGAACACTGTTCCAAGTTTCAGCAGCTTATTCACCACTGTATCCCCAGGGCCTAGAACAGGGCCTAGCACAGAACAGCTGCTCTGTAAAGATTCCAGTGGATGGGCCTGCTCTGCCTTCTCATTTCCTAAAGCCCTTCCAGCTGTCCCAGCCTGCTAATGACCACATGCTTCCCTTGAACAGAAATGGGTCTGCAGGAGCCTCAAGTCCCTTCTATCTCTCATCCTGCCAGGCCTCAAACTTGCTGCTTTGTGTATGCCTCTCAGGTCTCCAATGGAGAGAAAAGCAGGGAAAGGAACTGTATCATGTATCATAAGTTAGTGACCACTTATGATACATGTATCAGGCTGTCTGTTAGAGGCTTTACATGCAATGTGTCTTCCCCAACTCACAGCAACTCCATAAAGTAGATATGAGTCCCATTTTACACATGAGGGAACAAGCCTGGCAAGGTGACCAGGCTTAACTCCTATCAACAACTAGCAGATGACAGAATGAGAAAGTGGCCCAGGGCTGTGGACAAACTCATGTGGCCTCACCCTGCTGGCACTTGGGCTCCAGGAGAGCAGGGGCTGTGTTTGCTTTATTCGTCACTGTAGTGTCAGGCTTTAGCACACTCTCTGGCACATATTAGGTGCTCAATAAATATTTGTTGAATAAAGGGATGAAAATCTGCAAACAGACCCTGAGCACTGCTTAGCATCAACTCCTAGTCATTCTCCAAGAAACCACTCCCCACTCTCAACCTGAAAACCCACCCTGGGCTCCCTTAATCACCAAAGGCCATCTCCTCTTCAACTTTACCGAGAATTTTTAGATTCCTTAGTATCTATTCTCTGTATCTCAAAATTTCTCCAGTATCAGAGGAAAAACTTGAGTATCAATCTCAGTCATCTCAGCTCCTAAGGGGGATTGCTTAGAGCTCAACCAGTGATCTCACCTTACCCACCTACCCATCTCTTTCCCTTCAGCTTAAGACTTAACTTTTGAGACTCTCCTGAATCCTGCTTTACTCCTAGTTTTTTTTTTTTTTTTTAATTTCTTTTTCTTTTTTTGAGAAAACAAAGAGTGTCTCACTCTGTGTCTCACTCTGTTGCCCTGGGCAGAGTGCTATGGCATCATAGGTCACAGTAGCCTCAAACTCTTGGGCTCAACAGATCTCCTTGCTTCAGCCTCTAGAGTAGCTAGGACTACAGGCGCCTGACACAATGCCTGGCTATACTAGTTTTTATCCTATTTTAACCTTTTGCACTGCAGCTTCCCATTTATCCTGGCACAGGAGGCTTCCTGGCCAACCTGACCAGTGACATGTTGACAGCCAAACCCAAGGCTTTCTCCCCACCCTTTCCAAACCCAAGGCTTTCTCCCTACCTCTTCAGGAGGGCTTTTCTGGCTACCTGAGTCTCTCCCGTATGCTAAGGACCCTCTTCTGAGCCTTGTTCTCATACATCTAGGTCCATGAACTCACAAACACCAAAAGCTTACTGTGACAATGGCTCTGAAACTTATTTCTCAGAATTCCCCTACTACATCTGACACATAGTAGGTGCCTATAAAATAAAATTTTCCTAGGAGAATAAGAGGGAAGAAGGAATGATGGAAGGGCAGTTAGCTCCTTAGGTGACAGGATAAGCTCACTGTTCCTGCTCTGACCCTGGGCAAAAAGAGAAGTCAATATGGATAAACTGGGTTGATCAGTAAGGGGCAGGGACTGGGTTCTGAGGATGCTCCTTACTTTCTCATTGGCAGTTCTGTTTAAGTAGTAATCTCGAGAGGGCAGAAAAAGCCCAGACTGGTCCACCTGCAATGGCAAGGAAAGGAGGTGAGCCCACCCTAGGAAGCCAATCTCCCCTCCTATGCAGGGGTTGGGGGCCAGCCCAGCCTGCTTATCACAGGAGACAGGCATCTAGGCTTAGCAAAGCATCTGTAAGTTCCTCTTCATTCTTCCCCAGCCCGGCACCTGGATAACATTGCTGTTGGAACTCTTAGAGTCAGCACTAATGTAGACGGTGAAGAATGGGGTGGCCCTGTAGGTCCCTGCTACTGCTTTCAGCACCTCCATGAAGTTGTCCTGGTCCCAGGGCCCTGTGATGTTCCAACCACCGATCTGAGTAGAGACCAAAAGTGGAAACTACAGTACAGGGCCCCACATCCTCTCCCACGGCTCTTCCAGCTTCCCCACGCAACAGTCCCACCTTGTTAATGAGGTCTCGCAGTGGCTGGGCACCCAGTTCCTCAATGCGCTCTACCTGTAGGCAAGACAGGTAGAAGCGCTGAGTCTTCTGCTCAGCTTCACTGCTGGAGTTGAAAGTGGCGTTTTCTGTGGGGTAGAACACAAGGTCCAGGTGGTAATCAGACTACCTGCTGAGTGGGCATGCCTGGACCTCACTCAGTTCCTCTCCTTGCTTTATTTATTTATTTATTTATTACTATTATTTTAGGAACCTGGTCTTGCTCTGCTGCCTAGACTGATGTATAGTGGCATGATCACAGCTTGCCGTAGCCTTGAATTCCTGAGCTCAATCAATCCTCTTGCCTCAATGCCCCAAATAACTAGGACTACAGGTGCATGCCAACATGCCCTGCTAATTTTTTAAAATTACTTTTTGTAGAGACAGGGTCTCACTATATTGCTCTGGCTGGTCTCAAATGCCTGCCTCAGCCTCCCAAAGTGCTGAGATAACAGACATGAGCCACCATGCCCAACCTCTCCTTGCCTTGTGAATGAGCAGACCTCCTAAAGTAGACCCAGAAAGACTGCCTACAATAGCAAGTCATGCTTCCTTTCCCCTGTCCATGGAGACCCTCAAAGAAATCGAACCCCTATAGGCTCCCTGGTGCCAACCACACCTGAACAATGCTTGAAACAGTGCAGAGAGGCAGCCCTCCAGTATAATCAGAGATCTGCTCCCCTCAAATCCATCTCCTCCTCAACAGCCCCCTGCTGTCTGCATCCTCTCTCTCAGGAGTGTTTATAGAATCATCCATTTCTACATTGACTGAATACTTACTAGATGCCAGGCCCTAGGCTCAAGGCCTCCCTGACAGCTACTCACCAAGCAGGTGCTTCAGTATGGCCTGGTTCTGGTCCCAGAGATTGTTAAAGGTGTTCCAGCGAGAACGTCCATCCGGGAGGGGATTCCTCCTAATCCAGCCTCCACAGGAGAACTGGTAAAAGTCCTCACAGGGGCTCACCCCTCGGTCCAGGGACTCCAGGATTTTTCCAGCCACTCGAACACAGACCTCCGTGAGGCAGGTGCTGTGGGATGGGTCTGTGGCAGGAGACATGGCCAGAGGGTAGGAGACTGTCAGCCAATGTGGAGCAGGCAAACTCATTGGAAGGGCAATGACAACAGGACAGTGGGAACAGACAGAAAAACTAGACGTGGGGAAGGCTGGCCACAGGCAGAGGAAATCTTAGAGGCCCTTCAGCCTCCAGAGTCCCAGAGCTATGAGGGCTGATGACAAGTGTGGCCCCACTTACCTCTGCGGTACTGGATCCCCAGGGCCACAAAGCAGCCCAGAAGTAGTGCGGCTAGCAGTAGCGAGACACCTGCCAAGACCAGCTCCAACTGTGTGTGTGAGCGTGAGAGTTGTCTTGTCCCCTTCTGGAATCCTACCTGGGGAACACAGGGGGACAGAAAGCGATTGAGCTGCAGGGCAGGGATCCAAGATCACCACCAGGAGATGAAGGCACAGGCAATTTCCAGAGACACGGAGCAACTAGTGGAGTTAACTTTGGGTCTAGGGGCAACCAGGCAGGACGAGTGCAGCCCTGGGCCTGTTTTGTGCAATGTCATGGCTTAGAATCGCCTCACCAAAGTCCTAGCGCAGAAGCCAGAGACGGAGCGGAGGTGGGGGCAGGCAAGCCTCCAGAACAGCCCAGAGCTCCTGGGGATGCCAGGCTTCAGGCCAGGGTGGGGGCCTGGTGAGAAAGGGGGAACCCCTTTGCCCACCTCCACGGCGTCCGGGGAGGCCCCGCCCTCTACGGGGGTCTCGGGTGCGTCTTCATCCCTCAGCGTGGCCTGTTTGTACTCCATCATCTGCTGGACAGTCGTGTGCCAATGGCGGTCAGGCAGAGAGGGCTATTTGCCCACGCTCCTGCCCCGCGCTCTTGCCCCGCAGGCCCCCTCCCTCCTGCCCGGATCTCAGCCTGGGGTCCCTCTGTCACCGTCCCAGCAACCCCGGCCAGGGTACGCAGCCCGATCTCCTCCAGCCGGATGCCGCCTGCCCCATTCGTGGCCGAGCCCTCCGCCTCGTCCCCTCTCCACCCGGGTCCTCTCCCCTGTAGCCCCGGACCCCTACTCACGTTGCCGCGGCTGCTCAGCTCCTGCAGCGCGACGTTCATGGTGAAGTAGGGCCAGACGGCACCTTAGGACTCCCGGCCGTTGGCCTGCACCCTGGCCTCGGCCCCGGTCCCCCCGCCAGCCCCACCACAGCCCGCCATCACAGCCGCTGCGCGCCCCTCGCTCGGCGACTGCAGCCCCAGCCTGCCCGAGTCCCCCTCCCTCCGGGCGTGGCGCCCGGGGTGGGTGGGGGGGCAGGGGAGAGGGAGGAGCCGCCCGGGCCCTGCGCCAGTGCCAGCTGCCCTCCTGCAACGCCAGAGGACCCCCCCCACACACACACACACTGCTCCTGGCCAGCTCCCCATCTGAGCACCCTGGTGCAAGCCACCAATAGTTTATTTTCCTTTGACCAAGGAAGGCCAAATTCTCCAAATTTCAGGCCCTCCTCACTCCCTTTAAACACTAGAGAAATATGTCCCCACTCCCCCAGGAACAGCTTCCCCGAGCAGTCAGCACGACCCATGTACGTGTATAGAGCACACAAGCAGTTGCAGGCTGGTGGGATGTCCCTAGGATATCTACACAGAAAGCCCACAGACCCCAAGTACACAAGCAGCCATCTAGCCCAACACGCAGACCAGACGCACACAAGGACGCTCACAGAACGTGTACACTTTGCTACTCAACACACGGTGTATACATATGCAAGGAACCCAGAGCCAACACACCAAGTACACCGTGATTGCACACGCACACGCACACATGCACACAGTGCAGGGGGCAGCATACCCTGCACAAAATGAGCAGTCCACACTGACTCCACTCTTACGTGTTGCTTCGAGACCGAATTTTTACTCTTCAAGATAATTGCTGTCATCAGATCATCTCATAAAGGGAGGGTTACAGATGGTGACAAATTGGCAGGGAAAAAAACAGCCATGCACAGATATTTAAAGAAAAGACGTGCTAACACTTCTAACTTGGGGAAAGCAAACCATTTTATTTGGGAGATTTACAAGGCAAAAAAGAAAAAGAAAAAAACCAAGCAATATTGAACTGAGCGGCAATAGTGTGGCATCCATGCATCTGCCATCTGCCTTCCATATTGTCATTCCTTAATCAGGCCTGGTGTTGTTGCAGTCTGCTGCACTGAGAAGTGCCTAGTGTTTTTTTTTTTTCCTACAATTGCGTAGGGAGGGTGTCTCATCTTCCTTTCCCCATCCGCAACTCCTACCAAAAGAGTATAAGAATTTGACCCAAGAAGGCTTGAAGTAGTGGGAACTATATTCATTTCTTGACTCTCACCTCAGTTCTCAGACATCTTGCTGCATATGGATCTAACATGAAATGTTCTTGTAGCTGAGAAAGGGTGGATTATGAATGGATTAATCTGACAAGTGTCGGATTGCTTTCTTTGACGTTTTTCACCCCAAAATTGCATTTCTCAAGCAGGTGACAGTACAGTGTCAGGCAGATGCATAGATGCCACACTATTGCCTCTCAGTTAGGATGGAAGATTCTGGTTTTGGACTTAGTTTCCTCATTATAAAATGGAAATAAGAATAGTAGTACTTCAGGCTCGGAGCCTGTAGCTCAGTGGCTAGGGTGCCAGCCACATACACCGCAGATGGCAGGTTCGAATCCAGCCCAGGCCTGCCAAACAGCAACTACAACCAAAAAATTAACCGGTGCTGTGGCGGGTGCCTGCAGTCCCAGCTACTTGGGAGGCTGAGGCAAGAGAATCGCTTAAGCCCAAGAGTTTGAGGTTGCTGTGAGCTGTGTCTCCATGGCACTCTACCCAGGGTGACAGCTTGAGACTCTGTCTAAAAAAAAAAAAAAAAAAATAGTACTACTTCAAAGGTGGTTGAAAGAATTAAATGCAACAGTACTTGACTTGGCTGAGTGTTATAATTCTAGCACTCTGGGAGGTTGAGGCAGGAAGATTGCTTGAGCTCAGGAGTTTGAGACCAGCTTGAGCAAGAATGAGACCCCATCTCTAATAAAAATAGAGAAATTGCTGGGCATCCTAATGGGTGCTTGTAGTCCCAGCTACTCAGGAGGCTGAGGCAGGAGGATTGATTCAAGTCAGGAGTTTGAAATTGCTGTGAGCTAGGCTGATGCCATGGTGCTCTAGCCTGTGCAACAGAGTTAGACTATGTCTTAAAGAAAGAAAGAAAGAAAGAAACAGTATTTATAAGGTGCATAGGACAGTGCCTGACACATAAAGAGCACTCAATGTGTTTTTGATTATTATTATTTTACTTTAATTAATATCATTCCAATCCAATAGGTAGAAATGTGAATTGTCTCTAGACTTAAGACCCCTAGATAAAAAAAAAGCCCACGTGGAGACTCCCAAGAGAGTTCTTCAGTTCTTTCCCCCTTCCAGAAGATCTGGTGCTTTTCTGTATTCCTTTTTAACTTCTAAGAAAAGTTCTATCTTAACACTGGAAAAAAAAAAAAGAAATGCGAATTGTAAAGCTAGAGGCAGCTTGTTCTAGTTCTCAGATAGTAGGTAGACCAATAGGTTCTGGGTTAGTCAAGGGTTCCCTGAGCAAGGAGCTTTCACATCCAGTCAGGTTGGAGTCTACAGCAGTAAGACCTTGGAAAATTTAGTTGAGATAAGTCTCTGGAGTTTTTCATGTTCACTCTGATGACAATGTAGCATCATAGCAGCCACCACCACTTTCCCTTTTCCCCCCAAAGAATGGCAGCAGGGTTGGTCCTGTCCCACAGGAAACACCAATATGACATGTCATGTGAGTGTAGTCATGTGTTGTTTAATGACAGGGATGCTTTCAGAGATATCTGTCTTCAAGTGGTTTTGTCATTGTGCAAACATCATAGAGTGTAGATATACAAACCTTGGTGGCATAGCCTACTACGTAGCTAGGCTTTATAGTATAGCCTTTTGCTCCTGGGCTACACACCTGTACAGCATGTTACTGTCATGGGTATTGTAAGCATTCAATGGTATTGAATTTGTAAGTTGTAATTCAATGGTAAGTATTTGTGTATCTAAATATATCCAAACATAGAAAAGGTACAGTGGGGTGGCACCTGTGGCTCAGTCGGTAAGGTGCTGGCCCCATATACCGAGAGTGGCAGGTTCAAACCCGGCCCCGGCCGAACTGCAACAAAAAAATAGCCGGGTGCTGTGGCGGGCGCCTGTAGTCCCAGCTACTTGTGAGGCTGAGGCAAGAGAATCGCTTAAGCCCAAGAGTTGGAGGTTGCTGTGAGCTGTGTGATGCCATGGCACTCTACCTAGGGCCATAAAGTGAAACTCTGTCTCTACAAAAAAAAAAAAAAAGAAAGAAAAGGTACAGTGAAATAAGGTATTTTCTAAACATATGTATACAAAAAAGATATAGTAAAACTACAGTATTATAATCTTATATGACAACCATCATATATGCAGTCCATCGTTGATTGAAAGGTTGTTATACAGTGCAGGAACTACATAACCAAAGCTATCATGTAAGGACGTCCTGGCAATAGGATAGAAATAGTCCCATAGCCACTGCAACACCATACTGGAAATAGCGAACTCATGCAGCACGATGTGCCCACCACTGTTCACTGTGCTGTATTTCTATGGACTCGTAACACTTATAAAGCCTTTCTACAGATGAGAGAACTGAGGCATAGGAAGACTAACAGCCAGACAGCTAGTAAATGGCAGAGCTGGGATTCCAAACCAGGGGGTCTGTAATCCCAGCACTCTAGGAGGCCAGAGAGGATCACTTGAGGCAGCAATATAGCCAGACTCTGTCTCTAAAATAAAAACATTTAGTTGGGTATGGTGGTGGAGCCATGTCCATCTACTCAGGAGGCTGAAGAAGGAGGATCACCTGATCCCAGGAGTTTGAGACTATAATTATGCCACTGCACTCCAGACTGAGTGACAGAGAGAGATCCTGTCTCTGAAAAACAAAAACAAAAACAAAGTATAAAAGTCTGCATACTCTTTGGTCAAGAAAGTTGACTTCTAGGAAACTAATTATAAATTTTTTTTTTTTTTTTTTGTAGAGACAGAGTCTCACTGCACCGCCCTTGGGTAGAGTGCCGTGGCGTCACGCGGCTCACAGCAACCTCTAACTCTTGGGCTTACGCGATTCTCTTGCCTCAGCCTCCAGAGCAGCTGGGACTACAGGCGCCCACCACACGCCCGACTATTTTTTTGTTGCAGTTTGGCCGGGGCTGGGTTTGAACCCGCCACCCTCGGCATATGGGGCCGGCGCCCTACTCA
Organism: Nycticebus coucang; assembly: GCF_027406575.1. Classification (NCBI taxonomy): domain Eukaryota; kingdom Metazoa; phylum Chordata; class Mammalia; order Primates; family Lorisidae; genus Nycticebus; species Nycticebus coucang. Next base: position 89,892,928 of record NC_069795.1, read on the forward strand.
CTGGGCCACAGGCGCCGCCCATATAAATTTTTGCTGAGTAACAAACCACCTCAAACTTGGCAGATTAAAATAACAAACATTTGGCTGGGTGCAGTGGCTCATGCCTGCAATCCTACTATTCTGGGAGGTCAAGGCAGGTGGGTTGCTCAAGCTCAGGAGTTTGAAATCAGCCTGAGCCAGAGTAAGACCCTGTCTCTAAAAAAAGCCAGGCATTGTGGTGGGCACCTGTAGTCCCAGCTACTCAGGAGGCTGAGACAAGAAGAGGATCACTTAAGCTTAAGAGTTTGTGGTTGCTATGAGCAATGATGCCACAGCCCTCTACTGAGGGTGACAAAGCGAGACTCTGTCTCAAAACAAAAAAGAAAATTGAAAACAATAAAATAACAAACATTTATTAGTTCTTATATTCTGTGGGTTGATTGGGTGATTTAGGATGTGCCAGGTCAGCAGGGCTGTCTGAACCCAGTTTCTATGTAGTCTCTCCTCTTTCAGGGGCCTAGCCTGTTTTTTTCATATGGTATGGTGTCTCAGGATGCTTAGCAAACCCCAGTATATAAACATTTTTTTCAAGCCCTCGCTTGCATCACATTTGCTAATGTCCACATTGGGCAAAGCAAGTCACATGGTAAAGCTCAGAGTCAAGGATAAAGAAATAGATTCTACTTCTTGATTGGAGGAGGTATAAAATATTGTGGTCACTTTTTTCCTACAACATTTGTTCATCACAGTACTACTTTAATATAAAAAATTGGGAAATTCAATGTACAACAGTACAGAACTTGATGAATAAATCAAACATCCATACAATGTGATATTAAGCAACATTTAGAAATGATGGAAAAGAAAGTTAATGCCAAAGGGAAATGTTCTCCATACAGAGTTCAGTAAGGAAGAAAAAATATTACAAAATCTCATTTTTGTGAAGCAAAAAAGTATAAAAGCATAGGTTTAAAAAAGATTGGAAGGGATGGTACTTGTGGCTCAATGGGTAGGGTGATGGCCCCATATACCAAGGGTGGCAGGTTCGAACCCAACCCAGGCCAAACTGCAACAACAACAACAACAACAGATTGGAAGGACATGCAATAAAATGTTAATAAGACAAATATATCTAATGATGACATTACTTTGTTTTTTGAGACAGAGTCTTGTTATGTTACCCTTGGTAGAGTACTATGGCATCACAGCTCATAGCAACCTCAAACTCTTGGGCTTAAGGGATTCTCTTGCCTCAGCCTCCAAAGTAGCTGGGACTTTTGTTTTGTTGTTGTATTGTTGTTTAGCAGGCCCCGGGCCAGGTTCGAACCTGCCAGCCCCAGGGCATGTGATCAGCACCCCAACCTCTGAGCTATGGGCACCAAGCCTCAGTTTCTGTTTTTCTGTATAATAATAGCTAACATTTCAATAGTCCAACATTTACCTAAGCACTTTACATATGTGAACCTATTTAACACTTGCCAAGACCTAATAACATAGATTCTACCAATATCATCATCCCTATTTTACAAACGAGGAACCTTAAGGGTAGGATGGATGTTTAAGGTATGGATGTTTGATTTATTCAAGTCCTCTACTGTTGCACATTGAATTTCCCAATTTTTTGATATTATAAATAGTACTGTGATGAACAAATGTTGTAGGAAAAAAGTGACCACAATATTTTATACCTCCTCCAATCAAGAAGTAGAATCTATTTCCTTATCCTCGACTCTGAGCTTTACCATGTGAACCCTTAAGGGTTTCTCATTTGTAAAATAGGGATGATGATATTGATGTTATTAGGTCTTAAGCTTAAGTGAACCTTTGGGCAAGTTACACATCAGGTAGAAAGCAAGGCCTTGATTTGAATCTAAACTCCATGCTCAGTCCTGGCTCAGTGGTGGCTCATGCCTATCACCCTAGCACTCTGTGAAATAGAGGAGGCAGGGACAGTTGAGGTCAAGAGTTCAAGAATAATAAAAAATAAAAAAAGAGTTCAAGAATAGCCTGAGCAAGAGTGACACCCCATCTCTAACAAAAATAGAAAAATAACCAGGCATCTTAGCACATGCCTATAATCCTAGCTACTTGCAAGGCTGAGGTAGGAATATCTCTCCAGCCCAGGAATTTGATGTTGTGATGAGCTATAATGATCCCACTGCACTCTTGCCTGGCCAACAGAGTGATACCAGTCTCAAAAACAAATAAATAGGGCGGTGCCTGTGGCTCAAAGGGGTAGGGCGCTGGCCCCGTATGCCAGAGGTGGAGGGTTCAAACCCAGCCCTGGCCAAAAAATGCAAAAAAAACAACAACAAACAAATAAATAAATAAACAAACTCCATGCTCTTAATCACTACATTATCCTTTTAAAGTCAACTGATTTGTCTGTGCTAGAGTGTGAATGTTTGGTAAGTGGACTGTATCATTGGTTTTAAACTTTTTAAAAATTATTAGAACCTTTTTTATTATGAATATAATATACTTTAGAAATATACAGAATAAAAGATGAAGTTCATTCTGCTGGGATCCCAGTACCATCCTCAGAGATAACTATTATTAGGCTGGGCATGGTGGCACATGCCTGTAATCCCAGCTGTTCAGGAGGCTAAGGCAGGAGAATCACTTGAGCCCAGGAGTATGAGTCCAGCCTGGGAAATATAATGAGATTCTTTCTCTAAAAGAAAAAAAAAAAAAACAAAAACAAGAGAGAGAGAGAATTATTAGGCTGGTCATGGCTCACACCTGTAATCCTAGCACTCTGGGAGGCCAAGCCAGACGGATTGTTTGAGCTCAGGAGTTCGAGACCAGCCTGAGCTAGAGCGAGACCCTGTCTCTAAAAATAGCCGGGAATGTGGCTGGTGCCTGTAGGTTCAGCTACTTGGGAGGCTGAGGCAAGAGAATTGCTTGAGCCCAAGAGTTTGAGGTTGCTGTGAGCTATGACACTACAGCACTCTACCCAGTGTAACAAAGTGAGACTCTGTCTAAAAAAAGAAAAAAAGGAAGAGAGAGAATTACTGTTAGCAGTTAGGTATGCATCCTTCCAAATCTTTTATATGCATGTACATACCTAAACATACGTGTGTGTGTGTGTAGGTATATATACAGATGAGATGAGTATGTGTACTTTTCCAACATATCTGAAATTATACTCCACACTTATTTGGTGACATTGTGGCAGGCCTTGAAGATCTTACCCTGTCTGTTCACACAGATCTTCATTCTTTCTTTTGGTAATTTATCAGCTTCTTTTAAACAAATGAGTCCTGGAAATACTCTCATGGTTTGGGCTTCCTTCAAGTGAACAGGGTAGAAGGGAGAGGGTCCCACAGAGAGTTTAAGGAAGGAGAAACATAATCATAAAAGATGACAATAAGAAGATTACCCCCAAATATTTTTAACAGCTTGTATTGCCACAACAAACGGGGTGGTTTAAAACAACAGAAGCATATTCTCCATTCTGAAGGCCAAAAGTCCAAAAACAAGGTGTCAGCAGGGCCATGCTCCCTGAGAAGGCTCTAGGGAAGAATCTTTGCTTGCCTCTTCCAACTTCTGATGGCTCCTACCAATACCAACTGCCTCTCAGAAATTTCTTGCCTTGTAGCCTCGTCACTCCTATCTCTGCCTCTTTCATGAGGTCTTTTTCCTATGTGTACATATGTATTCTCTTCTTCTTTTTTTTTGCAGTTTTTGGCCAGGGCTGGGTTTGAACCCACTACATCCAGTATATGAGGCCGGCACCCTACTCCTTTGAGCCACAGGCGCCACCCATATCTATTCTCTTCTTATAAAGACATCAGTGATTGGACTTAGGGCCCACCCTAATCACATATGACCTCATTTGCAAACCCCCTATTTCCAGATAAGGGCACATTCTGAGGTTACAGGTGGACATGGAGTAGGATGGTGGGTCCCTATTCAACTCACTACACAGGTCTACAGTTTCCATTTGAATGGAATTATCAAAAGGCACATTTTTCTGTTCAGAACATATGGTGCAAGTATACTATTAAGAAATTCCATGTACTATCACACAATTCTATACAAATTTTCTCTCATTTTAGCTATGAAGATAAATTTTCCCCTCATGGGCAGAATGCAGAACATTGAAATTTTAAGTAAAGGATCAGAATTTAAAGTAATTCCCCCCACATTTTTACTACTGAAGCTTATATATCACAAAATTGACAGTTTTGCACTTAAGTCTTCTGCTTTAACCATGATCCAGCATGAATAGCAGGGACAGCAGTAAGATTATTTAAGAAGGTTCTAACCACTCCCATTTGACCCCATAATCCCACTACTAGACATCCACCCAGAAGAAAAGAAAATCATTTTATTTATTTATTTTTTTTTTTTGAGAGAGAATCTCAAGCTGTCACCCTAGGTAGAGTGCCATGGCATCACAGCTCACAGCAACCTTCAACTCCTGAGTTTAAGCGATTCTTCAGCCTCCACCTCCCAAGTAGCTGGGACTACAGGCACGTGGCTATTTTTTGATTGCAGCCCTCATTGTTGTTTGGCAGGCCCAAGCTGGATTCGAACCCACTAGCTCAGATGTATGTGGCTGGTGCCTTAGCTGCTTGAGTCACAGGGACAGAGCCAAGAAAATCATTTTATCATAAAGACATTTGCACTAGATTGTTATTGAAAGGATTAAAAAACTGTGGTATATGTATACCATAGAATAGTATTCTGCCATAAAAAGACAGACTTTACATCTTTTATATTAACCTGGATGAGTTGAAACCCATTCTTCACAAGACTAGAAAAGCAAATATCCAATGTACTCAATACTAATATGAAGCCATTAAAACTCAATTCAATTCAAGTAGGATGGAGGGACGGGGAGGGTTAAATTGTTTATCTTCCAATCTCTCTCATTCTGGAGGCAGAAAAGAGAATTGTTTTAATTCCTTACACGGTGCTCTGCTCTCATCCTTGGCAAGAACTCTCATGGGCCCCTCTTTCAGCACTTTAGGTAAGGGGCAGCCTATTACCTCCTGAGACTACTCACTTCACCTCAGGACAATTTCATTTTATCTACAAATCTGTCCTTAATAAGTAGGTTCAATCATCTCTAGCTCTATGCTTTAGACTAGAAAATGGGGGTAAAGAGGTATGCAAATTATGCAAACACATGGGGGAAAAGTATGTCACACACATATGTATGTGAATATGAAAAGTTTTGTGTGGCTTTTCTTATTTTCTTAACATGTTACAAGTGCAAATGAATTAAATTTTTAAAGCTTTAATTATGGGTCCCTCAGTTCAAGGTTACTTAGAAAGTAGCAGAGTCAGGATTGGAACCCATTGCTAGACAACTACTAGTGGGGATGGAATTTTCTGGACTCTCTTCTAGTGACCCTGAGCTTCCCCTCTATTATCCTTCCCGTGTCAGCGCCCCTCTCTCTTCCACCTTCAGCCCACATCCAAGAGACTGGGACAGAGCAGAGGAAGGCTTGATAAGGATTGAACCCCTGGCCTGGAGACTTGAGTGAGGCTGGCACTGAGGCATCCTCTAGCACCACCTCCCTATCCTTTTCCCTGTGGGCAGCCACCACTGCATTAGCCTCTACGTCCCTGGGGCTAACATTTGACGAAGAAGAGTTGGAGAGAGGAGACCCAACGACGGGCAGCCTCACTAGCTATGTGAGTTGGCCGGAATAAGGGGGGAAGCGCCTCCGTCTGGGATGTGAATGCACAGAAAATACAGCGTGGTTATTATCCATATCAGTGCTGCCGTCACTGTGGCCGAATGAGAGACATGCCCTCCCCCTCAAGGCCAGTGATTGCGCCAGAGCTCCTGCGCGCTAGCAAGAAGGTGACGCTGCCTCTGACAGCCAGCCAGAGCGGAGGTAAGGGGTAGAAGAGGGCGTGTTCCCATCGGTGGTGCCCAGCAACAAGGGCGGGGCGCCCTCCGTACCTCCCGCACTCCCTCGGGACACACCAGCTCGCGCTGCGTCCTCAGGTGCTCTGGACTTCTAGGCGTCCCTCGCAGCCACAGCGCCCCCCGTGACGCCGCCATTCATTCCTCCTACACCGCAAGCGCTGCTCTAGCCTTGCCAGCGAACCGCTGGGCGCGGCAGGCGCTATGGAGGAGCCGGGCTAGAGGTGAGGGTATTCGTGCTGGTACGCGCCGCATCCGCTCAGTTCATAATACTCCTCCTAGGAGATACTGAAATACACAGATTCAGGAGACGGAGAAACAATAGCAGGCACTTAAGATAGAGAAACGAAGCTTGGAGACAGATACAGAAAGGCAAAGACCCTTAGGCAGTTGTAGACAAAGACCATAACACAGCAAAAGCGGTATGGGGACACTGAAACATACAGACAGACACGAGATAACCTGGCACAGAGAGAGGAGAGCAGAGACCCACAGGCCCTGATGAGCTACTTAACCCGCGGGGCCACTAGGATCCCGGAGCGCGCCAACTGCGAGGGAACCATCCACTGGCTGGAGTTCTTCCCGCGTCCTGAGGTTTCGTGTCTTTCTCACTTTTCACTTGGTACCTGACCCTCCCCCTGCCGCGTTTCCCACATCCCTTCCTTCCATTGCCTGCCCTGCTGCTGCCTTCCGGCCCAGAAGCGCCCCACCAGCTTTCGACCCCCCCTGCTCCCAGTCTCTCTTACACGCCTCTCCTAGCTTAGGTGTCGGACCCCCCCAGGTCCCAGACTCCACTCTGTCCCACCTCCAACCCCGCCTCTCCCCGTCACATACCGCCCCCCTTGGCCAGAACAGTTCCCCGAGGCCGGTGTGCCGGCCATTCCCCGCCACCGTGCAGCAACCTCCCACTACTTGCTCCTTCCTCTCCCAGGATAGCAGGGCGCGCTTCTGACCCCGGCCCCGCCCCTTTCCGTGGCCGGTGCCCGCCCCGCTCCCCCCGGCGCCCCGCCCGCGGTGCTCTGCCGCAGTCGGCCGCTCATCGTCATTCCGCTCTCGCCGCCGCCGCCCCCAGCCCCCGCCCCTGCCCGGTCCCCGCCACCGCCGCCGCCGCCGCCGCCGCCTGCCCCGCGGCCCGGGAGGCGGAGGCGCGGGGGAGGAGGCCCCGCTTGGCTCCGCAGCCCCGGATGCTGCATGACTTCATCCTTCCGCCGGCTACCCTGCTGAGCTAGGGCCGGTCCGGCAGCTAGCCCGCCGCCCGCGCCCCGCTGCAGTCCCGCGCCCTCCCCGCGCCCGCCATGTCCGAGATCCTGCCCTACAGCGAGGACAAGATGGGCCGCTTCGGCGCAGATCCCGAGGGCTCTGATCTCTCCTTCAGCTGCCGCCTGCAGGACACCAACTCCTTCTTCGCAGGGAACCAGGCCAAGCGACCCCCTAAGCTGGGCCAGATTGGCCGAGCCAAGCGAGGTACGCGGCCCGGGCCCGGAGTCGCCGCCTGACCCAGAAACCCTTCGCCGGGCGCCCCCCGGCTGCCGTTCCCCGCCGAGTGCCCGCAGCTCTTGCCGCATACCAGCGCAAACCGCTCTCGGGCTGGGGTTTAGTGGGGGGTCCCCGCTGCAGTGTTGTGTCCCCCTCTTCCCCTCTCCTGGGAACACGGTGCCCCGGATTCGATGTTCGCCACCTCTGGAAGCGAGTCCTGGCACCTGGGCGAGGGGGAGGGGCCGGTAGAGGCATTTGGGACTGCTTGCAAGTGGGAACACGAAGTGACGAGCCAATTCTTAGGGTCACATACTGAGTCGGTGGATACTACGAAGAACCTTCGGGTTGAGAGGGGCGTCCAACTGGAGGCCGGGGGCTCGCTTGTCCTGCTTGTGTGCATGGGGAGGTACATTCTGTTGGTGCCAAGATTAGAGGGGTTCGAGGGGCAAGAGGTTGCACGAACTCGATATTCCGTTCTAGCTCCATTTGAGGAGGGGGTTCTGTTGAAGTGAGGGTTGAAAAGAGGAGTCCATGAACAAGTGGTCTCTAATCAGCTCAGAGGAAGATTGAGGAGGCGGGAGGGCTCGTACTGGGTAAGAGAATAGCTGGAGTCTTTGGAAGAGGGGCGTTCCGCCTTAGGGAGGGGAGGGGTCTGTGGGAGAGGCTCTGCAGGAGAGTTCAGATGAGGGAAGACACCGTGGCACAGGTTTCCGAGGGGCGTCTCTGGGCCATGGGCAGTAGCGGGGCGCTAGGACTTGGGCCCATTGTCACCGCCGCCCACCGAGGCCGCGGGGCTGACGCGCTTTCTCCCTGCGCAGTGGTGATCGAGGATGACCGGATAGACGACGTGCTGAAGGGGATGGGGGAGAAGCCGCCGTCCGGAGTGTAGAAATGCCGGCTCGGGCGGCGGGCTCCGGGCCCAGCCTCGCAGCGGCCAGGAGCGCGGGCCGGCGATGCGGCTGCCAGCGCCCCCCGCCCCGGCCCAAGCGCCCGCGGGCGGGGGCTGCAGGGCCGCGCCGCCGCCGCCGCCGCCGCCAGGCACTCCGGAGCTGTCCGCTTCAGCACCACGGCGGCTGCGGTAGCGGCGGCGCGGACCAGCCGGGAGCCCGCCGCCGTGCTCATGCACTTTAGAACCTCGGGCCGCAGCCCCATCCTGCACAACGGAACGGACAGAGACCCGCAGCCCCTAGCCCCCGGCCCGCCCCCTCCCGCACGGCTCCCCTGCCCCGCCTTCCTCCGGCCAGTCTGGTCTGCGGACCCGGCGGCCGCAGGTGTCGGATTGCGCGCGGCCAGGGATGTTTGGCTGCGCATTTGCATGAGCTTTCACCCACCTGAGCCCAGTCCTCCGGGGCCATTCCTCACCCCCAACCCTGTCTGGCGTGACTCCAGCCTCAGCCTCTTTCTAAGGGACTTCCTCAGCACATTTGTATTTTTATATCCGACTCTTTGTTTACTGGCTCTGCTCATGGTTCTACCCTCCCCTCGGTCTCGGCCACGCTATTCTGCGCCTGGCAGATAGGATGGGTGTTGAGGCTGGGGTAGGACAAGCCCCCAACATGGTTATCAACCATATGTCCAGTCTGCCTAGGCCTGACCCCAGGAGGTTCTCTGGCAGACCTTTTCTTCCCAAGGTATCATCACCTTCCGAGGGCCCAGATCAGATTTTACCTTGGGCCCATGCATCTTGCCCCCGGGAACCCAAATGGGAACTGCTCTGCACCTTTGGATGACATCTGTGGCCCTAGAGATGTTCTCAACCCAGGGGTGCCCTTTGTAAATGTTCCTCCATCCTCACTGTACCAGGAGTGTGTGAATAAACACAGACCTCCCTGTGTGTGTGTGGCCACTGTTTAGGTCTGCTCAGGAGCCAGGCCAAAATGGGAGGGGGGCCAGAGCTTGGGAATCTCAGGTGCATGTTGCTGGTGGGAAGGGTTGCCAAGTGAAGAGAGACAGGCCAGCCCCGCTTGGGAACATCAGTGCAACATGGCCTCCTTGGGTACAGGTACAACCCAAACAGGACAGATCACAAGTATTTGTGCTGCAGCTGGAGACAGAAGCAAAAGGCAATCTAGATTCAAAGTCTGCAGCTTCCTGTGAATAAATCCAGCTTGGATGAGGATCAGTAACAGGCATCAGGGAGGGAAGTCTCTGAGGCTGGCTGGTGTGCAGAGGGGTTATGATGAGCTTTCTCTCAGGGGAGGATTCATTGGTGGTTCAATGTGGTGGCAGAGGAGGTTAGGGAATCCAGAAGAGATCTGAGGAATCCAAGAAGGAAGCGAGAAACCTGGAGCTGGAATCTAGTTGGATGGACTGTATTGGTTCATGCGGGTTTGCTCCCACCTTCTGTCTTAGGCGTGAGGTCTCTAGGAAGTGAGCACCTTGGACCCAACCTCAAGCCCTGAGTTCCAACTACATGAGAAGCCAGGGCAGAATGGCAGGAAGGGCTGGAGGACCACGCTTCTGGCCTCACAGCTGAATGGCACTAAGGAAATCCTCATGATCTGAGTCCTGAAGGAAGCAGGGTGAGGTAGGTCTAGGGGGTGAGAGGATCTGGGACCCCAGGGCCAGCTGGGCCACACTGAGTTCCCCACCCTTGTGCATAAGATAGAGATGAAAGTGGAAACCACTGCCATAGGTTGCATGCCTCAGGGACCAGCCATAACGGGATTGGGCATAGTGTCTGGTCCGAAAGTGGGGGGCAGCAGAGGTCATTGACATGAACCGGCCCCCAGGGACCAGCACCCGGCTAACCTGCAAGACAGACAGAGAAGCCATCAGTGAGAAGTCCATCTGCAGGTTCTCAAAGGTCAGTACTACTCCATAAGCCCTCCCTAGTCACACCTCAGGTACTACCCTACATCTAGTAGCTCAGGCTTTTCATGGCAAAGAGTAAGCCACTTTCTCTTCCCCTAGGCATTCCATGGGGGTAGAGCTATATTCCAGATAGGCCGGAGCAGGCACACCATTTTCCCACCACCTTCTCACCTCCCCAGTCTGCATCACCTCTCTGGAATCTGGCTGCTGCTTCATCCCTACAGCAATCCAGTAGCCAAACATCAGTCTTTGTGAGTCTGGCCATTTCAGGCCCCTCTAATCCTGACCCAACTTAACCACCCCCCTTCCTCAGAGAACCACACTCCTGAGGGTGGCCCACTACCTGCTCCAAACCATGCTTTCTTCCGGCCTCTGAGTTTTTCCAATTTCTTGAAACTTCAACACCTTACCCCCACCTCTTGATCTGCCCTTCTCTGCTCCCTCACCTCACTCAACACCTGGTCCACTGTGTGGACACCTTCAGAGGACACAGCCCAGGGATCCCGTTCCCCAGCAAGCAGGGCATCCAGCGTGCCCTTCTCAAGCACCACATCAAAGGAGCCACTGGGGAAGTTCAGTGCCCGTACGTCCATGGTCTCCCAGCGCAGCCTGGACACATGAGCATAGCGAGCCTGCATGGCAGCCACTACTGATGAGTAGTCCACACTGGTCACATCAGGGAAGCCTCCAAGGAATAGCTCGTAGCTCAGAGCACTGTTCCCACAACCTGGGATGGGAAGGGGTAGATGGCAAAAGAGCTAGGTTAGCTTTGGTTCTCATTTCCCCTTGATTTTCCACTCACTCAGCCCATCATCTCTCAGTCCAAACCCTCCAATACTCAGAAGAGGTGGCACAGTGCAAAAAAGAGCAGGAGCCCTGGAATCACACAGACCTGGACACAAACTCCAACTCTATCATTCCTAGCTGAATGGACTAGGGCAAGTTGTTTAAATGGTAGGGACTTGGATTTCCTATTCAGATAAATGAAGATAACAATACCTAGCCTACATGCAGGAAGGGATGCACTAAATTTAAGAATTAAAAACAGCTAGAGAGCAGGTGCGGGTGCTCTGAACCTAGGAGTTGAAAGATCTGGATTCTGATGTCCCTAGTCACACAACCATGGCAAATCATCCAACTCTTCAAGCCTCAATTTCCTCAAACTCAAAATGGGGATAATATTGGCATCATTAGGATCATCAACATATTATTAGGAAAATATTATTATTAGGATGATATTAATATTATCTTAATCCCTAACCTCTTACATAACCTTGAAATATATCAACCCGGGGTAGGCTTCATGTTAGGGGCTATTCTACTTTGTTTTCCAAGGCAGAAGAAATAAGCAAAGGAGAAATGAGGGGGTACCAACAGTGCAGCTGACCCCTTGTAATTCTTAATATATGTACTGAACACTACATACTGGGCTCTGCTGATGACTGACAGTCCCTGCCCTCAAGGAGCTCATGCTCCTTTGTTCTTCTGGTGGGAAGAACAAATGTGTAATCAAGCAGCTGCCACATAACACGATGAGTGTTTCAACAGGGACAGGCTATGAGAACACAGAGGAATGCCCTGACCCCACCTCAGGACAACCAAGAAGAGTTCTGAAAAACATAGTTTTGACAACTTCCAACATTGTTGTAAGAAGTGCCTGAGATGCAGTAACGAAGGGTGCAAGGCCAGGTCAGAGAGGGGGTGGAGGTTAGAAGAGTAGATATGGATCTATTGCTCAACAGGCATGACTTTTTCAAGAAAAGACCCTATTCCAGGCCCTCCCATGGCCAGTCTCAGCCTGAGAACAAGGCTGAAAAACAGCTCTTGATGGCCCTCCATGGGGATCTCCAGTTCTTGGGATTAGGTTGCCTGTAATCCCTATTTGCCTCCCTAAGAGGATCACAGGATCAGCAGCTGGGATATCCCTAATCTAGCAGACTTGGCACCTGGACAGGGCACCCAGAGTCAGCTGGCCGGTTGTCAGTTGTCCCTTCCTATGTTCCTCCTCAAGCCCTGGGAATCAGGGAGAGTTCACCTGGGAAAACCCAACACGTGATTCCCTAAGTTGGAGCCACAGTATATACAGCACGTGGGATGGGGGTTCTGGGTGGCTTTATAGGAGACTCTAACTCGGTTTCAGGCTGAAATTCCACTGGGTTCTCTGACCCACAATCCCTCCATTACCCTATGCCTGACCTTATATACCTGCAGAGCTCTGCCCAACTGTGGATAAACTCAAATTCCTTCCTTTATTCCCTTTGGTTCAGGAATGCATCTCCCAAGAGAACTTTATCAAAGATGATGACAGAACAAAACCTAACCACTTGGTCAGTTATGTTTACAGAGCAGTGATTTTGGATTCTGTCACCTCAGGAATTTGGGGCTAGCAACTAAGAAGGGGCTTTGGAAGGTCAATGCCTTCCAAGGTGGGGCCTTAGGGAATCAGAGCCTTGAAGAAATGACCCAAAGTCAAGAACACATCATGGAGTTCTGAAGCTATGCGGATGCTAACTAAACACCAAGAGACTGAAAATGTAGGCTGGGTGCAGTGGCTCATGCCTGTAATCCTAGCACTCTGGGAGGCCAAGGTGGGTGGATTGCCTGAGCTCACAAGTTTGAGGCCAGCCTGAGCCAGAGCAAGACCTCATCTCTAATACTAGCTGGGCACTGTGGCAGGTGCCTGTAATCCCAGCTACTCAGTAGGCTGAGGCAAGAGAATTGCTTGAGCCCAAAAGTTTGAGGTTGCCATGAGCTGTGATATCACAACACTCTACCGAGGGGGACAAAATGAGACTCTGTCGCAAAAAAACAAAAAAGACTGAAATGTAAACCAGAATGCCTATTCACTCACTTTTAACAAGAAAAATAGCCATCAAGAAACTAGACTTGAGCCTCGGCGCCCAGGGCTCAGTGAGTAGGGCACCAGCCACATACACCAAAGCTGGAGGGTTCAAGCCTGGCCCTGGGCCTGTTAAACAACAATGATAACTGTAACCAAAAAACAGCCGGGCATTGTGGTGGGCACCTATAGTCCCAGCTACTTGGGAGGCTGAGGCAAGAGAATCGCTTAAGCCCAAGAGTTGAAGGTTGCTGTGAGCTGTGATGCTATTGCACTCTACTGAGGGTGACATAGTGAGACTCTGTTTCATAAAAAGAAAAAAAAGAAACTAGACTTGAATCCTCTTGTCCCTTTCCTCTTTATAAGAAATCTAAACTGGAAGCTAAATTAAGATGAGACGTTTCCTATGGAGCAATGAAATCAAGCAAGGATAGAGAATCAGAGAAGTATAATGACAGCAAAGTGGGGATAGCCATCTATATGCATTTACCTGCTACAAGGATATTTTAACCATAGGGACCAGAAACACCTGTCCTCAGTCAGTCCTTGTATTCTGTTCTCTGAATGATTCTGGAAAACCTGTCTCTCTGATCCCCATTTTCAATAATAATAATGATAGCTAAGAGTCATTGAACACCAAGCACTATGCTAAGCATTTTATAAGAATTATTTCAGTTTATTTTTGCAATAGAGCCATATAAAAGATACTATTATGGGGTGGCGCCTGTGGCTCAGTGAGTAGGGTGCCGGCCCCATATGCCGAGGGTGGCGGGTTCAAACCCGGCCCCGGCCAAACTGCAATAAAAAAATAGCCGGGCGTTGTGGCGGGCGCCTGTAGTCCCAGCTACTCGGGAGGCTGAGGCAAGAGAATCGCGTAAGCCCGAGAGTTAGAGGTTGCTGTGAGCCGTGTGACGCCACGGCACTCTACCGGAGGGCGGTACAGTGAGACTCTGTCTCTACAAAAAAAAAAAAAAAAGATACTATTATGATTATTCCCATTTTCTAGATGGGAAAATTGAAGAAAGCGAATAAGAAACTTTCCCAAGGTTACATGGTCAGTGGAAGAGACAAAATTTGGACACAAGCATGTATCACTTCAGAACCAGAGCTCTTATACCACTGTGCTCAACTACCTCCATTTTTTCAAGAGGCCCACTCACCTCTAGCAGAGACATTCCACCTTTCTTTACATCAGTATAACCATTAGGCTGAAATTCACCATGTAGTCATTTTACCGGTTTCAGCAGTGTTCTAGATGCTTCTCTTCACCCATCTGTATGGTGAAGCAAAAGTAGAAGCTCTGGCATCAGAAGGCCCCTTACTTTACCACTTACTTGCTGCATGATGGTGGACATTATTGGTGCTGTGATAAAATCCCGTTGGAGTCCTCTTACTAGTTTTGTATATCCCAATTTTGGTGTGTGTTTGCATCTAATGGTTTGCATCTGTGACTCTTAAGACTGACACTACCCTCAGGGAAACTTTGCCTGTTTCTAAGCGAGATCACAGCTTGCTTGGCTTCTTCCCTTTCCTTATTCCCCTGATCTCTTACCAGTTTCTCCTGGGAGCACTCTCCTAATGAATGACTTGGACATGTATTCTTATCTTGGGATTTGCTTCTGGGAAACCCAACATAAGACAATGACCTACAACGAGGGTTGCCAAATCCAGCTTGCCATCTGTTTTTGTAAATAAAGTTTTATTGAAACATGCTATTCTCATTCAATGTATATTATTTGTAGCTGCTTTTCCACTATAACAGCAGACCTGAGTAGTTCTGAGAGGAACTGTATAGCTTGCAAAGCCCAAAACATTTACTATCTAGCCATTATTCAGAAAAAACAAACCCATAACCTAGAGTAACTCTCTTAATATTTATGACTCACCTTTAGGGGATGCCATAGAATTAAGTTATAAAGGGGCCATCACATTCCCTGACACTTACCTGGTGTTCAATTTATGTTTGTTGAGGTAGAATGTAATACAGGGTATTCAAGTTGTGAGTCCTGATCTTAGATCTTGGGGATCCTGTTTAGAAAGTTTTTCCTTTTGATTTTGAGACTTTTCACCCCTCCTATCCAGAAAAGGGTTTCTCCCAGTCATGCACTGTAAGGTGGTATTACCCTAATGATCACCAGCATGAAAATCAGCTATAGAGCTTATTGAAAATATAGATTTCAGGCTCGGCACCCATAGCTCAGTCTGTAGGGCGCCAGCCACATACACTGAGGCTGGCGGGTTCAAACCCGGCCCTGGCCAACCTGCAATAAAAAAATAGCCGGACAGTGTGGCATGTGCCTATAGTCCCAGCTACTTGGGAGGCTGAGGCAAGAGCATCGCCTAAGCCCAGGAATTGGAGCTTGCTGTGAGCTGTGTGATGCCATGGCACCCTACTGAAGGTGATAAAGTGACACTCTGTCTCTACAAAAAAAAAAAAAAAGAAAAGAAAAGAAAAATAGTTGGGCATCGTGGTGGGTGCTTGTAGTCATAGCTGCATGGGAGGCTGAGTCAGAATTGCTTAAGTGAGTGGTTCTCAACCTTCCTAATGCTGTGACCCTTTAATACAGTTCCTCATGTTGTGGTAACCCCCAACCATAAAATTATTTTCATTGCTACTTCATAACTGTAATTTTGCTACTGTTATGAATCATAATGTAAACATCTGATATGCAGGATGGTCTTAGGCGACCCCTGTGAAAGGGTTTTTCGACTTGCAACCCACAGGTTGAGAACTGCTGGTTTAAGCCCAAGAGTTGGAGGTTGCTGTGAGCTGTGACACCACAGCACTCTACCAAGGGCAATATAGTGAAACTCTGTCTCAAAAGAAAATATAGATTCCAGGCCAGGTGTGGTGGCTCACACCTATGATCCTAGCACTCTGGGAGGCCAAGGCAGGAGGATCCCTTCAGCTCAGGAATTCAAGACCATCCTGAGCAAGAGCAAGGCCCCATCTCTACTAAAAATAGAAAAATTAGCCATGTGTTGTGGTGGGAACCTGTAGTCCTAGCTATTTGGGAGGCAGAGGCAGGAGTATTGCTTGAACCCAGTAATTTGAGGTTGCTGTGGGCTAGGCTGACCCCACGGCACTCTAGCCAAGACAACATCTTGAGACTGTGTCTCCAAAAAGAAAGAAAGAAAAAAAGAAAATATAGATTCCTGGGAATCTAGATCTAAATATAATATATATTATAAATATAATAGTAAATGTTTTGGGCTATATTTAGGTCTAAATATAGATCCCTGGAATTAGAACCTTAGGGTGGAGTCTAGCTTTCCAGGTGATTTTCATACACACTAAAGCTCAAAAACATTTATCTATGGTAAATAAATGCAATGGTTTAAAGTCACAATATTTAAGAAAGTATTTACCTGTAAGGGGAAAAAGTTTAGGGAGGGCCACACAGAAAATTTTGCATGTAATTTTCATTTTGCTAGCCATAGTTCTAGGCATCTTTCATATTCATTCAATAATCCTGAAACTTGGTAAGTCATTTTATTTCTTTAAGGCTGAGAAAATGCAATTTTGTCCAAGATTACACAGCCAGTATAAACTGAGCCAAAATTCCAACATAATTGGTTCAACTTTTTTTCTTTTCTTTCTTTCTTTCTTTTTTTTTGAGACACAGTCTCACTTTGTTGCCTGCCTCTGATACAGTGCCATGGCGTCATAGATCACAGCAACCTCAAACTCTTGGGCTCAAGCGATTCTCTTGCCTCAGCCTCCTGAGTAGCTGAGACTACAAGTGCCCGCCACAACGCCCGGCTATCTTTAGAGATGGGGGCTGGGGGTCTTGCTCTGGTTCAGGCTGGTCTCGTACTCATGAGCTCAAGCAATCCACCCGCCTCGCCCTCCCACCGTGCTGGGATTAGAGGCATGAGCCACCGCGCCCGGCCCCTAGAGTTCAAGTTCTTAACCATTAAGTTACACTTGCTTTCTAGTCATAATAATGCTTTATTTCTCAAACTAAGTAGAGTGGAAACACACATTCAGCTTGTTATTTATCCGATTTATAACCCGTAGCTAGGGCTGCAGGTGCCCGCCACAACACCTGTCAGCATTTCCTTTTGGGAATCGCGCTAATTTCGCCTGCAATCTCCCTTTCGACCTCAGAGGGCGCTTTTCTCGCCCTTATTTCACAGGGTGCATAGGAACAAGTTTCAGTTAAGGCTCTTAGAGTAATAAGACGATAATTCTCCCTAGGTGACTCTCTGTGGTTCCCAGTGCCACAGAGAACTTTTGGTGGGACCAAAAGAAAAGTGCTAGGAATTGTGCAAGACGTGCCTGCGCTTGCCTTATTCGACTTGAACTCGCAGTCCCTTTTCTAGAAATGAATCTAAAGCTCAGAACGGGTTCCTGACTTATTTTAAGTTATCCAGTCAATTAGTGCTGGGATTTAAACTAGGTCCTCCGAGTTCTTCGATGCCCAAGGCTCGGAGATCCCCAGGGCCCCGGTTCTGACAGTCTCTTACTCCTGTTTGCCCCGGCTAAATACAGCCAGGATTCTGAATGTATTGGATCTTGGTTCCGGACTCGGGCGAGCCCCAAGAAGGATAGACTGGTTTGTTATAACCAGGACAACAAACCCAGCTGGTTTGTTATAAGAAGGACAACGGACAGGCCCAGGCCCAGGCGGAGCCAGTCCAGGCAGCTCCAGCTGGGTGAGGCAGCGCCGGGACTACCCACCTAGCACGAGGATGCGGTCCTCGGGCCGCAGCTCCGGCTCTAGAAGGGCACGGAAAGAGGAGAAGTTCCCAAACCACTCATAGGGGACAGAATCGGCCGCATCTCGGTAGCGCTGATCCCAGTACTGGACCTCTTGGTAGCCGCAGTTTCGCTCGGGTAACTCTGGTCCCGGAGCTGGAGCCCCTAGAGAGGCCATGCTCTCAGCAGTCCGGCGGCCAGAACACCCAACCTTCCTAGCCAATCCGGAAGGCGGATGTAGGAGGCGGGAACCTTCTGTCTCCGCCCCCCGTTTGCAGTTGCTCAACACAAACACGTGGAACTTCCGTCCTCTGCTAAGCGTTCCAGGAAGAATCCTCCGGTTGGAAAAAATCATAGAATTCAGATCCTGAATCCTCCGGCTTTACTGGTTGCTCGTTTCCTGGGGCCACACTCGTGGTGTCAGGCTCACTCAGGTTCTTCACTGCATCCTATTTTATTTTCACCGTGACCGGCTCCTTCTATTAAGTCTAAAGACGAGTGAAAAATTCATTTCCCAAGCCGTTTTTATGTACCCAAAAAGATCTAAAGGGAAGCGGGAAGCCGCGCGGGAGGCGCGCGGACAGACCCTTTGTCCTCCAAAAGAGCACGAACACAGATGTAGGATCCTGGGTCTTGGGGAGGTGGGGCTGAGAGATGAGTAGGTATGTTGCTTTTGGGGGCAAACGTGTACGTTAGCGCCTGTGTACCCAGAGCTGGGTATAAACTGAGGAATAAGACTTTGTTTCTGCTTGTACGGAGCATATAGTACATTAGAAGAGACCTACGTGAAAATTACATTTTAATGGAGTAAATAAGGACTCTGGTCAGCGCCTAGTCCAGGGAGACGTCCGGCGCGCCGAGCGGAACCCAAGTGTTGAGGGGTCGAGTTTCCGGGGTGGTGGAGTCCAGAAAAGCGGCGCACTGTCAACATGGCGGCTGGGCTGCGGAAACGCGGCCGGGCGGGTTCTGCGTCCCAGGCAGCCGGACTCTACCGGCAATGGCTGCAGCGCGCCTGGGAAGAGCGGCGTCTACTACTGCGGGAGCCGCGCTACACGCTGCTGGTGGCCGCCTGCCTCTGCCTGGCGGAGGTGGGCATCATCTTCTGGGTCATTCACAGGGTGGCATGTGAGTGCGCCGACGGGGACCGGAGGGAAGGGAGGGAGACCCAAATTCTCAAGTCAAAGTGGAGCTCATATCTGGAACTCAAAACCATACTCTCGATCCATTCATTCATCAGTTGCAGACCCTTATCTCCTACCTGAACCTCAAGTCTGCTCCACAGAAAACCGGAATTTAGCCCCCCACCCACAACAGTGGCAGCGACCCTGGAGATTGACATTCCCCCTTGAACATATAGGAAGGGAAACCAGCCTGGTAGTTAGAAGACTTAGGCCCAAGTTAAATGTAACGCTGCTGCTGCTTGTTTCTGTGGCTTTGGACATGTCATTTCCATTTTTGGATCTAAATTTTCTTATCTGTTCAAGTCTGCAATCTTTGAAGATCCCTTCTCAACGATGGCATTTTGTGACCACTCAAGTCCATTAGGCGATATTGGTGACTCTTTTCCGGGCTGACTTTACACACTGGGCTTAGGGCACCTGGCTTTCTTGCTAATTCGACACATTTATTGTGCTTATTATACCCCTAATATGTTATGATAAATACCGGAGGTACAGTGGTGAAAAATACAGACACATTTCTGACTTGGGTATGTAGGCCTGGGCAAAGATGAGTTAGCAGGCAATTACAATGCATCATGTTCATTATGATAGCAGTAAGACAGGATGCTATAAAGGACACAGGAAGACACTTCAGACCTTCATAGAACCCCCTTCCCCAGGAGCTAGCTGAGGAAAGACGGAAAAAGCAAGAGTGCTCTGGGAAGAGAGGATTCTGTATCAAAAACCTACAGTCAGGCTGGGTGCATTGGTTGGTTTATGCCTATAATCCTAGCACTTTGGGAGGCCAACGTGCAAGGATTGCTTAAGGCCAGGAATAGGAGACCAGTTTGAGCAAGAGTGAGACCCCATCTCTACTAAAAATAGAAAAACTAGCTAGGTGTGGTGATGCACACCTGTAGCCCTAGTTTACTGGGGAAGCTGAGGCAAGAGGATTGCTTGAGCTCAGGAGTTTGAGGTTGCTGTGTGAGCTATGATGCCCTGGCACTCTAGCCTGGGGCAAGAATGAGACTCTGTCTAAAAAAAAAAAAGAACTTGGGACCATATGAATTCCAATCCCAGCTCTACTCTTCCTGGTTAACTGATCTTAAGGTAAAATGGGAATATTAATAATACAGTTTTGCCAGCATGGTGGCTCATGCCTGTAATCCCAGCACTTGGGAGGCCAAGGCGGGTGGATTGCCTGAATTCAGAGGTTTGAGACCATCCTGAGCAAGAGCGAGACCCCATCTCTAAAAATAGCTGGGCACTGTGGCGGGCACCTGTAGCTTCAGCTACTTGGGGGCTGAGGCAAGAGGATCACTTGAACCCAAGAGTTTGAAGTTGCAGTGAGCTAAGACACCAAAATACTCTACCAAGGGGGACCAACCAAATGAGACTCTGTCTCAAAGATAATAATAATAATACAGTTTGGTCTTTGTCGTAAGGGTCTTGGAGATCATTGAAGTGTTTTGAGAGACTTGCTATGATTTTTTAATTAATTAATTTTTTTTTGAGACAGAGTCTCAAGTTATTGCCCTGAGTAGAGTGCTATGGCGTCTTAGCTCACAGTAACCTCCAACTCTTGGGTTCAAGTGATCCTCTTGCTTCAGTTTTCTGTTTTTTTGTGGTTTTTTTTTTTTTGAGACAGAGTCTCACTTTATCCCCCTCGGTAGGGTGCTATGGCATTACAGCTCACAGCAACCTCCAACTCCTGGGCTTAGGCAATTCTCTTCCCTCAGCCTCCCAGGACTACAGGTGCCCGCCACAATGCCTGGGTATTTTTTGTTGCAGTTTGGCTGGGGCCAGGTTCGAACCTACCACCCCTGATATATGTGGCCGGCACCCTACCCACTGAGCAACAGGCATTACCCTTGCCTCAGTTTTTATGTATAGTAGAAACGAGGTCTGGCTTTTTGCTCAGGCGGGTCTCAAACTCGTGAGCTCAAGCAACCCACGCGCCTCAGCCTTTTTAAAATTTATTATTAAATAGAGTGCTAGGATTACAGGTGTGAGCCACCACGACCAGCCTTTTTAAAATTTATTATTATTTTTTTCTTTCTTTCTTTTTTTTTTTTTTTTTGTAGAGACAGAAAAAAAACTTTATGGCCTTCGGTAGAGTGCCATGGCATCACACAGCTCACAGCAACCTCCAACTCCTGGGCTTAAGCGATTCTCTTGCCTCAGCCTCCCAAGTAGCTGGGACTACAGGTGCCCGCCACAACACTTTCTTTTTTTTTTTAAGACAGAGTCTTACTTGCTCACCCTTGGTAGAGTGCCGTGGCATCTTAGCTCACAGCAACCTCAAACTCAAATTTCTTGGGTTCAAGCGATTCTCTTGCCTCAGCCTCCCAGGTAGCTGGGACTACAGGCACCCACCACAACACCCAGCTATTTTTTTTTTGGTCCAGACAGTCTCACTTTGTTGCCCTCGGTAGAGTGCTGTAGCATCACAGCTCACAGCAACCTCCAGCTTTTGGGCTTAGGCGATTC
This sequence comes from Nycticebus coucang, assembly GCF_027406575.1. Classification (NCBI taxonomy): domain Eukaryota; kingdom Metazoa; phylum Chordata; class Mammalia; order Primates; family Lorisidae; genus Nycticebus; species Nycticebus coucang. The sequence goes on from NC_069795.1 coordinate 89,914,275, forward strand.
TTTTGCCTCAGCCTCCCGAGTAGCTGGGACCACAGGTACCCACCACAACACCCAGCTATATTTTTGTTGCAGTTTGGCCGGAGCCGGGTTTGAACCCACCACCTTCAGTATATGGGGCTAGCACCCTACTCACTGAGCCACAGGCGCCACCCCACCCATCTATTTTTTAGAGCTGGAGTCTTGCTCTTGCTCAGGTTGGTCTCAAACTCATGAGCTCAGGCAATCCACTTGCCTTGGCCTCCAAAGTGCTGGGATTATAGGCGTGAGCCACCACCTGTGGCCCTATTTTTAAATTTCTTCTTTTTTTTCCAGAATTCTACAGGGGTGTACACATTTTGGTGACAGTTTGATTTGTACATTTCAGATCAATGGTATAAGTGTGCCCTTCATTCAGAATGTGTGCATTATACCTGTCAGGTGTGAATTAATCCAACCCTATTCCGCCACACGCACTTGATTCCCACTGAGTTTTACTTCCATGTGTACACATAAGTATTGATCAACTAGTTCCAATTTAGTACATGTGGTGTCTGTTTTTCCATTCTTACGACACTTCACTCAGAATGGTCTCCAAGTCTATCCAGATTGTTACAAAAGATAATAATAGATCAACATTTTTTAATTTTCTTTTTTTGAGACAGAGTCTCACTGTATCCTCAGTAGAGTGCTTTGGTGTCACAGCTCACAGCAACCTCAAACTCTTGGACTTAAGCAATTCTCTTGCCTTAGCCTCCCGAGTAGCTGGGACTACAGGTGCCTGCCACAATGCCCGGCTATTTTTTGCTGTTGTTGCAGTTGTCACTGTTGTTTAGCAGGCCCGGGCTGGGTTCAAATCCACCAGCCTCGGTGTATGTGGCTGGTGCCCTACTCACTGAGCTACAGTTGTTGAGCCATCATTACCATTTTTTTCTAATGTCTGAGTAGTATTCCATGGTATACGAATACCACATTTTATTAATCCACTCATGTTATTAATGGGCATTTGGGTTGTTTCCTTGCAGTTGCGAATTATGCTGCTATTACATTCGAGTGTAAGTGTCTTTATGATAAAATATCCTTGTTCCTTTGGGTAAATACCTAGTAGTGGACTTGCTGGATTGAGTGGTAGGTCTACTTTTAGTTCTTTGAGGTATCTCCATATTGCTTCCCATAGAGGTTGTACTAGTTTATATATGATTTGTGTTTTAGGAAAAGCTTTCTGATGCAAGGTGGAAAATATACACAACATGCAAAAAACTGTATACACATTTTAAGAAAGGAAAAAGATGCATTAAAATTGTAATACTCGGGCGGCGCCTGTGGCTCAAGGAGTAGGGCACCGGTCCCATATGCCGGAGGTGGCGGGTTCAAACCTAGCCCCGGCCAAAAAAACAAAACAAAACAAAACAAAAAAATAAATAAAATTGTAATACTCAGTATATACCAAAAATAAAAAATGAATACAAGTCACATTCTGCCATTAAAAGAGGTGTTCAAAGTATTTACCATCAGTATCCAGACATTTCTGATGATGGCAAACAAAAAGTAATACATAGATAACATCTCTTGAAATAGGTATACATTTTCGGCAGCGCCTGTGGCTCCCTGGGTAGGCGCCAGCCCCATATACTGAGCGTGGTGGGTTCAAACCAGGCCTCGGCCAAACTGCAACGAAAAAATAGCTGAGTGTTGTGGCAGGTGCCTGTAGTCCCAGCTACTTGGGAGGCTGAGGCAAGAGAATCACTTAAGCCCAGGAGTTGGAGGTTGCTGTGAATTGTGATGCCACAGCACTCTACGGAGGGTGATAAAGAGACTGTTTCTAAAAAAAAAAAAGTATATACATTTTTTGGCACCCCCAGTATTATAGTGGGATGAAAGTAGAAGCTGGAAGCCTAATTAGAAGGCTATTTTATGAATTGTTGAGGCTAGAGATTATGTTAAGCCCGAATTAGAGTATGTAGTAGTTGAGAGGGATAAAATGGTAGAGAGATTTAGGTTGAAGAGTAGGCAGGACTTGTAAATTGAGTATCAGAAATGAGAGAGAAGGAAGTATTAAAGGGGTTTCCCAGGCTTGTAACCTGGGAAAGCTAGAGGCTAATGTGCCATTCATGGAACCCAGGAAGGGGAGCAGATTTGGGGTGGGAGGAAAAATCATGAGTTTAATTATAGAAATGCTGAGTTTCAAAAACTTGTGCCCACCAAGAGAATGTCAGGTGGGCAGTTAGATGAGAGTGGTAATGGAAGCCCTGCTAATGAGTTGGAAGTCTGTGTTCTGACAGTCTGGAGGCATGGGGAGGAGGACAGACAATTCTGGACTCATAAGTAACCAGATCATCTGTCTTCCAGACACAGAGATCGACTGGAAAGCTTACATGGCTCAGGTGGAAGGTGTCATTAGTGGCACCTATGACTATACCCAACTTCGGGGTGACACTGGACCACTTGTGTGAGTGGGGATAGAAGGTTCAGGGAGGACATGAGGGGCTGGCTAGGCACCAGGCTAGTTGGCCTGACCACACTCCTTCTCAATTTGTAGGTACCCAGCTGGTTTTGTGTACATCTTTATGGGGCTGTACTATGCCACTGGTAGGGGCACTGACATCCACATGGCCCAGAACATCTTTGGTGTGCTCTACCTGGCCACCTTGCTGCTTGTGTTCTTGATCTACCACCGGACCTGCAAGGTAAGTCCATGCTATCAGGACTAAAGGGCCCCAGCCTGGGAGTGGGGATGGTTAAGGCTTGGTGAGCTGACCTTGTTCCTCACTGTGCCCGCCCCTCAGGTACCTCCCTTCGTCTTTTTCTTCATGTGCTGTGCCTCTTACCGTGTCCATTCCATCTTTGTGCTTCGGCTCTTCAATGACCCAGTAGCCATGGTGCTGCTCTTCCTCAGTATCAACCTCCTGCTGGCCCATCGCTGGAGCTGGGGCTGCTGCTGTTTCAGGTCAACACCACTCCCTTGTGGCCTCCTCTTATTTTCTAGATTTTCATTTCTTTCTCCCCAATTCTGCACAACACAGGGAATAAAGGTGACAATGTGCGTGACTCCAGGTCTCACATGGCGAGTCTAGAACCTCTAGAAAGTCTCTGCCCTGCCCTCCCAGCCTCCACACATGCCTTCTTCCTATCCTAGCTCCCCTCTGGACAGCATTCATTGTTGGAATTGGTCATTGCACATATAATATATGCTCAGTCAATCTGGGCACAGGGACTAGGTGTCTTCCACCTACCTCTAGTCTCCTCACAGGCTACCTTACCCTCCTTCCAGCTGTTCTGAGTATGGATCCCCCCCATCCTGGAGTTTGCAGGTCTTTGGGTAGTGTACACAGCCCTGGAGCTGATCTCTACCCTTCCTCTCCCTTGCCCACCCCAGCCTGGCAGTCTCTGTGAAGATGAATGTGCTGCTCTTCGCCCCTGGGTTACTATTTCTTCTCCTCACACAGTTTGGTTTCTGTGGAGCTCTCCCCAAGCTGGGCATCTGTGCTGGCCTTCAGGTACCCTCACCTTACTCTTCCCCTTTCTAATGGCTTCGTTCCATCCCTGTGACTTCCTGAAAGCCAAGAGACAGGATTTTGGAGTTTATGCTGAGCTGGGAAGCCACTATCTCTAGGTTTTGTTTCCTTAGCCATGAAGTAAGGGTGTTGAACTAGAGAGTCTCTGAGCGTCTTTCTAGCTCTGCCCATTGATGACTTGGTGAATCCAAACCTTAAAGTATTATTACCTGCCTCCTCAGTTTCTTTGGCCACAGGCTCTGGCCTTGATGTGTGTGTAGCTTTCCTGCTATTCCTGGTGAGAATTAGGGAACCTCTGAGACCTACGTCCTGCTCCCCTCAGTGAGTTGCATTAACACTGCGGGCAGGTCTTAGCAGCTCTGCTGACATCACACTCATCTTCAGGTGGTGCTGGGGCTACCCTTCCTGCTGAAGAACCCCATTGGTTACCTATCCCGCTCCTTTGACCTTGGCCGCCAGTTTTTGTTCCGCTGGACAGTGAACTGGCGCTTCCTCCCAGAGGCCCTCTTCCTGCATCGTTCTTTCCATTTGGCCTTGTTGGCTGCCCACCTCACCCTGCTCTTGCTGTTTGCTGTCTGCAGGTGGCACAGGTAAGAAAGGGGGGCAGTGCCATGTGTAGACTTGCAGGAAGGAGTAAAGGCCTTAATGGGCTTCCTGGGGGAGATATTAAGCTCCTGGAGGTAAGGCTAGAGTTTGGGCTACAATGAGGGCTTGATAAATGTCTGAATGACTTATCCCCAGGACAGGGGAAAGTATCCTGTCACTGCTGAAGCATCCCTCCAAAAGGAAGGTTCGACCCCAGCCCCTTACACCCAACCATATCCTTTAAATCATGGGAAGGTAAGTGTTGCCCTCTCCAGGTGTAGATGGAGTCCTGGTTCAGTAACTCTGGAGGGAAGGGGGGTCCAATCATAGAGTTCCTGTTCTGCACCAAACACTGAGCTGAGCACTTTATATACTGAAGCACATTTTAATGTAGACTGCTAACCCTCTCCCTGGCATTGTCCTAAGAGATGTATTTACATTCTAACATTTAAAGTTCACAGGAGACACTGAGGCAGGGAGGTGCTCTTACTATCCTCATTTTACAGATGGCAAAATTAAGGCTTTAAGAGGTTAAGCAACTCACCAAGGTCACACAGCTAGTAAGTGAGGGATTCAGACTCACTAGGCCTATGACCCTAGGTATTACTGTCTCCATGTTAGATTGAGGACCAGGTCCAGATAGGTTAAGAAGCTTGCCCAAAGGCATGCGTACATCTAGGAATGGGAGAGCTAGTGGGCTGTAAACCCTAAAATTTTGTCCCTCTGTTTTGGGATGCCCACCCCCTAAGCTCCTGCCCCTTTTGCTCCTGCCCTTGACCTTGACTACTGCATACAGATTGTTTCTACCCTCTTCACCTCCAACTTCATTGGCATCTGCTTCAGCCGCTCCCTCCACTACCAGTTTTACGTCTGGTATTTCCACACACTGCCCTACCTCCTGTGGGCCACGCCTGCACGCTGGCTCACACACCTACTCAGGTACCGACTGGGTCAACCTTAGGGACTGGGAGGGGTTAGGAAGCTACTCATCCCAAGGCTGTGACCACAGAGAAGCTAGAGAGATGTCTAGGGCATGAGGAGCTGAAGAGCAGCAGGCCTTGGAACTAGACAAAGCCTGAGCCTGTCTCTTGTCCACAGGTTGCTGGTGCTGGGGCTCATTGAGCTCTCCTGGAACACATACCCATCCACATCCTACAGCTCTGCCGCCCTGCACATATGCCATGCTGTCATCCTACTACAACTCTGGCTGGGCCCACAGGCTTTCCCCAAGAGCATCCAGCACAGCAAGAAAGTCTACTGAAATCCTCCTTTTCCCTTCCAGTCCATTCTCAGGACCTGAGTGGGAAGGACCCTGTGATCTTCCAAATAAACCTTGCCAAGTCCACCTCTGTACAGCCTTCATGGACATAGGGGCAGCCAGTGCCTGGACCAAGCTGTCAGGGGGCATTTATGGGGGGTAGATGAGTCACTCAAGTAGTCCTTAGAGGCACTTTATTGCATAGGATTGGGGGCTGTGGCTCTCTCCCCTTCCACTGTGCTGCATGAAGCTCAGAGGATGGAGGAGAAGGGGGCCTGGTGGAGTAGGAGGAGCAGCTTAGGGAGGCACGGCGTAGGAAGTGTGGGGAGAGTGGGAGAGAGCACAGGCAGGCACTTCTTGTAGGGGTGAGAGGGTTCTGGGAAGGAAGTAAGAAGCAGTGGGGACAGGCTGACACCAGCCTACCCCTTCCCAGCACCTGAGAGGCCGGCCCTGGGCGGCAGTGACTTGAGTATACGGGGGAACCAGCTGGAGCAGCAAAGGAACCCCTCACACGTTTGCTGGACTGTAGCACAGCAGGTGGAGCTGCAGGTTCTGGTCCCAGTGGCGCAGCAACAGAAAGAGCCCCCGCGCTGCGGCCTTGAGGGCGGCTAGGTCAAGGCCATCGGGAAGGTGCTGGGCCTGCAGCCAGCAATCAGCCTTTGCTGCAGTCAGTTCCCACTCGCCAAAGGCGGCAGCACAGCGGTGCTCCAGCCAGGCTAGTGCCACAGCCGTGGCCCAGGACCGGCCTCGCAGGTCAGTACCACTCAGCCCTTCTGCCCCTTCTGAGGCCTCTGTGTCTGAGCCCCGCCCACTGTCCACCTGGCCTGGACCCTCGGAGCCCGAGCTGGGAGAGGGGCTGCAGGAGGCTGTGGCACTGTCACCCTGGCCAACGCCAGGGCCCAAAAGTGCCCACGGAGATGAGGCTGAGGTGGGGCTGAGGCTGGCACGGTGCACGGCAAAGGGTGAGGCGCGGCACAGGCGCTCCTGTGGGATGTGCACAGCTGCGCAGAAGGTCGCATCCAAGCGGAAGGAGCCTGGTGCCTCCTGCAGCCGCACCTGAGGAGAGAGGAGGTGGGGGGAGAAGCGAGCTGAGACAGCGCCCAGGCCTGATGATGCCACCCTCCACCTCCCGAGTCCTCACCAAGGGCAGGTAGTCGTGGTCACTTCCTTCACTGTTGTTGTCACTGGCCTGGCCTGGGTTGGGGCTGCAGAGTCTGTGATGGCGGCCCAGACTGAGCCTAGAGGGAGGCTGTCGGGGTGGGCGGTGAGGACCTCCTATGGGGATTACAGAGTCCTCCAAAGCAGTCTTGGAATTGCCATTTTGGTCCGAGCACCAGGCGCCTGTGGGACAGCCTCCTTGAAGTTCTGCAGGGGAGCTAGTCAGTGCCAGCAGGTGGTCTCTAAGCCCAGTTGCTCCGACCCTTTCCCCCCATTTGAGTATTACCATTAGAATGGACAAGTGTGGGCAGAGAAGCTGAATCTAGATGGCTCTGAGAGGCAGGCAGGGTGCCTGGGGGCTCAGCTAGCTCTGTAGGGGCACAGGGGATGGGGTCAGGTTTGTCTAAGAGGGTGGCCAGTGAGGTGAGAGCTGTGCTTGAGAGGTCACCAGAGGAGGGTCATACCTGAGCTCCGAACCTGCAGGGCCCCAGGCAGGACCTCCCTAGTGGTAGCATCCACAGCTACAGGGCAGGTGAAACAGGATGGGGCAAAGCTAACCTTGCTTGTCTGAAGGGCTCGAAGCCAGCACCTCCGGGCATGGCCTGTGAAACCAAGCAGCAGCATGCTGAAGTCTCACCACCCACCCTCTACAGAGAGACTCAGAAAAAAATCCATGGTGTTCCCCACAGCTTTTCCCTCTGTCTACTTTTCGACAGAGTAGAGTGACAGGGTCTCACTCTTGCCCAGAACCAACTCAGGCTTCCAACTTTGACAAGAAATGATCAGGCTGAACCTTCAATCCATAGTAGGGCAAGGGACCCCAGCACTCAGAAATTCAACACTGGATACCACCCAGAGGAAGCTTTGACTAGCACCTTTTTCAAACTTGTTTTCAAGGATGGAGGTGCTAGTCACATGTGACTATTGAGTATTTCAAGAGTGGCTAGTGCAACTGAGGAACTGCAATTTTAAACTAACTTAGTATTTCTTTTTTTTTGAGACAGAGTCACGCTCCATTGCCCAGACTAGAATGCTATGGCATCATCATAGCTCACAGCAACGTCAAACTCCTAGGCTTAGCAATCTTCTTGCCTCAGCCTTCCAAGTAGCTGGGAGTACAGGCATGCACCACCATGCCCAGCAAGTTTTTTTTCTTTTGAGACAGTCTCACTATGTTGCCTTCAGTAGAGTGCGTCACAGCTCACAACAACCTCAAACTCTTGGGCTCAAGTGATTCTCCTGCCTCAGCCTCCCAGGTAGCTGGGACTACAGACGCCCACCACAATGCCCAGCTATTTTTTGTTGCAGTTGTCATCGTTGGTTAGCTGGCCCGGGCTGGGTTCAGGGGGTAGGGGGAGTGCCAGGTCCAGGGCCAGGTTCAAACTCGCCAACTTGGGTGTATGTGGCTGGCGCCGTAACCACCGTGCTACGGGCACCGAGCCACCCAGCAAGTTTTTTTTCTCTATTTTCAGTAGAAACAGGGTCTCACTCTTGTTCAGGCTGGTCTTGAACTCCTGACCTCAAGTGATCCACCTGCTTTGGCCTCCCGGAGTGCTAGGATTACAGGTATGAGCCACGGCACCTGGCCCCTAGTTTTTTTTTTTTTTTTTTGAGGCAGAGTCTCAAGCTGTCGCCCTGGGTAGAGTGCCATAGTGTCACAGCTCACAGCAACCTCAAACTCCTGGGCTTAAGTGATTCTCTTGCCTCAGCCTCCCAAGTAGCTAGGACTACAGGCACCTGCCACAGTGCCCGGCTATTTTGTTGTTGTAATTGTCATTGTTGTTTGGCAGGCCCAGGCCAGATTCAACCTGCCAGTCCTGGTGTATGTGGCCCTCACCCTAGCTGCTGAGCTACAGGCGCCAAGCCCCCTAATTTAATTTTAATAATCTTTTTTTGAATGACAAAGATTTGTTTTTATATTAAGGGCACTGTGAATCATTATAAGATCACATTTCCCTCTGTGCTGACTGCTGAGATGCTTGTTAGCTTTGGGTTTCATGCTTGCAAGAGTACATAAACTTGTGGTGAGCATCTTTAATATAACATTGTCAGCTCCCTTTTACTTTCACTTTTTCCCCATTGCTTTAAGTTTTTTAGAGATAGTCTCACTTTATCATCCTCAGTAGAGTGCTGTGGCATCACAGCTCACAGTAACCTCCAACTCCTGGGCTTAGGTGATTCTCTTGCCTCAGCCTCCCGAGCAGCTGGGACTACAGGCAGCTGCCACAACACCCTGCTATTTCTTGTTGTTGCAGTTTGGCCGGGGCCAGGTTTGAACACGCCACCCTCAGTATATGGAACGGGCACCATACCCACTGAACCACAGGCGCCACCCTGCCTTCCTTAAGTTTTTATCTTGTCAGTGTAACGAACCACTTCAGATCCTTTGATGTATAGTGATCAAGCACACTGACCCACACCTTTGGCTACTTTCTGCCTATTTGTGCCTTGGGCCCTGACTGGGCCCGCCAGCAACTCACCCCGGTCAACTGTGGTCTCAGCCCCTCCTCGGAGAGCCAGCTTCTCATTGTCCCGGACCACAGAGGCTGCTGTCAGTCGGTGGAGTGCTTGGTCCCAAGCAGCTTCTCTTACAGGAGATGACGAAGGCTGTGAGGTATCCCCAGGCCCCCACAGTGTCTCCAGACCAACACCCACTTCCCAGCACATAGGCTGCTCCCCATACAGAGCCCGGATCACCACATGGCAGCGTGGAGCCTGGGGCAGCAGTGGCACTGCAGGAGGGGCTGATTCCCCATTGGGGGGCGCAGCCGTGAACAAGAAGGGTGGCTCCATCAACATGTCCCAGTCTAGGGGGGCTGGGGAGAGCAGATTTCCTAGAGGGAGAATAAGGAAGGGGCATAAAAAAAATAGATAAGCAACAACCTCAAGTGAGAAATAGGGAGTGGAGTGAGATGACACTGGGAATGGAACCAGGATCGGAGATCCCTGTAGGCCATGAGGAACTTGGCCTTCCTAAGGGTGGTAAGCAGCTACCCAGGGTGTAGTACTCTGGGCTTCACCTCCCCAAGGCCTCCTTGGTATCAGGGAAACCAGCTCCCCATTCAACCCTTACCTGAGTCATCCAGTCCCTGTCCCAATTGTTGGCTTGCCTCAGGGCCTGGCCCATCTGGTGCTGCACCGAGAGATGGCTGCCGTGGTCGGCCAGGGACTGGGTTTGCCCGGCCTGGAGGGGAGGAGAGGCTTCGACCAGCCAGAGCCACCCTGCGCCGACGTCCCAGCACCTCAGTACTCAAAGCCCCTGCCTGCATTTGAGATGGGGGGGGAGGGCAGCTGGTCAATGCAGAACACCTGGCCATCATACATACACAGCTGGCTATATGCCCCTTATCTCAAACCCTGGGTAGCTGCTTACCATTCTTAGGAAGGCCAAGCTCCTCATGGCCTACAGGGATCTCCGGTTCTGGTTCCCTTCCCAGTGTCATCTCACTCCACTCCCTATTTCTCACTTGAGGTTGTTGCTTATCTGTTTTTTTGTTTGTGTCTTCTTCCTTCTTTGCCTGGCTAACTTCTACTTCTAGACGTGGCTGTTTCTCTCCTGACTGCCCCAGACAGAGTCAGTCATGCTGACTCTGAGCCCACATAATAACCTGTGCTCATCACTGGTTGTTACTTGGTATTATCATTATTGGTTTACCCATTATTGGTTTATCTCTCTAGCTAGGCTTAATAGTAAACTTGGCACAATGTCTGGCATATAGCACACAGTAAATAAATATTTACTAGATACATGGTGAATGAATGCGGGCTGATTCTCACCTTGAATGGAGCTGGTGGAGGTGCAGGTAGGGGGCAGGAGCGGGAGCCTGCATGTTCTCCATAGGCCAGGCTGCGGCAGCCCTGCTGAGAAGGTGGATCCAGGGGAGCACTACCCTTGGGGGAGCCAGGGCCCTGGGAGCCTGGGGACTCACTGCTGCCTGTGGAGCCCGGGCCCGGCTCAGGGCTGGCAGAGCAATGGGTGAGCACATACTGCTCCCGTATGTATGAGGACTGGAAGATGCGGCGCCATATAGCTGTGTCAGAGGAGGGGTTGGGTCCAGGATCTGTGACTGGGTCTGTCAGAGCATCAGAACCTGCTGGGAGGCAATAGAATGGACCCCAATCGTAACCCTTCCCACTCCCCACTCCCCTAACACAGATACACTTGGGCACTCACTTCGCTCTGAGTCCCCGGCAGCCCATGGGCTAGACAGCTCTGCTGACACAGTGCCTGTTCCCGGTGGCTCTGAGGTGCCAGTGGGCTCTGTGCCAGGGCTGGCAGCAGATGGCATTTCTTCTGGGGATGGGAAAACAGACCCACCCAAGCTCTGCCAGCCAGGCTCTTGGCCCTAGAAAGAATATCATTGTGAAAAAAACTGATTGTAGTTATATACTACCTCTTTCCAAACAGGATTTTAAGATGGTTCTTCCTGTGAAGAGGCAATAAAGCTAACAAACCAGAAATAAAAGACCAGTACTAAAAAAAGCAGGAAGCAAACAGGTCAACCATAAGGGTTAATAGACTTGCTGTGGAGCTGAGCTTGAAGTTTGTCCCTGAGCTTCCTGGCAGCCAGGCAGAAGACAAACAGTCTATTAGATAGCTTTCATGATCAAAAAAGGGAAAGCATGCTTAGCTCATCTAGAAAGATAGAGCTTTTCATTAAAAAAAATAATAATAACTACCATTTCTCAAACTTGTATTCTGTGTCAAGTGTCCTGCTAACAGCACTGTTAGCAGGACACTTGTTATGACCTCTAATTATAGCAACACATACAAACATCATTTACACACAGAGAAGTGGTTCAGAGAGGTTAAATGACTCGATCAAATCAAATGGCTAGTAAGTGGCAGATTTGGGATTTGGGATTGTATCTACCACCTATGTTACGCTCCTCACACAGTTACAGGAAGTATGCCACATGGTGATTTCCGCAGGGTACTGCGTGAGGTAGCCAGCAACAGCAAATGCTGGTGCTCTTTCTTTTTTTCTTTTTTGAGACAGAGTCTCACTATGTCACCCTCAGTAGAGTGCCATCACGTCGTAGCTCACAGCAACCTCAAACTCTTGAGCTAAAGCAATTCTCTTGCCTCAGCCTTCCAAGTAGCTAGGACCACAGGCACATGCCACAACGCCCGGCTATTTTTTACAGACAAGGTCTTGTTCTGGCTCAGGCTGGTCTCGAACCTGTGAGCTCAGGCAATCCACTCACCTTGGCCTCCCAGAGTGCTAGGATTACAGGTGTGAGCCACCATGCCTAGCCTACTGCTGTTTTCTATGACAGTGCTTTACAGGACAAGTCAGTGAAAGAGCCCATGAAGGGGACAGGATGCAGTCATCTTGGGGGCCTAGTGTGATCTCAGTGGAGCCCCAGGAGATAGATCATAGGGGAGTTCAACAGAGAGAGGAAGAGGGAATGGGAGGGTTTGGGAGAGATGCAGGGACTTCCACCATCCCAGGCCCACCAACACGCCCAGCTCTGGCCTACCCCTGGTGGGCGGGGCCGGAAGCCATCCACCCTGAAGAGTGAGCAGTAACCCAGCAGCTGGTCCCCAGGGTAGAGTGCTGGGATTTCCCGTGGGGTCAGCAACGCCTCCACAGCATCAGGCACAAACCAGTCCACAGAGATGTCACTCAAAGCGGGCTCTAGTGCCTTCCTCAAAGCCTGCACCAGCTGTGGGGAGTGGTCAGAGGGAAGATAGGAAGAGAAAGAGATGGAACACAGCCGGAGCCGGAAGGCTGCTCTTCCCCAGTGCCATGTGCTCAGGCCCAGGCTAATGAAGAACATGGTCAGGTGAAGAACAGGGGCAGGAGAAGAAATGGGATAGGAACAAGCAAGGGGACTGTGGGCTCAGTTCTCAGGTCTTGGTCCGTCTCCTGGCCTGAGCTTTGCAATCTGGAAGGGCCAGGACTGTGAGCATGAGGCTCACTTCCAGGACCAGACTGAAACTATGATTTGGAGGGTGGCCTGGAAGCTTTGGCTTCCCACAGCACCCCGCAGTAGGACCAATAGTTCTGCCCCTGCCTGGCATATCGGGGAGAGGACAGATTGCAGAGCTGATGATCCAGGGGACCCAATGCCTTTCCTGGTTCTGTTTCAGATGTGAAGTGTAACTTGGGAGGAGGATTTCCAAGTATAGGGAATAGGGTCCAGGCTCAAGCTCACCATGGGCTGCAGCCTCTCCCCAGGCCTCAGGAAGTAGGCCTGGCCCCTGCTAAGGACTGATAGACCCTGGAGCAGCTGGTGGCAGGCAGGCCCCAGGCCAAAGGAGAAACACCTAATAAGGGAAGGGAAGCAGGTGTTACGTTCAGGAGTCCCTTGGCAGGGCTCAATCTTAGGCTCCTGGCTCTGCCCATCCCATACCTGGCTGCACCTCTGTGCCACCTCATGAGCTCCAGAGTTCGGTGAATAGTGGTGGCCTTGGGTGAGGCAGAAGTGAGCAGGAACAGCTGCCGAGGGTGCGCTCTTTGCTGGGGCTGCCCCATGGCCCACTCTAGCACAGCCAGCACATCTGGGGGACCACTTGCAGCCTGCAGGGTCTCAATGCTGTCACAGATCAGCTGCACAGTGTCCTGGAGAAAGAAGCCATGGGCTGTGCCATGCTGGGCTAAAACATCTCCATGTGGCCCCAAGCCCCCAGACCATACTCACATCACTGCAAGACCGGCTCTCTGGGAAGAGCGGTTGCACTGATATCCCAAAAGTGGCCAGGTTGATGAGCGTCTGAGGCGGGAGAGACTTCACAGCTAAAACAATGGCATCCTGGGGAAGGCAAAGAGGGCAGTGTGAGGTAGGCCCCACAGGTGCTAATAGAGAGCAAGGGACAGCAGCACTGCTCACCCTCTCCAGGATTAGAACAGGGGGCTAGATGAGGTAATCTGGGAGAGGCCCGGTATGTGTGAGAAAGACTCTGCTGTACAAGTGAGACCTGAATGTATGTGGGAGACCTTTTGTAAAGACTCTAGAGGTATATGTGAAACTCGCATCTCTCTGAGTGTGCCCTACTGTTTGAGAGAGGCTTTTTGCATCGGGGAGAGATGTATGAATGTGAGAGAGACATGGGGGTGTGTATGTTTTTATTGGGGGTTGGGACATAAGGGAATCCCCCTGAGGAGTTGCTGTCTGGTTCCTTTTTGGAAGATGACGTTGGTAGCCACCTCTGACACGCTGTCCCACCCAACACCTAGGCTTGCCCTGACCCCACAGGCCTTGTGTGCTGCACTGCTGCCATCCAGCAGGAAGAGGAGCTCCCGAGTCGCTGTGCTCAGGTATCCAGGCTTGGAGCTCAGGTCCGGGCAGAAGCTCAGCACCAGCACAGGGTTCAGCAGGATGTCCTTGTGGAAGCGTCGCTTCAGGAACCACATCTGAGCATGGAGGCCCTGAGTCAACCTGGGCAAGGCTTAGTGCTACTTTGACCCAGTGTCCAGTAGGACCTGGCCCTGGCACCTTTTTTTTTTCCTTTTTTTGAGGCAGAGTCTCTGGATAGAGTGCCGTGGCGTCAAGGCTCACAACAACCTCAAACTCTTGGAGTTAAGCAATTCTCTTGCCTCAGCCTCCCAAGTAGCTGGGACTACAGGTGCCCACCACAATGCCCAGCTATTTTTGTTGTTGTTGTTGCAGTTGTCATTGTTGTTTTAGCCGGCCCAGGCTGGGTTCGAACTTGCCAGCCCTGGTATATATGGCCGGCGCCCTACCCACTGAGCTACAGGTGCCACCTCTCCTGGCACCTTTTTCTATCTGACCCATCCAGAGGGCATCTTTTTGTATTTATCTGAGTAAAGGCAGGGGCAGAGACAGGTGGCTATTCTCTGCCTATGTCAGACCTAGCTTCCATCCTCCCGGGACACATCCCAGAGAGAATGGCCCTCTGTAAAGGCCCATCCCCAACCCAACGTGACTCCACTCACCTGTCCTCATGCACAAATGTAAACAGCAATGAGGTCAGGGACCAGGCAGGAGCCCATGCAGCCATACCTGCCGGTCCCCATCACTGTCCCTTTGCTGCAGCCTCTGGAAATCACGGCGGGCCCTCACCTGGGCCTCATATTCTGAGGAGCATAGGCTGCCTGCCTCCAGCATCAGGTGTGGCAGATGGGGCTCTGAGAGGAGATGACACAACTCTGTCAGGGAAGTTCCTACCACTGGACCCCAATTTCCCAGTCCCACCGTCCTGGAAGGAGCCTGCAGGTCCAGCCTCCCTGCATGGGCCCCATCCTCACAAATGACTCAACACCTTGGTCTGGGGCTCAGACATCTGTACTTGCAAGACGCTGCCTAGGTTGTTCAGAAATAGGCCTGAGTCGGCCTATATGTAGGCCTTCTATATATCCTGGTCACTCACCACTGGGATGCAGCAGGATCTCCAAGGCTCGGTCACAGCGATGGCCCTCTGCCAGTGTGACACAGATGGTGGCAGCAGAGCTGGCATGAGGGGGGGCATCTGCCCGCAGGGCATGAGAGGGGCTCTCCAGGCCTGAGGGACATAGAAGCAGGAAAGGGTGATGCAACCATCACTTCAAGCCAGTACCTACAGCATGGACATCATAATGGCTCTGGGAAGCTCAGCTCTGAGAGCCTGCTCTATAGGGTCAGATGGACAAGGAAGGATTTTCCTGCTTTCATGGGCTGGGAAATGGATTTCCAGCTCTGATCCTGGCTGGTCAAAGAGTTATATACCAACAATTAGCATCCTTTACCACCTCTTGCACGAGGAGAATCTACTTTGTCATTTGATCTGTCCTCCCATTGGTGGGTGGGGTAGGATATAAATAAATTACCTAGATAAAATGGGGGGTGTGCTGAGTAGAAGCAGCCAGAGGATGCTCCCACCATTATCCTGAAAGTTGCTAAGGTTTAGGTCCCTGACTTTTATCCTATGTTCCTCCCATCCCTGAGTCTGGAATTATTTCATAGTCAGCTATGCTGGGAGGGGAGGGCATCTGAAAAGAGGTCAGGCCAGGCTAGATGCACCCACCTGCCAGCAGGCATGGCCCAGTCACCAGCATCTCGAAGGAGAAGGTATATGGGGCAGGGCAGCGGGCAGAGCCTGAGAACACGTCCTGAGGGGCAGCCATCTCCTCCCAGGCCAGCCCTTCCTCCTGAGGGCTGCCTACCCCAAAGCAGCTGGTGGGGCTGGAAGGGAGCATGAGGAGGGTCACTGGGCCACTATGAAGGACCCTAGCCCCTCTGGCTTACTGGCTCAGCCCTTCCTCACCCTGCCCGTCCCCTGGGGTACCCTGCCAAAGCCCCCTCACCCGCACTAGACCCAGAGAAGCCGAGGGAGGGACGAAGAGAATCACCATAGGCCCAACCTGTCGTCACAGAGCCCCGGAGGCCTGAGGGACCCTGGCGGGCCTGGTGGGGCCAGTGGGGTGACCACAGTGGGCAGGGCAACATGCAGCACCCCATCAGGCCTTGAGGGCAGCTCCCGGCTGCTGCGCAGGGTCACTGTCATGGTGCCAGAAGCAGCGATAAGGCCTGTGGGCAGCACCAGTGTGGACTGGGCCTGGGCCAGATCCAAGACAAGATGACCTATGATGAGTAAGAAGAGGGGTCAGAGGGGGGCTGGAAGCAGAGGCAGTGGGGGAAGAAAGAGGGGAGCAGGCACTGAGTCAGGGAGCCTGGGTAAGGGGGATTTGCATGACTGATGGGACACTGGGCAAGGCGTCAGTGATGCAGGATGGAGGCATGAGATAAATGATGGTAGGAGAGGCAGGTTGATGTGGAAGGATCTGACTGTCAGCAGGCAAGGGAAGAGTGATGTCCTTGCTAATGGAGTGCTGGGAAGAAGGAAGCATGTCCACCCCACAGGCCCAGACCATTGCCTGTGCCCCTCTTCTCCTGCCTACCTCTTCCCTTTCAACCCTTGGGCATCGATCCTAGTGGACAGACATCTCCCTGTGGCCTGAGACCTACTCTACTCATAAATCTCCTGCTCATGAGCCATTAGGTCCTAATGAGGCTCTCCACTGCCCACTAGGTTGGTTCCAGAATTTTCTACCTGAAAGGAGCTTAGAGGCAGTAATCTGCTTGGAAGCAGGCTAGAGGACATGCTACATTTGCATACCTGCACACCATTTTATTTAGACTGTAGGTTTATTTGGGGGACTGGCAGAGCTGTGGCAGTTACCACTGCTGCTAAAGGAATAATGATCAGGTGTGTTTTTCTGGCTCCAGCCCACCTTTAGAGGCCTACTTTACTTCACTTCCCCACAATAATCACTTGATCTTTTGCTGAATAAATGAATGGGGGGAAAAGATGGAAAGGAAGCTAAGGAGGAAGAAAGGGGCTTTCATCTCAGCCAGCTGATAGAGCAGAGAGAGCATAGCAGCAGGTTTGAGTATCAGTTCTATGACTTTTTTTTTTTTTTGAGACAGAGCCTCAAGCTGTCGCCCTGGGTAGAGTGCTGTGGCATCACAGCTCACAGCAACTTCCAACTCCTGGGCTTAAGCGATTCTCTTGCCTCAGCCTCCCAAGTAGCTGGGACCACAGGCGCCCGCCACCACGCCCAGCTATTTTTTTGGTTGCAGCCGTCATTGTTGTTTGGTGGGCCCAGGCTGGATTCAAACCCGCCAGCTCAGGTGAATGTGGCTGGTGCCTTAGCCGCTTGAGCCACAGGCACTGAGCCAGTTCTATGATTTCTAATATGTCCTTTGGTAACTTGTTCTGAGGAGCCTCAGTTTCTTCATCCATCAAATGGGAATCATGATAACTATATCTCAAAGACTGTAGTGAGGCCAAGTGAGGTGGCTCACACTTATAATTCTAGCACTCTGGGAGGCTGAGGAGGTGGATTCCTTGAGACCCCGTCTCTACTAGAAACAGAAAAACTAGCCAGGTGTTGTGGCGGGTACCTGTAGTCTCAGCTACTCAGGAGGCTGAGGCAAGAGGATCACTTGAGCCTAGAAGTTTGAGGTTGCTGTGAGCTATGATGTCACAGCACTCTACTCAAGGTGACAGAGTGAGACGCTCTCTCTCACAAAAAAAAAAAAAATTATGGCAGGCACCTGGAGTCTCAGCTAGTCAGGAGGCTAAGGCAAGGGAACTGCCTAAGCCTAAAAGCTGGAGGTTGCTGTGAGCTGTGATGCCACCGCACTCTACCAAGGGCAAGAAAGTGAGAGGTGAGGAACAAATGAGATAATGTATACAAAGCATTGAACATATAAGTGACAGTTGCTATTATTTTCATCTCCCATAAAAGGGAGAAAGGGAGCAATGCTTGCATTACATACCACTCAGGATTCAAATGAGGGGATACCAGTGACTGTAAACTGTAAATCACTGTAAACATGAAATATTTATTACCCTTACCCCATATAACCTACTCCAAACCTTTGTTCATACCATTTCCCCTACTCTCAACTTACCCAAGTCCTTCCCTCACTCTGCCTCCTTCTGGAACATTCCCCAGGCCTACCCCAGAGCTCACTCTGGCCTCTCTCAGCACCACTGGATCCTATCCTTCTTTTTACCCAGATGGCAAATCCCATGGCAGGAATCAAATGAATGCATGAGTGAAAAAATAGAAAGAATGAAGTGAAAGCCACAGTACCCACACAGGCCTGGGTTTCCATCCCCTCCTCCCAGCACTCAGTGGGCCCCTTTGTGCCGTGCTCTGTGTGAGATGCTGGGACTTGGAGATGACCAAAAACCCCAGTCCTAAGCTCAGGAACCAATGCTCCAGAGGGGAAGACAGGCTTATAAACCTGTGAGGATTACTCCCCCTACTAAGTGTTGAAATGAGGTGGCACAAAAGGCTAGGGGCAAGGAACCAGGGCACTAACTGTTTGTGAGGGACTCAGGGAGGGTTTCCCAAAGAGCGACTTTTGAGTGGATATAAAGGATAAGTGCAAATTTGCTCACTAGAAGATGGGAAGAGAAAGCAGGAAGTGTAAGAGGACTGTCAGTGTGGCCAGTGGTTGTGGTACCTGCTTGTGGGGAGAGGACAGAGAAATGAAATGGGGTGAGAATGAGGAGTGAGGGCCTTGGCTACTGGACAAAGGGGTTCCTACTTGATCCAGGATCCATGCACACGGCTTAGGAGGTGTGTAGCCTAATAGACAAGGGGCTGGAGGGGGGGCCCTAGGGAGAGTACTCCTTTTGCAGTACCCTGGGGAATCTATGACTCCCTTGCAGGAAGGGCCAGGGGTACCCCAGCAAGCTCCATGCTGCCTACTTTGTCTATCTCCCTGGCTGTGAACCTTGGGCCAGGCCTGGGCCATATTCTCCCAGCACCTGGCACAGGTCAGGTGCCCAGTCCATGCCTGTTGAATAAAGGGATGAATCAATGAATGAAAAAATCAGCGCCTGCAGGAAGGTGAAAGGGGGGTACACAGGGTGGGACGCAGAGCGGGTGCGGGAACCTGAGCTCGGGCTGGATTTCCGAGGCGCAGTGCGGGCACAGGACTCACCCTGCGCGCAGCGGCGGGGCGTGGCGGCCCCCAGCTCGGGGCCCAACGCTCGGCAGCAAGCAGCAAGCGAGCGGCGCCGGCTCTGCAGCTGGAAGGAGACGCGCTGTCCGGCCGCCTCGGCCTCGAAGCCAGACACCACCTCGGCCTCGGCCAGCGGGTACACGAACACGCCTGCGGAGAGGGGCGGGCAGGAGGCGGCGTCGGACCTCGCCCAGAGCCCGCTTCCCACCACCCGGCGTCCGCCCCGCCTCACCGTCCACCGGCTGCGGCTGCGGATTGTGGTAGGTAAGCCGGGCCCGCAGGCTGAGGCACGGTCCGTTGGCGCAGGCCCGGACCCAGGAGTCCGTGAGGGGCAGCGGCGTCCAGCTGGACGGGCAGTACAGGCCGGGCATGGTGCCGCGAGGCCGGCCTAGGGGGCGGGTGCGCAGGTTGAGTCCGGGGCGCCCCCCGATCCGCGGTCCGGAAGCGGGCGAGAGTCTAACTTGGGCCCCGGGACCTAGCCCGCAGGGGGCGCGCGGCTGAGCCGGCGGCGCCGGCCAGCCCGATAGGTGGCGGGGGCAGATAAGAAAAGGCGGGCGGGGGTGGAGAGATGGCATCCTCGCTGGTTACCTGGGAAGCCGGGTGGAGCGCAGCTCCTGGCAGCGCCGAGACCCGGGGAGCGGAGGGTTAATGATTAACTGGCTCTCCGGGCGCCCAGCAGTCCTGCTGCCCGCTCTCTGGGGGGTTGGGGCGGACGGTCACAGCTGTTCTGTCACTCGCTCCCCGGCCTCACCTCCACCTCAGTACCTGCGGCCCCCCGGGGCTCCCTGTGGCTGCCAGCTGTCGGAAGGAGCGCGGGTGGAGAAATGGAAGATGCTCTGGGTGGGGAGCAAAGGTTTAAAGGGCCAGTATCAAATAGCCGGGCGTTGTGGTGGGCGCCTGTAGTCCCAGCTACTCGGGAGGCTGAGGCAGAGAATCGCTTAAGCCCAGGAGTTGGAGGTTGCTGTGAGCTGTGTGAGGCCACGGCACTCTACTGAGGGCCATAAAGTGAGACTCTGTCTCTACAAAAAATAAAAAAATAAAGGGCCAGTATCCTCCTGGCGCCCCCAGCCCCGCAAGGGACAGCAGGGGCGGGGTGCGATGGGGAGCCGACAGGGCCGCAGTCTGTCTTTGGTGCCTCGTCTGACTCCAGCGCGGGCGGGAGAGGAGGGGGTTGGGATGGAAAAAATAAGAAGGGAAGCTGAAAGAGAAGGGTCTTACGGTGGCACGACCCGGAGAGGTGTCGGGTAGGGGAGTCCATGGGATGCGTCCAGGGCACATTTCCCCACCCTAGCAAAGCTGATCTGGAAGTAGCGGACGACTGCAGTCGCGGCTGCCCGCCCCCCTCAACCCCACAAGGGGATGCTGCGAGCTGGGTCTTGGGGTCATCCTTGGGGTCTTGGGGAAGCCTCAACCTCAGGCTCACCCTCGCGTCCTCCGCAGAGTGCTGGGCTCCTCAACGCGACCGGGATGGGCGGTGCCGCCTCTGCGCCTTGGGCTGCGCTGGGCCGGCACCCGCGGGGCCCCAGCTCCCGACTCCAGCGGCGGCGGCTGAGTCCCGCAGGGGCGCCGGCCTGCGCTCGGGTGGTCCCGCCCTGGCTGCAAGAAGCCGCCCCTCCTGCCCGCTTGAGCCCCGCCCGCCGCTGCGGCTGGGCTGACGCTTCCCCCTCCTGCGGGAGAGGGACCGCCTCCGCGCCAGCCACGGCTGCTGGAGCCAGACAGGGCACCGCAGTGCAGGGACCGCGTCCCCACCGGGGTCACTCTGTCTTCCAGCAGTGCGGGACCAAGACTGCTGAGGGCCCGCCCTTTCTATTCTTCAGGAAATGAGGGGTTCTGCACGTGCAGCAGAGTCACCCAGTCAGCAACCTCTCCCCACCATGCCCACCCCCGCAGCGATCCCAGCTATCCCGTTATCGCTATACTCAGCCGAGCTCATCCCTCTCCCTGGGTAGGCTTACCAGCCCTGCTGTGACTCTCCCTCCTCACTGCAGTGAACCCCAGCGCCCCCTCAACATAGGACTTTTCCCTTAAGAAGTCAGTCCCCTTTTTTTTGCAAAGTAATCCTTCATTACTGCAGAAAAGCTCTCTCATCCCTGCAGGTACCTTTAGTTTGTGCATCCACTCCCAGTACCAAACGAGGATTCCCCATCACTGCAGCAACTCCTGCGCACCACACTCGGAAACTGCCAACTTGCCATCCTGACTGCAGTGGCATCTCCCCACTTTTGCTGGGGGTGCTAGGGTGTGCAGGATGGCTCACTCAGGCCAGAACCGCCTGGTCCCTTCAGTTGCCTGGGGGCCTGGGGAATGATGCCTTCCAGCCTGAAGCGTCTTCACAGAGTTTCAGACTGCCCCTGTCATAGCAGTGACCACCCCCATACACCACACACACACACACACACACCACTGCAGCACCTCAGGAGAAAACATCCCTGCTCAGAAAAATAGGTCCCTTATTATTGGCAGATTTTTCATGTTCTTGCAGTGTTATGCTGCAAAAGGTTAGGAAGTCTGTATAATGTCTCCCAGGAGCTCTGAAGGACAGTCTGGGAGTCCCCGGGAAGTGAGGGGAGGTGACCATGTATGTGGGTCACCCATATAAGCTTTCTTGTCCATGTCACACTTGGATTCTGCAAAGAGAGCTTGACAGCCACGGGTGAGGGGCAGCCAGTAGGAAATTGGCTTTCAATCCAAACCCAGGGTTCTCACATGTCCCCATTAACTCTATCCTTCTGATTCCAGTCACCGTCATCAAGTGCCTCCTTGAACATCAGAGCCCTCAGTCCCAACCCTCTCCCTTGGTCAAACCATGGGTGGAAATGCAGAAGGACAGGAAAGGAAGCACAGACACAGTCACACCTCTCTAGCTCACAGAGAGGTCTAGCCGGATCTCAGCCCTGTTGTTTCCACACCATCTGGGTCATGGTTCCTTTGACCTCTCCATTTCCTCTGCTAAGACAACTCTTGACTTCATTTGGAATGAGGGTCCTTCTTACAGGCCTGGGGAGAAATAGTGGGTGAGGTGGTGGTCCCTCCAGGTGTTCAGGTTGCCCTAGCCACCTCCTCACAGTGGCCTGTGCTCTGCCCTGTCTGCAAATGAACCAAGAGCTACATTTGGCCCTCAGGAACCTTTATTAGGAGGCCCGAGACACTTGGAAATGCAAAGAGGTTCTTATCTTTGGTCCTGAGGAGAGCTTGAAAGTAAGATAATCTCCCAGGAAGATAGTGTTCCTAGCAGAGACCAGACACACACATTGGCAGAGCCAAACTTTACTGGGAAGCTGGACCAGAGGCCTGCCAGGAAGGCTGCCTTAGCACCACAAGAGGTGTACAGCAGCCGGCAGGATGAGGGCAGCCAGTCCTGGCTGCCTGGCAACTGGGGTGGGGTGAGTCTCTGAAGAACAAAGGGCCTCTGAAGAGCAGTGGGAAGGCATTCTGGTGGTGGGATGGCAGGCAGCCTGACAGCCAAGGGCAGGAGGGGACAGCTTAGCCCTGAAGAGCCCAGAAGCCAGGTTCCAGAAGGTGGAAGAAATCTGAGACAAGGCTGAGGGATGGCTTGGGGCTTAGGTGGTCTGCTATTTGCCAAACACGGAGAAGAGGGTGGGGATATAGAGCTGAAAAGAGGTAGCCTGTGCCAAAAAGAGGCTCACACTTGAGGGAAAAGGACAGACAGATACGCAGTTACAGGAGAAAGAGATAAGTGCTGTGTTCCTAAACAGTAATGGATGGTATAAAAGCTTTTAACAGGGAGCTTTTAGGAAGGTCACCTAACCTGGGGAGAGTGTTTAAGCTGAGTCCTAAATGGGAGTTAAGCTGTGAAGGAGAAGGTGTTTCAGGCAGAGAAATCAGCTTGTCAAAAGGTAAGAGTAGCTTGGCACCTATAGCTCAGAGGCTAGGGCGCCAGCCACATACACTGCAGCTGGCAGGTTCGAATCCAGCCTGGGCCTGCCAAACAACAATGACAACTGCAACCAAAAAATATCTGGGCATTGTGGTGGGCGCCTATAGTCCCAGCTACTTGGGAGGCTGAGGCAAAAGAATGGCTTAAGCCCAAGAGTGGAGATTGCTGTGAGCTGTGATGCCATAGCACTGTACCCAGGGCTACATAGTGAGACTCTGTCTCTAAATAAATAAATACATAAATAAATAAGGTGAGGCTTGGCGCCGGTAGCTCAAGCAGCTAAAGCACCAGCCACATACACCAGAGCTGGCGGGTTCAAATCCAGCCCCGGCCTGCCAAACAACAATGATAACGACAACCAAAAAAAATAGCTGGGCATTATGGCGGGCACCTGTAGTCCCAGCTAGTTGGGAGGCTGAGGCAAGAGAATCGCTTGAGCCCAGGAGTTGGAGGTTGCTGTGAGCTATGATGCCACGGCACTCTACCCAGGGTGACATCTTGAGGCTCTGCCTAAATAAATAAATAAATAAAGTGAGAGTAGCTGGGCACAGTGGCTCATTCCTGTGATCCCAGCACTTTGGGAGACCCAAGGTGGAAGGAGTTCAGGACAAGCCTGGGCAACATAACAAGAACCAATCTCAGTGAGAGCCAGAGGATCTAAGGAAGTATAAATAGGTATGCACAATATTTGTTTTTTCTTTTAGTTAATATTTGCCCAGCACTTACTATGGGCCAGGCACTGTGTCAAGCATGGATCACCACACTTAATAATAAAAACTGCCCTAAGAGACAGGCCCTGCTCATTATCTTGTAGAAGAGAAAACCAAAGCCCAGAGTGTTAAGTGACTTGCTCATCACAAGCTAGTAAAGTGGTAGATTCAGGATGTTGAACTCAGATGGTCTGACCTCAGAACCCTTGTTTTAAACTACTACTATAGATAATACAGCTTTCTTTAAAATGTAAAAAAAAAAAATTTTTTTTTTTCGAGACAGTCTCACTTTGTCGCCCTTAGTAAAGTGCTGTGGCACCTTAACCCACAGCAATCTCAAACTACTCTTGGGCTCAAGTGATTCTCTTGACTCAACCTCCCAAGTAGCTGGGACTACAGGGACACCCACAACACCCTGCTGTTTTTAGAGACGGGGTCTAGCTCTTGCTCAGGCTGTCTTGAACCCTTGAGGTCAGGCAATCCACTTGCCTCAGCCTCCCAGAGTGCTAGAAAAAAAATAATTTTAATTGACAAATATTATATACACATACTTGTATTGTGGTTTCTAAGGTCCATGTCCAGGTCATCTGCTCACTTCAGCCACCACCAGACTGGCCTGTGGGGTGCTGCTTTTCTCTCATCTGGTCCAAGAGAGAATTTGAACTTGCCCTTCAGGATAACTGGCCAGGCTGGGGCTAGGCAATATTAATGAACCTTTACCAAAGGTGGTGGTGATATGGGCACAAGTAGGACTAGGGTTACCCCTAACCTGAGGAAAACAGCCTTAGAAAATGACATGCGGGGCGGCGCCTGTGGCTCAAGGAGTAGGGCGCCAGTCCCATATGCTGGAGGTGGCGGGTTCAAACCTAGCCCCGGCCAAAAAAAACACACACACACACACACACACAAAAAGAAAATGACATGCAGCCAGGGTGTCTTGTTGCAAAAGTACAGCCCATTTGTCTTCTCTGCTCAAGGGCTGCCACCATGCCCTTGGAGACACCATGCTCTTGTTTCCCTAAATTTCAGAAGCATCTAATCTGAAATTAGTGCTCCAGAAGAATTTGACCTGGAAAAAGAAAAGAGTTCTGCCTCTTACCTCTCTAAAGCTTGACTTCCCAAACCTCAGCCCCTATCTGAAGCCCAAATTTGAAGACAGTTTGGTTCATTCATTTATTCACTCACTCAATAAATACACATATTTCTTGTAGGAGCCTACTATGTGCTATACCGGAGCTGTAGCAGATAGCAAGACAGTGAGCAGTAGGTCCCTCCTCTCATGAAAGATGTCAATTATACAATTAATTTTTTTTTTTTTTTTGTAGAGACAGAGTCTCACTTTATGGCCCTCGGTAGAGTGCCGTGGCCTCACACAGCTCACAGCAACCTCCAACTCCTGGGCTTAAGTGATTCTCTTGCCTCAGCTTCCCAAGTAGCTGGGACTACAGGTGCCTGCCACAACGCCCGGCTATATACAATTAATTTTTAAACTTCTTATTTGGAAATAATTTCAAAACATATACAAAAGTTGTAAGAATAGCATCTTTCTACATATCATTTGAAAACAGGCTGTACCCATCCTGCCTCTTTACCCATAAACACTTTGGGGTGTGTGTGTGTCTCACTCTGTTGCCCAGACGAGAGTGCATCATCATAGCTCACTACTGCCTCAAACTCCTGTGATCTAGGAGTGAGGCAGATCAAGTGATCCACCTGCCTCAGCTTTCCAAGTAGCTGAGACTATACGTGTTTGCCACTGCACCCACATAAGTTTTGTATTTTTGTAGAGACAGGCGTGGTCTCACTATGTTGTTCAGGCTGGTCCCAAACTCTGCCTCAAGTGATCATCCCACTTTGGCCTCTGAAAGTGCTCCATTTAAGGCCCAGTGTGTTTCTTTTCTGTTATTCTTTTTCTTTTTCTTTTCTTTCTTTCTTTTTTTTTGAGATAAGCTTTCACTTTGTCACCCTAGGTAGAGTGCCGTGGCATCCATCATAGCTCACAGCTACATCAAACTCTTGGGTTCAAGCGATCCTCCTAAGTAGCTGGGACTATAGGCACCTACCACAATACCCAGCTAGTTTTTTCTACTTTTAGTAGAGATGAGGTCTCCCTCTTACTCAGGCTGATCTCAGATTTCTGAACTCAAGCAATCCACCTGCCTCAGCTTCCCAGAGTGCTAGGATTACAGGCACGAGCCACTACTATTTTTCTTTTTGTAATTAGATCAGTCCCTTTGTAGGGAGATAGTTTGAGTCTATGTAACTATCTTGATCCTCATCAAAATTGTACTCACATTTTTTAGCATCCATTAATGACCCAAATAATATTTTACGTCAGTTTTATTGAGCTATAATTTGCATACAGTAAAATTCACCTTTTTTTTTTTTTAAGAGACAGAGTCTCACTTTATTGCCCTCAGTAGAGTGAGTGCTGTGGCGTCACAAAGCACAGCAACCTCCAACTCCTGGGCTTAGGCGATTCTCCTACCTCCGCCTCCCAAGTAGCTAGGACTACAGGCGCCCGCCACAACACCTGGCTATTTTTTTGTTGCAGTTGTCATTGTTGTTTAGCTGGTCCAGGCCGGGTTCGAACCCTCCAGCCTCAGCATATGGGCCGGCACCCTACCCTCTGAACCACAGGCACTGCCCAAAATTCACCATTATTGATCATGGTAAAATATATATAACATAAAATTTATTATTAGTGATATTTAGCACATTCACAATATTGTGCAAGCATTCACTGCCACCTAGTTCCGAACATTTTCATCACCCACCCTAAGAGGAAACTCTTTGTCCATTAAGCAGTTGCGTCCCATTCCTCCCTCCTCCCAATCCCTAAAAACCACTAATATGCTCTGTCTCTATGGATTTGCCTATTCTGGATGTTTTGTGTAAATGGAATTATGTAATATGTGGCCTTTTGTGTCTGGCTTCTTTCACTGAACAATGTTTTCAAGGTTCATCCATGTTGTAGTATGAATCAGTACTTTATTCCTTTATATGACTGAATAATATTCCATTGTTTGGATCCACTACATTTGTTTATCCATTCATCCATGATGGACATTTGGTTTTTTTCCACTTTTTAGTCATGGTGAATAGTACTTCCATGAACATTTTGTATAAGTTTTTGTTTGAACACCTATTTTAAATTCTTTTTTATTTTTATTTTTTTTTAAGAGATAGAGTCTCACTTTCTTGTCCTCGGTAGAGTGCCATAGCATCACAGCTCACAGCAACCTCCAACTCCTGGGCTTAGGCGATTCTCCTGCCTCTGCCTCTCGAGTAGCTGGGACTACAGGTGCCCGCCACAGTGCCCGGCTATTTTTTTGTTGCAATTTGGCCAGGGCCAGGTTAGAACCCGCCACCCTCGGTATATGGGGCCGGTGCCCTATGCACTGAGCCACAGGCGCCGCCCTATTTTCAATTCTTTTAAGTATAGAATTGCCAGGTCATAGGGTAATTGTATTAACTTTCTGAGGTTTTCTACACTGGCTGAACCATCGTACATTGCCACCAGCTGTGTATAAAGGTTCCAATTTCTCTACATCCTTACCAACACAAATTAAAACTTCACTTGATTGTTTTTTTCCTTTTATAGATCATCTCATATCTAACTACTCTTTATCAAGCCCTAGCTCCCAAAGATATTCTTCCATGTTAGCTTCTAAAAGTTTGTTTGTTTGTTTGTTTTTGAGACAGAGTCTCATTATGTAGCCCTTGGTAGAGTGCTGTGGCGTCACAGCTCACAGCAACCTCAAACTCTTGGGCTCAAGCGATTCTCCTGCTTCAGCCTCCCAAGTAGCTGGGACTACAGATGCCTGCCACAATGCCCAGCTATTTTTTGGTTGCAGCCATCATTGTTGTTTGGCGGGCCAGGCTGGCTGGATTTGAACCGCCAGCTCAGGTGCATGTGGCTGGTGCCTTAGCCGCTTGAGCCACAGGCTCCGAGCCCCAGCTATTTTTTTTTTTTTTTGGAGTTGTTATTATTGTTGTTTGGCAGGCCGAGGCTGGGTTTGAACCCATCAGCCCTGGTATTTGTGGCTGGCGCCATAGCCGCTGAGCCTCAGGCGCCGAGCCTAGCTTCTAAAAGTTTTATACTTTTACATTTAAATCTTTTATCAAATGGATATGGTGGTGTGTGCCTGTAGTCCCAGCTATTTCAGAGGCTAAAGTAGGAGGATTGCTTGAGCCCAGGAGTTTGAGGCTGCAGCAAGCTATGATCATGCCATTGAAATAATTTTTTTTTTTTTTCTGAGACAAGATCTCGTTTTTTGCCTGGGCTAGAATGCAGTGGCCCAATCACAGCTTGCTGTAACCTCAAATTCCTTGGCTCAAGTGATTTTCCTGCCTAAGACTCCCAGTTAGCTGGGAACACAAGCACACATTCAGCTAATTTTTCTATTTCTTATATAGACAAGATCTCTCTATGTTGCTCAAACTCCTGGTTCAAGAAATCCTCCCTCCTCAACCTCCCAAAGTGTTAGGATTACAGATGTGAGCCACAACACCTGGCCTGAAATAAATTTTGTATAATGTAAGAAGGCTTAGATCAAGGTTCTTTTACCTTTTTCTTCTTACCTATGGATATCCAATAGGTCCAGCACCATTTGTTGAAAAGACCACTCTTCCCTGCAGCACCTGTGGCTCAGTGAGCAGGGCGCCAGCCCCATATACCGAGGGTGGCGGGTTGAAACCCAGCCCTGGCCAAACTTCAACAATAACAACAACAAAAAATAGCCAGGTGTTGTGCGGGCACAGCTACTGGGGAGGCTGAGGCAAGAGAATCACCTAAGCCCAGGAGTTGGAGGTTGCTGTGAACTGTGTGACGCCACAGCACTCTACCAAGGTTGATAAACTGAGACTCTGTCTCTACAAAAAAAAAAAAAAGAAAGAAAGAAAGAAAAGAGCACTCTTTCTCCATTCAATTACCTTTGCACATTTATCAAAAATCTATACTTGGAAAAAAAAAATCTATACTTGGGGCAAAGGGAGGGTGATAGGTGGGATTACACCTGTGGTGCATCTTATAAGGGTACATGTGAAACTTAGTAAATGTAGAATATAAATGTCTTAACACAATAACTAAGAAAATGCCAGGAAGGCTGTATTAACCAGTGTGATGAAAATGTGTCAAACTGTTTATAAAACCAGTGTATGGTGCCCCATGATCGCATTAATGTACACAGCTATGATTTAAAATTAATAAAAAGAAAAAAAAATCTATACTTGTATGTCACTATTTTGGAATTCTCTATTTTACTTCATCAGCTTATGTATCTATCCCTTTGCCAATACCACACCGTCTCTATTACTATAGATGCATAAGTCATGAAATAGTATATTGATTCTTCCCATTTTATTTTTCAAAATAGTATTTTCTTTTTTTCGTAGAGACAGAGTCTCACTGTACTGCCCTCGGGTAGAGTGCCATGATGTCACACGGTTCACAGCAACCTCTAACTCTTGGGCTTACACGATTCTCTTGCCTCAGCCTCCCAAGCAGCTGGGACTACAGGCGCCCGCCACAACACCCAGACATTTTTTTGTTGCAGTTTGGCGGGGGCTGGGTTCCACCCTCGCCATATGGGGCCCTACTCACTGAGCCACAGGCGCCGCCCCAAAATAGTTTTAATTATTTTATGTTTTTTGCCTTTCATATAGATTTTAGAATAAGTGATATGTTTACTGGAGTACTGATGGGGATTGCATTGAACCTGTATATCAATTTGGGGAGAACTGATATTTTTACTATGTTGAATCTTTGGGGTTTTTTGAGACAGAGTCTCATTTTGTCACCCTTGGTAGAGGGCCATGGTGTCACAGCTCATAGCAACCTCTAACTCTTGGGCTTAAGTGATCCTTTTGCCTCAGCCTCCAGAGTAGCTGTGACTATAGGCACGGCCACAAAGCCTGGCTGGTTTTTTGTTGTTGCAGTTGTCGTTGTTTAGCTGTCCTGGCAGGGTTTGAACCTGTCAGCCTGGGTGTATGTGGCTGGCGCCCTACCCACTGAGCCACGGGTGCTGCCACTATGTTGAATCTTTTTTTTTTCTTTTTTTTTTTTTGCAGTTTCTGGCCGGGGTTGGCGTTGAACCTGCCACCTCCAGCATATAGGGCCGGTGACCTACTCCTTTGAGCCACAGGCCCTGCCCTATGTTGAATCTTTTAATCCATGAACGTAGTATGTGTCTCTTATTTTTTTAATCTCCTTTATTTATTTTTTAATTTAGATTTTTAAATTGTAATTATAATAATGGTGCAAGAAAAGACATGTTTCTCTGAAATTAACATGACAAGGGAACTTGGGATACTTGTTTTAGAGGAAGGATCAAAGATATCTCTGAACATATCACTTTAAAATTGAGATTTGGTGGCGCCTGTAGCACAGTGGTTAAGGCACCAGCCACATGCACTGAGGCTGGAGGGTTCGAACCCCGCCTATACCAGTTAAACAACAATGACAACTGTAACAAAAAAATAGCCAGGCATTGTGGCAGGCACCTGTAGTCCCAGCTACTTGGGAGGCAAGAGAATTGCTTAATCCCAAGAGTTTGAGGTTGCTGTGAGCTGTGATGCGACAGTACTCTACTGAGGGCAACATAATGAGACTCTGTCAAAAAAAAAAAAAAAACACAAAAATTGAGAATTGGTCTCAGTGAACATATAGGAGATTAAAAACATTTAAAAATAAAATTGAGGGCTTGGCGCCCATAGTTCAGTGAGTAGGGCGCCAGCCACATACCCTGAGGCTGGAGGGTTCAAGCCTGGCTTGGGCCTGCTAAACAATGATAACTGCAATCAAAAATAGCCAGGCATTGTGGTGGGCACCTGTGGTCTCAGCTACTCTGGAGGCTGAGACA
Source organism: Nycticebus coucang (assembly GCF_027406575.1). NCBI lineage: Eukaryota > Metazoa > Chordata > Mammalia > Primates > Lorisidae > Nycticebus > Nycticebus coucang. The sequence goes on from NC_069795.1 coordinate 89,944,667, forward strand.
AGAGAATCGCTTAATTCCAAGAGTTTAAAGTTGCTGTGAGCTGTGACTCCAGAGCACTCTACTAAGGGTGACATGTTTCAAAAGAAAAAAAAAGTTAAAAGGCTAGGTAGACATAAATAAAAAAATTATTTTTAAATGAAAATAAAATTTAAATTTGAAGGATGAGTAAGAATTAGCCAGGCAAATTAGAAGGAGGAGAAGTTTTCAGGTTAAAGGATCTGTGTGTGTAGAGGCCATGAGTTGGGAGAAAGCTTGGAGGCTTATAGGGAATGAGAGAAAGCTCATGGGGTTAGCGACCTGAAAGCCAGGTGGGAAGGAGGTCAGACAATCTGGAGAGGTCCAAAGTTGCAGGATTATTTGATGCTTTGGAGCCTTGATAAGATTTTAAATTCACTTGAAAATCAGTGGAAAACCAGTATTGTTTATTTAAGCTAAGGAATGATATGACTATAAGAGTATATTACAGGCTCGGGCCTGTAATCTTAGCAATGTGCAGGGCCAAGGCCGGAGGGTTGCTTGAGCTCAGGAGTTTGAGACCAGCCTGAGCAAGAGAGAGACCTTGTCTCTACTAAGAATAGAAAATGTAACTGCGCATTATGGTGGACACCCATAGTCCTAGCTACTCCGGAGGCTTGAAGCTAGAGGATCACTCGAGCCCAGGAGTTTGAAGTTGCTGTGAGCTGTTGTTGCAGGAAGACAAGGCCCAACGGAGAGAAAGAGCACCCAAACACCACGTTTATAAGAGGAAGGGCTTTATTCACCAGCCAGGAGCTTACGGCATAGAAGAATTCCAAATGGCTGCGCTCTCCGACTGCCTTGGTCTTTCCCTTTTTATTGACAGTCAAAAAGCTCCACCCCACAGGTACCCTTCTCGTTGGCCAGTTTGAATCAAGCGGGAGATGCTATTCTAGCCCCTACAGAACTACAGGATTTCACAGAACTTGGAAATTTCAAGTTTCAGGAAGTTAAGTTTACAAATTCCCAAGAGCTGAGTCACCGTGGAGAGGACACTGCAGGTGTATCCTTGTGGTCTCCTTGAGAAGACCTGTTCTTGTAGACCTCACCCTTCTTGGCTATCCTCTCTTACTACGATGATGCCATTGCACTCTACCCAGGCAACAAAGCAAGATTCTGTCTCAAAAGAGTTTGTTTCAATTTAATTGTCTTTCATGTATATACATTTTAAGTTGTGGTAAAATATATATAACATAAAATTTTCCAACCTAACCATTTTTAAGTATACACTTCTATGGCACTAAATATACTTGCATTGTTGTATTTTAATTCTTTAATATAGTAAAATTAGCACACATTCAGGATATAAAGTCTTAGTGGGTACTCAGTGGAAAGTTAAAAGTCCCTTCCCTTTCCTTCCTCTTTCCCATGCCTGGAAGTAATCAGTGCTAACCATATCTTTATGTATCTTCCCTTCATACAGTGGGGGAGCCATCCTATGGAAATATATGCACTGGTATGTAATGGCATATAGTCAAAGATATAAACCTGTTTTAATGGGCAAAAAGGAGGGAAACAACTTGAAAGTCCATCAAAAGAACCACTGAATAAAGATGGTGCACCCATCTCATGAAATATTGGGCAGTTTAATGCTGCCGTTAAAAAGAACGGGTTTGGCCAGGCACCATAGCTCTGGGGGGCGAGGCAGGTAGAGTGCTTGAGGCTCAGTAGTTCAAGACCAGACTGAGCAAGAGGGACACTCCATCTCTACTAAACACTGAAAAACTTTTCCGGCCTTGTGGTGGGCACCAGTAGGACCAACTACTGGGAAGGCCTGGTGAGAGGATCACTTGAGCCCAGGAGTTCGAGGTTATTATGAGCTATAATGCCACAGCACTCTACCCAGAGGGATATGCTATCTAAAAAAAAAAAAAGGGGCGGCGCCTGTGGCTCAGTGAGTAGGGCTCCGGCCCCATATACCGAGAGTGGTGGGTTCAAACCCACCCTGGCCAAACTGCAACAAAAAAATAGCCGGGCGTTGTGGGAGGCGCCTGTAGTCCCAGCTACTCGGGAGGCTGAGGCAAGAGAATCGCGTAAGCCCAGGAGTTGGAGGTTGCTGTGAGCTGTGTGACGCCACAGCACTCTACCAAGGGCAGTAAAGTGAGACTCTGTCTCTACAAAAAAAAAAAAGAATGGGTTCTACTTACATATAGAGATAAAAGAAAAAAGCCAAGTGCAAATGAGTCCTTTTTATAAAAACAAATAGTTACCACTACCTCTAGTATCGGGGTAGTGCAAAAGCTATGCTAGGAGAGGATTTGAGGAGAACAGAAGGGACTGAATCAAGTTGGCAGTTGCTCCATTTCTCCTTTCCAAAACTCCCAGGGCTGGTAAAGTACTTCCTCCCCACCTGCTTCTTTATAAGGGCTTAAAGGATTTAAATGTCTTGGTGGCTGGCAGCAAATTGGAGTGATTAATCATAGTGGTGTATTGCTCTCTGCCCTAGGGCTCTTAACTTCCACTTAACTAGAACTCAGTAGGTGCTAGATATTGGGGTGACAGCCCCAACACCTCTTACTGGACAGAAGAGCTGATGCCACCCCTCCTCTGGGGGAATATGAGCCAAAATAACCTGACACCTAAGGGAGTCTAGGTGAAAGACGACAAAGTGGGCAACATAGACTTCTAAGGTAGAAGTATTACAACAGATGGAGAATTCGGAATAGGTTTTAATAAACAAGTGAGAGAGAAGGGACTGCAAATGAAGGCATCTTTCAAGTAGACAAAAAAAACCCCAAGGGAACATATCAGCAATATAAATAAAATAAAATAAAAATACAATTTGAAATATTCTGAATTCTAAAAAAACATGTGGCCCTGAAAGGACATGTAGTGAGAATAAGATGGAGTCATTCAGAATAGAACTGACTTGGTAAACGGTCTGTGAAGCTAGTGAATGATGGCCCATGATTATATCAATGTACACAGCTATGATTTAATAAAAAAAAAAAAAAGAATAGAATTGAGACGATGCAGCTGGTCTGGTCGGTTTAGGTTCTGCATGACTATCACCTCATGTCTCCCATTGTTGCTGTTTTGTAAATTCAGCTTTGGGCGTTGCCTATGGCTCAGTCGGTAAGGCGCCGCAAAATATACCGAGGGCGGGTTCAAACCCGGCCCCGGCTGAACTGCAACCAAAAAATAGCCGGGTGTTGTGGCTGGCGCCTGTAGTCCCAGCTACTCGGGAGGCTGAGGCAAGAGAATCGCTTAAGCCCACGAGTTGGAGGTTGCTGTGAGCTGTGTGATGCCACAGCACTCTACCCGAGGGCCATAAAGTGAGACTCTGTCACTACAAAAAAAAAAAAAAGAGTGTAAATTCAACTTTAACCTAAAAGTGTATAGCTTGAGTAGTTTAGGGCAATTGATTTGGGAGATTAACTTTTTTTTTTTTTGTTTGAGACAGAGTCTCAAGCTGTCACCCTGGGTAGAGTGCCCCAGCTTCACAGCTCACAGCAACCTCCAACTCTTGGGCTTAAGCAACTCTCTTGCCGCAGCCTCCCAAGTAGCTGGAACAATAGGCTCCCGCCACAACACCTGGCTATTTTTTGGTTGTAGTTGTCGTTGTTGTTTGGCAGGCCCGGGCTGGATTTCAACCCACCAGCTGAACCAGCCAGCTCCGGTGTATGTGGCTGGTGCCCTAGTCCCTGAGCTATAGGCGCCAAGCCAAGGAGATTAACTTTTGAATTGGAATGTTGTTTTGGGTAATGGGTAATGCTGAGTATTGTTTATTATGGGTCAGTCATGGGTTATGCTAATTATTGTTTGTTTTTTTTTTTTTGTAGAGACAGAGTTTCACTTTATTGCCCTTAGTAGAGTGCCGTGGCCTCACACAGCTCACAGCAACCTCCAACTCCTGGGCTTAGGTGATTCTTCTGCCTCAGCCTCCCGAGTAGCTGGGACTACGGGCGCCTGCCACAACGCCCGGCTATTTTTTTGTTGCAGTTTGGCCGGGGCTGGGTTTGAACCCTCCACCCTCGGCATATGGGACCGGCGCCCTGCTCACTGAGCCACAGGCGCCGCCCCCGATTATTGTTGTTTAAGATAAAGATTAATGTGATTTTTACTTTCAACTTTTATGTATAAAACTGTGATTTTGGAAATGGAAGAACCGAACAGTCTTGGAAAGGCTACTTTCATCATTCTCCAGAGTCTTGGCCTTCTGACAAATAAAATTTGGAGCACCTATCCCCATCTCTGCATATTGTGACAGGTGGCTAGACCCTCTTTTTCTGGTAGCAGCCCCATGGGTTTTCAATAAGTGATTGTGGATCTCTTAGGTATGAAAAGTACAATTAAAATTAAGTACATGATAAAAAGGATTAATAATAAGATGGAAACAGCTAAGGAACAAAGTAATGAGTTGGAAAATCAGATTGAAGAATTCTCTTAGAAAAATGCAAGGAAGGATGAAGACAGAAAACAAAAGTTCAAAGATATGAAAGATAGACATAGATGTGTCAACGTTCAGATAATAGGAATATCCAAAATAGAGAAAAATAAGAGAAGGAAATATGTGAAGAAATAATACAGGGAAATTTCTTAGAGCTAAAGAAAAATGAATAATTTCAGGTTAAAAGGACTCATAGAGTCTCGAACAGAAGGGAGTAAAGGAAGAACAAAGAAAAACAGAGACACATTTTAAGGAAATCTAAGAAAACACAGGTAAGAAAATTCAGAAAAGCTTTGGAGAAATGTTCTAAGAAATTGTAGATCAGCTTTCTGCCTGTGGACGCTGCCGAGGAAGCATCGTTAAAGTCTCTCTTCCCACTGCCGTCATGTCTAAGTCAGAGTCTCCTAAAGAGCCCGAACAGCTGCGGAAGCTCTTCATTGGAGGGTTGAGCTTTGAAACGACTGATGAGAGTCTGAGGAGCCATTTTGAGCAATGGGGAACGCTCACAGACTGCGTGGTAATGAGAGATCCGAACACCAAGCGCTCCAGGGGCTTCGGGTTTGTCACATACGCCACCGTGGAGGAGGTGGATGCACAATGAATGCAAGGCCACACAAAGTGGATGGAAGAGTCGTGGAACCAAAGGGAGCTGTTTCCAGAGAGGATTCTCAAAGACCTGGTGCCCACTTAACTGTGAAAAAGATCTTTGTTGGTGGCATTAAAGAAGATACTGAAGAACATCACTTAAGAGACTATTTTGAACAGTATGGGAAAATTGAAGTGATTAAAATCATGACTGACCGAGGCAGTGGCAAGAAGAGGGGCTTTGCTTTTGTTACGTTTGATGACCATGATTCTGTGGATAAGATTGTCATTCAGAAATACCATACTGTGAATGGCCACAACTGTGAAGTAAGGAAAGCCCTGTCAAAGCAAGAGATGGCTAGTGCTTCGTCCAGCCAAAGAGGTCGAAGTGGTTCTGGAAACTTTGGTGGGGGTCGTGGAGGTGGTTTTGGTGGAAACGACAACTTTGGCCGTGGAGGAAACTTCAGTGGTCGTGGTGGCTTTGGTGGCAGTGGGGATGGCTACAATGGATTTGGTAATGATGGAAGCAATTTTGGAGGTGGTGGAAGTTACAATGATTTTGGCAATTACAACAATCAGTCATCAAATTTTGGACCTATGAAGGGAGGAAATTTTGGAGGCAGAAGCTCTGGCCCTTATGGTGGTGGCGGCCAATACTTTGCCAAACCACGAAACCAAGGTGGCTATGGTGGTTCCAGTAGCAGCAGTAGCTATGGCAGTGGCAGAAGGTTTTAATTATTCCCAGGAAACAAAGCTTAGCAGGAGAGGAGAGCCAGAGAAGTGACAGGAAAGCTACAGGTTACAACAGATTTGTGAACTCAGCCAAGCACAGTGGTGGCAGGGCCTAGCTGCTACACAGAAGACATGTTTTAGACAATACTCCTGTGTATGGGCAAAAAACTCGAGGACTGTTTTTGTGACTAATTGTATAACAGGTTATTTTAGTTTCTGTTCTGTGGAAAGTGTAAAGCATTCCAACAAAGGGTTTTAATGTAGATTTTTTTTTTTTTTTGCACCCATGCTGTTGATTGCTAAATGTAATAGTCTGATCATGACGCTGAATAAATGTGTCTTTTTTTTAAAAAAAAAAAAAAAAGAAATTGTAGATCAGCTATAATGGAACAAGAATCAACTGACATAAGATTTCTCATCAGTAATACCAGATGCCAAAAAAAAACAACAAAACCCAGTAATATTTTCAAGATTTAGTTGAAGAAAATAACATTTAACCTAGAATTTTATATCCAGCCAATATAAAGTTTAATAAATCAGTAGGGACATTTGAATAATATTCTGAGGAACAATATTCTGAGGAATACTAAGCCTGTTCCCTTTTTGTCATATAAAGATCCACATGAAAACACTTTTGGAAGAAGCATTCAATTACTAACAGAAATAAATCCAGGAGCTGTGGCAAGAAATAATGGAAAGTATTTTACTTTACACATTGATAAAATTTATTGTTGTCTTAAAAAAAAAGATGTTAGGGACTGCACATGTGGCTCACTACTGTAATCCTAGCACTCTGAGGTCAACAGATTGCTTGAGCTCTCAGAAGTTCAAGACCAGCCTGAGCAAGAGTGGAGACCTTATCTCTATTAAAAATAGAAAAACTGAGGCAAGAGGATCACTTGAACCCAAGAGTTTGAGGTTGCTGTGAGCTATGATGCTATAGTATTTTACGTTAGACAAAAGAGCGAGTCTCTATCTCAAAAAAAAACAAAAACAAAAAAAGAGGCTAGGACCAGAATTATAATAACTCAGAATTAAATTTTAAACAATATCAACATGATGGGATAGAGGAGAGACCAAAGGATACTAAAAAGTGGTAAGGAACTTTTTTTTTTTTGTAGAGACAGAGTCTCACTATACTGCCCTCGGGTAGAGTGCCGTGGCGTCACACGGCTCACAGCAACCTCTAACTCTTGGGCTTACGGGATTCTCTTGCCTCAGCCTCCCAAGCAGCTGGGACTACAGGCGCCCACCACAACGCCCGGCTATTTTTTTGTTGTTGTTGCAGTTTGGCCGGGGCTGGGTTTGAACCCGCCACCCTCGGCATATGGGGCCGGTGCCTTACTCACTGAGCCACAGGCGCCGCCCAGTGGTAAGGAACTTGTCAATTAGGGAAAAGACATGAAACTGATAAGTTTAATAAATCAGTAGGGACAAATAAATGTTCATGTGAGTCTCAGCACAATCACTATAATATAAATATATTAATATAAATATATAAAATATACTACTTTTAAACTAGTAGTAGAGAACTTTTCTATTCAATGGAAGTCAGGAATGGAGGAAAAGAAACAAAAATAAAATGCAATAAATGAAAGAATAGAGAATGAAATCATAAAATAATAGGAAATACCTAATTACAAATGGATTAAACATTATATAACAAGAAGGGAGAATTAAATCATAAAATAATAGGAAGCACATCATCACAAATGGGTTCAACATTAAAAGAGAGACTCACAAAAACAGATTAGAATCTCAAATTGAATAGTGAACAAAAGCCAGCTGGTGCTGTGACTCACGCCTTAATCCTAGCACTCTGGGAGGCCAATGCATGTGGCTCGCCTAAGCTCAGGAGTTGGAGACCAGACTGAGAGTGACTCTGGCGCTACTAAAATTAGAAAAATGAGCTGGGTGTGGTGGAGTGTGCCTGTAGTCCCAGCTACTCAGGAGGCCGAGGCAGGGTGATCACTTAAACCCAGGAGTTTGAGGTGAGCTAGGCTGATGCCATAGCACTCTAACCTAGACAACAGAGTAAGATTGTGTCTCACAAAAATAAATAAATAAAAAAAAATGGCGGTGCCTGCTGCTCAGTGGGTAGGATGTTGGCCCTACATACCAAGGGTGGCGGGTTCAAACTTGGCCCTGGCCAAACTGCAACAAAAAAATAGCCAGGCGTGGTGGTAGGTGCCAGTAGTCTCAGCTACTCAGGAGGCTGAGGCAAGAGAATCATCTAAGCCCAAAAGCTGGAGGTTGTTGTGAGCTGTGACGCTACAGCACTCTACCAAGGGCGATAAAGTGAGACTCTGTCTCTTAAAAAAAGAAAGAAATATCAGAAAAATATAACCTTGGCTCAGCGCCTGTAGCTTAAGCGACATATACCAGAGCTGGCAGGTTCGAATCCAGCCTGGGCCTGCCAAACAACAATGACAACTACAACCAAAAAATAGCCAGCACTCTACCCAGGGTGACAGCTTGAGACTCTGTCTCAAAAAAAGAAAGAAAGAAACATATAACCTAAGGAAAGCTGGAATAACAATCTTAATATCTGATCAAGTAGGATATAAAGCAAAAACCCCTCAAAATTTATAAGATGCAAGGAAGAACATTTTATATTTACAAAAAGTACAGTAGAGGGTGGCATGTATGGCTCAAGGAGTGGGGCGCCAGCCCCATATACCAGAGGTGGTGGGTTCAAACTCGGTCCCAGCCAAAAACTGCAAAAAAAAAATGTACAGTAGAAAAATAAAATATTATCTGTCACAAACATATACAGTATTAATCTAACAATAGAGTTACAAAATATTTTAAGCAACAGCTAGTTGTAAAAAATAAAAATCATTCCTTGAGCATCCAGCCTTTCCGCATTTTTAGTCTCTTGTGCTGTGCCTAGTGGCACCTGGGCTGGGGAGGACACTGCCCTGTCTAGGTTTTTATAAATGTCTTACTCAAGTTCAAACCTCCAGCTTGTGAATCAACTGTGTCTCTTTTTTGACTTGGTAAGCAAGTATTAATTAGGCTTTGGGGTGGAGGGGGAAGGTCTGTAATGTGAAACAATTTCTTGTTGTCTTTTTTCCTCCCATTGTTGTAAATAACTTTTAATGGCCAAAACCCCAGATTTGTACTTTTTTTTTCCTAACTGCTAAAACCATTCTCTTCCACCTGGTTTTACTGTAACATTTGCAAAAGGAATAAATGTTGTCCCTTTAAAAAATAAATAAATAAATAAAAATCATTAAAGATTTAAAATAGCAAGATTAGATACATTTATTTATAAGAACAGTTATGGCATGCTTACTATGTGCCAAGAACAGTTATAAGTAACTTACAAATGTTATCTGTTTTTGTTTTTTTCTATTTTGCAGGGGTAGAGTGTGGTGGTGCTATCATGGCTTACAGCAACCTCAAACTCTTGGGCTCAAGCGATCCTCTTGTCTCAGCCTTCCTAATGGGGGGACTTTAGGCATGCACCACCACAGCCAGCTAATTTTTCTATTTTTAGTAGTGAGGGCTCTTGCTCTTGCTCAGGCTGTCTCCAAACTTATGAGCTCAAGCCATCTACCAGCCTCGGCCTTCCAGAATGCTGGAATTACAGGTGTGAGCCACCGCTCCTACCCTGCCCTTTTTTGAGACAGGGTTTCACTCTGTTGCCCAGGCTAGAGTACCATGGCATCATCATAGCTCACTTCCAAACTTCTGGACTTAAATGATCCTCCACCTCAGCCTCCCAAAGTGCTAGGGTGACAGGCATGAGCCACCATGCCCGGCCACTCTTTTCATTTACACTGAAATGATCACAAAAATAAGCCATGTGTTAGGCCACAAAGAAAGACTGAAGTTCATTCTAATGGATCAATATTATGTAGACTATGTTGCCTAACCATTAAGCCTTTTTACACTAAAAATTAATAACACAGCTCGGCGCCCGTAGCACAGTGGTTACGCCAGCCTCGTACACCAAGGCAGGCAGGTTCAAACCCTGCCCAGGCCTGCTAAACAATAATGACAACTGCAACAAAAAATAGCTGGGCGTTGTGGCGGGGGTCTGTAGTCCCAGCTACTTGGGAGGCTGAGGCAACAGAATCGCTTAAGCCCAAGAGTTAAAGGTTGCTGTGAACTGTGATGCCATGGCACTCTACCAAGGTCGACATAATGAGACTCTGTCTGGAAAAAAAAATTAATAACTTAAAGAAAAATATAATACTATAGGCAAGGTGCAGTGGCTTGTGCTTGTAATACCAGCACACTGGGAGGCCAAGCTGGGAGGATTGCGTCAGGCCAGGAGTTAGTGACCAGACTGGGAAACACAGCAAGACATCATTTTTGTAAAAATAAAAAATTAATATATTGGTCTGGGCACCTATAGCTCAGAGGTTAGGGTGTTGGCCACATGCTCTGGGGCTGATGGGTCCAGGCCTGCTAAACAAAAAATAGCTGGGTGTTGTGGCAGGCGCCAGTAGTCCCAGCTACTCTGGAGGCAGAGGCAAGAGAATCACTTGAGCCCAAGAGTTTGAGGTTGCTGTGAACTATGACGCAACACACTCTACCAAGGGTGTCAAAGTGACACTCTGTCTCAAAAAAAAAAAAAAGAAAGTATTAGCCAGGCATGGTGGTATATACCCATAGTCTCGGCTACCTGGGAGGCTGAGGTGGGAGGATCACTTGAACCCAGGAGTTGTAGGCTGCAGTGAGCTATGATGGTGCCACTGCTCTCCAGCCGGGTAACAGTAAGATTCTGAAACAACAACAACAAAACCCCATAAATAACCACTACACGTCTTTCAAAATGGCTAAAATCCAGAAAACTGACGATACCAATTGCTGAGATAATTGTGAAGCAAGAAAAATACCCATTCGTTTCTGGTAGGAATGTAAAATGGTACAGCACTTTAGAGGGTAGTTCTGCAGTTTTTTTGTTTGTTTGTTTTTTTGAGATGGAGACTCACTTTGTCACCCTTGGTAGGGTGCTGTGGCGTCACAGCTCACAGCAACCTCCAGCTCTTGGGCTTAGGTGATTCTCTTGCCTCAGCCTCCCGAGTAGCTGGGACTACAGGCGCCCGCCACAACGCCCAGCTATTTTTTTTGTTTTGTTTTGTTTTGTTTTGTTGCAGTTTGGCCAGAGCTGGGTTTGAACCCGTCACCCTCTGTATATGGGGCTGGTATCCTACTCGCTGAGCCACAGGCTTTGCCCTTAAGTGATTCTCTTGCCTCAGCCTCCCAAGAGCTGGGACTACAGGTGCCGCCACATTGCCTGGCTATTTTTAGAGCCGAGGTCCCGCTCTGGGTCAGGATGATCTAGAACAGTCGTTCTCAACCTTCCTAATGCCACAACCCTTTAATACAGTTCCTGTAGGTTGCGACCCACAGGTTAAGAACCACTGGTCTAGAACCTGTGTGTTCAGGCAATCTACCTGCCTCAGCCTCCCATGTGATGGGATTACAGGGTTGAACCACTGCGCCCAACACTTTTGCAGTTTCTTATAAAGTTAACCATAGTTTTATCACACAATCCAGCAATCACACTCCTAGGTATTTACCCAGCTGATCAGAAAACTTAAGAAAATTGGAAGCAACCAAGATGTCCTTCAAATCAGGTGAATGTATAAACAAACTGTGATATATTTATACAATGGAATACTTCATACGTATGTAGTAATACAAAAGAATGAACTATCAAACCACATGAATATATTGGTGCGGATGTGGAGAAAAGGGAACACTTTTGCACTGCTGGTGGGAATGCAAGCTAGTACGTTCTTTTGGAAGGAAGTTTGGAGAACACTCAGGGATCTAAATGTAGACTTGCTGTTTGATCCTGCAATTCCTCTTCTAGGTGTATATCCAAAGGACCAAAAATCATTTGACAATAAAGATAGTTGCATCAGATTGTTCATTGCAGCTCAATTCATAATTGCCAAGTCATGGAAGAAGTCCAAGTGCCTATTGACCCATGAATGGATTAATAAATTGTGGTATATGTATGCCATAGAATACTGTGTAGCATTAAAAAAAATGGAGACTTTACCTCTTTTATGTCTACATGGATGGAGCTGGAAAATATTCTTCTTAGTAAAGTATCTCAGGAATGGAAAAAAAAGTCCAATGTACTCAGTACTACTGTGAAACCAATTTTTTTTTTTTTTTTTTTTTTGTAGAGACAGAGTTTCACTTTATGGCCCTCGGTAGAGTGCCGTGGCCTCACACAGCTCACAGCAACCTCCAACTCCTGGGCTTAAGCGATTCTCTTGCCTCAGCCTCCCTAGTAGCTGGGACTACAGGCGCCCGCCACAACACCTGGCTATTTTTGTTTTTGTTGCAGTTCGGCTGGGGTGGGGTTTGAACCCGCCACCCTCGGTATATGGGGCCGGCCTTACCGACTGAGCCACAGGTGCCGCCCTCTGTGAAACCAATTTATAATCACTCACACTTGCATATGAAAAATGAAACACAACTATAGTTTAGGATGAAGGAGAGAAAGGGAGGGAGAGGGGAAGGGAGGGGTGGGTTGATGGAGGGTTAGTAGGGCGACCGCACCTATGGAGCATATGGCAAGTACAAGTTGGATCTCTCAGGTGTAGAACACAGAAGTCTTAATGCTGTAATTGGGTAAATGAGGTGAAGGCTATGTTGATTAGTAGGATGTAAACACTCCAATTTGTACAAATAATCAACACATCGAATCCCATAATGGCATAAATGTATTTATGATCTATGTACAAGTGACTTAATAAAAAAAAAAAGAAGTAAATACCAAACCACCTGAATACACAGATGAATTTTAAATGCACATTGCAAAGTGAAAGAAGTCAGTCTGAAAAGGCTCTAAAGTATATGAATTCATGTATGATATTCTGGAATAGGCACAACTATTGAGACAGTAAAAAAATTAGTGGTAAGCAGGGGTAGGGAAGATTGGGGGGAGTGTGTAATGAGGATTGAATTGGGAAGGGCAGTGAGCTTTGGGGGACATTGAAACTATTCTGTATGATATTGTAATAGCTACATGACCCTATGCCTTTGTCAGAAATTATAGATCTTTATAGCACAAAGAGTGACCCATATGCAAATGTTATTTATTTATTTATTTTATTTATTTTTGTAGAGACAGAGTTTCACTTTATGGCCCTTGATAGAGTGCCATGGCATCATACAGCTCACAGCAACCTCCAACTCCTGGGCTTAAGCAATTCTCTTGCCTCAGCCTCCCGAGTAGCTGGGACTACACGCGCCCGTCACAACGCCCGGCTATTTTTTGGTTGCAGTTCAGCTGGGGCCGGGTTTGAACCCGCCACCCTCGGTATATGGGGCCGGCGCCTTACCAACTGAGCCACAGGCGCCGCCCGCAAATTTTATTTTATTACTATTTTTTGAGACAGAGTCTAACTTTGTCACCCTCTGTAGAGTGCAGTGGCATCACAGCTCACTGCAACCTCAAACTCTTGGGCTCAAGTGATTCTCTTGCCTCAGACTCCCAAGTAGCTGGCACTATAGGTGGCTGCTATGAAGCCCACCTAGGTTTTAGAGACAGGGTATTGCTCTTGCTCAGGCTGGTCTCAAACTCGTGAGCTCAGGCAATCCACCTGCCTCGGCCTCCCAGAGTGCTGGGATTACAAGCCACCACACCTGACCTCCATAGGCAAATTTTTTTAAAAAGTCACTTAGGAGAGTGAGAGATCTTAGGATAGAATAATGAATTCCACCATTCCTTCCAACAGTATCTAATTGTATTACGAATTGTAAGAAATAAGGTCTCTGGCCTTTTGGCATGAGACACCATCTTTTAGTAATTCACCAAAATGGCGAACACAAAGGGAGAATGGACAGGCACCTGGTACATGTTCTCTGGGCCTTTTAGAAAACATGGAGTTAGTTGTTCCTTAGTCCACATACATGAGAAGCTCCAAGAAAGGTGATAATATAGATATCGAGGGAATAGGGTACTGTTCAAAAAGGGCATGCCACACAAATGGTTCCATGGCACAATGGGAAGAGTCTACAGCGTGCTGTTGGCATTGTTGTCAACAAACAAGTTAAGGCAAGATTCTTGCCAAGAGGATTAATGTTTGAATCAAGCATATTAAACATTCTAAGAGCCCAGATAGTTTCCTGAAACACATGAAGGAAAATGATCAGAAAAGGAAGGAAGCCAAAAGAACAGGTACCTGGGTTTAGCTGAAGCACCAGCCTGGTCCATCCAAAGAAGCTCACTGTGAGAATCAGTGGAAAGGAGCCTGGGCTGCTAGAACTTACTCCCTATAAATTCATGGCGTGATAGGTGTAATGCACTTTGTGACAGCCAATGAAAGTACCTAATACTTATTCCCTATGAATTCATGGCATAATGGGTAAAAAAAAAAAATTAAAATAAACATAAATTAAAAGGCTATTGGCTGAGCACGATGGCTCACGTCTATAATCCCAGCACTTGGGAGGCCAAGGCAGGTGGATTGCCTGAGCTCACAGGTTCGAGACCAGCCTGAGCCAAAGCAAGACCATTTCTATAAAAATAGCCAAGTGTTGTGGTAGTCACCTGTAGTCCCAGCTACTTGGGAGGCCAGGGCAAGAGAATCACTTAAGCCCAAGAATTTGAGGTTGCTGTGAGCTATGATGCCACGGCACTCTACTGAGGGTGACAAAGTGACACTCTGTCCAAAAAAAGTAAAATTAAATTAAAAAATAAATAAATAAAAAGCTACTATTCAAAGAAAAGATAAGAGAGGAGAGGACAGGGACAGGAAGGGAGGGGAAGGGAAAGGAGAGGAGAGAAAGGAAAAGAAGGCAGGTTCGAACCCATCCTGGGCCAGCTAAAACAACAATGACAACAACAACAACAAAATAGCCAAGTGTTGTGGTGGGCGCCTGCAGTCCCAGCTACTTGGGAGGCTAAGGCAAGAGAATTGCTTAAGCCTAAGAGTTTGAGGTTGCTGTGAGCTGTGACGGCATAGCCCTCTCCCCAGGGCGACACAATGACAAAGACTATAAAGTATATAGGAATTTACTTAACCAAGAATACATAAGACCTCTATGAAGAAAACATTAAAATTCAAAAAAAGGACACAGAAGATGATCCAGATAAAGTAGAAATATATTCCACTGGCTTGGACAGAATGGCTTAATTACTAACAGCGTTACCTCCGGGAGGCCGAGGTGAGTGGATTGCTTGAGCTCAAGAGTTCAAGACCAGCCTAAGCCAGAGCAAGACTATCTCTATAAAAAGAGCAGAGCATTGTGGGAGTCTCCAGTAGTGCCAGCTACTTGGGAGGCTGAGGCAAGAGGATTGCTTGAGCCCAAGAGTTTGAGGTTGCTGTGGGATACGATGACACCATGCCATGACACTCTACCCAGCAGGACAGAATAAGACTCTGTCTCAAAAAATAAATCTTTTTTTTTTGCAGTTTTTGGCCGGGCCGGGCCTGCACCCGCCACCCCCAGTATATGGGGCCAGCACCCTTCTCCCTGAGCCACAGGTGCAAATAGACAAGGGTAGCACCTGTGGCTCAGGGAGTAGGGTGCCAGTCCCATATACCAAGGGTGGTGGGTTTGAACCCAGACCCAGCCAAAACTACAACAAAAAAAAAACAAAAAAAATAAAAAAATAAAAAAACAAAACCACTGTAGCCTTTAAAGAAAAAATAAACAATTTTAAAATGAAAATTAAGTATTTTTTCTCTGTAGGAAACTTATTAATTACAAAGGGAAGAATAGTAATTAACATTATAGAAACCTGGCAAACACCACACCAAGTAATCAAAGTCAACACCACCAGTGATGGGACAAATTGGCCATCACATGCCTTCTGATAAGATGCACTGACAGAAAGGATACCCTGTCTGTGGTGTTCCTGCCAAAAACGCATAGCCTGAATCTAATCATGAGAAAACACCAGACTAATTGAAATTAGTAAATGTCCTGTACTCTTCGGAAATGTCAAGGTCAGGAAAGATAAAGACTGAAGAATTGTTCCAAATAAAAGGAGGCCAAACAGACAAAAGTAAACATAATGTGGGATCCTAAATTGGTTCTTGAACTAAAAAAAAAAAAAAAAAAATGTTTTTTTCTTTTTCTATAAAGGAAATTGGTGGTACAATTGGTAACATTTGAATAAACTCTCTAGATCAGATACTAGTACTATATCAATGTTCATTTCCTGAGTTTGATAATCATGTGGTTATGTATGGAAATTTCTTCTTAGAAAACATGACATTGGGGTGTTTAGATATAAAAGAACATTTTGCCTACAACTTACTTGCCAATGGCTTAAGAAAAAAAATACACACACAGAGAGAATGATAGAGCAAATATGGCAAAATGTTAAACATTTGGAGAATCTGGCTAAAGGGAAAAGCAGAATTCTTTGTAATACTTTGCAATGTTTCTCCAAGCCTGAAATTACTTCAAAATAAAATGTTATAAAGAATTAAGGTGGGTGGCGCCTGTGGCTCAAAGGAGTAGGGCGCCAGCCCCATATGCTGGAGGTGGCAGGTTCAAACCCAGCCCAGCCAAAAAAAAAAAAAAAAAAGAGAATTAAGGATTTCTAGTCAGTGAAGGACATGATGGACAAAGTTAATAGCTAGCCCAACAAGAGAAGATATTTCTTTCTTTCTTTTTTTTTTTTTTGTAGAGACAGTTTCACTTTATTGCCCTCGGTAGAGTGCCATGACGTCACACAGCTCACAGCAACCTCCAACTCCTGGGCTGAAGTGATTCTCTTGCCTCAGCCTCCCAAGTAGCTGGGACTACAGGCACCCGCCACAACGCCCAGCTATTTTTTGGTTTGCAGTTCAGCCGGGGCCGGGTTTGAACCCGCCACCCTCGGTATATGGGGCCGGCGCCTTACCGACTGAGCCACAGGCGCCACCCACCTTAATTTCTTTTTTTTTTTGAGACAGAGTCTCACTTGATCATCCTCAGTAGAGTGCTGTGCCGTCTTAGCTCACAGCAACCTCAAACTCTTGGGCTCAAGTGATTCTTTTGCCTCAGCCTTCCAAGTAGCTGGGACTATAGGCGCCCACCGCAATGCCCGGCTATTTTTAGAGATGGAGTCTCGCTCTGGCTCAGGCTGGTCTTGAACCTGTGAGCTCAAGCAATCCATCCGCCTCGGCCTCCCAAGTGCTGGGATCACAGGCATGAGCCACTGTGCCCAGCCTGAGAGAGGGTATTTTCATACATTTACAGATGTACATGTTTGAATGACTATAAAGTTTGGAAATACATATACATAAATGGTCATAATGGTTTCTTTACAGATTAAGGAACTAGAATTGGGAGGGAGAGGGGAATATTAATTTTCTTTGACTATACTAATTGTATTCTTCAACATGTTACAACACTCATAGACTATTTTTATATTTTTAAATCATTTAAAGAATATGAAAAAATCTCAAGGGTGGTGCCTGTGTCTCAGTGGGTAGGGCGCCGGCCCCATATACCGAGGGTGGTGGGTTCAAATTGCAACAAAAAAATAGCCGGGCGTTGTGGTGAGAGCCTGTAGTCCCAGCTACTCGGGAGGCTGAGGCAAGAGAATCGCCTAAGCCCAGGAGTTGGAGGTTGCTGTGAGCTGTGTGACGCCATGGCACTCTACCGAGGGCGATAAAGTGAGACTCTGTCTCTACAAAAAAAGAAAAGAAAAGAAAAAATCTTGAACATATAGAAAAATTAAAGTACAGAACCAGAACTGTTATCCCCTAGGAGCCATTTATACATAAGTGGCCAAATTAGATCTGTCATCATCCTTGACTATTTCAGTAAATATTTCCTGAAAACAGGAACATACTTTCCTATGAAACCACAGCACAACTATCAAAATCGTGAAATTAACATCGACACATCTCTACCATCCAGTCCTCAACGCTCATTCCAGTTTTGCCTAGGGTTTTGATCATGTCCTTTAAATTAAAATAACAAGGTCCAGTGCGGATTACATGTTGCATTTTGTTATACATCTTTGGTCTCTTCTTCACTCTGGAACAGTTCCTTGGCAAGTCTTTCCTTGTCTTTATGACCTTGACATTTGGAAGGAATACCGTATATTTAGTTTGCAGAATGTCCCTCAGATGGGCTTGTCTGATGCTTCCTTATGCTTAGATTCAGGTTACACATCTCTGACAGGAAAGTTGCAGGACTGAGGCTGTGTTCTTCTTATTGCATCCTATCAGGAGGCACAAGATGTTGATTTGTCCTATTACTGATGACGTTCACTCTGATTTCCTGCCTAAGGTGGCATCTGCCAGGTAACTCTGCTGCAAAGTAACTCTTTTCCCCTTTATAATTAATAAACGTGTAGCTTGGAGATATTTTGAAAAATGTCAGTATCTCATCCCTCACCAGATGTTTCATGTCTTCATGTATTTATGTGCATCACTATAAACCCATAGTTTTCTGTTTTATTTAGGGGTTATAATTCATTATTATTATTTATATTGATGTTCAAACTGTCCCTAATTTGAAGTGGGAGACCTTCAAGCTGACTTTTGTGTCCTTTCTCCATATCTCCATCATTCTTTAAGTGCTTCTTTGCTTTCTAGTATAAGATTTCCAGGCTTATCTAGCCATCTCTCTCTCAGTCCTACCATCAGCCATTTTGCCAGGGAGCCCTGGTACCCTATAGTGGAGAACAGAACTTAGAAACAAGATTTGGGCGGGAGGGAGGTGCTCATTGGCATTGGCACAGGGGTAGGTGTTACTTTTCCAAGATCCTCTCACTGGACAGAGCTGCACATACACTTAAATCTATATTTATTTCTATATTTATCTCTTCACATTGAAAACCATGAGTTTACATCAGGTGTATGTGTTGTTTTTTGTTTGTTTGTTTTGAGACAGAGTCTCACTATGCCACCCTAGGTAGAGTGCCATGGCGTCACTGCTCACAGCAACCTCAAACTCTTGGGCTTAAGCAATTCTCTTGCCTCAGCCTCCCAAGTAGCTGGGACTACAGGCACACACCACAATGTCTGGCTATTGTTGTTGTCGTTGTTGTTGCATTTGTCATTGTTGTTTAGCTGGCCCAGGCTGGGTTCAAACCCACCAGCCTGGGTGTATGGGCTGGCACCGTAACCACTATGGTATGGGCGCCAAGCCGCCTGGCTATTTTTAGAGACAGGGTCTCACTCATGCTCAGGATTGTTTCGAACTTATGAGTTCAGGTGATCCCCCCGCCTCAGCCTCCCAAGTGCTAGGATTACAGGCATGAGCCAGTGCGCCTGGCAACACCAGTATATGTTATCTTTGCTTTAACCTGGCGCCACAGAGTTCATTCTAGTTTTCTCCTTTTCTATATTTGTAATTTTCCTCCTCTACCTGTGAGGAGGCTCCTGTTTCCCTCAATATATTTACATTTATGTTCAATCTCCTCCCTGTCCTCCTCTTCCACCCTCAGACAGTCTTTTCTCTCTGTTCAGTCTTGTACTGCTGTTCCCTCCACCACAATGAATGCCCTGCTCATCCCAACCCTGCCCACCTCATTGCCCTGTTCGTTCTCCCTGAATTTCTCTTGAGAATTCCCTCCTTGCGCTGCCTGGGAGAGTCAGAGACTCCACTCTGAGGCACAGCCCGACTGCTGCAGGTTCCCCTGTCGAGTCTCTGACGGCCTGCACTGGGACGCGCACCTTGCCGGGCTCTGACACCTCACACTAGGCAGCCTTTCTACACGGGTGTCCTCCTCCCCCTCTTTAGGTTCTGACATCTGCTCTGTGTCACCAAGGCAGACCCTCACTCTAGTGCGGACACCTATCTTGTTCTACTTTACATAATGGCTTCAGGACTCGATTGTTCAGGAAGGGAAGGGAGAAGAAAGAGGAGGAGAAGACATTTTTATTTTATTTTATTTTGAGACAGAGTCTCACTCTGTCACCCTGGGTAGAGTGCTGTGGCGTCGTAGCTCACAGCAACCTCAAACCCTTGGGCTCAAGCGATTCTCTTGCCTCCGTCTCCTGAATAGCTGAGACTACAGGTGCCTGCTACAATGCCTGGCTACTTTTTCTACTTTTGGTAGAGAGGGGTCTCGCTCTTGCTCTGGCTGGTTTCGGAACTCCTAAGTTCAGGTGATCCACGCACCTTGGCCTCCCAGAATGCTAGGATTACAGGTGTGAACCTGGTCTCTATAAAAAATAGCACAGAGGGCGGCGCCTGTGGCTCAGTGAGCAGGGCGCCAGCCCCATATACCGAGGGTGGTGGGTTCAAACCCAGTCCCGGCCAAACTGCAACAAAAAAAATAGCCGGGCATTGTGGTGGGCGCCTATAGTCCCAGCTACTTGGGAGGCTGAGGTAAGAGAATCGCCTAAGCCCAGGAGTTGGAGGTTGCTGTGAGCTGTGTGACGCCACGGCACTCTACCCAAGGGCAGTACAGTGAGACTCTGTCTCTACAAAAAAAAAAAAAAAAAAAAAGAATTAGAGCTGAAAGTTTGATGTTGCTATAGTGACAGTCTATTGGTGGTAAACTGTTAGTTTTGTTTATCAGAAATATTTTTAATTCACCTATGTTCCTTAAGGTTGATTTTCTATGTACATAATTCTACATTAGTATTTTTCCTCAGTACTTTGTTTTTTACTGTCCTGACTTGTTAATTACTATGGAGATATCTTTTGTCATTTCAAATGTCATTCTTTTGGATGTAATGTAACTTTTCTTTCTGGCTGCTTTTTTGCCGTTGTTAATTAAAGTTTTTATTTTGAAAAAAATAGCACAGACAAGAAGACATTTTTAATTTTTAAAAATTAAAAAAAAAAGAGATGGCAGCTCAGTGCCCATAGCACAGTGGTTACAGCGTCGGCCACATACACTGAGGCTGGCGGGTTCGAACCCAGCCCAGGCCAGCTAAACAACAATGGCAACTGCAACAAAAAAATAGCCGGGCATTGTGGCAGGCTCCTATAGTCCCAGCTACTTGGGAGGCTGAGGCAAGAGAATCGCTTAAGCCCAACAGTTTGAGGTTGCTGTGAGCTGTAATGTTACAGCACTCTACCAAGGGCAGCATAGTGAGACTCTGTCTCAAAAAAAAAAAAGAGAGAACAGGCAGCCAGGCGTGGTGGCTCATGCCTGTAATCCTAGCACTTGGCTGAGGCAGATGGATTGCCTGAGCTCACAGGTTTGAGACTAGCCTGAGCCAGAAGGAGACCCGGTCTCTATAAAAAATAGCCGGGCATTCTGGTGGGTGCCTGTAGTCCCAGCTACTTAGGAGGCTGAGGTAAGAGAATTGCTTAAGCCCAAGAGTTTGAGGTTGCTGTGAGCTGTGATGCCAAGGCAAACAACAAAATTAGACTCTGTCTCAAAAAAAAAAAACAAAAACAAAAAAATGGCCTTACCTGAGATTGGACAGTAGCAGCAGAAATGCATAACTAATATCTTCACTGGCACCCTGTGTGACAGCAACCTGAGAGACACCGATTGAGAGACAGATAAGAAGAGATGGGAGGGAAGGTGCCAAACAAGCGCTTGGCATAGCTTCTCTCTCAAAGGAGCCACACCAGCTGTTCCAATAAAACAACTGCACACACCATCAAATTAATTATACAAATACTTCTATAGACCTGCTTGGATATAGACCCATAAGGCCAGAGAAGTGAAGCTATGTAGACTTAAGAATATTCCTTTCTTTACTAAACCAATTTTAACCAAAGTAAATTTTTCATTAAAGTATCAGAGACTCCAAAGTGGTAGAATCTGATCACTGAGGACATTAAATGGAAAGCTTCATAAAGCTGAGTTGTGTTCTCAAAGCTTCTCCCCTTTTATTGCTAGCTTAGGAGATCTGGGGTCACTTTGTCCATTACTGTTGTTCTCATTTCAAGCTAAAAAAAGACTGAATTTCAATTTCAAAAACAAGGCTCAATTCTCTACTCCAGGAACTGCTGCTAGGACATCAGAAATAAGTTCTTTATAATTTCTAAGCTCCATTGATTTTAATCTATAAAATGAGAATGATGACACCTACTTTATTTACCTTTCAGAATTATTGGAGATGCGAAATGAGTCAATGCAAAGTGGGCTAAAAGTGGAGACCTCACTTAAATATCACATTCCACCACTTTCTGTACTTTTCTTCTGGTCCAGGATACACTGGTATGATTTCTTTTTTTTTTGTAGAGACAGAGTCTCACTTTATGGCCCTCGGTAGAGTGCCGTGGCATCACACAGCTCACAGCAACCTGCAACTCCTGGGCTTCCGCCATTCTCTTGCCTCAGCCTCCCGAGCAGCTGGGACTACAGGCGCCCGCCACAACGCCCGGCTATTTTTTGGTTGCAGTTCGGCCGGGGCCGGGTTTGAACCCGCCACCCTCGGTATATGGGGCTGGCACCTTACCGACTGAGCCACAGGCGCCGCCCCACTGGTATGATTTCTGATACAACACTTACCACATTATATTGTGGTTATAAAGACATACTATTTATTTTTCACCCTTTAAATTTCTGAAGGTGGGAGGGAAAATGAATTATTTTTCTCTATAACCATAAAACAGCTGGGATAGTACCTGGCACATACTAGATGCTCAAAAAGTGCTTACTGAAGATGTTTTATAACAGGTGGTATGTAAGTGGGGTAATGAAATTCAAGTAAAGGAAAACCAAGATAATAAATACTCTTAATAGTCAGGAGGAGTTAATAAATGCTGCAGAAACAAGCAATCCCAACATTTAATCCCATCAATTAAAACAATTTTAGAATGCTTTTACCTTCCTTATAAAGTCTGATACAGGTCCAGGTGACTCTCCAGGGTGAATGTTCTGTGTATATTGGCTCAGCTTACATTTCTGTTTTGGGCTCCTGCCTTCGCCTTATATACGTATGTTTGTATGATGTGTAGCAGGAGAGAAAAAGTGTGTTGTAGAGTCCAACTGCAATTATGATCTTCTTGGTAAAAGTGTCAGTAATTGCTTTTACTCAAATTTTATTTCATATATTTTTTAGCTAAAGCAAGTCACATAGCAAATCCTAAATCAAAGGGAGGTTGAGTATATACAATGTCCCGTTTATCTGTAATGAGCACAGAATGAAACTGGTGAATAAAGCAATGGCTGTCACAGGATAAGTATATATTTCTTCATTTCTCTTTTTCCTCACCTAAAACTCCGTATGGCCATTGACAAATCTTTTGGCTTTATTTCCAAATTATATCTCTTCGTATGTTAGTCAGACTATATTACCTGTGTGCTAAGTGCTCTCAGAGGTTTTTCAAAGGCACAAAAATGGCATCCCAACTCATGATAGCCAACAAAGCTCTGGTTGCTCTGCCTCCAGCCCACATTTTGACTTCGTTTCTTGCCTGGTAAACTTTGGTTGCTTTCTTCAAGTTCCCTTGAACATTTAAGTATTATTCCCACTGTGCGGTTTGCACTTTTTGTTCTGTGTCAAATGCTCTAATCTCAGCCTACATGCAGACAAATCTTCATGTATCTCAGCTTCTCAGTCATGCAGCACCTCTTTCCGTTAAGTCATTCAGGAAAACTCAAAGTATCACACCAGCCTCAGTCCACCCCATCACTTGACCTCATTGCGTTCACAGCATTTATTAAGATTTAGTATTACCTTATGCACTGATGCGTTTGCTTGTCCTGCTCATTATTGCTCCTCCCTCTCCTCTACAGTCTAAGATGTGATCTCTACGGAGAAGCAGCTTAAGGCATTTTATTCATTATTTTTGCCTCAGACACTTAGATCATTGCTTAGCATCTAATAAATAATTAAGAAAACTTTTTTTTTTTGTAGAGACAGAGTCTCACTTTATGGCCCTCGGTAGAGTGTCGTGGCCTCACACAGCTCACAGCGACCTCCAACTCCTGGGCTTACGCGATTCTCTTGCCTCAGCCTCCCGAGCAGCTGGGACTACAGGCGCCCGCCACAACGCCCGGCTATTTTTTGGTTGCAGTTCAGGCCGGGGCCGGGTTTGAACCCGTCACCCTCAGTATATGGGGCCAGCGCCTTACCGACTGAGCCACAGGTGCCGCCCAAAAATATTTTTATTTATATACAGTAGAATGGCTACCCCAACCCCTCCTTCTGGCCTCCCCGCTTCCTCTTCACTCCTTCTTTCTGGACTATAGTTATGTTAATGTGCATAATGCAATGATACATTTCTATACTATTAAGCCTAGAGTATGAATATTTTTGCCACAACAAATAAGTAAGTAAGGAGACAGTTATGTTAATCAGTTAGATGTAAGCATTTCACATTGTATATCAAATCAGCACACTGTACCCCATAAATGCATTAATGTACACAGTTATGATTTAATAAAGAATTAAAATAGATTACAAAGAAAGAATATTCCTTTCCACAAACCTTTACTGAATATCAATATTATATACTGGGCTCAATGCTGGCCCCAGGAGGGATTCAAAGATGAATGAGGTGGCTCACACCTGTAATCCCAGCACTCTGGGAGGCAGAGGTAGGTGGAGCACTAGAGCTCCTGAGATGGAGACCAACCTGAGCCAGAGCGAGACCCTGCCTCTAAAAAATAGCCGGGGGTTGTGGCCAGTGCCTGTAGTCATAGCTACTCAGCAGGCTGGAGCAAGAGGTTGCCTGAGCCCAAGAGTTTGAGGTTGCTGTGAGCTCTGATGTTATAGCACTCTACTGGGGGTGACAAAGTGAGACTCTATGTTGGGGGGACAAAGATAAATGAAGCCATGGCCCTTGTCCTGAGACCTGTATGCAGAGGATGTTCCTTTCAAGGCAGAAGGCAAACAGCTTTCCAAAGGGGGTGGAAACAGTGACCAAAGAGAAAGGGAGAGATTACTTCCCAAGGAAGGGCTTTCTTTAAAAAATGGGACAAGTCTATCTCTACTTGGAGATAGACTATACAGCTTTCCTGCTTCCTTTATCAGGAATTGACCTGCCTACTTGTGACTCTGTTGACTTGTGTACTTTGATTTGTAGAGTGTTTTGTAAACTCACCTGTCCTTTGGGTTGTAATTTTGGCTTTTTGCTGGGGCTCTGTGCATTTTGCTGTATACAATTTGTCTATATTTTCACTGTCTCAGAAACATAAGATCTCCAGTGCTCAACAAGCTTTAGGAAATAAAACTCCCTGAGAGAGATACAGAGAGAGAAAGAAGTGGGGAAAGAAAAAGTTGGGGGAGAGAGAATGTCAAAATTCTTAGTGTGATAATTGCTCTAAACAAAATTTCTAAGATACTGTAGAAAAATAAACCTGCTGTATATAATGACGGGAAAAGATAATTTGGGAAAATTTTTTTTTTAAGTTTGAATGATGCTGGGCATGATGGCTCACACCTATAATCCTAGCACTCTGGGAGGCTGAGGCAGGTGGATTGCTTGAGCTCAGAAGTTTGAGACTAGCCTGAGCAAGAGACCCCCATCTCTACTAAAAATGAAAAACTGAGGCAAGAGGATCACTTGAACCCAAGAGTTTGAGGTTTCTGTGAGCTATGATGGCACAGCACTCTACCCAGGGTGACAAAGTGAGACTGTCTCAATAAAAAAAAAAAGTTTGAATGAGAATGTTACTGTAGAGCAGGCGTCCTCAAACCTTTTAAACAGGGGGCCAATTCACTGTTACTCAGACCATTGGAGGGCCGGACTATAGTTTAAACAAAAAAACTATGAACAAATTTCTATGCACACTGCACATATCTTATTTTGAAGTAAAAAACAAAACGGGAACAAATACAATTCACACCGCTTCATGTGGCCCGTGGGCCGCCATTTGAGGACGCCTGCAGTAGAGGTTTCTTAATAAGTAGCTGCATTAAAGATATATCACTTTGGGTGGCGCCTGTGGCTCAGTGAGTAGGGCGCTGGCCCCATATACCAAGGGTGGCGGGTTCAAACCCAGCCCCTGCTGAACTGCAACCAAAAAATAGCCGGGCATTGTGGCGGGCGCCTGTGGTCCCAGCTGCTCGGGAGGCTGAGGCAGGAGAATCGTGGAAGCCCAAGAGCTAGAGGTTGCTGTGAGTCCTGTGGCATCATGGCACTCTACTGAAGGCGGTAAAGTGAGACTCTGTCTCTACAAAAAAACAACAACAAAAAAAACAAAGATATATCACTTTGGATCCTGTAAGATTTCCTCTTTCCTCTCCTGAAAGTCATTGACATGTACACAAAAGAAAGTCCAGTCAAAGCCATTCTTCTAAGTGAAGTATCACAGGAAAAGAAAAAGAAACAATACATGTACTCAATACGAAATTGGAACTAGTCAATCAACACTTATGTGCATATCTGGAAATAAAACTCAGTGGAAATCAAGTAGGTGGGAGATGAGGAGGGGTTGGGTCAATTCACACCTAACTGGTGCAATGCACACATGCTGGGTGAAGGGCACACTTAAAACTTTGACTCTGGACTCGGCACCCGTAGCTCAGTGAGTAGGGTACCCACCACGTACACTGAAGCTGGCAGGTTCCAGCCCAGCTCGGGCCTCCTAAAAAAACAATGGCAACTGCAACCAAAAAATAGCCTGGCGTTGTGATGGGCGCCTGTAGTCCCAGCTACTTGGGAGGCTGAGGCAAGAAAATCGCTTAAGCCCAAGAGTTAGAGGATGCTGTGAGCTGAGACGCCACAGAACTCTACTGAGGGCGACAAAATGAGACTCTGTCTCAAAAAAACCCCCCAAAATCTTTGACTTTGGCAGGCATGGTGGTGCATGCCTGTAATCCTAACACTCCTCAGAAGGCTGAAGGAAGCAGGAGTATCTCCTGAGCTCAGGAGTTTGAGACCAGCCTACCCAAGAATGAGACTCTGGGCTAGTCCAAGTGCAGTGGTGTGTTTACAACGAATTGATCACAACCAGTTACAGATTCCTTTGTTCCTTGCCACTCTGATTGCTTCACTTTACTAGCCTTAAGAAAAAAATGTAATCTTGGCACTCTGGAGACCGAGGCAGTAGATTTTGTGAGCTCAGGAATTTGAGACCAGCCTGAGCAAGAGCAAGACCCTGTCTTTACTAAAAATGGAAAAACTACATGGGCGTTGTGGTGGCACCTGTAGTCCCAGCTACTTGGGAGGTGAGGCAGGAGAATCGCTTGAGCCCAGGAGTTAAAGGTTGCTGTGATCCAGACGGATGTTACAGCACTAGCTGGGGCAATAGAGTGAGATTCTGTCTCAGAAAACAAAACAAGAAACAAATTTTGACTTAAAATGTACAAAAGCAGGATGAGGGGTAGGTACTGTGGCTTATGCCTGTAATCCTAGCACTCTGGGAGGTTGAAGCGAGTGGATTGCCTGAGCTTAGGAGTTCAAGACCAATGTAAGCAAGAGTGAGATCCCATCTCTACTAAAAGAATGTAAAAATTATCTGGGCTTTGCGGCTGGTGCCCGTAGGCCCAACTACTCAGGAGGCTAAGACAGGAGGATCACTTGAGTCCAGGAGTTTTGAGGGTGCTGTGAACTATGATGCCACAGTGCTCTACCCAGGGCAACAGAGTGAGACTCTGTCTCAAAAAGAAAAAAAACAAAGAAGTAGAAAAGCAAATTATGTAACCACAACGTGTATACCCTTATAATATTCTAAAATTTAAAAAACATCCAGTCAAAATCAATACAAATTAGGTTCCAATAATAATAATAATAATAATTTAGTGACCACCATTTATTTCACTCTTTTCTTTTGGTTAGAGTCTCACTTTGTCACCCTTGGTAGAATGCCATAGCATCACAGCTCACAGCAACCTCCAACTCCTGGACTTAGGCGATTCTCTTGCCTCAGCCTCCCTAGTGGCTGGGACTACAGGCGCCCACTTCAATGCCCGGCTATTTTTTTGTTGCAGTTTGGTTGGGGCTGGGTTCGAACCCACCACCTCAGTATATGGGGCTGGCACCCTACCTACTGAGCCACAGGCACTGCCCATTTTTCCATTTTTAGTAGAGACATCTTCTCACTTTTGCTCAGGTTGGTCTCAAACTCCTGACCTGAAGCAATCCACATGCATTGGCCTCCCAGAGTGCTGGGACTACAAGCATGAGCCACTGTGCCCAGCCTGGTATAAGTATTTTAATTTCCATGTTACTAACTGAAAACTTAGATTAAATAACTAGTTTTAAAGCTAGATTTCCAAATTCATGCTCTTTTCTCATTATTATCTACCTCTTTTGGTTGGTCCTTCACCAGCTCCTTTGATTTATTAGTGTTATTATTTAATTTCCATAAGAGTGGCTCATACACAATGAAAAGAATGCTATTGTGATAGTGTGGTTTTTAATTACCATGGTGCTTGGTTGAAGGAATAATTTTTATTCTTTTTTTCCATTCACCTAGCAAATATTTATTTATTTATTTATTTATTGTAAGAAATTACTTTGGCCTAAAGCCTCAAATCTTTTTTTTTTTTTTTTTTTTGAGACAGAGCCTCAAGCTGTCACCCTGGGTAGAGTGCCGTGGCATCACAGGTCACAGAAACCTCCAACTCCTGGGCTTAAGCGATTCTCTTGCCTCAGCCTCCCAAGTAGCTGGGACTACAGGCACCCCGCATAACGCCCAGCTATTTTTATTTTTTTTTGCAGTTTTTGGCCGGGGCTGGGTTTGAACCCGCCACTCTGGTATATGGGGCTGGCACCCTACTCCTTTGAGCCACTGGCGCTGCCGTCACCCGGCTATTTTTTGGTTGTAGTTGTCATTGTTGTTTGGCAGGCCAGGATAGATTCAAACCCACCATCTCTGGTGTATGTGGCTGGCGCCTTAGCCACTTGAGCTATGGGCACCAAGCCTCACATCTTTGATTTATTTTTTTAATTTAATTTTATTCATTATTTATTTATTTATTATTTTGTTTAGCAGGCCCAGGCCAGGTACGACCTGCCACCCCTGCTACAGGGGGCTAGTGCTCTAACCAGTGAGCTACAGGTGCCCCCCTTTTATTCAAATATTTATTGTATAGCTACTATATGCCAGGCATTGTGCTTAGATGGTGAAAACACAATAACATCCTTCAGGCTCTTACAGACTCACAGTCAAGAGGGGGACACAGATAAGGAAAAAAAGTGATTTCAGAGCAATGTGCTAGAAGGTCCCATCCCACAGGGAAGGTGCCAACTGTCCTGGGGTATAGGGGAGGAGGATTCAGGGAAGATTTCTTAAGTAGGCATTCCAGAGTGTGTAGGAATTGTCAGAGCAGATGGGTGCTGAGGCATTGCAGGCTGAGGGCACCCGAGCTACAGTCAGCAAGTCCTGTAGAGCAGGACTAGGTGGAATAGGGGTCACTCTGGCACCCCATCATGCTCCTGCAGATGTGGCCCTGCACTTGTTTTCCCCCGTCTTCCACCTGGTAGTGGCAGAGACTTCTGAAGACAAGAACAGAGTCTGAGTCAGTTCCTTTCCTCCTGGCCCAGGCACGGTGATCTGTGTATGTCGTTGATGAGTAAAACATCCAATGTACCAGGAAAGGGGTTATTGGGGGCCATGGTAAGGCCACGCGGAAGCTGTCCTGTGGAACACCCTTCACATTGTCAAGTGAGGGGGCATGTCTCCAAGCTTCATCTCTGGATGGCATTTATATCTCAATATTGGATAAATCAGGCAGAGGACAGGGGGATGGGCATGCACATTTTATCATTTACCTTCAGAGTAGACATTTAGGAAATGTCAAATCAGAGGCAATCCTCTTTCCCCAGACACCCAAATGTCCTAGACCCAATCTTCCTAGCTGGCCCTGTTCATGCACATACCGGTGAGGTGTGAGTCCTAGCATACCTGTACTCATACAGCTCCAGATGAAGTAGCCAGTGTCCAGAGAGGCATAAAGAAGAAGGTGGTGGTCTCCAATTCACCAGAACACAGACTTCCCAGCCTATGGTCTGAGAAGGCTGTAAGACTGGCCAAGAGATATGAAAGTGCCCAAGCTAAGTGAAACATTTCTTTTCTTGGGACTGGATTCAGATAATTTGGGTTCATAACTGTGATTACTTAAAGCCAATCAGAAACTGTGATTGGTGCTGTACTATACTATGTCTTTGATGAAATTTTTATGGACAAATAATTATCATTTAACGAATTGGGCTTTGTTTCATGGATACATTTTTATTTTTATTTTTTTGAGATGGAGTCTCACTATGTCGCTCTGGGGTAGAGTGCTGTAGCATCACAGCTCACAGCAACCTCAGACTCTTGGGCTTAAGCGATTCTTTTGCCTCAGCCTCCCAAGCAGCTGGGATTCCAGGTGCCCACCACAACGCCCTGCCTTTTTTTGTTGTTGTTGTTGTTAACCAGTCCCAGAGCATGTGGCTGGTGCCCTAACCACTGAGATATGGGCGTTCCCAAAGCCCTGGAGAAAACCTCTCCCAAAGTCACACATTATTCTGGTGGCAGTCAGCATCCAAAACCTGATCAGCTCAGCAGAATGGAGGCCTCACTGGTTGCCCCAATTCTGCAGGGCTAACCCAGCTCCAGAATGTGGGGGTGACGAAGGCTCTCACTGGACTTAACTGCTGCTCAACTTCTCCCCCTGCCGCCCTATTTCCTGGCTCTTCCTTCCACAGATATTGATCCCAGGAGCCCACCAATAAACACCCTGCCTGCTGATCTCCGCTTCAAGCTGCTTCCCAGGAAACCCAACCTGGGTCAGGCACAGAAGATGCAAAGATGAGTACACTGGTCTTCGTGCAGTAAGTGCAAAGTGGGAACATCCATCTTAGTGATGGCACGCAGCTCACTGGGGGAGGCACAGTGTACAAAGTGGAAACATCCATCTTAGTGACGGCACACAGCTCACTGGGGGAGGCACAGGGTACAAAGTGGAAACATCCATCTTAATGACGGCACGCAGATCACTGGGGGAGGCACAGTGTACAAAGTGGGAACATCCATCTTAGTAGTGATGGTACGCAGCTCATTGGGGGAGGCACAGTGTACAAAGTGGTAACATCCATCTTAGTAGTGATGGTACGCAGCTCATTGGGGGAGGCACAGTGTACAAAGTGGCAACATCCATCTTAGTGATGGCACGCAGCTCAATGGGGGAGGCACAGTGTACAAAGTGGGAACATCCATCTTAGTGATGGCACGCAGCTCATTGGCGGAGGCACAGTGTACAAAGTGGGAACATCCATCTTAGTGATGGCACGCAGCTCAATGGGGGAGGCACAGTGTATAAAGTGGGAACATCCATCTCAGTAGTGATGGCACGCAGCTCACTGGGGGAGGCACAGTGTACAAAGTGGGAACATCCATCTTAGTGATGGCACGCAGCTCACTGGGGGAGGCACAGTGTACAAAGTGGGAACATCCATCGTAGTGATGGCACGCAGCTCACTGGGGGAGGCACAGTGTACAAAGTGGGAACATCCATCGTAGTGATGGCACGCAGCTCACTGGGGGATACACAGTGTACAAAGTGGGAACATCCATCTTAGTAGTGATGGCACGCAGCTCACTGGGGAGGCACAGTGTACAAAGTGGGAACATCCATCTTAGTGATGGCACGCAGCTCACTGGGGGAGGCACAGTGTACAAAGTGGGAACATCCATCTTAGTGATGGCACGCAGCTCACTGGGGGAGTGCACAGTGTACAAAGTGGGAACATCCATCTTAGTGATTGCACGCAGCTCACTGGGGGAGGCACAGTGTACAAAGTGGGAACATCCATCGTAGTGATGGCACGCAGCTCACTGGGGGATACACAGTGTACAAAGTGGGAACATCCATCTTAGTAGTGATGGCACGCAGCTCACTGGGGAGGCACAGTGTACAAAGTGGGAACATCCATCTTAGTGATGGCACGCAGCTCACTGGGGGAGGCACAGTGTACAAAGTGGGAACATCCATCTTAGTGATGGCACGCAGCTCACTGGGGGAGTGCACAGTGTACAAAGTGGGAACATCCATCTTAGTGATTGCACGCAGCTCACTGGGGGAGGCACAGTGTACAAAGTGGGAACATCCATCGTAGTGATGGCACGCAGCTCACTGGGGGATACACAGTGTACAAAGTGGGAACATCTATCTTAGTAGTGATGGCACGCAGCTCACTGGGGAGGCACAGTGTACAAAGTGGGAATATCCATCTTAGTGATGGCACGCAGCTCACTGGGGGAGGCACAGTGTACAAAGTGGGAACATCCATCTTAGTGATGGCACGCAGCTCACTGGGGGAGTGCACAGTGTACAAAGTGGGAACATCCATCTTAGTGATTGCACGCAGCTCACTGGGGGAGGCACAGTGTACAAAGTGGGAACATCCATCTTAGTAGTGATGGCATGCAGCTCACTGGGGGAGGCACAGTGTACAAAGTGGGAACATCCATCTTAGTAGTGATGGCATGCAGCTCACTGGGGGAGGCACAGTGTACAAAGTGGGAACATCCATCTTAGTGATGGCACGCAGCTCACTGGGGGAGGCACAGTGTACAAAGTGGGAACATCCATCGTAGTGATGGCACGCAGCTCACTGGGGGAGACACAGTGTACAAAGTGGGAACATCCATCTTAGTAGTGATGGCACGCAGCTCACTGGGGAGGCACAGTGTACAAAGTGGGAACATCCATCTTAGTGATGGCACGCAGCTCACTGGGGGAGGCACAGTGTACAAAGTGGGAACATCCATCTTAGTAGTGATGGCATGCAGCTCACTGGGGAGGCACAGTGTACAAAGTGGGAACATCCATCTTAGTGATGGCACGCAGCTCACTGGGGAGGCACAGTGTACAAAGTGGGAACATCCATCTTAGTGATGGCACGCAGCTCACTGGGGGAGGCACAGTGTACAAAGTGGGAACATCCATCTTAGTGATGGCACGCAGCTCACTGGGGGAGTGCACAGTGTACAAAGTGGGAACATCCATCTTAGTGATGGCACGCAGCTCACTGGGGGAGTGCACAGTGTACAAAGTGGGAACATCCATCTTAGTGATGGCACGCAGCTCACTGGGGGAGGCACAGTGTACAAAGTGGGAACATCCATCGTAGTGATGGCACGCAGCTCACTGGGGGAGGCACAGTGTACAAAGTGGGAACATCCATCGTAGTGATGGCACGCAGCTCACTTGGGGAGGCACAGTGTACAAAGTGGGAACATCCATCTTAGTGATTGCACGCAGCTCACTGGGGGAGGCACAGTGTACAATGGGGGCCTTGGTGGAGTGCGCAAAATTGAGGAGTCTGTCACTCCAGAGGTTCAGGGACTCCTGGTGGCCTTTGGCCACACTGAGACAGCCTGCAAGGATTTTACTTCACGCAGGTTCTTACTTCCACCCTGCATACTCACGCCTGATATAGAGCTGATGTGGGTTAAAATTTCCCTGGCCATCGATGACAAGTTAGCAAAAGGTTGTCCAACAAATTTCAAGACAGTAATAATCACAGTGAAGTAATTTTTTTTTTTGAGGCAGAGTCTCACTTTTGTGCCCTCAGTACTGTGGCATCATAGCTCACAGCAACCTCAAACTCCTGGGCTGAAGCAATCCTCTTGCCTCAGTTTTTCTACTTTTAGTAGAGGCTGTTACTCAGGTGGTCTCAAACTCCTGAGCTCAAGCAATCTACCCGCCTCAGCCTCTCAGAATGCTAGGATTATAGGCATGAGCCACTAAACAATTTTCTGATTGGGATCCTTCCCTTTTTTTTTTTTTTTTTTTTAAGACAGTCTCACTCTATCACCCTCGGTAGAGTGCTATGGCATCACAGCTCACAGCAACCTATAACTCCTGGGCTTAAGCGATTCTCTTGCCTCAGCCTCCCAAATAGCTGGGACTACAGGTGCCTGCCATGCCTGGCTATTTTTATTTTCTTGTTGCTTTTAGCTGGCTCTGGCTGGGTTCAAACCTACTAGCCTCGGTGTATGTGGCCAGTGCCCTATCACTGAGCTATCGGCACTGCCTCTGATTGGGATCCTTGAGAGCTTCATAGACTGGTGCAGAGGGACCCATGGCCCCTCTTCACTCCGCCTCCTACGGGGGGCCAGCTAGGTTGCCTGAGGTGTTGGTGGTAAAGTTAGCAGAGGCAGGAAGGTCTGGATTTTAGTGAAGGCTCTGTGGATCGAGGCCTTTTACCCTGGCTAGAGGATTTCCCAACTGGTTGGGGTTAGCTGTAAGGAGGGGTGGCTGCTGTGATGTACAGTCTGGAGTGACCAAGAGTAATCTCTGTTCATGCCTACTCAGGAATGTCAAAATAAAAAAGTTACCTCCTACCCCTTCATGTCAGAATTCTCTCCCTTCTTTGGCCTATGCTTTCTGACAGCTGGCATTGACACTATCATTTTTTTTTTGTTTGTTTTTTGAGACAGCGTCTCAAGCTGTTTTCCTGGGTAGAGTACCATGGCGTCATAGCTCACAGCAACCTCCAACTCGGGCTCAAGCCGTCCTCTTGCCTCAGTTTTTCTATTTTTAGTAGAGACAGGGTCTTGCTTTTGCTCAGTCTGCTCTCAAACCTGTGAGCTTAAGCAATCCACCTGCCTCACCCTCCCAGAGTGATAGGATTACAGGCGTGAGTGAGCTACCATGCCCGGTTGACACTAGCATTTTCCAACCTTCAAAACTGCCTCTGCCAACTCCCCTCTCTAATCTCTAGTAAACTTACTCGACAGGGAGAAGTGTATTTCCAAAATTAACAAAATCAGGCCAGGCACAGTGGCTCACGCCTGCAATCCTAGCATTCTGGGAGGCCAGAGAGGGAGGATTCCTTGAGTTTAGGAGTTCAAGATTGAGCAAGGATAAGACTCATCTCCATTAAAAATAGAAAATTTAGCTGTGTGTTGTGGTGGGTGTTCAGCTCCTCCGGAGGCTGACACAGGAACATCGCTTGAAGCCAGAGTTTGAGGTTGTTGTAAGCTAGGCTGATAGCTAATGTCATAGCATTCTACGTAGGGTAGCATAGTAAGACTCTTGTCTCCTAAAAAAAGAAAGAACGAAACCCTTCAGCTGCATTTCAGATGACTCTAAGGAGTTGGGAAAACTCCAATAGCAGTTCATAACTGTGAGGGGCTCAAGAGTGACAGCCTGGCAAATAGGCAGGCACAGACCCCTAACAGACGGGTCCCCAACTTGCCCCTCTGTAGGTCTGACGTTGGAAGAGAAGGGGCTGTGAGAAAGTTCTCAGAAGTGCCAATGGTGTTCAAGGCTGTAAGAACACCTCTTCTGGGCTACAGGGAGGGTGGGCACTGAGGTGGCAGGCAGATCAGCAGTCCTTCTAGCAGCTTCATCAGTCCACCAATGCCTGCTCTATGGTTAATCAACAGAGCCATCTGCCTTTCTCCTCCTTCACCCCTTGAATAAGTTTCTTCCCCAGATATCTCTACTACATTACCCTCAGCAGCTCAGAGTTAAGACTCCTTGGTCAAGCTTTGTGACTACAATCTCCACAAAGCCAGCAAGCTCTTCGGGTTTCTCTATTGTCATTAAGAGCAAAGCAATGTCTCTTTTTTTTTTTTTTTTTGAGACAGAGTCTCACTCTGTTGCCCTGGGTAGAGTGCCGTGGTGCCATAGCTCACAGAAACCTCAAACTCCCTGGATCAAACAATCCTCTTGCTTCAGCTTCCCAAGTAGCTGGGATTACAGGCGTGAGCCATCACACCCACCCGTTTTTTTTTTTTGTTTGAGACAGTCTCACTATGCTGCCCTCAGTGGAGTGCAGTGGCATCGTAGCTCACAGCAACCTCAAACTCTTGGGCTTAAGCAATTCTCTTGCCTCTGCCTCCCAAGTAGCTGGGACTACAGGTGTCCACCACAACCCCCAGCTATTTTTTGTTGCAGGTGTCATTGTGGTTTAGCTGTTTAACAAAATCAGGCCAGGCACAGTGGCTCATGCCTGTAATCCTAGTATTCTGGTTCAAACCCACCAGCCTCGGTGTATGTGGCTGATGCCATAACCAACCACTGTGCTACTGGCGATGAGCTCCACCCATTTTTTTTTTTTTTTAATTTTAAAAAGAGATGGGCTTTTGCTATGTTGCCCAGAATGGTCTCAAGCTACTGGACTCAAAACAATCCTCCCGAATAGCTGGTGTCACAGGTGTGCACCACCCTCCCTGGCTCCAGTGTCTCTATCTTAACATCTCTTTTTCTGAGACAGTCTCATTATGTCACCTTCGGTAGAGTGCTGTGGTGTCACAGCAACCTCCAACTCTTGGGCTTAAGTGATTCTCTTGCCTTAGCCTCCCAAGTAGCTGGGACTACAGGGCGCCCACCACAACACCTGGCTATTTTTTGGTTGTAGTTGTCGTTGTTTGGCAGGCCCAGACTGGGTTCAAACCCGCCAGCCCTAGCGACTGAGCTATGGACGCCGAGCCTTCACATCTTCTGAATGACAACTACATATAACATTTAAGTCCTTGAGAAATAATATCTATAAATAACACTACCTCTGATAAACATCTCTTCCCTCTTAAAAATGGCTTAATTTAAAAACAAAGTGTTCTTTCTTCCCATTAGACCCCACTTCCCAGATCCCTCCTACATGGTTAAAGGAACAATAAAGAACATGAAATTGCCCCAAACAAAATAAGGACAAAGATAGTTTGTCTTTAGCCCTGAGGGTCCAGATCAGAGAAACAGGGCAAACCTGAGCCAGAAACCACTGGAGAATGCAATTGGCAAACCTTGTTTGAGGCCAGGTTACAGAATCAGTTCAACCTCGCAGTAGCGGGGGCTGAGAGAGCAGAGCCCAAGACTCCTGGAGTAACAGCACCACATGACATGATGCCAACACACTGCCCTTTGTCCCCCTGGTACGCCCCCCCCCCCTCCAGTTCAGGACATGAACTCCATGCCCCAGTGGCCTTGATGTCTCTTCCCAGGGGCCAGGCTGGTGCTGCCATTGCTTCCCCCATGTGAGTGATAGAAATGTCAGAGGAAACCACCAACCTGAGAGCCCACACCCCTCAACAGCAGTGAGCAGCAGAGATGAGGCCAGGGAGATGCAGAGAGAGATTTAATTTACATAGCAGCCACATGGGGCCCAGTCAGAGCTGGGGCAGCGGGGGAACCTACAAACCCAGCGGGCACATCCGACCTCTTGCCCTGGGAGATCAGTCCTCACAGACTCTTGGATGGGGCTTCCCAGGTTGTACAGAGGATGCTTCAGTCAAAAGGAGACATTTGGGAATAAGGCTGTCCCCAAGTTGGGGAAAGTCCTCAGCCTAGAGTTGGCTGCCTATGTAGTGGCCCAGGGTCTGAGAGACCAGTCAATGTCCTAGGCAGTTCTCAGCCTGGCAGCCCTAGAGGAAGCCCTCACGGCGGAACTGTTCCTGAAGGAGGGCACGATACTGGTCAAATCCTCCTTCAACCCTGGTGACGCCACCTCCTTCACACACCCACAACTCCTGGCATACCAGCCTGATAAAGCGTTCATCATGGGACACCAGAATCACACCACCCTGAAAGACAAAGAGAGTAGGAAGTGCTCAGGGGAACATGAAGGGACCCTGGGCTTGGGGAGAAGTGGTCAAGGTGAAGGCACACTCACCCTGAAACTGTTGAGAGCACGCCCCAGAGCCTCGATTGTCTCCATGTCCAGGTGGTTTGTGGGTTCATCGAGAATGTAGAAGTTGGGGCTGGAAGGCAGGACCCAGGAATATGGGCAGTTAAGGACCAAAGGTGGGAGAAAATGAATCTTTCTTATAAGGCAAGAAGATCATATTCTACATGGCAAGAAGGGGAAATGAGAAGGCAAGAACTCTAGAAAGTTAGGCCTCACCAGGGCATTGTCATCTGAGCAAAGGCCACTCGGCTCTTCTGGCCCCCAGATAAGCTGGCAACAGGGCGCATGGCCAGTTCTCCAGAAATGCCATACCGGCCCAGCTGATGACGATACTCCTCCTCAGGCAGCCCTGGAAAAGGACTCCCCCCATCAGGTGGTTTCTTGGCCCAGCCCCCTCCCTTCACCTTCTAATAATACCTCTAAGTGCACAAGTACTGGCGCCTAGACTTGGGTAGGCTGCTCTGCATCCACCTCAAGGTAAACCTTGCTGCAAGGGGTTAGCCCTGGCCTTCCTCAACTCACCAGGAAACTTGCGTGCCAGTAGTTCCACAGCACTGACATTCAGGTCCAATTGTTCCACATGGTGCTGGCTGAAATAGCCAATCTTCAGATTCCTGCAGGCAGAAACAAAGGTGGAAAAGGGGTCAGAAGGCAGTAGCCATGAAGGAGCAGAGACAGTGTGAGTACCTATCAGTGTGTGCACAGGGGTGTGGGTGGGCCTTACCTGTGAGCATGTCTGATTCCTCGAACAGGTGTCAGGTCCCCCATAAGCAGCTTCAGCATGGTTGACTTCCCAGCCCCATTTTCCCCAACCTATAAGAAACATGAGAATGTTAGAGTGCGTGTCAAAAAACTACTACCGCACTATAGGATGACTAAAGTTAACAATAACTTGTATATATTTTTTGAGACAGAGCCTCAAGTTGTCGCCCTCAGTAGAGTGCCTTAGCTTCACAGCTCAGGGCAACCTCCAACTCCTGGGCTTAAGTGATTCTCTTGCCTCAGCCTCCCAAGTAGCTGGGACTACAGGTGCCCACCACAATGCCTGGCTATTTTTTGGTTGTAGCTGTCATTGTTTGGCGGGTGTTATATATTTTCAAATAGCTAGATGATTTTGAATATTCTCAACACAAAAAAATGATAATTTTTAAGGTGATGATATGCTGATTACCTGATTTAATTATTACACATTGTATACATGTACTAAAATGTCACTCTGTATCCCATAAATATGCACAACTATTATGTGTCAATAAAAAATGTGTGCATGTGTGGTAATAGAAAGGAAGAGATGGGAAGGGGTCCCAGAAGTCCCAATGACTACTTCAACAGCCAAAAAAATATTTTTAAGGAACTATACAGAAAAATAAAGATACTAACAGAAGCAATACTTGAATATCTGTTAAGTGCTAGGTATTTACTTTTCCCAATAACCAAATGAGATAGATATTATATCCATTTGAAGGATGGAAGAAACTGCTAGGTAATCAAACTAGGAAGTGGCATGATTTAAGTCTGTCCCTGAAGTCCACAATCTCCCCTCAAGTGTTCCAAGGTTTGAGAAAACTCCAAACTAAAAGCATTAAGTGTTCATAACATACCACGTGCCAGGCTCTTCCTGTCTGTAGGCAGCCTAGTGCAACCAGAGAACAGGGGCAGTATAGAACAGCAAAGCCCCCACCCAAGCTCTCACTCCTATTCCTGTGGATCTGGGCCAGTCCACACCACACACTAGGGTAGGAGAGTCCCAGTGCATAGAACAGAGAAAGAGCAAACATACCACACAGATGCGGGACTCAAGATCAGCAGAGACAGAGAGATGACTGAAGATGACGTGCTTAGGGTCATAGTAGAAATCCACCTCATCTAGCTGCAGAATTGGTGGTGAGAACTTCTCAAATCCATCGGGGAACCTGCAGGTGGCGAGGGTGAAGAGTGTGGTCATGGCCAGAAGCAAGCACTTCCCCAGCAGCCCCTCTGGCCCAGCACTTACTTCATCACCACCTCTGATTCTTTGTCCACAGGTTTCAGCTCTGGTCTGAGGGGAGATAGGATGGACTAGATTTGTGACTTTAAAAAACTTCTTACAAAAATAATATATGTGCAGAAATCTTAGAAAAGGCTTGTACTCCCACCACCCAGATACTATTACCCCCCCAAATGTACCATCATTAGTCATTAAGAAAATACAAATCGGGGGCGGCGCCTGTGGCTCAGTCGGTAAGGCGCCGGCCCCATATACCGAGGGTGGCGGGTTCAAACCCGGCCCCGGCCAAACTGCAACAAAAAAATAGCCGGGCGTTGTGGCGGGTGCCTGTAGTCCCAGCTGCTCGGGAGGCTGAGGCAAGAGAATTGCTTAAGCCCAGGAGTTGGAGGTTGCTGTGAGCTGTGTGAGGCCACGGCACTCTACCGAGGGCCATAAAGTGAGACTCTGTCTCTACAAAAAAAAAAAAAAAAAAAAAAAAAAAAAAAAAAAGAAAATACAAATCAAAACCATAATGATCTATCACTTCACACCCACTAGGATGGCTAAAACTAAAATGACGGTTAATACAAGAGTCAGCAAGGACATGAAAAAAATGGAACACTCATACATTGCTGGTAGGAATATAAAACGGTGCAGACACTTTAGAAAATGCTCAATATAGAATTACCATGTAATTCTAGTAATTGCACCCCAAGGTATGTATCCAAGCAAACTGAAAATACATGCCTGCACAAAAATTTGTGCAACAGAGTTTATAGTAACACTATTCATAACCAAAATGGGAACATTCCAAATGTCCATCACTGATGAATCAATAAACAAATGTATATCCACACAATGGAATACTACTCAGCCATAAAAAAGAAATGAAGTACTGACACATGCTACAACATGGACAAACCTTAAAAATATTACGCTAAGTGAAAGAAGACACAAAAAGTCACATATTGGCTTGGCGCCCACAGCTCAGTGGTTAGGGCGCTGGCCACATACACCAAGGCGGGCGGACTTGAACTTGGCCCAGGCCTGCTAAACAACTACAACAAAAAAATAGCTAGACGTTGTGGTGGGCGCCTGTAGTCCCAGCTACTTGGGAGGCTGAGGCCTGAGAATCACTTAAGCCCAAGAGTTTGAGGTTGCTGTGAGCTGTGACACCAGAGCACTCTACCAAAGGCTACACAGTGAGACTCTATCTCCAAAAAAAAAAAAAAAGTCACATATTATGATTCCATTTATATGAAACGTCCAGGATAAGAAAATACACAGACAGAGAGTAAATTAGCAGTTGCCATGGGCTAGGCAAGATTAATCTTCCAAGAGCATTGTAGAATACTGATTTCTTCATCTGCAGGAAAGCAACATTAGCTGCTAGCAAAGGGGAGACCTAGGATGGGAGAGACAAGGTGGCCTGCAAAATGAGGAAAGAAATGAAGAGAACAAGAACTGGGCCCTGGCAAGGACACTGTACTCACAGCTTCTCTAGCATCTTGAGTTTACTCTGCACTTGAGAGGCTCTGTTGGCATTGTAACGAAACCGGTCAATGAAAACCTGCAGGTGGAGGATTATCCTAGTTAGACTTATTTACCACTCCCAACTCTGGGACCCATGGGCTGTGACACCCCAGCCCCAACTGCCCCCGACACCTGGATGTGCTGGCGATACTGCTGCTGAGCCTCATATTCACGCTGCTGGTTAAGCAGCCGCTCCTGCTTGCTCTTGATGAAGGTCTCGAAGTCTCCCCGGTAACCATCTAGCCGCTGGCTGTGCAGGTGAATGATGTCTGTGGCAATGGCATTCAGGAAGTTGCGGTCGTGGGAGACGACTAGGATTGTGGAGGGCCATGTCTGAGGGGTCACAGGATGGCAGGCCCAGTTTGGAAAGGCAGTCAGTTCCCAGGCCCCCGGTGTCTTAGTGGTAGACATTCCCCAAGCCCATGCTAGCACCTGTAGGCACTCACCTGCAGGTAATTCTCCAGCCATAGGATGGCCCTTACATCCAGCATGTTTGTGGGCTCTGGAGAAGAAGTAGGGAAGAACACACTTGGGATTGAAGTGCTAGAGAATTAAGAGCTTGGATGCTACCACCCTTGCCCATCCCAAAGTCAGGGCACCTCATTTCAAACTCACCATCTAATAGGAGAAGATCTGGCCTATGAAAAAGAATACAGGGCATAAGGTTTCAGGTCATTGATTCAATGCCACCTCCCAAGGGCCAAGGCCTAATCTCTATAGGGCTCCAAACACAGGCCCAGAAGACTCACCTAGCAAACAGGGCCCGGGCCAGAGCCAGTCTCATCCTCCAGCCACCTGAGAACTCCCTAAAGAATGACAGAGCCACATTAGGGTAGGTGCTCACTGGAGCATGCAGAAGCTAAGCCAACAATGTTCAGAGCCAAGAATGGCAAGGGCCACTCACCGGGTGGGCTGTTGCTGCATTTTAGGGGTAAAGCCAAGCCCAGCAAGGATGACTGACGCCCTAGAAATAAAGAAATTAGAGAACCCAGTTGCAACAGTTCACAGAAGGGAAGGGTGAAATGGAGGGGGAATTTTAAATACCTGGCAGGTGCCTTGTCAGCCTCAATTTCCTCCAATTTGGCATAGATTTCCGCCAGCTGTGCAGCCTCTGAGCCCTCCACCCTGGGAAGGAGGAAAAATAGCAATCAGTCCGAGTGGGGACAGTCTAAGACAGTGGTTCTCAACCTTCCTAATGCTGTAGCCCTTTAGGTTGAGAACCACTAGTCTAAGAGGATGTTCTGCACCATATGCAATTGGAAAGAAGATCACTGGCTGTCTTGTTGCTGGAACAGGCATAGAATACAGGAAGGACTTGCCTAACATAACAAGGGCAATGGGCACTATAGAGAACAAGGGTTACAGAGTCCCACAGTACCCGGTTCCAAGCTCTGGTGATTACTAAGATGGGCATGCGAACTGAACTGTGGATTGTGACAGGCACAGCAGGCCCTCTGAAGAATAGCTAATGCTAGTATTTCCCTAGCCTGGGACTCTTACCTGCCAGCAGCAATCCGGCTGCTTAGCTCCCGCTCCTGCCGTAGCAGGTCCTCTCGCACACTATCGCTCTCCAGCACACTCTGCAGGGCAGGGGTGTCATCCCCAGCAACCTCCTGCTCTACATGCAGTAGGGAAATGTGGGCTGGAACCCGCAGGCTCCGGGTGGCCAGCATCTTCAGCAGTGTTGTCTTCCCCAGCCCATTCCGCCCCACCAGCCCGTAACGGCGGCCCCATGCTAGGTTCACATCTGCTCCAGCTAGCAGTACCCTGCAGGGGTGGTAGAAAGGAAACCAAGAATGCTCTAGAAATAGGTGCACAGTAAATTTAGCAACAGAAACCTAACATTGTTTTTAGCCTCATTTCGTCTCTTCAAATTCTCCTTTAATTAAAAAAAGAATGCTACGGCTTTGTGCCTGTAGCACAGTGGTTATGGCGCCAGCCACATATACCCAGGCTGGTGGGTTTGAACCCAGCCCAGGCCAGCTAAACAATGACAACTGCAACAAAAAAATACCCGGGCATTGGATGGGTGCCTGTAGCCCCACTTACTTGGGAGGCTGAGGCAAGAGAATCTTGTAAGCCCAAGAGTTTGAGGCTGCTATGAGCTATGACATCATGGCACTCTACTGAGGGTGACATAGTGAGACTCTGTCTCAAAAACAACAACAACAACAACAACAACAACAACAACAAAAAACAAGACACGATTGCAAGAGAGACTTTGCCTAACAAATGCAATCAGGGTAACCTGGTTTCTTATACCCTCAATGAATCCCCAACAATAAAAAAAAAAAAAGAATGTTATACCCTCACAGCCATTCCCTCACCTGTCGCCAAAAGACACATCAAAGTTCTCAATTCGCACGTCGTAGGATTTGTTCTTGCCAGATGATTCCAACCGGCTTTCCTTTCTACTGCCTGCCTGGCTGGCTGATGCCTCTTCCAAGACTCTTAAGGGAGAAATGGATAGGCTTTAGTACTCCCAACCACCCTTCCATCCCAGTAGAGATGGCTTTGCTCCCTCTGGCCCATTCTTCAACTCACAGAGGATTACTGGTCTTGAGCGTGTCCTTCTCTGAGCGCTTCTCCTGCTTTGCCTTCAGTCGAGCTTCAGCCTTCTCTAGCTTCTTTGCATTCACAGTCTAAGGATCCAAATACAACTGCTTCACTCTAGGGTACAGGCTCAGAAGGGAACCCCCAGCAAGTACATCTCAATTAAACTAAACTCACCTATGACGAACAGACTCAAAGGCTCAGGGAAAGACATAATAAATCCCCCCAAAAGATATTCCAGTATTTAGGCAAGCAACTCTGATCCCCATCATAGACACAGCCCCTCCCTTTCTTCCTCCTCACCGAGGACTGTTCCCTCTTTAGCAGTCCTGGAAGTTTGGTTCCACAGTCTGTAAGAGAGAAGAAAAGCAGTCACCCACTCCCTGAGGGAAGGGAAACTAACATTTTGAGTGCTAATATGAACCAGGCATAGCCATTTTCTTTCTTTTTTTTTTTTTTTTGTAGAGACAGTCTCACTGTACCGCCCTCCGGTAGAGTGTCATGGCGTCACACGGCTCACAGCAACCTCTAACTCTTGGGCTTACGCGATTCTCTTGCCTAAGCCTCCCGAGCAGCTGGGACTAC
Source organism: Nycticebus coucang (assembly GCF_027406575.1). Classification (NCBI taxonomy): domain Eukaryota; kingdom Metazoa; phylum Chordata; class Mammalia; order Primates; family Lorisidae; genus Nycticebus; species Nycticebus coucang. Next base: position 89,988,385 of record NC_069795.1, read on the forward strand.
AGGCGCCCGCCACAACGCCCAGCTATTTTTTGGTTGCAGTTTGGCCAGGGCTGGGTTTGAACCCGCCACCCTCGGCATATGGGGCCGGCGCCCTACTCACTGAGCCACAGGCGCCGCCCTAGGCATAGCCATTTTCAAGACAGCCTTATAATTCTGGAGATAAACAGCTATCATCCTTGCATTCAAAAACAAATCTCACATATAAGGATACAGAAACTGGGGCAGATAAGCAACATGCAGTTGGATAGTAAGTTGAGAAATTGGGGGCAAAAGCAAGTCTGCCCACTTCTAAGCCCCTCATATGCTTCCTCCCATATCCAAGAACTCTGAGAACCCTCCCACCCCCCTTCCTTCATCATAAGCTTTTTAACCCCCGGTAAAGATATCAACTAACTGCTATAAGTTCATTCTGCGTAAAAGAAATAGTAGGAATCCTGAGCTGCAAGGAGCTGCTGGCTGGAGGGGTGGGCTGAGGAAAAGGTCAGAGAACAGTTCAATTTCCTCTCAGTCTCACCGTAGTTCTCTGTTATCTTTGACAACTGGATGGGGGCGTCTAGTAGCACCTGGCTATTTCCCTGGCTCTGTGGTTCAGCCCTATGTGGGTAGAAATAGAAAGCACAGGGTTAAGAGTTGAAGGGAAAGCTCTACGGCCATTAGGCCTTCTTCCCCCATTTCTTGTCTCTGGACCATTCACCTTCCCTTCGCCCCATCAATCTCGATTCCTTGGCACTTACAGGCGCAGAGTGTTGTACATGCGCTGGCACACGGCCCTGATGCTCGCGTCATCCTTGCTGTCCCCGGACACCTCTTGTAATAGTTCCCCCACAGCTTCCACCAAGTCATCCACAGACTCGAAGTCCGCACTGCCGCTGTGCAAGACGCCTGGGTCGGGCGTGGCAGTACGAGGAAGAAACAGGGCAGGGTGGACATACAATCGGTGTCAGTCCCCGAACCGTGGCCCCAGTCCGGATTCCAGACCCAACCGGACCTCAGGACAAGAGATCATGCAGAGGAGAGGCCTGGCAGCGGTCCTCGGCACTGCCTTCCCTTAGGCTTTTCCCCTGACCTCCACTTCGGTCTTCTCAGGCAGTAGATTGTATTCCGCTTACCAGTCACGTAGTCGAAGACCTGTCCGTCAATTTCGGGGAACTCGCTCCGCAGGATCTCGGCGCAAGTCGCCATGTTCCAGACGTCCGCGCAGTTGCTGTGAAACCTCCGCCTAGGCCCGCCCCCTGCCCTTCCCCCCGAGATCACGCTCCTCCTTCCAAAGCGCATGCGTAGCGGTGGCGCAAGAACGGCGCGGAGTGCGCGGAACCCGGTGGGCGGGGTGAACGGGCCCAGAGGAACGGTGCGCGAGCATGGGTGCCAGTCTGCGCCGACCTGGCTTTCTATGCGCTTGCGCGACGCCTTTTTCGCGGAAACATTAGCCACATGTGTGGTTCTCGCTGCCTTCTGGGAGGTTGAGATTCCGAGGCGAGGGGAGGAGGCAGGGGAGCTCGAGGTTTATCTGGGCGCGAGGCACCGGTGGAGAGCCTCCCAAGTGATGGCGACAGATAAAGCACGCTGGCTTTGCTAGGTTTTATGCGCTCCTTTGAGGCGCGTCAGCTGCCGCTGCGCCCCCGACAAGTTCATTTTGGAAGCCGGCGAGAGCTTTGCTGACTCATCCCGGGCCCTGCCTCTCAGAAGCCCCCCCGCTTGGTTCTGTGCGTTCGCCAGGCCCCAGGCCCCACCCAGCTTCTCAGCCTGGTGGCACCTACCGGCTCCCATACCCCGCGACCTGTGCTGTCTTTTCATACACTTTGTGACAGTTCAGCCAACCACTGCGAATTATGCTCATTTGGTTCTTACACTATTCCAAGGTACAACGTCACCTGCCTCCAAAGGACAAGAAAACCAGGTTCACGTGTCCTGTATAAATTTATTCCCTACCTTGATCCAAAGCAGACTTCTTTGCATCCCCAATGTCAGAAAATGACAATCTATTTCCTTTCACCAATTCCTTGTATAGAAGTTAGGAATTTACTCAAAGTGACATTATGCTTTATATTTAACGTTATTATACAACCTGGTTCTAAAAGTGGTACTAACATTACATCATTATCCATAGATCCTTTTGGATTAAATACTGCTATTGTGAGGAATTGATCCGGGTATTTAAATACTTTATAGGAAATACAGATAAAGAGGAACATGTTAAGTGGTACCTTGGGGATTTAACAGGCAAATTCTGATGGGGAAACTACAGAACTCCACTTTCTTCAACAAAATGGCAAGAGCTGAGGTGAAATGTATGGATTCTAAGATCTAACAAGCATTAACCAACCACAGTGAACCTGTTTGGATCCAGACGTAAATTGTGAGAAATTTTATAGAATTAGGAGAACAGATTGGAAGCTATTAAGCAACTGGCTATGAGTTGATCATAGTTAAGTTGGGTGATGGGAGGGAGGGTATGTCATTAAATTATCCTACCTCTGTTTATGTTTAAAATTTTTTAGTTTTTTTAAGAGTTGAGGTATCACGCTGCTGCCTAGGCTGGAGTAAAGAGGCACAGTCATAGCTCTCCGCAGCCTCCAATCCTGCCTAAGCCTCCAGGTAGCTGGGACTACAGGCGCTAGCCACCACACTCAGCTTTTAGTAGTTTTGTTTTTTGTTTTCTTTTTTCATAGACAGTCTCACTTTGTCACCCTCAGTAGAGTGCCACAGTGTCACAACTCAGCAACCTCCATCTCTTGGGCTTAGGCGATTCTCTTGCCTCAGCCTCCCCAGTAGCTGAGACTACAGGTGCCTGCCACAACACCCGGCTATTTTCTTGTGGCAGTTTGGCCAGGTCCGGGTTTGAACCCGCCACCATCGGTATATGGGGCCAGTGCCCTACTCATTGAGCCACAGGTGCCACCCAGTTTTGTCTCGCTTTGTTGCCCCCTGGTAGGGTGCTATGGCGTCATAGCTTATAGCAACCTCAGACTCTTGGGCTCAAGCGATTCTCTTGCTTCAGCTTTCCAAATAGCCCGGACTATAGGCTCCTGCCACAACACCTGGCTATTTTTAGAGATGGGGTGGGGTTGGGATCTGGCTCTAGCTCAGTTGGTCTGGAACCTATGAACTCAGGTGATCCACCCGCTTCAGCCTCCCAGAGTGCTGGGATTACAGGCATGAGCCACAGGCTGGCCCTAGCAGATTTTTTGAAGTGTGGAACTGCTGAAACTAAGGGAAAACTAGTGAGTTTTATCTGCCCCAATAGACCAGGGATATGGGTCATTTCTTTCAGAGACTAACTCACCATGCAATTCTCTGGAGAGCTGCAGGTATCAAAAGTTTTGGAAGAGCCCTGGGGGGGAGAAATTCCCTACTGCTGCCCACCCACTCAGGTTTGAGAAGGCTTAAGGAAAGGGAAAAGGATGGAATTAAGAGGTCAATATCTCAGAATGGCTGACAGACCAATGTAAACCTTGCTTAATCTATGCTAATTAGAAAATAGTGCCTGAAGCCCACAATCTTAGCACTCTGGGAGGCCAAGGTGGGAATACTGAGCTCAGAAGTTTGAGACCAGCCTGAGCAAAAGTTAGACCCTGTCTCTACAAAAAAATAGAAAAAATAGCTAGGCATGGTAGTGCGAGCCTACAGTCCCTGCTACTCAGGAGGCTGAGCAGAATTGTTTGAACCCAGGTGTTTGAGGTTATTGTGAGCTATGATGATGCCACTGCACTCTACCCAGGGCGACCGGGTGAGACTCTTGTCTCAAAAAAGAAGAAAATATGTGCCTAAGAGGGAAAGAGCTGGGTGTAGTGGTGCATGTCAGTATTCCTAATACTTGGGAGGCTGAGACAGGAGTATCACTTGACAAGACCAGCCTGGGTAACAAGACCACTTCTCTTGGAGAAAAATCATTTAATAATTTGCCCTCAGGGGCTCCTTGCCCTGGAGGCTGTTTTCTTAGCTGACCCAAGAAGATAAGGGCTTCACAGCCCAGGACCTAACAATTGGTGGAAGACAAGCAAATAACTTGAGAGTATTCAGAATAGAAAATCCTATGCTCCACCCATAGCACAGTGATTACAGTGCCAGCCACAAACACCAGAGGCTGGTGGGTTTGAACTTGAACCCGGCCTGGGCTATCTAAACAACAATGACAACTGCAACAACAAAATAGCACGACCTTGTGAAGGGCGCCTGTTGTCTCAGCTACTTGGGAGGCTAAGGCAAGAGAATCGCGTAAGCCCAAGAAGCCCAAGAGTTGGAGGTTCCTGTGAGCTATGATGCCACAGCACTCTACCCAGGGCAACATACTGAGACTGTCTCAAACAAAAAAGAAAAAAGAAAAAAAATCCTGGAAAAAAGTCCCACCAGTTCCCCTCCCCATGTAGTTCCCACATCAACAGTCAACAACTCCACTCTACAGTTTATTGGGTTTGTAACTGGACAAAGTCACATGTGTACAAAATGAAGCTGACACTATCCCAAAGCAGAGACTGAGGGCTGGGGATCTGTTACTGGCCTTCGGGGGAACTCGAAGGTGAGGGGCAGCCAACCCTCACACTCTAGAGATGTGGCCACAGGGGTGAGAAGGAAAAGGGGCCCACCTGGCTTTGGTCACAGAACTCAGAACTCCTGGCAGTAGGCCAGGACAGATGGCCGGAAGAGCAGAAGCCCCAGAACTCCCCTGCCCAGGGAGCCCAGGGATTGCTCCACCACTCCTGCTTGTGCAGTGGTTGGTCCAGACCTAGACTCAGGGGCTAATGCAGAGGGAAGGCAGCAAGAGGGAGTAGGAGACACTGCTGTAGTGGGGGACAGGGAAAGGGGTGGTACCCGGACCTGTAGAAGGTGTGGGGAGGTGGGCTAGCTACCACTAGGCAGCTAGCAGCGAGTTTCATAAATGCCACTGCGACCAATGTAGCGCACCCATTTGATGACATCATGGTCGCTGTAGTTCAGCTTCGGTTCAAACACCTTCAAGTAGCGCACCTTGAGGCCAGAGGGTGCGAATGGCACCTGGGCAAGGGACAGCTCTAGTTAGGAATGTGGCCTTCCTCTCACAGCCTCTCTCCTCTGAGACATTCTATAGACCTACACTACCTCATCTTAACAGGTGTCTCAATGGCTGGGGTCCTAAAAGAAGCTGAGGAAAACTCGAGTGGTAAGGAACCCTCTGAAAGGTTACCGACGGAGGAAGTATATCCAAGAATAGCAATCATGTTGGGTTTGAAGTCAGGCCCCGCCTGTGATAACCTGAATCAATTCCTTTAATCAGCAGGAGACAGCAACCAAAAAACTGCCTTAGAACATATTTATCCTGCTCAATATTATGGACTTTAAAATGAGGTGGAGAAAATTATATTCCTAACGTCTACAAACCAAAGTCAGCCCATTGGCCTAAGTAAATTTGGTGTCTTACCTGGCATTCAAACAATCAAAATTTTTCCAAAACAACTGTTTTATGACAAGCCAAGAGATCAAAGACTTCTTCCCAATGTGAATAGTCTCAGTGTGACCAGCCTTTCTCTTAAGTGGCTTGAAAGGGGAAGAAATGATCTATGAATTAAAGTCACTCTCCCTTTCTAGGCCTCAAGTTCCTCATCTATATGGTGTAGAGGTTGATCTGAACGATCTCTGAGGTCTTCCTCAGCATGGCTCTAGGTCCCTCCTCTGCCATACCTCAAAGTTCATGGAAATGGGGGGCCGAGCCCATTTCTTCTTGTCATTGGTGGGAAGAAGCTCAATCTCTGCACTGATCTGCGATTCCTTCATGCCTGCCATGCGCTTGATCCTGGGAATAGAGGGGCAATGGGCAGCAAGTGCTGTGGATAGGCTGGAGGTGTTTCAAGGGCAGTTGCCCATGTCAAGCAGAAGAGAGTTCAGAAGCGTTCAGGAAGTGCCAGGACAATGAAAGAGTCAGGGCCCTGATAACCACTTCTAAGGACCGTTCAGTCTATTAGTTCTTTAGTACTGTGGGCTGTAGTTTGTGTTTAGATATTTGGGAATGCCATCCTCTGCTCTGTGTCTGTTTCACAGAGACTTTACAAGGGCAAGTAGAGAAATGCCAAAGCATCTTGAAAAATAAGTACATGCACAAACTCAAGTGCAAGCATGTACACACTCACACAGAGGCTCCAGGAGAAGCAAACAGGTACACTTACCCCTCCCACCCTACTCAAAAAAAGGTAAAAAGAGGGTACATTTTAGGATTTTGAGCCCTGCTATGGCCCCATGAAGGAAAGACTCACTTCCACACGATGGCGTTCTCGCTGGCCTTGTACTTAGCCTTCCCCTTCATGCAGATCACCTGTACCCCGCTTGTGTTCAGTGGGGTTGGGATTCTCACCTAGAAGTGACACACCTGTCAGGAAGCTCTGTCAAGTCCTGACATCAACTGCCTTTATTCCCAGAGACAATGTCTTCCTCCTCCCTGAGCCCCTTGTCCTCACCTCAATCTTCTGAGCCAGCAGGGAGGGCTTGAAGTTGGACTTGATGACCACTTTGACCTCTAATTTGGTGCGTCCCACTTCCCGCACTAGCGGGATTACCCGGAAAGGAAGGATGATGTCCTTGGTGGTGCGATACCTTTGGGGACAGGGAGCAAGGTTGGCACTACAGAGCCTGTCCCGCTCCCTCACCTCTCTGCCAGCAGCACCCCTTGCCACCTCAGACCCCAGTAGCACCTCATGAGTTCAAATTCTCCATCTGGTGGGATAAAGCTGATGCTGCGTTCAGAGTCAAACTTGCTGAGTCGCACACACTGGTGGAAGGTGCAATCATCAATGGCAATTGATTGCTTCCCGCTGCATGCAAGAGCAAAAGAGAAGAGTGGCAAGTGTTAGGCTGGGAGGCCACCTCACCCCAGGCTGGCATCATAGACTAAGGAAAGCTGGCAGAATGTAGCTATCTGTTTCAGAGGTCCCTGCCCCAGAGTTTGTGATGAGGGGAAGATCTGCAAGCTCATTATCTCTCAAGAGCCCTACTGTTTGGGATGTAGATGTTTCAGGAACACTGGCAGGGGGTGTCAGTGTATACACAAGGCCTTGTCCTGGGGACTCAATGAAGGAGCCTGCTCTCTGAGAATAATCCCCTCACGTCTCCCTAGCACTGGTGTCAAAAGCAACCAGCCAAGCGTACCTTTGGGAAGACAGAGTTTGAAATGAAGTCCAGAAGGAACTTGTGGTTCCCCACGCCTCACTAAGCCTTCCAAGGCCCACCCTCTCCACCTCAGGTACCTCTTGCTCGTTTCATCTGCTGTGCCTTTGCCCTGCTTTTCAATGACAATCTTGTCATTCATCCCAAACTTGCACTCAGGCATGCCACTCAGGTAGCTCTTCATCACCACCCGCCCTGACACATGGGCACTCAGCACCTGCCCTGGTGATAGAAGAGATAAACAGGGGGGCAGCTGAATCTGGCAGGTAGGCCCAGGATCCTGCCCTGGCCCCAGTCCAGCTTCACCATGAGAGGGCCCTCACCCTGTGGGGACATGAGCAGGTTCACACTTTCCAGCACATCCAGGAAGAGCTCGTTCCTACGATACTTGATGCCCTCTCGCCGCCAGCCAATCTGCCCAGTCACCTGGCTGGTGATCTGAGACTGCTCTTCTTTTGTCTACATGGGAGTACAGGCAAACAGCAATGACCTCACTCCTCACCACTTTCAATCATCCTCCTGTCTCTATCCCCATTTCTTTTCTTTTTTTTTTTTAAATCAGTTTGTGTTTGCAAACTTTATTTATTTTTTATTTTTGCAGTTTTGGCCAGGGCTGAGTTTGAACCTGCCACCCCCCCAGTATATGGGGCTGGTGCCCTACTCCTTGAGCCACAGGCGCCACCCCTCTATCCCCATTTCAAACTCATCTCCTTCCCTTCTAATCCCCACCTATAACCCATCTTCCCCCACAAGCCCCACAGGGCAGGGTCTAGAGAAAACAGAGCAAAGCTGCAAGAGTAGAAGCTGAGCAAATAGCCTACCTGATGCTGGAGGTTGCAGGCCAGTGAGGCGCCCATAGGAAACAATAAGGGAAGCAGAAAAGGAAAAGGCTATGAGGCCTGGATCCTCCCTGAGGAACACCAGGCCTCCAGAGCAACCCATAACACCTCCTTCCTCCCAGCACAGAAGAAAACTGCTTGAGCTGTATTCCTGATAAAAGAGATGCTGAATTGGCTCTCCTAGGGTGGGAGGGCCACACAGGGCAAAACAGGCCTGCAGTCATGGGCCAGCACTTCCTGTCATGGGTGGGATCATGAGTCAGCTCAAACAAGGCTTGGGGGCCAGCGGGGATGAAGGCAGGCTAGACTACACTTTGACGGTAGTCTGTACAATTTGAGTACCTGACTCTTGATGCCCTGCTGGGTGATGAAGGTCTTCAGCGCGCCTGTCTCAGAGTTCTGTGGGTAGCCAAAGTCCAGGATCTCTGTAAAAGGAAGGGAATCATCATCCTGTGGACAAAGCTGAGGATCCTTTGTTCCAATCCCTTTCCTGGCCTCAACATGTCTGACTAGCATAGCTCCCAAAGACTATGTGGTATCATCTGCAGTGAAGTCTCCAGTTCTGTAGCATTTACTCTGTGATTTATGCTTCATAAGAAAACAATTAAGGCCAAGCACAGTGCCTCACCCTTTAATCCTAGCACTCTGGGAGGCTGAGGCAGATGGACTGTTTGAGCTCATGAGTTTGAGACAGGCCTGAGCAAAGTGCAATTCTATCCATACTAAAAACAGAAAAACTAGCCAAGCATTGTGACAGGTGCCTACAGACCAAGCTACTTGGAGGCTGAGACAAGAGGACCACTAGACCCCAAGAGTTTGAGGTTGCTGTGAGCTATGATGCCGTAGAACTCTACAAGGGTGACAGAGTGAGACTGTCTTTAAAAAAAACAAACAAACAAAAAAAAAGGGGCGGTGCCTGTGGCTCAAAGGAGTAGGGTGCCAGCATGCTGGAGGTGGCGGGTTCAAACCCAGCCCTGGCCAAAAACTACAAAAAAAAAAAAAAAAAAAAAAAAAAATTAAAATTAAAATGTTTGATTTTTTTCCTAATAAAGGAAGCAACAGAAGAGCCAGGTGGCTAGTGTGTGACAAGTCAAACAGCCCTGAGCTCTATTTTTTCTAGAAAATAGAGATGTTGGGCAGGTGGAAGGACTCACATTTGTATCACACCCTACAAAGGAACAGAGACTGACAGTGTGCCTGTAATATCTCCTTCCAGGCTCCGAAGCAGCTATTGAAATGTAAAGCTAGGAAGACTGTCAGTAGACTAAATCCCAAACTATGAAAGTAAGGGAATGAATACAGGAGGATTAGCCACCAAACCACAGAGTTTCTACCCCCTGAAAGACCAAAACTTCCCCTACCCCACCTGCTGGCCTATTTCTGTGTTCCACTTCAGAGGAGCCTTTAGGTCTGGATGAGAACTGGCCTTCTCAGGTACATAGAGCTCCTAGCCCAAGAGACCAGACACTCAGGAAAGAAAAAGTTAAGAGTGTACTGGAGCATCAGACCTCCTCCCACCATAAGGCCAGGCCCAGTCAGGTTCATCCCCACCCTAAGCCCAGCCCTGCCAGCCTCACCATCCAGCAGCTCATATATGAGCACAAAATTGTTCTTGATGTTTTCCTCGCTGATCTTGCCAAAGTAGGCAGCCATTACATCACACATCTTATAGAGGAATTCGAAGACCATGGCAGCGTTGACATTTTGCTTGGTGACTGCCGCCAGCCAGATGTTGGACCGCTTAACATGAAAAAAGCTGGTGCGAGCAATGTTGGTGACAGGGCTGCGCACCTGCTGCCGGGCGTGGATAACGTTGACCCGAAAGGCATCCACTGCATTTCTCCTGAGGAAAGAGTACACAGCGGCTGTTCAGAGCCCAGGCAAACCTCCCCCCAACCCCCTACTGTGTCAACCACAGCTACTAACAGCCCCACCCTCTTCACTGCTGAAGTCTGACATGAATTGTAAAGCCAATGTCTAAACTACTAGGGTGGTTCCCTTCCTCTGACTCCCACTGGGTCATGGGCAGAAGGCCTTATCTCGGCTGGTGTCTGAAGACCATGAAAAATGGGGAAGTCAAGTGGCAATAATAGGAGAACAGATGTAGCCATAATCCTCAAACTCTTGGGCTCAAGATACACTCCTTGCCTCAGTCTCCCAAGTAGCTGGGACTACAGGTACCCATCACAACACCTGGCTAGTTTTTCCGTTTTTAGTAAAGACTGGTCTTGTTCTTGTTCAGGCTGGTCTCAAACTCCTGGGTTCAGGTAGTTCACCTGCCTCAGCCTCCCAGAGTGCTAGGATTACAGGAATCAGACACTGTGCCCGGCCTGGTTCATGAGGTTTAGAGACAGATGTTCCTGACTCCCAGGCTTAGCCCCAGTTTCCCAGCCCCAGCTGCCATCTCCCTAGAGTCCCAGTAAGCTCCAGACCCAGGACATAAAGAGATCCTGCTTTGTCTTCTGTCCTCCCACTAGCAATCCCACCAGTGAGGAAGGCTGACTCCTTCAGAAGTTAGACAAAGCCAGCATGATTTCAGAGATGGTTCTAATCTTCTTCGGGAGATGTACCAAGGGACCTTGTAGCTATGCTACCCATTCCTGTCCAAGATCCTACTCCAGGGCATGTTAAGAGAATGAAAAGAATGAAGGAAAACAATGATGGGGGGCAGGGTCCCCCACCCGCCTGTACCTGGGCAGCAGCTTGACAGGCCGCTTACCTATTGCTACAGCAGCCAATGAGATGGGATGAGAGAAATGACGCCAGCAAGAAGAGAAGAGTGACAGCAACAAGAGAGAGGGTTAGACACATGACACACTGGGATGGTGGCACACACCATGAAGTGGAAGCAGACAAGACAGGCAAAGTGGTGTTTGACCTGGCCTTGGCTTGTCCAGGTCCATCCAGGGCAGAAGGGGCATAGGGACTGGGAGGTGCAGTCAGCCAGGTTCAGGCAGGCCAGGCCTTGCCACAGCTCCAGCTCATGCCGCACCAGCCAATGGACAAACAGTCGCAAAGGCCAAGCCAGCCCATCAGCCAGGGAACCAGGAAGCAAGAGGCACTGTAACAGGCCCATTCTGTGACTGCTTATCTCAAGCTCTTTGAAGAAAAAAAAACAGGGCAGCAGGAACCAGAGGAGCCTAATTTCATTAGAGCTGCTGAGGCTACAATATATCCCCTCAGTCAGAAAAGATCAGTGTACAGGATGGGGCAGAACGAGAAGTAAGGCTGTGGCTCCTTGTTAAGGTCTGTGGGGCCCAGAACATGAAGCTGTTCTGGGTCCACTCTGAGAGGCCAGAAAAGGCAGAATGGCTTCCCTGCCCTGTCCTTCCCTCAATGACCTGGAGATTGCCTTAAGCTTACATACAACCTCTCTTCTAGGAATGACCTAGAGGAACTGAAAAGAGCTGAGTCAGCAGTCTGACTCCAGAGTAGTGGAGGGGGAGAGGATTAAGCAGCCTGGAGAGGTTTTCAAGAGAATCCGGTGAAGCTCTCAAGAACTTCCAAGAGCATAGCTGAGACAGATCAAGCCTGGCCCCTAACTCCACCCACCAGAGACAGAGCTCCCTCTTCCTCAGAGGAATCAACCTGCCTAGGCAAAAGCAATCAGCAGTAACTCTTGTAACTAAGGGAAACAGGGCAGGAAGAGCAGGAGTTCTTAAGGCTTTGGGGACCATGCCATTCTGTAGGTCCCACCTAGTGGCCAACAAGCTGGCTGCCAGGCCAATACCACCAGACCTAATGGGAACCAGGTCACCCTAAGCTGAGCTTCTAGGGTGCATGAAGGATTGGGTGACCCAAGTCAAGCCCTTGGTGGGACCAGATCTGATCCTGCATGCTGGGGCTGGGGGCACCACTGTAGTGGGACACAGCTAGCTTAACCAAGGAACTCACCCGATGTCATCTCGGTAGACCCGGGAGATGAGTACCTCCCCCTTGTGATTATAGATGAATAAGCCTCCAATCATGGCGGCAGTTCAGTCTCCGCAGCCCATCGCTCTGAGAACAGACCTAGGACAGGTAGGGGCAGGATAAGGGAAGACCTCAGAACCCTTGCCAATGTCCCCTGTGGGGCTCTGCAGATCACGGGTGCTTTTTCCTGACTCAACCCTCTAGCAAGTGACCCTGCAGCCTCCCAGACATGCCCCTCCCATCAGCCAGGCTCTAGTTCCTGTTTATCCCAAACTGGATGGAAGAAATAAATGTAAGAGAGACTCAGACCCAGGATTCTAATGTCATTTTGACCCTCCCTTTTCTAGCCCCTTCCTGTTCAAACTCTCACTCAGGCTCCAGCCAGTGAGTCACCGAGAAGGCCCACCCGCCCCAGGGCTACAGGCTGGTGGTAGGAATTATTCTAGCTAGTTCAGGTCTGGGGCCCCCTTTAGAGCATCCAGTTTTTCAGACTCCACTATCCTTCTGAGGAAGCAGTAGGGTCTGAACCTCTGGCAATCTAATTCACAGAAGTCTAACATTCCAGGAAAGGGTGTGCAGGGTGGGGGAAGGAGGAGGAGAGGAAGGCCTTAGGCCCTGACCTGGACCCAGGAATGGGGCTTCAACCTCTTCCAGGCAGTCAGATAAAGAGGCAAAGAGTAAAGGAAAAAGGTCAGCACAGGCACAACACACTTCAATGACCCTGCTTATTACAGTTATTTCTGACTATCCCTCTTTTCAAACCTTGGAATGAAATAAAAATAAGGGTGGGGGGGCAGTTTAAAAAAATTAAGAGATCCTTCCAGCTGAAATTGTGATTTCAGATCCACCACGTAACTCATTTCTGGCCTGAGCGCCTATAAGCAAGGGGCAGGGATGTCAGAATGCCTGAATTATCCACATTATTTGGGTCAAATAAATTTAGGCTGTTTGAGAAAAGTGGTTAATTTGGTTCTAGATTTCCTGGATTAGCCCTAGTATTAATTTCACAGGGAGTTCAGCAGACTTTTACTGTGGTTGGTAAGGTCTCCCAGACCAGTGAGAGGTTTCTCCAGGTGGTGGACACATCCCATACCTCAGACCCAAAGGGCTGGTAGAGAGGATGCAAAATGGAGGTAGAACCCGGGGCAAAGAACCAAGTCCACAGGTATCAAGTGGTAGGTAGCTCAAGGCACCAGAGGACCAAAGGTGGGGCCCTAGACAGGAATGGAACATTTAGTTAAAGGAACAGACTGGCTGCCACAGCCAGGCAGTATACACAGGTGAGCCCACAGCAGCAAACAGGGCTGGTGGGAGCACCTAAAGAAAGTGTTTCCAGTATGGCAAAGGTCAGGGCTTTGAGAAGGAAAAACCCACAAGGAGAGATTGACAGCGGTGAATAAGGGAAAACTGGGGAGATGGAGCCTGCTTTGGGGTTCAACTGCAGACGCATGAGTGTGTGGTGGGCTTTTCGTCCTGAGAAAGACAACATCGTGAAAAAAAGATAGTATCACGGGGTGCGGGGACTGTGACAGGTCTAAGGAAGAAGAGCCACGGGGTGCACCTGAGAGAAGGGGGCGCCGCACAGTGAGACCTGTCCCAGTCCAAGGAGGCGGCACAAGGGGGTGCCACTGTCCTAGGACATGGGGTAATTGTCCTTGTGCCGAGGAGGAGCCGAGGGCTTGAGGGGTTGTCACGATGCTAGGGAGGGGGCCCCCGCAAGGACGCCTTCCTCTGGAAGGATTCAAGTAGGTCTCCCTGTCACCGGAGGCGCCCGGCGGGTCAAATGGAGGGTGCTGCTCTCCGCCCGTCCTGCAGCCGCGCCCTAGGCGCCCCCGCCCCGCCGTCAGCTCCTTCCCGGGTCTGAAGGCTGAGGCCACTCCCGGGTGGGGGCAGCTTTCCACCCGGTGCAGTGCAGGGAGAGGCAAAGCTGAGCGGACAGGCAGGCGACCCGCGGGGTCCGCCCCCACCCCATAAAGCCACATACCCAGCTCACCCGGCGTCCGCGACCAGCCCGGCCACTCTCCAGATCTCAAGATGTCCGCCCGCCCCCGGCTTGCCTGCCCGCTGCCTCGGCTTTCACCGCAGTGCCGCGGCCCCGCCCCTGCCCCAGCTGCGCGTGCGCACCCTCAACCACCCCCATCCCCAGCCCCCGCGTAGACTACAAATCCCGTCAGGACCCTCAGCCTTAGCCTGCTCCCTTACAATTTAAACTAAGTTTGGCAATACTACAACTACCGAATGCCTTGAAGAAACCACTCCCGCCTTGGGCGGGGATAAGCGAGGCCTCCCCCAACCTGTCTGAAATACACATCCCAGCGTACGCCTCCGCGCTCTTAAGTGCTCCTCGCTGAGCATTCTGGGGATTGTAGTCTCTGCGATCTCTTCTGTTCTCTATCAGTTTCAGAGCGCCTCAGAGGATTAAGCCCATCTGTTAAACCTTGGGTCCGAGGACTAGATGTCCTCTCTACACACAAACACAACTTGGCAGCAGAAGTGTTTGTGTTGAGGTTACTGCCTTCTAATACCATCTCTGATTACTCCAAGCTTTTCTTATGTATTTGTTCCACACAGAGCCTTTTCCTAGGGATTAAGACTCAAGGAGAGGAGCAGGGAGGGAGAAGGAAAAGGGTTAGGAAGAAATCATGTTTTTCATGAACGCACCCATGACTATGAACTCTTCCCCACGGCCAGCTAAAGCTTTTCATGAACGTGCTGACGTTCTCCTCGGCTATATCTATTTGACTGTGTGCACCGTCTAGTCACAGATATCCATATTGCTTAGAAAATATTTGGAGAACTGAGTTCAGTTAGATAATTTGAGATTCCCTCTCTGATAAACAGAATTAATCTTTACATCCAAGCAGAATGGAGGAGACAGAGCCAACCCTCAAACATGAAAGGCCCGCCTTTCTTGGAGAATCAGAAGAAAATCTGTTGGCTCTTCTCTTCTAGATAAGAGATATCTTGCTCCCTTCCTTGAGCAGGATTGAGCCTGTCACAGGAGGAAGGGCAAGAGAGGGCAAATCTGGTTGCAAACCTTACTGTCCTTCGCAGCCCCCTGCTAGAAGTCAGCATGTAGCAGGAGAAAGATCTGGTTTCCCTCAAACTGTGATCATCACATGATGCCACCGACTGACTGAATGTAGACACTTCTTACCCTTCAGACCAGCACTCAAGGTTTCACTCCTATTTTTGTAAAAGCTTTATCTTTCAAACACACCCTAAACTGCTACCTATTTAGAGTAAATAATAATGATGATGATAATAATAATAGCTACCATTTATTGAGCACCTACTCTACTGTGTGCCTGGCACTGTGCTAGGCACTTTTCGTACAATGTCTAATTTGAATCCTCACAACAACCCTGTGAGGTAGGTTTTATTATCATCATTTTACATACAAGAGAACTGAGGCTCAGAGAGGTTAAACGGCTCTCTTATCACACAACCAAAAAATTGTGGAGCTGGAATTCAAATCAAGAACAAGCTGACTCCAAATCCCATGCTCTGTTGAATTAAAGTAGAGGCAGAGGGGAGAGGAAGGGCCAAATCCAAAAAAAGATTGTTGGAATGGAATGGATATGATATGCTGATGTGTAAAATATGGGAAGAAATTTAAACCCATCAATGTTTCCAGCTGATGAGCTTATGAAGATTGTGATGAAGGTAACCAGGATTGGAATTCAGGAGGAACACACTTGGTTGGAACACACAAATCTATGGAGATGTTCAGTAAGCAGTAAAAATATAAATCTAAAGATTGGGAGAAGTTAAAGTTGCAGCTATATATTTGGGAATCATCAGCATATCAGCAGCAATTGAGGACATCAGAATGTTTTGGAAGTCAATAGAGAGGAAAAGAGAAGTGGTCCAAAGATGGAACAATGAAAGCACCAACACTGATGGCATGAGTAATAAGTGGAGAAATTCTCAAGACAGGGTCAGAAAACAAAGTATAGGAAACAGCCCTATAGTGGTGGTTGGAAGCAATGGCCTGGGCTGGGACCAAACCCAGAGCTCCCAGAAGGCAGGCAAGACTTCACACTTCCAACACAGCCCTATCTCTGCTCACTAAAACCCCAGAAGTACTGTTAAACGAATGAATGCCAAAATGCCCCTATCTCAGTTTACCCCAAAGCTTGGAGCTAAGGTCTTCATCTGACTCTTGACACCCCAGCCCTGAAAACATGGAAGCCTAGATGAGCCAGAAGAATTTATAGCAGAGGCATAAAGAGAAAGTCATTGTTTAAAGTAGATAATAAGGTAAAAAGTAAGAAAACTTGGCACTCTTATCAGTCTGAAAGTCCTCTGTCCAACCTCAACTAGCCTGTGGGCTCCTGTGTCCTTGCTCTGGGGTTGTCATGGTAAATGTGAAAACAGGGAAATGTGTGTGGGGAGGAGGGTAGAAGTTGAGAATGGCTTGTCAGTTATCTGCAGAGACCTCTGCTGAGCTCAGCCTGTGACCCAGCTTATGAGCTTTATCCAGGAAGGAAGATGCTAGCAATTTGGGGAGGTTTGAGGGCTAAAAGAAAGGGGAGGAGGAAGTCAGGGGACCAGCCCCACAACCTGGTAGACAGAGGATCCAGCCCTCTGGGCAGGGACCAGCCCTGAGGCTTAAGCAAACTTGCATAGGTGTGTGTGTGTGTGTGTTTTACGTGAATGAGAGAAAAAGAGGCAGAGAGAGAGGGAAAGAGAAGAAACACGCACTCTCTGGAAAGAACAGAATCTCTCATGCATGGGTGAATCTGGGCCCTCACCATAAGTCTAGTGACTCAACGTGTTGAAGTGTGAGTGTGGGGGCTGGACATCTTGGGGAGCCCTGAGGGGCTGCTGAAGCAGGGTTCCTTGTCTCCTCGGAGGCTGGGCCTCCCCTTGCTGGGGGCTCACAGAAAGTCAAACAGCCCGAAATTCTTGGCTGCTCCAGGCCCAGGGAAAATTTGGGAAGGAAAAAAGAAAGAAAAGAAATGTTTCAGGCCCAGAGGTGAAATAAGCCTACTGGTTAGTAGAGTTAGGGGTCTGAAGAAGTCAGCACACAAGGCAGGCATGGGGTGGGCGTAGAGCAGAGATGACCCAGGGAAGCCACTGGCTGCTCAGGCAATGGAGGGGACCTTCTGGGCTTCTGATCCAAGCTGAGCACAGGCAGTATAGCTACTGGAGGTGACTACAGCTCTAAGGTGCAGAACTGAGGCAACAGGCAGGGGGAACGTTAGAAGGGACAGATGAAGCAAATATTTTTTGGTGTCAGTATTGGGGGTAGTCAATGTAGATCTGAATACATGCCTGAGGGGTGGGTTAATAGAGGGATGGTGTAACTGAATGAATGGTGAAAGGGAACTGAGGGTGAAAAGAAGGGGATACGGAGTGAACATGCCCCCAAAGACACTGCTGGGGTTATCTCCCAAAGAGAGCAGAAGGGAGTAAGGGGCAGCACCACTAAGTCTGGTCCCAGGCACAGGAAAGATCTAGGTAAATCCCACATAGCAGTTAGTGGGCGGAGGTAACAAACTGGGGCCAGAGGCAGGTTAGGGGCTGCAGAGCCAATCGGTACCCCAGCTACGCTCAGCGAGCAGTTAGCGCACCTGTGTTTAGTTCCATTTATTTCCCTTTCAGGTACCAAAGTAAAAAAGACTGATGGACGGATGGAGAGAGAAAGAGGAACGCGGCCGGGGGTGGGGTTGGGATGGCAGTGGGGGCAGGGACCTTGCTCACATGACATCCACAAAAAACTCACTGGGGTTTCCCATGGCCATGCGGAAGGACTGTCTGCTGGCGGTCAGTTCCGGGGGCACCGAGGCCAGGTCGCGGCCTGGAGGGGCTCCTGGGGGCCCCATGGCTGCGGGCGGTGGGGGCATCATCAGCATGGGGGGGCCGTAGAGAGGGGGCACTCCGGGAGGGCCGTAGCTAGGGTGTGTGTGGTGGCTGCGCAGGCTGCTGGCCAGCGAGTGGTGGCTGCGGTGGCTGTGCTCGCTGGCGGCTGGGCCTGAGCGCTCACTTGGCGCCCGCTCCCGCGGCCCCCGCAGGCTGCTGCGTGTTGTGTGGTCCGATTCACTGCCGCTGCCGCCAGACTTGGAGTCCCCAGCCTTCGCGTCCTTCTCCTTCCTCCGATCACTGCCACTACGATTGGAGCCACTGCTCCGACTGCCTGTAGGAGATAAGCAGGGCCCAGGTGGCCGAGGCTCAGAGGTTGAGGAGGAAGCTTGGGGCTCACCCGTGGCCTCCCTCCATTGCCCCCTCCGCCCTACCTTCACTGTGCTGACTGCTGGCACTGCCCCCACCGTAGCTGTAGCCCAGCTCGGGGAAGCCGGGGTGCGGGTTGTAGGGGTGTGGGGGGGCCGGGTATTGGTAAGGAAAAGCCATGGGCCAAGGGGCAGCTCCAGGGTGTGGCAAAGGAGCCAGCGTATCCTGGTCAGAGGCACCACTGGAGCCGTCATGGTCGTGGAGGGACAGGTTGGCCATATCTGTGGAAGGAACGCCTGGATGAGCTAGGCCTATCCTTTGCAGTACACCCCTTGATCAGTAGAGACCCCCAGCCTAAGATGGGCGGGCAGACCTTGGATAACAGTACTGTGGTAATTTCTGGCCAGAATGAGAGGAGACACAGGCCAGAGAGCTCACCCTTTCTGCAGAACACTCTACCACCACCAGAGACAGCCCTGGGAGGCCCCCCTCTTTAGGAAGGATCTTAGTCATTATTTTAGATTCTTAGCCAAATCTAGACACCCAATTTCTTTTCTTTTCTTTTTTTAATTAAAAATATACATTTAAAAAAAAATTTATTGTTGGGGATTCATTGAGGGTACAAGAAACCAGGTTAGACACCCAATTTCTTATGCCCTGGAGGCCCTCAAGCTTTTGGCATTTTCTCTTCCCTCCTCAGTGGGCTGGAAGAAGAGCCATTTTCTCTTCTGTTCACTGAGAGGGTGGGAAGCCAGCAAACATGGAAAGCTGAAACAGCAGATGCCACCCGGTACTGCCTACCTATTGTCCACTAAGCACATACAAGGCTCTGTCTCCTACAAACGTTACCCCAACTGTAAGAAGAAGATATCTGTCACATTTTTTCAGATAAGAAAAGTGAAGTCCAGGCTCAGCGCCTGTAGCTCAATGGGTAGGGCGCCAGCCACATACACCAAGGCTAAAGGTTTGAGCCCAGCCCAGGCCTGCCAAACAACAATGACAACTGCAACCAAAAAATAGCGGGGGGTTGTGGCGGGCACCTGGAGTCCCAGCTACTTGGGAGGCTGAGGCAAGAGAATCGCTTAAGCCCAAGAGTTAGAGATTGCTGTGAGCTGTGACGCCACGACATTCTACCAAGGGTGACATAGTGAGACTCTGTCTCACAAAAAAAAAAAGTGAAGTCTTGAGAGGTTAAAATGACCAGGCTGAGGTCAACCTAAACTGTAGCCAGAACAGAAACTAAGAATTGCTTACTTTTGCCTTACCTTCCCAGAGGAAGGCATTAGTTAGGAGCAGGGAACAGTTTGGGGAAATTTAGGTGAAATTTTGCCCTTTGCCCTCCACCCCCTCACCTTAGCACTAAAAAAAAAAAAAAAATACTCATTAAAAGACCTGAATGAGCACAGGGTCTTTCAGGACTTCCCCATTTAGTAGCTCCATGGCCCTGATTACATGTCCCTGGTGCTATGGGGAAAGGGGGGATCAGACCAGAAAGAAAGATGTAGGTCCCTTCTCTGTGTTCTCTGCCCCATTCCCAGCCAGGCCTGGCTCTTTAAAGCACTGTCTCACTCCATTACTATGACTTATTTCATAACCATAGCTCTCCTGGAGAAATTATATATTCCTTAAGGGCAAGGCTGGCCCCATCAATGTTGGAACTACCTTGAAGGGAATATAAGGGGCTACTAGGACTAAGTTCCTGCCTGGCACACCCCCTGGTCACATGCCATGTATACTATGTCCCAGAGCTGCAAGAGAGCAGTAATTATCCTAGGGGCCACCTGCCCAATATAGATGAGACTTTCCCTCATCCCAGCCTTTCAGGGGAACAGTCAGGAGGCAGAGCTCCAAGGCAACCTATGGAGCCTACCGAATAAGCTATCAACCTGTCAAGAGGCCAGCAGCTATATGGGAAGTGGGATGGGGGAGGTAAAAAGTGATCTCCATCAGTTCATGTTCAAAGAGCCTCCAGACTATTGTCCTGAGGCGAGTGACTGTGTCCCCTCTAAACCTGACATATTCCTAGCTGAGGAGACCTTCCTTGACCAGTGAGAAGGAAAAGGTCTGTCAGTATCCTCCTGAGATGGGCCTCTGGGGATGTTGTGAGGATTGAGTAAGAAAGCAAGATGTTTTAGAAACAATCAGCAGCTGTACATAATTATAAGAGGGACTTTACCTAACAAATGCAATCGGTGTAACCTGGTTCTTTGTACCCTCAATGAATCCCCAACAATTAAAAGGAAAAAAAAAAGAAACAACCAGCATGGTACCAGGCAAAAAGCAGGCCTTTAGAAAATTCCAGGCAGGCCGGGTGCAGTGGCTCATGCCTGTAATCCCAGCATTGTGGGAGCCCAAGGCAGGTGTATTGCTTGAGCTCACCAGTTCAAGACCAACCTGAGCAAAAGCGAGACTCCGTCTCTACTAAAAATAGAAAAACTGAGGCAAGAGGATGGCTTGAGCCCAAGTTGGAAGTTGCTGTGAGCTATGATGCCATCGCACTCTACCCAGAGTGACAGCTTGAGACTGTCTCAAAAAGAAAAATGTGAGGTCCAAGAAGATATGAGGCAGGTAAAGAGGCTAGAACACTCTGCTCCCACTACACAACTCCCAGACCTTGAGCTGGGCTTCCAGCTCTGTTGGCCTGAAGTTTGGGTTCCCTGGATCTTCTGCCACATCCCTGGGTACCTTCCCCCCTCCCAGCCAGGAGATAGGGCAAGAAGGTGGAGGAGGCACATACTGCCACAGAGGTCGCCGAAGATGTAGTAGCACTGCTCAGAGAAGGTGATCTTGTTGACAGTGTGGCGGATGAAGCCAGCTTTCAGCAGGTTGCTGGCATACTTGCGGGCCTCCCTCCGGTCAGTGAAGCCTTCCACATTGTGGTACAGCCAGTCCACCACATCTGAGCCTGGGGGCAAGGCTGCCAGTTGATTGGGAAGCCCATCTGACTTAGACTCATCTGGCCTCACAGATGCTATGAGGTGGGAGCTGGTTCCAGCTCAAAGGAGTGGTCTAAGGGAGCTCTTGAGTCCCCTGGCCTGCCCTGCCCCATTATTCCCCACCCGTCCTTCATCCCATCATGGGGCTCTCTCACCGATGAAAGCATTAGGGATGGTAATCTTGAGCCACATGCGGTCTCGGACCTCCAACCCTGATTCAGGGGAGGCCATGGCTTTTACGATGGCAGCCATGTCACTGTGGATGGACAGGTGGAAGTCATCTAGGCCTGAAGGTGGGAGGCAGAATGGTGAGGCAGAAAGGGGCTTTGAAGTTAAGGAGACAGGAGTTTACATTCCAGCTCTGCCACCCAATAACTATAGGACCAATACTGGGTGAATTGTAGGTACTGATTTCATAGACACTCAGTTTCCCCTTCAATAAAAATGGGGATTTTAATTCTACTTTACAAGGATATTTGAAGAAAGAACTAAATAATGTAAATGAATGTTTTTAGCACAGAATACAATGTGCATGTTATGAGAATAAAAATGGACATCGTTTACTGAATGCTTACTTTACGCCACACACTGTTATGATGCTTCACTTATATCCTTTCATTAAACCCATAGGAACATGGCAAGGCATTTATTGTTAGTCCCATTTTACAAGAGGAACCTGAGGCACCTTGCATGTTCAATACAGGATAAGAAGCAAACACTGTTTAGTGAGGGTCTGAGTGCCCACTGGGAGAAGTTGCAGTGTGGGGTGTAGCTGGAATGCGCTGAGTTCCCCTCTGATGCTCAAGAAGAATTGCCCTCCCACCTGGCTCTTTTTGCTAGAGTCCAGGAGACAGGGTTAGACACTCACGCTCTGTGTCAGGGATGGAACTGGTGATGGAAGAGCTGGTGGAGGTGATGGTGCTCAGGGAGGGGCTCATGCCATAGGCAGGGAAGGTGCCCGTCATGGCTGCAGTGTGGGAGACCCAGGCCGCAGGGTCAATGGGCCGGATAGGCTCGCCTGCAGGGAGGATGAGGAGTCATGGGCTGCTACCCTGCCCACTATTGGGCACACTACTGGGCACCAGAGGATAGGCTTGGGGGTTCAAGGCAACATAGAAGAAAGGAGAGACAGGGCTCATGTACTCTTATGTCAAGCACCAATTTTAGGACTGAGTTCCCCATCCACTTACTCCTGGGCAATGTGAAGCAACCACGTGGACTTGGGTCCCAGCACTTGGCTACAGTCAGGGTGATGGGTCTGAAAACAAGGATGTCCTAGTGAGGGCATGTTATGTGGAGGCCAGACCAAGTCCTTTGCCTGACAACCAGAAATGCCTGCCCTTTCCTCCCCAGTGTGCCATTCCATCCATACCCCGGTTTGTGCACAATCTCTCGCAGTACCCGGACCGCATCATCGTTACTCATGTTCTCAAAGTTGATCTCATTTACCTGGGAAAGAGAACCAGGAGTGGGATAAACAGTTATATTCAGTGGGGGTGGGAGACTCAGCTTGGTGAGTCAGAAGGTCTTCCCCCAAAAGAAAAGGCCTCTGAATAAACAGGGTACCGAGGGTAGGGATGTCTCCTTGCCTCCTATCCACATGGCCACCCAGGGTAGGCGATGGTACCTGTAACAGCATGTCTCCTGGCTCGATGCGTCCATCAGCAGCCACAGCCCCACCCTTCATGATAGAGCCAATGTATATGCCGCCATCACCACGCTCGTTGCTTTGGCCCACAATGGAGATGCCCAAGAAGTTATATTTTTCTACAGGGAGTAATTTATAACCTTGAGGGGGAGCAAGGTGCCTTCCTACCCAGATTCCCAGCCCATTATTAGAAAACAGAAAGTGACAGGAACTGACATTTATTGAACCTGAATCAGTGTGTTCAGTAGGCTCAAACATGCTATCATTGAATGCTTGCTGGCTGTGAGGTAGGGACTTTTAGTCTCATTTTATTTATTTTATTTTATAGAGACAGAGTCTCACTTGTTGCCTGCCTACCTACCTTTGAGCAGCTGGTGGGGTGGCAGGAATTCACTCTCAACTCCATACCTGGTAGAGTGCTGTGACATCACAGCTCACAGCAACCTCAAACTCCTGGGGTTAAATACTTAAGCGATTCTCTTGTCTCAGCCTCCCAAATAGCTGGGACTACAGGTGCCTGCCACAATGCCCAACTATTTTTAGAGACGGGGTCTTGCTCTGGCTCAGGCTGGTCTTGAACCTATGAGCTTAGACAATCCATCTGCCTTGGCCTCCCAAGTGCTAGGATTGCAGGCGTGAGCCACAGTGCAGGGCCCTTTAGTCCCATTTTAAAGAGTAGGCAACTGAGGTTCATTGAGTTTAAATAACTTTTCTAAGCCAGGAAGCAGTAGAGCCAGGATTCAAACTCAGATTTAAATCCCAACATTGGGCTCTTTTTACTATATACTAGCTATCCCCTAAAGAGGATATCTAGGGTAGAAACCGGATAACAAGGATTCAATGGCTGAAAGGTAGGAAAGATGAGGCACTCAGAAACAACCTCGTCCAAGAAGCCTTCTCTGATGCCATTTGCTGCTTCCACAGCTCTCCATACTTATCTGTCACAGCCCTGATCATAAGACACTGAAATGACCAGCTTATGTATCAGTTGACATTTATGGAAGATCGCTCCTTGAGGGTAGGGAACATAACACTCAGTGCCTATCTGAACTCCTCACATCTGCCTAGTGGCATATGTAGTAGGTGCTCAAAAGTGCTGTTATTCTGTTCTATCAGACTCACCCATGTTGAGAGTAACTGTGATGATGTTGAGTGACATGGTGGAGTCTGTGATGCTGCTGAAGGACGAAGACTGGAATAGACAGAGGCTTTGAGCAGCAGGTAGGTGTGGCAGGAATTCACTCTCAACTGGCTCTTCCTCAAGGTAAGCCCTTACCACTAGCCCCCTGTCCCCCTTGAACCAAAGGGAAGGAATCTAAGGAAGGATAACCCTTGGCCCTGTCTGAGAAGGGCTCATAATCTGCTCTCGCCCATCCCCAGCATCCCAGTCTCCATACCCGCTCAATCCGAGGAACCTTCTGTTTCCGCCGGCGCCGCTTATGTCTTCTCATCAAGCGTGAGGCACTGCTCTGTTCTGTGGAGCTGCTGAACCTGTGGGGCCCACAGTCGTTCCCCACCAGGCTGGCCCAGCCCTGCCCCATGATGCAGGGCCCAAGTCCCCAGCATAAAGACCACATGCCTCCCGGGAGCCCAGCATCCTCAGGGTTCAAGGCTCCTCAAGGGTAACCTGCCCTTCAGTACCCATGAAACTGAAGCCCTACCTGCTGGTGGAGTCATCTTCATCTGAGTCAAAGAAGCTGGTGGTCTCCAACTCGCTGCTCATAAGGGTGGAGGAGCTATCATAACCCCCTGGTTCTCGCCGCCGCTCCCCTTTCGCAGTTCCGTTTAGCCGAGTTGCTACAAGGGATGGGAGCAGCTGGGTTCACACCGTGCCACGCATAGCAATGAAGGAAGGAGTGAGAGGCAACCCGGGGCTGCACTGGGGCCAGGCACATCCAATACTCAGGAAGGAGGGCAAAGAGGTGGGAAGCTGGTGGAAGCTGTAGGGAGGAGTGGGGAATACATCTCTGTTCAGAGGAAACACACCATGCTCTGGGCCATCCCTCCGGCGTGGCCGCTCCCGTTGAGCAGACACCAAGGAATCTGTTTCTGTGTCATTGTCCAAGTTCTCCTGGCTACCCCCACTGGCATGAGGGCTGTAGGGAAGAGAGGACTTGGTGGGGGAGGGGCAGGCTTGGAGTTCCCTCTCCCAGCCCTTGGTGGAGCTGATGCAGCCCTCTGGCGCAGATCCTCCCCACTCTCAAGTGCACTCACTGGAAGGATGGGGGTCGGGAGTCCCCAATGCCTCCCGTGCGCTCCATAGGCGGCGGCAGCTCTGATGGATTGTCAGCACAGAAAGGGGCTGGCTCTGGGTGTGAGCCCTCGGCCGATACCAGCTGATGGAGAGAAAAGGAGAGGGTACTAGGTACAGGGGGCACCAGGGAGAAGGGGCATAGCTGGCTTCTGGCAGGGCATGAAGGCCTATGGAGAATGAAGCAAGTCACATTGAGGGAAGACACAGGACTGTGCAAAAGCAGCTGAGATGGTGGGGGGACCCACTGCCTGGGTTGATGAGGTGGCTGGGTGGCATGGGGTGATGGAGTTGGGGCCAAAGGTCAGTGGCCCATGTGGCAGAGATCAGCAGGTAACAGGGAAATTGAGACGAAGTGACTCAAAGATCATATTTGTATTTCTGTCTCTTCCTTCCCCCTTCCTATCACTCTCACTTTTCATTAAGGTTATAGAATCTGGGGTGAGAAACAGTTCAGTTAGTAAACTAAAAGAATATTCAAATATTAAAGTATAAAACCACCAGCTACAATCTCAGCGAGGCCTTTCCCCTTCCAGCCCAGCATGGGATGCAGGTGGATGAAAGGCCGTGAGCTCCTTACCCAGGACACCACCCGGCCATTGAAGCAGGGTAACTTGGCATTGTCGTCCGAGATCTCCTCCTTCACCACTCTGCGGGAAAAGGTATGTCAAAGAGAAATTCCTGAGATGGAAATGGAGGCTCCTCAAATCCTAACTAGGAGTTTCTCCACCCTAAGCTAGGAATCAAACTGCTGGCACATGACTGTTCAATGGGAGAAAAGGTAAGGGAGAGCCAGGGACAGCTCTTTGCATTACCAGGAAGACACCAGCCCTACCAAGGCCAGCTGCCTTCCTGGAGCATCCGCTTAGTCTGGGAGGTGACTGCAGATTGTAGCTGACAAATCCCTGTCCCACATGGTGCTCCCTCAGATCTCCAGACTGCACTACCTAAACCCAACACAGCTGTCCTGGGCCAGACTTTCTCTTTTCCTCTAATCTCAACCTGCAAAAAACCATACAATTATCACTGCCCTTCCCTTCTAAACTGGGAGTCCTGAAATTGTTGTGGGATGTACGGACCAGGAATATGAGCAAATTAGACAGGAGAAAGGGTAAGGGCATTTGCTGATCATCTTCCACTTGCCATTATAATGAATGGTAACGTTTTCTCTTGTGCTTATGGGCCAAACACTATGCTAAGCACTTTACTGTGTCATTTCATTTAATATAACACTGCCATAAGGAAGCACAGATGAGGAAGTGGGCTCAATAGGTTCAGTGTTTCACCTCAACTCCCACTACTAGCAAGTGAAGGGCTGGAATTTGAATCCAGGTTAGCCTAACTCTAAAGTCTATATTATTACCTATTTTGCCATTTTTATCCCTCTACAGTTAGAACATATAATATTCACATCAGCCTCATTAGGTAGATAGTATGGTCTTCCTTTCATCAGTAAGGAAACTGAGAAAAATTCAGAACTCATTCTCTTTCCACTGTATTTTATAATTCTTTTCTATTTTATTTTTTATATTTATTTATTTAGAGACAGAGTCTTACTTTGTCACCCTGGGTAGAGTGCCATGGCATCATAGCTCACAGAAACCTCAAACTCTTGGGCTCAAGAGATCCTCTTGTCTGAGCTTCCTGAGTAGCTGGAACTACAGGTGCCCACCACAGCACCCGGTTATTTGTTAGAGATGGAATCTCACACTTGCACAGGCTAGTCTCGAACCTTTGAACTCAGGCAATCCACCTGCCTTGGTTTCCTAAAGTGCTAGGATTACAGGCGTGAGCCACCGTGCCTGGCCCTTATTTTATTTTTGAGACACAGTTTTGCTCTGCTGCCCAACCTAGAGAAGTGCTGTGGCAACAGCCTAGTTCATAGCAACTTCAAATTCCTGGGTTCCAGAGATCCTCCTGCCTCAGCCTCCCAAGTAACTGGGACTATTGGCAGTTTTAAAAACACTTTTTCTATTTTTGGTAGAGATAGGGTCTCACTCTTTTTTTTTTTTTTTTTTGAGACAGAGCCTCAAGCTGTTGCCCTGGGTAGAGTACTGTGGCATCACAGCTCACAGCAACCTCCAACTCCTGGGCTCAAGTGATTCTCCTACCTCCACCTCCCGAGTAGCTGGGACTACAGGCGCCCACCACAAGGTCCGGCTATTTTTTGGTTGCAGCTGTCATTGTTGTTTGGTGGGCCCAGGCTGGATTCGAACCTGCCAGCTTCAGGTGTATGTGGCTGGCGCCTTAGCCACTTGAGCCACAGGCACCGAGCCAGGGTCTCACTCTTGTTCAGGATGGACTCCAACTCCTAAGCTCAAGTGATCCACCTACCCTGGCCTCCCAGAGTGCTAGGATTACAGGCCTGAGCCACGGTGCCTGGCCTTATACTCTTCTTTGTGCAATGATAGAGGGTGGGTCTATGTGGAAGGTGGGTGGTGGTGGGGTACAGTGGTGTGGGATGTGGTCAGGGGCATGTAGTTTGGTCTGAGGAATGTGGTGAAGCAGAAGTCAGAGAGTGCCTACAGCTTGAGGCCAGGGAAGGGAATGGAAAAGTCTGAGGAATGTCAGACTATCAAACACACCAGGAGTACAGAACCGGAAAGAAGCAATCACAGGTAAGAAAATAACACTGTCTGGAGCTCTGAGCAGAGAGGGAAGACAGCAAGGAAGGAGGCTGGGAAGTGCAGTCCTTCCTTGTTCCTAGAGCAGCTTCTGTCCAGAGCCTGGAACGTGCTTGGCTCCTTGTGATGCTCACATTCTTGGACTCAGAGCCAAGTTTGCAGGCTGAGCCTGTCCTCCCCCTTCCCAAACAGCTCTGGCTTCTCCACCATGTCCAACACCACAGGGACTCTAAGAAAGCAGCCCAAAGTATCTTGCTGAGGCCCACCATGGCAGAAAATGTAGATAAAATAGGGTGGTAAGAAGGGGCAGAGAGGTAGTTTAGACCTGCTAGTCTGGCAGCAGGACATCCCAAGCTTGCAACCTTACTTAGAAACCAGAACTCAAAAGAAAAGGGGGTATGTGCACCACACAACCTGGACTCTGTGGCCTGCTTTGGAGTGGTCTCTCTGTGAGTGGGAAACTGCTGCTGAGTCCTTTCTCCCCCTGCCCTAGCAGGCCCCTCTCTACACTACAGATGTTTCCTTTCTGTCTGGGGGTCACTGACAGGCCACCAAGGCTCTGTTAACTCACAACAATAAGCTGATCTTCAGCAGCTTTGGGGGACCTCAGACAGGACTTACTCTCACACCACAGAGCCAAATGGCTCAGGGTTACATAGCATTCACACACACACATGTGAACTGGAACAAATATGGGTTCAAACAATTAGCCTTTCCATCTTACAGAAGTTTCACTTTTGCAAGCTTTTGTTTTAGTAAAGCAGATTCTTTTTTTTTTTTTTTTTTTTGGCCAGGGCCAGGTTTGAACCCACCACCTCCGGTATATGGGGCTGGTGCCCTACTCCTTGAGCCACAGGCGCCAGCCAGAGGAGTCTTTTCATTTTATTTTTTTGAGACAGAGTCTCACTTTGGTAGAGTGTCCCCCTTGGTGGAGTGCCATAGCGTCACAGCTCACAGCAACCTCAAACTCTTGAGCTTAGGTGATTCTCTTGCCTCAGCCTCCCTAGTAACTGGGACTACGGGCACCTGCCACAGCACCCGGCTATTTTTTGTTGCAGTTTGTCCAGGACCGAGTTTGAACCTGCCACTCAGTATATGGGGCTGGCACCCTACCCACTGAGCCACAGGTGCCGCCCACAATTTAGGCATACAATAAAAGCTAGTTATTAACCTGACAATTTTTAGCAGGATCCACACACTCTAACTAGATATATGTTTCTAATGGCAGGGCCAATAAATCTTCCATTCATTATTCATCCAATTAAAGAGCGGCTGGGCATGGTAGTTTATGCCTATAATCCCAGTATTCTGGGAGGCTGAAGTGGAAGGATTGCTTGAGGATAGAAGTTTGAGACCAGCCTGATCAAGAGCGAGACCACAAAAAATAGAAAACTTAGCTGAGATGTGGTGGTGGGCACCTGTAGTCCTAACTATCCTGTTTCCCCAAAAATAACACAGTGTCTTATTTTAAGGTGTGCTCCCAAATATGTGCTAGGTCTTATTTTCAGGGGACATCTTATCTTTCCTGTAAGTAGGTCTTATTTTCAGAGGATGTCTTATTTTCGGGGAAACAGGGTACTTCAGAGGCAGAGGCAGGAAGATTGCTTGAACCCAGGAGTTTGAGGTTGCTTTGAGCTAGGCTGATGCCAATAGCACTCTAGCCTAGGCGACAGAGTAAGGCTCTGTCTCAAAAAATAACTATATATGCCTGAGCTAACAGATTCGAGACTAGCCTTAGCAAGAGTGAGACCCCCATCTCTAAAAATAGCCAGGAATTGTGGCAGGCACCTGTAGTCCCAGCTACTTGGAAGACTGAGGCAAGAGAATCGCTTGAGCCCAAGAGTTTGAGGTTGCTGTGAGCTGTGACGCCATAGCACTCTACCCAGGGCGACAAAGTGAGACTCCATTTCTAAATAAAATAAATAAATAAATAAATAAATAAATTTTTAAAAATAATAAAAAGCTTTTGCTGAGAGTCCGGTTGCTTCCCATTGTATGGTCCTCAATGAAGCATTAGCCAGGAGCCTGCCCTGTTCTCAGGGAGGTTCCAGTCTAGGGATAGCTCATACAAGTATACTCCAAGTGTGAAGTGCTCAGAGCTGTAAAAGCAGCAGATGTGTTCGCTGATACACACCTGCTAAGTGTTTCTTATGTGCCAGGATGTAAGGATAAAGAGGCTAAGTGCCATGATCATTCTCATGGAAAAACTCAACCCTGGAGGACAGGAGAATTTGGACTTGGAGGAAACAGGAGAAGAGTGCTCCAGGCAGACGGCCCAGAGGAAGGAGGACAGTGTGTGACATGGAGGGGTGAGCAACACAGTTAGTGGTCTAAGTTGCCATGTTGCCCCCTCCCACAGCTCATGCCAGGTTGTGAGAGGGGGGAGTGGGAAATGGGGTACCTTGTTCATTATGTAGCACCACCATCTCCTCTCCACCATCCTTTCTCCATTTCTCAAACAACTGAAGATGGCTGGGTCTACCCTGAGCCTGACAAATACTTCTGGAGACCAGATGAGACTTGGGTTTCTCAGGCCTCACAACCAGGACCTCAGAGGGTGAACCTAAAGAGACTGCAGAGACGTCCTCCTCTGACCCTTCTGTCAGGAAGGGTCAATGCCTCTGCTCAACCTTCCTCTCGTGGCACTCTGATAAGTGGTGGCCCCAGAAATACAGTTTGCCAAGGCTTATTATCTCCCTCCAAAAGGATTCATCTGTAAAAGGATGATCATCACAACACCTACAATTGTGCGATTAAGTCTTTAGACTTTGGAGCCAGATTCCTGATGTCAAATCACGCTCTGCCACTTAGTAGCTGTGTGACCTTGGGCAAATTACTTAAGCCTTCTGTGCTATAGTTTCCTCATTTGTAAACTGGGGCTATTACTGCCTATTCCATAGGGTTACTATAAGAATTAAAAGATGTAAAAAGCACTTAGATCAGTGCCTGGTATACTGCAAGTACCATAAAATAAGTTTGTTAAATAAATGAAATATTAGTCCTTTATGACAAGATAGCTAGGAGGTCTCCTGCTCATTTATCCCTCTGGGGAGAAAAACAAAATTAATCTTCTCCACTTCATTTTTATCACTGTTCTCAACCTGAAGCAGGCCAACTCTGATATTTTGCAAAGGGTGGTTTAAGTACCATTGATGAATGTATGTGAAATGGCTCAGAGAGTGCAAGAATAAACATTGCTTAGTTCAATATTTAATCCAGTTAAACATATTTTAAAAAGAAATATAAATAGGCTCGGCGCTCGTAGCACAGGGGTTACAACGCCAGCCACATACACCGAAGTTGGCAGGACCAAACCCAGCCAGGGCCAGCTAACCAACAATGACAACTGCAACAAAAAATAGATGGGCATTGTGGCAGGTGGCTGTAGTCCCAGCTACTTGGGAGACTGAGGCAAGAGAATCGCTTAAGCCCAAGAGTTCGAAGTTGCTGTGAGCTGTGATGCCACAGCACTCCACCAGGGTGACAAAGTGGAGACTCTGTCTCAAAAAAAAAATATATATATATATAAATAGAAAATCAGACCTGTGATTTCATATTATTGATTGGGTCACTGTTAACAGTGGATTTAAAGAAATATATTATGTAAATAGTGGACATAATGAAAGCCCTCTTACCACCCTGGTTAGGCCTGGCTCAACAGCAGCCTTTAGAGAGTAAGGGAGCTTAGGAGATGGGGGAGGCCCATTGGGCCCAGGGGTAAATTGTGGGTTCTAGTCCCTCAAGGCATCTGTATCCCTGGTGACACCAGCCACTGGTATTGGGCTGATTTTTCCCCATCCCATAAGCTGAGACAGTATCTTAGTCCCTTCTAACATCCTATTCTTCTCTTCCAGACCAATGCACCCACTCTCTCACTGACACCACTTCCAGATTGATCCCTCCTAAGAAGCTTACAATCAGTGGTGTCTACCTCTGGACTGAAGCTAGACAATCTTCACCACACCAGGGGTAACCACCCCCCCACCCCACCCCCAGTAAGAACAGTAACAAGGGAAACAAGAACAGTCAGAATCTACGCAGTACTCCTCACTGCACAAAACACTTTCACACACATGACTTCATGGGCTCATCAAACTCTGAGTTCCAAGGCAGAAAGTGACAGCAAAACATGCCTGGCAGAAGACAAGGTGCTGCCTCCCAGGGCTAGGCAGGACAGAAGCCAGACTAAGGAACATCAGGGAGAAGAATGTTTCCTCTCACTGGATTCTGGGACCTCAGAGAGGGCTGCAGGCCTCAGGCTAGGGCTGGAGACTGCGTAGTCCTAGAGGGCCCTTGCCAGGCTTTCCCCATGTCCTCCAGGCCCAGCGCCCAGTTAAGAGTGGGGGCCTCCCCCTCCCCCAGTCCCCTGGGAGTTGGGGGGGAGTGTCGAGGGGGGGGATCAGCAGCCAGCTGCTACAGAACCTTCCGGCTCCAACATTCCATCCCCTCTTAAAGGGGAAGTTGCTGCTTCCAAACTGCTGTCCAAAGCCCCACAGCTAGGTGGAGGGGAAGACCCTGCCAGGGAGGCGAAGATGGAGAACACCCAGAAACTCTTCCTGGCCCTTCCATCCAGGCCCTGAGGCCCTTTCCAACTTCTCCCCCTTGGCCACCGTCTGGAGGAAAATGGCCCCAATTCTAGGGGGAGATCAGCACCTGGGTTGGGGAGGACTCCTGGGAGGGGGGGGATGTCGGAAGTTCTGCTCCCCTGACATCTGAACAGCCCACAGGGGAGAGGGGAGACAGCTAAATAAACATCAGGGCTGCAGACCCTAGCTCTCAGCCTGGCCCTAGCACACCCCCAGCTCCCCTCCCCCTGCTTAAAGTCCCACAACATAGCCCACAGAGGCAGGATACTCCAAATATGGCTCTGAGTTGTGGAGCTGAAAAGATGAAGAGGTCCAAACCCAATTGCCAGACACCCCAGTCTATGCTAAAAAGGTGTCTCCCTGGACAGGAGGCACACTGTAGGCTCTGGGACTGGGTGGAGGGGTGTGTGTCTGTCTATGTGGGCACTGGTCTCCGAGGAGGGGGAGAGGGCTTAACGAGCAGGAACTCTGCTCTTGGGGAGGGACATCCCCCATCAAGAGGCGAACGGGAACCCCTAAAGGGGCTGGGTCCTCTGACCCCCGAAAAAGCGAAGGAGGCCCAAATGGGCCGAGTCGCCCATAGAAGTCAGAGTGGGGCTAGAAGCCAGTGTCGCGAGGGAAGTCCAGACTGGCCGTGTTGGCCCCTAGAAGCCTGCGGGCCGGGGTTCCCCGGAGGCGGGGCGAGGGCCATCCTCACCCGAAATCGTCGTCCATAGACTTGAAGAAGAACTTATAGCTGGGTCGTTGCAGGACGCCCTTAAAGTCCGCCAAGGTGACGCGCTCTGCGGGCAAAGGCAGCTTGACCAGGTACGGCGTCTCCTGCCCGTCCAGGTGGTAGATGATCTTGGTCTCGCCCATGGCTCTGGCCTCGGCCCCAGGGCCTGCGCGCGGCCTGCTCGGGCAGCCGGGCCGGGCCTCTTTGGCGGCGGCGGGGGCGCTCGGCGCGGCCCAGCGGCTCAGCCCAGCTCCGCGGCCGGGCCGCGGCGCCCGCTCCCTTGTTCTCTGGCCGCTCCCGGGTCCCAGCGCCGACCGCTGCTGCCGCCGCGGCCACCGCTTCCGCTCCCCACTCTCTCAGCTGGGCTGGCGTCCGTCACTCTTCCGGTGGCCGCGGCCCTCCCGGCCCCGGGCTAAGTCCGGGCCCGCTCTCCTCCCCCGCGCCCGGCGCGGCCCCGCCCCCGGCCGCGGCTGAGCGGTGCGGGCCTCACCGCAGACGGCGGGCCCCGCCCGGGCCCCGCGGACACCCGCCCACACGCCGGGCGGGGGCAAGGGCGCTTTCACCGTGACGGCTGCCTCCACGGACCTTGGGAGGCCCTCATTCTGCACCCGAATGGGGTCAGTGGCTCCTCTGTAGTCCGGAGGAGTGGAATGCCGGGATAGCTTTGGTCCCCAGGGATGGTCTGAGGGAGGAGGGTGGATCTAACGGTGGATCATTGGAGAGCGACCTCAGCATGGCCTTTTAGGGTTTGTTGAGAGGCACAGCTGCTGTCACCGAGTCTACTAAACTGAGCTCCTTGAGGGCAGGACAGGATGGAGTTCTGATTTTTCCTGACAACCTTAGCGCCTGAATGCAAGGTAGTGATTTAATAAATGGACCAAATGTAGAATGAGAGGATGCATGCATGCCTAGGACAGTAATTCTCAAACCAGAACTAGGTATAACCCGTTCCTAACAGAATTCCTCATCCCTTAGCTTTTATTTTTTTTCTGTTTTTTTTTTTTTTTTTTGGGACGGGGCTGGGTTTGAACCCGCCACCTCCGCATATGGGACCGGCGCTCTACTCCTTGAGCCACAGGCGCCGCCCATCCCTTAGCTTTTAATTCATTTAATAAATATTAAGGTCCTGGGCAGCGCCTGTGGCTCAAGGAGTAGGGCGCCGGTCCCATATGCCGGAGGTGGCGGGTTCAAACCCAGCCCCAGCCAAAAACCACAAAAAAAAATAAAATAAAAATAAATATTAAGGTCCTACTATGTGTAAGGGATATTACATGAGATACAGGAGCAACAAAACAAAGCAGCTGGGTGGGGCTGCTATGGCCTGTAATCCTAGCACTCTGGGAAGCCAAGGCCAGGAGGATCACTTGAGGTCAGGAGTTTGAGAACAGCCTAAGCAAGAGCCAGACCCCATCTCTACTAAAAATAGAAAACTTAACTGGGCATTGTGGCAGGTGCCTGTAGTCCCAGCTCCTTGGGAAGCTGAGGCGTGAGAATCGCTTGAGCCCAGGAGTTTCAGGTTGCTGTGATCCATGATGACACCAGAGCACTCTACCCCAGGTAACAGAGTAAGACTGTCTCAAAAACAAAACAAACAAAGCAGCTGTTTTTGTTTGAACAAAAAACAAAGTTGCTCTCAAGACTTTCCATCAACTGAAAAGTGGCATATAGGCTTCTAAATAAATAACATCAGAGTGACAAATGCTATAAAAAGACAAAAAGGAGTGATGTGATAGTGACAGGGGAAAGAAGATTCTAGGTGCTCAGAGAAGGCCTCTTCCATTGGAGCTATGGCCTAGAAATAATGAGGAGGAAGCAGCCATGAGAAAATCTGGGGAAAACGTATTCTAGGCAGTGGGCACAGCCAAGTAAAAAGGCTCAAGGCAGGAATTAGCTTGCCACTTTTTTTTTTTTTTTTTTGGAGACAGAGTAGAGTGGGTATGGTGCCAAGGCATCATAGCTCACAGCAACCTTAAACTCAGGCTCAAGCGATCCATGCCTCAGGGTCCTGAGCAGCTGGGACTACAGGTGCCCACCATGACACTCTGCTAATTTTTCTGTTTTTAGTAGAGGTGGAGGGTTTCACTTTGGTTCAGGCTGGTCTCAAATTCCTGAGTTCAGGCAATCCATCTGCCTTAGCCTCCCAGAGTGCTAGGATTACAGGTGTGAGTCACTATGCCCAGCCAAGCCTGCCACATTTCAAGAACAGTAAGAAGGCACCTATAACTGAAAGAACAGTGATAGAAGAGGTAGGAGGTGGACAGGAGCTTTTTATGTTTGAGTTACAAGTATGGGCTCCTCCCATTCAATTTGTGCACTGTTGCCAAATTGCATTGGAGTAAGAACCTCTTTCAGATACACCATCTGCTCAGTAATCTCTCCACATTCCCCAATGCCTTCTAAATATCCTTTGTAGGATAGTCAAGGCCCTTCATAATCTCACCTCTACCTACCTTTACAGCCTTTTGTCTCATTATATCCTGGCCAATTTTTTTGACTCCAGGCAAATGAACCCATTTACTAGCCCCTGCACACAACTTATATATTTACACTTGCATACCCTTCTCTTCACCTTCCTTAAATTTTTAATCAATGTAATACATATGCAGTTATGTGTAGTATTAAGCTTTTAATAAAAACAGCAGTCCTTTGTCACATTTCCCTCCCCACACTCAGAATATTTTTTTTTCTTTTTGATTATACAACTCACATTTCCCTGAAACAGAGTAGCTTGTACTAGTACGTAGTATTTGATTTATGCATTCTAGATATTGCTTATTGATTTCCAATTTTGATTGATAATGATCTCTTTTCCATTTGTTGTTGTATCTAATTTGATACAACACTTAGCATTGACATTCTTTTGAGTAATATTTATGGTAACCCATGTGTGTTCCAAGATTATGTTTCCTTTACAACTTTTTGTTTCTCCTGGCATTAATCATTGCCTTATTTTTTCATTTGCTTTGTTTTCAATGTATTGTATCTATCAATTCTTTTCATGTAATCTTATTATTTCTCAACACACATTTTGTTCACTCAGTCAAATCTATTATATAATCCTTCACTTCTGTTTTTCCCTAGAGCCTTCCATTCTTTTGCTCTGCACTGCTGGCTGTCTCAGCCTGTGCATCAGCTGTCTTTTGGGAACTTCTTTGCATCATCAGAATTCCCTTTACTTCTCCTCTGTGTTAAATCCCTATTTCCTGGATACTCTACTCCTTTGGTTTTAGTAAAGCATTATCATTTGTAGTTTCTTTTGAAAGAAAGCATGGAAAATAAAAAGAAAATTTGGAGAATTTGCTTATCTGACAATATATACTTCTGAGTTGAAAATAATTTTCCTTTTGAGTTTTGAAAGCATAAACCATTGTCTTCTAGCTTCCAGTTTTCATAATGAGTGATCAGTTTGATCTCCTTATTTTTCCCAAGCCTTTATACATTTGTTTTTATTCTGTCTGGAAGCCTTTTATCTCTGGGGTTCTGAAATTTCATGGTGATACATTTTGGTGAGGCTCTTTTCTCATTCACTGTGCTAGGCATTTGGTGGACTCTTTCAATCTAGAAATTCAACAATAATTTCTTGAATTAAGAACATTCTCAGCTCGGTGCCCATAGCACAGTGGTTACAGTGCCAGCCACATGCACCAAGGCTGGCAAATTGAAGCCCGGCCTGGGTCAGCTAAGCAATGGCAACAAGAAAATAGCCAGGTGTTGTGGTGGGCGCCTGTAGTCCTAGCTACTTGTGATGCTGAGCCAAGATGATCGCTTAAGTTCAAGAGTTTGAGGTTGCTGTGAGCTATAATGCCATGGCACTCTACCGAGGGCAACAGTGAAACTGTCTCAAAAAAAAAAAAAAAAAAAGAACAACATTCTCACTACACCATTTTTCCTATTCTTTCTGCAACCTCTGTTTAATGTTGGACCTTCTGATTGATCCTTAATTCTCTTATCCTTTTTTCCTTCATCTATTTTCTTTTATATTTTCAATGAGTTCACGTTTTTGCAAGATTTTCTTGTTTTTATTTATTTATTTGAGACACAGTCTCACTATGTCACCTTGGTGCAACATAGTGCCGTGGTGTCACAGCTCACAGCAACCTCAAACTCTTGGGCTTAAGAAATTCTCTTGCCTCAGCCCTGCAAGTAGCTGGGACTAGAGGCGCCCATTACAACGCCCAGCTATTTTTCTGTTGTAGTTGTCGTTGTTTAGTAGGCCTGGGCCGGGCTCAAACCCGCTAGCCTCATGTATGTGGCCAGTGCCGTAACCACTGAGCTACAGGTGCCAAGCCTTTTTTTTTTTTCCATTTTTTAAGAGATTGGGTTTCAGGCAGCGCCTGTGGCTCAAAGGGGTAGGGTGCCAGCCCCATATGCCAGAGGTGGTGGGTTCAAATCCAGCCCTGGCCAAAAACTGCAAAAAAAAAAAAAAAAAGAGAGAGATTGGGTTTCACTCTGTAGCCCAGGCTGGAGAGAAGTGGCACAATCATAGCTCACTATAACGGTGAAGTCCTGGCCTCAAGCTATTATCCCACCTCAGCCTCCCGAGTATCTGAGTAGCTGGGACTACCAGCACCTGGTTTGTGTCCAGCTAATTTAAAATTTTTTGTGTGTGTAGAGATGGGGTCTCAGTATATTGCCCAGGCTGGCCTCAAGTGATCTTCCAACTCAGCCTTCCAAAGAGCTGAGATTACATGTGTAAGCCACCAAGCTCAACCAGGTTTTCTTTTTTTTGAGACAGAGTTTCACTATGTTGCCCTCGGTAGAGTGCCGTTGTGTCACAGCTCACAGCAAACTCCAACTCTTGGGATTAAGTGATTCTCTTGCCTCAGCCTCCCAGGTAGCTGGGACTACAGGTGCCTGTCACAATGCCCGGCTTTTTGTTGCAGTTGTTTATTTGGCCCAGGCTGGGTTCGAACCTACCACCCTTGGTGTATGTGGCTGGCACTGTAACCACTGTGCTATGGGTGCCAAGCCCAGGTTTTCTTTTTATTAAAAATTTTTTTTTGAGAGAGTCTCACTTTGTTGCCCTGGGTAGAGTGCGTTGGTATCATAGCTCACAGCAACCTCAAACCCTTGGGCTCAAGTGATCCTCTTACTTCCACCTTCTGAGTAGCTGGGACTACAGGCACCCATCACGATGCCCAGCTATTTTTCCAGACTCAGGCTCAGGCTGGTCTCAAACTCCAGAGCTCAAGCGATCCACCCACTTTGGCCTCCCTGAGTGCTACAATTACAGGCATGAGCCATCGTGCCTGGCTTTCAGCCAGGTTTTCTTTCTTTCTTTTTTTTTTTTGTAGAGGCAGAGTCTCACTTTACTGCCCTCGGTAGAGTGCCGTGGCGTCACACAGCTCACAGCAACCTCCAACTCCTGGGCTTAGGCGATTCTCTTGCTCAGCCTCCTGAGTAGCTGGGACTACAGGCGTCTGCCACAACACCCAGCTATTTTTTTGTTGCAGTTTGGCCGGGGCTGGGCCTGAACCCACCACCCTCGGTATATGGGGCCGGCGCCCCACCCACTGAGCCACAGGTGCCACTCCCAGCCAGGTTTTCTTAACGTAATTTTTGTTTTGTTTTTGAGACACTCTCACTAGGTCACCCTGGGTACAGTGCTGTGGGGTCATAGCTCACAGCAACCTCAAACTCTTGGGCTCATGCTATCCTCTTGCCTCAGCCTCCCGAGCAGCTGTAGCTACAGGTGCCTGCCATAATGCCCAGCTAGCTTTTTTTAGTAGATAGGCAAGCTTGGTCTTGCTCACCCTTGTCTTGAACTCCTGACCTCAAGAGATTCACCTGCCTCACCCTCCTTGAGTACTAAGATTACAGGGTGTCAGCCACCCAGCCCAGCCTGTTAATGTTACTATCCAACCCTTCCAACCTCTTATCTATTCAATGTATTTACTGGATTTTACTTATTCAATATATTTTACTGGATTTATTAGAGAGGTAAAATATTATTCAAAACTCAAGTATATAGGGATAGAAATACAGTGAAACTTTCCCCTCCTATTTTTTTCTCTAATTCTCCAGTTCTCAATAGAAGGAATCAGTTAGTTAATTTGTAATTAGAAATTTAAAACTGTTCTCCAATTCTTCTCTTTCTTTTTTTTCTTCAATTCTTCCTTTTCATAGCATAGCACTTTCTTCATAGGCACAATATCTTCCTTGTGTCTTGAGTATGGTTAATTGTAGCTTTTTCCCCCTGAAGTTTTTTTAAAAAGTTCCCTACTTTGCCATTATTTCCTTGGTTCCAATTTTCTTTCTCTTTTTTTTTGGCTGGGGCCAGGTTTGAACCCGCCACCTCCAGTATATGGGGCTGGTGCCCTACTCACTGAGCTGCAGGTGCCGCCCAGTTCCAATTTTCTGTTTGCTTTAGTTTCTGCCTTTCATGTTGTAAGATTTTTCAAACGTTTAATGGTTCTTGGCTGTCTATCCACACTTAAAATCGGTGTGATTGCATTTGTTCCCGTTTTGTTTTTTTACTTCAAAATAAGATATGTGCAGTGTGCATAGGAATTTGTTCATAGTTTTTTTTTTTTAAACTATAGTCTGGCCCTCCAACAGTCTGAGGGACAATGAACTGGCCCCCCAAGTTTGAGGACCCCTGGAAGGCTTATTAAATAAGATTTCAGTGTAGGGGGAAAGCTAAATTTTTTTCTTTTTTGTCGTGGAAACAAAAAATGTCTATTCATAGTACTTTTTTCTGTAGCTGTTCCATTTGTTTTTGCCTGGGGGTTATAAGTCACTGTGTACTGATAGATCTTTTTTTTGTTGTTGCTGTTGCAGTGTTGGCCAGGGCTGGGTTTGAACCTGCCACCCTTGGCATATGGGGCCGGCGCCCTACTCACTGAGCCACAGGCTCTGCCCCATGTACTGATAGATCTTCTGAGTCCCACCACTCATCTACTTTCACTGAACTCATTTTCAATCTAACACTTGACCCCAATCTCACTTATGTCTGCTGCTGAGTCCAGAGGTCTGTTAGTTAAGTTCTCCTGGACATTCTGCAATTTCATGGGCTTTTTCATTTATTATGCTGGGCACCTAATGGGCCCTGTCAGTCTGGAAAACTCATGACCTTTAGGTTTAGGAAATCTTTTTTTTTTTTGAGATAGTCTCACTTTATTGTCCTAGGTGCCATGGTATCATGGCTCACAGCAACCTCAAACTCTTAGGCTCAAGCAATTCTCTTGTCTCAGCCTACCAAGTAGCTGGGACTACAGGTGCCCACTACAATGCCCAGCTATTTTTAGAGACAGGGTCTCACTCTTGCTCAGGCTAGACTTAAAACCGTGAGCTCAGGCAGTTTATCCACCTTGGCCTCCCAGAGGGCTGGGATTACAGGCGTGAACCACTATGCCTAGCCTAGGGTTTAGGAAATTTTAAGTACTTCTCCCCACCATATCCCATGAGACAGAATTCCCCATTTCTTGCAGGGGAGAGGCAGAAGTACTTACCCAGAAGGATCAGATGAGGTGGTTTTTTTTTTTCTTATACAGATCTTTGCATAATCTCCCTCTACCCACCTATAGTCCTCAGCCCCAATCTGTAACCTTCTCTAAGTTGTTGAGGCTTTTCTTGGTTCAGAAGAGCACACTAGGCTGGTAAGGTGGCTCACACCTGTAATCCTAGCACTCTGGGAGGCCAAGGCAGGTGGATCACTTTGAGCTCAGGAGTTCAAGACCAGCTTGAGCAAGAGTGAGACCCCCATCTCTACTAAAAATGAAAAACTGAGGCAAGAAGATCGCTTGAGCCCAAGAGTTTGAGGTTGCTGTGAGCTAGGATGCCACCACACTCTACCAGGGGCAACAAAGTGAGACTCTGTTCTGTCTTAAAAAAAAAAAAAAGGTGGCGTCTGTGGCTCAGTGAGTAGGATGCCAGCCCCATATACCGAGGGTGGTGGGTTCAAACCTGGCCCCGGCCAAACTGTAACAAAAAAAATAGCCAGGCATTGTGGTGGGTGCCTGTAGTCCTAGCTACTTGGGAGGCTGAGGCAAGAGAATCACCTAAGTCCAAGAGCAAGAGCTGGAGGATGCTGTGGGCTGTGACGCCATGATACTCTATAGAGAGCAACAAAGTGAGACTCTGTCTCTTAAAAAAAAAAAAAAGTAGTGGCTTGCTTATTAGTAACTCCCTTATCATGTAAAACCCAACTCATTTTGTCTGCTTTGCTAAGTGACCTTTCACTATTCTGTTTTTCATTTTCCAAAATGTTGATGTCTCTCATTCATGGTCACCTCCTGCTTTCCTTATCATTGGGTCATGTGACTTTTTATTTTTTAGAGTGCCATGGTGTCATACCTCACAGTAACTTCAAACTCTTGGGCTCATGTGATGCTCTTGCCTCAGCCTCCCAAGTAGCTGCAACTACAGGTGCCTGCCACAATGCCCAGCTAATTTTTCTGTTTTTTTTTTTTTTTTTTTTTCTTTTTTTTGTGGTTTTCGGCCAGGGCTGGGCTTGAACCCACCACCTCCGGCATATGGGACTGGCACCCTACCCCTTTGAGCCACAGGCGCCACCCAGTTTTTCTGTTTTTATTATTTACTTATAGTCAGAGTTTCACTCAGTTGCCCTGGGATTGAGTTCCTTGGTGTCATACTCACTCACAGCAACTTCAAACCCTCGGGCTCAAGCAATTCTCTTGCCTCAGCCTCCCAGGTAGCTTGGACTATAGGCGCCCACCAGAACACCTGGCTATTTTCAGAGATGGGGGTCTCACTCTTGTTCAGACTGGTCGCAAACTCCTGAGCTCAAGCAATCCACCTGCCTCAGCCTCCTGGAGTGCTGGGATTATAGATGTGAGCCACTGCACCCAGCCTAGTCTGTCTTTTTTAGTAGAGATGGAATCTCACTCTTGCTTAGGCTGGTCAAACAATCCATCCACCTTGGCTTCTCAGAATGCTGGGATTACAGGTGTGAGACATGTACCTGGACCCTGGGTCACGTGGCTTTAAAAAAATGTATTAGCATTTTATTTATTTATTTATTGAGAGTTTCAGTTTGCCACCTTCAGTAGAGTGCTGTGGCATCACAACTCACAGCAACCTCAAACTCTTGGGCTTAAGAGATTCTCTTGCCCCCCGGGCCCTACCCACTAAGCTATGGGTGCCACCAGCTTACTGTAATCTTGAACTCCTGGACTC
The DNA here is from genome assembly GCF_027406575.1 of Nycticebus coucang. Classification (NCBI taxonomy): domain Eukaryota; kingdom Metazoa; phylum Chordata; class Mammalia; order Primates; family Lorisidae; genus Nycticebus; species Nycticebus coucang. The sequence continues at coordinate 90,030,342 of NC_069795.1, forward strand.
AAGTGATCCTCCTGCAGGGGCCTCCGAAAGTGCTAGGATTATGGGAGTGAACCACCATGCCTAGCTCCTTTTAATCTTTTCTATTTTTTACGCCACTCTAGTGTCACAATTCTGTAAAGCCTGCCCTAATAATCCTTAGACGGAATCTCTCCTTCCTAAAAAAGTTCCATAAGCTACTTCTGTTCTGTCACAGAGACCTGCATACGTTTGGTACAGAGATGTCATACAGTTACTTGTGTTTAACTGCCCTATTAGGCCTGTGCCATAACCTTCATGTGCTCTCTGGCCACTAGGTCAAGACAGAACTCAGATTTACTGAACAAGGAAAATAAGTTAAGCCATACCCTAGACAGCCTGTTTTTTTCTCTTTAGAAATAACCAGCAGCGTGTTCATAGCCACAAATAAGAGTTCAGTAAACTGTCTGGGGGTGGGGTGTTGTCACTTGTTACTACAGCAGTATTTGCTATAGTTGAAGTGCCAATAGAAGAAATTCTTTATCTCTATATGAAGCCAACAAAGAGCTCAAAAAGATGAGGCAGAACAGCATGTCTCATAGTTGAAGTTAAAGGAGATAATTCAGCAAAGCGACAAATGCCAGTTCTAGAGTCCAATATCAAACCTGGCTCTATCAATTACTAGTTATGGGACCTCTCTGAGCTTCAGTTGCCTCATCTGAAAATGAGGATACAACACACTAGGGCTAATGTGAAGATTAAATGAAATAATACATGAAAAGTATTTAGCAAAATGCTTGTCACAATGTAAACACTCAATATTAAGGGAAAACTTTCCCAGGACCTTTCTGTGTTCTTAGGACATCCATTACTGGTTTTGGGTTTTATTTATCTCTGGGGCAATTTTCCATTTTGCTAAAGCAGAGTGTTCTGGATTTTGAAATTCAAGTCCCTAGCTTTAGTGTACCTCAAGAATCACATGACCTTGGGCAGATTTTCTTATCTTGTTTTTGTTGTTGAGACAGAGTCTCAGTCACCCTGGGTAGAGTGTCATCATAGCTCACAACAACCTTAAACTCTTGGGCTCAAGAGATCCTCTTGCCTCAGCCTGAGTAGCTGGGATTTCAGGTGCCTGCCACAACAGCCGGCTAGTTTTTTCTATTTTCAATAGAGCTGGGGTCTCACTCTTGGTCAGGCTGGTCTTTAACTCCTGAGCTCAAGCAGTCCAACCAGCCTCGGCCTCCCAGAGTGCTAGAATTATAGGTTTCAGCCACTGTGCCCGGCCCTTGTTTTTTTGAGACAGAGTTTCATTCTGTTACCCTGGGTAGAGTACAGTGGCGTAGTCACAGCTCACAGCAACCTCATACTCCTGGGCTCAAGTGATCCTCCTGCCTCAGGCTTTCAAGTAGCTGGGGCTATAGGAACCTACCACAACACCTGGCTAAATTTTCTATTTTTAGTAGAGACAGGGTCTTGCTCTTGCCTCAGGCTCAAACTCCCGAGCTCAACCAATCCTCCTGCTTTGGCCTCCCAAAGTGTTAGGATTACAGGCACTTGTGAGCCACTGTGCCTGGTCAGATTTTATCTTTAAAATGAAGATTGGCTTAGCTTCTCTGGTAGGACGAGTACTGGACCAAATGGAAAGGCATGTTAGAGGGACTGACACATGCTATGGGGCTTTACATACGTTTCACATCATCACCCTCCAGCAGCAAAATTTTTAGACTAGGATTCTCCATGGAAATAGGCTTAGGCACACAATCCCAGGACCACAGCTGGTCCACAGAGGTGGAAAGAAAGCAGGCCCTTCACTACCCATGAGCTGGAGAAATAGTTAATTAGCCAGGCACCACAGTACCACCTAGTGGCCACAACCCCTTTCTTCTCTCTCTCCCCCAGCTGTTAAGAGAAAGGCTGCCAGGTCAATAGCAGGACTCTGGTCACACACTTTACGGGCTGCATGGCCAGAGATAGAGAGAAATCAAATACACCACTATCTCTCTTTTTTTAATATTAACAAATACAAGTGGCAGAGAGAGCCAGATGCTCTCTGCTGTTCCCTGAGGGAAAGCCAGAGCACAAAGCTATTTCTCTGGCCTTCCTCCATCTGTGGGCCTGCCTAGCTCCTTCCTAGGCAGAAGCTTTGTTCTAGCCCAGCATTCCTCATCCCAACTCCCCGTCAGGTGAGAGGCACACGGTTGCTGGCAGTGGGAAGAATACTGTAGTTCCAGTATCTGCTCCTTACAGTCTCAGACTGGATGGGGATCACTCATCATGCTTCTGCAACTAGCTCCTCACTTGTCCTGACCCAGGAGCAGAGGGCAAGCAGTTACACCCACAGAAGCAGGCCAGGCAACTTTAGTCATCTTCAGATGACTCCTCTTCTGCCTCTTTCAGCCACTGGATAAACCTCTGTAGCTGCAAGGAAACAGAGGGAAATCTACTGGGGGAGGGGCACATAACCGTCCTGTTCCTCTTAACAGATAAACAGCTCTAACAACCATAGAGGCTTAGGGACCAATCACCCTAGGGTCCAGGGGCAAAGACCCGGGACCCAACCACTTTGGTGAAAGGAGGGCAGTTTGACTCACTTGTTGATTCTTGCGTAACTGCCGGCCCTTGTCAGTTGCATCCCTTTGGCTGAACCAGCTCAGGATTGTTTCCTCAGCCAGTATCTCCAACTGGTAGAAAGCCATTAGCACCTGCAGAAGGCCAGCAAAGGGGATGTCAGGGGCCTTACAAAGTCCCACAGGATATAATGGATGACAGAGGAAGAGGAAGCATGGCCTTAGCATCTCTCTACCAGGTACTTATCTTCCTTCCACGTGCCCAGGAGTCTCCTCCAAAACAAGCAAGACTGAGCTGTTCACTCAGCTACTGGGACAAGTGTAACTTCTGGAAATACTGCTGGGTAGAATTTTGCACATTCCCAAGCTACCCCCACCCCCAGATGGCTGCCTTATTAGCCTGGCTCCAAGCTGCAGTATTCCAGCAGTAAGTACAATATGTGTACTATGGGTGGGGGGTATTGTTGACCAAATTCCACACTGGATTCATGTTAACCTCTGTTTTGCATCTCCACAGGGGCCACCAAGGCCTGTTTTGAAACAAATGCAGGAGCATGGCACTTGAGCTAGTATTCACCTTGGCCATGGCACTACCAAGAGCTTCATGCTGTAGGAAAAAGTCCTCAATGGCTGCCAGTGCTTCCAAATGGTCAGCTGCACGTTTTATATAGTTCCTAAAAACAGGGCTCCAAGCCTTGAGCAGCTAAGGAAGAAAGGAGAAGGGAGCTACAATATATTCCTGAGCATGCACCCACACCTGGATGGCAAAGAAAACCAGTTGATAACACGGTCTTTCATGACATGAAAGGATAAGAGGGGGTTGTTATAGCACTTATGGAATCATGTCAGAGGAACTTAGGAGTTACTGGTAGTCCAGTTGGGGAAAAAGAAGAGATTGGTGAGGGAGAGCGAAAGGGAATCAGATATATAGGCTGCCTCAAAATATGCATTCCCAGTCTAAAGGTTGCTTTTGTGATATGTCAAGTCTGAATGTACAGGTCTATTCTGAATATACTTTGGGGGGTCTAATATGGTCTGAATCCTAGAATCTCAATCTCAATATTAAACCCAACCTGACTCCTCTGGACCAGCTAAGGGTGCTCCAGGACCCAATCAGCTTCCAGAGACAAGGGGAAAGGAACCAGGAAAAACATATATCCCATAATGTGAACTTCTACTCTTGATTTCCTTAAAGTCAAGTACAGCAAGGGTATGTATCTCCCTCCACCCACTCTCTTGTACCCATCCCCAAACTTTGCTCACAGGAAGCAGCAAGGAACAGTAGCGGTTTGGGTCAAGTGGGGAATCCATTTGTTGCAAGGGGAATTCCAGGACCACATGGCTCAGTACCTCCATCACCTCCTTTAGACTTATGTTATAGGCGTACCTGCAGAGAGACTAGGGTGACACCACGGCCTCCACTGGCCCTTTAGCATACTATAGAACTATGACTTTGACAGACATCGGAGGAGAAAAAGTCAAATGGGACAAGGCGGGGGAAGGCTTAGGAAGGGAAAAAAAATCTATGCTGAAGCTAGAACCTAATGCTCTCCTTGTTCCAAATATCACCAGCCTTCTCCATTTGGGATGTCAAGGGAATAGGTTCTTATCTGGAAAAGAAACACTTAGGAGAAAGCTTCTACCTGTCTGGGATTACCTCAAGGAAAACAGGGAGGGGCTGCTCTTACTTGAGAGAGTTGATCTCCAGGACTAGATTGTCACAAGAAATGTTCTCCTCTTTGCCCCGCTGTAGCGTTCCCAGGACTTCATTCTGGAACACTAAAATCAAAGCGAGAATAAGTTCATGGGCCAACACCATTCCAGAATGCTCTAAGTCATCTAGTCCTGACTTTATATCAAACCCTTTCTGGGAGGAACATAAGCCTTTGGCTAGTTGATCCAGGCAAAGGATAAACCGGCGGAGGCTTTCCTCCTTTTTCTAGTGCTCCCATGGCCACTCGCCTTTGACGTCATCCATTTGAGGGGAGCCTGTCCTGCTGTCCAGCTCCTCAGAGTCCATGCTTCGCTCACTTTCACTTTCACTCTCATCTTCCACGTTGATCCTGAGTCCTGAGAATCCATAAAAGATGGGGGAAAAAAATAAGAGTCATTGACAAAGAGTAATATATCTGCCCTATGTGAATACAGGAACGTACAAGTAATGGAATTCTGAAGTATTCATTATCCTTTAAAATATTCAGATTTAGCAGGAGGAGGAAGGCAGGCAGAAGGCCTAGCTCACCCCACAGATCCTGCCGTAGTTCCTCCTCTTCCTCCATGTTTATGTCTGCAGTTTTCCAGAGGTAGCCCTGGCCAGCGACTCCTACTTCCACTGGATTGTAACCTGGAAAAGGCATTCATCTATAGAGAAGGCACAGCAGAAGCACCAATCCCTTCAGGAGGAACATTCATTTTTCCATGGGGCAGAGAGAGATACATAGATGCCCCACACCTGTTAAGCCTCACACCTTTCATCTTCACTTTCTCTTTTTCTTGACCCGCCCCAGAATCATCACTGAACTGGCCATCATCTTCATCTTCCTCTGCATCTGGAGGGTGCAAAGAGATCACTGAACCCTCAGGCAGTGTGATGTCTGGGCCCACTATCACCTAGGAGAGAAAAAAAGAAGTGGATGGCACCATCAGTATGTCGAAAGAGACAATGAGAACAACTTTTTTTTTACTGAGTAGAAGGCAAATGAAACCACTGGATTTGGACTCGCAAGGCAGATTGAATTATGGGTGGAAATAAGCCCCTTCTGGTTCAGCAAGATTACCACTTGATTTGGGCCCTGTGCACAGTACGGAGCAGGTCTCACCTGGGAAGTGAGGACACAGTGTGGCTTCAATGTCACTTGTTCCTTGACTTCAGCATTGTCACAGAGCAGAGACTGATGGATATGTGCTCCAGCAGCCACTCGAACACCCTGCCACAGGTAGGCCTGGTCCAGCACCACATTATCACCTGGCTCAGAATGGGAAGAACCCCTGGTCACTCAGGGTCCAGAGCCCTTTATGGAGAACAGGGCTAACACCAGCACAGCTCCCACCTAACTCTAACATCCCATCCCACAATTCACCAGAAACACTCACTCACTCTCTAAGTCTCAGCCTATGCACAGAACACTGTTTATCCTAACCATCCTCTACGAGGTTCATAACAATTCTTGATTATATACCAAACTTAAGAACCTGAGATTCCCAGGGACCACTTGAACTCATAAACCTCATTAGAATCACATCCATGTATATAAGGAGAACCAAATTATTCTACCTCTTCTGGTACATTTTAGAACCTAAATATTATTGTTCTTCTATGGGGCAGCACTATTAAAAGCATCAGATTCCTACAAACAAAATGAGTTACCAAGAAGCTAATGAGGCAGTTAGAGTAGAGTAGGACTTACAACCAGAATTCCCAGATTCAAGTTCCACCACTGTCTCGTATTAGCTATGACCTTGGGTGAGACAATCTATTTAAACTTTTTTCATCTGTAAATTAGGGATAAACAATATCTATCTCACAAGGTTTTTGTAAGGATTAATGAAACAATGTACATAAAAGCCCTTAAAATTATAATGCATTGAGTAGACATTGTTACTGAATGTTAATTGTCTACTTGGTCTGGAATGTGAAATATGGGGTACCGAAAAGAGGCTCACAGGCTACAAATTAAGGCATCAATGTTTTCAAACCTGTTTCCTCCTTTCTTGAGGTAGTCATTCTAGTTCCTTATTCCCAGTGGCTGCCCCTTGTGTATCCATCCTTCTAGAGACACAGGGCACCCCAAGGTTTCTGCTCCTAGAAGAGCTTGCTTGATTCCCCATCTGTGCTCACCAATGTGGCAGCCGGGGCCAATGACACTGTTGGTAATGGAGCAACTGGTGCCAATGACAGTGCCGGAGCCCAGGAGCACATTTTCCTCCAGGATGCTGCCATGGCCCAGGCTGACCTCAGGCCCTCGGTAGATGTTGTGCCGGGAATGAGTGCAGCTCTGAGTAGTGATATCAGTGAAGTTTGCCTCTGGGGTGAGAGGGTAAACCCATCGGCGGATGACATCGGTGCAGACAGCTGAATACATGTGTAAATTGGAGACCCGGGCACCATATTCTCTAGTTATTACATGCATGTGGATCTGGTTCCCTAGGATCTGAATGAGAAGGGAAGGGAGGTCACCTAAGCAAGCAAGCAAGCCAGACAGAAAAAAATGTTCCCAAGTATAACACCTTTCTAATCCTCATAAGTTTTGTTCTGCCTCTCTCTGTTACGGCCCAAATGGCCTGAGACTTTTCTTTATGTACTATTCTTACCACCCCTAGCTCTTTTCCTCCCTCCCAAGGCTCAACAAAACACAAAAGGAACCAAAAGTTACCAGCATGAGATAAAATCACAGCCCTCTCCTAAAGAGGCATAGTAAGTCTTTTCTTACCTCTTCATTCACTAACAGGCCTCGTACAAAGTCATCTCGAGTTTGATAGTCAAAGTTGTCTGTAAAGAGTTGAGCCACCTTTTGGGGAAAGTGTGGTGGGCTAAGGTTAGGTGCTATTCTTCTCTGGAAGCATAGATATGCCCCAGAGACCCATCAAATCCTATGACATCGGGACAGGGACCAGAATATCAAAGAGATTCCCGATGGGATACTGGGAACTAAAGCACCTCTTTGCTTCAGAACAGATAAGAAAAAGAGGGAGAAAAATATATCCTGGCCTTCTAAGGGGGAAAAACAGATCCTCAAATTCTATTCATTGGACTGGACCCTGAAGAGCTCACCTGAGGAGAGCAGATGCTGATATGACAATCTAGTAAATCATATCGAATCTCTACTCCATCTCCACTGCCCTGGAACAGGCTCTGTGGGAAGAAGTTACAAGTACTTTAACTTTTTTCTCCTTTTGAAGCCTGTCACCTTCCTACCACAAGGTCCCAGATACCCACACACCAGAGGAAATGAAAAACGACGAAGGCCCTGGGTCTTTTGAAAATGAAGAATCCGGTTTGTGGCACTATCCACAGCCACCACCACATTGTCTTCTTGGCAACGAGTTGGGTGGCTAGGAGATGACTCCTTGAAGATCACTGTCATCACAGATACATTTTTTTCTAGCTTCCGCCTCAACCTTATAAAGGGTAAGAGGAAAAAAGTTGCAAAAAAGCAGTTGCAGGGCTCTGCTGGTCCCTACCTAACCCTGTCCCTTTCATTCTCCCATTCTGACCTGTGTTCCTCAAGGGCTCTGGTAATATTGATGTTTGAGATGACATCCCCATATACCAGAAGGAAGTCAGAGCGCACCAAGGTCTTGGCATCAACATCACGAAGGACATCTCCTAGTGATCGATATAACTCTGATGTAATTATTCGAACCACATTGAGGGATGTAGGACGGCACCACTTGGATTTCCTAAAGGAAGGTAGAGATAAGGGGAATAGGTAAATCAAGCATAAAGATCATGTGAACCTCCCCTAATTTTCTCTTCCATTTAGCACTCGCACTCCTTCTCTACAGCTTTTTTGGGTTCTTGCCAGCGTCCTTAACTTTAAAGAGATTTATGAACTATAATTAATGTTTTCGGCATCCTGTGTCACCACTTGTTTTATGGGATAAAGAAACATGGTTATTTCCTCTCTATACCTTGACAGGTCCTTAAACATAAATTTGAAATCAAAATCCTGCTGAAACCTATGGTATACAAAGTATAATGGGAACATATTTTTTTTCATGCCAGCTTTCTCCTGCTGAAGTCTATACAAAATTTAGGAACTGTCTGATGGAGACCATGCTAATATCCTAAAATTCTATAAATACTGAGATTTACTCTTTTTCCAGTAGATTTCAACAAACATTTGTTAAGTGCTCACTATATGCCTGGCACCTAGCTAGGTAGTGTGAATACAAAGATGAAGAAGAACTCATTTTTGTCCTTCAGAGTCAGAACAAACATTCTTTAAAAACTCAATGGGAAGGGCGGCACCCATAGCTCAGTGGGTAGGATGCCAGCCATATACACCCAGGCTGGAGGGTTCGAACCTGGCCTGGGCCAGCTAAACAGCAACAACAACTGGAACAACAACAAAAAATAGCCAGGTGTTATGGCAGGCACCTGTAGTCCCTGGTACTTGGGAGGCTGAGGCAAGAGAATCGCTTAAGCCTGAGAGTTTGAGGTTGCTCTGAGCTGTGATGCCATAGCACTCTACTGAGGGCGATAAAGTGAGACTCTGTCTCAAAAAAAAAAAAAAAAACCTCAATGGGAAAAGAAAGATGTTATTTTTGTAATTTCCATATTGGAGCCATTAAATAAAAAGCAGGGCGGCGCCTGTGGCTCAGTGAGTAGGGCGCTGGCCCCATATGCTGAGGGTGGCGGGTTCAAACCCAGCCCCGGCCAAACTGCAACAAAAAAAGAAAATGAGGAATGTCTTCCCATTGCAATGTTACTTCCAAATAAATATCATTTAAAACAAAAAAAAAAGCAAAGCCCATTGGGACCAAACTTTGTTAAATTCAGAAAAATCCAAGTGTTATTCTTTAATCTTTGTCACAGGAACCCCAAGATAGATAGCTACAAGGCTTCAGCTGCTCACTTCCAGATAAGTTATGAAAACACTCTTAGAATTTACAATGGGATTGAAATAGACACATTTTTCCCCCATCACATTTCCCCTTACATAGTTACATCCATCCTGAAAAAACTGAAAAAAAGGTGGTGAAACATGGAAAGAAAAGTTGCAGGGTCTTACAGTAAATGTTCTTTGATTTGAGCAGCTTTCCAGCAACAAAAGACAAAGGTTTCCTGTACACCTGTGGCAGTCAGGAATTCCAGAGTGTAGTCAATTAATGCCACGTTGGCCAGGGGCAAGAGGACCTGGAGGGTATGATATGAAAAAAATTTCAGTTCTTAAATCTGTAAGAGCTCTTTGGTAACTCCACCGCAACAATAACTCTTATTAATTTTTTCCAAACACTACAGTTCTGTTTTATACTTCAAAATAAACAGGTTCCTGTCTTTGATGTTCATGGTAAGCATAGAATCTATTAGTCTGCTATCAGACACAGAGCTATGAGAGACTATCAGACCATTGCTGGCAAAGAATCATAATGGACATCAACGAAATCTCCATAAATTTAAGCACTGCTAAGACATTCTTCCCCATAAAATTTCCTTCCCTGGTCCCTTTTGAAGAGTCAGGAGTTGCTACCCTCTGTCACTTGTCAAAAATGAACGGGCATTAGTTTTTTTCTTTTTTTAAGACTGAGTCTCACTATGTCGCCCTCAGTAGAGTGCCGCAGCGTCACAGCTCACAGCAACCTCAAGCTCTTGGGCTTAAGCGATTCTCTTGCCTCGGGCATTAGGGTGTTTTGGTTTTGGGTTTTTTTTTGAGAGAGAGAGAATTTCCCTAAGCCCAGTGCACTTCTCTCTTTCACAGAACTGGGTATTGCTAAGTGACCCAGCAATCCTCAGAACTAGCTCATTCCAATTTCCCATCCAGGGGCCGATGGCAACTAACCACTAAACCCATTCTGTCCTTTCGATGTAAGGTATTGGCTGCCATTAAAACCTGAAAGGGAAAAAAGTACACTGCCTAAGATAAAGGTGATGTTTCTTTTCATCTAAGAATCTCTCCTCTGCAAGATTAAAGGTGACGCAGCGTCCTCTAGGGACATTGATTCCTCGGGTGAAGGCTTCTCTCCAGCACTGTTTCTACATTTAGTACACTTCGCTCCTCCCAAACCTGAAGTGGACGTTATGAATGCCCAAATCTGCCAGCCACTTACTTGGTCAGGCAGTCATCGGGGCTTTAGTCAGCACCTCTTCTGCTTTCCTCCTAACCAATCTGATAAACTAGGTTTTAGGACAACAGGATGGACACAAGTCCTTCCAGAGCATAATGCGCTAGTCAGCGGAAGGAATCACTCCAGCCCCGCCACCCTCTAGGGTCTAGAGGCCCTCTGGCTGCTTGCACGCGCGGCACTCACCCGAGGCCGGTCCTTGGATATGGGGAAGAAGCGGCGGTCGAAGCTATCTGCCACCAGAACTGCTTGTAGGGGAGGGGGCGGTTCCTCCTCCGCCCCTCTGGTTCCCCCACCGCCGCTTCCAGGCCCGCCGCCGCCGCGCTTATTGGCCCGACTAGCCACCAAGCCAGGCGGCGCCACCACAGTGGCCGCCATCTTCTTCTCTCACGACCAGCACTTCCGCAAGGAAACTGACACGGTACGCGGTAGGGGACAAAAAACGCCCAGCACTTGAAACGCGAAGGACTAACTAATGTACCCAGGGAGGAGACACGAAGGGAGGAGTGCGCATGCGTCTTCCTGGTACCCTACTGGTCTGTTGCCCAGAGGTTCCAGGGATGGGATCACGCCAGTTGTTTTGCTCAGTGGAGGCGTAAGTTAGGGGTGCGGTCCCTCAGTCATCAGACACGGCCTGCAAGTATTGTAAGCCTTCATTTGTACGCAAACAAGCCTAGATTGTTGGGATCTGATGGGACTTGTGGTGGCCACTAGGGAGCCAGATCCATCCGGAATCTGGAATCGCGCTGCAATTTTTCCACCCCTAGCGTGTTACAAATTGTAGTCCTCCCTATTAATCCTACTCATCTCGTGGGACCTGGCGCCTTGGGGAGCTGGAACTGAGTCAGACTTCCCATCCCCGCAGGGAATCCACATAAATACAAAATGTGGTGTAGCAGGGAGAGTAATTCTACAGGGTGTTCCTAAAGTCGTTATACAATTGCTAAAGGTACCTTTATTTACAAAATGTTCATTACGAAATTTTACAAAATATTCTGTGTTGGACACCTCTTTGTAAAATTTCGTAATGAACGTTTTGTAAACAAAGTTATCATTAGCTACAGTTTCCCATGTATGGCGACTTTAGGGGCGACTTTTGGGATGCCCAGTATTGAGCGATGATTGGGGACTACGCACGCTACAAGCATTATCTCCTTTAATTCGTCACACATCTCTGCGAGACATTTTATCATTCATTCAACAAACACTTCCTGAACTCTCAGGGGAAGTTTTCCCAGTAGTAAGTGGCAGAACAGGTATTGTAACTCGATCTGACTTCATAGATCCACTTCTTTCTGCCAAATTATGTGGGGATAACAACGACTATTTTAGGATGTCTTCATCTATTCATTCATTCAGCCTATCACCCTACTCTATCTTAAGGAGACTGGAACCGGCGGTGGATCCAAGAACACTAAGCAGTTAAGTAGGACCGGAGATAAGCAGCATAGTTTCCAGGCAGAGGAAAGCCCGAAGCTGAAGGGCGTATCACGTTTTGGGGAAAGGGTGGATGCAGAGAGTAAACCAAGCCAGTCGTGGGAAGAGGTAGAAGAGAGGCAGGGCAGCCTGGGTGTCATTTGGAGGCAAGGAGTTTTCCAGCAAGGCATCGCGCCCTTTCTACGCGGGAACTGTTGGAATTCCATCACCACAGGATTCTGCAGTTTCCGCTAACATTGTTGCCACCCACTCCCGCGTTGCATGTCGGGATTTGGAGTTCTCAAGACTGAGAGTTGTTTCCACGTGGCGATTCTGACTTCTTACTCTAGCGTCCTCCTAGTGGGACCGAGAAGTTTGTCATTTCTTCCCTCTTGAGGGCGCTGAGCAAAGCCCTTTAGGTTCTGGTAAATTTAGCCTACAGAGGGAAAGACAGAGGCAACTAAGTAAACGTTTACTGTTAAATGAATGTGTGTTGTAGAGGAAGGAATCCAGCTGCCCTACAAATTCAGAGGCAGAAAGGGAGGGTGGAATTAAATAGGACCAGAAAGGAAGTAAATAGCAGACTCACACCCGGAGGTGGAAGATTGAGGGGTATGGAACGTAGGTCCTATTTTAGAATTCTTTTGGTAAACATTTAAGGGGTACATGTGCAATTTTGTTAAATGGATACATCACATAGTGAGGAAGTTTGGACTTTAGTGTATCCATCACTGGAGTATTGTATGTTATACCCATTAAGTAATTTTTATCCCTCACCCTCTTCCTGCCCTCCCACCATGCCAAATCTCCCATGGTTTATCATTTCAAGCTCTGTCTCCATGTGTACACATTATTTAGTTCCCACTTATAAGTGAGAACATGCATTGTTGGGCCTTCTGGGTTGTTTTACTTAAGATAATGGCCTCAGATTCAGTCCATGTTTCTATAGAAGACATAATGTCATTCTTTTTTATAGCTAAATAATAGTCCATTGTGTATATACATTTTTTTTATTCATTCATCCACTTAAGGATACCTAGGTTGATTCCCTATCTTTGCTAATGTGAATAGTGCTGTGATAAACATGCAAGTGTCTTTTTGATATAATTTTTTTTTTGAGATTATGTCCACTGTTTCCCTCAGTAGAGTGCAGTGGCGTCACAGCTCACAGCAACCTCAAACTCTTGGGCTTAAGCAGTTCTCTTACCTTAGCCTCCCAAGTAGCTGGGACTACAGGTGCCGGCCACAACACCCAGCTGTTTTTTGTTGTTGTTGTTTTTGTTGTTGTAGTTGTGGCAGGATTTGAACCTGCCAGCCTTGGTGCCTGTGGCCAGCACCATAATCACTATGCTATGGGCCCCAAGCCTGATATAATTTCTTTTCCTTTGGGTAGATAACCGGTAGCAGGATTGCTAGATCACATGGTGGTTTTGTGTTTAGTTCTCTAAGAAATCTCCATACTGTTTTTTTTGTTTGTTTGTTTGTTTTGTTTTCTGAGACAAAGTCTCCCTCCTTTGTCCAGGCTAGAGTGCCATGGCCTCAGCCTTGCTCACAGCAACCTCAAACTCCTGGGTTCAAACCATCCTCTCGCCTCAGCCTTCTGAGTAGCTGGGACTACAGGCCCCTACCACAAGCCTGGCTAATTTTCTGTTTTTATCAGAGACAGGGTCTTGTTCTTGCTCAGGCTGGTCTCCAGGTCCTGAGCTCAAGCAATCCTCCCAAGAGTGCTAGGATTACAGGCATGAGCCACTGCGCCTGCACTCCATACTGTTTTCTACAGAGGTGGTACTAATTTACATTCCTACCAACAGTGTTCCTTTTTATTTGTTTCCTGACCAATATTTTGTGACTTTTTAATAATAGCCCATCTAGAAGCGAGCAGAGGAAAGAAGAGGGTACTTTGAGAACCAGCTGCAGTTAGAAATGGAACAAAGGGAAGCTCGGCAGAGAAAATAAGAGTACTGAAAATATGAGAAGGCACAGAAGAGAATGGCCTGAGGAAGACAGAGGAAGATACCAAGGAAGACGTAGCCATCATTCTGAGGAGCCACATTCCAGCTACTCGTGGCCAGGGAGCCGAGGGGGCTGGTCACGTCCCAACCTAGTGACTCCCCCACTGGTGGGACACGCTGCTGCGGGTTCCCCAATGGCTGCATCTGTGGATTTTAAAACTTATGTAGATCTGGCATGTAGAGCCGCTGAGGAATTTGTCAATATTTACTATGAGACAATGGATAAAAGAAGACGGGCACTAACCAGGCTGTATCTGGACAAGGCCACTTTAATATGGAATGGAAATGTTGTCACAGGACTGGATGCCCTAACTAATTTTTTTGAGATGTTGCCTTCCAGTGAGTTCCAGGTCAATATGTTAGATTGCCAACCAGTTCACGAGCAAGCTACCCAGTCCCAGACTACAGTTCTTGTTGTGACCAGTGGAACAGTAAAGTTTGATGGAAACAAACAACACTACTTCAACCAGAACTTCCTGCTGACTGCTCAGTCCAGTCCTACCAACACTGTGTGGAAGATTGCAAGTGATTGCTTCCGTTTTCAAGATTGGGCTGGTAGTTAAGGGGGCGGGGGTCCATTCTCCTTTCATCCATTAGTTCCAGCAACACAAATTTATGTGAAATTCATTCATTTTATTATAGAAGCATTCTAAACTAGTATGTGATAAGATAAAATTAGTTCCTTTATTATTTTTTTTTTGTTCTTGGGAGCACCTTTTCTAGTAGCTGCCAGTTTGAATCATTGCCCTTAAGAACTTTAATGCTAGGTTTTTACATGCCTTATCTACATTCCAGTAATGGCATTCTTAAAGTAATATCAAATACATGATTTTGGTACTAACATTCTCACTGTGAAACCAGCCTATCACAAAAATAAAATCCTTTTATGATGCTGTCTATGAGATATTAGCACAATGTACTTGTGGGAGGAAGTGGAGTTTTTTTGGTCATCAGGTTAATTGTATAGTTTTTGAAAACACTTGCCTGTTTTCAGTTAACACTAGTAGTGCAGTTTTAATATATGGCTTTTTCAAATCAGTGCAAACAGTACAAATTTAGATTTATGTAACTAGTCTGACATATTGGACTTACATATAAGTATGTTTAGCAGTCTTTTGTCATATTACATTTTTCATGTTGGCATGTTTTCTTATGAAGTAAATTAAGTAAAGTATAAGTATAAAATATTCTCAGTTGATACCTGAATATTGGGTACATTTGGTGGCTTAAAAGCAAATCTTTGTGAAAAGATTTTTCTTGGCAGCTCTATGTCTATAACTGTAGGTAATGAATGGTAGTAGAACCAATAGCTTTAATGGGAGAATTGGAAATAAGACATACAGAAATCAAAGGTTGAGGCCAGATAGTAAATTCTGGGTACTTATTTTCTACCTCCTAAAAATGTAGCTTATTTTTAGGATTTAAACCACATAAGGTAATAGGTATCCTTGTCAAATGATCATGAGTATCACTTTTGTTCTAAGAATTATTTTTTAGATCTTTCCACTTGACCTCATGTTTATCACCAATGTTTGTCTCATTTATTCAAGAACTTAAAGGGGTAAAATGTCAGCAATAAACCTAACCTCATAACAGGGTCTAACACAGAAGTTCGAACAAAGCCATTGTTCTCTCTTTGTGACACCCTTAACTTCTAAGTCTTCCGTGTGAACTTTTAGGCCTAAAGTCTCCTTTGTCCAGGCTAGAGTGCCATGGACAAAGTGTTTTTCCCCACTGTGTTTTGTATTGTCAACTTCAATATGTTTTCCTTAATTTTTTAGATTAATTAATTTTCATAAAGCATTGAGCAAGTAGATCTGTTTTAAAACATCTTCCTGCTATGTGGCTAAGTCACTATCTTTTTAAAGAGAAAATGGAAAACAGCACATCTTCATGATAAACTTAACCAATTGGTTAATTTTATGTGTCAACTTCTAAAGAGAGAAAAAACAAGCTTTACTTTCTGTTTAAACTTTTAATGTCTTTTCCATTTTTTAGTGTTCTTAAGCTAGATGTGCCAGTTTTATTTTTACATTGCAACCAAAATTAATGTTTCTTACCACTTAATTTTAAAACCAATAATTCATTGTGTTGCCCCAAACTATATACTATATTTCTGATATAGTAACACAATAGAATTAGAATAAGATAAAGGGGTAGAACTGAAATTTAAACCACACTTTCTTGTGTGGTTTAACTGATCAAAACTTACACATTATATTCAACTAAAAGTAAGCTTACTCTTTATTTAGGATTGATTGGTTTTCTAAAATCACAGCTTTTGCAGCAATAATCAGAATGCCCAAATACTGCCCTTCCCATTGTGGAGAACAATCCCAAGTAAAAACTGCATATGATTAGCAATAATTGAATGGGCATTATATTGAATGGTTATGCATTGTTCACAATTGTATGTTTTAAGATTTGTATATGAATTTCTTTTTCCAAACTCTGTATAATTTCTAAATGGCTGGAACTACTCCTATATGGATTAGACTGTATTTTTGACATGCTCGTATTTTTGTAACCTGAAAGAATAAAAATTACCTTGTGAAAAAAAATAATAGCCCATCTGACTGGTTGGTGTAAGATGATATATCGTTGTTGTTTTACTTTGCTTTTTTCTGATGATTACTGATGTTGAGCATATTTTTCATATGCTTATTGCCATTTGTATGTTTTTTGAAAAATGTCAATTCTTGTCCTTTGCCCACCTTTTTTTTTTGGTAGAGACAGAGTCTTACTTTATTGCCCTCAGTAGAGTGCTGTGGCGTCACAGCTCACAGCAACCTACAACTTCTGGGGTTAGGTGATTCTCTTGCCTCAGCCTCCCAAGTAGCTGGGACTACAGGCGCCTGCCACGATGCCCAGCTATTTTTTTGTGGCAGTTTGTCCGGGGCTGGGTTTGAACCCACCACCCTCGGTATATGGGGCCGGCACCCTACCCACTGAGCCATAGGCACTGCCCCTTTGCCCACCTTTTAATGGGGTTAATTTTTTTAAATTATTCTTGTTCATTTGAGTTCCTTGTAAAATCTGGATATTAGTTCCCTTCTGGTTGCTATTTATTTACTTATTTATAAAAATAGTCTCACTCTGTTGCCCAGGCTAGAGTGCCAGGGCCTCAGCCTAGCTCACAGCAACCTCAAATTCTTGGGTTCAAGCAATTCTCCTGTCTCTGCTTCCCAGTGTGTTAGAATTACAGGCATGAGCCACCACACCCAGCTGGTTGCTTTAGTCTGTAAATATTTTCACCCATTCTGCAAGTTATCTGCTCGTGATGATGGAAATTTTTAAATGACTCCCACAACTCAAGAAATGGTGAATATGCTGCTAAAGGCATTTATGCATTTGGTAATCCAGGTCTTGTAATTCTGTAGAAAGGTAGCTAGATGGATACAATTTTAATAGATGAGTCTTAAGGAGATGCTCTTACTCTGTTAATTTTTTTCACTCAAAAGATACTGAAAACCACACTTACATAATCACACACACACACTACATCTCTTCTGTAACTGTCAGAGTTAACCATTGTTAACAATTTCTTTCCATTTTCCCCCTAAATTTATATATTTAGAACTAGAGATAGAATGTGTCTCTACATTCTATCTATGCCTACATGCACATGCACACACCATACACACATGTTCAAGTATACTATATTCACATATATTCAGACACAGAATTGGAATTTTGCTTAGAGACAGTATACTATATGATTATATACTGGTACAGCCAGACTGCCTGGGTTTTGTTCCACGCCCTGGTCTGGGTACATTTTCTGGTTAGGTGACAGGGCGCGCTACTTAACCTGTCTATATCTTCATCTTTGTTTTTGTTTGTTGAAACAGAGTCTCACTCTGTCACCCCAGATAAAGTGCAGCGGAGTCAGCTCACAGCAACCTCAAACTCTGGGACTCAAGCAATCCTCTCACCTCAGCCTCCCGAGTAGCTGGACAGGGGGCCACCACTACACCTGGCTAGTTTTTCTATTTTAGTAGAGATGAAGTGTTGCTCTTGCTCAGGCTGGTTGTGAACTCCTGAGCTTAAGCAATTCACCCATCTTAGCCTCCCAAAGTGCTAGGATTACAGGCGTAAACCACTGTACCCGATATCTTCTTCATCTTTGGAACGAGATAACAATAGTACTTGCCTCATAAAGTTGTTGTAAGATTTAATTGAAGTAATATGTGAACAGCCCTTAGAACAGTGTTTGACATATGGTTAATGTAATGTAAATATTACATTATCTATGATGATGATGATGCATTTTGTCTGTCATTTGATTTTTATTTAATATATATTTAATAAGACAAACTTAGCTATTTTCAATGAGTCTACAATATTCTGTAGTATGAATATAACATTATTTATCCAACCATTTCTCTATTGATATACATTAATATTATTGACAGATTCTGCAATTACGAATAATGCTTCAATACGCATGTTCCTATTTATAAGTTTGCTTTTATTTCTTAGAAATTATTCCTAAAGCGGAGTAACTATTTCAAATTGTATACAAGTTCTGTGGTAGGGGACACGCTGTTAAACCCACTAGGAGGCCTGCTGAAGCATTGATGGAGCTGAGAAATAATTGCTAAATTGCTGTCCGTGGACAATGTACCATTTAACCTTACACCAGCAATGTATGAGAGTGCCTTTCCCTCCACAGCCTCACTAACTGAATATTTTTCAGCAGTTTGGATTTTCTGCCAACCTTCAAGGGGGAAAAAGTATAGTTTAAATTTTCATTTGGGCTGGGTAAGGTGGCTCATGCCTGTAATCCTTGCACTCTGGGAGGCCCAGATGGATGGATTGCTTGAGCTCAGGAGTTCAAGACAAGCTGGAGCAAGAAGGGAGACCTAAAAATAGAAAGGAAAAAGAAAACCCAGCTTACCTGGGAGGCTGAAGCAAGAGGATTGCTCAAGCCCAGAGTTTGAGGTTGCTGATGTCATTCAACTCCAGGGCAACAGAGTGAGAATCTGTCTCAAAAAAAAAAAAAAAATTTTGTTTTCATTATGTTGAGTGAAGTTGAAGATCTTTTCATATGTTAAAGTACCATTGTATTTTTTTGGCTGTCAATTCTAGTTCTTTTTCTGCATTTGGATTTCAAAACAAATCTTGAATATCAAACCAGTCTAGAATGTAAGCTCTGTGAAAAACAGGGCTCCTGGTCTTTTATTCACTACTGTATCCCTCTTGTTGAGAGGAGTAGATGCTGAATAAATATTTGTTGAATAAATGACTGGTTGTTGCTAGTCAGTTAACTGAGTTAACTGGTCAACTACAGACAAACAAAAGTAATTCCTACTTCTCCCAAGGCTGAGGGCCTTTAAAAAATATAGTAAAAATCCGTATACGTGTCTATTGTCTTAACCATTTTATTTATTTATTTATTTATTTATTTACAGAGTCTCACTATGTCGCCCTCTGTAGAGTGCCGTAGCATCAAGCTCACAGCAACCTTAAACTCTTCGGCTTAAGCGATTCTTTTGCCTCAGCCTCCCAGGTAGTGGGGACTATAGGCACCTGCCACAATGCTCTATTTTTTTGTTGTTGTTGTTGTTGTTTTTGCAGTTGTCATTGTTGTTTAGCTAAACCTGAGGCCCACCAGCCTCGGTGTATGTGGCTGGCGCCGTAACCACTGTGCACCAAGCTTGTCTTAACTATTTTAGATGTACAGTTCTATAGTGTTAATTACATTCACATTGTTGTGCTACCATCACCACCATCCATCCACTCTTAACATTTTGTAAAACTGACACTTGGCACCATTACACACTAACTCCCCATTTGATATTCCCCTCACCCCTGGCAACCACCATTCACTTTGTATCTGTATGAATTTGACTCCTCTAGGAGCCTGCTATAAGAGGAGTCATACTGTATCGTCCTTCAGTGTCTGTCTTATTTCACTTAGCATAACGTCTTCAAGGTTCATTTATGCTGTAGCATGTTTCAGAGTTGCCTTCCTTTTAAAAGCTGAGTAACAGCTTTTAAAATACATTCTATTGTATGTATATACCACATCTGTCAATGGACACTTGGGTTGCTTCCACCTTTTCTTATTAAGGATAATGCTGCTATGAACATGGGTGTACAAACATCTATTCAAGTCCCTGCTTTCATTTAGTTTGGCCATATCCCAAATAAGTGGAATTTCTATACCATATGGTAATTCTGTGTTTCATTTTTTTGAGGAATTCCCATACTATTTTTAATAACAACTGCACCAGTTAATATTCCTACCACCAGTGCACAGTGTTCCAATTTCTTCACATTCTCACCAACATTTCTTTTCTTTTTTTTTTTTAATAGCAAAATAGCTATTCTAATGCGTAAGAAGTGGTCTCATTGTGGATTTGATTTGTATTTCCCTAATGACTAGTGATGTTCATGTGCTTGTTGTTCATTTCTGTGTCTTCTTTGGAGAAATTAAATGTTCAAGTCCTTTTCCCATTTTTAACTGTTTTTTGTTGTTGTTGTTGAGTTGTAAGAGTTCATATATTCCAAATATCTCTTATCAGATATATGATTGCAAATAGCTTTTCCCATTCTGTGGATTGCCTTTCAATTCTTTTCATACTGTCCTTTGATGTACAGAAGTTTTAGTTTTGATGAAGTTCTATTTGTGTATTTTTTCTTTTCTTGCCTGTGTCTTGGTTGCCATTGCCAAGAAATAATAATTGCCAAATCCAATGCTGGGAAGCTTTTCCTCTATGTTTTCTTCTAACTTGTACACAACACTTTATTCTCCCCAGATTCTACTTATAAATATGTAAAATTATGGTAGGATATCCCCATTTATAACACCCTTGATACATATACAAGACATTGTAAAAAGTCAGAGCTCTGGTAACAGGATGCATCCAGCTGGCACAGCACTTTTAAGATATTATCTTAGGGTCTGGATGCATCCAGCTGGCACAGCACTTTTAAGATATTATCTTAGGGTCTTTGTGTTTCTCAGTTGAGCTCACTTGTTTTTCAGTGGTCAGAACTGGTTGTTCACTGAGTATTGTTTATTTTTCTAGTTTCTTTTGGCTCTGGAGTCACTGTTCAGAAAGTTAAGGGTTCTAAATATGCTTTGGGATAACAAGATTTTTTTTTTTTTTGAGACATTCTCACTCCTTTGTGCAGGCTACAGTGCCATGGCATCAGCCTAGTCAGCATAGCTAGCAGCAGCCTCAAACTCCTGGGTTCAAGCAATCCTCCTGCCTCAGCCTCCCAGGTAGCTGGGACTACCAGAGAAGGTCTTGCTCTTGCTTAGTCTGGTCTTGAACTCCTTAGCTCAAGGGATCCTCCCACCTCAGCCTCCCGGAGTGCTAAGATTACAGGCATGAGACGCCAAGCAATAACTGATATTTTTACTGTCCATGTCCAAGCTTACTAGAAAATGACAAAAGAAATAAAATTCTGAGTTCTTGGCTGTTCTCACTATCACCTCTGGCACTATACCTAGTCTCCAGAGGTTTAACAATCCTGTCTTTTGGGCTGAGGTTAGAGAGAAAAAAAATCCTTAATTTTTTTCCACAGTTCAGATGAAACAGATAAGGATTTTGAAAAATAAACTTCACTCAAAAACTTACGAGAAGAGAGAAAAAATGAAAATAGCATCACTAAGAATAAATACCCTGAGTAGAGGCCGAAGGGCGGGTTGTGGAGTTAGGCAACACCACCCCCTAGAGCTCATTGCTGTGTTATGCACCAACCTCCTCACCAGTTGCTTTGCTAGCCTGTTCATGTGCCTCGTGATGCAGAGTTCTCCTGCAATGAAGTGGAAGCCAGCTACGTCTATGATGTTCATGAAGCCCAGAGCCCTGTGGAAAAGAATTTTAACTGGCTGCTCTGAGGTCCAGACAGATGCAGACAAGCCCTCTTGAAGACAGCTTGAGCTTTCTGAATGGGACTGGATTGGAGAGAGGTGATAGGGTTTCACAGACAGCATTGCCAGGAGGAAAAAAAAAGTATGGCCAAATGGATCAGTGTAAACATCAGTCTCTGAAATCTAGAGGGAGGAGGAATTGTAGGAATAGTGTGAAGCTGTGCCTGGTATGCTGTTTATCTAGCCTCCCTGGAGGAACATGTGTGCTCCAGGAGCAGGGAGGCTATGGTAGGAAGGAGGGAAGGTAGGCAGGGTGTTCCCCTTTGCTTGAGACTGTCCCAGGTTTAGCTCTGGAAGTTCTGCATCCTGCTCAGTCCGTGGCACACTGGAATGATTGCTCACCATATAAACAGGTCACTAGATAAGAGTTCTGTTGTGGGAACTCTCTCCTAAAGAGTTGACCATGATTAACCAGGTGATGACTGCACCTGTAGTCCCAGCTACTCTGGAGGCTGAGGCAGGAGGATTGCTTGAACTCAAGAGTTGGAGGTTGCAGTAGTTATGATGATGCCTCTACAGTCTAGCCCAGGTTACAGGCTACAGAGTGATAACCTAAGCTATCTCAAACAAACAAAAAACCTTGCCTCCACATTTTCTTCTTTCTCTTCAGAGTATTTTGAAGTAAATCCTAGAAATTTTATCATTTCTTCTGTAAACGTTACAACATTTATCTCTAGAGGAAAGTATTACTTAACACAAATAATGATGATATAATTGTTCTATTGAATATATATATATATGTATATATATTTGAGGCAGAATCTCAGTATGTAGCCCTCGGTACAGTGCCATGGCGTCACAGCTCACAGCAACCTCAAACCCTTGGGCTTAAGCAATTCTCTTGTCTTGGTCTCCCAAGTACCCGGGACTACTGGCACCCACCATAATACCCAGCAATTTTTTTGTTGCAGTTGTCATTGTTGTTTTAGCTGGCCTAGGCTGGGTTCGAACCTGCCAGCCTGGGTGTATGTGGCTGGCATCCTACCCACTGAGCTACAGGTACTGCCTTTGTGATGGTTTCTTTAAAGCATAAAAGTTTTTATTTATTTACTTATTTTTTGAGACAGTGTCTCACTATATCACTTTCGGTAGAGTGCCCTGGTATCACACTCACAGCAACCTCAAACTCTTGTGCTCAAGCAATTCTCTTGCCTTAGCCTCCCTAGTAGCTGGGACTACAGGTGCCCACCACAACACCCGGCTATTTTTTGTTGTTGTTGTTGGTGGTGTTTGTTTAGCAGGCCTGGGCTGGGTTTGAATCCACCAGCCCCGGTGCATGTGGCCGGTGCCCTAATCACTGAGCTATGGGCGCCAAGCCTATCTATATTTCTTTTTATCATCTGTGCTTTTGATATCATAGCTAAGAAATCATGTCCCAATCTAAGAACATGAAGTTTTTTTTTGTTTGCTTTTTAGAGACAGAGTCTCACTTTTTCGCCACCGGTAGAATACTGTGGCGTCCAGCTCACAGCAACCTCCAGCTCTTGGGCTTAGGCTATTCTCTTGCCTCAGCCTCCAGAGTAGCTGGGACTACAGGTGCCCGCCACAATGCCTGGCTTTTTTTGTTGTTGTTGTTGCAGTTTTTCCGGGGCCGGGTTTGAACTCTCTGCCCTCGGTATATGGGGCCGGCGCCCTACTCACTGAGCCACAGGTGCCACCCTAAGAACATGAAGTTTTACTCGTGTTTTCTTCTAAGAGTTTTAGTACTTATATTTAGAACCATGATCCATTCTGAGTTAATTTTTGTTTTCTTTTTTTCTTTTCTTTTCATTTTATTTATTTATTTATTTTTTGAGACAGAGCCTTATAAGCTGTCACCCTGGGTAGAGTGCCGCGGCATCACAGCTCACAGAAACCTCCAACTCCTGGGCTCAAGTGATTCTCCTGCCTCTGCCTTCCAAGTAGCTGGGACTACAGGCACCCCCCACAACGCCCAGCTATTTTTTGGTTGCAGCAGCCGTCATTGTTGTTTGGTGGGCCTGGGCTGGATTCAAACCCATGAGCTCAGGTGTATGTGGCTGGCGCCTTAGCCGCTTGAGCCACAGGCGCCAAGCCCTGAGTTAATTTTTGGTGTGAAATAGGGGTCCAAAGTCATTCTTTTGCATGTGGATATCCAGTTGTCCAACCACCATTTGCTGAAAAGACCATTCTTTTCTCTATTGAATTGTTTTAGTCCCTTTGTAGAAAACCAATTAAAGTTTATTAATGGACTCTCTATTCTAATTTCATTGATCTATATATCCTTCTGGCTTGGCGCCTGTAGCCCAGTGGTTAGGGTGCCGTCCACATACATCAGGACTGGCAGGTTTGAACCCAGCCCAGGCCTGCTAAACAACAATGACAACTACAACCAAAAAATAGCCAGGCATGGCGGGCACCTGTAGTTCCAGCTACTTGGGAGGCTAGGGCAAGAGACTCACTTAAGCCCAAGAGTTTGAGGTTGCTGTGAGCTGTGACGCCACAGCACTCTACCGAGGGCCACAAAGTGCGACTGTGTCTCAAAAAAAAAAAAAAAAAAAAGATCTTTCTGCCAGTACCACACTATCTTGATTATGATAACGTTGTATAAGTTTTTAAATCAGGAAGTGTGAGTCTACCAACTGTGTTCTCTTCCAAGATAGTTTTGGTTATTCTGGGCCTCTTGTATTTCCATATGAATTTTAGACTCAGCTTGTCAATTTCTCCAAAAAGGCAGCTAGGGGCTCAGTGCCTGTAGCTCAGGGGCTAGGGCACCAGCCACATAAACCGGAGCTGGTGGGTTTGAACCCAGCCCGGGCCTGCCAAACAACGATGACAACTCTAACCAAAAAATAGCCGGGCGTTGTGGTGGGCACCTGTAGTCCCAGCTGAGAACTGAGCCTTGGGAGGCTAAGGCAAGATAATCGCTTAATCCCAGGAGCTTGAGGTTGCTGTGAGCTGTGATGTCACAACACTCTACTGAGGGCAAAATAGTGAGACTCTGTCTCAGAAAAAAAAAAAAAGGCAGCTAGGATTAATATAAGGATTGCAGTGAATCTGTCGATTAATTTGGGGAAGTATTGAAATCTTCACAATATTAAGTTTTTTACATCTATTTTGTGAGTGTGTGTGAAACAGCATTACCTGGAGGAGTGATCACAACTCATTGCAACCTCCAATTCCTAGGCTCAGCCTCCCAATTAGCTAGGACTATAGGCTCACACCACCATGCCCAGCTAATTTTTTATTTTTTTAAGAGACAGGCTCTTGTTATGTTTCCCAGGCTGGTCTTGAACTTCTAGCTCCAAATGCTAAGTTTAAGATTCACCATCCCTATCCAAATTTTCCATATCGCTAACATTTATTTAGACTTTCATTAACTTTTTCAAAAATATTTTGTAATAGGACTGGGTA
The DNA here is from genome assembly GCF_027406575.1 of Nycticebus coucang. Taxonomy (NCBI): domain Eukaryota; kingdom Metazoa; phylum Chordata; class Mammalia; order Primates; family Lorisidae; genus Nycticebus; species Nycticebus coucang. The sequence continues at coordinate 90,055,337 of NC_069795.1, forward strand.
TTACAGGCTCACGCCTGGAATTCTTAGCATTCTGGGAAGCTGAGGTGAGAGGATTGCTTGAGCTCAGGAGTTTGAGATCAGCATGAGCAAGAGTGACATCCTGCCTCCACTAAAAACAGAAAAATTAGCCAGGCATGGTGGCTTGTGTCTGTAGTCCCAGCTACTTGGGAGCCTGAGGCAAAAGGCTTCCTTGAGCCCAGGGGTTTGAGGCTGCTATGAGCTAAGTATGGTACTCTAGCCTAGGAAAAGGAATGAGACTCTCTCAAAAAAAAAATACATTTTTTTTGTAGTTTTCAGTATGTAAAAAAAGTTTTGTACTTCTTTAGTTAAAATTATTCCTAAATGTCTTAATTTTTTAAAACAATTCTTAATTTTGTTTTCAGATTATTTATTGCTAGTATATATAGTACAATGCTTTTTGTATGTTGATCTTATGACCTGTAACCTTGGTGACTAATTTATTAGTTCCAATAGATTTTTAGTGAATTCCTTGAGATTTTCTATTTATGAGATCATATCATCTGTGAATAGAGATCATTTAACTTCTTCCTTTCTTGTTGCTTCCCAACAACCAAAAAGTTTCTTCTATTTTTTGCTTGTTGAACGTTCATTTTTTTAAATCAAGAAAGGTGTTGTGGCGGGCACCTGTAGTCCCAGCTACTTGGGAGGCTGAGGCAAGAAAATCACTTAAGCCCAAGAATTTGAGGTTGCTGTGAGCTGTGACTCAACAGCACTCTACTGAGGGTGACATAGTGAGACTCTGTCTCAAAAATAAATAAATAAATAAAATAAAAAAAGGTGTTGGATTTTGTCAAGTGCTTTTTCTGCAGCTGTGGAAATTATCATATGGGTTTTGACCTTTGTTCTATTAATATGGCGTGTTATAGTAAATGATACTCTCATGGTGAACCAGCTTTATAATCTTAGGATAAATCCCATTTGTTCATTGTGTATAATCCTTTTAATATATGGCTAGATTCAGTATTTTCTTGAGGATTTTTACATCTATATTCATGAGGGTTATTTATACGTAGTTTTTATAACATCTTTGTCTAGTTCTAGTATTTGGGCAATAATATTGGCCTCACAGAATGCATTGTGAAATGTTTCCTCCTTTTCTACTTTCTGGATGAGATTGCGTAGAATTGGTATTAATTCTTCCTTAAATATTTGATAAAATTTAGTAGTGAGGCTGTCTGTGCCTAGGGCAAGTTTTCTCAAATTTTTAAAATTCATTTAAGCTTGTTTGATATTTTAGTGTGATTAGATTGGGCCCCAATTGTGTGATGTGGACCAGTATCGAGGAGAAAGCTTGTTTATCTTTGAAGTTGGTGTAAAGATCAGAAGTTCACAGTCCTCTGAAGGGACTAACAAGCAGAAGACTGTGAACTTGGGGAACAGTTGCCTCTAACTGCTGCTGTGGTTGTTCGATGGCCTGTCTGATTCATACTGGGGACGGTGAAAATTGCACCAGTGTGTTCAATTACTTCCAGTCCCTGAAGATGGGAGAGAATTGCTACTTGCTCCTGGATTGACTTGGGAATTGTGAAATGCCCTCCATCTGCTCCAGTAGAAGGAAAATGTTTCCTCATGGGTTCATAAAAGTTGTGTATCTTAGGCCTTCTACAGTTAAGACAGTTTGCTCTTCTTTAGAAGAATCTCACAGTGTGTCCTATGGAGATGCTGAGGGGACACAAAATAACAGGCAAAGGGGCGGCGCATGTGGCTCAAAGGAGTAGGGCACCAGCTCCTTATGCTGGAGGTGGTGGGTTCAAACCCAGCTCCGGCCAAAAACTGCAAAAAAAAAAAAAAAAAAAAAAAAACAGGCAGGGCAGCGCCTATGGCTCAGTCAGTAAGGCGCCGGCCCCATAGTCTCACTTTATCGCCCTGGGTAGAGTGCCGTGGCATCACACAGCTCACAGCAACTTACAATTTCTGGGCTTAGGCGATTCTCCTGCCTCAGCCTCCGGAGCAGCTGGGACTACAGGTGACCGCCACAACGCCCCGCTAAAAAGCCTTATTTTTAATTAAAACATTCAATAGATGAACTAAGAGTAGAAATGGTCGCTACTGAGAACCAAACTGGTCTGAGAGATTGGTCATAAATAACACAAAGCCAAACGACGAAGAAATGGGAGCATGAAGAGAAAAGTATAGTTTGGAGGATAGACCTGTGAGACCTACCTGGTGAATAGCAGAAATTCCAGCACAGGGAAAGAACAGATGGAAGACAGTAGAATGTTACTTAAATCTAAGAAATAAATCCCCCAAGCAGAAAAATGATTTGAATATTCATATTGAGAAGGATCACTGAAACATAGAATCGATGGAAACACACACGTCTAGATATAATATGGTAAAATTTCTAAATTCCAAGGATAAATAGAAATTCTTTTAAGCAGCTAGATATTCCTTTCAAAAAGGAAAGAATGAGAGTAGCCTTGGATTTCTAAGACACTGGAAACTAGAATAATAGGGTTAGATAATTGGGGGTGGGGTTGGGAACTGTGATTATATATGTACGCCATCTTTGCTTACCCAAGAAAGTATTATCTGCCAAAACAAAAGACACTTTCAGACACACGAGGAGTCAGAGCATATACCCAGTGTGCTGCTCGAAGAAAATACTCAAGAGAAGTGTGCTAACTAGGTGGCAATTAAAACAGAACACAATTTTTTTTGAGAGAAAGGCTCACTCTGTTGCCCCAGGTTCGAGAGCCATGGTGTCACCTAGCTCATAGCAACCTCAAACTCCTGGATTCAAGGGATCCTTCTGAGTAGCTGGGACTACAGGCACTTGTCAGTATGCTCGGCTAATTTTTCTTTTATTTTTGAGACAGAGTCTTAGTTTGTTGCCCTCGGTAGAGTGTCATGGCGTTACAGCTCACAGTAACTGCAAACTCTTGGGCTCAAGTGATTATCTTGCCTCAGCCTCCCAAGTAGCTGGGACTACAGGTGCCCACCACAATGCCTGGCTATTTTTTTGTTGCATTTGTTGTTGTGTAGCAGGCCCCAGCTGGGTTCGAACCCACCAGCCTTGGTGAATGTGGCTGGCACCCTACCCACTGAACTACAGGAGCTGCTCAAATCTAAAAAGTTTTAAAACTAAAGACCATGCTCTCTGATCACAAACCAAAAAAACTGGGAATTAACTATGAAAAGATAACAGTAATAAAACCCCCTTATCCATGGACATTAAGTCACACTTTCCCAAATAGCCTTTAACTCAAAGAGGAAGTATTAATAAACACAAATTATAAGACCAGCATGGTGGCTCATGCCTGTAATCCTAGTGCTTTGGGAGGCTGAGGTGGGTGGATTGCTTGAGCTCAGGAGTTTATCAGACTGAGCAAGAGCGAGACGCTGTCTCTACTAAAAGTAGAAAAACTAGCCAGGTGTTGTGGCGGGCACCTGCAGTCCCAGCTACTTGGTAGGCTAAGGAAAGAGAACTACTTGAGTCCAGGAGTTTGAGGTTGCTGCGAGCTATATGACGCCACAGCACTCTACCAATTGACTGAGTGTCAAACAAAAACCAAAATAATAATAATAATAAAATATAAATTATCTGACATAATGAAGAGGAGGATGCTTTATTCTAAAACCTAGCTATTCACCAGTGTATGGTGCCCCATGATCGCATTAATGTACATAGCTATGATTTAATAATAAAAAAATAAAATAAAATAAAACCTAGCTGTTCTCAGAGTAAAAAAAAATTTTTTTTTTTTTGAGACGGAGTCTCACTATGTTGCCCTCAGTAGAGTGCTGTGGCACAATACTTCACAGCAACTTCAAACTCCTGGGCTCAAGTGATTCCTTGGTCTCAGCCTCCCAAGTAGCTGGGACTACAGGCACCGGCACAACATTTTTAGAGATGGGGTCTCGCTCTTGCTCAGGTTGGTCTTTGAACTCCTGAGCTCAAGCAATTTGCCCATCTCGGCTGCCCAAAGTGCTAGGATTACAGACATGAGCCACCGCACCAGCTTTCAGTGTAAAATTTATAGAAAGACTGAGAATACTTTAAGGGAGAAATCAACTTGGAAAATAAGAAAAAGAATAAAATGAAACAAAATAAATGGAGAGAGTATTAAGATGAAATCTGTATAAAATAGTGCAAAAGATGAATCAAAAAATCTATTAGTAAGAAAATGTGTTTTTGAAAATATCTAAGAGAACTAAAACTTCTCAAATGTTATAGGACAGTTGTCACATTGGACTTAAGGTGAGATGATCATCCCTTATGACATCAAAGCTTTATTATAGCAAAGGAATGTACAGGTGCCATTTTGAAACTATCAGTCCCAGCTATTTTAAGTTTCTACCCAACAACATGACCAAGAGCCAGAAATCTCTGCAAAATGATTTATTAGGGCCAGTTAGCAGGCAGAGGCGGTAGAACCTGCTATGTAGAAGACATAAAAGGGGCCCAGAACCAGTAATAGGACTGAGGGAAGCTAACAGAATGCAGGACCAAGGGGGATACATGGGCTACAGCAGGCATTTGGCATTCTTTGGGGATATGACAGTACTTGGGAAAGGATGAAGAGCTGGCTGGTCCCTGGAGGCCAGAAGCAGCTGGGATCTGCTGGAGCAGATAGACATCATGCTTGGGTGTTCCAGAGGCCGATGACCGTGAGGATGGAGGAGGCCATGAAGAGCAGGTAGAGGCGGAAGAGCAGGGTGTCCATCATGTGGCTGAACTTCACCCACAGCTCCACCCGGCGCTGCTTCTGGGCCTCCTGCTCCTGCTGGGCCCCTGTCCCTCCTGAGACCCCAGTCAGCACTGCCTCTCTGGGGCCTGGCGCCTTCCCCACCAACTCTACTGGCTCCTTCAGGCCTGTGGAAAGGACAGAGACTCAGGCAGGGCTGGGAATGTCACCTTCCGGGGAGGGAGGCAGGGGCAGAGAAATAGGGTGTAGGGGTTGCCTTCCCTCACCAGGCAGCTGGGCAGGGGTGAGGCCCAGCCCCTGATCCCCCCTGTGGGGCGCAGTGGGGCAGCATTTCCGTGGGCAGGTGCAGAGCAGCAGCAGAGAGTGGAGCCACCGGGGCATGGGTGGGGGCTGGGTGGTGGCCAGGTGCAGCAGGTAGGTGATGAAGACGGTCTCCAGCAGGCTGAGCACCATCAGCGACAGGCACAGGGCAAAGTAGGCACCTGGAGGAAAGGTGCGCCTGTGTGAGGGCAGAGGCACCACCTAGGATTTCTCTCTCCTGATACCACCTTGGCAGGCACAGAGCCTCCTTTTTCAGTCTTCTTCCCGTCCCTGAGCTAACTCCCACCCTTCTCTTCCCAAAGGTTGGAGGAGCCATACTGATGAGGGGAGTGCCATTGGTGGGGAGTAAGTCGTTCATCATGAGCAGGAAGACATTGTAGCCCAGCAGAAGGGTGATCTTGAATGGGGCCCGGTTCCCACTTTCTGCTGGCAGGTAGAAGCTGAGGGCGTCAATCGCTATGAGAAAGCCGCTGGGCACCAGGAGGTTTATGATGTAGAGGCTGGGCCTGCGCCTGATGGCCACCTGGTGGGGCAGAGAGGGAGGGGAGTAGATATGGGGTTAGAGCAAATCCCACATCCAGCAATAGCAGCTCCCTGCTGGGAATAGCAGTGACTGTTTCTGTCTGCGCCTTTTTCATTGGTCTGATCACACCCTGGGATCTGAAGCTATGTGGAATGCAGCTTCCTAATCTGATATTGAACCAGCTAAGAAAGTTAGGCCAGAGGCATGAGCTTTAGGAAGGAGAGTTAGGATGGGCAGCTGGGAGAGGATTCTGGCCTCAGGCAGAGAGGGGTAAGATTGAGAGACCTTGAAACTTGGGACATACTCATTTGGTGGAGATTCTAGGCAAGGGCAGGAGCAAGCAAGGAAGGAAAAAATAAAGGCCTCTGAGCTCACATAGAACATGATCTGATCATACAGGTTGGCTCCCACAGACATCTTTGGGGAGGCCTTGTTGATGCCCAGGAGCTCCCACTCTCCATGGGTCTGAACAATGTGTCGGGATGTATTTGCTATCTCCCACACTTCTTTCTCCATGCCCAGCAACATGTTATCCACTGAAAGGGAGACACATCCAAATCATCCTCCAAGGAGACAGTTTCCTGACTCAGCTGTGCTCTCTTTCCCCATCTTTCTATTCAACAAGTATTTTTGAGTGACTACCGTATGCCAGGAAGTGTGCTAGGAACTTGGGATGATGATAAACAAGACAGATTTGGGTTCTGCCTTTCTTTTCTTTCTCCTTTCCTCTCCTTTTCTTTTCTTTGTTTCACTCTGTTTTCCAGGCTAGAGTGCTATAGCATCAGCCTAGCTCATAGCAACCTTAAACTCCTGGACTCAAGTGATCCTCCTGCCTCAGCCTCCCAAGTAGTGGGGACTACAGGTGCTCACCACAACATCCGGCTAACTTTTCTATTTTTAGTAGAGATGAGGTCTCGCTCTTGCTCCAGCTGGTCTTGAACTCTTGAGCTCAAGCCATCCTCTGCCTCAGCCTCCCAGAATGCTAGAATTACAGGCATGCGTCACCATGCCCCACTGGGTTCTGCCTTTATGGACAATATTTTTGTATCCATAGAGCCTTATTCTTTGTTCCACCCATACTCCTTGGTCACAATTTACTCAAAATTATTTTATATTTTATTTTTTATTGCCTCATTGGTTGCTTTCATTCACCTCCATCCCTGAGACCCCACTGCAGCTTACCTGTGTAGAGGAATGACCTGAAGGTGAGTGTGCAGTTCTGCTGGTCAAAAGGGAAGTAGAAAATGTCCAGGCTACAGATGCTGGTCACCTTCATGGGTTTCTTATACCTGATGCGACCATTATTACTTACATATGCTGTGAGGCCATGTGGGGTCTTATCCACATCCATGCTGGAAAAGAAGTGAGGTGGGAGGCAGGTGCTGTGGCTTTTTTCTTATCTCTCTGGTTGTTTCTTAGCCATCTAAAGACCATTTCTGGTAGCCCCAATGGTAAATCATAATCTCTACTGATTTTAGGAGATGGGACTTCCCTCTGACTTTCCCAGCCCTTGATACGCACAACTCAACGATGAAAATATCTGGGAGCCACAGGTTCTCGCTTGCCATACTGATCTTGGTGATGCCCTTACACTCCTCTGGGTTCCAGCTGATAAATGGGTTATCCCAGACCTACAGGCCAGGTGGAGGAGAGGCGAGAACCTGACATGAATTGAAGTTATTTTCTCCTGTCCTTCAATTTCCTCTTTAAAAAAACCAGAAGTTATAGAATATTTCAAGCATATAGAAAAGTATATAATACAATATAATAAACATTTGTATATCTACCACTCAACTTTGTGGAGTCAGCATTTTGAATCTTCCCCTTCAAGAAATCATAATTACAGACAAAATCGATCCTCCTTGTGTTCATTTCTTCATAAATTTTGACCCCTCTGTTTTTCCACTTTAGTGAGAAATTACTGAGGATCAGGGAAATCCTCTCCTTTGTACAGTAGGAATAAGATTTAGAGCCGAAACACTGGTAAGTCAGCCTCTCTGAGCTAGAATTTCCTTACTATGAAAATAAGGGCAGCAGTGGGTATCAAATGAAATCGAGTATATGGAAGGATTTTGTAAAGTGTAATGTTGTTCAGAGCTTAATATATGTTACTACCTAGCAAGATTATCTTCACTGGTCTGTATTGGGAGGTGAGAACCAGCCCTTGGGTTCTTTGAAGCCAGGAGCCTTAGTGGCCTTCCTCTCCTTGGGAGGCGCTATCTTCTCTTGCCTTTGTGGTGGCCAGCTCTCTTTTCCAAGGCTGGTAACTTTCTCTGGGAAATGTTTTCAAGCATCATCCAACTCTGGGTGGGGCCGTCTAGTCTCAAGGCACTTTTCATGTCAGCAGCTGCAGTTTGTGGCCACAGCCAGAGCAGGGGGCTCTATGCATGTTAGGTAAAGGTTTGTATAAGACCAGTGCCTCTCAAACTTCACTGTGCATATAAAACACCTGGTGATCATGCCAAAATGCAGATTCTAATCCAGTAGTTGAAATGACTAACTTTTCCTGCTTTCCTAGGAACTTTCTTGGTTTTAGCATTGAAAGTCCTACCTAAGAGGACTCCTCAGTTTGGGGAGCTAGATGGTTGGTCACCCTAGGTGGGGCCTGAAATCAAGTCCATTTCTTTTTATTTTATTATTTTTATTTATTTATTTATTTATTTATTTTTGTAGAGACAGAGTCTCACTTTATAGCCCTCAGTAGAATGCCGTGGCCTCACACAGCTCACAGCAACCTCCAACTCCTGGGCTTAAGCGATTCTCTTGCCTCAGCCTCCCGAGTAGCTGGGACTACAGGCGCCCGCCACAACGCCCGGCTATTTTTTTGGTTGCAGTTTGGCCGCCACCCTCAGTATATGGGGCCGGCGCCCTACCGACTGAGCCACAGGCGCCGCCCTCTTTTTAATTTTTTATTTTTTGAGACAGAATCTCACTCTGTCACCATGGGTAGACTGCAAAGGTGTCACGGCTTATAGCAACCTCAAACTCCTGGGGCAAACCATCCTTCTGCCTCAGCCTCCCAAGAAGCTGGGACTATGGGTGCTCACCACAATACCTGGCTAGTTTTTCTATTTTTAGTAAAGATGGGGGTCTCGCTCTTGCTCAGGTTGGTCCAACCAGGCTTTTCAAGTCAGGAACTTAATTCATTCACTTTCTCCTTCACCCTGTTTTCTAATCAATATACTTAAAATATAAAATTTTCACTGAGCTATGCTTTGGCTACATTCCATAGATTTTCCAATATATGTGTTCCATTTCAAGTTCATAATTTTATTTTCTTCTTTTTTTTAATCCTTTTTTTTTGAGACAGAGTCTCACTGTGTCACCCTTGGTAGAGTGCCATGGTGTCACAGCTCACAGGAAGCTCAAACTCTTGGGCTTAAGAGATTCTCTTGCCTCAGTCTCCCAAGTAGCTGGGACTACAGGCACCTGCCACAATGCCTGGCTATTTTTCTGTTGCAGTTGTTATTGTTGTTTAGCTGGCCCAGGCCGGGTTTGAACTCACCAGCCTCAGTGCCTGTGGCCGGCGCCGTAACCACTGTGCTATGGGCGCGGAGCCATATTTACCCTTTTTTACTTAACTTTTTTTTTTCTTTTTTTGAGACAGAGTCTCACTTTGTCGACCCCTGGTAGAGTGCTGTGGCATCATAGCTCACAGAAACCTCAGACTTTGGGCACAAGAGATTCTCTTGCCTCAGCCTCTGGTTTAGCTGGGACTATAAATGCCCACCATGATGCCCGGCTATTTTTAGAGATGAGGTCTCTCTCTGGCTCAGGCGATCCACCCACCTCGGCCTCCCAGAGTGCTAGGATAACAGGTGTGAGTCACAGTGCCTGGCCTTTACTTAACTTTTTTTTTTTTTTGAGACAGAGCCTCAAGTTGTCGCCCTCGGTAGAGTGCTGTGGCATCACAGCTCACAGCAACCTCCAACTCCTGGGCTGAAGTGATTCTCCTGCCTCCACCTCCCAAGTAGCTGGAACTACAGGTGCCCGCCACAATGCCCGGCTATTTTTTGGGTTGCAGCCATCATTGTTGTTTGGCAGGCCTGGGCTGGATTCAAACCCGCCAACTCAGGTGTATGTGGCTGGCACCTTAGCTGCTTGAGCCACAGGTCCCGAGCCTACTTTTAAAAGCAGTAGATTGACAACTCTCACTATTATGATGGATTTTTCAATTTCTCCTTCATGTGTTCCAAAGTGATGTTAGGTATATAAAAACTCCTAATAATTATATCTTTGCTTAAATCTTTTCTGACTCTAATTGAAGAGAGAATAAAGTGTGGGCCATACCATGTTCAGCCACAGGAATGATGACAAGAGCTGTAGTTGTTCATCCTGCCAAAAGAATTTCCTGTTTCCAGCATGTTGCCAGTAAGAAGTCTTTTCACCCACTTTCCCATTTTTGTTTACCAAAACCCCAAGATATATAAAGGGGATGCGGTGATGAAGGTCAACATTACAAGTCAAGGATAAAAGTTTGATCAAAACAGATGTGTCAGGCCATGGGCAGGAGGGTTCACAGTGGGGCTGGAGTAGAGCAATGCTTCTCAACCTGGCTTTTTCTTGGACTAGCCCCAGGAGTTCCCAAATACGCATGCCCGAGTTTCATCCCATCAACCTCTGCTGGTGGAACCTGGATAGTGCTCCGCAGCCAGGGTGAGAAGAAGATTCTCTCCCATGTACTATTATATCTCACCCTGCTGAACTGGACAACGCTTTTTGGAGAGCCCCATGCAGGCAAATGCCCTATAGTCATGGTGGAGGAAGCTGTAGGTTAAGGGTTTTGGGGGTCACCTTGCCAGATGCTGGGAAAAAGTTAAGGACCCCAAGGATGGGTGGAGAGGCCAGTACTTACCACATCTAGGATGGCAGACATCGTAAAGGAGATGTTGACTTGGGTGGGGACCCTGGGGTTGGTGGCTGGACGGAAGGCCTTTCTGTCAAACGCTGAACCCAGGACAGTGGTACCCACCCCATGCTGGCCAAACCCTGAGCAATTGATGGTGAAAGTACTACTCCTTCCTGTGGTAGACATCAAATGTAAGAGATAAGGGATACAATGTGAAAGCATCTGTGTTCCCTATACAAGAGAGGCCCCAAGGCAGGGCCTGGGCTATAATAATGATAACATTTCTATTTTTTTTTTTTTTAGACAGAGTCTCACTTTGCTGTCCTCGGTAGAGTAAACCTCAAACTCTTCGGCTTAAGCAATTCTCTTGTCTCAGCCTCCCGAGTAGCTGGGGCTACAGCTGCCTGCCACAATGCCCAGCTATTTTTTAGAAATGGTGGGGGGTCTTGTACTTGCCCAGGCTGGTCTTGAACCTGTGAGCTCAGGCCATCCACCTGCCTTGGCCTCCCAGAGTGCTAGGATTACAGGCGTGAGCCACCTCACCTGGCCAGGAGAGTCTCAGTCTTTCACCCTGGGTAGAGTGCCAGGGTATAATCGTAGCTCACAGCAACTTTAAATTCTGGGGCTTGAGCAATCCTCCTGCCTGAGCCTCCCGAGTAGCTGGGACTACAGGCATGCACCACTATGCCTGGCTAGTTTTTCTATTTTTAGTAGAGACAGAGTCTCTCTCAGGCTGGTCTTGACTCCTGAGCTCAAGCAATCCACCCACTTCAGCATTCCAGAGTGCTAGGATTACAGGCACAAGTCACCTTGCTAGGCATATGCATCTGGTGTATTCTAAGCCTGAATAGATTATCCCATTTAATCTTTCCAATCCCCCATCAGTAGATACTGTTTTTATACTAGTGTAATAAACAACTTGACTAAGAAGCAACAAAAGGAAATGAATTCCCAAGGTTGGACAGATAATAAGAGGCAGAAGCTGGACTTGGTGTGATCCCAGGTTTGGTAGCCATTGCCCTGCTATTTGGCTGAGTGATGAGATGAAGAATGGGGGAGGGAGGCGCTGGGTGCTTCCTGCCCAGGCCAGAGGGGTTGGGCTGGGCTGGAATGCAAATGATGGAAGCTAATGTGGTAAGCTGAGTTAGGGCTCCTGCCTCCTGTCTAATATTCCTGTCTGCAAGCAAAGCATGCCCAAATCTGTATGCAAACTGAGCCCTGGAACAGTGATAGTCATTAGATAGGATTACTGTTGGGGGCCCAAAGAGAACACACTTATTTCTTAACTTTTTCAACCTTCCTTCTCCCAACTTTGACACATAACTTCATTATCAGCTTTCTAGTTTGAGGCTTTAAAAAGAATGTTAATTTTATTTTTAATGTACATACAGTAATTGTCCACGTTTATTAGTTTTCTACTGGTACAGATTTGTTGGGAGAAGCAACAATCTGGAATGAGAGATGGCTGATGTGCCAAGTACATCAAGCCTTATCCATTCTCAAAATCATAGTGTTTTCCAGGCACATCTGTCCTTGAATCATTAGAATATTTGTTTTATACTACTGGAATAAACAAGTTAACTAAGAAACAACAAAAGGAAATGAATTTCCAAGGTTGGACAGATAATAAGTCTGCTAGTGTCCAGAGGAGCTTTTAAAATGTTCCTACTGCCTGGATCAAATGTACAATTTGGGTCTCTCCCCTGTACTAGCCTCCGAAGCCACCTCTGGTCCAGGCTTCTCCTATGCTCCCTTATCAGAAGTTCTGTGACAACGAAAGGGGAAGAGATGATATTTATTGGCACTTAACAAATGCCAGGTACTGTACTACCTACCTTCTCTAACTGAATCATCACAACTCTACAAGGTTGGTCTGATGTTATAGATGAGGAAACTGGAGCTCAGAGAAATTAAATTCACCCAAGGTTAAACAACTAGCAAAGTGAGGGACTGAGATTCAAACCCAGGTCTGACTGTCCCCAAATCCCTTTTTCTTGCTACTCTGCCATGTTAACTCCTTGGAAGAGAAGTGCACACTCTCTTTTCACCCTTGACTTGTGGCCCTCTGGCATCTTACCTAACTAACCTATAGCCCTTGGATTCAGTAGGTGGATGGGGAAGTCATGGCTAGAGTGGACACTTGACTAGCCGGTGAGTTTCATACTTGTAGAGAGAAAGAATTACACCTGTGGGTAGAAAGATGGGTGGGGATAGAAGCTGAATGGAAGAGAAGACAATAGTGGATGACTCACAGGAAGGGAAATAGAAGTGTTCTTGTGTGGCACATAACTAGAAGGGGCTTTTCCATAATTCAGAGAAGGAAAGGCTATTTGGGCATCTTGATAACACAGTCATGAAAGAACTATGCCCATCTTAGATAATCTCTAGGAGTTGGAAATTTGAAAGGAGAACTTCAATGTTCTACTAGAGATGGTTCTTCCTTCCCTTCCCCACCCCTCTCCGTCACTGTCGCTTTCTTACCTTGAAGCAGAAGACTGAGAACAAGGTAGAAAGGAAATCCCTCCCTGTGGAAACAGCTTCCTTCCATCTCCTTTGTGTAAATTCTTCTCTGAACATGGGTTGGGACCCAGGAATGTCCAGATTAAAGGCACATGGGCCACACCTAGAGGCTGACTTTGAATACTGATAGAATTGGTTGACCACTGACATTTGTAACCTTCCTGGCAAGAGAGTTCTGGTTGTCTTATTCTTGCCTATGCTTGAGGTTCAGTTTGCTTTCATGACTTTATCTCAGCCTTGGACGTTTCACTACAGTGTTTATGGTCATAGATAGTTTATATTGATCATGTTCAGACCCTGCTGTGATCCCTCAATCTCAAGATTCATCTCTTCAATTCCAGAAAATTCTCAGCTATTTAAAAAATATGGGGCTGCTTCTATTTGATCTTATTAGATATATGGTGGATGGTTTCCTTCTATCTTACATGCCTTTTGTTGCTCTTTACAAGTCACAAACCTCATGTCTTGAAAGAAGCACAATTTATTGTTTTACACTTTTGTAGAGCAGGAGTCTGAAACAATTCTCATGGGCTAAAATCACTGTGTTGGCAGGGCTATATTCCTTCTGGAGGCTCTAGGGGAGAATCCATTTCCTACCCTTTTCTAGCTTTTAAGCTGCCTGCATTTTTTGGTTCATTGTTCCGTTTCACCATCTTAAAATGCAACTTGGTGGCTCACACCTGTAATCCTAGCACTCTGGGAGGCTGAGGCAGGAGGGTTGCTTAAGCCCAGGAGTTTGAGATTGCAGCAAACTGTGAAGACGCTGCCACACTCCAGTTTGAACAACAGAGTAAGACCTTGTCTCAACACACACCCTCAAACCTCCCCAAGGTCCAGCAACATTGGGCCAAGTCTTTCTCACAGTGCCACCTCATCTCTCTGGTTCTCATTCTATTCTCTTTCTCTCTTTCAGGACTCTTGTGATTACAGTGGGTCCACTTGGATAGTCCAGGATAATCTCTCCAATTTCAGGTTAGTGAATTAGCAACGTTAATCCCATCTGTAGCCTTAATTCTCCATTTTCCAAATAACCTAACATAGTTGCAGATTCCAGAGATTAGATATCTAATGGTTGTCTGTAGTTTTCTTTATCCGGCTTTGGTATGAGGGTAATGTTGGAGATGGACATCATTGGGGGTGGGCATTATTCTGCCTGCTTTGTGTCTGATGAGTTCCTCAGATCTAGCTGCCAGGAAACAAATTCTGTCCTCAACTGTGCCTAAATTACCATCTAATCTGTCCACCAATTCTTCTTGGGCTAGAATGCAGAATTAAAACAAACAAAAACCCATACATATAATTTGTCCACTGAATTTTTCATTTCAATGATTATATTTTCCATTTCTAGAAGTTTTATTTGGTTATTTAAAAAATTCATTTGTCCATCCAGTTAACACCAGATCCCGGGGAAGAAAGCATCTCTGTTGGGTCTAGCCACTCTGCACGGCTCTGAGGAAAAGATCTTATCAGGTAGACATCATTCTGTCATTACGGATAAAGGAGTCTCCAGCAAGCCAAGGGGCAAAATGTCCTTGCGCCTTCCTTGTGCAGACTCACTGGCAGGAACACAAGAAGAAATACTTAGACTCTTCTATCTATTTTATAAAATTCTCTAAAAAATATTTAGAGAGATGGAAGACCATGTCTGCAAATGAAAAGTTGAAGTTTAGGCTGGATGCAGTGGCTCATGCCTGTAATCCTAGTACTCTGGGAAGCTGAGGTGAGTGGATTGCTTGAGCTCAGGAGTTTAAGACCAGCCTGAGCAACAGCAAGACCCTGTCTCTACTAAAAATAGAAAAACTAGCCAGGCATAATGGTAGGCGCCTGTAGTCCCAGCTACTCAGGAGGCTGAGGCAAGAGGATTACTTGAGCCCAGGAGTTTAAGGTTGGTGTGAGCCATTATGCTATGGCATTCCAGCCAGGGGCAACTGAGTAAGAATTTGTCTCAGAAGAAAAAAAAAAAAGGAAAGAAAAATTGAAGTTTAAAGATACAGCAAAAAGTGACAAAGCTCACTGTGACAAGAAGATGAAAATTACATTCCTCCCAAAGGTGATAAGTAAGAAAAGGGGAAAAAGAAAATCTCAGTGCTCCTAAAAGGCCACTATCTGACTTCTTCCTGTTTTGTTGAACGTTGTCCAAAGACCTAAAGTAAACACTCAGGCCTACTCATTGGGGATACTACAAAAAATTGGGGTGAAATGTGGTCTGAACAGTCAGCCAAAGATAAACAGTCATATGACCAGAAAGCAGCTAAGCGAAAGGAGAAATTTGTAAGGATATTGCTGCATACTGTGTCAACAGCAAAAACGAAGCAGGAAAGAAGGGCCCTGGCAGGCTGACAGGCTCAGAGAAGAAGAATGAATCAGAAGATGAGGAGGGGGAAGGGGAAGGTGATGAAGATGACCAGAAACAGGATGAAGATGAAGAGTAAGGCCAGGCACAGCAGCTCACATCTGTAATCCCAACACTCTGGGAGGCCGAGGTGGTGGATTGCCTGAGCTCAGAAGTTCGAGACCAGACTAAGCAAGAGCAAAACCCTGTCTCTAAAAATAGCTGGGCAACAGCTACTTGGGAGGCTGAGGCAAGAGGATCACTTGAGCCCAAGAATATGAGGTTGCTATGGACTATGATGCCACGGCACTCTACCAAGGGTGACAAAGTGAGACTGTCTCAAAAAAAAAAAAGAAAAGATGAAGAATAAATGGCTATCCTTTAATGGTGCGTGTGGAGCATCTGTGTGTTCAGGCGATTGCTTTGCTGAGCAAAACAAGGAATGTAAATTCAAGGGCAACTTAATATTAGCTTCAGTATAAAAACTGAATCTTTTTGTGCAGCTGATAAGATTCTTTTTTTTTTTTTTTTGAGACAGAGTGTCATTTTGTTGCCCTGGGTAGAGTGCCGTGGCGTCACAGCTCATAGCAACCTCAAACTCTTGGGCTTAAGTGATTCTCTTGCCTCAGCCTCTCAAGTAGCTGGGACTACAGCTGCCCACCAGAGTGCCTGGCTATTTTTAGACACGAGGTCTCACTCTGGCTTTGGCTGGTCTCGAACCTACGAGCTCAGACACTCCACCTGCTTTGGCCTCCCAGAGTGCTAGGATTACAGGCGTCAGCCCCTGTGCCCAGTGCTGATTTGGGATTTTTTTCTTCAGTGAGTTTAGGGATGTTGTCTGTAGTTTTCTTTATCTGGCTTTGGTATGAGGGTAATGTTTTCTTAGAATGAGTTAAGAAGTTGAAATATAATTATTTTTAAATCTCTTCCAGATTGTTTTATATATCCAGTTCTTGGTATTCTCACTGTTTTGCTAACATTGTGGTTTGTTCCCTCATGTGATTTATAATTATTTTATTTTATTTTATTTTATTTTATTTTATTTTTTTGAGACAGAGTCTCACTATGTAACCCTCAGTAGAGTGCTGTGGTGTCACAGCTCACAGCAACCTCAAACTCTTGGGCATAAGCGATTCTCTTGCCTCAGTCTCCCAAGTAGCTGGGACTACAAGTGCCCACCACAGCACCTGGGTATTTTTAGTTGCAGTTGTCATTGTTGTTTAACTAGCCCAGGCCGGGTTCAAACCCGCCAGCCTGGGTGAATGTGGCCAGTGCCCTACCCACTGAGCTACGGCACTGCCCACCGTCTTCTCTTTTCTTAAGTTTCCTAGACTGATTCTGAAAAGAGGTTCTTAAACTGGACTCCTCAGCCTCTGAACCTGTTGAAATTGGATTTTTCTTTATGAAGTCATCTGTTTAGGATTCCATTTAAGAGTTTTGATCAAGATTGAGATCAAACTTTACCAGTTTAATATTTTGAAATCTACCTCCCCCCCAAATTTTGGAAATCAGGAGAATTATTTGCATATTTATCAGATACCTCTTTTTTTCTCCATGATTTTGTGAATATTACTAACTATAGTTCTGAAATTGCGTTGGGAAGGTCTTATACTAACCTTTGATAAAACTAATTTAGGCTTGGAGATGTAGATCTTAAATTAGTCGGATGCCCTCTTCCTCTCTCCTTATATGTACATGTTGGTATTATAATTCTTTTGGTCATTTTGGTTTACGACTTGCAATCTACTTGTTTAACTTCATACAAAATACAAAAAAAAAACCCTCCTCTTCCCCAGGGATGGATCTTTTTTGCTCATATTCTGTTTTGAAAATAGTGAAAGAATTATGCTTGGAATCAGAAGACCTGGATTCAAATCCTGCTTCCATTACATACTGGCTGTTTAATTTTATCTCATCTTCAAAATGAGGATATTAATGTCCACTTCACAGGGTTTTGATAGAGAAGCATTTAAATAAAAAGTTGGCACGGTTCTGGGCACGTCATAGCTACTGAGCAGGTATTCTCCTTCCTCTTTCAGTACTGATCTCAAGCATCATCTTATTCTTTTCATTTATGTCAGCATTCAATCTTGAACAAATCTCTGCTTCCTCAGCCTCTCTCTCAATCACCCCACAAAACCCCACTTCTTATAATTGGTTTTTCTGTTATTCTTTCACTGAGACTCCCTGTGGTTCCCTATGTTTTGTTTTGTTTTGTTTTTTGCAGTTTTTGGCCAGGGCCGGGCTTGAACCTGCCAGCTCTGGCATATGGGACCAGCGCCCTACCCCTTTGAGCCACAGGCGCCACCCATGGTTCCCTATGTTGTGTGTCTTCCTTCCTTGTAAATAGTAATAAAATCAACTTGTTTAACTACAGGCGTGTTCTCACTGGTCTTTGGCACAAGGGCATTGACAAATGATTCTTTTTTTTTTTTTTTTTACAGCAAAGAAAGAGTTTATTCCACATAGTGCTAAGCAGGGAGATGGGAGAAATTTCTCAAATCCGCCTCCCTGAGAATTGAAGAGACAGGGTTTTGCTTTGTTTTTTGAGACAGAGCCTCAAGCTGTTGCCCTGGGTAGAGTGCCGTGGCATCAAAGCTCACAGCAACCTTCAACTCCTGGGCTCAAGTGGTTCTCTTGCCTCAGCCTCCCAAGTTGCTGGGACTACAGGCACCCGCCACAATGCCCAGCCATTTTTTGGTTGTAGTTGTCATTGTTGTTTGGCAGGCCCAGGCTGGATTTGAACCTGCCAGCTTTGTTGTATGTGGCTGAGCCACAGGTGCCAAGCCAAGAGACAGGGCTTTTAATGATAGTTTGGTGGGCAGAGGATTAGGCAATCAGGGTCTGCTAATAAATGATCAGCCCTTTAGTATGGGCTGCTGTCTAGGTAGGTCAGTTATCAGAATGCAGGACCTCAGGTAGAAGGCCCAAGACCAGTTGAGTTAATTCCTTGATCCGGGTGGGTCCATTACTGGAATGCAGGATCTGAAAGATATCTCAAAAACTTCTCCAGGGTAAAGAAGCAAACAGAGGGAACAATGATTATTACCAAGCAAATGAGGGGAACAATGCTGATTATTATTATTTTATTATTTTATTTTTTATTTTTGAGACGAGTCTCACTCTGTCACCCTCGCTAGAGTGCTGAGGCATCACAGCTCACAGCAACCTCCAACTCTTGGGCTTAAGCGATTCTCTTGCCTCAGCCTCCCGAGTAGCTGGGACCACAGGCGCCCACCACAATGCCCAGCTATTTTTTTGTTGCAGTTTGGCTGGGGCCGGGGTCAAACCCACCACCCTTGATATATGGGGCTGACGCCCTACCCACTGAGCCACAGGCACTGCCTGATTATTATTATTTTAGCTAATTCTACTCCTTCACAGAGTTCTGGGAGTCCACACTCTATTTCTCATCTTGTACCCCTTCGTCAGTTTATAAGGGCAGTTTCAATTTCTCCTTGGGTTTTTACCCAAATTTCAATTCTAAAGTGTGGGCAAATGAGCAGAGAAAGGGCTGATGACCACTCTGGCTTCTTTGGCTAACACAGGGAATAGTCATGGTTGTGCCAGGGTAAAAAGAATGAAACCATTTGGCAGTCACCTGCAAGCATATGCGAGTGCTGGGGTCAAGTTTTAGGTTTGCATGATGAGAACATTAGATTCTTTTTCTTTTTTTTTTTTTGAGACAGAGTCTTACTATGTTGCCCTGTGTACAGTGCAGTGGCATCACAGCTCACAGCAACCTCTAACTTTTGGGCTTAAGCAATTCTCTTGCCTTAGCCTTCTAAGTAGCTGGGACTACTGGCACCCACCACAGCACCTGGCTATTTTTTGTTGCAGTTGTCATTGTTGTTTAGCTGGCCCAGACAGGTTCGAACCCACCAGCCTCAGTGTATATGGCTGGCGCTGTAACCACGGTACTACAGGCACTGAGCCAACATTAGTGTTCTTATTTATAGCCTTAGCACAGTTCTTAAATAAACTTAGGATAGATAATACCAAGCTTTAAGAGCTCCTGTAGAACAGATCTAAAGTTCTGGGCAATCCAAGTGAATATTCCTGAAAACCAATCAGGTATGGGGGTCACTGGTAGAGCCCTACTGTAGTGATACACCTTGTTACTATATTTTTCTATTTGGGTTTTCAATTTCTTTCTTTTTTTTTTTATTAAATCATAGCTGTGTACATTAATGTGATCATGGGACACCATACACTGGTTTTATGGACCGTTTGACACATTTTCATCACACTGGTTAACATAGCCTTCCTGGCATTTTCTTAGTTATTGTGATAAGACATTTACATTCTACATTTACTAAGTTTCACATGTACTCTTGTAAGATGCACCGCAGGCATAATCCCACCAATCACCCTCCCTCCATTCACCTCCCCCCTCCCTCCCCTCCCTTTCCCCCTTCCCCTATTCTTGGGTTATAACTGGGTTATAGCTTTCATGTGAAAGCCATAAATTAGTTTCATAGTAGGGCTGAGTACATTGGATACTTTTTCTTCCATTCTTGAGATACTTTACTAAGAAGAATATGTTCCAGCTCCATCCATGTAAACATGAAAGAGGTAAAGTCTCCATCTTTTTTGAGGCTGCATAATATTCCATGGTGTACATATACCACAATTTATTAATCCATTCATGGATCGATGGGCATTTGGCTTTTTCCATGACTTAGCAAGTATGAATTGGGCTGCAATAAACATTCTCGTACAAATATCTTTGTTATGATGTGATTTTTGGTCTTCTGGGTATATGCCTAGTAGAGGAATTATAGGATTGAATGGCAGATCTATATTTAGATCTCTAAGTGTTCTCCAAACATCTTTCCAAAAGGAATGTATTAATTTGCATTCCCACCAGCAACGTAGAAGTGTTCCCTTTTCTCCACATTCATGCCAACATCTCTGGACTTGGGATTTTGTGATATGGGCTAATCTTACTGGAGTTAGATGATATCTCAGAGTAGTTTTGATTTGCATTTCTCTGATGATTAAAGATGATGAGTATTTTTTCATATGTCTGTAGGCCGTGCGCCTGTCTTCTTCAGAGAAGTTTCTCTTCAAGTCCCTTGCCCAGCCTGTAATGGGATCACTTGTTCTTTTCTTGCTTATACGTTTGAGTTCTCTGGGAATTCTGGTTATTAAACCTTTGTCGGAAACATAACCTGCAAATATCTTCTCCCATTCTGATGGCTGTTTGCTTGCTTTACTTACTGTGTTCTTGGCTGTGCAGAAGCTTTTTAGTTTGATCAGGTCCCAGTAGTGTATTTTTGAAGCTGCTTCAATTGCCCGGGGGGTCCTCCTCATAAAATACTCGCATACCGATTTCTTCAAGAGTTTTCCCTGCACTCTCTTCTAGTATTTTTATAGTTTCATGTCTTAAGTTTAAATCTTTAATCCAGCGAGAGTCTATCTTAGTTAATGGTGAAAGGTGTGGGTCCAGTTTCAGTCTTCTACAGATTGCCAGCCAGTTCACTCAGCACCATTTGTTAAATAGGGAATCTTTTCCCCGCTGAATGTTTTTAATTGGCAAGGTTTTCAATTTCACCTGAGGTACGTATATAAACACAGCAGGGAGTGTTTAATACTGCACAGACTCCCTCCAGTGTACCCAACATTACTGCCTGATTATCTAGAAATACCTGAGCTAGTGAGTTGAGTGATATTTGTTGAGCCTCAAGGCTGTTGCTGTTTCTTCTGTGATCAGTCCAAGGGTTATGGATAAATTTCTAATCATGTGTCTATTGGCATATACCTTGTAGATAGGGACTAGTATTTTCAGTACATTTTGCAGTGTTATTTCTGTGGCAGCCATCCAAAAATATGTCACAAAATGTATTTGGGGGTAAATATTTCTAATTTTTTTCAGCCCCCACTTTGAAATTTAAATATTTTACATATTAAAATCCAATATGTTATCTTAGGATAAGAAGCAGGAAAGGAAGGGAAGAAGAGAGAGAGAGGAAGGGAGGGGGGATATGGGAGGAGGGAGGGTATTTGGGGGGACCTCCCCTAATGTGCATGATGCAATGGCATATTTCAAAACTATTAAGAAATGAGTATAATTGTGATGGATTTGTTACTTAGTTCAATGTAAGCAGTAACCTGAACTCCATAAATGCATCAATGTACAAAGTTATGATTTAATAAAAACAATGATAAAAAAATAAAATTCAAATAAAAAAAAGAAGTAGGAGAGAAAAAATCAAATTGGAACAAATCTGACTGCTATATATCGTTTTGTATCTTTTGGCCAGCCTCTCAGTCCTATAAACACATCAGTTTAAACAGATGTGTCTGATTTCATGAGCTGGCATTGCAGAAAAGGCTAGAATCTGATAAAGGTGTGTTTGGGTGACTGGCTGTGGAGGATGAACTTGCTTTGGGTAAACTGGCATTGCCCCTACTTAGTTTGACAGGGCTGGGGGTGGTCCCATGATCCATTTCCCTAAAGGGAATTTCCATTGGCATCTTATTTAGATTTACATTCATTAGCCCAATGTTTTCCTTGGTGACAAAGAGGACATAAGCTCGAAGGGGCCTGAACAGAGGCAGGGGTAGAGTTAATCAGAGATTGGATTGTTAGCAGTAGCAGGAGCCATTACTGGACAATTTTTAACAAATGAGTAGGTTGTCCAGAACAGAAGCAGCTTCCACTCTGATTTCGACCATTGGTCGGTTTAAGATGGCAATGTTTAGAGGGATAGGCTTAAAGTTTGCATCTCTTAAAGCTGTGACCATAGTCAGACCTTGAATATAAGAAGGTCCTATGTCTGCACAAAGTCTAATATAATCTGAAATGGAGCCTTTTTTTCTATGTGGCAGATAGCAGTCTGGCAAGTTGAAATGGCATTTTCATAAGCTAATTGTTTAACAAGTATCATGCCAGCCCCACCATCAACAACAATATGGCTAATTGCCTGTAAAAGGCATGAGATGAAATCCTGGTAAGGCTCATCTGCGCCCTGACAGATTTTACTGAGTTTCTCTGTCTTCACACCTAAAGTGGGCAATTTTCTCCAGCTTGTATTGCCAATTGATTGACTTGTTGGTATGCCTCAGTAGGGTAATTTAATTGAGCATCCATTAATGCCTGGGCACCTTCACCCAAGAGGACATCCATAGTAAAAGCAGTATTATGTTGTCTGTTATTCTGTGCTTGCTCTGTGGCTCTATCTGCCCATTCTGATTTCCATAACAAATAATCACCTCCTATAACACAGGCCCTGGCTACAGATTTCCAATCATTAGGTGGTAAGGCATTATCAGAGAAAGTACCTACTAAAGCAAGGGTAAAAGGGGCCATTGGGCCATATTGGGCACAAGCTTGTTTTAATTCCTTAAGGATTTTAAAAGAAAGTGGCTGATGCTCTCTTACTCTATTGCCTCGAGCATCAGTAGTTTCTATGACTGGGAAACAAGAAAATCCATTAAGAAATTTACCCTGGGCTCAGTGCTCATAGCACAGTGTTTATGGCACCAGCCACATACACCAAGGCTGGTGGGTTCAAACCCGGCCTGGGCCAGCTAAACAAGGACAACTGCAATAAAAAATAGCCAGGTGTTGTGGTGGGTGCCTGTAGTCCCAGCTACTTGGGTTCAAGAGTTTGAGGTTGCTGTGAGCCATGATGCCACAGCATTCTACTGAGGGCAACACAGTAAGACTCTGTCTCAAAAAAAAAAAAAAGAAAGAAAAGAAAAGAAAGAAAGAAAGAAAGAAAAAAAAAATTCACCCTGGTTCCGAGCTTGTTCTAAAGTTCTTTGTAAAGGAGATTTAGAAACAGGATATGATGGGGGTTTAAAGGGGGATTTGGATATATAATCCTTCTTTACAAAGAGTGTTGTTGGTAAAGGCTCAGGACATTCAGAACCAGGGGGAAAAGAAACAGTCTTAGAAGGATCTGATATATGGAATCCTGTCATAGCAATAGTACCTAATAAATCAGAATTTTCATCTTAGGGGCAAGAGGAGTGTTCCGTATCATATTTAGTCTCCTCATTCTGCAATTCCTTCCAAAATTCAGGAGGCAGAGGTCACTTACAGAGGCTGAAGTAGAAACACCTGAGTGTATTGATAAAGGGGGTCATCCCTGTTTATGACTGGGATCTGTGTGATCTTGGACTAAGCTCCACAGAGAAAAAGCATCAATGGGAACTTGAGAAGGACCATGAGTTGTATAATGAGAACATAACTTTTCTCCTACTTTATCCCAACTTGCTGCATTAACTATGCCTTCTTCAGGAAACCAAGGACAAACATCCTGAATAAATTGTAAAAACTGTTCTAATTGAATAGCATTAACTTTACAACCTCTAGTTTTAAGCATAGATTTAAGCATTTGAATAAGGAGTTCTCACTTCTTTGAGCCTGACTGTCCCATAATTTATTACTCCCACCGATGATTATCCCAGGTTAAGTATTCACCAACTTCACAGTTTCACTTCTTTGATCTGTGGGGAATTCCCTCATCTGCTTAGTTTCACTTTCCTGACTCTGGCCCCTGTTCAGGCGCCACCTTTCTTGAAGCATGAAGAAAGGGAATGAGCCAGAGTGGGAATGGTGGGGAGTAGGGAAAAAAACCACACAAGAGACAAAGATGGGATTAGAAGGACTGGAGCAGCTAAGACTGCAGCCAGCACAGAACTGTGAACATACCTTTATTATAGTGTATCTAATCTGGGTCACTTATTTTTAATAAAGTTGCTTACTAGAGGGAGTTTAGGTGAAGAAATACTTGGATTTTTTTTTTTTTTTTGCAGTTTTTGGCCAGGACTGGGCTTGAACCCGCCACCTCCAGCATATGGGGCCAGTGCCCTACTCCTTTGAGCCACAGGCGCCACCCAGAAATTCTTTGATCTTTACAAGGTTTTACCATTATGTGAATCTAGCACATGGGGTAAAGATTAACTTTAGGGAGGAAAATGCTGCATGCCTTCCAGCAAAAGATAAAAGGGAAAGTATGCAGAGGCTACTTGACTTCTGGCAGAGGAGAAAAGTATGTTGTTGTTGAGAAAAGAATGTTGTTCAAGGAGGAGAAGCAGTTGGAGATTGTCCCTTGAACATCTTCTCAGGCTGTGGGGGCCTTGCCGCCTCACAGCCCATCCTCTACACAGCACCATAGTTTCTCTTTTTTTGCACCATATTTCTCTCTCTCTAGTGTCCCATTTAATTAAAGACAAATCATAGTAGGTCCATTTATTTGCAAAAATAAAATTTACTCTTATTATACTCAGCCTGATTATTTGTATAATGTGCAGTAAGAATAATTATTAGCCAATAGGCTTTTCTTTTCCTTTTTTAAATTGGATTTTCTCAAACTTTTCATAAGGAATCTCAGGGTAGACTTGAATAAAGAGTTTAATAATAAACTTGAAAGCCTCTTGAGTCAAGTCAAGGATTCATCTCTACCATTACCTATGAGCCTTGGGTAAATTCCACTTTTCTTGAGGCCCCAAAGTAACCTGGACCTGTCAGAAAGTGACATTCTTTGACATTCAATATACTGTCAAATCTATAGGGTGTCCTAAAAGTTGCCCTGAAAGTCATCATACATAGGAAAAAATGGGAAATTGTAGCTAAATGTACCTTTATTTACAAAATATTAATTGCAGAATATTTACAAAATATTCTCTACATCTTGGCCACCTCTTTGTAAAATTTTGTAATAAATATTTTGTAAATAAAGGCACATTTAGCTACAATTTCCCATTTTTCCTATGTATAATGATTTTAGGGGCAACTTTAGGAACACCCTGTGTAAGCCATATGCACATTTCGCCAAGTGTCCCAATAATGTCTTTTATAGGTCCAGGATCAAATCCAGGCATTTAACTGTTTTATATCTTCAGTCTCTTTCAATCTGGAACAGTTTCTTGGTCTTCCCTTATCTTTCATTACCTAGGCATTTTGAAGAGAACAAGTTATTTTGTAGTTATTTTGTCCCTCAATTTGAGATTGTCTATTACTTATCCATTATTAGGGCATTTTTTGTAGGAATACCCCAGAAGTGATCTGCGACATGATTTGTTGTAGTCCAACCAGGTTCATCTGCTTGCTGCTCAAGACAATACCACAGATCAAGAAATGTTATATTATTTGTGGCACTCGTAGCTCAGTTGGTAGGGCGCTGGCCACATGCACCAGGGCTGGTGGGTTCGAACTCACCCGGGCCTGCTGAAAACAAAAAAAGCCGGGTGTTGCGGCAGGTGGCTGTAGTCCCAGCTACTCGGGAGGCTGAGGCAAGAGAATTGCTTAAGCCCAAGAGTTTGAGGTTGATGTTAGCTGTGATGCCACAGCACTCTACCAAGGGTGACAAAGTGAGATTCTGTCTAAAAAAAGAAAAAAGAAAGAAATATTATATTGGCGCAGTGCTCATAGCTCAGTGGTTAGAGCGCTGGCCACATACACTGAGATTGGCAGGTTCAAACCTCACCCAGGCCTGCTAAACAACAATGACAACTGCAACAAAAAAATAGCTGGGCATTGTGGTGGGTGCCTGTAGTCCCAGCTATTTGAGAGACTGAGGCAAGAAAATCACTTAAGCCAAGAGTTTGAGGTTGCTGTGAGTTGTGATGCCATGGCACTCTACGGAGGGCAACATAGTGAGACTGTGTCTCAAAAAAAAAAAAAAGAAAGAAAGAAAAGAAAAATAAGTGTTTCAAATTTTGAAATATATACTTTACTGTAAGGTACAAGTAGCTCAAAAGATGGAAAGGAGTTTTCTTGATTTTAATCAACCAGGAAGAGGAATACTGGGGTGCCAAAGATGTCTTCCACGTCCAGAAACTATTTCTCTACTGTAAACAGTTACAAGCATCATGGGTTAATAGTGTTCTCCCAGTAGGGATGGTGCTAGAGATGACCCCCCGTTGAAAAGAACTGAGTGGCCACTAGGGCACATCTGTATATCCTCCCTGCCAGTAATAGGCTGTTGAGCCATGGGCAGGCAACCATGAGGGCAATCTCAGACAAGCCCCCAATTTGTTGTTGTCCAGCCAGGTTCATCTGCTCACTGCTCAAGACAAAGGCAATATCCAGAGACAGTAGCATTTACAGCACAGAGTTTATTCCTCATATGCCAAGCAGGGAGACAGGACAAATTTTTCATATCTCCCTCCCTGAGAATTTGGGAGACAGGGTTTTATGAAGACAGTTTGATGGACAGAGCAAAATAATCATTTCCCCCAAGTTCCTATCATGGCCACATCATCAACTACTATCTTATTGGTCTATAGTAAGTTAAAAAAAATTTTGAACACATGAGACTCTGTCTCTACAAAAAAAAAAAAATTTTTTTTTGAACACCGAAATAAATACCCATATTGATAATAATGAACTGTAACCCTTTGAATAAAAGAGGAATCCATGAATCCACACTGATATAAATGAGTGAAGGGGTAAAAAAGAAGGGAAAACTCTATATTAGAAGGTCAATGAATAAATATAGAAGAAATGATGGAATTAGAAAAATCACAATTTTGAAAAGATCACATAATAATTGATTCATGCCAGAATCATCATGATAAGGAATGGGATAAGAATATATATAGTCTCAAAGTATCTCTCCACAAAAACTACTTGTTAATTAGTAAGAATGCCATAGTTATAATAATTGTTACAATGGAGAAATCTGGCAGACATCATGTTAACTAAATGGATAACAGTTAACATTACCAGTAAATTGACAAATTGACATTGTGTACTTCCTATAACACACTAAGAAGAACCCAGCTCTACTTCTAGGGTATTCCTACAAAAAATGCACTAATAACATGTACCAAAGGTGGCGGGTTCAAACCGCCCCCCGGCCAAACTGCAACAACAACAAAAAAAATAGCCAGGCGTTGTGGCGGGCGCCTGTAGTCCCAGCTGCTCAGGAGGCTGAGGCAGGAGAATTGCGTAAGCCCAATAGCTGGAGGTTGCTGTGAGTCCTGTGACATGAGACTCTGTCTCTACAAAAAAAAAATAATAATAATAATAATAATGGGTAAGTAATAGACAACCTCAAATTGAGGAACAAAACTGTTCTCTCCAAAATGCCTAGGTAATGAAAGATAAGGGAAGACCAAGGAACTGTCCATATTGAAAGAGACTGAAGATATAAAACAGCTAAATGTGATCCTGGACCTATAAAAAACATTATTGGGACACTTGGCAAAATGTGCATATGGCTTACATAGGGTGTTCCTAAAGTTGCCCCTAAAATTGTTATACATAGGAAAAATGGGAAATTGTAGCTAAATGTGCCTTTATTTACAAAATATTTATGACAAAATTTTAGAAAGAAGTGGCCAACATGTAGAGAATACTTTATAAATATTTTACAATGAATATTTTGTAAATAAAGGTACATTTAGCCACAATTTCCCATTTTTCCTATGTATGATGACTTTCAAGGCAACTTTTGGGACATTCTGTAGATTTTTTGTTTGTTTGTTTTTTGAGACAGAGCCTCAAGCTGTCACCCTGGGTAGAGTGCCATGGCATCACAACTCACAGCAACCTTCAATTCCTGGGCTGAAACGATTCTCCTGCCTGTACTTCCCAAGTAGCTGGGACTACAGGCGCCCGCCACAATGCCCGGCTATTTTTTGGTTGCAGCGTCATTGCTGTTTGGTGGGCCCGGGCTAGATTCGAGCCCGCCAGCTCAGGTGTATGTGGCTGGCGCCTTAGCTGCTTGAGCCACAGGCGCCAAGCCGACACTCTATAGATTTGATGATATATTGAATTGATATTAATTTTATGATTTCAATTGTTGTACTATGGTCATATAAGAGAATGCCCTGGCTTTTAGAAAATATGCACATAAGTATTCAGGGTTAATAGGTTATCAATTCTGCAATTTATTCTCAATGACTTAAAAAATAACCACAGCTGGGGATCTGACTTTAGGGTACAACAGAGGGTCTTTGTACAATTTTTATAAATTTTGTGTAAATTTTAAAATAAAAAAGTTAAAAGAAGGGCGGCGCCTGTGGCTCAGTCAGTAAGGCGCTGGCCCCATATACCGAGGGTGGCGGGTTCAAACCCGGCCCCGGCCAAACTGCAACCAAAAAATAGCCGGGCGTTGTGGCGGGCGCCTGTAGTCCCAGCTACTCGGGAGGCTGAGGCAGGAGAATCACTTAGGCCCAGGAGTTGGAGGTTGCTGTGAGCTGTGTGAGGCCACGGCACTCTACCAAGGGCCATAAAGTGAGACTCTGTCTCTACAAAAAAAAAAAAAAAAAAAAAAAAAAAAGTTAAAAGAAAGGAAGAAAAAGTGGAAGGAAAGAAAAACGAACTAGTGGCTCTTCATAGAAGCGCTCTATATTGAGCCAGAACTGAATGGGGGGTATTGGCCTCCAGGAGAGGGCAGCAGATCTTGGGTTGTGTGGTTGGAGGCTTTGGTCATAATTTTAGTGATTTCTTTTTAATGTTAACATGGTCATGTTTTTAGTTTTTCAATTTGAATCTAGTGTCTTGTAGACCAGTATATTTCACCTAGGAATTCAAATCATTTATCTATGTAGTTTTATTAATTTACAGCTGTTTAGGATATACTCAAGACTTACTGAAAAAAAAAAAAAAAAAAAGACTTACTGAATTTCTTTACTTGATATTCTTGATATGTTCCTGGTATGTTCT
The DNA here is from genome assembly GCF_027406575.1 of Nycticebus coucang. Classification (NCBI taxonomy): domain Eukaryota; kingdom Metazoa; phylum Chordata; class Mammalia; order Primates; family Lorisidae; genus Nycticebus; species Nycticebus coucang. The sequence goes on from NC_069795.1 coordinate 90,084,182, forward strand.
TACTATAAGCTTCATGTATTGATGATAGATGATACATAAGTCACAATTATTGTATATTCTTAACTTTTTTGTAAAGATTATGTTCATCCCTTTAAATAAATTAGATGCCATGTTCATTGTCTTCTTTGAAAATATAGTTGATTATCATATTTATAATTATTTTTTTCTAAAAGTTTCTTTGGATTGACTTTTTGCTTTTTTTTTTTTTGCTTTCCATAGAAACAACCAGATTTCCTTTGTCAGCTGCGTAATTCTTGTAATGAACTCTCATCAGATCTTTCAGTTTTGAAAATTATCAGTAATAAGCTGGCAAGCTAACAATACCATTTTAAGTCTTTTGTCAACTACCGATAGTTTTTTATTTTACTCCGATGCTTTCCTGAAAGCTCAATAGTCAGCTATGGGCCAAATTGCTTTGTTTTCAACAAAAGATTATCTCAGAATCCTGTGGAAAAGGACTATGCCAGAGACTTTGGGCCTAGTATCTGATGGGACTGCTTTGAACAACTTTGAGATCACACTAGTGGACTGAGGATTTCTAGAACTCTAGTTGAGAAGCTGATAGTTCATGAAACTGTTAACCCAGGATCCACTGGAATTGATTTCATAGGGCTGAATTAAGGAGGGATGATTATAATTTTTGCTAGAAATATTGTTGATATTGTAATATTCTATTTTCTGGATATTTGAGGAAGGTCTTTTTCTTTCCTCTTAAGCTATCTATAGTTTATAACAATTTAGTAATTCTAACTCTGGTGGTTGTGTAGACACTGATTTTCTAAACTGAAATGGAACATTTCAAAATAATATTTTATTCTCTCTGCCTGACCCCTACAGAATTTGGAAACTTTTTTTTTTTTTTTTTTTTTTGTAGAGACAGAGTCTCACTGTACCGCCCTCGAGTAGAGTGCCGTGGCGCCACACGGCTCACAGCAACCTCTAACTCTTGGGCTTACGCGATTCTCTTGCCTCAGCCTCCCGAGCAGCTGGGACTACAGGCGCCCGCCACAACGCCCGGCTAGAGAATTTGGAAACTTTAATTAAATATTCTTAATTTCATTACAATATAATTATGTATGTTTATGGCAACGTAGTTATTGGCATAGGTTCACTGAGAATCTGCTTTTCTTTATATCAGGACATAATTTGAAACATTAGTTATACAACCAAGGCCTTGCCTGGAGTGTCATGTGTGAGAATGATGCTCATTTAGTCAGATAATTTTAGACTCTTCTAAGGAACTAAGGTTGACTTTATGAAGCCAATGCTTACAAAGCCCTTCCCAGAAACCTGGCTTGGAACCTGGCTTACAGGGTCTCTACTTTTGAGGGTCACTTTCTGGAAGGCCCAAGAACATAAGATATTTTGGGGACCTCAAAGAGAGGAATTCAGTCAAATTTTTGGGTCCAACAGGGGAAATCTGGTGGTGAGTTCTTGGTATGTCTACCCAGCCTCAAAAGGCTTTAAAAAGTCAAAATTGAGTTTTCTTGAAAACTTTCAGCAAAGCAAGCTTAAGAAGGCCTAAATGGTAGATTATCACTCTTGTTGCATCCATGTAAATACCTAAACCAAATGTTACGAGACCAGTCTTATTTTGTGGTCAAGAATAATCTTTCTTTGAGATTAGGAAGATTATAGAAAAAAAAAAATCATACTTTAGTAAGAAACTGTGTTGAGTATAGCAATGATTCCCAGCTGTCTGATTCTAGGCCAGTTTACTGTCTTTGAGCTATTTTGCAGCTCTTTTTATGTTTTTAATTTTAAAGACTTTAATTTTCGTAGAGATAGGGCCACACCGTTGCCCATGCTGGAGCTCACTATAACCTTAAATTCCTATGCTCAGGTGATCCTTCCAGCTCAGCCTACCAAGTAGCTGGGACTACAGCTGCTATGCTATGCCATGCATGGCAGTATATGCCATGAAGGACTAATTTTTATTATTTAAAAAATTTCTTTTGTAAAAAAAAAAAAAAAATTTCTTTTGTAGAGACAGGAGCATACTTACTGTATTGCCCAAGCTGATCTCAAACTCTTGGCTTCAAGTGATCTGCCTGCCTTGGCCTCCAAAAATTCTGGGATTATAAGTGTAGGCTACTGCTTCTGGCAATTTTTCAGCTCTGTTTAAATTGCATGTTAACTGGTGACTATTATCAAAGACAAAAACTAACTAATTAGAAAATTGATTTTGTGGCTGGGCACAACGGCTCATGCCTGCAATCCCAGTACTCTGGGAGCCCAAGGCAGGTGGATTGCTTGAGGTCAGGAGTTGGAGACCAGCCTCAAGAAGAGCGAGACCTGTCTCTACTAAACAAACGAACAAACAAAACTAGTTGGGTGTTGTGGCGGGTACCTGTAGTGTCAGCTACTCTGGAGGCTGAGGCAAGAAGATTGCTTGAGCCCAAGAGTTTGAGGTTGTTGTGAGCTATGATACCATGGCACTCTAGGAGGGCAATAAAGTGAGACCCTATCTCAAAAAAAAAAAAAAAAAGAATGCTTAGGAATTATTATTTCTGCATTCATTGGCAATAGCCTTGCTGTGTTCACAAACATGGGATTAGGAATTTGACAAATTTGAGTTTGAATCCTGGTTCTACCATTAACTTGCTGTGTGATCCTGGGAAGGATGTTCACTTTTTTTGACTTTGGTGTTCTTATTTGTAAAAGTGGGAATAATACTGGTATCTACCTCAAAGAATTGTTGTGAAGATCAAATGTGATAATGAAGGTAACAGGCTTGGCATATATAGAAAGTACTCAGTAAATGTTGTCTATTATTATCAAAATAACTTTTCTATGTCCAAGCCAGTAGGAGGAGGCCTAAATTAACCTTTTATAAAACCCTGCAGAAGCCTCCATGCCCCTGCTTCACTCCAGGCCCCTTAGTACTTAGAATTCTTGCTCAATAAGGACAAATGGAACAGCATTTCATCATCTTGTCAACCGCCCCAGTAGATCAGTGATGAAAATCACAGGTGCTATGAATGCACTTGTTTTCGCTGAGATTTTTATACTTCTTTTCATGTCACTTTGTTGTTTAATAGACAATTTACTAAGTCTACGAATGTGGCTTTATTTTTGGATTTTTATAAGGGTGCTTATATAAATTATTTTACAAATCAGAAAAGGAATCTGACAATATGTCCAAATTTATGTCAGGAAAGTGCTGGTAATGCAGGTATATTACCCATAGTGGGCTCTTTTGCATATACCCTAAGGTCACTAATGACCTCAGTTTCAGTAGAGTCTCCACTAGGGGTCAGTGAGGTTTCAGTAGAGTCTCTACTAGGGGTGAGTTAGGACCTCCCAAAGGATTGAGAAACGCAAGACCTTTTTTCAGGTTTTTCTTTCAATTTTATATATCACTAAGGATCAATTTTGACAACCTGCTAAAATCTCGGGATTCAAATTAGGCATTTGGCTAAAATCCTATAATCTCTGTCAAAGTTATAACACTTGCCTACAAGCAGACGGTAGCCTCTTTAGGGAACTTTTACATATACCAGAGCCTGAGCCCACACCGGAAGGTTTTACTTTAATTAGTTTGGGATGAGACCTAGGGGCATTAGGATTATTTAAAAAGCTCCTCATATGATTCTAATGTGCTGCTGGGATTAAAACCATGGTCCCAGCTCAAAACATACTTCCTCTGCTTCCCACAACATTATAGCAATTTCTCTTTAATGGCACTCAACAGAACTTTAAAAACTTGTTCTACATTTAATTGAAGTTATTTAACATACATATTTTATCTCTCCTGATGGGCTACAAGCTCTTTGAGGACAGAGCTTTGATGCATCCTCAAGTCCCAAAAGGGCTTAGCCAAGGGCATTTGTTCTATCACCTGTGCCCAATAAACATTTGTTAACTGTGTATTTGAAGCCGAGCCCTAAAAAAGAACTACCAAAAAAATTTTAAAAGCCCTAAAAAGAGCTGCATGACCTTAGGCAAATTACATACCCTTTAATCCGATAAACATTTGTTAAATGCATATCTGAAGTCTAGCTCTGGAAAAAAAAAAAAGTCCTAAAAAAGATCTGCATGACCTCAGGCAAGTTACACTCTCCCTAACAGGGTGTTGTGAAATAACATGTCAAAGCCCCTTACCCTGCCAACAAATACACCTGCAACCCCTCTCCCATTTCCTAATCTCCCTTCTCTCTTAGCACACGCTATTTCACTTATTTCTCTTCTTTTTTCTCATCTCTTCTTCCTCCTTGCTATGTAAGCTCCACCAGGGTGGAAGTTTTTGTCACTTTAGTTTATTGTTAAACTGCTTCAGCTCCTAGAACAGTGCCTCACACATAATAGGTGTTCAATAAATATTTGTTACAAGGAAATAACATATGTTAGCCTATTTTTTAAAAAGAGGTTTAAAGTTGGGGCAGTAGCTCATGCCTGTAATCCTAGCACTCTGGAAGCCCAGGAGTGGGTGGGTTGTTTGAGCTCAGGAATTCAAGACCAGTGTGAGCAAAAAACGAGACCCTGTCTTTACTAAAAATAGAAAACCTAGGGGCGGCGCCTGTGGCTCAGTCGGTAAGGCACCGGCCCCATATGCCGAGGGTGGTGGGTTCAAACCCCGCTCCGGCCAAACTGCAACCAAAAAATAGCCGGGCGTTGTGGCGGGCGCCTGTAGTCCCAGCTACTTGGGAGGCTGAGGCAAGAGAATCGCTTAAGCCCAGGAGCTGGAGGTTGCTGTGAGCTGTGTGAGGCCACGGCACTCTACCGAGGGCAGTAAAGTGAGACTCTGTCTCTACAAAAAAAAAAAAAAAAAAAAAAAAAAATAGAAAAACTAGGCACTCCCAGCTACTTGAGAGGTTGAGGCAAGAGGATCGCTTGAGCCCAAGAGACAGAGGTTGCTGTGAGTTATGATGCCATGGCACTCTACCCAGGGCAGACAGAGTGAGGCTCTGTCTCCAAAAAAAAAAAAAAAAAAAGGTTTAATCTCTTTCTTCTACACCAGTAATATGAATTCTTTCTCTGGTAGATATTTGTAGTCATTTATTACAAAGCTTTCCTTTTCCATTAAAGATTACATTTGTAATATAAACATGTATATTCTGAAATCATTCCATTCTGGAAATACAGTCTCATTTCTGGGAGTGTTGGTAGTGGTTCTTTTTAAGCACAGAGAGGGCTGGAGCAGGGTTCGTGGCACACATATTTGGACTGCGCTTACAGGAGGAGCTGAGGGAAACAGAACACTGGGGCTCATGCACCATCAGAACTCAGCACCTAGGTGTTCCAGAGGCCGACGACCGTGAGGATGGAGGAGGCCATGAAGAGCAGGTAGAGGCGGAAGAGCAGGGTGTCCATCATGTGGCTGAACTGCACCCACAGCTCCACCCGGCGCTGCTTCTGGGCCTCCTGCTCCTGCTGGGCCCCTGTCCCTCCTGAGACCCCAGTCAGCGCTGCCTCTCTGGGGCCTGGCACCTTCCCCACCAACTCTACTGGCTCCTTCAGGCCTGTGGAAAGGACAGAGACTCAGCCCAGGGCTGGGAAGGTCACCTTCGGGGGGTGGGGAGGCAGGGGTGGGTGGGGATGAGGGGAGGCAGGGGCAGAGAAGTGGGGTGTGGGACGAATTAGTGTGGGGGTTGCCTTCCCTCACCAGGCAGCTGGGCAGGTGTGAGGCCCAGCCCCTGATCCCCCCTGTGGGGTGCAGTGGGGCAGCATTTCCCTGGGCAGGTGCAGAGCAGCAGCAGAGAGTGGAGCCACCGGGGCATGGGTGGGGGCTGGGTGGTGGCCAGGTGCAGCAGGTAGGTGATGAAGATGGTCTCCAGCAGGCTGAGCACCATCAGCGACAGGCACAGGGCAAAGTAGGCACCTGGGATGGAGGTGAGGAGCAGGCCTGAAGCAGGTCCGCAGGCACCCCCCGAACCCCCTTTTCCTCTGTTTCACACAGACAGCCCTTCTAGGGTGACTTGGTTCTCCCTCTGCCTCAACAGCCTGGGCTGGTCTAGCTGGGGCACCTCCTTTCCTGTATTTTTCTTTCTTTTTCATTTTCTAGCTGTGGGAGGGGGCATACTGATGAGGGGAGTGCCACTAGAAGGGAGTAAGTCATTCATCAAGAGCAGGAAGACATTGTAGCCCAGCAGAAGGGTGATCTTGAATGGGGCCCGGTTCCCACTTTCTGCTGGCAGGTAGAAGCTGAGGGCGTCGATCGCTATGAGAAAGCCGCTGGGCACCAGGAGGTTTACAACGTAGAGGCTGGGCCTGCGCCTGATGGCCACCTGGGGAAGAGGAGTGAGCAGAGAACTTGGTGATGCTAGGGCTGAGGGGAGACTGAGGGATGGTTATAGCCTCTTCCTTCTTTGGGGTCCTCACCCCAGCAAAGGCTCCTTCTGGGGCTAGAAAAGGAGCAGCTTTCACATGACTAACAAACTCCCCCCAGGCTTACTAAAGAAACCCCAGGCCACAGCTGGCAGAGGCAGAAAAGGGGTCTGCTTTCAGGGACTTGGGAGAAAGGAAGGCTCTGAGGGTTACAGTGCTTAGGGGCTTTCTGGTCTGGGATAAGAAGTAAGAGGCTCTTGCTCTGTGACTCAGATGGGTCTGGTGAAGGAGGTGGTGGTTGGGGCATGGGTAGGACAGCCATGCCAGAGTCCTGGGCTCACATAGAACACGATCTGGTCAAAAAGACTGGAGCCCACGAACATCCTCGGGGTGGCCTTGCTGATGCCCAGGAGTTCCCACTCCCCTTGTGTGCGGACGATGTCCTGCGAAGTATCCGTTATCTCCCACACTTCCTTGTCCATCCCCAGCAGCATGCTATCCACTGCCCAGGAGACACACATGTATTCAACACACATCTGCCCAGCGCCACCTTAGTTACCTTCTCCGGTTGCCCAATAAAATAACTTCCTTGCTGTTCAGTTGCCTCCTTTCTATTCTGGGATTTTCTCAGGAAGTCTCACCCCCATCCAAGTTCAGCATCCCCACCCAACCATCCACATTTTCCCAATCAGCACACCTGGCTGTCCCTGTTTATGCATTTAAAAAGAAATGGGTTTCCCTATGTGTGCTTTTTTGTTGCCCACCAGTTGATCTCATTTACCCCATCCCAGAACTCCCACTGCAACTTACCTGTGTAGATGAAAGAGCTAAAGGTGAGTGTGCAGTTCTGCTCATCAAAGGGGAAGTAGAAGATGTCCAGGCTGCAGATGCTGGTCACCCGCATTGGCTTGCTATACATGACGCGGCCGTCATTAGTCACAAATGCAGAGAGGCCTTCCGGGGTCTGATCCACATTCATGCTAAGTGGCAAGAGGGGAAAGAGGCATGTGCTCTGGGGCTCACATCAGGTCAGACAGGACTCATTAAGGCCATGTTGCCATCTTTTCTGCAGATCATTTTTCCCATTTCTAGAGAGGAAGCTGATCAGCTGTGATATTGCTTGTCTCTGAAATAAGTGTTTATTTAGTGGTTCCACCGAATAGGCTCGGCCTGCCTTGCCCTAGCCTGTCCCATGAAGACAGGGCTTCCCTCTAGCTTCCCCAGCCTTGATACCCACGATTCCACGATGAAGATGTCTGGAAGCCACAGGTTCTCAGCTGTCACTGTGAATTTGTTGACATGACCACATTCTTTTGGGTCCCAGCTGATGAAAGAATTATCCCACACCTAGAGCACCGGATACAGAGGGATGAGTTATGGCTGAAGCCTGGAGCTAGTTTAAGTTAGCATCTCCTGCCCTTTCATTCATTTACCTTGTTCATAATGTAATATATAGGGTGTCCATAAAGTTCATGTGCAATTAAAAATAGACAACGATTTTAAATCACACATGAACTTTATGGATATTAAAGTATCCATATATTTTCTAAATATGTGTATGATGGGCATATAAAACGTCAGTTAGAAAGGTATAATATAAAAAATCAATGTTTTCTCCATCTTTGATTCACCTCAATTCTGTCCTTGTCCTATATCGGTCTCATTATTAACAGTTTCTTATGTGTTGTTCCAGAAAAAAGAAATTAATGCATGCCCCAGCATTCATTTTTGCTTATACAGATACAATCAGATTATGCATGTTGATTTTTCAATTTCATTTCCTTTTAAATTCTGATTTCTCTTCTCTGATAATAACTGTCTCCTCTCCTCTGGCAAAGTCTCATTGGTCTTTATTTCCCACTCAAGACAAACCTTCCGATGGATGCTAGATACATTTGGGCCCTGAAGCTTACTTAGGGGTTTCCAACTGTATGCCCTCCTTCTTGCTGTATTTTCCATCTAGGTCTTTCAAAGTTGATGGTAGCCTAAGAAGCTATTTGTCACCAGCGCTGGACCCATTCTGGTTGGATTTATCCATTCCCTCAGGCTCTGTTAATTTCAATGCATGTGATTTTCGTAAGCAAAGTCAGAAAAAAAAGGAAGGACAAAAAGAGAAGAAAGAGGAAGCTGAATTTCTCATACCATATTTAACCATAGAAATGATGTCAGCAGCTGAAGTTGTGCATTCTGTCAAAAAAAAAAAAAAAAGTCCAGAATCATTAATGGCGTGAAATCAGGGCCTAATCTACCTCCTGCCCTTGTTTCCTAAGTGGTCCCACATGCCAGTTTACCTTTCAATCACAAGTCACAAAAGAAAGATAGGTCAGAAAACTGCAGGTTGCATAGAAAATGTAGGTAGAAAAAACAGTGTGGGGATCCACTGGGAATGCATTTATTTTACAATATTTCCCCAAGTTCAGGACTTATGTTCCCTGGAGAATGTCATCACAGCATTCCTGTTCACGTTTCCCCACTCCATAGGATGAACACCTAACTCTTACCAAATCCATTCAGGGGACTCATGGCTCATCACTGGGCTAGGGCAGTATTGAATTGACAAAGTCAAGAGTCCTTATTCCTTATTAGAAGCCTATGGAAAGAATGTAGGAGTCAGAACTTACTACATCCAGGATGGCAGACAGGGTGAAGGAGATGTTGACGCGAGTGGGGATGTTGTAGTTGGTGACTGGCCGGAAGGCCTTCTGGTTAAATATGGCCTGGAAAGCAGCAGGGTCCACCCCATGCTGGTGAAAGCCTGAGCAATTGATGGTGAAAGTGTTTGCCCTTCCTGTAGAGAGCAGATGCCTTATGAGATGGGAATAGGGCTTCTGGGTTTCCTGTAGGAGAGAGGCACCAAGGCTGGGGCCTAAGAGTCTCTCTACAGAGAAGGAAAATGTGGACACTTAGAGAGTCACATGAAGTCCTCCTTTCTGGGCCAAGATCTCCTTCCTGCCAGAACTGGGAGGACGGGTTGGGCTGCTAGGCAAATGTGGAAGCTGATGTGGTGAGCTGGGTTCAGGCTCAGATCTTTCTTCCTGTGTTTTTGCTCCCATATAAGCCTATCCAAATTTGTATGCAAACATCCCTCCAGGGAGTCCTATTCCTTTTATACAATCCTAAACTTTTGGCTTTTGACCATACATTCTTCTTCTAGCTCTGATTCTTCCTCATAGTCACTGGACAAAATTTCCCCTAAAATGCTTTTTCTCATTTTTTTTTTATTCCTTCTCACATTCAGATTTCCCTGTGTCCTGAAAGGAAAATTTAGAGAGAAGTAAACATGAGTATGACATAAAATATGTAGGGACTTAAGGAATGTTGTATTCGATGTGTGTCATGTGCTGTGCTTAGAACCCTTCTAAATTCAGTGAATTTCTCTTAGATCTGGGGGAGCCATTTTCATCATTACCATCTTGATCTCCCTGATCTCCCACCATGTGTGGAGCCATACAATGAAATGTAAAAGCGCTTCTGTCCACCTGACCCCTGATGATCTTGTAACAGATTGTCCCTGTAACTGGATCCCAGCAAGTCCTCTCCCATGCTTCTTCCTCTGTATGTCCATCCAGCTGACTTATAGGGGCCATCTCCAAATCAGTGGGAAACATACCCCAGAGGAAGAAAATGCTGTTCCTTCCCTCTATTGCAAGATCTTCCCAAGTGACATGGTAAAGGAGTTAGGTTATTGTCAACAGGCCCCAAGCTACCCTGTTCATAAGAACCGTATCTTGGTAAAAAAGGAAAAGTTGAACATTATGTAAGGGTAGAATCAGACAGGCAAAAAGGAAGGACAAGCATTTTGGTAGATGTCTTTGCAGGGAAATGAGAGAGGGACTGTGCATACTGACCAGTCAAAAGGGTTTTTCATCTGCCCCAAAGGGCAGCAAAAACATAGATACTATAGAGAATTTTAACCCTTCTCTTCTGAATGTTCTGCAGTTCTAGAGAATGAGAAGTTTTCTGGATGTTGCTGAGAACAGTATTCCCATCTTCCCTTGTTCTTGCCCATCTTACCTGGAAGCAGAAGGCTGACAGCAAGGCAAAGGAAGACTCCTTCCCTTGCAGACCATCCCCCTTCCATTCTCCTTTCTGGATTCCTCTCTGGGGACTCACCAGGAGCCCATAAACCCTTGAGCTTAAAGGAGCTCAGACCACACCTTGGTTCAGTTTTGAATACTGCTTGTGTCAGGTGACCACTTCCTAGAGTGATGTGACCAGAGAGGTCACAGCAGAGTGTCCTGCTTTGCCCCTGTCCAGATATGCCTTCTGGGCCCCAGCTAGGCAGGAAGGAGAGTCTTGGGCCAAGACTAGGAGAGAATCATGTGTTTGTCAGACCTCTTTAGATGAGTGGTTTTAAATCTGTATTCCAAATACCTTTCAGATAAAATGGGGGACTTGGAGGGTGGTGCAGGTGAAGCCATTGATGGCTTCAAGAAATAAAAATAACTGTATCTCAGGGACAGTGCACGGATCACTGGGAATGGAATGGTTATGCTGTCTTGTGGTAAGGGCATCTATTAATACTAAATTTAGAACATGTAATAATTTTGTTGCAGACCTAGAAATGTATCCTTTACTGTGGATATTAGGAATTATCATTAACAACTCAATTGAGACATTAAACTCCATTTTTAATATACGGGGTCTGACAATTAAGTTTGTGAACTCATCCTAGAAAAAGTGGTACATACCTTATTGCTGAACTTAACTATATTCACCTTCAAAGTACTTTCCTTGGGAAGCTATGCACCAATGCCAATGCCTAGTCCACCCTTAAAAGCAATTTTGGAATTCTTTTTCTGAAATGGCTATCAAAGCAGTTGTCGTATTACCCTTGATGTCCCGAATATCATCAAAATGTCTTCTTTTCAGTAATTCCTTTATTTTCAGGTAGAGAAAAAGTCGTGGGCCAGATCAGGTGAGTAGGGAAAGTATTCCAATAAAATTATTGGAGGCTAAAGACTCCCTCAAAGACAGTGCTGTGTGAGCTGGTGCATTGTTGTGATGCAAGAGCCATGAGTTCTTGCCCAAGATTTTCAGTTAGGATTTTCCTAACTGGAAAAAAAAAAAAAAAGATTTTCCTAACTGTTTCTCTGTCAATGTTTACTTGGTCTGCTATGCTTCTCACAGTCAGCCAATGATTTAGATGCATAATTTGGAAAATTTTTGCAATGTTTTCTGTTAGCACTGGCTGCCCTGACCTCTCTTTATCAGTGACACTTTCTCTTCCCTCAGAAAAAAAGGTTTAATCCATTTGCACATTGTCAATTTCTTCATGGCATTATCTCCGTAAATTTGAACTAACACATCCCTAATTTCACTTCCACCCTTGCCAAGGTCAAGAAATTTATCAATGTTTGTTCATTGCTCTAATTCAAACGCTGACACTAACAGCACATAAAAACACAACAATAATGAACGTCACTCAGCAAAATGCTCCCAGACATTGGCAAGAACACAACTGTGAGACACTGATATACCAAGGTTATGGAACCTTACTGTGTTGTTTGTACAGAGCCACCAAAGTAAGCACACAGTGGCAAGTTCACAGACTTAATTATCAGACCTTGTATAAAGTTAATAGATCTTTGTCCTCACAGCTAGCACCAGAGCACAGATGTGCATCATTTCTTGTTGATACTATTGTAATAGCCTCTTGATAAGGTGTCCTTTATCCAGTTTCTCCCCAGTAGAATCCTTTATTTTACCTTTCTCCTAAAGCAGAACTCTCTTGCTTACCCTTCCTTATCTAATATCTCTAAAAGCCTATATCCCTGGGGCCATCAAGCAGTGTGTGTTAGTAAAGGATCTTGATGAGCTCTTAAAAATACCTGAACACACACTTCCACTCCAATGAGGGGTATGTGCATGTGTTTCAAAGCTCCTCAGAAGATTTGATTCATACTCATTTCATTATTGAAGAGTTTGGGCTGGCCTGTGGTGCAATATCACAGTCAGGATATTGACACTGACACAGTCAAAATACACAACATCAACATGAGGATTCCTTGTATCACACTTTTATAGTCATAAACACCTCTTTCCCCAGCCCCCAGACTTCAGCTATTCTCTATTCTCCATTTCTATTAATTTGCCATTACAAAAATGATATAAATCAAATTATATGGCATATAACTGGGACTAGCCCTTTTCACTCAGCATAGTTCTTTGAAGATCTATCCAGGTTGCTGCATGTGTCAATAGGCTAGTCCTTTTTATTGTTGAGAAGCGTTCCATGGCATGTATGTACCGTAGTTTAACCATTCATCTGTCGCAGCATAGCTGAGTTATTTATAGTTTTTGGCTATCAGTATAAAACTGCTATGGACATTTGTTTTGTTTTTTTTGTACAGGTTTTTTTTTTTGTTTTGTTTTGTTTTTCTTTTTTTGAGACAGAGCCTCAAGCTGTTGCCCTGGGTAGAGTGCTGTGGCATCACAGCTCACAGCAACCTCCAAGTCCTGGGCTCAAGCGAGTCTCCTGCCTCCGCCTCCCAAGTAGCTGGGACTACAGGCGCCCGCCACAACGCCCGGCTATTTTTTTGGTTGCAGCGGTCATTGTTGTTTGGTGGGCCCAGGCTGGATTCGAACCCGCCAGCTCAGGTGTATGTGGCTGGCGCCTTAGCCATTTGAGCCACAGGCACCGAGCCGTTTTTTGTTTTTTATTTAATTGAGACAGAGTCTTAATTGAGACAAAGTCTCACTATGTTGCCCTTGGTAGAGTGTCATGGTGTCACAGCTCACAGCAACCTCAAACTCTTGGGATTAAGTGACTTTCTAGCCTCGGCCTCCCAAGTAGCTGGGACTACAGGCACCCACCACAACACCCAGCTATTTTTTGTTGCAGTTGTCATTGTTGTTTAGTTGGCCCGGGTGGGGTTCAAACTTGCCACCCTCAGTGTATGTGGCTGGCGCTGTAACCACTGTGCTAAGGGCACCAAGCCATATGCACAGGTTTTGTGTGAATACCAATCTTCAGGAATAAATGCTTAGAAGTGCAACTGCTACATTATATGGTAATTCCATGTTGAGTTTTTAAAGAAATTATAACAATCTTTTCTAGAGTGGCTTTATCATTTTACACGCCCACCAGCAAAGTAAGAGTGATCCAGTTTCTCTGTATTTTCAGAAATTTTGAACGTTGGATAAGCAAGAATTTCTTAAAACAAGACCCTAAAATCTTAACTAAAAAGAAAAAGATTGAAAATTAAAACTTTATTCATCAAAGGGCACTAAACATGAGAAGTCAAGTAAAAAATTGGAAAATGTCTTTGCAACACCAAAGAATAGAAAATACACAAAACAAGTTTAGAAATGAATAACAAAGAGAAACAGTCTGCTAGAAAAATGGACAAAAGACACAAATTGGTATCTTACAGAAGAGAAAATGCAGCCAATAAACATATAAAAAGATACTTGGTGTGGCACTCCTAGCTTAGTGGTTAGGGCACTGGCCACATAGCAGTGAGTTCAAATCCAGCCCGGGCCTGCTAAACAACAATGACAACTGCAACACCAAAAAAATAACTGAGCATTGTGGCGAGCGCCTGTAGTCCCAGCTACTAGGGAGACTGAGGCAAGAGAATCGCCTAAGCCCAGGAGTTTGAGGTTGATGTGAACTGTGATGCCACGGCACTTTACTAAGGGCGACATAATGGGACTCTATCTCAAAAAAAAAAAAAATCCAACCTCATAAATAATTATGAGAAAGCAAATTAACTTAACATCATAATGTTACCATTTCACACCCAATAGATGGAAAAAATTAAAAAGTCTGAGGGCAAAATGCCAACCAAGGACAGAATGCACTAACCAAGGCAGAGATTAAAATGTTGCACCTGCAAATCAGCAAACACTGAGGATTGCCAGCAGACCACCAGAAGATGGAAGAAGTGAGGCAGGATTCTTCCCAACCTTCAGAGAGAACATGGCCCTGTGTCACTTTGTTTTATTTATTTATTATTTATTTTTTATTAAATCATAACTGTACATTGATGCGTTTATGGGTTTCAAGGTACCGCTTTGATATACAATGTGAAATGCTTACATTAAACTAAGTAACATATCCATCACAATTATACTCATTTCTTAATGGTTTTGTATCATTGCATCATGCACATTAGGTGAGATTCTCCCAAAGGCCCCCCCCTCCTATAACCCCTCTCCCTTCCTCTGTCTCTCCTCTTCCCTTCTACTTTCTGGACTATAGTTATGTGTTGCCATTCATATGAATGTGTAGGTAATTATATATTGATTTCATAGTAGTATGGAGTACATTGGATATTCTTTTTTCCATTCTTTACTAAGAAGAATATGTTCCAGCTCCATCCAGGTAAACATAAAAGATGTGAAGTCTCCATCTTTTTATGGCTGCATAGTATTCCATGGTGTACATATACTACAATTTGTTAATCCATTCATGGGTTGATGGGCACTTCAGCTGTTTCCATGTCTTGGCAATTATGAATTGGGTTGCAATAAACATTCTCGTGCAAATGTCTTTGTTGTAAAATAATTTTTGATCATCTGGGTATATACCTAGTAGAGGAATTGCAGGATCAAATGGTAGGTCTACTTCTAGTTCCAAACTTCTTTTCAAAAAGGTCATATTAGCTTGCTTTCCCACCAGCAGTGCAGAAGCATTCCCTTCTCTCCACATCTATGCCAACATTTGTAGTTTTGGGATTTTGTGATGTGGGCTAATCTCACTGGAGTTAGATGATATCTCAAAGTGGTTTTGATTTGCATTTCTCTGATGATTAAGGATGATGAGCATTTTTTCATATGTTTGTAGGCCATGCGCCTGTCTTCATCAGAGAAGTTTCTGTTCAAGTCTCTTGCCCACATAGAAATGGGGTTATTTATTCTTTTCTTATTGATTAGTTCGAGTTCTCTGTAGATTCTAGATATGAGACCTTTGTTGGAAACATAACCTGCAAAAAGTTTCTCCCATTCTGAAGGTTGTCTGTTTGCTTTACTTACTGTGCTCTTGGCTGTGCAAAAGCTTTTTAGTTTGATCAGATCCCAGTAATGTATTTTTGGTGGTGCTTCAATTGCTTCAATTTTATGAGGGGTCCTCCTCATAAAATATTCTCCCAGGCCAATTTCTTCAAGTGTTTTCCCTGCATTCTCTTCTAGGAATTTTTTTTTTTTTTTTTTTTTGTAGAGACAGAGACAGAGTCTTACTTTATCATCCTCAGCAGAGTGCCGTGGCATCACCCAGCTCACAGCAACCTCCAACTCCTGGGCTTAGGTGATTCTCTTGCCTCAGCCTCCCAAATAGCTGGAGACTACAGGCACCCACCACAATACCCAGCTATTTTTTTTTTTTTTTTGCACTTTTGTCTGGGGCTGGGCTTGAACCTGCCACCACCAGTTTTTGTGGCCAGCGCCCTATTCCTTGACCACAGATGCCACCCCCAGCTATTTTTTTGTTGTAGTTTGGCTGGGCCGAGTTTGAACCTGCCACCCTTGGTATATGGGGCCGGCACCCTACCTATTGAGCCACAGGCGCCGCCCTCTCTTCTAGGATTTTTATAGTTTCATGTCTTAAGTTTAAATCTCTTACCCAGTGAGAGTCAATTTTTGTTAATGGTGAAAGGTGGGGGTCCAGTTTCAGTCTTCTACAGGTTGCCAGCCAGTTCACCCAGCACCATTTGTTAAATAGGGAATCTTTCCCCCCACTGAATGTTTTTGATAGGCTTATTGAAGATCAATGGCAATAAGTAGCTGGATTCATCTCTTGGTTCTCTATTCTGTTCCATAAATCTACTGCTCTGTTTTTGTGCCAGTACCATGCTGTTTTGATCACTATAGAATTGTAGTATAGCCTGAAGTCTGGTAATGTGATACCTCCTGATTTGTTCTTATTTCTGAGTAATGTATTTGCTATTCAAGGTTTTTTTCTGATTCCATGTAAAATGAAGTACTATTTTTCCCAGTTCTTTAAAGTATGACAATGGTGCTTTAATAGGGATTACATTAAATCTGTAGATTGCTTTGGGTAGTATGGATATTTTAACAAGTTGATTCTTCCCAGCCATGAGCATGGTATGTTTTTCCATTTGTTAACATCTTCAGTTATTTCTTTTCTTAGAGTTTTATAGTTCTCTTTATAGAGATCTTTATGTCCTTTATTAGGTAAATTCCCAGATATTTCATCTTCTTTGGCACTACTGTAAAAGGAATTGAGTCCTTGATTGTATTTTCAGCTTGACTATTGCTGGCATATATAAAAGCTACTGATTTGTAAGTATTGATTTTGTATCCTGAGATGCTGCTGTATTCCTTGATCACTTCTAAGAGTTTTTTTTTGTAGAGAGTTTCACTTTATCACCCTCGGTAGAGTGCCGTGGCATCACACAGCTCACAGCAACCTCCAACTCCTGGGCTTCAGTGATTCTCTTGGCTCAGCCTCCCAAGCAGCTGGGACTATAGGCGCCTGCCACAACGCCCAGCTATTTTTTGGTTGCAGTTCAGCCGGGGCCGTGTTTGAACCTGCCACCCTCGGTATATGGGGCCGGTGCCTTACCGACTGAGCCACAGGCGCCACCCACTTCTAAGAGTTTTGAAGTTGTGTCCCTGGGATTTTCCAGGTGTAGGATCATATCATCAGCCAAAGAGTGAGAGTTTGATCTCCTCTGACCCTATTTGGATATCCTTGATCACCTTCTCTTGCCTGATGGAGATGGCTAAGACTTCCATTACTATGTTGAATAGCACTGGAGACAGTGGGCATCCTTGCCTCGTTCCTGATCTGAGTGGAAATGTTTTCAATTTTACATCATTCAGAATGATATTGGCTGTGGGTTTGCTGTAGATGGCCTCCATCAGTTTAAGGAATGTCCCTTCTATGCCTATTTTCTTCAGTGTTCTGATCATGAGAGGATGCTGGATATTATCAAAGGCTTTTTCTCTGTCAATTGAGAGAATCATATAGTCTTTGTTTTTTATTTTATTGACATGATGTATTATATTTATAGATTTGCATATGTTGAACCACCCTGTGACACTTTGATTTCAGACTTCCAGCCTCCACAACTGTGAGATAATACATTGCTGTGGTTTTAAGCTCCCCAGTAAGTGGTACTTCATTATGGAAGTCTTAGCAAACTAATACAAAAAGCAAGCACAGAAACAGTGGGATGGGTTAGGAGGCTTTTGGTTTACTTTTACGGAGCAATGATGGCGGCTGGCTTCCTGGGGACTTAGGGATTGGCCCTCACACAGCTTCCATGCTAGTGGAAGAGACAGACAATGAGCAAGTAAAAAAATAAATTAATGTCAGAATGAGAATTTTGAACATTCCTCAATCTTTACAATTATTGTAATTTCTTCCATCCCCAAAATCATTAGTTGATGGAAAAGTCATTCCTTAACATGTGACTCTAGTTTCAAAGAAAACAGGTTTTTTTTTTTAAATCATAAAAACACCATGTATCAGTTTTTTAAAAAAAGCAAACAAGCTGGGCTTCATGGTACAGATCTGATGTCTCTGTAGTCCCAGCTACCTGGGAGGCTGGGACAAGAGGAGCTCTTGAGTTCAGGAGTTCAAGGTCAGCCTGAACAACATGGTGAGACCCCCATCTCTATACATAAATAGATAAAGAAACAAATACATACATAAGAATATTGGTGAGGTTGTCACCGTGGATAGAAGCAAAAACACTTAGGAAAACAATTTGTGATGATCTAGAATGAAAGATGTCCATCTTGTATGACTCAGCAGTGCTATTCCAAATTAATACAGTAGGTACTAGTCAGATGTGGCTATTACCATTTAAATTAATTAAAATTAAAAATTCAGCTCCTCAGTCACAATAGCCACATTTCAAGTGCTCAGAAGCCACATGTGGCTGTTGACTACAGGATTACTGCAATGATGTAAATAAAACAATATGCAGAAATGTAACTGAATTAACTTCCCTTGATGTGGCAACATCGCTAAATCTTAAAAGCCTAACGCTGGATTATAAAAACAAATCGCAAATTATGTATAGAATGTAATATAGGTGTGTATATATTCTAAAAGCGCACATATTTTAACAATATATTATTTAATAATACTTGAATATGCTGTAAAACTAAAACAAAAAGTAAATGAATAATAAATATAAAATTCAGAACAGTTATTACCTCTTCGAGGAAAGGAACAATGGCTATGCTTGGGAAGTCCCTTACAGGAGATTTCAAAGATACTGGTAGTTGGACTTTCACTTTGTATTTTACACTCATAATATGTTTAAAAACCATTTTACAAAATTTAAAAAATGTTTTAAAAACACTATTGAGGTATAATTGACATAAAATAAACTGCTTATAAGAGTAAAATTTAATAAATTTTGACATATGTATACACCTGTGAAACCATCATCACAGGCAAGATAGTGAATAGTTCTATCATCCTCCAAAATATTCTGTGTCTCTCTGTAATCCCTCCCTCCAGCTCATCCCTGTCTCACTCTCACCCTAGGTCACCATTAATTTGTTTTCTGTTCCTGCACCTTACTTTTGAATATCTTAGTATTTCATGCACCCTTTCTTTCCTTATATATTTATTTGAAGCTATCCATTTCCTTTGAAAGATTCATCTTCCACAGTTTTCCCATGTACTAGGGTCACTTCTAGGAATTTTTTAAAATTCAACTTTTTTTCTCTTTTTTTTGGTTTTTGGTCAGGGCTAGGTTTGAACCCGCCACCTCTAGCATATGGAACCGGCGCCCTACTCCTTGAGCCACAGGCGCCGCCTCAACTTTTATATTTCTTTGACCTCTTGAGTTATTTAGAAATGCACTTTTCCATCTATAATTGTGGAAGAAGATAGAAGAAGTTATGTTTTTGTTACTGGTTTCTAGTTTAACTGTGTTGTGATTACAGAGGCAGCAGAATAAAATGGTTAAGAGTAGATTACTAGACTCGCTCAGTTTGAACTCTAGGTCCCCTATTGCAAGGTCAATGATCTTGGGCTTAACTTATTTAAGTTTGACTCAGTTTCTTCAACTATATAGTGAGATGATAATAATAGCTCCTATCTCACAGTGTTGTCACGAGGATTAATTAAGGTAATAATGATAAAATGCTTAGAACAATGCTGGTACAATAATAAGCACCATGTAAGCATTTGTTAACAATAAAATATTCAGAGAACACAGTCTGATTTCTACTAAGTTTTGAGACTGCTTTATAGCCTATACATAACGAAATGTTTCACGTACACTTGCAAAGAATTTGCATCTTCCAATTATTGTGTGGAGTTCCACATAGTAACTGTGTGGCTTATGCCTATTATATTTTTGCAAATGCATTATCATTCACTGAAATGTGTTGAAATCTCCCATTATAATGGTAGATCTGTCACTTTCTCTTTGTAATTCTTTCAATTTTTGCTTTATATATTTCAAGTCTGTTTTAGTAGGTGCATTCAGATTTAGAATGTTAATATCCTCCAAGTGATTAAACATTTTATCCTTATACAGAGATCCTCTTCATCTTGAATAATTATTTCTGTTTTAATGGTAATTTTGTCTGATATCAATAGAGTCTTTCCAGCTTAGTTTTTTTTTTTTTTTTTAAGAGAGTCTCACTTTATGGCCCTTGGTAGAGTGCCGTGGCATCACACAGCTCACAGCAACCTCCAACTCCTGGGCTTAAGCGATTCTCTTGCCTCAGCCTCCCAAGTAGTTGGGACTACAGGTGCCCGCCACAATGCCCAGCTATTTTTTGTTGTTGTTGCAGTTTGGCTGGGCTGGGTTTGAACCTGCCACCCTTGGTATATGGGACCAGCGCCCTTCCCACTGAGCCACAGGCACCGCCCTCCAGCTTAGTTTTGATTAGTATTTGCCTTACTATGTACCATTTCCTATCATTTACCTTTGGCTTTTCTGTGTCTTTATGTCTTAAATGCATTTTTTTTTCTAAACCAATTTTACAAATGCTCTCTAAATTGCTGAGTTTAATCTGTTTACATTTATAATGATTATGTTTGGATTTATTTCTACCAACTTGTTTCATATTTTTTTCTCTCCTTTGACTTCATTTAGGGTCATCTTTCCTTATTTCATTTTCCTTCTTTTCTGATTTGGAAATCATATACTCTATTTCTGTTATTTTAGTGGATACCATAAAAGATTGTCACCCAAATGAACAGTCCAGCTACCCAGGGCCTATTCTGCTACATCGCCTCTTCCTTCTTAATATGCACCAGCAGCTTGGTGAGAAGTTCCTATGACCAGTTGACTGAGGAAGTATAGTTTACACATGATTCTGTACAATATGCTGACATGACCCAAAAGTGCATGGCTGGAACACTGAGCTACTCTACCTGGCTCTGAGGGCCAATGGTGAAGAAATGACTTCACAGGGACAGAACTTTGAACAGCATGTCTACTTGTTCTTTTCTTTTCTTTTTTTTTTTTTTTTTTGAGACAAAGTCTCACTATGTTGCTCTCAATAGAGTGCCGTGTGGTGTCACAGCTCACATCAACCTCCAACTCTTGGGCTTAAGCGATTCTCTTGCCTCAGCCTCTCAAGTAGCTGGGAGTACAGGCGCCTGTCACAACACCTGGCTATTTTTTGTTGTGGTTGTCATTGTTGTTTAGCTGGCCCAGGCTGAGTTCAAACCTGCCAGCCTCGATGTATATGGCTGACACTGTAACCACTGTGCTACAGGCACTGAGCCTACTTATTTATTTTTTTCTGGAAGGAAAGATGGCTAGAGTTTCAAATTTATACTACTTCATGTACAGTTGGATGGTCAGGGAAGTTGGAAGAAACAAAATGGGAAAATTGGTGACAAGAAGGTCTAGGGTAGGCTTGGCGCCTGTAGCTCAATGGCTAGGACATCAGCCACATACACCAGAGTTGGTGGGTTGAATCCAACCTGGGCCTGCCAAACAACAACAACTACAACCAAAAAATAGCTGGGTGTTGTGACTGGTGCCTGTAGTCCCAGCTACTTGGGAGGCTGAGGCAAGAGGATCACTTGAGCCCAACAGTTTGAGGTTGCTGTGAGCTGTGATGCCACAGCACCCTACCAAGGGCCACGAAATGAGACTCTGTCTCAAAAAAAAAAAAAAAAGAAGGTCTATGGAAAAGATATGTGGGTTGACTTCTTCCCATTGGCAGAAAATGTGATGTTTCTGTTCAATGTGAATGATCCCTGAAGAGCAACATCAGCAGATGAGGAGTTAAACAACAAATAGATAAGACATTCTGTGGCTGAAAGACAGCCTCTTCCCCCAGCCACTCCTGCCCTTGCTTAATGGGCTCATAAACAAGGTCCACATGAGCTCTACACTGTGGGCTTTTGTTCACTTTAAAGCATGTCTTTTTATAGGCAATTCTGGGTAAGCATAGAGACAAATACTGAGCCTTTAATATGGCATCATTTCCCAAGGGAAAATCAGCCAGCATATTTTATTTTATTTTATTTTTTGAGACATGGTCTCACTCTGTTGCTTGGGCTAGAATGCAATGGGGTCTTCATAACTCACTGCAACCTCAAACTCAAGCAACTAGCCCACCTCTGCCTCCCAAGTAGCTGAGATTACAAGTGTGCACCACCATGTCCACCTTGATGTTCATTCTTTTTTTTTTTTTTTTATTGTTGGGGATTCATTGAGGGTACAATATTGATGTTCATTCTTAAAAGATAATTTTGCTGGGTATAGAATTCTAGATGGAATTGCTTTTTCCTCAGCATTTAGAAAATATTATCTTAGTGTCTTCTGACTTCCATTGCTATCTTTAAGAAATTAGCTGTTAGTTCAATTATCATTCCTGTCTCGTCGTTCTAGTTTTTTTTTTTTGTTTTTGTTTTTGTTTTGTTTTTTGTTAGAGTTTTATTTGCTCATCCTGGATAGAGTGCTGTGTTATCTTAGCTCACAGCAACCTCAAAGTCTTGCTGTCAAGTGATTCTCTGGCATCAGCCTCTCAAGTAGCTGGAATTACAGGCACCTACCACAATGCCTGGCTGTTTTTAGAGATGGGGTCTCTCTCTTGCCCAGGCTGGTCTTGAACTCCTGAGCTTAAGCAATCCACCTGTCCCAGCCTCCCTGAGTGCTAGGATTATAGGTGTGAGCCACCCCTTGGCTTCTAGTTGTTGTTGTTGCTTTTTTTTTTTTTAACTTAATTTCTTTCTATTGTGGTAAAATATACACAACATAATATTTACCACTTTAAATGTACATTTTGGTGGCATGAAGTAAACTTGCATTGTTGTACAACAACCACCATTATCCATCTCTATAACTTTTTCCTTATCCCAAACTGAAACTCTGTACCCATTAAATAATAACTCCTAGTGGGATGCAGTGGCTTACACCTGTAATTCTAGCACTCTGGAAGGCCAAGGCAGGAGGGTGGCTTGACCTCAGGAGTTCAAGACTAGCCTGAGCAAGAGGGAGCCCCTATCTCTACAAAAACAAAAACAAAAAATTAGCTGGGGACGGTGCTGCATAATTGTAGTCCCAGCTATTTGGGAGGCTGAGACAGGAGGATCACTTGAATTTGAGGTTGCTGTGAGCTATGATGACACCATTGCACAGACACACACACACACAAAAAACATAGCAGAAAACAAAACAAAACAAAACAAGAAAACAAAAATAAGAGACAGAGTCTCACTCTGTCACCCTTCAGTAGTGTGAGTACCCTGGCACCATCATACATCACAGTAATCCTAGCACTTTGAGAGGCTGAGGCAGGAGGATTATTTGAGGCCAAGAGTTCAAGATTAGCCTGGGCAACACAGTGACATACCTGTAGTACCGACTACTCAAGGAGACAGAGGCAGGAGGCTCTCTTGAGCCTCAGAGTTGGAGGCTGCAGTGAGCTGTGTTGATACCACTGCCCTCCAGCCTGAAGAATAGAGTGAGGCCCGGGTACATTTTCTCTTTCTTTCTCTCTCTCTCTCATACCCTGTTTCCCCGAAAATAAGACAGTGTCTTATTTTAAGGTGTGCTCCCAAAGACGCGCTAGGTCTTATTTTCAGGGGACGTCTTATCTTTCCTATAAGTAGGTCTTATTTTCGGAAGATGTCTTATTTTCGGGGAAACAGGGTAGTATTATTCCTTTACCTTTGTTCTTTTTAATTTCTGTATATAATTTAGAATGAGCTTCTTCTAGAAAAACAGACACCTCTGTACTTTCTTGTGAGTTCATTAATGCTTTTTTTATTGTTAAAAATTATTTTAAAACATATTAATAGCGTTTTTTCTCATCATTTTTTCTTAGTAAATATAAAAAGTATGCTTATTCTGTAGATCTTTAAAACCCTTTAAAAAATTTAATTGTGGCAAACTACATATAACATGAAATTTACCATCTCAACTGTTTTTTTTTTTTTTCTTTGAGACAGAGTCTCAGATTGTTGCCTTCGGTAGAGTGCCCTGGCTTCATATCTCACAGCAAACTCAACCCCCTGGGCTTAAGCTATCCTCTTGCCTCCACCTCCCCAGTAGCTGGGACTACAGACACCCAGCACAACGCCTGGCCTGGCTATTTTTAGAGACTAGGTCTTGCTCTTGCTCAGGCTGGTCTCAAATCTGTGAGCTCAGGCAATCCCCTCACCTCAGCTTCCCAGAATGGTAGGATTACAGGCACGCGCCACCACACCTGACTCCATCTTAACCATTTTTAAGTATACAGTTTATAAATATATAAAATATAAAATAGTGTTAACTACATTCACATTGCTGTGCAGACAGTCTCCAGAACTCTTTTCATCTTGCAAAACTGAAACTAGACCCATTAAACAACAAATTCCCCTCCCTCATTTCCCCTGCCCGTGGCCACAATCGTTTTGCTCCCCATCTCTGTGAATTTGATTAGATACTTCATATGGAAGGAATCTTTCAGAGTTTGTCTTTTTGTGGCTGGCTTATTTCACTCAGAAAGATGGTCCTCACTGCTCATCTACGTTGTAGCATGTTGTCAGAATTTCTTTCCTTTTTAAGGCTGAATAAAATACTACATTGTATATGTGGTATATACCACATTTTGTTTATTCATTCAACTATTGTAGTCAAGAATGCTTTTAAAAGCATATTCGCTATAATTTGTCCAACAACTTGATATACTTTGCACTGGCCACGACTTTTTCAGAATTCTTAATTGACTGCATTGCTTGAAGCATAAATCCACATTCTTTTTTTAACAGTTGCACAGTGTTCTATTGTATGGGTGAAGGTAATTTATTAACCAGTATGTTATTGATGGACATTTCCCATTTTTTGTTTTGCAAGTAGTACTGCAACAAACATTTGTGTGTGCGTGGGCATGCACATGTGTATATAAGTATAAATGTATGATAAAGATTAGAAATGAAATTGCTGGGTCAAATTTAATTTCGATACACACATCCAAATTTCTAGTTCTTTCTAATGACATCTCAACATCTAGAACTCATTTAAGAAACCATTAATAAGTTCAATTACATTTAAACAGAAAACCTTTTGCGTGGCAAAAACTCTATTACCTAAATCAAAAGCAAATGGCAAACTGGGAAAAAGTATTGCATTTCCTATCCTACCCACAGAGTGATCTTCTTAATATAGGAAGCACCTCTAACAAATTAAGAAAGAAAAGACTCAATAGATGAATGAGCAAAGTTCAGTTGTAGTCGGTTCAGGAAAAGAAATAAAGATGGCCCTCAGATGTATGAAAAGTTAACCATAAACAGAGACGTGCAAATTAAAACTGCACTAATATCTCCATATCAACCTCCTAATTGCCAAAAATCCAAAAGTTAGCCACACATTCTTCTGGGAAGACTGTGGGAAAACAGGCATGTTCCCACATTGTCTGCCTTTTGTGGCAGACGACTTGGCAGTGTCTATCAACATTACACATGTATGTCCTCTTCAACCTTACATTGTACTTCTGGGAATTTTTCTTACCCGCACAATGAAGAAATGGTTCTTACAAGGTCATTCATTACAGTATTGGTTGTGTGACAAAAGAAAGAACAACTAAAGGGTCTACTATTTGGGCTTTGGTGAAATAGATGGCGGCAGAGATAAAGGTCATGTGGGTGGCCAGGAGGTCCTGGTGAGGCCAACAGGTGAGGCCTTCAGCCACAGCTAAGCTGCGGTCTGCCTGGGCTGAGGCTGTTGAAGGCGAGGAGGCTGGGCCGAGTGAAGGGAGGCTTGTGCCTGTTAAGGAGGAGCCAGGGAATCCCAGCAGGGCCATTTCTTACTGAACATGGCAGTGTTTGAGCAGCCCAGGCACCAGCTGCTGCCTCTGGATAGCCTTGCCCACATGTTCATGGCCACTTCTCGCACAATCCAACATCACAGGGAGCCTTGAGAAGCAATTCTCGCAGCAGAGAACTCAAGGAAAACAGAAAATATGTTCCCTGTCAGTCTTTCTTGACACAAAAGTATTAACTCATCCACCCATCTGTTGGATGATTAATAACAAAACAGTGGAAAGGCAGGTAGCTCTTGTCTCTCTACTGATTGACCCCCCCAGCTCATAAACCTATTGAAAGGACCTTCACAACTTTCTTCCCTCATTCTGATTGTTGGTTGAGTGGAAAACAAGGTTTTTCCACCACCAAGGTCATGTATTCACTAAAATTTTAAGCCTGTGTTCAGTTGCATGGTGGGTGAGTGCCAAGGTGTGTTTGGGCACTGGGGCATTTATTTCCAGCTTCTGGACTGAGGTAGTGCTGTAGGTCATTAGGGAAGGGTACATGAGCTGATGACCTGAGCAGACTGGTACATTTTCAACTCCCTGCTAACAGAGCGGTAAACTTTGGAGTTGGCTAATCCTCAAAAGGGAGGCCAAATACCTCTACTTCCAAAGCCTATTCCAAAAGGAGCTACTCACCTCTATTTTTGGAGGGCCCAGTGATGGGGAGGGCAGGAGGGAGTGACCATGAGGGAACTTAATATAGCCCCTCAATCTTGGAACTTTTGTTTTAGCTAGAGACCCTCTGGAGAGGCAAACAGTGATAACTGGGAGGTAAGGATTGTTCTCTTCTGAACCCTCCTCTTTGTGTTTGAAACTTGGAAAAGAGGAATGAATACCAGGTGAGCTGAAGGACTTTCGGTGGGGAGAGAGGATTCCTTATTCTTGATTCTCATAATGAAAGTCAGAGAAAACACAAGCTAGTGATCATATATTAAAAGTTGGGGGGGGGTGAGTCTTGGGAAGGTGAGGTGTCAGTTAAAAATAATTGCTATAGATTTCCAAACCAAGAAACTTCTTTTTCTTGCAACCAAGCCCTTGGATTTCTCAGAGAGATAAATATTTCCCTCTGCATTTTTCTTTTATTAATTTTCTTTTCCTTCTTTCTTTCTTTTTTTTTTTTTTTCGAGACAGAGTCTCACTATGTTGCCCTTGGTAGAGTGTCTTGGCATCTTAGCTCACACCAACCTCAAACTCTTGTGTTTAAGCAATTCTCTTGCCTCAGCCTCCCAAGCAGCTGGGACTATAGGTGCCCACCACAACACCTGGCTATTTTTGTTGTTGTTGTTGTTGTTTTAGTTGTCATTCTTGTTCAGCAGGCCCAGGCCGGGTGTAGACCCACTAGCCCTGGTGTATATGGCCAGTGCCCTAACCACTGAGCTAGGGGCACCGAGCCTTTTAATTTTCTATATTGATATTTTTTATAACTTTCTTCCCCTTAAAAACATAATACATTTTTATTACAGAAAATTCAGAAAATATGGGGGACACAATGTGCATGTGTACAGAGGAAAGACCATGTGAGGACACAGGGAGAAGGTCATCATCTGCAAACCAAGCCTGTCAACACCTTGATCTTGAAACTTAATCTCCAAAATGCCTAACTGGTGGTGGTGGTGTTCTGCATGAATAGCCACTGAGCACCAACATAACAACACCTAGGGCTGGCTTCTTGGCCATGTGAGTCGTGTACAGGACCCCAGTTGCTTGACCTCACACTTGAATTTCTGCATAATTTCGTCTTTGAACTTGCATTTTGCAAGTGAAATCTGATGGGACAATGGAGCATGCAATCGGAGGAGAAATGCACAATGTGTGTATTTCCAGCCAACCCTTGCTGTCCCATTTATGTATATATGCTATTTTGCAAAACAAAAGTTTAATTAAAAAGCAATTAAGTGGACCAAGGGATCTCTACAAAGACAAAAAAGAAGAAGAAAGAAAAAGAAAAATTAGCCAGGTATGCTGTTGTATGCCTGCAGTCCTAGTTACTTGGGAGGCTGAGGTGGTAGTATCACTCGCACCCAGGAGTCTGAGGTTGCAGGGACCTATGATCATAACACTACACTCCAGCCTGGGTGACAGAGTGAGACTCTGTCTTTAAAAAAAAAAAAAAGTAATTAAGTGAAAGAAGGAACAAAACGTTTATTCATTGTGTCAGGTTGGTATGCCTGCTGTGTGTAGCACCCAGTATGTTAAAAGTCTGGATTAACGATTCAAGATACTGGTTAAGAATTATTGAATATTGAAATAAGAAACTACGTAGAGTGGCTAAATGTTTCAGACTGGCTCAGTTAATACATGGAAGATGGGTGGTGCCTGTGGCTCAGTGGGTGGGGCGCTGGCCCCATATACCGAGGGTGGAGGGTTTGAATCCAGCCCTGGCCAAACTGCAACAACAACAACAAAAATAGCTGGGCATTGTGGCTGGTGCCTGTAGTCCCAGCTACTCTGGAAGCTGAGGTAAGAGAATCACCTAAGCCCAGGAGTTAGAGGTTGCTGTGAGCTGTGACACCATAGCACTCTACTGAGGACAATAAAGTGAGACTCTGTCTCTACAAAAAAAAAAAATATATGGAAGATGGGATCTGGTATAAGGCAGCAAAGAGTTAAAACAAAGTACTTTGTGAACTTAAGATGCGTGATACAGGGAAATCTAAACAGAGAGTATCAGGAAATGGGCAGAGGTGTATTTTTGACCTTTGTCAGAGTAGGAGCAAGGAATCAGAGAGAATCATGGCTCCCCTGGTGTCAGTAAAGATCATGATTTTGAAAGGGGTGGAGCAGGAGCTAGGGAGTAAAAAGAGACCTGGACCTGGAAAATGTTGGCTTTGCGAAACTTGGCAGAATTACCAAGTTGCCCTGAAGGGAAGAATGTTGAAGAATGACTTATTTCCTAACACCATCTGTCTT
The DNA here is from genome assembly GCF_027406575.1 of Nycticebus coucang. NCBI lineage: Eukaryota > Metazoa > Chordata > Mammalia > Primates > Lorisidae > Nycticebus > Nycticebus coucang. The sequence continues at coordinate 90,112,550 of NC_069795.1, forward strand.
CTGTCTACTAAATTGTGCCTTTATAAGCCCATATGCTTGCTTAGTAAGAAGCCCCAAACCAGCTAGACTGGTGGCTCATGGCTGTAATCTTGTAATCTTAGTACTCTAGGAGGCTGAGATGGGTGGATTGCTTGAGGTCTGGAGTTCGAAACCAGTCTGAGCAAGAGCCAGACCCAGCCAGGAGGCTGAGGCAGGAGGATCACTTGAGGTCCGGAGTATGAGACTAATCTGAGCCAAAGCGAGCCCCCATCTTTACTAAAAATAGAAAAAGTTAGCCAGGCATGGTGGGGAGGCTGGGGCAGAAGAATTGCTTGAGCCCAGAAGTTTGAGGCTGCTGTGAGCTATGACGCCATAGCACTCAACCCAAAGCAACAGAGTGAGACTCTGTCTCAAAAAAAAAAAAAAAGAAGCTGCAAACCTTGCTGGTGTTCCTTGAGACGGTAGCCACACATGGAGTAGAACATCCCCATTGTATATTTTAAGTGCCACTTATTTTATATGGAGTTCTACATCTACGCTGTGTATATGGGATAATCAATATCAGGGGCATCAAATCTGAATTATGAAGAATGACGATATAGGTTAGTTTTCCTAAATACCAGATATGGATGGGAGATTTGCAAAAGAGCTAGTAAAAATATTAGGGAGAAATAATAGATTGAAAAAGATTGGTATAAGGAAAAGAAGAGTGACAGAGGAAGGAGAAAGGGAACGGTGGTAAAGAGCAGAGGGATGAGCTTGGTTTCCAGAGAGGAAAGAAGAGAGAGGTTAAATGTGAAATATGATACTACAGATAGTTTGAATTTCCAGAAGGCGGAAGGAATCAAAGACAGCAGTGAGACAAAAACATGTAATAAGAATGGTCAGATATATGGATTTCTAACAAAATAAATAGGGAGAAATTCTTCTTGGAGAAAGTTTTCTGAGAATTATTTAAGTAATAAGGAAATAAACAGTGAGATCTGAAGAGGTTGTGAGCATAACCCTGGATACTGCTAAGGAAAGTGAAGAGAGTGCAAAGTTAAGTAGAAATGACAGATGAAGTAAGTCTGGTTTTTACAAACAGTTCATAAGTTCCCAATGTACACGTTTAATAGAGGTTTTTATTTTTGTTGATGGATTGAGTGATTGACCAGCCAACTGCAGTAGTGACAGGGTGGGAAAGAGTAGAACAAGGAGTTGGGCGTGTAACTGATAGTGAACAGTCAATTGAGATAATTCACTGCCTTCTGTCAGCCTTGCCACAGGTTTCTAATAGAAAACAGAGGAAAAGAAAATAAAGTTACTATCACAAGAGCTATAATATACATACATATTACATAGATATAAATGAGAGAGCGAGAGAGACATCTGAAACTGGAATTCTCCCCCTTTCAAACATGAAACACCTGTAACATTCCTGCTGACATGTCTAGGCTAGCAGTAGCTTAAAATATTTTGCTCCATTGTCAGATCACATTTTGAACCACAAGGCTCATAACAACATGAACATATCTTTGGGCTATTCTTTTGCAAAAGGCATTGTCAAATGATAGTCTTGGCACAGAAAATCTGAAGTCACATATCCAGGTCCAGGGCAATGGCTCACGCCTGTAATTCTAGCACTCTGGGAGGCCGAGGTGGGTGGATTGCCTGAGCTCACAGGTTCCAGACCAGCCTGAGCAAGAGCGAGACCCTGTCTCTAAAAATAGTGGGGTGTTGTGATGGGTGCCTATAGTCCCAGCTACTGAAGAAGCAGAGGCAAGAGAATCACTTGAGCCCAAGAGTTTGAGGTTGCTGTGAGCTATGACATGACAGAACTCTACTGAGGGTGACAAAGTAAGACTCTGTCTCAAAAAATAAATAAATAAATAAAATAAAACAAAGTCACATATGCAAAGGGTGCCAAAAAATGTACATACATTTTAAGAAGGGAAAAAACTGTATTAAAATTCTAACACTTAATATACACCGAAAACATTTGTTATGTATATTGTATCTCTCTTTTTTTTTTCTTTTTGGAGACAGAGTCTCACTATGTTGCCCTTGGTAGAGTGCCGTGGCGTCACAGCTCACAGCAACCTCCAGCTCCTGGGCTTAGGCAATTCTCTTTCCTCAGCCTCCTGAGTAGCTGACTACAGGTGCCCACCACAACGCCTGGCTATTTTTCGTTGCAGTTTTGGCCAGGGCCGGGTTCCAACCCACCACACTCGGTATATGGGGCCAGCGCCCTATCCACTGGAGCCACAGGTGCTGCCCCCAGTTTCTCCTTCCTTAAAATGTTTATACACTTTTTTTGGCACCCTCTGTATATAAGATTGAAAAAAATGACAAGATGACATCTAGAGAAATACAAATGCAAAGATGGGAAAGGAAAAGGAACTTATGCAAAGGTGATCTTAGGAAATTTAAAGTTTCTCTAAGGTTTGGTAGATACTCTTCATTTTAAGTTATTCTAAAGCCAAGGATGAGTTTCAGAGCGAGAAATATGTTCCAAGTAGTGGAAAGGGGGAGGAAATATAAGAGAATTAGATAACAAAAATGCCTTTATCGGTGTATAAGTAACAATTCTAAGAACTCAGATAGTTGACACATGAAGATAAAGAAAATGAAATAGGGATAGGAAAGGATAAAGGCATTTTCAGGGAGAGCTACTGAACTGTGTATTCTCGGTTGGCTGGCAGTCGTTCATACATTCAGCAAGTCTGTATTCAGCAACTGTGAAAATAGCCGGGCATTGTGGTGGGCGCCTGTAGTCCCAGCTGCTCAGGAGGCTGAGGCAAGAGAATCGCATAAGCCCAAGAGTTAGAGTTTGCTGTGAGCCGTGTGATGCCACGGCACTCTACCCAAGGGCGGTACAGTGAGACTCTGTCTCTACAAAAAAAAAAAAAAAAAAAAAGAAATGGCTGTTGAAAGGAACATTTTGCATTTGCAAATATTTTATTGCAAATGAAATAATTTCTCGCAAATAAGTCTTAACCTTTTTATTTTTCTAAAACTCTGGAAGTGTCTAAAACACTTAAAATCAAACCAGATTACACTTCTTAAGGGTGAGGCGCCAAAGCTTCAGCGGGAGGACTCTCCACCGTCGTGTTTGTGGACTTGTAATAAATACACTGAGGAGCCAGGGCTTCCTGCAAAACTGCTTAATGGGTGCTCAGTCAAGGAGAGACTCCCCTGGCCTGGACTTCCTCTGCTAAGTGAGTGAGGAGTCAGGTGTGGCTCAGGTATACTGAGAACATGCAGGAATGTCAGGAAATTGTCATCTGAATCTGCTCTGTAGTGTAGCACAGGAGCTTTTGGAATACAGAAGGGGGCGTGACAGTCACTGAGATAAGTGGCTGAGATTAGGAAAGCAGTCTGGGTCTGGTTGGCTCTAAGACCAGGAGAAACTCCACACTGTGGTTTGCAGAGACAGGATGCCAGTTTAGGTGTTCCAGAGGCCAACGACCGTGAGGATGGAGGAGGCCATGAAGAGCAGGTAGAGGCGGAAGAGCAGGGTGTCCATCATGTGGCTGAACTGCACCCACAGCTCCACCCGGCGTTGCTTCTGGGCCTCCTGCTCCTGCTGGGCCCCTGTCCCTCCTGAGGCCCCAGTCAGCGCTGCCTCTCTGGGGCCTGGCGCCTTCCCCACCAACTCTACTGGCTCCTTCAGGCCTGTGGAAAGAACAGAGACTCAGCCAGGGCTGGGAATGTCACCTTCCGGGGAGGGAGGCAGGGGCAGAGAAGTAGGGTGTAGGGGCTGCCTTCCCTCACCAGGCAGCTGGGTGGGGGTGAGGCCCAGCCCCTGATCCCCCCTGTGGGGCGCAGTGGGGCAGCATTTCCGTGGGCAGGTGCAGAGCAGCAGCAGAGAGTGGAGCCACCGGGGCATGGGTGGGGGCTGGGTGGTGGCCAGGTGCAGCAGGTAGGTGATGAGGACGGTCTCCAGCAGGCTGAGCACCATCAGCGACAGGCACAGGGCAAAGTAGACACCTGGGGGGCAAGGCAAATCATAAATAAACCAGGCAGATGTATCACTGAGCTCTTTTTTTGGGGGGGAGACAGAGTCTCACTATTTCACCCTCAGTAGAGTGCAATGGTGTCACAGCTCCCAGCAATCTCAAATTCTTGAGCTTAAGCAACCCTCTTGCCTCAGCCTCCCAAGTAGCTGGGACTATAGGTGCCTGCCACAACGCCTGGGTATTTTTTTGTTGTAGTTGTCATTGTTGTTTAGCAGGCCCTGGCTGGGCTCGAACTCGCCAGCCCTGGTATGTATGGCCAGCGCCCTAACCACTGAGCTATGGGCACCAAGCCTCTCTGAGCTCCTTATGTCTCTTTCCCAAAGCCAGTTCTCCTGTAGAGCCCCTTCCCTCCTTAATTAGAGCAGCAGGTGGTCCCTGCCCTCTGCTGCCTTTGAGTCTCTGGAGAGTGGGAGGGGGCATACTGATGAGGGGGGTGCCACTAGAAGGGAGTAAGTCGTTCATCATGAGCAGGAAGACGTTGTAGCCCAGCAGAAGGGTGATCTTGAACGGGGCACGGTTCTCGCTCTCTGCCGGCAGGTAGAAGCTGAGGGCATCGATGGCAACCAGAAAGCCACTGGGCACCAGGAGGTTTATGATATAGAGGCTGGGCCTGCGCCTGATGGCCACCTGGAGAGAGAGTGGAGAAGGTGGCAAATAAACTGATGCCACATAGATATTTGACTATCTGATCCTCATTAATGTGTTGTTAGGTTGGCTGTGGGACAATCGTATTAGGTAACATGTGCACATTTAATTGCACTCATCCATCTAAGGGCCTCTGACTTGTCTTTAATTATTTATTTTCATCCTGCCCAAGACACAATGATTGCAGAATTTTAGGGGCAAATAGGGCTGTTGGGCCATCTGCTAGCTGGTGCTTCATTCCCAGCAGCAGGACTGGCAACAGCCCAGCAGGGGAGTGACTGCCAGCAGGGGAGGCCCTGCGGATCCTGCTTCAGGGCAGTCAGGTAGAGGAACAGATGCTTAACTCTCTCCAGCTTTTTTAACACCCAAAGAGCCTTAGAGTAAGAGGAAAACAGAGCAACTGGGATCAGAAATCAGACAGAGCCCCAGGGACTCACAAAGAACGTGATCTGGTCATACAGGTTGCCTCCCACAGACATCTTTGGGGTAGCTTTGTTGATGCCCAAGAGCTCCCACTCTCCCTGGGTGCGGATGACATTACGAGACGTGTCTGTTATCTCCCCCACTTCCTTGTCTGTGCCCAGTAGCATGCTGTCCACTGTAAGACAGGCCAGCCAGCTCAGTCAGGAAGTGTTCCCAAACCTCCTGCCCACAAAACTTGATTCCTCCCCCATTGAGCTTAGTTTATTTGTTGTTGTTGTTTTTTTTTTTTTTGCGACAGAGTCTTACTTTGTCACCCTTGGTAGAATGCTGTGGCATCTTAGCTCACAGCAACTTCAAACTCCTGGGCTTAAGCGATTCTCTTGCCTCAGCCTCCCAAGTAGCTGGGACTACAGGGGCCCACCACAATGTCCGGCTATTTCTAAAGATGAGGTCTTGCTCAGGCTGGTCTTGAACTCGTGAGCTCAGGCAATCCACCCACCTCGGCCTCCCAAGTGTCAGGATTACGAGCGTGAGCCACCATGCCTGGTCCCCATTGAGCTTCTTCAACAAATGTTTCTCTGTCCTTTTAGAGAAGAACATTCTGCTTTCTTCAGAAGTGGGTTATAAGACTAGCAATTCACATGAATGTGGACTACAGCACTGATTGTTGTCGAAGACAAGAGTGAGTCAAGGTTGTTATGGGAATACTGAACATGACTCAAATGAGAGTCAAGAAATTTTGAAATCCTTCCTATTTTCCTTCTCAATCCCCCAGTTGTATGATGCTGTTTCTGTGGAATCAAGCTTGAATTAGCTCAATATTTTTATAATTACATGCATGCCCATTATGATGTTTAATTTATCCAAATCTGCCACATGACACCTGGTGGCATTTAGTTACATTCATTTACTGGCTTCAGTGTCAGCTATTAAAGTTAAAATATTTGAGCTAAAAATTATAGGTGTGCAGCAGCTCAGAGTCAGATGGACCCCATTTGGTACAATGGCCGTCTAAGATGTAAAGCAGGAGTTCTTTTTTTTCTTTTCTTTTCTTTTTTTTTTTTTATTGGTGGGGATTCATTGAGGGTACAATAAGCCAGGTTACAATGATTGCATTTGTTAGGTAAAGTCCCTCAAAGCAGGAGTCCTTAACCTCATCTGCACGTTAGCATCACCTGGGGTTCACCTTGGAACAATGAAGCTGGAATCTCCGGGGTGATGCACAGTTATTGGTATTTTTTTAAAAGCTTTAATGGGCAGCCAGAGTTAGAAACACTGATCTAATACCTTCCCTAAGCATACCTACACCATTTAGCTATCTCTCCTGAATCTCAAAAGCTGTCAAAATGTGTCACACTTACCTGAGTAGAGGAAAGAACTGAAGGTGAAGGTACAGTTCTGTTGGTCAAAAGGGAAGTAGAAGATGTCCAGGTTACAGATGCTGGTCACCCTCATTGGCTTATCATACCTTATTCGACCTTCACTGTTGACATAGGCAGTGAGACCTGAAGGTGTCTGATCCACATCCATGCTGTTCGAGGGGGTGGGAGAGGTAGACCCTAATCAGCTTGGTCTCCCTTCTCAGGCCTTCCCCTGCTGTGTTCTCCTTTCGGGCTCTTTCTCTAATGTCTGTCTATCTTGTCTCTTCCTCTCCCCATAGCATTTTGTGGAAGTAAGTTCATTGAGATTGTTCCCCTGTCTGAATCTTTTGACAGCCCCATGCCCTGCATTAACCCTAAGCTGTTCTTTGCAGATGGGGCTTCCCACTGGCTTTCCCTAGCTCAGATACGCACGATTCCACAATGAAGATGTCTGGGAGCCACAGTTTTTCAGCTGATACTGTGAGTTTATTGAGGCCAACACACTCTTCTGGGTTCCAGCTGATAAAAGGATTGTCCCATATCTGCAGCCAGGGCAATGAGGGATGGATGAGAGAGACAGTGAGCTTGCCCCATCCGCCTTTCCTGCCCTTTCCACTCTTCTTTAAACTCTGATCCTCCCACTTGCACTTGTGACCCTAAGGACCACAACCTATCTCCCCTTTAATCAACAAGGTTCATCAGCAAAGTACCTCTTAAAAACCTTTTTTCCAGGAATATCCATAATATAGCCTGAAACCTCTTGAAGCCAGGAGAATACCAATTATACGCCTGCAACTACTTGGCTATTTGGGGAGGGGTTACCATTTCTATCTTCCAAAGCTGACTAGGGAAGTTTTTGTCCCCAGGGCCAGTCTAATTCTAGATGGAGTTATTTGTCCCAGAAAGATTTATACCTTGCAAAGAAGAGATTTGGAGTAGAAACCTTTAAGTCCCTCCTAACTCGTCAAATTAAAAATTAGCAACGGAAGTGGCTACCTGCCTTACCAAATTCATCCACAGGAATGACGTCAGCAGCTGGAGTTGTGCGTCCTGATAAGGAAATTCCCATCCAGGATTATTAGTGTGAGAAGATTTGTCCCACACCCACCTCATATTCTCCCCAGCATTTACTAATTTCTTGGTCTAGATAAAATTCTAGCTGCTGGACTGTCATTTCCTTGTGTGTTTTCCCCATGTCTAGGGACACATCTGATTTTAAGTGATGTTAAAAGCATTCCAGAGGGAACAGGACTCAGGACGTATGTGACCTACAAAAAGTTCACTGCAGTTTCTTTTTCATGTCTCTCTCCTTCATAGGAAAACCATCTAATTTGTACAAACTCCAGTTAGAGTACTTATTCTTTACTGTTAGACTAGTGAAATTTTGGGTTGACAGGGTAGAGGATACTTGTTCCCTGTATCCTCTGGGGGAAGAATGCAGGACCAGATCTCACCACTTCCAGGATAGCAGACAGGGTGAAGGAGATGTTGACGTGAGTGGGCACACTGTAGTTGATGACTGGACGGAAGGCCTTTCTGTCAAACACTGCTTGGAAGGCAGCGGGGTCCACCCCACGCTGGTTAAAGCCTGAGCAATTGATGGTGAAAGTATCGCCTCTTCCTGTAGAGAGCAGAGACCCTATGAGAGAGGGTCTCCATTTCTAGGACTGGACCCCCTGTGCAGAGAGATAAAATAGAGGGCATACTGGGAGGAGCAGGTGATCCCTCCTTCCTGGGCCAAGGTTCCCCAAGGCCAAGTTTGGGAAGGATGACTTGGACTGGTAGGCAAATGGTGGAAGTTGATGTGGTGAGCAGGGCTGGCACTCCATTCTCATTCCCTTTGTTTCGTTCTTATGCAAAATCTGCCCAAATCTATATGCAAACTTGGCCTTAGTGCAATGGCAACCACTTTAGGGAGTCCTTTGATGTACCCATCACAATCTTCTTGGTTCCACCTACAAGGAGCACTGCTTAGCACTGCCCTAAAACCTGTAGTCTGGTCACAATCTGCTCTCATGTACTATGTATTTCTCTTCTTAACTCTTAGGAAACTTCCACCTGCTTAAGGGAAGAACTGATTTTTCAAGAGGGTTAGAGAAGTAAACAGGGGCACATATAGGTAGATTAGGGAAACACAGAGTAGGTATTCTAAATGGGTGCTTACCTTGGTGCTATGCATTAATTTTATTCTTCTTGATTTAGTGACCTCAGACATCCTGTTGGTTATTTCCAGCATGAGGACCATTAGGTGACACACCAAACATACAGCATGTGCCCAGTCACAAAGTGAGGCCTGTGACTGTCCCTTGGCCATGGCCAGGGAGCCATCTGGGTGGTACCTGAGATAGAATCTTTGCCACACTACCATGTTCGTTTGGACTTTTTCTTGCCTCCTGCTTTATATCTCCATCTCTTTTTGGTATATTTAAGGTATGTACCCAGATTGGAAACAAATATCTACTCTTTTCTGCTTCACATTGGTCCTCACCCTCCCTCATAGATATCACCCCAGGGAAAAAAGAGACAGGGCAAGGGAAAGGGGTGTGGCAGGAGGGACATCAGAAGTCAATGGAAAGACGGAATTCGGAGGTGGGGAACTGGCACCGTTAGGTAGATCTCTGCACGGGCAGGAATAGAGAAAGGCTGTGTGTACTCATTGGTGAAATGTCTTTCTATCTGTCACCAAATGGAAATCAAGAGACATTCTAGAAGAAGCATTTAACAGAGTAATTCTGAATGCCCTCCATGTGCTAGAGCAGCGGTTCTCAACCTGTGGGTCGTGACCAATGAAAATACATCCTGCATATCAGATATTTACAGTACAATTCATAACAGTAGCAAAATTACAGTTATGAAGTAGTAACAAAAATAATTTTATGGTTGGAGGTCACCACAACATAAGGAACTGTATTAAAGGGTCCTGGCATTAGGAAGGTTGTGAACCACTGTAGCTAGAGGGAAGTCCTGGGTGTCCCTCAGAACTACATTCTGGTCTCCCCTGTTCTTACCCCATCTTACCTGGAAGCAGAAGGCTGACAGTGAGGCAGAGGAAGACTCCCCCCCTTGGAGACCACCCCCCTTCCATTCTCCTTTCTGAATTCTTCACTAGGGACTCACCAGGAGCCCCCAAACACTTGAGCTTAAAGCAGCCTGGACCACACCTCGGTTCAGTTTTGAATACTGCTCCTGTCAGTGACCACTCCCTAATGAGGCTGTGGCCAGAGAGGTCACAACGGAGTGTCCTGCTTTGCCCCTGCCCACGTATGCCTTCCGGGCTCCAGGCAGGCAGGAAGTCGGCCAAGATGAGGGCAGAAGCACCTACCTGGCAACTGAGTGCTGAGATCAATAACAAAAAAACCTGCCTTAATGATAGAGCGTGGGCTGGGGCAATAGGGGATTGTGTTCTTCAAAGCCAGGGAATCTGCAGATGTGGAAAGGTGGCAGTATTTAGTGATTTGGCTATGAATGTTAAAGTATCTTTCAGCTTTTTTTGACATTGGGGATTATTCCAAATACCAAATTGTCAAGCTAGGTTCACACCCTTATTGTCTAGTGTCTGTGTTTTCCCAGTAGCCCCTAACTAGACTTCCTCTTTCCAGTCTCTCTGCCTTTCTGATTCATTCTCCCCAAACCAATGTTCCCCATACATTTTTTTAATGCCGTGCACTGATAATAATAGAAGTCATAAAATTAAGATAGCAACACTTTGTGTTGTCCTTAGTGCTATACATTATCATAAATTAGTAATCTTGGCTAACATCAATATTCACAGGTGTCAACATTATGTCTTATGTCACCATTATGTCTTATGTCACATGTCACAGCCCTATTAAAAAGCTATCCAATCAAATGAGTGAACTGGAGCAAATTTTTATCAAGTATCTTAGTTACATTTCCAGAAATACTTGGAAATTTTTTCTTTGGTTCAACGGTGAAGGATCAGAAACAAAAGAAACTTTGTTCAGAAGGGAAGGTCATGGCAGCCCTCGACAGAAAGTGCTGAGAAAGGCAGCAATGACTTAGCAGCCCAAGTAGGAAAGTACAGGAGAGAGGTGCAGTAGGGCCCACTTGAGCCGCTATGTCGGCAGTCTGTCAGCCCTGCCAGCTCTGCAAGTGATGTCTTCCCTCCTTTGGAAACATGGCCGGTCTGAAAGAGACAAAGAAGGAAGGAGGAGAGAAAAAGAGGAAGAAAGGTAGCTGGAAGTACTGGGGTGAAAGGGGCAGGAAAGGGAGGAAGGACGGGCTCAAGGTTTAGGGCTCTCTTTTGTGACTTGAAAGGGTTCAGCTGGGAGGCAAGTTGGCCTCTGGCAGCATAGGTACTGGCTAGCTCAAGGAGGAAGCTGTAGGCATGCAGCTGGGGCAACTGGGTGGGCTACAGGTGTTCTCCCAAGCTAGAAAGCCAGGCGGTTCTATAGGTAGTGTACCTTTAAAGCAAGGGAGGTGTGATCAGGGACAGAGGTGGAAGGCCACACATGTGCAGGGCCCAAAAAGTGGCTGAAAGCGGAGATGGCAACAATCTTAGGACCTTTGGTTTTGGACTAGACTACAAGGCAGGGATTTGGGGGCTAGAACCTCTGGAAAATTGAGTGATCATTCAATGTGATTCTCTGTTTAAAGGAAGAAGAGTGGGGACTGAGCGGCAGAAATTGAGCACAAAATCTGTGCTTTAGATTGGACCCATCATGCCATGGAGACCAAAGCACTGCTGTGTCTGTATTTATGTGGATATTCCCTTGGGGTTCTGGACTCCTAGATTGGCCGAGAGCAAAGGACTTTCAAGAGACAAATGCTGGAGTTCCACAGGTAGGCAGACCTTGGATCTTCCAGGGTTGCAGTAGGCTTCCAGACCCTGGATCCATGAAAGGAGGGTTAACTTCAAGCCCTGCAGAAAGGCAGCTGAAGACATTGGAAGTTTACCTTGGTAAACTTGGTAAACTTTTCCTTGGTAAACTTTAATCAAGGTTGGCTAAAAAACTGGAGTGGATCTGGGTCTACCAATTGGACTCAAAGGAGATTTGACTGCCAGGACACAGAGGCAATGGAAACAGGAGAAATAAGTCAGCAAAGCAAGGACTCACAGCTGCCTGAGGAGTCAGTTTCAATGCTGGAGTCTGAAAATCTCAGGTGTTATTGCAGCTGCTGGTGGTGACAGCTAAGGCACTTTACTGTATGTGATAAGAGTTTCACCTACTTCATTTTATTTAATCCTCCCAACACTTCTACAATACATATATTGGGTATGAGTATGTAGAAAAAGGAAATGCAGCCAACTAAAACAGAAAGCCATTTGATCTTGCATTACCTTTTTATATTTTAGAAGATAGGAAATTTGAGGAAAATATACATTTTTCTTTTCTACATTTTTTCACTAACCAAAAGAACACTCACAATCAGTCATCTTAACAAAAACCCACCTAAAATGATGAATTAGAGACCATTTTCAAATAATGCAATAAAAGTGACAGTACTTAAGCTAGGTTGCAAGTCTTAGGTGCATATGGCCTATACTAAACCACAAGAATCTCATAGTTTTTCAAAGGAAATAATTAATAGAGTGAAAAGGCAACCTGTAGAATGGGAGAATGTTTTGGTAAGCCATATATCTGATAAGGGGTTAATATCCAAAATATGCAAGGAATTCCTACAACTCAATAGCAAAAAGAAAAGAAAAAGAATGAAAACTACAATTACCTCATGAAAAAACAAAAAGATCATTTAACCAGGCACTACCATGTCTGTAGTCTCAGGTACTCCAGGGCTAATGTAAGAGGATTGCTTGAGCCCAGAAGTTTGAAATTACAGTGAGCTATGATCATGCCGCTGCACTCCACCCTGGGCAACAGAGCAAGACTCTGTCTCTAAAAAAAAAAAAAAAAAGGAAGTAGATAAAAGAAAAGAAAACAAAGAGAAGAAAAGAAAAAAGTTAAGTGTTGGTGAGGATGTGGAGAAATTGGAACCCTGTACACTGTTGGCGGGAATGTAAAACACGGCAGCCTTTACACCATATAGGAAAACAGTATGGTGTTTCCTAAAAAAATTAAAATAGATCCAGCAATGCCATTTCTAAGTATATACCCGAAAGAATTAAAATCAGGATCTTGAAGAGATGTATGTATGAACTCCCATGTTTATTGCATCATTTTATTTTTAGAGACAGAGTCTTGCTATGTTGTCTAGGCTGGACTTGAACTCCTGGGCTCAAGCAATCCTCCCACCTGTCTCCAAAGTAGCTGGGACTATAGACATGTACCATTGTACCTGGGTGTTACTGATTTAAAAAAATTTTTTTTTTTTTTTTTTTAGAAATGGATTCTTGCTATGTTGCCCAGGATGGTCTCCAACTTCTGGCTTCAAGTGATTCTCCTGCCTCAGACTTCTAAGTAGCTAGGATTATAGGCATGAGCCACCAAGCCTGGCTCATTGCAGCATTTTTCATAATAGCCAAGAGATGGAAACAACCTAATTGTCTATCAAAGGATGAATGGATTAAAAAATGTAGTATATACATACATTCAACCTTACAGGGCGGTGCCTGTGGCTCAAGGAGTAGGGCACCGGTCCCATATGCTGGAGGTGGTGGGTTCAAACCCAGCCCCGGCCAAAAAACCAAAAAAAAAAAAGGAAGAAAAAAAAAAAGAAAACCATTCAACCTTACAAAAGAAGAAATCCTGCCATCTAGGACAATATGGATGACCCTGGAGGACACTATCCTAAGTGAAGTAAGCTGGTCACAGAAGGACAAGCACTACATGATTCCATTTATATTGGATATCTAAAGTAGTCAAACAGAAACAGGGGAATGGTGATAGTCAGTTGCTTTGGGGAGGGGGAATCAAGGAGTTGCTTTTCAACTGGAATCAAGATGCAGTTATGGAAGATGAGTGGTTCTGGAGATCTGTTCTTCAACATTGTACCTATAGTTAGTATGTATTGTGTGCTTAAAATTTTGTTAAGAGGGCAGAGCTCATGTTAAGTGTTCTTACCATAATAACATTCCGTTGGAAAAATAAGAGTGATGCAGTTTTTTTGTCGTGAACACCAGCTTTCTATCTTCAGAATCCTTAGGGAGTGCAGGGTACTCACAGAACACCCTTTACTTTCCATATCGGCCAGCACTTTATCCCAGACAATAATTCAGCATTTGGAATGCTTGTCTAGGAGGCAGACTAAGACTAGCTTTCATTTGGAGTTCATCCCAGGACAGAATCCTCTGTTACAATGGAACTTGGACGGTCTCTCCGGGGAGTGCCCGCCTCATCCTACTCCCCTAGGCTTTCAGAATACAGGGGTCAGCCATGCTTAGGCAGAGCTTCAGTAGCTGACACCTCATTTTCTAAGGCCATTATGAATACTTGTCTCCTACATTCTCTGGAATAGCCTGGGGAGGCTCTAAGACTCCCATTTTAACTCCTGGCCCACATCTCTCCTAAGGCAAGCTGTGGTTCTTCATGGTGGTTCAGAAGCTCTTAGCTGATTCAGAGGTCATTGTAGATGGGTCAGGGATTTCTTCCACATTGTTTCTGGGCATCTTTAGAGCCTACATCTGGGGTTTACGTAGCCCCAGGATTCTTGGGCAGTCAGCCAAGACAACATGTAGAAACGAAGGCTCAAATTTAGGCTTTAACTGCCTTCTTTGGCAATTCCAGGGCCAGTTCAGATTCTGTGACTCTGGAGTTATCCACAGCAGAGTTTCTCAACCTAAGCATGTTTGACATTTTGGGCTGGATAATTTTGGTGGGGTGGGTGGTGGTGTCCTGTGCATTGTAGGATGTTTAGCAGCACCTTTGGCCCACCTGACATCAATAGCACACCCATCCTCCACTTGTAACCATTCACAATGTCTCCATATATCGTCAAATTTCCCCATGGGTGTAACAGTTGAGAACACCAGGCAACTTGGGATCTTAGGAATGTAACACTTTTAAAAATCTCAAATGAGACTGGGCTTGGTGGCTCACATCTATAATCTAGAACTTTGGGAGGGCAAGGCAGGTGGATCTCTTGAGCTCAGGAGTTCGAGACCAGCCTGAGCAAGAGTGAGACTCCATCTCTACTAAATATAGAAAAATTAGCCAGGTGTTATGGCAATGCCTATAGTCCCAGACATTCAGCAGGCTGAGGGAGGAGGATTGCCTGAGTCCAAGAGTTTGAGGTTGCAGTGAACTATGATGATGCCACTGTACTCTATCTGGGGTGACAGAGTGAAACTCTGTCTCAAAAATAAATAAATAAGATCAGGCTCAGTGGCTCACGACCATAATCCTAACACTCTGAGAGGCCAAGGCAGGAGGATATCTTGAGCTCAGGAGCTGGAGACCATCCTGAGCAAGAGTGATACCCCATCTCTACTAAAAATAGAAAAAATAAGCCAGGTATCGTGGTAGGTGCCTGTAGTCCCAGTCCCAGTCTACTTGGCAGACTGAGGCAGGAGATTGCTTGAGCCCAGGAATCTGAGGTTGCTGTGAACGAGGCTGACTTCATGGCATTGTAGCCTGAGGTAAGAGTGAGACTCTGTCTCCAAAACAAAAAGAAAGCAAAACAAAACAAAAAATAATAAAATAAAGTAAAACCCCAAATCATAATAGGGTGATGATCACATCCTTTCCTCTCACTGCCTGTGCTGACTGGCAAGACAATTTCTGGCCTTTCTCCATGGAACTCCCAGTATGTACTGGGAACAGCTGTACATGTACTGTGAGCTACAGAGGCACAGGCTCAGTGCCCAGCCTGCCAGTAGATTCTGTGTGAGTGCTTGAGATCTTGCTCTCCTCTGGAATGAGGGCGAGTGCTACCTGCTGTAGGTTTCACAAGCCCCTTGGAGGCACCAGATGATGAGTACTGTCCTGGCCCAAGGCCCATTACTGGTTCTGGCTGAGAGTTGCCCAGGTTGGCTGAACACCCAGAACCAGGGAGTTCCTGAAAGGCCAGAGTCTGGACACAGGAGCACTTGAGCCTTCAGGGGCTAAGGAGAGGCAGAGGTGGTTTGAGTCGGTGCCAAGGACGCTGCTGCACTGGGTTTCCAAGACCTTCAGGTTGAGGGGCAACCTTGGATCTGTTGGAGAACATCATCGAGTTAGATATGGGCATTTCTAGAAACCTTTGCTTTTCCTCAGGATTCCCTAAACGTTGGTTGTAGCTCTGCAACAGATATCCCTGAGGTACCTGGGAAAGCATTTTCCTCTGTTTAGGGCTGCCTGTCCTCTAGATGCTCCTCATTTGGATGAGGGCCTCATGCAGCACAGCCACCTGCCCAGGAGGGTAGAACACCAAGGTGAAGAATCACTCTGGCAACTGTGCGGGCCCATCAAAATGCCCCAGCTTTGCACCTGACCACCTCCTAGCTTGGCATTTCCTAGATAGTCCTTCCCAGTGAAACCTGTGATTTATCTGAAATACAAATCTGACCATGGCTTTCTTATGCTAGAAATCTTTCAATGGCTCCCATCATCTATAGCAGTTACAGATGGATGGGCCAAAGAATATGCATTTCTGAGCAAATTCCAGGCCATGCTGCTCCTGCTATTGGTCCTGGGCCCACACTTTGAGAACCACGGCCCTACATAATGATCTCCTTTGCATGATATAAACTATGACTGTATTCCCACCTGTCTTTCCATCACTTTTTGCTGCAGACTTTATGTGGTGAAAGAGTTATTCTTTTCTTTATTGTGTCCCAAACTTACTTCATATGCCCTACCCTCGCCCTTCTCACCCGAAGTCAGAATCTTGACCCCATATCAGAGTGGCAGGCAGTAGTGCTCAGGACTTTACACTGTGCCTGTAGTGATTCTAATACAGGTGGGCATGGACCACACACAGAGGAAACACTATGTACTAAAGAGAACCCCCAACCACACAACAGGTGATTTACTCCTCTTTCTTTCTCCCAAACTAAAATGCACCTTCCACCATTGTTCTCCTGTCCTATTAATAGATTATTAAAGGTTCAGCTTGACCCAAGCATCCAGTCTCCAGTGAAGCCTCCTCCCACTTGAGCACATGCGCACCTGAACTCTACCGTGACCCCTAAATTGGAAACATCTCTTTTCACATTCATCTTCCCTACTGCTCTGTAACGTCTTGGAAAGCAGGATTCTTCTTTGGATCCTCAGTGTGTGGCATCTGATAGGGTTAGTCCACAAATGCTGTCAGTTCACTATAGATAGGGAGAGGGGACACAGGTACCTTGGGAGGACATGAGAGAGGTGGCTGGGAGCCTCATGGGAGTCATGGGGCCACGTCAGAGAAGTCAACCGCTATTCCCATGGTGTGGCTGAGGTGTGGACCTCTGTCCTAGGTGCAGTCTGGTGGAGATTGGGGTTGGTAAAAGTAACAGGTGAGATCCAGAGGGCTGAAGCTAGGGCCCAGTCTTTTCTTTTTCTTTTCAAATTAATTTAATTTTGCATTTGTTAGGTAACATCCAGGTTGTAGTTGGGTCCTTCACCCAGGAGTTGTGCCATATACCCCTACTTGTATCTATTAGGTAAGAGCTTACCAAGCCCCCCCACCCCCAAACCCCCGCCTGAATTTAATCATGTTTGTCTCTCATGTGGGCTTGTAGCTGCTCATCTACTAGTTTCAAATTAGTACTGAGTGCATAGGGTGCTTGGTTTTCCATTCTTGAGATACATTACTAAGGAGAACATTCTTTAACTCCATCCAGGTAAATTCAAAAGATGTAAAGTCTCCATCTTTTTTTTTTTTTAACAGCTGAATAGTATTCCATGGTGTGTGTGTGTGTGTGTGTGTGTGTGTGTGTGTGTGTGTGTCACAATTTATTAATCCATTCATGGGTTGTTGGGCACTTGGGTTGATTCCACATCTTGGAGATTGTGAATTGAGCTATACAAACATTCAAGAGTAAATGTCCTTGTGATAAAATGATTTTTTTCTTCTGGGTAGATATCTAGTAATGGGATTGTGGGAACAAATGGAAGGTCTATTTTTAGCTCTCTGAGGAGACTCCATACTTCTTTCCAAAAAGGCTGTACTAGATTGCAATGTCACCAATAGTGTATAAGTGTTCTCTGCACACTCATGTCAGCATCTGCATGGGTGATTTTTTGAGATATTTTTTGAGATAGAGTCTCACTATGTCAACCCTCGGTAGAGTGCCGTGGTGTCATGGCTCACAGCAACCTCAAACTATTTGGCTTAAGCGATTCTCTTGCCTCAGCATCCCAAGTAGCTGGGACTACAGGCACCTGCCACAATGCCCGGCTATTTTTTTTGTTGTAGTTGTCACTGTTGTTTGGTGGGCCCAGGCTGGGTTTGAACCCACCAGCTCTAGTGTATGTGACTGGTGTCCTAGCCGCTGAGCTACCGGCGCCACGCCAGCTCTGAGACTTTTTGATGCAGGCTATTATCACGGGCATTAGGTGATACCTCAAGGTTGTTTCGATTTGCATTTCTCTGATTTTTTCATTTTTGTTAACTATTTGTCCGAATAGAGATGAATAGAACCTGGGAGAAGGTTCATTTCATGTCTCTTAGGACTCAGTCTTTTATTTCTCATTGTCTTTCTCACCGTCCTGTGAAGACCAGGCTCATAATGGTAATCCCCCCCCACCCAGCTGCCACTGTGCCATGTGGCCTACTCTGTGTTAGGCACTTTACTTATAGTATTCACATCCTCATGACTGTTTGGGGAACTCAGTATTATTACAGTACTCCCATCTTGCAGATTAGAAAACTGAGATGCAGAGGTCAAAAAATCTTGCCCAGTGTTCATTCAGGTGGAAATTGGTAGAATCCGGATTCAAATCCAGGTCAAACTGATTCTATTGCTCTTTCTCTGATTTTTTTTTTTTTTTTTTAAAGACAATCTCACTCTGTTGCCCAAGCTAGAGTGCCTGGCATCAGCCCAGCTCAAACTCCTGGGTTCAAGTGATCCTCTGGACTCAGCCTTTTAAGTAGCGGGGACTACACGTTCCCCCTACAATGCCCGGCTAATTTTTCTATTTTCAGTAGAGATGGGGTCTCACTCTTGCTCAGGCTGGTCTCAAACTTCTGAGTTCAAGCCATCCTCCCTCCTTGGCCTCCCAGAGTGCCAGGATTACAAGTGTGAGCCACTAGGCCTGGCCTCCTTCTTTGATCTTTTCATTACTCCATAGCTAGGGAGTCTTGTGGACTGGGTCACAAGACCCCTAGGTTTCCACCAGTGAAATCCCTGGGAGTAGACAATGTTTGGATCCAAAGGTAAACAGTGAGAGAAGAACAGGTACAGTTTTGCAAGTGACAGAAACCAACACCCGTCTCCTAGCTGATTCTAAGAGGATCATGCTGTATGGCTCCCTGGCAGCCAATTCCACTGGGACTCCTATCTCAGCTATATCAGATTTGGGATATAGCTGGCACCTGGCAAAGAAAGAATTAGATGGTGGAAGGAGGAAGTGAGGGCCACCAATTTGAAGACCAGATGGATAGCAATCACACACAGAGGCCGTTGGCCAGAGCTACGGAGCCAGGAGGCAGAATGGGTCACCAACTGAGGTCAGGAGATGACAGGCACCTAAGAGCCCAGTGGACAAGCCTTTCCCAGGCTCCTCTGCTAGGGCTTTGTTGAATTATGACAACCCCACACTTGTCACTTCACTTCATTTTTCTCATCTAAAAAATGAGGGGGTTGAAGTAGAAAGCCTGTAATTCTTTGTCTATTGCCTCCCACCTAGAAGTCTATTTTGTACTTCAGATCTCAGCCTGTGTGAATAATGGATGCTCCATAGTGTTTCACATTTGGTTTTTTAGTTTCTATAAACTTATAACTATTTTTTCAAAAGCATTATTTCAAACACAACTTAATTTGTGTTCCTAGCTCCACCTCACAAATGAAGCAATTTAAACTTGTGCAGTTAAGCCACTTGTACAAGGCCACCCAGCTAACAAGTAATGGCATAAGATTAAAACCTAGGGCTGCCAGATTCCAAAGCTCTATACTGTAGCAATTTTTCCCTACTGTATAGAACAACCAGTGCCAATGGATGCAAATAATAAGACTTATCAAAGGAAGAACCAGAAATTTGAGAGACGAAAAAAGACAGGTTTCACATCCTAGAGTGGACCTGAAGGAAGTGGAGAGGCAGAGACAAGAATGACATGAAATAATCTCATGTCAGATTAATATGGAAGCAGAAGAAAACAGAGAAAATATGGGAAAATGCTGTTTATGATGGTTTAGAGAGCAAGAAAGTGAACAAAAATGCAAGAACCTCAGGGTAGCACTACAGAAAAATGGACCAGGTCAGGAGCTGCCAGGCAGAAATAGGCCCTCAAATGCAAAGAGGCACAGAGAGGGCCAGCACCTGTCAGCAGGTTTGCCTAAAGCAGTGGTTCTCAACCTCCCTAATGCCGTGGCACTTTAATACAGTTCCTGTGGGTCACGAACCACAGGTTGAGAACTGCTGGCCTAAAGAGTTCACAAATTACCTTGCAGAGCCTTGCACGGCTTTGCCAGATAACAAGAGGAAAGTCTTTAGCACAGAGTGTGCTTATTGTATGATTCCATTATAGATGAAACAGTAAAGCAGCTACTGCACCTGCTAATTTGTGAGAGAGCTCTAGCTTCAAAGGTTCTGTATCATTAACAGTGACACATCAAGATAACGCTGAGATTTTACTTTTGGAGAAAGTAAAATCACTATAATTACATTATGCGTTCTCTTAAAAGAGGTATAGAATCTTAATCCACATGTCAAAAAAGATGAGCTGCAGACTTTCTATTCAAATAAAGCTACATATTGGGGGGAAATGTGCAGAAAAAAAGCAGAGAAACTGTACATGGAGATGGAGGGAGACAAAATGATGCAAATTGATCTGAAGTCATTTTGGAGCCCCTCAAAAGCTGGGTGAATGAGCTACTCAGCAAAAGTCAACTGTCTCAGGAGACGGTACAGAAATGCAAGATCCAAAAGCGTTTGACAGTAGATTCTATACAGCAAAAAACTAAATCCAGAGGGAACACAGAGAGATGGATTGCTCAGATTAGATGTGGGAAATATGCTCTCCAGAAAGGAATGGAGTATTGCAAGTAGTGAACTTAGGTGCTGTTCCTTAGAATGAGAGTGGGGAGGTAGTGGGTGAGGGGTGAGCCCGGGGCTAGAAGAGATTAGGGTAGGGAATAAAAGAAAGTTCATCTTTGGGACCTGATCAAGGCCTTACTCTTTCTGTTTAATTCTCTTTCAAATGTCAGCTGATAAAGACTTGAAGTAGTATTGACATCTTGGCATGGGATTCAAATTGGAAAACCAACTTGAGTCTCCGCCTCAGTTTGGAAGAAAGCGTTGCAGAGAGGTGAGGAGTCGGGCCTCTACAGTCAGCCTGTGTGTGTTTGAATGCAGCTCCTCCACTTAACTAGCTGCCGTCCTGGAGAGACCTCTCACCGGCAGTCATGTCACCTCTCTGTGCTTCATTTTGTCCACATATAAATTGAGGATGATGATACAAAACCACAGTTCTAATTTCTGAAGAGCTTGGGAAACCGAATGATTTTTTACCAATTATTTGGTGGCAAAACGTGACTCAAACTGACACAGGCTATCCATACTTTTATTTTTATTACCTGTAGTGAACATAGATTTCACTAGAGAAATACTGTTGGATTGTAGCGTGCTGTTTAGACCTCACTTTCCAAATTCTGAAATACATTTGGCTCTAAGAGTTTTGGATCTATAGTCCTTACTTCATAGGGCTAATACATGGATGAGAATTAAATGTGTCAATTCATATGGAGCACTCAGAAGAGTGCCTGTCACCTATTTGCAACTGAACAAATGTTGCTTAGAACTGCAACAAAAAAATATGCAACACAAAAATAGCCGGGGCGTTGTGGCTGGCAGGCGCCTGTAGTCCCAGCTGCTTGGGAGGCTGAGGCAAGAGAATTGCTTAAGCCCAGGAGTTGGAGGTTGCTGTGAGCTATGTGATGCCACGGCACTCTACCCAGGGCCATAAAGTGAAACTCTGTCTCTACGGGAAAAAAAAAAAACAAATGTTGCTTATTATTATTACTATTATTGTGTCTTTTCTGAAGGCCTACCTTGTAGGAGGATGTGAGCTGAGGAACTGACAAAATAATAACATATATAGCAACTTATCAATATTTCGGTCACTGATTTTCAACTGTGTGCTGTGAACATTTTTTTTTTGTTTTATTTTTTTGAGACAGAGTTTCACTTTATCACCCTTGGTAGTGCCGTGGCATCATAGCTCACAGCAACCTCCAGTTCTTGGGCTTACGTGATTCTCTTGCCTCAGCCTCCCAAGTAGCTGGGATTACAGGTGCCTGCCACAACACCCAGCTATTTTTTTGTTGTTGTTGCAGTTTGGCTGGGGCTGGGTTTGAACTTGCCACCCTTGGTATATGGGGCCGGCACCCTACTCACTGAGCCATGGGCGCCGCCCAGTGAACATTTTTTAAAGATCATTCATTAAATTATTTTAGAAGGAAGTTCAAAACACAATATGTTTTTTTGATCAACATAATTTAAGTGTGCCATGGAAGTTTAACTACAGGTTCAAGTGTGGTGTGAGATAAAAAAGGTTGAAAAACACCATTTGAGTATGTGCACTACTTTGTGTATGTACAAGGCTGTGAGCATGTCTTAGATATGCTTGGAGGATTGGTGATGGGGAGAGGGATGCTTGGTAGGGTTATGGAAACTGTGGAGCCAGAGACTTTCCTGGAAAACAAAAAAATGCATCCTAAAAGGAGAATGAAGGGACACAAGTTTGGTTTGAAGTCCAGAGGCCTGAGTGAAAGGATGATTCAGAATGCTGCATGGCATCTCTGACTCAACACCCCAAACTCCTGTGCACCTGTTCTGAGTCCCAGCAGAAGGGGGCTCAAGGAAAGAGCAGGTAACAGCTGGTTCTGTGGACTCAGCATCCAGGGGCAGCATCTGCAGCTCTGGGGTCCAGCAGATGCTCCTGCGGGGTGCACGCGGCTGGCTCTTTGGCAGGCACCTGTGCACCGGCAGCACCTCCAGTGGACATAGGCTACCTTGCCATCCCCTTCTGGTCCCTGGGCATCTGCAGGGACCAGAAGGGGATGGCAGAGTTTGAGAAAGGGTAGCAGAGAGGAGGAGATAGAGAAATATTGTTTTCTGAACTATTCTGTCAGTCTACTTTTACTCCCAGACTGCTATGAACTGGGAACTACAGACTTCAGCTAGAAGGTAGTAGAATAAAGGAAAGAAAGGGAAAGAAATGGTTACTAAAAATAAAAGACCATATCTGAGTTGTAGTTAAGCTGCTTTCAAATGCTTTCCCAAGCCAACAAGTCATGTATGACTCCACACTGGAGCTTCTCCTCACACCAGGCCACGAGTGGCACAGATGAGCCACTAGGCAAAACTTCCAAAGTAAAAGGCGGTGCTAGGAATTTTCAACTTTATATAGGTGCATTTCTGTTTCTCCCAAATAAAGTAAATGCCATTTTCAAATGTGCTTCCCTTGGCTGAATGTTCTTTTCTTTGCATGGTTAAGAGTCAATCGACTCAAATTGCGACACAGACACTGTCAATGATAACGCAGGATTATGTCAACACTCTGGGGCTGAATGATGAATAAGTCATACGTCAGCTCTGACAAAAGGCTCACTCTTTAAGAAAGAGGGGCCTAATTCTGGCACATTATTAATTTCTGAAGCTTAAATGCAGGGTAACTGGATTTAGAAGGTTAATCTCTATTTTATTATAATTTCTTTTAATAGATTTTGGCTCCTTCTCGCCCTTCCAGGCACTTCAGGTGTTATCTGATTGACTTAACACACACACACCCTTCATTCTTAGTTTGGCTAATGAGGAGTTTCTACAAGAAAACTCTCAGTCCCCAGATTTTTCACTCTCTAACAGGGGTCCTCAAACTTTTTAAACAGGGGGCCAGTTCACTGTCCCTCAGACCGTTGGAGGGCCAGACTACAGTTAAAAAAAAACCAACTATGAACAAATTCCTATGCACACTGCACATATCTTACTTTGAAGTAAAAAAACAAAACAGGAACAAATACAATCACACCACCTCATGTGACCCGTGGGCTGTAGTTTGAGGATCCCTGAAAGCTGGTACCTTGGCCGGGCACGGTGGCTCACGCCTATAATCCTAGCAATTTGGAAGGCCGAGGTGGGTAGATTGCCTAAGCTCACAGGTTTGAGACCAGCCTGAGCCAGAGTGAGACCTCATCTCTAAAAACAGCCAGGCATTGTGGCGGGCACCTATACTCCCAGCTACTCAGGAGGCTGAGGCAAAAGAACTGCTTGAGCCCAAGAGTTTGAAGTTGTTGTGAGCTATGACACCATGGCACTCTACCAAGGGCCACAAAGTAAGACTCTGTCTCCAAAAACAGAAAAAAAAAAAACCCCAAAACCAAAAACCTGATACCTTCGGCAGAAGGGTTTATTGGGGTGATTAGAGCAAGGACATACATACTCCAGAAACCTGAATCTCCAGAGAGACAGGACTATGGGAAGGTTGAGGGGGTTGATGGTAAACAGAAACTAGGACCTCACATCTTGAGGGTCTAGAAAACTCTCCAGATATAGTCTGAAACTTCATAGAGGACTGGATTAAAAATGAGCTGGCTGCTAGGGGCGTGAGGATAAAATTTGGATAAGCACGAGAACCTGGCTGGTTTCTGGAGGCAAGAGACTCTCCAGATGGAGGTTTCTAGGTGGGCGCATGCCTAGGTGTTCCAGAGGCCGATGACCGTGAGGATGGAGGAGGCCATGAAGAGCAGGTAGAGGCGGAAGAGCAGGGTGTCCATCATGTGGCTGAACTGCACCCACAGCTCCACCTGGCGCTGCTTCTGGGCCTCCTGCTCCTGCTGGGCCCCTGTCCCTCCTGAGACCCCAGTCAGCACTGCCTCTCTGGGGCCTGGCGCCTTCCCCCACGAACTCTACTGGCTCCTCAGGCCTGTGGAAAGGACAGAGACTCAGCCCAGGGCTGGGAAGGTCACCTTCCCAGGGAAGGAGGCAGGAGCAGAGAAGTGGGGTGTGGGTGGAGCAAGTGTGGGGGCTTCCTTCCCTCACCAGGCAGCTGGGCATGGGTGAGGCCCAGCCCCTTATTTCTCTTCTGGAATATGGCAGGCACAGGGCAAATTAGACACCTGGGGGGAAGGTGGGCCTATGTGAGGGCCAGAGGCACCACCTTGGACTTCTTGCTTCCTCTTTCCCAGAGGACTTTTTCCAGGATCCCTTTTCACTCTGACCTAGTACCATGCTCCCCTGTTGCTTCTGTTCTCTTGATGGAGGGAGGAGCCATACTAATGGGGGGGCCGGGGAGGGCCTGGCAGGGAGTAAATCATCCGTTCTGAGCAGGAGGACTGGAGCCCAGCAGAAGGGTCACCTTGAATGGGACACAATTCTCACTCTCTTCTGGCAGGGAGAAACAGAGGGTGTTGAGAGCAAGAGAAAGCCACTGGGCACCAGGAGGTTTATGAGGCTGGACCTGTACCTAATGGCCAGCTGGCAGGAAGGAAAAGGAGAGGCAAATAAGAAGAAGGCCCGGAGGCTGCCAGGCCACGTAAGAGCAAGAGTTGGGATTTGTCCCAGATCAAACTGTCAAGTGAGGAAATGTTCCTTCCTGACCCTGTCACTGTCCTGTCTCTCCATCCAAAGACACCTGCCAAGGTTTGACTCCGCCATGCCCTTTACCACTGAAATGTATCTCATTCCCTCTTAGCCCAAGGGTGTCAACTTCTGCCACTTAAATTTTATTCCTACCAATGTGTTCTTAGCAAGACTGTGGGACTAGATACTTAGGTATCATATGTGTTTTTTCTTTTTATTTCTGTTTTATAGTCTCAGCAAGGTCTAATTTCTAAGATTCTGCAGGTGGGCGTTTAAGATCAGTGGAAGGGAAAGCAGATAATAAAATATATCTTGAGGTTGTCAGGATTTGTAATCATAATATCCTTAAGAGAGTGTTTTATAACTCTTTCTACCATATCTTTTAAAAAATAAATAAAAATTCCTGCCTTCTGAAAAGTTCTGATAGCCCTTGAGGAATGGGAAGCTCACCTTCTCTGTGAATTACTGACATGGAAGTGTTGTTTTGTTCTCAAGGGTAGACTTATTTAACATTTACTGAGTACCAGCTAGTGTTCTTGTACTGGAGATTTATCAGTGAAAAACATGACAAAAGTCCCTGCTGTCATGGAGTGTACTTTCTCAGGGGAGAGCTTACATTTCAATGGAGGACATAGAAGATTACAACCAGGGCTCCTGAGCTCACATAAAAAATGATTTGGTCATGCTGATTCGAGTCCCGGGTCATCTTAGCGCTCTTTGGGTGATACCCAGAAGTACCCACTCCTGCTTGCTCAGAATGAGGCTCCATGATGTGTTCAAAAGCTCTTGCACTTTGGCTCCATGCCCAGCACCATGTTCTCTCCTGTAAAGGAGACCCAGACACTCAGCCTTCCCCAGTCTCCCAAGTCCCTTGCCCAGACTGAGCTTGCTTGCCACTTGCCTTCCAGCCCCATATCGGTGAGATCTTCTCTCTGTTCCCAGCTTTCTGTCCTTTTCTCACTCAAGACCCTTTTTCTGCCTCTCATCAGTCTACCTTATGGAGCCTCACTCACCTGTGTAGGCAAAAGAGCTAAAGGAGAGAACGCAGTTCCGTTCATCGAAGGGGAAAGAGAAGATGTCCAGTTTGCAGATGCTGACCACTGGCAGCAGTTCTTTGTATCTGATGTAACCTTCACTGTTGACATAAGCCATGAGACCTGCAGGTGTCTGATCCACATTCATACTGTAAGGGAGAAGGTCAGGGAGGCAGTAGGTGCTGTGGGTTCTCCGCCAGACTTGGCCTGCTTTCTCTCTCAGGTCACCCCATTCCTGGGCTCCAGCCCCACTCATCCCATTTTTCTCTCCCACCTATTGCCATACTCTGGAGGTTTGTAAGCTCTGCAGTTCAGACACTTCTCCTTTCTAAGCTGAGACTTTGTGTAGCCTCAATACATCACGTCCTTCCCTATAAATGTGGTTTCCTTCTTGTTTTCTTTCTTTCTTTTTTTTTTTTTTTGAGACAGAGTCAGTGCTGTGATGTCACAGCTCACAGCAACCTCCAACTCCTGGGCTTAGGCGATTCTCTTGTTTCAGCCTCCCAAGTAGCTGGAACTACAGGAGCCCACCACAATGCCCGGCTATTTTTTTGTTGCAGTTTGTCCAAGGCTGGGTTTGAACCCACCACCCTCAGTATATGGGGCCAGCACCCTACCCACTGAGCCACAGGTGCTGCCCGTCCCTCCCTTCCCTCCCTCCCTTCGTTCCTTCCTTCCTTTCTCTCTCTTTCCCTCTCTCTCTCTTCTTTCTTTCTCCCTTCCCTTCCCATTCATTGAGGGTACAATAAACCAGGTTACACTGATTGCATTTGTTAGGCGAAGTCCCTCTTGCAATAGTGTCTTGTCCTTCCTTCCTTCCTTCCTTCCTTCCTCTCCTTCCTCCCTTCTCTCTCTTTCTTTCTGCCCTAAAACTCACAACTCCTCGATGAAAATATCTGGAAGCTACAGGCTCTCATTTGCTATGCTGAGCTTCCTGATGCCCCCACATTCATCTGGGTTCCACCTGATGAACAGATTGTGCCAGATCTAGAGGAAACCATGGCATGAGATAAGCAGGGTGAGGGAACTAGTTTTAGTATTGCCTTGTCCGCTGCACTTGACCTTCCTTTTCCTTCACTCTCCTGCCTCTTTTCTGGTGTCAGCTGTCACACTGCCCCTAACCAAAAGTCTTACTTGCTTCTACTTCTGCCTCAGTGTTCTCAAGTGAAGCTTCTCAAGGGAATCTCAAGCCTCTGGATCCCCTGGGATAGACTGGCTTCCAGGACATTCTTCTCCCTGCGCCCCATCTCTGCCCTCCTAAACTGGCAGAATAATCAGAATAATCAGATATTTTGTGTTTTCATTGTTGGTCTGACTGTTTGAACTTGTCTAATTTGTGGATATTTTCAGCTTTATCCAATATGATCTGCAAAGTTGGACCCAGGAGTAGGAAAAGGAGGGAAACTGAGTCTGTCTTATCATATGCAGCCACAGGAACGATGTCATCAGTTGAAGATGTGCATCCTGGAAAGATGGTTTTCATCCAGGATCATTAACTCTAAAAGGCAAGTCCAAGGCCACCACCAACCCCTTCATTGTTACCCGGGCTGTTTCATGTGGCAATTAAGATTTTTAAATCATAAACTACTAAAAATGTAGGTCAAAACAATCCAGAGTACATGTAAGTGAAAAACTCAGTATTGAGGGCCCATTGGGAATATGTTTCTTGTGGAATATTCTTAAAAAGAACAGATTTTACCTGCAGTGATGTCATTGCAGCATTCTTTATTATGTCTCTCTATTCTATAAAATGTACCTCTCATTTTTTAACAAATTAAAAAAAATTTTTTTCAATTTTTATTGTGATAAATATACCTAACATAAAATTTATTGTCTTAACCATATATACAGGACAGTGGCATTAAATATATTCATATCATTATGCAACCATCACTAGCATCCATTGCCAGAACTCTTTTCATCTTGCAACATAAACCTCTACACCAGGGGTCCTCAAACTGTGGCCCACGGGCCACATGAGGTGGTGTGATTGTATTTGTTCCCGCTTTGTTTTTTTTTTTTTACTTTAAAATAAGATAGGTGCAGTTTGCATAGGAATTTTTCATAGCTTTTTCTTTTAAACTATAGTCCGATCCTCCAAAAGTCTGAGGGACAGTGAATTGGCCCCCTTTTTAAGAAGTTTGAGGACGCCTGCTCTACACGCATTAAACAGTAATGCCCTATTCCTCCCTCTCACCATCCCCTGGCAACCACCATTCTGCTTTCTATCTTTATATAAGTAGACTTATACAGTATTTGCCTTTTTGTGACTGGCATGTTTCACTTAGGATAATGTCCTCAGGGTTCACTCCCATTGTAGCATGTGTCAGAATTCTTTTCCTTTTAAGACTGAGCAATATTCCATTGAATGTATATACCGCATTTTATCTACCCACTCATTTGTCAGTAGACACTGGGATTGCTTCCATATTTATAATAATGATTGTGGATAATTCTGCTGTACACATGATTGTACAAATTTTTTTGAGACCATGCTTTCACTTCTTTTGAGAATATATACAGAAGTGGAATTGTTGGACTGTATGGTAATCCTTTTTTTTTTTTTTTTGAGAAAGAGTGTTACTGTTTCATCCGGGATAGAGTACCATGGCATCATAGCTCACAGCAACCTCAAACTCTTGGGCTCAAGCAATCCTCTTGCCTCAGCCTCCCTAGTAGCTGGGACTATAGGTGCCTATCACAACACCTGCTAGTTTTTCTATCTTTAGTAGGGACAGTGTCTTGTTCTTGCTCAGGCTGGTCTGGACTCCTGAGCTTTAAGCGGTCTATCAGCCTCGGCCTCCCAAAGTGTTAGGATTACAAGCGTGAGACACTGTGCCTGGGCATTGTATGGTAATTCTATTTTAAATTTTTTGAGTCATCACCATACTTGTCTTCCATGACACCTGTGCCGTGTTGCATCCCAACCAGCAGTGTACAAGGATTCCAATTTCTCCATGTCATTAACACTTGTTATTTTCTTTTCTTTTTTTTTTTAATAGTAACCATTCTAATGAATGTGAGATAGTATCTACTGTGATTTTGATCTGCAATATCTTAATGATTAGTATTATTGAGTATGCATCTCTTTATGTGCATATTGGCTATTTCTGTATCTTCTTTGGAGAAATGCCTATCAAGTCCTTTGCTCATTTTTAAATTAGATTGCTTGTTTTTTATGTTGTGAGTCTCTAATTTTATGAAATCCAATCAGAGGATCCACTGTTTACCACTAGACCACTGCAATGTTGGGTGAGGACTTACTGTTTTTAAGATGGCAGGCAGAGTAAAGGAGATGTTGATATGAATGGAGACACTATAGTTGATGACTGGTCAGAAGCTCTTTCTGTCAGACACTGGTTGGAAGGCAGCAGGGTACACCCCAGGTGGTGAAAACCTGAGCAATTGATGATGAAAATTCCCCTCTTCCTGTAGAGAGTGCAGACCCTGTGAGAGGAAGGCCAGGCCTGGGGCCTATCAAGTGCTTCTGCACAGAGAGAAAAATGGGGGTAGTGGGAGAAGCACATAAGCTCCCCCTTCCTGGTCAAAGGAGGATGAGCTGGTCTGGTAGGCAAATGGTGGAAGTTGATGAGGTGAGCTGAGTCAGGGATCTATTCTCAAGTCCATTGTTTCTGTCCCCATGCAAAACTTATCCAGACGTGTATGCAAACTCAGCCCTGAGCACTGCCTTACAGTGTTCTGCTCTGTAATCTACCATCTCACCTCAAACTTCTCCACCGTCACTCAGTGTCTTTCCGTTGCTCAGCTCTGTCCTTGAGCCATGTAGGTGATGCCAGTAACAGATTTCACACAGTTCTCCTCCGCATTGTATGCATAAGGCATAGATCGTCATAAATTAACAATCAGGGAAGTGATCTGGTAGGTCATGTGAGATGGGACCTCAAGGAAGCACCCCAGTTTTTCAATTTAATGAGTGTTTACTGTGACTCAACTATGTGCCGTGATTATGCTCTTCTAACACTTGGTAGTCTTCACCACCAAGACTACCTTAAAGATAGTTCCTCGATACTCACTTTATACCTAACTCCTTTCTAGTGATACTTTATGTAGTACAAACAGATAACCGTGTGGTAACGTCTCTGGTAGAGTTCATTTTTATCTCTCTCTGATGTTGTCCTATCCCCATTGCTCATTTTTAGTAATGCCTAAGGAAAATATTTTGGCTGGGAAAATTATACGGAAAAGGTTTCCATATGCGGCAACAGAGCTTCTCACTGACCTTCTTCCCCTTAGGATCTTCTCTGGTCCATTTCATTTGGCTTCAAGGGAGCTGAGAAAGAAGAATTGTCTTTCTCTTAACGTTAGTTAATACTCAGAGACTGCAGGGACAACTGATAGGCCTGGAAAGTGAGATATGGGGAAGAAGAAGAAGCATAAGGAGTGGAGAAGTAGCCAAAGAGAAGAGTCAACTCCTTGGTAGGCTCCTAGGAAGAGATTCAAAGCTGTCAGTGTCATGAGTTTATATCTTTACCAAATCAATGTCCAATCATTGATTATCTAGGAATAATAAAAACTTATTATTTTTATTAATTTTATAATATTAACTTATATCATTTTAAATAACTATTTTATATATTAGAAACTCTTTGTTTCCCAGGAGTTATGTGTCTGCTTTGCTGTTGCTCTTACCCTGTCCTACCTTGCAGCAGCAGGTGGAGAAATCTTTTCCCTTGGAGCCAGCCTCTTTCCATCATCCTCTCCTTGCCTCTTCTCTGGGAACTTGCTGACAATGTTAACCTTAAAAGACTCCGGGCCACACCTTGAACCCTACCTTTGAATAATATGTTAGGTGGCATTTACCACCTCTTTAACAAGTATCCCCAGTGACAAGAGAATGTCATGGAAGAATAATCTACCCTGTGCTCCAACTGGGCCTAAGTCTAGTCTCCAAAAATAATCTGACAAATCAGTTTGGAGAGGGAAAGGAAAAAATATTTGGTCACTGGAGCAGCGCTAATGATCTCTTCATACTTTAAAGTCACTCTGGTAAATAATGCACCACTGAAAAGGCACGTATACCTACCATTGCCTCCAAGTGGAACATGCTCTTATTTAACCCTGCTGGCATCTTTCAAAAAAAAATGTGGGGGTGGGGGGATGGGGAGTCCTTTTGTATAGAATCTACTTCAGACACTGAGGTTTTAAGGATGACTTCAGTACTGGCAAGTCTTTTTTTTTTTTTTTTTTTTTTAATTTTTTTTTTCTTTTTTTTTTATTGTTGGGGATTCATTGAGGGTACAATAAGCCAGTTACACTGATTGCAATTGTTAGGTAAAGTCCCTCTTGCAATCATGTCTTGCCCCCACAAAGTGTGACACACACTAAGGCCCCACCCCCCTCCCTCCCTCCCTCTTTCTGTTCCCCCCCCATAACCTTAATTGTCATTAATTGTCCTCATATCAAGATTGAGTACATAGGATTCATGCTTCTCCATTCTTGTGATGCTTTACTAAGAATAATGTCTTCCACTTCCATCCAGGTTAATACGAAGGATGTAAAGTCTCCATTTTTTTTAATGGCTGAATAGTATTCCATGGTATACATATACCACAGCTTGTTAATCCATTCCTGGGTTGGTGGGCATTTAGGCTGTTTCCACATTTTGGCGATTGTAAATTGAGCTGCAATAAACAGTCTAGTACAAGTGTCCTTATGATAAAAGGACTTTTTTTCCTTCTGGGTAGATGCCCAGTAATGGGATTGCAGGATCGAATGGGAGGTCTACCTTGAGTGCTTTGAGGTTTCTCCATACTTCCTTCCAGAAAGGTTGCACTAGTTTGCAGTCCCACCAGCAGTGTAAAAGTGTTCCCTTCTCTCCACATCCACGCCAGCATCTGCCGTTTTGAGATTTTGTGATGTGGGCCATTCTCTCTGGGGTTAGATGATATCTCAGGGATGTTTTAATTTGCATTTCTCTAATATATAGAGATGATGAACATTTTTTTCATGTGTTTGTTAGCCATTCGTCTGTCGTCTTTAGAGAAAGTTCTATTCATGTCTCTTGCCCATTGATATAAGGGATTGTTGGCATTTTTCATGTGGATTAATTTGAGTTCTCTATAGATCCTGCTTATCAAGCTTTTGTCTGATTGAAAATATGCAAATATCCTTTCCCATTGTGTGGGTTGTCTCTTTGCTTTGGTTATCGTCACCTTAGCTGTACAGAAGCTTTTCAGTTTAATGAAGTCCCATTTGTTTATTTTTGTTGTTGTTGCAATTGCCATGGCAGTCTTCTTCATGAAGTCTTCCCCCAGGCCAGTATCTTCCAGTGTTTTTCCTATGCTTTCTTTGAGGATTTTTATTGTTTCATGCCTTAAATTTAAGTCTTTTATCCATCTTGAATCAATTTTTGTGAGTGGGGAAAGGTGTGGGTCCAGTTTCAGTCTTTTACACGCAGACATCCAATTCTCCCAACACCATTTCAGTACTGGCAAGTCTTAACTTCTGATCTTGGTGTACATCAAAAGCAATTTGGGGCTTGCCTCCCGTAGCACAGTGGTTCAGGTGGGCGGGTTCGAGCCTGGCCTGGGCCTGCTAAGCAACAATGACAACTGCAAAATAGCAACAAAAAAATAGCCGGGCCTTGTGGTGGGTGCCTGTAGTTCCAGCTACTTGGGAGGCTGAGGCAAGAGAATTGCTTAAGCCCAAGAGTTTGAGGTTGCTGTGAGTTGTGACGCCATGGCACTCTACCCATGATGACATAGTGAGATGCTGTCTCTAAAAAAATAAAAAAAGAAAAGAAAAAAAGTAATTTGGACCCAAGTCTACTGAATGAAAGGAGTGATTAATGGGATACGGGTGGCGGCAGAGGTAATACTCTCTCTAGTGAAAGTTGCTTTATGATTATAAAGAAAGTGTCACGAGCTAGCCTGAAAGCTTATATTATTTTTGGTCTTGCTGGTGTTTTTAAGAAATTAGTTAGTTGGGCTGGGTGTGGTGGCTCAGGCCTGTAGAGGTGGGCAGACTGCCTGAGGTCATGACTTGGAGACCAGCTTGAGCTAGAGCGAGACCCTGCCTCTAAAAATAGCCAGGCATTGTGACATGCACCTGTAATCCCAGCTACTGGGGGGGGGTTGAAGCAAGAGAATCAATCACTTGAGCCCAGAAGTCTGAGGTTGCTGTGAGCTATGACGCCACAGCACTTTACCTGTGGGGCAGGGGGTAGAGGGAGAGATTTTGTCTCAAAAAAAAGGTGAAATTAGTTAGTTATCCAACACTTAAAAATGGAGAGTTTTTTTTTTAAAAATGGAGAGAGTTCACATAAAAAACTGTTATTTCTCACTTCATTTGAAAAATAAGATCTAGCAATACTGGGCTCATATTTCTGCTTGACAATGATCTGACAGAGATAAGAAGTGGTTAGCTTTTTTTTCTTGAGACAGAGTCTAACTCTGTTGCCCTGGGTAGAGTGCTATGGTGTCATAGCATACAGCAAACTCAAATTCTTGGGCTCAAGCCATCCTCTTGCCTCAGTTTTTCATTTTTAGTATAGATGAGGTCTCGCTCTTGCTCAGGCTGGTCTCAAACTCCTAACTAAGCTCAAGCAATCCACCCACCTCAGCCTCCCAGAGTGCTAGGGTTACAGGCATGAGCATTCACATTCGGCTGGTTAAGCTCTTTGAAAGGAACATATTCTCTCTAGGTCATCACAGTCTCCATCACCCACTACTGTTTTATACTTGGCCAGCTCCCCTCATTTATGTTACCTCCTTGGCCTCTGTAGGTGTTTGACTTTGCCTTCAAGTATTAAGATTTTCTTGTGTGATACCTAAGCAGCCTGGGGAAGAAATTTCAAAATACCATTCCATGCCGAGGTAATCATAGATTTTATCAGATTTAGGGTGTGCAATTATTTGGTTCACAGTGGAAAGCAGACATTTTGTTGTTAAGTGGGCCAAAGTTATCAGTGTCTTAACCTGCTTTATTCTGGAATTATTTCTGGCAGGGAAAGCTTTAGGGAAGATAATCAGTGGCTCAGAGAAAAAAGGAAAAGCAGTTGCTTCAATAAAGAAGTTTAAGATTGAAATAATGTAATATAACAAGAAATGTCTAAGACCAAATCCTTTCTTTTTTGTTTTATTTTAGTTTTAAATTTTATTTCAGAATGTTACAGGGGTACACCCATTTGGTTAAATACTTTGCTTTTATACATTTTAAGTTAAAGTTGTAAGTGTACCCTTCACCCAAAAGATGTGTATTATACCTTATAGGTGTGGATTTACCCAACCTCTCCCCCTACCACTTGATTTCCATTGCATTTTATTCCATACGTGCACATGAGTTGAATGGCAAGTTCCAATTTTGTACTGAGTACATGTGGTGTTTATTCTTTTATTCTCACAACACTTCACTTAGAAGAATTAAGATCAAATCCTTTCTACAAGAGTCACATCACACCCCCTCGACCTCAGTTTCCTTGTCTCTAATGTTGGAGGATAAACCTCTCCTATAGGGTCTTACGTGGTTGGAGATGATGTATGTATACTCCCTTGCCCATCATAAGCAATTAATAAATTGAAGCAGAAATAACAACTGCAAATGGCAGCAATATCTATCCTGTCTAGCCTAAGATTGCCCGGCTTGCTTTAGCCTAAATGGAATATTCCGAATTTAAGATGCCTGGGTTGAGTGCAGCAACCCTAGTTCCTATGAGCATAAAAGCCCTTTTCTCTTAGCCTCATTCAACTAGTTGTTGATAGGATTCCCACTTCTGCTCTCCTCAGCATCACTCTTCATCAGATAATCCCTTTTCCTTTGGAAAGTTTGCATTTTGTTTTCTTTTTTCTTTTTTTTAAAATGACTTTAGACCCACATTTGCCGAAGCATTTTCTGCACAACAGTAGTTTTACAGTATGTTAAATATTGTTCCTAAAAACTATTTTTGTTATTTCAAGTTCATGTTAAGTCTGAGAAATGCTGAATTAAACAATACTAACTAGCTTTCAGTGTTGTACAATTTCTCAGAGTATTAAGCTAAAATATTAATGTGACTTTTGCATATCATATACACTACATAATTTTCCAAACTTAGTTGACTTTGAAATTCTTTTCTTTCAGAATGTCTTTCAGGACTAGTATTCCATGGGTTATTCTGGGGAAAGGCTGCTTTAGGTAAATAGAAATCTAGAAGAAAAATACTTGAATAATTTGTCGCAAACTTGCTACAGATAGAATATAGAAGGCAGGCAGTACATATATAAATAAATAAAGGCAATTTTTAAAAACTAGACAAGTATTTTAAAACTTGAAGATTGGTTAGAACTAGAGGATGCTATAAGCAAGTAGGAATTAAAATAGACATAAATTTCAAGCTATTTCTGAATCCCTAAGCAATATAAACTCCGACGGACTCAAGGAGGAATCTTTTTTGTTCTTTTCCCTTCGATCAATGATCTACCAGCTGCAGGCCACATGCTGTCCACCTAGATCTAATTTTAGCATGCGAGTTTTAGAAGATGCTTTGTTATCACTGCTCCTCAAATATGCCCACACAGTAACATTAGTAGCTGAAAAGTAATGCTGATTTTGCTCACAGGCAATCTCTTATAATCAATGAAAGATATAATTTGTGTTTCAAGAATACATATTTTTCCTTATGGGGCTCAATAATTGAATTATTTTGATTGGAAAAGTAAGTGCAACCTGAATAAATTTTTAAGTTTCTTCAACTGAGGGCAGGCGTGGTGGCACATGCCTGTAATCCTAGCACTATGGGAAGCTGAGGTAGGTGGATTGCTTGAGCACATGAGTTTGAGACAGCCTGAGCAAAAGCAAGACCCTGTGTCTACTAAAAATAGAAAAACTAAGGCAAGAGGATCATTTGAGCCCAAGAGTTGGAGGTTGCTGTGAGCTGTGATACCACAGCACTCTACCCAGGGTTACAACTTGAGACTCTGTCTCAAAAAAAATTTTTTTTTCTTCAACTAACATTCATGCTAAAAAGTTGTTATCACCAATGTAGGCCAAAGTTGTCTATCTCTTCTGATTAAAAGCTCTTTTTTTTTTTTTTTAATATAGAAACAGAGTCTCACTTTATTGCCCTCGGTAGAGTGCTGTGGCATCACAGCTCACAGCAACCTCCAACTCCTGGGCTTAGGCGATTCTCTTGCCTCAGCCTCCCAACTAGCTGGGACCACAGGCGCCCGCCATAATGCCCAGCTATTTTTTGTTGTAGGTTGGCCAGAGCTAGGTTTGAACACTACAAAGTCTATACAACACTAATGTAATGTGATGGATAATTTTTTTTACTAAAGTAAGATAATTGTTGTAAAAATTTCCCCCTCTTTTTAACAAGGAGCTGGTTTTTGAAGATCTACATGTTGTTTTGGGAGAACCAACCTAATAACGCATCTCAATATAACAGTACTTTAAAAAAGTTTAAGAAGCAATTCTTCATTTTATACTCTACCCTTACTGCTGATGAAGTAAGGTAACAATGAAGTAACAAGAGAAGTTGTTACAACAAAGTGGGAAATAAGGAACACTTTCCTTCATGATATGACTATGTGATATGACTTATAACATGCCTATACTACTATGTACTTTATGAAGACTCAACTTCTTTCACTGCTGTACTGTGAATCTTTTGGCTGTATAACCTGCTATGATGTCTTTTGGCTTTCATTTGGCATCATTTACAACTTAAATCTTTTCTAATTGCCGAGATCATTAAAGAGGTGCTTTATTCTTTCACATTGTATTGTTTCCATGAAGTCAAATAAATGATTGGTTTATTAACCAACTTAAAAAAAATCTTACTCCATGAAAATGTCTTTCATTGCAAAATTGATCTGCAAAAGAGAGCTTTTGTCTTTACAACATTGCACATGAGCGCCACAGCAGATCGTTGCCATTGACATTAGCTCCTGACAAGCTGGCAGAAGGCTATGGTAGCAGAGCACTTCTCCTGACAATGACCAACTGCCATCTATCCTACAACCAGGAACCCTGGTATTACTCTTGGCACCTGTCTTCTCATTTCACTGTATCTAACTCATCAACACGTTCTGCTGATTTTATCTTTTGAATTTCTCTCAAGTCCTTCCACTTCTCTCCATCTTTTCCAATCTAACTCAGTTCAAGCCATGATCTCTTTCCTAGAGGACAACAGTGACTCCTAGCTGGCTTCTTCTCTCCCATTTTGGTCTCTAGTTCTTTCTCTAGTCTGCAGGCCACTGTGCAGTTTTCAAAATATAAATTCAATTTTTCAACTCTTATGCTATTCACCCTTTATAGCCTTTCACTGATTGTCTTTTGCTCTTCCTTTAAGGACCTATATCATGGTCTACAAGGCCTTTGGAGATGCTCCTTACCTTTTACAACCACCTGGCTTTATTGTTACCTCTGCCTGGATTGCTCTCCCCCACGTCTACTGTCTTCACTAACTCTTCCCATCCTTCAAATGTTACATATACTTCCTTTTCTAGGATTTATCCCGGTTATAATTTAAATTTTTTTTTTTTTCAGTTTTGACTGGGGCTGGGATAATTTAAATTTTGATGAATATTTATTTGGGAGTCTAAGCCCCATGAAGGCAGGAAACTTGTCTGTTTTAGCTCTATTGTATTTCCATTAATTTTGAATGAATAAGTGTATTAAGTGCATTACACAAGTTAAATATTATTTAACAATATACACTCCTCTGCATTGCAACACAGATTCTCTAGTCCCTTGACGGAGGTTTGGGGAATATCATCCTCCCAACATTTCACAACATGAGCACATTTCCAGGAGGGAATGTTTTGTAATTAATATCATGTAAATAATTCAAATACGATTCTTTGGCAATTCTTGGACAGATCAAGATAATGCTACAGGGTGGCACCAGTGGCTCAGTGGGTAGGGCGCTTGCCCCATATACCAAGGGAGGGTGGTGGGTTCAAACCTGGCCCCCGCCGAACTGCAACAAAAAAAATAGCCCAGGCATTGTGGTGGGCACCTGTAGTCCCAGCTACTTGGTAGGCTGAAACAAGAGAATGACTTAAGCCCAAGAGTTTGAGATTGCTGTGAGCTGTGACTCCTCGGTACTCTCCAGGGGCAAGAAAGGTGAGACTCTGTCTAAAAAAAAAAAAAAAAAGCTATACTCAGTATGTTGGAAGTATTTCAGATTTTAGAAGTTTTGCATTTTATGT
Source organism: Nycticebus coucang (assembly GCF_027406575.1). Lineage (NCBI taxonomy): Eukaryota > Metazoa > Chordata > Mammalia > Primates > Lorisidae > Nycticebus > Nycticebus coucang. Next base: position 90,150,705 of record NC_069795.1, read on the forward strand.
GATGGTATCAGATCTGCGAGCTTTGGGGTGCTACATACAGTACTTGAGATCAGAAGTACTAGTATGCTTTGGTGAGGTGGTATCTCATTGCTATTTTAATTTTTATTTTCATAATTATTACTGACATTGGGTGTCTTTTCCTATTTGAGTGGTTGCTCTGGCTTGCTCTTCTGTGAGCTGTCCATGTCATTTATCTATTTTCCTTTTGGGTTATTTTCCATTTCTTCTTGAGTTGTAGAAATTATCTGAATATTTTGTATTCAAAAACTTTGTCAGTTATAACTTTGGTCTTACCTTTTCATTTAATGGCATCTTGTTCAAAAGTTTTCATTTTAATACAGTAAAAATATTTATTACTTTGTTTTTTATCTTGTTTAATAAGTTCTTCCCTATTCCCAAGTCATAAAGACATTTCCTATTTCCTTCTAAAAGTTTTAAAGTTTCCTCCTTAACATTTAAGCCTTTGACCTACCTGAATTTGATTTACTGTGTGGTATGAAGAGATAATCCCTGAGTTTTTTTCATGAGGAAAACCAATTATCCCAATAGTATTGACTGAATGTTCTTCCTTTCCCTACTGATTTGTAAGGTTTTCACGGTCACAGATCAAGTTACACACAGGCAAGAGCCTGTTTCAAGGCTCTTTATTCTATAGCATTGGTCTGTATAAGAACACACTTCTTGGCTTTATGATTTGTTACTGTCTTCACATTAATGCATCTAGCTGTACAAAAATAGACAAGTTACTTTAGCTCCCTTTTAAAAAAATCTGAAATAATCATACGGAGATAAAATGATTAAAAGAAACAAGAATGGTATGTAAAAGACAGAGAAGGAAAGCACTCAAGAGAATAGCCTTTATGTTACGACGTTGGAGGTATAGATTAAACAGAAATCAAAGGGTCAGTGTCTCTAGGAGCCTCAGTTTCATTTATAAAAAGGAGATGAGTTAGCATACTATTTCCCAGGCTCTTCATACTTCTAAAACTGATTCTGGGATTTTATCAAGTAGAAACTATTCAGCACATTAGGGTAATGGGCAGTAGGGATAAAAGATAAAAAGGCGATAACACAGGACTGAACCACCAGCAAGAAAACATAAAATGTTAAGTGCCACAGCAGATAAGATTTGGGGCTGGCGGGCGGTGTTGACAGACAACCCTTATCCCGGCAGAAGCAGGCTGCGATAACCTTCACGATATTTTCTGGCACAGGAAGGGCTGCGCAAGGTCTGAAGGGCTTTGCCTACAAACACCCGGCTGCACGCGAACACAGAGCTGCTGTCAATCCTCCTGGCTGCCCCAGGGGAACACGACTTCGGAGAAAATTCCGGAGAAGATTCCAGAGAAGATCTCAGAAGCTGGGGAAAGACAGGACTGCGCTAGGAGCGCCCGCACTACCTCCGGGGCGGCCGCAGTGCCTCTGGGAAATGTAGTCCTTTCACGCGTACGCGGCCTCGGGCTCCAGGAAGGGGGACTACAATTCCCTGCAGTCGGGGCATGCTTTGTGCAGCGCGCCTGCGCTGTGTGCCGGCCGATGCCGCTATAAAGGCTTGTTTTGCTCCGGGGCTGATGCTCGGGAGCGTGGTTGAGTGGCCGGCACGGCCGTCCTGGAGCTGGGGCTCAGGTAGGTGACGGTTACTGCTACACCTCTACCCTGCAGCGCGATTGTCATGGGGGTCACCTCCTCATGTTTCCTCGGGGAGTGGCAGGCTGTGGTTGGGGATGAGTTCGGGCGAAGTTGGAGACCGTAGGAACGGGCCTGGCCTCCCTCTAGCCTTCCGCTGCCACCTCCTAGGTGGGCGAACCTTAGGGGCTCCGAGCGAGGCCCAGCGTCAGCGGGCAGGTAGGTAGGGCGGGGATGAGTGGTCGGGGACGCTGGCGACCGCCCGGGCTGCGGCCACCAGGGGGCGCTGCGCTCGCAGCCCGTGGGTGTGGGTCGCAATCGCCTTGCCAGGCCCGGGCTGGCGGTGGGAACGCCCTAGGACCGGGGCATCCCAGGCGAAGGGGCCCATCAGAAGCCCTGGAAGGTTGTGGGCCAGCGGCCTGAAGCACCGGCTCCAGCCTCATGTCGAGAACCCGCGACCTTCAAAGTAAGTAATTTTCTTCGTTTTTGCAAACGGGTAAATGGAGGTAGGAGACAAGAGCGCGCGCAGTAAACCCGTGGTGGAGCCGGGAATGGAGCCCAGATCTCTAGACTGTTATCTAGTGTCTTTTTCACGTCTACTGCACAGAGCTACGTGCTGTTTTGTATTTATACAGGGATCATTTGGTTTCTGCGTAGATGGGCACAGAAATGACTGGGAAAGTTTCAGAAGGTTTTGAAAGAGGAGATGGCAAGGTTACACTGGGGTCCATAGCGTGGGTGAAAGGTGAGGAAGCTTGCAGGTGCAACAAGTGGATTACTGGGGTGGGGGGGAAGTGTGGTGTGGTATGTATGTGTCCTTTCAGCTTCACAGCTTCCCTGTGCAACTTCACTAAGATTCCAGAGGTGCTGGAACCTATTGAGGAATTGTGTTGCAGGCAGTTTGGAAACCCCAGTGTGGCTAATTAACAGTCCTCATAATCCTGTGCAACTTCCCTCCCCCATACAGTGTATCATTGTGCAGAGAGAATCTGCACTTTTATCTCTGGAAAGAGAGTCTTGATAAAAAAAAAAAAAAAAAAAAAGGCAACTGGCCTAGTGGCCTCAACCCTGTAGATTTTGAGTCTAGGAACTTCTTTGGGGTTCTCCCTTTTTGATTATTCTGCCATTGTCCTTGTGCAGCTCTGGCTCAAATATAAACAAAAGTCTCTTCTCTTCCTCCATTGATAGCTGAGGCAAATCAGCAATTTAAAAGATTTTCAACAACTTAAGAGGGAACATAAGAAAATAGGGAGGCCAGGCGTGGTTGCTCACGCCTATAATCCTAGCACTCTGGTAAGCCACTGAGCTCAGGAGTTGGAGACCAGACTGAGTAATAGTCTGGTGTAGTGGCCGGTGCCTATAGTCCCAGCTACTCAGGAGGCTGAAGCAAGAGTATTGCTTGAGCCCAGGAGTTTGAGGTTGCTTTGAGTTATGATGATGCCGCTGCTTTCTAGCCAGGGCAACAGAGCCAGACTGTCTCAAAAAAAAAGAAAGAAAAAGAACATAAGGAAATAAGGAAATACAAACAGTATCAATTAAAAGTCTGGCCTAGTGATCCTTGTTTGCTTGCTTTAGATTAAGGCCTTATTGCTTTCCAGATCTATCAGGCTTCCCAGCTCTTCATTGGCCTCCATGAGACATACCCTGTCTTATATTCCAGATACACAGAAGAGGATGTCCTTATGTTTAGGGTCAATAACTTTGTGCCCCTTTAGGGCCTGATTCTATCCCTTTTTCCAGCAAATTATAGAGATGGGAGATGGGGATGTTAGAGATAATGGAACACATCCCCGCATCCTTCGTACACAGAAAAAGTTGGTCCCTTAGGGCAGTTTAGCACAGTCCATCACATCAGTCACTACAGGCATGAAACAATCATTATTTATATCATAACAGGGAAGTCACTTCATCGCTGCCAGTCTCTGCTCATATGCTCTACTGATTCTGTTCTATCCTTTGAAATAAAGTGACTGGAAGAATCTTTGGTTATCATGGGTTCTTAGATAATTGAGATTGTTGTTCTTGTCATAGTATTTCCTATTGTGAACGAAGTACACTGGCCTCCTCTCCCACCTTTGTAAAAAGTAGCACTAATTTTTTCCATAATCAGCTAGGCTGGGTAACCTTTAGAGGAGAAGGTTGGACTTCTGTGATCCCTGTAACAAGAAGGTTACTCTGATCTGCAGACATTGGAGACACTGGCAGATGCCAGGTCTGTTTATAGTTTAGCCTTAATGAGATCTCAATGACATGATTGCTGCGCTCTTGCTGGGTAAAGCCAGTGTTCTTTATGGTGCAGTTTGTCATTGGACAAGGTGACTTTTCTATTCTTTTTTTTTTTTTTTAAAGATAAGTAATTTATCATTATCAACTTAGAGTACTTGCACCAGAATTCTGAAAGGTAAGAAGTCAAGCTTTCTTTGTGCTGGAAACATGTCTCTGTGGAGGTTTAGTCCTTTTTATTTAGAGGGTTAGTTAGTGTTCTTTTTTCTGATACCTTAAAGAATGATTTATAGTTGTTAGAAAGAATGATTTATAGTTGTTAGAATTTTGTGCTGCAAAAGTAGTACTTTTAAGTTACAGGGACAGTTAGGGATTTATGGATTCCAGAAGCCAACAAAGCTACCCTTCTTTAATTTCTAGTGAGGCTGGTCTGAAAGGTGTTTTCTTAGCTTGTATCTGGAAAACTGTTAACCACCATGGAGTAGGGGCAACATTTTACAGAGATATATGTGTGTTTATTTTTTTTTAAATGACCAGAGCTGTGGGCAGTGCCTGTGGCTCACTGGGTAGGGCCCCAGCCCCATATACCAAGGGTAGCAGGTTCGAACCTGGCCCTGGCCAAATTGCCACAAAAAATAGCTGGGCGTTGTGTTCGGCGCCTGTAGTCTCAGGTACTCGGGAGGCTGAGGCAAGAGAATCGCCTAAGCCCAAGAACTGGAGGTTGCTGTGAGCTGTGATACCACTGCACTCTACCCAGGGTAACAAAGTGAGACTCTTGTCTCTTAAAAAAAAAAAAAAAATGACCAGAGTTGTTGTAGGATATGGATTAGTAAGGCAAACAATGGGTTAGAACAGAGCTCCATAGAAACTTAGTAGAACAGGGTGGGGAATTTGTTTTGTTCTTGCTTTTTAATAATAGTTTTATTGAGATGTAATTTGTATGCCATAGAATTCACCCCCTTTTTTTTTTTTTTTTTGAGACAGAGATTGACCATGTTGCCCTCAGTAGAGTGCTGTGGCATTGCAGCTCACAGCAACCTCCAACTCTTGGGTTTAAGCTATTCTCTTGCCTCAGACTCCCAAGTAGCTGGGACTACAGGTGCCCACCATGACGCCCGGGTATTGTTTTGTTGTAGTTGCCGTTGTTGTTTGGTAGGCTGGGACTGGGTTTGAACCCGCTTGCTCTGGTGTATGTGGCTGGAGCCCTAGATGCTGAGCTACAGGCGTTGAGCCAGAATTCACCCTTTTAAAGTATACAGTTCACTGGGGTGTTTGCACAGAATTGTGCTGCCATCACCACTATCTGATTTTAGAATCTTTTCAGGACTCCAAGGAAAATTTGTGTTTGAAATTATCATATTGTTTTGTATTTTAGCTGGTTAACTTTATGGAGTTTTAAAATAACATCAGTTAACTTGCTAGTTAATTATAAAACTGCAGAAATGAGATATATTATTGGTAGAATAAGTGTTTTGTAAGTTTTCATTTGGTAAAATTTAGTAGGGAAATTGATGTTTACTTTAAAATCACAGAATTTGCAATGCTTGGGACAAACTGAAATAGTTTCCAAAAAGTGTTATAAAAAAGAAAAAGACATATATATACTCTGTACATTACATTGCAGCTTAGAGGAAGAGAGTGGGTGCCTCTTTAATAGCATGTTTAATTTTTTAAATTGTATTTTAGATAGGTCAAGGTAATTTTTCTTGATTCTATTATACTGATTTTTTCTTTAAATAAAATGAAAATCTTAGAAAATACTTGCAAATTTTTAAAAAAAACTTTTAATAGCTGTAACAGTAGAAGCCTTTAATGCCTTTGCACTTTTTTCCTATCTGAAAGGATTTCAGCATGTGATTAACCACAATTTAGGAAATATCTCTTCTTGATGCATTTTTTAATTTCAGAAATTCTGAAGTGAACCACGAGTCTGTGAGCCCTGGCACTTGCACTCAGAGAAGATGAAGGATATCGACATAGGAAAAGAGTATATCATCCCCAGTCCGGGCTATAGGAGTGTGAGGGAGAGAACCAGCGCTTCCGGGCAGCACAGAGAGGAATCCAAGTTCAAGAGAACTCGACCGGTCAGTGTCTACAGAGAGTCGCTTCTCTTATCTGCTTGTACTAGACCAAACCTTTTCTTCAAGTGATGCCCTGGTTCACAGTAAGCACTGAATATATGGAAAGAGAGGTTGGCGCTCAGCCATTTAAGGACCTGTCTTGTCCTTAGCATTCTTTCCTTTTTCACTTTCACTTCATTTTGGTACCTTCTGAAAGGTTTTGCTTGAGAGAAAACAACTTATAAGGGGGTGGGAACACAAGGATTTTGGACTTTTAAGCTTCATTCATGTAGTTAAACAACATTGGCTCTTTCTTCTGCCTCTGTTGTCTGTATTTAAAATGCAAACTCTTGAATTCTGGATTGGGGGCAGTGGCTAACCCTTAATGCTAGCCATCTGAGAGGCCCTGGTGGGAGGATCCCTCGAGCTCAGGAGTTCAAGACCAGCCTGAGCAAGAGTGAAACCCTGTCTATGCTAAAAATAGAAAAATTACCCGGGCATCATGGTGGGCTCTTGGGAGGCTGAAGCAGGCAGATCACTTGAGCCTGGTAGTTTGAGGTTGCTGTGAGCTAAGCTGATGTCTCTGCATGGGCTAGGGTACAGAGTGAGACCTTGTCTTAAAAAAATTGTGAATCCTTTGGAGAGACTCACTCTTAAGTTTTACAAGTTTCATGAATGTAAAGCATCTTTATATTAGTGAAGATACATTTAGACCTGGAGAAAAAAAAATTTTTTTTATCAGAAAAAGAAGCATTATACCTTTTCTTTTCTTTTCTTTTTTTTTTTTGGAGATAGAGTTTTACTATGTTGCCCTGGGTAGAGTGCTGTGTTGTCACAGCTCACAGCAACCTCCAACTCTTGAGCTTAAGTGATTCTCTTGCCTCAGCCTCTCAAGTAGCTGGGATTACAGGCACCTGCCACAGCACCCGGGTATTTGTTGTTGTTGTTGTCATTGTTGTTTGGCAGGATTCGAACCTGCCAGCTCTGGTGTATGTGGCTAGCGCCCTTAGCCGCTGAGCTACAGGTGCCGAGCCCATTATACCTTTTCTTAAATTATGAAAAGTAACTAATAAGGCAGAATGGGAGTGACTAGGTTAGGAAGTTCAGGTATATGTTCATGTATTTGCTATGTGAAAACCTGAGAAAGTTAATGGACTTAGTGTAACATCAGTGCTGACACTGGTGTTTCTTTAGCCTGACATTACCTGGTCCTTTAACACTTTGGTGTGTTAAAGCTGTTTACTTTATTAATCAGCATTTCTCACTAATGAGTTTTCTCTGTCCCCTGCTATGTATTATAGAATGCTTTCCCATTCAGGCCTAACTTTGGAGAAATACAGATTCAATGTAATCAGTGTCAAATACTTCTTTGGTGCCAGTTTTATAATTTCTTTGGGTCCTTTCATTTAGACCTTGTTTTAATTAAACATTTATTGAGTATTTTCTGAGTGCTAGACCCTATTAGCATAGCAGTTAAGTCTGGAAAAAGTCACAAAGCTAACATTGGAGCAGGGCTTTGCAAGGTGATTATGTGGAGAGGTCTTTTAGGTAATGGAAGTAAAGACCCAGAGGTATAGAAAAAATGCAAGGCATTTTTAGATTTTGAATAGCTACCTACGTGCATCATTTGTGGTTATGGTTTATGTATAAAATGGTGTTGACAATAGTACCTAACTTATGAGATCATTGAGGAATAAGTGAGATAATACACACAAAATCCTTCCTGTCGTACCTGGCACATGGCCAGTGCTCAGTAAATGTTAGAACTTAGAACTAGTTGTTGAGGGCTTAAGTGTATAAATGGAACATAGGTCAGAGAGAATTATACATGCCATGCTAAGGAATCTTTTACTATGGCCATCAGAGAACTATTAGAAGTCAGTGAAGAGATTTAATGTTTAACTTTTATTTTGAGATAACTGTAGACTTAAAATGCATTTGTAAAAAATACAGAGAGACCCTGTATCGCCTTCATCCAGTTTTCCCCCATGGTGACATCTTGTACAATTGTAGTACAGGATCACAGAAGGATGATTGACATTGATAGAGTTCACTGACTTTGTTAAGATTTCACCGTGGTTTTACATGCGTTCATTTGTGTGTATGTGTACCCGCCGTCTGTGTACACACCACATGCAGTGCTCTTACATGTGTGCCTTTAAACGCCCACTGCCACAGAAAAGATACAGAAGTTTGATCGCAAAAAAAAAAAAAAGTTTGACGGTAAGGATCTCTCATGTCACCCTTTTGTGGGCGCAGCCACCTCTCCTTGTCTCCCAGTCTCTGGCAACCACTAAACTTTTCTCTATCTCTGTAATTTTGTCATTTTAAGCATACTATAGAAATGGAATCATATAGTATGTAACGTTCTGAGATTGCTTTTTCACTCGTCCCAATTCCCTTGACATCCACCTAATTTGTTGTGTGCATCAATAGTTCTTTACTTTCTATTGCTAAAGAGTATTCCATATTATAGTTACACCGCAGTTTATTTAACCATTCATTCATTGAAGCACACATGGATTATTTCCAGTTTGCGGCAATTATAAATAAAGGTGCTTTAAACATTCAGGTACAGGGTTTTGTGTGAACATAAGCTTTCATTTGTCTGGATAAATGCCCAGGACTATAATTGCTGGGTCATATGATAAAGTGCATATTTAGTTTTGTAAGAGACCATAATACTGTTTCCCAGAATGGTTGGACCATTTACATTCCCATAAGCAATTATCCTGTTTTTCTGCATTCTTGCTGGTATTTGGTGTTATCATCTTTTTTAACTTTGGCCTTCTCTTTAGGTGTGTCTGGTATCTCGTTGTGGTTTTAATTTACTAGTGGCTACTGAATGTTGCACTGAAAAGGGACTTTTAAGTCTTGATTTTTATCTTAGATTACTCTAGAAGCAATGCAGAAAAAATTCTTATATAGGAGAGAGAAAAAATATAGGGAGTAGTCAGGAGGCTGCTGGGCCTATCCACGTGGGACAGGCCAGGGGACTTTTCAAAACACAGACGTGAACATGGAGGAGGGAAGAGAGAGCAGAGATTGAGTGGATCTCTGGAAGGGGAGGGAGGCATTGGGGTGCCTGAGATTGGTGGTAAGGATTTAAAACTGTTAGTGGACAGGGCAGCGCCTGTGGCTGAAAGGAGTAGGGCGCCGGCCCCATAGGCTGGAGGTGGCAGGTTCAAACCCAGCCCCAGCCAAAAACTGCAACCCCCCCCCCCAAAAAAAAAAAACCAAAAACCTGTTAGTGGCCATATGGGAAGAAAAGGAGGAGATTTGAGAGATAAGGGTGAGTTTGATTTTGGACGTGTTGAATTTGAAGTTCATCCTGGTAGAATTATCAGTAGGTGTAGCTTAGGTGAGAAATAGGATAGGAGAAAAATTGTGGAGCCTTTCGCGTGTCCATGAAGATTAAGCTGTGGTAGTGAGCAGGCTCGCCCAAAGATTTCTTCTGTGGTTCATAAGTGGAAAACAAGGTTCCATTCCCCACTGTTAGCTTTTGATAGGGCCAGTTAACATCATGAAACTATGTCAAGTAGAAGTCAGAAGCAAAGCACCAAGAACTGGTCTGATGTTAAACAGACCAGTGCTTAGGGCTTCTAATTCCTTAAGCTGTAATCAAAGATGCAAACAGAGCTCATGGTTTCCCCGTTTCTTAGTATTGTGACTAAGTCTTTCTTTTGGACTACTCTTTGGGAAAATTGCTCTCGGCAGTCACATCTTGAAATAAATATTTGTAGTTCCCCAGACATGCTTAGAGACAGTTAGGGTCAAAATAATGCACATGTACACATACCCCTTCTTCAGGACTGTAATGCTTGTGGCTACACACAATTTGAAGCTTAGCAGACATCCTTTAATCCTGAAGTGTTAGTATAGTGGTGCCTTCTGTTTCTGTTAGTTCTTTGAGCTGAAGTGCTAACTTTGGCTATAGTTAGGCTGGCATTATTTCAGCTAACACAAAGATTTATACCTTTGCTACTCCTTAACACTGTTACTATGCTGCAGGCCTGATTCTTTAATCAGAGCCCCTTTCCTTATTCTTTCTGTTTATTTATTTAATATCAAAATATTAAGGGGTACAAAAATTTTTGTTCCATGGATATTTTGCATAATATAAAGTCAAGGGTTTTGGTGTGCCCATCACCAGAGTAGTTCTCATTGTACCCACTGGGTAAGTTTTAGTCCCGCAGCCACCCTCCCACAGTCCCCCCTTCTTGGTTTCTCATGTCCTTTGTATCGCTTTGTGCCTGTGATCTAGTAACTGTATGTTCTCTCCCATTAGTGAGAACATACAGTGTTTGGTTTTCCCTTCCTGGGATACGTCGCTTAGGATGATTGTCTCCAGTTCCAACTTTCATTATAATTCATCATCATCTTTGCACATGTGGATCATATGACTCTAGGAGCTCTGATTTGTTATTTTTAAGATGCATTGTTTATTCATTTTTATTCGTGTACAGTGTTTAACCAAGTGGCCTGGTCTAGTAGGTAAAGATAAATTGATGCTGGGCTGCCTGCCTGCCTTCCAATAGAACAGTGGTTCTCAACCTTCCTAATGCTGTAGCCCTTTAATACAGTTCCTGTGGGTCGCGACCCATAGGTTGAGACCTGCTGCAATAGAAGCTTAAACTCAGAAATGTGTACTGGACGTATATCACTATATTTAGGTGCCATGGAAGTTAATAATGAGAAAGTGCTTTCCCTCAGGAAAGACTCCAATGGGAAGGTAACATTTGACTGAAGACTATAGGAATTGGTAGATTTTGGAGAAAGGAAGAACATGCCAGGCAGAAAAAAAGAGTTGTGGGTAGGGATTTCCAAGCCCTGTTGGCTTTAAGCATAAAGTGTGTAAAGTCATCGATGGAGAGAGATAAGTCAGTGAGTTTCAGATTATACTTGTCCTTGGATAATTACCAAAGGAGTTGGGATTTTAGATGCTTTAATATTTAAACAAAAGCAAAACAAAGCTATCAGATGCTTTTGTAAGATTTGTTTTATTGTAGTGGTGTTTGTTTTCTTAATGCCTTCAGGTCAAAGCTAAGGGTGACTTGTTCACTAGCACATCTAATCTAGGAAAGGAAGAAGAATGGAAAATCAGCAGAAGTCAACTAAGGCTCATGTGCCATTATTACTGCATTAGTTTTTCCCTTCTCTCTAAAGTGTACCATTGGAATTTTCTTCCTACCAAAGTTAAGCGTTCTGTGCCAAGGAGTGGTAACATAGCGAGTATTCATGAGATCTAAGGATTTTCATTTAGTATTTTTTTATGTCTGTGTTCAGCTGGCCCTTGCTTTGCTTTTCAAAACCTTGCTTTGAGTTTTCATAATTGTGATTTGAAATATTTTGGTGAGCTGAAAGTTACATCCTAGGCATCAAAGATATATGTTTGATCTCTTACCAGAAATGATCTAAGACATATTATTATGAAAGAAATATGGGCTCATTATAGAAAATATACAAAGTAAGATTATAGAAAGCATAAATCACCCCCAATCCCTCTGTCCGGACACAACTATTTGCATAAAAACATCTGTTTTCATGAAATAGTTTTGTTTAGAACATTACACTTTTAGAGAGTTTGAAAGCTTTTCTTTACAGACTGAGGGTATATAATTTGTCTATGCCCTTGTGTTTTCAGAGTCAAGAATATTACTTGTGGGTCTACTTTGCTGGTACAAAGGAGAGCAGGATGAAGGAGATTAGTATTTTGCAGCTCTGCTTTATTTTTCTCTATTGATACTCAGTGACTCAGCAGATTTAAACATTAAGATGAGTTAAGAACACCTGCCTTCCCCCTCCTCCCCACCCAAGGCATGCACAAAGCTTTGAGAGGCTCAGTAGCCTCTTAGGCACTGCTGGGTGTGATACGTATGGTATGTGGCCTGGTGCCAGATATTGGTCTCCAATAGCAGCCTGGAGCTCTCTGGCAGAGATAACAACAGTGTTGCTATTGGTGTGGAGCCCAGGTAACTCTAATGCTGGGTGACTGCAGCAGCAGCTCCGGTGGGGCTCTTGAGGTTGGGCTGCTGTGATGATGAGTTCTCCTACGTCGCTGGCTGCAGTAGACTGCTGTTGCTTTCCTCGGAAACGCTGCTTCAGGGAAATAAATATAGCCCGTTGGCATGAGTTAAAGGAGCTTTCCGTCAAAAGGGAAGAAAAGTATTGGAACTAGCTTCCTGTTTTTGAAGCAGTCTTAAGTAGCTAAGTCTTTATTTTGTTAAGATAACTTGGAAGTTACAAATAGTTAATGAAAACCTTTTCAATGAAATCTTGGTTCCACTGTTAGGTAGCCTTCTGCTAATGCTTTCTTTGATGTCTTACCATTTTTCTTTCTCTTTTAGTTAAAGATAAAAAGGTCAATGCCAGGGACAGGAAACAGCGCCTCCGGAAGTTTTTGCAATGATTGAACCTATGAGTGTTAAGCTTGGAGACTAATGTGAAATTAACTTGGTGCACTGAAGTCCACTAATGAGCAGAATTAAGTCCGTGCCTTCCCTCCCTTACCCTTTTAGGGAGTTAGCCTATTTAGATAATTAGATGTTACATATGTTTTAATTATTTGATTATTTTCTGCGTTCACTCTTCAAAGAAGTAACTTAATTGTTGTTAAACAACACATGAAGGGAGGCAGAAAGCAAGACTGACTTTATGAATGTGTGTACTTTAAAAGATGGACGGACCCTTAAGAACTGTCCTGCCTAGTTACCATTTAGCTGCTTCTCTCTGTAGGTGAGGCTTAAGAGGAAAGTCCACTCTGCCGGCGGGGCTAGGGTTGGGTGCTTCTCCCAGGGATGTTATTTCTGGAGTTGGATGCTGCAGATAGAGCTCCTGGCTGCTCTTTGAAGCACAGTGGTTCTGCTGCCCCAGCTCTGGCCCAGTGTATTGGATGACAAAAGGAGCATGGGACAGCCAACAGTCTGACACCTGTACCTGATCCTGGAATTCAGAGAATGTTTGTTTTCAAAATTAAATCTTGCCAGCAGGATTTGTGGTGTCATTGTGATGTCTAACACAGTTGTCATAGGAATAGGCACACTTGGCCAGGCATGATGGCTCACACCTATAATCTCAGCACTCTGGAAGACTGAGGCAGGTGGATCACTTGAGCTTAGGACTTCAAGACCAGCCTGAGCCAAAGAGAGACCCCTGTCTCTAAAAACAGGCGGGCATTTTGGTAGGCGCCTGTAGTCCCAGCTACTCAGGAGGCTGAGGCAAGAAGATCACTTGAGCCCAAGAGTTTGAGGTTGCTGTGAGCTGTGACACCACGGCATTCTACCCAGGGTGATAGAATGAGACTCTGTCTCAAAAAAAGGAAGGAAGGAGGAAATTGGCACACTCAGACTTTTAGAAGTAAATGATACATGGTTATAGTTGTTTGACTTTTTAAGAAACCCCACTGAAGGTGCCTGTGGCTCCCTGAGTAGGACACCAGCCCCATATACTGAGGGTGGCGGGCTCGAACCCAGCCCCGGCCAAACTGCAATGGAAAAATAGCTGAGCGTTGTGGCAGGTGCCTGTAGTCACCGCTACTCGGGAGGCTGAGGCAAGAGAATCACCTAAGCCCAAGAGCTGGAGGTTGTTGTGACCTGTGATGCCATGGCACTCTACTGAGGGTGACAAAGTGAGACTGTCTCTCTAAAATAAATAAATAAAAAGAAACTTCACGGAACTTTACAACCTTCTGTTTACTTTTAGTTAGTATTATGCAGGTTATAGCATTGAGCGTCACTTAGTTTTCTTAAATGTTATGTCACACAGTGGATGGCCAAGATGCCCAATTGTTAACCTTGGTGCTTTTCACGACGGTCAGCAGTCTTGGCCTACTGTACAGCTCAGTGGCCACAGGGTGGAGCCCCTCATGTCACATACTGGTCTGGGCACTCACTGAAGGACATTCTATTTGAAAATTATATTATGGCATTTTTAAAATCTGAAGCCTGAAACTTGTTGAAGGGATTTTGTCAAATGCAAAAGCCCAGCATTCACAAGTTCCATTATCTAAATCAATGATTTTCAGGCCAGGCTGCATATTAAAATGACTTGAAGAACATTAGAAAAATACATGTAGGGATACAGTTATAACAGAGACTTTACCTAACAAATGCAAACATTGTAACCTGATTCTTTGTATACCCTCGTTTAACCTGAAACAATAAAAACATTTAAATAAATAAGTAAATAAATAATTACTACATGTACTGGAGCTCTGTCCCAGCCCAATTACACCAGTCTCTGCAGTAGAACCCAGGCATTGGTATTATCTTAACATTCACCAGGTAGTTTAATGTGTAGCCACTCCTGGGTCTAGATCTTGTGGGATAAAGTCTGTTCTATCCCTTCAACAATTAATTGGTTTCCAAGTGTTTCCTGTAAGTCCTTCCCATCTTGTGATTCATTTTCAGTTTAATCCTTTGAAACCTTATCATACTATTAACAAAGTTAATCTTAGACTCCCAACATAATAGGAACTTTGAATAAATTCTTTGGAATTTATCTTATGAAACAACTGAAAGCCCTTAAAATTCCTGCTAATTATGGGGTAATGCTAGATTATGAACTGCAAAAAAAGTACCTGTTTTACCACAGTTGTGGTGATAAGTTACATCCTTTGGCTTTATGTATTTACCTTCTGAATTGTATTCCTAGCTGTTTGCCGGCCTGAGAGAAACAACAGCACAGCTTCAGATGAGTGTGGTGACGCACAAGTCAGTTTGTTTTCCCAGCATAGCATTGCTGCTGGGTGGTAGGGCTGAGTTTTAGCAGGTTCCCCGACTGAATACTTTCTACTATATTCTGTTTCTTCTTCATATAGGTCGGGTTCTAGTAAAACTGACCCTCTTGACTGAAGTGGCTATAATTTGGAACTTCTTAAGCTTAAGATGGTCACGTTCCTTTCAACAACCCACTGGGGAGTGAGGATGTGGTGAAGATGAGGAGAGGAAATATGCTTGATAGGTTTCTTTAACTTGGGGATAGGAAGGGTAGGAAAGCCTGAAGTCAGCTGGTCTTAGGAGGATGTCAGCTTCTTTATTTCTTTGTACATTTGAAAGCAACATTTAATTTCTTTGTTTTCATTTAAGTTTTAATATTCTGAGTCTTGAGAGCTATACCTAATGGTATAGCTATACCAATTCCCCTTAAAAGCTTGTCCTTCTGGATGTTCGCCACAAAGGCTGTTGTGGGATGGGGACATATGCTGAAAGCTTTTCTTGGGCTGGAAGGATTTAGAAACATTCTGTGTTGGTCTTAAGATCCTGAGAATTGGGCGGCGCCTGTGGCTCAGTCGGTAGGGCGCCGGCCCCATATACCGAGGGTGGCGCGTTCAAACCCGGCCCCAGCCAAACTGCAACCAAAAAATAGCTGGGCGTTGTGGCGGGCGCCTGTAGTCCCAGCTGCTTGGGAGGCTGAGGCAAGAGAATCGCTTAGGCCCGGGAGTTGGAGGTTGCTGTGAGCTGTGTGAGGCCACGGCACTCTACCGAGGGCCATAAAGTGAGACTCTGTCTCTACAAAAAAAAAAATCCTGAGAAGTAGGGAGAGGAGAGGAAGACTATGTTGTGGGATCTGAGGCCTGTCGATTCTTTCTGTGCCCTGGATACCACTTCCTTTGAGGGGTGTGCCAGACAGGAGTACTGCAGCCTGTAATCCCCTCGGAAGCTGAGGGGCGCCTCTGTGTTGCTAGTTGATGCCTGCAACCTCCGTGTCCAGGAACAACTCAGATGAATCCTCAGTGCTGAGGCTTTGGAGAGCCAGCCTGCTGTTGTCCTGCTGTCAGGAGGGGACTGGACTCTTCATCCTGGGGGATGATTTTTGGCCCCTGGTACCTTGTGCCAGAGGCCTTGATGCAGGGGAAAGCCCGCGGTTGCCCTGTCAGCAGACATTCCACCCTGGCAGCCTGTTAAAACGAGCTGGGGCAGCCAGACAAGTGGCGGCTGTGCAGGGTGGCAGTGCACGCATTCTCACAGATGCAAGGATGGTATTAGTGCCACAAAGGAGGAGATGTCTCTCGGGTAGCAGCCCTCCATGCTTCTGGATCAGTTGTTCTCATCTCCCTCACCAGATGTGCATGTATTTGGACATGTATTTCCCTGGTCTTTATCTGAACCTTGGCAGTCTGGATTTCATTGTCCCTTTGTAGCTTTCTGTGTCCGCACTCCTGCCCCATCGCCATCACCCTGGTGAGACACAGCATGCTCAGCACCTCCTAGGTTGTGGTCCTAGGGAAGGTATCAGTGGCAGCAGAGGCTCTTTGTTTAATTTTTTTCTCAACCTTTAATCACGCAGTATTTTTCCCTTTGGAACGAATCATCTCTGCAGACGCCTTTCAGTGTGGCAGGGCTGTCTGGTCTCGGACAGCCTTTCTGTCTGTCAGGTCTCTTTAAAGAAATAGAGACAGGCAGGTGCCTCACATAACCTCAGGAAAAGCTTTGAAAAGTTACTTCTGCAAAGGATTGAAAGCCTCATAACCTAAAAACAAATGGTCTCATGAAACCAGTGCTAACTATGTAGCTATCCAGCTTTCCAGAGCTACCTTTGTACTGTGGGCATTCTGGGCCAGATACTTTGTTGTGGGCGCCATTCTGTGGGATGTTCAGCAGCCCTGGCCTCTGCCCACTAGAACTAGTAGCACCCCTGCAGTGGTGACAACCAAAAATGTCTCCAAATATTGCCACATGTCCCCTGGGCAAGCAAAAGAATGCTTGCTTGACAACCACTGGGCTACAATGTTCAGTATACAGTAACCACTAGCCGCCTGTGGCTACTGAGCATTTAAAACGTGGCCAATCAGAACTGAGATGTGCTGTAAGTATAAAATACCCACCAGATTTCAAAGACTTCATATGAAAAGGCCTCACTTGTAAAATATCTCACTAATAATTTTTTTTCTGGCTGGGGCTGGGTTTGAACCCGCCACCCTCGGCATGTGGGGCCGGCATCCTACTCTTTGAGCCACAGGTGCTGCCCCACTAATAATTTTTATATGTTAAAAAGATAATACTTTGGGTGGCACCTGTGGCTCAAGGAGTAGGGCGCCGGTCCCATATGCCAGAGGTGGCAGGTTCAAACCCAGCCCCAGCCAAAAAAAAAAAAATTAATGAAAGAAAGGTAATACTTTTTAATATTGGTTTAAATTAAAGCGTGGGGAGGGAGGGGGGATGGGGATAGAGGGAGGGGGATTGAAAGGATCACACATGTGGTGCATCTTACAAGGGTACATGTGAGCCTTGGCAAATGTGGAATGTAAATTTCTTGACAAAGCAACTAGGATAATGCCAGGAGGGCTATGTCAACTAATGAGATGAAAATGTGTCAAATATTCTATGAAACAAGTGTATGGTGTCCCACGATCATATTGATGTACACAGCTATGATTTAATAAAAAAATAAAATAAAATAAAATAATTAATTTCACCTTTTACTTTTTAAATGTGGCTACTGGAAAAATTTAAATTATTATACATTATGTGGTTTAGGGTATATTTCTTTTTTTTTCTTTTTTTTTTTTTTATTTTGAGACAGAGCCTCAAGCTGTCACCCTGGGAAGAGTGCTATAGCATAACAGCTCACAGCAACCTCTAAATCCTGGACTTACGTGATTCTCTTGCCTAAGCCTCCTAAATAGCTGGGACTATAGTCACCTGCCACAATGTCTGTATTTTTTGTTGTAGTTGTCATTGTTGCTTGGCAGGCCCACGCTGGATTCGAACCCACCAGCTTTAGTGTATGTGGCTGGTGCCTTAGCCACTTGAGCTATAGGCGCCGAGCCTAGAGATACTTCTTTTGGACAATACTGAGCTAGAGTGTTGAACTACTATAGTTAATCTTGTATTAGGCATTTAGATCCCTATAAAACCCTGGGTTTAAATGATTTTTTTCTTTTGAAGATTTTTCTTCATGCAGTAAAATTATGGTGACTCAGACTGTGGGAAGTGTTACGTATTACCGGTTTGCTTTCCTGAGTACCTCTTGGTAGCATAATAAAAATGGTTCAGTGTTCAGGTAGTATCTGCTCTCCTTCCATATTGAATTTTATCTATTGTAAGGAATATGTAATTATATCTTAAAATTTAATAAAATTTAGTTTCTAAATTTATATTGCTTGTTTTGTGTTTGTTTTGGACACCTAAGATCTAGGAATAATTTGTATTTTTCTTTCCTTTTTATTTATTTATTTTTTTTCTGAAATAAGGTCTCACTGTCACCCAGCCTAGGGTGCAGTGGCATGATCATTGCTCACTGCGGACTCAAACTCCTGGGGGCTCAAGTGATCCTCCTGCTTCAGCCTCCTGAGTAGCTGGCACTACAGGCTTACACCACCATGCCTAGCTAATTTTTCTGTATTTTGAAGAAACGGGATCTTGCTATGTTGCTCAGGCTAATATCAAACTCCTGACCTTAAGTGATCCTCCCAACTCTCTCTCCCTAAGTGCTAGCATTATAGGTGTGAACTACCCTGCCAGCTAAATAATTTATATTTCTTGATTGGTGACACTGGGTCTGTTTGTTCTCTCTTGTGTCCCTAGCACCTAGAACAATACCTGGGACACAGTAAGCCTTCAGTAAGGCAGTGGGATGTGCGTGGAGGCTGAGGTGGGAGGATCACTTGAGGCCAGACACTCAAGGCCACAGTACACTGTGATTACTCCTGTGAATAACCACTGCACTCCAGCCTGGGCAACATACTGAAACCCTCCCTCTAAGCATAATAGTGATAATAAGTACTTGTTAAATGAATGTATTAAACAATTGGATACTTTTCAGTAAAAACCTATGATTCGAAATGTATTATTATGTTAGTTACCTGATCACTTCTTTAGCTTTACCGCCTTCATTTAATACTAATTTCATTAAGCAAAAGTTTTCTTTTTTGTATTTAAACCCATCCATCTTTCCTTTGATAAGTTGTTAACTTTTTTTTGGTGGGAGGAGGATAGTCTCAAGCTATTGCCCTGGGTAGGGTGCTGTGGCATCCTAGCTCACAGCAACCTCCAGCTTGGGCTCTGGTGATCCTGTTGCCTCAGTTATTCTATTTTTAGTAGAGACAGGGTCTCACTTTTGCTTAGGCTGGTCTCAAACTCATGAACTTAAGCAATGCACCCACCTCAGCCTCCCACAGTGCTAGGATTACAGGTGTGATCCTCTGCGCCCAGCCAGTTTCTAACTTTTGAGGGTTAAAGAAGGCTGTCTCCTCTCTACACCTGGGCTAAATATGCTTTTTAATTTAATTTTCTTCTGTTTATTTCCTTATTTTCATGTAACTATTGGGGGGTTAATTTCAGATGGGTTAATGTCTGGCATGAAATCTGGATCTCAATTAATTAATCTCCAATCTGTTATTTATTTATCCCAAGAATATTCATTGACTCATGATTCTCTGTCCTGTTATATTATTTATGCTTTCATAAATAAGCCCTAATAGCTTGAATGTATTAAGTCCTTTTGCTTGGTTCATTTCCATTTTTAATCCATTCAACCTAAGAATTTTGATAATTCACTTTATAGAATGTTACCTGTGGTAGGTTATATATTTATTTTTACCTTTAAACAGATACCCTTTTTTTTTTCCTGGCATGCTTCAGCCATTTAAAAGCCTGAAACTTTCAAGGAAGCCTAGAAAGGAAGAGAAGTTAGGCATCTAAGCATATAGTTACATCTGTGTAGTTAGTGGCAGGTTATAATAAAGGTACTTTTCTTTTTTGTTTAAATATAAGTCTATAATATATGTGTCCTATAGCATCTGCTCATCTTTGATTTAAAAAAGTTATGGATGTGCATTTTTGCAATTAAGTGAAACAGTTTACTTTTTGTTTACATTCTAGTGTTCTGATCATGTAATTGTGACTGACTTTGGAAACTACTGTTTGCTTATAATGAGGTTACTTAGGAGAGTCAGAGTTTATTTTAATCTGGTACTCAGGCTAGGGAAGAGAGGAGAGCTGTTTATGAAGGAACATCTTAGATCATCTTATACAGTTATGATTTATTTACTTGTTTTTTTCTTTGAAAGGCACATGATGTAGTGATTAAGAGCCTCAGCTTGAGTCTGGATTCAGACCCTGCCACAGCTTAACATCTGTGTGCCTCAGTTTCTTTGGCTGTAAAATGGAGATAATATTATAGTACCTACCTCATAGAGTTATTACAAGGTTTAAATGAGTTAGTATCTGTAAAGCATTTAAAACAGTGTTACATTAATTCATAACAAACCAGCATAGCAATTACTGTTATTCATTGCATAATAAATGCTATGTGGTTTGAATATGTGTTATGCATATTACATATAAATTAATATGTACAAATTTTGCACCTTCAAGTAAATAATTTGCCTTTATAAATAGTACATGGTAGTCATGAGATTTGGCTATGAACAAGGAAGATTACCTTAGCTTCCTTTATTTATTGCTGATGGCCCAGCATAGATGGGAAAAAGGAGGCCTCAGGTCAACAAAATGAAAGTAGTAAAGCCAATAGTTCTCTTTCTCAATAGTACTAGAGTGCACATTCTCTAATAAAGTTTTGAGCTAAGTTTTTTTTCTTTCTTTTTTTTTGAGACAGAATCTTACCCTGGGTAGAGTGCCGGCGTAACCTCAGACTCTGGGGTCAAGTGATCCTCTTGCCTCAGCTTCCCAAGTAATAGTTAGCCGGGACTACAGGTGCCCACCACAATGCCCAGTTCTTTCTCTTTCTCCTCCTCCCTCTCCTCCTCCTCCTCCTCTTTTCTCTCTCTCTTCTTTTCTTTTCTTTCTTTTTTTAGAGAAGGGGGTCTTACTTTTGCTCAGGCTGGTCTCAAACTCCTGAGCTCAAGCAAACCACCCGCCTCGGCCTCCCAGAGTGCTAGGATTATACCACCGTGCCCAGCCTCTATAATAAAGATAATTGGGACAAACTGGCTGTATATCTCATTGGAGCTGCCCTCTTTTTTTTTGAGACAGATTCTCACTCTGTTGCCCTTGGTAGAGTGCTGTGGTGTCATAGCTCACAGCAACCTCAAACTCCTGTGATCAACCTCAAGCACAAGTGATTCTCTTGCCTTAGCCTCCCGAGTAGCTGGGACTACAGGTGCCCGCCACAGTGCCCAGCTATTTTTAGAGCTGGGGTCTCCTCCCTCTATTTCAGGCTGGTGTCTAACTCATGAGCTCAGGTGATCTACCTGCCTCGGCCTCCCAGAGTGCTGGGATTATAGGCATGAGCCACCATGCCCAGCTAGAGCTATACTCTTTAATCCTATAACCCCACTGATAGAATTTATCTTAAATAATCCAGAAAGAGAAAAATAAACTATAATTGTTTATTATACTATTAATAAAAAGCCAGACGTGTAGAGAATCTAAATAGAAGTTGAATGGTTAAGATCTCCTTAGTGGTATATTATACAACATTAAATGATATTGATGCAGACTGTGAGGCAACAGGAAGGTATTTTAGTTGACCTTTGAATAATAGGTGCCAAGCTCTAGGCTGTGCTAGGAGCCAGGGAGTCAAGTACCCCGTTTCCCCGAAAATAAGACATCCACCAAAAATAAGACCTACTTACAGGAAAGATAAGACGTCCCCTGAAAATAAGACCTAGCGCATCTTTGGGAGCACACCTTAAAATAAGACACTGTCTTATTTTCGGGGAAACAGGGTAGTGAGACAGGTGGCCCTCTCTGAGCATCCTACTGCAGGAATGTTGGTTGCAGGGAAGACATAGGAGGGAGGAAATATATTCCCTGAGTTTCAAAGAGTCCAGGAAAGCTAAGGGAAAGAGGAAATAGTTGAGATGGGTTCTAAGTTTTATTGAATAGAAATATTTTGGAAATATAGTTAATGTGTTTAAGTGTTTTATTGTATACCCAATACTTTACTAAGCACTTTCCATTATCCTGTTAATTCCTCTCAACTCTATATGGCATGCATCATTGTGAAAATGAGTAAACCGAAACTTAAAGTGGTCTTCTGTTAACATGCTGAGGGCTGGCGGAGTCAGCATTCAAACCTGTGATATATTTGCCTTCTAGCAAATCCACGTTTGAAATCACTGTATTTCACTATGGCCTCCCATTATGGGAACATTCTGCCTATGGAGATATTAATATATTAAGGCTATAAAAGAAAATGGTTTTGTTGGAATAAAATAATTGCTTTTTCTTTTCTTTTCTTTTTTCGAGATAGAGTCTTACTATGTCACTCTCAGCAGAGTGCTATGGCATCACAGCTCACAGCAACCTGAAACTCTTGGGCTTAAGTGATTCTCTTGTCTCAGCTTCCCAGGTAGCTGGGACTACAGGTGCCCACCACAACACCTGGCTGTTTTTTTGTTGTAGTTGCCATTGTTGTTTGGCAGGCCCGGGCTGGATTCGAATCAACCAGCCCCAGGGTACATGACTGGCACCCTAGCCACCAAGCTACAGGCGCTGAGCTTTTTTTTTTTTTTTTTTTAATGTTAACATGTGAGCGTCCTTGCCAACAGCTAAATACGTGTTGCTTATTGTTTTGAGAATCCTATCCCTGAAGGAACTGGGTGCAAATATGAAGTGGGACTGTGTTTCCCTTAAAAAGAGGATCTGGGATCAGGTCCTCGTATTCCTATCTGATATTTCATTTTGCTGACATACAAGGTCTGACAATTAAGTTTGCAAACTCATCCTAGAAAATGTGCTGCATACCTCATTACTGAATATCACTGTAGTCACCTTTGAAGTACTCCCCTTAGGAAGCTATGCACCAAATCACAACAGCAAGCTCCTAATCCACCCTTCAAAGCAATTTTGGGACTCTTTTCCTGTAATGACCACCAAAGCTGTTGTTGTATTACCCTTGATGTTCTAAATGTCATCAAAATGTCTTTCCTTTCAATGTTTCTTTTATCTTTGAGTAAAGAAAAAAGTCATTGGGGGCCAGATTAGGTGAGTAGGGAATGTGCTCCAACATGGGTTATTGGTTCACTGGTAAAAACTCCCTCACAGACAGTGCTATGTGAGCTCTTTGCTTTTTTTTCTGTTCATTGGTGAGCTCCTTCAGGACCATTTTTGCACATTCCTTTCTCATGCCAAGATTTTGAGGTCAGGTTCTCCTGTTTCTCTATTGGTGCTTCTTTGGTCCACTACCTTTATGCTTCTTACAGTCAGCTGATGATTCTGACATATTATTTGGTGAGTTTTTAAAATGTTTTCATCAGTTCTTTGTGTTACTGGCTACCCTGACCTCTCTTTATCAGTGATGCTTTCTCTCCCATCAGAGATCCATTTACACACCACTGGTTTCTTCACGGCATTGTCCGTATAAACTTGGACTGTTGTCTCCAATTTCACTTCCATCACTCTTGCCAAGTTTGACTAGAAATGTAATGTTTGGTTTGGACACACTGGAGACTCAGGCTGTTGTCCTGGGTAGAGTGCCGTGGCATCACAGCTCATAGCAACCTCAAACTCCTGGGCCTGGCGCTGCCCGGACCTCCATAAGAGTTGCGCCACGAATCCTGACCTGTGACCCGCACCCAACCGGCCTCTGCATGCCCTGACCAGGAACTGCAGGAGCCGCGCAACCCTGCGTCCGCCCTCCTGTGTCCTCCAGGCTTCTACACTGGCCCGCTCGTGTGGCCAGGGATACTGGTAGCCGTGTGCCTTCTGGAGCCCTCCCTGCCTCTGTGCAGAGCCCTTCTCCTGGCCAGAGACTGCTGAAGCCTTGGGCTCTCTGTCCCAAAGTCACTGGGTGCCAGGCACTCCCAGAACCGTGCGCACCACCTCCTGCCCGTTGCTGGATCTGGGTGCGTCACATGCCAGAGCTGCTTCCACAGCCAGAACTCCCTAGCTGGGGCAGCCCCAGAGGAACTAACTACACAAGGTCACTCCCTACAAAGATCCGCAACAATAGAGTGAGCCCGCTGGCGTCTAATCTTGGAGAGACACCTCCCCAACTCTGAGGACAGCAAGAGGCAACAGTGAAAAACAATCATGAGGTGAAATCAACAGAAAAACTGGTAATGTGAATAATCAGAGTAGATCAACTCCCCCAAGGATCAATGGGGCAGACACAGCACAAGATCCCATGCACAAACCAATAGCTGAGATGTCAGAAATCGAATTCAGAATCTGATAGCAAATAAGATAGAAATTAGGTTACTAATTAGGTTACTCCAAGCAGTAACCCAAAAGATATCTCAAGAATTCAACAGATTCAAAGACCAAATGACGAAAGATTTTGACACATTGAGACAAGAAGTTGCAGCCCTCAAAGATCTGAGAAACACAGTAGAATCCCTCAGTAACAGAATGGAGCAAGCAGAAGAAAGGATTTCTGACATCGAAAACAAAGCTTTTGAATGCTCCCAAACTCTCAAAGAGGAAGAGAAATGGAGGGCAAAAACAGATCACTCACTCAGAGAGCTCTGGGATAATTCGAAGAAAATCAATATTCATCTAATAGGGATCTCCAAAAGCGATGAAGTGGCTTCACAAGGCACACAGTCTCTTCTCCATGAGATTATGAAGGAGAACTTTCCAGACATGCCAAGAGATTCTGAAATTCAGATAGCAGTTTCAGAACTTCAGCACAACTCAACCCAAATAAGACATCCCCCAGACACATCATAATCAATTTCACTAAAGTTAATATGAAGGAGAAAATTCTGAAAGCTGCCAGACAAAAGAAAACCATTACCTACAAGTGGAAGAATATTAGAATAACTGCAGATCTCTCTGCTGAAACCTTTCAAGCTAGAAGAGAATGGTCATCGACTTCTAATCTCCTAAAACAAAATAACTTTCAACACAGGATCCTATACCCAGCTAAACTGAGTTTCATTTATGATGGAGAAATTAAATACTTTAATGACATTCACATGTTGAAGAAATTTTCCATAACTAAACCAGCTCTCCAGGATATTCTCAGACCTATCCTCCATAAAGACCAGCGTAATCCTCCACCACAAAAGTAAACTCACCCAGAAAATTTTGATCAAATTTCAACTTCCATAGTCACAAAAGGATTAAAAATGTCCACCAGACTCTCGAAAGGCTTATCAATATTCTCAATTAATGTGAATGGTTTAAACTGTCCTCTAAAGAGACACAGGTTGGCTGACTGGATACAAAAACTCAAGCCAGATATCTGCTGCATACAAGAAACGCATCTTACATTGAAAGACAGATATAGACTCAAGGTGAAGGGATGGTCACCTATATTCCAGGAAAATGGAAAGCAGAAAAAAGCAGGTGGTGCTTTCCTGTTCGCAGACACAATTGGCTTTAAACCAACCAAAATAATTAAGGATAAGGATGGACACTTCATATTTGTTAAAGGTAATACTCAATATGATGAGATCTCAATTATTAATATTTATGCACCCAACCAGAATGCACCTCAATTTATAAGAGAAACTCTAAAAGACATGAGCAACTCTATTTCCTCCACTTCCATAGTAGTTGGAGATTTTAACACCCCTTTAGCAGTGCTGGATAGATCCTCCAAAAAGAAGCTAAACAAAGAAATCTTAGATTTAAACTCAACCATTCAACATCTGGACTTAACAGACATCTATAGAACATTTCATCCCAAGAAAATGCACATTCTTCTCATCAGCCCATAGAACATACTCCCAAATTGACCAGATCCTAGGCCACAAATCTAACCTCAGCAAATTTAAAAAAAAATAGAAATTATTCCTTGCATCTTCTCAGGTTGAACTCAATAACAACAGGAACCTGCATACCCATACAAAAACATGGAAGCTAAACAACCTTATGCTGAAGGATAGATGGGTTATAGACGAGATTAAGAAGGAAATCACCAAAATTTTGGAACAAAACAACAATCAAGACACGAATTACCCCAATCTCTGGGATACTGCAAAGGCAGTCCTAAGAGGGAAATTTACATGGCACTGAAAGCCTTCCTCAAGAAAATGGAAAGAGAGGAAGTTAATAACTTAGTGGGACATCTCAAGCAAATGGAGAAGGAAGAACACTCCAACCCCAAACCCAGCAGAAGAAAAGAAATAACCAAAATCAGAGCAGAACTAAATGAAATTGAAAACAAAAGAATTATACAACAGATCAATAAATCCAAAAGTTGGTTTTTTGAAAAGGTCAATAAAATAGATAAATCTTTGGCCAAGCTAACCAGGAAAAAAAAGAGTAAAATCTCTAATTTTATCAATCAGAAATGGTAATGATATAACAACAGACCCTTCAGAAATTCAAAAAATCCTTAATGATACTACCAGAAACTCTACTCTCAGAAATATGAAAATCTGAAAGAAATCAACCAATACCTGGAAGTACGCCACCTACCAAGACTTAGCCAGAATGAAGTGGAAATGTTGAACAGGCCTATATCAAGTTCTGAAATAGCATCAACTATACAAAAACCTCCCTAAAAAGACAAGCCCAGGACCAGATGGCTTTACATCAGAATTCTACCAAACCTTTAAAGAAGAACTAGTACCTATACTACTAAACCTCTTCCAAAATATAGAAAAAGAAGGAATATTACCCAACACATTCTACAAAGCAAACATCACCTTGATCCCCAAACCAGGGAAAGACCCAACAAGAAAAGAAAATTACAGACCAATATCACTAATGAATATTGATGCTAAAATACTCAATAAGATCCTAACAAACAGAATCCAACAACACATCAAAAAAATTATACACCATGACCAAGTGGGATTTATCCCAGGGTCTCAAGGCTGGTTCAATATGTGCAAATCTATAAATGTAATTCAGCACATAAAGAAACTAAAAAATAAGGACCATGTGATTCTTTCAATTAATACAGAAAAAGCTTTCAATAGTATCCAGCATCCCTTCATGATCAGAACACTTAAGAAAATTGGTATAGAAGGGACATTCTTAAACTAATAGAGGCCATCTACAGCAAACCCACAGCCAATATCGTATTGAATGGAGTTAAATTGGAATCATTTCCACTTAGATCAGGAAGCAGGCAAGGTTGCCCATTGTCTCCATTGCTCTTTAACATTGTAATGGAAGTTTTAGCCATTGCAATTAGGGAAGAAAAGGCGATCAAGGGTATCCACATAGGGTCAGAAGACATCAAACTTTCACTCTTCGCAGATGATATGATCGTGTATCTGGAAGACACTAGGGATTCTACTACAAAACTTTTAGAAGTGATCAAGGAATGCAGCAGTGTCTCAGGCTACAAAATCAACACCCGTAAATCTGTAGCCTTTGTATATACCAACAATAACCAAGCTGAAAAAATAGTCAAGGACTCTATTCCTTTCACAGTAGTGCCAAAGAAGATGAAATATTTGGGAGTATACCTAACAAAGGATGTGAAAGATCTCTACAAAGAGAACTATGAAACTTTAAGAAAAAAATAGCTGAAGATGTTAGCAGATGGAAAAACATACCATGCTCAGGGCTGGGAAGAATCAACATTGTTAAAATGTCCATACTACCCAAAGCAATATATAATTTTAATGCAGTTCCTATTAAAGCTCCATTGTCATATTTTAAAGATCTTGAAAAAATAATACTTTGTTTATTTGGAATCAGAAAAAAACCTCGAATAGCCAAAACATTACTAAGCAATAAAAACAAAGCAGGAGGAATCACACTACCAGACCTGAGACTGTACTATAAATCAATAGTGATCAAAACAGCATAGTACTGGCACAAAAACAGAGAAGTAGATGTCTGGAACAGAATAGAGAACCAAGAGATGAATCCAGCTACTTAACCGTTATTTGCTCTTTGACAAGCCAATTAAAAACATTCAGTGGGGAAACAATTCCCTATTTAACAAATGGTGCTGGGTGAACTGGCTGGCGATCTGTAGAAGATTGAAACTGGACCCACACCTTTCAGCATAACTAAGATAGACTCTCACTGGATAAAAGATTTAAACTTAAGACATGAAACTATAAAAATGCTTGAAGAAAGTGCAGGGAAAACTGTTGAAGGAAACGGCCTGGGTGAATATTTTATGAGGAGGACTCCCCAGACAATTGAAGCAGTATCAAAAATACACTACTGGGACCTGATCAAACTAAAAAGCTTCTGCACAGCCAAGAACATAGTAAGTAAAGCAAGCAGACAACCCTCAGAATGGGAGAAAATAATTTGCAGGTTATACCTCCGATAAAGGTCTAATAACCAGAATCCACAGAGAACTCAAATGTATTAGCAAGAAAAGAACACGTGACCCCATCTCAGGGTGGGCAAGGGACTTGAAGAGAAACTTCTCTAAAGAAGACAGACGCACAATCTACAAACACATGAAAAAAAGCTCATCATCCTTAATCATCAGAGAAATGCAAATCAAAACTACTTTGAGATATCACCTAACCCAGTAAGAGTAGCCCACATAACAAAATCCCAAGACCAGAGATGTTGGCTTGGATGTGGAGAAATGGGCACACTTCTACACTGCTGGTGGGAATGCACACTAATACGTTCCTTCTGGAAGGATGTTTGGAGGATACTTAGAGACCTAAAAATAGACCTGCCATTCGATCCTATAATTCCTTTACTAGGTTCATACCCAGAAGACCAAAAATCATAATATATAACAAAGACATCTGTACCAGAATGTTTATTGCAGCCCAATTCATAATTGCTAAGTCGTGGAAGAAACCCAAGTGCCCATCGACCCACAAATGGACTAGCAAATTGTGGTACATGTATACCATGGAATATTATGCAGCCTTAAAGAAAGATGGAGACTTTACCTGTTTCATGTTTACATGGACGGAGCTGGAACATATTCTTGCAAAGTATCTCAGGAATGGAAGAGAAAGTATCCGATGTACTCAGCCCTACTATGAAGTTAAATTATAGCTTTCACATGAAGGCTATACCCCAACTATAGCACAAGACTATGGGGAAAGGGCCAAGGAAGGGGACGGGAGGGGGGAGGTCAGAGTGGAGGGAGGGTAATGGGTGGGGCCACACCTACGCTGCATCTTAGAATGGGTACAGGCGACTCTTACTAAATGCAGAATACAAATGCCTACATACAGTAACTAAGAAAATGCCATAAAAGCTACGTTGAACAGTTTGATGAGAATATTTCAGATTGTATATGAAACCAGCATATTGTACCCCTTGATTGCACTAATGTACACCGCTATGATTTAACAAAAAAAAAAGAAATGTAATGTTTGTTCATTGCTCTAATTCAAACTCTGACATTCTCGTGATGGCACACGAAAACATGCAGCAACAAGAATGAATAATGGACACATTCAGCACATCCACATGAACACAGCCATGAGACCCTGATATACCAAGGTTATGAAACCTCACCGAGGTGTTTGTACAGCGCTGCGCATGTAAGCACATGGTGGCAAATTTGTGAACTTAAGTGTCAGACTTTGTAGGCAATGAGTAAAAAGATATGATAAGTTTTGACAGTTTAGAAAAAATGTTTAGGAAAGAATAGCTAAAATGAATGTGACTTGGAGAGTGTGTTGCTTACTGTGGCAAGTTACGATTCTCTTAAATCAACAATGTAGTCTTTTCTGTATACTTATTTGTCACGATAAAACTGCATTGAGAGCCTTGTTCCAAAGTCAAAGGCAGGACAGAAGCCCTCAGTCTTTGCCATGTTGCAGGCATTTGATAATGCCACTACAGTTCTCATAAGAAACCTGGGGGAGTGAAGGTTTGCCTGCCAACTCTTATTTGAATCTTTTTAAACAGACTTTGAATTTGGCATTTTCCAATTCAGAAAGTAAGCTATTACCAACAATGGTGGAACATGACATTGTTATATACACTCAAAAGAACAAAACTCATGCAATCAGAAGGTGTTTTTTTTTTTTTTTTATTGAGTCTAGTTACTTTTCTATTAATAGGTTTTAGTGAAAACTGTCACTAGGTATTTTAGAGATGAGGAAAGTGAAATGAGGGTATTATACACAGAGGAATTGGCATATTTTTGTTCCTGCCATCTGGAATAGTCTTTGCATATAGGAAGTGTTTGGTAAGTTATTTGTTGAAAGAATAACTGAAAGATTGTGAATGTTCTAGTTTTCTCTTAGTGCTAATATGCCTTTCTCGTGGAAGCACACTGATGGATGGCATACCAAGTTTTCCTTTTCTGATGCTTCTAAAACATTAAAAGATGTTTACGAAACTTATCTAACTCTCGCACTTAGTTCACTTGGAAACCAAAATAGCTAAAACAACTTTTTAAGGAAGAATAACTTTGGAGGTACCACACTACCTATTTTAAGACTTTTTTTATAGCTGTACTAATCGAGTTAGTGGTATTAGTGCAGGGACCGATAAATACTATAGATTAATGGAACAGAGTCCAGAAATAGACTCACACAAGTATGGCCGAGTTTTTGGCATAGGTGCAAAATAATTTGAAGAAGAAATAGTGGTCTTTTCAACAAATGGTGTTAGAACAATTGGACAATCTAAGGCAGAAGGAAAATGAATCTTGGCTAAACTTCATGCTTTGTACAAAAATTAACTCAAAATGAATCAGATCTAAATGTAAAATGTAAAACTATAAAACTTTTAGGAGAAAATCTTCATGACCTAGGGTTAGAAGATTTCTTAGACATGGTAGTAAAAGCACAATCTATAAAAGAAAAAGGTCAGTCATATAGACTTCATCAAAATTACAAACGTTGCTTTTTTTGTTGCAGACAGTCTGTCGCCCAGGCTAGAGTTCAGTGGTGTCATCTGGTGTCATTGTAGCTCACGGCAACCTCAAACTCCTGGACTCCAGTGATCCTCTTACCTCACCCTCCCTGAGTAGCTGAGAACAGACACATGCCACTGCACCTGCCTAATTTTTCTATGTTTAATAGAAACATGGGTCTTGTTCAGGCCGGCCTCAAACTCCTGAGCGCAATTGATCTGCTGGTCTCGGCCTCCTAGAGTGCTAGGATTATAGGCATGAGCCATTGCATCTGGCCCAAATTTTGATTTGTGAATGGACCTACTAAGAGGATAAAAATATGCCAGAAAAGGGGAGAAAGTGTTTGCAAATCACATATCTGACAGGAGTTCAGAATGTATAAAAGCTTTCTAAACTTAACACATTTTATACCAGAATGTATAAAAGCTTTCTAACTTAACATCTACTTAGAACATGAGCAATAAAAAAAAAAAAAAAAGAAGATGGGCAATAGGGCTGGGTGTGGTAGCTCATGCTTATAGTCCTGGTACTTGAGACTGAGGTGGGTGGATTGCTTGAGCTCTGGAGAACAGCCTGAGCAGAACAAGACGCCCAACACCCCCCATCTCTACTGAAAAACTGAAAAACTAGCCAGACATTGTGGCAGGTGCCTATAGTCCCAGCTACTTGAGGGTGGGGGTGGGGCTGAGGCAGGAGAGTTTGAGGTTGTTGTGAGCTAAGCTGACAACCACAGCACTCCACCCAGGGCAACACAATGAGACTCTGTCTCAAAAAAAAAGAAAAGAAAGTGGGCAATAGACTTGAACAGACATTTCCCTGAAGAGAATGTCAACAGCTGTTAAACATTGTTTGCCATTAGGGCAGTGCACATGAATACCAAGATGGGATATTGTACGGTGTTTGTTAGAATGGTTAAAATAAAAAATAATCCCAGTAACAAGTGCTGGTAAGGATGTGGAGAAGCTGGATCTCTCATACCTTGCTAGTGAGAATGTAAAATGGTACTGTGGTAAATTTTGATGACAACTAATGTTTTAATCATAATAACATCAAGCTGCTGTATACATTGCTTACGCTGGTAAAAGTTAAAACAAGAAGCAAGATCTCTCCACTACAGATGTGTAGTGAATAGAGTTTTAAGCTGAAATTATGATTCTAGCAGTGTTTTGAGAGCACAATGAAGTACAAAGAAAATTTCCATATTTTAAGATCCATTTGTTTTGGGAAATAGGTAGTGGCAGTGGTTGTATAACACTGTGAATATAATTAATGCCCCTGCATTGTTCTGTTAATAGTGGTTGAAATGGTAATTTTTTTTTTTTTTTTGAGACTGTATCTGGCTCCATTGTCCAGGTTAGAGTGCAGTACGTGATCGCAGCTCACTGCATCCTCAAATTCCTGGCTCAATTTTCCTGCCCCATCCTCTGGAATAGCTGGGACCATCTGAACACACCACCACACCTAGCTTGTTTTTTTTACTATGTCGCTCAGACTTGTGTCAAGCTTCTGGCCTTGGCTGCCCAAAGTGCTGGGATTATAGGAGTAAGCCACTGTACCAGTCAGCAAATTTTATGTTAGATCTTTTTTGCCACAATAAAAAAATCCATTTAATTGCGCCATTTGGTAGCTTCCACCCAATTTTCATTTGGTGGTGATTGATCAGCATTGTAATGGCATGATAAAGGCAAATGACGAGAGAAAAATATAAAATCCTGTAAGGCCTTCCAAGAGATAAATATGCTCAATTAAAATCAGGTACTCATGGATTGATTTCAGTATTTGGCAGCACCTGTCTTCATGAAGACATTTTCAAATGTGAAATTGCAAAATCTCATTACAAGTCAGCATTAAAGAGGAAGATTTGCAGTTGATTTTGATGAAAGAGAAACCCAGTTAAACCCCATTTAAGTGAAAAGTCATTGCTCCATGACAGAATTACATTCTTCTTATTAGTAGACTTGTATTATAAAAAATTGTACTCTATTACAATTTGAATTTTGTCAGTAAACTTTTTGTGGAAATTTATTTTCTCTTGTAATAGAAGTACCTATAAAATATCCTTGATTTTTGTCTCTTGGCCTATAAAAATAATTTATAGTATGGCCCTTTGGAGAAAATGTTTTTTTACCCCTAGCTTAAAGCATTGATTTTTCTATCTTTTTTTTTGTTTGTTTGTTTACTAATATATGCTTTTAAAGCAATCAAAATTTCTTTCTGTGGCCAGGCATGATGGCTTATGCCTGTAATCCTAGCACTCTGGGAGGCTGGAGGTCAGTGGATCCCTTGACCTCAGGAGTTTGAGACTAGCCTGAGCAAGAGTGAAACCCTCTCTTTACTAAAAATAGAAAAATTAGCTGGGCATTGTGGTAGGTGCCTATAGTCCTATCTACTCAGGAGGCTGTGGCAAGAAGAATCACTTGAGCCCAGGAGTTTAAAGTTGCTGTGAGCTAGGCTGAGGCCATGGTTAGAGTGAAACTGTCTCAACAACATCAACAACAAAATTTCCCTCTATGCTCTGCTTTAGTTGTACCACAGAAATGTTGATGATTTTTCAGTTTCTTACTGTTCAAAATATTTTTTAGTTCTCTTTTTGATGTCTTTTAAATTTATATTATTTGGAATTGTATTGCTTAACTTCTGAACATTTGGGGATTTTCTCGTTACTGAGTTTTGCTTTATGGGCCAGCATATAATCCGTTTTGGCAAATAATGTAGTGTGTTCCTGAAGTGGTATTTTTAAATCTATCATCTTCTTCTGAAGCTTTGGATACAGATCCAAATAAGGGTATCCAAGGGCGGCGCCTGTGGCTCAGTGAGTAGGGCGCCGGCCCCATATGCTGAGGGTGGTGGGTTCAAACCCAGCCCCGGCCAAACTGCACCAAAAAAGTAGCCGGGCGTTGTGGCGGGCGCCTGTAGTCCCAGCTGCTCGGGAGGCTGAGGCAAGAGAATCGCGTAAGCCCAAGAGTTCGAGGTTGCTGTAAGCCGGGTGACGCCACAGCACTCTACCCGAGGGCAGTACAGTGAGACTCTGTCTCTACAAAAAAAAAAAAAAAAAAACAAACAACAAAGGGTATCCAAATAAAATCCTTGTATCATTCTGTACCTTCTTTGTACAGAGTCTAACTCTGCACTACTCACTTGTAGTATATGTGCTTATATTTTTAGTGTATCTTAATTCTTTCTTAACCCAATAGTTTTTTTTTTTCTTTTTCCCCCTTTGTGATCATGTGCAGCTTGCAAGTAAGAAAAAACCTTTGCTGAGCAGTCCTCAGTGCACATCTCTGTGCTCTTCGTCTCTTGAAATCTGGTCTACCTTGCTTTTTGCAAAAGGAAACAGTTGTGCTTTTCAGGGCTGTAAACTTGCCTGATACCAAGTAGGTTTCTTAACTGTGCTGTGAACTAAAGCTTTTGTATTTGATCTGCATATGCCTCCAGTGAGCCCTATTCACAAAAGCTACCCTTTCAGTTCTGCTAATATTTGAGTGGCCTCTGTTCTTTGTGGGAAAGAGGTGGTGTATAAAAATAGACTCTGCCCAGTGAGAATGGCCCGCATCACAAAATCTCAAAACTGCAGATGCTGGCGTGGATGTGGAGAGAAGGGAACACTTTTACACTGCTGGTGGGACTGCAAACTAGTACAACCTTTCTGGAAGGAAGTATGGAGAATCCTCAAAGCACTCAAGCTAGACCTCCCATTTGATCCTGCAATCCCATTACTGGGTATCTACCCAGAAGGAAAGAAATCCTTTTATCATAAGGACACTTGTACTAGACTGTTTATTGCAGCTCAATTTACAATCGCCAAAATGTGGAAACAGCCTAAATGCCCAGCAACCCAAGAATGGATTAACAAGCTGTGGTATATGTATACCATGGAATACTATTCAGCCATTAAAAAAAATGGAGACTTTACATCCTTCGTATTAACCTGGATGGACATGGAAGACATTATTCTTAGTAAAGCATCACAAGAATGGAGAAGCATGAATCCTATGTACTCAATTTTGATATGAGGACAATTAATGACAATTATGGTTATGGGGGGGAAACAGAAAGAGGGAAGGAGGGAGGTGGGTGGGGCCTTGGTGTGTGTCACACTTTATGGGGGCAAGACATGATTGCAAGAGGGACTTTACCTAACAATTGCAATCAGTGTAACCTGGCTTATTGTACCCTCAATGAATCCCCAACAACAACAAAAAAAAATAGACTCTGATTTTGTACGGTGTGGTGTGTTGATGCTGTACCACTAACTTTTTCTCAATGTGTGTGTGTGGGGTCCGTCCATTGTTTCTATTTCACAATAATTGCTGGAAATATTTGTTATAATCTGAGTTTCACTGCTCAGAGAGAAAAGGAAGGTATGGAAATTGAGGAAAATGAAGCTTTTCCTTCTGTAATAGGAAAACATAAACTTTGCATTACCTTCAGAGTTATTATTATTATTATTATTATTTTACAGTTTTTGGCCTGGGCTGGGCTTGAATGCGCCAACTCTGGCATATGGGGCCGGCAGCCTACTCTTTTGAGCCACAGGCACTGCCCCCTTCAGAGTTATTTTTAGAGTGATTTTAGAGTAAATGAGATGGATGTATTCAGCTTCTTGCCCCCACTCCCCTTCTTCCCCTATCAGAGTCAGACCTGAATTACATGTACTTTTTGTTAACCCGATTAACATTTATAAGCTTCATGGTAAATAATATGTAACTATATTTCCTCTGCTTTATGCTACAGGAAAGGCAGATGGGGTTCTTTAGCTGTGCAGCCGGGTGAGGACCCACCTTCTGTTCTCCGTGCTCATGAGAGATACAGGAGACTGTTACTGCACCAGAGAGCCATTTAATTGGGGCCAATTGTGAAACTTTTGTTACAGAAAATGAGCAGTAGAATTTGCGGTTAGAAGTGAAGTAATTGGGCTCAGCACCCATAACACAGTGGTTACGGCACCAACCACATGCACCAAGGCTGGTGGGTTTGAACCCAACCCGGGCCAGCTAAACAACGACAACTGCAACAAAAAAAGAAAAAAAAATAGCCAGGTGTTGTGGTGGGCGCCTGTAGTCCCAGCTAGTTGGGAGGCTGAGGCAAGATAATTGTTTAAGCCTTAGAGTAGGAGGTTCCTGTGAGCTGTGATGCCATAGCACTCTACCAAGGGTGACATAGTGAGACTCAGTATCAAAAAAAATAAAAAAGTGAATTAATTGAATCTCACTACATTTTGAGAAACAGAAGATAAAACATTTGGTGATTTAAAATATAAATTTTACAACATACAACACAAAGAATGAGCCCTAATATGACCCGTGAACTTCAGTTAATAATAATGAATCAGCACTGGCACATCAGTTGTAACCAGTGCACCACACTAACGGAAGATGTTAATAAGCAAAATGGATGGGGAATAGCTGGGTATGAGATCTGACAGTCAAGTTCACAAACTCATTCTAGAAAAAGTGCTAACATACCTCATTGCTGAATCTCACTATGGTCACTACAGAGTCTATGCTTGGCCATTTGGTGAGCATAGTGATACTCAGCACTGAGATCTGTAGCACTTTCTCTAGGATGAGTTTGTGAACTTAATTGTCTGACCTCATATATGGGAATGCTCTATGTTCTCTGTTCTATTTTTCTGTAAACCTAAAGGTACTCAACAAAGAAAAAGCTGGTAAAAATTTTTTAAATATCTAGGCAAACATTATTTAATGGGTTCATATTGTACAAAGTTACTGTTTAATCTCCTGACCCGTGGGATTATTCAGTGGAGATGAAGCTGGTTGACTGTTAACATCAGTTAGATTTGCCTCTCACCCATATATTAACTGTGCTCCTGCCTCTCCCTGTCTGTGGAACAGGTGGAATGCCAAGACGCTTTGGAAACAGCAGCCCGCGCGGAGGGCCTCTCTTTGGATGTCTCTATGCATTCTCAGCTCCGAATCCTAGATGAGGACCATCCTAAGGGAAAGTATCACCATGGCTTGAATGTCCTAAAGCCTATCCGGACCACTTCCAAGTAAGAGGCCCTGCTGCTTAATGACATGTCAGTGAAGCAGCAAAAGAATGTTTGAGAACTCAGGCTAAGACTAGAGCAGTGGGGAAGACCTCTGTTTGCTAGACAGGGCTTTTTGTTTTATTTTTTGAGACAGAGTCTCCTTCTGTTGCCAAGGCTAGAGTGTAGTATTATCATAGCTCACCATAACCTAGAATTCCTGGGTACCAGTGATCCTGCTCCCTGAGGAGCTAGTACTATAGGTGCATGCCACCACTAATTTTTCTGTTTTTTGTAGAGCCAGAATCTTGCTATGTTGCCTGGGCTAGAGTGCAGTAGCATCATAGCTCACAGCAACCCCACACTCTTGGCTTCAAGTGATCCTCCTGCCTCAGCCTCCTGAGTGTTGGGACTGTAGAGCCCCACTACCATACCTAGCTAATTTTCCTATTGTTAATAGAGGTGGGGTCTCACTCTTGCTCAGGCTGGTCTTGAACACTTGGCCTCAAGCAGTCTTCCCACCTTGGCTTCTCAAAGCACTGAGATTATAGGCCTGAGCCACTGCACCCAGCCTATACAGAGTCTTTTAAATATGGGTTGGCCTCTTGGTGTGTGTTGACAGTGATTTTGATTTTCTCTGCTTAGACACCAGCACCCAGTGGACAATGCTGGGCTCTTCTCCTGCACGACATTTTCATGGCTTTCTCCCCTGGCTCGCAAGGCCCACAAGAAGGGGGAGCTCTTAATGGAGGACGTGTGGTCTTTGTCCAAGCACGAGTCCTCTGACGTGAACTGCAGAAGGTAGGCGTCTCTGGTCCACCCTTGTCCCACGGTGCTGGGTGGGTAGGGCCTGAGCTAGGAGTTGAAGTCTGTGGCACAGCCCGGGAGAGCTGTGCTGTCCTGTGGAGGGAGGGCGGCCTGGGATGACTCTCTGCTCTTTTGCTTTACTCCTATTTCACCTTTGATCCTGTTTTAACCACGGGCTTTCTCTCTCTCTCTCAGCCCCGCTTCTTTTCCTGAGTCTACAGGGAGATTATGTTGCTGCCTTGTGACAGAGTACATTTTTGTGGTAGCTGATTGTCATGATTAAAATCTAGTTCACAACTTTCACTTTACCACAGGAACCTTCAGAAAGAGTTGGGGACCCTTGAGAAAGGGAGTTCTTACAAATTTTATTCATTGGTAACTTTTCTGGGTGGAAGGAAAGGCTTTTGTCTCATCATTTTCTGCATCCTGAGAGGCTGCCTATCTAGGGTAAATCAGTAGTTACCTCAGAAAGGTATTTTTTCCTGAAGGTGAAGACTGTGTACACAGTTTTAAAGGAAAGACTTAACGTGAGTGGTGATAAAGCCTGGAGACAAAGAGCGATGGCAGGAGGGAAGCTAGGTGTGTCTTTTCTCCCGGGGAGAGTGTAACGAGGACGTGTGCCCTTGTTAAGACTAGAGAGACTGTGGCAAGAAGAGCTGAATGAAGTGGGGCCAGACGCCGCTTCCCTGCGAAGGGTTGTGTGGATCTTCTGCCGCACCAGGCTCGTCCTGTCCATCGTGTGCCTGATGATCACGCAGCTGGCTGGCTTCAGTGGACCAGTAAGTCTAACTATCCTTTCTGGCAGTCTCCAGGGGCCCGGCCACGGCCAGTTCTAACACTCTTGTTCTATTGCAGGGGGTGTGCTCAGCTTTGGGCTAGGTAGCCTTAGAGATGCCTCCAGGTCTGTTGAAAAGGATTGATGGATTTTGGAGCAAACGGTGGCTTGTCAGCAGCTGGAAGGATGAGGGGACAGTGTTGCCAGAGAAGGAATGGAACTGGCTTGCTTTCCTGGGGCGGGAGAGAAACTGAGCTGATTCCAGTGCCACATGGGACTGTGCTTCTTGGTTGTATGTCCTTGGTCCAGGAAAACGTTTCTTGTGGTGCCGTGAGTGGGTGAGAGAATGTTGTGTGATGTGGCTGGTGAGCCGGCACCAATGACACGCCGGATTCCGGGAGCCAGAGGTGTCACGTGTTTGGCGGTCTGTGGCCAATGAGTCCTGAGAAAAGGAAAGGACTGTCGAGGTTTTTAAGAGTCTGACCTGGAGTCCACTTTAAGTCTGGTTTATGGTGTGAACTGTGTGGCACATTGGGGTGGCAGCTGTGGTGTTTCTCAGTCTATACTAAAGCAGAGTAGGTGAGAAAGCCTATGACGTTTACACTGTTTTGGGGGCACCCTATTCCTTACACCTGCTGTGCTGCCTTGCACTTGAGACTTTGATTAAATCTATTCTTTACATATTTGCCTTGAGGCATCGGATCAGTAGTACTGCTTATACTGTGCATTTTCCGTGTGTGGGTAAGCTGGAGGTTCATGGTTTTGGTAAGTACACAATTGTAATGCATGGTGATTAGGTAAAACTCATTTGCATTTTTGTTTTTGTTTTTCTTTAATATTTGATGTTTCTTGTTAAAGTGTTAAATCTCTTTTCTGAAGCAGAAAACACTACTTTTCTGGTATTGAGTTTCCATATTATTTGACCAACTAACATACTTTTATATAAATAAGAAGGACCACATAATCGAAATGCTATATTATTGATGAAATTGGCAAACACTTTCCTAGAGCCAGCTTCCCCCAAGAAGAGCTTCTGTCATTGTTTCCTTACAGGGTTGGTGGCTGCTCTGATCCTTCCTAGAATTCTTTCATAAGGGGAGCACCATACACAGGCTTTCTTTCTAAAGCAATAATGGGCTTTTTCACTTCCAGTTGGTCCCTGCAAGAACATCATTGGCTCCCCTTTTTTAAAAAAGAAAAAAAAAATATTCCACAGACTTGGGGATTTTAATTTTTCTTGGAAAAAAGTTACCTGTGCAAGTAGCTTGTGGCTTTCTATTTACTCCCTTGAGCATCTATATATTCCTTAATTGCA
Source organism: Nycticebus coucang (assembly GCF_027406575.1). NCBI lineage: Eukaryota > Metazoa > Chordata > Mammalia > Primates > Lorisidae > Nycticebus > Nycticebus coucang. The sequence goes on from NC_069795.1 coordinate 90,190,115, forward strand.
GTGCAATGCACTGGGATACTAATTTTTAATAAACTCATCTAGATGCCAGGGAAAGCTGAGAGCCTTCTTTAAACAGAAAGACAGCAGCTTGCTTTTTCTTCTCTACCCTTTTGGGGAAGAATACCTCAAGGCCAGTGTTAACAACTGAGAAAGCAATGGACTCATCCCTCCTCTCTTTCATGGATAAAAAGATTTCAAAGTGTGAACGATAAAGATTTGAATGTGTGAACAGTGCAAACTTCTGTTTTGGAGCTCCAGTTCTGTTGCATTTCTTCTAATTGGAGATTGGAGAGCCAGAATGGTTTTGAGATTAGTACTAGCAATGAGCAACCCTCTCATCTATGGACCTAAATCCTTTGGAGGAACATCCATTTTAGATTTTTGCAAAATTTCTAATCTGGCACAACTTTCAAACTAGCTTAATCAGTTATCATAGAAATCTACTTAACAGACTCCCCACATGTGAGCTCCCCAAATGTAGCATCCTTGTTTCTCGTAACCCCCTCCCCTCGCCCCGTCCAGGTCTCACTGAACCTTGATAGCCACTCACAGAATGAAGGAAACACAACCAAAGTTGTTGTGTTTTTGTTTTTGTTTTTTAACTGCTGGCCAGCTGATGCCAGATATTTATGCAACAAGGTGATCCAAGGTTTTGGTGATGCCAGTGGACCAGCACTGTGTGCAGGGTACCCTCGGGTCATCCCTAACGTTAATGGAGAACCAGAATCTATAAGAGCATGGTCCTGACCATGGAAGGAAGACAGTAGCCAAACTTACAGAGATGGTTTGGGGCCTGCCTGGATTAAGACAGTTTGAAAAGACCATGGCACTCTACTGAGAGCGACAAAGTGAGACTCTGTCTCTAAAAATAAAATAAAACAAAAGACCAGGCCCGACATGTGATCTGTGACCTGCAGAAGGCTGCCTCCCGCAGTGCTAGCTCTTTTGGTGAATGCTAACTCTTCTCCAGGGCCTTTTGGGGAAAGGACAGTATAAAACCTTTAGAGAGGTAAGTTTCCCACCCTTCCAACCTCTCTCCAGCTGCAGCTTGCTTGGTGCTGTCAGAATCTGGATTTGGGGGGAGTCTCTCTGTAGTGGAACCAGTGACAGAAGCTGTTCTTTAGAATTTTCAGGATGGCTGTATTCTGCGGTCAGAATGAGAGAGTCAAGCTGGGCAGAATCTCTCGCCAAGAGTTCAGGTAAGGTAAAGTTTATTCACTGGGAATGCTTTCCACAGCCAGACAGCTATGCTGACAGTCTTGAGTTTTCTTCCACTTTGTTTAGATTTAAATGATAAATTTGTAACTTTTTAAAAACTAAATTTTGGTTGGATTTTTTTCATAAAAACTTTTTTTCTTTATCCCATACAAAATGGTTTGAAATGTCATTGCTTTTTAAAAAAACTATGTGTTGGAAAATCTTTAATTTGCTCTTTCCTCTTTTTTCCCCCTTTGAAAGTTTTGCATAGTGTAAACATTCATTACTGTCTTTTACCTTCCCTCCTCCTTCCCTCCTCCTCCCCTCTGGGGGGGTGCTAATGCTATTACCCAGTGCTGAAAACTGGCACTCTAAAGGTATGGGAAGGAAGGAACCCAAAGCAACAACCTGCTGTCCCTTCAGCCTTCCTTTGGAGACTGCTCCATCAGTGCCAAGGTGTGTGGGAACATGCTTCACTGCACCGCCATCTCACTGAGTTGCTTCACGTGAGGAAAAGAGGCTTTGACCCTCTGACTCAGTTCCACATTTTGGATTGCATACTGGAAAAGAAGCCAATCTTCTTGCTAGTAAACCAACAACCAGCTGTATGCAGTGGTGACCCAAGCAATGGATCTAAACCTAAAAATCTGAGGGAGGGGAAAGGTGGAATACAGTAGTTGTGGAATTTGAAATCTCCCGTTTTGATCAGGTTATTTGCTGGGACTTGACGTAAATCTGATTGGTGGGGATCTCTCCTAGGACCTAGTGGACATCTGGTATTAACTTACACTCAGAAAACAAACAAACAAAAAAAAAAAAACGAGAAATACAAATTAACCCAGGGAGGGTCTGGGTTTTGAAATCCAGGATTAGTTCCCTCAGGGCAGTCCCGTCTGGCCTGCTCTTTGGTCTTTGACTCAGCTCTGGCTTATTGCTGCAGTAACCTGTGCTGTAAGGAACCAGGAGAGATGGGTGGATGGGTTTCAGGTTAATTTTTTTTCTTCATTTGGTGGGGGGGATTGATTTAGCCCTCTTTTGTTGTTTTGTTTTATTTTTTGTCAAGATCAATTTTAGCTTCAAGCACTGGAAAAAACTCAGAAGAGTGCCACCAGTTTTTCCTTGAGGCTTAGAATTCTGTATTCTGTCCTAAGCAGAGGTGATTCCTCTCAGCTTAGTGCACCAATAGCACCAGCAATTTTGAGCAGAATACCTCTTTGGGAGAATTTTTAGTTTTGTTTTGTTTTGTTTTTTTAATTCTCTTTCCTTAGCAGCAAAGTCTTTATTCCTAGAGAATCCACTCCCTTGCAGAATCGTTGCAACCTCAGGAGCCCTAACTGAGTGCTGTCAGCCTGGTGTACTACTTCGGACTCTGGAAACAGATGTTGGTTCTATTGTGTATTTCCACTGTGTGTAGTTAAAACAACAGTCTGAGGCCAGATGACCTGTTAGATGGCCAGCCCTGTGTAACCTGACTCTGTATGTTCCCACTGTATGTTACTGCAATGCTCCTTTGTACAGTGTTTGTGAGATGCTCTTTGAAGATGGTACTTTTATATTTTTTTCATTTTCAATAAAAGTACGTTACTTCCCACTTCTGGTATTTAATACTGTTGCTGAATGTGCCTTGTGTGAGTGTGTGCTCCGGCGTTGCAGGACCTCAGAGCTGGAGGTGGCACTCGGTGGTTCTTGGGGGCTGGCTGCCTTCCCTCTCTGCAGGTGGTGTTAGACATATGCTACCTGAGGTAACACGTTTTCGTTTTTGGGAGGGAGCTGGGAGTGGGGGGGCCGTGGGAGGGTCTCTGAAATTTTGATAGTCTGCTTTGATTGCTTTTTTCTGTACTATTAAACTGCTGATGTTTATTTTCAGGAATGTTTTGCAAATGCACTTCTCACTCTTCCCCAGTACAACTGTAGGTACACTGTTCCTTTTTATCAAATAAGCACGTTTGAAACGATCCCCCAAAAGGTCTTAATTTCATTTAAAGAAATGTATCCATGCGTGGAGTTACTGGAATAAGGTCAAATATATACTTTTGAATGACCATGTGTTTAGAATTAATTTCAGCTCATGGACAGGTTTATGTTACATTAGAAAGAGTAATGGTTTTGGTAGCATCCTTACGAAGAAAGTCTCAAATTAGACTCACCTCCTGCAGAAAGCCCTGAATACATCACTGCAGGCAGGCTGCAGTAGCGTCTGGTCCTGCGAGAAGGTTTTCCTTTGCGCGCACTGACGGCCATGCAGTTGGAGCCGCCTACTCTTTCTAACTTAACATAACACCGTGGCATTGTGTGTGGGTGCCGTGGGGGTATTGACAGTGGTGTATGTTTCTCCCTGTAGGCCTTCATGGTGAAGCACCTCTTGGAGTACACCCAGGCAACAGAGTCCAACCTGCAGTACAGCTTGCTGTTAGTCCTGGGCCTCCTCCTGACAGAAATCGTGCGGTCTTGGTCGCTTGCACTGACGTGGGCATTGAATTACCGAACTGGTGTCCGTTTGCGGGGGGCCATCCTAACTATGGCATTTAAGAAGATCCTTAAGTTAAAGAACATTAAAGAAAAGTCCCTGGGTGAGGTGAGTGAGAAGTGTTTGCTTCCTAGCATGAGCTGCTGCTTTCCACTGGGTCCTTGCCCTGACCTTATCTTCCTCCTGAGACAAGTGACCTGTGCCCTGGTGGGGTGCCCTCACTGCTCTTTGTATCTTGTAGCTCATCAACATTTGCTCCAACGACGGGCAGAGGATGTTTGAGGCAGCCGCTGTTGGCAGCTTATTGGCTGGAGGACCCATCGTTGCCATTTTAGGCATGATTTATAATGTAATTATTCTGGGACCAACAGGCTTCCTGGGATCAGCTGTTTTTATCCTCTTTTATCCATCAATGGTGAGTAAGTAAGCCTCCAGACTGTGTCTTGGCAGTTTCTTCTTAGGAGATGAGTTACTTCCACTGGATTATAGTAGGTCATGGGGGAATCATATCTCTGGTTGGAAATTTCCTCAAAGCATATATAGAGAGAAATGTGACTTGAGAGGAACTAAAGTGTCATTTGCATAAAGGTAGAGGCTCCTAATGACATTTAAAAAAAGTCTAGCCAGGCACAGTCATGCACACCTATGGTCTCAGCTACTTGGGAGGCTAACTTGAACCTGAGAGTTCAAGACTAGCCTGGGTAACACAGCAAGACTCAGTCTCAAAAAAAAAAAAAAAAACTATTAGAAGAAAAAGAGTCTGAGCAAAGGAGAAGAACAGCAGGTGAACCCTCCCTTGTGTAACACAGCAGCGTTTGAATACTTGGTCTCAAGTTGGCGCTACCTGATACGGTGTTTCTGCCTCCCCTTTGGTAGCACCACTTACCTGTGATCACTATGAGAACATCACTGCCTTACGAAAAATAAGAATTAGTATTAGATTATAATTCAATAGATCACTTTTATTAAAACCATTACAACTACCTAAAATCTGGGCTGTCCAAACAGTGTTATATGCTCATTATATTTAGAATGACCTTAGCAGATCAGGTAGTTCTCAGGTTTGAATGAGCTTTGATTTGGTGTGGTATCGCTTTTCTTTTCAGATGTTTACATCACGGCTCACTGCATATTTCAGGAGAAAATGTGTAGCCGCCACAGATCACCGTGTCCAGAAGATGAATGAAGTTCTTACATACATTAAATTTATTAAAATGTATGCCTGGGTCAAAGCATTTTCCCAGAGTGTTCAAAGTGAGTTTAAAGATTTCATCTGTGGATATGGTATAAGGACGTTGGATTCTTTTTTTTGATTCCCTCACACCGCTTTGCTTCTGAAGCACAGTAGATCCTAGGACTCCTTGTGTCATAGGTCATGCATAATATACAGGCTTTGTGTTCAAAGGCATCTTAGAGATTTGTACCCATAACCTCATATCACATATGAGGAAACTGAGACTGGGAAAATTGTGACTTTCCCAAAATCACATAGCTAGTTAGGAATAATTTTGTTTCAAAGCCGCCATGTACATTCTCATCCTGCCCGTGATTTCCTGGCCTGTCATGAGGCTGTCTTGGAGGACCATATCAAATGACTGCAGAGAAATCCACTTTTGCCTCCTTCTACTCTGTGGTTGCAGATGCACCAGAGGTTGGTTGTTGTGTGACCTGAGTGGTGAGCTGGGAGTCAGGATGGCTGGATTCTGGTCCTATCAGAAACTCTAACTTTCTTGTTTTTTATTTTTGTTTTTTTAAATGATGGATGGTCAGTGGCTGGGCCTAACCTGATTTGTAAATTTAAAGCAGGCATAAGCATTTGCAATATATTAGTGCCACAAAGCTAGGAGGAATAATTAACACAGACTGGACATTCAAAAAGTTGCCATGGCAGTGCCCGTAGCTCAGTGGATAGGGCACCGGCCACGTACACCCAGGCTGGCAGGTTCGAACCCAGCCGGGCCAGCTAAACAATAACTACAACAACAATAACAAAAGAGAATAGCCAGGCATTATGGTAGGCGCCTGTAGTCCCAGCTACTTGGGAGGCTGAGCAGGAGAGTCGCTTAAGCCCAAGAGTTTGAGCTTGGGCTTGCCGTGAGCCGTGATGCCATGGCACTCTACCAAGGGTAACATGGTAAGACTCTGTCTCAAAAAAGAAAGATGTTGCAATGGTGGGTCTTAAGACAGATGAAATTGAAGAAGGAGATATTTAAAGGCATTGTAGATTTTTTTTTTTTTTTAGAGACAGAGTCTCACTTTATCATCCTCGGTAGAGTGCTGTGGCTTCATAGCTCAATTCTCTTGCCTCAGCCTCCCGAGTATCTGGGACTATAGGCGCCTGCCACAATGCCCAGCTATTTTTTGTTGTTGCAGTTTGGCTGGGGCTGGGTTTGAACCCACCACCCATGGTATATGGGGCCGGCGCCCTACTCACTGAGCCACAGGCACCGCCTCCGGCATTGTAGATTTTAAAGATGAATACATGGATACATTTAAGCTTGATTTAAATAAAAAGATATGGACTGTTAATTGACCATCACCTCACAGGGAACTGAGTGAATACAGTTAATGTAGTTCCAGGAAGAATAGAAATACAGTGTTCAGATCAAGGTTCCTGTTTTAGTTTCACTGACTCAGCCTTCAGGAATGTTATGTTCAGTGTTATTTACCAGAGCTGTTAAGCTTAGAAGCATCTAGAGGAAGTGACCGCGCACACAGAGGTGTCCGGTGCTGGATGGGGCTGCCTAGTTAAATAGTGAGTTTGTTTGCACTGGAGTAGACAAATGGACTCTGAATGGATGTTTGCCAGCATCTGATGGCAGGATGGCTTGGTCCCTCCTGGCTCTCTTATTCTGTAGTTTTTATGATCTCCTTTCAGAGATTCCACTCATCCTTCATCTCTGACCTGTGTGTGTTAATTTGAAAAGAGCATTGAGTTCTGTGTTTTTATTTGACTTACACACTAGCTCTGATGATAGTTCCCAGCACAATGGTAGTACCTTTACGGTAGTGCATTGCCTCTCAGAAAAATTACTTTTATATTTAAAAATATGTCACCATTTTATTGTTTTGCTTCCTGCTCCATGGTCTTTAGTCCTCCATGGTTACTCTGTTAATATTGGTTTTGCAGATGTTTAGGAAAAATCATTCTGCCTGTAGAAATTGTGTTTCACCCCATCTTCTTCCAATTGTCCATGCAGCTTTTTGGTATGGAAGCTTCCATCACGTTGCCAACATACAACAGGCTCACTAGAAAATCTCAGGCCCTTTTTAACTCTCCAGTGCCATAGTCTTTCCTATAATTCCTTAGGCAAAAAATAAACAGCTACTAGGTAAGAAAATAAGACTGCCAGTTGGACAGACAATATCCTCACTCCTTCAAAACCTAAGCAACTTACAGGAAGAAGAAAATGGGAGATGACTGTTGTCCTCATATGTAGCGACTGCTCTCTGCTAGAATCATTCCTGTGACTTAGACATTTCAAACCTTAGGCTTATGGACCAGCTTTACTAGCGGAATTGCCTCTACATCACACCTGACCTAGTGTTTGCACCATAGGTGTTAAAGGCTCATTTTGAAACTTAGGTGTGGCTGAGGACCAGCAGGGTCTTATTCGGTGGTGGAGGAGCAGTATCTCAAGGTTTCTTTTAACTTGCTTTGAAATTGGCTTGATTTTATTCATAGAAATCCGAGAGGAGGAGCGTCGGATATTGGAAAAAGCTGGATACTTTCAGAGCATCACTGTTGGGGTGGCTCCCATCGTGGTGGTGATTGCCAGCGTCGTGACGTTCTCTGTTCACATGACCCTGGGCTTCGATCTGACGGCAGCACAGGTCAGGGAGCCCTGAGGGATGGGGAACATTTTAGAAATGCTATAGATTAGAAGTTCCCCCAAGAATTAGATGGTGTTTTTTCATACATGTGATTGAGCTGAGAAGTGGCAGAGTGGAGAGCCACCAGCTCATATTCACAAGTAGTGTGCAGGTTGTCTTAGACAACCTAAGTTTGGGCTTAACTATGAAAATACAGATCATCCTTGGGTGGTGCCTGTGGCTCAAAGGAGTATGGCTGGCCCCATATGCCAGAGGTGGCAGGTTCAAACCCAACCCCGGCCAAAAACCACAAAAGAAAAAAAAGAAAATATAGATTATCCTGTGTTTCACATTTACTGAGAATTTTAATTGAAGGTCTCATAAAAACCCTACTTTTAAAAAACTGTAACCAAAAATAAATAAATGTAACCGACTTATAGTAACATTTGTCAGGCTATAACTTTCCTGGAAGGAAATTGATGACATCTGCGTTACCTAATCAGGCTCAGATTCTTTTCTTTTCCTGTTTTCAGGCTTTCACAGTGGTGACTGTCTTCAATTCCATGACTTTTGCTTTGAAAGTAACACCATTCTCAGTGAAGTCCCTCTCAGAAGCATCAGTTGCTGTTGACAGATTTAAGGTGAGTGGTTCCTTTCCCCTTCCTCATGTCAGGAGCCATCCTGGCACAGCTAATGGCTGCCTGTGTTCCAGGGACCATGTAGGTTGGCTGCACTTGGCTTTGGTTTGCCATTAGCCTTTTGGCAATTTGGTAAGAAAGGGGGCAGTGGAGGAGACTGAATTAAGCCACGGAACGGACTGGTCACCCTTTTAAATTAATGTGGATTTTTACCTTTTGTGGAAGACTGGGTTCCCAGGATTTTAGTGTCTCCCTGTAGTGCTAGCCCCTTCCATCTGGGCCTGAGCTATAATCTGAGCCTGATTAGGCTATGACTCAGTGGGCCTTGAAGTGATTTAACCTAGAAGACCAGTGGTGCTATTGGGTAACTCTCAGGGTTTTCTCCCCTTGATCTTTGCCACTATCATTTTGATTCATTGACATCCTAAGTCCTTCTTATTTATTTTTTTTTAGAGACACCTAGAGTGCAGTAGTGTCATCAGCTCACTGCAACCTCAAACTCCTGGGTTCAAGCAGTCCTTTCTGCCTCAGTCTCCTGAGTACCATGTGCCACCATTCCTGGCTAATTTTTCCTATTTTGGGTAGAGATGAGGTCCGACTATTGCTTAGGCTGGTCTTGAAATAAGTCCTTTTTTTTTTGAGACAGAGTATTACTATGTCATCCTTGGTAGAGTACCGTGCTGTCACAGCTCACAGCAACCTCAAACTCTCGGGCTTAAGCGATTCTCTTGCCTCAGCCTCCTGAGTAGCTGGAACTATAGGTACCTGCTACAACACCTAGCTGTTTTTTGGTTGCACTGGTCATTGTTGTTTAGCACACCTGAGCTGGACTCGAACCTGCCAGCTTTGGTGTATGTGGCCAGAGCCCTACTCACTGAGCTATGGGTGCTAAGCCCTAAGGCCTTCTTTTTCTTTTTTTCTTTTTTGAGACAGAGTCTCACTATGTCACCCTTGGTAGAGTGCCATGGCATCACAGCTCACAGCAACCTCCAACTCTTGGGCTTAAGCGATTCGCTTGCCTCAGCTTCCCAAGTAGCTGGGATTACAGGCACCCACCACAATGCCCAGCTATTTTTTGTTGCAATTGTCATTGTTGTGTAGCTGGCCTGGGCCAGGTTTGAACCCACCAACTTTGGTGTATGTGGCTGGTGCCATAACCACTGTGCTACGGGTGCCGAGCCCCTAAGTCCTTCTCGATACTTACCTTTCTTGCCCTGTGGTTGCCACTCATGATGCAAGGAATGCAGTAACATAGAAATAGTCCTAAAACTAGACCATACTGAGAAGTGCAGCTGAGTGAACACCAGTTTCTTTTCCTGCACGTGTTTAGTTAATCATGCTTTGGCTGTGTTCTTTGTGCCTTCGGACTAATAAATGATACAAGAGAGGGAGTATATTTGGGAGAATGGAGAGAGAGATTTGAAAGTGGTTAAAAAGGAGTGTCGTCGGGTTGGAATTCCTTATCAGTGCCACTGTATAGATTAGCTCCTGGGCCCGTGCTTGTCTGTCCTGGCCAGTGGGAGTAATACAAAAGCAATTTTGGTGACATGAAGGCTTGAAGCTCAGTTGTTAGACGGATAAATGTCATTAGAAGTTCGGGAGGACATAAATTGAATTTTCTTCTTAGGAAGAATGGAGAATAGCTTCCCAGAATTTATTTACATTCTACTTGTTGACAGTTAACTAAGTGAATTTTATTTGGTCAGGACAGCTGGTCCTCAAGAATGTGCTTCCCATCCTTATGCCCTCCCTACCCCAGCCTGGCTGCCAGCTGAGGAGCTGGAATCATGTTAAAAGAAATGGTCTAAAATGCCAGGAAGGCTATGTAACCAGTGTGATGAAAATGTGTCAGACGGTCTATGAAACCAGGGTATGGTGCCCCATGTCACATTAATGTACACAGCTATGATTTAATAAAAAAAAAAGAAAGAAAGAAATGGTCTAATGGTAATCAGAGCTTTATTTTGCTGAACCCAACACATGCAGTCATGGAAGGAAGCAAGTGTTTGACCATAAATTCTCTCTCATTTGTTCTTGTGTTCTTGTTAGTTAATGGATTTGGTAGCATTTTGGATAAAGAAATGAGTGTATGGTGTAGATTTGTTCTCTTGTTTTTCTTTTGAGACTGAGTTTCACTCTGTCATCCTCTGTAGAGTACTATGGCAACATAGCTCACAGCAACCTCAAACTCTAAAGTGATTCTCTTGCCTCAGCCTCCCTAGTAACTAGGACTACAGGTGCCTACTGCAGCACCCTGCTATTTTTAGAGACAGGTCTTGCTCTCACTCAGGTGGGTCTTGATGTCCTGAGCTCAGGTAATCCACCTGCCTCAGCCTTCCAGAGTGCAAGGATTACAGGTGTGAGCCACCACGCCTGGTTCTGTTCTCTTGTTTTTTCAAGGGTTCTCTTTGCTTATTAGTAAGGACTTATATTAGCAGGTGGCTTTTCACACCATGGTTCTCTCCTCTGTGCAAGAAGATTTGGAGTTAACAACAGAAGCAAAATCTCCTATAGCTCGTTAATGCCCCATGAGACATCAGTCTCATTCTCTCTTATTCCTCTCAGCAGTTTTTTTTCCTTCTTTTTTAATTGGCCTAAGATAACAAGTATTTATTACATAATCTCCCCTACCCAACTGTAAGCCGGTTCTTATTATCTTCAGGTGCTCATTAATTAGCATTACATATTTACTTCACTAGAGTTTTGAGGGGGGCTGTTCTAGCTAAATGTTTCTGAGTACATTAAAGGACCCCTGCCTCAATCCTGGGGAATCATCTAAGGCAGCCTTTTGCAATAAAAAAACCCTGAGATTATGTGTCCCTGAAAAGCATCAGTTTTCCTTTTATTTTCTGGGAGATGGACAAGAGGATGAGAAGGATGGGACTTACTTTTTTGTTTCTATAGACCTTGAAATTCAGTGAAGAGTTGTAGAACTCTGCTTTTTACCCTGTCTTCTTGGGGGGCTGGGATCTGATAGATGTGCAAGTGTGGCCTTTTCTCTATCTGCCCTTCCCTGAAAGCTCATCTTGCAGAAGAACTTGTTGCCTTCTATTGGGTAGTATGAATAAAGGATAGGAAAAGAGAGACAAAATTTCTAGGAGAGGCTTGGTACCTGTAGCTCAGCGGCTAGGGCGCCTGCCACATACACCAGCACTGGTGGATTTGAACCCATCTGGTCCTGCCAAACAACAATGACAATTACAAAAAAAAAAGATAGCCAGGAGTTGTGGCGGGCACCTGTAGTCCCGGCTACTTGGGAGGCTGAGGCAAGAGAATCACTTAAGCCCAAGAATTTGAGGTTGCTGTGAGCTGTGACACTATGGCACTCTACCAAGGGTGACATAGTGAGACTGTCTCAAAAAAAAAAAAAAAAAAAATTCTAGGAGAAAATTTCTGGTCATATCGTCACCAGTATAGGACAGTGGCCAGCTCTAGCAAATAAAAATGAGCCACCAGTTAATACTACATTGGCATAATGATCTGAAAAATTATTCACCGTCTTTTGGCATCCAGATTTTACTGGGCATCTTATATTTTAGCTGGCAACCCTGTGAGTAGTCCCCTCTCTGCTCAACAGATACATTCTGGTTTGATTCTTCTAATAAGAGTATTGTTTTTGATGGTCTGTGTCCTGTGATGAAGTTGAATTGTATGGTTTATATACCTCTAAGAGTCTATTTTCCTGGAAGGTGCAAATCCAAGTAATATCTACGTGGATTCACGTGTGGTGAGGCACTTCTGTGCCTGTCAAAACAACAGAACAGAGTGACCTAAAGCTGGAACCTTCCTGGGAGGGGGCCGGGCTTCAGAGTGTGGGAAGGGAACCTGGGGAAGGAGCTGTGCAAACCTGTAGGCTCCAGGATGTTTCTTAATAGTTTACTGAGGCCTGAAAGATCTTCACCCTTTAATAATTTGTGAGGGGGGAGAAGTGATGGGAATTCTGGGAGAATATGGTTTTACTCTGAAAGTGACTGAAGTATTTGGCATGTTGTTATTCTTAGCTCTGTCTCAGGAAGGCTCTGAACAAACGAAACCAACAGCTGTTTTCAGCAGAGGCTAAACTTAAAGTAGACCAAGAGTGAAGATTATCTAGGAAATTTAAAAATATGGCACTTCGGGGATGATGAGGGTTTAGGAATGAATGGGAAAGTGGTGGCAAGAGAGAAGAGGAAGCTTAGATATTTTGGTTCTAAGAGAAAGGGCTTGTTCTTGGGGAAAGAGATTATTTATTACATTTAATAGCACCTGCAAACTTTAAGATAGTTGGGGGTTCTTAGTATCTAAGCAAAGAGTCCTGACCCTAAGAGTCATCTTTTCTGTAAAGGTGTTCTAATGTTTTATAAATTTTTATTAAGTAACTTTGTTTTATCATACTGGGAATCCAACTGGGATAGCATTCTGTAAAGAGGGTCACTGATTGAAGACGGTTGTCAATCAGTGGGTTCACAGTCTTACAGGAAAGTCTTGGACAATGATTTTTTTTTTGTAGAGACAGAGTTTCACTTTATGGCCCTCGGTAGAGTGCCGTGGCCTCACACAGCTCACAGCAACCTCCAACTCCTGGGCTTAGGCGATTCTCTTGCCTCAGCCTCCCGAGTAGCTGGGACTACAGGCGCCCGCCACAATGCCCAGCTATTTTTTGGTTGCAGTTTGGCCGGGGCTGGGTTTGAACCCGCCACCCTCGGTATATGGGGCTGGCGCCTTACCGACTGAGCCACAGGCGCCGCCCGATTTTTTTTTTTTTTTTTTGAGACAGAGTCTCATTCTGTCACAATGGTACAGAATACCATGCCATGGCCTCATAGCTACTCAGGAGGCTGAGGCAAGAGAATCGCCTAAACTCAGGAGTTGGAGGTTGCTGTGAGCTATGTGACACCACAGCACTCTACCAAGGGCAAGAAAATAAGACTCTTGTCTCTACAAAAAAAAAAAAAAAATTCTTACCAAGAAGACAGTCTTTTCTCACCCTAGCACTGTGAGCCTGGTGGCAACCCTAGTTCTGCCTCTCCCGGGGAGAGATGCGGTGTTGTGGGTGAGGGAAGTGCCTGGGGCTGTGGAATTCCAAAGGAGGAGGGGTCTGGAAGGAAAGCCAGCTAGTGAACACTTGTGCACTGTGGTTTTTCTCACTGTTGCTTGGCACCTCTTGAGTGAGAACAAGGAGCTGTATGCCAGTTAGATGTCCCGAGGTGCAGGTTAGGCTGGTAGAACAGGAAGAGGTCACTTAGCCTGTAATGTGTAGTGTCAAGTGTGGGTCGGCTGCCAAGGCCCCTGTACCTCCTGAGGTTGTCCCCACACGCCTGTGACCCTTGAAGGGCTTGAGATTGGGCTACACTAATGAGCTACCTTTTGCCCTTCAGCTTCCTCCACTGTATAGCCTGATGTGTTTTGCTACGTGAGTGTGCGCCCTAGGCTTGTCTCCCTGGTCTTGATCCAGTGTCTCATCTTTGCACCTCTCTCACAACTCCTATCAGAGTTTGTTTCTAATGGAAGAGGTTCACATGATAAAGAACAAACCAGCCAGCCCTCACATCAAGATAGAGATGAAAAATGCCACCTTGGCATGGGACTCCTCCCACTCCAGTATCCAGAACTCACCTAAGCTGACCCCCAAAATGAAAAAAGACAAGAGGGCTGCCAGGGGCAAGAAAGAGAAGGGGAGGCAGCTGCAGCGCACTGAGCATCAGGCGGTGCTGGCAGAGCAGAAGGGCCACCTTCTCCTGGACAGCGACGAGCGGCCCAGCCCTGACGAGGAGGAAGGCAAGCACATCCACCTGGGGAGCCTCCGCCTGCAGAGGACGCTGTACAGCATCGACCTGGAGGTCCAAGAGGTGAGTCCCCTGCATTCCCACCCGCGCCCGGCCACAGCACCTCGCCCTGCTGACGTGGCCGGCATCGGCGGCTGCCGCTCTTTCAGCATGGTACTTTTTGGCTAGGAGTGATTTTGAACTAAAGAGTAATTTGGGCCTGCTCTAACTCCAAAAGAAAAACGTGAACATTTAACAAAAGAAATTAATAACAACTGATCTTAATGAGATGCTGATTTTATAAGCAAAGAAATGAAGCTTTCAACTGGCTTTTCCAGGACTTTGGCTTGAATAGGTTTCTGGCTATTGGCAGTTGTATGTGAGCTTTGCAGTTGTCGTAACTCTGCGTCATTAGCAGCAGGCTGTGTGTCACACAGAACCTGGCACATCATGTGTACTCTCAGTGCTGCTATTGGCAGCAGTTGCTTTGTGAGTTGATTTTTAGAAGAAGGATCATGATGGTATGTGATTTTGCAGCCCAGGTAGCATAGGACTAGAGTCTCAGAGGCTCTCCTGTAGAGAACCTGGACCAGAGACTCCAGGTTCAAGGCTTGTTACGTGCAGATGTGACTGGGAAGCAGTCCACGTTCAGAGGGCCATGTCACCAGAAGGTCCCAGATGTCTGTGTATTCATTCAGCAGCTATTTTTTGAGTAACAGCTCTATGCCAGGTGCTGTCATAGGGCTGGGAATATAGGAGCAAAAAGCCAGACAGACAAACATCCCTGCCTTCCTTGAGCTTACGTTATAGTGGGCAAAACCAGATGGTAAACAAGCGGACTGCATTCCTGTCAGGTGGTGATAAGGGCTGTGGAGAGTGCTGGGGCAGGGGGCAGGTGTGGTTGCAGTTTAGATAGGTTTTCTGAGGGAAGGCCTCAACGAAAAAGACCCGAGGGGGTGGTGAGGGAGTGAGCTGTGTGTGCTATTAGGGAAGAGCATTCCAGGCTAGAGAAATAGAAAGCACGAAGGCCCCACTGGAGTGGAGGGGGCTTGGGAGATTGGCAGATGCTAAGAGCAGCGGGACAGTGGGTGCCCTGGAGCCTCTGGAAGACTCTGTTTCTCCGAGCAGGAAGAGAAGCCCTGGGGAGACCTGGAGCAGAAAGGCATGATCCACTTACATATGAAGAGGACCATTCTAGCTGCTGGGTTCAGAAGACTGTGTAGGGAGACAAGGAGGCCAGGAGAGCAGTTAAGATCTGTTATTGCAGTAACCCAGGAGAAAGCTGAAGATGTCAGCCCAAGGGTGGTGGTGATAGGGATGGTAAGAAATGTTTGCCCATGTAACTGGAAGAAGGCAGCAGGTAGTTCTGATGCGATGTGTATCGGAATCAGAGGCTGACCAGAGGATGCTAAGCAGGTTCAGAGCCAGACTGGGGAGAGAACAACAGGTTTCCAGCTCTTGAAAGCTGTCAGCAAGAGAGGGAGACAGCCATCTGTGAGACCAGCTGAAGCTCCGTGTATTAGTGTAGTCATCACTGACAGGAGCCCAAGTCAGTTTCTTACTTCAGTTAACTCCCGGTCACAGGCTTTTTATTTGGTAACTATTACCTTGGTTGTGGAGGCAGCTCTGCTGCATTGCTGATAAGCTCTGTTAGAGAATTGTTCCTCCCATGCAGCAGGAATTTACTCTTCTCCTTTGTTGACCCTCCTGCCCTTTAGAGCCACAGATGCAGGGAGCTCTCCAGCCATTTGAAGAGAGGTGCCCTAAATCTCCTTGGGCCACCTCTTCAGGAAGAGGAAGAGAAGATAATGTTCGTCCAATGTTTTCCGCAGCAGGCACTTACTTCCTTGTTGGTGTCTCATTTACTCACTGTTTAGTCATCAGAACAACCATAGGCGGTTTTCTCTGGGTAGACCTAGCTGGCTGCTGCAGAATTTAACCTGTGATTGAACCCTCAGTTCCGCCAGGTGGTGACCCTTCCAACTCCTGGACCCTTCCAACCCCTTCCAACTCCTGGACCATGTCAGAACTAATAGTACAGAAGACTTTTGTTACCTACCTGACAGTATACTTGGTTCTTCAGGAACCAGGGGGGCTCAGATCCACTGAGGGAAACACAGTGTTAGTTCAGGTAATAGACTAGGATCACACAATTAGCAAGTGCTCATGGAGTCGGGATCAAATCAAGGCCTGTCCACCTTCGGAACCCATGCTCTTTCCTCACTACCACTGCCCTTCCTTCCCTGGGAGGCTTGGGCCAGCACAGGGTTGCTGAACAAATGGTCATTTCAAGGTTATATCTCTGTCCTTGAAAACTTCCAGCACTGCCTTTTGTGAACTCTTTATCTTGGTTGTGGATACTCAGTTACTCCAAGGCTTGATTTTCCAGTTTTATGAAAGATTCCTGAAAACAAACTTCCCTAAAAATGGAAGCAACAGTGCACATAGTTTTCGATGAAAATCATTTATAGACTCCGGAGAAAAAAATCATAGTAATGTGATTAAGAGTCCTGCCCTCTCTTCCCAAAAACAACAAAAATAAATAAACAAAAAACATGGGCCACCAACAAACTAGGAAAGGAGCGGAGTTTGTGTCTGTGTGATAACTTCCTTAAAGTGTCTGTGTGATAACTTAATATGTGTGGCGCAGTTCAGTTTTCCCAGGGGCTTCCATTGCTGTACCTCAGTGTATCCCCACAGAAACTCCACTGCTGGGCAGCCGGGACCAGCTCTGAGGAGCTTGTTGGGTTAGCAGGATGGCAGTTCCGTGGTGATGGTCTGTAGTTAATGTGCTGTCCCTCAGACACACGGCAGGCCTCAGAGATAAGTTGTCAGTAGTGTCTCCTAATTACCTTTCTTTCTCTGTGTGCTCTGTCCAGGGAAAA
Organism: Nycticebus coucang; assembly: GCF_027406575.1. Taxonomy (NCBI): domain Eukaryota; kingdom Metazoa; phylum Chordata; class Mammalia; order Primates; family Lorisidae; genus Nycticebus; species Nycticebus coucang. Next base: position 90,206,859 of record NC_069795.1, read on the forward strand.
CTGGTTGGAATCTGTGGCAGTGTTGGAAGTGGAAAAACCTCTCTCATTTCAGCCATTTTAGGCCAGGTAAGAGTTTGCTAATTGTCCTTGATATTTCTTTGGATTCTGCTTAGCAAAAGTCTCAGGAAAAATTAATTTCCTGAACAGAGTCAGGAAAACTAGAAGCAAAATGTACCCTTGGTCTGCCTCATGCTGCCCTGCTGACTCGCCCCCCTTCACCACCACCCCCACCCCTTAACAGCATTGTGCCTGGAAGGGGACTCAGTGGGCACCTGATACCCTAGCTGGAGTCGTCGTTTTTCACGCCTTAGTAAGTTCAGCCTATGTTTATTGAGTGCTATAGGTGTGCCAGACCATGTGCTGGGAAATGGCAGAGATAAGAGACGGATGAATACCCAGTGCTGCCTTACTGCAGACAAAGAGTTAAACTAGAGAAGCAGTAGCCAGCACTGTCAGCCTCTGTCAGGGACAAAACCGTCTGGACTTGATTGGGAAGCAAAGCCCCACTGAGTTATCAGCCTAACCAGTGAAAGACTTATGCCCTTAGGGGTTCGTGGTCCAGTGGGGAGCTAGGCCCTGTGGACACCAGCGTGTCACAGGGCCCAGAGGGGCCCAGCAGCCTGCTGCCGGCACTTACACAGCAAGGGGTGTGATGGTTACCTTTACTGAGACAAATTATCTTTACCATATTTCAGGACCAAATAATCAGGGGGAAAAACCCAGGACACTGACGTCCTTGTTAGCTTGCATTAAATTAGCTTGTCTTAAAAGGTTGAGGTGAACATAAACTTGAGATTATTACCTCCTGAAGGATGAGGTCCACTGAATTGAAATGAACACGTTGGCGTAGTGGTGGGGAAGGGTGTCCTTCTAGCCTCCAGGTTATGGGATACTTTCTTGTCTTCTGTGGCTTCTGCTGTTACAGTTAGTAAGTTGTGGTTCTCCCCAAGAGTGGTTCCCAGGGCATTCAGAGGAAGGCTACATTCAGGTCACTGAGTGGCAGTCCCAACCCTATGCCCACTTCTGCTTTATGACACTCTTCAGTGGTTGGGCCTAGCCATTTGGCTTTTGTAGAAAGCAAAAAACTTCCTCGGTGATTCTGATAATCAGCTGGATTTGAGGGCCAGTGGTGGGGTGGGGAGAGTAAGAAAAAGTTCCTAAGTGTTACTCAGCAGTCCAGTAAGATGTTCCTTTACCAGGGAGTGGCTAGGCTGAGTTGGCAGTTAGGTTGACAACTGAGTGTGCCTTTGCTTCTGGATCAGATCCTGGCAGCCCTGTCTGACAGGGAGGTGGAATTCTGGTCTTTCCTGCGTCCTTAGATTTTAACTATTTGTTAGCAGTGGCGCCATGTGGAGTGTTTGTACCACAGCAGCTAGAGTTGGGTCCCCACAGTAGACCCTCCATGGGTTAGTTGGGTCCCCACAGTAGACCCTCCATGGGTTAGTGGGGTCCCCACAATAGACCCTCCATGGGTTAGTTGGGTCCCCACAGTAGACCCTCCATGGGTTAGTTGGGTCCCCACAGTAGACCCTCCATGGGTTAGTTGGGTCCCCACAGTAGACCCTCCATGGGTTTCTGAACACTTTAAAGTGCACGTCAACGTGCCTACCATGTTGTTCTCCAGGGGTCCTCAAACTGTGGCCTGCGGGCCACATGAGGTGGTGTGATTGTATTTGTTCCCGTTTTTGTTTTTTTACTTCAAAATAAGATATGTGCAGTGTGCATAGGAATTTGTTCATAGTTTTTTTTTTAAACTATAGTCCGGCCCCCCAACGGTCTGAGGGACAGTGAACTGGCTCCCTGTTTTAAAAGTTTGAGGATGCCTGCACCTAGACATTATTGCAGCTCAGTTTGCAATCACCAAAATGTGGAAACAGCCTAAACGCCCACCAACCCAGGAATGGATTAACAAAGCTATAGTATATGTACACCATGGGATACTATTCAGCCACTAGAAAAGATGGAGACTTTACATCTTTTGTATTAACCTGGATAGAGGTGGAACACATTCTTAGTAAAGAATCACAAGAACAGAGAAGCAAGAATCCAATGTACTCAGTTCTAATATGAAGCCAGTAGACTATCTAATACGCATCCTCGTAAGAGAAAAACTCAAATCAATTCAAGGTGGGGGGCAGGGGAATGAGGGAGTGGGGAGAGGAGAGGTGGAAGGTGGATAGAGGTTACAGTGTATGGCGCACCTCTTGGTGAGACTCAATTATAAGAGGGACTTTACCTAACAAATGCAGTCAGTTTAACCTAATTCTTTGTGCCCTCAATGAACCCCAAACAATTAAAAAAAAAAAGTACATACCACATCGTGGTGGTGAGGTGTGCCTGTGTGTATACACTGCGTGGTGGTTTCTGAGAAACCTTGTACGTATGAGTAGTACACAGGCTGGTTGACAAAACTGCTTCAAAATCAGAGCATCCATAACGCAAGACAGGTGTCTACTGTCAGTCCCAAAAGACATCATGAAAGAAGATGCAATGGATGAATCAATTTAATGCCAGTCACTGTGGCTGAGAACACAACTCAAAGCACACGGCTCATTGCAGTCCCTTCATGTTGGCTAAGAAGGTCCATTATCATTATATGGATACTGTATAATACTAGTTGATGCCTAACCTGGGATTTTTTTCCCCCTTTGGTCCTCGTTTTATAGAAGCAGCTGGTCTAGCCAGCTTCTGGATTAATTCTGTAGATGAGTTGCCCTGCCCTCGTCTTGAACAAGGAACAAGCTGCAAATCCTTGTGGCGTCCTCTGAGAGGACCTTCTTGATTGTGCTTGCTTTCCCTAATTAAACAGTTGGCAATTAGGAAGAAAGGGTGTCAAATGGCAGACGGGCTGCTGAGTGATATGTTCATTCACGTCATGGGTTATGCTGGGCTCCCGTCACATAAACAAGGAGGACTTTGATTTTCTTTGCTGCTGTAGCTCTCTTTGGAACAAAGGTAGAGTTCGGATTTGGGTCCAAAAAGCATGCGATGAAATGGTCAAAACTTGTAGATTCCGTTGTAGAAGGTGGAGGTGTGGGAGGTTGTTGGCTTAGAGTGATGATTTTAAGTTATGATGCCATTGGGTGGTCTCTGTCTCCCTAGATGACACTTCTAGAGGGCAGCATTGCAATTAGTGGAACCTTCGCTTATGTGGCCCAGCAAGCCTGGATCCTGAATGCCACTCTGAGAGACAACATCCTCTTTGGGAAGGAATTTGATGAAGAAAGGCAAGGAATGCTTGGTTTCCATCTTGGCCACGTGAGATGCAAGGCAGCCCAAGTCCATGGTCTTTACTCCAGCCACGTCCCTGACACTCTCTTTGTGTCTTCCAGATATAATTCTGTGCTGAATAGCTGCTGCCTGAGGCCTGACCTGGCCATCCTCCCCAACAGTGACCTGACTGAGGTACAGGCCTTCTGCCCTGACAGGGCAGTGAGTTTAGCAGGGAAGGCTCTGGGGATGAGTGGGAGGGCTGGGCCAGAGCCACCTCCTAGAAATGCATCTTAAATGCTTCAGGGAGGAACATAACAGGGAGTTCTGCTTTCACTGGGCCTTTATGTTAGGAAAACATTCATTTTCTAGGGCAGGGATATTAGCGCTACTTGTTTTAAGTATATACATATTTCAGCAAAATCTCATTGTTGTTTCAGAGTTAATGTTTTTACTCAGGATGAAACCACAAGTCAAGCATGTGTGTGTCAAGCTTCTTCCCTGAAGTTCATTTTGCCAGCCTCCTTACTCACAGAGTCCATCAGAAAGAAAGACCCTGAGAACAAATCCTCCCTTCTTTGGTTGTCTGCCTGGTAGCAGTCTCCAGAGGCAGTATTTATACTAGTCTGTGCTAGCTTGTCTCCCATGAGCTGGCTTGGAGGTTTCTGGCATGGGCACATTTATTCAATTGATAGCAGCTAAATCTCTCAAAGCAGATTTGGTGAATGGCTTAATTAGTTGAGGGGGTCTCAAATCGTGGTCCCCAGCTCAGCAGCATCAGCATTACCTGGGAACTTGTTAGAAATGCAGATTCTTAGGCTGCACCCCAGACCCACTGATCAGAAACTCTAAGGGTAGAGACCAACAATCTATTTTAACAAACCCTACAGGTAATTCTAATGGAATGTCAAGTTTGAAAACCTCTGAATGCATTGAATTTTTAAAAATTCAATTAAAGGCAAGATTTTTCAACAATACAAAGCCCATTACCATTTGAAGATTTACTCATTTATTCATTTAGGGACATTTATTAGGTGCTTGTTCTGAGGTGCCAGAGACGTGCAGAAAGTACTCGGCACTGAGGGCATAAAGGGCTGTGATGATAACCTGCACCCTCCAGAAGCATGCGCTCGAGAGATGAGACACTCAACAAATAGGCACAAAGTGAAAAAGCCTCTCTTTGGGGAGTTAGTGGAGAAGTTGGGGGAAATTTCAAAGGGGACGATGCCAGAAACCGAGGAGACATAGCACAAGCAAGGGCATGACATTGTCATTTGTCTGAAATGGCTCAGACCCCAGGGTGTGGCAGGGGATGGGGCTGTGGAGGTTGGAAGCTGTGGAAGGATGCTGTGTGGTACAAGATCTGCTTTGTATGCCAAGTTTAGGTATTAGATTCCATCCTTGGGGGCTCCTAAAGAGTTAGGCAAGGTTGGGACCTAGTCACCTTTGTTTCGGAAAAATCTTTCTGCCATGTGGAGAACAGGTTGGAGGGGGAGTCCTTGGGGATGAAGGCCCTTTGTGGGATTGATTGGTCCCCCATAATTGTAGGAGAGGAGGAGGCATTTGGGCCAACTCCCTCAGTTCCTGGAAGGATCACAGATTTCATCTGTGAGAAATTCAAGAGAAGGCGCTGGTTTGGGTGGGAGAGAAGAGGGGTGCGTGGGGTGGCTCCTACCCTGTTCCATGGTTGAACTGGGGGCTCACTGTGCTGCTGGGCTCCTGCAGATTGGAGAGCGAGGAGCCAACCTGAGTGGTGGGCAGCGTCAGAGGATCAGCCTCGCCCGGGCCTTGTATAGCGACAGGAGCATCTACATTCTGGATGACCCCCTCAGTGCCTTAGATGCCCACGTGGGCAACCACATCTTCAACAGTGCTATCCGGAAGCACCTCAAGTCCAAGACGGTTCTGTTTGTCACCCACCAGTTACAGGTATGGTGCTTTCTTTCCTAGGCTGTCTACCTGGATTTGAGGGATCAGAAACAGGCAGATGGCATTGGTCCAGGTATCTTTGTAGGGCAACTAGAGATTTCCTGGAATCTGAGTTTTCATTTCCTTAGCAAATAGTTCCTGGGCCCATTGTACCAATAAAGCTCATTGTCCCAGTGCACCAGATGGCTGTCTGAATCAGATCCTTGGAGCATTATCAGCTTCTGCATGTAGATTAGCAAGGAAAAGAGCTAGAGGAGCGGGCCAGAAATAGTGTGCGTACTAGATAGTTTGGAAAGCATTGTGTTAAAAGTGGGAACTGTTTTGGGGAAACAAGCTTTTCTCCCTCTGTCATTCCATGCCACTTAGGAGAACAGCTCAAGGATGTTGCCGTCTGTTTTGCATATGTTGTCAAGTTTAGGGGGCTTCCCCTGCCCCCCAGCCATGGAAAATCTGTAATTATGTGTACTTCTGAGTGCAGTGAAAGGGTGTGAGACTTAATGCAAAGCTCATAAGGCTCCATCAGCAGACTAGTGTCAAGAACTGGGGTAGTACCTGTGGCTCAACAGGTAGGGTGCCGGCCCCATATACCAAGGGTGGTGGGTTCTAACCCGGCTCCGGCCAAACTGCAAGAAAAAAATAGCCAGGCGTTCTGGCAGGTACCTGTAGTCCCAGCTACTAAGGAGGCTGAGGCAAGAGAATCACCTAAGCCCAGGAGTTGGAGGTTGCTATGAGCTGTGATGCCATGGCACTCTACCAAGGAGGGCAATAAAGTGAGACTCTGTCTCTAAAAAAAAAAAAAAGAACTAGAACTGCTCTCTCTGTATCACAGACCCAGTTGACTTTTTGGGCTGGATAGTTTTTTGCTGGGGGCTGCTCTGTTCATCCCTGGCCCCTATCCACTAGATATCAGTACAGTACCAATCCTAAGATGGTCCCAACTTAGGATTTCTAAGCTTTAGTTACATGAGCTGTTCATCACTTTATTATAAAATAGGCTTCATGGTAGATGGTTTTGCCCAACTGTAAGCTCATGTAAGTGTTGTGAGCATGTTTAAACTAGGCTAGGCTAAGCTATGACAGTATTTTCAACTGACGTTAGGTTCATGGGGACATAACCTCATCCTAAGTTGAGGAGCATCTGTAGTACCTCTGCTCCTAATTGTGATAGCCAGAAAGGTCTCCATCCAGATATTGCCAAAAGTCTCTGGGAGGCTAAATCACCTCCTGTTGAGAACCACTGAGTTAAGGTATAAGTATTTCCAAGTATTTACACAAATATCAGCAATATTGTATTGCCTCTGCCTTTGTCCCCAGTACCTAGTTGATTGCGATGAAGTGATCTTCATGAAAGAGGGCTGTATTACAGAAAGAGGTACCCATGAGGAACTGATGAATTTAAATGGTGATTATGCTACCATTTTTAACAACCTGTTGCTGGGAGACACCCCTCCAGTTGAGGTAAGATGTGCTGCTGTCTGAGCGTGCCTCCTACTTCCTGTGCAAGGGGGATGCGGCAGTCATGAGTGAAGGAGGGGTCTCAGCTGAATTCAGTGCCTGTCTTATTGGCAGGGGCCCTGTTCGCTGGTGACCTTGCTGCTGTGCTTTGGTTCCCACGCTGACTCTGCTCCAGGAGGGCAGGATTGAGGGGCTGATGAGCGAGGTCGTCTGTCAGTGAGAATTTACCACTAAGGCAGTGACAGGGAAAGGACTCGGCCTAAGTGAGGGAGGGCAGAGATGTTTGCTGCTGTTCTGTCGTAGCTTTCTTGCTAAACTCTGGCAAAAAGAGCATTATGAAGCTGAATAAGGTGAATACGGTGCCAGGAAAGGGAGATTAGACATTGCATACATTTGAGGACGCTCCGTGTCTGGTTGCTGACTTGGCACTTGCCATTAACTAACACCTCCTGTGCTCCAATTATTGGATTTAGGCACTTTATAGATAGCATCTGTTTAGTCTTTTTAACGGAGCTATGTGGTAAAATCTGATTATCCCCACTTTTGCAGATGAAGAAACTGAAGCCCAGAAAAGTTAAGCAACTTGCTAGTAAGGGTGGTTTGACTCCAAAGTGCCCTTTGTGTCTGCTGCCTTGCGCCCTGTGGTGACACCCAGCACTGGCGTTGTCACTCTGGGCTGCGCCAGGCACAGTATAAGGGCATGCATGCAAGCTGGCCAAGGGCAGCCGAGAGGTGTGGTTCCGTGTTTCCCACCACCTCTCCCACCTGCAGTCCTGGGCGCTCTTTGGCTGGACTGAAGGAATGAAAGGAGGAAGTTGGGACCTCTTCTAGGGAGTCTTATTTCAGTCTTTAGGTTTCTTCCTCTTTAATTTAAGGAAGTACACGTAACTGTTCATGACCAATGTATTTTAGGCCTTTTGATACAGCTCATACATTCCAAGTGTAGTCAGTGATTTCCAGGAGACACCCTGATCCAGATTTAGATTTTGTGATCTCTTCCTATGACTCTTAGAGTACTTGGGACTTTTCGGATTATTTTCTCATCACTGGAGACACAGAGGGAAAAATGAGGCGGAGAGAAGCTAAAATGTGAAAAACACTGGTAGTCATTGTGGTGCAGTGACCGTACATCAGTAGGTCATGCAACTTCTCTGAGCTTCAGTTTCTTCATCTTAAAAATGGGAATGGTATCTGTCTCCAGGAGTCATTTCATTGATTAAATCAAATATACGTCATGTTCTTAAACCCTGGGAAGACGTGCTTAACAAATGGTAATTTTCTCTTTTGAGAATGCATTTATTTATGCAGTACAGTAAATATAAAATTTAAAGCCCTATCTTGTATTCCAGATGTGGCTGTAAATTTTATATTCTTTTACTTTATGAGATGTTCTGTCACCCGCCTCAGCCTCTCCAGCAGCTGGGACAGCAGGTGCATGTGATCACACTCAGCTGACTTTTCTGTATTTTTTTGTAGAGACAGGGACTCACTGTGCTGCTCAGGCAGGTCTCAAACTCCTGGCCTCAAACGATCCTCCTACCTTGGTCTCCCAAAGAGCTAGGATTATAAGCCTAAACCACTATGCTTGGCCTAAATTTTATGTTTTCTAATTTTTGTCACCATCAATTTAAAAAGTCTTACTTGGAAACCCAGCTGGGGCCATAAATTTGCTGACATAGAATTAAATGTAGTGAACTGTATTAAGAGAATTTCCTGTGTGAAGATAGAAGAGGAACTTGGAAAAGAGAGCATGAAGTGCTTTCTGTTATCTCAGGTTCAATCTTATGAGTGTTTGAGTCCCTGTGTACCGTGTATGGATAGGTGTTGGTGGGAGGGCCTGTGTAGGTTATAACCACGTGGAAACATCATCTCTGTCCTTGAGAGGCTCACAGTGTTTTAGGGAAGACCAGTGCTTTTATGCTGTACAGGTAACACCAGCTCACACATACAGCAATGTGCTATTGTAGAGATACTAAGAAAGTGACAGGGAAGCCTACATTGCTTCACAAAGAATGTAATATTTAAATCCATCTGAACTAACAACTGTGGCAGATAGGGCCGGGGCCATTTGATGTGGTGAACCAGCGTGGACAAAGGTGTAGAAATGGGACACTGCAGTGTAGAATAAGGAATGAGGTAAAATCCAGTGTGGCTAGAGGGAGGGCCATGGGAAACAGTGAAATGGAAGAGGCACTTACTGAATTAGGCTAGAGATAGCCTGCAAAGCTGGGCTAAGTAGCTTGGGTTTATCTAGTTAATGGTAGTAACGGGAATGATCAGATCTATAGATTTGGTTTAGTGATGTGGGGGCTCAGAGATAGGAGAAATGGAAAGGACTTCAGCCCCGATACTTTGGGAACTTGGAGTACATGATAACAAAATACACGCTGGGAGTTTAGTGACTTTGGGTGAGTTAATGTCAGTCGACTTATAGGGTAGGAACCCAGAGCTCAAAGATTGGAGGAGGTAAGGAAGTACACTGAGTGTAGGTGGCTCTTTGAAGAAGTTGGCTGTATCTCTTTTCAGTAAAAGCAGCTTGATAGATTATTCTCTAATATGTATCATGTGGACACTCACCTGGGTGGTCATCTGGGTGGCCATAGCACCACTGGAGACACTTCTTATTTTAATATTACTAGGTTAATTCAAAAAAGGAAACCAGTGGTTCACAGAAGTCACAAGACAAGGGCCCTAAAACAGGATCAGTAAAGAAAGAGAAAGCAGCAAAGCCAGAGGAAGGTAATGACTTTTTTTGAGATTTTTAGATTTGTTAAAGTTTATTAGAAATTATGTCATGTGGTATTCATGTTTGCTAGTATTGTGCATTAGGGAGTGCCTGGTTTCATATTTCCAGAATAAATACAAATTTTATATAATAAAATATTGGGAGACCATGAGGCACCTTCTGTTTGCTTAAACTGTAAGCATGACCTTGGGTGCCTTCTCTGCCTATGTGGGGTGTGGTCAGGTCTCTCCCTATTCAGCTGAGTCACTCTGAGTAAGGAAAAGGTGAATGGAGGCCAGAGGTATATGCTTCCTTCCTGTAACTTTTGTTTTGAAGTTAGTCCCAACCAAAGTAGAGGTGTTTTGTTTGTAAGAATGCCTGTGTCCTCAGCAGCTCCTGTTAGAACAGTGATGCATTGCCTTGCCCTGCCCCAGGACTCTGGGGAAGAGTTACAGTGAGGATTTTTTCCTATGTGGCTTTTCCTATCCAGATGCTTAAACCTGTTACCAGCTGAAATAAATCATGAAAGTTAAAAGCAGCTATTTGTAAGAGCATGGACATTTTCGTCTTTGTGAATTTTAAGCTACCTGTGTGCATCTTGTTTTAAAGCTTTTCATTGCTTCACCTCTTTTCCTGACATTTTGGATTTAGGGACTTTCTTGGGTTTCATCACTGATTTGGGGATGGGCCTGATTTCACTTCCTTATCTTTAAAACTGCAACCGATATTTGATAGTAGCAGCTGACCATTCTGATTTACCACTCTCTGCCTCTTCTCTTATCTTTAAAAAAATAAGGGTGAGGGCGACGCCTGTGGCTCAGTGAGTAAGGTGCAGGCCCCATATACCGAGGGTGGCAGGTTCAAACCTGGCCCCGGCTGAACTGCAACCAAAAAAATAGCTGGGCGTTGTGGCGGGCGCCTGTAGTCCCAGCTACTCGGGAGGCTGAGGCAAGAGAATCGCTTAAGCCCAGGAGTTGGAGGTTGCCGTGAGCTGTGTGAGGCCATGGCACTCTACTGAGGGCCATAAAGTGAGACTCTGTCTCTCCAAAAAAAAAATAGTAAAAAAATAAGGGTGAGGTTTCAAATTCTGTTGTGATTTATGGCACACCCTAAAAAAACAAACACAGCATGGAAGGCTGAGAAATTTGTCAGTTCTTACCACAGGTGGTATAAATGAGAATATCATTAGGGAACATTCGTTCTCATCTACATAGCCACCTCCCTGGCTACTCACAACCCGTAAAGAGTGCTCAAGGCTTGTGAGTGGTTTATTTTAAGATTATTGAACATTTTGTGTGATAAGGAGACACAGGCTCTCTGGACGGTTGTGTCTGCCTTCTCATGTCAGTATTGATCATCTCGCCCCACCAGAAAGCCCTACACCTCTTTGAACCTTTTCTCTCCTCCAACAGTCAGTCACCACGTCATACTGCCTTTACCTCCTGAAACTCCATCCCACTGCCACAACTCTGGCTCAGAACCTTGTCATCTCTCAGTCCCCCAACCCTTTTGGCACCAGGGACCAGTTTCATGGTTTTGAGATGATTCAAGTGTATTCTATCTCTCCCTCAGATTAGAATCTATTAGGTTCTCATAAGAAGAGCACAACCTAGACCCCTCACATGTGCACTTTACTATAGGGTTTGCGCTTCTGTGAGAATCTAATGCTGCTGCTGGACAGGAGGTGGAGCTCAGGCAGTGATGCGAGCGATGGGGAGCAGCTGTAAATCAGAGGCAGCTTTGCTCACTGGCCTGCACTCAGCGCCTGCTCTGTGGCCTCATTCCTAACAGTCTGTGGACCAGTACCTGTCTACGGCCTGTGGGTTGAGGACTGCAGACCTGGAGCATACAGCTGGCTCCTTTTAAATCTGTCTTCCACAGTTAGGGAAGAGAACTAGTTAGAAACAGGAGACCAGCAACCTTACTTTCCTATGTGAGGTCTTTCACTAGCCTCTCACTTTCAAGGCAGTGTTTTCTAATCGTTTTCCTAATATGGCACACATGGAAAAAGCTAGTACCAGTGTGGATCTCCAGGAGCCTTGGGAGAGGCTGCTCCCAGTCAGAGACAGCACCCAGCCCAACACGAGTCCAGTCTCCACACCTGCCACCTTTTCTCTTGAGAAGTTATCTGTTCAAATGCCTTTATCCTCTGACCACAGCCTTAAATACCACCCTCATCATCTTTTGTGCCACTCCTCAGGTATTCATCTGTTTCCTCCGTGCTGACTTGCTACTTGCTGTGCTTGTCTATACCTACCATTCTGCTGTGTACCACCTCCGTGCCTGTGCTCATGTAATTTTCTCTGCCTGCTGTCTCCCCTACCTGCTTGACTCTGGCTTACCTTTCCGGAAGCGATAGCTGCCTGCTAACCACCCCACATCTCTGCCAAGTGGACAGAGGAAATACCCTGGGTAGTTCCATTCTTCAGCACATTGTAATGATGTGTTTATCTGCCTGTCCTGCCAGACTGTGGTGGGCTTCTCAGCCAGGTTCTCAAGGGCAGGGACCTTAATTCTCTTAATTCTCTTTCCTGCTCCTGGGCCTCATCCTGGGCCCGGTTCATGGTAGGTGTTCAGTAAATGTTAAATGGAGGAAAGATTGCTTCTGATAAACAGGAGATAATTCTAATCCAGAGCCCTAGGAAACCATAGGCTCTTTGATTCTGCTGTTCTCTTGTGACTTAATTTTGTGGCAGTAGCTGTTCCCTTCTGAGTGTGTTTCTTTTTCCTTAAGTAGGGCAGCTTGTGCAAGTGGAGGAGAAGGGGCAGGGTTCAGTGCCCTGGTCAGTATACGGTGTCTATATCCAGGCTGCTGGGGGTCCCTTGGCATTCCTGGTCATCATGGCCCTCTTTGTGCTGAACGTAGGCAGCACTGCCTTCAGCACCTGGTGGCTGAGTTACTGGATCAAGCAAGGAAGTGGGGTAAGTTTGTCAAGCGGTATGTCTAAGAATGTGGCTGTCTTCCTGGGTATCCTTAGGGAAACTTCTGGCGTTCCCATAAAAGAAGCAATGAGAAGGACTTTCCAGAATGAAAAAAGGAGTCCTTAATATAGCCTCACAAAACGTAAAAAACCCTGACCAACCCATAGGGCAGTTGACTTGTCAGTAGAAAACCTACAGGCTGGCTGTTCTCATCTTTTAGAAAAGAGAGAATGGGCATGGCCTGGCTTGTGTGTGCTGCAGCCAGGTCCCAAGGTCATTATCCTGTACCTCGCCCTTGAGCCCTGAGCAGGGGCTCTTGGCAGTCTTTGGGAGTCTTGTCTGATAGAGCTTTGCCTCCAAACAGAACACCACAGTGACTCAAGGGAACCACACCTACGTGAGCACCAGCATGAAGGACCATCCTCTCATGCATTACTACGCCAGCATCTACGCCCTCTCCATGGCAGTCATGCTGATCCTGAAAGCCGTTAGAGGAGTTGTCTTTGTCAAGGTATGCAGTGTGGGTGGCTTCTGCTCTTTGTCCCTGGTTATCGTGGGGTCAGCCCTTAGCATAGTATCTCAGGTTATTCTGAATTGGGTACTCCCTTAAAGCAGGATGGCCTCAGCTGAAATGACTTGTATCCCATTAGCCCCTGCTTTTCCTTATCTGTCGCTCCACTCCTCCTGATCACTTGCACTTCCCCAGCTTTGGGAGTATATGTCCTGTGGAGGGGTTACATGGATGATAGGAATTGGGCATCCCTGAGTCCTGATCACTTTGTGCTCTGCTTCTCAGGGCACCCTGCGAGCCTCCTCCCGGTTGCATGATGAGCTTTTCCGAAGGATCCTTCGAAGCCCTATGAAGTTTTTTGACACCACCCCGACAGGGAGGATTCTCAACAGGTTTTCCAAAGACATGGATGAAGGTATCTCTGATCCTGTCTTTTATGCTCTGGAGGACAAACTGGAGCTCAGTGTACTTTCAGCTTCCAGGGTGATTCCCCAAATGTACAGATCTAGCTGGGGTTTTCCCCAGGAACATTTCATCTAAGTTTTCATTCTGTCGTATTTGACAAGTTCAGTGGATTGAGCAGGACGGCTTTGGACAGGGACACCTGAGATTCCAAAGTACATGTTTACTTTGAAGCAATGCGTTGGTTCTTGGACAGCTTTAACTTCTGACAGGTTTTCTGGGTATTGCATGAGCTGTGCCTGCAGTAGAACTTGAATACGGTTCTCTCTGTAGCCCAGCATAACAGGGATGCCGCCTGACATTGAGAATGTACAGTAACGTAATGGACAGTGTGCACAGTGTTACGTGCATTAGCCTGATCCTCACAGCAGCCCTGTGAGGTGCAAGAATGCATATTCATTTGCATTCTTTATCAAATGAATATGTGAGGAAGCTGATACTCGTAACTTGCCAAGATCTATAGTTATTTGGCAACACAGCTTGTTTTTAACTGTTGCACTGTGGCTGCCCCCATTGAAGTAATTTGTTCAGGCATTGACAGTCCAGGGCCAGAGGTTATAAAGAATCAGAACCATCCCTGATACTAGAACTGAAGGATAACATGGTCCCATTTCTGTTTAACACATGCACATACACATGTGAATGGAAAAAAGAAAGAAAAAGTCAGTGGTATCAGCATGTCTAGAATTTGTATGAAAATAAGCACAAAAAAAGGTGGATTGGGGAGACAGCCAAAAAAAGATGAAGAAAGTTGATAACTATCGAAGGGTCTATATTCCTTCTTTGACCTTTGTGTATGTTTAAAAATTTCCATGATAGGCTCAGTGCCCATAGCTCAAGTGAGTAAGGCTCCAGCCACATGGCTGGTGGGTTCGAGCCGATCCCGGCCTGCTAAACAACAATGACAATAACAACTAAAAAATAGCTGGGTGTTGTGGCGGGCTACTTGGGAGGCTGAGGCAAGAGAATCACTTAAGCTTAAGAGTTTGAGGTTGCTGAGCTCGGGTAGGGATTTCTGAGTTCCATTTTCCTTGGTTTTTGATCCCAGCAGTCTGACACATGTTCCTTTATGATTTCCCCAGTTGACGTGCGCCTGCCATTCCAGGCTGAGATGTTCATCCAGAATGTTATCCTGGTGTTCTTCTGTGTTGGAATGATCGCAGGAATTTTCCCCTGGTTCCTTGTAGCAGTGGGGCCCCTCGTCATCCTCTTTTCAGTTCTGCACATTGTGTCCAGGTAAACAGAAAGTGTTTCCGTCTACAGTGCAGAGAAGCCTGAGTTGCTGGTGTACCATTATGATACAGAACTTGTTCTCTCTCCAGAGTCCTGATTCGAGAACTGAAGCGTCTGGACAATATCACACAGTCACCTTTCCTCTCCCACATCACGTCCAGCATACAGGGCCTTGCCACCATCCATGCCTACAATAAAGGGCAGGAGTTTTTGCACAGGTTAGTGCAGGTGGGGGCCAGACACCTCAAAGGAACACCAGCATCCTTGAACACCTGCTTAAGTTCAGGAGCTTGAGACCAGCCTGAGCAAGAGCGAGACCTGGTCTCTATTGAAAACAGAAAAATTAGCTTGAGGTTGTGGACTTACCCCATTTGATAAGTCTAAGTGGCCCTTGTAAGGCCAGAATTGGGATTGTGAAGGTTATTAATACGAATATTGGTGATTTAATGGAGTGGTTTCTGGTAAAAAGTCGGTTGCTGGGTGGGACTCCTTTCTGAGCAGATGAGGAGACAGGAACACATATGAGGACCAAGCACGGTGTCGTGTGCCAGTAGTCCCAGCTACTCAGTGAGCTGAGCCGGAAGGTTTGCTGGAGTCCAGGAGTCTGAGTCCAACCTGGGAATATAGCAAGACCCCATCTCAAAAAAATCCAAAACAGGCTCGGCACCTTAGCTCAAGCAGCTAAGGAACCAGCCACGTGTACCAGAGCTGGTGGGTTCGAATCCAGCCTGTGTCTGCCAAACAACGATGACAACTGCAACCAAAAAAAAAAAAAAGCCAGGCATTGTGGCGAGTGCCTGTAGTCCCAGCTACTTGGAGGCTGAGGCAAGAGAATCGCTTAAGCCTGGGAGCTGGAAGTTGCTGTGAGCTGTGATGCTACAGCCCTCTACCCAGGGTGACAGCTTGAGGCTTTGTCTCAAAAAACAAACAAAAGCCTCCTCATCCCTTCACACACATACACACAGAGATTTGGAGTCCGTTGACTTTTGGTCCTAAAAAACTATAATTGATGGAGTCTTACCTTTTTTTTAAATAGTAAAAGTTAATCATTGACATTAGAATAACATTTAGCCATTGAATGTTTATTTGTAAAACTCATGTACATAATTATTGTAGAGATTTATATTAACAGGAGATTGTAATTAACTGAAACATCCTTCAGTAGAGGACTAGTTAAATGAGCTGTGATATACTGTGGTATAGCCATATAGTGGAATATTATATAGTCCTTACAAAGAATGAACTGCTGTCTAGATACTAACACAAAATTATCTCTGTGATACATTGGTGAGAGAGCAGGGTACGGGTACATGTAGGTCACACACTGCCTTTGAGTGTGCGTTTGCATATGTAACAGAATATCTCCGAAAGGATCTGAAAGAAACTGTTAGCTACCACTAGACGAGGGAACTGGGTAGCTGGAAGATAGCAGGAGAGAGACGGACTTTTCATGGTAAATATTTTGTAACTTAAATTTTCTATCCTGTATATAGACTGTCTATTCCAAAAATTAGGCAATTATTTAAAAAGTATTTTTAAAAATAAATTATTTTGAAAATGTTAAATGACTCAAAAATAACTTCCTAACCTTAAGTGAAAAAAGTATGCTGAATGCGTACGTGTGTGTAGATACAGTAAAGTCCGTTGAAAAATTGCTGGAAGTGCAGTAGAATTTTTTTTTCCAGACAGTCTCACTCTGTCACCCTGGATAGAGTGCTGTGATGCCATAGTTCACAGCAAACTCAAAACTCTTGGACTAAAGAGATCCTCCTGCCCTAGCCTCCCAAGTAACTGGGACTACAGGTGCTTGCCACAACCCCCAGCTAATTTTTCTGTTTTCTTTTTTTTTTTTTTTTTTTTTGGCCGGGGCTGGGCTTGAACCCGCCACCTCCGGCATATGGGACCGGCGCCCTACCCGTTGAGCCACAGGCGCCGCCCAATTTTTCTGTTTTCAATAGAGACCAGGTCTCGCTCTTGTTCAGGCTGGTCTCAAGCTCCTGAACTTAAGCAGTCCGCCTGTCTCGGCCTCCCGGAGTGCTAGGATTACAGGTGTGAGATATCTGACCTCAGTGCAGCAGAATATTAACTTTGGTTTTAACCGGGTGATGAGATTACTGGAATCTTACATTTTCCTCTTTTTTATTGCATTTTCTGAGTTTTCTCTAAAGACTATATATTTTATTATAAAGAAGAAAAATGATTTTTGAAGCACAGTACATCTCTGTCCAGCAAAACCTCCTGCTCTGGGGTTCTAGTTGTATATGGTGTCTGACCTGCTCTCTAGGACCCCCAGTGACATGCCCCTTCAGCAGCAAAGGTTGTCTGAGGTCTTGTGCTGTGGTTTGGCTTGCTTCTCCTGGTTTTTAACTCCGTGGCCTTGAGGAACAAGCACTATTCTCCCCTGTGGTGGTGTGTCAGCATACGTTCAGCTTTCCTATATTCACTCTGCAAGTTTCTTTTTCTTGGCCTTGGACCATTTCTGCTGTTTGCATTTGTTTGTTCATTTGAGATAGTCTCATTCTGTTGCCCAAGGCTAGAGTGCCGTGGTGCCAGCCTAGCTTTGGCCCCTGCCCTGAGATATCCGTCTAAACAAGCTTAGCATGAGCCTCATCATTTGGTCTCTTTTCCCAGACTTCCCTCGTGCTGTTAAGGTAGATGTTTTTCCCTAATATCTTCAATATGGGTTCTGTTTTTTTGAAAGAGTAGCTAAGATTTGAAAGTCCCATGTCCTCCTCCATGTGGGGCCTAGTATACCTCCTGAAGTTTCCATGTCATTCTCTCAGAAACAGGAAGTTCGCTAATATTTGCCCTCCCTTCTGTGATTCACGAAGCCTTGCTGTCATCTGTGAGCAGGGCTGTGTGGTGCTTTCTTTGCCCATAGGTATTCGGTCTTCCTCACAGGTACCAAGAGCTGCTGGATGACAACCAGGCTCCCTTCTTCCTGTTCACGTGTGCGATGCGGTGGCTGGCTGTGCGGCTGGACCTCATCAGCATCGCCCTCATCACCACCACCGGGCTGATGATCGTTCTCATGCATGGGCAGATTGCCCCAGCCTATGCAGGGCTGGCCATCTCTTACGCTGTCCAGGTCAGTGTCTGGAGCAGGAGCATCATCTTCACTTGCTTCAGTCTTTTTTGTGCTTGTATAGAAGAGGCATGATGGGGGGGGTTCCACCCTAGCCATCACTTCACCTCTGAATCCCCAGAGCCCCTGATGTGATCCAGCAGTAACAATCTGCATTTGACTAGGGCAGGGAGGGTGTAATCTAGGAATAAGGGTTGAAACATGATTTTGAAAAGAGGTTTTTTTCTGTTTGCTTTGAGACAGTCTCACTCTGTTGCCCAAGGCTGGAGTGCCATGGTACCAGCCTAGCTCACGGCAACCTCTGACCACTGGGCTCAAGAGAGCCTCCTGCCTCAGCCTCTGGAGTAGCTAGGACTACTGGCCTCTTCTTGTCCACTAAGAAATACTATGTTCTCAATGTTTTTTTTGTTTGTTTGTTTTTGTTTTCGTTTTGAGACAGAGTCTCACTTTGTTGTCCTCTGTAGAGCGCTGTGACGTCACAGCTCACAGCAACCTCAAACTCTTGAGCTTAAGCGATTCTCTTGCCTCAGCCTCCTGAATAGCTGGGACGACAGGCGCCTGCCACAACATTCAGCTATTTTTTCTTGCAGTTGTCATTGTTTAGCTGGCCTGGGCTGGGTTCGAACCCGCCAGTGTCAGTGAAAGTGGCTGTAACTACTAGGCCGAGCCTTCAAGGTGCTTCTTATGTGCATTTGCTTTTCCCAGTACTCTTAGATACATAAACCCTTTTGGCCTCTAGGCATATTGAAGGTCTTCAGATAACTCAAAGAACAATCGAAGGGCCAGGGCAGTGGCTCACGCCTGTAAACCCAGCACTCTGGGAGGCTGAGGCTGGTGGATCACTTGAGCTCCCGTGTTCCAGACCAGCCTGAGCAAGAGAGACACCCCGTCTCTAAAAAGTAGTGGACGGCTGTAGTCCCAGCTAGTTGGGAGGCCGAGGCAAGAGGATCTCTTGAGCCCAAGAGTTTACAGTCAGACTGGCAGACTGAGGTTGCTGTGAGTTATGACGCCACAGCACTTTACCGGGACAAGAAATTGAGACTGTCTCCAAAAAAAAAAAAAAAGAGAGAGAGAGAACTTGAACACTGACTAGATATTTGAAGATATTAAGTAATTTTTTTAAATTTTTTAAATGGTATTGAAGTTGTATTTCTTTTTTTTTTTTTTTTTTTTTGTGGTTTTTGGCCGGGGCTGGGTTTGAACCGGCCACCTCCGGCATATGGGACCGGCGCCCTACTCCTTGAGCCACAGGGGCCGCCCTATTTCTTTTTTTTTTTAACATTGAAGATCAGGTAAAGAGTTGTATTTTTGGAGGGAGAGGGGTGGGGCCTTAGTGTGTGTCACACTTTATGGGGGCAAGACATGATTGCAAGAGGGACTTTACCTAACAATTGCAATCAGTGTAACTGGCTTATTGTACCCTCAATGAATCCCCAACAATAAAAAAAAAAAAAAAAAAGTTGTATTTTTAAAGAGTCTTTATATTTAAGGAAGATATAAGCTACAATATTTATGGATGAAATAATAGGCTATCTGGGATTTGCTTCCAAATAATATGGGGGATGAGGGGAGGAGTAGGTAGGACTATAGATGGAGCAGTATTGGCTGTAAATTGATCGTTTTTTAAGATGGAGTTTTGGTACATGGGCGTCCATTATACTCTTTCTCTTTTTGTATATGTTGGACACTTTTCCATATCAGAGAAAGAAAAATAGGACGGCACCTTGTAGCTCAGTTGGGCCCCATATACTTTTCCATATCAGAGAAAGAAAAATAGGACGGCACCTTGTAGCTCAGTTGGGCCCCATATACTGAGAGTGGCGGGTTCAAACCCAGCCCCAGCCAAACTGCAACCAAAAAATAGCCCAGCATTGTGGCGGGTGCTTGGGAGGCTGAGGCAAGAGAATCACCTAAGCCCAGGAGTGGGAGGTTGCTGTGAGCTGTGTGACTCCACAGCACTCTACCGAGGGTGATAAAGTGAGATTCTGTCTCCACAAAAAAAAAAAAAAAGAAAGAAAGAGAAAAATAAACAAGTCAGGTACCTCAGAGCTTTGTGGCTTCATAATCAAAGACTGACTTACTGATGGGTTGGGAATATAAAGATATTGATAGTAGTTGTGGGGTGTGAGAATGTGGTGCCAGCAGCACCACTGAGCCATCTGCATTCACTGAGCACGGCATCTGATGCACGCTAACAGGCATTGTCCTGTATGTTCGGGGAATGACTAGGTCCCTATAACCAGCTGCTGTGTGTGCCCGGTTCTTACATTTGAGGTGTGGTCCTCTAGAAAAGGAAGTTGTCTAGCATTGTCCTGACATGTATTGATAATGAATTCTCTCTTGGATTTCTGATTTCCATTATCAGTTAACAGGTCTGTTCCAGTTTACAGTCAGACTGGCATCTGAGACAGAAGCTCGATTCACCTCAGTGGAGAGGATCAATCACTACATTAAGGTCAGACTGCTGCCGGCCTTTCACTATGCTCTGACCCCCCTGAGGTCGTTTCACACTTTATAGCAGGGGTCCTCAAACTGCGGCCCACATGAAGTGGTGTGAATTGTATTTGTTCCCGTTTTGTTTTTTACTTCAAAATAAGATATGTGCAGTGTGCATAGGAATTTGTTCATAATTTGTTTTTTTTTTAAACTATAGTCCGGCCCTCTAATGGTCTGAGGGACAGTGAATTGGCCCCTTGTTTAAAAAGTTTGAGGATGGGTGGCTCCTGTGGCTCAAAGGGGTAGGGTGCCAGTCCCATATGCTGGAGGTGGTGGGTTCAAACCCAGCCCTGGCCAAAAACTGCAAAAAGATACTTTGAAAAATTTGGGGAAACTAAATATTGAGCAATATTAAAGAATTATTAACTTCATTGATATAATAGTATTTAAAAAAAAAAAAGTTTGAGGACGCCTGCTTTATAGTCTCGGGTGGTTGTATAAGGAGGAGGCTTGTTTCCTCTGCCTGTGTTTTTTTCTTTTGCAGTTTTTGGCCAGGGCTGGGTTTGAACCCGCCACTTCCGGTATATAGGCCAGCACCCTACTCCTTTGAACCACAGGCACCGCCCCCTCTGCCTGTGTTTTTTGTTTGTTTGTTTTTTGAGGAGAAGGAAAGAGAAGTTTATTAATTTGCTGGCAAATGGGGAGGCTGGCAGACTCCTATCTCAAAAAATACCAGCATCCCCCCTCTGTACAGAAGCATAGAGCTTTGAAAGGTTCTGATTAATCCCATAATCCCATTTTGGGCTAAGATAATTTTGTGGCCTCAGCCCACAATCATCCTAACTTCAGCTAGAACGAACCCATGACCTCTGCCCAGACGTTTCTTTGAGCTATCTCCTGTGCCACTAAGAACAAAAAATAGCTGAGCGTGGTGGCTCACACTGTAATCCTAACACTCTAGGAGGCTAAGGTGGGAGGATCCCTTGAGCTCAGGAGTCCAAGACCAGCCTGAGCAACAGTGAGACCTCATCTCTACTAAAAATAGAAAAATTAGCTGGGTATGGTGGTGGGCACCTGTAGTCTCAGCTACTCGGGAGTCTGAGGCAGGAGGATCACTCAAACCCAGTAGTTTGAGGTTGCTGGGATCTCTAGGCTTAGGCTACAGAGTGTACAGAGTCTCAAAACAAAACAAGTTTCTAATTAATTTTGTATATTGTGTCCAGTTGAGAACTTATGTTTATGGATTAATTTCCAGAATGTACAGAATCTTGTCAGTTCAGGTTAGCTGACTAATGTAGCATTTTCCTTACATCGTTAAAACCACGTTGTTTTGATTCTGACTCTCATTCAATTGTTCTTTTTTGTTGTTGTTGTTGTTGTTGTTGTTGCATAGAAAACACAGGGTTAATAACAGCCACTATTTACTTAGCACTTTTTATATGCAATGTCATGACAGTCATGGCAAGCAGAATTCATGCTCATTTTATCCTAAGAAAAAAAAACTGAAGCTCAGAGAATCAGAGCATTGCTGAAGCTAGAATTAGAATTCCAGGCTATCAACTCCAAAGTCTGCTCTGAACCATCATACATGGATTATACTATCCTTCAAACATATCTTTTAAAATCCTAGTTTCCCAAAACAGAAAACCTATATGGTCACATCTTTTGTAGATAAAGACCTGTTATTTACCTAATACATTTAACCACTTTCTATAAAGTTTCTTGTCTGAAGGAGACTGGCAGCATTACTACTTACTTAATTATACTGCTAATTAACCTTCAACTATTTGTATAGCACATAAGAAATAACATTGCTCACATATAATCATTCAATTGTTCTTAACCAGGATGGCCATCAGGATACCTACTGAGCTTTGTATAGAGACAGACTTGGCCTCATCTCTGAAGATTGTGATGTGGTGGATTGAGGCAGGACCTAGTCTTCTGCAGTTTTAAAAAGCTCCATAGCTAATTCTAAATCCCATTCAGAGCTTAGAAATCAGTAAATCTAGTTGATACTCTGAATACCTAGCTCTTTCCACCTTTTTCCAGGAGCCTTTTTAGTCTTGCCATAGGGCGGCATCTTGCTATATCCAACATGGAACTCTTAAAGTAATTTCTGTAGAAAGAAGCAGAGTCATGAGGGGGATTCTCGAATTTGTCTCAGATCCCAAGAGTTATCTATTTTGTGAACTGCCCTGAGACTTTATCAGCATTTACGTCGTTGGTTATGTGGGAAGAATACATTCTGAGTTTCAAATAATTGACTTAGAAACATAGTTTTGAAAAATTACTCTTTCATTTGAGAACAGAGTGTATGTAAACTGCATTTTCTAACTGAGACATGCTTCACTGATTTGTGATGACAATGAACCTCATTAGTTATACAATATTTCTTAAACTTACAAATGACTGTTAGAAAAAAATGACAGGTAGCTACCTAATGGATCTGGTAATAGCTGTTCTTCTTGTTTTGATATTAGCCTTTCTGCCCAGTGTTCTGGTCTGTGGACAATATGTGTGTGCACATATGGGTGTGTAGTGTTTTGAGTTAATGTTCCCGTTGGTAGGAATCTGATGCTGGACAGGTCAGAATTATGGTCAAGTGCTGGTACAGTGTGGACCCTGCTCAAACCAGTCACATTACTGAGGGCTACCTGTCCCAGCATAGAGGCCTTTCACCTTGGAATTTTAAACTTCAGGCTCCAGTCCCTGGACCACTGCAGCTTTGGGCCCTAACTTCCCTGAGGCTATGCACTCTGGCTAATTGCCATAAAGTTCTTTTTGTTTTTCATCTTAGATTAATATGAAGATGCATACAGTTAGGTTATATTGTTTGCATTTGTAAGGTAAAGTTCACATTGCTGTTGAGTCCTTCATGGAGGAAGTGTGCCATATGCCCCTACATTGTACCTGTTAGGTGGGAATTTAGCAACCTCCCACCCCTTCTTGAATTTAATTCTCATTCTCTTATGTGGGCCTATAGTTATTGACCTACTATTTTCAACATACTATGGGTACCTGGGATGCTTGCTTTTCCATTCTTTCGATCTTTACTTAGGAGAATGTTCTCCAAATCTATCCACAAAAGATACAGCCATGTTTTTTTTATGTCTGAATAGTATTACATGGTATACATACATCTCGGTTTATTAATCCATTCATTAGTTGATGGGCACTGAGTTGTTTCCACATCTTCGCAGTTGTGAATTGAGCTGCTATAAACAAACATTCAAGTACAGTGCCATACAGTTTAAAAACATTGTGAGGTGTTATTATTGGTGACAAAAATTACCTAATGCCATTACCACAGCATTTTAAAGCTGGAGTGGATTTCCAAGATCATCTAATCTAATCCCTACAATTTACAGATAAGAAACTTAAGACCCAGAGACAGATGACATGTCTGGGTCACACAGCCGTTAGTGCCAAAGCTGCCGTTATAGTCTGTGTCTCCTGGACTGGCCGAGATATGTCACAATGCCAGGATCTGATCAGATGTTCCATAAATACTGGTTTCCTTCCTTCAGGGTTAGACCAGTGGTAATCAAATGGTAGATTCCTATTTGAAGTGGACTATTTTCAAGGAATTCCAGTAAAGCTGCCCAGGTTGAAGAGGGGTGGGTGGCCTCATGCCTCCACTTAGGTTCTCCCTTAGCCCCTGAGGCATGTTTGTGGAACAGTTCCTAAGGCAGAAGGTAATTTGGAAATTACTGCACTCCCCAAGCTGCTGCTAATAGCCTTTGTGCTCTGTCTCACTTAGCGATGATAAGCATTTACTAGCAAGAATGGCAGCTACCTCTCTCTGACTACCATGCTGTTTATCCTGGTTTTACTTTTCTGGGACAAAGACTTGTAGCTCCCCAAGAACCTATAGTCAGTCTGAACCAGCTCTGAACTTGTCTCCCCAGACACTCTCCTTGGAAGCACCCGCCAGGATTAAAAACAAGGCTCCTTCCCCTGACTGGCCTCAGGAAGGGGAGGTGACCTTTGAGAATGCAGAAATGAGGTACCGAGAAAACCTCCCTCTGGTCCTGAAGAAAGTGTCCTTCACCATCAAACCTAAGGAGAAGATTGGCATTGTGGGGCGGACAGGATCAGGTAAGGAGGTGCACAGCCCTTTCTAGAGAAACCTTTGAGCCTGAAGTTTTCTCAGAGGATTCAACAATTCATGGAATATCACTTTCCACCCTTCAAACTTGATCCCTTTTAGA
The DNA here is from genome assembly GCF_027406575.1 of Nycticebus coucang. Lineage (NCBI taxonomy): Eukaryota > Metazoa > Chordata > Mammalia > Primates > Lorisidae > Nycticebus > Nycticebus coucang. Next base: position 90,231,041 of record NC_069795.1, read on the forward strand.
TAAGTGTTTGGTATCTCAGGCGTCTCTGAAACTAATTTTCTAGGTTTATTTTTTACCCTGTCTTGATGACATTTAGTGCTTTCTCCAATCATAAATGTTATCAGTTCTCAGTGCAGAACTCTTGGAACACATAATAAAGAGCCAAGGCAGGGAGCACCCAGAGCTCCATCTGCCAGAGATAAACACCAGTAACATTTGGTGGGTATGGCCTGGCACCCTTAGTACAGTGGTTACTGCGCCAGCCACATACACCGAGCATGGCGGGTTCGAACCCAGCCTGGGCCAACTAAACAACTGCAACAAAAAAATAGCCAGGCGTTGTGGAGGGTACCTGTAGTCCCAGCTACTTGGGAGACTGAGGCAAGAGAATCACTTGAGCCCAAGAGTTTGAGGTTGCTGTGAGTTATGATGCCACAGCAGTCTACTGAGGGCGACACAATGAGACTCTGTCTCAAAAAAGAAAAAAAGTTTGGTGGATATCTTGTGATGCTTTTTCTCTTAACACATGTGTTTACAAAAATGGCATTTTACACATGCTGTTTTGTGACCACCTTTTAAAACTATTAGTAGTTTCCTGTGTCAGTGGACAATTGCTGTGTAGCATAATACAAAATTCTATTTTATAGATGTATGTAATTTATATTTAATCAGTTGGTAGGGAATTGAGATTAATTTTTCACACTTAGGAATAGAACTGCAGTGAACATTCCTAAGAAATTAAAATATATAGCCCAGCTCGCCCGAGTTTTGTTCTCTCCTCTTCAGACATCATGTCCTTCACTACTCGTTCCACCACTTTCTCCAGCAATTACCGGTCCCTGGGCTCAGTCCAGGCGCCCAGCTACAGTGTGCGGCCTGCCAGCAGCGCAGCCAGCGTCTATGCAGGCGCCGGGGGCTCGGGCTCCCGGATCTCCGTGTCCCGCTCCACCAGCTTCCGGGGCGGCTGGGGGTCCGGGGGCCTGGCCACGGGGATGGCTGGGGTCTAGCAGGAATAGGGGGCATCCAGACCGAGAAGGAGACCATGCAAGAACTGAACGACCGCCTGGCCTCCTACCTGGACAGAGTGAGGAACCTGGAGATCGATAATCGGAGGCTGGAGAGCAAAATCCGGGAACACCTGGAGAAGAAGGGGCCCCCGGTCAGAGACTGGGCGCATTACTTCAAGACCATCGAGGACCTGAGGGCTCAGATCTTTGCGAATTCTGTGGACAATGCCCGCATCGTTCTGCAGATTGACAATGCCCGTCTTGCTGCTGATGACTTTAGAGTCAAGTATGAGACAGAACTGGCCATGCGCCAGTCTGTGGAGAGCGACATCCATGGGCTCCGCAAGGTCATTGATGACACCAATATCACTCGACTGCAGCTGGAGTCAGAGATCGAGGCTCTCAAGGAGGAGCTGCTCTTCATGAAGAAGAACCACGAGGAGGAAGTAAAAGTCCTACTAGCCCAGATTGCCAGCTCTGGGTTGACTGTGGAAGTAGATGCTCCCAAATCCGAGGACCTGAGCAAGATCATGGCAGACATGCGGGCCCAGTATGACGAGCTGGCTCGGAAGAACCAAGAAGAGCTGGCCAAGACCTGGTCCCACCAGATTGAGGAGAGCACCTCAGTGGTCACCTCACAGTTTGCTGAGGTCGGAGCTGCTAAGACAATGCTCACAGAGCTGACGCGTACAGTCCAGTCCTTGGAGATCGAATTGGACTCTATGAGAAATCAGAAGTCCAGGTTGGAGGACAGCCTGAGGGAGGTGGAGGCCCGCTATGCCTTGCAGATGGAGCAACTCAATGGGGTCCTGCTGCATTTGGAGTCAGAGCTGGCACAGACCCGGGCAGAGGGGCAGCGCCAGGCCCAGGAGTATGAGGCACTGCTGAACATCAAGGTCAAGCTAGAGGCTGAGATCGCCACCTACCGCCGCCTGCTGGAAGACGAGGAGGACTTCAACCTTGGTGATGCCCTGGACAGCAGCAACTCCATGCAAACCATCCAAAAGACCACCACCCGCAGGATAGTGGACGGCAAAGTGGTGTCTGAGACCAATGACACCAAAGTTCTGAGACACTGAGGCAGTACAGCAGCGTGCCCTTATGCCAATAAAGAGTTCAGAGGTCACTGGAAAAAAAAAAAAAAAAAGAAATTAAAATATATAAAGAATTTTAAGGATTTTGTGATATATTACCAGGTTAGCCTCATATTAGAAGCTGCCTCCTTTGGAGAACGGAAATTATTTTTTTTTTTTCTGACATCAGTTGTAAAGAAACAGAGGCCAGGCATGGCGGCTCACACCTGTAATCCCAGCACACTGGGAGGCTGGTCCTGGTGGCTCACATCTATAATCCCAGCACACTGGGAGGCCGGGCATGGCGGCTCACACCTGTAATCCCAGCACTCTGGGAGGCCGGGCATGGCAGCTCACACCTGTAATCCCAGCACACTGGGAGGCTGGTCCTGGTGGCTCACATCTATAATCCCAGCACACTGAGAGGCCGGACATGGTGGCTCACACCTGTAATCCCAGCACTCTGGGAGGCTGGGCATAGCGGCTCACACCTGTAATCCCAGCACACTGGGAGGCTGGTCCTGGTGGCTCACATCTATAATCCCAGCACTCTGGGAGGCCAGGCATGGTGGCTCACACCTGTAATCCCAGCACTCTGGGAGGCCAGGCATGGTGGCTCACACCTATAATCCCAGCACACTGGGAGGCCAAGATGGGTGGATTGCTTGATCTTAGGAGTTTGAGACCACCCTGAGCAAGAGCAAGGCCCCACCTCTACCAAAAATAGAAATTATTATCTGGGTGTGGTGGTGGGCACCTGTAGTCCCAGCTGCTGAGGCTGAGGCAAAAGAATCGCTTGAACCCAGGAGTTTGAGGTTGTAGTGAGCTATAGGGATGCCATTGTACTCTACCCAAGGTGACAGAGTAACACTCTAACAAAAAAAAAAAGAGAGAGAGAAAATAGACAATTGGCCTTAATTTTAGGCGTTTTGCTTCCCTCTTATTCTTAGAAATGTGTCGCTATATACCCCTTGGATGTCTAAAGTCAGGACTTGAGTAATTTATTTCTTTCCCTCTTTCTTTAATAATATTTCAGAGACTGAGGCCTGTCTTCTTTTACTAGCCTATTATCCTCATCTAAGAGGTCCCTTTGGTTCAGTTAGCATTAGCTTTCTGGGCTCCAGGCTTCCTTGGTATCAAAACTCCTATAGCTTTTTTTTTTTAGAGACAGAGTCTCACTTTATTGCCCTCGGTAGAGTACCGTGGCATCACAGCTCACAGCAACCTCCAGCTCTTGGGCTTAGGCCATTCTCTTGCCTCAGCCTCCCTAGTAGCTGGGACTACAGGTGCCTGCCACAACACCTGGCTATTTTTTTTTTGTTGCAGTTTGGCCAGGGCCGGGTTTGAATACACCACCCTCGGTATATGTGGCCGGCACCCTACGTATCTCTGAGCCACAGGTGCCGTCTTGTAGCTTTTTTTCTTTTTTCTTGCCAGTAACTATAACAAAAAAGTCTTTTGTCTTTTTTTTTTTTTTTTTGGTAGAGACAGAGTCTCACTTTTTATTGCCCTCGGTAGAGTGCCGTGGCCTCACACAGCTTACAGCAACCTCCAGCTCCTGGGCTTAGGTGATTCTCTTGCCTCAGCCTCCTGAGTAGCTAGGATTACAGGCACCCACCATAACGCCTGGCTATTTTTTTTGTTGCCATTTGGCCAGGGCTAGGTTTGAACCCGCCGCCCTCAGTACATGTGGCCGGCGCCCTACCCACTGAGCCACAGGCAGTGGGAAGGTCTGTCCCAAAATGCCTGTTTCATTTTCCCTGGAGTCCTCTCTGTTCATAATCAGTGGGCTACCCTACTCTCTTGAAAGCTGAGTGATCTCCTTTCCTGTGGTTTTTCTTTAACACAGATAAAACAGACTGAAATTAGTACCAAGGTGTCATTAAGATACAGAAGAAAAATAAACCAGGAAACAAAAAAAATGATAAATTGTCTGATTTACAAAGTCTAAACTTTAATCCTAACATGGCTGCTTTCAGATTTTATGACACCAGTACGAGGGCTTTGTTACCCTTCTTTCCAGCACATTCCATCAGTGCAAAGGTAGTCTAGGTTCAGAGAACTGTAAAGTCTTACAGCCTAGGCAGTTTATTGAAATGAAACAGCCTTTCCACTGATTCGCACACCATGCTTCCTTAGCATAGATACCCATATTAAAACAAATCACTGCCTGGGTCCTAGGAGAGTGTCTCTCTCCCCTCCTTACATCTGTGTAAGGGGACAGTAGCCAAGTCTTCCAATCCTGAGTAGAGTCATTCATTTCTAGGAGAAAAACTGTCCTGCTACAGAAAAGATGAGGTTTCTCTAGGTTTCTCTACTTGTTTCTGGTAGATGGGTGTGAGGATTATCGCATTAGGAAGATGGGTGGTTTTCAGGTTGTAACTACCATTAGGTAGTTGACAGGGGTATGCCTAGTGGACAAATTCCAACAGCGAGGTTGTGACTGCAGACACTGGGGATAAATCAGGCTATTTGTACCCTCAGTGCTACTGCAGAAACTGAGTCATGGTGACCTCATTGAGGCTCTCAGGATAGGTCTTTCAGAACACGGAAGCAGGAGAAGGTAGAAGGGTCAGGAACTAGGGGTCCAGCCAAAGGACAGTGGTTCAGCAGCTAATCCCCTGGAGCCCCCGATCTAAACCATGGCTCCAAGTTGCAGAAAGATAGAACTATGGACAAGCTCTTTGTTGTTGTTGTTGTTGTTGTTGTTGATGCTATAAAGAGAGAGCCTTTTAAATGTTTGTATCCTTTGACACTGTAATTTCAGTTCTGAGAATTTTTCCCAGGGAAGTCATCTGAGGTAGGAGTAAAGTTTCAGCCCTAAGATACATACCACCACATTGTTATAAGAAGTTGTAGATAAACTAAATGTTTGGGCATGGCACAGTAGTTCATGCCTATAATCCTAGCACTCTGGGAAGCTGAGGCAAGTGGGTTGCTTGAGGTCAGGAACTCCAGGCCAGCCTGAGTAAGAGTGAGACCCCATCTCTAGTAAAAATAGAAAAACTAGCTGGGTGTTGTGGTGGACGCCTATAGTCCCAGCTACTCAGGAGGTTGAGACAAGAGGATTGTTTGAGGTTGCTGTGAGCTATGATGATATAGTCCCAGCTACTCAAGAGGCTGAGACAAGAGGATCATTTGAGCCCAGGAGTTTGAGGTTGCTGTGAGCTATGACGATGCCACAGCACGCTACCCAGAGTCTCAAAATTAAAAAATAAACTAAATGTCTGACATTAGAGGACTGATCAAACAAGTAAGAATACCTCCATATGATGAAAACATAATGAAGTGAAAACATAATGTTATACAACATTAAGTGAAAAAGCAATTATAGCATTGTAGCTCTGTTATGATCTCAACTCTGAGGAAAAGACTGAAAGGAAATGTATCAAAAATTAATAGTAACAAGATCCTGGGAGATCGATGTTGTCATCTTGTATTCCTTATATAACTTTTCAGATGAAGATTCAATTAAGAAAACCTGTACTGGATGGGGCACAGTGGCTCACACTTGTAATCCGAGCACTCTGGGAGGCCGAGGCAGGTGTATTGCTTCAGCTCAGGAGTTTGAGACCAGCCTGAGCAAGAACGAGACCTTGTCTCTACTAAAAACAGAAAAACTAGCTGGACATTGTGGCTGAGGCAGGAGAATCACTTGAGTCCAGAAGTTTGAGGTTACTGTGAGCCAGGCTGAAGCCATGGTACTCTAGTCTGGGCAACAGGGAAACTCTGTCTCAAAAAAAAATTTAAAAACAAAAAAAACCTATACTGCTGATCTCTTTAATACTGAACTCTTCATTTTCCGCCTCAAACCTGCTTCTCGGCTATACTCTGCTGTCATGATACTGTGATAGGGTCATTGACACAAGGCAAAGCCTCCTTCCCTTGCGTGTGTGTCCCTGGAACTTCTGTTCCCCAGCTGCTGCCATGGTAACTGGGAGGACTTAGTCTCTCTCAGCTCTGATAATGGCACAAAGAGAGGGAAGACATGTTGTTTAGAAGGTCTCCTCCTGACTTTACCTAAGAAGCATCAGAACCTATGTACCTGCTCATAAGGTGACAGGAAGCATTTTTCCATTTTACTCTTAGAAAAATAGAATAGTCCTCAGCCTGAAGTTATATGATTTGAAGCTATCTGCTTGGTAGCCTAGGAAAGTTAATTGCTATTTTCTATTTCCATTATTTTATACATTATCTCAGTTAATTGGTTGAAGTAATGACTGAATAGAAATAGAAAAATAGATGAGTTTGCCATGAAGATAAACTAGTTTTGTCATCACAGAATTTGCTAATAGAGCTGCTTTTCTGCCTCTCTTCTGACTCATCAGGGAAGTCCTCTCTGGGGATGGCCCTCTTTCGTCTGGTGGAGTTATCTGGAGGCTGCATCAAGATTGACGGAGTGAGAATCAGTGACATTGGCCTTGCTGACCTCCGAAGCAAACTCTCTATCATTCCCCAAGAGCCAGTGCTGTTCAGTGGCACTGTCAGGTGAGCACGTGAGCACTTCACCTAGAGGCCCGGCAGGCACGGTGGACCAGGTGATGCTGGAACCCGCACGCAGGGCTGACATCTTTTCCCTGGACCGTGTGCTTCCTGTTGCAGAAGTGTGAAGTGGCTCACTGAGCAGGCCACTTTGTTAACAAAGTGGGGCAGGGAGGCCTGCAGCATGGTGGCAAAGAGGTCAGAGCGGTTTGGGATCAGAGCTCTGTGCAGTGGCTTTGACAGTTACCCACTCCCGCGTCTGTTTCCTCATCCATAAAAGGGGGATATTTTAAAGCCCTGTTGTTGTGAAGATTGAATGAAATTGTACGTGTACAGAGCCTGTAAGAAGGTACGCATCCTGTAAATGGTAAATGCCTTCATCAGCCTCATCACCATCCTCCTCCCCCTGCCCCCTGCTCCGTTCTCTCATCTGTCCTGGGTAGGCTGACAGCCAAAGTGGTGGCGATGGCTTCCAGACAGGCTATTACTCAGGTGTTTTCATTGTCCTTTCATTGTCCAGTATCTTCCACCACCTTCGATACTTGTCCTGGAATGTTTGTTGCTGAAATCCGCCAGTGATAACAAAGATAAAATTCCTCTTTGTGCCTTGTTAATATAGTAGCTAAGAAGGAAGTCTGTTTATTTTTGTTACCTTTCCTATACTTGATCCTACCTTTGGCCTTAAGCTTCTGCTTCCTAAAAACAATGGATTTCCATATTTTGTGTCCGTTTCTATTTAAACTCTTTGGAAATAAAAACAACTTTATAGTTGACCTAGATTGGTATTTGTTTTTGTTTTTTTTTAAGTCATTCTAAAAGTTTTATTGTTATTTTCGCTTTAATTGTTAGCAGTTTTAAGAAAAGTTGGTCTCAACTTAATTTCACATAACCACAGGCAACAGTCAGACTTTAAAACTAGGTCCTCCATCTTCTTTGGAAAATGGCATTTGAAATCATTTATTGAAAAAGGTTTGATGGATATCTTAGTCTTCTCAGGCTGCTGTGTATAGTAAAATATCATAAAACAACATAGATTTATTTCTTACGGTTCTGGAAGCTGAGGACTCCACAATGGTTGTCTGCCCTCTTTCTGGTTGGCAGACACCACCTTGTCATGTCCTCACACGGCTTTACCTTAGTCCATGCATGTAGATAGAGAAGAGAAAGAGGGCTCTGGTCTCTCCTTATAAAGGCATTACTTCCATTAGTGGGCCCCACCCTCATTGCCTCCTCTAACCTCCGTAAGGCCCCACCTCCAAATGCCATCGCAACAGGGTTTCAGTACATGAATTTGGGGAGTACACATTTTAGTCCATAACAGTAAATAAACTGAATTCTCACCTGTGTTCATGTAGAGCCAACACTCTTGGGTGTGTTTATTTTGGCATCTGTCTAGTTGAATTTGGACAGCATGTACTTGGATCTGTTGATGATAATAAGTCATTCCCTTTGAGTACTGAGGTAACAAGGTCAAACAAGTGACATCAGAAAAGAATTAGAATTTATTAAAGATGTAAGTCTAAAATTAAGAAATTAGAAAGTGTTGCCAAATCTGCTCTTCCCATAAATCTGTTTGCTGCAGGAACACTTTTGAAAAAATATTGACCTGGGCGGCACCTGTTGCTCAGTGAGTAGGTCATCGGCCCCATATACTAAGGGTGGCGGGTTTGAACCCGGCCCCAGCCAAACTGCAACAGAAAAATAGCCGGGCGTTGTGGCAGGTGCCTGTAATCCCAGCTACTCGGGAAGCTGAGGCAAGAGAATCACCTAAGCCCAGGAGCTGGGAGGTTGCTGTGAGCTGTGTGATGTCACGGCACTCTACCGAGGGCGATAAAATAGACTCTGTCTCTAAAAATAATAACAATAATAATAATAAATATTGGCCTTATAATATTTGGCTCTGTTCAAAAGACTATTTCTTAAATTTTTTCATCAGAGAATTAGGAAATGAGGCACGTTAAACTTTAGACTTCTTTTGAAAATGCTGCTATAAAGAAGCTTCAGTTTTAATTTTAAGTTTTATGGCATTGCATTTGGGTTTGTAAATTGGGGGTTTCTGGAATTGGTGGTTAATAATTGACTGTGGGCATGTGCAGCTGGTGTTTGTAGAACATCATGGAACTGTCACTTCATTGGAAGTGGGACCATTTTGTTACCCCTAGAGAAAGGTTTGCTACTTTATGGACAGCTCAGAAGTTGGTGTGCTGGTGTCCTGAGTTTGTAGTTCCTGAGCTTATACTGCTATGTGGGCAGTCAGCTTTGCAAACCAAGACAATCATTTCAGTTTAATTGCCTGCCAGCTCTAATTTTGGCTTTTCAGTCAGTTGTAGACAGTGAGGAAAAATTAAATCCCAGATCTTTCATCTTCTGATGGTTTCTTACAGATCCCAAAGAACATTGAGCTTGTGGTACCTTTGCTATTCTTAGAAGACAGAAAGCCTATGAAGAGTTTCCCAGGGCAAGAACAGGCTAGATCAGCAGTTTCCTCAGCTGTCTCCTGGAGTCTCTTTGGAAACTGTATCTCTACAATGATACCAGCTAGCAATTAAAGCTTGCAAGGAACTCTGAGAGGGAAAACAAAGTAAAACCAAAACCAAACCAAACTCAGAAAGTCACAAATATAAATTTCTGAGTTCTGCTTGCAAATATACTCTAAGTCATAGACCAGGTAATTTGGGACCACACCTCTCCCTAGATTAGCCAGAATGTTAGTCCTCTCTGATACCTGAAGCCCAGCTCTTCCTCATCTGCCTATCTTGGTTTGAGCTCTCAGGCCTATGTTTCTGTGGCCTGTTGGTTTTTTCTGCCTTTTACCCTGGTAATTGGCCTTTAGAAAAGAGACCCCTTCTCACTCAGGCCTTAACCATTTTTGCTGGCCCCTCTCTCTCACAGCCCTGGCTTTACTTTGCTTTCCTCTCCCTTTCCCCAGAGGTCCTAGGAAGTCCAGCCCTGGCCTCTGCCCTTATGCCCTGCTTTCTATCCTGAGGACTGTCTGAAGCATGGCTAGGCCGGTGGTGAGACTGGCCATTCCCAGCTGTCACTCTAGTTGGTCTCTGAATCTTGGTCCCCTGGGGCTGGTGAGTGCCTTCTCGTCACCTGGAGCAGTTCTGCTGGGCATCCATTCATTAGCAAGAAGCAGTGTTCTCATTTCTACCTATTTGGTTGCCCTTTCTCCTTTTGATCTCAAATTTTCTTACTTTGGAGGAATAGCTATAGTTCTCAAATCACAATCACAGCAGAAAGAGCTGAGTCCACAACTGACTCATTCTGTTTGGGTTCATCCTGGACCCAAAGCACCTTTGGAGAGAAATATCTTGTACTCTAGATGGCGTGGAAGTTGGTCCAAACTTGCTGAAGCAGGTTCTTAGCATCCAAGGTCCTTCCATTGTCTCTAACTTAGTCTCTTACTCTATTGTTTAAGGGATCCCCTTTTTCCTTTTTTGGCCATCTCAGTCCCTACAGGACTTGGGAATCCCACAAAATGTCTAGACTATACAACAGAAAGTAATGCTAAGTCTAGAATAACTGTCCAAAGAGCCTTAGGTAGCATCCAATGTGTTGAAAAGTCATTCTGTGCCAGATACTGCTGCTCTAAAAATCCAGACAGCAATAATAATAGTTTCTCAGCTTATTGAGGACTTACTATGTCCTGTGTACTGTGCTTCCAGTATTTAATTGTCTTAATTCATCAAATACTCAAAACCCCATGAGGTATGTGCCGTTATTATGCCTGTTTTATAGGTGAAGAAACTGAATTGACTCTCAACAAGTGAGAGTCAATTGCCTACAGATACCCGGCTACCAGTGACAAAGTTAGAATTTGAACCGGGGCTGTCTGAGTCTGGGCTCTGCTCACTCACACAAACACCTCTATGAACCATGACCTTGAGAGACATTCCATCTTCTTCAAAACCCAGTTAGGCTTGCCTCCTCGAGGGTTTTGACCTTCAGACACTTTTCCTAGCATCTTCAAACTCTCATCTGCTTCCCACATCCCCAAACTTTTTAACTCAATCTCTGCTGCTCTCTAGTTATTTACTCTTCTTTTTTCTCTTTTTCTTTTTTTTTGTAGAGACAGAGTCTCACTATATCACCCTTGTTAGAGTGCCGTGGCGTCACACAGCTCACAGCAACCTCCAACTCTTGGGCTTAGGCGATTCTCTTGCCTCAGCTTCCCGAGTAGCTGGGACTGCAGGTGCCCGCCACAACGCCCGGCTATTTTTTTGTTGCCATTTGGCCGGTGCCAGGTTTGAACCCTCCACCCTCGGTATATGGGGCCAGTGCCCCACCCACAGAGCCACAGGTACCGCCCCATCTTCTCTACTTTTCATACTCTTTATCATACTCTTATAAACTAAAAGCCATGCCATCTAGAGTATAGGATGTTTCTCTCCAAAGGTGCTTTGGGTCCAGCCCATGTTTTTAAATAATTATTTTGAGCTTTCCTCTAGCTTCCTGGTAGAAGAAGGTATGTGAGTCCCAAAATCTGCTCTGAGGATTGAGGCTGCTAAGGAATCACACAGTACAGCTGACAGGACCGCATGGTTTAGGACGGTGTCTCCTGTATCAGGAACAAATTGCTGTATAGTCTCATTCTCTAGGAGATAGTCTTGGCTTCACTTAGAGTGGCCAGTAGGCTAGCTTAGGCTGTTGTTAAAAATAAAATACTGAGGGCGGCGCCTGTGGCTCAGTCGGTAAGGCGCCGGCCCCATATACCGAGGGTGGCGGGTTCAAACCCGATCCCGGCCAAACTGCAACCAAAAAATAGCCGGGCGTTGTGGCAGGTGCCTGTAGTCCCAGGTACTCGGGAGGCTGAGGCAAGAGAATCGCCTTAAGCCCAGGAGTTGGAGGTTGCTATGAGCTGTGTGAGGCCATGGCACTCTACCGAGGGCCATAAAGTGAGACTCTCTCTACAAAAAAAAAATAAATAAATAAATAAATAAAATACTGAGAACCAAAGGTGCAAATGCACTTTTGGCCAACATCAGGACTCCAGGGGTTCTGATGGTTAAAAATAACTGCCCTCAGCTCAGCACCCGGAGCACAGTAGTTACAGCGCCAGCCACATACACTGAGGGCGGCAGATTCAAACCCGGCCCAGGCCAGCTAAACAACAATGACAACTGCAGCAAAAAAATAGCTGGGTGTTGTGGCAGTGCCTGTAATCCCGGCTACTTGGGAGATTGAGATAAGAGAATCGCTTAAGCCAAAGAGTTTGAGGTTGCTGTGAGCTGTGATGCCACAGCACATGGTGAGATTCTGTCTCCAAAAAAAAATAATAATAATAATAACTGCCCTCACGTTGAGATACTTTTTCTATCCATCCACTTAACTGAACACTCTTGATACAGTAGAAGCATAACTTTGCTTTCATTTGCATCCTGGGTCACACCCAAGACTATCTGGCTTCTCTAATGAGAATGTATTTTTTTCTATCCCTGATCGGGCTCCCTACTGAGACCAGTCTAGTTTGCCCAAATGTGTGTATGTGTACCACATACAGGTGTATGTCACTATCTTCTCACATCTGGAACCCATTTGTTAGTTTTCTGAGGCATCTTCAGCTGCTGTGATGGGCGTAGGTAGGTTGAATGTTGAGCCTGTCAGTATCTGCTGAGTCTTCACCTATAGAAAATCTGATAGGACAGTCTCGGTGAGCAGGCCCCCTTTATCTGTGCTTTCACTTTCTGTGCTTCCAGTTACCTATGCTCAACTGTAGTCCAAAAATGTGATATACTAGAGACACCATATACCTTGTATTATAGTATATTATTGTAATTGTTCTAAGAGGTCAATCAATTAATTCACAAACTCATCCTAGAAAAAGTACTACATACCTCATTGCTGAATATCACTATAGTTGCCTTCAAGGGGAAACTATGCATCAATGCCACCCTTCAAAGCAATTTTGGAACTCTTTTTCTGGAATAGCCAATCAGAGCTGTTGCTATCTGTGGTCTGGCAGTGAAGTTCACAAACGCATCCTAGAAAAAGTGCTACGTACCTCGTTGCTGGTTATCACTGCAGTCAGCTATGAAGTACTCTCCTTGGCCTTCTTAATTGTCCTAGCTAGTATTTTATTGTTATTGTTAATCCCTTACTGTATCTATTTATAAATTAAACTTTATCATGGATGTTTATGTATAGGAAGAAACATAGTCTATCTAGGGTTTGGTACTATTCGAAGTTTCAGGCATCTACTGGCGGCCTTGGAACGTATCCCCATAGACAAAGGGAGACTGTTGTATTTATGGTTTGTCTGATAAGAGGTATCTGATGATCTCAGTATATGTATTTGTTTCCTAAGGATGTGATAACAAAGTACCACAAACTGGGTGGCTTAAAACAACAGAAATTTGTTCTTTAATTCCGCAAGTCTTAAAACAAGGTGTCAGCAGGGCCATGCTCTTTCTTAAACCTGTATGAGGGTCCTCGCTTGCCTGTTCCAGTTTTTAGTAATCTGCAGCAATCGATGCCATTCTTTAGCTTATAGATGGATCATTCTAGATTTGCCTCCATGAAATTCTCCCTGTGTGACTCTGCCTCCACGTGGTCATCCCTTACGAGGACCAGTCATAGTAGATTAGGGGCCCACCCTACTTTGGTCCAGCCCAGTGTGACCTCATTTTAATTAATCATATTTGGAGTGACCCTGTTTCCAAATAAAGTCACATTTGTAGGTACTGGGGGTTAGAACTTCAACATATCTTTTTGGGAGACATAATTCAACCTATATTGAATGCCCATCTACTGGGTGTCACTCCACAATGTTAAAGAACACTTCCTAGGCTGGGTCTAAGGGAGTTAGCCACACATTCCTATTCTGGAAACCAACATCAGGGACTCCTTCAGTCTTGAGCAGGTATTTACGGAGGTCTTGCTCTGTGCAGAGGACTTGACTCAGATGTAAGAGGTAAGATCCAAAACCTAGAATTAAACAGTTCTGCCAGGAGGAGGTAGGGAAAGGACAGACTTGAGCAATGGTCCAGAAAGTGAGGTGTCGAGCCACAGGTGATAATTTGTCACATTACTAGTGCTGGGAATTCCAGCCTTAGGTAATAGATTTTCCACAGGCAGAGAGCACAGTGGCAGAAACTCCATAGTACTCGGAGACCCCAGGAGGCAAAACAGTGTGACACCCCAAACCTTGCAGCCTGAGGCTGTGAAGACAGGGACTTAGGCCCATGGCAGCACAACAGGAAGTAACTTGCAGACTGGAGGCCAAGGCGGAGGAGATTCAAGCTCAAGAGGGTCTATTGACTCTAAGTAGGAGTCATAGAGCAAAGGAAAGTCCAGGACAGCCCACAGCAAACCCCATGTTGACTCTGTCTTTAGCTCTCCCAGCCTGAGGGCAGATTTGGCTCCTTGTAATGGGCATAGGCAGTTCTTTAGCCCAGAGTCTCATAGACCTGCTGTGTAAAGACCAAGACAGGGCAGCCCAGGCAGGACCAGACCCCTGTTTGAAAGCAGGTATTTCCCGTGGGGTGGGGTGCCACCACCACTGGTGGTAGATTGCCTTTTTGAGGCTTGATAAGGATTTCCAAAGACTATTATAAAGAGCTTCAAAGAAATTATTTAAGTAAGTAAATAGAATAATAATTAAAATGATTTTTTTAAAGAGCTCTGAGAGTTAAGGTTCTAAAGTGAGATCCCTGTTGTGACCCTAAAGGTCAGGGGTTCTCCGAAGGATGAGTAGGTCTGTATTAGATCACAGGAATACTTGATTATGAGCATATGCCACCTAGATAACTGTCACTCAGAAGATTGTCTTGCTAACCTTGCCCCTTGCTAACTGTTGGACTCCCAGCAGTCTTTGATAAACCAGGCAAAAGCATGGGTAACCTTTGATTTCTCAGACTTGAGGCAGAGAACAATTTCAGTCTGTCCCAAGTCTCTTAGTGTTATCAATGAAGATGTTCCCTAAAAGGCAGCTGGAAGGAGAACAGTACACCTGATCCCATCGTCTGGGCACATGTGAAGACAGCCTCCAGAGGGGCAAGGAGGATTAGGAGCCTCCAACATCTCTGAGTTTGTCTCTTTGATTAGAAGGATATGAAGTCCTCCTCTGACTTAGTCCATGGTCTGCACTTAACACCATTAGATTAAGATTATCAGCAAATTGGACTCCTTCTTTAAGGTGCTCTTGCTAGACAGTATGCCCACAGAGGTCAGTCTTGCCCATCTAGACCTTTCACAGACAGGACTGTATCTGAACTATTTCAGATCCTGTACCCAGGATCCTGTGGTTATTGTGTCCACTTGGAAAATGCATGGAGGCTGGTGCGGGGGCTCACACCTGTAATCCTGGCACTCTGGGAGGCCAAGGCAGGAAGATCCCTTGAGGCCAGGTGTTTGAGACAGCCTGAGGAAGAGGGAGGCCTGTCTCTACTAAAAATAGAAGAGTTAGTGGTACACGCCAGGAGGCTGAGGCAGGAGGATCACTTGAGCCTAGGAGTTGGAGGTTGCTGTGAACTATGATGATGCCATGGCACTCCACCCGGGGCAACATAGGGAGATTCTGTATCAGAAAAAAAAAAAAAGGAAAGAAAGAAAATACTTTGAATATGAGACAGAAAAACCATGCAGCTTTAGAACCAAGTGTCTGCCATGCACACATGTGCCGTGTGCTGGTTTCCAGGCACTGTATATACACTATCTTGATGTTGATAGCAACCTACTTAGTAGGTACACACTATCTTTTTTTTTTCTTTGTAAGATGCTTAGATTTTATTGTAACTGTTGCAAGTGATATCTGAATAGTTAATTCTTTTTTTTTTTTTTTTTGGTTTTTGGCCGGGGCTGGGTTTGAACCTACCACCTCCGGCATATGGGACCGGCGCCCTACTCCTTGAGCCACAGGTGCCTCCCTTGAATAGTTAATTCTTAAAAAGCATCCATTCATTCCTTGGGAAACTCAAAACAGTCCATTCATCTAGTGTTTTCATTAATTAGCAGAAATTAGCCCAAACACTTACACAGGATATACACTATCTTAATGTTGATAGCAACCTACTTATATCCCCATTATGCAGACAGAGTAATTTGTCCAAGGTCATGCAGATGTAAGAGGCAGAGCCACAACTTGAGATCAGTCTACTTGCATCCAGCGTGTGCATACACTCTCCTTCCACTACTCTGCTCTTCACCTGGGCTGTTACAGAAAACACACAGGTTGTGACTTTTTTTTTTATTGAGACAAAGTCTCACTTTGTCACCCTCCATAGAGTGCTGTGGCGTCACAGCAATCTCAAACTCTTGGGCTTAACTCCTGCCTCAGCCTCCCAAGTAGCTGGGACTACAGGCACCCACCACAACGCCCTGCTTTTTTTTTGTTGCAGTTGTCGTTGTTATTTAGCAGGCCTAGGCCGGGTTCTAAACTGCCAGCTTTGGTGTATGTGGCTGGCACCCTACTCACTGAGCTATGGGTGCTGAGCCAGGTTGTGACTTATTAATGCCTCTTATCAAGAAGTGAAACGAAGATGGGAAGAATAGGTTCTTCTACATTCACAAAAAATAGTAGACAGTGTGCTTGGGACACAGCACTGAATAAGATGCAGCAGTGGTGGCCAGGCGTTGGTGGCTCACGCTTATAATCCCAGCCCTTTGGGAGGCCGAGGCCAGTGGATTGCTCGAGCTCAGGAGTTTGGGACCAGCCTGAGCAAGAGTGAGACCCTGTCTCTACTAAAAATAGAAAAAACTATCTGGGCATTGTGGCGTTCATCTATAGTCCCAGCTCCTCGGGAAGCTGAGGCAAGAGGATCACTTGAACCCAAGAATTTGAGGTTGCTGTGAGCTGTGATGCTATGGCCAGGGTGACAAAGTGAGACTATATCTCAAAAAAAAAAAGAAGAGAGGGTGTTTTTCTAAGTTTGTACATATAGAGAGAGATGTAGTTTAACATATGCATAGAAAAAGCCTAGACGGATGTATGCCAAAACGTTAGCAGTGTTTCTAGGCTGTGTCATTAGAGGTGATTAAATCCATGTTCTGGTTTTTATTTTATTTGTGCTTTGCATATCTGTATTTTTAAATATTTCTATAACTAACTTGTGTAATTTACCAAATAAAGATAATAAAAGTTCAATCAAGTTTTATGAAAAGAAAGAGAGGCCCAGCCTGTTCTCAGAACCTTCTTCTCTGGCTGGTTGGGGAATGAGCCATCTGTGACCTTCAGGGTTTTGAGTGCCCCTTCTCTCGTGTGCATTGCAATTTGGTTGTTTAAATGCTGGACCACTAAGAAATTCTTGTGTTTCTCCCTAGATCAAATTTGGACCCCTTCAACCAGTACGCGGAAGACCAGATTTGGGATGCCCTTGAAAGGACACACATGAAAGAATGTGTACGTGAAGAGCTGGGATGGGGGGGGGGGAACGCTGGAATTGCAGGGGGAGTTGGGGGTACACAGCAGTGCTGTCACTGATCCCCACCCTGCTCTGGCTGCAGCGTCTGGGACATCTGTGGAGGAGGCTCCAGAGTGGGCTTCCCATGCCTTTCAGATACTTAGAAAAGTTGAGCTCTCCTGGCCCCACCTCCCGTACCACCTGTGGTCATACTGGCCTTGTGCTATCCATATTGTGATAAGATATTAATGACAATTTAGAATTCAGTGATACTTTGAAGTTAATTTTTGTCTTATTAATCATAACAGTATAACATACTTTGGAAACATCCACATATACGCAAAAGAGATGTTATTTATCAGGTCTGCAGAAAATATGTAGTGTACATCTGGATCACAGCCCTCTCGGTACCTCTAGTCTCCAGCATGCCTGGGCTGAGTCAAGCTCAGGATCCTCTGCCCTGATTCAACTAGCTAAACTCAGCTTTTCTCTTTTATGTTGGGCTTCCTCAATCTATTTGAAGAATAAGTTCAGCAGCTTAAAAAGAGAAAAGTTGGGCTCGGCGCCTGTGGCTCAAGCAGCTAAAGTGCCGGCCACATACACCTGAGCCAAACGATGGCTCTAACAAAAAATAGCTGGGTGTTGTGGCAGGTGCCTGTGGTCCCAGCTACTTGGGAGGCAGAGGCAGGAGAATCACTTGAGCCCAGAAGTTGGAGGTTGCTGTGAGCTATGATGCCAAGGCACTCTACCCAGGACAACAGCTTGAGGCTCTGTCTCAAAAGAAAAAAAAAAGAGAAAAGTTCCACAGCCCTAGGCCTACAGATTCGGACTTCAAAAGTAAATTTTCCTTACTCCTTTTCCTATTGGAATTCCTGAGCTATTGATGGTATAAAGCTAATAGAATATTATGTTTGAAATAGAGACTTTCCTAGAAAATGGGGGTCCTAGGACACATGATCATCACACCTGTACCTTCTTTCTAGATGAGCCAGGTCCTTGGCTAGTAATTCTTTCATCTGTTTTAGAATAACTTTTTTGCTCCTAGAGTTTTGTAATATTTAGTGTAGGTTTTTACCTTTAATCTCTATTTGCCTTTTCCCTAGATTGCTCAGCTACCTCTGAAACTTGAATCTGAAGTGATGGAGAACGGGGATAACTTCTCAGTGGGGGAACGGCAGCTCTTGTGCGTAGCAAGAGCCTTACTCCGCCACTGTAAGGTAAGGTGTCTTGGCATCTGGCAAGGAGCGGGGAGAAGAGTGGGAGTGTTATAGTGCAGCCTTTCCCAGGGGCCCAGGGCTTCTGACTTTTGAGCCTGGTGGCACTCTAAGAACATGACCAACAATGTTTCTAATTAACCTTGACACTGTGCACACAGTTTGTAGGGAAGTGAAGGCTTATTTCATTTTTAACTTCCTTGAGCCTTCAGTATCCAAGGAGCACTTTTGTTTCTGGCCAGTGAGAAGTTATACTGCAAACCACAGACATATAAGAGTTAAAAATTGCAAGAGACTTTCAGGTCATCAAACTTTCTGACTTTCTCGCCAGGCCCCTCATTTTACAAACAGGAAAAAGGAGGTCTAAAAGGGTAAATGTGCATGTTCACTGGCACAGAGCAAGTAGGGACAAGTATCTGACTAGATCAGTATTATACAAATGTGCTGTTTGTGGAAGTCAAGGCAAATGTTGGTTTGAAGTTCTATCAATTCTAAGCTAAAGGATCTTTTTACATATGTATGTACCTATGTGGAAAAAACAATATATGGTATAAAATGTAAATAATGAAACACATTTTAGTAAAACCTAGATTAAACAGAATGCCTATGGAACTTACTAGATCTCTCTTTCTCCTCTGCTTCCCGGTAGATTCTGATTTTAGATGAAGCCACAGCTGCCATGGACTCAGAGACAGACTTACTGATTCAGGAGACCATCCGAGAAGCATTTGCAGACTGCACCATGCTGACCATTGCCCATCGCTTGCATACAGTTCTGGGCTCTGATAGGATCATGGTGCTGGCCCAGGGACAGGTACTGAGCCCTTCAGGACCTTGGTTTAGGATGCAGCCTTGTCTGGGAGTAAAACTGGCCCCTGGCAGGGCTGGGGTGACTGCCATCTTTACATGGTTCTGGGCATTCAGATAAGCAGTCATAGCAACTCTATTCAGAGTTGGGAAGGATATAGCTCTCCCAATCAAGAAATCGAATCAGGCACACTCTAGGGGATTTTCATTTTACTTTAGTGCTTGTTCTTTTGTAGCTATAAGCAGACTTGGGTCAGAGAGCACATGTACTTAGTGGTTCATTCATGTACACAAGTATTACCCAAGGCATATTGAGACCAGCCACCATGTTTGCTTTTTGCAATCATGCAATAGTGCCAGGCTTTCTATCTGTGTTCTATCCTGTGTTCAGGCTTTCTAACAGTCTGGCCCTAGCCTGGCCTTCTTTATTTTTCACTTTTCCCTTGCATGTACTTGTTGGCTGTAGACTATTTTGCATCCTCCAAGCTTTTTTACCTGCCTTTACTCAGTTCCTTCTGTCTAAATCACCCTTACCCTTTGCTCCCCTCTCCCATATCTACCTGCCCACAACATGCCTGTCCCTGAAGCAATACATGGCCCAAAGCTTCCATGAAACTCCCTGGTTGCCTCAGCTGCCTTAAGCCTTGTTTGTACCTCTCTTGTAGATCCTCCACCCCATCTAATGGTAACTGTGTGACACCCTGTCCCCCGGGAGAACCCTGTAAGCTCTCTTAAGGGCAGAGTCATGCCTCATTCATCTTTGGGTTCCTGGCAGCACTTAGCACTATAGTTCTTTGCACAAGTAGATGTTAAGTAAATTTATGTTGGACAGATACCTCCTTTGTGTGTCCCTGGGATGAAAGTAAATTAATGAATTGGCAGAAATAATGAGCCATTTGTAATGGGTATCTTGTCTTCTATTAACAGAAATAATCTCCCTGGCTAAGACCGTGTCCCATGCCTCTACCCTGTGGCAAGGGAGTCTGGGAGAGTAAGTGTGTGTATTTTCAACCTCTGTCACAGGAGGCAGTTTCTGCTAGCCATGTTTCTCAATTTTCTGCTACAGTATGATTTTCAGTGGCTGCATAGAAGGTCCATCATACGAATGGACAGTTGACTAAGTCGATCCCAATCTTCCCTTTTCCCCCCTTCCAGCTAGATGTCCTATGAGCTCTTCCTTGTCCTCTCTGTAGGGTTAGATCAACTCACATAACTCAACATTTGTCTGGGGTGCACTTGACTGGGGCCGTTGACTTTTCTCCCCTGCAGTTTGTAGAACCTGTTGATTGATTCCATCATTCGCAAAGCTGAAAGAATTGGGATTTATATGAAGGCTGTCTGGAGGCCTTTTCCCCAACCTTTCCTTTACCCTGTTTAGTTTAAAAAACAAACAAACAAAAAACAGGCATGGCGGGACTAGATGAATTGTCCCCTGATTTCATCTTCAGGTGGCTTTAGGACTCACCTCCCTTCCTGAGCAGTCAATCCTCTAAATTGATCTGACTGTCCAAGAGTCACATCCTGACTTCATCTCCTTCTTTTGCAGGTGGTGGAGTTTGACACCCCATCAGTCCTTCTGTCCAATGATAGTTCCCGGTTCTATGCCATGTTTGCTGCTGTGGAGAACAAGGTTGCTGTCAAGGGCTAACTCCTACTCATTGATCAAGTCCCTTTTCTTTGGAGCATTGCCATTCCCTGCCTGGGGCGGGCCCCTCATCGCGTCCTCCTGCCGAAACCTTGCCTTTCCCAATTTGGTCTTTCGCACAGCAGTTCAGGATCAGCTTTGTGTTTTACTTTTAGGAGAGTCCTATTTTGATTATTGTATTTATTCCATATTCATGTAAACAGAATTTAGTTTTTGTTCTTAATTGCACTCTAAAAGGTTCAGGGAACCGTTATTATAATTGTATCAGAGGCCTATAATGAAGCTTTATACGTGTAGCTATATCTATATGAAATTCTGTACATAGCCTATATTTACAGTGAAAATGTAAGCTGTTTATTTTATATTAAAATAAGCACTGTGCTAATGACAGTGCATATTCCTTTCTATCATTTTTGTACAGTTTGCTGTACTAGAGATACGGTTTTGCTATTAGACTGTAGGAAGGGTAGCATTTCATTCATTCTTCTCTAGCGGGTGGGTTCATGGTGCCGGGTTTTCTGGGTGTCTAGAGGAAGGTGTGTGGCAAGAGTGGGCTGTCCGGGGCCCCTGTGCTGCCTGCCCACAGCCACTCCCGGGCAGGTGGAGTGGGGTGGGGCTGCTGGAGGCCGCGCAGAGCGCTGTGGATTCTCAGGGCTCCTGCCTTCTGTCCTGGTGTCACTTCCTGTTTCTGTTAGGAGAGCAGCAGGGCAACGCCCTGGCCCCCTTTTCACTCCCTCCAACAGGAGTAAGAATTACAGAAACATTCCTCAGAGTAGGGGGAGTTTCTTTCCTGCCTTCCTCTTTTTGCTGTCGTTTCTAAACAAAAATCAGTTTATTCACAGAGTGTCCCACTGCCTCAGGTTCCTAACGCTGGCCACTTGCACAGAGCTCTCCAGCTCCTAGACCTGTTGGTTCCAAGCCCCGGAGCCAACTGCTGCTTTTTTAGGTGGTACTTTTTCATTTGCCTGTTCCCACACCTCCACGGTTCAGTGACAGGGTTCAGGGTTTTGTGGGTCTGTTTTCCTTTCTCCCTGCAGTTGTCACACAGTCTCTCTCTCTCTCCAAAGACTGCGACTTTAAGCAGCTCTTGCTAATCAGTGTCTCACACTGGCGTAGAAGTTTTTTGTACTGTAAAGAGACCTACCTCAGGTTGCTGATTGCAGTGTGGTTTGGTGTGTTCCCACCAACCCCCTTCGTGCTGTGGGGCCGGTAGCTCAGGTGGGCGTGGTCACTGCTGTCATCAATTGAACGGTCAGCGTTGCATGTCGTGACCAACTAGACATTCTGTCGCCTTAGCATGTTTGCTGAACACCTTGTGGAAGCAAAAATCTAAAAAAGTGAATAAAATTATTTTGGATTTTGTAAAACTCTTGGTGTATAAAATAGTTCTCTGGGAGGGGAGTGAGTGTTCCGGAATGGCTCTGGAGTATCGGAGCCTTGGATCTGAATTTCCAGCAGTGGGGTTTCCTCTGGAAAGGACTCATAGCTGGTTGGTTGCAAGGGACATGGGGCCCAAAATGTCTGGCAGCCTTAGTCCCTGCAGCCTTGTTCTTAGGCACAGTCCCCAAGTAAAGTTCCTTTGCTGCTAATAAGAGGATGGGGAGTATGAAAGGTGAATGTTGTACCGGGGCGGGCAATTAGGATAAAATATATTTAAAATGAGTAGTTTGTTGAGGATTCTCAGCAATTGAAGCAATATAATCGCCCTTTCAGCCAATTCGTTCAGATTCACCCATTGAGAATTCAGAAGGTACTCATTCTCAGTTTCTGGCTGTATGGTGTTGAATCCAGCCAAGGAAGCTTTTAACTCTTTGGTATTAGTCCTGCTGGTCATCAGTGGAAATCACGTCTTAAACCCAGCTTTTTATAAACTACCTGTACTGTCTTAAAAACTCAGGGGCTTGGCTCTAAAGTTGAATGTCCAGTTCCTCAGTTGCCACATGTCAAGTGCTCAGTGGCCGTGTGTGGCTACCACATTGCCTAGAGCAGATACAGAGCATGACCATTGTTGCAGAAAGTTGTGTTCGATAGCCCTGATCTATGGTAACTACTTACTGGTGCACTGGGTTTATCATCCCAAAAGTTAACAAGATCAACAGAAAGAGACCCTTCATGGTCTTCTTACCCTGGCTCTCTGTTGGTGTGGCGCTAACTTCCCTCTCTCAATTCTGTTCTCTCCCATCCCTTGGTTCTCCTCCCACCTCACTCAACCTGCTTTGCCTAACTTAAAAAAAGGTATTTCCTTGACTTCTGCCCATCCCATTTTCTCTGCGAGTTGCTGTGCTCCCGCCAGCACAGTGACATACTTTCAGGAGCAGTCTCCGGCAGCCTGTAGATGACCTCCCCTGGGCATCTCCTGGCCACCTTAGACAGCACTCCAACCTCCCAGTCCTTCAGGCTGGAAGCCTCAGGTTCACTTTTAACTCTCCCACCACTCTCCAAATTCAGTCCCTTGCAGCTCCTATGCCTTTCCACCCCCTACCCCTCCTCCCCTCATTAAGACCAGCTTCTTCCCGTATTATAGGTATAACCTCTTAACTGGTCTCCCTGCCTCAGTATCCCTCTCTGAACCATTGTTTACTACTACCAAAATAGCACCAAAAATACAAGTTGTTCAAATACTTTTTCCAAAAATCTTCAGGGAGCCATTGCCTATGAAATGGCCAATATATTCCTTGTCTTGGCAGCCAAGGGTGTGCAGTATCTGGCTCCAACCCTCCTTTTCTACTTAATGTTTCTGAAATTATAGGCCCCATATATTTTTTCACCTTTAAGTCTTTCCTGTTTTTCCTGCCTGGAATTTATTGATTCTCTCCTGTCAAATAAAGTCATGATTATTTTAAACTCAGGTCAAACATTGGGTCCTTCACAAAGCCTTGCTCTTCAAATCTCTCTGGATTCCTCCAACACTTTGCTGACACATCTAAGATTTATTTCCTTTTGCTTTTCATATGACCACTGATTTTTCCCTACATAAACATTATTAAGTATTAAGTTTTACATATAAACATGCTTAATAAGTATCAGACTATTCATCTGACTCTTGAACAGTGCCTTATACATGGATATTCAATGAATATTAATATAAATCAGTGTTACCAACTTTCATTGTGGTTATAACAAAAAAGAATGTAATTGCTTCAGACAAACTAAGCAGCATTAAGGAAAGAGTGCTTCAGAAAATGGAATAACTTCCATGTGGAATGACTTCAGAAAAGCCAAGAAATAATGCCCAGTGTTGGGTGAGTGGCTTAATGATGTGCCAGCCCCTTCCTACCCCTTTTCTGCTTGATCACTTGGAAACAGGACATAGGACTAAAGGTAATGAGGCTTAGGGACACAAAAAGATGCAGCTAACTAGAACCTTACCTTGCACTGTTGTGTGCCAAATTTCTTTCAGTATCCTTTTTTTCTGATTATAAAAGGGATGTATGCTTATTGCATAAAATTTGGAAAATGCAGAAAAGTGCAGTGAAGAAACTCAAAATTGCCTGTAGCCCTACTGTGGTAAGATATATTTTCCAAGGTGGCTGCATTAGTATGCAGTTTTTGGCCAGGGCTGGGTTTGAACCCGCCACCTCTGGCATATGGGGCTGGCGCCCTACTCCTTGAGCCACAGGCGCCGCCCTGGCTGCATTAGTATGTCCTTGCTACTGTCCCACCTAGAAATAGAATCTATTTCTCTACCTCTTTGCCCTGTGAGCACTTTGACCAATAGAATATGGCAGGAGTGATACTGTGCCAGTTCTGTAAAGCCCTTATGTGGCCTAGCAGCTCACACTACCTCCCTCTTAGAAGCCAGCTGTCAAGTAAGCAGTGCAACTATCTGGAGGCCCCATGAAGCCATTTTTGAAGTGGAACTGGCTCCAACTACCCAGCTCATCTCTTCCCAAATTCCTGAGCAAAATAAGGTTTTTTAAAGCTATTACATTTGGGGGTAGTTACACAGCATTACAAAAGCATTCGTCACCCAGGAATAGCCAATGTTACGTTGCTGTATCGTTTATGGCTTTTCTAAGCATATATGTTTTGCTTAAAACAACACCCTCTCACTGTGTTGCCCAGGCTGATCTTGAATTCCTGATCTCAAGTGATCCTCCCAATTTTTTTTATTTTTCTTTTTCCATACAGAAACAGTCTCACACTGTTACCCAGACTAGAGTGTAGTGGTGTAATCACAGCTCTCAACCACATCAAACTCCTGGGCTCAAGCAATCCTCCCACATCAACTCCCAAGTAGCTGGAACTGCAGGAATGTGCCACCACAGCCAGCTAATTTTTTTATGTTTTGTAGAGATAGGGGTCTTACTATGTTGCTCAGGTTGGACTAGAGCTCCTGACCTCAAGTGATCCTTTTATCTCGGCCTCCCAAAGTGCTGAGATTTGTAATCCCATGTAATGCCCATCCCAGGCACATGACCCACTGTGCCTGGCCTTTAAGTTTGATTTCTTTTTTTGAGACAGAGTCTCATTCTGTCACCCTTGGTACAGTGCCATGGCCTCATAGCTCACAGCAACCTCAAACTCTTGGGCTCAAGTGATCGTTTTGCCTCAGCCTCCCAAGTAGCTGGGACCACAGTGCTGTCTAAGGTGGCCAAGTAGCTAGTTTTTTCTATTTTTAGTAGAGATGGGGTCTTGCTCTTGTTTCAGCTGGTCTTGGACTCCTAAGTTCAAGCAGTCCACCCGCCTGGGCCTCCCAGAGTGCTAGGGTTACAGGCGTGAGCCACCACACCTGGTGATTTTTTTTTAAGGCGATTTCCACATCATGTTGTGCTTCCCCAGCTCCTAATTCTTTGCTTTTAAGTAGAGCAAGTAGGCTAACAAATATCTATAACAAATAGCCCCAAGCTTTCAGCAGTTTCCTGCAGTAACCCCGCTCTTGGCATGGAGCAGTGTGGGGCATGGAGAGTGGAGGAGGGTGGAGAGAGGGTTCTTTTCTTGCCTTCATTCAGGAACCCAGGCCTACTCACTCTGGTCGCCCTGCCAACCTCTAGAGCTAAGCTGAGCTGGATCCGCTGTGCTGACCAGGGAGAGAGAGCATGGGCTGTTGAGCAGAAAGTGTTTACGGGCCAGGCCTAACAACAGTAGACATTGCTTCCATCAAAATTCCCTTGGCTAGAATTCAGGGACACCTGTGTGCTAAGCACAGTACTTGGCACTTTTAGAGGGACCTTAATTTATTTTCTCCATCACTTTACAAGGTAAGTATAATTAAACACATTTTGCTGGTGAGGAAAGTTTCATGAAGATGAAGTTTTCCCAGGCCACACTTCCAGTATCTAGTAAATCACAGAAATTCAGACCCAAACAGCTTGTTTCCAGAGTTCAAGTTGTTCCTCTCTCCTGACTTCAGTCTGAGTTTCTTCAGGAGTAAATGCGTGTGCTTGACCAGATGGTCGCTAAGGATTCTTCCACCTCTTAACACTATGACTAATGTGAGTCAGTAAATATGGCCTGAAAAACCTGGATCCTGCTGGCCTCGTTAAGAACATAGCTCTAGGGCACTGTCTATCCTTGGTCCCACCGGGGAGGTAGAGTGTATTGAGGGAGGACCTCCTCTTTTCCTAGAATCTTCTCTGCATCCTGTTTCTTCATGTGGCCTGGGCTCAGGCAAGCTCCCTTCCACCCCTTGGGTGGACTACTGGCTACTACCCAAGTGAGAATCATCAGAGCTAGTAACTGGTTTTCTGCAGGCCCAGCACAGCTGTCTTCCTGAAAGGGAGCCTGAGTGCCAGCGGGTAGGACCATAGGCACACCACGGCTGGGGCAAAGGCACCGACCTTGCCTTGACTGGTTGGTTCACAGGGCTAGTGCCTGAGGGACACTGCTCTTACCCATTTGTGTCCTTGACAAAGAATCTGGTAGGCTGCAGTCCTGGGGCCTTTCTGACCACTGGTGAGAGAAAATATACCACCTGGCCCACTCTGGGAGTCTTCCCCTGATATCCCCATGGACCCATGACCACGACCCACCCCCAGGCCTGCCAAGAACTCCAACAACTCCCCCTTTCCAGAGTCATATATCCAGCCATCTCTTTCCTCACAGCTTCCCAAATACCTGGACTCTAGCTCCCTCAGGTCTTTTGATTTCCCCACCTCCCAAAATATATTTATTAAGCATCCATTAGGTGCCAGACACTCAGCAGGCACTGGAAACCAAAAGCAGATACATGGAGTTTACAGTCCACAGAAGAAATTACAGTTTGTCCTTGTTCCTGCCCCTCTGTGCCTCTATGTCTAAGACATGCAGCTGGCGGGTCAGCAGCACCCAGGATCTCATCCCTGGGGAGGTGCCTGGGCCAGTCCGACCCTGAGTCTTTTGAGAGATACTTTTTCTCTCTTGTCCTTGGTATGTGCCACCTTGGGGTCACCCTTCCTTACCTCAGGTGTCGTAAGATCCAAGGGTGCATTATAAGCGTGTGGTCCCAAGGGCTGGTGGCAAAGAGGTGTCTGGGCCTTGCGCCTCCTCCAGACCAGCCACAGGAGTGCCCAGGCACCGTACTACCCAGATTAGCCCACCACGCTGCCTCCCAGGGTCATAGGCCAAACCCTTGACGTGATCAACAGAAGGCTTTCACCTAGAGCAGCCCCTATGTGTTCTTCCTTTGGGAGCTCGTCAGCTGGTCAAGAATGCAGGGGCTGCTGCATCTAGGCCACGCAAGCATCTGTGCAACCACTGTATTCACGCTTATGAAAGCTGAACAATGTTTGGCTAAGATAAGTGATACCTGGAACCTATTCCCTAAATCACCCTCACCCAGCTGAGCTGTGTGGTACTCCCAAAGACACTATTCCTTGGGTATTGATACTTTGTCCCTGGCCAATACTGGTCACTCTCAGAAACATGCACATGAAGAAAGCTGCTGTATGGTTCCAGAAGATCTCTGTTGACAATAATGTCTAACACATAATGGTCCACACAATAAATCCCTTTTAGGCATTAGGAAAATTCTCAGCCTCTCAAGGATTCTGGAAAACGTAGTTGCATCGGGGTGTGTGTGGGGATGGGAAGGAGGAAGATGTTGATTTTGCCACACTCTTCGGACACTAAGCATATCCCTGGCCCTGAGATAATACTCGGAGGTCCGCACAACACTGTTGTTTTGCTGTCCTGCTCCCCTTCTTCAAACAGAATGAAAGCAGCTCCCCATGTGAACACCACTAGGACACTTCGCAGAATCCTAGATGCTGAGTTCCCTGCAAACTCTCAGACATCACATCATCTTCATCCCTAAAACCTATAGATTCAGTGGTGGTAGAGTATTCATGAGGAGCAAACATTGAAATGATAAAGGATACAGCAGGCACATTGGCTCACATCTGTAATCTCAGCACTTGGGAGGCAAAGGCAATGGGAGGATTGCTTGAGGTCAAGAGTTCAAGATCAGCCTGGGCAACATAGCAAGACCCCAACTTTAAAAATAAAAATATTAGCCAGGCATAATGCCATGAAGCTATAGTCCCAGCTACTGGGGAGGCTGAGGCGGGAGGATTGCTTGAGCCCAGGAATCTCATGGTTGCAGTGAGCTATGATGAAACCACTGCACTCCAGCCTGGGTGGCAGAGTGAGAAAACACTTTCTCTGAAAACAGTAATAGTAAAATAAGCAATTCAGGGCCATGTCCTTTAGCACTGGCCTTTGCTCTGGCTGCCTGGATATGGCCTCTGATTCTGCCTCTCCTTCCGTCAGGGATTCCTGGGTCTCCCAACCCTCTCCAGAAATAACTACTGTCCTTTGGGGACTTCATGTAATGTCTGCGGGCAAGCAGGCAGGCCACCTGTACTTGTTACTATTCACTCCCATAAGGCACTGAGGTACACTGTATAAATTAAACACTAACATAAGGAATAAAAACCTCTGGAAGCGTGACTAGCTCTGGGCTCTGCGTGTGTGTTTTCTCGTAGCCTTTAGTAGCCTTCCTTTTGAGAATGCTGACCTGTCTCAGCTGGGAGGCAGCTGTAGAAGAGGAAACAACTTGGAGACTGAAGACCTGGGTTAGAATTGCAGCCCTCCCAGTTTTTGTTTTTTTTTTTTCCTTTTTTTGAGACAGTCTTACTCTGTCATTCAGGCTAGAGTGCAGTGGCATCATCACAGATCACTGCAGCCTCAAACTCCTGGGCTCAAATGATCCTCTGACCTCAGCCTCCCAAGTAGCTGGTAGTTTAGGCACTTGCCACAATGCCTGGCTAATTTTTCTATTTTCAGTAGAGATGGGGTCTTGCTCTTGTTCAGGCTGGTCTTGAATTCCTGACCTCAAGCAATCCCCCCTCTTTGGTCTCTCAAAGTGCTAGGATTATAGGAGTGAGTCATCACATCCAGCCTCTCCCACTTTCTCAAGCAAATTTCTTATCTTCTGTTTATTGCAGAGAGAATTAGTCAGAAATTTGATATGAAAATATCTCATACAGGGAAGGTGCTCGGCCAATTAAGCTGTTTTTAGAGGGACAAAGGGAAATGGTCTGACTGTTGTCCATTCTTGGTTTAGCTTTTTTTTTTTAAACTACTATCTCCCACCACAATGCCCGGCTATTTTTAGAGATGAGGTCTCACTCTAGCTCAGGCTAGTATCAAACCTACAAGCTCAGGCAATCCATCCACCTCAGCTTCCCAAGTGCTGGGATTACAGGCATGAGCCACCACTCCTGGCCTCTTGGTTTAGAATTCTAAGAAGGAAACAGTTGGGTGGCTTATCTCCCAACATGCCAACCCATGGCCTGGGTAGCAAAAAGGCTAGAATCACAGGGAGACCACCAGGGAGGGGGTTATGACTTGAAGTGGGCTGCCACAGGGTCAGTCGCACTCTGTGTGGGGTTCCCTTTAAGAGGGAACCTTGTGCCCACTTCCACCATCTCACAGAGGAAGCCATGCGAACAATCACACTGGTAATTGGGCGGCACCTGTGGCTCAAGGAGTAGGGCGCTGGTCCCATATGCCAGAGGTGGCGGGTTCAAACCCAGCCCCGGCCAAAAACCACAAAAAAAAAAAAAAAAGAATCACACTGGTGATTGTCTAAGTGAGGAAGGAGCTAGTCACACAGGCTCTCCATTCCAGATCTGTGTCCCTGTGACCTCCCATCTCTGGAAGCTGATCACACTCTGTCCCAGTGTACTGGGTGTGTCTCTGTTCCGAGTGTCACGTCCCACCCTCAGCAGCCAGAACACCATGACCCTTGGGTGAGGGAGGGAAGAAGTTTGTTAAAGTTCAACACTCTTGGGAATGTTGAGCAGGCAAAGTCTCCCACTGGGTAGATAAATTTCTCCATCTTGAAAAGGCTTCAAATGCTATATCTGATTTTGAAGAGGTTCTGAGGAACATTCCTGACCCACATAGCCAGACAATAGCTGGTGCAAGTGGAATATGATCAGCAGGTCACAAGGCAGATGACAGGCCCGTCTTTTTATCCTGCCTCCACTTCCAAAACCATAGTCACCACCACAGCCACTGTTCAACTGCCTTCATCTACTACCAAAACCCTAGTGTCCACCAGCAACCCCCATCACAGCCACCCCAAATTACCAACACAATATGAATTAAGTTGCACGCTGGAACAGCATACTAGGTTACTGGATTATGTGCTGGGCGTGGCAGCTCACTCCTGTAATCCTAGCACTCTGGGAGGCCGAGGCTTGTGGATCACTTAAGCTCAGGGGTTTGAGACCAGCCTGAGCAAGAGTAAGACCCTGTTTCTACTAAAAGTAGAAAAACTACTAGTGGGGTGTTGTGGTGGGTGCCTGGAGTCCTAGCTACACGGGAGGCTGAGGTGAGAGGGTCATCTGAGCCCAGGAGTTTAAGGTTGCTATGAGCTAGGCTGAGATCACAGCAGTCTAGTCTGGGGAACAGAATGAGACTCTGCTGGGTTGTGAATGGTCCTTGGCCTCAAGTAGCTTACAGGAAAGGAGCAGCATAGAGGAGCCCTCATAAGGGGCTCACTGACACGCTCACACAGAGGAACATGGAGCACTGTGGGACAGATGTGGGGGCTGCCAGGTCCTTCTATCAGTTAGTCACTTCCCTCAATGGCAACTTGGTGTCAACAAGGCACCAAGGCGTTGTTGAGGGCGTCAACAATTATTGACACTGTTGAAGAAAACAAAGAAACAGAGACCTTGTCTGTAGCCACACCACCTTGAAGGTGCCTGATTTCATCAGAAAGGGAGACCAGGTGTCTGTGGGGTGGACACTCAATGCAGTTAACAGAGCCAGAAATCATCCCGAACAAGGCAATGGCCCTGAGCTGCAGCCCAGCCAGAGCTGAGAGAGAAGCCTCACCAGCAATAAGCTCCATGCGCCAGAGCTGAGGCTGATGCTAATACAGTGATGAAGGTTTCCCAACCTGTACCAGGCTAGAGCCCTGCAGCCCTGCTAAGCAGCATGGTCCAGGTGTGACTGGTGTGACCAAATGGATTTACTCCCGTGGGGAAAGACTTCTGGGGTTTGCCTCCTTCCATGACGCTGCCGAGAGCACCAGCATAAAAACAGGGTCAAGCCATGGGGAGAGGAAGGTAGTGGAAGGTGGGGGAAGCCTAAGGACTGGGAAGCAAAGGGGAGGACAGGAGACACAGGACCAAAGAGATGTTCTCCCTGCTCAGTGGGGTGGCTTTACTGGCGGCCTCCTTTCTGCTTCTGAAACTTGGCACCTTTTACTGGGAAAGGAGCCATCTCCCTCCTGGCCCATTCCCCTTCCCCATCCTTGGAAACCTATGGCAACTAAGCTTTCAACTGCATCCAGAGACGCTGCTCCAGGTAGGCAATCTGTCCTTGAGTTGGATGGCCTCAAGGGGTGAGCAGACAAACCCTTCCTTCCTCTCAGCCCAGGGATGCTGGAGATGGAAGGAACTGGGGTCAGATACATGTGGGGGTGAATCCTGGTCCTGCCACTCTTGAGCTCAGAGGCCTTGAGCCTCAGTTTCCTCATCTGTCCAATGCAGGTTTGTAGGTGTATTGCAAGGGCAGTGAAGTCCACTGCCATGTAACATGATGGAGAAAGCCATGCTGAGCAGGACTCTGTGTAGGACGCTACTCCAGGAGAACACTGTGGGTGGAAGGAATTTTGTGAAAAGCCACTTGAGATGGGAGTTGGGGTAATGGGACTCACAAGGGCACACTCAAGTACCATTACTCAAGTAATTACTGCACAAAGCCACCTCTAGGATAGACAGATAGGTGGAGGGTATCTATTGGATTGAGCCAGGCCTGAATGACTGCACAGAGCCACAGTGGGCAGGACACGCTGCCCTTTCCCTGGCAAGGCTCAGCTCTCTTCTCAATCAATGTTGAACAAATATATTTTTAAAGTATCTGGTTCAAGATATCAGAAAATTATGATCTTCAGGTGGCTTCTTACTCCCTGGAAGGTCATGGGAGTTGGAACACCTGAGTTTGAGGTTCTGGTCCTTTGCTACCTTTTCTGGCCTGTTTTTTAAGCCATACAATGGAGATGACCTCTTCTTGTACACTGATGCTGAGGGTGGACTCAAGTGACATGTATTGCCCACACAGGATACCAGCTCCCAGGCCTGATGGGGTGGGGTGCTGGGCCCTGATCATGCTAAGCACACGGGGAGCCAGTGACCCAGGTTTGGCTTATCTGGGAAAAGGGGTGGCCGTGCTCTGAGACAGTGCCCCAAAGGTGAGTGTTGCCTGGTCTCTCTGCAGCTGGCCCAGGCTCATGGACGTGTGTTCACCGTGTGGGTAGGCCTCACACCTGTCGTGGTGCTGAGCGGCTTTCAGGCGGTGAAGGAAGCGTTGGTCGCCAACTCAGAGCAGCTCTCTGGCAGGCCCCTCAGCCCACTCTTTTGGGACCTGTTTGGAGAAAGAGGTAGGGCTGCACTTCCTGTTGGCGATGGGGCGGCTGCTGGCTACTACACTCAAGGAGCAGTGCTGGCCCAGAACTGTTAACAAAGAGGGCACTCCTGAGAGGATCAAGTTTCCCTGGGGTGTGAAAAGAAACCAGCTCTTGAGGTCAAAAGACCCCCATTCAAGTCTCAGTTCAATTCAGCCCTTTGCCACCTGTGTGACCTTGGGCAAGTCAGCCCCACTCTGCCCTCAGTGTCAGATGTGGATAATGACTGCTCTCATGTCCTAAGGGTGTGCAGGGAGACCTAGCCACCGAAACACCAGGGAGTGCCTGGTACAGTGCCTAGCTCAGCAAATGCCCCCGTCCCTTCCCCTTCTTTGTCTCCTCCTCCATTTTCTGTGGGGACTGTTAAAGTCACAACCACGTTGGTGGACTGGGACAGGGCATAGCTGAGCCCACCTGAGGGTACCAGGCTCCCTGACCACCCCTCACTCACCTGTCAGAGCACCAACCCAGAGCCT
The DNA here is from genome assembly GCF_027406575.1 of Nycticebus coucang. Classification (NCBI taxonomy): domain Eukaryota; kingdom Metazoa; phylum Chordata; class Mammalia; order Primates; family Lorisidae; genus Nycticebus; species Nycticebus coucang. The sequence goes on from NC_069795.1 coordinate 90,263,906, forward strand.
GCTGGGAGAGTCATTTGGGGAGATGGGTCTGCCCTCGAAGCCTGGGCGAGAGCCAAGTGGTCGTGGCCTGGGAGGCTGGGAGAGGCTGGTGACTGTCCACCCCACCTCACCCTGGACCCAGGGGTCATCTGCAGCAACGGGCATACGTGGCGGCAACAGAGACGCTTCTGCGTGGTGACGCTCCGAGAGCTGGGCCTAGGTAAGCTGGCGCTGGAGGTGCAGCTGCAGGAAGAGGCAGCAGAGCTGGCTGAAGCCTTCCGCCAGGAGCAGGGTAAGCAGTGGGCTGGGGCAGGGGGGAAGACCTGATCCCCCACCTCACGCACACGTGGAGGAGGCTGAGCCTGCTGCACGTGCAGGGGTGTGCGTGTGTCCACAAAGCCTGCGAACAGCAGTTTTAAGCTGCCACAGTGCAGTGGGAGTTTCTCCGAGGTGGGCAGGCAGAGGCCCAGAAATGCTCAGGTTGCTATAGCTGGGGACATGTTCTCCAATAACATCTAATGCCTTTCAAACCTCCAACCATTTGCACATCGTATTGACCCTTCCAAATGACCCAGCCTTCCGTCCCTGTGAGAAACTCCAGCTCCTTCTGTCAGACCTGGCTAAGGTCACCTCCTCCAAGAAGTCCTCCTTGAACCTCAGGTACAGCTAGTCCCCCACCCTTTGTCCCCACCTGTGCATACCTGTTCCACATTCTGTTGTCATTTAAAAGTTGTCTGCGTCCCACTCCTCTCTGCAAACCTAGCAGCTGTCACAGAGCTGGCGAGTATGTGGAAGGTGCTCAGTAAGCATTTGCAGGGTGCGTGAATGAGAATGAGTGGCTGTCCACGCGTGTGACACGAGACCAGAGGAGCGCCTGGGCACTGCCCCTATGCCTCCTCAGCCTAAGCTTACCCCTCTACTCTCAGGTAGACCCTTCGACCCTCAGGTATACATTGTCAGGTCCACGGTCAGAGTGATTGGGGCCCTTGTGTTTGGCCACTGCTTCTTCTCGGAGGATCCTACCTTCCAGGAACTGACTCAAGCCATCGACTTTGGCCTGGCCTTTGTCAGCACCGTGTGGCGCCGGGTAATTGGCATTTGGGGAGGCAACTATGCAGGCTATTGGACAGCCGGGGCCCAAGGCAGGCAGGAGCCTCAGCCAGGGCCTGGCAGGAAAGAGACCGTGGGGCCTGATTCTGGGTCGCTTAGATGGCTTCTGTTTATCAGGCTGACACGTTCACAGCATCAGTCCTCTTCTGTGTGACTGGACAGGGAGTAAGAGGCAGGTCACATCCTCAGGAATGCAGCTTTCTGGGTCTGCAGCCTCCCAGCTAAGGCCAGGGCACAATCACTGTTACCACTGCTTTGTTTCTGTCTAGATTATTTTGGGGGTCTCCAGATGAGAGGCAGCCCTAAGCTGCTTATGTTAGAGGCTTCCACCCACTTTGGAGGCCCCTTGACTCAGGGGCTGAATCTGAGTAGGCCCTGGGGGGGCCTCTCTTCCCACAGCTGTACGACATGTTTCCCTGGGCCCTCCGCCATCTCCCAGGACCTCACCAGGAGATGTTCAGGTACCAGGAGGCTATAAGGGGCTTTATCTACCAGGAGATCATCAGGCACAAGCTTAGGGCACCTGAGGCCCCCAAGGACTTCATCAGCTGCTACCTGGCCCAGATCACTAAGGTAGGCCTGGAGCAGCTGCCAAGAAACAGAGGGGGCTGTCTTTCTAGGCTGTGCCTTGATTCTAAGCCATGTCTTGGTTCTTCATCTTGTCTTGGTCTACAAGCTTCCAGAGAACCCTAAAAGCTCCCTGAGTGGGTTCAAATGGGATTTCCCTCCCTATCTTTTCCCAGGCCAGGGCTGGCTTCTGCAAACAGGGGTAGGCAGGAAGCAAAGTACCTGGTTAATGTCAGGGGCAGCCCCATCAAAAGTCATCACAATGGGCTGCGCCTGTGGCTCAAAGGAGTAGGGCACCAGCCCCATATGCCAGAGGTGGCAGGTTCAAACCCAGTCCCAGCCAAAAACTGCAAAAAAAAAAAAAAAAGTCATCACAAATTGGGGCATAGTCCCTGCTACTCAGAAGGTGAGGCAGGAGGAACTCTTGAGTCTGGGAGTTTGAGTCCAGCCTGGGTGACATTGTCAGACCTTACCTCAAAAAAAAAGTTAGTGTAATTCTGGGACTTGGGTCTTCCTGAGGGGTCAGACCCCCAAGGAGTTTTGCTCCTACAAGTCTTGGAACAGGTCAGCCTCAAAGAGACATAAGAGCTCTTCTAGGAGAGAACGTTAGACCTAGAGCTGCTCCCCCAACCCACCCATCATCCACCTACCAGGCCACAGATGACCCTGTCTCCACATTCAACGAGGAGAACCTGATCCAGGTGGTGACTGACCTGTTTCTGGCTGGCACTGACACCACAGCCACCACCCTGCGCTGGGCGCTCATCTACATGGTCCAGCACAGAGCCATCCAGGGTGAGGGCCCTCACCCTGCCTGCCCATGCCTGTTTTCCCCCTGGGCCACACCACTCCTTCACTCTGCCCTGCGGTGCCAGGGGTGGGTCCTGGTCTCTCTCACCACTGTGGTACAAGAAGTGGTTATGGCTTTGAGTCAGGGAGGAGGGACTTTAGTTCCCACCCTGCTACTTGCTCTGTGCCATTCTGTTCTCTGAATCAGGGTAAAATAGGGCAACATTATTTTACTCACTCAGTGATCATTTAGCACCTACTAAGTGCCAGGTTCTATGCTAACATCCACCTCACAATCACAATCATGGAGGCAAAAAGGTGGCTGGAATTCTCTCAGGGACAAATTGGCTATGACCTAAGTTCAAATCCTGGCTCTACCAGTTTTGTGACCTTGGGCAAAAATATCTGTCCTGTTAGAACCAAGGTTTCCTCATGGTGATAATAGTTCCTATCAGGTGTATAGAGAGTGCCTGGCACCTAGTGGGTGCTCAAATCTGCGTCTTTTCCCTTCCCTCAAGTATTCCTGGAAAAGAAAACCCTACAAAATCTCGTTTCCAAGAGGCTAGCTCTGCCTCAGAGAAGGGCATGCTCCCATGGGGCCAGGGGAGGCAGCAGAGGGTAGAGTGACCCAGGGGTCATGAGCCTCGGGACAGTCTCTGGGTGGGGATGAAGGTGATGGGGTGCGATGGGGAGGCCAGGCCTCAGGTGCCCTCCCCAGACCCACACTGAGCTACCCACAGACAGGGTGCAGCAGGAGCTAGATGAGGTGCTGGGTGCTGCCTCTGCTGTCTGCTACCAAGACCGAAAACGACTACCCTACACCTGGGCTGTCCTCCACGAGGTGCAGCGCCTCAGCAGCGTTGTGGCTGTGGGCGCCGTGCGCCAATGCGTGACATCCACCCACGTGTGTGGCTACCCTATACCCAAGGTAGGTGGCCCCTATGCAGCCCCATGCCTGCCCATGCCCTTCCTGCCCAGCACAGCCATCTGCTATGGCTTCTGCCAACCTCCCAGCTCTCTATCGATCCATCAGTTAGTCATCTATCTATCTATCTATCTATCTATCTATCTATCTATCTATCTATCTATCTATCATAACCCCCCATTTAGGATGGGGATTATGACTATAAAAGAATGTACTCACCAAAGGATAATTTTTAAAGTTCCCTATCACTCAGAAATAACCCTTGAAGACCCCTTTCCAATCTTCTTGTACCCAAATACATTTTACATAGTTGTGATTATGCTACCTGTATCATCCAGCATCAGAGTCCCCGGAAGGCTTGTTAAGACAGACAGTGTTGGGTCCCACTCCAGGGTGTGGGGGGTCGGGCCTGAGAATTTGTTTGTGTAACAGGTTCCCAAGCAGTGCTGATGCTGTGGGTCTAGGAACCCACCACACCTTGATAACCACTGCTCCACCCGGGTTCGGTGGCTCACGCCTATATCCTAGCACTCTGGGAGGCCAATGCGGGTGGATTGCCTTAACTCACAAGTTTGAGACCAGATTGAGCAAAAGCGAGACCCCATCTCTAAAAAAAATATACAGGCATCATGGCAGTCACCTGTAGTCCCAGCTCTTTGGGAGGCTGAGGCAAGAGAATCTCTTGAGCCCAAGAGTTTGAGGTTGCTGTGAGCTATGATGTCATAGCACTCTACCCAGGGCAATAAAATGAGACTCTGTTTCAAAAAAAAAAAAAAAAAAAATACACTGCTCAGGAGGCTGAGGCTGGAGAATCGCGAAAGCCCAAGAGCTGGAGGTTGCTGTGAGTCCTGTGACATCATGGCACTCTACTAAGGGTGGTAAAGTGAGAATGTCTCTACCAAAAAAAAAAAAAAAATACAACAAAAGCCCACTGCCCATTCCTCTTAATGGCAGCATAAAGTTCCACAAAATGGATATTTTGTAATTTTTAACCCTTGTTGGTGAATAGTTAGGCCATTTACAGTTTATATGCCCAAGGCTTCCTCTGAATTTTGAATTACATCCTTAGAACTGGTTTCTACCAGAAAGGCCTTTCTTGTTTCTTTCATTTTATAACAAAGTTAAGCAAATAAGGATAGAAGAAGAGAGTTATATAAAAATAAGTCAAGAACGGCTTCTTCATATGCACATGTTATATAGAGGTGTTTTGCATTGTCTGCTGGTCTGACTGGCTGATGCTGAGCTGTCCTTGGCAGGAAATGACCAAAAAATTCATAGGTTTGTCAAGTGTCTCTGGGAATGGAGGATAAGACCTTGTCATCAGTTCATCTTGCAGCTAGCATGGCAGGTTTTCTAGAAGCTGTGCCAGATTAAGTTGAGAAGGAACCAGAGTTCAGCTCTGTTTTGTGCCATTTGTGATTAGAAATTTCCTTATTATTAAAAAAAGAAAAAAAGGGCGGCACCTGTAGCTCAAGGAGTAGGGCGCCGGTCCCATATGCCAGAGGTGGCGGGTTCAAACCCAGCCCCGGCCAAAAACCACAAAAAAAAAAAAAAAAAAAAAAAAAAAAAAAGAAAGAAATTTCCTTATTAAGAGCCCCTTCCTGCCAATTTGACTCTAGATAAAGGCTCCAGGGGACTCTTAATTACCTGAAATCAATATTGAGCTTTTACAACTTGGGTGAGAGATAAATGCTGAAAGTGGAATCAGTGTTTGATGGTAGATCATTAAATGTTACAGCTATTCCCAAACTGTTCCTATTTCATCAGCTGAGTGATAGTGACAACAGCAATGCTTCCTGATACAATGGTTGCATTCAAGCAAGCCTGACTTGCTATTTGCTTCTAAACCCTACTGGGAAGAAGCTGGCATAGAGTACCCAGAAGGCACCCAGCTGGCAGATGGCTCTACAATATGGGGAGAAGGAGGATTGCCCTTTTTGTGTGCTAGATAAGCTATGCTCTGAACCTGTCCCATGAGCTAAAACCAGTCAGTCACTTTGCAAGGAAGCCAGAACATCATGCAAAACAGGATACAAATAATTCTGGAGTGAAAAGAACATCTTGCTAGGAGCCTTTCTCTGAAAGTGATTATTAAGAACTGTTGCAATGCAGAGGGTTACTTAAACCCAGGTGGGGGAGAATGGGGCAATCCCTAGGATTAGAGCTGGGAAATGAGTACTTTACACAGGCGGCAGCAAGAACATACCTCTACTTAAAGCTACAGTGACCAGGTCTGGTTGCCCCGTTGGTCCAGATAGCTAGGGTCAGACCCTCTCTTACAGCCTACAGCACCACAGCAACAATAAAAAAGTGCCTTCTCAGGCCAGGTGCGGTGGCTCACACCTGTAAGCCTAGCACTCTGGAGGCCAAGGTGGGTGGATTGGTTGAGCTCACAAGTTCAGGACCAGCCTGAGCAAGAGCAAGACCTCATCTCTAAAAATAGCCAGGTCTTGTGGTGAACACCTGTAGTCCCAGCTACTCGGGAGGCTGAGGCAAGAGGATCACTTGAGCCTAGGAATTGGAGGTTGCTATGACCTATGATGCCATGGCACTGTACCCAAGGCAATAGAGATGTTGTCTCCCCCTCCCCCCAAAAAAGTGCCTTCTGAAAGTATTTACATCAGCTCAAGCTCAATCTCTGCATTCTTCCCTGGTTTCTGTGTGGGATGCAGGCTTCAAACTCTCCTGAGCTTTTTTTTTTTTTTTTTTCAATTTCAAGCTATCTTTATCAAGATGAAGAATCCTGTCGCAGTAGGGGGGTGGCCAACCTGTGGTCTTCAGGCCAAATGTGGATTATGTGAGGACACTTTTGCTTATCTGTGGTGGCAGCTATCACAAAAATTATGCACGGACCTTTTTTTCCCCTGTTCATCAGTTTTCATTAATGGTTGTGTATTTAGTGTGTGGCCCAGACAACTCTTATTCTTCTAATGTGCAGCAGAGAAGCCAAAAGGTTGGGCACCCCTGCCAGTCAGTGCCCTGCTCCCTACAGGAGCAGCTAGTTTAATTCTATTGTATTTGATAAATGAGCCATGGGGTAGCAGGCCTTCCCCAGAATCCTTAAGCTGAGAGTCCTGGGTCCTAGGACCATAACCAACCCCATCTTTGCCCCACTTGGACCTCCTTATGCTGGTTCTGGCCATCCCACATGGTAGGAGCAGAAGTAGCCCTGCTCCCAGCTCACAGTCTGCTTCATTGTCTAATCACTCACTTCTCCTTTGAGATAGAGTGAGGGCTAGGGTTAGGGTCAGGGTTAGAATTTGGGGTGAGGACTAGAGTTGGAGTTATGGTTCATATTTTCCTCTCCCCACGCTACAGAGTGGAGCTTTGTCTGCTTTTCTTCTCTTTGTCTTTCCATCAGTCAGTCCTTTCTCTTTGTCTGTTTGCCATTCCATTTCTTCTCTGTCTCTCTCTCTGATACACACACACACCCTTGTCCCAGTGTTTGCTACCCTGTACCACACCTGGTTCCTTCCAGGCATGAGCACAGCTGCTGGCCTCCTCTATAGGAGGCAATGGCTCTGTATCTCTAGATCTAGCTGAGAATCTTCAGAATAAAGATGGGCAGCTTTTAGCCAGGAGGGCGTAATGCTCATTGCCTTCACTGAGCCTATGGAGAGGGCACCCTGAGAAGGCCTGGCCTTCCTGCTAAACCTTCATAAGGCCCCCTGAGCTACTCCCACAAGCACATTGGGTGTTCTTTGAGCTCGCTTTGGCCCAGTCTCAAGGCTGGGGACTGGGTTGTCTGAGGGTCCCTAAGCCCTACCAGCTCCCTTCTGCAGGGCACCATCATCTTGCCCAACCTGGCCTCCGTGCTCTATGACCCCGAGTGCTGGGAAACCCCTCGACAGTTCAACCCTGGCCACTTCCTGGACAAGGATGGAAGCTTTGTGGTCAATGAGGCCTTCCTGCCATTCTCTGCAGGTACTAGGCACAGTGCTGGATTCCGGGTGGCGGCTGGGGGTATGGAGGGACACACACGGATAGCTGCTACCCTCTGACCTTTCTGCTTCCAGGGCATCGGATGTGCCCTGGGGACCAGCTGGCTCGAATGGAGCTCTTCCTGATGTTTGCCACCCTCCTGAGGAACTTTTGGTTCCAATTGCCAGAAGGGAGCTCAGGTCTCAGGCTGGAGTACATCTTTGGGGGCACCCTGCAGCCCCAGCCCCAGGAGATCTGTGCAGTGCCCCGCCTGGACAGCCCCAGCCCAGGTCCTCGGGCAGAGGGCCAATAGCCAGCTGGGCATCTAGAGGCCTGTCCTCCAGGAAGTCCTTCCTCAGTCTCTCTTGGCTTCTGCAAAGTTAGAGAAGAGGAAGAACAGGGCTTCATGCAGCTCAGCTGCTCCTGGTTTTCCCTAACACAAGGTCTGTGGGGTGTCACTAAAAACAGACTTATCAAGGATTCTACAAAGGTAGCTCAGTTTGTGTAGCTCAGTTCTTACATTAAAAGTTAGTTATACCTTGCTGGGAGAACATATTAGTAGGTTAGTTAAGCTTGACATTAAATCAGTTCACAACCTCAATTTTGGGAATTCAGCTTCACAAGGTAGACAAACTTTTAAGCAGAAGTATACGTATAATCATGCATGTAAGTATAGTACTCTGGATGCTGGGGACTGATAAGGCAAAAAGGTTGGGGGAGCTTATTTTCTGCCCTCTCCTGCCCTCTCTTGACCAGAAAGTAGAAGTGCAGGTCTAGAATCTTCCCCATCTATCAGGCAAAGCCAGCAGCCAAATGTAACCATTCCCATCAAATTCTCCACCATGGACTCCTTTTTGTTTCCCCACAAGGGTCTCCAAGTTTTGAAACACCATCACTCTAGACAAGTCTTGTTCATTAAAAAAAGAAAAACTTGTATTAAGGAAAATCAAATTAAAATCAAAATGAGATACTACTACACATCTGTTAGAATTGCTGTGACCAAACCCCGACAACCCCAAGTACTGGAAATTTGCAGCATAACTATAGTTCCTGTGCACTGCTGTGGGAATATAAAATGACACAACAATGTTGGAAAAGAGTTTGGCAATTTCTTATAAAATTAAACATTACACCACACAATCCAGCCATGTCACTCCTAGGTATTATTACCCCAAAGAAATCAAAATGTATTTTCATACAAACACATACTACTACATGATTCCATTTCTGTGATATTCTCGAAAGGGGAAAACTATAGATACAAAAAGAAGATAAGTGGTTGCCAGGATCTGGGAGTGAGATGGGGTAACTTCAAGGGACATAAAGGAACTTTATGGAGTAATGGAAATATGTTCCTTCTTGATTGTGGTGATAGTTACATGACTGTACTTGTCAAAACTCATATAACTGTACACTTAAAAGGGTGAATGTTATTATATATAACTCATACTTCAATAAATCTGGGTTTTAAAAAAAGGAATGCCGGGCGGCGCCTGTGGCTCAGTGAGTAGGGCGCCGGCCCCATATGCTGAGGGTGGTGGGTTCAAACCCAGCCCTGGCCAAACTGCAAAAAAAAAAAAAATAGCCAGGTGTTGTGGCGGGCGCCTGTAGTCCCAGCTACTCGGGAGGCTGAGGCAAGAGAATCGCTTAAGCCCAGGAGCTGGAGGTTGCTGTGAGCCGTGTGACGCCACAGCACTCTACTGAGGGCAGTACAGTGAGACTCTGTCTCTACAAAAAAAAAAAAAAAAAAAAAGGAATGCCTTTCCTTTCTCCTTTGTGTTATTTAAAAGATGCACAGAAGGCCGGGCGTGGTGGCTCACACCTGTAATTCTAGTGCTCCTGGAGGCTGAGATGGGTAGATGGCTTGAGGTCAGGATTTCAAGACCACCCTGAGCAATAGTGAGAACATGTCTCTACTAAAAATAGAAAAACTAGCTGGGCTTGTGGTGGGCACCTGTAATTCCGACTACTTGGGAGGCGGAGGTTAAGAGTTTGATGTTGCATTCTTAGTAAAGCATCACAAAAATGGAGAAGCATGAATCCTATGTACTCAATCTTGATATGAGGACAATTAATGACAATTAAGTTTATGGGGGGGGGAAGCAGAAAGAGGGATGGAGGGAGGAGGGTGGGGCCTTAGTGTGTGTCACACTTTATGGGGGCAAGACATGATTGCAAGAGGGACTTTACCTAACAATTGCAATCAGTGTAACTGGCTTATTGTACCCTCAATGAATCCCCAACAATAAAAAAAAAAAGAGTTTGATGTTGCTGTGAGCTATGATGATGAGCTCACAGAACTCAACATAATGGCGACTGAGACTCTGTCTCAAAGGGTGCAGCGGCTTATGCTGGTAATTCCAGCTGCTCAGGAGACTGTGATGTGTACCCCTGCACTCTAGCGTGGACAAAGGAACAAGAACTTATCTCTAAAAAATAAAATTTAAACAATAAAGTAACGTACGAACAAACCAATATTTCTAATTGGTAGGCTATCATTTCTGCTACACTGGGCTGGGAGGCAAATACATATAAGTTCTTCTAGGCTTCTTGAAATCTTGAAGTTTTCTCGCAGACAGCCTATTTTCTGTGTGAGGTAGTTTCTATGGCCTAGGATTCCAGCTGGTGACCTACTGGGCAAGTCAGGTTGCAGAGAGCAGTGGAAAGCTTGGGGTTCTTGAGCCCAGGAAATCCTACCCTGAGCTGCAAGATGTTAGTAGAGAGCCAGGCTCTGGGGTACAGGATACAAAGCTGGGCTCTAATATAACCGTTACTTGCCTCACTTTGTTTTTTGTTTTTGTTTTTGGAGTCAGAGTCTCACTTTGTTACTCTCGATAGAGTGTTATGACATCACAGCTCACAGCAACCTCAAACTTTTGGGCTCAAGTAATTCTCTTGCCTCAGCCTCCTGAGTAGCTGGGACTACAGGTGCCTGCCACAATGCCCACCTATTTTTAGAGACAAGGTCTCACTCTGGCTCAGGCTGGTCTCAAACTCAGGAGCTGGGAGGCCGTGTTGGCCTCCCAGAGTGCTAGGATTACAGGCATGAGCCACCACGCCTGGCCTTGCCTCACTTTCTAAACCCTCTGTTAGTCTTTTCCCTGTTAAAGTCCCTGTCTGGAGCTTACAGCATCCTCTAACACCACCTCCCGGCATCTAGCTTCCTGTCTTTGATCCTGCCTGGTCCTCTGCATGTTACTCCATTCAAAGCCACCTCCTCCAGGAAGCTTGTCCTTACTTGGGCTTTGACGTTGGCCAAAATCTCAGTTTTGCTCTCAGTAACCCAACTTTTTTTTTTTTTTTTAACCCAACTCTTTTTTAAAAATTCTTTTTAAACTTCGCATTAATAGGAGGGTACAAACCATTAGGTTATATAGTTTACACATGACGGGTAAAATCAGAGTTGTAGTTGTGTTCTACACCCAGAGAGTGTGCCATATATCCATGCATTGTATCCACTGGTTGGGAGGATACTGAACCCCTTCTCCCCCCCTACTTCTTGAGTTTGAGATTTTTCTCTCCTGTCAGTTTATGATTGTTAATCTAGTTTCAAATTGGTATTGACTACATGTGATGCTTGTTTTTCCAATCTTGCAATACTTAGGAGAATGTTCTCCAAATCCATCCAGGTTGTTACAAATGATGGAAAAAAATAATTTTTTTTTTTTTTTGAGACAGAGTCTCACTTATGTCACCCTCAGTAGAGTGCCGTGGAGTCACAGCTCACAGCAACCTCAAACTCTTGGGTGTAAGCAATTCTCTTGCCTCAGCCTCCCAAGTAGCTGGGACTACATGCGCCCGCCACAACACCCAGCTATTTTTTGGTTGCAGTTGTCATTGCTGTTCAGCTGGCCCAGGGCCGGGTTTGAACCCACCAGCCTCAGTGCATATGGCTGGTGCTTTAACCACTGTGCTATAGGCACTAAGCCAAATGATGAAAAATTTTTATCTTTTTTAGGGATGAATAGTATTCCATGGTATACATATACCACAGTTTATCAATCCATTCATTAGTTGGTGGGTACTTGGAATAACCCAACTATTGTGTGCATCAGTTTTTTCATATGTCAAATGGAGGTCTCTCTTAGGACTTCTGGGAGTAACAGTGCTAAGTACAAAGCCTGGCATATGATAAATGCTCTATATATCTTGGTGGGGAAACTCTTCCCTCATACAGTAACCATAAGCACTTTGCACCTTTGTTTATAGCCCTAAAATAAAATGATGATGATGATGGGAGGAGCCATTCTCCTAAAGATAGGCTTCCTTTTCAGTTTTCTTTTTTTTTTTGTAGAGACAGAGTCTCACTTTATCGCCCTCAGTAGAGTGCCGTGGTGTCACACAGCTCACAGCAACCTCCAGCTCTTGGGCTTAGGTGATTCTCTTGCCTCAGCTTCCTGAGTAGCTGGGACTACAATGCCCAGCTATTTTTTGTTACAGTTTGGGCTGGGGCCAGGTTTGAACCCGCCACCCTCAGTATATGGGGCCGGCATCCTACTCATTGAGCCACAAGCACCGCCCACCTTTTCAGTTTTCAATTATTACTCATGATGATATGATAGCTGCCATGTGCTGAGGGCCAGTGAGTAAACTGGGTACCTAATATACATGAAGTCATTTAATCATCAACATGACAAGGTATGATCATCTGAATTTATAGGAATGAGAATCAGAATCTTGCCCAGGAATAGAGTTAGAAAGTGTCAGAATATCAATAAGCCTCAGTTTCCTCATGTGCAAAGTGGAGATAATAATGCTAATTCATTTGATTACTATTAAATTGTATTAAATATGGCAATGTACACAAAATATCTAGCATAGTACCTAGTACATAATAAGCGCTCAATAAATGGCAAAGATCGTAATAACAACGACCATAATAAATCCTTTGCTGGGATCATGGTCAGCCTACCCCCATGGAGCATTCCACTCTTTGTCTCAGCTGACTGACTCCTGGATGTCCTCTGAGGGAGGATATTGCTTCTCCTGTAACTTCTGAATGGAGGCAGCTTGTTTTTCCTGTGTTAGTACAGGTTCTGACCAGAAACAGCACCCTCACCCACTCAAATTGAGCAATGGGAGGTTAACAACAGAGAACACAGAAGCCAGTGTGTGTGGCTCAAAGAGGAAGGGGGTGGGAAGAATAAGTGCTTCAAACTAATTTTCCTCCCATGCTCCAGTCTCCTGTTGTGACTGTAATTGGCTGAGCCCAGCTGGAAGCCAGAGAGCAAGGGCACTCACTGATGTGGTCCATACAGGTCAGCCTGCAGGGACCTAGAGCAGCACACAGACTGCTGGGGGGCAGGGGAGTAATCAGAGGACATTCAGCATGTCCCAGTCCAGGATCCTTTGGATTCCTGAGACAAACCACATCCTCCTCATGTCCTGATCGGCCTTCCAGATTATTTGTCCAAAGACCACCTTGAGCACATATTACTTCACTGTTGAGACTCTGCCCCTTATCTCTACCACCTCTTCCACACTATTAATAATCTCTGGTCACCTCCCCTCTTTCCCTGAAGTCTTAGGATTCCATTCCAAGTCCTGCCATCAACCTGGTGACTACAAGTTCATGTGAGCAACAGTCAACATCCAAGACTGGCAGTTTCTGGGCTTCGTCACTGGTGACTTCCAGCTTCATTCCTCTCCAACTATCAGGCCTGTGGCCAAACTCAAATTCTTGTCAACACCTAGAGAAGAAACTCACCCTCTGAAATTGCAAATTCACAGATTCCAATCAAGAATTGTAAGGGTGTTAATATTTTACCCGTACTTGCAAACTAACAAGTAAGCCTGACTTAGTTTTATGGGTGCTGATAGAAAACTTAAGATTCTAGGTCAGAGATGAAGGGCAATGTATTATTCACAGCAGGAGCATCAGCCAAACTATCAGAATTTTTGTGCTGTGACCCTGAGTCCCAATTCCCATGGAGTAATGGGAAGAGGGCTAGAATGACACCCACACAATCAACTGATGAACACTAAGCTTGGAGAACCTACTGTTTTATAGTAAATTTTTACAAACAACTTGGAAGGTAGAACTAAAGTTTTCTTCCAGAACAAAGGGCGGTTTGCTTGTAGCCTTTGTAAGAAAGATAACGTCACCCGCTAGCGCACAGGAGCGCATGCTGCCCATTGTAAAAGATTCTGAATTCTAACTTCGGCATTCTCCTGTAATGGTGCAGACAGGCGGACCGCTGGTGCCCGCACCTTGGGCGGGTTCGGTCTCCGCTGAGCCGCGCGGGGGAGCTCTAGACCGCTCCTTGGCGCTCTATGGTCTTTCCTTCGCCCCGGAAGTGGTTCCACGGCTGGGGTTGGTAAGGTCGGGCCATGGTGCGGCAGAGGTTGGGAAGATGGCGTGGCGAGGCTGGGCGCATAGAGGCTGGGGCTGCGGCCAGGCATGGGCTCCGTCGGTGGGCGGCCGCAGCGGGGAGGCGCTCACTGCGGCCCTAGCCCCGCCGCGGCTGCTCGGACGCAGGTAATAGCCGCCGCGCCGGGCTTCTCATCGCTGGGTCCCTGAGCCCCAGCCTCGCATCCTCAGGGCGGAGGCTATCCGGGCCTCTCGTGCTGTCCCCAGCTCTCTCCCTTCTTCTTACCTGTCCCTTCCTCTCCCCCGTCGCCTGCGTCCAGTCCTCGCTTCTCTCTTCCCCGTCCCGGGCTGGGGCGCAGTGACCGACTCCGCCCAGTCCACCATGAGCCCGCGCTTTCTTACTGCCCATGGAAAGGGATGTGACGGGAAGGGGAACTAACTTCCGAAGGCTAATTGCGTGCCACCCTTCATAATCCTTTTTTTTTTTTTTCCACCCTTCATAATCCTAAGAGCAAACTATTGAACTCGGTTTTTAAGTGAAGCAGTTGTATAGTGGGCAGAATGGCGGAGCTGATGTTTTTCTTTTTCAATTTAATTGTAAGCCCTACGTTCCACTAGAACCGATTCTCTTTAGAGTCTGGTGAACTAAAGGAGGACGAAGTCCGTGGGAGCCTACCTTTTTGTCTCTTGCAAAGTCGTAGGAGACACTTTTTTTTTTTTTTTTTTTGAGACAGAGCCTCAAGCTGTACCCCTGGGTAGAGTGCTGTGGCATGACAGCTCACAGCAACCTCCCAACTCCTGGGCTCAAGCCATTCTCCTGTCTCCGCCTCCCAGGTAGCTGGGACTACAGGCGCCCGCCACAAGGCCCGGCTATTTTGGGGTTGCAACCGTCATTGTTGTGTGGCGGGCCCGGGCTGGATTCGAACCCGTGAGCTCTGGTGTATGTGACTGGCGCTTTAGCCACTTGAGCCACAGGCGCCGCGCCAGGAGTGACTTTTCTTTTGAAGAATTGAGACAATGGAGTTATTTGGTTTTCACATGATTTGTTAGGAAAACTACCAAGCCCCCTGAGTAGAAGCTTTGTGAAGAGTATGGTCTATCAGTTTTTGCTGATTTGTTTTTTGTATTAGAATAATTCAGTTCTAAATTGAGAAAGGAGAGAAATCCCTTAACTGTCCAAGAATCTGATGTGTATTTTGGCTTTGAAATTTATTCTTCATCTTTCAGTCACAGTTTCAACTCTTCCATTTTCTGACTCTTGTTAGATGGGTTGTACAAATCCACTTGAAATGAATCTTAATCCACGAGGTTAGCTGGTGGTAAATAATTGAGGCTCAGTATGGTGTAGCTGTTGCCTATTTTTAAGTCACCTGAGTGTTTGTAGAATATATTTTCCAGGCTCCACCCCAGTCTTAGCAAATCAGAGTTAGGAGAAGAGTGGAAGAACCTGTATTTCTAATAAGCATTTGAAGTGAATTTTATCAGAGATTTGAAAAACTTACATACATTGTATCTTAACAATAAACTCTCATGAAGCAGCAGGAGTAATCTTACCTGGAAAATGGAGAAGGCAGAGGTCAGGTGAAAGTGATGATGGAGTTCAGTAGTCTTGATTCCATTGTTTACTTCAAATGCCATTTGAAATTGCATGGTTTAAGGGGGTAGAAAAGGTTAATACTGTGTGTCTCTTAGGAAGCAATAGGTGTGCTAAATATTTAAAGTTTGTGTAAACATCTGTACTGATTTTAGGGGAAGCAGAAGAAAACTAAATTGGTTAATGAGAAGCCTACAGTAAAAATTGGGCGTGAAGATCTTTTGAAACAACAAATGAAGAAGAAGATTAGTATCTAATTTTCCAAAAGCTTACCATTTATGTGGAAAGTTTGAAAATGACATTTTTGTAGTGGTTACATAGAAAAATATGCATTACAAGAGAATGTAGATAAGCCTGAAAAAGTGTTTGTTTCCATTATCTTTGGAAATAAGCACTTAATAAGGAAACATTATTAGGTCTGTTTTAACTTCCAGTGGCAGAGGAATGACCCAATCTCTGAGTTTAGCACTCTAAGTGGTGATACAAAGGTCCACAAGCCAAGAATAGTTTATGATTTTAAAAGGTTATAAAACAAAAAGTAATATGTGACGGATTTTAGTATTCCACAAAGACTGAAATACCTCCTATCTGACCTTTTACAGAAAAAGAAAAAAATTTAGAGTCTTCAGAAACTTTTATCAAGCTTCTGACAACACTTCTGTAAAATATGGTTTAGGCTTGAAAGTAGAAACGTGCACAATTTACTAACTGTGTGAACCTATCCAAGAGAAAAAAACAGTTGATTACAGCACTCAACACAGAGCCTAAAATTTTTAGAGTGAGATGGCGATATCTTTTGGTAAGATACTTGAAAAATTATTAAATTGAGTGTATTAAATTATTTTTCTCTTTAACTCCCCATCTATTAAGATGGGTTTCAAGAAAATGATTCTGGCATGCAAGAGTTCATGTAGAATCCCCCTGCCCACCCCCCCACCAGATATATCTTTATGTGGAATGAATGTAATCATTTGTGCTCAGACATATTTTTGTCTCCTTTTGATCATTAGGCCATTTCTGCTCAACTTGTTCATAGTAAGTACGAATCTTTAGTAACATAGATTTAGTGCTAGCCTGTATATTTAATTTGCATTGTCATCTCATACTCTTAAAAACAGTTCACAAGAGTGTAATTATCTTCCATTAAGTCAAAAATATATGGACATGACTTTTTCAGAGTTATAGGATCATATTTAACTGAACCATAGCTGTGCGGCTAGTGGCATATTCAGTTAAATATAATCCTATAACTCAAGTGGTCATGAGATCTTCCTACTTCTAACACTGTAGGTTGCTTTCACAAATCACTAGTTATTGGGTGAAGGACCAAAGCAGCAGAGCTAAAGGTCAGGGCTGCCCTGTGTGTTGATTTATGCCTTAAGGGACTCTCCCCATCCCCATCCATTTTATTGTGTAGCTTCACTTTTCCTAGTTTATTTCAGGTAAGATATTTTTCAATCTTACATACCTGTGTAAATGGGTAGAGCCAAATAACCTAAACAGTAAATAAGATTTCAGACATTTATAATTAGAGACATCGTATTTTTCCTGGTCTGGCTGGCATTTTAAGAAAATTAATACTTAAACTCCCTAAAGAGAGAGAATGTACCTTATAATATATAATCAATGTACTTACTACATCTAAAAGCATCCTTATGCCAACAGGAAACCTAACTCTAACTGATAGAAGCAATTAGGGAATTTGTTGGCTTATGCAATTGAAAAGTCTGGTGGAGAGACTGGCTTTTTTGCAGGTTTTGGCCGGGGCTGGGTTTGAACCCACCACCTCCGGCATATGGGGCCGGCGCCCCACCCCTTTGAGCCACAGGTGCCACCCGGGACTGGCTTTTTTACTGATAGATAATCCAGTGTCTCTAATTGTCCCCATACCCTGTTTTCTCCCGGGCTTCTTTCTGCTTCCTAAATGTTGGTTTTATTCTCTCAGCATGGTATCTCCTTGTGCTTGTAAGATGGTTGCCATCAGCTTTGGGGGCTATGTATTTTTAGGTTCAAATTTGGCAGATAAAGTTTTCTTCAGTATCATAAAATCTTGAAATTGAATTTCCGTGGACCAGATTGGCCTAATTTGGGACTAGTGTTCATCCTGAATCCCTTGATGTTGCCAGGGAATGAGTTGTGTAGGTTGGTTTAAGCCAGTCATGAGCTTGGTGTGCCTCCCCAAACAGAATGGCTGAAAATTCCAAGATATAGTTTGGAGAAGGAAAGAGGGAATTGTGTACTGGGAGTCAGCCCTAGTGAAACGTTTGTATTGGAATTCCTTGTCATGTTACCTAGTTAGCATAAATCTGTAGCTAACAAACTGTTCTAATTTAAGTCAAAGTATTGTTGGAAGAGTGGGAAATCAGATTCTATGCAAAGCTGTTCATGAATCAGCTATTTGGGCATCATCTAGGACGGGTTTGGCAAACTTATTTTCTAATGGCTGGATGGAAAATGGGACCGCACATAGTCTCTGCTTATGTTCTTTTCTTTTTTTTTTTTGTAGAGACAGAGTCTTACTTTATGGCCCTCGGTAGAGTGCCATGGCATCACTCAGCTCACAGCAACCTCCAACTCCTGGGCTTAAGCGATTCTCTAGCCTCAGCCTCCCGAGTAGCTGGGACTACAGGTGCCTGCCACAACGCCCGGCTATATATATATATATATATATATATATATATATTTTTTTTTTTTTTTTTTTTTGGTTGCAGTTCAGCCAGGGCCGGGTTTGAACCTGCCACCCTCCGTATATGGGGCCGGCGCCTTACGGACTGAGCCATAGGCGCTGCCCCTATGTTCTTTTCTTTTTAAACAACTCTTTAAAAATGTAAAAACTGTTCTTAACCCTAGGGTCAAATCCACCCTTCAGGCCATAGTTTTCCAACCCCTATGTTAGAAGCTTCTTTAGAAATGCAGAATCTCAAACTTAAAATCCTGCCCCTGGCCTTCTAAATTAGAATCTGGATTTTTTTTCTTTTTTTTTTTTTGGTAGACACAGAGTCTCACTTTATTGCCCTCAGTAGAGTGCTGTGTAGTCACACAGCTCACAGCAACCTCCAATTCCTGGGCTTAGGCAATTCTCTTGTCTCAGCCTCCCGAGTAGCTGGGACTACAGGCGCCCACCACAATGCCTGGCTATTTTTTTGTTCTGTTTGGCCAGGGCCACGTTTGAACCCGCCACCCTTGGTGTATGGGGCCGGTGCCCTACCCACTGAGCCACAGGCGGCTCCTCCACCCTTTTTTTTTTTTTGAGACAGAGCCTCAAGCTGTCGCCCTGGGTAGAGTGCAGTGGCAGCACAGCCCACCGCAACCTCCAACTCCTGGGCTTAAGTGATTCTCTTGCCTCAGCCTCTCAAGTAGCTGGGACTACAGGCGCCTGCCACAACACCTGGCTATTTTTTGATTGTAGTTGTCATTGTTGTTTGGTGGACCTGGGCTGGATTCGAACCCTCCAGCTCTGTTGTATGTGGCTGGCGCCTTCACCCCTTGAGCTACAAGCGCTGAGCCTAGAATCCGGATTTTAACGAGATCCCCAGGTGACTAAAGTTTTCCCCAAACCTGGGTGGTTCTCCATCCTGGCTGCACCTGGAGAACTCATAATACTGAGGGTTTGGTTCCACTTGTGGGCATTCAAATTTAATTGATACGAGGTGGAGCATTGGAATAGTATTTTTAAGATCTCACCAGGCAATACTATTATATAGCCAGTATTGAAAATTAACTACTCAAGACTAAGCTTTCAGAATCGTAACTGTCTGTCATAACTGCTGTGGTAAATTAAAAAAAATGGCCACAGGCCAGGCACGGTGGCTCACATCTGTAATCCTAGCACTCTGGGAGGCTGAGGCAGGTGGATTGCTTGAGCTCACAAGTTCAAGATCAGCCTGAGCAAGTGAGACCCTGTCTCTAAAAATAGCCAAGGATTGTGGTGGGAGCCTATAGTCCCAGCAGTAAAGAAGGCTGAGGCAAGAGGATTGCTTCAGCCCAAGAGTTTGAGGTTGCTGTGAGCAACAATGCCATAGTACTCTACTGAGGATGACAAAATGAGACTTTGTCTCAAAAACAACAACAACAAAAAAAAAAACATGGCCACAATATTTTATAGCTTCTCTCATTAGAGTTGGAATTGATTTCTCTATACCTTGAAGCTGGGTTGGCTTGTAACTTGCTTTGACCAGTTACCATGTGACAGAAATAATGTGTGAGGTCCAGAGTCTGAGTTTTAAAAAGCTTCATAGCTTTTGGCTGTTGGAACACTCCCTGTGCCACAGTAGAGGCTCTTGCTAGACTACTGAATACTGAGACTGCCATTAAGACTCCAAGTTCAGGAGGGAGGCCATCTTAGACTCTCCCAATCCAGTCAGATCACTGGCTGCATGAGTGACCCAACTGAGGACTACTACCCTACAAAATCATGAGAAACAGTGACTTACTGTTTTAAGCCAGTGTGTTTTAGACTGGCTCCTTATGCAGTAATAAATAAGACAACTGGGAAATCTGCTACCAAATCAGGATCTGCTGACCAAAGAAAGATCTATGCTGTCTCTGCCATTCTCTCTTCTTGTATAGATAGGGCCTTGCTCTACCACTAATGCTGGAGTGTAGTACTGTCATCATAACTCACTGTAACCTTGAACTCCTAGGCTCAAGTGATCCTCCCACCTCAACTTCCTGAGGAGCCAGGACTATAGATGCCTGCTACCACATCCAGCCAATTTTTAAAAATTTTATAGAGACACAGTGTTGCCTACGTTGGTCTCAAACTCCTGGCCTCAAGTCATCCTCCTGTTGGGGCCTCTCAAAGCACTGGAAGGTGCGAAGCACTCCTCCAGGCCTCCACCATTATTTTCACTAGCAAAATTGATGCCTCATATCTTCTTAGTAAATTCAGTTCTGAATTTAAGTATTGTGCTACAGTAGCTGGTTAGCACAGCCTGGTAACATTTGGAACTTGACTACAGGGAGGCTTCAGAACTAGTTTTTGGCTTTCTAATCTCTGCAACATATGAATGCACCCCTGGCATAAGTTCAGCGAGCCAAGACAGAATATCTAATTTTTTTTTTGTTTTTTCCTGCAGTTTTTGGCCGGGGCTGGGTTTGAACCTGCCACCTCCGGTATATGGGACCGACGTCCTACTCCTTTGAGCTATAGGCACTGCCTTGTAGCTAATTCTTTCTAACAAGTTCTCTTATGTCCAAATATAATTCCCCAAAGGGGCATACCTCAACAACATGGTGGAATTTGGTTCTGGACCACCACAGGCAAGTGAGTCACACAAATTTTTTGGCTTCTCAGTGCATATAAAAGTTATATTTAGGCTGGGCTTGGTGGCTCACACCTATAATCCTAGCACTCTGGGAGGCTGGGGGGATGGATTGCCTGATTTCAGGAGTTTGAGACCAGCCTGAGCAAAAGTGAGACCCCTGTTTCTAAAAAATAGTTGGGTGTTGTGGCAGGTGCCTGTAGTTCTAGCTACTTGGGATGCTGAGACAAGAGCATCATTTGAGCCAAGAGTTTGCGGTTGCTGTGAGCTATGACGCTGTAGCACTCTACCCAGGGTGCCAAGTGAGACTCTGTCTCAAAAACAAAAAAAAGTTATATTTATACTATACTGTAGTCTATAAAGAGTGCAATAGTAATATGTCTAAAACAATTCCTGCACATTAAATTTACTTTATTGCTGGCTTGGCGCCTGTAGCACAGTGGTTACGGCACCAGCCACACACACCAAAGGTGGCGGGTTCAAACCCAGCCTGGGCCAGCTAAAACAACAATGACAGCTGCAACAAAAAATAGCCAGGCAAGGGCGGCACCTGTGGCTCAAAGGAGTAGGGCCCCGGCCCCATATGCCGGAGGTGGAGGGTTCAAACCCTTCCTGGCCAAAAACTGCCAAAAAAACCCAGGCATTGTGGCGGGCGCCTGTCCCAGCTACTTGGAAGGCTGAGGCAAGAGAATTGCTTAAGCCCAAGAGTTTGAGGTTGCTGTGAACTGTGATGCTACAGCACTCTACTGAGGGTAACATAGTGAGACTCTGTCTTAAAAAAAAAAACAATAAAAAACATTGTTGCTAAAAAAAGCATAGTAATGGTCACCTGAGCCTTAAGTTAGTCATAATCTTTTTGTTGGTAGAGGGTCTTGCCTCTATATTGATGGCTGCTAACTCTTCAGTGGTTGCTGAAGGTTGGAGTGGGTGTGGTGTATTTTTTTTTTTATTAAATCATAGCTGTGTACATTAATGTAATCATGGGACACCATACACTGGTTTTATATATTTGACATATTTTCATCAACATAGCCTTCATGGCATTTTCTCAGTTATTGTGTTACGACAATTATATTCTGTATTTACTAAGTTTCACATGCACCCTTGTAAGATGCACCATAGGTGTGATCCCACCAATCACCTTCCCTCCACCCATTCTCCCCCTTCCCTCTCCCCCTTCCCCATATTCTTAGATTATAACTGGGTTATAGCTTTCATATGAAAGCCATAAATTAGTTTCATAGTAGGGCTGAGTACATTGGATGCTTTTTCTTCCATTCCTGAGAATGGAAGAAATACTAAGAAGAGTATGTTCCAGCTCCATCCATGTAAACATGAAAGAGGTAAAGTCTCCATCTTTCTTTAAGGCTGCATAATATTCCATGGTGTACATATACCACAATTTATTAATCCATTTGTGGATTGATGGGCACTTGGGCTTTTTCCATGACTTATCAATTATGAGTTGGGCTACAAT
The DNA here is from genome assembly GCF_027406575.1 of Nycticebus coucang. Lineage (NCBI taxonomy): Eukaryota > Metazoa > Chordata > Mammalia > Primates > Lorisidae > Nycticebus > Nycticebus coucang. The sequence continues at coordinate 90,285,842 of NC_069795.1, forward strand.
AAACATTCTGGTACAAATATCTTTGTTATAATGTGATTTTTGGTCTTCTGGGTATATACCTAGTAGAGAAATTATAGGATTGAATGGCAGATCTGTTTTTTGATCTCTAAGTGTTCTCCAAACATCTTTCCAAAAGGAATGTATAATTTGCATTCCCACCAGCAGTGTAGAAGTGTTCCCTTTTCTCCACATCCACACCAACATCTCTGGTCTTGGGATTTTGTGATATGGGCTAATCTTACTGGAGTAAGATGATATCTCAAAGTAGTTTTGATTTGCATTTCTCTGATGATTAAAGATGATAAGTAATTTTTCGTGTGTCTGTAGGCCGCGCACCTCTCTTCTTCAGAGAAGTTTCTCTTCAAGTCCCTTGCCCAGCCTGTGATGGGATCACTTGTTCTTTTCTTGCTTATACGTTTGAGTTCTCTGTGGATTCTGGTTATTAAACCTTTGTCAGAGACATAACCTGCAAATATCTTCTCCCATTCTGAGGGCTGTCTGCTTGCTTTACTTACTGTGTTCTTGGCTGTGCAGAAGCTTTTTAGTTTGATCAGGTCCCAGTAGTATATTTTTGAAGCTGCTTCAATTGCCCAGGAGGTCCTCCTCATAAAATACTCTCCCAGACCAATTTCTTCAAGAGTTTTCCCTGCACTCTCTTCTAGTATTTTTATAGTTTCATGTCTTAAGTTTAAATCTTTAATCCAGTGAGAGTCTATCTTAGTTCATGGTGAAAGGTGTGGGTCCAGTTTCAGTCTTCTGCAGGTCGCCAGCCAGTTCACCCAGCACCATTTGTTAAATAGGGAATCTTTTCCCCACTGAATGTTTTTAATTGGCAAAGATCAAATAATGGTAAGTAGCTGGGTTCATCTCTTGATTCTCTATTCTGTTCCATACATCTACCTCTGTTTTTGTGCCAGTACCATACTGTTTTGATCACTATCGATTTATGGTATAGTCTGAGTTCCAGTAGCATGATTCCTCCTGCTTTGTTTTTATTTCTGAGTTACGTCTTGGCTATTCAAGGTTTTTTATGATTCCATATAAAACAAAGTATTATTTTTTCAAGATCTTTAAAGTATGACAGTGGAGCTTAGTAGGGATTGCATTAAAATTGTATATTGCTTTGGGTAGTATGGACATTTTAACAATGTTGATTCTTCCCAGCCATGAGCATGGTATGTTTTTCCATTTGTTAACATTTTCAGCTATTTCTTAGAGTTTCATAGTTCTCTTTATAGAGATCTTTCACATCCTTTGTTAGATAAATTCCCAACTATTTCATCTTCTTTGGCACTACTGTGAATGGAATAGAGTCCTTAACTGTTTTTTCAGCTTGACTATTGTTGGTATATATAAAGGCTACCGATTTATGAATGTTAATTTTGTAACCTGAGCTGCTGCTGTATTCCTTGATCTTTTTTTTTTTTTTTTTTGTAGAGACCAAGTCTCACTTTACTGCCCTCGGTAGAGTGGCATGATGTCACACGGCTCACAGCAACCTCCAAGCTTTTGGGCTTACGTGATTCTCTTGCCTCAGCCTCCCGAGCAGCTGGGACTATAGGCGCCCGCCACAACGCCCTGCTATTTTTTGGTTGCAGTTTGGCCGAGGCCGGGTTTGAACCCGCTACCCTTGGTATATGGGGCCAGCGCCCTACTCAGTGAGCCACAGGTGCCACCCTCCTTGATCACTTCTAAGAGTTTTGTAGTAGACTGCCTGGCATTTTCCAGATATACGATCATATCATCTGTGAAAAGCGAAAGTTTGATCTTTTCTGACCCTATATGGATACCCTTGATCGCCTTTTCTTTCCTAATTGCGATGGCTAGAACTTCCATTACAATGTTAAAGAGCAATGGAGACAATGGGCAGCCTTGTCTGGTTCCTGATCTGAGTGGAAATGATTTCAATTTAACTCCATTCAATACAATATTGGCTGTGGGTTTGCTGTAGATGGCCTCTATCAGTTTAAGAAATGTCTCTTCTATACCAGTTTTCTTAAGTGTTCTGATCATGAAGGGATGCTGGATATTATCACAAGCTTTTTCTGTATCGATTGAGAGAATCATATGGTCTTTGTTTTTTAATTTGTTTATGTGCTGAATTATATTTATAGATTTACGTATATTGAACCAACCTTTAGACCCTGGGATAAAACTGACTTGGTCATGATGTATAATTTGTTTGATGTGTTGCTGGATTCTGTTTGTTAGGATCTTGTTGAATATTTTTGCATCTATATTCATTAGTGATGTTGGTCTATAATTTTCTTTTCTTGTTGGGTCTTTTCCTGGTTTGGGGATCAGGGTGATGTTTGCTTCATAGAACGTGTTGAGTAGTCTTCCATCTTTTTCTATATTTTGGAACAAGTTGAGTATTATAGGTACTAGTTCCTCTTTAAAGGTTTGGTAGAATTCTGACGTGAAGCCATCTGGTCCCGGGCTTTTCTTTTTAGGGAGATTTTGTATGGTTGATGCTATTTCAGAACTTGACATAGGACTGTTCAACATTTCCACTTGATTCTGGCTAAGTCTTGGAAGGTGACCTGCTTCCAAGTATTGGTCAATTTCCTTCAGATTTTCATATTTCTGAGAATAAAGTTTCTTGTAATATTCATTAAGGATTTTTTGAATTTCTGAGGAGTCTGTTGTTTTTTCGTCTTTGTTGTTTCTGATTGATGAAATTAGAGATTTTACTCTTTTTTCCTGGTTAGGTTAGCCAAAGGTTTATCTATTTTATTGACCTTTTAAAAAAACCAACTTTTTGATTTATTGATCTGTTGTATAATTCTTTTGTTTTCAATTTCATTCAATTCTGCTCTAATTTTATTTCTTTTCTTCTACTGTGTTTGGGGTTGCAATGTTCTTCCTTTTCCAGTTGCTTGAGATGTCCCATTAAGTTGTTAATTTCCTCCCTTTCTGTTCTCTTGAGGAAGGCTTGCAGTGCTATAAATTTCCCTCTTAGGACTGCCTTTGCGGTATCCAGAGGTTCTGATAATTCATGTCTTCATTGTCATTTTGTTCCAAAAATTTGGCATTTTCCTTCTTAATCTCACCTCTGACCCAGCTATCATTCAGCACAAGGTTATTTAACTTCCATGTTTTTGTATGAGTATGCAGATTCCTGTTGTTACTGAGTTCAACTTTTATTCCATGGTGGTCCGAGAAGATGCAAGGAATAATTTCTATTCCTTTAAATTTATTGAGGTTAGACTTGTGACCTAAGATGTGATCGATTTTGGAGTAAGTTCCATGGGCTGATGAGAAGTATGTGTATTCAGTTTTGTTGGGATGAAATGTTCTGTAGATGTCTGCTAAATCCAAATGTTGGATGGTTAGGTTTAAATCTAAAATTTCTTTGTTCAGCTTTTTATTGGCGGATCTATCCACACTGCCAAAGGAGTGTTGAAATCTCTGACTATTATGGAGGTGGAGGAAATCAAGTTGCTCATGTCTGTTAAGAGTTTCTCTTAAAAATTGAGGTGCATTCTGGTTGGGTGCATAAATATTAATAATTGAAATCTCATCATATTGAGTATTACCCTTAACAAATATGAAGTGACCATTCTTATCCTTCCTTTTGTTGGTTTAAAGCCTATTATATCTGCAAATAGAATTGCAAGACCTGCTTTTTTCTTATTATTTTACCATTTGCCTTAAATATGAACGACCATCCTTTCACCCTGAGTCTATATTTATCTTTTAAGATAAGATGTGATTCTTGTATGCAGCAAATATCTGGCCTGAGTTTTTGTATCCAGTCAGCCAACCTGTGCCTCTTTAGAGGACACTTTAAGCCGTTCACATTAATGGAGAATATTGATAAGTCTGGTAAAATTTTGGGTATCGAGTTTTTCGAAAGTCCAGTGGACAATTTTAATCCTTTCACCACTGTGGAAGTTGGAGTTTGATCAAAAGTTTCTGAGTAAGTTTACTTTTGTGGTAGAGGATTGGGCTGGTCTTTATGGAGGATAGGTCTAAGAATATCCTGAAGAGTGGTTTGGTTATGGCAAATTTCTTCAACCTGTGAATGTCATTAAATTATTTAATTTCTCCATTATAAATGAAACTCAGTTTAGCTGGATACAGGATCTGGGGTTAAAAGTTATTTTGTTTTAGGAAATTAAAAGTTGATGACCACCCTCTTCTGGCTTGAAAAGTTTCAGCAGAGAGATCTGCAGTCATTCTAATATTCTTCCCTTTGTAGGTAATGGTTTTCTTACATCTGGTTGCTTTCAGAATTTTCTCCTTCATATTAACTTTAGTGAAGTTAATTATGATGTGCGTGGGGGATGTCTTATTCGGATTGAGTCATGCTGGGGTTCTGAAACTGTCTGCTATCTGAATTTCAGAATCTCTTGGCATGTCTGGAAAATTCTCTTTCATAATTTCAGGGAGAAGGGCCTCTGTGCCTTGAGAAGACACTTCATCGCTTTCAGGGATTCCAATGAGGCGGATATTAGCCACCTTCAAAGTATCCCAGAGCTCTCTGAGAGAATGATTCATTTTTGCTCTCCATTTCGCTTCCTTTTTGAGAGTTTGAGAGCATTCAAAAGCTTTGTCTTCAATGTCAGAAATCCTTTCTTCTGCTTGTTCCACTCTGCTGAGGGATTCTACTGTATTTTTCATATCTTTGAAGACTAAATTCTTGCTTCAGTGTGTCAAAATCTTTGATAGTTTTGTCTTAAATTCATTGAATTCTTGAGACAACTTTTGAATTTCTCCTCAAATTTCTAATTCTGACTTTTGAATTGGTCCTCGAATTTCTAATTCCAAATTTTCCTCCATTCTATTAATCTTGTTTGCAATCCAAATTCTGAATTCAATTTCTGACATCTTGGCCAGCTGTTTATGAATGGGATCTTCAGTTACAATTGCCGTATCTTGGGGGTGTTGATCTACTCTGGTTATTCATGTTACCAGAGTTTTTCCGCTGCTTTCGCCCCATGATTATGTTACACCATTTGACTTTTCCCCTGGAGCTTTGTCGAGGACCCGTACATTGCTACGGCCTGAGAAACTGGGGACCTGTTTGGTGTGGTGGGGCTAAGTGGCTCTGTCTTGTTTGTGTATTGTTGTGTAGGTGGGAGAGTTTAAAAAATCCTTGGCAACTAGATCGCAGGGGTCTGCTGACAACTCAAATATGACTTGCTTCCGTGCTCCGTGAAGTCAGGAGGACCCACCCAGCAAATAGATTAGTCTGGGAAGTTTGATGCCTCTTTCCCCACCTTGTACCTCTGTCACACCCAGTCACTGATAACCCCACAGGGCTGTGACCCAGTTGCCTCCAATGAGCAGATACTCCAGGGGTTTGCATTTTGCTTGAATCACAAGGAGATATATGTCTGCTCAGCCAGGCCGCTGCTGTCTGTCACTATCCGGCAGGGGGAGGTGAGGCCTGACAACCTCAGGAGGCTGGGGCTGTTCACTCAGTTCCAGCCCTGCCCGTGATTGATGTTACTGACAGAACAACTTTGCGGGAATTTGTTTCTGTCCCTGCTAAATTCCCCTGCAGAAGAGAAGCTTTTTTTTTTTTGAGTTCCCAGAACCTGTGCCTCAGGTCCTGTCTGTGCCGCTGTAGTTTGTATTCGCAGCACGGTTACCTGTCACTTCCAGCCTCTGTCTGCCCTCCTTTGTTTAGTCTGATGATCCCCTGGGGGCCAGGTGCGTCTTAGGCTCAGTAAAGCCATCCTCTGGGTCAGCCCCACCCTGGGAATCTCCCGGCTCTGCACGTGTGTTTTCTAGTCCCCACGCTCCACCTAGGCCGGTACCGCCTCAGGCAAACCCTTTACTCATGGGGCCTGCCTTTCCATCCCAGATCTGTTCCACCGGTGGTTGCCACCTGAGAAGATGCCCGGCCTCCACTGGTTGCCCAGAGAGACAGGGGGTGTGACTCCGGAATATCTGGGGGTGAGCCCTATTGCCAAAACGGCTGCTGCTCTGTGCCTCAGGGCACCCCTGCTCCGGCGTGGTTCCCTCTCAGCCAAGCGTCCTCTCCTCACCCCCATGCTGCAGAATCAGCACTGACCAGCTGCAGTCCAGGCCCTGTCCACACCCCTTGAGCAATCACCCAAGAATCTGGACTCCTGGGGGACAGGCCTCCAGACCTCAGAGTGAGAGTGGAGGGGAGTGCTGGGAGCTCAGAATTGCAGGTAGAAAATATATACAGTTTTACACAGTTTTATGCCTGGCAGGAGAGCGCCATGGCACCCTAGTAGGGGAAGTAGGTCCAGTTCTTAGAGGGTCTCTCCCATGGTGTATAATGGGAGGTCTTTTGAACTCTGCTCGTTTGTTTGTGGGGTACTCTGAGCCGTTCTCATTGGGGAGGGAGCTCCTGTCTGCTTGGTGATGGATTTTGTACCTTTTGTTTGTATCCTTGGGGTCGCAGCTCGCCTCAGCAGGGTTGATGTGAATTCTTCAAACATCTTTCTTGGTGCAGGTCTAATCCCACCAGGTTACTTTCTAAATTTCTGTCCTTTAACTCTCCTTCTGGACAGGAGCCTCTGTGGAAAGCTGGCTTCAGTCAGCCATTTGTCTCCACCCCTGTATTCTGTTTTTTAAAAAAAAACTTTTTCGAGGATTTTCAATTATTTTTCCTATTATTTTTTGAGGATTAACATAAGGGTACATATGTTAGGGTACATATGTTGGGTTACATTGTTACCATTTGTTAGGTAGTGTCCAAGTTGTAGTTGAGTCCTTCACCCAGGTGTATGTGCCATATACCCCTACATTGTACCCATTAGGTGGGAGGTTACCAGGCCTTCTACTTGACCACCACCCCACTGTTTTTTTGCAAACAGGGTCTGCTCTGTCACCCAAGCTGGAGTGCAGTGGCATGATCATAGCTCATTGCAGCCTTGAACTTCTGGGCTCAAGTGATGGTTCTGTCTCAGCCTTCCGAGTAGCTGGGACTGTAGGTACTCACCATCACACCCAGCTAGCCTGCCTGCCTGCCTTCCTTTCTTCCTTTCTTTTTCCCTTTTCTTCCTTCCTTACTTTTTCCCTTTCCTTCCTCTTCTTCCCTTCCTCTTGCTGTGTTGTCTAGGCTGGTCTTGACTTCCTGGACTTGAGCAGTCCCCGCACCTTGACTTTCCAAAATGTTATTACAGGTATGAACTATCTTGCCCAGTCCACATTTTCTTAAATAAGTGAGCAATAAAGACTCATTTGCCACATTGATTGACTCGTCCTTTCACAAAAAGTTTTTTTTTTTTTGGTAGCATACAGTACTGTTTGATAGCATTTTTTTCACAGTAAAACTCAAAATGGGAGTCCATTCTCTGAAATCCTGTCACTCCTTCAACTTAAGTTTATGTACTGTTTGAAATCCTTTGTCTTTTCAACAGTGTTCACAGCATCTTTACTAGTAGATTTCATCTCATGAAATCCCTTTCTTTGCTCATCCATGATAAGCAACTCCTCATTTATTAGTTTTATCACAGATTGCAGTAATTTGGTCACATATTCAGGCTCCACTTCTAGTTCTCTTGGTATTTCTACCACATCTGCTTCTTCCACTGAAGTCTTGAATCTCTGTTACCCAGAATACTGGGAATGAGCTTCCAAACTCCTGTTAATGTTGCTATTTTAACCTTTCTCTGAATCATAAATGATGAATGTTCTTTAATGGCATCTAGAATGGTGACTCCTTTTTTGTTTGTTTTTTTTTTGGAGACAGAGTCTTACTATGTCACCCCCAGTAGAGTGCTCTGCCAATCACAGCTCATAGCAACCTCCAATTCTTGGGCTTAAGCGATTCTCTTGCTTCAGCCTCCCAAGTAGCTGGGACTACAGGCATCCGCCACAATGTCTGGCTATTTTTTGTTGTTTTTGTTGCAGTTGTCATTGTTTTAGCTGTCCTGGGCTGGGTTTGAACCCACCAGCCTCGGTGTATGTGGCTGGCACCTGACTCCTTTCTATTAATAGAAGGTTTTACATTTACTTTGCCCAATCCATCAGAGAAATGTATTTGTTAAATAATGAGGCTTGAATGTTGAAGCAACTCATTTATTTACATGGATGCAGAATGATTCTTGTATATCTCTGAGCTGCTGGATGACCAGGTGCATTGTCAATGAGCAGTCCTGTTTTGAAATGAATCTTTTTTCTGAGCTGTAGATCTCAATAGTGGGCCTAAAATATTCATTTAACCATGGTATAAATATATGCTTTCATCCAGGCTTTGTTTTTCCATTTATAGAACACAGGCACAGTAGACTTAGCATAATTCTTAAGGTCCCAAGGATTTCCACAATGGTAAATGAACATAGGTTTCAGTTTAGTTAGCCTCCCAAAGAAAGTTATCCTATCCTTTGAAGCTCTGAAGTCAGACATTGACTTTCTAGCTATGAAAGTCTCAGATGGCATGTTCCAATGGAAAGCTGTTTCATCTGCATTGAACATGTAGTGTTTAGGCACTGTCATCAGTGAGCTTAACTAGATCTTCTGGATAACTTGCTGCAGCTTGTAGTGCTTTTTGCTTCTCTGTACACGTATGGAGACAGCTTCTAACATCTGAACCTCTGCTAGCTTCCACGTTTTTTTTCCTGCAGCTTCCTCATCTCTCTTAGCCTTCATAGCCTGGAAGAGAGTAAGTTTTGCTGTAGGTTAGGGTTTGGCTTAAGGGAACGTTGTAGCTTGTTTGAACTTATGTCCAGACCACTCAAACTTTCTCCATATCATCAGTGAAAGACTATTTCACTTTCCCCCCCTTTATCTGTTCACAGGAGCAGCACTTGAAATTTCCTTTGAGAACTTTTCCTTTGGGCAGTGCCTGTGACTCAGTGAGTAGGGTACCAGCCCCATATACTGAGGGTGGTGGGTTTGAACCTGGCCTCAGCCAGACTGCAACAAAAAATAGCCGGCGTTGTGGCTGGCGCCTATAGTACAGCTACTCCTCTGGAGGCTGAGACAAGAGACTTGCTTAAGTCCAGGAGCTGGAGGTTGCTGTGAGTTGTGATGTCACAGCACTCTACTGAGGGCGACAAAGTGAGACTCTGTCTCTTTTTTTTTTTTTTTTTTTGTAGAGACAGAGTCTTACCTTATCGCCCTCGGTAGAGTGCCGTGGCATCACACAGCTCACAGCAACCTCCAAATCGTTGGGCTTAGGCAGTTCTCTTGCCTCAGCCTCCCGAGTAGCTGGGACTACAGGCGCCCGCCACAACGCCCGGCTATTTTTTTGTTGCAGTTTGGCTGGGGCTGGGTTTGAACCCGCCACCCTCGGCATATGGGGCCAGCGCCCTACCCGCTGAGCCACAGGTGCCGCCCGAGACTCTGTCTCTTAAATTAAAAAAATAAATAAATAAATAAAGAACTTTTCCTTTGCATTCACAATTTAACCATTTGGTGCAGGAGGCCTAGCCTTTTTCTCGCTAAGCTTACTGATTTCTAGGGGTTTTTTGTTTTGTTTTTTTGAGATAGAGTCTCATTATGTCACCCTTGGTGGAATGCCATGGCGTCACAGCTCACAGCAACCTCCAACTCCTGGTGCCATGGTGTCACAGCTTGCAGCAACCTCTAACTCCTGGGCTTACGTGATTCTCTTGCCTCAGCCTCCTGAGTAGCTGGGACTACAGGTGCCTGCCACAAAGCCTGGCTATTTTTTTGTTGCAGTTTGGCTGGGGCCAGGTTCGAACCCACCACCCTCGGTATATGGGGCCTGCGCCCTACCACTGAGCCACAGGCACTGCCCATTTTAGGATTGTTAATTGGGCCAATTTCAGTCCAGGCATAGTGGCTCATACCTGCAATCCTAGCACTGTTGGAATCTGAGGCTGGAGGATTGCTGGAAGCCAAGAGTTCCAGAACAGCCTGAGCAAGTGTGAGAGACTGTCTCTACTAAAAATAAGTGTGGCCTGCACCTATAGTCTCAGCTGCTTAGGAAGGTGAGATAGGGGATCCCTTGAACTTAGGAATTTGAGATCGTGGTGAGGTATGATGAGGCCATTGCTCTCTAGCTGGGGTGACAGAGACTCTCGAAAAAAAAGAAAAAGGCTGGGTGCTGTTCTGTATAGTCCTAGCATTCTGGGAGGCCAAGGTGGGTAGATTGCTTGAGCTCAGGAGTTTAAGACCAGCGTGAGCAAGAGCAAGACTCCATCTTGGACTAAAAATAGAAAAACTAGTTTGGTGTTATTGTGGGTACCTATAGTCCCAGCTATTTGGAGACTGAGGGAAGAGGATCTCTAAGCCCAAGAGATTGAAGTTACTGTGAGCAATGACAACACCATGGCACTCTGTTTAGGGTGACAGAGTGAGACTTTGTTTCGGGGAGGGGGGGGCTCACTTTAATGTTATGTTCCAGGGAATACAGAAGCCCAAAGAGAGAGAATGAATTATACGTATAATGCTGAAGTCGGGGCTTTTAGTGTATAAGTAACCAGAATAGTGTACATTTTACCCGATAGGTAAATGTTTTATCCTCCGCCTCCCTTCTAACATTTTCCTCTTCTTAGTTTCCAATGAAGGACAATAAATTTAAAGTTTGTCCTATAATTTGACCAGTCTTAAAATAAGGTAAAGCCAGTTCTGTGCTCATTGAAGCTGACAGTTTAGAGTTTAGCTTTTTACAGGCCTGTAGATTCTTTCTAAGTGAAATATGGATATAAATTATTTTGTTGATTGATACAAAGTAATAGCCCAAACAATTACCTTCAGAGTTGCTGCTGTTGGTGTCTATTGTGCTTTTGAAATCTACCTAGAAGGAGGAATCCTGGCTCTTTTTGGACTGTAGAGGGAGAATAAACTGAAATGGTAATCATGATTGGGAACTCACAGATGTTGACATTTGCAAGATGCCATTGTGTTTCTAATCCACTATTTACCCGCATAGGTTTAACATCTTCATTCAGCAAAAATGTGGATTCAGAAAAGCACCTCGGAAGGTTGAACCTCGAAGATCAGACACAGGGCCAAGTGGTGCACCATACAAGAGAAGTGTCTTGATTCCTCCTGTGGAAGAAACAGTCTTTTATCCTTCTCCCTATCCTATAAGGACTCTTATAAAACCTTTGTTTTTTACCGTTGGGGTAAGAGCTCATATCACTAAGAGTTACCTTCCTTCCTGCAAGTGTAGTGTTAAAGTTCTGTTTCTCCATTTTGGGTTCCCTTAATGTTAGGACAGGTGGAGGGGGATCAAAAAGATTTTAAGTAGCTGGGCTCATGAATTCTGATTACAGAATATGAAGTTAATAATTGTATTTAGAAACTGGCTCAGTTACGTAAGCCCTGGAGAAGAACCTTATGAGTTCGTACAGTATTTCAATGGATACTAAGTTGGCATTTTGAATTTTAGTTGAAAATTTGTTGGTGGAAACAGGCCCCAGGGTACTGTGAAGTTAACAAACCCGGAAACAGTAAAATGTCCCTTTTACCTCTTAGGTTTCACTGTGCCAGGTGTTCCTTCTGTGGTTTGTGAAAGCAATGAATGAAGTGTTGTCCTTGGAAACATGTACACATCTGTTTTCCTTTCAGATTTATTTTGTAATATCTCTAATTTTATATAGTTTACAGGCTGTGCATTTGGATCAGCTGCTATTTGGCAATATGAATCACTGAAATCCAGGGTCCAGAGTTATTTTGATGGTATAAAAGCTGATTGGTTGGATAGCATAAAACCACAGAAAGAAGGAGACTTCAGAAAGGAGGTAAAGATAAACATTGCTGTCCTTATTCTAATTAATCACAATTTTTTTGTTGATACATAATACATGTACGTATTTTCAGAGTGCAGGTGATTTTTGATATATTCATATAATATATAATAATCAGGGTAATTGTAATATCCATCACTTTAAATATTTATGCTGGGAATATTCAAATTATTCTCTAGTAGCTATTTTGAAATATATAATAGATTATTGTTTACTATAGTTGTTCTACTGATAATCCCAATCTTTGAAGTCTGGTTATTTATGAAGTGTTTTAGTTAATGGCAACATTAGATTAATAGATGTCAAGTTGCTGTACTTAATATTCTTTTAGAGTCCTTTTATCACAGTATATTAATGTTTTGTATGTCTGGTGGTGGTTTATTTGACGGAGTTCCAAGAATTTTGTCCTTTTATCCATGTGCATCAAAAATCATAGATAGTTGGTAAAAATTAATGTTTTAAGGTCCCATTTTAGCTCCACTGAAGTTAAAGGGACACTACTGTCTTACCTTACTGGACTACTATAGAGCACATATCAGGATCAGAGGGAGTTTTTCAAAATATACACTATAAGGGTAGAGCTACCAAGTAGATTTTTTAAAGTTTCTTTTTTTTTTTTTTTTTTTCATTTGTCTACTAATTTTTTTTATTTTCACTATTTGTTTTATTGTGGTAATATATGCCATTTAAACCATTTCAAGTGTACAATTCAGTGATATAAATCGTATTTAAAGTTTCTTAGTGACATGTTTGTGTACCTCTACTAAATACCCTCTGAGTGGTTCTAACTATGCTCCAATGGCATGCAAGAAAAGGTACTAATATAGAGCTTTTAGAGCTTGTCATTTACTTTTTATGCAGGTTGATGGCCCTCCTTCCTCTTAAATGATTTTTTGTCGCTGTTGTTTAGATAGGGTCTCACTCTGTGGTCTAGTCTAGAGTGCCATGGTTTCATCATAGTTCACAGTTATCTCAAACTCCTGGACTCAAGTGATCCTTCTGCCTCAGCCTCCCAAGTAGCTGAGACTTTAGGCACCTACCACCACTCTCAGTTAATTTTTCTCTTTTTAGTAGAAACGGTCTCATTCTTGCTCAGGCTGTTCCTCTCACTCTTGATCCCAAGGGATCCTCCTGCCTTGGCCTCTATTACAGGTGTAAGCTACACCTGGCTTTTTTTTTTTTTATTGGTAGAAACAGAGTTGCACTTATTACTCTCGGTGGAGTACTGTGGCAGGCATCACAGCTCATAGCAATCTCCAGCTCTTGGACTTAGGTGATTCTCTTGCCTCAGCCTCCCAAGTAGCTGGGACTACAGGCGCCTGCCACAACACCCAGTTATTTTTTTGTTGCAGTTTGGCCAGGGCTGGGTTTGAACCCACCACCCTCAGTATATGGAGCCAGTGCCCTACTCACTGAGCCACAGGCACCGCCCCACACCTGGCGTGTCTTAAGTGATGTTTAAAAAATGTTTAGATCGGACATAATTTATTTCTTTAACTTGCCAAACTCATTGAGTGCTGAGGTTTTAGGTTAATGTGTAGTTATAGGGTCTATTTGGTTTTCAAGTACCTTTGTTTCCTATGACACACTGCCTTCTGGTTCAGAGAGTGGGTAGATCTCTTTATTTTTCCACTTTATTTTTTCTATTTTATTTATTTGTTTATTTATATTTTGAGACAGAGTCTCACTATGTCGCCCTCAGTAGAGTGCTGTGGAATCACAGCTCACAGCAACCTCAAACTCTTGGGCTTAAATGATTCTCTTGCCTCAGCCTCCCAAGGAGAGCTGGGACTGCAGGCGTCCGCCACAATGCCTGGCTATTTTTTTGGTTGCAGTTGTCATTGTTTTTTTTTTTTGTTGTTGTTGTTGTTTGTTTGTTTGTTTGTTTGTTTTGAGACAGAGTTTCACTATCTCACCCTTGGAGTTGTCGTTGTTTAGCTGGCCCTGGCCGGGTTCAAACCTACCAGCCTGGGTGTATGTGGCCGGCGCCCTACCCACTGAGCTACAGGCGCTGCCCATATTTTTCCACTCTCTAGAACAGGCGTCCTCAAACTGCGGCCCGTGGGCCACATGAAGCGGTGTGAATTGTATTTGTTCCCGTTTTGTTTTTTACTTCAAAATAAGATATGTGCAGTGTGCATAGGAATTTGTTCATAGTTTTTTTGTTTTAAACTATAGTCTGGCCCTCCAGTGGTCTGAGGGACAGTGAATTGGCCCCCTGTTTAAAAAGTTTGAGGATGCCTGCTCTAGAACAATGTGTTTCTGGCCAGCAAGAGCCTGAGAAGGAAGCCTTGGGTTTTCTTTTTATCCTAGCACTGTAATCCTATAATCCTAGCATTCTAGGAGGCCAAGGTGGGTGGATTACCTGGCTCACGAGTTCAAGACCAGCCTGAGCAAAAGTGAGACCTCATCTCTAAAAATAGCCAGGCATTGTGACAGGTGTGTGTAATCCCAGCTACTCAGGGGGCTGAGGCAAGAGGATTTCTTGAGCCCAAGAGATTGAGGTTGCTGTGAGCTATTACGCCATGCCACTCTACTGAGGGCCACAAAATGAAACTCTGTCTCCCCAAAAAAAAAAAAAGATAAATAGGTAAAAGGATTTATTCCTCCTTTGTTTTCCCATAGACACATACAAGAAGCATGAGCCCTATTCTCATTTTTTTTTTCCTATTCTCATTTGTTTAAAGGGGCTTTATGCCAGAATAACAATGGAAATATTTGCAAGTGAAAATGACATTAAGTGGCAGATTTTTATTAAGAACACTGTGTTTGAGAAGTTAATCAAACCTAAGGAATTATTGGATCCCTTAGAAAGCTACAGATTTTCAGCACATCTTTGCACTATGAAGTTTTGATATCCAAAAGTACCTCAGTGGTTCTTGAGAATGGTACAAAGTGACAGGAAGTATGATCTTCATTCAAAGATGGATTTGTTTATAATAGAATTAAACAAGTACTAGGTTACAATATATAAAATCCATGCCCATTAAAGAAAATTGAAAGAATATATAAATATAATGTGGACAATGAAAGTCCTGGGAATCTTTTTCATACCATTATACATGCAATGAATAGAGTCTAGGAACTTGTGCACAATTTAATTACAATTACAGAAATGTAATTGCATATGTACTGATCTATAATTTCTTTTATCCTGGATTTCTTTCTATAACAATTTCTGGTTCAAATTTATAGTTAGAATATATTCTTTCTTTATTTTTTTTTTGTAGAGACAGAGTCTCACTGTACCGCCATCCGGTAGAGTGCCGTGGCGTCACACGGCTCACAGCAACCTCTAACTCTTGGGCTTACGCGATTCTCTTGCCTCAGCCTCCCGAGTAGCTGGGACTACAGGCGCCCGCCACAACGCCCGGCTATTTTTTTGTTGCAGTTTGGCCGGGGCTGGGTTTGAACCCGCCACCCTCGGCATATGGGGCCGGCGCCCTACTCACTGAGCCACAGGCGCCGCCCAGAATATATTCTTTATTTAAAAAATTTAATCATGGGAAATTTCAAACGGATGCAAAGTAGAATAGTATGATGAACCTCTGTCATTCAACTTCAGCAATTACCAACACATGGTCAGTTCTGTTTTTTGTCTGTTTCCCTTTCCTTCCCTCCCTCCCCATCACTGTATTATTGTAAACCAAATTCTAGGCATATTTTATCCATAGAATTTTCAACATGTATCACTGAAAAATGAAGATTCTTCTTTCTTTCTAAACTTCAATACCATTGTTACACACACACACATATATATATATATATTTTTTTTTTTTTGTAGTTTTTTTTGGCCGAGGCTGGGTTTGAACCCGCCATCTCTGGCATATGGGGCTGGCGCCCTACTCCTTTGAGCCACAGGCACCACTGTTACATATATTTTTTAAAAATAGAAGTTTAGTAGCAAATATTCTTGGTTAGAATTTTGTGTGTGTGTGTGAGAGAGAGAGAGAGAGAGAGATAAGAGTCTTACTCTCTTGCCCCAGGCTAAGTGCTGTGGTCTCAGTCTACCTCACAGCAACCTCGAACTCCTGGGCTCAAGTGATTCTCCTGCCTCAGCCTCCCAAAGTGCTAAGGGTTATAGGTGTGAGCTTTTGGTCAGAATTTTATTATTATTATTATTTTAATTCTAAAGTGTCAGGAAAGCATAGTACAAACAGAATGGATCATTGACATGAATGTTGAACAAGAAACAAATACTATGTTACAAATATTTATATAAAAATTAAAGGATTAGGAAATAGGGCGGCACCCGTACTCAGTGGGTAGGGCACATACACCAGGGCTGGTGGGTTTGAATCTGGCCTTGGCCTGTTAAAACAACAATGACAACTGCCAACAACAACAACAAAAAATGCTGGGTGTTGTGGTGGGCACCTGTAGTCCCAGCTTCTTGGGAGGCTGAGGCAAGAGAATCACTTAAGCCCAAGTGTCTGAGGTTGCTGTGAGCTATGACACAAGGGCACTCTACCCAGGGCAACAGCTTGAGACTGTTTCAAAATAAATAAATACTAAGGTTTTTGACAAAACCTGGGTGGAATATTCTTAAATATTTTTCAGCCAACACTTTGTTTCCTCTAACAAAAAAGATTCAAGGGAACCGCCCACGTAACAGAAGGGTTCTTTCAGAGTAAGACGGTGACATCTTGGCGTTGCAGAAAAAGAGTCCTGCCTCCTTTATCAAAAGATGCCTAAGAGCTAAGCAATGAGTGGTATCAGCAACAGTAACCAATATTTGAAAAATCCTCAGTGTCTGGTCTTGCTGTGGCATTTCTCATGTGTCTCTCATGTTCTCATTGATTTGCCAAAGATCTCACTAGCACCAAAGCCTATTATGGTACCATCCACAGTGAGTGATCAACCAGGGCAAGCTTACAGATCAACTGGGTAGGACCCCAGATATAAACTGCTTAATCACAAAGTTACTTTAAGGAACAGATAACATTGAGAAATAATGGCTGTTTTACTGCAGTCAGTGGAATCACTACTCCCTAGAGACACTTTTTCACTTCAGCTTCTGAGGTCTTTGTCCCTTAGCTAGTGCAGTTTCTTGCTGATGGGAACTGCAGTGGGAAGAGACTAAACCTGCAACTAAAGTAGAAATTAGAAACACCTAATTTTTTTAGTACCTATTTCTTTCTTTTTACGTTTCTGTTAGACTGACAAAAATACTACAAACTGAGCTACAGCAAAATTGGTAATCTTTCGAAAAGTGAAATGCATTTCACAATATACTAGCTATCGCTAAGAGCAAGAAAAGAATGCAGTCAAAAGAATAGAAATATAAAATGTGAAAAGGTAGATAGCATAGTTTCGTTTTCAAGTTCAATTACCCGCATCAATATTTGGAAACAGAAGTAGAGTCCACTTGGTAAATGAGATAAGTGCGTCCAATGTAAACTCAGTCATTTTAATGGAATGCTTAATGTCAGTGGTCACAGGGTGCTGCAGTGCAACAACGTAATCTTTACATTTTACATCATCACCTAACCACATCTGAATGATGCTCATATAGTCTTTGAGAGAAGTTTGTCATAGGAAGGGCAGCCTGCTGAAGGGATGCAGTCATGGTCCTCACACATGGATATTAGTGTTGCTCTGTACTTCGGGTGCAGCACATGTGATAATGAGCCAGTTTTGTTATTGGCTTGTCTGACAGAGTCGTCAGTGGTCCCACTGACTTCCCCACTTTCAATATAAAGGATTCGGATGTTCATTAAGGCAGCAGATGTAGCCAGAGCCAGGACATCAAACCTGTCTCCATGAACAATCATGATATCAGGCTTCAGGCAATTAAGGACATCTGGTAGCTTCACTAGAGCCAAGCCTACTGACTCTAGCATGGCTGCCTCATCTTCCCTCTAAGGATAGTGTGCAGCCTGGTGTTGATATCAAAGTCATCTTGTTCAATCATGCAATATGTATTTCCATAGTCATCTGTCAGGTGAGAGCCAACCACCACCACATCTAAGTCCAAAGAATTGAGGTTCTGGTTTTTTTTTTTTTTTTCAGTTTTTGGCCAGGGCTGGGTTTGAACCCGCCACCTCTGGCATATGGGGCTGGCACCCTACTCGGTTGAGCCATAGGCACCACCCCCCTCAGGTTCTGTTTTAATGCCAAACATGATTGGGGCAAGTTCTGAATAATCTGCAGGGTTGCAAGTAGCCACGCAAACCCAAAGCTTTTGGTTATTCCTATTCTTCTCCATAACTTGTTCTTTTCGTTTTGAGAGGTTCTTAAAATAGAGTTCCAGGTGCTGTTCTGAGGCTCCCTCCTGTGCAGCTGCTGCTCCTGCCACATTCCTCCAGTGAGAGCCTAACCGAGAACCAGAAAGCAGGTGGGGCACAAGCCTGCCCCTCGGTTTCCACAACTCGGGTGCATGGATTGATGACTCTTGGTCAGAATTTAAAAACTACATGAGACCTGGGTGTGACTAAGACCTTAGTTTGGTACTTGGCTGTATCTCATAGAGTGCTAAGGGCTTTACATTGTTGTTATTTCTCATGACAACACTGCTCGATATTTACTGTGTCTCATTTTATACATCCAGAAACTGAAGTTCAGAAGTAATTTGTGTGAGGCCTGAGAGCTAATCAGTGATTCTGTGCAGAGACTGTTGGCTGTCTGGCTATAAAACAGATGCCTTTTGTACTTTGCCACATATTTATTATGTCTGTGATCATCAGTGATTTTTTTTCAGATGAGGAATTTTTTTATGTACAAGGTATTTCCTTTTCGGATTTTCATTTTCCTAGCCTGAAACTTCATATACGGTGATATGCAATTTTCCTTCTGTTTTAGATTAACAAGTGGTGGAATAACCTTAGTGATGGCCAGCGGACTGTGACAGGTTTGTGTTAGCTTACACGTTTTAGCCATTCAAGGGAAGAGAAATCAAACCAACAGGTACAGTATGTCATAGGCAATGGCTTTTGTACCATGCTCACCAGTGGTTTAGAAGACAGAGTCTCTATATCTGTAGCCTAATGTAATAGTATAAAGAGTAATGCAGAGTAATGCGACGTGAAGGTTCGTATGATGCTCTGTGTCAGTTATTCTCTAATTTGGATCTAGTATGGTACTGATCAAATGATCAACTTGTTGTGGAATAGCTTGTAAAATAGCTTCTGAGTAGTTATTACTTCCCCTATTAACAAAACCAAAGACCTCGAGTAGGTGTCTTCCAGATGCAGGGCACTTTACTACAGCTTCCCTCCCACCTTCCAGAGTTGCTTACAGAGTAGTTGTCTCCCTTTTTACAGATAAGGAGACTGACTTTCAGAGAAGGAACTTTTCGAAGGTCAAACTGCTAGTAAGTAGTAGAGCTGAGTTTTAAAACCCAAGTCTGTCTCATTTTAAAAGCCATTTTCTCTCTGCTCTTCCATGCTATTTATAAAGCCCTCTTTAAATGTAAGCATGTCATGCATGTCCCCATGATAATTTTTGTTGGTAATACAAAAATTGGTAATTGGTAATTACCAAGATTACAGATCTTGGTAATACTTGAAGGTAACACTTTTGCAATATTTTATGGAATTAATTATTTGAGAAACTTGGGAAAATGGATTTGTAAGTTCTTTAATAGTTATATAACTAAGAAAAAATTATTTCTAGAGAATTGTGAAATATTGCTTTTTCTCAAATATGAGTAAACTTACTGATACTTCTGATTTTCTGTACCTATGTAAGTGGAGAAAAGGTGTTTATCTTTTTTCATTCAAACTATTTTCTTACTCTAGTACAGTGGTTCTCAACCTTCCTAATGCCGCGGCCTTTCAATGCAGTTCCTTTGGGTCATGACCCACAGGTTGAGAACTGCTGCTCTAGTAGAAGGCTTAATTTTTCTGTCCTTGTTGAAAACTGATGTGGCCTTCAGGCTTACAAATTCAGATGTTTCCTTCAGGAAGTTTCTTTTTCCTGAACACATTGCAGTCTTTCTCTTTTATAACACAACCTGTCTTATGTAATTGGACATGTACATTCTTGAAGTCAAACATAGGCATTTTGAGGACAATGGTGAGTTTTTTTATTGTGTTCTGGCACACAGCACATACCATACACACAGTAAAGGTACTCAGCTAACATCTATTGAGTGAGTGAATGCTGAGTGGGATCTTGAACCACGGGATTGATATTTTTCAAAGTATGTTGTCGTACCTTAGACTGTAGAATTGATTGGTCAATGAGTTTTTAAATCTGATTATTTCAAAGATAGCTCTATAATAAGCAACACATGTTTTCACTGAGACTGATGTGTTTTGTGTGTTTGCTTGTTTTCTGAAAGTAACCAAAATTACCAGAATTCCTTTAGGGTAACACGTTTTGATTTCATTCAGTATTTTCCTTTTTTTTTTTTTTAAGAGACAGAGTCTCATTGTATCATTCTCGGTAGAGTGCTGTGGCATCACAGCTCATAGCAACCTTCAACTCCTGGGCTTAGGCAATTCTCTTGCCTCAGCCTCCTGAGTAGCTGGGAATACAGGCGCCCACCACAATGTCCAGCTACTTTTTTATTGCACTTTGGCCAGGGCTGGGTTCGAACCAGCCACCCTTGGTATATGGGGCCAGCGCCCTACCCACTGAGCCATGGGCACCACCCCTCATTCAGTATTTTCAAAGCATTTTACAATTAGTTGATACTTCGTATTCTTTGAAGGTAGTAAAGATTTTATGCCCTTTAACATATGAAGAAATCTGGGATCAGAATTTAAAACCTTTTCTCATGCCAGCAAATAGTTTATTCAGAGAAGCCAGTATTCAGAGGTAATTAAAAAATCAGCTTTTTTCTTTTTGTATCAGTCTTTTTGCATGAAGGGCATAGCAATAGAGAGATACTTGGGATCTGTCTAATACCTTGAATGTAAAGTGCTTTGTGCAACATAAATGGGAATGGCTACATATTCAGACAGCAAGGAGTCTTCATGTGAAGCTTTTGGTGGAATAGTGAGGAATCTTTTAATCTATGTGACAGCTTTCATGCTGTCACTGTCTAGGTGTGAAAACTACAAAGCAGAGAAGCATACTAGTCAGTCTCACAAAGCTTTTAAACTCTCTAGCTCAGAACTTACCAAGTTCTTTCAAAAGACAACAAAAATAATACTCGGAGCAACCGTCATCTAAAGAAAGAAAATGGGACAGAGCAAATCTGTCGCCATATAAATCTATTGTCGGTTAAAACCAGGAACTGAGATCACCTCACTTAGGGTCAGTGTACAAAGAGCATTGGCAAGGGCTAAGCAAGGCAAGCTGGACTAACTGGCTTCTCTGAAAGGAAGAGAAGCACCAGTTTATCCTTGAGAATCTCAGTGTTTAGTTAATTGTTAAATTATAGATATTGTAAAGCTAGGATCACTGCTACAAGAATAATTATTTTCTTTCTTTTTTTTTTTTTTTTGTAGAGACAGAGTTTCACCTCGTGGCCCTTGGTAGAGTGCCATGGCATCATACAGCTCACAGCAACCTCCAGCTCCTGGGCTTAAGCGATTCTCTTGCCTCACCCTCCCAAGTAGCTGGGACTACAGGCGCCTGCCACAACGCCTGGCTATTTTTTTGGTTGCAGTTCAGCCAGGGCCGGGTTTGAACCCGCCACCCTCGGTATATGGGGCCAGTGCCCTACCAACTGAGCCACAGGCGCCGTCCAAGAATAATTATTTTCTATAAGGGAAGTCTATGCATACCGAACAGCTCAAAAAGCATTTCTTCAGCTTTTAAAACATTATTTGAATAACCTAACAATAAAGATAAATTAGAGCCAGGGATGGTGGCTCATACCTGTGATCGCATTGACTTGGGAAACTGAGGCAGGAGAATTGCTTTAGGCCAGAAGCCTGAGACTAGCCTGGGCAACAAAACAGTGAGACTCTCATCTCTGAAAAAAGTATAAAAACTAGCCAGGCATGGTGGCAACGGTCTGTAGTCCCAGCTATGTGGAAGGCTGAAGTAGAATCGCTTGAACCAGCCTAGGCAACAGAGCAAGACTCTGTCTCTAAAAATAAATTTTAGGATTTAAGACTTTTAGCATCTTTAGTGTGACCCGTTCACATATATTGGGTTCCTGAATTTGGGTGGCAAGATTTTGGATATATCAAGGTCAGACAGCAAAGTGTCCTCCAAATAATCTGGTTCTTGAGTTTCAGCTAGTGAGGGGTATATTATAAGACCAGTGCTCTAATCCCTGAGCTATGGAGCCATGAGGGGTTTATTAACCCTTTGTGGAGTACTCAAAACGAAATGTGCCAGGCTTGGTGCCTATAGCTCAGTGGCTAGGGCACCAGCCACATACACTGGCGCTGGTGGGATCAATTAGGTTTGAACTCACCCCGGGCCTGCCAAACAATAATGACAACTTCAACCAAAAAATAGCCACGCGTTGTGGCAGGCACCTGTGATCCCAGGTGCTTGGGAGGCTGAGGCAAGACAATCACTTAAGCCCAAGAGTTTGAGGTTGCTGTGAGCTGTGGGGCCATGGCACTGTACAGAGGGTGACATAGTGAGACTGTCTCAAAAAAAAAAAAAAAAAAAAGAAATATGCCAATGGAGGGGGTGCAGTGATTGCAATAGTCATTACCATATACAGTGCACTATGGGATGCTCTTTGGTTTCTTAATAATCAAAATAATTCACCTAAATCGATTTCAGTTACTTCAGGTACAACTGTGAAAAATACTGAGAACTAAGCCTGGCTCGGCGCCTGTAGCTCAGCAGCTAGGGCGCCAGCCACATACACTGGAGCTAGTGGGTTCGAACCCAGCCCAAGCCTGCCAAACAGGGACAAACTACAACCAAAAAATAGCCAGGCATTGTGGCGGGCGCCTGTAGTCCCAGCTACTTGGGAGGCTGAGCCCAAGAGTTTGAGGTTGCTGTGAGCTGTGATGCCATGGCACTCTACCCAGCGCGACATACTGAGACTCTGTCTAAAAAAAAAAAAAAAAAAGAGAACTAAGCATATGATGCTTATAGACTCAAGTCAAGTATCATAACAAAAATGTGTGTCATAAAGTTTTTGTTTGCGAAAGGAATGCCTACATAGCATCTACTATTGAAGACCTAAAGGTGTTATGTGTACCAAATAAACATCTTGTTTGAATGCTTTTTTTAAGACAAGGGTTTCACTGGCCTGTTGCCCAGACTGTTGTTCACAGTCAAAAGGTTCAACTGGTTCTTATCTCCTTGGTTTCTAGGTTTAAATAATAACAAACTATAAGGGATACCTGTAAGTTACATATATTACATATTTTTATACCTTATTTACATATTGTATATCATTGGTAAGGTCGAGTCCAGTGGTGAGGTGAAAAACCTTCCTTCCTTATAGTTGATGCTAGGTATGAGTTCCCAGTTTTTGACTACTATCTTAACCTGTCCCAGATTCACTCTTATCACCTGGATAAGAGTGCTGTGGCCTTAGCCTGGTTCATAGCAACCTCAAATTCTGGGGATCAAGCAATCTTCCTTCCTCAGCCTCCTGAGTAACTGGGGACTACAGCTGCCTGGCACCCACACCTGGCTAACTTTTCTATTTTTAGTAGAGACAGAGTCTTGCTTTGCTCAGGCTGGTCTTGAACTCCTTAGCTCAAGAAATCCTCAGCCTCCCAGAGTGCTAGGATTATAGGCATGAGCCACTGTGCCTGGCCCAGAATCACTTTTTAAGGTTGTCCTAGAGAACTGTTTTTAATTCTGTTCATTTGATTTTGTGACCTTTTGGTCACAATATTTTTCCCAAACTTCAGATTGCTCTGAAAAATTATTTTTTGGAGACAGGATTTTGCTCTGTTGCCCAGGCTGGAGAGCAATAGCATAATCATAGCTCACTGAAGCTTGGAACTCCTGGACTCAGGCAAGCCTCTGCCTCAGCCTTGGTATTTGTGGAATAAGTGAGGAGCATAAGGTAGCATTCTGCAGTGTTAGACTTCCTCCTGGTGCATTTATAGGTCAGCTAGTTTCTCTATTCCTCTTCTGCCCGGATTAAAAGCCTGTCCTAGAGGTCCCCAGCAACCCCTACTGAGAGTATTTTTACCTACCTTTCTAGCTTTCAGGTGTGTTTTTGAGGCACTGGCCAGGTTTTCTTTACCTTGTTGGCATTCAGGTAATGCTGACAGGAAAGAGACAGATAAATTGTTTCTGATTGAGGAGGTTACAGGGAGAAAGATTGGCAAAGAGATCTCCAGAAGACTGTGTCTCATTTCCTCTACTCGTCCAAATCTTTTGTCAGGCCCAAAGTTAGGCACCACTATACCCCCAGGCCCTCTGCCCCAACTTCCAAAATCTATTTTTTCTTTGCTATTTTGCTTCTGCCTGGCTTATTTTTAGTTTCAATTTTCTCTCTTCTTACGCCTTCTCAGGGTTTTGACCTATCCTCCCAGAGAGAGGTCTGCTTCCCTAATCTGGATATTGCTGATAAGGCAGTGTTTCTCTCGATCTTTTAATTAGTCACTATTTTTCTGTAATTCCTGGATTCTCAGTCTTTCTTTGGACAAGTTATTTCTGGGGAAAGAATAACAAAAGTAATGCCTGAGTGCCAGTGAGGTATCAAGTATTATGCTAGGTGCTTTATATGCATTTATATTATCATTACTTATTATCAGAAGAGCCCTGTAAGTGGCATCCTCATTTTTCAGATGGGGCAAAGAGAGGCAGAGGCTGTCTGAGACCATACAGCTTACAGGAGTGCATATGGAAATCACATATGGATTTCCACATATGGAAATCACATACAGTGTACAGGGGTGCATATGGAAACCCTATTTCATAGTTCATTTAATATACTTTAATGATATCCTTTCAGTTTCTATAATAGCAAACTACCAGTCTTTACCTTGCTGATAAACCACACTGCCTCCCCTCAGCTCGTGTATCTGAGTGCTGATTCACAGTCTTAAATTGCAGCAAATTTTTCCAAGGCAGCAGGCTGGCACCCAATGAAGAAAGGGAGCCATTTTTGACTGCCTAAGTTAGATTTAGTCATTGTAAATTGAGTAAACACACATGGTAAGAGATTAAAATAGTGGTAAAGGATATGAAAAATGAAGAATAAGTCTTCCTGTCACCCTGAATTTCCATTTCTTCAATTTCCTTTCTCATAATAACCATTATATCTTTTAGTTGCTTGTATGTTCTTCCAAAGCATCTATTTGTAGTAGGCACTTACATCTATGAGTGGTTTAAAACAGAAATGGTAGCATGCAGTAAATACTCTTTTATACCTTGGTTTTTTTCACTTAATATTTTAAAGCACATTCTATATCAATATGAATAAGTCTGTTATATTCTTTTAAATATTTTATTGCATTATAATATACATAGAGGAACATGCGTATGTCAAATGTACAATATAGAGTATAAATAGGTAGGTCAGGTTGATTTCTAAAAGTGGCCTACAGGGGAGATTAGATATTCTCATCTGTAGGGAGAGTGCAGAGAAATAATAACTTTTATTTTATTTTTGGTTATCCAGTATTGTAAGGGCCTTTGGTGCTCTTACTGTGAATTTGCCCTGTTCTTTCTGTTTACCCATATTAGTAGTTTCAAGTTTCTATCTCTAACCCAGTAGGAGGATAGAAGATGGATAGTCTTCCTGGATTTCTTATTTTTTATTTTTTTTTTTTGTAGAGACAGAGTCTCACTTTATGGCCTTCGGTAGAGTGCTGTGGCCTCACACAGCTCACAGCAACCTCCAACTCCTGGGCTTAAGCGATTCTCTTGCCTCAGCCTCCCAAGTAGCTGGGACTACAAGCGCCTGCCACAACGCCTGGCTATTTTTTGGTTTTGCAGTTTGGCCGGGGCCGGGTTTGAACCCGCCACCCTCGGTATATGGGGCCGGCGCCTTACCGACTGAGCCAGAGGCGTCGCCCCTTCCTGGATTTCTTTTTCTTTTTCTTATTTTTTTTTTTTTGAGAACCTCATACTCTTGCCCTGAGTAGACTGCAGTGGTTTCATAATAGCTCCCTGCAACCTCAAACTCCTGGGGCTCAAGCTGTCCTCCTCCCTCAGCCTCCCAACCTGGGACTATAGCTGCACGCCATGGTGCCCAGCTAATATTTTCTGTTTTTAGTAGAGATGGGGTCTCACTCTTGCTGTGGCTGGTCTTGAAGTCCAGAGCTCAAGTGATCTCCCCTCCTCGCCCTCCCAGAGTGCTAGAATTATAGGTGTGAGCCACCACACCTTGCCCTCTTGCTGGTTTCTTGTTGATTGCAGGTAGCTGTGGGTCCAATCCTTAATTAGTTTGGTGGATATTGCCTGGGAAAAGAAATTATTGCCACTTTGTGAGGCCAGCAGGTTGATCCCTGTACCTTCCTGATTCTAGGGAACCTAACCAAGGGGTGCTTGAGCTCAGTTCCTTAGATGCTGTGGATAAATGTATTTGTCAGGTTGTGTACTGGTGATATCTAAGTCAGTGTGGCAGCCTTATTCAGATAGAGGAACTATGGAAGGGTGAATGACTTACCCCACAGAGGGGATCCATGCTTAGTCAGCTACTGGACTCTACATGGGATAGTGAGTCCTTTTAGGTAAAGAGAAAAAGGTTGTAATGCCTTTCTTGGGTTAAGGAGAAAAACAGGCTGAGGCTACTAAACTAAGTAGGGCTTCTTAAATCAGTATATCCCTCATTCTTTTAAAAAGTGGAATGTGATTCACATAAAATTTACCATTTAAAAGTATACAGTTCAAGCCAGATGTGGTGGCTCAGACCTATAATCCTAACACTCAGGGAGGCCAAGGCAGGAGGAAGTAAAGAGCTTGGGACCAGCCTGAGCAAAAGTGTGACTCCTGTCTCTGCTCAAAATAGAAAAAATTAGGTGTGGTGATGCATGGCTGCTGTATTCCCAGCTACTGAGGAGGCTGAGGCAGGAGGATCGCCTGAGCCCAGGAGTTTGAGGTTGCTATGAGCATTCTACCCAGGGCAACAGAGTGAGACTGTTTCAAAAAAGCAAAAGTATACAATTCGATGGTTTTTTAAAATTATATTTACAAGGTTGTACAATTTACCATCTAATCTTGTTACATTTCCATCATCCCAAAGGAAACCCCATTCCCATTAGCAGTTACCCCTCATTCCCTTTTTCCTCTCAGTCCTCGGAAACCCCTAACCTACTTTCTTTCTCTATGGATTTGCCTCTTTGGACAACTGATGTAAATAGAATCACAGAATATTTGGTCTTTTGTTGTTTGTTTTTTTCACTTAGCGTAATGTTTTTAAGATTTACTCGTAATGTATGTATCAGTACTTCATTTCTTTTTATGGTCAAATAATATTCTCTTGTATGGATATATCACTTTTTATTTATCCATTAATCTATTGATGGACATTTTGAGGTTCCATTCTTTGGATGTCATTAATAATGCTACTAAGAATTTCCGTGTGCATATTTTTGTGTGGACTCATATTTCTATTTCTTCTGCTGGGTCACATGGTAATTCTATTTAGCTTTTTTGTTCTTTTTTTTTTTTTTTTTTTTTTTTGTAGAGACAGAGTTTCACTTTATTGCCCTCGGTAGAGTGCTATGGCGTCACACGGCTCACAGCAACCTCCAACTCCTGGGCTTAGGCGATTCTCCTGCCTCAGCCTCCCGAGTAGCTGGGACTACAGGCGCTCACCACAACGCCCGGCTATTTTTTTTTTGTTGTTGTTGCAGTTTGGCCGGGGCTGGGTTTGAACCTGCCACCCTCGGTATATGGGGCCGGTGCCCTGCTCACTGAGCCACAGGTGCCGCCCAGCGTTTTTGTTCTTAATTTTGGTTTTAAAGAAAACCTACCCAAAATATATACTATCTTAACCATCTTTAATTTACAGTTCAGTAGTGTTCAGTATATTCACATTGTTGTAAAACAGATCTTCAGAGATTTTTCATCTTATTGATCGAATACTCTATACCTACTAAACAATGACTCCCCTTTTTCTCCTCCCCTCTCGTGTCCTGATAACCTACCCAGCATTCTACTTTCTGTTTCTATGGATTTGATTACTTGAGATACCTCAGATAAGTAGAATCATAAAATATTTGGATTTTCTGTAACTGGCTTATTTCACTTAGTGTATTATCTTCAAGGTTCATTCATGTTACAGCTCGTGACAGGACCCCTTCATTTTTAGGGCTGAATAATAATCCTTTGTGGGTGTATATATGACATTTGGCCCTGCTAACAGACAACTTGACACCTTGATTTTGGACTTCCAGCCTCCAAAACTGTCAAAAACTGAATTTCTTCTTCTTCTTCTTTTTTTTTTTTTTTTTAACTGGTTGCGTTACTGCATTATTTCTGTTGTTTTAAGCCACCAAGTTTGGCTCGGTACCCGTAGCATAGTGGTTATGGCACTAGCCATGTACGCTGAGGCTGGTGGGTTTGAACCTGGCCTGGGCCACCTAAACAACAATGGCAACTGCAACAACAACAACAAAAATAGCCGGAAGTTGTGGCAGGCACCTGTAGTCCCAGCTACTTGGGAGGCTGAGGCAAGAGAATCGCTTAAGCCCAGGAGTTTGAGGTTGCTGTGAGCTGTGATGCCACGGCACTCTACCAAGGGCGACATAAATGAAACTCTGTCTCAAAAAAAAAAAAAAACACCACCAAAAACAATCCACCAAGTTTGTCACAATTTGTTACAGCAGCCTTAGGAAACTAAAACGCCAGTGAAGCCATCTGGTTCTGGGGGTTTTGTTGTGGTAAGTTTTTGATTATTAATTCAATCGCTTTACTTGTTTTTGGTCTGTTCAGATTTTTTTTCTTTTTGAGTAACTTTCAGTAGTCTGTATCTTTTTAGGACTTACAAAATTTCATCTTAATTCTCATTTGTATGTACATTGTTCAATGTTATAATCTTTATTATTTCTGTAATGTCACTAGTAATATTTTGCTTTCATACCTGATTTTAGTAATTTAAGTCTTTTTGCCCCTCTAGCTAAAAGTTTGTCAATTTCGTTGATCATTTCAAAGATCCAACTTTTAGTTTAATTCATTTTTCTCTTTTTTATCCTTTAGGTTATTTATCCATGTTCTTCCTTATTTCTTTCCTTCTATAATTTGCTCCTTATAGTTTCTTTTTATTTTATTTTATTATTTATTTATTTTTTGAAGCGTAGTCTTGATTTATCACCCAGGCTAGAATGCTATGGCCTCAGCCTAGCTCACAGCAATCTCAAACTCCTGGGTTCAAGCCATCCTCCTGCCTGAACCTCCCCAGTACCTGGGACTATAGGTGCCCACACAACACCAGCTAATTTTTCTATTTTTAGTAAAGATGGTATCTCACTCTTGCTCAGGCTGGTCTCAAACTCCTTACTTCCTCCTGCCTTGACCTCTTAGAGAGTAAGAATTACAGGTGTGATACCATGCCCAGCCTCTCTCTTGCTTTTTAATGTAGGCATTCACATTACTGCTTTTACTACATTCTATAAGTTTTGGTTTGTTGTATTTTTATTTTCATTCATCTCAAAGTTCCTAATTTCCCTTATGATTTCTTATTCTATTCATTAGTTATGTAGGAGTGTGTTAATTTCCGTGTGTTCGTGAATTTTCCAAATTTATTTTTTGTTACTTGTAATTTCATTCCGCGTAATCAGAAAACATACTTTGTATAAGTTCAGTGTTTTTAAATTTATTTAGACTTATTTTGTGTCTGAACATATTCTGGAACATGTGCCATGTACACTTGAGAAATGTGTATTCTGTTGTTGGGTGGCATGTTCTAAGATGTCTGTTAGGCCGAGTTGTTTTATAGCATTGTTCAAGTTGTCTTTTTCCTTGCTGATCATCTGATTATTTTAGCTATTATTACAAACAGAGCATTAAATGCTTCAGCTGTGGTTGAATTGTTTAACCCTTCAGTTCTGTCCATTTTTCTTCATGTATTTTGAGATTCTCTTGTTAGGTTCATGTTTTCGATTGTTATATGTAATTGATGAATTGACCTTTTAAACATTATGTTATCTTCTTTGCCTCCAGTAACTTTTTTTATTTGTTTTGAGACAGAGTCTCAAGCTGTCACCCTGGGTAGAGTGCTATGGTGTCGGAGATCACAGCAACCTCAAACTCTTGGGCTTAAGTGATTCTCTTGCCTCAGCCTCCCAAGTAGCTGGGCCTACAGCCGCCACTGCCTCCAATAAGTTTTTTTTTTTTTTTTTTTTGAGACAGTCTATGTCATCCTCAGTAGACAGTAGAGTGCTGCTATGGCATCACAGCTCACAGCAACCTCCAACTCTTCGGCTTAAGCAATTCTCTTGCCTCAGCCTCCCAAGTAGCTGGGACTACAGGTGCCCGCTACACTGCCCAGCTATGTTTTTGTTGTAGTTGTCATTGTTGTTTAACATGCCCAGGCTGGGCTCAAACCCACCAGCCCTGTTATATGTGGCTGGCGTCCTAACCCCTGAACTACGGGTGCTGAGCATTTTTTTTTTTTTTTTTGAGATAGAATCTCAAGCTGTCATCCTAGGTAGAGTTCCATGGCATCTTAGCTTACAGCTACCGCCAACTCTTGGGGTCAGGTGATCCTCTTGCCTCAGGTTTGTTTTTTTTCTTTTTTTGTTTTTATTTCAACATATGTTTTTTCTGTTTCTAGTAGAGAAGGGGTCTCGCTTTTGCTCAGGCTGGTCCCCAACTTGTGAGCTCAATCTGTCTACCCGCCTTGGCCTCCCAGAATGCTAGGATTATAGATGTGAGCCATTGGGCCCAGCCTCCAATAACAAATTTTGTCTTAAAGTTCTTGTTTTCTTTGTTATGCACATGGAAGATTCTAGATTCCAGGAATATGTTGAAGATTTTCAAACCCATTATGAAATATTTTTTTTTTAAGCCTATAACACCTTGTTTTTCCAGGTGGTCTCCATTAAAGTACTAACCAGATCAGATCCTGCTTAGTTTCTGAAATCGGACAAGTCCAGGCATATTCAGGGTAGTATGGCCATAGGCAGCAAACCCCCCCCCCCCCACGCCCCGCCTTCCCTCGTGGAGATCTTATTTCCTTGCTTTTCCTTTTGAGGTTTTTGCTTAGACCCTTTTGCCTTGAGTGTTGTCCTCTACTCTAGCAGCCTCCAGTTTAAAGCACTTAACCTGTGATTGTTGTTGACAAATGCTCTCTGGCAAAATGACCTAGTCACAGGCAGCACCTGTGGCTCAAAGGGGTAGGGCGCTGGCCCCATATGCCAGAGGTGGTGGGTTCAAACCCAACCCTGGCCAAAAACTGCAAAAAAAAAAAAAAAAAAAAATGACCTAGTCATTTGAGATACAGACAGCCTTGTACTGGAATCTTCCAGGAAGCAGCAATTGGGTTAGAGAATGACAATTTCTTGGGATTGAGGCTAATTCTACCAGTTACCTCGGGTGGTTGTTGGGCTGCACTGGGAATGTGGGCTGGTTTCTGAGTTACTTTGGAGCTGGAGAGTAGGGGATATAAGACTGTGGCAAGGCAAAATGCTGTGAAGCTAGCTGTTCTGAGATTGATCTAATGTTTTCTTAAATAAATGTCTGGTTTACTGGAAGTCTCTGCTTAGTTTTCAGAGTTCTCAAAAAGTTGATTCTGATGATTTTTGCAAGTTGTTTCATTGCTTTTTATGAAGGAGAACGTTTTCAGAGATCCTTAACATAATCCATTGTGTGACACACTTGGTAGAAGTTGGAATGGGGACAGGGTCAGCCTTCCCGAATCAGTAGTGCCAAGCTTTCCCAGAAGTCACTGAGTCAGGAGGACTCAAGTAACACCTGTCCTATATGGACATACCTGTTCCATTTCTCAAAGGAGAGACAGAGGGAAGGAAATCATTACTCTTTGATAAGCTGTATTTTAAGGTACACGTACTATCTTTTCTAAGCCTCACTACAGCCTTTAAGGAAGGAGGTGTTATCCTCATTCTACAAATGAGGAAACTGAAGTGAAGGGGATAAAATATTAATGGCATACTTAGGATTCTGACCTGAAAAGGCCATTCTCTTTCTGTATTTTCATGTATTCGTTCATTACTAAGTGACTGCTACATTTAATCATGTTTTCTCATTCCATCATGAGTCAACTCTTTTAGGTAGATTTTATTCTTCTCATTTTACAGAAGAGGAAGCAGGCTGAGAGGGTAGGCCTCTTACCCGGCTTATAATGTAAGCAGGACAGAGTCAGTTCTCTGGACTCTTTCACCTGCACTGTAGCCGCTGTGTGTGGAGCTGCCTCAGTAGGCCTCGGATTACCACGTGTTCTCTCCTGTCACCTGTTTTTGGGAACCAGCCTGTCCTGTTTCTCAGCTACCAGTAGGTAGCCCTGTGTCTGAAGTCCTAGAGTAACTAAGGTCAAAATACATTTTCCAGGCTACTCCTGTCTTGATAAGTCGTAAAAAGAGCAGTGGATTAGGAATTCTGGTGTGGCCCCTGAAATTTGCCTCTCTGGCAGTTCTTACCTTTTAAAGCCTCAGTTTCTCATCTATAACTGGCCTTCAAAATGAGATTTGCAAGAAAGAAAATAACTGCATTTTACTTTTCTCATACCTTTTTGTTAATGTGTTTTGTAATGAACTACAGTGGTTTGTGTATATGATTTGTAAAGAAGTACGTGTATTTTGGGTG
Organism: Nycticebus coucang; assembly: GCF_027406575.1. NCBI lineage: Eukaryota > Metazoa > Chordata > Mammalia > Primates > Lorisidae > Nycticebus > Nycticebus coucang. The sequence continues at coordinate 90,318,031 of NC_069795.1, forward strand.
TGCCTATTTATTTGTTTACTGGTAGGTACCTAATCAAGGGAGCTGCTGACCACTGATCTATGAAGTAAAGGCTTTGACTACAGTCTCTTCTAGCCCTATTACTCTCATAATTTACCAGAAAGCTTCTTGTATTTTGATTGAAAACTTGACAATGTTAACTCTTTGTCTCCTGTTAACCTTGATGTTTTCAGTACCTTTCCCTTTTTCAAGTCTTTTCCCTAGTTGCAATCACTTCACCAGAGATACAGTTTCTCGAAGTTGTGTGTGTTGTATGTCACTGGTTTGAGGAAGCACCCTGTGGAACTGAAAGAGCAGGCCTGGTAGTTGTCATTCTCTGCCTAGCAGGGAGGATCTAGCCACCCTTTCTTGCTTTCTTTGCTTTGAACCACAATTAGAGTAAACACCAAAGCCCTGAATGATCATCTTTAAGATCATGGAAACCTGATATGATCAAGTCTGGCTATTCTTGGGTTTTCTTTACTGTAAAATACCCATCAATACGTACAACAACTGAAACCTAAGGGAGCACTCTGGGTATTAAAGATGTTTAACTCTCCTAAAGAAAACTAAAGAACCCCGGGCAATACTAACCACTGCTGCATACCTGTAGGATAAACCTCACCAGGTTCTGTTCCTTGTCTGTGGAGTTTTCTGCCTTTCCTCTGCCTGCCTCCTCCTTGGGTTCCAGGCTTCTTATTGGGAGGTATGCACAGTGCCTTTAATTGCTTTGCTTATGATCCCTAAAATACTTTCCATCTTTTAAAGAGTTCTATATGTTTACCAAAGATGGTTTTACAGCTATTTTAAGTCCTTACTAGTGAAATATATGATATAGTTGATGAAAGTAATTCAGTAAGACTCCTTTTTTTTTTTTTTTTTTTTTAAGACAGAGTTTTAGTGTGTTGCCTTGGGTAGAGGGCCAGGGCGTCATAGCTCACAGCAACCTCAAACTCTTGGGCTTGAGCAATCCTCTTGCCTCCCGAGTAGCTGGGAGTACAAGTATATGCCACAATGCCTGGCTAGTTTTTCTTTTCTTTTCTTTTCTTTTTTTAAATTTATTATTAAATGATAGCTGTGTATATTAATGCAATCATGGGACACCATACACTGTTTTATATACCATTTGCCATATTTTCATCACACTGGTTAACATAGCCTTCCTGGCATTTTCTTAGTTATTGTATTAAGACATTTATATTCTACATTCAGTAAGTTTCACATGTACGCTTGTAAGATGCACCATAGGTGAGTTTTTCTGTTTAGTAGAGACAGGGTCTTTCTTTTACTCAGGCTGGTCTTGAACTCCAGAGCCCAATAAAGCTCCATTCAATACATGATGGTGAAAGAAAAAAATGTTATCAATTAAGCTGTGCCACACTACAAATTTTAAGATGTAGCCTAACTTCAGACATTAAAATGGGAAAAACTTCTTAGAATCTATGACAATGATAGCCTCTTTTCCTACTTAACTCTCAAGTGAGAGAGCAAAATTTTGGAGATATCAGAATGCCAGGAAATAGCTCAGAGCCTTACAGAATGACCAACTATGGAAGCCAAAAGTAACCCCGAGATGTAGCAGGTAGGAGGGGCTATACAAAAAGTATTTTCTAAAATAAATCCTCCTACCAAAATATTGCTGGAATTAGTCCTTATTGTCATTGAGGAAGTTGAAAGTGCTACTTGCCTATTGCTTAAAGAGATCAGAGGAATAAATACATATTTAAATTCCTTTAATTCAACAAGTAGATGCCTGCTGTGTGCAAGGATTTGTGGCTGTTCATAAAATTAATGTATATTTTATAGTATTTTTGAGAATAACTTAAGTTCTTCCCTAAAATGTGACTAAATAATTTTGTTATCAAATAAACCTTTCAATTTAGTTTTAGTCCTAGCAATATCAGCACTTAAAGAAAAATGAAACAGGCTTGGTGGCTGTGGCTCAGGCAGCTAAGGCGCCAGCCACAGACACCTGAGCCAGCCGGTTCAAATCCAGCTCAGGCCCGCCAAACAGCGACAACTACAACCAAAAAATAGCCAGGCGTTGTGGCAAGTGCCTGTAGTCCTAGCTACTTGGGAGGCGGAGGCAGAAGAATCACTTGAGCCCAGGAGTTGGAGGTTGCTGTGAGCTGTGATGCCACGGCACTGTACCCAGGACAATAGCTTGAGGCTCTGTCTCAAAAAAAAAAAAGAAAGAAAGAAAAATGAAACAGGCATCCAACTCTACATGTAAACATTCTTCAAAAGTTGTGAAATTCTTCTGGATTATCCCTGAATTCTTATCAAATGAGCATTTTTCTCAAATATGTTGACCTTCATCTGTACAATTGATCCAGTATTTAAGAAGTAAAAGGAATGATGTTAGCTTTTCTAGTCTTTTTTTTTTTGTAGAGACAGAGTCTCACTTTATGGCCCTCGGTAGAGTGCCGTGGCATCACACAGCTCACAGCAACCTCCAACTCCTGGGCCTAAGCGATTCTCCTGCCTCAGCTGGGACCACAGGCGCCCGCCACAACGCCCAGCCATTTTTTGGTTGCAGTTTGGCCGGGGCCGGGTTTGAACCCGCCACCCTCAGTATATGGGGCCGGCGCCTCACTGACTGAGCCACAGGCGCCGCCCAGCTTTTCTAGTCTTTACTAAACAACCTAACCTGTAGGTTACTTCTATATTTTGTATTGGCCATTATCAAATAATTATAGATATTACTGAAGGGTAAACTCTTCTGAAGAAATTAAAATATGACTCTAGGTGAAGGAAGTTGGTTAGGTTCTAGACATTTGCAATTTTCCAGGAATTTCTGTGACTTTGGTGCTTTAACAGTATTGATTTTACTTTTTGTGGTTCCCCTCTCGCCTTTCAATTATATAGTACCCTTATATAATTGTGGTAGAAAATCTTATTCAGGTGGACTTTAGATCAAACTGTCTTTGCTCTTCTTTTTAATCTCCCCTTATTATAAATGTTTATTTTATATACAATCTTATATTTATTTTATAGGTATCATAGCTGCAAATGTCTTCGTATTCTGTTTATGGAGAGTACCTTCTTTACAGAGAACAATGATCAGATATTTCACATCCAATCCAGCCTCAAGTAAGTCCAACTTTTGTGATTTTATTTTGAGGTAAAGATAATATGTAGGGTGGCGCCTATGGCTCAAGGAGTAGGGTGCCGGTCCCATATGCCGGAGGTGGCAGGTTCAAACCCAGCCCCGGCCAAAAACCACAAAAAAAAAAAAAAAAAGATAATATGTAAAAATATGCTTGATGTTAATTGAAAGTCTGTAAGAAAAAAAATGAATTATTTGTTAATAATTATAAGCAAAATCCAGAGGATGTGCTGTAAACTTGTGGACAGAGAACTCAATCTCTCTTAATACTATACACGTATCCCAAGAGCCCACTATCTACCTCATACGTAGTAAGGTATTTAGTATCTAAATATTTTTTAATTAAGGTCTGTCATCACTAGAAGTTTATTCTTTGAGGAGAATATTACAACTTTTTACCTATAACTGAAATAATTTACTCATTCTTTTTCCTGTTACAACTTTTGCCATGAAGATGAGTTGTTTTCATTGAACTGAGAATTTTCATTGGTTGCTTACTAAGTAAAGAGACTTATTAAGATAGCTTTTTACCACTTTGAAAATGCTATCTTAAACTGTCTCGTTTAAACTTTTAACTAGCTCTAGTTTTTTGTTTTTTTTTATTGTTGGGGATTCATTGAGGGTACAATAAGCCAGGTTACACTGATTGCAATTGTTAGGTAAAGTCCCTCTTGCAATCATGTCTTGCCCCCATAAAGTGTGACACACACCAAGGACCCACCCCCCTCCCTCCGTCCCTCTTTCTGCTTCCCCCCCCATAACCTTAATTGTCATTAATTGTCCTCATATCAAAATTGAGTACATAGGATTCATGCTTCTCCATTCTTGTGATGCTTTACTAAGAATAATGTCTTCCACTTCCATCCAGGTTAATACGAAGGATGTAAAGTCTCCATTTTTTTTTTAATGGACTAGCTCTAGTTTTGTTTCCCATGTTTGATTTGTTTTTCGATAATAATAATAATCTAGAGTACATAATTTTTGCTGGCTATCTATTCCATGATTACCAGACTGTTTTTCTTTTCTCTTGTAGAGGTCCTTTGTTCTCCAATGTTGCTGTCAACATTCAGTCATTTCTCCCTATTTCATATGGCAGCAAATATGTACGTGTTGTGGAGCTTTTCCTCCAGCATAGTGAATATTCTGGGTCAAGAGCAGTTCATGGCAGTCTATCTGTCTGCAGGTAATAAGCTTTAATCATTCTCATTGATCTGCAGAAGGATACTCCTACTGCAAAGGGAGTATTCAATATTCTACATACACGAAGTTATGTAGAACTTGCAGTAGGAATACTCCTACTGCAAAGGGAGTATTCCATATTCTACATACACGAAGTTCTCAGGACATGCTTGTTCTCAAGTTGTATGTAGAGAAGGGAACCACAGATCAGTGGAACTGTTGCCTTCTCATTTTGCTGATTCCTTTTTACATGAATTATCTGGGTATACATAGTTTTAAATTATGATAAACAGGAGTCAAGAGTTAGCGTAGAATTTAAACATGTCATTTTTATCTTGACCTTGATTTCTTTGGCTCAGGCCTACCATTTTATAGGTAGTGGTTCCCAACTTCCTGCCTGTCTCATCTTCTGGATCTTTGTTAAATAGCCTTAAAGAAGCTCATTTCCCCCTCAGGGCTTTCCAGTATGGTTGTCAGGAATGAATTTGTTCTTTTTGCAAGAATGTATATTGGCATGTGCTTGGAAGTGGTATCATTATATTGTTTCAGTTAGGAAATCATAGTGCACGATTCCAGGTGCCTAGTTACTACTAAGTTGACAATTGATCAAATTGTATTTACTTCTATGAAAAATTTACTTAACTAAAACAATAAAGTATAAAAACTTATTTCTAAAATCTTCACACTTGAAAATAGTATATCTGGGTATGTGCTGTAGTGCAAAACAGCAATGAGCTTGGAGATAGAAGACCTAGGGTTCTGGTCCACTATGTGATGTTGCAAAAATGACTAACCTAGCAAAGTGCAGTGGCTCATCCTGTAATCCTAGCACTCTGGGAGGCTGAGGTAGGAGTTTTGCTTGAGCTCAGGAGTTTGAGACCAGCTTGAGCAAGAGCGAGGCCCCATCTCTACTAAAAAAACAAACAAACAAAACTAGCCAGGTATCTTGGTGGGCACCTATAGCCCCAGCTACTCAGGAGGCTGAGGCAAGAAGATTGCTCAAGCCCAGGAGTTTGAGGTTGCTCTGAGCTATGATGACACCACAGCACTCTATCCAGAGCAACATAGTAAGATTCTGTCTCCAAAAAAAAAAAAAAAAATGACCCTCTCTGGATATAATAACACTTATCCTCCATGACAAGGGGTTGTGGAATAGATTAAAGGAACACGTCTGCAACAGGGCCCAGGATAGATTCTTAATCATTGTTAATTGAATACTCTTGGATATCTAGTTCCTTGAAAGTAGAAGCTGCGTGTTGTAAGATAAAGCATACAGTTCTTTCCCCATGTACTAGCAGATGTGTAGGTATAGAGGATCTGTTTCAGTTGGTCTGGGGGATCTTTTTGTTTGTTTGTTGTTTAAGACAGAGCCTCACTCTGTTACTGCGGTTAGGATGCCATGCTGTCAGCATGGCTCACAGCAACCTAAAATTCCTGGGCTCAAGTGATCAGCCTGCCTCAGCTGTCCAAGTAGCTGGGACTGTAGGCACCCACCACCCTGCCTGGATGATTTTTCTATTTTTTTTTTAATCAAAGTACTACTTTATTAAATGAGTTATTTTACACAATATGAACATCAATATAATTACAATTGTAAAAAAATTTTTATAATAAGGATGGACTGATTTTCAGATTTTCAAATCAGAGTCAACTGTACATTTATACAGAATTGTCTTTGCATGAAGCCCAAAAGGTAACAGCATAAAAATGAGTGTTTCTGTAGCCCCTTTATTTTTGCTGATCAACAGTTCGTTAGAAAAGCAGCTGCAGGACGGCGCCTGTGGCTCAAAGGAGTAGGGTGCCAGCCCCATATATCGGAGGTGGTAGGTTTAAACCCAGCCCCAGCCAAAAACCACAAAAAAAAAGAAAAAAGAAAAGCAGCTGCAGGTTTGTTACCTGAGGTCTGAGACAGTAGAAGAGTCAAAGGTGTCATGAATTCACCCGTCTTTATGCCTGAACATCAGCCAATTCTGGAGGAAGTGGAGTCTTAGGATGCTTGCTCTCAAAGTGCTGCTCGCAGATCTTAGGGTCTGGCATTTGTGTCCTACAGACGGTATTATATATTATATAAAATTATATATATAGTATATATATTAAGGCAGCTTTGGCAGCAGCCTTTGGGTCATGTCCTTCTTTCTTCTTTTGTCCAGCTTGCTTTTTGGCATTTTTCTGCTGGGACTGAATCTTCTGCTGTCCATGAGCCATATCTGGCCTGGGACAGTCTTGGGTCGGAGGGACAGTGCAGCGCTAGAGGAGTGGGGAGGTTGCTTGAGGGAGAGGAAAGGGGAGTGCGCCCAGCACCACTTCAGCCTTTTCTGCCCACCAATGAGTGGAAAGAGCAGATTTTTCTATTTTTAATAGGGACTGGGTCTTGCTTTTGCTCAGGCTGGTCTTGAACTGACCTCAAGTGATCCTTACAGGTATGAGCCACTGTGCCTGACCAGGAAGTTGTTTTGAAGTGATAGGCAAGATAAGTATCCATGCCGTACCCTTATAGTGATCTAGATAGAAACCTGATACTTTATCTGTGTAGAGTGAATGGCAGAAGTAGAAACCATTTTGATACATCACTTAAATTATTGAAATGTCACTTATTTCTCAGGTGTTATTTCCAATTTTGTCAGTTATGTATGTAAAGTTGCCACAGGAAGATATGGACCATCACTTGGTGCAGTAAGTATTTCTAATTTAAATTTAAAAAATTTTAACTTTTAAGTTTACTTTGAAATGACCTAGAAGAAAGTTCCAAAATTAATATAGAATTCTCATATGCCTTTCTTTCATTTTACTGTTAACTGTGACATCTTACAGAATCAAGTCCAGTTGTCAAAAACAAGAAATTAACATTGAAGCAATACTATTGATTAATCTACATCTAATTTAGAATTTGTAGATTTGTAAAGCTTTGTAAATTTTAGGCTATAGCTTTTTTTTTTTTGAGACAGCGCCTCAAGCTGTTGCCCTGGATAGAGTGCTGTAGTGTCACAGCTCACAGCAACCTCAAACTCTTAAGCTCAAGCAATTCTCTTGCCTCAGCCTCCCTCCTCCTAGCTGGGACTACAGGGACCCACCACAATAGCTGCCTATTTTTTGGTTGCAGTTGTCATTGTTGTTTGGCAGACCCAGGCTGGATTCAAATTCTCCAGCTCTGGCATACATGGCTGGCACCTTAGCCACTTGAGCTACAGGCTCTGAGCCTATGAACTGTTGGTCATCTATATGTACTTACTGAGAGAGAGTACAGACCAAGAGGAGTAAGTCATAAAAATGAATCTGGGGCGGCACCTGTGGCTCAGTGAGTGGGGCGCTGGCCCCATAGACCGAGGGTGGCAGCTTCAAACCCAGCTCTAGCCAAACTGCAACAACAACAAATAGCCAGGTGTTATGGCGGGCACGTGTAATCCCAGCTGCTCGGGAGGCTGAGGCAAGAGAATTGCCTAAGCCCAAGAGCTGGAGATTGCTGTGAGCTGTGATGCTATAGCACTTTACCAAGGGCAACAAAGTAAGACTCTGTCTCAAAATAAAAAAAAAAATGAATCTGGTACTAAATCCTCCTATTTCGTCAATATTTAGACAACTGGTTACTGTGTTAGAGCTTGGAGATGATCAAGATTCCTGCCCTCAGTAACTTAACATTTCAGGTGTTTAAAAAAATGTTTAGGACGGCTCCTGTGGCTCAGTGGGTAGAGTGCCGGCCCCATACACCGAAGGTGGTGAGTTCGAGCCCAGCCCTGGCCAAACTGCAACAACAACAATAAAAACAACTGGGTGTTGTGGTGGGTGCCTGTAGTCCCAGCTACTCGGGAGGCTGAGGCAAGAGAATCGCCTAAACCCAGGAGTTGACCCTGTCTCCAATTTATCGTGAAAAAAAAAAAATATTTAGGGCAGTGCCCATAGCTCAGTGGGCAGGGCACCAACACATACACCAAGGCTGGAGGGTTCGAACCCAGTCCAGGCCAGCTGAAACAACAGTGACAACTGCACCCCCTCACCCCCCACCCAAAAAAAATAGCCAGGCGTTGTTTCGGGCGCCTGTAGTCCCAGCTACTTGAGAGGCTGAGGCAAGAGAATCGCTTGAGCCTCAGAGTTTAAGGTTGCTGTGAGCTGTGACGCAACGGCACTCTACCCAGAGTTTCCTTATGAGTTTAATGGGTGATATCTAGGCACATAGAAATCTTTATATAATATTTCTTTAAAGACTATACATGAAGTTTGTACATATTTAAATACTAAAGTACATAAATGCATTCAAATGGTGATTTCATATTTAGAGGAACTCTTTTTTAAAAGGCTCAGTTTTGGAAAAGAATTCTTATGTAACATAATCAGCCCTAATTTGTGTGTTCATCCAATGTATTTATGCTCAGTTTTCCTAAAGAGGTCTCTATCTTGTCTATGACCAATGTACTTTCTTTTTATTTTTTATTTTTATAGAGACAGTCTCATTTTGTTGCCCTTGGTAGAGTGCTATAGTGTCACAGCTCACAGCAACCTCCAGCTCTTGGGCTTAGGCAATTTTCTTGCCTCAGCCTCCCAAGTAGATGGTACTGCAGGCGCCTGCTTCAATGCCCGGCTATTTTTTTTGTTGTTGTTGTCATTGCAGTTTGGCCAGGGCAGGGGTGAACCCTCCACCCTCAGTATGTGGGGCTGGCGCCCTACTCACTGAACCATAGCGCCGTATGACCAGTGTACTTTCTTAAACTCTTTTTTTCTTCATGGAATGTTTGTCTTCTATATGAAACTTGGTTCTAGTATAACTTACATATTTCAAGTCACATTTTCTACCTTATTCTATAACTAAGCACCTGCTAGATGAAGGCAGTGAAAACCACTAGGATGAATCAAAGTAAACTCAGACTTCAAATTTAGTTTAGTTGAGGGGAAAACATCTACTATACACTGAAAGGAAGAATTCTCTAGAGAACTTTAGGGCTCTGGGATAGGAAGACTATTTGCTGAAAGGATCAGGGAGGGGGCTTTTTGAAGTGCTCTTGGACTGCTGTTATTCTTATTTTTTTTATTATTATTATTATTATTTTTTTTTTTTGGTTTTTGGCCAGGGCTGGGTTTGAACCTGTCACCTCTGGCATATGGGACCAGGGCCCTACCCCTTTGAGCCACAGGCACTGCCTGTTATTCTTATCTTGCAGGTAAGCAATTGTAAGTCCCAAATTCATAGAGGATGGTAGTGTGGTATTTAGAATTAGAGTGGAGTTTAATCCCAGCTCTGCCACTTACCCATGATTTCCAAACTTCTCTGAACCACAGTTTCCCCATATAAAATGGAGATAACATTATGTATGTATTTCTGATTTGCAGTACAAATAGGTTTAGAGTGCATAGCACAGTTAGGAGCACATAGTAAGAAATATGGAGGTGGTACTTCTGTTCAGTCACCAAAATAATATAGAGCCATGGTAGGATGAAATTATCATCCCCAGATATTTTAATTCATCCTTGGTTAAAATTAAAGAAAATTAAATCACTAGGCTTAATAGCATCTTAGTGAGAAATCTAGAAGAAATAATATTGTCATAGTATTTGTTACAAATACTTTACATATTGTGTTACAAAATATAAAATCTCATTAGTAAGATATTTTTATCTCTCTTTTTTTTTTTTTTTTTTTTTGTAGAGACGGAGTTTCACTTTATCGCCCTTGGTAGAGTTCTGTGGCGTCACACAGCTCACAGAAATCTCCAACTCCTGGGCTTAGGCAATTCTCCTGCCTCAGCCTCCTGAGTAGCTGGGACTACAGGCGCCCGCCACAATGCCCGGCTATTTTTTTTTGTTGTTGTTGTTGCAGTTTGGCCGGGGCAGGGTTTGAACCCGCCACCCTCGGTATATGGGGCCGCCGCCCTGCTCACTGAGCCACAGGCGCCGCCCGATATTTTTATCTCTTAATAAGATACTATAAGATGAAGATGTCAATTACTATATTGGCAGTAGGGATCAAGAATTCTGACTAGTTTTGGTATTTAGTTAGAGCTATGTATGTTTTGAATCTCATCAAAAAATTAGTTTCTCAAGAGTTATTGGTAGAAAATTTTCTATAATCTGCTTTTCAAAAATTTAGTTTTTATAAATTGTAAACCTTAATGTCAAAATGGCAAAGATTATCAAATGTTTGTTGTAGGAAAGAGCATTTATTAAAATATTTGTTGGAGAAAATCTTTCCTTTTTTTTTTTTTTTTGGAGACAATCTGATTTTATTGCCCTCAGTAGAGTGCTGTGGCATCATAGGTCACATCAACCTCGAACTCTTGGGCCCAAGCGATTCTCTTGCCTCAGCCTCCCAAGAAGCTGGGACTACAGGTGGTCATCACAACGCCCTGAGACGAGGCCTTGCTCTTGCTCAGGCTGTTCTTGAACCTGTGAGCTCAGGCAATCCACCTGCCTTGGCCCCTCAAGTGCTAGGATTACAGGCATGAGCCACTGCACCCAGCTCTATTGGTTTAAAAGACAGGCAAGTGTTTTCCTGCATTAGCCTTCCAAATAGCTAGAACTGTAGGTGCAGGCCTCCATACTCAGCCCACAACCACCACACTCAAGATCATGAACATCACCCCTCGCCATCCCCAAGTTTTCCAGAGCTCCTGTGTAGTCACTCCTTCCTGCCTCTCTTCCTCCCCAGCAACAACTCACCTCCTCTCTGTAAAGACAGCTTAGTTTGCAGGTGGAGCCACACAGCATGGGCTTCTTTTTATTCTTATTGTGCTGGCTTCATTTATTCTATATAATTATTTTGAGATTTGTCCATGTTGTATAGATGATAATTTATTCCTCTATGTTAAGGATTGTTGCAGTTCTGCTGGGGCTGGGTTTGAACCCGCCACCCTCGGTATATATGGAGGTAGCACCCTACTCACCGAGCCACAGGCGCCGCCCTATGTTAAGGATTAATATTCCATTATATGGATATATTGTGTTTAGTCATTCACTTGATGGTAGACATTTGGGTTGTTCCCAGCTTTTTGGCTATTACATGTACAAAAACCCAGTTGTGAACATTTGTGTAACAACTCTTTGTATGGACCATATGCTTTTACTTCTGCCCCTCCCCCCTTTTTAATTCTGTACTATGAGAGTGCGTTTGAGTTTGTTTCTCTTGGGTAAACACTTAGGAGTGAATAGCTGGATCATGTGTTAGATAGGTTAAACTTTTAAGGAACTGCCACACCGTTTTCCAAAGTGATTATAGTCTTATAATTCTTTCCCACCAGCAGTGTGTAAGAATTCGTTTCTCCACATCTTCACTAACACTTGGTATGGTCCAGCCTTAAATTTCTGGTCTGTTGTGATATCTCATTTGGTTTAATTTTCATTTTACCAGTGATTAATGCTGTTGATCATCTGTGCTTGCTTGCTATCCATATATCTTCTTTGAAATGTCTTTTCCAGTCTTTTGCCTATTTAAAAAGAATTGATTATTTTCTTACTGTGTTTATAGTGTTTTTTATATATTCTGGGCATAAATCCTTTATCAGATTTATGACATGAAAATATTTTCTCTCAGCTGTGTATATATTTCTTTTAACAGTATTTTATTTCATTCTTTTTAAATTTCAAATTAATATGAGGGTACAAACCATTAGGTTATATAATTTACACACGACAGATAAAAAAAGTTGTAGTTGGGCTTGGCGTCTGTGGCTCAGTGAGCAGGCGCCAGCCACATATACCTGAGGTGGGTTCAAATCCAGTCCAGGCCCGCCAAACAACAATGACGGCTGCAACCAAAAAAAAAAAAGCCGGGCGTTGTGGCGGGCGCCTGTAGTCCTAGCTACTTGGGAGGCAGAGGCAGGAGACTCGTTTGAGCCTAGGAGTTGGAGGTTGCTGTGAGCTGTGATGCCATGGCATTCTTCCCAGGGCAACAGCTTGAGGCTCTGTCTCAAAAAAAAAAAAGTTGTAGTTGGATCTTACACCCAGGGAATGTGCCATATCCCCACTTGGTGGGAAGTTACTGAAGCCCCTGCTCCCCTTCTTGAATTCGAGATCAAATTCGTATAGAATACATGTGATGCTTGTTTTAGCAGTGTTTTTTTTTTTTTTTAGATAGAGTTTCACTATGTTGCCCTCGGTATAGAGTGCTGTGGCGTCACAACTCACAGCAACCTCCAACTCTTGGGCTTAAGCGATTCTCTTGTCTCAGCCTCCTGAGTAGCTGGGGCTACAGGCGCCTGCCACAATGCCCGGCTATTTTTTGGTTGCAGTTGTCATTGTTTAGCAGGCCAGGGCCAGGCTCAAACCCGCCAGCCTGGGTGTATGTGGCTGGCACCCTACTCCCTGAGCTATGGGTGCCGAGCCAACAGTCAGTGTAAGTTTTTAACTTGTATGAAGTCCAGTCTTATGGGTCATGCTTTTGGTGTCATACTTAGAGAATTTTTTGCCTGGTCACAAAGATTTTTCTCCTGGGTCCTTTGTTTTGTTGTTGTTTGAGGCAGAGTGTCACTCTGGGCCAGAGTGCTGTGGTGTCAGCCTAGCTCACAGCAACCTTAAACTCCTGGGTTCAAGCTACCCTCCTGCCCTAGCCTCCCTAGTAGCTGGGACTACAAGAGCCCACCACCATGCCCAGCTAATTTTTCTATTTTTAGTAGAAATGGAGATCTTATTTTGCTGGGGCTGGTCTCAAACTCCTGAACTCAAGTGATTTCTCCTGCCTCAGCCTCCCAGAGTGCCAGGATTATAGGCATGAGCCACCACACCTGGTCTAGAAGGTTTTTTATTTTAGGTTTTATACTTAGGTCTATGTTTCACTTTAAAAGAACTTAAAAATATTCTTGACCCAGTTTTACCAATTTTTAACATATGCCACATTTATCATTTTCGCTCTATCCTCATGCTTTTTCTGAATCATTTGAGAGTAGGTTGCATATATTATGCCCTTTTGCTCCTAAATACTTCAGTATGTAATGCATTATGTGCTAAGAACATGAATATCCTTATATATTCCATAGTATAGTTATCATATTCAAGAAATTTAACATTGATACACTTTCGTTTAACCTACAGTCCATATTCCAGTTTTTGTCAGTTGTCCAAATAATGTCCTTTGTAGTTATTCTTTCCCCCTAAGACGGTATGTTGCATTCAGTTGACATTTCCTTGTTGTGTTACTTGTTGCAGTCTGGTGCAATCATGACCGTCCTCGCAGCTGTCTGCACTAAGATCCCAGAAGGGAGGCTCGCCATTATCTTCCTTCCGATGTTCACCTTCACAGCAGGGAATGTAAGTACTTTTATGAAGTTCTAGAGACAGTGGTGATGTTTTTACATTGACCGAATTCTTACCCTTACATTAGAAATGCCCAGGGCGGCGCCTGTGGCTCAGTCGGTAAGGCGATGGCCCCATATACCGAGGGTGACGGATTCAAAGGCGGCCCCGGCCAAACTGCAACCAAAAAATAGCCGGGTGTTGTGGCGGGCGCCTGTGGTCCCAGCTACTCGGGAGGCTGAGGCAAGAGAATCGCCTAAGCCCAAGAGTTGGAGGTTGCTGTGAGCTGTGTGACGCCACGGCACTCTACCGAGGGCCATAAAGTGAGACTCTGTCTCTACAAAAAAAAAAGAAATGCCCGTAGAGGAGGACTCGGAGTTGTACCACTTCCATTCTCTCTCTTGTCTTTCAGGCCCTAAAAGCCATTATTGCCATGGATACAGTGGGGATGATCCTGGGATGGAAATTTTTTGATCATGCAGCACATCTTGGGGGAGCTCTCTTTGGAATGTAAGTTTGGTTGTTAATCTGCTTCCTCTGGTCACCCTTCTCTCCCTCCTCCCTCCTGAAGGCAGAACAAGACCCTTAGCTGTATACTGGAAGCAGAGACAGCAGGGCTGGAGGGCGAAGAAACCTCAACACCATTTGCTTTAGGCTGTACCTAGTTCCACCAGGAGAGGTGGGATGTGAGAATATTGGCCATGACCCTGCCTCTGTCATTTGTATAATAGAGAGTCTGTGCCGTTAGCCTACCCTTAAACTTAAGTCACACCAACTCCTGACTTGTCGTCATTTCTAGCCCCTGTGAAGAGACTGCTGCCTGGCCCCAGTCTTTGTCATCTTCTTTCTCCCCCTCAGGCTTTTTGCCTTGTGTCCCACTCTGCTGCCACTGTGTCTCACCAGTGCTGGGCACTAAGTTGGTGGAGCCATTTCTCTGCCTGCAGTGAGTGTGTGGGAGAAAGCTGCATGACTGATGTAAAGACCCCAGACATAGCCACTGTAGACCACTTACTTAGCATCTGGTGTCTGCAGGCACAAGGCGAGTTCCATGATGCTATCATTACTCCCATTTCACTGATGGGAAATTGAGGCTCAGAAGTAATCTTCCCCACACCTGTTAAATAGCAGGGGGTCTAAAGCCAGATCCAGAGCCCTCCCCCCTGAACCACACCCCGCAATCAGGGCTTCTGTTTGTGCCTCAGACCGCAGAATTTTGCTTAAAACCTAGTAGTTTAGTAGCAACTCCATCGTGGAAAATGTCCTCAGGACTCCTAGAGCCCATCTGACCGTGGCCCTTCATCAGAGCTCCTCTGTCTGGTGTGTTGGGTTCTCTAATGGTCTCTCTTCTTGCATACATTTTGCCTTTTGACCTTACTTGGTTTTTACTTTGTTTCATAATAGTGAAAAACTTAAGTTTTTTAATTAAAAACAAGGTAGAAAAATCTATTCTAAGTGAAGCAGTTTTGCCCTGTAGGCAGCAGAACTAAATGCCATTATGCCATGTATAATTTCCAGTGATGATTAAACAATAGCATATGTAAGTTCCAGCTTTAACAGCAGCACATTATAAATAGTAACTAGAAACTGACCTGATGTTACAGTATGAGAAACAGAAAGACTTATGAAAAGGGGTTCTGCTTTATGAGCTCTAAATTTATCTAGGTCCTTCCATGTATTCTTAAAGGGTCTTCTTCCCAGCAGGGTTTTATTCTTCTGAAATATAATTAGATGACCTTTTTCCATTCTGGAAAATAATTGGATCAAATGCATTTTAAAGTCTAGGATCTGAAAGGCACAAGAGTCTTTCTCTTTTCTAATTTCAGCTCCTTTTCATTTACTAGATGTCATCCATATCCAGAATTCATCTTTTCTAACATCTTTGATTTAGATTTAGAAGTCTAAAATGTTTTCATTTTATTTTTAAAGTGCCCTGGTTTTGTTGATGGTAAAAATTCGTGTAGTATGTACTTGCACATTGCCCTAACTTTACATTTCTGGCCAAATCTTCCTGTCTTCATGCTGTGCTGCAGTGCTAATAGCTGACATGTCGTTGTTTGCTATATGCCTAAGCCAAGAACTCTGATTCTCACAGAATTCAGTGAGGGAAGGGCTAATTTAATATTCTCTTTTTTTTTTTTTTTTGAGTCAGTGTCACTGTGTCACCCTTGGTAGAGTGTCATGATGTCACAGCTCACAGCAACCTCTTAATTCTTGGGCTTAAGTGATTCTCTTGCCTCAGTCTCCCAAGTCATTGGGACTACAGGCAGCAACCACAACACCTGGCTATTTTTTTGTTGTGGTTGTCTTTTTTTTTTTTTTTTTTGTAGAGACGGAGTCTCACTTTATCACCCTTGGTAGAGTGCCTTGGCGTCACACTCCCCACAGCAACCTACAACTCCTGGGCTTAGGCAATTCTCTTGCCTCAGCCTCCTGAGTAGCTGGGACTACAGGCACTGGCCACAACACCCGGCTATTTTTTTGTTGCAGTTTGGCCAGGACCGGGTTTGAACCCGCCACCCTCAGTATATGGGGCTGGCGCCCTACCCACTGAGCCACAGGTGCCACCCTGTGGTTGTCATTATTGTTCGGCAGGCCCCAAGTGGGGTTCAAACCTGCCAGCCCCAGTGTATGTGGCCAGCGCCTTAGCCGCTGAGCTATAGGTGCCAAGCCTAATTTAATATTCTTAAAATCTTGTGCAGTATTTCATTTTTTTTTTTTTTTTTTAATTTGGCCGGGGCTGGGTTTGAACCCACCACCTCCGGCATATGGGACCGGCGCCCTACACGCTGAGCCACAGGTGCCGCCCGCAGTATTTCATTTTATAGATAAGGAAACCATTTAAAGAAACAGCTTGGCTTGGCACCCATATCACAGTGGTTACAAGCGCCAGCCATATACACTGAGGATAGTCGGTTCGAACCCTTTCTGGGCCAGTTAAACAACGACAACTGCAACAAAAAATAGCCAGGCATTGTGGTGGGCGCCAGTAGTCCCAGCTATTTGGGAGGCTGAGGCAAGAGAATCACTTAAGCCCAAGAGTTTGAGGTTGCTGTGAGTTGTGACTTCACAGCACTCTACCAAGGGCAACATAGTGAGATTCTGTCTCAAAAAAAAAAAAAAAAACAACTGGCTGTCAAAGTCCTCCAGCTGATAATTATAGAACTGGAGTTTCTGACTGAGCACTAGATCTTAAGTTGCTGAGCTGCAAAAAAGGGTTCCTCAGACAGTCATTTTGAGGTATATTCCTAATTTTAGTTGAGCCCAACAACCAATTACCTTTAGATTTATGAGTATAATCAGAACAGTTTACCTGTAAGATAAAGCCTTTGACTCTGCTTGAAATTAGTAGGTTACAAAGATTTGGGAAGACACTTATTAATAAAGAGTTCCTGACCAGTGATTCATTTCTTGTCAGAATTTTTACAATTGCATTTGAATCTTAGGGTGATCCTTTTTATCTTGTTCTAAATTCACCAGAGAATTTTACTATAAGCACAAAAAAATTTTTTTACAGGCCTATTAATTAATTTACATCTTTTAAAATACCTTTTTTTGTAAATTTACTAAATCCTTTCTTTGGGATTTTATTATTTTCTTTATTTGTATTTCCTCTTTTTCTTTTTGAAACGGAGTCTCATTATGTTACCCTTGATAGAGTGCTGTGGTGTCACAGCTCATTTGCCACAATGCCTGGCTATTTTTTTATTGCAGTTGTCGTTGTTTAGCTGGTCCATGCCAGGTTCGAACCCACCAGCCTTGGTGCATGTGGCTGGCGTCATAACCACTGTACTGCAGGTGTGGAGCCTTTTTTTTTTTTTTTGAAACACAGTCTCACTTTGTCATCCTTGGTATAGTGCCGTGGCATCTTAGTTCACAGCAACCTCAAACTCTTGGGCTCAAGCAGTGCTCTTGCCTCAACCTCCCAAGTATCTGGAGCTACAGATGCCTGGCTAGTTTTTTTTTTTTTTTAGACCTGCTGGAGCTGGTCTTGAATTCGTAAGCTCAAGTGATCCACCCTCCTCGGACTCCCAGAGTGCTAGGATTACAGGCGTGAGCCACCTTGCCCAGCCTGTAACCATATATTTTCATAATAAGATTTTAATATATTTAGTGAACCTCTGCTAAGTTGACCACCTAAGGGACTGTAACAAACTGGTCATCATATGGAGGTGGTAAGCATAGGGAGCTAAGCTTACTGTCCTGACACATACACATGGTGCATGTCCGGTCAGCTCGAAGTGGTCAGTGTCGGGAGGTCGTCAGCTGTGGAGGTTCTACTGTATTAGGTGTAGGTACAAATCTAGTCCCCCCCGCCTTTTTAATTAATTTTTTTTGGTAGAGATGGTTGCCTAGGCCAGCGGTTCTCAATCTGTGGGTCATGACCCACAGGAACTGTATTAAAGGGCTGTGGCATTAGGAAGGTGAGAAGCACTGGCCTAGGCAGTTCTCCCATCTTAGCCTCTCAAAGTGCTAGGATTAAGGGTTGGAGCCATTGTGCCTGGTCTAAAGCCCTTTATAATAAGAAATACATGTTTACAACATTTAAAAAAAGTTGAAACATTTAACTGCTACTGTAATCCAATCTAACTCAAATACACTGTGTTTTCGCAGTTTTTCTTTTCTTTTTTTTTTTTGGTGCAGTTTTTTGGCCAGGGCTGGGTTTAAACCTGCCACCTCCCTTATATGGGGCCAGTGCCCTACTCCTTTGAGCCATAGGCACTGCCCATATACTGTGTTTTCAATGCTCTGGGAGATGCATGATCAACAAAATCTATCTTCTGCCTCCAGAAAGATGAAATCTGGGGCCTCTCTGGAGGCCGAGGCAGGTGGATAGCCCTGAGCTCCCAGCCTGACCAGAGCCTGTCTCTAAAAACAGCCAATGTTGTGGCGGGCACCTGTGGTTCCAGCTACTTGGGAGGCTGAGGCAAGAGAATTGCTTAAGCCCAAGAGTTTGAGGTTGCTGTGAGCTATGATGCCAAGCACTCTACAGAGTCCCAGCTACTTGGGAGGCTGAGGCAAGAGAATTGCTTAAGCCCGAGAGTTTGAGGTTGCTGTGAGCTATGATGCCAAGCACTCTACAGAGGACAACAAAGTGAGGCTCTGTCTCTTTCATTAACTGCCTTTCCAAATCAACCCTTTGTCCTCCAGGAGCCTTTTCCAGCCTTCACTCTGTTCTTGAGGGGGAGGTAGGTGCCGCCTAAATTACACTTGCACCCTGTCTGCCCTGGGAGAGGGAGCTGGATCTCAAAGACAGGCCCTCCTCAGTCTCACATGAGGTGCTCCCTAAGCGCAGCAGTGGGGGCAGTGCTTGGAGCATAGGCTCCAGAGTCAGTGTGGGTTCTAGACCCAGGCTGGGGTTTCCAAGCTGTGGAGACTGAGCAGTGAAGTAACTAAGCTTCTGAGTGCTTCGGCTTCCTTGGCTAATTGCTCTGGCTACTTCTAGGCAGTTTTGAACAGGAGAAGGAGGATCAAGCTATTTGTCTTTATAAAGAGTGGGCAGAATTTGGCTGAGCAGCCCATCCTTTGTGTAGCTGGGTGGGAGATGTCAGGAGGCATGTCCAGCCATTATTAGTAAATCTGTGTCCTAACATTCAGGACACCGAGTTAGGCTGACCTTCAGGTGAGTCCTTGACTGACTACCAGCACCTTGGGCAAATTACTTTCAGACTTGGTTTCCTCATGTGTTTATTGGGAGAGGTGATACTTAACTTGAATCAAAGTGTGTGTGTGAAGTACTTACACATTTCAGGTCACTCAGCCATCGTCCCATCCTACTTAGAAGTTGTACATACTCTGTATATTAAAGCTAAATAATTTATTTACATTAAAGTAATCAATTGGCTGTTTTAATAAGCTACATAGTAAATGACAGTGGAATTTGATTTTTTTTATTAAATCATAGCTGTGTGCATTAATGCAATCATGGGGTACAATGTGCTGGTTTTATATACAATTTGAAATATTTTCATCACACTGGTTAACATAGCCTTCACGGCATTTTCTTATTGTGTTAAGACATTTATATTCTACATTTAGTAAGTTTCACATGTACCCTTGTAAGATGCACCTTAGGTGTGGTTCTACCAATTACCCTTTCTCCACCCATCCTCCTCCTCCCCTCCTCATCCTCTTCCTCCCCTCCTCCTACCCTTTCCCCATATTTTTGGGCTATAATTGGTTTATAGCTTTCATATGAAATCTATAAATTGGTTTCATAGTAGGGCTGATTACACTGGATACTTTTTCTTCAGTGACATTTGATTTTTAAAAATGTCTACTTGATATCATTATGGTATTTACACCATTTGTGTTACACTGTTTGAGTGTTGGACCCGTATTTTTTTTTTTTTTCCTCCAGATGGTATGTAACTTATGGTCATGAACTCATTTGGAAGAACAGAGAGCCTCTAGTGAAAATCTGGCATGAAATAAGGACTAATGGCCGCAAAAAAGGAGGTGGCTCTAAGTAAAACTGGGCTTGGACAATACTAGTGCATCTGGGCCGTCCTGCCTGGGACCTACAGGAGTGCCTGGGCCCTGGAGTGACCACAGCTGTGCTCCTGCTTTGAAGACATTGGCATCCAGCCTCCCAGCGATTTATACTGTGTCCCCCAGTCTATGTCTACAAAAAGTGAATTACAACAGAGTTGTGAAATAAAGGTTTATATCTCTAGTTTGTAAGCAAAGGATGTGTGCTTTTTCTTTAAGAGCACTGACGCTTCTGTGGCGTCTTGTGTTGTTGCATTGACATAGTTTGGAGGGACCTGGGGAGAGTGCATGTTCAGAGTCCTAATCAAAGTGCTGACATCCTGGTGTTTGTACCGGCTGTCCAGCACCTCTGTTCAGAGTATGCACTGCTTACCTGCCTGGCCTGTGGGTTGGCTGACAGTCAAAAGTCAGAGTGTCGTTTCTCTGGCATGGTCTAAAATAACAGCTGCATTATTTTCCAAATTTTTCCAAGAAAGGTAATAATTTCTGCAATTGAATGGCATATACAGAAAGCTATTTTTAAGTTTTGCTTTCTAGGTTAAAATTGTAGATAAATTAAGAAAAAGGAAATGATTAAATAAATTCAGATTTGAATCTGAGCCAGATCGCATCTGATGTTTGAAAATGTACATTCTGGGTGGCGCCTGTGCTCAGTGAGCAGTGCCCTGGCCCCATATACCGAGGGTGGCGGGTTCAAACCCAGCTCCGGCTGAACTGCAACCAAAAAATAGCCGGGCATTGTAACAGGCGCCTGTAGTCCCAGCTGCTCAGGAGTCTGAGGCAGGAGAATCGCAGAAGCCCAAGAGCTAGAGGTTGCTGTGAGTCCTGTGACATCATGGCACTCTACTGAAGGCGGTAAAGTGAGACTCTGTCTCTACAATAAAAAAAAAGAAAATGTACATTCTAATTGAAAAGTCTTACTGACGGGTGGTGCCTGTGGCTCAAAGGGGTAGGGCACCGGCCACATATGCCAGAGGTGGTGGGTTCAAACCCAGCCCTGGCCAAAAGAAAAAAAAAAAGAAAAGTCTTACTGAAATAGCAGACAGTGGTCATCATAACCTCTCTGTAGTGGAGCTCATGTTCTCATGATTGAGAGTTATGTCTAGCAGTGCAATTTGACAGTTTGTTTTTCTTGAAAGGATTTACGTGGAGTGCTTAGCATCTTGGTGGTAAGACAGTGTTACACCAAATCTTGCACCTTTGCACTGAGGGAATCTGCACCTTTGCAGATGTCAGCCTTGTCTGGTTAATTTGCCTCAGGTTGCCCACCACTGATGGATGCGCTTTGCAAAAAGTGGGAGTCGTGCCCACCTCCCCAGGTGGTGGGGAACTAAGTGGTGATACAGATTGTCCACTATTTGGCAGTTCTTCTTATCCTTTTTCCACCAAGCTGGATCACCTCCACTGTGTACCAGTTCTTACCTGGCAGAGGATTCTATTCCAAACTGGTATCACTTTGAGGAGAGAGAATTTTTGTAACCCAGCCCTCATTTTGCCAGTAAAGAAACCGGAGGTGGTGTGATGGGGTGCTGCTGCTTTCCTGTGCTGCCTCTTTTGCCAGCTTCTTACCTGTGGGGTCCCCGGAACTGGTCTGTTGTCTCATTTACATACACACTTGAAGAGTGGGGGCATACTTCCCGAGGCTTCAGTTGTCGGTTAGGGTGTTTTGTGAGCCCCAGACCCACTGAGTGTCTGTGCTCTCAAATTTAGTAAATCTATCTACTGCAACACGTGTGGTTCCAGGGTCTGGAATCCTGCTGCGCAGGCACCTCCAGTATCACTGTGACTTAAGGAGAGACATCTCCAATCACCCAGGAGCTGTTGTAGATTTACTCTCTGGCCTCTCGTTTCCACAGTCCAGCCCTCCCCTCATGCCCAGTGCCTGTGCCTCGGTGGTGTCCCTCATCTGCCCTCCCCATGCCTGGACTGTTGAGACTGTTCTTGGGTGGTCTCTAAGGTGTTCTTGATCTCTATGTGGCTGCCACTTGTCTCTCCAATATTGTTAAGCTCTTTAGTGTGGCTACCAAGGCCCTCCATGGTTTGGTCTCTGTTGTCTCTGGCAGAACCTTCAACCCCTGTGCCCTGTGTTCCCATCGGCCCAACCACTGTCCCTCACAACAGGCAGCAAGTCCAGCCTTCCCTGTCCCTTGTCACTCTGCTGTCCTGGCTTTATCAGTCCTACTACATGTTTTTCCACATTTGTTGTCACTGCACACATAGTAAGTGTGCTTCACAGTTTGATGAAGTAAATAAAAAGAGAGCTGCTCTTTTCTCCTGCAAAGCAGAGTCACCAAGTGTCCTCTACCAAGCTGGCTAACCCAGGGCCCTGGTGCACAGTTTACACCAGGAACAAAGGCAGCACTTAGAGGTGCAGGGTCTTCACTGTGCTCAGCTTCCCATGCTTTGCTATGCCTTGTAAGAAAAGCACATCTGGGAGATGAGTGTTTTCTGGCTGGCTGGGCTGTGCGCAGTCCTCTCCTCCAAGGTGCAGGCTGGGCACCTTCCAAGCCTAGTCTGGCAATGGAGCTCAGCGTAAGGGATGCCCTTACAACAGTGTCAGTACTAACTGGTCTGCGCTGCAGATTGAGGGCACGTGTCAGATACTCAGAAAGCCTTTGAAGGGTGGTCAGGGAGTTATTTCTGATACCTTGTGCATTAAATGGACTGACCTTTAGCCTGGAGGATTATTCAAAATTAGCTCTGTATTAAAGGAATAATAGGCGGACAGGAGGGAAAGAACTTGATAGCATAGTGGCCAAAGTTTTGTGGCAGCTTTATAAAACTTAAGCCTTTGGGGCCATGATTTAAAATTAGGGATTCTAGGACCCAGGGAAAGGTCAATTGGTTCCTAATGCAAGTCTTAAATGAAAACTGGACCGGCTGTCACAAATGAAGTCTAGCACCAAAAGGCAAATAGGCGGTGACTCACAGGTTGATCCGAGCACGTGTTCTCAGGGAAGCATGGCCCGTGACACCCTCAGTGCCCGCTGGGTCCCCGCGGTGCGGCTGAGCACAAATGCAGCAGCCACCCGACCTCCGACGACAAAGCAGAGACCCTCCAGGCCAGGTGATTGCGCCCCGCTTTTGATCAGCGAGTTGTCACCGTCTGGCCCTCGGCCTCTGCGAAGCCAGATGGATTCCTAAGAAACACTTAGAAAACGTGGGATTCAATAATGAGACGTGCTTCAAGTCGGACACTTGTAAGTGGGTGCGGGCGGTGTCAGGTGGCCCCCCGGAGACTGTGCGATCTTTTCCCGGGACTCCCGCCCAGGCCGGGGGCGGCGCTGCGGCGACGCGGGGAGGGCGGGGGCGGCGCGGCTGGGAGCGCGGGGAGCGGCGCGGCGGGGCCGAGGCCGGGGCCGGTATGGCGTGGCCCAGCATCAGCCGCCTGTGCTGCTTGGCGCGGCGCTGGAACCAGCTGGACCGCTCCGACGTGGCGGTGCCGCTGACCCTGCACGGCTACTCCGACCTCGAGAGCGAGGAGCCGGGCTCGGGCGGCGCCGCCCCGCGCAGGAGCCAGTCCCCCGCGGGCGCCCGGGACTCCGGCCGGGACCTGCCGCTCACTCAGTACCAGCGGGACTTCGGCGTGCGGACGGCGCCCGCGGGGCCCAGGGACGCGCCGCAGGGCCGCGGACCGGGGCTGGACAGCCGCACGGGCAAGCCCTCCGCGCGCCCGGCCCGTGGGGTCTACGTGCTGCCCGTTGGCGACGAGGACGTGGCTGCGGCGGCGACCACATCTTACAGGTATCGGGCCGGGGCGGGGAAGGCAAGGAGTCCAGACCCCGGGCTGGGAGGACACTGAGGTTGGGAGGCGGGGGTGGGGACCAGGAGGCGCCCGAGCGAGGATCCCGCACGACCCGCACGAGAGCTGCTGGCGGCTTCGGAGGTCACCCTCTTTGGTCCCCGGGCCCCGCAGGCGTCACCTTCGCCCCTTCTGTCCAAACTCGGAGTGAACTAGCACCTCCGCTGGAGGGGCGCTCACTCCCGCCCTCTCGGCGGCCGCGTCCCCACCGCCTGCTTTGCTGAGTTGAAATCCGCTTCCTCTTAACTTCCGCCGGAGTGGGGGCTTAGGAGCGGCGCGGGCAGGCCGAGCCCCTCTGGCCACTGCCCTCTGTGGGGGCGTTGGTGGCGAGGCCCGAAGGACAGGCCCGCAGGTCCTCCCTGCCCGCAACCCCAGCTCTGCTTCTGGGCAACTGAGGGCTTCTCCATTTTTTCTTTTATTGCAAAAGTAGTTCCTACTCACTGTGGAAAATTGGTGATTATAGAAATTATGACCACACACACACACACATCCTCTTGAACCTTCCCCAAACTTCCAACTCCTGGCTTTAGCGATTCTCTTGCCTCAGCCTCCGGAGTAGCTGGAACTACAGGCACCCGCCACAACGCCCGGCTTTTTTGTTGTTGTTGTTGTTGCAGTTTGACCGGGGCTGGGCTTGAACCCATCACCCTCGTTATATGGGGCCGGTGTCCTGCTCACTGAGCCAGAGGCGCGGGCCCTCCCCCCACCCCACCCTCCAGCTACATGCGCCCAGCCAAGGCAGTTCTAATTCTTTAAGTGCATGTGTTTTCATACGGAGAGATTTCTACTGTACACATTATTTTTCACCTATTGTGAATGTCCATTTATGAGCTGTTCTACATCATGATTTTAATAAATGTGCAGTATTTTTATCCTATGAATATGCATCTGTATCTTCAAATATTATCTACTACCTCCTCATTGATTTTTAGAGTGTTTCTTATTTGAGGCTATTGAAAGTACTATTCCTTTGATGCAGCCATCTCACTTCCAAGAATTTTCACTACAGGTATCCCACCATCTGGGGCGGGGACACAAGGCACATCAAACTCCTGTACAAGCCCACTGCCCACTGATGTAGGGGACCAGTTAATTATATCCCTGTCATAGGATGGGACAGTGGAGCCCCACAGGCACTAACAGAAGACCTTAAATATGTACATGTTGAAAGAGTAAGGAGCAGGAGAGCTCCTATGCTACTTAATTTGTTTTTAAAAGGGTATTAACATACACACATATGCTCACATCAGGATATCTCTGATGTAGGAGGTGGAACATTTGGGGAGAGGGACTTGGGGATTGTTGGGGACTATCAGGGTGGAAGGAAACTTCTCACTTTACACTTTTGAGCAATTGCTTTTCTTTTTCTTTTAAAATATGTAGTCTTACTTTAAAACTTTTTTTTTTTGAGACAGAGTCTCACTTCATCATCCTCAGTAGATGTTATGGCATCACAGCTCACAGCAACCTCCAACTCTTGAGCTTAGGTGATTCTCTTGCCTCAGCCTCCCGAATAGCTGGGACTACAGGTGCCCGCCACAAGGCCTGGCTGTTTTTTTTTGTTGTTGCAGTTGCCATTGTTGTTTTAGCTGGCCTGGGCTGGGTTAAAACCTCCCAGACTCGGTGTATGTGGCTGGCACCCTACCCACTGAGCTACGAGTGCTGCCCACCCAATCTATTTTAAAAACATTTGTTGAAGAAAAAATAATTTCTGTGATAAGCAATCTTGTTGCTAAATCTTTGTTCATACCATAATTTATTTGGGATAAATTCCTACCTGTGGAATTAAAGAGCCAAAAGGGGTGGCTTCAGTACTACCCCGTTGAGTGCGTGGCCAGCTGGCCTGCGGGACCCTTAACCTCTAGCTCCAGGACCTGGCATAAGCAAGGCCACCTGGCCTTACATTTTGCAAAATTCACATCATCTAAGCAAATTTTAAAGAAATTCAGAAAGCCGGATGGTACCTGTGGCTCAGTGAGTAGGGCACCAACCCCATATACCAAGGGTGGGGGTTCAATCCCGGCCCCGGCCAAACTAACAAAAAATAGCTGGGCGTTGTGGTGGGTGCCTGTATTCCCAGGTACTCGGGAGGCTGAGGCAAGAGAATCACCAAGAGCTGGAGGTTGCTGTGAGCTGTGATGTAATGGTACTCTACCAAGGGTGATAAAATGAGACTGTCTCAAAAAAAAAAATTTTTTTTTCCAGAAAGCCAAGAGTATGAACAGATCAGAACCTCAAAGATAGCAGAGTAGACATCTGGCCACTCCTCACGGCCCCTCGACCTCAACGTCCCCACCCCTGCAGGTCCTGCCCATGGCCAGCCTGGGCCCCACCACCTGACCAACCCCTCCTAGGGTCTCCCCTCTGTAATTCTACGTTCTGGGAAGTTCAGTGCCTTGGCTCAGGTTCTAGCCCCATCTATTTCTGGAAGACAAGTCCCCAACTCCTTGGTTATTTCCCTCTTTCCTTCCTAGGTAGGTCATTTAAAGGGTTAGCCAAAAGACTTGGTTCCCACTTTTCCCACATGGATCAGCAGCCCCACTTAACTCCTGAGTCCCAGAGAGGTGAGGCTCAGGAATTTAAAGAATTTATCTGAAGCCATATTGGGCTGAGAACCCAGCACCTGCCCCTCAGTGGGGGAACTGCAGCCCTCAGGGTGCAGCACCTGGGTGGATGCTGAAACAAGCTTGAACACTGAAAGGCTAGACCTATATTTCTCACTAATCTTGGCCTGAGCCATTAGTCTATCTTCCTTCTCTTACGGGCAGTCACCAGACCCCGATGACTCAATCTTTGCTGACCTTTATTGCCCCTGAAGCATCCTCTGAACTGGGTTCTTTCTCCAGTAGCCAAAGGGATGCTCTAGCAGGTGGCTCTGGTCACTTGCTGCCCTGGGAAGCAGGGCAGCAGGTTCAGGGTACGGGCCCAGGGCTCAGCTCTGGGATGAAGGTAGTTTTGGGACAGAAGGGCACGCCCAGGGGAGCACCTGCTTCTCTAGGTGAAAGAGCAGCAGATGGTTTGGGCGGCAGATCTTTAGGACCATACAGCTTTAGACGCAAAAATCACCTGACAGGGCCCTGGCCCAGCCCTCCTCCTTTCACCCCTAAGCATCCTGGCCACAGACAGACACAGCTGCTCCCAGCCCAGTGGTGCCCCAGCTGTGCTACTGCAAAGAAGAAAAGGCAGCTTTGTTGGCCTCAGGGTCTATCTAAAGCCCGGGAGAGCAACCCAGGCCCGTGTGGATACTGGCCCTGCCCCCTGTGTACTTCACACATCACCTCAGCCAGGTGCTCCTGTGGATACAGGGACCTCTGCCTTCCTGAGCTCACTCTCCAGCAGGGAATTGGCAGAAAGGTCTCTTAAAAAAAAAAAAAAAAAAAAGAGGTCTCTTTTGTCAAGAGAAATAGAGCAAGTCAGTCTTTTCATAAGGATGTGGAGCTAGGCTGTGCCAGCCTTGTCATTCCCCTCTAGGGGGATGGCTGTTCCCTGTCAGCCCACCCTTCCTCCTGGCATGCTCATGTATGACCTCATGGACCTGCTCTTTCCAACATGCACAGACCCGTGTAAAAGCCAGACCATCTTGCAGTTTTTGAGATGGTCACAATTCATCTTCTCTTTTGTGTGAGCTAATAAATATTAAAAAAAAAAAACTAACAATATTGAGCCTGGGTTTTCTTTTTAGCCACATGCTGTCCAGGCTGGCACCTTCTCTGGATATAAGTGGCCACTAGTGATCTGGGCTGGATGCAACAGACCTCCGCTGGCCCTGGGCCTGGAGCCTGGCTCCTGGACAGGCAGCGGTAGTTTCAGGGGGTCCTGGAAACAATGCCGAGTGCTGGGGCTTGCAGGCTTCATGCTCCCCAAGTGAGCCGTCTGCCTGGGGGGTGCTGCCAGTTCTGAGGAGGATAAATGACCACCTGGAGCTAAAGCAGCTCAGTAGTAGACAGGGCCATGACACTCCAAGCAGCAGCACAGGCAGAGCAAGGGTCCCTTAGGGGCCAGGGGATGGGACAGCTGACCCTGTCTGAGGTTGCGACTGTGTTTTCTATTCCAGGCAAGAGTTCCAGGCTTGGACTGCAGCGAAGCCCTCAAGATCCACAAAGGCAAAACCGACCAGAGTCATCACAACCCAAATGTCTGGATGGGATAGCAGCCCTGGGGCCAGCTTCCAGGTTAGCCCAAAGCTGGTGCTGTAGGGACTGTGGTTTCAGAGGCCTTTATCTAAGCTGATCAGGAATCAGATTCTGATGGGAGTCAAACGGCATTATGGCCAGTGACAGCAGTGCCCAATCAAGCATCCCACAAACAGAAAACCAAAGTTCTTTGTCATTAGCCAGATGGGTGCTTCTCTAAGGCTGGCTTCTTTGGTGAGGAGGGTATCATTTTTGCATCCTAAGTCCCAATCTTTCCCTTGGCCTTTCCAAATACCCAAGCATTTTCTCAGGTATTTGCTCTTCTTATGAAGAGAAGACAGAAGGGAGGTGAGGCCTGTTTGGCTTCTCAATTCCACCCAAAGGTGGCTTCAGGGAGCAGAATGGAGGGTCCATGAGCTAATGAGCTACTAACAAATGAGTGATAACCGCTGTTTTCCCCATTCACCCTTCAGGTTAGTAGTCTTAAATCCTGGGGGACAAAAAAAGAGAAATTTTTTTCCTGGAGGTAGGGTGAGAGGTAGTTAAGGAAAAGGCCCAATGACATGTGGCCACATTACATTTTGCAGGTCCCTGAAGTGAGGAAGAAGTTCACGCCCAACCCCTCAGCCATCTTTCAGGCTTCAGCTCCTCAGATTCTCAATGGGTGACAGCCTGCGAAACGGACACCATGGCTGCTCAAACTGCTGAGAAGCAGGCTCTGGACCCACTGACCCTGGGGAGGGCTGAGAGCGTGGCAACGTCCCCTGCTGGGGGAGGGGATGGCCCTTCTCAAAACTGTTGTCACCAGGATGTTGTGGTGACACAACTGTTGTGAAACAGAGATGCAGATGGACTTGTCACCATCTTGCCCAGCTCAGCCTCAACCATCCTCTTCTTCCTCAAGAGTTTTTGGAAGGTTTCACATCTGTTTTTAACTGCCATCTGACCATCCTTTAGTTTTTAAATGTAAAAACTAAGAATCAATTCAACTGTGATTGGTCCATGGGGGCTAAGGAATGTGGACATACGAAGTCCTCAGAAGAACCAGCAATGTCCACTGTGGGTGGCTTTCCCAGGATGCATGATATTTTATAACTTACAGTAATTCAAGGTGATATGCATGGATCTTCCAACAAATGGCCCCACGTATTTAAATTGCAGAAGAAATCTGTGACTCATAGTGGTGCTAAGTGAGCAGGATGAAGTTTCCAAAAGAAATAGAACATTAATCCTAGGGCTTCAATTACAAAGACATTACTTCTTTTTTTTTTTTTGAGACAGCCTCAAGCTGTCGCCCTGGGTAGAGTGCCATGGCATCTCACTCACAGTAATCTCCAACTCCTGGACTCAAGCAATTCTGCCTCCACCTCCCAAGTAGCTGGGACTACAAGCGTCCGCCACAACGCCCGGCTATTTTTGTTGTTGTTGCTGCAGCCGTCATTGTTGTTTGGCGGGCCCAGGTTGGATTCGAACCCACCAGCTCAGATGTATGTGGCTGGCGCCTTAGCCACTTGAGCCACAGGCGCCGAGCCAAGACATTATTTCTTGATGATCAAAATGACCCTCATGTTTAAGAAAACATACCTTGGGACTGAATCAACATTTACCTTATGGAAAGTTTCTAAAGACTGAATCCCACATTTTTTTTAGTTTGTTTCCCCTTCTAACATAGGGATGACTAGAAAGGCGCTACAGGATAAGAGCTGGGAACATTTTGGGGAAAGTGGCATTTGCTTTGTTCCCTGAAAGACCGTAAGATGTCCTCTGCACCAACCCTCGCTCTCCCCTCCCCTCACTCAGTGAACAGGGATCACCACCTGCTGAGGAGCCAGCACATTTTCTTACCTTCACAAAGTTCTTTACTTTCTCCAGATTCTAGCCATTGTGGTGTGTGGGTCTACTTGGTCCCTTCTCTACACAGTAGCCCTGCAAACATTTATAGGGTTTCGTCCCTTCTTAAAGGTTAGAGGCACAAGTCTGGGACAGGTTTTGTTAAGGAAACTTGGGATCTCCTTTTGGAGTTTTCTTCCTCTGCAGCTCACAGGGGCTCATCTGATGAGCATTTAAGCCACAGGTGGTAGCACTCAGGTTTTAGAGCCACCCAGACATGGAGATAGGACCTTGTCTCCTCAGAGGTGCTAGCTCTGGCAGGCACACTCTTTCCTCTCATTCCAGCAAAATGAGAGACTCGTTTTAAAGGGGAACTAGAGCCACGTGCTGCCTGAACTCACAGAAGGCCTGCTTGCACCATAGAGTTTCTGAGGAGAGACTGCCTGCTGGGCATTTCGTGGGAAATGACTAACTGTACAATCTTGTATTTTATTAAAATGTAAAAATGTACTGTTCCAATTTCTTAATTTTTTTAAATTATAAATAAACACAAGAGACTTCTCAACCTTTTATCCTATTTCTTGGCGATAAGGACCTCAGTGTATCGGGGCTGCTGCCGCATCCTCATGGGCTTGTCAGTCCTCAGCACTGTGCAGGCTGCAGGGAGCGCCAGTGTGGTGTGCAGCAGTCCCAGAATCCCCGGGCACCTTCCACTTCACCCCCTGCACCCTCCTCCAGGAGCCTGGGGGCAAGATTGACTGTGAGCCTAGTTTCAGGCTTGGAGTCTGGCCTGTTCACTTACAGCTGTGAGCAGTCTGAACTGTTTCTCCATCTGTAAAGTGAGGACCCCACGGTCTGCAGCTGTGGACTTGCTGAAAGCATCTGCTTTTAATTGCAGGGTGCTCGAGATAGCAGCCAACAAAGCACGGCTGTCACAATCATCCTTTCTTAAGCAGCCCCTTTATCTTCCCCAGAAAGCCAGCTCTACCCCCATCTCCAGCCCCTAACATTTTGCAACTTGCTGCCCTGTGCTCACAGCCCCTCACCATTCACCACTCACTGCCACACGGTACAACACCCAGGAAGCCCACCTGTTCATTTCCCGTAACTAGAGGTCAGCTCAGCTAAGACAAGCTAGGACTGCTGCCTCCTGGAAATGTTGGTGGGGCAGCCGCAGTAGGAGCCCTATTGCCATCAGCCAGGCCTGACCTCTGCAGGGCAAGTGTATGCCCGAGAATCTCTCTGCAGTGCACCCAACAACTTTTCACAAACATCCTACCCAACTCAACAGCCTTCATTGTTTACTAGGAGATCGGGGTTCTTTTCTTTCTTTTTTTTTTTGAGACAGTCTCAAGCTGTCGCCCTGGGTAGAGTGCTATGGTGTCACAGCTCACAGTAATCTCAAACTCTTCGTCTCAAGGGATTCTCTTGCCTCAGCCTCCCAAGTATCTGGGAGTACAGGTGCCCACTACAACACCCAGCTATTTTCAGAGGCAAGGTCTCACTCTGGCTCAGGCTGGTCTCACTCTGGCTCAGGCTGGTCTCGAACTGGTGAGCTCAGGCAATCCACTGGCCTCAGCCTCCCAAGTGCTGGGATTATAGGCGTGCGCCACTGCACCTGGCCAAGATGAGGGGGGAGGTTTCTTCTTTTTTTTGAGACAGAGCCTCAAGTTGTCGCCCTGGGTAGAGTGCCGTGACATCACAGCTCATAGCAACCTCCAACTGCTGGGCTCAAGCGAGTCTCCTGCCTCTGCCTCCCAAACAGCTGGGACTACAGGTGCCTGCCACAACGCCTGGCTATTTTTTTGGTTGCAGCCATCACTGTTGTTTGGTGGGCCCGGGCTGGATTCAAACCCGCCAGCTTAGGTGTATGTGGCTGGTGCCTTAGCGGCTTGAGCCACAGGCACCGAGCCCGAGATCTGGGTTCTTAAGAAATTCTCTTTCAGGCGGCACCTGTGGCTCAGTGAGTAGGGCGCCAGCCCAATATACCCAGGGTGGCGGGTTCAAAGCCAGCTCCAGCCAAACTGCAACAGCAACAACAACAGCAAAAGAGCCGGGCGTTGTGGTGGGCACCTGTAGTCCCAGCTACTCAGGAGGCTGAGGCAAGAGAATCAGCTAAGCTCCAAGAGCTGGAGGTTACTGTGAGCTGTGATACTATGGCACTCTACTGAGGATGACAAAGTAAAACTGTCCCTTAAAAAAAAAAAAAAATACCCCCCACTCACTCTAGGTCTGAATAAGGCTTAGCATCACGCTGAGAGAGTGACCCAAGAAGCAACAGAGACCAGTCTCAAGCAGATGGTCCCACCCCACATGTACTCTGCACACATATGATTTGTACAGAGAGAAGCGCACTGGGATATTAATGGTGTTATCTCTGAAGAAGGGGATTACGGATAGTTTTTATTTTTTACATTTAATTATACTTTATAAAATTTCTATAAAATAAGCATTTTTGTATTAATTCTGTAAAGGAAAAGTTTTTAAAAATAAAAAAGCCGTTCAACCTGTTAGCTTATTTTAGACAAGAAAGCCACAACCTTCCTTATCCAATAACCAGTCTCCACTGCAGCAGCTGCCTCAACCAGCAAGGGGAAGGCCCTGTGGTCCTCTCATAAGCCAAGGGGCTCCCAGTCATTCAGACCAAGATCCCATTCCTCCATAGATAGAACTCTAGGACTTTAGGCCAAACTCTAAAATGCAGCTTTGGAGAAAAGTTAGGCCCCGCTGGATGGCTCCCCTACCACTCATGCCAGGCAGATGTAGGAACTCCCCCCTCTGGATAGGACCAAGAAGGCCCAAAGCTGGGTCTGCTGGCCCCATCAATCAATAACACAGAGTCCTAGTTTAAGTACCTGTGACATTGATGTGTCTGCTCTGCAGTTCTGTCAAAACCCCGGGCTGTGATGATTGATTCAACTTTCCCATCTTTGACTCTAGGAGAAGTCTGGTCCCATCTGAAGCTACACACTTCAACTGTATCACAATGTTTCCTTGCAGAAATTCTTTCTTTTAAAGAACCAAAGCTTCCTAAACCTTTAGCTCTTACATTTCTGCAAATTTTGTTATTTTTTTAGTCATGAGAGCAGATGGTCACAGCATAAGGACTGTGTCACAGGAGCAACTTCTTTCAGACCTCAGCATGGTCCAATTTTATCCTGCCAGATAAACAGCGTGTTTGTTAAACAATAGAAGCCAAGTCCCTCTCTGCCTTGGCTTTGAGGAAACAGCTCATTTATGGAGTTTTCCTTTGCTCCAAGCTGTCAGAAATGATTTTGTCCAGGATCAACACGTTATCTTCCTTTTTTAAAAAGATGTTTATATAACTATAATCCTTTATCTTGTACGTCTGCACCTTTTTCATTTTCTGGAAAGAAGTAGAGGAATTAATTTAAACATAAAAACCTCCACCTTCACCTCATGCCAGTACTTTGCTACAAGAACTCTCACAGCTTCAGATTCAGAAAAACCCACCACAAATACTAAAAGATTTATTGTAGACATTTTTGTTACATTACGATACAAACACATTTGAAACAGTAACACATACGGAGACTGTTAAATCATTTAATATTTCTTTTACAAAAAGATAATTTCTTTAGACTTTTCTACCTGTAATGAACAAATTCTGTTCTTATATGGACCAAATCTTCCACCCTGTAGATCTACATCCTCTGGTTGGACGCCATCTGTACACTTGCCTAACAATCTGGTGTGTAGTGGTTCATGTATAGAATGTTACAGCCTCATGGTTTGGCGCCTGTAGCTCAAGCGGCTAAGATGCCAGCCTCATACATCGGAGCTGGTGGGTTCGAATCCAGTCCAGGCCTGCCAAACAACAATGACAACTACAACCAAAAAATAGCCAGGCACTGTGGCAGGTGCCTGTAGTCCCAGCTACGGAAGAGGCTGAGGCAAGAGAATCACCTAAGCCTAAGAGCTGGAGGCTGCTGTGAGCTGTGATGCATAGCACTCTACCGAGGGTGACAAACTGAGACTCTGTCTCTAAAATATATGTATATATTAGAGCCTCACATTCTCAACTATTGCATTAAGCCAGGGCAGGCCCTGTGCCCTCCTGAGAATAGATTCCTCTAGATTTTCAGCCCTCAGATGCTAAATTGAAAAGGTAGATTTTATCTAGTTACCTCCCTGGCCTTATTTTCCTGACTCAAACATCAATGGGACACATAAAACAAGAATTACGTTGTTTGGACAAGTTTCTCTGACTCTCACTTACAGTTTTCAAATTTTCTTTGAGCAAAGTAAGAGAAGATTTCAAACTGAGAAAAAGTTCGTCATTTCACCTTCCACATAGACCAAGCTGGAAGCCTAGGACAGAGTAGCTCCAACGGACCTGGACACCATGTAATGGCACTGCTAATCTCAGCTGCCCCTCCATCGAGGGGCTTTCTCACTGCTTCTGGGCACTGGCAGCCCTGTTTCTGGGCTTGAGCAGTTACTTCTCCAACTTTAAGGCACTCACAGGTGTTTCCTTTGTATACTTTTCTTCTTGGGAAGAATTCCTGGGCAGAGAAGAACAGGATACTAAATCCTCTGGTAGAGCAAATGATCCCAGCAGAGCCTGCTTGGGGGCTATTTCCATGGCCACTCAACAGGGACTCAGCAGCAGAAGCTCCTGCAGAACCAGCTATTGCCTGGCACACACAGGTGAGGCTGGGACAATTTTACCAAGTGTTGGGGACTTATGGTTGCTGTGTATGATGAACATATCAAGGGTTTCTTCTGTTACAGTCAAGCCTTTTCCTGACCTACACTGGAATCTCTCCCCTGACGTTTTGACACTGGTTGTAGTGATGCTCCTGTGCTCCATGAAATGCGAATTCTGCTCAGTCTGCAGCTTCCCAGGCCTCTGAGGTCCCTTGTGTGGCATTACCTCTCCCCACAGCTGACTCGCTTTGGCTAAGAGTGCAGACCCTCTGCACCAAGGCCAAGCAGGAGCAGAGAGCCACTTGCTGAGTGCTGGAGCCCAATCCTTCTTCAGGGTAATGGCTGGAGCTTCCATTACCCACTTCCACTGAAAGAGTGAAATCTCTAACAGGCCAAACTCATTTTCTACCTCCTGGGGAGTCAGGCCTGGTGTGCCCCATTGAGTACACTAAGGAGAAAAGGGCCTGATATGCATGGTCTGGCCCAGCTTTGAGATCCCCCTGCTTATGGAGACTTTACAGAGACAAAGACATGTAACTGACAGAGGACGTATCCAGTCACAGCTTCACTGCAGAATCAGGAAACAAACTTCTGACTTAAAAGACTTTCATCTGGAACTGAGCACTCTGGTGTTACAGAATTTGGCAGAGGCAACAGTTTGGTAGCCACGATATTCTGAGGCACAAAGAAAACAACCGCCTTCCCCAAGAGAAGAGTCGTCATCACAGGTCACATGCTTTGGATACACCTCAGGTCCTGAATTCCTGGGGGCAGCTTCATTCTGTTCACTGATCCTCATTCAATATCCCCATGTGTTTGTTTGTGAGGAAGTCCAGGAAAGGAATGTTGCAAATGGCCTGGTGAATGTTACTCACTGTAATTTCTTTGGGAATCCTAGTCCAAAAAAGCAAAGTATGTTATCAGGTATAATTCTCTGAAGTATATCTAGTAATTTATTGACTTAATTTGCCACAGAGACTATCCCCTCCAGAGGCCTTATGAAAGGGGACAGTGACAAGTGAAAAGGCATGGAGCAGGCCCACTCTGGGAAGACCAGATACACACCTTCTCTCCTTTCCTATTACTTCCTTTCAACTTTGGTGAAAGATGTGACCTGCCCTCAATCACAGTCCTGGTCAAGGGCCAGATTTGACTTCCCCATCATAGGCATGGGAAAGATTTCAAGAAGCTGGCTGAATGATTAGGAATAAAGATTCTGAAGACTTAGAGGAAGTAAAGTGGATAGCAGAACAGAATGATGTGTTTATAATTCAGTCTCAGCAGACTGAAAGATGAGTCAAAGCACCACAGGACTTTGGAACCATATTTCCCATCTCTTGGAATCATGCCAGGCCAAACGTGATGCTAAATGTTCTCATCAAAAGCATGCAAGTCACTACAGACCTCCAGAATCAGGGTCCCTCCCCAGGAAGAACTCAGTTCATTCCTAGGTCTCAGGCAAAATCATGGGCAGCAGGACTGGAATGCTATCCTCCACTTCTGTTTTCTGAAGCCTTCTATTACAGGGTATTCCAAGGCACCCCTAAAATCACCATAGATGGGGAAATTGTAGCTAAATGTACCTTTATTTACAAAATATTCGTTACAAAATTTTATAAAATATCTATAAAATATCTCTATGTGTTGGCCACATCTTTATAAAATTTTGTAAGGAATATTTTATAAATAAAGGTACATTTAGCTAGTTTCCCATTTTTCCTGTGTATGGTGACTTTAGGGGCAACTTTTGGAACACCCTATATATTCCTGTGAAGTCTGGTTTGGTATTATTCTGACTTAAGCCTCTTCATGTCCTCAGGCATATTGTTACATTTTATAAATTTATGACAGTCATTAGCATAATGGAGTAAAATATTTGTTTCCTCTGAAAGAAAAACAGGATGTAGCTCATCTACAATTCTTTCAGAGCCTAGAAAAGGAGTAAAATTCGGTGTTCTAATCAGAGATAATTGAGAGTCAGCAAAGAGCAGTGGTGAGCCTGTGAGCTTCAAAGCCAGTAAGACCTCACTCTGAATCTAGGCTCGACCACCTACTTACCAGGAGAACACCAGGGAAGATACCTTTCAAACTCCAGTCTCCTAATTACTAAAAGCAGAATAGTTCTGCAATGAAAAATAAACTATGTAATATATGTAATGCTTGGCCCTAATGTCTGACACACAATGGACACTGTTGTCATACCCTATAACAGAAAAGAGTCCCAGGTGGCTGACAGGGAGGAAAGAGACCTCTGGGCCAAGCTGAACTTTCACAGCCATGAGGTTTTCTTTTTCTTTTCTTTGCAGTTTTTGAACCTGCCACCTCCGGCATATGGGGCTGGCGCCCTACCCCTTTGAGCCACAGGCGCCGCCCCACCATGAGGTTTTCTTAAAATACCAGAGCAGACTTTTGAAGTTTGCCTGGTTCTAAGAATGTCCCAAGCATTCAATTTCCTACTGGATTGATGTAAGTACAAAACATCTTCATGGGCAATTCAAATATTAGGAAATAGGTGTAAGCCTCACAGAATGGGCTGCAGAGATAGCAGTACCTGTTATGGGATGCTGCCTGGTAACCGACTGCCAAAGCCTGTCTCAGGATATCATTCACCAGTTGTTCCGTAGCCTACAATGGAAGATGCCGTTATTTTCAAAAATGGCCAACTGCTTGCTGACAAGCAAGGCTACAACTGACCCCTTCTCTTACCCTAAATTTGTTAAACAATTGCAAACAAGGATTAAAAATTCCTTAAGAAAAATCTAAAGGTCTGAATAATAGACTATGAGTGATAAAGCCATGAATCTGAGAAATTACAAATCGGGGTAATTTTCATTAATCAGGTACTGTATTTAAGGAAAAGAGGTGAGAGTTGCTACCAAAGTCTCCCTATTACTGGGGGTGGGAGGGTCCACTAGGAAAGGAACTGCTGAACCAGGTCGGCGGAGGAAACGGTTTCCCCCTTCCCCAGGGATAGGATAGTTTGTGGCTGTTTCTCTGTTGTGACTTGTAGAGAAAACCCGAGGCCCTGTCTCTGCTACCCTCTAAAGCAGTGGCTCTCAACCTTCCTAAGGCCGAGACCCTTTAATACATGTTGTGGTGATCTCCAACTGTAAAATTATTTTTGTTGCTACTTCATAACTATAATTTTGCTACTGTTATGAATCATAATGTAAAATCTGATATGTAGGATGTATTTAGGCGACTCTGTGAAAAGGTCATTTGACCCCCCCAAAGGGGTCGTGACCCACAGGTTGAGACCCACTGCTCTAAAGAAATGAGAATACTGACTCTCATCTCAGAATTTCTACCTCTTAAATTAAAAGCACTTGAAAAAGCAAAACACCTTTGGGGTGACTCCTGAAGATGCTTCAACATTTGAAGGCAACATGATTTAGTTCATTTAGAAACCACAAAAAGGGTGGGGCTTAAAGCCAGAATAAGATGAGAAATTTTACAGCCTGTCATCTTTGTTCTTTTCTGCCCTTGTCCCTTACTCATAACCACCTGGGATCTGACCGTCCTGCCTGGCTGGCCCCTCAGTGCCACAGCCACAGCAGCAGCTCACAGCCCCCTGCCACCAGCAAGCACCCACCTTCAGGATCATGTCCTCCACCACCGACGCGTACACGTTCTTGTGGAGTGCCACTGGCTGCAAGGTGACCCCAATCTGGAAATCACAGAAGAAGCTGTTTGTTCCTATTCCAACATTTAAAAAGCCTCTCTATACCATAGGCATCCTTTTCTGACACCCAAAGTGAAGGCTGGTTGGAAGAAAAGCTCTATGAATATCCTGGACAAAACTCACAGGGAAGTAACACAGAATATAACACCTAGGAAAATATGTTATCTTATTTTTCCATATTTCTGTCTAAAATGTCATCATGATCCTGTTTTCACTCCCAAATCTCCTTCCTGACAGAATGTCAGGATTTGCCATTAATTCTGACAGCAGGATCGATACTTTGGAAGCTCTAGAATCAGACTCAAAGGTCATGTTTGCAAGAGGTGAAGACAATATATTTGGGTTTTCATTTCATCCTAAGAGAAAATAAAGGCTGTCTTTCAACTTTGGGTCTTGTGTAGCTGGCAGGCAGCAGACACTAACAAGCCGCTAAGTTAACCAGGGGTGGATGAATGATTCTCTCCTGTACAATAAGGTTGTGTGCACCACATCACACCACAGACATGGCACATAGGAGCTACAAAAATGTCAGGGAAAGACTATTCACTGAAGTATAACTAAGAAATATTATGACATGCCTCATGAAAGAAAGGCATTTCTCCCAAGGCAGGTGAGAAAAAAGGAGATGAAAAGTTACTGTCTAAATCTAGCTGGCTTTGCTTCAAGGTCATGTTCACCAAGCATCCTTTTCACATGTGATTAGTCTTCTTGCCCAAGTGCTCTGATCTATCAGGAAGAAGTAAATATCCATTTATGTCACCAGAAGAGTCTGGGTCTGAGCTTACAGGGCTGAATATCAGAACATCTCGCACCTGGTTTGTGATCTATCAGCAGGCCTACCTTCTGTGTGACATCACCAATAAATTCAGATCCTGGTGTTGGTGGCAGGTAGAATTTCGTTTCTTCTTGTTTCTCTTCTTGCTCTTTTTTGATGTTTATCTTTAACGGCTCTGACAGGTTGAGGATGTCCACCTCCTCCTCATTTTCTGGTTCTCTTTTCTGGAATTGCTGCAAGTCCTCCAGTTTTCGGCAGAGATTGTCAGCAGAGGAGAATGATGATGGGCACTCTAAACAAGAGGTGACCGGGCTTATGACAGGTGTGGTGACAACAGCGAAGGGCTTTCAACCTCTATGAAGACCACCGTCTGATGAAGAAGTGTCAAGGGAGCTCACCTCCTTTTCAGTTCTAAAACTCTACCTCTGTGCATCACTGGTACTCTATGTAAAGCACAGAACCTGACATAATATCGTTGATTATAGATGGTCCCTGATTTGTGATTAGTTTGACTACTTTTTTTGCCTTTACAGTGGAACCAAAGCAAAAGACATTCAGTATGCTTCTCAACTTGTTTGTAAGAACTTGTTTCTTAGAAAAGGCCACTAGGGGGGTGGCGCCTGTGGCTCAGTGAGTAGGGCACTGGCCCCATGTACTGAGGATGAAGGGTTCAAACCCGGCTCTGGCCAAGCTGTTACAAAAAAATAGCCGGGTATTGTGATGGGCGCATGTAATCCGAGCTACTCGGGAGGCTGAGGCAAGAGAATCACCTAAGCCCAGGAGTTGGAGATTGCTGTGAGCTGTGACATCATGGCATTCTACTGAGGGTGACAAAGTAAGACTCTGTCTCTAAAAGAATAAATAAAAAATAAAAAAATAAAACTCTATGGATCTATAATGATGAGAACTAGTGATTCACCAGGCAGCAAAGCACCAAGACAGGCATCTCGTGTGGTACTTGATTTGTATGATGTAACTGCCATCAAAGACAAAACCGTACAGAACTCTAACTTCTGCCACCCAATCCCAGGCCATCCCCTTAATTAATATTAATTAATGACAGACCTTATTTTTCACCTTTTGAATCTGGAAAATTTAGAAATGAAAGGACAAGTGGCCACCTATCACTAAAGTATGACTGGTGTGATCGATGAACTTGAAGTGTAATTTTATTTAATTTTAAGTAGTTTAAATTCAAATTTAAATAGCCACATATGGTATGCAGATATGGTAGTGGACAGTAAAGTCTTATGTTACTTGGTATGAATCTTGGTATTGCTACTTAGTATCAGTGGAATTGGGATATACTGCTTCAATATTCACTGCCTCAGTATCCTCATGGGTAAAATAAGGTGCAGTTAGTAGAGTAATTGGTGGGACCACACCTACGGTGCATCTTACAAGGGTACCCGTGAAATTTACTAGGTGTAGAATATAAATGTCTTAACACAATAACTAAGAAAATGCCGTGAAGGCTATGTTAACCAGTTTGATGAAAACATTTCAAATTGTATATAAAATCAGCACATTGTACCCCATGATTGTATTAATGTACACAGTTATGATTTAATACAAAAAACAAAACAAAACAAAAAAAAACTCACCCCCATTCTCACTGCCCAGAGAGCAGTATGTTAACATTTTAATGTATACTGTAGGGGAGTAATGTATACTGGTGCGATCAGTCTTTCATGGGGTGATTTATGCAAAGCCTAACAAAGAAGGCTGGCCTTTAGCCAGTTTAGTGCACCCCTTTCACTCTGTGGACGAACATATAAGGTCCACAATAGGCACAAGGGCACCCAGCAAGGCAGAGCATCCAGCTCCTGGTGGCCTTTTCTTTCTTCCTTTTTTAAGAGACAGAGTTTGAATATCTTTTGCTTTGGCACCACTATAAATTATGGCAAAAAAAGTAGTCAAACTATCACAAGTCAGGGACCATCTATAATCAACGATATTACGTCCGCTTCTGTGCTTTACATAGAGTACCAGTGATGCACAGAGGTAATCTGTGTGGTCTAGAAATCTCCATCAGACAGACTCTTATGGCACAGATATTAAGTGCTGCTGGAGGTCACAGAAAGGAGAGGTCATCCTGCACTGGGCTCCCAGGAAGCCTCATGGAGAAGACGGGACTTACCCATTTAATCCTAAAGGGTCCCAACTCTATGCTCTCAGTTACCTCAGATGGAGAGGTAGGGCTTCTGTTTTTCTATATAAATGGGGTGGGGAAGAATACCCTTCTTATTTTTTAAGGTGAAAAATTTCTATATAAATGGGGTGGAGGGGAACACCCTTCCTATTCTTTAAGGTGAAATTGAAAATGCTTTCTCTCCTCAAACTCCTTTTATGCCCTGTCCTCTAGGCCCCTGAGGCCATATAGTAGTTGTCTGTTTCTTTATCATAAAACACTCAATTCATCTTGCTGCAGCATCATTAGGTGTTCACATATGCCTGCAAAACTAAGCACTGTTTGGAGACAGAGGAGACACAGGCCCCATCTTCACAGAAACAGGATAGGCTTGTCTATGGGGGGAGGTCACCAAGGTCACAAAGGAAAGGGAGGTTGTCTCCATCTGGAGGAAAGAAGGCAGATTAGGAAGGGACTCCCAAATGAACAGCGTGTGTCTGATGGACAGCATGAGGTCAGCAAGGGCTCTTGTACTCCCTGGCAACTCTCCCAAGTCCTGAGACCCCTCTATGTCAACTGCAGGCCCACTCACTGCTGCAGGGCTGCCAAGATGCAGTGTGCTCAGCAGCAGGTGTCCCCCCCCCACCCCAACCCCCGACTGCCAGGGGTGCTCAGGCAGCTCAGCCGCAGCTTACCCAGCTCACTGTCGATCTGGGTCAGTACATCCTCGATGGAGTCCCCGTCATTCCTCAGGCTCTCAGGATCTGGTGGGGTATAGCCATGGCAGCGACACCAATGAGCAATGTGCTTGGTTTTAAGAGGGGTCAGGTGGTGAAATCTTGGATTTTTCTCCAGTATTTCTTGTAAGACTTTGCGCATTGTCATTGCTCTTTGCCACTTAAAAAAAATTTTTTTGAACCATAGTCAAATCCTTCCATTTAGCTGCTAATTGCAAAGTCACATGCTAATTTAACTCGTTAGAATCATTTTCTTCTAAGGTAAGGAAAGAAAACCTTACTGCATTACTTCTCAGTTAAAAAAAAAAAAAGAAGAAGAAAGAAGTAAAAGAACTCCCTAGGCTCCCTAATGCTTATGAGTAAAATAAAATAGAAACTTGTAGGTTTGGCCTTTAAGGTTCTTCACGTGGTCTCACCCTATGCCCTCCCACCGCTCCTTCTTCCTCAATTTCCCCCAAACCAACCACGCAGACTCATCACTGCTTCCTAAACATGCTTTCTCTTCTTACCACACCACCATACCTGGCACAACAGCTGCCACACAGTTAAGTACTCAATAAACACTTGAATTCATTTTAATATTTTGAAATTCATAAAAAATGTTCAGAAAATGCAAAGAATGTTTCTACTAATGCAAGAAATGAAAGGCCTTTCAAATGCTAGATATAGGTCTTCGAAAAATGAGACTTTAAACTGAGGAAAACATTCTACCAGATATTTTAACACAACTCGCTGAAAATGTTATCACTATTCTATATGACGAGGTGGCAGCAGAGTGCACAGGTGGGGCAGGTCTCTGCCCCCCCCACAGGCTTTCAGTGATGGCCCGTGTTTCCAACAGGCACACATGGGATTACCTCAGCAGCTCTCCGTTTCCCAATGTTCCAGCCATAATACTGCTCCACAGACTTTGCAGAAAAGCAACTGGCATCTTCACCTAGAGGGCACATACCCAGCCACCCTGAATAAAGTTGTGATGATTCGAATCAAATCTTACCTGCTGGAGACACATCTAATAGTTTCTCCAGACATCTTTTGTATTTTTTTGGCAGGGGGAGAGTGTGTATGTAGGGGCAATAGAGTTTTGAGTGCAGTTTTGAGTGGTGGTATCTCAGCTCACTACAACCTCAAATTTCAGGGCTCAACTGATCCCCCTGCCTCAGTATAGCTAGGACTACAGGAGCCTGCCACCAGGCCCAGCTAATTTTTCTATTTTTAGTAGAGAAGGGGTCTCACTCTTGCTCAGGCTGGTCTCAAACACGTGAACTCAAGTGATCCACCGCCTCAGTTTCCTAGAGTGCTTAGGATCACAGGCGTGGGCACCCCCTAGCCCAAACCACTTTCCTGCGCACAGTCCTCACTGAGCATGTCCAGGGGCAACACAGCTCAGACGGCCTCTCCTATGAGAGACAGTGTCCCATCTGCTATGCTCACACCACCACCTTCCTCAAAACCTGACTTCTTTGGTAGAGAAAGGTAGTCTATGGCCATAAAGTGATTATAGTAAGTGGAAATGGCACTCCACTAGGAGCCCCTTTCCATTATTCTTTTTTTTTTTAATTTTTATTTATTTATTTTTTTTATTGTTGGGGATTCATTGAGGGTACAATAAGCCAGGACCTTTCCATTATTCCTGCCTGTGGTTGCCCCTTTCCATTATTCTTGGGCAACCACAGCACCTCTCTGGGCTTCAGTTTTCTTAGCTATAGAATGGGAAAGTTGAGAAAGATGGTCTCTGCACTGCCGTTCAGCTCTTATAGTCCTTATTTGTGTCTAAAATTTTTTTTTTAATTTTTATTACTTTTCTTTTTGAGACAGAGTTGCCTCAG
Organism: Nycticebus coucang; assembly: GCF_027406575.1. Classification (NCBI taxonomy): domain Eukaryota; kingdom Metazoa; phylum Chordata; class Mammalia; order Primates; family Lorisidae; genus Nycticebus; species Nycticebus coucang. The sequence goes on from NC_069795.1 coordinate 90,361,608, forward strand.
TTTGACTCAGTTGCCCTGGGGTTGAGTGCCAGTGGTGTGACAGCTCACAGCAACTTCCAACTCTTGGGCTTAAGCAATTCTCTTGCCTCAGCCTCCCAAGTGGCTGGGACTACAGGCACCCGCCACAATGCCCAGCTATTTTTTTTTTTTTTTTTGCAGTTTTTGGCCAGGGGTGGGTTTGAACCCACCCCGGCATATGAGGCCAGCATCCTACTCTTTTTAGCCACAGTGCTGCCCCCCCCCCCCCCCAGCTATTTTTTTAAGATAGGGTCTCGCTCTTGCTCAGGCTGGTCTCGAATCTGTAAGCTCAGGTAATCCTCCTGTCTCAGCCTACCGAAGTGCTGGGATTACAGGCGTGAGCCACTGAGCCCAGTTCTCAATCTATATTTTTAAAAAGAGATTTTTTTTTAATCCTCTTCTATTGAGCTGGGAAGTTGTCACTGAAAATTTACTTTGACCTCAAAATGATCCCCTAAACTTCAAAAAAAGAGGTCATTTCTTTGCTATTATTGCTAGAAAAAATAAGCAAAGGGAGTCCATACCTGGTCTATCATTTTCATATTCCTGTGAATGCAAGTGATAGAATAATCTGCCTCATGCCCTCCCTCAGGCGTCCTCAAACTTTTTAAACAGGGGGCCAGTTCACTGTCCCTCAGACCATTGGAAGGCTGGACTACAGTTAAAAAAAAAAAAAACACTATGAACAAATTCCTATGCACACTGCACATACCTTATTTTGATGTAAAAAACAAAATGGGAACAAATACAATCACACCGCTTCATGTGGCCCGCAGGCTGCAGTCTGAAGACCCCTGCTCTAAATGTTCACAGTTGATCCTGCCCAAGAGCAACCACCTAAATTTCCTGGGGTTCTCAGGCCCTCAGTAAGGGTTACTGATTCTGTTTGAACTGGGGCTAAGAAGCAAATTATTCAATCTTGCTAACAGTGGGCAGTTAACACAGCAGATTTGACTTTATGGTGTCTGGAAAATCGTGCCTTTCTACAAAGTGAGTGATACTGAGTTTCAGAGGAAAGATCATCAATGGTCTTAAGAGTCAAAACGAGCTGGGTCTACATCCTGCCTCACTACCACAGCTGTGTGATCTTGAGTGAGTTACTTAACCTTGCTTATCCTCAATTTACTCATCTGTAAAATGGAAATCACAACACCTACCACACAAGAGGCTGTGACTAAATAAGACAGTAAATATACGGCTTGCACACTGCAGGCAAGCACTAATTTCTTTCCTTACTACTAACCATTAAGAACTAACGCAGATGGGCAGCGCCTATGGCTCAGTGGGTAGGGTGCCAGCCCCATATACCAAGGGTGACGGGTTCAAACCCTGCCCCAGCCAGCTAAAACAGCAGTGGCAACTGCAACAGAAATAGCCGGGTGTTGTGGCAGGTGTCTGTAGTCCCAGCAACTCAGGCTGAGGCAAGAGAATTGCCCTAGCCCAAGAGCTGGAGGTTGCTGTGAGCTGTGACACCATCGCACTTTCTGAGGGCAACAAAGTGAGACTCCATCTCTAAAAAAAAAAAAAAAAACAACAACCAACAACAAAAAAATAACTAATGCAGAGTTGTTTTCTTTCCTCTTTGTTTCTTTTTAAGAGACAGGGTTTCACTCTGTCACCCAGACTGAAGCAGCCTTAAACTCCTGGACTCTAAGCCATCCTCCTGAGTAGCTGAGACTATAGGCACATACCACTGTACCTGGCTACCAGAGTTTTAATTACATACACAATTTATGATTTATGGATCAAAATAAATGTAATAAATTCCTTTTACAGACTGAACCTGGTGAAAACAATAAAATACTAACTGGATATGAATTCTAACCCCCGTGAAAATGAGATACATCTCTAGCTAAAACCTTGTAAGATAATAATTGTCACATCTGTATTAATTTCAAATCCCAAGTGCTTTGACTCCAGACCCCAAATAGTTCATAGCTTTAAAAAAATGTATGCATATATTCAGTATAATTGTCTTACTTTTTTCTGTGATTAAAGGAATCTTCTTTACTACTGCTGTTAAGAGTTGCTGGATCGTCTCTAAGTGATCTATCCTGAGAAGGGTAAGAAAAAATTAAGGCAATATATTAAACACATGTAGCAGTTTCTAGCCACATACCTATACATACACTTCCCCTTTCTCAGGCAATTATAATTTAAAACTATCATACAGCCTTCTTTATAAAGGAACAGTGAGCCATGGTTAAAAAGAAAACATCAAGACTAAATAAAGATAAAACCCCAGGAATGGCAAATTATGCAAATACCACAGACACTTTATCTATTGTTTTTAATTTTATTTTTTTGAGACAGAGTCGGTAGAGTGCCATGTCGTCACAGCTCAGAGCAACCTCCAACTCTTGGGCATAAACGATCCTCTTGCCTCAGCCTCCTAAGTAGCTGGGACTACAGGCGCTTGCCACAACACCAGGCTATTTTTTTGTTGCAGTTGTCATTGTTGTTTAACAGGCCCAGGCCAGGTTCGAACCCTCCAGCCTCACTGTATGTGGCAGGAGCCCTAACCCCTGAGCTATGAGCGCTGACCCTATCTATTATTTTTACAATGAATAGCAATATAATCTTTTTGGCAATGTGACTGCTACTGAGAAGAGAAAGATTCTATCACATAAATGCCCACCTTGGGGCTATTCCCTTTAAGGTCTCTACTGTGTCTGAATGGCTACATTTTTATTGTTCTCAGCAGTGAGAGATAATTCAAAGGCAATCTCCCAATCTGTAAATTAGAAAACCTCAGGAAGCCTTTTTAGAGGAGGCCATGAGTGTAGCTGGCTCATGGAGAGACAGCCGTGTAATATCAAGCAGGTGTGTGAACATCACCCAAAATATACACACTTGAGCAGTAAGATCATAAGACCTTTCACCCCAAGGATTCTACAGGGAAAGGATATGTTGGCAAACCCAGCTGGAGGGAGGCCTGTAATCCCATCTGGGGCTTCTAAGACCTCAAATCAAGAGCCATGCCTAAGTCACACCACGTCATAGTATAAAATGACAACCCCTCCACTGTGCATCAAGTGGTAATAATTGTCTCCACTATACATGCACAGACGGTTTCCCCCATCGAGGACTTCACACCCACAACTCTACACACATTCAGCTGTGACGGGTGATTGAAAAAAAGCATCACACACACATCCAAAGCAGAACTCCTTTAGAAAAGATTGGAATAATTACTTAATGACATAGTTTCCCAGCTCAGAACTTTCTTCTGTTTTCACTGCTGTCTGACCCTCCTGAGAGAGGCAGGTTGGCCCAGGTGTTTCTGGTTCAGTCTTCACTACAAGGGAAGGGCAACAAAGGGAAAGCTGTCAGGACTGTGTGGGAAGGACACGTGCAGGCAGAAACAAAGCTCTTCCATTGAAGCTCAATGAGGACACTGCCCTCCAGCTGCTGTAGGGTCAAGGCAGGAGATGGCTCCTGTCATCATAGGGTCAGCAGACAAGGGAAGAACTGTTAGCCTGGGCCTGATGGGGAGCAACTCCAGGCTCATGACAAGAGGGGGCTATAAATGGCTTTTTAGACATTTCTTAAAGGGCCAGTCACACTGCTTTGTGAGATCCCTCACCCGCACCAACACATGATTGAACAAAGTCACATTAGAATACAATGCTGGCTTGTTCTAATATTGTGATTGTTTTAATATCATCCCTCTGGCTAGTTTATCAACTCTCAGCCTCATCTTAGTGTTCTGAGACACAAGGCCCAAAGCAAAAATCAGATCCACTGTGCTTGGAAAACCTCCAAGCTAATCTCACTAGGCTTTAAACATCACTAAAACCACTGCTGGGAGATACAATGTCTCAGGTGCTCATGCTGTCCTTTCCTTCAATAGTCTTCTTCACTCAAAAACCTGTGACCTGTGACTTGATGCTTCAGTAGGAGCTTCCCCACCTCTGCTCTCCTCCCTGACAATGCAACTTGTACATCAGCACCCAATAATCTTTCTGAAATACCTATCTGGTATCATTTCCCTGCTCAGTATTCTTCAGTGGCTCCCCAAACAACACAAATGAGGCATACTAGTACTAGATACATCTTTTTCTCCCTCTCCTCATTACTGACGTATAGTCTGCATTTCATTAAGTACACAACTTTATCTATGCACCCATGTACTCACCACAGTGTGGCCTGCCTGCCTCAGCAGACTCCCTTATGCTTTTGGCAGTTCCTCCTTGACAAAGGTCTGCACCTTCACCCATTCTGAATTTCACATGACTGGAGTCATAGTGCACATACTCTTTCACATCAGCATTTTAGCTATTATGAGTAACAATGTGATGAACATTCTCATGTGTCTTTGGGTAGATTACGCACTCATGTCCTAGAAGTGGATTTGCTGGACCTTTGGGCAGATGTTTTTTAACTTTATTAGAAACTGCCAAACTGGTTTCCAAAGTGATTATCCCAATTTACAGTCCCACCAGCAGTGTATGCAATTTTTAGGTGCTTCACATTGTTCTCATCACTTGGTATTGTCAGTTTTTTAAATCTGTTGATTCTGCTGGATCACTATGGTTTTAATTCGCATTTCTGGTGATGAATGAGCTTGCATAATTTTTCACGGCCTTATAAGCTTTTGGGATTTCTTCTTTTGTGAAGTGCTCATTCACATTTTTTGCCAATTAACAAAAAATTAGTCTTTTAAATATTGATTTTTGGAAGGTCTGTATACATTTTTTTTTTTTTTTGAGACAGAGTCTCATTCTGTTGCCCTCATTAGAGTGCCATAGTGTCACAATTCACAGCAACCTCCAACTCTTGGGCTTGAGCGATTCTCTTCCCTCAGCCTCCTGAGTAGCTGGGACTACAGGCACCCGCCACAATGCCTGGCTATTTTTTGTTGCAATTGCCACTGCTGTTTTAGCTGGCCAGGGCTGGGTTCGAACCCACCACCCTTGGTATATGGGGCCAGTGCCCTACCCGCTGAGCCACAGGCACCGCTCTTGTATATATTTTGGATGTAACTCCTTTGTTTTATGTATGGAGAGAGCACAAGTATTTTTGAGTCTGTGGCTTGACTTTTTGTTTTTGATCTTTGATGTAATGACGTTCCCAATGTTAATTTTTAAGTCTAATTCATCAGTTTCTTTCTCTTAGGGTTTTCCTGCATGTCCTGTTAAAATATCTTTGCTCTAGGTCATGCAGATATTCTCATATTTTCTTTTGCAAGCTTTATTTTTTTTACCTTTCATATTTAGGTCTATGATCCAAATCAAACCAGGTTTTGTTTATAGTGTGAGGTACAGATATATCCAATCAAGCCATAACTATTTATTAAAAAGACCATCCTTTCCTTAGTGAATTTGTTAATAATCAGGTCACCATATATGTGTGGGTCTATTTCTGGGCTCTCTTTTCTGTTCCATCAGTCTGTCTATTCTTGAGCCCCTACCACACACACACTCAATTACCTCAGCTTTATAATATGTGTCTGCCTAAGTCCTCCAGCTTCTTTGGTCTTCAGTACTATCTCAGATATTTTGGTCTTTGGATTTACATAAACCTTTTAGACTTAGTGCATCAATTTCTATAAACATACAACAAACACAACATTCTAGAGATTATGATTGAGATTGTATTGAATCTATATGTATTTTTGGTGGAAACTGATGTGTTCATCACGTCTTTCAAAAATTTAATATGGTAGGTCCTTCCATTTAGTCACATCTTTAATTTCTCTCAAAAATGTTTAATAGATTGTTAGGTATATAAGACTATATTTTCTTAGGTTTGTTAACTAAGTATTGGTATTCTTTGGTGTTTTTGTTTTTTTGAAATAGATTCTCACTCTGTCCTCACTACTGGGCCCCACCCAATTTTGGTGCTATTATAAATGTTCATTTAAATTTCATTTTTCTGGCCAGGCACACATGGCCATGGCTCACACCTGTAATCCCAGCAATCCAGGAGGCCAAGGCAGGTGGATTGCTTGAGCTCAGAAATTAGAGACCAGCTTGAGCAAGAATGAGAACCTGTCTGTACTAAAAATAGAAAAAACTAGCTGGGCATTGTGGTGGGTGCCTGTAGTTCTAGCCACTAGGGAGACTGAGGCAGGAGAATCACTTGAGCCCAGGAGTTTGAGATTGCCATGAGCTATGATGATGCCATGGCACTTTACCCAAGACAACAGATTAAGACTATCTCAAAAAAAAAAAAAAAGAAAAAAGAAAAAGAAAGAAAAAAATCCATTTTCTAATTATGGCTAGTATATAGAAATTCAAATGATTTTCTTTTTTTTTTTTGCAGTTTTTTGGCCAGGGCTGGGTTTGAACCCGCCACCTCTGGCATATGGCGCCGGCACCCTACTCCTTTGAGCCACAGGCGCCGCCCTGAAATTCAAATGATTTTTTAATATATACTGACCCTTCAAGGCAATTTTGGAACTCTTTTTCTGGAATAGGTATCAGAGCTGTCATCAATGAGATCTCACAATTAAGTTCAAGAACTCATCCTAGAAAAAGTCATTTGAAAGGTAGACTAGGTGCTGGCATTGGTGCATCGCTTACCAAGGGGAGTACTTTGAAGATGGCTGTAGTGATATTCAGCAATAAGGTATATAGCACTTTTTCTAGAATGAGTCTGTGAACTTATTTGTTCAATCTCATATGTGCTTCCATTTACATCAAGTCCAAAAACAGAAATAACTAATTTATAGCAATAGAAATCAGAATAGCAGAAGAGCAGAGAGAGGGCAGGAGGGGGGCGGGGCCTTGGTGTGTGCCACACCTTTTGGGGGCAAGACACAATTTTAAGAGGGATTTTACCTAACAAATGCAATCAGTATAACCTGGTTTCTTGTACCCTCAATGAATCCCCAACAATAAAATAAAAAAAAAAAAGAAATTAGAATAGCAATTGACGATGGGGGTTGAAAACTGATTGGAGGGGCCCAAGGGTGAAAATTTCTACTGATATACCTTAAAAGGGGATGTTGGTTATACAGGTTTAAACATCTGCCAGCTCATCAAATGGTAGGTGTAACTGCATTTCACCGAACATTTTACTTCGATTAAAATTAAAACAGATATCCTCTGGCCCAGTCCAAAATTAACTGTATTTGTGGGAGGCAGGCCTATGCCACATACCTCCTGTTGAGAAGGACACCAATTCCTTCATGAGCTGTCTTTTGATCAGGGTTTGGTGAACTTTTTCTTTTCTTTTTTGCAACAGAGTCTCACTTTGTTGTCCTCTATAGAGTATTGTGGCTTCACAGCTCACAGCAACCTCTAACTCTTGAGCTCAAGTGATTCTCCTGACTCAGCCTCCCAAGTAGCTGAGACCACAACACCCAGCTATTATTAGGGACAGGGTCTCCCTCCTGCTCAGGCTGGCCCCCAACCCCTGAGCTCAGGTAATCCACCTGCCTCGGCTTCCCAGAGTGCTAGGATTATAAGTGTGAGCCACCACACCTGGCCCTTGGTAAACTTAAACAGTAAGAACATCTCTGCAGGCAGTAAGCATAGGAGATAATACGTAAATGAACGGGCATGGCTAAGGGACAATAAAGCTTTACTCACAAAAACAGGCACTGGACCATAAGCTGCCAGACCCTGCTTTAGACCGTCATTTAGTAAGTTACAAATCTACCTCTCTATAAGATTATCAAGGAGATCCTGGCACACTTGAAAAGCAGACTGCCATGGTACTTGACAAATGTATTTCAAATTTCAACTTCACTTCTTTCTAGACTTGGAAAGTATATACTTAACTTCTCTAAACTTGTTTTCTCATCTGCAAAGTGGGCATAGCAGCTATGCTGAAGTAGTGGAATAATATATTAAAGGCAGCTACCAGGGTACCTAGTATAGTATAGGTTCTCTTTCTTACATAGTAGCTATCTATCATCATTGTTGCAGATGCTGCAGATTCTAAATGTGCACTTCCTTCATCTATTCTTTTTTGAGACAGAGTCTTACTCTATTGCCTGGTTAGAGTGCTGTGGTATCATAGCTCATAGCCATCTCAAACTCTTGGGCTCAAGCAATCCTCCTGCCTTGGCCTCCTGAATAGCTTATGAATACAGTGCCTACCACAACACACAGCTACATTTTCTATTTTTAGTAGAGACAGTCTCACTCTCTTGCTCAGGCTGGTTTTGAACTCCTTACCTCAAATAATCCTCCTTGCCGATTGATCTATTCTTGTCAGGAATGTCCCCCACTGCCCAAAGTCTGGCCCGTCCCTAAAACTATAATCCTTAAATGAGCCCCGCTAATTGTCCTACTTCCCCAAACCAGCCCTTCAGGTCCTTGTTTCTACTGTTCCTTTCACCTGACAAAGCCCATGAACTCACAGCTAAAATTGTGTCACTCTTTGAAAAGCCAGGTTATAATCCATGACCCTTACAGAATCCTGTTCCCCTTCACACTCCCTGCCAACCCTGATCAGATATCCAATACTTCAGCAATCATTTTATCAGTCATTGCTTGCTGTTTATGGCAATTCTCTTCACCCTGATTATAAATTCTTGAAGGGCAGAAATGATGCTTTGTAAGTCTCTATTATTTCCCTCAGTGTCTATTAGTAAGTACTCAGTACACTATTTGCCAAGTGACTGACTCACAGATTCTGAAAATTGAAAGGACTTAGATTACAGTATGTCCTACATAAAACTTCCAGACAAAAATACAATGAGATCCTACATACCTTTTGCAACAGCTGCTGGAGCAGAGCTGGGGACAACTGGAGTTGGAGCAGCTACAGGCACAATGGTAGGTGGTTTGTTGGTAGAAAACGACTGAACCACTAAAGGGTAAAGAGGCATTCATCAAATATAGAAATTATTTTTAATGAGGATGATCCCAGGTGTTAGCCCCTTATCAAATAGAACAAAGAAAACTTCAGCATAATGGGGATTGTAAGGTCCTTTATTTAATACAGTGATATGACAACCTAGGTTGTTTTTAGTTATCAGGGTAACAGAAATATATCCTCAACTGCGGAAATGGGGGCTTGTCACTAAATTAAGGAAATAAAAATCCAATTAACTTAAATTGTCATAAATGTTTAAAATGTTGCTCCTCAACTCAATAGTCCACATAGGGCACCTACTTTGAAGCCAGTGGGTCACTTAGGTTTTACTCTCAGTCCTAGCCTTGGTGCCGGAGACTCCAAGATGCCAGTGAGTACCATGACTTCAGAAGGGCAGGCTGTATGCTGTATGTGCAACATCACCTGACAGAACATTCATAGACTCAAACAATAGCCACAGTGTGACAGGCCCGTGGGCGAAGTGACTTACCTTTATTCACAGGCATCAGTATAGTCTGCACACCTCCAGATGTGTTCACACTGAGTGGTTTCAGCTGGCTGGGAATTGTCAGGACAGCTTGCTGGGGATTGGACTGACTAGAGTGAATCTTTAGCAATCCTAAAATAAATCAAACGATAAGGCCAAGCTAAAGGTCAGATGTTTCTTTTTTTTTTTCCTTGTAGAGACAGAGTCCCACTACTTCATGGCCCTCAGTAGAGTGCCCTGGCATCAAACAGCCCACAGCAACCTCCAACTCCTGGGCCCAAGCGATCCTCCCGCCTCAGCCTCCTGAGTAGCTGGGACCACAGGCGCCCGCCACAACACCCGGCTATTTTTTGGTTGCAGTTTGGCCGGGGCCGGGTCCGAACCCGCCACCCTCGGTATATGGGGCCGGTGCCCCACCGACTGAGCCACAGGCGCCGCCCTGGTCAGATGTTTCTTTGAACTTCCTTCACCTCTTTGCTACTCATATTTTCACAGAGAAGAAAGTTTCTAGGACACTTATTCTTTTAGTAAATAAAGAGCTGGGGCTCGGCGCCTGTGGGCTCAAGTGGCTAAGGCACCAGCCATATACACCTGAGCTGGCGGGCTCGAATCCAGCCCAGGCCCACCAAACAACAATGAAGGCTGCAACCAAAAAAATAGCCGGGCGTTCTGGCAGGCGCCTGTAGTCCCAGCTACTCCGGAGGCTGAGGCAAGAGAATCGCTTAAACCCAGGAGTTGGAGGTTGCTATGAGCTGTGATGCTACGGCACTCTACACAGGGCAACAGCTTGAGGCTCTGTCTCAAAAAAAAAAAAAAAAAAAAAAAAGAGCTGGAAGCATGAGGTAATGGATGCTACAGATTTCACAAATAAATGACAACGATTTATTTTTAAAGTGGCCTTGCCCCACATCCAAAAAGCAATACAGAATTTTTTGCAAAAGCCGGACTAATAGGAAGGAGGAAAAGTTACCCAAAGTCCTACTCCAGATAGTCAATATTAACATTTTGAGGTAGTTCTTTTCTGTTTGTTTTCCATGCTAATTTATTTTTTCTGTACATACCTATAATGTGCACAAATGATCATAGTAATAAAATTTTATATTTTAATGTGTAAAGTTGGCATTTTCCAATCTAAAAACCTACCATGGCTCCCAACTGCCTAATAATATTTCCAAAATTACCTTCTAAGCATTCAAGGTCCATTTTAATACAGTCCCAATTTATCCAAACCTCCTTCACACCATCTCTACAATAAATACTTCTGTATGTCCTACACAACATAACTTGTAACTTTCTATTTCTGTGCAGCCCTTATTTTTCGAACATCAGATATTTCAATCATTTTAGAAAGAATCACTTTCCCTCATTTTATCTTATTTTTCATACTCCCATTTCCATTACAAAACTATTGTAAGCATTCCTCAAAGGGCCAGTAAAAAATCAGAAATGGCCTTAAATATGAAAGAGCACAAAGACACAAACATATGTCATAATATAACAACTATTTAAAAACAGTAGCAGTGGCTCATGCCTATATTCCTAGCACTCTGGAAGGCCAAGACTGCCTGAGTTCACAGGTTCAAGATCAGCCTGAGACAGAGCAAGACTCCGTCTCTAAAAAACAAGCAGGCGTTGGGTGGCGGGCACCTGTATTCCCAGCTACTCAGGAGGCTGAGGCAAGAGAATAACTTGAGCCCAAGAGTTTGAGGTTGCTGTGAGGTATGATGCCATAGCACTCTACCCAGAGTGACAAAGTGAGACTCTGTCTTAAAAAAAATTAAAAAAACTAACATCAGGCTAAAGATACTTTGAGACCCTGGAAAGCAGGTGGTTTAAGCTAAGGAAAGCAATCATCTAAAATACTTTTAGAGTGGGAGGTGCTTGTGGGTCAGTGAGTAGAGCGCCAGCCCCATATACCGAGGGTGGCGGGTTCAAACCCGGCACCGGCCAAACTGCAACAAAATAATATTCAGGCGTTGTGGTGGGCACCTTTATTCCCGGCTACTCGGGAGGCTGAAGCAAAAGAATTACCTAAGCCCAAGAGCTGGAGGTTGCTGTGAGTTGTGACTCCATGGCACTCTACTTGAGGGTGACAAAGTGAGACTCTGTCTCTTAAAAAAAAAAAAAAAGATACTTTTAGAACAGGTCTTACATGAATAAGAAAGTTGTAATTACTGGGACATGCCCTTGAGAAGTACAACAAAGACCTGGTATCTTCCATGTTTTTACGAAATTAAATGATCAGCTGAAAAGTTAAAAAAAATATTAAAAAGCTTATAACTAAAAATAGCCACTCCTTGTTCTATCTCTCTATTGTCATCTAGTTCCCAGTAACAACCACTTCTAACCCTTCTGTTTCTTTTAACATTTACCTCAGTATTTATTTTATTTTTTTTTGTTTTTTGAGACAGAATCTCACTATGTCACCCTCAGTAGCATGCTGTGGTGTCACAGCTCATAGCAACTTCAAACTGTTGGGTTCAAGTGATTCTCTTGCCTCAGTCTCCCACCACAATGCCCAGCTATTTTTTTGTTGCTGTTGTCATTGTTTAGCAGGCTCAGGCTGGATTTGAACCCACCAGTCTGGGTATATATGGCAGCACCCTAATCACTGAGCAATGGGTGCCAAGCCTACCTCAGTATTTTTTTTTTTTTTGAGACAGAGTCTCAGTATGTTGCCCTCAGTAGAATGCTGTGGCATCACAGCTCACAGCAACCTCCAACTCTTGGGCTCAAGCAATTTTCTTGCCTCAGCCTCCCAAGTAGCTGGGACTATAGACGCCCACCACAACGCCGGCTATTTTTTGTTGCAGCTGTCATTGTTGGCTAGCTGGCCAGGGCCGGGTTCGAAATTGCCACCTGCGATGTATGTAGCTGGCACTGTAACCACTGTGCTAAAGGCACCGAGCCCCTACCTCAGTATTTTTAAAAGAATCTGTATATTGCAGGCCTTGATTCACCAGTTTTTCAGATTACCTACTGACTTAACTATTAGGGTAGATAAGCCTTTTAAGGCACTTATATTTTCTCTTCCCTATAAAGATGGTCTCTTACAACAGTTTGACTTAAAATTCTCTGACTCTGGCCAGGCACAGTGGGTCACACCTGTAATCCTAGTACTCTCGAAGTACCAAGACGGGAGGACCTCTTGAACTCAGAGGAGTTCAAGACCAGCCTGAGCAAGAGTGAAACCCTGTCTCTACTAAAAACAGAAAACTTAGCCAAGTGTAGAGTTGTATATCTATAGTCCCAGCTACTCGGGAGGCTAAGGCAGGAGAACTGTTTGATCCCAGGAGCTTGGGGCTGCTGTGAGGCAGGTTGACACCACAGCTCTTTAGTCTGGACAATAGAGAGGCTCTGGCTCAAAAAAAAAGTCTTTGACTTTACAATGACACAAAAGTGACTTGCATTCAGTAGAAACCCTGCTTCTTTCATGTGCTTGGCAATGGCAAGCTCCCAGGCAGCCAAAAGTGTTTTTGAAATTTTTCTGAAGTTAACTATTCCCTCTTCTTTTACTTGCTCAGTTTTCTTTCAAGATCTGAAATTTACCTTAAGTCTTTGCATCTCCTTCAAACACTGTCAGGCAGTCATTAGTCCAACTTTCCACACAGTCAAATCTCCTACACAATTTACACTCCAATTCCTTACAACCGATACCTCTCCTGCAGGTCTCTGATCTACTCCAATTTGGACTGCTGCTTTCTAGACCTGCCACAAAACACATTTTTGGGAATGTCCCATTACTGTCCCTGGGGATTCCTTTTGCCTTTCTTCTATATTTGGATCTTCTACTTTCATTCTCTTTCTTATTTTACATCTCTTCATGCTGACAGTCTGACACTGCTGTGACATTTTTATTGTATTTTATAGAAGTATCGCTCTGTACAGACGGTAAAAACCAGAAACAAAATTGATCTTTCAAGCTTGACAAGCAAAGCTGTATATCATTATCAGTTCCCTGGCATCTGAGACAGCAAGATGTAATCAAACACATTAATATTATGTGACAGAACATGAATATTCACATTCAGTAGTACAAGCTGGCTGTCAATGTAGGTCAAATTTTGCCCTAAAATTAGCTATAAAAGGGCGGCGCCTGTGGCTCAGTGAGTAGGGCACCGGCCCCATATACCGAGGGTTGCGGTATCAAACCAGGCCCTGGTCAACCTCAACAAAACAATAGCCGGGCATTGTGGCGGTCACCTGTAGTCCCAGCTACTTGGGAGACTGAGGCAAGAGAATCGCCTAAGCCCAAGAGCTGGAGGTTGCTGTGAGCTGTGATGCCACAGCACTCTACCGAGGGCAACAAAGTGAGACTCTCTCTCTTAAAAAAAAAATAACTATAAAAATAAAACTTTTGGGCCAGGCGCAATGGTTCACACCTGTAACCCAAGTACTCTGGGAGGCCGAGGTGGGTGGACTATCTGAGCCAACGGGTTCATGACCAACCTGAGCAAGATCAAGACCTCCATCTCTAAAAATAGCCGGGTTTTGTGGTGGGCACCTATATTCCCAGCTACTTGGGAGGCTGAGGCAAGAGAATCAATTGAGCCCAAGAGTTTAAGGTTGCTGTGAGCTGTAATGCCTCAGGACCCTACTGAGGGCAACAAAATGACACTCTGTCTCAAAAAAAGTAAAAATAAAAATAAAACTTTTGGTCTTCATAGCTTTATTTTAGAATTGCAGGTAAGGGATATGAACTAATAACAAAGAGGACACTGATGATAATGACAATAACAGCAATTATTGATATAATGGCCACTATGCAGTACTTAAGACAGTATGCTATGTATTCATATATCAATTCATTTAATCTTAACTTTATTAGATAAATATTATTAATCTCATTTTTACAGCTGAGAAACTGAAGCAAATTACTTTCTTTCTTTTTTTTTTTTTTGAAACAGCCTCGCTTTGTCGCCCTCAGTAGAGTCCTGTGGTGTCATAGCTCACAACAACCTCAAATTCTTGGGCTTACTCGATTCTTTTGCCTCAGCCTCTCAAGTAGCTGGGACTACAGGTGCCCACCACAATGCCCTTCTATTTTTAGAGATAAGGTCTCGCTCCAATTCAAGATGGTCTTGAACCTGTGAGCTCAGGTAATCTACCTGCCTTGGCCTCCCAGAGTGCTGGGATTACAGGCATGAGTCACCTCGCCTGGCCTGAAGCAAATTACTTCCTAAAGCAACCTGGCCTCAGGATTTGTGGTCTCTGTTACTCAAAGCAGTAAAAAGTATACTTTTCTGAGCCATGTAGTATGGACACAAAGATACATGTATCATAGCTCCTGCGGGACTGAAAGCACATCAGTCTTAATAACTAACGTTAAAAATCATTATTTGTAGTCATCAAGGCTAATATATATTTTATATACCTTATTTATGAAGGCAAAGAAAAGTCTATGTTTTATAATGAGTTACATTTAAAACTGATCATTAAAAAAGGAAATAAGTACTTTAAGGAGTACAAACCATCAGCTATTCACAAAATTATACTATAAAAACAGCTAAAATAGGGGGTGCCTGTGGCTTAGTGAGTAGGGCGCTGGCCCCATACACCGAGGGTGGCGGGATGAACCCAGCCCCGGCCAAACTGCAACAAAAAATTAGCTGGGCATTGTGGCGGGCGCCTGTAGTCCCAGCTACTTGGGAGGCTGAGGCAAGAGAATTGTAATTTATAAATCTGTAATTTATAAATAATAATTTTAAAATATCAAATTAAATAATAATTTTATCTTTAAAGTCTCGTAAATATTGCTTAAGACCCTTGAAACATAGTTTAGCCCAAAGAGAGAAAAGATCATGATACAACTCACCCGATACCGTGGCCTTCCCAGAGACAGGATTAGGTGTTGACACCAGGGATGTGGCACTGACGACAGCAGAGGTGGCAGGTTTGCAGGTTCCCATGGTGGCCTGGCTCACACACACTTGCTGCTGCCCAGAACTTTTAATTACAGAACTGCCAGCAGATGATGAAGTTGAAGCTGTTCCTTCAGACTGCTTTTCCACAGGGCCACAAATAAAGTAGTTAAGGGTACTACATACAAACAACAACAAAACCCTTATCACCTATCTCGCTTTATAAAGGCTATTTCAACAACAAATAAGTAGGGGAACATATTCTTGAATGTAAAAATGAACTAAGATGAGCCTTATTAAGAACTCACTACAGTGTTTTAAAGTCTGTTCATTATTATATGGCAGGCATAGCATAGTGGTCAATGCTAGGGCTCACAGGTAAAAGCCATTAAGGAAATGGTCACCAAAGTGAGATGAATGCTATAGCAGGCATAGGTAAACATCACCAGGACAAATGAGAATAAAGTTAACTGCTTCTGTCTAGGGACAGAAAGGGGAGGATACTGGAAAAAGCTTGAGGTAAAAACAGCACTGAAAGGTCACACTGGCCCCATCTTGCACTCCCTTTCCCCTTCCCTCCTCCTAATTACCTGCCCCTGAGCACTAAGCCTGAAGAAATGGGTTGTTAAACAAGGACTGTGAACAAACATACCCTGCAGACAGATTACACGTCCCTGGTTCCCCTTTTAACTACCCAACCCCCTGCCCCATGGATCTAACCTTGCAGAGTCTTGGATTTGTAAACTACTTTGCTTTAGGAATTCCACCCCACCCAACTGAAAGATTTAAAACCCCCCTTCCTTTGTCATACTTCACTGAGAAATTCTAGAGTGTGAACCCTTCTTCGTCAGCTAGTCAGTAAAGAACCCTACACCTAATTTGAACTCAGCGTGCTGCAATTTTCTCTATAATTCCACTCTCATTGGTTACAACAGTACTTGAGGAGAATCTTCAAGATTTGAAACAAGAGAAAAGAAGAGATAAAAGAGTGTTTCCTGGGCTTGGTGCCTGTGGCTCAAACGACTAAGGCACTAGCCACATACACCTGAGCAGGTGGGTTCGAATCCAGCCTGGGCCCACCAAACAACAATGACGGGTACAACCAAAAAAAGAAAGAAAAATAGCCAGGCACTGTGGTAGGCGCCTGTAATCCCAGCTATTTGGGAGGCAGAGGCAGGAGAATCACTTGAGCCCAGGAGTTGGAGGTTGCTGTGAGCTGTGATGCTACAGCTCTCTACCCAGGGTGACAGCTTGAGGCTCTGTCTCAAAAAAAAAAAAAAAAAAAGTGTCTTTTGGCACAAGTGAGTATGTAGAGAAGAATTGTGAGAAGTAGTAGTTGTAAGAAAGGAAAGCTATTCAAGCCAGATTGTTAATGTCCTTGGGGTTCCAGGGTAATTGTCTTTTCAACTGGATATTTACATACAAAAGAATAACATTCCTGTAATCCCAGCTGCTTGGGAGACTGAGGCAAGAGAATCGCTTAAGCCCAGCAGTTGGAGGTTGCTGTGAGCCGTGTGAGGCCACGGCACTCTACCAAGGGCCATAAAGTGAGACTCTGTCTCTACAAAAAAAAAAAAAAAAAAAGAATAACATTTGGCCCCTATCTCACATCCTATACAAAAATTAACTCAAAGTGGATCTAAGATTTAAATGTAAGGGCCAAAACTATAAAGCTCTTAGAAGAAAACATAGACATAAATTTTGTGACCCTGGATTAGGCTTGGTTTCTTAGATGTGACACCAAAATAAGAAGCAATAAAAGAAAAATAGGTTAGCTGGAACTTCATCAAAATGAAAAACTTTTATAGTTCAAAGGATACCATCAAGAAAGCAAAAAGAAAGCCTGGCAAGGTGGCTCATGGTAACCCTAGCACTCTGGGAGGCCAAGGCAGGTGGATTGCCTGAGCTCACAGGATCAAGACCAGCCTAAGCCAGAGCAAGACCTTGTCTCTAAAAACAGCCAGGCATGGTGGCAGGCATCTATAGTGCCAGCTAATTGGGAGGCTGAGGCAAAAGAATGGATTTGAACCCAAGAGTCTGAGGTTGCTGTGAGCTGTGACGCCACCGCACTCTACTGAGGGCGACAAACTGAAATTCTGTCTCCAACAAAAAAAAAAAAAAAGAAAGCAAAAAGACAGCCCAGAGGGGGAGAAAATGTTTGCAAATCAGGTTGGAAACTTTATAAGGATATATAAAGTGCTCTAAACCAGTACTACAAAAACAAATACCCTGGGCGGTGCCTGTGGCTCAGTGAGAAGGGCACAGGCCCCATATGCCGAGGGTGACTGGTTCAAACCCAGCCCCGGCCAAACTGCAACAAAAAATAGCCAGGTGTTGTGGCGGGTGCCTGTGGTCCCAGCTACTTGGGAGGCTGAGGCAAGAGAATCACCTAGTTCCAAGAGCTGGAGGTTGCTGCGAGCTGTGATGCCACAGCACTCTACTGAACGCAACAAAGTGACTCTGTCTCTTAAAAAAAAAAAAAAAGACAAATACCCTAACTAAAAAATGGGTACCCACTAAGACGTCTGTGTTTTAAAAAATGGACAAGAACAAGTATTGGCCAGGATGTGCAAAAATTAGAACCCTAACACACTGCTGGTGGGAATCTAAAAAGGTACAGAGGCTCGACACCTGTGGCACAGAGGTTATGGGTGCCAGTCACCCGAGGGGCAGGTTTGAACCAAGGCTGGGCCCGCTAAACAACAATCACAACTGCAACAAAAAATAGCAGGGCACTGTGGCGGTCACCTGTAGTCCTGGCTACTTGGGGGGCTGAGGCAAGAGAATTTGGGCCCAGGAGTTTAAGGTTGCTGCGAGCTATGATGCCACGGTACTCTACCAAGGGTGACATAGCGGGACTCTGTCTCAAAAAAAATAAATAAAAATAAAAAGGTGCATGGGATAGCGCCTGTGGCTCAAGGAGTAGGGTGCCGGTCCCATATGCCAGAGGTGGTGGGTTCAAACCTAGCCCTGGCCAAAAACCACAAAAAAAAAAATAAACAAATAAATAAATAAATAAAAAGGTGCAACCTCTTGGCAGCTCCTCAAAATGTTAAACACAGAGTTCCCATATGATCCAGTAATGCCACTCCTAAGTATACAGCCAAGATAAACGAAGACATGTAACTTATACATCAGTGTTTACAGTAGCATTGTTCATGATGATCAAGAAGGAGAAACAACACAATGTCCATCAGCTAATGAATGGATAAACCAAATACAGTGTATATCCATAATACTCTTTTTACTTTTTGGGGTTGGGGGACAGGGTATTGCTTTGTTGCCTGGGCCAAAGAGCAATATTGTCATCACAGCTCACAGCAACCCCAAACTCCTAAGCTCAAGCGCTCCTCCAGCCTCAGTCTCCTGAGTAGCTGAGACTGCTGATGCATGCCAGAATGCCTGGCTAATTTTTCTACTTTGTAAAGACAGCGTCTCCCTCTTGATCTGACTGGTCTCAAACCCCTGGCCTCAAGCGATCCTCCAGCTTTGCCTCCCAAAGCCTTAGGATTATAGGTGGGAGCCACCGCACACGTGCACCATAAACTGAATAAAAGGAACAGAGTACTGATGCATGCTATGGAATAGATGAACCTCGAAAAGTTATGCTAGGCAAGAAGAGCAAGACACAAAAAGCCATTATGTTTTTATGACATTAATATGAATGTCAAGAATTGGCAAATCCACAGAGAAAGCACAGAGCTGTGGGGAAGGAGAAATGGGGAGTGACTGCTAATGGACATGGGTTTCTTTCTAGGTTAATAAAAATATTCTTGGATTAGATCGATGATAATGATGGTTGCACAACCTGCAAATATAATAAAGAACAGTGAATTGTACACTATTAAATGGTTAAAATTCAAGGTGTGAGATTCCACTTTTTAAAAAAAGAACAAAATTCTAATTTTTTAAAAAGACCCATTGGTGTGCCTGCTGGATATCTTCCTCCTGTCTATACCTCTTTTGTGTTTCATTATGATTTTCCACTCCTATGCTAATTCTCACCTGTTGTACAGAGCCATTTGCTGACAGGGCCACAGCCGGGGAAGTAGCAGTTGTGATAACCCCTCCTGCTACTCTCAGCATTGTGGTTCCAGGTTTTGAAAGTTGTGAGGTGGCTGGCACAGACTTCAAGGTGCTATCAGATATTTTCATTAGTGATGCCTGTCCCCCATGGGCTGCCTGCAGAAACAAAGTGGGAGAAGTAATGATGTTGCCTTTGTTAACAGGTGCAATTTATTCCTAACCTACATTTGAGCTATGTCCTAAGAACTGGAAAATACTCAAAAAGGTCTTGCCAATTAAAACTATATGAGGTGTTTATGCACACCCCTTTCTAGTTACATTCTACATTCTATATATAACCTTTTCCCTACCAATGTTCCTTTACCTCTAAATGAAACAAGTAAATAAATGCATTTGGCTTTTTCTCAATGTTTGGCTTTTTCTCTGGTTTGCCACTAGAACACAGGTGTTGTGAAAACCACCCACAAAATCCACAACGGGAAAGGAAAAGAGTCATATCAACATCATTGTTGTCACTGGACATGTAGATTCAGGCAAGTCCATCACCACTGGCCATCTGATCTACAGATATGGTGGGACTGACAAGAGAACCATCAAAAAATAGATGAGAAAGAGGCTGCTGAAATTGGGAAGGGCTCTTTCAAGTATGTCTGGGTCTTGGATAAACTGAAAGCTGAGTGTTGAGTGTTGTATCACCACTGATGTCTCCCCGTGGAGATTTGAGACCAGTAAATAGATGTGACTATCACTGATGCTCCAGGACACAGAGACTTTATCAAGAACATGATTACAGGCACATCTCAGGCTGACTATGCTGTCCTGATTGCTGCTGCTTGTGTTGGTGAATTTGAAGCTGGTATCTCAAGGAGTGGGCAGAACTGTGAGCATGCTCTTTTGGCTTACATACTTGTATGTGAAACAACTAATTGTTGGTGTTGACAAAATAGAATCCATTAAGCACCCCTACAGCCAGAAGAATATGAGGAAATCATTAAAGAAGTCAGCAATTATGTTAAGAAAATTGGCTAGAATCCCAACCCAGTAGCACTTGCACTAATTTCTGGTTGGAATAGTGACAACATGTTAGAGCCAAATGCTAACATGCCTTGGTTCAAGGGATGGAAAGTCACCAGAAAGATGGTTGATGCCAGTGGATTGCATCCTGAGACTACTTTGTTCAACTGGCAAGCCATGTGTCTGCTTCTCCAGATGTCTAAAAGTGCTATTGGTGCTATTGGACTACCCTATAGGCCAAGTAGAAACTGATGTTCTCAAACACAGCACTGTGGTGGTCACCTTTCCTCCAGTCAATGTTTCAAGAGCTTTGAGCAAAGCTCTTCCAGAGACAATATAGCTTCAACATTAAAATGTGTCTGTCGCTAGGCATGGTGGCTCACTCCTATGGGAGGCTGAGGTGGGTGAACTGCTTGAGCTCAGGGGCTTGAGACCAGTCTGAGCAAGACTGAGACCCTATCTCTACTAGAAAAAACCAGCTGGACATTGTGGTGTTCCAGCTACTTGGGAGGCTGAGGCAAGAGGATTGCTTCAGCCCAAGAGACTGAGGTTGCTGTGAGCTATGATGATGCTAACCACACTCTACCCAGGGCAAGTGAGACTCTGTCCCCTCCCCCAAAAAAATTAAAAAAAAAAAATTGTGTCTGTCAAATTGTTCATTGTGGCAACGCTGCTGGCAACAGCAAAAATGACCCCCTAATAGAAGCAGCTGGCTTCACTGCTTAGGTGATTATCCTGAATTACCCAGGTCAAATTAGTGCTGATTACATTCCTGTACTGCACTGTCACACAGCTCACAATGCCTGCAAGTTTCCTGAGTGAAAGAAAAGATTTAATTAATATCACTCTGCTGGAAGATGGCCCTAAACTCTTTTTTTTTTTTGGAGACAGAGTATCTCTATGTCACCCTCAGTAGAGGGCTGTGGCCTCACAGCTCATAGCAACCTCAAACTCTTGGGCTTAAGCGATTCTCTTGCCTCAGCCTCCCAAGTAGCTGGGACTATAGGAGCCCACCACAACACACCACTATTTTTTTGGTTGTAGTTGTCATTGTTGTTTGGCAGGCCCAGGGCAGATTCGAACCTGCCAGCTCCAGTGTATGTGGCTGGCGCCCTAGCCACTGAGCTACAGGCGCTGAGCCTGACCCTAAATTATTGAAATCTGGTGATACTGCATCGTTGATATGGTACCTGGCAAGCCTGTGTATGTTAAGAGCTTCTCAGACAAGCCTGCCCTGGGTCATTTTGCTGTTTGTAATATGAGACAGACAGTTGCTGAGGGTATCATCAAAGCCGTGGACAAGAAGTCTGCTGGAGCTGGCATGGTCACCAAGTCTGCCCAGAAAGCTCAGAAGACTAGGCTTGGTGCCTATAGCTCAGCAGCTAGGGTGCCAGCCACGTACACTGCAGCTGGCGGGTTAGAACCCAGCCCAGGCCTGCCAAACGACGACAACCAAAAGCAAAAAAAAAAGTGGAAACAATCCTAAATGTGCTCTAATCTGGAGACGACAAAAGCTAAATACAAGTGATAGCCCCACAGCAACCAGAAGGGTGATGAGTTGGGTACCATGGCAACAGCAGCTGGTTCTATATTGTTTCTAGTACTCCACACACCCTGGCTCCCCATCCTCCTTCTTCCTGTTGTGCTATGTTGGTTTGAATTGTATAAAGAAAATCCAATATACAATATATATATAGTTGGAAAAGAGAAGACAAATATTATTGTTGTTATTCTTTGATGCTACACCAAAGCTAAACAAGAGGAAGTTCTTCACGTTTAGTTGTATTATTGTAATCTAAAGCCACAGCAATTAAGTTTTCTCTGCTATGTTAAAACTCATTGGTCAGGAACTTCTGCTTCCACAAGGGATACAAAAGCTGTAAAGCATGTAGGAGCAACCTCCTATCCTAACAAGAAAAGGCTAGATAAACTACAAATCTTATTTTGAGGGAGCATACAAAAATACTGAAATTTCAAGGTGAGCAAGTAATCTGATCCAATGATAGACAGCCAGTTCCTATAATATGCTAAGATTAAAAAAAAAGTGCCTAATTAAAGTATGAGGTGCCATAGATGTCTGAAATAGCGATGGACATCTGACCACAGGGAAACTAAATTAGTAGGGAAATCACCTTGTGATTTAAAGAATCAGAACAATTCATTTGAATTTAACAAATTACTGGGACACCAAATGCCAAAATATGAAAAGATCAATAAAACTGATAAACCTCTAGTTAGAATGATCAAGAGAAAAAGAGAAGCCATATAATTACCATAACCAAGAATGAAGAGAGATCACCAAAGATTCAATAGACATTGAAGGGTAGTAAGCGAACATTTTGAATAACTTTATGCCAATAATTTGCTTAGTTAAATCCTTTAAAGATATTATGCTAAACATGCCTCTGTCAAGAAGAAACTGAAAAGAAACTATACCTATTAAATAAACTGAAATTGTAGATAAAAACCTTCTCAATTAGGAAAACTCTAGGCCAATATGGCTTTACTGGTATATCCAATCAAATAGTTAAAAAGAAATAGTACCAATTCTACACCAACTCTTCCAAAACAGAAAGGGAAAGTTTCCAATTTATTTTATGGGACCAGTAGAAATTACAAAAAAAAAACCCCCCAAAAACTATTGAGCAATACCCCTTGCAAAAATTTCAAGCAAAATTTTATCAAATTCAATCCAATATATTAACCAATGATAATACATGACAACTAAGTGAGGTTTATCCAAGGAATGCAGATCGGTTTACCATGTGAAAAACCATTCAATAGGGCAGCACCTGTCGCTTAGTGAGAAGGGCGCCAGCCCCATATACTGAGGGTGGCGGGTTCAAACCCAGCCACAGCCAAACTGCAACAACAAAAAAAAATAGCTGGGTATTGTGGCTGGCGCCTATAGTCCCAGTTACTTGGGAGGCTGAGGCAGAGAATCGCCTAAGCCCAAGAGCTAGAGGTTGCTGTGAGATGTGATGCCACAGCACCCTACTGAGAGTGACAAAATGAGACTCTGTCTCTAAAAAAAAAAAGAAAAATGAAAAGAAAAGCCAGTCAATGTAATTCACCATATTAACAAACTAAAAAAAGAATCACGTGATCATCTTAATAGGCAGAAAAGGCATTTGAAAAAAATCGAATTCCATGCTTTGAGAAATACTGATCTACATAGTCATAGAAAAGGTATTACTTTTTGATGAATGGTATCTTACTGTATGTATCTTTCTGCACCTTTGTTTTATCTGGTAAATTTGAGAGAGCTAGCTAAACAATCATCCTGTAAATTATGATATCCCTCACTTGTCATTATAATATTCCCTGTTAGTCTTTCACTTATACTAAAAAATGCTACAGAAACATGTAACAAGTCCTACGATACCAAGTTACTTACTGTATGGGTAGTGTGGCTGAAATTGCCTATTACACTATTCAGGGTCTGCTACATGAAGTCTCTCCAAAGAAATATTACAATGAAATATCAAGAAAATCTTTGTTGCTGAAACAGATTTTATTAAAAAAAAAATCAGATTTTATAACTGATAATGCTTTTCATTTTGCTTTTGCAATCACATTTATACCTCATTTTATTAACTGTGCAGGATACCTTGTTTGCATATCTAAATAATCCCTGGCGGCCTTATTTTCACATTGTACTTAGATATTCCCAAACTTCAAAATGTATTCTTATTTTCCACACTATTTTATTGCCCATATTCTTGCATAATCTGAATTTTTTTGTTAAAAAGAGAAAGTATAAATACGTAAATAAATCCCACAATCGGCACGTATTTGGAGAGTGTACATGTCTATATTTACCTGTGTAAACAATGTGGTCTTCTGTCCAGAGATGACTTTTAGTGTTTGTTGTCCTTGTGCAGAAGATGTGCTGACTCCCAGGGTTCCTTGGACCACTGACCCAGTAGTTAGTTGCTTTCCAGAAGTCTGGGGTGATGGCTGGCCAACTAAAAATGTGCCCTAAGTTAGAAAAAAATATAAAAAACTGGCCAGTAATTTGTTAAATTCAAATGAATTGTTCTGATTCTCTAAATCACAAGGTCCCATGTTACAATCTACAATGTTCTCCCCTTTAATTCTGTAACTCAGCAAAATAATTGAAAGGAACAGTTCTACTGTGTCACTTCCAACAGTTAACCCTACTTCTCAAACTCTGCTCTGCAGTTATACAGCAGGCTGTTGGAAACTCAACTCCTGCAATCTAGTCTTCAAAGCTAGATTTAATCATTCAGACTGCTAACTATCCATCTTTCTCAGTAAGAACATCTGGAACCAAAGTATTACTTTCCTTACAGAAGAGCCAAGACTTGAGTGATAAGGGGAAAGAAAGTGGAAACTCATGCCTAATCTAACCTAATTCAACTCTGAATACCACAACTTGACACTATCTCTTTGTAGCCCTTCTGAGAGCAAGTTTTCAACTGTAGAATGTTTACTGTTCATTACCTCATGGATGTGCAAGGCAAATAGTGGAAATCTTTCTTTGAGGCAGAAATATATGAGTTTAAACCCAAACACTACCATTAGCTTAGCAGGAAGATACTGGATAAGTTACTTAAGTCTTCCTGAACATCCATTTCCTCCTCTCTTAACACAGAGGAAGTCCAAACAATACAGATTTATAACATAATTAGAATATTAGAATTGACCCCTGATCCCATAACTGTAAAGGTAAGTTGACTATAATTAAAAACAGTTACCAAGTAGCTAAATAATTTAAAAGATCAGTCACAGATATCCAGACCTGGGGCGTTTGCTTGAGGATGTAAGATGTGTAAGTCAGGTGCTGGGATATCCCTCCAGGGCCAGTGGCACTGTGAGCACCTCCTGTTCCTCCGCCACCTCCTCCCCCACTGCCACTTCCACCACTGCCACTGCTACTGCCGCCACCTCCTCCTCCTGTACCACCACCGCTGCCACCACTACCACCGCTGGCAGGTGAGCTGGACTGGAGATCTAAAAATACAATGATTGTCAGCAACATTATAAAAAGCACCAAGCCAAGTTTTAACAGAAAACAAATGACCCCAGAGAGCTGTTTCCCCCATAGCATCATTCCTTCTCCTTTCTGATTGCCCTCCTCCTTTTTCTGCAATCTACCTATTCTGTGACAAGAGAAGAACTTTCTAGAGTTAGAAGATAAGACTGAAATCCATTTACTCACGCTTGAATGGCAGCTGTTTCAGCTCTGAGAACAATGAAGAACTTACCTTTGACTTATCTCAGTTGTGGGAAATCAAGAGAGGCCTGCTACTGACATTTTCTAGCCAAGTGTTTTTAATTGATGCTTGAATTTGCTCAGCTAGATGCTTCCAAAAATTTAAGCATCTGATCCAATTTTCAGTGAAATTTCTGGGATTTAGTGTAATTTTTCAGTACTATTTATTTTGTCTCCCCTGACTTGGGAAAAATTAAGACTTCCCTCACATTTAAAATAACTCTAGGGCCCCAGTCTTTTGTGCTTTTTAAAATCCCACTTCAAAGCCTAAGGACTCTTTTTACTTCCTTTCTGGTCAGGTAATCTATAAACTGCCTAAACTATAAATATTCACTTAAATATTAAGAGTTCAACTTCCTTCCCTACCTTTAATTCCAGTGACTATGACTAGAACAGATTTCCTGCCTGATGGTTTATTTTGACCCTTATACCTAAAAGTGTTAGGTATATTACAAGACTATATTAGGCTATTATAAGAATCTAGGCTCTACGCATGTAGAGCTGGCAACATACACTGAGGTTGGAGAGTTCGAGCCCAGCCTGGGCCAGCTAAACAAGAATGACAACTGCAACAAAAAAAAAGAGCTGGGCATTGTGGTGGGTGCCTGTAGTCCCAGCTACCTGGGAGGCTGAGGCTAGAGAATCGCGTAAGCCCAAGAGTTTGAGGTTGCTGTGAGCTATGATGCCATTGCACTCTACAGAGGGTGATGTAGTGAGACTATCTCAAAAAAAAAGAATCTAAGTAGCTCTCCGGATGAATTATGGAAAGCTCACATTGTTCTTTTTTTACATAGCTAACCTTTTGACACTTTTAGGTATGAGGAAAAAATACCAGACCAGGAGAGTGGTAATGACCCATGATAATAAATAAACACAATGGCCGTTAGTGTACACATTGCCTTTTGACAAGAGTGGTTAATTTCTAATCAACCTGACTACCATACCTAATTCTACCTCTGAGTCAGAGGGAAATAATTTCCTTTTACCTTTTCAACACCACCTAAATTGTTTTTCTCTATATGTTAAAGCAAAACTTTACATAAACATAACTCTAAATAAAACTGCCTAATTTCCCTGGGGCTTTATGTACACACTACAGAGATAGAGCCTGTATTCTTCTTTCCATCTACAAACCCAGCAAATGTAAGAAGTACATCTAAATAATGTCAGGTCAGAGGCATTTGTTTCCAATCCTATTCCTATTCCCCTTTAAAATGGAAACAGACTTCCAGCTACAGAAAAGACGATGAATCTTCCCTTAAGTATCACCAATTTTCAGATGCCACTGAAAGGAAGAACTCTTCATTTTACAGTTCACACAGACTTTCTCCCAACACAGCCTCAACAGTCATCTGTAGCCATTCACCCTGATCTCAAACTCTGAATAGTTAACCTACTTCTAGTTAAATTACATGTATGTTTTAAGCCCATTTGGGCAAGGAATACCACTACATCATCAGTGAGTTATAGGAATGCTTCCTGAAATAGGTAAAAATTGCCTCTCAGGCAGACGAGATAAACATACTCAGATACCCAAGAACCAAATGATTTAACTAACTAGCATTGTTGGTAGCTCGCAGGATGGCTCCTTGAGGGATCAGCAGCAGTTTTCCTTTTCCTGAAGGATTCTTGCTGTTTGTAGTAAGGTAGAGTTTAGTGCCAGGAGGCAAATTTGCCAAGTTGGCCAAATTAGTGGCTGGTAGCTGCAGCGTTGCCATTACTAAAATGGTAAGGGGGGAAAAAGAAGGAAAAACTGTAAGATAAAATGGAACTAAAGGCAACACTCTAAAATTAAAATGGGGGCAATAAAATGTTATTTTATAAATACTAAAATACAGTAAACTTCCTAGACGCAGAATGGTTGAAAGGCTAGTATTCTTAAATAACTTGCTAATTAAAAAAGAATTTAAAGACCAGAAGAGCCTGCCATAAACTCATTTATATCTGTATATAAACAGGGTGATCCGATTTCCTGGTTTTGACTAAAACAGTTCTAGGCTATACCTATTTTCCACTGTAATTATTGTAACTCTTTCTACTCTCAAAGTATTGTGGATTAGACAATTAATTACACAATCACCCTACCTATGGATGAATACACATTTTCCCCTATTTGTTTAAAGACGAAGTTAGGGCAAGGTTTGCTCTCTTGGTTGGCAAGTGAGGTCAGCCCTCTGTATCCGTGGGTTCCACATCTATGGATTTAACCAATCACAGATCAAAAATGTTCAAATATTTGAGGGGGGAAAAAAAAGACGGTTGCATCTATCCTGAGCATGTACAGACTTTTTATCTTGTCATTATTCTCTAAACAATATAATGTAACAACTATTCATATACCATTTACATGACTATTTGTGTTGCATCAGGTATCATAAGTCATGTATATATAAATACACATACAGGAAAAGCCAGATGTGGTGGCTCTCACCTGTAATCCCAGTTACTTGGGAGGCTCAAGGTCAGGAATATGAGACCAACTGAGGTGATTAAGCATGACCCTATCTCTCAAAAAAAAAAAAAAAAACAACACAGGAGGATGCACATAGGTCATATGCAAATACTATATACTATGTTTTACAAAAGGGACTTGAGCATGCATGAACTTTGGTGTCCAGAGCAGGGGGTCGTTGATCAATCCTTCACAAATACCGAGAGATGACTTATGTGCATGTGTATAAACTTAAAACAAACTACTGCTCACGAAAGAGAAAAACTCAATTCAAGTTGAGAGGAGGGAGAAAGAAAGAAGGAGGGGACAGGGAGGGCGAGAGGGGGATAGGTGTGCTCCCATTTAATGGGCACATTGCACACCCCTTGGATACAGGACACAACTAGAATAGGGACTCTAACTAACAAATGCAAACATTGTAACCTAATTGTTTGTACTCTCACATTAATCTGAAAAGAAAAATAAATCTTAAAAAAAAATAAAGCAGGGTGGCGCCTGTGGCTCAGTGGGTAAGGCGCCAGCCCCATATAACAAGGGTGGCAGGTTCAAACCTGGCCCTGGCCAAACTGCAACAAAAAAATAGCCATGCATTTGGTGGGCACCCATAGTCCCAGCTACTCCAGAGGCTGAGGCAAGAGAATGGCCTAAGCCCAGGAGTTGGAGGTTGCTGTGAGTTGTGACACCATAGCACTCTACTAAGTGACAAAGTAAGACTCTGTCTCTATAAAAAAATAAAATAAAATAAAATAAAGCAGAGGACAGGCACAGTGGCTCATGCCTGTAAGCTCAGCACTTTGGGAGGTCAAGGTGAGTGGGTCACCTGAGCCAAAACCAGCCTGAGCTAGAGCGAGATCCCGTCTCTAAAAATAAATAGCCAGGCCTTATGGCGGGTGCCTATAATCCCAGCTATTCGAGAGGCTGAGGCAAGAGAATTGCTTAAGCCCAAGAGTCTGAGGCTGCTATGAGCTATGAGGGCATGGCACTCTACTGGGAGGTGACAAAGTGAGACTCTGTCTCAAAAAACAAAACAAAACAAACAAACAAACAAACTGAAGATCTCTATGTAAAACTGCTTTATGAAAAAGAATAACAAGGGCAGCGCCTGTGGCTCAGTAGGTGAGGCGCCAGCCCCATATACCGAGGGTGATGGGTTCAAACCCGGCCCCGGCCAAACTGCAACCAAAAACTAGCCGGGCGTTGTGGCAGGCGCCTGTAGTCCCAGCTACTCGGGAGGCTGAGGCAAGAGAATCGCTTAGGCCCAGGAGTTGGAGGTTGCTGTGAGCTGTGTGAGGCCACGGCACTCTACCGAGGGCCATAAAGTGAGACTCTGTCTCTACAAAAAAAAAAAAAAAGAAAAGAAAAAGAATAACAAACATTTTTGGACACTTCTTACAGCATCAACTGAACTAGGCTTTCCTAAACAGGATCAGACACCAGGTAAAATTACTAGCAAAGGAAATTTGGGACAGAACTGCCGCTGAAAGGACCCCCAATGATTATCAGTTACCTGAACCCTGGGATCCACTCTTCTGAGGACCAGCAGCAGTGACCTGAGCCTTGGTTAGGGCCTGCACCGGCTGAGCTACAATGGTTCCTCCACCTCCACTCACAAGTGCTTTGGCAACTCCTTGGGTGACAACTTGTTTTGGACCAACTGCTTTGGCGACAGAAGAGCTGGCCTTGGCCACAAGGATCTGGCCACCACTGATTGCCACAGCTTGTTTCACTGTTGAAGGTAAAGTAGACCCAACTGGCACCCCAACAACCTGTTCAAAATAGAGGAGAGTCCAACAGTGCTTCTCGTAGTCCCTTTGAGAGCTATTAGAACAGCAGTCACTCTGCTCGAGCAAGGAGCAAAGCAAAGGCCTCGCTATATCATATGGAGCCTAATTCAGTCAAGCAAGAATGCTACCCAGATATTATAATAAAAGATTAAAAACTGTGGTCTTACCTTGCTATTTCTTATAACTTACATTGATAATAAAGACATTTTAAATGGAAAATTTGGGAAACACATACACATAAAGAAAAATATTCTACTCATTCAGAAATAATCCCAAATGTTTTTAATGCATTTACTTCCAATTCTTTCTAATATACATTTTAAAACACAAAATTTGGATCACATTGTATGTATAGTTTTGTAACATTCTTTAACATCACATCATAAGCATTTCCCCAATGTTATATAAAAAATTTTTAAATGACCAAATATTAGAATATATATAGCATAATCTATATAAACATTTTACATTTTAAATTTTACATTATAAAAAACTATGCAATAAACATTTTCACCTAAGAACTACAAACTCCTGTAGATAATTTTAAATCTCACCTCTTCTTCAGTAACTTCTGTATCATCCCCATCTGACATGATAATCTCTTCTTTTATCTCTATAACTCCTAACAGCTTACATCATTTATTATGATACACCATGTGATGCCTCTTGTTACTGAGTTTTAAGAAAAGTTCGCCTATTCTTCCTAAATAGTTTTTCGCCTATTCTTCCTAATCTTTCCTGTCTTTGAAGATAGATACTAGATTTTAAAGTTTAATAAGAATAATATTTAACAGAATTTTTTTAGAAAAATACCTTAGTGCCCAAATAATTGAAGTTAAAAGCATGTGGTTCTGAAAGTAAAGTTCACCCTTACAAATAAGAAAATACTCTGGAGTTCTTTTAAAACAAAAGTAAACAGGGGCACCTGTAGCTCAATGATTAGAGTGCTGGCCCCAAGTACCGAGGTTGGTGGGTTCAAACCCAGTCTGGGCCTGCTAAATAAAACAAACAAACAAACAAACAAAAAAATACACACAAAAAAACCCCTAAGTAAACAGTAGTATGTTAAATCAGAGGAAACGAATGGCAAACTGGGGCACTGTTTACCACTTCCCCAGCTCTTTATTTCATTAAAAGAACTTACCAGAAACTAGGCAAAAAGACTAGATGAAAAATATAGATAATACTGACCTCATGAAACAAAATAAGAATAAGTTCATAAAATGCCTAACTAACAAGACAGCTGTCGTGGCTACCCCTGGTACTTGTTAGTAACTGAAGAATGGTAATCCACGGAAACTAGAAAAGGAAAGCTGAAGGACAAACTGTCTTCAGCATTTGATCAAGGCAGAGACTTTGGTCTTGAATTCTAGATTGTTGCTGAAATAGAAATTAATCTCGAAAAAAATTATTAAGTTATTAAATGTGAAATGTCTGATTTCAAATCAAAAGTTTAGTTTATTTTATCTCAAGCAAGCAACAGTGTAATTAATCAAAGTATGTACCTAAACTACTGACACAGTTTTGCCCTTTTTTTTTTTTTAGACAGAGCCTCAAGCTGTCACCCTGGGTAGAGTGCCATGGCATCACAGTTCACAGCAACCTCCAACTCCTGGGCTCAAGCAAGTCTCCTGCCTCTGCCTCCCAAGTAGCTGGGACTACAGGCGCCTGCCACAAGGCCCGGCTATTTTTTGGTTGCAGCCATCATTGTTGTTAGACGGGCCCAGCCTGGATTTGAACCCGTCAGCTCAGGTGTATGTGACCGGCGCCTTAGCCGCTTGAGCCTTTTTTTCTTTTCTTTTCTTTTTTTTTTGAGTTTTGCCATTTTAACGGCAGCCTATTTATGCCAGCAGTAAAGAAGCTTATTTCCACAGCTTGTTGAGAATTCAGTATTTTTCTTTGCATGAACCAATTCAAAACCTGGAAGTAGTGGTAGTCAGGGCAGGCTTTGGTGAATATGGTACATAACATAGAATTTCCAAGTCCAGTTTCTGTGCAACACCATTGTCTTGCAAGAGGATTGGCCTACTGACCAATCTCAATTGCTTAATTGCAAGCATCCTCATCATTTTGTTCACTTGGTTTCAGTAGACATCTGCTGTAATTGACTGACTGGTGTTTCATGAAACCGTATAGATAATAACAGTGCTGGACCTCCAAACTGACACAATAAACTTTTTCTCTCTCTTTTTTTTTTTTTTAGACAGAGCCTCAAGCTGTCACCCTGGGTAGAGTGCTGTGGCATCATAGCTCACAGCAACCTCCAACTCCTGGGCTTAAGTGATTCTCTTGCCTTAGCCTCCCAAGTAGCTGGGACTACAGGCACCTGCCACAACGCCTGGCTATTTTTTGGTTGCAGCCGTCATTGTTGTTTGGCGGGCCCCAGGCTGGATTCGAACCCACCAGCTCAGGTGTATGTGGCTGGCGCTTTAGCCACTTGAGCCACAGGCACCGAGCTCAATAAGCTTTTTCTGATGAATATTCAGTTTTGGACTATGTTTCAGCACTCCATCTTTATCTAACCATTATGCTAAATACTAGTAATTGTTAAAAGGAACCCATTTTTCATCACACATACAATACAGTGTTGAAATGATTTGTTTTTATGCTGTGACAGGAAAGAAAAGCAAGCTTCAAGACAAGTTGTCTTCTGATGCTTGTTTAATTCACACAGAACCCATCTATCCAGCTTCTTTATCTTGCCCATTTGTTTCAAATGGTCCAGTCTTGTTGGAATTAACAATGCTGCTAATTCATGCTTATACTGAGATGGACTCACTTCCACTACAGCTTTCAGTTCATTATTAATTACCTTGGTCTCAGGTCCCATATGGCTCACTTTCGACATTAAAATCACTAGAATGAAACTGCTCAAACCATTAGTGTACTGTGCATTCATTAGCCACATCCTTCCTAAACACTTTGTTGATATTTCCAGCTGCTTTGGTTCCACAGTGGAGCTCATATTCTTTTTTTTTTTTTTTTTTTTTTGTAGAGACAGAGTCTTACTTTATGGCCCTCGGCAGAGTGCCGTGGCCTCACACAGCTCACAGCAACCTCCAACTCCTGGGCCCAAGCGATTCTCTTGCCTCAGCCTTCCGAGCAGCTGGGACTACAGGTGCCCGCCACAATGCCCGGCCATTTTTTGGTTGCAGTTTGGCCGGGGCCGGGTTTGAACCCGTCACCCTCGGTATATGGGGCCGGCGCCCTACCGACTGAGCCACAGGCGCCGCCCTCATATTCTAAAATAACATGAATTGGTGCCAGGCATGGTGGCTAGGACCTGTAATCCCAGCACTTCAGGAGGAGAAGTGGGTGGATGACCTGAGCTCACAGGCTCACCAGCCAGAGAAGTGGGTGGATGACCTGAGCTCACAGGCTCACCAGCCAGAGACATAGTGAGACCCCGTCTCTAAAAAATAGCCAGGCGTTGTGGCAGGTGGCTGTAGTCCCAGCTGCTTGGGAGGCTGAGGCACGAGGATCACTTGAACCCAGGAGTTTGAGGTTGCTGTGAGCTAAGACACCATGGCACTCAACCAACCGCGACCAAGTGAGGCTCTGTGTCAAAAAAATACAATAGAATAACATGAATTTTTGACTCATCCATGGTTTCACAAAAATTGCTCTTAAAAAAAATTTGAAAGATAATCACATTCTTTCACATGACTTTGAAAGAATGAGGATGTGCCTTCACCAAAAACCAAACAAGCAAACAGTGTCAAATGAAGTGAAATGTGAGAGACATCAAACGTCATACTTAGTACTTAAGGAAATCAGACATTTCATACTTCATAACCTAATAACAGCATCTGAGATCTGCTTTAAAATATTCCAGGAAGAGTAGTAAGATTGGCAAAATGTTGATCATAGCTGAAGCTGGGTAATGAGAACATGAGAATGAAATTATACTATTCTCTCTTCTTCTATGTATGCTAAAGGAAGGAGGGAAGGAAAGAAGAAACAAAAGTATAAAAGAACCAATTTATAAAAGCAAATTACCTTAGAATGGAGACAAGAAATTCTCCCAGCTCTCGTGGCTGGATGAAATACCCCTTATCATATACTTCTCTTTATTCTAACTATAGGAGCCTCATTCTGTAGGGGACCTGGGAGTTTCTACGGCCAGAGTGGGGCAAAGTCATTCCTCTAGAGATGTGGAGATATAGAAACCCTTTTTACTAGTCAAGAACTTTTCTGTAGGGTGGCGCCGGTGGCTCAGTCAGTAAGGCGCTGGCCGCATATACCAAGGGTGGCAGGTTCAAACCCCGCCCCAGCCAAACTGCAACAACAATAAAAAAATAGGTGGGCATTGTGGCAGATGCCTGTGGTCCCAGCTACTCAGGAGGCTGAGGCAAGAGAATCACCTAAGCCCAGGAGTTGGAGGTTGCTGTGAGCTGTGTGACGCCATGGTACTCCACCGAGGGCAATAAAGTGAGACTTTGTCTCCACAAAAAAAAAAAAAAAAAGAACTTTTCTGTAAATTTATTTTGAAAAAGTTTCTTTATATAGAAAAGAAATTGGGGAGGATGTTGAATAAACTGCTAGCTGAACCCCAATTATGTATTCTGTCCTTCTCTCTCATATAGTGACAGAGCTGGGGACACAGCCACATAGAATCACAACTGTATTTTCCAGCCCTCCTGTACCTAGGTGTGGCTATCTGATTTCTGGCTGAGAGGATGTGAGCAGAAATGACGAGTATAACTTTGAGCTATGCTTGCCCTCAGTTTTCCCCTTGCTCTTGGTGGCAACAAGTGTGAATATAGCAACATGAGATGAAGTGTTTCTCTTAGCCCAAAAGCTGAAAACTAGAATTTGAGAATGGTAGGGCAAAAGGCAGGAGTCCTGCCTACTGGTTATTTGTGTGCGAGAGAAATAAATTTACTTTAAGCCGCTGGTGTTTGGATTTCTCTGCTATAATAGCTCAACTGCTTTCCTAAGACAAAAGAGTCTTCACATCTCCTAAACATATCAAACTTAATAATCTATTTGATAAATTAAGTTATTAACAGTGTTTTTTTATTTTTTGAGACAAAGTCTCACTTTGTCACTCTGGGTAGAGTGCTATGGCATCATAGCTCCCAGCAACCTCAAACACTTGGGCTCAAGTGATTCTCTTGCTTCAGACTTCCCGAGTAGCTAGGATTACAGATGCCTGTCACAGCACCTGGCCATTTTTAGAGATGAGGTCTTGCTCTAGCTCAGGCTGCTCTTGAACTTGTGAGCTCAAGCAATCCACCTGCCTTGGCCTCCCAGAGTGCTGGGATTATAGGTGTGACCCACCACACCTGGCCTTAGATAGTCGATTTTTTTCATGTTCCTAAACTAACAAAGAAAGAAAAGACTTCAAAGGAAATCAATACATATATATTGGACCTATTTCCTTCTCTTTCCCCAAATGCCATGCATGGGACTTGCTTTTTCCTTTTTGTGCCAACTGCTTCAAACTTTCCAGGATATGACACACTTACTCTGCCCAGGAGCCTGCTCAAACCCGGTGCCCAAATTTGCCACAGGGGGGCAGCATTATTCTTTCACTAGATCAGTTTATCCACTATATGCAACCACTTGCAAAATGAATGCCCTCCCCAATTTTGTTTTAGACAACTAAAGAATGAGGAAGTCTGTATTTTATTAAGAAAAACTCTAGGGGGCGGCGCCTGTGGCTCAAGGAGTAGGGCGCCAGTCCCATATGCCGGAGGTGGTGGGTTCAAACCCAGCCCCGGCCAACACACACACACACACACAAAGAAAAACTCTAGGACCAGCTGATTATGGACACCACAGGGAAGGTGATAAGAGATCTAAAACTAGACACTATAACCCCAAATTAGTTCTTCTCTTTTTTAACAGCACAGTTCAGCCTAGAATCTGAAAGCACCTACCAACTCTTTTCATCCTCCCAAAACGCTTCTCTCCTTATGGCTAATTTCCTTCTAGCTTTAACAAGCAGGCACCCTTTGTCCTGTGTTTGTTATAAATACTTCACTTTGATTCACTATATCAATTTCTGCCCTCCCTGTGCCCTGTGCATACCTTTGGCAAGTTAAAATTTACTTCAGCAACCTGAAGGGGAAGATTCTGTATGTGATTTTCTCCTCAGATACTCAAAAACACGGGAATTTACAAGTTAAGCACTCAATGATTAACTATTATCTGGTTCCTGGGCACGTACACACATGACATTCACATTAGCTACAATT
Organism: Nycticebus coucang; assembly: GCF_027406575.1. Classification (NCBI taxonomy): domain Eukaryota; kingdom Metazoa; phylum Chordata; class Mammalia; order Primates; family Lorisidae; genus Nycticebus; species Nycticebus coucang. Next base: position 90,397,464 of record NC_069795.1, read on the forward strand.
TACTGAGCACCTCTGATTCTTGTACAACTGACAGGAGGAATTATTCTTTCACTAGATGAAAAATCCAGGGTTGACAGCTTAAGTAACCTGCCCACATTGCTAAAGTACTGAGTGAATGCCATGTGCAGCAAGATCTAATTCCAAAACTCTAATTCTCAAGCTCTTTCTACTGTCCCACACTGCTTCCTTCCCACCAGAACCCACTTATTCCTCAGCTGCTCCCTTTACATATCAAAAGAAGCACCTCTCTCCACTTAGGAAAAACAAGCTATCTTCCTATCGTGCCAAAATTAGTGTAAAATAGCGCCACTTTCCCCATCCTCCTGTTCTCTGGCGTAGTTTCTAGGGACACACTTTATTTTATTCATACATATATTTCTTTATTTATTTTTTGAGGCAGAATCTTACTCTGTTGCCCTGGGTAAGGTGTCATGGCATCATCATAGCTCACAGCAACCCCAAACTCCTGGATCCTCTTGCCTCAGTTGTTTTTATTTTTAGTAGAGACAGAGCTCTCCCTAAGATTACAGGCGTGAGCCACCATACCCAGGTAGGAGTGCACTTTAGCAATGACCAGGGACAGTCTGTTCTTGCCAACAGCTCCTTATCTCAAGTACAAAGGATGTACCACATTTCCTAGATAGAAAGATATGTCTTTCTCATGCTTTATTGCTTCTTTGTACTCCTTTCACTTCTGCTCTGGTTCTTCTTTCAGGTACCTTTAAGCTATACTCAGGACACTGTGGCACAAACTCCATCTATTTTTTTCTTAGTCCTATAGGACCATCAGGTAGGTGGCAACACGTCAAGACAAACAGATGTGATAGATTCTCAAAAACAGTGACTAAACTTCTCCCAGAGCTTTTGAGCATTAATAGCAATGCTGGACTGATTCAAAACCTAAACTGGTAAGCATTCCTGACACAGGGCAGGGGGCGCCCCAACCAGATCAGCCAGAGCTGAGGGGAAGACCTGCCATCTCAGCCCTGGGGGTGTTAGTGTGGCAGTAGCTGACAGAGGAACCAATCAGTTGGAGGGTAGGTGGAAGTGGGGGTGGGATACAGGAGGCTCCAGTGGCTGGAAAGGCCAAATACTGCTGTGATGACACCTCTAGGTTGCCAGCTTAGGGAGCAGTGCAGTGTCTCCTTCGGCCTCTGTCTCCCTCCCCTTGCACTTGCAGCTGAACCCGAATCCCACCCCACCCCAATTTCCCAGGCCTAGTCAATTTCACATTAAGTTTCCTAGGCCTGGGAAGGGAAGGGGTTTTGTATCCATTCATTTGTTAGGCTAATATAAATATACCCCTAAATAAAAGACCCAGGGGGAGATTTTTTTCTGATCTGAGTTTCTCCCTCTGCCAGAAGCTCTGGTGCTTTCTCTGTATTCTTTTCTGTAAAATAAAACCTGTCTTACCACAGATCTGTGGTCCATTGATTCATTCTTTGAATCCCTGAGACCAGAGACCTACGGAAGAAGAAATTCCAGTATTATTCCCACAAAACAATAGCAAGAACATTAGGAAGCAGCGGGGGATCCCTGTCTTAACAATTCTGGGTATGGAAGTCCCAAAGTCAAATCCGATGCTCCATGGTTCCTTAATTTGCCTAAACGTATGAATCAGCAGGGAATCTTATCAAAAATCCAGATTCCCAGGGCTCCCAAGAAGGATCTGATTCAGTAAGTTTGAGATGGAGGCCTAAATATATAGATACATTTTTTTTAACCAGTAGGTATTTTTTATAACCAGATATGGCTGAAAAAGTAGTTAATAAATTTTTATGGAATTTAAAATCACCTGTAACTCTATGAATTTTTATATTGATCCTTATCTAGCTATGTAATATCTAACATCTTAGATTAGTGCTCTCAAAACAATTCACTTTCCCTAGACAAACTGGCTTTCAAGTTGAAAAACAAAAACCTGGGAACAATCCAAGATGGCGAGCGAGTAACAGCTTCCCTGCAACAGGGAACGGTGAGTCTGGGGAGATAACACTCCAGGCATCTCTGGCTGGTGGGATCTGCCTATAATCATCCCTTTGAGGATACAAGGAGTCACCAAGGGACTTCTGGACGCCAAGAGGAGGACAAAAACAATAAAAAACTGGCAAGTGGTTGCGTGTGTTCCATCGACCAAATCACACCAGCAACCTAAGTACAAGCAGCAGTAAGACTGCAAACCGGAAAGGCCTTACCTGTGAACTGTTCCGGTGTTTTTGGACTTGGTACTCAGGAGAACTGCCTTGGGGAGAGCCTGAGCAGGAGTGTGGACAACTTTGGGCATTGTCTAGGACCCCAGACTGAGCCGCTGAGCCGGACAGAGCTAAGTGTTCGGCTATGGGCCTCAGGGAGCCATTGGGAGAGTAATGCCCTGGCAAGCTCCGCCCTCAGGGTTGCAGAACAAGGATTGGGTGGGAGCTAGTAACCTAGTGACTGAGCAGCCTAAAGGCGGGGACTGAGCTGCCTTATAGCCTCAACCCTCAGGGGCAGAGGTAGACTGGTTTTGGCACACTGGAACCTCAGGCTGTTGCCTGGGGTAGAGTGCTGTGGTGTCACAGCTCATAGCAACCTCAAATGCCTGGGCTTGGCACTGTCCGAACCTCCATAAGAGCTGTGCCGCGACCCCCAACCCGAGACACGTGCCCGCCTGGCCTCCACATGCCTTGGTCAGGAACTGCGGGAGACGTGTAACCCTGCATCCTCCCTCCTATACCATCCCTGCCTCCACAATGGCCAGCTCATTTGGCCAGGTACTCCGGTAGCCGCGGGCCAACCGGAGCCCTCCCTGCCTCTGCGCAGAGCACTTATCCTGGCCAGAGACTGCTGGAGCCTTGGGCTCTCTATGCCAAAGTCACTGGGTGCCAGGCACTCCCAGAACCGTGCGCACCACCTTCCGCCCTGTTGCTGGATCGGGGTGTGTCACACTCTGAAGCTGCATCCACAACCAGAACTCCCTGGCTGGGCCAGCCCCAGAGGAACTACACAGGGTCACTCCCTACAAAGATCCAGCAACAACAGAGAGATGCCCCTGGGGTTTCATCTTGGAGAGACACCTCCCAAACTCTGAGGCTGGCCAGAGGCAACAGTGAAAAACAATCATGAGGCAAAATCAACAGAAAAACTCTGGCAATATGAATAATCAGAGTAGATCAACTCCTCCAAGGATCAATGGGGAAGACACAGCACAAGATCCCATGCACAAACAAATAGCTGAGATGTCAGAAATCGAATTCAGAATCTGCATAGCAAATAAGATCGAATTAGAATTCCAAGCAGTAACCCAAAAGATATCTCAAGAATTCAACGAATTCAAAGACCAAATGACCAAAGATTCTGACACATTGAGACAAGAAGTTGCAGCCCTCAAAGATCTGAGAAACACAGTAGAATCACTCAGCAACAGAATGGAGCAAGCAGAAGAAAGGATTTCTGACATCGAAGACAAAGCTTTCAAATGCTCCCAAACTCTCAAAGAGGAAGAGAAATGGAGGGCAAAAACAAATCACTCTCTCAGAGAGCTGCAGGATAATTAAAAGAAAACCAATATTCGTTTTATTGAATATTCCAATATTCCAATATTCAACTATCAACCCAGGATCCCCAAAAGCGACGAAGTGGCTTCAGAAGGCACAGAGTCTCTTCTCCATGAGATTATGAAGGAGAACTTTAAAGACATGCCAAGAGATTCTGAAATTAATATAGCAGACTGTTTCAGAACTCCAGCATGACTCAACCCAAATAAGACATCCCCCAGACACATCACAATCAACTTCACTAAAGATAATATGAAGGAGAAAATTCTGAAAGCAGCCAGATGAAAGAAAACCATCACCAAGGGCAAGAATATTAGAATAACTGCAGATCTCTCTGCTGAAACATTTCAAGCTAGAAGAGAATGGTCATCGACTTTTAATCTCCTAAAACAAAATAACTTTCAACACAGGATCCTATACCCAGCTAAACTGAGTTTCATTTATGACGGAGAAATTAAATACTTCAATGACATTCACATGTTGAAGAAATTTGCCATAACCAAACCAGCTCTCCAGGATATTCTCAGACCTATCCTCCATAAAGACCAGCATAATCCTCCACCACAAAAGTAAATCCACCAAGAAAGTTTTGATTAAATTCCAACTTCCACAGTCGCAAAAGGATTAAAAATGTCCACAGGACTCTCAAAAGGCTTATCAATATTCTCAATTAATGTGAATGGTTTAAATGGTCCTCTAAAGAGGCACAGGTTGGCTGACTGGATACAAAAACACAAGCCAGATATCAGCTGCATAGAAGAACTGCATCTTACATTAAAAGACAAATATAGACTCAAGGTGAAGGGATGGTCATCTATATTCCAGGCAAATGGAAAGCAGAAAAAAGCAAGCGTTCCAAACCTGTTCACAGATGCAATAGGCTTTAAACCAACAAGGTAATTAAGGATAAGGATGGACACTTCGTATTTGTTAAAGGTAATACTCAATATGATGAGATCTCAATTATTAATATTTATGCACCCAACCAGAATGCACCTCAATTTATAAGAGAAACTCTAACAGACATGAGCAACGTGATTTCCTCCAGTTCCATAGTAGTTGGAGATTTTAACACCCCTTTAGCAGTGGTGGATAGATCCTCCAAAAAGAAGCTAAGCAAAGAAATTTTAGATTTAAACTTAACCATTCAACATCTGGACTTAACAGACATCTCCAGAACATTTCATCCCAACAAAACTGAATACACATTCTTCTCATCAGCCCAAGGAACATACTTCAAAATCGACCACATCCTAGGCCACAAATCTAACCTTAGCAAATTTATAAAAATAGAAATTATTCCTTGCATCTTCTCAGACCATCATGGAATAAAAGTTGAACTCAATAACAACAGGAACCTGCATACCCATACAAAAACATGGATGCTAAACAATCTTATGCTGAAGAATAGATGGGTTATAGACGAGATTAAGAAGGAAATCACCAAATTTTTGGAACAAAACAACAATCAACACACGAATTAGCAGAACCTCTGGTATCCTGCAAAGGCAGTCCTAAGAGGGAAGTTTATAGCACTGCAAGCCTTCCTCAAGAAAACGGAAAGAGAGGAAGTTAATAACTTAATGGGACATCTCAAGCAACTGGAGAAGGAAGAACACTCCAACCCCAAACCCAGCAGAAGAAAAGAAATAACCAAAATCAGAGCAGAACTAAACGAAATTGAAAACAAAAGAATTATACAACAGATCAATAAATCCAAAATTTGGTTTTTTGAAAAGATCAATAAAATAGATAAACCTTTAGCCAACCTAACCAGGAAAAAAGGAGTAAAATCTCCAATTTCATCAATCAGAAATGGTAACGATGAAGTAACAACAGACCCCTCAGAAATTCAAAAAATCCTTAACAAATACTATAAGAAACTCTACTCTCAGAAATATGAAAATCTGAAAGAAATCGACCAATACCTGGAAGTATGCCACCTACCAAGACTCAGCCAGAATGAAGTGGAAATGTTGAACAGGCCTATATCAAGTTCTGGAATAGCATCAACTATACAAAATCTCCCTAAAAAGAAAAGCCCAGGACCAGATGGCTTTATGTCAGAATTCTACCAAACCTTTAAAGAAGAACTAGTACCGGGGCGGCACCTGTGGCTCAGTGAGTAGGGCGCCGGCCCCATATGCCGAGGGTGGCGGGTTCAAACCCAGCCCCAGCCAAACTGCAACAACAACCAAAAAAAAATAGCCGGGCATTGTGGCGGGCGCCTGTAGTCCCAGCTGCTCGGGAGGCTGAGGCAAGAGAATCGCGTAAGCCCAAAAGTTAGAGGTTGCTGTGAGCCGTGTGACGCCACAGGATTCTACCCGAGGGCGGTACAGTGAGACTCTGTCTCTACAAAAAAAAAAAAAAAGAAGAAGAACTAGTACCTATATTACTAACCCTCTTCCAAAATACAGAAAAAGAAGGAAGATTACCCAACACATTCTACGAAGCAAATCACCTTGATCCCCAAACCAGGGAAAGACCCAACAAGAAAAGAAAATTATAGACCAATATCACTAATGAATATTGATGCAAAATAAATACTCAATAAGGTTCTCACAAACAGAATCCAACAACACCACAAAAAAATTATACACCACAACCAAGTGGGATTTATCCAAGGATCTCAAGGTTGGTTCAATATACATAAATCTATAAATGTAATCAGCACATAAACAAACTAAAAAATAAGGACCATATGATTCTTTCAATTGATGCAGAAAAAGCTTTTGATAATATCCAGCATCCTTCATGATCAGAAGACTTAAGAAAATTGGTATAGAAGGGACATTTCTTTTTTTTTTTTTTTTTTTAGAGACAGAGTCTCACTTTACCACCTTCAGTAGAGTGCCATGATGTCACAGGACTCACAGCAACTTCTAGCTCTTGGGCTTCCACGATTCTCCTGTCTCAGCCTCCCGAGCAGCTGGGATTACAGGTGCCTGCCACAACGCCCGGCTATTTTTTGGTTGCAGTTCAGCCGGAGCTGGGTTTGAACCCACCACCCTTGGTATATGGGGCCGGCGCCCTACTCATTGAGCCACAGGCGCCACCTGAAGGGACATTTCTTAAACTAATAGAGGCCATCTACAGCAAACCCACAGCCAATATCGTATTGAATGGAGTTAAATTGAAATCATTTCCACTTAGACCAGGAACCAAGCAAGGTTGCCCACTGTCTCCATTGCTCTTTAACATAGTAATGGAAGTTTTAGCCATTGCAATTAGGGAAGAAAAGGCAATCCAGGGTATCCACATAGGGTCAGAAGAAATCAAACTTTCACTCTTTGCAGATGATATGATTGTATATCTGGAAAACACTAGGGATTCTACTACAAAACTTTTAGAAGTGATCAAGGAATATAGCAATGTCTCAGGCTACAAAATCAACATCCATAAATCTGCAGCCGTTATATATACCAACAATAACCAAAACAAAAAAACAGTCAAGGACTCTATTCCTTTCATAGTAGTGCCAAAGAAGATGAAATATTTGGGACTACACCTAACAAAGGACGTTAAAGATCTCTACAAAGAGAACTATGAAACTTTAAAAAAAGAAATAGCTGAAGATGTTAACAAATGGAAAAACATACCATGCTCATGGCTGGGAAGAATCAACATTGTTAAAATGTCTATTCTACCCAAAGCTATATATAACTTTAACGCAATTCCTATTAAAGCTCCATTGTCATATTTTAAAGATCTTGAAAAAATAATACTTCGTTTTATATGGAATCAGAAAAAACCTCAAATAGGCAAAACATTACTCAGCAATAAAAGCACAGCAGGAGGAATCATGCTACCAGACATGAGACTGTACTATAAATCGATAGTGATCAAAACAGCATGGTATTGGCACAAAAACAGAGAAGTAGATGTCTGGAACAGAATAGAGAACCAAGAGATGAATCCAGCTACTTACTGTTATTTGATCTTTGACAAGCCAATTAAAAACATTCAGTGGGGAAAAGATTCCCTCTTTAACAAATGGTGCTGGGTTAACTGGCTGGCAACCTGTAGAAGACTGAAACTGGACCCACACCTTTCACCATTAACTAAGATAGACTCTCACTGGATTAAAGATTTAAACTTAAGACATGAAACTATAAAAATACTTGAAGAAGAAAGTGCAGGGAAAACTGTTGAAGGAATCGGCCTCAGTGAATATTTTATGAGGAGGACTCCCCAGGCAATTGAAGCAGTATCAAAAATACAATAATTGGGACCTGATCAAACTAAAAAGCTTCTGCACAGCCAAGAACAAAGTAAGTAAAGCAAGCACACAGCCCTCAGGTTGTACCTCTGATAATGGTCTAACAACCAGAATCCACAGAGAACTCAAACATATTAGCAAGAAAAGAACAAGTGATCCCATCTTAGGGTGGGCAAGGGACTTGAAGAGAAACTTCTCTAAAGAAGACAGATGCACGATCTACAAACACATGAAAAAAAGCTCATCATCCTTAATCATCAGAGAAATGCAAATCAAAACTACTTTGAGATATCACCTAACCCCAGTAAGAGTAGCCCACATAACAAAATCCCAAAACCAGACATGTTGGCGTGGATGTGAACAAAAGGGCACACTTCTACGGTGCTGGTGGGAAAGCACACTAATACGTTCCTTCTGGAAGGATTTTTGGAGAATACTTAGAGACCTAAAAATAGATCTGCCATTCGATCCTATAATTCCTTTACTAGGTTTGTACCCAGAAGACCAAAAATCACAATATAACAAAGACATCTGTACCGGAATGTTTATTGCAGCCCAATTCATAATTGCTAAGTCATGGAACAAGCCCAAGTGCCCACTGACCCACAAATGGACTAGCAAATTGTGGTACATGTATACCATGGAATATTATGCAGCCTTAATGAAAGATGGAGACTTTACCTCTTTCACGTTTACATGGATGGAGCTGGAACATATTCTTCTTAGCAAAGTATCTCAGGAATGGAAGAAAAAGTATCCAATGTACTCAGCCCTACTATGAAGCTAAATTATAGCTTTCACATGAAGGCTGTAACCCAATGATAGCACAAAAATATGGGGAAAGGGCCAAGGATGGGGAAGGGAGGGGGATGTCAGGGTGGAGGGAGGGTAATGGGTGGGGCCACACCTATGGTGCATCTTAGAATAGGTACAGGCGAAACTTACTAAAGGCAGAATACAAATGTCTACATACAATAACTAAGAAAATGCCATGAAGGCTACGTTGAATAGTTTGATGAGAATGTTTCAGATTGTATATGTAACCAGCACATCGTACTCCTTGATTGCACTAATGTACACAGCTGTAAGAAAATAAAATAAAATAAAATAATAAATAAAAGAAAAACAAAAACAAAAACCCACATAATATTCTTAATAGTTTTAAGATTACACCTGCCAAAATATTAAAACAATTTAACTCTAAATGTCCTAACAACATGCTTAAGAGACAATGGTTCGGGCGGCGCCTGTGGCTCAGTGAGTAGGGCACTGGCCCCATATGCCGAGGGTGGTGGGTTCAAACCCAGCCCCGGCCAAACTGCAACAAAAAAATAGCAGGGCGTTGTGGCGGGCGCCTGTAGTCCCAGCTGCATGGGAGGCTGAGGCAAGAGAATCACGTAAGCCCAAGAGTTAGAGGTTGCTGTGAGCCGTGTGACGCCATGGCACTCTACCCGAGGGCGGTACAGTGAGACTCTGTCTCTACAAAAAAAAAAAAAAAGAGAGAGACAATGGTTCGCAAACTTTACTGAGTTCTGAAATTGAGAGTTTGGAATCTGCAAGCCTGAGTTCAAACTTTGTCACTTACAAGCTGTGTGCTCTTAAGGAAGTTGCTTAACCTCTCAGAGCCATGGTGTTCTCATTTACAAAGTGAGGGTGAAAATGGAAGGTTGTGTGAAGATTATGAAGTATAAATATGAGCATGGCATACAAAGCCCTCAATAAATACAACAGTCACGTATCACATTAACCACATTTCAGTCAACAACAGCCTGCACTGTAACACTGGTCCCACGAGATTAATACTGTATTTTTACAGCACCTTTTCTATGCTCTGACATGTGTAGATCCACAAATACTTAGCACTATGTTACAACCACCTGTGGTACTCATTACTATTAACATCCTGTACAGGGGGCAGCGCCTGTGGCTCAAAGGAGTAGGGCGCCAGCTCCATATGCAGGAGGTGGTGGGTTCAAAACTAGCCCCGGCCAAAAACCACAAAAAAAAAAAAAAATCCTGTACAGGTTTGTAGCCTAAGAGAAACAGACTCTACCACTGAGCCTAGTCGTGTAGTAGGCTATATATATGTACAAGCCAGGTTTGTGTAAGTACACTCTGTGATGTTCGAACAAAAATGCAATCGCCAAACAATGCATTTTATTAGAAAAGTATCTGTCATTAATCAACACATAACTATATTTCTAATTGATGTAGAAAAACATGGATCTATGTGCTATTTTCCAGTACTCTCAATGTATCAATCTGTCTATATCTCCAGATTCTAAGGAAAATAAACTCTCCATAAAGAGCTCAAAATCATTAAACATCAATACACAGGTTGGACATCACAGGTGTAAAGTGTAGCACTCGCCTATCAGAAATAAACAAGTGAAACAGAAGCCTCATTTTAGATTTGAGTCAAGTAGAAAGCTGAATCCACGAAGTCAGTCGCCTTCTCTGCCAGAGGTAACAGTGTCTGTCTCCCTCTTGAACTATTTCTGGACCCTCTGTAATACATGCCCTGCTCTTGTCAATGATGACTGTAGGAGCAGAGGGGTTTAACACCAACTGACTTACTTTACCAACTGGTCTTTCATCTAGAAGTTTTATTTTGTTTTGAGGTGGAGGCTCACTATGTCGCCCTGGGTAGAGTGCCATGGCATCATAGCTTACAGCAACCTCAAACTCTTGGGCTTAAGTGATTCTCTTGCCTCAGCCTCCCAAGTAGCTGGAATTACAGGTGCCCACCACAATGCCTGGCTATTTTTTGCTGCAGTTGTCATTGTTGTTCAGCTGGCCTAAGTCAGGTTTGAACCCACCAGCCTCAGTGTATGTGGCTGGCGTCGTAACCACTGTGCTACAGGCACCTAGCCACACCATCTAGAGGTTTTTATGGGATCAGCCTGTCACCTTGAATCTTTTCAGCACTTGTCAATCACATAAGTAAACAACATTCATTTATGTGTTGACCTTTCCACCCCTACCCAACACAAACCTTGGAGGGCTGTATCTTTGGTGACTGGGTAGTCCCTTCTCCAGCAGTTACAACCTGTTTTTGAGGAGACACAGCTATCATGTGACCCCCTTTCACAGTCACATACTGAGGAAGCGGTGACTGGCTGGAAGCTCCTGTTGTGGGCACATGAGGGGCTTCACCAGGTTCCTGTTTGATGATCACCTTGCAACAAACAGGATAATGACACCGCATAAATATCCCACTTAGAAAAAGCTATTAATATGTGATCTATTCTCTTCGCAGGAATTAATGAATTAATAAAGCTTAATCTGTAAAGAATGACTCCACCACAAGGATAAAGTGCTGTTTAAAATATAGTCCATAACAGCTATTAAAGAGACCACAAGTAGGATCTGGACTTGATCCGTTGTCCTTGCAAACTCAGCCTAGTTACTTGTTTTAGAGACTAATGACAAATGGCAACAGAAAGAAACAAACACACTGTGTTCTCTGAATTCTCATCTTGCTGAACTCTAAGCACTGTCCTGTTGAAAACACATCTTAGGACTAAGGTCTGGTCTTAAGACTCAAGACATACTAAAAAGATAGGGGTAGTGTCAATGAACTCCAACACTCCACAAAAAGAATTATCAAACAAGACCATACTGACTTGCAGGATAATGCCTTTAAAAATACTCACTTTTGTGAAAGCTCCAAGTCCCCCAGTTATAGGCTTGGGGCTTTGAACCTTAGGGTGACTCCCAATTGGGCAAAGTGGTGGCATAGACGCAAACAAAGAATCTTCCTGCTGTGTGTGTAAAAAATACATATTTTACAGTTAAGATAAATAGGTGATTTCAGATATTCTAATCATTTATATTTAATACAAACCTCTTGACATTCTCCAGCAACATCAACCAAAAGACCAAACAAAAAGCCCAAAACTCTTGGGGTTCTTCCAAGCTTCTACACCTCCCCCCTTTTTTTTTTTAGTAAGCTGAGTCTACCTGTGTTGCCCCAGCTAGTGTAGTGGCATCATCACAGCTCACTGCAACCTCAAACCCCTGGGCTCAAGCAATCCTGCTGCCTCAGCCTCCCAAGTAGCTGGGACTACAGGTATGCACTACAACACCTGGCTCATTTTTCTATTTTGTGTATACATGGGCTCTCACTTTGCTCAGTCTGGTCTCAAACTTCTGAGCTCAAGCAATCCTCCCACTCTCAACCTCTGAGAGTGCCAGATTACAGGCATGAGCTTGGCCTATACCTGTATTTTAATATTGTTTTAGAAACCAAATGCAAAGAAAAGCTGTAACTTGACAAAGAACCTACTTATCCTGTATCTTGCTGTATGCTAGGAAGACGTCAATCCTACTACCTCTAATATAGTATTTGACATATTTTACAGGTTTGCAGTTTGGGTTTGTATGTCTAGTTCCCCTGCCAGATTGTTACAGGACAAGAACTGTTATTTTATTTCTTTTATATCTTTAGAGCCTAGACACTAAATAAATAAACAGGCATTTGCAATGTTTCAGTATTTACTCTCTTTCAATAGTACTCACAACTTAATTTCTAAGATTTATTCAGTACCCAGAATATAAGGGGAAAGTTTTCAATAATGAAATTGAATAATTAGCATATGAAAAATAACAAAGGTCAACATTCAAAACTATTAGAGTTTTATTTTTAATCCTCAAACGAAATGCAAATAACAGAGCCAATTGCTGTGGCAAAAAGCAAAGTTAAGACCACTTCTTGACTGTGTAATGAAAAAGATCATTAACAAACATTAAAAAGTAGGCCAGCCAGGCGGTGCCTGTGGCTCATTCGGTAAGGCAAAGGCCCCATATACCGAGGGTGGCAGGTTCAAACCCGGCCCCAGCTGAACTGCAACCAAAATATAGCCGGGCATTGGCGGGCGCCTGTAGTCCCAGCTGCTCGGGAGGCTGAGGCAAGAGAATCGCTTAAGCCCAGGAGTTGGAGGTTGCTGTGAGCTGTGTGATGCCACGGCACTCTACTGAGGGCTATAAAGTGAGACTCTGTCTCTACAAAAAAAAAAAAAAAAAGTAGGCCAGCCCTGGTGGCTCACACCTGTCATCCCAGCACTTTAGGAGGCCAAGGCAGAGAATTGCTTAAGGCCAGGAGGTTTTTTTTTTGTTTGTTTTGTTTTGGGATTTTTTTTTTTTTTTTTGAGACAGTCTCACTATGTCGTTCTGGGTAAACAGAGCGCCATGGCATCACAGCTCACAGCAACCTCAAACTCTTGGGCTTAAGTGATTCTCTTGCCTCAGCCTCCCAAGTAGCTGGGACTACAGGCGCCCCCCACAACACCCAGCTATTTTTAGGTTGTAGTTGTCACTGTTATTTGGCAGGCCCAAGATGGATTTGAACCTGCCAGCTCCGATGTATATGGCTGGTGCCCTAGCTGCTGAGCTACGGGCGCCAAGTTAAGGCCAGGAGTTTGAGACCAGCCTGAACAACCTAATGAGACTCTGTCTCTACAAAAAATAGAAAAATTAGCCAGACATAGTGGTTCACCCTAGGGTCCCAGCTACTCAGGAGGCTGAGGCAGGAGGAGGATCCCTTGAGCCTAGGAGTTTGAAGTTGTAGCAAGCAATACATTATCTAAAAACAAACATTAAAAGATAAACTTGCAGAATTAAGACCCTCAAAGCAATTTTTTAAACAAAGCTGTCCAAATAAATAAGTAAATATACAAGACCACTTCCTTATCACAGTAAGTTTTCAAATGCACTGAGTGACCATTTGATGTTAAGTTTTGAAAAGCATTTTCTACAATAGGAAAAGATCATAGCGAGGTAGTGGAGTCTGAAGTAGATGATCTTTAAGACACTTACTAACTTGATGGTTCTACCCTAAAGAATTTGCATCAACTGACGCATTCTTGCTAAGGCTAAACTCACTGTCTTCAGAAACTAGCAAAGAACAATAATGCATTAAGAGTGTTACCTTCACATTAGATGTTACAAAACTACTTCCATGAATTTTAGGAATAGGAGATCCTGTTCCCTGGGAGACCTGAGAAGCTGTAGAGAGCTTGTTTGTAGGGCTTCCTGGTAAGTAAAGCAGATTTAAAAATAAGGGATAAACAAAATAAGTTTATAGAATGTAATTTTAAAGCATTTCCCACTTCCCTCCCCTCTTTCCCACTATTTGGTTTTCATTTTTAAGGGTTGGAAACTCAGAACCCTGAAATTATTATGGAAAATAATACCGTGGACTCATCCCTATGAAGTTGATCAAACTGAAGAGGGCTAAGAAGCTAGTGAGGATGTGTAGTATGTATACATCATATACCATACTCCTCATGATAAGAGACACTATAACATAATAATATTGGTTGTTTAATAAATGTGACAGAATATATGCATTCAAATAAGTGCTATAGCTCCTTCAAAGTAATTTGGCTAGAAGGTTATACCTATTCCAAAATGCTGCCAACATTAAACAGTTTTATACTCCATCTATACAAACTCGCTTTGGGTCTGAAAAAAAATAAGTTAACATTATATAGAGTCAACAATAAATCAAGACCCCGAATGGTATTTCATTACCTACTACATTTACCAAACTTGGCTCCAAAGATTGGCTGATTCCTAAAACTCAAAGGTTACCTATTTGGCCTCCCTTAGTAAGCCTTCAAAAGGCTATGAAGTAAGCACTGAATGCAGTGTTTTTTTTTTAAAAGGAGTTCCACAGTTATACTAATTATTGAAGTGCTTTTGCTCTTAAAAAAAAAAAAAAAAATCTTGGAAAAGTCCAACATATATCAATGTTTCTTAAATCTAATTTGCTAAAAGGAAAAAAAAAATCAGCCTCATTACCTTATAATCTCCTCCTTTGTTTCATTTCTCCTCTCACTGTTTCCTTTAATTACAAGTGAAAGTTACATGGAAGTTTACACTTAGGAGCATATGTTTAAATACAGGTTAAATGAAAGAAGTAAAATAATGTAAGCAAAAGCATTTCAAAAACCCTCAAAAGAGGCCAGGTATGGTGGATCGTTTGAGCTCACAAGTTCGAGACCAGCCTGAGCTGAGCAAGACCTCATCTCTAAAAATAGCCGGGCATTGTGGCGGGCACCTGTAGTCCTAACTACTTGGGAGGTTGAGACAAGAGGATCACTTGAGCCCAAGAGTTTGAGGTTGCTATGAATAGTGATGCCACTGTACTCTACTTATGGCAATTAAAGTGAGACTCTGTCGCAAATAAAAAAAAAAAAAAAAAGAAAGAAACCAAAACCTCAAAAGTAAATTGTATGGGATTATGGTGACAACACAGTGAATCCAAGACTTCTTGTTCTTCCTATTAGAGTTCTCTTTTTTATAATTGCATATTTCAATTTCCCTCTCACAAGAAAAATAACTCATTTATAGAAAAGTAAATATCATTTTTCTAATATGACTGGGGAGAAATATTCATGGCCCACAAAGCTACTAAAAGCTTAATTTGGAAAGTTGGTAACCACACTACTTGTAGGCCCCCCAAAGAGTAACTCTTTCAAATGAAAAAAATTTAAAAAATTATGACTCACTTTTAATTTTAAAAAATTAAAAGCTTAAGTAAATTCCTAAAAACATAACTTTTACAAAGGGTAAATCTTCCCTCAGAGAAACAGTATTAGTTACCTTTATACATTCCTGATTGTTTATGAATGGAGATTTCACTCTCTCATTACACCATGACATGGTGGTACAGATAAAGCCATATGTATTTTTACTAAAAGTTCACTTAACATAAATATGAAACTGTCGCAAGGCAAGTCATGCCAGGTTTACATTTTTTATAATGATCAAACCTTCTGCATTGGCAAATATTGATCAAAAACACACCTGTACCGGGAGTAGTAGTTCCAATAACCTGCCCAGGCTTGTCCATGATAACATAAGGATTACTAATGACGGAGCTGGCAGTGCCTTGCTTCAAATGGACTGGAGTGGAAGTTGGGGTTCGAGGCAATGGTGATGGGCTTGGAGTTGATATTGGGGAACCTTAATTAATTAAAAAGAGTGAAAAGAAATAAAATACACATATTCAACTCATCTAAGATGTTGAGGACCAAGGAAGAGGGCAGTACCACCAAAACAAAGGTGACAAATCAGGAGAAGTGAGTGGGGCTGTAAGCTTCAGGCACTGAGCAGCACCAGAAGTGCAGCTGCCGCCAGGGAGTAGTGTTTCACTCTCTGTCCTTATCCTTATGGACCAGCAGCACCAGCATCATTGAGGAAATCATTACAAACTATTAGCAATTGATAAAATTTAAGGTCCCCAGACCTACTAAATATAAATCTGCATTTAAAAAGAGCCCCTGATAGGCACACTGAATGTTTTTTTTTTTCCTTAAAGTAAATTTATTTCAGGTTAATGTGAGGGTACAACCAACCAGGTCTGAATATTTATCTTGTTAGGCAGAGTCCCTCTTGTGGTTATGTCCCACACGCAAAGGGGGTACACCTAAGTAAAAGAAAACAGGGCTTCAGGCCAAGTGTGGTGGCTCACACCTATAATCCTAGCACTCTGTGAGGCTGAGGCAGGAGGATCATTTCAACACAGGGGTTTGAGTTCGCAGTGATCTATAATGGCGCCACTACTCAGAGAGATAGAGTCTTTACAGTGTTTTACATAGCAGTGTAGGACTCCTAAATCTTAAATTTTGACTAGACAAATCTCCTGACATCATAGGTTGTTATAAGATTGGTTATACTCAGGACACTAAAATTAGGGAAGAAATTAGTAAGTGAACATTTATAGATTTGGAAACCTGGTGTCCTGATTTGTAATTCATTTTAAACAGGAAAATGTGAAATTTACCAACCTAAGAAAAAAGTCTATGTCAATATTAAGTCACAGTTACCATCCAGAAATTCAGGTTGATTACTAACATACAGTTAAATACCCTCAACTGTCATTCAAACATCACATTTGTCATCTATGAATTTCTCTAAATGTCAAACCAATTGACATATTCGGCCTATTCAACCTATGAAGTAGCAAGTTCCAATGTTTCTAACTGGCAGGCAAAATCAAACATCCTTTACTTCTCTGGTTTGGTGTCTGTAGCTCAGTGACTAGGGCACTGGCCACATACATCCAGGCTGGTGGGTTCAAACCCAGCCAGGGCCAGCTAAACAACAATGACAACTGCAACAAAAAAATAGCCAGGCATTGTGGCAAGTGCCTATAGTCCCAGCTAATGAGGAGGCTGAGGCTAGAGAATTGCTTAAGCCCAAGAGTTTGAGGTTGCTGTGAGCTGTGATGCCACAGCACTCTACTGAGGGCAAAACAGTGACAGTCTATCTCAAAAAAAAAAAAAAAAATCCTTTACTTCTCATCACTTCAAAGATTTAGATCCTATCTCTGTTGAATTATCTAGGTTTAGCACTAAACACTCCACTCCTTTTTCCCTCCTTCATTTAAGGAATACTCCCCACTGTCTGGATATTTTCAATTACTCTCTTTAATGTCTTTCCTGAGGTGGTACAAAGCCATAAAGTGTATTCCTGCTAAGTTTACTTAACATAAATGTGAAATTGTCACAAGGCAAAGGACAATTCAATCTTAGTGAGTTGGAAGCCTCAGACTTACCTACTGATAATAGAAATAAGTAAGTTTTTACTCTGGTTATAGAGAGAACAAAAGATACTTCAATACAAACCAATTCTAACTCTTAAAGATTAACTCCAAGCCAAAAGGCCTCTAAATTTCTTCTATAATTAGTCATTCTGATTCCCACATATAATCCTCAAACTCAATTTCTACCTTAGTTTCAGCCATATAGAAAATATTTTAGCTGTGCTGATTATAGGAGACAAAAATTTGACAATTTTCCATTTTTTTCTTTCCCTTATTCAAAAATTATTTCCCTATGAATGAGTTTTGTTTTTCCTTTGTGACAGCTCTGCCGATCACTAATGATTAACTTTCATTAAACAAACACTGCTTAGAAGAACCTAAGGGGTGGGGGGGAAGCCACAGAACTTTGTTTTGTCATTCCAACAATTCTAACATCTAGGCTATCCACACAGTCTTCGACACGTCTTCTGCATACCTGACACGATCTTGCAGCTCATGGTGATGGGCTGAAAGGATTTTCCAGGTGACTCAGGGTTAGGAACCTGACTTTGTGGCACAATTTTGCAGCTTGATGCTATTGGCTGGAAAGCTGAATTGCCATGAGAACAAAAGGTAACTTTCTGGGATGTTGTCATTTTGGTGGGTGTTCTTTCCAATGAAGATGGTAAAGAATAAAACGTACTGTTTCGTTCAGCTTCAGTGCTAGCTGGGAATCCTGCTTGAAATAAAACAGGCAAATGGCAAGTCATCACTCTGAAGTAACAAAATCTTACCATTGTGGGAAAAGAACAAAACTGTCAACATCCACTTAAAGCATTGATTGGTAGTAAAATAATCAATTATTCCTTTATATTTTTTTGGTGAAAAGTAAATGTGCTTAAAATCAAATTTAATTAAAATGCTTCAAGAAATTAGAAAACCTACAAAATATAAACCATATACAACATAAAAAGAAGACAAGTTCATTATGTTCCTCCATTCTTATATAAATTGAAAAACCGTTTAAAGTAGAAGAGGAAAAACTCAAAAGGAAAGAATTTACTAAATGTTCATAAAGAAGATACAAATAAAAGGTGAGGTGAGACTTTAATCCCAACACTTGGGAGGCCGGGAAGGCTGAGGCAGGTGGATTGCCTGAGCGACCAGCCTGAGCCAGAGCAAGACCCCACCTCTAAAAAATAGCCAGGCGTTGTGGCAGGTTAACTGTAGTCCCAGCTACATGGGAGGCTGAGGCAAGAGGATTGCTTGATCCCAAGAGTTTGAGGTTGCTGTGAGCTAAGACACCATTGTACTCAATCGAGGGTGAGTAAGTGAGACTCTATCTCCAATAAACCCCCCCCCCAAAAAATTTATATATAAATATCACATTAAAATATAGGCTTAGAGATAAAACACCATCTAAATTCAATTTTATATCTTACATGCTAATATATGTGAACACTTAAATTTGTATTTATTCACATATACTTACTAAATCAAAAAATCCTATGGTCGGACAGGTGTGGTCACTCACTCCTGTAATCCTAGCACTCTGGGAGGTTGAAGAGGGTAGTCTGCTTGAGCTCAGGAGTTCAAGATCAGCCTGAGCAAAAGTGAGATCCTATATCTATTAAAAATAGAAAACTTAGCTGGGTGTGGTGGTGGGTGCCTGCAGGGAGGCTGAGGCAAGAGAACTGCTCAAGTCCAAGAGTTTCAGATTGCTGTGAGCCAGGATGCCACAGCACCATAGGCAGGGGCAACAGAGTGAGACTTTGTCTTAAAAAAAAAATGCTACGGTCAAAATATATTTGTTGGTGATGAATCTTTTATTTTAAATAAGGACAACTACTTAATATTCAAGTTTATTAGTTACACAATCAGAGGTTGAACCAGAAAGTCTTCTTAAAATACACTAAAAGTAATTCTTATAATGATCAAATGATAAAAACACACAATGCTTTTTAATGACTTTGCATTTTATAAAATGTTGGTAGAACTTTATGGTAAAAATTTTTTCTAAGAGCAGAGATGTGGCTATTTTCATATTAGAGCTATGTAGTAAAGGCAGTATGTCTATTCATGGAAAATTTACTTTCTATACATTGTAGGTCTCTGAAGACAGCAAATAAGAAAAAGGAATGCCCCAGAATGATGCTATACAAAGAAAAATACTGTCACCTTTCTCCACAGAGACATCAGGTATTGGCTCATGTGACTGCTTTATTATAGGTGAAGAAGCTTTCACTGGGGCTGGAATGGTCAAAGGCAAATTTGGCGGGGCATCTGAGACATCTGACTCCAAGGGTTGAGGATAAAGGTAGTCTTCTCCAAGAGAATGGCGATGGAGTTCCACATCTACTACCTACACAATTGGGCAAAAAGTGGGTCTGTGAGTGTACCACCAATGTCACAGAAAGCTTAAGTTCTGTTCAGGAATGTGACCTAAGATTGTGACAAATGATTTCTAATCACACTGCAAAGGCAATTTCAATATGAAGAATTCTAAAGGAAGGCAATCTAATCTGATGTAACAGATACATATCTCAGTAAAATAAATAAAAAAATTAGAGCCTTTGCATTTGCTTAAAACGTTGTTACTCCAAATCTTTGTACCTTTTTCACCACTAGGTCTCATTTATTTATTATTTCAGATTAATATGAGGATACAAATGATTAGGTTACAATGTTTGTGTTTGTTAGGTGTTGTAGTTGTGTCCTCACCTAAGAAGTGTGCCATATACCCTTATATTGTGTCCATTAGATGAGAGCACACCAATCCCCCTTCCTTCCTTCCCTCTGCCCACTAGGTCTCTTTTAAATGCCACCTTCTCAGAGAGACTTTTCCTAACCAAGGTACCTTAAGCGACCTCCTGTCCTCCAGCTACTCTTTTCCAGAGCATTTAACTAAAACTATGATTTGCTTTTGTGTTTAATGTCAACCCTCCCCATTCTCAATACTACCAAGAATATAATTTCTTGAGGAAAAGAAGCTATAAGCTATCTTGTTCATTTTTGTATTCCCAGCACATGGACCAGTGCCTAACTGACAGGGGTCCTCAAACTGCGGCCTGCAGGCCACATGAGGCGGTGTGATTGTATTTGTTCCCATTTTGTTTTTTTACTTCAAAATAAGATATGTGCAGTGTGCATAGGAATTTGTTCATAGTTCGGTTTTTTTTTAAACTATAGTCTGGCCCTCCAATGGTCTGAGGAACAGTGAACTGGCCCCCTATTTAAAAAGTTTGAGGACCTCTAGCATATAGTATAGGTGCTCAATAAATATGTTCTGATAGGACACAGTGCATTTCTTTAGACAGAGTAAGATTTCACTAGCTAACTCTCGTTAAATAAATGGCTATTGCTAATATATCATGAATATAAGAAGGAGGCATCGAGAACAGAGTTAGAGGTCTCACACTTCCTAATTTCAAAACTTTCAAATCCATAGTAATCAAAACAGTATGGTGCTGTCATAAAGAAAGATACAGAGGCCAACAGGATAGAATAAACCCTTACGAATATACAGTCAAATAAATGAACTTCTACAAGGAACCTAAGATCACTCAGTAAGGCAAAAGATAGTTTTTCAATAAATAGTGATAGGAAAACTAAACATTCACATGGAAAAGAATGCAATTAACCCTCATCTTTTATTATATACCAAAATTAACTAAGAATAAATCAAAGACCTACACATGAGAGCTAAGTTCTTTACTGGATTTGGCAATGACTTCTTGTATATGACATCAAAGGCACAAGGAAAAGAAAAAATAGACAAGGAGAATTATATCAAACTTATAACTTCTGTGCATAGGGTGGTGCCTGTGGCTCAGTGGTTAAGACACCAGCTCCATATACCAAGGGTGGCAGGTTCAAACCCAGCCCCAGACAAATTGCAACAACAACAAAAAAAGCCAGGCGCTGTGGCGGGCACCTATAATCCCAGATACTCGGGAGGCTGAGGCAAGAGAATCGCCTAAGCCAAAGGATTTGGAGGTTGCTGTGAGCTGTGACGCCATAGCACTCTACTGAGGGTTAATAAGTGAGACTGTCTCAAAACAAAACAAAACTTCTGTGCATAAAAGGACACAATCAGGCTCGGCGCCTGTGGCTCAAGCAGCTAAGGCGCCAGCCACATACACCTGAGCTGGCGGGTTCAAATCCAGCCCAGGCCCACCAAACAACAAGACGGCTGCAACCAAAAAGTAGCCGGGCATTGTGGTAGGTGCCTGTAGTCCCAGCTACTTGGGAGGAAAAGGCAGGAGAATCAATGGAGCCCAGGAGTTGGAGGTTGCTGTGAGCCGTGATGTTATGGCACTCTACCCAGGGCAACAGCTTGAGGCTCTGTCTCAAAAAAAAAAAAAAAAAAAAAGGACACAATCAACAGAGTGAAAAAGGAGACAGAAATTACAGAATGGGAGTAAATGTTTGCAAATCACGTTATCTGCCAAGGGGTTAATAGTCAGAATACATAAATAACCCCTATAACTCAGCAGAAAAACAAACCACCTGATTAAAAAATGGACAAAGAACTTGAATAGATATTTTCCCAAAGGTATAGTATACACATGGCCAATAAGCACGTAAAAAAATGCCCAAATTCACTAATCATTAGAGAAATGCAAATCAAACCCGTAAGATACCACTTCATAATCATTAGGGCAGCTATTATAAATTTTTAAAAAGTGTTGCTGAAGATACGGAGAAACAGTAACACCTGTGCACTGTTGGTGGGAATGTACAATAGTACAGCTGCCATAACAAATATGGTGGTGGGGCTTTAAAAAATAAAAAATACGGGGCGGTGCCTGTGGCTCAGTGAGTAGGGCGCCGGCCCCATATGCCGAGGGTGGCGGGTTCAAACCCAGCCCCGGCCAAACTGCAACAACAACAACAACAAAAAAAAAAATAGCTGGGCATTGTGGCGGGCGCCTGTAGTCCCAGCTGCTCGGGAGGCTGAGGCAAGACAATCGCGTAAGCCCAAGAGTTAGAGGTTGCTGTGAGCCGTGTGACGCCACGGCACTCTACCTGAGGGCAGTACAGTGAGACTCTGTCTCTACAAAAAAAAATAAAAATAAAAATAAAAAATACAATGATCTAGCAATTCCATTTCTGGGCATACACTCAAAACGATTGTAAGCATGGATTCAAACAGATATCCTGTACACTGGGTTCAGAGTAGCACTATTAATAACAGCCAAAAGGTGAAAGCAACTCAGGTGTTCTAGATAAATGGATAAATAAAATGTGGCATATACATACGATGCAATATTATCCAGCCTTAAAAAGGAAGGAAAACTTGATATAACATGTATGAAATTTGAGAACATTATGCTAAGTAAATAAAGAAATCACAAAAAGGCAGGTACTGTATGATTCCACCTCACATATGAGGTATGCTAGCATAGACAAAAAGCATGGAGAAAGAAAGTAGAGTGGTGGTTGCCAAGACTAGGAAGAGGGAGGAATGGTGGTTACTGTTTAGTGGATACAGAGTTTTAGTTTTCCAAGATGAAAAGAGTTGTAGCGATGGATCATGGTGATGGCTGCACAACATGGGGATGTACTTAAGGCTGCTGAATTGCACACTAAAAAATGGATAAGATGATCATTTCATGTTACACATTTTTTAACCACAATTTTAAAAGGGGAGTAAGGTGGAGAAGACCAACTTTAAAAAAAAAAAAAAAAGACCTGGCTCGGTGACAGTAGCTCAGTGGGTAGGGCACCAGCCACATATATCAAGGCTGGCAGGTTCAAGCCCAACCCCGACCTGCTAAAGAACAATAACAACTGCAACCAAAATATAGGCCGGGCATTGTGGCAGGTGCCTGTAGTCACAGCTGCTCAGGAGGCTAAGGCAAGAGAATCTCTTAAGCCCAAGAGTTTGAGGCTGCTGTGAGATGTGACACCACAGCACTCTACCAAGGGTAACATAGTGAGACTCTGTCTCAAAGGGGAAAAAAAAGGCCTAACATTCATTTTTTTCCTAATTAAAAATGAAGATCGGCTCAGCATCTGTAGCTCAAGCAGCTAAGGCGCCAGTCCTATACACCAGAGCTGGCGGATTCGAATCCAGCCCGGGCCTGCCAAACAATAATGACAACTACAACCAAAAAATAGCTGGGTGTTGTGCCAGGTGCTTGTAGTCCCAGCTACTTGGGAGGCTGAGGCAAGAGAATCGCTTGAGCCCAGGAGTTGGAGGTTGCTGGGATGCCATGGCACTCTACCCAGGGCGATATTTAAAAAAAAAAAAAAAAAAAAATTCCACCGTTGAGAGGTTTAGGCGCAGTTACAGTGAAGGTCCACATCCACATGAAGGAGAGGGGGCCAGTCCAGGGATCAAGGAAAGGCTTCCTTAGAAAAGAGCAGAGTGGAGTCTGACCAGGAGCTAGCTTCCAGCTCAAAGTTTTAAGAGGCTTTTATCAGTGCAGCTGGAATGTGGCAGCGGGTTATGAGAGGTGAGGAAAGTCATCTTTTTTTCTGCAGAGTGAATGATGCTGGATCAGGGACCAATCTTAGAATTATTTCTTTCTGCAAAAGTGTTAATCTTTTCACCAGGGCCTTCTCAGGACCAGGGTAGGAGATTGCTTGTTCTGATGTTTCCCAGGGACACTGGCCTTGAAGCATTCCTTGAGTGTGGGGAGGGGTTGCTGTGACCATGCCATCTGGTTTCTGACCTGCTTTCTATCACAATCCTCCATACGTTTGTCAGGGTCATGACAGTTCCTTCCCCACGACCTCTTTGTGCCCAACTAATCCAGCAGGAAGAAACGTACCGTCTCTGCTCCAAGAGTCTGCAAGCCTGTATAAGTTCGATCCAGCTATTGAAAGACAAAAAGGAGAGAATTAAATTTCCCTGTGCTTACACTTCTGTATCTCAGGATACAATCTTATCTAAAACTCCTTCACTACAATTCTTGATACCATAGGATTTAAGTTTTTCATATTGTAAACTATTAATTCATCACCTTGATAAAAGTTGCCAATTTCCTGAGGGGGAAAAACTGAGTAAAATCAATAAAAACTAACCTTACGTATACTGTTACTATATTTTTAAATATAAATTATATACTTCTGAAAACTTATTCTAAGAACAATCTAAAAATGGAAGACATTTTACACAAAAAGATATTTACTGCAGCATTATCTATAACTACAAACTAAAAACGAGGTAAACATAAACGAGGAATACTTAAATAAACCATAGGCCATCGACTTGTGAAATATACGCCACATAGATGTTTACAGAAACTATATAAAGTATTTTAAATGATAGGCTATAAATATTTTAAATACATACAATATGACACAATTTTATTTATTAAGCACTTTTTTTGAATCTTGTTTATTTACTAAGCAATTATAAAAAAAGAAATGAAAATTTTGCAGTAGAGGCAATGCTAATGACTTCAAATATAGTATGATAGCATCATGATTTATTTTTGAGAGAAAAGAGTATACACTAAGCCAGCAGTTCTCAACCTGTGGGTCGCGATCCCTTTTTAACAATGAAAATACATTGCAATGTTAGGAAGGTTGAGAACCACTGCACTAAGCAAATATTAATAAAAAACAAAAGAATTTATAAGTGATTAATGACAATTAAGGTTATGGGGGGGGGAGCAGAAAGAGGGATGGAGGGAGGTGGGTGGGGCCTTAGTGTGTGTCACATTTTATGGGGGCAAGACATGATTGCAAGAGGGACTTTACCTAACAATTGCAATCAGTGTAACTGGCTTATTGTACCCTCAATGAATCCCCAACAATAAAAAAAAAAAAAAAAAAAAAAAAAAAAAAGTCAGGATAAAAATATCAATAAATAAACAAACCTAACTGGCCAACAAAATTAAAAAAAAAAAAAAAAAAAAAAAAGAATTTATAAGTGCAAAGAGACTAAGTTCTTATTTGTTTTTTAATGTATAGTGTACATTTTTAAAAAAAGATTTATGACAGCTTATTCACATAAACACTACATAATTAAGATTAATGGGGGAAAATGATTAAGTTCGGCAGAAAGGAAAAATAGAGGGAAAAAGATGAACCCAAGGGTAGGTTAGTAAACGTAAGGTTTAAAAATGTTTAAACCACATTTGGCAAAGTTTCTCAGCAGCCAACAGAGAGGACAATTCAGTCTGTCATGAGATTTCATATTCAGGGTGATAAAAAACAATACATGGTGGATTAATAGTAGTTCCAAAGAAGAGATTTAGAGTATTAATATTTAAACTTAGCTAACTGGGTTCCCAGGGTAGCGGGTTCAAACCCAGCCCCGGCCAAACTGCAACAAAAAAATAGCTGGGGATTTGGCAGGTGCCTGTAGTCCCAGCTACTCAAGAGCCTGAGGCAAGAGAATCGCCTAAGCCCAGGAGTTGGAGGTCGCTATGAGCTGTGTGACGCCACAGCACTCTACCAATGGCAATAAAGTGAGATTCTGTCTCTACAAGAAAAAAAAAAAAAAAACTTAGCTAACTGTATGACTGCTAAAAAGATAAAGGTAATTTTAGGTTATATCCATTTGCATATCCTTCAGTGCACAGAAATAATGATGGAGACCAAATTTTAAGAGGACATTGGTAACAGTGAAAAGAACTGGAAAACAAAGCACACAAGAAATGTTACAGGAACATATTTTGCTTGGAGAGGTAAATGATTTAAGGAAAGATGGAAAGACTATTATCAAACATTTTTAGAGTTCTTATAAAACAGTCTTATTCTACGTTATTAAGGAAATCAAACTGGGGCAGATGCGGTTAAGATTCCTTAAAAAATCAGTCTGTAAGTACATTTATGAAGTAAATGCCTAAAGTTTATTTACTAAATGAGTCAATGTGTTATCTTGGCAAGTACTGTGTTCCACGGTGATAGCTGAGAAGTCAAATGATTACCTGTCGGAAATGCAGGACATGGGGAATTTCATAACGTAACTCTTAAAAGTATTCAACATTTAATGTAATATTTACACCATGAAATACACACTATTAATTGCTATAGAATTTCAGAATACAAAGATCACAGCAAGCTTACATAGTTAGAAAAAAGCTACATAGGAAATTGAAGAATGGAAAGAATTCAGACAAGCATTCCAGGAGGGAAGAACAAGAACAAAGACACAAGAGAAGGCAGCCCTGGGCACTTCTAGGAGTGGATTAACTAATAAGCCTGGAGTAAAAAGCTCCAGCAAAGGATTAAACTGAGATAATTTTTGGGAGTGGGGGGGGTAGAAACAGTCTCACTTTAGGGCCCTTGGTAGAGTGCCGTGGCATCACACAGCTCACAGCAACCTCCAACTCCTGGGCTTAAGTGATTCTCCTACCTCAGCCTCCCGAGTAGCTGGGATTACAGGCACTCACCACAACTCCTGGCTATTTTTTTTTTGCAGTTCTGCCGGGACCAGTTTGAACCCGTCACCCTTGGTATATGGTGCCAGTGCCTTACCAACTGAGCCACAGGCACCGCCCTAAAGTGAGATAATTTTAAGGGAAGTAGTTGAATTAAAATGTCGAGAGCCCTGAACTCAATCACACTTTCTGAAAGGAGTAACAGCATAAAGCAGCAGTTCTCAACCTGTCCAGGAGTTTGTCTCTGATTAACAGACCCTTATCTTAGCTCGAGCATTCCTTTTTGCTGACTCTTAGTCTATCAGACAAAGCCTAATTCTTTCAGCCAGTTGTCAACCAAACAATCTTTAAACCCATCTAATAAGATGTAAACCTTACCTTTGAGATGCCCTAATTTTTTGGGCCAAACCAATGTACACCTTCCACGTACTGATTTATGACTTTACCTGTAAGTCCTGTCTCCCTGAAATGCATAAAAACAAACTGTAACCCCACCATAAGTCTACTTACTCAAGACTTCTTGGGTGTGGCTCTAAATCATGGTCCTCATGTTTAGCTCAGAATAAACCTCTTTAAATTATTTTACAGAGTATGGTCCTCTTCCATTGGCAAGTATTATTACTAATTATAAGAGTATGTTAATACAACAATTTGCTATTTTACAAAACAGTGAAGTATTTTCCAGAAAAACTGATAAGAAATATTTTACTGTCATTCTAAAACAATGTCTCTAATAATCTTCCACCAAGAACTCTAAGTGATATGTATAATATAGTTTGTGAGAGCTACATAAATAATTTCCTTTATTTTAGAAATTAGGGCTAGATCCAGTATTGCCCAAAGTGGTATGTGCCAAGCTAAAAGTAACATAAAAAGAAAGCAAAACTGGGCGGTGCCTGTGGCTCAGTGAGTAGGGCGCTGGCCCCATATACCAAGGGTGGTGGGTTTGAACCAGACCCCAGCCAAACTGCAACAAAAAGTAGCTGGGTGTTGTGGTGGGTGCCTGTAGTCCCAGCTACTCAGGAGACTGAGGCAAGAGAATCGCCTAAGCCCAGGAGTTGGAGATTACTGTGAGCTGTGACACGACAGCACTCTGCCAAGAGCGATAAAGTAAGACTCTGTCTCTAAAAAGAAATCAAAACTAATTTAGACCTTCCTCTAAGCAATGGGCAGGATTCTGCCTCTATGAACAAAGTGGCTATATGCTTCCTTGTGCTTCCTTGTCACAAGGAAATCTAGTCTTAGAGTAATCTCCAGAAAACTACTTAAACATAAGTAGTTTAAGTTAAGTAGTGCCATCTAAGTTAGTGCCATCTTAAGTAGTGCCATCTCTCACCAATGGAAGGCAACAAAGGGTAATGAAAACAAAGGGTAACGGAAAAGGAATTCTACAGACGTATTCAACTTTATTTAGTCCAATTTGGGGATCCATTACTGAGAACAATATAGTAAATCACAAAGTAAAGGTGCTTTTGGAGTATTATGATTATATCTTCTGTTCAGAAATAAACATATGGATATGTCTATTAGTGAAGAATTTCTTAGAAAAGCATTACAACTGGTATAATACAGCTTGTAAAACATGTTTGTTCACTTCTATCATTATCTTTGTAAGACAGATATCTCATATTTTTATGAGATAAACAGATAAGGACTACTTTTTGCCCCATTTTACAGAAAAGTAAAGAAGAGTTTGAAAAAAAAAATAGTGAAAACCTTAACTCCAAATAACATATTAATGGTGAGGTCTAATCAAAGATTCATATCTTCTGATCACCTGATGAATTAATTCATCTTTTTAAAGAATATACATTGTGCTATAAAGTGACTTCCTTTACAAGCTTCAGAAGCCAAAGAAGTATAGCAGCAAACGTAACACACTCAAATATACTATCTCTTCCTTCCACTATCCTTGGTCCCTTCTCTCAGAAGACCTAACACTACCACTTTAGGTACAGTCTGACTCTTAAACAACGCAGGATGGAACAGTCTAGGTCCACTTAGACCAACCTTTCCTCCTCAACCTACTCAAGGTAAAGTCGATGATCTACTTCCACTTACTGGACAGTGAATATATTCTCCTTTCCTTAGGATTTTCGTAGTAACAATTCTTTTCTCTTGTTAGCATTATTGTAAGAATATAGTATATAATACACATAACATATGTGTTATTTGACTATTTATGTTTTTGGTAAGGCTTCCAGTCTACAGTAGGCTAGTAGTAGTTAAGTTTTTGAGGAGTCAAGTTTTATGTGGCTTCTTGACTGCATAGAGGTCAGCATCTCTAACCTCTACATTGTTCAAGGGTCAAAAGGTGATGGAAAAAGACTTCGCTTCTGGGGAGCAATGTTTTGTTACAATACCTTCAGATTATGTATGATATCTATCCGCTTGTTCTGGTTGTCCTTAAAGTGAACTTGAACTCTTACAGGAAACTCACCCCAGCCTCTTCTGGTCAGATGGAAAGGAGGCTCTCTAGAGAAAAGCAGATATTAACATGTTCAGTCTCTTATCCTAGACAGAAAAGTATTTCTCATAATGAATAAATAAGAAACTCAAGGCTGTTTGAGAATCATTTAGGTTTCCTCATTTGAAGCTAAACTGTCAGGCTGAATTTTGCTAAAATGCTATATTATTGCCGGGCGAGGTGGCTCACACCTGTAATCCCATCGCTCTGGGAGGCCAAGGCAGGTGGATTGCCTGAGCTCACAGCTTTGAGACCATTCTGAGCAAGAACGAAACCCCATTTCAAAAATAATAATAATAATAACTGGGTGTCGTGGTGGGTGCCTGTAGTCCCAGCTACTCTGGAGGCTAAGACAAAAGAAGCACTTGAGCCCAAGAGTTTGAGGTTGCTGTGAGCTGTGAGGCCAGGACACTTTACTGAGAGTAACAAGTGAGACTCTGTCTAAAAAAAGCTAAATTACAAAAGAAAAATTCAACTCAAGCTTACATTAAACTTCAATTACTAAACCCATAACTCAGTGGTTAGGTCGCTGGCCACATGCACCAGGGCTGGTGGGTTTGAACCGGCCCAGGGCCTGCTAAACAACAACAGCAAAAAAATAGCCAGGCGTTGTGGTGGGCACCCATAGTCCTAGCTACTTGGGAGGCTGAGGCAAGAGAATTGCATGAGCCCAAGAGTTTGAGGTTGTTGTGAGCTATGACATGGCAGCAGTCTACCGAGATTGACAAAGTGAGACTCTGTCTCAGCAACGACAAAAAAAAACTAGACTGTCCTGCATGAGAGAAACTAGTTGAATACCAGCTGAGCTAAGAGAAGTAGCAATGACATTGGTAAAGATTTGGATTTGGGGTCAAATGAGAAGGCAGACTAGAGGTAATAGTTCAAAAACAGACCTAAAACCAGAGATACAGTGGACCTAGAAGCATGGTGGACCTAAAAGTAATTAATGGAAATTCTACTGATGTTAAGTTTGGTTGTTTAAACCTAACTGGTACAGCTAAACTCATTTTGCAATATGCCTTAATCATGCCGTTTATACGGTGAATTTCTCTCACAATGGATGTAATAAATTAAGTATGTTTCTCAATTTATGTACATGGGCTAACGGCTAGTGAATAGACAGTAAGAACTGGGGAAGACACAAATGACATAAAGCCAAGAAAAAGGAACAGGGCTCAGTGCCTGTAGCTTAAGCGGCTAAGGCGCCAGCCACATATACCAGAGCTGGCAGGTTCGAATCCAGCCCAGGCCTGACAAACAACAATGACAACTACAACCAAAAATAGCAGGGTGTTGTGGCAGGCACCTGTAGTCCCAGCTACCTGGGAGGCTGAGGCAAGAGAATCACTTAAGCCCAGGAGTTGGGGGTCACTGTGAGCTGTGATGCCACAGCACTCTACCCAGGGCAACAGCTTGAGGCTCTGTCTCAAAAAAAAAAAAAAGAAAAAAGAACAATGCTTTTTAACAGGAAACTCATCTACAAACAGATTCTTGGAAATAAAAAAAAAAAAAGAAATCTAAGACCTTACAATTACCAATGGAAATTTTATACTTCAAAAGATACATTACTTTAGGGCAGTGCCCGTAGCTCAGTGGGTAGGGAGCTGCCCACATACACAGAGGCTGGTGGGTTCAAACTCAGCCTGGGCCAGCTAAAATCAACAATGACAACTGCAACCAAAAAATAGCTGATGTTGTGGCAGTGTCTGTAGTCTCAGCTACTTGGGAGGCTGAGGCAAGAGAACTGCTTAAGCCCAAGAATTTGAGGTTGCTGTGAGCTGTGAGGCCACAGCACTCTACTGAGGGTGAAATAGTGAGACTCTCTCAAAAAAAGGATGTTACTTCACACAAAAAAGGACTGCCTCCCTTGAACAAACATCAGTATTTCTAGATTCCTCATAGAAGGTAAAATATATCAATGACCAAGAAAGAAAAATAATAGAAGGCTAAAAAAAAAAAAAACTTTCAACTAATTAATTTCAATGGCCAGCCAGTCTTTCAGGAACACTCCTAGTGCCCCAGAACTCACTACTTAATGAGACTCTCCATTGTATTTCTAAACAGCTGTTATAAAACTATTACCTCTACTTCCTGCACTAGTTCTAGATATGCCATTTGGAATCAAAAAGAATAAATGCTTCCTGTGCACAAAAGACCTTCAAAAGAGGGTCTTGTCCTTTCAGAATGAATACCTCTGTTTCACACAGCAGCAGCAGCACACCCTTACAGTGTTCCTTATCTACTTTTTACCACCACACTAGGAAATATCCCCTCTGAGACACAGTGAGGTTGAATAACTAAGTTGCCAAGATCACACAGCAAATTAGTGGAACCAGGATTTAAATTCATGCAGTAGCTCCCAGGGCCATGATTAGCCACTTTGCTGGTCCATATCCCCAAGGTGGCAGACCCTCGGACTGGTGTGGGCACGGCAATAAAGCATCCTAAAATTGC
This sequence comes from Nycticebus coucang, assembly GCF_027406575.1. Classification (NCBI taxonomy): domain Eukaryota; kingdom Metazoa; phylum Chordata; class Mammalia; order Primates; family Lorisidae; genus Nycticebus; species Nycticebus coucang. The sequence goes on from NC_069795.1 coordinate 90,429,010, forward strand.
ATTACCATGCTAAATTGTTTTTACTTTCGGGTTTTTACTTTTCTAACATGGCTACTAGAGAATTTAAAATTATTTACGTATATTTTAATTGGACAGTGCTACTAGTGAGTTCCTTACACTAGAGCAAATAAAACAGATACAGTCACTTTGAAGAGGCTCAATAGGATTTTCTCTGAGGATTCTAGAGAAGCCTAGCCCAGTCTAGTCTCACGTACACCAAGAGCCAGAATACTCCACAAAGGCAAGGACTATGCATGTGTTCTTTATCTTTGGAATGCCTAGATCAAGCTCTGAGCCTAGCATACATTTAGCAACTGTGTTGTGCCTAAAAGCAAAGTTTACAATCACAGCTTTTAGGAAGTTGGTTAACAGTTGACATAATATCTGAACCAAACGTGAAAAGAATACTTCGATAGGAGCAGAAACTGCCCAGGCAAGATCTCTGTCAGGTAACTTGCTGTGATGAGGAGATTTAGAGTGCATGAAAAAACACATCCACATTTTGATCCAGAGTAACATTAACCATAAGTTTAAAGGCAGGTGCAAAACTGCACCCTTAGACACCTTTAGATACCTGACACAAGAAACACTGTAAGAGTCCTGCAAAGAACATAAAGATGTTTAATTAAATCTAGGCCACGTTAATAGTTCGATCCTACTTTATATTGGTTACAACATACCTGGAGTTTTACATTCCATTCTAAAAAAGAGTATTTTAATAGATAAACTGGATAGATCGAAGAATATAATCTGGACAGCAAAAGAACATACAACATAGCCACAGAAGTGACAAGTGAAACAAATGTGGATGAGACCCAACAGCTTTCAAATATCTGCACATCACTACATCGAAAAGGGATTATAATGACTGTGTAGTGGCATAAGCATATGAAAGTAAGGAAAGTTTAAAAGTCAGAGAAAGTTAGATCTCTACTCAATGTGATTAAAAACTTCCAAGCAAATATAGCCACCTACAAATTGAAGGGCCCATGTCATGAATTCAATAATTTACTCAACATCAAACATGAAATAAGGCTGAGGGCAGTGGCTTGTGCCTGTAATCTTAGCACTCTGGGAGGCTGAGGTGGGAGGATTGCTTGAACTCAGGAGTTCAAGATCAGCCTGAGCAAGAGTGAGACCTCCATCTCCACAAAAAAAAGAAAAATTAGCTGGCCACAGTGGTGCGTGCCTATAATCAGGGTGAAGGAAATGTTCTGAACAGCACAGAAGACAGAGATTTCACTGATAATAACCCACAACCACTTCCATCATACATTTATGCAATGAACATGCATATGATGTATCACGATGTGAAGATGTAAAGAATATAGCTAAATGGTATAAGCAAACTTCACAGCAGTACAAATATATCATCATTTCATCTTTGTAAAATAACAAAAAACAGCAACTGTACTACATTCTAATCTAACATGTGCAAGGATATGCATTATACAGGATAAATATTACTAGGGGTTACTTATGAGAGAGTGAGACATGGGGAACTTTCAATATTACATGTTTCTTTAATGTTAGTATTTACTGGGCCGGGTATGGTGGCTCACTCTGGGAGGTTAAAGTGGGAGGATTGCTTAAGCTCAGGAGTTCCAAGATCAGCCTGACTAAGAGGGAGACCCCATTTCTACTAAAAATTGAAATTTTAGCCAGGCGTGGTAGCATGAGCCTGTAGTCCCAGCTACATGAGAAGCTGAAGCAGGAGGATCACTTGATCCCAGGAGTTTGAAACTGCAATGAACTATGGTGACACCACTGTACTCTAACTGGGACAAAAGAGCAAAGGCAGCAAAATCAGTTAATGTGCTAACAATTTGACAAGAGGAGCACAGTACCTGTTCACTGAGATAGCTAAAACTACATTCTAAGAGTCAATGCTATTATTAGTAATACAAAAATTTCCAGAAATGTTCTGCAATAAAGTCACTTTTCTTCCACTTCTACAAATCTGTACTTCTTAGGTTAAACAACTCAAATGTGCTTACCTCACTTCCACAAGGTCATTCGGTTTATAGCTGGGATGAAGAAAGAACCAAACTTTCTTGACAAAATGATTAATACTAGGTTCTCTACGAGACCCTCGGACATACACCATCCACTTATGAGTTGACTGGTCATTTTCTTCCCTCTTATCTGGAGGAATATATCTACAGAAGAAAAAAAAACAAACCTGAATTATTTTTTTCTTTAAAAAGCCCAATAAAACTATTAGCTCCTACTCAAAACAAGATTAAAATACTAACAACATTTAATAGCTATATCATTTAATCAAAGTCTTTTTTTTTTGATAGTTTGAGTATATGCGGTGTTTTTATTTATTTTTTCCCATTCTTGTGAAACTTCACTTCACCTGGTCTCCAGTTCCATCCAGGTTGTTACAACAGGTATTAGTCCACCTTTTCTGTTTATGCCCGAGTAGTACTACGTGATACACATATAGCACATTTTATTAATCAATTCATGTACTGATGGGTACTTGGGTTGTTTCCACGTCTTTGGGATTGTGAATTTTGCTGCAATAAACAGTACATGTGTCATTTTGACAAAACGACTTTTTTTTCTTTTGGGTAAATACCTAATAGTGGGATTGCAGGATCAAATAGTAGGTCTACTTTTAGTTCTTTGAGGTATCTCTGTATGACCTTTCATAGAGGTTGTACTATTAATAGTGTCCAGTCCTACCAACATTGCATAACTGTTCCTTTCTTTCCATATCTATGCCAGCACCTGTTGTTTAGGGATTTTTTGATAAAAGTCATTCACACTGGAATTAGGTGATACTTCACTGTGGTTTTTAGTTTTTTTTTTAGACAGAGCCTCAAGCTGTCACCCTGGGTAGAGTGCCGTGACATCACAGCTCACAGCAACCTCCAACTCCTGGGCTTAAGTGATTCTCTTGCCTCAGCCTCCCAAGGAGCTGATACTACAGGCACCTGCTACAACACCCGGCTATTTTTTGGTTGTAGTTGTCATTGTTGTTTGGCAGGCACGGGCAAACAAAGTCTTTGTAGTTAATCATTTTGTTTTTCATTCTTTCTAAAATATTTGGTCTAAAAGGCTTTCCTGTTAAGTGTCTGTTTTGTTTTCTGATCGGACACCAGTGTGCAATTAAAAAAAAAAACAACAAAAAAACAACTTGTTTTTCCTGCCAAGTGGGCCCATAAGGTTATGGAAATAAACTGGCATATTTTTATTCCTGGGATAGGGAACCTCTAGCCTTTTGGTTGATTTCATGTAGGTTTAGGGTACAAGAACTCTAGACCCCTCTGGTGCTTCTCAGTGCTGCCAAAAAGGCTATACTTGGTTTCATGCCTTTGAAAACTAAAAAGTCATTCCCGTAAGTCCTGACCACGATAAAACTTGGCATCTTTAGCCCTCCTCCTTATGGGTCCTATCTTTATTTCAGTATGAGGCTCTCTTCTTAGATTCGAGTGGAAAATATGGTGATTTCTTCATATGTTTACTTATGCCTGTGGTTAGTCCTCAGTAATGCAGGGAACCAAGCTGACCAACCTAGCTCCCCGGGACTGTTCTTGCCCAGTCTTGGTCCTTGACTCTCTATATACATAACCAGTCTGTGAATTTCATGAAATCTGTTGGGATTTTAATTAAAATATCTGTAGGTCAGTTTGGGGAAAAACAGATCAGCCCAGAAAAGGCCAAGCTTGGAAATTCAGGTAGAATTTCCACTAGGCCACAAGAAGGTTGGGTATGAACAATCAATCGTTTTATCTAAGTTTTTAAATGTACTGGCATAAAGATGTCAACAATTTCTTATTTCTTTCACAGTGCAGCATCTACATCTTCTTTTTTCATTTATAATATTATTTATTTGTGCCTTCTCTTTTTGTCTCTAATTTTTTTAATTTCACTGTTTGTATATGTTTAGATTTTTCCTTTTACAAATACGTCAATTCATTCATCAATCAAATATGTGCTAAATAAGTATTGTAAGGTACAAAACAGAAAAGATGTAAGTTTCTACACCAAGGAGATTTCAGTTTGATTTGAGAAAAATATATGAAAATAGAAAATGACCATATAATATGTCAAAAAGAGAGCATAAAAGAATGAGGGAGGACATGAGCAAATAAAATTTCATGAGGGGCTTGGTACCTGTAGCTCAGCGGCTAGGGCACCAGCCACATACACTGGAGCTGGGGTTCAAACCCAGCCCGGGCCTGCCAAAATAACAATGACAACTACAACAAAAAAAAATTGCGGGGCATTGTGGCAGGTGCCTGTAATCCCTGATACTTGGGAGGCTGAGGCAGGAGGATTGCTTGAACCCAGCAATGAGAGGTGGCTATGAGCTAGGCTGATACCGTGGAACTCTAGCCTGGAACAACAGAGTGAGACTGTGTCTCAGAAAAAAAAAAAAAAAAAGAGAGAGAGAGAGAACTCATGTCTTAGAAATTTTACCAAGCACTACTTTATTCCAAATCAAAGACTGACAGGCATACTAAAGCCCTGAGAGTCAAGTCTCTGGACCTTGGTTTACTTTTGAATCTGAGAAAAACATTCTGTAAGTTTTCTTCTTACTATAATACTAGGATAATAAGAGTAGTTATGCCAAAGTTGTCCCAATGGCTTGTCTTAAGAGTCACTAAAGTAAGATTTTGAAAAAAAAAAAAAGTCAAAAGGTGGCGCCTGTGGCTCAGTCAGTAAGGTGCTGGCCCCATATAACAAGGGTGGTGGGTTCAAACCGCCCCGGCCAAACTACAACAACAACAACATAAAAAAAAAAAAAATAGCTGGGCATTGTGGCAGGCGCCTGTGGTCCCAGCTACTTGGGAGGCTGAGGCAAGAGAATCACCTAAGCCCAGGAGTTGGAGGTTGCTATGAGCTGTGTGACACCACGGCACCCTACTGAGGGCGATAAAGTGAGACTCTTTTGTCTCTACCAAAAAAAAAAAAAAAAGTCAAAAGAATCTATCACACTTAAGTCCTTCCACTTAAAAAATAAATAAATAAATAAGAAAAGAAAACAAGGAATAGTAAACCGGTTCCGAAGAAGAAGAATCTGGTTTTAGCTTTGGAAGTGCCAATCACAAATAAATGGCAGGGACAATAATGGAAATGTGGAGACAAAAGATGAAGATTTGAAAGTTAACAGTTGAGGACAATGCCTGAGAACTTGGCATTCTAACTGACTTCCAAATACCCAATAATTAGCATCTCTTGCAAACTACACGTAAGAGGTTACTTATACTGCCTCTTCTCTACCGAGGTCTTAGAAAAGCACCTTCCCCTTATTCGTCATTTGTGGATACTGTGCAAGACAAGGCAGAATGGCACTGTATTGAAAAGTACAGATGAAATGATAGCTAAATACAAAACAGGAGACACAGATTCAAATTCTGACTGTGCTTACTAATGGGCAAGAATATTCAAAGAAAGTCTCTGGACTGTGCTTTACTTCTAAAACAACTAAAAGCTTAGGAAAAAGATTTCTTGAGGCCTCTTTCTACTGTAATACTCCAATACAAGTAGTAACACCAAACTATTAACATAAATGGATGACAAAATAAATTCAAGCTAGATACTCACTTGGACACATTGCCCACAACTATTGTTTTCTTTACAAAAAGTCGTGAAGTCTCATCTCCAATGAGATCAGCATTCCTCTGTTCTGTTTTATGGGAGCCAGAAACACTAGAAGCATCCTAAAAAAGTCATAATTAACACTCATTTTCATTTTGAACAATTTTCAATAGGACAGAAACCACAAAATAAAAGATATAAATGGAGAAACTCAAGTTTTAAAAAAATTCTGACCATGCTATCTTTCAAAACATAATCCATTAATTTTTGTTTAAAAACTTTATATACTATAATTTCATGTTATGAATAGTCATGTAAATATACTTTGGACATGCAAAGAAGATGCGGAGAGATACACCAAAAACTATTTCAACAGTTACCCCTGAAAAACTAAACTGGAGAAAGGGGTCAATGGAATTTACTTTTTAAAAAATCTTCTGTACTAATCAAAAAATAAAGATGATAATAATATCCATCTTATATGACTATTTCTGGACAGTTCTTACAAAAGTGCCTGTTATGTAACAAGTGCTAAACACATGCCTAAATGACCATGTGCTGTATGAAGATGTTAAGTTTCTAAATCCCATGACTAGTTGACCTAAATTCTTTTAAATTAAAAAAAAGAAAAACTTCCATAATATTTGCCCCCCAAAACTAAAATGATACAAGTAAGAATTCTTGGGGCGGCGCCTGTGGCTCAAGGAGTAGGGCACCAGTCCCATATGCCGGAGGTGGCGGGTTCAAACCTAGCCCGGGCCAAAAAAAAAAAGAATTCTTGGATGGCGCCTGTGGCTCAACAGAGTAGGGTGCCAGTCCTATATGCCAGAGGTGGTGGGTTCAAACCCAGTCCCGGCCAAAAACTGCAAAAAAAAAAAAAAAGACTTCTTTGGCTCAGCACCCAAAGCATAGTGGTTACAGCACCAGCCACATACACTGAGTGTGGTGGGTTTGAGTCCAGCCTGGGCCAGCTAAACAACAATAATTGCAACCAAAAAATATCCAGGCGGGAGAGGGGTGGGGCCTTGGTGGGTGCCACACCTTCTGGGGGCAAGACATGATTGCAAGAGGGACTTTACCTAACAAATGCAATCAGTGTAACCTGGCTTATTGTACCCTCAATGAATCCCCAACAATAAAAAAAATAAAATAGCCAGGCACTATGACAGACACCTGTAGTCCCAGCTACTTGGGAGGCTGAGGCAAGAGAATCACTCAAGCCCAAGAGTTTAAGGTTGCTGTGAGCTGTAATGCTACGACACTCTACCAAGGGTGACATAGTGAGACTCTGTCTCAAAAAAAAAAAAAAAAAAAAAAAAAAAAAAAAATTCTTAATTTGGGGTCAGACATAGTGGCACACACCTGTAATCCTAGCACTCTGAGATGCCACGGCAGGAAGACTCCTTCAGCTCAAGAGTTCAAGATTAGCCTGAACAAAAGCCTGAACCCCGTCTCTACTAAAAATAGAAAAATTAGCCAAGCATTGTGGTGGGCGCCTATGGTCCCAGGTACTTGGGAAGCTGAGCCAGGAGGATCACCTGAACCCAGGAGTTTGAGATTGCTGTAAGACTCTTATCTCTTAAAAAAAAAAAAAAAAACTCTTATTTGAGATGATAACATGATCAATGACTTTTATACTTTTCTATATTTTATAATTTTCAACAATAAACTCATATGCAATTATAATCAGAAAAATAAAAATTTACTTTTATCAAAAATAAATCAGAGGCCACGAGTAGTGATTCACACCTGTAAGCCTAGCACTCTGCAAGGCTGAGGCAGACAGATTGCTTGAGCTCACAAGTTTGAGACCAGGCCTGAGCCAAGAGCAAGATCCTGTCGGTAAAAAATAGCTGGTGTGGGCTCAGCACCGGTAGCACAGTTGTTACACCTCTGGCCACATACACCGAGGTTGGCAGGTTTGAACCCCGCCGGGGCCAGCTAAACAATAATGACAGCTGCAATAAAAAGAAAATAGCTGGGTGCTGTGGCAGGTGCCTGTAGTCCCAGCTAAGAGGGATGCTGAGATAAGAGGATCACTCAAGCCCAAGAGTTAGAGGTTGCAGTAAGTTATGACACCACAGCACTCTTCCAAGGATGACAAAGTAAGACTATGTCTCCAAAAAAAAAAAAAAAAAAAAAAATCAGATCTTTGATGTTGAATGCGTGGAAAGCAACCTAGAAATTTCCTCTATCATAGGATACCTGGCTGAGAAAAACCACTGGTCTAATCCAGTAATGACTATAAAGTGAAATATTATATAAAGAAGTTTGAAGTTGCTTGAAATGGGAACTCGAATAAACTGGAAGGGTCAAAAAGCACTAAATGGTTTTCTACTCTATTATTTGTACTCTATCCTCCAGTTACTTACCAAAGCATCTTAAAAAATAAAGTCTCACAAAGGAAACTGCTAAAGAGCCACTGCACTTTACAGAGTAAATATGACAGAGTGGAAATACCTTGGGCAAGATCACAGAATAGCCAATTCCTAAAGGTTTCTTTCATATTTATGTGAATAATTCTAAATTCTGAAATTAGAAACACCTAAGTTTAATTCTTAGTTCTGACACTTTTGGGCAAATATAACTTTAACCTCATCAAGATTCAGTTTCTCCATTCTTTTTTTTTTTTTTTTTTGAGACAGAGTCTCACTTTGTCACCCTCCGTAGAATGCTGTGGCATCACAGCTCACAGCAACCTCCAGCTCTTGGGCTTAGGCGATTCTTTTGCCTCAGCCTCCCGAGTAGCTGGGATTACAGGTGCCCACCACAACACGCAGCTATTTTTTTGTTGTTGGAGTTTGGCTGGGGCCAGGTTTGAACCTGCCACCCTTGGTATATGGGGCTGGCACCCTCCTCACTGAGCCACAGGCACCGCCCAAGCTACTGGAGACCAGTTTCCCCATTCTAACAAGAAAATAATCTAAGACCAGGGGTGGTGGCTCACGCCTGTAATCCCAGCACTCTGGGAGGCTAAGGTGGGTGGATCGCTTGAAATCACTACTGCAAGACCAGCCCAAGCAACAGTGAGACCCCGTCGCTACTAAAAATGAAAAACTGAGGCAAGAGGATCCCTTGAGCCCAAGAGTCCAAGAGTTTGAGGTTGCTGTGAGCTGTGACACCACACATTCTATCAAGTGTGACAAAGTGAGACTGTCTCAAAAAAATAAAAAAAAAAAGAAGAAAATAATCTACTTCCTAGAGTTCTTGTCAAAGTTGAATGAGATAATACGTGCATACTTAATAAATACTAGTTCCTCTCTCCTTTAACCCATCCCCACAGCCCCACCCCCAAATCCATCCAACTGTACCCTTCCAATATTTCTGCTTGGTCTCTGCTCCATATTATTTGAAAGTCTTTCTTCCACATCCACATTGCTGTTATTATCTTTGTCAGACAGGAAGTCATTATGTTGAGATAAAGAATCACTTTCCGAATGATTGGCTGATGGTGTTTCTGATCTCTGGTTGGCAGGAGATGATGACCTAGATGGTGATTCCAAAAATTTCTTGATAGCAGGATGATTAAAAACCATTGTATCACATGTCTTTGATCCCTACAAAAAATGAAAGCAAGCAACTTTTAATCAAATTCATCTAAAGTTGGCAAAAAACTGATTCTCACCAAAACTCTTATCTATTATAGGATCATGCTAAAAATCCTTCAAAATCTCCTCACAACCATACTGTGAAATCCAAACTCTTTAACATGGTCTCAACTGGCTGGGGTGGTAGCTCATGCCTGTAATCCTAACACTCTGGCAGGCTGAAGCGGGTAGACTGCTTGAGTTCAGTGTAAGACCAGCCTAAGCAAGGGCAAGACCCTGTCTCTACTAAAAATAGAAAAACTAGTTGGGTGTTGGTGGTGGGTCCCTGTAGTCCCAGCTACTCGGGAGGCTGAGGCAGGAGGATCACCTAAGCCCAAGAGTTTGAAGTGCTGTGAGCTGTGAGGTCATGGCATTCTACTGAGGGTGACAGAGTAAAACTCTGTCCCCTCCCCCCCAAAAAACATGGTCTGAAGCAATAAAAACAAAAATAAAGTGATTAAATAATTATATAACTTTTCTAACACTAAAAGCTAAAGATATAAGATCTTCTGAAGATAAGTAAGATGCAAAGATAAATATATGGGAATAAGATTTGAGTCAAAAAATAAGTTTTATGGCTTGGCGCCCATACACTTAGTAGTTAGAGTGCCCGCCACATACACTGGGGCTGGTGGGTTCATACCCAGCCCTGGCCTGCTAAACAATAACAACCACAACAAAAATATAGCCAGGCACTGTGACAGGAGATTGCAGTCCCAGCTACTTAGGAGGCTGAGGCAAGAGAATCGCTTAAGCCTAAGAGTTTGAGGTTGCTGTCCTAAGAGTTTGAGGTTGCTGTGAGCTGTGACACCACAGCACTCTACCAAAGGCAACATAGTTAGACTGTCTCAAAATAAATAAGTAAGTTTCATATCACTTTACACGAGCACATCAACTGCTCTAAATAAGTTTTCCTAAAATAAACAAAAATGAAGGAAAAGTATATATAAAATGGCCCCACACAGAACTAAAATTTAATATCAAGGCTTTAAAATGGTACAAAGTTTGCCTCAGTCCACTACAGAAGCCTAGGGTACTTTTTTTAGTTATCTGAATACAAAATATAGTGTATTTTATTACAATGGGATAAATGTTCTTAGGAAGCCTAGCTTTTATGTTATTCTTATTTATTTTAGTTTATTTTGAGACAGTCTCAAGCTATTGCCCTGGGTAGAGTGCCGTGGCATCACAGCTCATAGCAACCTCAAACTCTTGAGGCTTAAGTGATTCTCTTGCCTCGGCCTCCCAAGTAGCTGGGACTAAAGGCGCCTGCCACAACACCCAACTATTTTTTGGTTATAGTTGTCATTGTTGTTTGGCAAGTCCAGACTAGATTCGAACCCACCAACCTTGGTGTATGTGGCCAGTGCTGAAGCCGCTGAGGTACAGACGCCAAGCTGGAAGGAAGCCTAGCTTTTAAAAATCATGCTATTAAAATAACTGCTTTAGTGACAAAAAAGGAGCCAGAGACTAGTGTTTCAGAGCCAAAGGAAAAAAAACACTGAATTTCAATAATAAAGGTTTTTTCAGAGCTATAAATGTGTTTTGCTACTGCAAACTAACAATAATTAAATGCCGGATCATAATAAAACAAAAGCATACCTAAATATCCTTGAATAAATCCTAATCAGAACAAAACAAGATAAAATCAATATATTTCTAGACCATCAGATAGCACATATCAGAACTCCTAACAGAAAGAAGGATAATTAATATAAGGATTAACAACATTAAATGAACAACCAGCTTTTCAAACAGAATAGCTACCTACAGTCCAATGTCATGCACATGCTAAATTGTGATGTCCATCTGATGAATCTCATAGTTAACCATGTAACAGGTGACTTTAGAATATGTCCTGAGCTGAAAAGTGTGTCCCCAAAGTTCATGTCTAGATTCTGTGAACATGACTTTATTCAGAAATAGCATCTTTGCAGACATAATCAAATTAAGACGAAGTCATATTGGATTAGGGTAGGCCTTAATCCAATGGCTTAATAAGAGGGAAACACAGAGAGATACTAACAAGACACACACACACACAGAGAAAACGTCCATGTGACAACAGAGGCAGAAATCAAGAGTGAGGCAGGTACAGGGCGGTGCCTGTGGCTCAGTGGGTAGGGCACCTGCCCCATGTACTGAGGGTAGTGAGTTTGAACCCACCCCTGGCCAAACTGCAACAACAACAACAACAAAAAAAACAGCTGGGTGTTTGGCGAGCACCTGTAGTCCCAGCTACTTGGGAGGTTGAGGCAAGAGAATTGCTTAAGGCCAGGAGTTGCAGGTTGCTGTGAGCTGTGTAATGCCATGACACTCTACCAAGGGCGATAAAGTAAGACTCCGTCTGAAAAAAAAAAAAGGGCAGTGCCTGTGGCTCAAAGGAGTAGGGTGCCAGCCCCATATGCTGGAAGGTGGCGGGTTCAAACCCAGCTCCAGTCAAAAAAACTGCAAAAAAAAAAAGTGATGCAGGTATAAGCCAAGGATTGCAGCAACCACTGGAAGCTAGAAAGCAAAGATCCTCCCTAGAGCCTTCAGAATGAAGGCCGCTGATGCCTTGATTTTAGATTATTTGGACACCTCCAGAATAGTGAGATAAAAAAATACCTATTGTTTTACACCAAGTTTGTGGTAATTTGTTATGGTAGACTTATAAAACTAATATAGATCATTTGAATGTGTCAATTAACTACTGCACTACAGTCTGGGCAACATAGCAAGACCTTATCCAAATCTTTAGAAACCAAAAACTGTTTTACTCGTTTGAGTAAAACACTGGGAAAAACTCAATCAATCTATAACTTACTCCAATATAGGCCACAATCAAATGAGCAACTAGGGGGCAAGTTGCAGTGAGATCTCACTCACCCTTGTATCTGCAAAGCCTAGAATAATGCTAATAATTAGTAGAGGGATTAAATAAAAATGAAAAATTTACTTAGAATTAGTGACGATGCAGAAAGGTATGACTGAGGACTGGGGTTGAACACAGTAGTAAGTTTATGTACATTCCCAGGAAAGTAGACTAGGCTTCCTGAATTCTGAAGGCCAAGATAAATGTTTCCAAGGCAGGGATTCCACATTAACATAACTTCCCCTCATACAACAAATAAAGGTGGCTGGAAAATGACTAAATAGGAGAAATACTTACTTCAGAAACTTTTAGAAGACCTGCAGAAGCATAGTAGTTTGCTACAATGCAGGCACGAAGTTTATCCATCATCCTCCTTGCTTCAATCAGTCGCTAAAAACAAATATTAACTTGTTAGGTTTAAAAAAATGGCAATTATAAAAGAGATATACAAACAAACCACAAAGAAATGCAAATGACCCCCCCAAAAAACACCTCAATTTCTCTATTAAAGAAAAACAAGAGTGAAACTTTCTACCTATCAGAATGGCAAAGATTTAAAATGACAAAAATCAGTGTTGCAAGGATATGTAAGTATATTACTGTATATGTTTATGTGTATATTCATTGAGAAAATCCAAAAAGATACTGAGCACAAGAGCAAAGAGGATTATTTTTTAATGAAATTTCAAGTAATTTTTTTATCCTTTCTATAATTTCATTTTTTAAAAAGTAGGTTTAACTCCCAAAGCAAGAAAGCTATTTTTCAAAGCAAAGGAGAAGCAAACCATGAAAGAAGGCCGCTGATGGTTATAGTAAAACCAAACTTTATTGCAAAAGATTTTTTTTAATTCATTATTAATGTGTGTATATAGATTTTTTCCCCCCAAGATCTCTGGTGTCTTTTCAATTTATCATCATTATACCTGGTCAATAACTTCAATTTCATGTTCTTTGTTCTTTATTTCAAGAGCAAATTGTTCCTTGATAATAGTCTCAATCTTCTGCACGGCAGCATCTCGAGCTATACAAAGAACATAAAATATCGAGTCCTAATTAATCAGGGGCTGTCTTAAGTCAGCAAGCAACAAAAGAAACATAAGAAATACTAACTCGAATGTGGAGAAACCTAGTAGACATCACCTTAACCAAGTGATAAAAAATTAAAATCACTAATATTGGTGTAAACTGACCCCATGTGCTTTCTGATACAGGGCACTGAAAAGATTACAATATCATTCTGTGGTATTCCTGCCCAAAATGTTTTTTGTTTTGTTTTTTTTTTTGTATGAAAGGTTTTTATTGGCGAGGGAGGGATGCTGCAGAGCAGCACCAAGGAGGGGAGAAAAGGGGGGTGGGAGAAAAGAGAGAGAGAGGAAAGGGAAAGAGGGAGAGGGGGAGAGAGGAGAGACCAAGAGAGACAGGAAGAGAGAGGAGGGGAGAGAGAGCTGCCTAAAATGTTTTATTTCAGCTCCGCACCTGTAGCTCAAGCGGCTAAGGCACCAGCCACATACGCCAGAGCTGGTGGGTTCAAATCCAATAGCCAAACAATAGTGACAACTACAACCAAAAAATAGCCGGGCATTGTGGTGGGCGCCTGTAGTCCCAGTTACTTGGGAGGCTGAGGCAAGAGAATTGCATAAGCCCAGGAGTTGGAGGATGCTGTGAGCTGTGATGGCACAGCACTCTACCCAGGGTGACAGCTTGAGGCTCTGTCTCAAAAAAAATAAAAAATAAAAAAAAGTTACATCTCCTCACAAGGAAATACCAGATGAAACCAAAAGGACAAAACCAAAATAACTGCCTGTACTATTCAAATAAAAAAGTCAAGACAGACAAGGAGAGGTTGAGAAGAATAAAAAATATAAGAGATAATGACAACAAAATGCCCTGTGGGATCTGGAGGTAGTTTATAAAAAATTACAGACAATATTTTGCCCCTTTGACATTCCTGTTTTATTTTCTCCCTATTCAACATGCTTAGATTGGCCAATTTGAAATTCATAATGGCGAGTACAAGGCCAAGCCAGGTTCTCGCCGGCTTTAAGGCACCACTTCCTATTATCTTCCAAGCCTGGTACATGGGGGTATGAGGACGGTGGTTGGATGGAGGGTTAGGGGGGTGTCTGGGCACCAGAGACGTGAGAGGGCCCCCATGGAGGCAGCCTCCCGGTAGGACCCAACCTAATGCTGGGCAGCCTTTTGTGCAGGGAGCATCCTAAAGTCTGCTGTGCAGGATGAAAGGCAAACTCTTCACCTGATTGGGGCAGACATGCAATTGACATGAATTTTAAAGATGAGAAAATTTTGGCTTTCATCAGGAATATTCTTAAAACAATTGCTCTGGGTCAGATGTTGTTCTTGTGTATATGTGCAACAGCAATCACCAGCCAGTATTTGGCAGAAAGATACAAAGTGTGCACTCCCATGTTCATATGGAGCTTTATCAACCACTGCTTACCATGCCTAGTTTACACAGTGACGTTGGCATTTCAATCAGGAAGTGATAACCTTTTAATAATCTTGAAAAGAAAATGGTGGAAGTACATTCTGCTGGGATTAGCAGATGTGGAAGCTAATAGCCCAATAGTCAGAGCCTACCAGTACACAACAGTAACCAGTGTCCAGCTTTTGGACTGCTTTGTGGTCCTGTGTTAATAGCTCTCTCAGGGTTTATTCTTTACACAAGACACAGAGTAATCCATTTCATCACTGTGTCTGTCTGTTGGGTGTAAGAACCATGGTTGGTGCAGACGTATTAGCAGGGAGGCATAGACAGTACAGAGAGTGACTTATCGACTGGTCACATCTTGGTACTTTTGGGGGCTTCCCTCTATGGCATTTCTAATGTTTGTAGAAAATTTATCATGAAGAAGCTAAGCTGGATGGGCGCCCGTAGCTCAGTGGTTAGGGTGCCGGCCACATATACCAGGGCTGGCAGCTTTGAACCTGGCCTGGGCCTGTTAAAAACAACAATGACGACAACAACAACTACAACAAAAAGCTGGGCATTGTGGCAGGTGCCTATAGTCCCAGCTACTTGGGAGGCTGAGGCAAGAGAATCGCTTAAGCCCAAGAGTTTGAGGTTGCTGTGAACTGTGATGCCATAGCACTCTATTTCTGAGGGCGACATACTGAGACTCTGTCTCAAAAAAAAGAAAGCTGAGCAGACAGGAGTTTGGGGGAATGGTGAACCCATTTACACCAATCAGTGGCATACAGCTACTAATTGTGGAATATAAGGATATTGCCAGTATTCACTGAGACTGTAAAATTGCCTTGCTAATTATGGCATTTGCCCCATGTATGTTTTGCCCATACACCGTCATGCCATTGGTGATTAGAGTCACCATGCGGGCGGCACCTGTGGCTCAGTGAGTAGGGGGCCGACCCCATATACTGAGGGTGGTAGGTTCAAACCTGGCCCCAGCCAAACTGCAACAAAAAATAGCCAGGTGTTGTGGCGGGCGCCTGTGGTCCCAGCTACTTGGGAGGCTGAGGCAAGAGAATCGCCTAAGCCCAGGAGCTGGAGGTTGCTGTGAGCTGTGATGGCACAGCACTCTACCAAGGGCAATAAAGTGAGACTCTGTCTCTACAAAAAAATAAATAAATAAAATAAAGTCACCATGCCACCTCTGTCACCCTGGGCATCCTAACAACAGACCTCTACAGCCTTTTGTTTGGACTCTATCCGTTTGGCTATAAGTTTTCAGGACTCTACATTCTATCCTTCACCATCACCATGCTGGGGTTTATCCCGTACTGCTCTACCCCAACCTGCACAGTAGAGTTGGCCAAAAGCACTGTACCTGCAGTCACCAGCATTAAGATCAATAACCTGGGACTGAAGCTTGAAGAGATCCTCCAGGAGACCCACTCTATGGCCTTGTAGCTGGAGAAGACAGAGCATACTCAGGCCCCACCAGGATAAAGCAGAGTCTGCTGACTACTGAAGGGACACTTGGGGAAATATGAGACTAGGAGTGAATACCCTACAGGCCTGGGTAGGATCCAGTGGTTAGATTTCAGAAAGAAAACACTAAACAATGTATCAAAAGTACAAATACCAAAAGAGAACAGAACCCAAGATTGTGTTTCTGTATGTGTGAGGACCAATACCTACTAGTGTCTGGGAAATAAGGTGTGGCCCCCACACTGGGGTCCCAGAGACACATGTCTTGGAGAGCAGGACAGCAGCCCAGGAGTAAGCTGGCCTCAGGACTGGCCTAAAGGCAGGGAGTCCAAGAGGGACTCTGTGGTCAGGAATAGGGCAATCCTAGGTGGCCCTGGAGTAGGTTTCTTCGGTTTAAGGCTTTGGGTTTTTGCCCTGTGTCACTGTCCACAGGCTTTGTGGCTTTAGGCATGTGAGACCTAGTAACAATTGCATACGGTGAGAAAATGGATGGGGTAGCACTTGAGAAGTCCGGAGGGTAAAGTGAATACTACAGAAGCATTAAGCTGGTATGCAGTAAAGCAGGAGCCCTCTCACCTAATTGTTGTTGTTTAAACATTTTTCCTCCATCACTCCTTTCAGGTCAAGCAAATTCTCTGTTCACAACATGATGGGAACATGTCCAGATGTCTCTGGACATCCCTTCTACAATTTCAGTCTCAGATCCTAAGCTCCAAGATTTCTTAGGTGGTAGCAAATAAATGCACACCATCCTTTCCTTTCTGAAAGTTCTTGTAATTTCCCTGGAATATTCTTATTTTATTAGGCATCAGCTCAGTAAACTAAATTATCACAAAAAGGAGAAGACTTTGTTTCTACAACTGATAGAAAAAAATAGATTATCATCAAAATGAAAACACAAAAGTAATAATGTCTCAGACTAAGCCCAGTAGCCCTAGGCAGTACTTTCTAATAATGCTGGTCTCCCCAGGGGGGGTCTAGGGCTGCTAGACACAGTCCAGCATTAATAGAAGGTACTACTGCAGGGGGTGGGGGGCCAACAGTAATAGAAGGTACTACCTTACTTCTTATGAAATATTTGTAATGTTCTGAGACTTTTATATGTAGTTCTTCAACAAAAAGCATTAACATGTAGCATCAGTATGATATCAACCAACAAAATGCCATATTTTTTGTAATAAATGGTGGATAAGCAATCATATTATTAAAAGTCTGAATTAAAAAATAAAATTAGTAATGGTATAAGAATTCTGTGGACATATCTGCACAGAGGCAAAGGACTAAGACATGTCTCATATTTGAGGAAAAGAGTATTTTCTAGTATTACTAGGATATATGTATATACAAACACATATATACACACACACATATATCAAAAGTATATATAAACCTTGCATATGTAAACCAGCAGATACTTTTAGTAGGTGCTGTCAAATACTATAATCACTGAAGAATGTTTGACCATAAACTCCTCAGAAAGAAACACTTCTAAACTATCCCTCATGGAACAAGGGGAAGAAAAAAAGACACAAACAAGACAAAATAATCTAAACAAAGGAAAGCATCCTGGGGCGGCGCCTGTAGCCCAGTGGGGAAGGCACCAGCCACATATGCCAAGGGTGATGGGTTCGAACCCAGTCCCGGCCAAACTGCAACAAAAAATTGCCGGGCATTGTGCCAGGCGCCTGTAGTCTGAGCTACTCGGGAGGCTGAGGCAGGAGAATCGCCTAAGCCCAGGAGTTGGAGGTTGCTGTGAGCCGACACAGCACTCTACGGAGGGCAATGAAGTGAGACTCTGTCTCAAAAAAAAAAAAAAAGAAAGCATCCACCAAATTTATTTTGAGAAAAATTTTTAGAAGGCGTACAAACACCAAGAAGAAAAACAAACTTTCTCAGTAACAGTGATTTTCTTTTTCTTTTTTTTGAGACAAGAGTCTCACTATGTCACCCTCGGTGGAGTGCCATGACATCATAGCTCACAGCAACCTCAAACTCTTAGGCTTAAGCAATTCTCTTGTCTCAGCCTCCCAAGTAGCTGGGACTACAGGCAACCACCACAACACACAGCTATTTTTTTGTTGTAGTTATCATTGTTGTTTAGCAAGCCCAGGCTGGGTGTATATACCTGGCGCCCTACCCCGTGAGCTATGGGCACCACCAGTAACAGTGATTTTCAATCAGTGTGCTGTGGGAGAATCTTAGGTGTACTGCGAAAATTTTTAAAGATCATTAATTAAATTATTTTCTAAAGAAGTTCAAAGCACATTAAGTATATTCTTTTATTTACACTTATAAAGTAATTTAAGTGTGCCATGGAAGTTCAACTATAGATTGAAGTATGCCCTGAGATAAAAGCGACTGAAAAACAATGCTCAGACTCTGTGCCTGTAGCTCAGTGGTTAGGGCGCCAGCCACATACACCAGAGCTGGCAGGTTTGAATCCAGCCCAGGCCTGCCAAACAACAATGACAACTACAAGCAAAACATAGCTGGGCGTTGTGGTGGGCACCTGTAGTCCCAGGTATTTGGGAGGCTGAGGCAAGACAATCGCTTAAGCCCAAGAGTTTGAGGTTGCTGTGAGCTGTGATGCTACAGAACACTACTGAGGGCAATAAATTAAGACTCTGTCTCAAAAAAAAAAAAAAAACTTGCTCGATAATAAAAATTTGCCCCTGCTTGAATGGGTGTATTTGGGAACTTACATTTAACTGAAGTTACAATGTTACTAAACCAATCACTTTTCCCTACTCTTGTTTTTATTTTTATTTTATTTTATTTTGTTTTTTTTTAGTTTTTTTTTTGGCTGGGGCAGGGTTTGAAACGGCCACCTCTGGTATATGGGGCCGGCATCCTACTCCTTGAGCCACAGGTGCTGCCATATTCTTGTTTTTATTAAAAAAAAAAAATTTAGGCTACTTAACACTGCCTGGTGACCAAAAAACAAAACAAAACAGAAAAGCCATGTTTGAATAACAAACAGATTAGAAAGTTTGTTTTTCTTCATCTGTTTGAATAACAAACAGATTTAAGTCACATACATACTTTCACATTATTTGGCTAGTTATTAAAAGGAAATGGTGTTTCTTCATAAATAAAATTACAACTGGGGGGTTACAATGAAATGTTTTTATTTTGGGGGAATGGATTTGATCATTTTCCCTCCACAAAGACTTTTGATAAATATATAACTTCACTGCACTTGCAGAGATAGGAATGTTCTTTACCTCTTACACTCTAGGGATCCTAATCTTTCCAAAACGACAACACCTTACCTATGATTTTGATGCCTTCTTTACTAAAAGTATTAACGTATGTGGATTATTTAAATAAAAAATGAAATTCAATAATAATTTGTTTTAAAACTGTAAATTTAGCAATTTTTTAAGATGATTTACAACATTCTGGGTAACTATAGACACACAGTTGAGGATTTACTCTTCAGTTAATTACGTGATGTTAAGCAAGTAATTTAATACTTCTGAACTTTAATTTACCCATGAGAAGCTAAGTGCAGGTGTATAACTAGATGTCTTCTAAATGCCATCATTCATATACCACCTCCAATATATCTACCACATCTGAGAACCATGTGAAACATTTAACAAACACTATTAAATATTTTTAAAGAATTTTAGCTTCATCTTAAGCAACAATAGCCACAAAACAGTAAGCTTGATAGGATCACTATTTTTTTCTATGCAAATTAAAATAGTATGTAACTATTAATATAACAAACGTTAATCTACATACAACGTATAATCATTGCACATGATTACACAACATTGTAGTAAACATATCAGAGATCTGATAATAACATCTAACATTAAATGATAGCAAGAACTTGTAGCCTATCTCATTACTGATACTTTCACTGTCCACCTGATCATGTTTCTGCCAGATCTCTTCTGCCTTTTATTGCCAAATATCACCATTAAACAGAGCACTTAGCTAATCCCTCTCACAAACCCTTCAAATTATATACAATGGAAATTTATTTCATTTTAGTTGCCATAAATCTCATAGTAGAGGCACATGTCAAAACAGAAATAAACAATTTTCTAAGGCAGATTAATTTCTACCTGAATTCTCAATTGCTTTATGCCGCTTATTTGGAAGGGACACAGATAGATCTTCATAGTCAGGATCAGTTTCTTTGATTGTTCGCTTCATTCCCGACATGACGACATTCGGTCATTCAGTTCTTCACTGTGAAGCAATAATAAATAATTAGTAACACTACATGATACTAGTACTTTTAAAAGTATGTGTACACTCAAATACAATATATAATAAATGTTACATAATGCTGGTACTTATAAGTCTGTGTGTATATGCATGTATGTCTATCCTCTAAAGCCAAAAGGGTGGCTGGGCACCCGTAGCTCAGTGGTTAAGGCATGGGCCACATGCTCCAGGGCTGGTGGGTTCGAACCCTGCCCAGGTCTGCTAAACAAAAACATAGCCTGGCATTGTGGTCCCAGCTACTTTGGAGGCTGAAGCAAGAGAAATCTCTGGAGCCCAGGAGTTTGAGGTTGCTGTGAGCTATGACAACACAGCACTCTACCGAGGGTGACAAAGTAAGACTCTGTCTCAATAATAAATAAATAAATAAAGCAGAAAGGGTAAGTAGAAGTTTAACTTCAAAGTTTCAAAAACAATTTTCATCATCAGATGTCTATTAAAAAGCATGGATTTCTCTTGCAAGGGAAGATTCTTTAACAAAATAGCACACTGGGCAGTGCCTGTGGTTCAGTGAGTAGGGTGCCGGCCCCATACAGCGAGGGTGGTGGTTCAAACCCAGCCCCAGCCAAACTGCAACAAAAAATAGCCAGCCATTGAGGCGGGCACCTTAGTCCCAGTCACTTAGGAGGCTGAGGCAAGAGAACCCCCTAAGCCCAAGAGCTGGAGGTTGCTGTGAGCTGTGACGTCACAACACTTTACCGAGGGTGACAAAGTGAAACACTTTCTCTAAAAAAAAACAAAAAAAAACTTTCAAAAGGATCCTGGGAAAGGGAAAGGGAAAGGGGAGGGGAGGGGAGGAATCATTTCATGGTAAGCCCATGCAGTACCTTGGAATTCACAAAGCATCACACATATTACAAAATGTAAGCAATACAGTTAAGGGTTCAATAAGTAATTTATCATACAAATTCTGTCTCTGGTACATATACAAAGCCTGCTATATAACAGGTACTCAATAAAAGACATTGTTACTGATAATTGTTAACTCATAATGAACAACAACTGTTTTAACATATTAATCTCATTAACATATTTGCAATATAGTAAACACGTCCTACACATACAGGACTTCAAATCAAACAATACCATAAGCTCAGTGCCTATAGCTCAGCGGCTAGGGTGCTGGCCACATACACTGGGGCTGATGGGTTTCAACCCAGCCCGGGCCTGCCAAACAACGACAACTACAACAACAACAAAAAACAGCTGGGCATTGTGGCAGGTGCCTGTAGTCCCAGCTACCTGGGAAGCTAAGGCAAGAGAATCACTTAAGCCCAAGAATTTGAGGTTGCTGTGAGTTGTGATGCCACAGCACTCTACCAAGGGCGACATAATAGACTCTGTCTCAAAAAAACAAAACAAACAAAAACAATACTAAAAATCCTCTGGATCCACTTACTGTATGTGGTGAAAATTAGCTGGGCACAGTGGTTCATGCCTGTAATCCTAGCACTCTGGGAAGCCAAGGTGGGTGGATCACTTGAACTCAGGAGTTGGAGACCAGCCTGAGCAAAAGTGAGACCCTGTCTCTAAAAACATTCAGGAGTTGGGGCAGGTGCCTATAGTCCCAGCTACTCGGGAGGCTAAGACAAGAGAATTGCTTGAGCCCCAGAGTCTGAGGTTGCTATGAGCTGTGACACCAGGACACTCTACCAAGAGTGACAAAGTGAGACTCTGTCTCAAAAAAAAAAAAAAAGAAAGCAATTATAGAAATGACAGGGAATTTAGAGTATGCATGGCAAAAAAAGATGCAGGGAATTGAAGGGAAAGTGGAAAACCACCAAAAGAAAATCCAAAAATTGACCCAAGAAATGAGTAAAACACATGATGAAATTAGAAAGGATGTATCAAAGCTTAAAGAATTGAAGAAGTCATTCAGGGCCCTTAAAGATGCATTATAAAATATCAGTAACAGGTTAAGGCATGGAGAAGAAGGGCAGAGCTAGACAATAAGGCTCTTGAGCTAACTCAGTCATTTAAGAGTAAAGGCAGAGCAATCTCTTAGAGAATTCTGGGACTTCACAAAGTGCACAAACATACTAATTATAGGTATTCCTGAAAGAGAAGAGTGACCCAAAGGTATGGAAGCCCTACTGGAGGATATTATAACTGAAAGTTTTCCAAGCACCACCAAATATTCAGACACATTACTTTTAGCGTGTGAACCCCACTCACCTCAATATAAACAGAGCACCTCTTAGACATACTGCAGTGAACGTGGCCAAGGTCAGAATGAAAGAGAAAATTCTGTAATTAACCAGAAGTAACCATCAACTGACAGAGGCAGATCCATCAGGGTGACAATAGACTTCTCAGCTGAAAAGTTAGAAGCCAGAAGAGATTAGGCTCCGACTTTCAACTTATTCAAACAAAACAACTTCCAGGTGAGTATCCCACCAAACTAAGTTTCATATTCAATGGAGAAATCAAATCTTTTACTGACAAGCAATTATTGAGAAAATCTGCCATTACAAGACTGGTCCCTGAAGGAAATATTCAGACTCTTACTACACAGAAACCATCACAATGAACCACCAGTAAAGTAAAGACACCTGGAAATGAAAGGTCAAAGGCGTCCACAATGGCCCAAATGATAAAACTAGGCGCCAGTTCTCCACAAAACATAACAAACAAAACTTCACCATATTTATCAATTCTCTCAATAAATGCAAATGGCTTGAATTGCACACTGAGGAGGCACAGACTGACTGACTGGATAAAAAAAAAAAAAAAGCATAAGCCAACCATAGGTTGTCTTCAGCAAACACATGTAACCTCTAAGGACAAAACAAGACTCAGGGTGAAGGGTTGAAAAATAACATTTCAGGCCAATAGAAATCAGAAGAAAGGAGGGGTCACAATCTTACTTGCAGATACAAGTGGATTTAAAGCAACAAAAGTAAAGAAACACAAAGATGGACACTATCTATATTTGGTCAAGAGAATAATACAAGAAGAAGACATTTCAATTCTAAATATATGTGTACCCAACTTAATTGCTCCCAGATTTATACAATGAATCCTAACTGCTCTAAACAATATGATATCCTACAACACCATTAGTAGCTGGGGACTTCAACATTCCACTGACAGAACTGGACAAAACCTCTATACAGAAATGAAACAAAGAAATAAGGGACTTAAACATGACCCTAAAACAACTGGGCTTAACAGACATATACAGAACAAATCATCACCCCAAAACTACTGAGTAGAAGTTCATCTTGTCGGCTTATGGATCAGACTCCAAAATTGATCATATCCTAGTTCACAAATCAAACCTCAACAAAATTAAACAATAGAAATTAAACCTTAAAAAAAAAAAAAGAAAAAAGAAAGAAAGAAATTAAACCTTATACCTTTTCAGACCACAAGGGAATAAAGGAAGAAGTCAACTCCAGGAAAAACCTTCATCCCCACACTAAGTCATGGAAACTAGACCACCTCATGTGGTTCTAGCCAATGCAATCAGGCAAGAGAAGGATATTAAGGGTAGGTATCCAGATGGGAACAGAGGAGGTCCAACTCTCACTCTATGCTGATGATTTGATCTGACACTTAGAAAACCCCAGAGGCTCAACCATAAGACTCCTAGAAGTGATTAAGAAATAAAGTAACATCTCGCAAGACAGAAAACCCATGTCCACAAATTGGTAGCCTTCATGTACACCAATAAGCCAAGAAGCAGATCAAGGACACAATACTCTTCACAGTAGTTTCAAAAATATATAAAATGCTTGGGAATATATCTAACAAAGGAGGTAAAGGATCTCTAGAGAGAGAACAATGAAATCCTGAGACATATGAAATAGCAGAAGACATTAAAAGGAAGAACAAACCATGCTCTTGGCTGAAAATAATCAACAATGTTAAAATGTCTATACCACCCAAAGCAATCTACAGATTTAAGGAAAAAATAGTTCTTTGTTTTATATGGAACCAGAAAAAAAGAACCATATGGACAACACAACTTTTAGTAATAGAAACAAATCTGTAGGCATCACTTTAGCAGACCTCAGGTTATAATACAAGTCTACAGTAATCAAAACTGCATGGCACTGATACAAAAGTTAAGAGACAAAGACATATGAAACAGAATAGAAAACCTAGAGACAAAACCAGCCTCCTATCACCATGTGATCTTTGATAAACCAAACTAAAGCATAAATTGGGAAAAATAATTTCTATTCAATAAATGGTGCTGGGAGAATT
The DNA here is from genome assembly GCF_027406575.1 of Nycticebus coucang. Taxonomy (NCBI): domain Eukaryota; kingdom Metazoa; phylum Chordata; class Mammalia; order Primates; family Lorisidae; genus Nycticebus; species Nycticebus coucang. The sequence goes on from NC_069795.1 coordinate 90,453,371, forward strand.
GGGTAACTACATGTTACCCAATTGGACCTGCACCTTTCACCACATACAAAAATTGACTCACAATGGGTAAAAGATTTAAATCTAAGACACAAAACGTTAAAAATCCTAGAAGACATTGTGGGAAAACCCCTGATGATATCAGCCTAGGGAAAGATTGTATGACGACAACTCCATTAGCAAATGCAACAACAACAACAACAAAATGATAAGCTAAAAAGCTTCTGCACAGCTAACGACAAAACAACTAAAGCAAAGATACAACCTTCTGAATGGGAAAAGATATTTGCACATTACAAATTTGACAGAGGGCTGATAACGAAAATCTACAGAGAATTCAAATTAATCAATAAGAAAGGAGCAAAAATCCCATTTATCATACGTGAACAGAACCTTCTCCAAAGAAGACAATTGGCCAATAAACATGAAAAAATGTTCATCAACCCTAATCATAATAGAAATGCAAATCAAAACAAGCTTGAAATATCCCCTCACCCCAGTGAGAACAGCCCACATCACAAAGTCCCAAAGCTGCAGATGCTAGCATGATTGTGGAGAATAGGGAACACTTTTACACTGTTGATAGAACTGCAAACTAATACAGCCTCTTTGGAAAGAAGTATGGAGAATCCTTAAAGAGCTAAAAGTAGACCTTCCATTTGATCCTACAATCCCATTGCTAGGTATCTACCCAGAAGAAAGAAAATCATTTTATTTCAAGGATGTTTGCACTAGAATGTTTATCACAGTTCAATTTACAATTGCCAAAATGTGGAATCAACCTAACTGTCCATCAACCCATGAATGGATTAATAAAGGGTGATACATATATATACCATGAATACTACTGGATGATATAAAAGGACGAAAACTTTGCATCTTTTGTATTAACCTGGATGGAGTTGAAGAACATTCTGCTTAGTAAAGTATCACAAGAATGAAAAAGCAAATATCCAATGTGCTCAATACTAATATGAAACCAGTAGGTGAACAACTATATGCCCACACAAGAGGAAAAAACACAATTAAATTCAAGGGGTGGGGGAAAGAGGTACAATGTAAGGGTGTAGGGTTCAACTACAACTTGGAGGTTATCTAACAAATACAAACAATGTAACTTAACATTTGTACCCTCATATCAATCTGAAATTTTAAAAATAGAGAAATTAATTAGAATTAAACAAAATTTAAAATTCAGTTCCATTTTTCCAAATTTCATAACAAGCCACATTTCAAGTGCTCAATAGCCACAAATCACTAGTAGCTATTAATATGTTGAACAGCACAGATAAGCAATATTTATATTACCGTTCTATCGCCAGTGTTCCTCTTCTTAACTGTGTTTCAAAACAGTTACAAGTATTTCACAAATCAGTTTAGGAAATAGTGCCCAGACCAGCACTGCCCAATAAACATATTAATATAATATGAGCTATATACAGAATTTAAAATTTTCTAGCTGTAACATTTTAAAAAGAAATAAATGAAATTCATTTTAATAATATTTTATCCAACCAATATTTCTAAAATATTATCATTCCTAAAATGTAATTAATATAAATAAATCAGTAATGAAATTTTATATTCTCACAGTTTTACTAAGTCTTTAAAATCTGGTGTGTATTTTATACTTATAACATGTCTTAATTTGTATTGGCCACATTTCAAAGGCTCAAAAATCACTTGTGGCTATGGGGTCCCTTACAGGCCAGTGTGGATCTACTGATTTACAGATAAGAAAACAGATCCAGGGTTGTTAGATCAATTATCCCTCACACCACAGGTCCCAACCTTTTTGGCACTAGGGATCAGTTTCATGGAAGACAGTTTTCCATAGGCAGGGATATGGAGGAACAATTTTGGGTTAAGTCAAGTGCATTACATCTCCACCTCCACCTCCACCTCATATCGTCACCTGTAATCCCAGCACTCTGGGAGGCGGAGATGGGTGGATTACCTGAGCTCACAGGTTCGAAACTAGCCTGAGCAAGAGTGAGTCTCCATCTCTAAAAACAAAAACAAAACAGCCAGGCTTTGTGGAGGGCGCCTGTAGTCCCAGCTGCTCGGGAGGCTGAGGCAATAGAATTGCTTGAGCCCAAGAGTTGGAAGTTGCTATAAGCTATGACGCCACAGCACTCTGCTAAGGGCAACAAAGTGAGCCTCTGTCTCAAAAAAAAAAAAAAAAAGTATAATAGGGCTCTTTCTCCTATGAGAATCTAATGCTGGTAATGATCCAACAGGAGGCAAAGCTCAGCTGGTGATGGGGACCAAGTGGGAAGAGTTGTAAATACAAAACTTTGGCTGTAATTACAATGAAGCTTTGGCTTTCTCACCCTGCTGCTCACCTCCTGCTATGTAGCCTGATTCCTGAAAAGCACAGACAGTCTGTGACCTGGAAGTTGGGGACCATAGCCTTACAGTTGTTTTACAAACACTACATCATACAAGATATTGTCAATTCTTTTTTTTTTTTTTTTTTTATTGTGGTTTTCGGCCAGGGCTGGGCTTGAACCTGCCACCTCCAGCATATGGGACTGGCGCCCTACCCCTTTGAGCCACAGGCGCCGCCCGATATTGTCAATTCTTAAGGGGAAGGGGTAAGATCTAATAAACATGCTACTTGAAAGATCTGCCAAATACTACCTGAGGTTATCTTCTTAATAATTCTACGCTCCTCACAGCACCTGAATCTCAGAACTACTAAACATTGTGCTCTCACTCAAGACTTTTCCCATCAGGTTTAAGTAGAAGGGAGGGGAACTGGTACATTCGTTTTTCATCTTCTTCTATACAAAGAGACACTCCTAAGATGATGGTAAAACTTTGACAGTCCTGACTTGGCACTCGTAGCACAGTGGTTATGGTGTCAGCCACATACACTGAGGGTGGCAGGTTCGAACCCGGCCGGGGCCAGCTAAACAGCCACGACACCTGCAACAAAAAATAGCCAGGCATTGTCCCAGCTACTCGGGAGGCTGAGGCAAGAGAATCGCTTAAGCCCAGGAGTTGGAGGTTGCTGTGAGCTGTGTGATGCCATGGCACTCTACCGAGGGCCATAAAGTGAGACTCTGTCTCTACAAAAAAAAAAAAAGAAAAGAAAAAATAGCCAGGCATTGTGGTGGGTGCCTGTAGTCCCAGTTACTTGGGAGGCTGAGGCAAAAGAATCGCTTAAGCCCAGGAGTTGGAGGTTGCTGTGAGCTGTGACGCCACAGCACTCTACCGAGGGCAACAAAGTGAGACTCTGTCTCTTAAAAAATTTAAAAAAAAAGAAAATCATCTCTCAGCTTGGCGCCTGTAGTTCAGTGAGTAGGGCACCAGCCACATACACCGAAGGTGGCATGTTCGAGCCCAGGCCGGGCCTGCTAAACAACAATGACAATTGCAACCAAAAAATAGTCGGACATTGTGGTGGGCCCCTGTAGTCTCAGCTACCTGGGAAGCTGGAAAAAAAGAAAAAAAGAAATCATCTCTCATTGATACAAATAACTGAAAAAAAAAATACACTTAATTTTTACCCCAAATTATGCTTATTTTACAATAAAAGTCATTTGAAGTAATCTAATTTAGGAAAAACTCAGACCAAGAGAAATCTAAGAGTCTGTTCTGATTTTCACTTGAATTGGTACTGACAAAAACTCTACCCTAATTATTGTAAGCCCAGTCTTATACACGAAACCTTTTGAATATGCTCCCATTTTTTTCAAAGGATCACTTTTTCTTTCTTTTTTTTTTTTAAGAGACAGAATCTCACTATTTTTTTGTTGCAGTTTGGCCAGGGCCGAGTTTGAACCTGCCACCCTTGGTATATGGGGCCGCGGCCCTACTCACTGAGCCACAGGCACAGCCCTAAGGCAAACTTTTTTTTTTTTTTTTGAGACAGTCTCAAGTCTCAAGCTGTCACCCTGGGTAGAGTGCTCTGGCGTTATAGCTCACAGCAACCTCAATGTCTTGGGCTTAAGCAATTCTCTTGCCTCAGCCTCCCAAGTAGCTGGGACTACAGGCACCCGCCACAATGCCCGGCTATTATTTTTTGGTTGTAGTTGTCATTGTTGTTTGATGGGCCTGGGCTGGATTCAAACCTGATGTATGTGGGCTAGCGCCTTAGCCTACAGACACCAAGCTGAAGGGTAAACTTCTTAAGATGACAAAAGGAAGCCATGTAACTTTCCAGTGATTTCCTTGGGAGTCACTTTCAGACAAAAGTCATTTAAATTATCTTTAGTTAGGCTCGGTGCCCATTAGCTCAGCAGCTAGGGCGCCAGCCACATACACCGGAGCAGGCGGGCTTGAATCCAGCCCAGGCCCACTACAACCAAAGAAAATACCTGGGCGTTGTGGAGGGCGCCTGTAGTCCCAGCTGCTCAGGAGGCCGAGGCAAGAGAATCGCCTAAGCCCAAGAGCTGGAGGTTGCTGTGAGCCGTAACGCCACAGCACTCTACCAAGGGTGACAAAGTGAGACTCTGTCTCTTAAAAATAAATAAATAAATAAATAATCTTTAGATAATTTGCTTCCAAGAGAAGCAAAAAAGGAGGGCAGCGCCTGTGGGTCAGTGGGTAGGAAGCCAGCCTCATATACCAAGGGTGGTGGGTTCAAACCCGGCCTGGGCCAAACTGCAACAAAAAATAGCCTGGTGTTGGGGCGGGTGTCTATAGTCCCAGCTACTGGGGAGGCTGAGGCAAGAGGATCACCTAAGCCCAGGAGTGGGAGGTTGCTATGAGCTGTGTGACGCCATGGCACTCTACCAAGGGCAATAAAGTGAGACTCTGTCTCTACAAAAAAAAAAAAAAAGAAAAAAGGAAACAAAACTTGTTCTGCCGATCCAGGTTGAAAAGGAACTGGACTAGATCAAGAGAGTCACAGTACAGTGCACAGTCACATAAATTGAGCCAAATCATGCATATGCCACTAAATAAGGACTTTTCACTGGAGCTTTCAAACTGACAATAAATCCTATGAGGAGAAGTCTCAGGCCTTTCTATCTGGAATTGAGATTCTAGAAAGCAAACAAGTACCGTAAAACATGAAATGATTTTTAGAAAATTGCTTTTCATTTAAACCAAGTCTACCTAACCTAAAAAAAAAAAAAAAAATCTATCCACCTAAAAATATTTTCGTTATTGATGAAAATTTTCTAGAACTAGATATGATTCTACCCTTGACTCAGATGTGCAATCAATCAATCAGATCAGTTTAGGACAGGGGGCTATTAATACTTTTTAGTTTTACCATAAAATATACCAGGTGTTCAAAACAGTATAAAATGATTGGCTGGGGAATACACAGAGATACAACAGTATTCATAATTTCCTATTTCTAAACTGGGGTGGTAGCTAAAAGTAGATATTTGTTCCTTTATTATTATTATTATTTAAAACATAACTTACGGCTCAGTGCCTGCAGCACAGTGGTTAAGGCACCAGCCACATGCACCAAAGCTGGCGAGTTCAAGCCCAACCAGGGCCAGCTAAACAATGACAATGGCAGGCAGCTCCTGTGGCTCAGTGACTAGGGTGCCAGCCCCGTATACCAAGGGTGGTGGGTTCAAACCTGGCCCCAGGCATTGTGGCAAGCGCCCGTAGTCCCAGCTACTCGGGAGGCTGAGGCAAGAGAACTGCTCAAGCCCAAGAGCTGGAGGTTGTTGTGAGCTGTGACGTTACAGCACTCTACGGAGGGCGACAAAGTGAGACTCTGTCTCTAAAAAAAAAAAAAATTTAAACAATGACAATGGCAACCAAAAAATAGCCAGGCGTTGTGGTGGGTACCTGTAGTACAGAGGCAGGTAGAGGCAAGGCAAGGCAGAGGCAAGAAGCAAGAGAATAGCGTAAAGCTCAAGAGTTTGAGGTTACTGTGAGCTGTGATGCCTCCACCGAGGGCAACATAACAAGACTCTGTCTCAAAGAGAAAAAAAAAACAAAAAAAAGGCTCGGTGCCTGTAGCTCAGCAGCTAGGGCCCCTGCCACATAAACCAAAGCTGGTGGGTACGAATCCACCAGCTCAGGCCTGCCAAACAACTACAACCAAAAAATAGCTGGGCATTATGACAAGCACCTGTAGTCCCAGCTACTTGGGAGGCTGAGGCAAGAGACTCACTTAAGCCCAAGAATCTGAGGATGCTGTGAGCTATTATGCCATGGCACTCTACCCAGGGTGACAGCTTGAGACTGTTTCAAAAATAAATTAATTAATTAAATTAAATAAAAAATAAAACATAACTTACTATGGGTACCTTTTGGCATATGTAACATATTTCATAGTTCTTAAAAATAAAACCTAAAAAAAATAAAAATAAAGAAATTATAGTACATTCATACTATGGAACAAATCAGTTCTGCTATAACGTGACGTATGCATTCTTAGAAATCACTATACTATGTAAAATTGCATAACAAAAACCACAGAGCTTATGGAATAAATAGGGTTGGGCCACAACATTTAACTGAAATCATTGTCAGTGACATAAAAAGAGGAGAATCTAGGGCAGCACCTGTGGCTCAAAGGAATAAGGCAACAGTCCCATATGCCAGAGGTGGCAGGTTCAAACCCAGCCATGGCCAAAACTGCAAAAAAAAAAAAAAGAGGAGAATCTAATAAAAATGGTAGCATAGTTTTACACATATGGCTAGCCAAGAAATACACAAATGCTACAATAAATATGATACCTTATCTTAAAGATGACCTTGAGTATGCTTGTAGAAGTAGGCAGTGAACGTTATGTTACTAGAAGTGGTGGAGGAAGAGTTATCTGCAAATAACAAAAAGCTGTAACACCAGATGTGCCTGAGTGTGACTCATAAAATAGCAGTAAGCTGCAATCGCTGGGAGCTGTTTGAGGTGCATGCCTGTGTGGCTTGTGTGTTCCTTTGATGGATCAGTTCATCGGGGTGCAGTTTTCTGCACATACTTAGTATTACTTGGAGATGAAATCATACATAAACAAATATTAAATTCACTTCATGCTCAGATAATGCCCAAATATTAATAATCGCATTGGAACAAAGTTGTTATTTCCTTATTTAAAAAACAGACTGCACTACTTAAAGATTATAATACAGCCATTAAAAAGAAGATGCTGACTACTCGGGAGGCTGAGGCAAGAGAATCGCCTAAGCCCAGGAGTTGGAGGTTGCTGTGAGCCGTGTGACGCCACGGCACTCTACCAAGGGCAATAAAGTGAAAACTCTGTCTCTACAAAAAAAAAAAAAAAAAAAAAAGAAGATGCTGATGTGGAAATACCTCTAAAATAACTGTGAACTGAAAACACCCAGATGCAGACAAACATGTATATTTTGATGCCTTCTGTGTAAACTGGGGGAGAGAAAAGGAGACAAAAGATGAGCTGGTGTATGTTTGTGTAGGTTTTTGGAAGGAAAAACAAAAAACTTTTGATTTGGTTTTCAGTGGTTGCCTCTGGGTAGTGGACGTGCTTTTCATCTTATCCCTGAATACAATGTTTGAATTTTCTAATGATATAAACGTTATTTTGGGTAGAAAAACAGCAAAAGGACTAATCTGAAAAATGGACTGTAGGTGTCTCTATGTCTCTTTCTGGTTTCTTCTCTGTATGTGTTAAAAAAAAAAACAACTCAGAGAATGTGAAACAGCTGGAATTCCTACACATTGTTGGAGGGAATGTCAAATGGCATGACCACTTTGGAAAACTGGCCCATCTCTTAAAAAAAAGCTGGGCGGGGGCGGCACCTGTGGCTCAGTGAGTAGGGTGCTGGCCTCATATACTGAGAGTGGCGGGTTTGAATGTGGTCCCCCAAACTGCAACAAAAAAAAAGCCAGGCGTTGTGGCAGGTGCCTGTAGCCCCAGCTACTCGGGAGTCTGATGCAAGAGAATCGCCTAAGCCCCTAAGCTGGAGGTTGCTGTGAGCTGTGCTGCAACAGCACTCTACCAAGGGTGACACAGTGAGACTCTGTCTCTAAAAAAAAAAAAAAAAAAGGCTGGGCAGTGCCTGTGGTTCAGTGAGTAGGGTGCCAGCCCCATATCCAGGGGTCCTCAAACTACAGCCTGCAGCAGGCCATATGCGGTGGTGTGATTGTGTTTGTTCCCATTTTGTTTTTTTACTTCAAAATAAAATATGTGCAGTGTGCATAGGAATTTGTTCATAGTTTGTTTTTTTTTTTTTAACTATAGTCCGGCCTTCCAACGGTCTGAGGGACAGTGAACTGGCCCCCTGTTTAAAAAGTTTGAGGACCCCTGCATACCAAGGGTGGCAGGTTCGAACCTGGCCCCAGCCAAACTGCAACAAAGAAATAGCCAGGCATTGTGGTGGGCGCATGTTGTCCCAGCTACTCAGGAGGCTGAGGCAAGAGAATCGCCTAAGCCCAAGAGCTGGAGGTTGCTGTGAGCTGTGACATCACAGCACTTTACGAGGGTGACAAAGTAAGAGATTCTGTCTCTAAAGAAAAAAGTTAAACATACCCCTACCATATGATCCAGACATTCCATTACTAGGTATTTATCCAAGAGAAACAAAAGCATATGTCCATACAAAGACTTGTTTACAGTCTTTATATATATATAGCTGCTGTAAACAAGTCTTTGTATGGACATAGACTTTGTATGGACATATATATATATATAGCTGCTGTAAACAAGTCTTTGTATGGACATACACTTTTTTTTTGTTTGTTTGTTTGTTTGTTTTGAGACAAAGTCTCACTGTGTTACCCTCAGTAGAGTGCCAGGGCGTCACAGCTCATAGTAACCTCAAACCCTTAGGCTTAAGTGATTCTCTTGCCTCAGCCTCCCAAGTAGCTGGGACTAAAAGCACCTGCCACAACACCCAGCAATTTTTTTAGAGACAGGGTTTCACTCTTGCTTAGACTGGTCTTCAACTCATTAGCTCAACTAATCCACCAGCTTCAGCCTCCCGATTACAGGTGTGAGCCACCACACCCAGCAATATATAAATTTTTTTAATTAATGGGCAGAACCCATAGCTCAGTGGGTAGGGTGCCAGCCACATACATGAAGGCTGGTGGGTTCAAACCCAGCCCGCCAGCTAAACAGCAATGACAACTACAACAAAAAAAGAGCTGGCAGGTACCTGTAGTCCCAGCTACTTGGGAGGCTAAGGCAAGAGAATCACTTAAGCCCAAGAGTTTGACATTGCTGTGAGCTGTGACATTACAGCACTCTACCGAGGACAACATAGTGAGACTTTGTCTCAAAAAAAAAAAAAATAAATTAAGTAAAGGAAGTTCAGAAGCAGTGGCTTACACCTGCAATCCTAGCATTCTGGGAGGCCAAGGCAGAGGATCCCTTCAGCTAGGAGTTCAAAACCGCCCTGGAGGCTCAGGGCCTGTCGATCAAGCAGCTAAGGCACCAGCCACATACACATGAGACGGCGAGTTCGAATCCAGCCAGATCTGCCATACAACAACGACGGCTGCAACCAAAAAATAGCCGGGCATTGTGCCGGGCGCCTGTAGTCCCCGCTACTTGGGAGGCGGAGGCAGGAGAATCGCTTGAGCCCAGGAGTTGGAGGTTGCTGTGAGCTGTGATGGCACAGCACTCTACCCAGAGTGACAGCTTGAGGCTTTGTCTCAAAAAAAAAAAAAAACCCTGAACAAGAGCCAGGTGTGGCAAGTCCATATACTTCCAGCTACTCAGGAGGTTGAGGCAGGAGGATCACCTGAACCCAGGAGATTGAGGTTACTGCGAGCTAGGCTGAGGCTATGGCACTCTAGCCTGGGCAAGCAACACTCCGCCTTAAAAAAAAAAAAAAAAAAACAGAAGGCCGGGCTTGGTGGCTCACACCTGTTATCCTAGCACTCTAGGAGGCTGACCAGGTAGATCACTTGAGTGCTCAGCAGATCAAGACCAGCCTGAGTAAAAGAATGAGACCCCCTTCTCTAAAAAATAGCTGGGCATTGTGGTGGGTACCTGTAGTCCCAGCTACTTGGGAGACTGAGGCAAGAGGACTGCTTGAGGCCAAGAGTTTGAGGTTGCTGTTGATCTATGACACACTCTATCCATAGCAACAAAGTAAGACTCTGTCTCAAAAAAAAAAAAAAAAGTTAAATAAAAGTGGGCATAAAACAACTAGGATATCTGACATTGTATTTGAGAAACTAATGCATCAATATCTCATTTTGACAGAAGTAGGTTCAACTATCAGTGAGTTCTCAAGGTGCTCATCATGTATTTTGCTTCTAATTTTACTCTGAATATGCTTCATTCTTGAAAATAGTTGCTCACAAAATTAGGTGCTGCCAAAAAGTGATGACATGAGCAAGGCGTGATTGTGAATCAAGAGATATTTATCTCTGGGAAGATTGCACCTATAAATTCCAATAAAGAGACGTGATCAAATTTTCTTTAAGTTGAATATCAGATTGCAGCTCCATGCATTTCATTTGAAAACTGGCCGGTAACATTTATGCTAATTAAAAATAAAGTTGCGAATGCAACAATACAAAAAAAAGAAAATTTTTTTTTAGAGACAGTAACTCACTCAGTTGCCTTGGGGTTGAATGCCAAGGTGTCATTACTCATAGCAACCTCAAACTTAGGCTCAAGCAATCCTCTTGCCTCAGCTTCTTGAGTAGCTGGGACTACAGACACCCACCCCAACACCTGGCTAGTTTTCTATGTTTTTTTTTTTTTTTTTTTAGTAGAGACAGGGTCTTGCTCTCTTGCATAGGCTGGTCTTGAACTCCTAAACTGAGGGAAACACATAAAGCCCATACACCCCATGTTGTATTATTCTATTTATATGAAGTATTTACAAATAGGCAAATCCATAGACAAAAAAAGGTAGGTGCCAGAGAATGAAGGAGGAGAGAATTGAGATTGACTACTAATAGGTAGGGGATTACTTTTTGGAGTGATAGAAACATTATGGAATTAGGTAATGATACTTGTGCAACTTGGTGAATATACTAAAAACCACCAAATTATACACTCTTAAAGCAGGGAATTTTAAGTTATGTGAACTATGTCTCCATTTTAAAAGCTTATCCACACTCTCAGGTAAACCAATTAAATTTTAACAAAATACATAATAATCACCAAAGTTTCTGAAGGCCCCTCCCCATTCTCCTCACTGTCAATCTTCATAACCACCACATTAACAGGTTCCCTTCCACAGCTGAGAGATACGGAAAATAAACAATACTAGCCTAGGAAACCTAGTTCTTCTACCTCTCCCCTTCTGCTGTCATCAAAGTTCACATGCCTGAACATCTCAATTACCTTCCAGTGGGGTTCATATTTCAACTCTACCTTCTTCACTTACTGAACTGCTCCTAATCCTTCAAGAATCAAATTGCGACTCATCCATGAACTCCAGCCTTTGAAAATTTTTTTTCTAATTCCTACAGAACAGATAATATGGAAACAATGAGCTTCATCAGTCATGTTTATGAGTGAAAGGTGTACTAATCCCCACCCTCCACACTGCAGCACTGTAAGAAACTGGAATTTAAGGGAAGCACCTGTGGCTCAAAGGAGTAGGGTACAGGCCCCAATGCCAGAGGTGGTGGGTTCAAACCAAGCCCCGGCCAAAAACTGCAAAAAACCCAGGAATTTAAGAAAGTAGCAGGCTCGGCACCTGTGGCTCAAGTGGCTAAGGCGCCAGCCACATATATCTGAGCTGGCAGGCTCGAATCCAGCCCCGGCCCGCCAAACAACAACGATGGCTGTAACCAAAAAATAGCCCAGCATTGTGGTGGGTGCCTCTAGTCCCAGCTACTTGGGACGCAGAAGCAGGAGAATCGCTTGAGCCCAGGAGTTGGGAGGTTGCTGTGAGCTGTGATGCCATAGCACTCTACCCAGGGCAACAGCTTGAGGCTCTGCCTCAAAAAAAAAAAAAAAAAAAAAAGAAAGGAGCAAAGAAGATTCAAATAAAAATCTGTATTTTTTAAACTGTATTTTTAAAATGGAAAAAAACTATGGTGGAACAAGAAGCCTAACTTAAACGTTAGCTCTTCTCTTCTGACAGATTTTATATTAAAAAAAATCTTCTGGGAACAGTGCCTCACACCTGTAATCCTACCACTTTGGAAGGCCAAAGCAGGAGGATCACCTGAGGCCAGGAGTTCAAGACCAGCCTGTGCAAGAAAAAGACAAAACATAGAAAATAAAAAAAAATAAATAAACATAGAAAATAAAGAAAAATGAGCTGGTGTGGAGGCACACGCCTATAGTCCCAGCTACTCAGTAGGCAAGAGGGTTGCTTAAGCCCAGGAGTTCAAGGTTGCAGTGAGTAAAATGAGGCCACTGCACTCTCACCTGGGTGATAGAGCAAGACCCTGTAAAAAAAATTAGTCTTTTTTTTTTTTATTAAATAGTAACTGTGTACATTAATGCATTTAGGGGCACAATGTGCTAATTTGATAAACAATGTGGAATCCTTACATCGAACTGATTAACATAACCATCACCTCACTTACTTATTTGCTGTGGTTAAGACATTAAAAAAAAAAAATAGTCCACAGCAATCTATTCTAGTTTTCCAATGAATGAATATGAAAGCTTTTGAAACTGTATGAAAAACATATGGGGAAAACTCTGAAAACTATATGTAAAGCTACATACTTTTTTATCTAAAGAACTTTTTGCAATCAATTAGGAAAAAAAGATGCACAGAGAAGAGGAAGAGAAATTCACAAATGGCCAAAAAAAATTGGAAAAAAATGTTCAAATATACTAGTAATCAAAAAATCCCACCATTTTTCATCTATCAAATTTAGTTTTGAGGCAGATGGAGATAAGGGACACCTTTTTCTAATTCTTCATATCCCACTCAAGTATTCTAATCTGGTTCCCATCTCCCACTTCCAGAAACTCTGATAGGAACAACAATGACCAAAACCAGTAACATCTATTTGACAATCTTACTCAACATTTCAGAAGCACTGATGGAGGACCACTTCTCCATCATTCAGAAACTTAACTCTCTTGGAGTCCACAGTACAGTCTCCGCTTTTTCTCCTACTTCACTGGCCGTTTAGGACTTGTCCTTTGCTCAATGTTTTTCATCTACCAAACTGAAAAGTACTTGAAAGCCTGAGCCCTTTGCACTCCTGTCTACACTCTTCCCCTAAGTGATCTCACATGGTCCCATACCTTATCTAAATACTGATCATTCCCAAATTTTTTTTTTTTTTTTTTTTTGTGATTTTTGGCCGGGGCTGGGTTTGAACCCGCCACCCCCGGCATATGGGACCAGCGCCCTACTCCTTGAGCCACAGGCGCCGCCCTCATTCCCAAATTTTTATCTCTAACTTCTCTTTCCCCTGAATTCCACATCTGTACGTCCAAGTGCCTCTTCAACATAATGACTTTATAACGAAATACATCTCAAATTTAATACTTCCAAAACAATTCATGATTTTGCCCATCTCAAATTTCTCCCCATTCCTCATCTCAGAAAGTATCACCATCTACTCAGTTGCTCAAAACAAAAATCAAAAAAAGCAAAGCCTGTCCCCTTTCCTTCACCAATTCATTTCCAAGTGTTGTTCATTCTACTTCATGTATTCTAAAATATTTTTACTCTTCCCCATCTCTACTGACATGGGCCTAGTCCCAAGGAATGCAAACAACATAGTATCTGATCTCCCAGATTACACACCAGTCTTCTTCCTCCATAGAGCAGTCAGGTCATGCTACTTGACCACTTAAAACCTTTAAAGGCGTCCCATAGAAACTAAATAGCTAACCAGGGCATCGTCTGCCCCAATCTTGAAAAGCAGGTAAACAAACAATAATGGTAACATCTTTAGACAGTAAATCTACAGGTACTTTTACTTATTTTGCTTGTGTATAGTTCTTTTCTACAATGAATACTTGTTACTTACTAAAGAGGAAATGATACTGCTGAATACTATATATTATACCGCATTTTTTACACGTTAATGAGAAAAAGAAATGGAAAATGTGGGTCAACTCTGTAACTGTTAAGGAATATGCTTAGATGAAAATAACCAGGAAATGGGGCGGCGCCTGTGGCTCAAAGGGGTAGGGTGCGGCCCCATATGCCGGAGGTGGCGGGTTCAAATCCAGCCCCGGCCAAAAAAAAAAAAAAAAACGAAAATAACCAGCAAACATGTATCACAACTCCAAGAATGTCAGGGTTGTCGGATTACTGGTGATATTTCTCTTCCTCTACTTACTATTTTTAACACAATTGCATTCATAACCCGGGAAAGGTTGTATTATAAACCTCGCTATCTCCAGCAGTCTGGCCGCAGCCCACCAAGCCCTTTCCTTGTGGGTCCTCATTTTGCCAAGCTCCACTCCGAGCCGGCACGGTCTCACACCTCTGGGGCTCTCATTCCCGTCCCCGGCTTTTCTCCTCCCACCTTTCTAGATTCAACCCATCCTTCATCAAGGGGGCGGACGACAGGGATGGCGACAGGTTGGAAGGCTGTTCCAGAATTCTTCCGCGAATCCACAACTTGCTGGTGCTGGTACTAAAACCCGTCTCCGGTGTCAGCAGCAGGCCACCAGGCTTACCCTCGAGAACGCTCCGGCCGCGGCGGCCCCAGGGCCCCCACTCCCTCAGAACGCTGTACCCGGGTAAGAGGAGCCAGCTCACATCCGAATGCCGGGTCCCCGCTCCAGAGGCTCCCCGACACTCACCTCGCGACCCTCTCCTTCTCTGCAGTCACTAACTTCCCCGCCCCCTCCCCTCGGCAGTGACTCCTCCCGCCCGCCTCAGCCCAGCCCGCGGCATGGGGGAGGGGCGCGCACGTGCCCGAGCCGCCCCCGCCCAGACAATGCCCTGGAGAGCGGGGCGCGCGCCCGGCCAGTCCCATCCTGCTCCCGCCAACGCTTACCCTGTCTCCGGTCTCAGGCTGCAGTGCGGGCCTGGCCGGGCGCCGCGGGAGAACCCGGCGAGGTGCGCGAACCGGACGAAGCCCCGCGGAGTTGCGCCGCCACGAATCCCCAGCGACCCCGCAGTCCGCGGAAGCACACCGCCCCGCGGAGTCCGCCTGGCAGTTCCGCCCCGCACGTCAGCAGAAGGGGCGGGGTTAGGAGCGTGCGCGCGCGCGCGACCCCGGAGCGGAGCTCACAGGGATGTGGGCGGGGCGGGGCGGAGCCGAGTGGGGCGGACCGAACCTGGTCCGAGCTCCGACCCTTGCCGGGCTGGCCGCGCCTCCTGGGCAGTGTGCACCGGTTCTGGAGAAGGAACTATCGTCCATCATTTTCCTGACTAAAAAAAGATGGCAAGTTCCAGCCTCAGGATTGACAGGATATTCGTTCTACTGTCATTTATGAGTTGCCACAGCAATAACAATAATAACTAAAATACAGGTGTGTGCCAGCTTGTGCCAAAGTTTGCAAAATGCTAGGGTCTCAAATTAACAAGTTACTATTAACCTATTTTACAGATGTGGAAACTAAGGCTCAGAAAACTCGGAACTTAGGTCACACAACTAATGATCGACAACCCATCAAATCCAGGTTTCCCCCTAAATATCTCTGAGGTTAACCTTCTCTTTCATTCTTCCTGTACCATCATTCTACTCTGGACCTGTCATCTCTCTGCCTAAGACTGCAGTGGCCTCCCAGCTGGTCTCTAAAGATCTACTTCTGTACCCCTTCAATTTTTTCTCCTCAATGTGTAAAGATTTAACACTGGAGCCGGGCGCGGTGGCTGAAGACTGTAATTCCAGCAATTGGGAAGGCCAAGCAGGTGATTACCTGAGCTCACAGGTTCAAGACCAGCCTGAGCCAGAGCAAGACCCCCGGCGCCTGTAGTCCCAGCTACTTGGGAGGCTGAGGCAAGAGAATTGCTTAAGCCCAGGGGTTTGAAGTTGCTGTGAGCTATGACGCCGTGGCACTCGAGGGCAACGAAGTGAGACTGTCTCAAAAAAAAAATTAACACTGGATCTGGGTGGTAAGCTTAAAGGGTTCATTTGTTATACCTTTATACTTTACAGACATGTTATCAATTTTTTCATGTATGTAATATTTAATAAAATGTTATAGATTTACTCCTATACCCCTAATAGCAAGCCCAGAGCATTGCATGCAAGACGTATGCAAAAAAGATTTGTTGAATGTATGAATGGTAGAAATCTCTGCATGATGAAAGAAAAGAGGAAGCTATAATATGTCACCACTGGCCTCCTGACCTTAAGGACTATAAGAGGTTATAGAAGATTGAGAATATTTGTCCAGCAAATTTGTATTGCATTTCTATTCTATTTTCTGGTATTGTGTTCCAAGCATTATGTTAGGCACAGAGGACATAGAAGAGAACAAAGCAGAATTCTTGCCCTTAAGAAATTTAGAGTCTATTTATCATTTAACAGTGAGACTTAATATGATGTGAAAGACCATGAAAAGCTTCCTTGAGCCTTAAGCTAAAACTCAAGAGAGACTAGGAATTGGGGAGATAAACATGAGTTTTATGGAGAAAACTAAGAGGTAAACTAAGAGGTCAGAATAAGTGTGTTAGTGTTCCTCAACTCTTAGTGTGTAACCCTGAGGCAGCAGCACAGAATTATTCAACTCAGTGCTGAGGAAGCTAGATGCTCACTTGCCCTGGTCTGGCTTAGAAGGCTGCCCAGTTCTGGTAGAAGTCTCACACTGAGCAGGGCTCAGGAGCAGACTGTGGCACTGGAAGGGAGAAGAGTCTGGGGCGGTACTGCTGGGTCTCCACAGCTGGCAGACAGTGTGCCAGAAACCTGGACTTCTCGGAATGTTCCCTGCCGCACATACAGAAAGCAGCACGTCGAAAGCTGTGGAGAGGCCAATGGGCACTGTGCCAGGGGCCAGGCTATCCTAAGCAAAAGTCTCATGGTGCACTGTGAGGGATGCAGATGAGACCCTAAGGATGGGCAGAGCTGAAGATGACAACAGAGCTGGAGCCTCCTAAGTCCACTGGTGAGAGGAGCAGACATGGAGGAGTGGATGTGAAAAGTGAGACATCAAACTCTGAAGGCAACATGAACTAACCAACTCAGCAGCTGATGCCAGCAGGGTATTGGTGACCAGGAGTGACCAGGAGCATAGCAGCAGAGGCCAGTGAGGACTTCTTACAACTCTGCACACAGATCTGAAACCCCTCCCACCACAGCCTGGAGGCTTCCCCTATAGTCCATAGGTCCCCTTGGGAAGTCAAGGAAAGGAAGAGAAAGTTCTGATAGAATTGCAACTTTGAACCATTTACCCAAATGTTTACCAAAAATGAAACTACATTTTTTTTTGTAGAGACAAAGTCTCACTTTATCACTCTCGGCAGAGTGCTGTGGCATCACGCAGCTCACAACAACCTCCAGTTCCTGGGCTTAGGCAATTCTTCTGCCTCAGCCTCCGGAGTGGCTGGGACTACAGGCGCCCGCCACAACGCCCGGCTATTTTTTTGTTTCAGTTTGGCCAGGGCCGGGTTTGAATCTGCCACCTTTGGTATATGGGGCCGGCGCCCAACTCACTGAACCACAGGTGCCACCCCATATTTTTTCTCTTTATTTCAATAGATTTAGGAGTACAATGAAAGTATTTTAGACCAGAATAGACTCAGATAACTTTCACTGGCAAGTTGAGTCTAGCCCACTCCCCAGCAGGAATGAGAGTCCTTCAGAAAGTTTGTATCATTTAAAGAGAAATAACATAGCTACAGATTTTTGCACACCTGCTTGCAGGGCAGATGTTCAGTACTGGAGATAGGCTGTATGAAGGAAATGGGCAGGATGCTAGGGAAACACAACACAAAAGGATCACATTTTGTTTAAATTTTATTCAAATTAATATGAGGGTACAATATTTAAGTTACATTGTTTTCACTTCTAGGAAAAAGTTCCCACATTTTTATTTATTTATTTTTATTTTATTTATTTATTTATTTATTTTGCAGTTTTTGGCTGGGGCTGGGTTTGAACCCGCCACCTCCAGCATATGGGGCTGGCGCCCTACTCCTTTGAGCCACAGGCACCACCCCTATTAATTCTTTTAGAGACAGAGTCTCACTTTATCGCCCTCAGTAGAGTCCTGTGACGTCACAGCTCACAGCAACCTCCAACTCCTGGGCTTAGGCAATTCTCTTGCCTCAGCCTCCCAAGTAGCTGGGCCTACAGGTGGCCCCCTCACCACCTGGCTTTTTGTTGCAGTTTGGCAGGGGCTGGGTTCGAACCCACCACCCTCAGTATATGGGGCCAGCGCCCTACCCACTAAGCCACTGGCACTGCCCCCCACATTTTTTTTGAGACAGAGTCTCACTTTGTCTCACTTCGTCACTTGGTAGAGTGTTGTGGCTCACATAGCTTCACAGCAACCTCAAACTCTTGGGCTCAAACAGCTCACAGCAACCTCAAACTCTTGGGCTCAAACCATCCTCTTGCCTGAGTTTTTCATTTTTAGTAGAGATGGGATCTCCTCTTACAATGGGAGGACCACATTTAATGTGAAGGTAGAAAAGGCCTCTTTAAGCTAGATGTTGTTGGCTATGCCTATAATCCTAGCACTCTGGGAGATGGAGGCAGGCAGTTCCCCTAACCTCAGGAGTTCAAGACCAGCCTGAGCAAAGCAGGACCCCATCTCTACTAAAAATAGAAAAAACAAACAAACAAACAAAACAACTAGCTGAGCGTTGTGGAAGGCATCTGTAGTCCCAGCTACTTGGGAGACTGAGGCAAAAGGATCACTTGAGCCCAAGAGCTCAAGGTTGCTGTGAGCTATAATGCACTCTACCCAGGGTGACTGAGGGAGATTCTGTCTCAAAAAAAGTTTTTTAAAAGAAAGAAAGAATGAATGAATAAAAGAAGTTCAGCACCTATAGCACAGTGGCACCAGCCACATACACTGCGGCTGGCAGCTTCGAACCCGGCCCAGGCCAGCTACACAACAATGACAACTGCAACAAAAAACAGCCACGTGTTGTGGCGGGTGCTTGTAGTCCCAGCTACTTGGGAGGCTGAGGCAAGAGAATCGCTTAAACCCAGGAGTTGGAGGTTGCTGTGAGGTGTGACACCACAGCACTCTACCAAGGGCAACATCATAGTGGGACTGTCTCAAAAAAAAGAAGAAGAAAGAAAAGAATGAATGAAAGAAAAGGCTTCTTGGGCGGAACCTATGGCTCAGTGGGTAGGGTGCTGGCCCCATATACCGAGGGTGGCAGGTTCTAACCCGGCCCCAGCCAAACTGCAACAAAAAATTGCCGGGCACAGTGGCTCATGCCTGTAATGCTAGCACTCTGGGAAGCAAGGTGGTGGATCCCTTGAGCTTAGGAGCTGGAGACCAGCCTGAGCAAGAATGAGACCCTGTCTCTAAAAACAGTCAGGAGTTGTGGCAGGTGCCTGTAGTCCCAGCTACTCGGGAGGCTGAGGCAGGAGAATCACCTAAGCCCAAGAGCTGGAGGTTGCTGTGAGCTGTGATGCTATAGCACTCTACTGAGGGCGCCAAAGTGAGACTCTGTCTCTAAAGAAAGAAAGAAAGAAAAAGAAAAGGCTTCCTTGAAAAATTATGAAGTAAAACCTGAAGAAGTAGGTGCTATTGGGATAAGGCCTGAGACAAGGCGAGGAGGAAGCCCAGGGTTCCTTAAGTGAGAGCAGAGTGGCTGAGGTTGGGCTGAGGGTTAGGGAGGTACAGGATCACACAGGGAGGTCGTGGTAAGATTTTGGTCTTTAGGCTCGGCTCCTGTAGCTCAGTGGCTAGGGTGCCAGCCACATACACTGGGGCTGGCAATTCTAACCCGGCCTGGGCCTGCCAAATGACAATGATAACTACAACAACAACAAAAAAGCCAGGGCTAGGGCCCTGTAGTTCAAGCGGCTAAGGCGCCAGCCACATACAGCAGAGCTGGCAGGTTCAAATCCAGTCCGGGCCTGCCAAAAAACAATGACAACTACAACCAAAAAAAAAAAAAAAAAAAATAGTCAGCGTCGTGGTGAGTGCCTATAGTCCCAGCTACTTGAGAGGCTGAGGCAAGAGAATTGCTTAAGCCCAGGAGTTGGAGGTTGCTGGGCTGTGATGCTACGGCACTCTACCCAGAGCTACAGCTTAAGGCTCTGTCTCAAAAAAAAACAAAACAAAACAGGCATTGTGATGGGCGCCTGTAGTCCCAGCTACTTGGGAGGCTAAGGCAAGAGAATTGCTTAAGCCCAAGAGTTTGAGGTTGCTCAAACTGTGCTCAAGCTGTGACATCACAGCACTCTACCAAGGGCAATAGAGTGAGACTCTGTCTCAAAAAAAACAAAAGGATTTTGATCTTTACCATTAGAGCAACAGGAAGTCATCAAAGGGTTTTAAGCAGCTGGGTGATGTACAATTTTCTATTTGCCCTTTTAAAAAGATCACTTGCCCTAGCAAATGGGTGGAGAAAGAGTGGAGGAGTATGTAAAGAAGCAGTGTGACAGTTGGAAAGCAATTTGAGCTGTCCAGGTTAAAAATGAGGGTGGCTTACACTGGGCAGAGAAGATGGAAGGAACTAGACAGGTCTATGGAGAAAATACTAAAGACTTGATGATGAGCTGGAAGGGCACTGACCCCTGCTAAGTCAAACCACACTTAGAAAAAGCTGCTCCTTTCTCCAAGCAGATCCCACTCTGCTCTGGGGCTTGGCAGGTTGCTAGAGGCTGGATTTCAGGCCCCTCATGGGCCAGACCCCCTTTGGCAGCCCTGGCCTGCACAACCACTGGGGGTGGGGCTGGAGGAAGAAATTTAGGAGGTAGGAAGACTAGGGGTGGCCCCCAGGTTTCTGGCATTGGCAAATGGTGGATGCTGGTGCCATTTACTGAGAGGAGAGAAACTGAAGGATGGATGGATTTTGTATATAGAAGTGGGGGAATCAAGAACTTCTCCTTTCAAGTTTGAGGCATCCACCTAAAGATACTGAATCTGTATATATGGTTCTGGGGCTCCAGAGAGAACTGAAGGGTGATGCTGTCAGCACATTGTTGTCAGCCGGCTGTTGTGGCTCACGCCTGCAATCCTAGTATTACCGGCTGAAGAAGGTCTGGCTGCCTGTTGCTATCAGCCAATAGGCAGAGACAGGGATAGGTCTATGAAACTTTGTCAGAAGGCCAGTGATTCTGGAGAACATCAAGAGTAGCCTCTTTAAGATGGTTCTGTTCTTCCACTTCCAAAATCATAGCTTTATACATAAAAATTCAAAATTCGGGTTCAAGTGATCTTCCTGCTTCAGTTTTTCTTTTTTTGTAGTATTTTTTGGCCAGGGCTGGGTTTGAACCTGCCACCTCCAGCATATGGAGCTGGCACCCTACTCCGTTGAGCCACAGGCACCGCCCTTGCCTCAGTTTTTCTGTTTTTGGTAGAGACAGGATCTTGTTTTTCACTAGCATTCTGGGAGGCCAAGGCCAGTGGATTGCTTGAGCTCAGGAGATCAAGACCAGCCTGAGCAAGAAGGAGACCCCATCTCCACCAAAAAAAGAAATAGAAAAACTAGCCAGGCGTTGTGGCAGGAGCCTTGAGTTCCAACTACTTGGGAGGCTGAGGCAGGAGGATCCAATGCTAGAGCCCAGGAATTTGAGGTTGGTGTGAGCTTCAACACCACAGCATTCTACCAAGGGTGACGTAGTGAGATTCTGTCTCAAAAACAAACAAAAAAGAAGAAAGAAAGAAAGATAGAAAGAAAAGAAAAGAAAAGAAAAACATACCGTTGTCAACAGGTGGTTCGTGACAGCTGGTGAGGTCCCATAGAATAGAGTGCAGTGAGGAGAGGTTGCATGGCCACAGAGTACAGATGTCAACATTTTACTTTAAACAAGCCAACATTTCAAACATTGAGAAATTTTACATAATAACATGGATTTCTGTTTCTATGAAAAACCAGAACCTGTGGTAACCTGGCCTCACATTGTTATCAGATATTGACTAATGCTACATACCTGGCAGTGTTCCAAGGACTTCACAAATTTAATTTTCATGACAACTTCATCATTATTATTCATAATTTAAGTGAGGGAAAACTGAAGCATGAAACGGTTGTGTAATTTAGCTGCTGTCAGACAGCTGAGAAAGGTGGAGCTGGGTTGTAGATCCAGGCAGTCTGGTCCCAGGGCCTGAGAGATTAGCTCACACCAGGGAAGCACTGGAAAGCTCCAGACCCATTTAGAAAAGGTGAAAGATTTATACAATCTAAAGAGAAACCAGGATATTGCAATCCCACCTACTTAGAGAAGCCCTATTGCCCTCAGGGCCATGGTTACTGTGAGCACCTGTAGTCCCAGCTACTCTGGAGGCCAACACAGGAGCATCACTTGAGCCCAGGAGTTCCAGGCTAGCCTAGGCAATAGCAAGACCCTGTCTCAAAAAGAGAGAGAGAGATAAAAAAAGACATCTACTTTCTATGGCTAAGAACTTAAAAATAATTAGTTTGTGAAACTCTTGTTTGTGTCTTCATAGATTAAAATTGGTGAAAACAAATTAATAAATATGTATCACAAACTCTTAACTATGTTTCAATGCTTCTGATATTATACAATTATATTTTCTGAGGTGATCTATCATCCCCAAGTATGTGTGATTAAAATGACCCAGAAACAAGGCAACTAAAATCTTATATAACTAACTTTTTTTTTCATTTTAGAGACAGAGTCTCACTTTACCACCCTCAGTAGAGTGCTGTGGCGTCACAGCTCACAGCAACCTCCAACTCCTGGTCCTGGGCGATTCTCTTGCCTCAGCCTCCCGAGTAGCTGGGATTACAGGCGCCCACTGCAATGCCGGGCTATATTTTGTTGCAGTTTGGCTGGGGCCGGGTTTGGTCCCACCATCCTCAGTATATGGGGCCAGGGCCCTAGCAACTGAGCCACAGGCGCCACCCAATATATATATAACTAACTTTTATTTTTATTATTTTTTTTACACAAAAACGCATGTGTTTAATTGCATAAATTGGTAAATGTCATCATCTACATACATCTCTGAAGCCACCACCACAGTGCTGGAATTTTCTTTTCTTTTTTTTCCTGTTTTTTTTTTTATTAATTAATTTATTTTTATTGTTAAATCATAGCTGTGTACATTAGTGCAATCAAGGGGTACAATGTGCTGGTTTCATATACAATCTGAAATGTTCTCATCAAACTGTTCAATGTAGCCTTCATGGTTACTGTATGTAGGCATTTGTATTCTGCATTTAGTAAGTTTCGCCTGTACCCATTCTAAGATGCACCATAGTTGTGGCCCCCCCCCATTACCCTCCCACCGCCATAACCTCCCTCCTCCCTTCCCCTTCCTTGGCCCTTTCCCCATAGTCTTGTGCTATAGTTGGGTTATAGCTTTCAATTTAGCTTCATACTAGGGCTGAGTACATTGGATACTTTTTCTTCCATTCCTGAGATACTTTGCTAAGAAGAATATGTTCTAGCTCCATCCATGTAAACATGAAAGAGTTAAAGTCTCCATCTTTCTTTAAGGCTGCATAATATTCCATGGCATACATGTACCACAATTTGCTAGTCCATTCGTGGGTTGATGGGCACTTGGGCTTCTTCCATGACTTAGCAATTATGAATTGGGCTGCAATAAACATTCCGGTACAGATGTCTTTGTTACATTGTGATTTTTGGTCTTCTGGGTATAAACCTAGTAAAGGAATTATAGGATCGAATGGCAGGTCTATTTTTAGGTCTCTAAGTATTTTCCAAACATCCTTCCAGAAGGAACGTATTAGTGTGCATTCCCACCAGCAGTGTAGAAGTGTGCCCTTTCCTCCACATCCACGCCAACATTTCTGTTTTGGGGATTTTGTTATGTGGGCTACTTTCACTGGGGTTAGGTGATATCTCAAAGTAGTTTTGATTTGCATTTCTCTGATGATAAAGGATGATGAACTTTTTTTCATGTGTTTGTAGATTGTGTGTCTGTCTTCTTTAGAGAAGTTTCTCTTCAAGTCCTTTGCCCACCCTGAAATGGGATCATGTCTTCTTTTCTTGCTAATACGTTTCAGTTCTCTGTGGATTCTGGTTATTAGACCTTTATCGGAAGTATAACCTGCAAACATTTTCTTCCGTTCTCTGGGCTGTCTGCTGGCTTTACTTACTATGTTCTTGGCTGTGCAGAAGCTTTTTAGTTTGATCAGGTCCCAGTAGTGTATTTTTGATACTGCTTCAATTGCCTGGGGAGTCCTCCTCATAAAATATTCACCAAGGCTGATTCCTTCAAGAGTTTTCCCTGCACTTTCTTCAAGTATTTTTATAGTTTCATGTCTTAAGTTTAAATCTTTCATCCAGTGAGAGTCTATCTTAGTTAATGGTGAAAGGTGTGGGTCCAGTTTCAATCTTCTGCAGGTTGCCAGCCAGTTTACCCAGCACCATTTGTTAAATAGGGAATCTTTCCCCCACTGAATGTTTTTAATTGGCTTGTCAAAGATCAAATAACGGTAAGTAGCTGGATTCATCTCTTGGTTCTCTATTCTGTTCCAGACATCTAATTCTCTGTTTTTGTGCCAATACCACGCTGTTTTGATCACTATCGATTTATAGTACAGTCTCAGGTCTGGTAGCGTGATTCCTCCTGCTTTGTTTTTATTGCTGAGTAATGTTTTGCTATTCGAGGTTTTTTCTGATTCCATATAAAATGAAGTATTATTTTTTCAAGATCTTTAAAATATGACAATGGAGCGTTAATAGGAATTGCATTAAAATTATATATTGCTGGGCGGCGCCTGTGGCTCAGTGAGTAGGGCGCCGGCCCCATATGCCGAGGGTGGCGGGTTCAAACCCGGCCCCAGCCAAACTGCAACCAAAAAATAGCCGGGCGTTGTGGTGGGCGCCTGTAGTCCCAGCTACTCAGGAGGCTGAGGCAAGAGAATCGCTTAAGCCCAGGAGTTGGAGGTTGCTGTGAGCCGTGTGACGCCACGGCACTCTACCCGAGGGCGGTACAGTGAGACTCTGTCTCTACAAAAAAAAAAAAAAAAAAAAAAATTATATATTGCTTTGGGTAGTACAGACTTTTAACAATGTTGATTCTTCCCAGCCATGAGCATGGTATGTTTTTCCATTTGCTAACATCTTCAGCTGTTTCTTTTCTTAAAGTTTCATAGTTCTCTTTGTAGAGATCTTTCACATACTTTGTTAGGTATAGTCCCAAATATTTCATCTTCTTTGGCACTACTGTGAAAAGAATAGAGTCCTTGACTGTTTTTTCGGCTTGGTTATTGTTGGTATATACAGATTTATGGGTGTTCATTTTGTAGCCTGAGACATTGCTGTATTCCTTGATCACTTCTTAAAGTTTTGTAGTAGAATCCCTAGTGTTTTCCAGATATACGATCATATCATCCGCGAAGAGTGAAAGTTTGATCTCTTCTGACCCTATGTGGATACCCTTGATTGCCTTTTCTTCCCTAATTGCAATGGCTAAAACTTCCATTACAATGTTAAAGAGCAATGGAGATAATGGGCAACCTTGCCTGGTTCCTGATCTAAGTGGAAATGATTTCAATTTAACTCCATTCAACATGATATTGGCTGTGGGTTTGCTGTAGATGGCCTCTATTAGTTTAAGAATTGTCCCTTCTATTCCAATTTTCTTAAGTGTTCTGATCATGAAGGGATGCTGAATATTATCAAAAGCTTTTTCTGCATCAATTGAAAGAATCATATAGTCCTTATTTTTTAGTTTGTTTATGTGCTGAATTACATTTATACATTTACATGTATTGAACCAGCCTTGAGACCCTGAGATAAATCCCACTTGGTTGTGGTGTATAATTTTTTTGATGTGTTGTTAAATTCTGTTTGTTAGGATCCTATTGAGTATTTTAGCATCAATATTCATTAGTGATATTGGTCTGTAATTTTCTTTTCTTGTTCGGTTTTTCCCTGGTTTGGGGATCAAAGTAATGTTTGCTTTGTAGAATGTGTTGGATAATATTCCTTCTTTTTCTATATTTTGGAAGAGGTTTAGTAATATAGGTACTAGTTCTTCTTTAAAGGTTTGGTAGAATTCTGACGTAAAGCCATCTGTTCCTGGGCTTTTCTTTTTAGGAGATTTTGTATAGTTGATGCTATTTCAGAACTTGATATAGGCCTGTTCAACATTTCCACTTCATTCTGGCTGAGTCTTGGTAGGTGGCGTACTTCCAGGTATTGGTCGATTTCTTTCAGATTTTCATATTTCTGAGAGTAGAGTTTCTTGTAGCATTCGTTAAGGATTTTTTGAATTTCTGAGGGTCTGTTGTTATTTCATCGTTACCATTTCTGATTGATGAAATATTTTACTCTTTTTTTCCTGGTTAGGTAGGCCAAAGGTTTATCTATTTTATTGATCTTTTTAAAAAACTAACTTGTGGATTTATTGATCTGTTGTATAATTCTTTTTTTTTTTCAATTTCATTTAGTTCTGCTCTGATTTTGGTTATTTCTTTTCTTCTGCAGGGTTTGAGGTTGGAGTGTTCTTCCTTCTCCAGTTGCTTGAGATGTCCCATTAAGTTATTAACTTCCTCTCTTTCCGTTTTCTTGAGGAAGGCTTGCAGTGCTATAAATTTCCCTCTTAGGACTGCCTTTGCAGGATCCCAGAGGTTCGGGTAATTCGTGTGTTGATTGTTGTCTTGTTCCAAAAATTTGGTGATTTCCTTCTTAATCTCGTCTATAACCCATCTATCGTTCAGCATAAGGTTGTTTAGCTTCCATGTTTTTATATGGGTATGCAGGTTCCTGTTGTAATTGAGTTCAACTTTTATTCCATGATGGTCTGAGAAGATGCAAGGAATAATTTCTCTTTTTATAAATTTGCTGAGGTTAGATTTGTGGCCTAGGGTGTGGTCGATTTTGGAGTATGTTCCGTGGGCTGACAAGAAGAATGTGTATTCAGTTTTGTTGGGATGAAATGTTCTGTAAATGTCTGTTAAGTCCAGCGGTTGAATGGTTGAATTTAAGTCTAAAATATCTTTGATTAGCTTCTTTTTGAAGGATCTATCCATCACTGCTAAAGGGGTGTTAAAATCTCCAACTACTATGGAACTGGAGGAGATCACGTTGCTCATGTCTGTTAGAGTTTCTCTTATAAATTGAGGTGCATTCTGGTTGGGTGCATAAATATTAATAATTGAGATCTCATCATATTGAGTATTACCTTTAACAAATATGAAGTGTCCATCCTTATCCTTCCTTATTTTGGTTGGTTTAAAGCCTATTGCGTCTGTGAACAGGATTGCAACGCTTGCTTTTTTCTGCTTTCCATTTGCCTGGAATATAGATGACCATCCCTTCACCTTGAGTCTATATTTGTCTTTTAGTGTAAGATGCAATTCTTCTATGCAGCAGATATCTGGCTTGAGTTTTTTTATCCAGTCAGCCAACCTGTGCCTGTTTAGAGGACAGTTTAAACCATTCACATTGATTGAGAATATTGATAAGCCTTTTGAGAGTCCGGTGGACATTTTTAATCCTTTTGTGACTGTGGAAGTTGGAATTTGATCAAAATTTTCTTGGTGGGTTTACTTTTGTGGTGGAGGATTATGCTGGTCTTTATGGGGGATAGGTCTGAGAATATCCTGGAGAGCTGGTTTAGTTATGGAAAATTCCTTCAACATGTGAATGTCATTGAAGTTTTTAATTTCTCCATCATAAATGAAACTCAGTTTAGCTGGGTACAGGATCCTGGGTTGAAAGGTATTTTGTTTTAGGAGATTAAAAGTCGATGACCATCCTCTTCTAGCTTGAAAGGTTTCAGCAGAGAGATCTGCAGTTATTCTAATATTCTTGCCCTTGTAGGTGATGGTTTTCTAACATCTGGCTGCTTTCAGAATTTTCTCCTTCATATTAACTTTGGTGAAATTGATTATGATGTGTCTGGGGGATGTCTTATTTGGGTTGAGTCGTGCTGGATTCTAAACTGTCTGTTATCTGAATTTCAGAATCTCTTGGCATGTCTGGAAAGTTCTCTTTTATAATCTCATGGAGAAGAGACTCTGTGCCTTCTGAAGCCACTTCGTTGCTTTCAGGGATCCCTATAAGATGAATATTGGTTTTCTTCGAATTATCCTAGAGCTCTCTGAGAGAGTGATCTGTTTTTGCCCTCCATTTCTCTTCCTCTTTTAGAGTTTGGGAGCGTTCGAAAGCTTTGTCTTCAGTGTCAGAAATCTTTTCTTCTGCTTGTTCCATTCTGTTACTGAGGGATTCTACAATGTTTCTAAGATCTTTGAGGGCTGCAACTTCTTGTCTCAAAGTGTCAAAATCTTTTTTTAATTGGTTTTGAAATTGTTGAATTCTTGAGATGTCTTTTGGATTACTGCTTGGAATTCTAATTCGATCTTATTTGCTATCCAGATTCTGAATTCGATTTGTGACATCTCAGCTACTTGTTTGTGCATGGGATCTTGTGCTGTGTCTGCCCCATTGATCCTTGGGGGAGTTGATCTACTCTGATTATTCGTATTGCCAGAGTTTTTCTGTTGATTTTGCCTCATGATTGTTTTTCACCGTTGCCTCTGGCCAGCCTCAGAGTTTGGGAGGTGTCTCTCCAAGATGAGACCCCATCGGGATCACTCTATTGTTGCTGGATCTTTGTAGGGAGTGACCCTGCTCACCCACCTAGGGAGTTCTGGTTGTGGAAGCAGCTCCGGTGTGGGACACGCCCGGATCCAGCAACTGGGTGGGCGGTGGTGCTCACGGTTCTGGGAGTGCCTGGTGCTCAGTGACTTTGGCACATAGCGCCCAAGGCTCCAGCAGTCTCTGGCCAGGAGAAGGGCTCTGCGCAGAGGCAGGGAGGGCTCCAGATGGCACGTGGCTACCTATATCCCTGGCCAGACAAGGGGGCCATTGTGGAGGCAGGGAGGATACAGGAGGGAGGACGCGGGGTTGCGCGGCTCCCACAGTTTTTGTCAGGGCATATGGAAGCCCAGCGGGCATGGGTTGTGGTTCAGGGGGTTGCGGCACAACTCTTATGGAGGTCCGGGCGGCGCCAAGCCCAGGAGTTTGAGGTTGCTATAAGCTTTGACGCCATGGCACTCTATCCAGGGCAACAGCCCAAGGCTCCAGTGTGCCAAAACCGGTCTCACTCTACCCCTGAGGATTAAGGCTGTAAGGCAGCTCAGTCCCCGCCTTTAGGCTGCTCAGTCACTAGGTTACTAGCTCCTGCCTGATCCTTGCTCTGGGATCCTGAGGGTGGAGCTTGCCGGGGCAGTTCTCTCACAATGGCTCCCTGTGGCCCAGTTCAGCGGCTCAGTCTGGGGTCCTAGATAATGCCGAAAGTTCTCTGCACTGTTGCTCAAGCTCTCCCCAAGGCAGTTCAACTGAGTGCCAAATCCAAAACACCGAAACAGTTCACAGGTAAGGGCTTTCCGGTTTGCAGTCTCACTGCTGCTTGTACTTATGGTTGCTAGTGGGATTAGGTCAATTGAACACAGGCAACCACTTGCCAGTTTTCCACTGTTTTTGTCCTCCTCTTGGGGTCCATAAGTCCCTTGCTGACTCCCTGTATCCTCAAAGGGATGATGATAGGCAGATCCCACCAGCCAAAGATGCCTGGAGTCTTATCTCCCTTGACTCACCGTGCCCAGTTGCAGGGAAGCTGTTGCTCAGCCGCCATCTTGCCCCACCCTTCAGTGCTGGAATTTTCATTGCATCATAACTAACTTTTAATTTTAGACAGTTGTGTTTATATGAGACCAAGGTCTCTCTTTGGATCAAGGGATCTTCCCACCTCAGCCTCTGGAGTAGCAGGCACTATAGGCATGCACTACTATGCCTGGTTTTTCTTTTTTCTTTTCATTTTTTTTTTGAGACAGAGTCTCACTTTGTCGCCCTCAGTAAAGTGCTGTGGCGTCATAGCTCACAGCAACCTCCAACTCCTGGGCTTAGGCGATCCTCTTGCCTCAGTCTCCTGAGTAGCTGGGACTACAGGCGCCAGCCACATGCCCAGCTATTTTTTTGTTGTTGCAGTTTGGCCGGGGCCGGGTTTGAACCTGCCACCCTCGGTATATGGGGCCAGTGTCCTACCCACTGAGCCACAGGTGCCGCCTTGTGCCTGGTTTTTCTTATAGACTCTTCCTAACTGGGAAAGGGTGTTAGATTGCTCTTTGGTCAGTGTGTAAACGTGGGGGAGTGATCTGGGGGGTTAGAGTGGATGTTACATGTAAAATATTAGTGAAATGAAAAGCAACTTTTTTCTTTCTTTCTTTTTTTTTTTTTTTTTGAGACAGAGTCTCACTTTATTGCCCTTGGTAGAGTGCTGTGGTGTCACAGCTCACAGCAACCTCCAACTCCTGGGCTTAGGCAATTATCTTGCGTCAGTCTCCCTAGTAGCTGGGACTACAGGAGCCCATGACAAGGCCTGGCTATTTTTTTTTTTTTAATAGAGACAGAGTCTCACTTTTTTTTTGCCCTCGGTAGAGTGCCGTGGCATCACACAGCTCACAGCAACCTCCATCTCCTGGGCTTAAGCGATTCTCTTGCCTTAGCCTCTGGAGTAGGTGGGACTACAGGCGTCTGCCAAAACACCTGGCTATTTTTTTGTTGCAGTTTGACAGGGGCTGGGTTTGAACCCGCCACCCTCAGTATATGGGGCTGGTGCCCTACTCTCTGAACCACAGGCGCCTCCTGAAAAGCAACTTTTATTAAAGTTAATCAAGAGCCTGGGTGGTGGCTCACGCCTGTAATCCTAGCACTTGGGAGGACGAGGCAAGCTCTCAGGTTCAAGACCAGCCTGAGCCAGAGTGAGACCTTGTCTATAAAAATAGCAGGGTGCCTGTAGTCTCAGCTACTTGGGAGTCTGAGGCAAGAGAATTGCTTGAGCCCAAGAGTTTGAGCTATGATGCTACAGCACTCTACCGAGGGCAACAAAGTCAGACTCTGTGTCAAAAAGGAAGGAAGGAAAGAAGGAAGGAGGAGGGAGGGAGGAAAGAAGGGAGGAAGAGAGGAAGGGAGGAAGAGAGGAAGGGAGGAAGAGAGGAAGGGAGGGAGGGAGGGAGGGAGGGAGGGAGGGAGGAAGGGAGGAAGGAAGGAAGGAAGGAAGGAAGGAAGGAAGGAAGGAAGGAAGGAAGGAAGGAAGGAAGGAAGGAAGGAACCCGAGACATTCATTTTGTATTTGTGCTAAGAACACACCACCCACTGGCTGCTCCTAGGTGTGCAGGAATACTAAGCACACTTGTTTCTGGGAGACACAGGCTCCTTCTGTTGGTGAATTTTGGCTCTAGGACTCCTCATCTACTTTGTCCAACCTTCAGTAGACCACCTGGCAACATAGGATGCTTCTACCCAACTTCCTCCTTCTTCACTTGTTTTTGGAATCTAATGGCTCTCTTAGCCTCTCTTCCTCTATGTTTTTTATCATAGGGCATTTCCTCGCACATTTTTACTAAAATCCTTGCATGTTTAATCCCATATTGGCATCTGGTTCTCACACTGGAGTAGCGCATGTAGCAACCCCTCCTTCCACCAAGAAAGGTCTCTTGGGAACTATTAGCCTACCCCTAATCATAAAGTTGGGATTTAACTAAACCTGGTTTTCTGAAAATCCTAGTTGTTACATTTAAAAAAGGTTCGATGGCAACATAATGTGAAAATATGGTTTTGAAGTCAGAACTGCGTTCCAGTGCTAGCTTTAAAACTTCCTACCAGGCCAGGTGCTATGGCTCAGGCCTATAATCCTAGCACCCTGGGAGGCTGAGGGTGAGTGGATTGTCTGAGCTCAGGAGTTCTGAGTGAGGGTGAGTGGATTGTCTGAGCTCAGGAGTTCTGAGTGAGGGTGAGTGGATTGTCTGAGCTCGGGGGTTCTGTGTGAGGGGGAGTGGATTGTCTGAGCTCGGGGGTTCTGTGTGAGGGTGAGTGGACTGTCTAAGCTTGGGAGTTCTGAGTGAGGGTGAGTGGATTGTCTGAGCTCGGGGGTTCTGAGTGAGGGTGAGTGGATTGTCTGAGCTCGGGAGTTCTTAGTGAGGGTGAGTGGATTGTCTGAGCTTGGGAGTTCTGGCTGAGCGTGAGTGGATTGCTTGAACTCAGGAATTCTGAGACTAGCCTGAGTAAGAGAGAGAGCCTGTCTCTACTAAAAATAGAAAAATTAGCTGAGCCTTGTGGTGCACGCCTACAGTATTCCTAGCTACTTGGGAGGCTGAGGCAAGAGAACTATTTGTGCTCAAGACTTTGAGGTTGCTGTGAGCTATGATGCCATAGCACTCTATCGAGGGTGATAAATGAGACTCTGTCTCAAAAAAACAAAACAAAACAAAACAAACAAAAAAACCTTACTACCTGTGTGTCTTGGGGCCAAATAGTTAACCTTTCTGTGCCTAAGTATCATCTCTCCCTATATAAGTTTGCGATGAGGATTAAGTTAGAATGTAAAAGCACTTAGCACAGAGCTTGGCAATGGTGCTTAGTCCCAATGGTTAATAACAGCTTGAAGAAATTTAATTCATTTATTTACTTGATCAACTTGGAGCTCTTAATACTAACCAGGAAAAATGTTTTCTTCTAGGGTTGCAAAAAATAAATATGGCATTCCTTGTACTCAAATAACCCAACTGAAACTGCACTTGCTAGATCACCAATTACATCTTGGTTGAGAAACTTGAAGTCCTTATCTTATATAACTTCCCTTTAACTTTGATGCTGTTGATTACATTTTTTCTGTCTTGGCTACAATTACAGAACTCTGTACTACTTTTCCTTTTACTTCTTTTGAGCCCCTCAAGCTGTTGGTGTTGGACACCAGCTTCTAGCATAAGCAACCCCCCTACTCCCAACCACTGGGCTCCTTTTCTTGGGTCAGTGTCAGCACTCCTGAAAAGTTCTTGACTAACTTTATTATTATTTTTTTATTTTTAAATTATTTTTGGAGACGAGTCTCACTTTGTCACCCCTGGGAGGGCTCAGGCAGAGCTCAAGAGTTAGAGACCATTCTGAGCAAGAGGGAGACCCTATCTCTGCTAAAAATAGAAAAACTAGCCGTGCATGGTGGCAGGCACCTGTAGTCTCAGCTACTTGGGAGGCTGAGACAAGAGGTTGCTGTGAGCTATGACAACATGGTACTCCACCCAGGGTGTCAGAGTGAGACTGTCTCAAAAAAAATAAATCCTCTGTTCTTCCATTGAGAGATTTATCACGTTTTATCAAAATAAAAATATATAAGTACTCAAAGCCTTGTTTTTTTAATACAAATTCTTCTTTAGGACTTCAACTAGAGTATGCAAATATGGACTACTACGTTTATCAAAGTATGACTCAAAAGTCCTGTTTTAAGGTCTATTTTTAAGAGACTTTGGCATAGCCATAAAAACCAGAATTGGCACTTAGAACATTAAGTATCTCTGTAGTATCAGAATACAAAATGAATAAGTGATTTGTGCCTGAATGTCAATTTATAGAGAGGTCGCTGGGTGATTTGGAGAGGTCCATACCATTGAAAGAAAAGGTTAATGTTATTCAAAAATTGCCTGCAAATGACAGGAGTGATCACAGGGGAAGAATCACTGTTGGCAGGAAGCAGAAAGGAGTGAGGGGAAAGCATAGTCACAACGTATACTGGGGTTTCCTCAGGAAAGGCAGGGCAAGGTGAACAGTTCAGGATTGGCTAATGTGAATAATTCTTGCAGACATTAGGGCATGGGGGGCTGTCTCTAGTTACCTGGTACTTGGTCCTGAGTTGAATTTGGGCAGGGAAAATGATGACTTGGTCTGTGAAGAGTTAGATAAAGGATGTGGTTGAAGATTTGGACTTGGATTTGTCAGTTTGTATGTGAAAGGCAAGCTCACTGACAAGTAGTCTACTGGTGTCTCTGGGAATTAGCTAGCCCTGGGAGAGGCATCCAGTCAGCAAGGCCTCTAATGGGTGGAAAAACATTATAAAGTATGGAAAATAAAAAATATGACAAATGCAGTAAGATTTAGTTCCAGTTTTCAAAAGACCCCAATATAATTGGGAGGAAATCATACCTTCTGATTTTCTGTCTCTGTTACCAGTTAATAGTAGAGAAGCAGAAGGCAGGGATAGCCCATTCCTCCCCTTCCCCCCTTATTCTATTAGGAGAGCAGGTGATTTAGTTAAAGAGAAAATTTAAAGTACAAGAGGCTCCTACTTAACATTGTCCATGGTTTTCGAAATATAAGCTAATGAATTTTTTTTTTTTTGAGACAGAGCTGCAAGCTGTCACCTTGAGTAGAGTGCTATGGTATCATAGCTCACAGCAACCTCCAACTCAAGCGATTTGCCTGCCTCTGCCTCCCAAGTAGTTGGGATTACAGGCACCTGCCACAATGTCTGGCTATTTTTTGGTCGCAGCCATCATTGTTGTTTGGTGGGCATGGGCTTGAGTCAAACCTGCCAGCTCAGGTGTATGTGGCTGGCGCTTTACCTGCTTAAGCCACAGGCGCCAAGTTAGAATATATATATATAATTACATATATATAAATATATAACATATATATATATATGTTATATATATATAATTTTTTTTCTTTTTGCATTTTTTTGGCCGGAGCTGGGTTTGAACCCACCACCCTTGGCATATGGGGCCGGCGCCCTACTCCTTGAGCCACAGGCGCTGCCCGGTAATCAATACATATACATATTTTTGGAGACAGAGTCTTACTTTGTTGCCCTCGATAGAGTGCTGTAGCGTCACAGCTCACAGCAACCTCCAGCTCTTGGGCTTAGGTGATTCTCTTGCCTCAGTGTCCTGAGTAGCTGGGACTACAGGTGCCTGCCACAACACCCAGCTATTTTTGTTGCAGTTTGGCTGGGGCCGGGTTGGAACGTGCCACCCTCGGTATATGGGGTCTGCGCCCTACTCACTGAGCCATAGGCTCCACCCTAATTAATATTTTTAATTCTTTCAGTACCTTCCCTGCCTTTGCACATTGCATTTTTTAAAGATTAATTTATTTTTATAATTTTTTTACCTTAATTTTTATTAAATCATAAATGGATACATTTATGGGGTATAATGTGATGATTTGATATACAATGTGGAATGCTTAAATCAGACAGATTAACAGCCCATCACCTCACTTATTTTTTGTATGAGACATTTATAATATACTCTTAGTTGTTTTGAAATGTACCCTTGCATCGTGCACATTGGGTGAGATTCCACCAAATACCCTCCCCCCTCCCTTTACCCTCCCACCTGCCTTCTCTCCCCTCCTTCTCTCTGGACTGGATTTGTATTTTATCATTTGTATGAATGTGTAAGTGATTATATATTGGTTTCATAATAGTATTGAGTACACTGGACACTTTTTTCCCCATTCTTGAGATATTTTACTAAGAATATGTTCCAGCTCCATCCAGGTAAACATAAAAGATGTAAAGTCTCCATCTTTTTATGGCTGTATAGTATACATATATATAGCTGTGGTATACATATACCACAATTTGTTTTGTTTTGTTTTTTTGAGACAGAGCCTCAAGTTGTTGCCCTGGGTAGAGTGCTGTGGCATCATAGCTCACAGCAACCTCCAACTCCTGGACTCAAGCGATTCTCCAGCCTCTGCCTCCCAAGTAACTCGGACTACAGGCACCCACCACAACGCCTGGCTACTTTCTGGTTGCAGCCGTCATTGTTGTTTGGCAGGTCTGGGCTGGAATCAAACCCGCCAGCTCAGGTGTATGTGGCTGGCGCCTTAGCCGCTTGAGCCACAGGTGCAGAGCCATATACCACAATTTATTAATCCAGTCATGGGTTGATTGATAGGCATTTGGGCTGCTTCTGTGACTTGGCGATTATGAAATGGGCTGCAATAAACATTCTGGTGCAAATGTCTTTGTGGTAAAATGATTTTTGTTCATCTTAGTAGATACCTAGTAATGGAATTGCAGGATCAAATGGTAGGTCAACTTTTAGTTCCTTTAGAGTTCTCCAAACTTCTTTCCAAAAAGGCTGTATTAGTTTGCAATTCCACCAACAGTGTAGAAGTGTTCCCTTCTCTCCACCTTCACGCCAACATCTGCAGTTTGGGGATTTTATGATGTGGGCTAATCTTGCTAGAGTTATAGTGCTGGGTGAACTGGCTGAAAACCTGTAGAAGACAAACCGGACACTCACCTTTCAGCACTAACAAAAATTGATTCTCACTAGATAAAAGACTTAAGACATGAAACCATAAAAATACTAGAAGAGAGTGCAGGGAAAACTCTTGAAGATAATGGCCTGGGAAAATATTTTGAGGAGGACCCTCCACCCCCTGGTAATTGAAGCAACACCAAAAATATTATTACTGCAATCTGATCAAGCTAAAAAGCTTCTGCACAGCTAAGGGCAAGTAAAGCCAATAGACAGCCTTCAGAATGGGAGAAGATTTTTGCAGGTTATGATTCTGATAAAGGTCTGGTAACTAGAATTTACAAATTAATAAGAACAAACCCCATTTCTTTGTGGGCAAGAGACTTGAACAGAAGCGTTTCTGAAGATGACAGGCGAATGGCCAAAAAACACATGAAAAATGTTCATTATCTTTAATCACCAAAAATGCAAATTGAAACCACTTTGAGATATCACCTAATTCCAGTAAGATTAGCTCACATTGCATTTTTGTCAGCGGCTCAGATCAGTGCATAGAGAAGGAAGCAACAGTGTGAGACAGACTCATCTGAGTATCTTAAGGTAACATTTATGGGCTCAGCACCTGTAACTCAGTGGTTAGGGTGCCGGCCACATACACCAGGGGTGGCAGGTTCAAACCCGGCCCAGCCTGCTAAACAATGACAAGTGCAACAAAAAAATAGCCGGCATTGTGGCAGGCATCTGTAGTCCTAGCTACTTGGGAGGCTGAGGCAAGAGAATTGCTTGAGCCCAGGAGTTGGAGGTTGCTGTGAGCTGTGACACCACAGTACTCTACCAAGGGCGACAAAGTGAGACTGTCTCAAAAACACCCCTAACATTTATGGGTTGCTTTTCATTGCCAGGACCATGTTCACCCTTCAGTATACATTGCATAATCTCACCTCCTTACAAGAAGCCTGTAAGACAGGCGTCCTCAAACTGTGGCCCGCAGGCCACATGAAGTGGTGTGATTGTATTTGTTCCCGTTTTGTTTTTTACTTCAAAATAAGATATGTGCAGTGTGCATAGGAATTTGTTCATAGTTTTTTTTTTTAAACTATAGTCTGGCCCTTCAACAGTCTGAGGGACAGTGAATTGGCCCCCTGTTTAAAAAGTTTGAGGATGCCTGCTGTAAGGTGAGTATTAATACATAGCTGCATTTCCCTTAACAGGGAAAGTAAGACTGAGACATAAAAGGCTCCCTGGCAGAGCACGTTGGAATCAGGTGTGATGAAGCCTGTGCACTTAAGATGCAGCTACAGAAGAATTCAGTCAAATGAAAACATTTTAACATTTACTA
Organism: Nycticebus coucang; assembly: GCF_027406575.1. Classification (NCBI taxonomy): domain Eukaryota; kingdom Metazoa; phylum Chordata; class Mammalia; order Primates; family Lorisidae; genus Nycticebus; species Nycticebus coucang. The sequence goes on from NC_069795.1 coordinate 90,490,578, forward strand.
TCTAAAAAGCACTCTAACTTGCCACTTTATTTTGATGGCACCAAAATGTTTATAACCATCTAAGACAGTGGTTCTCAACCTTCCTAATGCCGCAACCCTTTAATTAGAGGTCACGACCCACAGGTTGAGAACTGCTGGTCTAAACATTGTATGGGGTTCTATGACATATTTTTATGTCTCTTCAAAAATTTATTTTTGTCATCCTCTGTTACAACAGTAAGGCTGGATCTGGGAGTGATGGACAAAAAGCTGCACTCTCTCCTGTATCCCCTTAGCTTCAGCGCCTAGCAGGGAACCAACAGGGAATGAACCAGACAGAAAAGCACTTTGCAGAGTCACAGCCCAGGCACCACCAGGCATCGCAATGTAAGACACAGAAGCTGTTGAAGATTGATGGTTACTGGAGGATCAGAGAACTCCCTGGATAATTACAACCTCAGAACTCCCGGCAATTTTTCTAGTGGAAGCAGCCCCACAGCTGTTCACCTTGTGGAACCCCCAGTTTGGATTCACCAATCCTGAATAAAGCTGTGTCCTACATAAAAACTTCCAATGCTGAAGAACTCTTACCGAAAGTCACAAGTATTGTCCCCCACCACCTCAAAACTCACCAGGATCCCTGAAGAATCCACTTGCTAATAAAATGTTTAACGTTCCTCCCGATTTTTTTCCTTTTCTCCACAACTTTTCTCAGGATGCCTGGCTACTCTCACGTATTCAAACTGGGGATGACCTCCTTGAAGCCTGTAAAGATCTGTGGCTACAGGGCACCTTCCAAGACTTTCTCCCTGAAGAAACTCAATTTTTCTTCTTCCTTTTTTTTCCTTCTGGCTACCCCTCCTGTCGATTCTGGCCTTTCTCCCCTACCTATCGACAGATGGTAAAGTCACTAATTATAATCCTTTTCATTCTCAGTTACAGATCAGCAATTCTCTGCCTCATCTCTTGATTTATTGACTAGTCACCCGAAAACTGCTCATATCCTCACTTTACTGAATACCAACCAGCTCAGACTGAAAATCCAGAAATATTCCCTGTAAACGTCACTTTCCTTCCCCCGCCCATTTTCTTTTTACAGGCAGTCCACTCAGCCCCCTCCTCCTACAGGAAGCAGCCTAAGAGACACCATGCCCATCACCCAGCCTCCTCATAATAGATTATGGGGACAGGAATGATAGAATCAGGTTACCAACCCACCCAGGAAGGATCCTTTCCTGGGAAGCATGTCCCTCCCAGGAAATAGTGAACAGACCAATCCAGGCCTCCGTAACCTTTTCCTACCTACCTGCCCAGGTAAAGCTATGGACAAACCAATCCTGGCTGCCCTAACCCTTTAAATCCCCATCTGCCATAGCCCATGTGTGGATTTTTCCCTAGTCAAGAATGTCACCCTACCTGCACCCCAGGTGGAATAAAAGCTACTTTGTGCTTTTAGTTTCTTTACTGTTCCAGTCATTTTGTGTATATACTAATAAGTACACATGTGTGCGTGTGTGTCTGTCTATAGTATTTTCCCCATTTATTTTTGGCACAGCCACTTGGATATATTTAAAATAAAACAGAACAACAAATTTTTGGTAAACAAAATTTAATACAACCATATAGTCAAGTAATAATGGTTAAAAGACATTTTATTAGATATAACAACTTAAAAAATGAAACTATGCAAATATACTACATGTGCTACAACTGAATTGAGAACAATGAAATACAAAGCTTTTTTTTCTTTTACTGTGAAGATTCTGGATCTTCTAATTGAAAACAAATGACTTTTGGCTGCCACAGGTCTGTACAGCAGTTGTAAAGCAGATTATACTTTTGTTCAATTTTAAAACTGTGTTGTCTTAGATCAACGGTTCTCAACCTGTGGGTCATGACCCACAGGAATTGTATTAAAGGGTTGCGGCGTTAGGAAGGTTGAGAACCACTGTCTTAGATAGATCTGGAAATTTTCAACAAAATTTTAAATAAAGAAATTATGGGGAGGGTGATGGGGACAAGAAGAGTAAGTGCTTTTTCAAGAAGGTCTAATGAAAAAGCCTGCAGAGGAAAAAAAATAGTACATAAGAAGGGAACAAAAATAAGCGGATATACTTTCGTTACATTAGATGTAGATATTGCAAATGACATATTACGAGAGTTTAATCAGTGTAAGATAAATGTTTGTCTGAATATCTTAAACAGCACCTAGGTATCAAAAAATAAAAACATAAAATATAATAAAACTCCAAACACTCAACAACCTCCCATAACATTTTCATTCTGCCAAGCAACCACATGGTTGATATTCATTAAAAAATTTAAGAAGGGTAGTTTACTCTGTAGGAAACAAATATGAACCTTATCTAAGGTAAGCTTTATTTAGATTGGAAATGAGTTGAAATAGTACTGGAGAACTTAAGGCACATAAACAATTCAGGTGCAGTTATTTTAAGAACATTAAAACAAACCTTTGGAACAGTATATAAAATAAGCTATGACTGTTGCTGTTCTGAAAAATTATTTATGATCATCTTTTAGCGCTAGGTAAATTTAATATCTAAGGCCATCACACAAATGTAAAACATTCATATAAAATATTTAAAAATGTCTAAAGTATGTTGCAAACATCTCTGGAATTATCAAATCACACTCCTGGCTCAAATGGTTCCTGGTGCCTAGCATCAGTTGTGACAGTAAGTATAGCAGGCTAGACAAACCTACTGCCTTAAAGGTCAACCAAATTGCCCCTTTCTGGTTACTTGGTATGGTAAAATTTATTTATTCAACTAAAAAGAATAATGGGGTGAGAGGTGGCTTTCAATATGATGCACAAAAACTTCTAATAAGGCCAAAACTATGTTGAAGTTAACTAGTGTCTTGAGTTTACTAAAACAAAGGCAGTCCATAGGAAGCCTTTAAGAGACATTATCTTGTCATTCTGCACCACATCAATAGTTCTCCCTCTTTGAAAACAGAGTTTGAAGTAGATGTTGTCTTTCCCACATATAAATCTCAAGACATAAAAGGCACACACAAATAATTCAACCCCTCTCTTTTCATATATGGGTTCTCACAGCAATTAAAAAAAATAATCTATCGCCATATCCAGACAATCGGGAAAAAAAACCCCAAAACACATATACCTGGTTTGCATATTGACAAAAGTGATGTAATTGAACCTTTGTCTTTCCTGAGTTTCAAAAAGGGTATTTGATAGTAAAGATACATAAATAATTCATATTCATAAAAGAAAATGTATCAGTCCACAAAACATTTTCATCTTTCTAATATAAAAGAATGAATGTTTAACCACTGCCATGTGTGAAGCCCCTTTATACCAAATTTAATTTACTGTGGAATCATAAATTGAAGGTTGTTTAGTTATAGCACTTTAAATACCCCAAACAGGCAAAAGGGACAAGTTAATACCCTCCCTGAGTATTTACATCGTCTTTTCTTAACACCTGGCTTAAATGGAGTAAATACCTGTATTTCAGTCATCTAGGAAAAAAAGTTACTGAAGATCCAATAGGCTATCATTTCATACCTGTGCAGTAAAGTCAGTAGTAAGATGAGAGAAGAAAAGAAGTTGTTCTGCTATAAAAATTAGATCACTTTGTAGCTCACTCACATAGAGGAAAACATGGAAAATAGTTAATGTTCACTAAAAAACCCCACAAAAAACCCCAACAGTACTTTTTTGTTGTTCCATAAAGCATACCTTTGAATTCCATTTTTAACTGAGGTATCGCAGCTAGGTTTAGCTAACTCTTCTCTTCTGACTTTTTTTTTTTTTTTTTGAGATAGAGTCTCACTATGTTGCCTTGGCATCACAGCTCACAACAACCTCAAGCTCTTGGGTTTAAACGATTCTCTTGCCTCAGCCTCTCAAGTAGCTGGGACTATAGGCACCCACCACAATGCCCAGCTATTTTTGTTGTTGTTGTTGTTGTCAATTGGAGGGCTTGGGCTGGGTTCGAACCCACTAGCTCCGGTGTTATGTGGCTGGCGCCCTAGCAGCTAAGCTACAGGCACCGAGCCTCTTCTGACCTTTGAAACCAAATGTATTATATAGATTCTGACTGTATGCAAGTCATCATTACTAATACTCATCATGTACTTTCAAATGTAAAAAAAGCTCTCGAAATGCCCAAATAAAAGTCTTCTGAAATTGAATTTAAAATGATTAACTAATTTGTACTTTATGAGGTTTTTAAATGATCATCACAGACTGCTAAAATTCTTGGTGTATGTAAATATGTGTGCATACAACTATACTATCTACCTATAATACATACACTTGTGCATATATACATAGAAAAGGGCTCATATGAGGATAACCTATCAAAATAAAAATTTGTCAACTATGTGATGACTGACTGAATATAATTTAACAACCATTTGGTTGATACAGTCCTTTTGATATGCTAATTATACTCTAAAATTCTTTTCTATTTTATCAAAGCTAACATCATTATTTATCAAGAATTAGAATAGGAAAATAAATAATTTTGAAAAATTAAAGTATCACTTGGGAGATTCAGGTGTGATGGCTCATGTCTGTAATCCTAGCATTTTGGGAAGCTGAAGTGGGAGGACTGATTGAGGCTAGGAGTTCAAGACCAGCCTGAACAACAAAGCAAGATTTTGCTTCTATAAAAAACAGAAAAATTAGCTAGGTGTGGTGGCAAGTGTCTGCAGTCTCAGCCAGGTAGATCACTTGAGCCCAGGAGTTTGGGGTTGCTGTGAGCTATGATGATACCACTGCACTCTACTCCGGGTAACAGAGTGAGACTCTGTCTCAAGAAAAAAAATCAGTTGGGTAACCTTAAACATAGTTACTTAATTTTCTAGAATTCAAGCTAAGATCCTGGTGGCCTTCAACATAAATTACAACTACTTAATTTATTTCATTTTAAATTATGTAGAGAAAAAAATAATATTGGTATGAGGTCTGTATTTAAGCCAATTTTTTAGGATATCATTTCAAATTTACTATAATAAACATATAGATATTAAAATAAATGCATAACAAAAGTAAATAGTTAATACTTTTAAGATAGACAAAAATACTAGAATACAAAGTTACTTTGAGAAAGTCTTTTTTATGTGAAGTCTCTGTATTTATGAATGGGCAGGATCTTACAAAAAAACATAAAACATAACTATCATACATACAATCTTCAGCATTAACAAAACACTTTTTCACACATTATCTCATTTACTCTAAAGAACTTCTGACCTAAATAGGTTTCGCAGTAGATGTTTACTCTAAAATTAAAGTATCCCAATTATACCTGTAACTATCTTCCAACTGAAATGACAGAAAATTTGTTTTCTGAATTTCTCTGATACTTATTACAAAAAGGTATCTATCATTTTAAAATTATGATTTAACAACCAAAAATTCCCTAAAAATTTGTTAAAATTTTTTTAGAGTTTTCCTGGGAATTTTGATTCTACCTAACCATTAAAGATTAAAGTTTCCAATGTCTATTTGAAATCTCTGTATCATTCTAAGGTGAGAAAAAAAATGTTTACCAATGTTAGGTTTTTGATTACAGCCTTAATTTTAACAGAAGCCTGGTGACACTGTAATCATATATTTTCATCATTGCTCCTATGACAAAGAATATACAATTAAAATGTGAGTGACAACAGTGAGTGGGAATTAGCAATAGAGCAGGCTAACTAGAACATCCCTAAAATGTTGTAAATTATCTCTGTCCACCCAGAATTATGATAATCACTATAGCATATTCCTGTCTTATCTATTTGCCTTAGAAAAAAAAAATTTACTGTCTCTGAGAACTGATAAGCTTTATGAACTGGAAGTTGAGATATTTAGACAAAAGTGGTTTGTTGTTTAGAAGCTTAAAATGTTGATCAATATTAAAATATTGGGTACTCAATGGATGACTTATTTTGGCAGATGGGAACTACTACTAAATTTTGGGGGTTGCAGCTAATTTTAAAAGAAAAATGGACCCACTGAGATAGGTGGTCCCTGCTTAATCCTATTAAAGATACCTTAGTTGTAGAGACTGTCAGGATTTCTGGCTGTTCGTAAGAAAGTAGGATAACCTAAGGAAGAGGTCCTCACACAAAGCACCACACTAATGAGGCCAAACCCCACTGGGCTGGGGAGAAAGCCTGTCCTAGTTTCTCACAAGACAATATTGCAGAATGGATTTTAACTCATGTTAGGTTCAAGAAAAGGAGCTTCCTTAGAGGCCTTAGAGAGCCACAGTGGGACATTTTCTTTCAATGGTTTCTTAATTTTTTCTGAGAAATTAACCTGCAATTGAAATTCCCCTGGAAATTTTACTTTTTTCTCTCTTCTACCCAACCCTCCTACCCCACTAAATATTAACATGTTTAATATAAGTCAGCAATTCTAAGAATAAAGTCATAGTAATTAGTATTTTATGATATGTGAATTGTTTTCATTGTATTTTTATCAATGACAGAAATAAAACCTTCAATTAAAAAAAAAACCTATCACAAAGATTTTAAAATTTATTTTTTCCCCTTAGAATGCATTCTAAGCATTAGGTGATTCAACCTAAATGTAGCCTCAAGTCATACAATTTTTTCTACCTATATGACACAATAACAAATACGCAGTCTTGCACATAAGCATCAGTAAATGAAGAGACTATTCACAAATTCCTAAAAGGTATACAGACAGACATTATTATTTTCTACTCCACATAGCCTTCTGACAAATTCTTAAAAAGGAACACTCTCAAAGGCCAAGCAACAACCACCATTACCTTTAACAAAAAAAAGTGTTGTTTTTTTTTTTAAATTATAGGGAAGGCTTTATTTCAGTTTGAAAGACTGCTTATTTGGGAGAAAAAGGTGCCAAATTATTATTTTTACTATTTTTTGTATATGGTACAAAGGAGGTAAAGTCAAGTTCGCATTCTGGAGTTGTAACAACATCTCATCTTGGATTGGTGTGGCTTCTTGGGTGAGGTATCCAGGCTTTAGAGTTTAAAGCATTTCTCATTGTATCTATGAATAGTCACACAGCCGTGATAGGACACTGGCCTGGGCATTGCAGCTACCCCTGTGATGATACTTGTTGCAGGATCATAACAGAGAATAGTGTCTGTGGCTTCTCCATTTTCCCGTCTTCCACCCAGGATATATATTTTACCATTGCACACAGACATGCCACAGTTTTCCTGTTTAATCAAATATATATATAAAAAAAATTAGCCATTTAAGATAAGGGATTTGATGACAAACTGAAAAGCAAATGATGGCTTAAAACAGTCAAAAAATAAGGAGATGAGCTATACTCCCTTATCCTGTCCTGGATAATTTTACATGGACAAAGTGAGTGTTAATACAGATTAAATGTTAGTAATTGGGGCCAAGATGTAGAAAGTAGGGTAGGCATGGTGGATTGGTAGAAAGGTTTTAACTTAATGGAAATTAAACAAAAAATATTTTTGAAGAGCTTGGCTTGCTTCTCCATTGCAGCAAGTTTATTACAGAAAGTAGCTATTACATGACCAAGGAGTAGGAACATTATTCATTACATGGGATCACCCACAAGTTGAATGAATGAATGAATGAACAATTTATAACCAAATTAACAAAACAGTGTTATTAGGGGCTTTGGCTGGGACATAGAAATGAAGCAAAAAATATTTTACAGTTACCTTTCCTTTCAATGGGATTCCTAGCTAAATTTTACTCTTCTCTGTCAATAATATTACTGTATAAAACATATTCTTGCAAGGTTAAGAGTAATTTTTCAAAGAAAGAATTGACACTAAAAATTAGCTTGCTATTACGTGGATCTGATTATGTGCAGACCAAATATTCTTCCATTTACATTTCATTTTAATTTAGAAGTTAGTGTATCTTATTATCCTGATTCCACATAAATACCAATAAAATAGGTTTTACCACCAAGTTCAATAAGCATTTTTACTTGACTAGATTTGTTGTATATAAATTTCACTCTTGTAGACAAAATCAAATATTGGTGGAATTATGTAATAAAAGGTTACTATGTTCAGGCCTGAAAGAATTATTGAGGACTTAAAAATGCCTATATCAGAGTTTATTATACCCAGAATGACCTGGCCCATTATCATTAATGGATGACACTTTATCCAAAATACCACACTATCATGAATTGACTCAATAAGGGCCAAACTACAATATTTTTCATTTAAAGTACAATGAGCTCTTTCCATGAATTCTAAAAGTTATGAATATAATGAAAACAAAAATATCCTTAATTTTCAGATATAAGCTAGTTCCCACTAGTGAACTAGTTGCTGTGGTGATGATGATACAACAACAATATATAATCACATGATCTGGATATTAACATAATTTCAGATAATAATGATCAGAGTTAAATGAAGCGAGCAATCTTAAAAATAATTATTTGTATTAGAACCAGATACGATGTAATAATTCATTTCACACTATGTAAAATACTGTTTGTTCACACTATGTGTTTATTTATACTATGTGAAAAACGTACTCTTCACTCAGGAGTAAGGACAGCTAGTGAGAAAACTTCATATACAAATATATGAAGTTTTAATATTATTTTAAAAAACTGAAATGAAACATAATCCTAATTTTACAAAAAAAAGAAAACTCTCCTTCATTATTTTGGATGCTTAAATGTTAAAATGCCAACAATATCCCCCAATCAGATTTCTTTTTCATTTAAATATTCTAATCTTTAATGACATTTTAAAACCTGGTCTACTAAAAAAATTTTTTTCATCATTGACTTAAAAAATTGCTCCCTCCCCCATTTTTTAAAATGAGGTTCCTGACAGAAGTTAAAAAGCCGAGTATGTTTAGAATAAGAGTAAGAAGTGTGTGTGAGAGGTAGCGGGATCATTGCCTGCATCCTCCACACACACACAAAAAGAATAAGACGTGTGGCTTTTAGGAATTAGGCAAAGTCAAGCAGCATGGAAATACAGACAAGCAGAGAACTAGGCTGGGTCCATCAGGACTGTAAAAAGAGAGCTCATCATTTTTGTTGTTGTTGTCGTTGTTTTTGAGATAGAGTCTCAAGCTGTCGCCCTGAGTAGAGTGCTGTGGCATCACGGCTCACAGCAACCTCAAACTCCTGGGCCCAAGTGATTCTCTTGCCTCCGCCTCCCAAGTAGCTATGACTACAGGGACCTGCCACAATGCCCAGCTATTTTTCAGCCTGGGCTGGATTTGAACCTGCCAGCTCTGGTGTATGTGGCTGGTGCCCTAGCCACCTGAGCTACAGGTGCCGAGCCTGTTTTTCATCATTTAATATTCTAAACATTTTTTAAAAAGCAATAGCTCTGGACTCACTTAACTGCCTACAATGAAATTAGTTCGACTTATTCTTTTGAACTGATTAGCATTAAAAAGGTGGTTATAAATAAACCTTATAAATGGTTCAAAAATACCTATCAGTAATGTACACACTGGCATACTTAGTAGAACTGGCAGTAAGAATGAAGAAGGAAGAGAAGATAATCCCCCAAATCCCAGTACTAGATATGGACTTCAGTTTTGTCTTCACTATATTTAATAACTTCTGATCTAAGTGTTTTTCCTTAAGATTTCTAACGTTGATGCTATTGTTTAATTAGAGAAAATGTGCCATGTGTGTCCTGTTGCTTATTTTTTCTTAGTTTTATCTTAATAATCTAGGGTGGCGCCTGTGGCTCAAGGTGTAGGGCGCCGGTCCCATATGCTGGAGGTGGCGGATTCAAACCCAGCCCTGGCCAAAAACCACAAAAAACCCCACAAAAATCTAGTTAAAAATGTATTCACTGTAAGCCCTACATAAAACTAGATGATGATGGGGCGGTGCCTGTGGCTCAGTGGGTAGGGCGCTGGCCCCATATACCGAGGGTGGCGGGTTCAAACCGGGCCCCGGCCAAACTGCAACCAAAAAATAGCCGGGCGTTGTGGCGGGCGCCTGTAGTCCCAGCTACTTGGGAGGCTGAGGCAAGAGAATCACTTAAGCCCAGGAGTTGGAGGTTGCTGTGAGCTGTGTGAGGCCACGGCACTCTACCGAGGGCCATAAAGTGAGACTCTGTCTCTACAAAAACAAACAAACAAACAAAAAAAAAAAACTAGATGATGGATATTATCTTTTTAAACTCTGTTACCAGTTTATACAGAATAGCCAAGTTGCAAATGAATAGTGATTCTTCATCAACATGGTCTTACGTGGTAGGGCACACTTTCCACTCCACAGGGTTGGAGATTGTGCTTTCCAGGAGAGGCCATTACTCTAGAGAAATATGATTCAATTTTACTAAAATATAAAATACTCACTCTGTTGAAGAGCCTATTTTGCTCTTATGTCTCTTTTATCAGTTGGGGCAATGTTGTTCCAAATATGTTACTAACTAGAGACTATACCACAGCATCAACCACTTTAGAAAATGATACCACACTCAAACTATTTGCCATCCTTATAGTCTATCTATGCTGTACCTCTTATGTATCCTGCATATAAGATTATCTTAGGCTCAGCACCTGTAGCACAGTGGTTACAGCACGGGGCATCAGCCACATACACCGAGGGGGGCGGGTTCGAACCCAGCCTGGGCCAGCTAAACAACAACAACTGCAACCAAGAAATAGCCAGGTGTTGTGGCGGGTGCCTGTAGTTACAGCTCCTTGGGAGGCTGAGGCAAGAGAATCACTTAAGCCCAAAGAGTTGGAGGTTGCTATGAGCTGTGACATCACAGCACTCTACTGAGGGCAGCACAGTGAAACTCTGTCTCAAAAAAAATGATTATCGGTGGTATCTGTGGCTCAGTGAGTAGGGTGCTGGCCCCCTATACTGAGGGTATGGGTTTGAACCCAGCCCCGGCCAAACTGCAACAAAAAGTAGCTGGGCGTGGTGGTGGGTGCCTATAATCCCAGGTACTTGGTAGGCTGAGGCAAGAGAATTGCCTAAGCCCAAGAGCTGGAGGTTGCTGTGAGCTGTGATGCCACAGCACTCTACCAAGGGCGACAAAGTGAGACTCTGTCTCTGGAAAAAAAAAAAAAAAAAAAAATCTTAAAATTAGGTCCCTTTGTGACTTCACTTTGTCATTTGTTTACTTATTTAATAATTGCAAGATATGTATGAGATGAGTTAGAACAAATAGTTTCCTTAAAAAGGCTGAATTCCTGTATAGAAATAGATAATGTTGGGTGGTGCCTGTAGCTCAACAAAGTAGGGCACTGGCCCCATATGCCAGAGGTGGCAGGTTCAAACCCAGCCCTGGCCAAAAACTGCAAAAAAAAAAAAGAAATAGATAATGTATACCCATAGGGGAATATATGATTGCCACACAGAAGTGTTAAGTACTTTAATAGATGAGAAAGAAAAAAGATCAATTTTGGCCTAGGGAAACTCAGTTTGCTGTAACTATCAAGTGGTTCTTGAATTTTGAGTAGAATTATTACACAAGTAGAGAAGGTAAAAAAGGCATGAGAAACTAAGAGAACAGCATGATTATTTATGATCTGTTTAGAGAACACGAATAACAGATACTTAAGGTAACTGGGGTAAAATTATATAGAAAGTGAAGCTGAAAGAGCAATCAAGGGCTAGACAATAGAGAGTCTAGAATGACATGGTAAAACTTTTGGATTTTATTCAGTAGTTTTCCAATCAGGGAGGAGACATAATTAGATCTGTTGGAAAGTAACTGGTGTCAAAAGAGTTAGAGAGACAAGATATTAGAGAAAGCCTAATGTGCACATTGTGAGGATATATAACATGCCCCCTGGGTCAGGGGCTCGTCTACAAATGGAAAGTGAGAACAATGTAACCTAAAAATTGTACCCTCATATTAATTTAAAAAATAAAAAAAAAAAACTCAAAAAAAAAAAAGGTATTAGAGAAAGGAAAACTAATTAGATATTATTGTTTTCGTTTAGGTAATAACTGATGAACTTGAAAGTAAGAACAATAGGAATGGGAAAAATAAGAGAAATTCTGAGGATGTAAAACTGATATTCTGGATTGATTTAATTTAAGAGAAAATGAGGAATATCTATTAAATTAAGTGTCTAGGTTGTTTGGAAATATTAAAAAAAATAGAGTTGGGCATGAAAATGAGTTCTATTTTAAGTTTAAGGTCTTGTAACATACATGACAAATACCAAATAGGAAGTTGGAAATTTGAATTTGGACCACAGGCGAGAGGCTTTGACAGAGGTAAGGATGTGGAAGTGATCAGCACTGAGTAGTAGATGAGATCATTTAAGAATCGAGTATTAACTGGGAAGAAGGCAGAGGAAAGAGGATCAAAGATCACCCATGTTTAGGTAATGAGTGGAAAAAGAAGAGAGTATGTATGAGGGCAAGGAGATTATTAGTCCATCTTAGCACAAAACTTCTAGAGTGGTGTGAGTAGAGCTAGACTTCCAGCAGCAGAAGCATCAAGCATTTTGGTGGAGGAAGGAAAGAGAGTAGGTCGAGGGAAGGCCTTTTTGGGCTGGCAGTGGAGGCAGGGAGTAGGACTCCAGGTGGAGTGTGTGGATGAAAGAAACCTGAGCACAACCGTTTCCTTTATAACAAAAACAAGTTACCTAGCTGCTAGCCAAAGAAGTAACCAGTTTGGGAACATTTCCTTCCTTTTGAAATATGAGACAGAGAAGAAGGCTGGAGTAGAATTCTGAAAAAGGTCAAGAGGAAAAAATCATCAACAGCCCAAGTGCAACATCCCATGGTGACCATGGGATGGGAAAAAGGAAGCTATTGCAATAAAACAACTCATTGGTATGAGTTCAAAACAGATATATATCATAATGCTTTATGTGGAGTTTTTTTTAAATTATAATTTATGTGCACATGAAATATTTTAAATGTAAAACTCCAATGTTGTAATAATGATCATGTACTTGGTCCCTCTTAAGACTTAGATTAAAAAAAAAAAAAAGACTTAGATTTTTTTTTTATGTTATGTTTCATGTTATTACCTGTCGGCTGAATGTATTCTGCACATGCATCCAGTAATCTTCAACTGGATCATAACAGTATATTGCCTTGGTCAGTCCACCAGCAACATATATCAGGTTGTTTAGGGATACAGCTGTTATACACCTCTTGGCAATTGGGATAGCTGCACGAAGTAGCCAAGAATTGGTTTCTGGATCATAAGATTGAACCTAATAATACATACAAATATTTAATTATAATTTATAAATAAGAATATAAATTTATTTAATAAAAAGCCTACCACTGCATAGAAACATGATTAAAAATAAAATCCCATTAATTTAGAGAATTAGGGAAGGTTAGCCTGATGGTAGAATTTTTGAATTATGAAAATTCTCAAAAGAAATACAAATTTATTACTGTCAAGCAGAATAGAATAACAGATTATTTCTAGGATGAATGGTTACTAGGTTTGCTTTACTTATTTCCACCAGAATTAAAAATATAAAAATTATGTTGATGGGATAACTATACCTCAATCTGAATACAATTTCCTTATACTTTCAGGGAGTCCTTTCTTCAAAAGAACACAAGTAAACCGCAAATTCAGTATACCTCAAATTATCACAAAGTCTGAATTAAAGAATTCTAAGTAAATAACATTTAATCACATTAAATTTAATTTAGAAAAAAATGAATGATGAAATTCAGTTAATATTGCTAAGCCAATTAGGCATTAGACACTTTTTTCCAAACATGGTATTATTCCTAAGATGTCAGTACGGCATATGTTCTTTTCTCTTAGGAGTCCAATGAACTGCAACAATTTTGAGTCATCCTCTATTTATACTACCGGTTTCCTTTCCTATTGTCTGTCCTGAAAAGTAATATGCAATTATGCAGAAGATGACCCATTTGGAAGCAATGTATTTACTGTGTTTCATCCTTTGCTAATTCACTTCCCAAGTGTGTTTTGTGTGAATAATTTTTAGATTCTGTAGATGATAGCAGTAAAAGGTTCAGAATAATTTATTTATTTATTTATTTATTTATTTATTTATTTATTTTTGAGACAGAGCCTCAAGCTGTCATCCTTGGTAGAGTGCCCTGGCATCACAGCTCACAGCAACCTCCAATTCCTGGGCTCAAGCGATTCTCCTGCCTCTGCCTTCCAAGTAGCTGGGACTACAGGCGCCTGCCACAATGCCTGGCTATTTTTTGGTTGCAGCCGTCATTGTTGTTTGGAGGATCAGCCAGCTCAGGTGTATGTGGCTGGCGCCTTAGCGGCTTGAGCCACAGGTGCCGAGCCGGCTCAGAAAAATTTATTAAGCATAAAATCTTGACACTGACACTTGAGGCTGACATTAGTCTCATTTCAAAAAGGTTGAATCACATTTGTTACAGAAAATTTTTAGATGTATTAAGGCCTCATTTTAGCAACCCAGAATTCAGTGTTTGCCCCCAAAAGGATAAGGTAGTAGATAAGACCCTCTCATACCAAGCAACCTATCTACCTACTTGATAAGAGCCTTCTGTATTTCCCTTCTTGTATATACCATTGGTAATTTCTTTAAGAGAATATGGCTTACCTTATCAGAACAAGTATTATCATCAGGTCCTCCACCAATCACAAACAATTTGCCTACACAGCTAGTCACTGCAGGAGAACTCACGGCTTCCTTAAGGGGAGCAACTTCAGTCCACCGATTTGAAAAGGAATCGTAGCATTCTACGCTGCTAAGTCTGTTTTGCCCATCATAGCCTCCAACAACATATACCTATATGTAAAATACATGGAACAGTTTTAATTTCAAAAGTCTGAATTCTGAGCTAGTTCATTAAAGAATTAGGGCTTTTTCTCCTTTAAAAAGCCCTCATAACCATTTTTGCAACATATTTAGCTCGGAGTTTCTAAGATTATTTTTTCAGCCTGTACTACCTACCACCAGAGAGACTTTTTAAATATTGTTTTCCTAATAGCTGCCCACTCAATGAAATTTTAATACTACAGATAAATTGTATACCTGTTTACCTTACTTTATGTATATCTGTGCTTTATACATGAAGGGGTATTGTTTTTTTTTCACCCCCCAGAACCAATCTTTACTACCCCCTTGGGGGTATTATTGTCACAATGAGAACTGTATGATACAGCTTAAATATTTATACACATAGATACTGAAATATCCATTATAAAATATTTGAAATGAAATAAACTGAAAATATTATGTACGGATTACTAGACGAAGAATTTTGAGGCAGCCCTATCTTTTAGCCGCTGAAATGCCTAGACCTGACTCAAAGTGAACTCTGTATCTTAAACAGCTTTCACATACATTTTTCTTTCACAAACATGAGTAAGGTAGTACAAATTAATATCTTTATATGACAAGTGAACCAATCAATAAAACTTTTTTTTTTGAGACAAGAGTCTCAAAGCTGTCTCCCTGGGTAGAGTACAGTGGCTTCATAGCTCACAGCAACCTCCAACTCTTGGGCTCAAGTGATCCTCTTGCCTTTTTCTTTTTTTTTTTTTTTTTTGAGACAGAGTCTCCCTATGTCGCCCTTGGTAGAGTGCCGTGGTGTTACAGCTCACAGCAACCTCAAACTCTTGGGCTTACGCAATTCTCCTGCCTCAGCCTCCCAAGTAGCTGGGACTACAGGCACCTGCCACAACGCACGGCTTTATTTATTTATTTTTTTTGTTGCAATTGTCATTGTTATTTAGCTGGCCCAGGCTGGGTTCGAACCCACTAGCCTCAGTGCATATGGCTGGCACCATAACCACCGGGCTACGGTGACAAGCCTTAACACTTATTTTAAATTCATTTTGTAAAAATAAAAAATATCGAATGACATTACTTTAGATAAATATATCTCTGCTTTAATGTCAGTCAATAAAAAGACAAAAATTGCTTGAATTAGACATTGGCCTGTCTTTGTATCTGCTGTGACTCCTTTAAATTCCAAATTGGGAGAACAAAATATCCATTCAAAAGTACAGGGCCACTTTGTTTATATCTTCAGTTTATCTACTGAGGTTAGAAATGGAAGGAAGTACAATTTGAATCTAAAATACCCAGAGGGAGAGTAAAATGAAGGATTCAGCTGTGTAATTTATTTTGGAAATGTGCCAGTAATAGTAATAAAAAGCGGTTTCTCTTACTTTCCCAAGGAGGACAGCCATTTTGTGACGCCATCTGCCTTTGTTTAGAGAGGCAACTCTGATCCAAATATTTAACTGTGAGTTATAAATCCAGACATCACGGCTATTGATTCTTCCACCTTTAAATGCAAAACGATGCATGCACAATAAACTATCACCATATATCTGTCACAAAGAGATATATGCCACCAAAGCACAGGTAATAAAAACATGAGATTTATTTACCCAATTCAAAAGTAAGAGAATTCAGTTCAATAAATGATAATAAGCACCTCTTAAAGTTTAATGGAAATAGTTTACAGAACAGATTTAAAGTTGGCCAATTGTTATCTTGAGAAGTAATGATTATAGGCACAAAATAATAAAATACAGGATATAAACTTTACAAATGAGATTAATTTAAGAGTTAGACATCAGGCGCACCCAAGCAACAGAATTATCCTAAAATATATTTTTTAAAATAACCCATTTTTTAAAAAAGTATACCACTATAAAAAAATCAAGCATGTATTGCCATATTATTTAATGGATAGTAATGTAACAATCTGCAAAGCTGGTAAAATTAAGTTATCAATTAACAGGCTTTCCACCATAGATAACACAGTTATACTTTGTAAAAGTCCATCATTTTATTATCTGTCTGATTTTTTTTTTTTTTTTTTTTGGTTTTTTGGGCCGGGGCTGGGTTTGAACCTGCCACCTCTGGCATATGGGACCGGCGCCCTACTCCTTGAGCCACAGGCGCCGCCCTATTATCTGTCTGATTTTAAAGGTAACATATCACATATCATAAGGAAGTTCAAGTTAAGAATTTTTTAAAAAATCCTATTTTATAAACTTTTGGGAGAACTTCAGAGAATGTGGATTCTATGAGTACTTCTGACTTTACATACTTTATTGTGTTCCTCAAAACAAAGAGGTAAAAGTTCAAAAAAATTATATTCTTTATCTATTTGAGAATATTTAAAATATAGTATGAATAATTTTAAAGCATTTTCTGGTGAATCTTTTGTAAACCATTCTGCATTATCTTCTGCCTGTTTTTAACAGCAAAACATCATACCCAGTTTTATTTGTTGTATAAACTGATTTGCCTGTGCACATATTCAAATTTTACTATTTCAAGACACAGTTATTGTTTAAAATAGCCAATCTGTGTTCAAATTTAAAGTAGCTACTGTAAAAATTCTGTATTTACCTGAGACAAGAATGTCATTCCTTAGAGCACACACTGCATACTCTGATTTGGTAAATTCTGGAAGCTTAGCCAAAGACTTCCATTCTCCTGTTACAGGATCATAGCACTCGGTATATGGAAGATTAAATCCTCCAACACGTTCACATCCTCCAACGACAACTATCACCTCAGAATAGCCAGTGGACCTAAAATAATTATTATTAGAATGCACAATAATATTAAATTAAAATATACGCAAGATTATTTAAAACCCTAGAAACAAACAACATATAATTATAAATAGTTAAGTTTATTCTCTGGGTACATGCCAAATACTACAGGTTGGCAATTACTTTGAGAATATTTACAGAGTAGTGACATCATTAACCACAGAAATTTTCTATTTTTTTTTTTTTCTTTTGGTTTTGACTTAAAAACTGTAAAGCAGGGTGGCGCTGCTGTGGCTCAGTGAGTAGGGTGCCAGCCTCATATACCAAGGGAACCCGGCCCCGGCTAAACTGCAACAAGAAATAGCCAGGCACTGTGGTGGGCACCTGCAGTCCCAGCTACTTGAGAGGCTGAGGCAAGAGAATTGCCTAAGCCCAAGAGCTGGAGGTGGCTGTGAGCTGTGACACCACAGCACTCTACTGAGGGTGACAAAGTGAGACTCTGTCTCTAAAAAAAAATAAAAATAAAACTGTAAAGCAGTCCAAAGAGTCTATCTAACCCAAATGAAACCTGGTAATATTAAGGATGACTTTCAAATGCAGTTTTATAGTGATTCCACATAAGACAACGCACTTTTTCTAAATGTAGGAAAATGGTGCTTTTTCATCAGATTGCTATCTCTAAAAAAGTAATTTATAATATAATTCAAATATCCCTTAAAGGAGTATATGTATGTGTGTGTGTATAAATAATTGCATAATATATACCTTATACGCAATTATTATATGATATATACCATATACAGTATATATTATGCAGTTAATATAGTAAATTGCACATGAACTTTATGGACACCCTGTTATATACATGTTATTTGTTCAGAAATTCATATATTTTTTAAATATAAAGATAAGTAAATTAAGGTAATCCAACTCAAATGTTGGGCAGACATTAAAAATGCTAGCACAGTTTATAACAAAGAATGTTAAAGGACAAAGCATGATGAAAAATTGTACATAACATCTATTCAATATTGTGTAAAAAATGTGTCTGGAAAGAATGTACTAAAATGCTAATAATGGTTATCTCTGAACTGTGTGGCCCTCCCTTTTTTCTTTTCTTTTCTTTTTTTTTTAAGAGACAAGGGCTCACTCTGATGCCTGGGTTAGAATGCAGTTGTACAATTACAGCTCACTGCAGCCCCTACCTCCTGGGCACAAGCAATCCTCCTACCTCACCCTCTGTGAAGTAGGTGGGACTACAGACATCTGCCACTACAGCCTTGGCTCTTTGTTTCCACCATTAGAAATTTTCAAACCAATAATGAGCTTGGGCTATTGTTAGAATGGAAAAAACAACTTTTCTTTTTTTTTTTTTTTTGAGACAGAGTCTTGTTATGTCATGCTCGGTAGGTGCTGTGGCGTCACAGCTCACAGCAACCTCCAACTCTTGGGCTTAAGCAATTCTCTTGCCTCAGTCTCCCAAGTAGCTGGAACTACAGGCTCCCGCCACAACTCCCGGCTATTTTTTTTTTTTTTTTTTTGAGACAGAGCCTCAAGCTGTTCCCCTGAGTAGAGTGCTATGGCATCACAGCTCACAGCAACCTCCAACTCCTGGGCTCAAGCGTTCTCCTGTCTCTGCCTCCCAAGTAGCTAGGACTACAGGTGCCCACCTCAACGCCCGGCTGTTTTTTGGTTGCAGCTGTCATTGTTGTTTGGCAGGCCCAGGCTGCATTCGAACCCGCCAGCTCAGGTGTATGTGGCTGGTGCCTTAGCTGCTTGAGCCACAGGCACTGCCAACGCCCGGCTATTTCTGTGTTACATTGTTGTTTAGCTGGCCAGGGATGGGGTCGAACCGCCAGCCTGGGTGTTGTGGCCAACACAGTAACTACTGTGCCACTGGCAGCGAGCCAGGGAAAAACAACTTTTAAAACCATGAAGAGGGGTGGGTACAATGGCTCACACCTGTAATCTTAGCACTCTGGGATGCCCAGGGGGGTGGACTGTCTTGAGCTCACAGGTTGAAGACTAGCCTAAGCAAGAGCAAGACCCCGTCCCTAAAATAGCCAGGCATTGTGGCAGGTGCCTATACTCTCAGCTACTTGGGAGGTTGAGGCAAGAGAGCCTAAGAGTTGGAGGTTGCTGTGAGCTCTGATGTCACAGCACCCTACTGAGGATGACAAAGTGAGATGTCTCCAACAAACAAACAAACAAACAAACAAAACCCATGAAGAGAATCTTTATGTTAATTACTGGCTTCTCTTGTTTTATAGTTTTAAATTTCAGATAGAGACAGAAAAAAAACAAAGGCCTATCCAAGATTTTTTGTTCATAAGGCTCAACAGATAGTTTTGGAATTTTAAAATTCTTTGGCTTTTTTCCCCTTTCAAATATAATCTAAATGAAAAAGTCTTGTAATTTTTTATGGTTGCTACATGTTAAGTCTCATAAAGAAAAATGCCAACAATCTCTCTTCTCTTACTTAAACATAGAGAGGGAGAAAAGACCCAATCACTATACTCATTTATAGTTTTAGTCAGTGTAATGTTACACAATTATACTAGGAAAAAAAACATAAGCAATACTGGTGTGTCTTCCTTAACAGATCTATTCTATCCATAGCTGTACTTACTCAGAGCTATGTCAACTAACTGAATCATTCACCTATTCTATGCCAGACATACTTTTTTTTTTTTTTGAGACACAGTCTCACTGTGTTGTCCTTGGTAGAGTCCCGTGGCATCACAGCTCACAGCAACCTCAAACTCTTGGAATCCAGTGATTCTCCTGCTTCAGCCTCTCATGTAGCTGAGACTATACAGGCGCCTGCCACAATGCCTGGCTACTTTTTGTTGCAGTTGTCATTGTTGTTTAGCTGGCCGGGGCTGGTTCGAAATTGCCATCCTCCATGTATGTGGCTGGCACCGTAACCACTGTGATACGGGTGCCAAGCCCTTTTCTTTTATTTTTTTCCTTACTTCTTAAATTGTCCTCTTATGCCTTTAAGAGCCAGCCCTATTCTTAGGACAGCTCTCCTAAACTGAGAGGGAGATCGCTGTGTGTCCTGCCAGACTACCCTGTTTGAACTAAGTACAAGGAGCAGAATGAGCATAGGCCAGGACAAGTAAAATGAAAATATGAAAGAGAGCATAGCACCATATACTTTAACAGTATAATTACTAACTCCTCATTCTCTCCATAGAAATATCCATTCCTAAAACCACACTTAAAATCTAAGACAAATCCATGTGATATTCCTCAAAGTATTACATATTGATCAATCAAAATAAAATGCTAAATATTGTCACTAGGGTTGAATCACTTCTAATTGTTATATTATAAAATCCAGAGTAATTATTTTATGTTTTAGCATTTTGTTTTATACTTTCCCTATAGCATTTTACTTGTTTTATACTTTCCCTCTGCTCAAATTGCTTGCCTTTTTCAGGACTTCTTAGACCCAATTAACATAAATTATCTGTTTTTGTACCTTGGAACAGGAAGAGAAAACTGTATGAAAAGCTAGTTGCTAAAACATTTACACCACTAAGTAAAGGATAACTTCAGTGTCTACTGGCACTTGTATTGACCTGAAAAGGTAAACAAGTTAGTAGATTTGTCTGTGTTGAGGTCCTATTTGCAACTGAATGGCTTTTAACTTAATTACATACAAGTCTGGTGTTCTCATTAGAGACTGTTAACCCAATAAAAGGGTTATTTCTTGAGCTTAGAAAAATACTTCCTTCAGACAGAGCACTAACTGCCTTAAGTAAATAGGTTAGTTACCCCGGCTGATATGGCAAGAAGAATACAAGGCAGGCAAGATGGCAGTATGGCATGAATAAAAGTCTGGATACCCAAGTATCTATTTTAAGAGTGGATATCACTCTATTTCAGTAATTATTTAACGTAAAATTCTGATTTTCTGCTAAGATAAGACAACAAGTATTTGTTGCTTTAGTATTAAATCTTATCTCTTATTCTTGGAAAGCAAGATGACCAAATTATCCTTTTTACAATGGTAACACATTTTTAAAAATCATTATCTTCTTTTTTCATAAAAGATCAAATTTAAAAAAAAATCACATTATTTGGCTCAGTGCCAGTAGCTCAGCGGCAGGAGCTGGCGGGTTCGAATCCAGCCTGGGCCTGCCAAACAACAATTGACAACTACAACAACAACAACAACAACAACATCATAGCCGGGTGTTGTGGCAGTCACCTGTAGTCCCAGCTACTTGGGAGGCTGAGGCAAGAGAATTGCTTAAGACCAAGAGTTGGGGGTTGCTGTGAGCTGTGAAGTCACAGCACTCTACCGAAGGTAACATACTGAGACTGTTTCAGAAAAAAAACACATTCCTTGATTTATGTAAAAGGTTAATTATAAATTCACAAGATACTTTAAACCAGGGGCCTCCAACCTTTTATCTGCCACAAAGCAGAAGAGTTTAAAAGTTGCCTTGGGCCCCACAGTAAATACGCAAAAACTAATGAAAGCTGATGAGGATAAAAAAAAGGTCCATGCATACTTTTCTTGATATCTAACACAACAGATATGCAAAATAGTACTCAAATAATCTGCATGTAAACCTACAAAACAGGCAATAATTACCAGATTCACCCAGAAATCATAAAAGGTAAAATACAGCAACTGCTGGCTAACAGACATGCTTATAATTTATGCCAAATATGCCAGAGATATGTGAAGTGCCAAACTAACCTTCATCAACAAAGAAGGTTGGAAAGTGATCCAGGCTAATAAGAATAACTTAATAAGGCTGGGCATGAAGGCTCAAGCCTATAACCCTAGCACTCTGGGAGGCTAAGGTGGGAAGATCCCTAGAGCTCAGGAGTTCAAAACCACTCTAGCAAGAGCTAGACCCTGCCTTTACTAAAAATAGAAAAATCTGCTGAGTGTTATGTTGGGTACTTGTAGTCCCAGCTACGTGGGAGGCTGAGACAGGAAGATTCCTTGAACCCAGGATGTTGAGGTTGCTGTGAGCCACGATAACACCATTGGTACTCTAGCCTGGGCAACACAGTTAAGACTCTGTCTCAAAAAAAAAAAAAAAGGAATAACTGAATATATATATATTTTAAAAACATACATACACAACAGAAAAGGATGTGTGTTGTTTTTCTTTTTTTTTTAATTTATTTAATTTTTTACCCGTGATGGTCCACAGAAAAGGAGAGGCGGCCAGTCCAAGGACAAGGAAAAGACTTTAAGAGAGGGGAAAAGGAGAATGGAGACTGACGAGGTGTTAGCTCAGAAGTGTGTTTCTATGTAATGAGAAGTTGGAAAGGAGGAGAAGGGAAAGAGGTTAAGGATATTACCTATTCACCATTCTAAAACTCAAAAATATCTGAAAACCAAACCATCAAACCAAAATACTGGGCTAAAATAGACATAGGAAACTTTAAGCCTAAAAGAGACAGAACGGTTTTCTAGTCTGTAAGGTAAGACAGTTTCCAAATTCAATGTATTAATTTATCCAAAGAAGTATTCATCAGAAAGAGAGATATGTTAGCCCTAGAAGTAATAAGTAAATGAATTAAAGAGTAGATAATCATAGAGTAAAACATATGCTTTCTCCATTCAAGTCCTTATTGTCTTAGGACAAAGAGAATCATAGCTCAGCTAACTGGAACATTTGTATTTCTTTGGCAAGAATATTTTTATGGTGAGGGAGACTTCCCCAAGCTATACTAGCTGAGAGGACTCCAGTTCTAAAGGTCTGCTAACTATTTTTGTTTGGATTCCATGCTTGCCAAACAATCTTTAACACTTTGGCTTCCTGGGCAGTATGAGAATATGCTGGGCAGACTGACTTAAAATATCTAGTCTGCTTCCATTTCTCACTGCAAATGAATATATGTAGATGAGAAGATACATGAATTAACCATCTCTCACAGTTAATGTTAAATCTGCCCCTAATTGTCTGATCTATTCTTACTGTTGAATCATGGAGAATTCAACAATATCAATAACCCCTTAAGACACTTACACCAGCCATTAAACCTTAGAGCCTTCAACTTGGTGAGGACACAGATCAGCCTGTGTGGTGAGGCTTTTTGCCTCAAACTGCAAAATGTAGGATGGCTTCTAGAAGGACATGGCTGTACTAATCAAAGACTCAAAATGCTTACTTTTCTTTTTTTTTTTTCTTGAGACAGTCTCAACTGTGTCACCCCCAATAGAGTGCCACGGTGCCATAGCTCACAGCAGCCTCAGACTCTTGGGCTCAAGTGATTCTCTTGTCTCAGCCTCCAGAGTAGTTGTGACCACAGGTGCTTGCCACAACACCTGGTTATTTTCATAGACAGGTTCTCGCTCTAACTCAGGCTGCTCTTGAACTCATCAGCTCAGGTGATCTGCCCACCTCGCTGAGCCTCTCAAAATGGTTACTTTTCAAAATCAGTAATTATCTAAGAATTTATCATCAGGAACTAATTTAGAGACATGTTAAATATTTAGCCACAAAGATGCTCATCTTACCTAATGGTAAAAAATCAGTCAGGAGGGCGGCGCCTGTGGCTCAGTCGGGAAGGCACCGGCCCCATATACCGAGGGTGACGGGTTCAAACCCGGCCCTGGCCAAACTGCAACCAAAAAATAGCCGGGCATTGTGGCGGGTGCCTGTAGTCCCAGCTACTCGGGAGGCTGAGGCAAGAGAATCGCTTAAGCCCAGGAGTTGGAGGTTGCTGTGAGCTGTGTGAGGCCACAGCACTCTACCGAGGGCCATAAAGTGAGACTCTGTCTCTACAAAACAAAACAAAAACAAAAACAAAAACAAATCAGTCAGAAACAAATGTGGGAAGGGGTGGTTATGGTATACTGTCATAGATTTCATGTCATAGAAATACATTTTCCACATATTTAGTGATAAAGACAGACTATGAAATGGGTAACAACCCTGTAAATGAAATTAAATTCCTAGACGAAGAGAAGAATAAGGCCAAATATTTAGTGTTACCTCTTGAGAGATGAGAATCTGAGTTGTATTTTTTGCTTATCTCATTGTCTAAATTTTCTCCAATTAACATACCAACTTCTCCAACCCCACACTTGGCCACTACTGGATGGATGTCTGGTCAACCCAGCAGGAGATAAGAGTTTTAATCATCACATTTCTACTACATGATCCTGCTCCCACAGACATAGGTAGCTGTCCAAAGAAGGCTCTCTCTCCCCAGGAGAAGGAGAGATTCAGTTTCTCCATGTGACTGAGCTTGTAATATATAAGCCCACAAACCATGAATTGGCCATATTCCTGACTAATACGAGAGAATGATGCAGATGTGCCCGGAAAAGCAGAGGTGACAGGTGGAGAGAAGGCACGACTTGATTTCTGATGCATTTTCAGTAGCCTTTTCTGGTCTTCTTTGATCTATTCAATTTTGTTCTTCGGTTCTATAAGACTGACCCCTGTATGCTCTTAATACATTTCTCTTTTAAGCTTGAGCTGGTGAGCTGGCTTCAATTTGCAATCAGAATTTGGGTATATTAGAGTTTAATGGATTGCAGAACAAACTACAAATGGCTTTTGAAACTAAGGAAAATTACGAGATACTATTTTTACTTTCCAGAGTAACAAAGATTCACAAAAACTAATGTAAACAAACTATTGGCAAAGAAGTACAGAAATAATCACTTTCATGTTTTTGGCTAAAGTATAAACTGGAAGGCAATTTTTATAATACCTATAAAAATTGAAAACGTACATAACCTATGACAGAGCAATTCCACTTCTAGTAATTCATGCTATAAATTAACTGTATGTATGTAAAGACATATGTATAAGAATATTTCACAGAGTCTTGCTCTGTCACACAGGCTAGAGTACTGTGGTATGATCATAGCTCACTGCAACCTTGAACTCCTGGGCTCAAGTGATCCTCCTGCCTCAGCCTCCTGAGTAGCTTGTAGGACTACAGGTATATGCTACCACATCTGGCTGAATTTTTAATTTTTTGTAGAGATGGGGGGGTTTCACCATTTTGCCCACACTGGTCTAGAACTCCTGGCCTAAAGCAATCCTCCCACTTCAGCCTGCCCAAATTACTGGAAATACAGACATGAGCCACCAGGTCTGGCCCCCAAGATACTTTTAAGTGGTAAAAGCAGAACTGAGTGTAGTACCCAACCACCTGTATTAAAAAAGTGGGGAAGTAAGCACATACACACAAATACATACACGCAAAGAAGCTCACAAGTTTGAGACCAGCCTGAGCCAGAGCGAGACCTCATCTCTAAAAACAGCTGGGCGTAGTAATGGGTGCCTGCAGTCCCAGCTACCTGGGTGGCAGAGACAAGAGGATCACTTGAGCTCAGGAGTTGGAAGTTGCTGTCAGCTGTGACACCATCGCACTCTACAAGGGGTAACAAAATGAGATTCTGTCTCAAAAAAAAAAAAGTACAAAAAAACTGGTAATAGAGGTTTCCTTTGGGGAGGAGAACGAAGGTAAAGGGAGACTCACAATGAATATTTTTTATATAAAAATGTTTGAGTTCAACATAACAATGAACTAACATTTATAAAAATGGGAAGCTAGGCATCCTATAAATACAGTAGAATATCTTTTTGTTTTGTTTTTTTTTTGAGACAGTCACCCTGAGTAGAGTGTAGTGTCATCATCATAGCTCATGGCAACCTCAAACTCTTTGGGCTCAAGTGATCCTCCTGAGGCCTTGGCCTCCTGAGTCACTGGAACTACAGGCATGCACCAGCACACCCAGCTAGTTTTTTCTATTTTCAGTAGAGACAAGGGTCTCACTCTTGCTCAAGCTGGTCTCGAACTCCTGAGCTCAAGCAATCCACCTGCCTTGGCCTTCCAGAGTGCTAGGATTACAGGTGTGAGCTACTGTACCCAGCCTTAGAATATCATTCTGAAGTGAGATTAGGATAGGAATTCAGAACACAACCTTTACTGCTCTTGCCCTACTAACTAGATTCATGACCAAGAACACTTCACTTAACTCTACCTCAGTTTTATTGTCTATAATAAAATAAGAAATGAAGGGACTTATTTTTTTTTTTGGCCGGGGCTGGGTTTGAACCTGCCACCTCCGGCATATGGGACCGGTGCCCTACTCCTTGAGCCACAGGCGCCGCCCAAAGGGACTTATTTAATAATCACAAAACACTATTTCTTTCTTTTTTTTTTTTTTAGAGACAGAGTCTCACTTTATCGCCCTCACTAGAGTGCTATGGCATCACACAGCTCACAGCAACCTCCAGCTTCTGGGCTTAGGCAATTCTCTCGCCTCAGCCTCCCAAGTAGCTGGGACTACAGGCGCCCGCCACAACACCCAGCTATTTTATGTTGCAGTTTGGCTGAGGCTGGGTTTGAACCCACCATCCTCGGTATATGGGGCCGGCGCCCTACTCACTGAGCCACAGGCGCCGCCCACAAAACACTATTTCTTAAAAAATATATACATTTATAACTCCCTCAGTCTTCTAATTGGTTTCCATCAGGAAATGGAACTTTGTTCTCATTACAGCAATTAGATTCCTAGATGCATATATACAGTAGAAAATATCAGAAAAGTATTTAATTGACTGATTCCAACCTCAAAATGACGAGTTTATTAAGTCCTATCAAAATGACGAGCTTATTAAGTCTTAGCTATCAAAATGATGAGCTTATTAAGTCCTAGCTATCTCTACTGTTCATATATATCTCTACTGCAGATATATATGAACAATTTGCTTTGTATAGTAATATACTGGAAGACATTTGTCCAGTTTAATGCCATTTGTGTTTCCACTTGGGAGCCTCATTTTACAGAAAGTCCACTCCTACCAAAAAGGAAAATTAGAATCTACCAGGGGGAATGACTCTTTCCAGACAATTTGGATCAGGTCACAGTGCAAACCCAGCAATATCAGAATCAAACTACCAGCTAAAAAAAACTGTTCTTCAGGTTCCTATGGGAATATGGAAATCAGTATTTGGGGTTAAGCAGGGGCAGGAAATTAGGTATAGTAGAGTTGAGTGAGAATCAGATTGCTATGTAGGGAAAGCCCTTGAAGAAATCGGTCTGGGCTAGTATTTTATGAGGAGAACCCCCCCAACCCCCGGGCAATTGAAGCAGCTTCAAAAATACACTACTGGGACCTGATCAAACTAAAAAGCTTCTGCACAGCCAAGAACACAGTTAAGTAAAGCAAGCAAACAGCCCTCAGAATGGGAGAAGATATTTGCAGGTTATGTCTCTGACAAAGGTTTAATAACCAGAATTCACAGAGAACTCAAACGTATAAGCAAGAAAAGAACAAGTGATCCCATCGCAGGCTGGGCAAGAGACTTGAAGAGAAACTTCTCTGAAGAAGACAGGAGCAGGCCTACAGACATATGAAAAAATGCTCATCACAATTAATTATCAGAGAAATGCAAATCAAAACTACTCTGAGATATCATCTAACTCCAGTAAGATTAGCCCATATCACAAAATCCCAAGACCAGAGATGTTGGCGTGGATGTGGAGAAAAGGGAACACTTCTACACTGCTGGTGGGAATGCAAATTAATACATTCCTTTTGGAAAGATGTTCAGAGAACACTTAAGAGATCTAAAAATAGACCTGCCATTCAATCCTATAATTCCTTTACTAGGTATATACCCAGAAGACCAAAAATCACATTATAACAAAGATATTTGTACTAGAATTTTTATTGCAGCCCAATTCATAATTGCTAAGTCATGGAAAAAGCCCAAGTGCCTATCGATCCACGAATGGATTAATAAATTGTGGTATATGTACACCATGGAATATTATGCAGCCTTAAAGAAAGATGGAGACTTTACCTCTTCCATGTTTACATGGATGGAGCTGGAACATATTCTTCTTAGTAAAGTATCTCAAGAATGGAAGAAAAAGTATCCAATGTACTCGGCCCTACTATGAAACTAATTTATGGCTTTCATATGAAAGCTATAATCCAGTTATAACCTAAGAATATGGGGAAGGGGGAGAGAGAGGAGAGCGAGGGGGGAGGATGGGTGAAGGGAGGGTGATTGGTGATGACACCTGTGGTGCATCTTACAAGGGTACATGTGAAACTTAGTAAATGCAGACTATAAATGTCTTAACACAATAACTAAGAAAATGCCAGGAAGGCTATGTTAACCCGTGTGATGAAAATGTGTCAAACGGTCTATAAAACCAGTATATGGTGCCCCATGATCGCATTAATGTACACAACTATGATTTAATTTAAAAAAAAAAAAGAATCAGATTGTTAAACAATGGTCACAAATATGAAACTTCAGAATCAGGGACAGTAGAGTAAATACCACAATTAAGATTCCTGAAATGTGGGTGGCACCTGTGGCTCAAAGGGGTGGGCTGCCGGCCCCATGTGCTGGAGGTGGCGGGTTCAAACTCAGCCCCGGCCAAAAGAAAAAAAAGATTCCTGAAATGAGACAAGGTTGGGGCAGAGAGGCCCATCATGGCAGAGAAGTTATTTTTCTCCAGATGGACAGTTTGAAGCACAGCACTTAGCATATAGGGGGATGGCACATGGAGGCAACTCAAGTATTAGACAAAACTTAGCCCTTGTTAAGTTGGTTACCATGAACTCTATGGAGTTAAAAAATACTCCTGGGTCCAAACATGTATGTGTTTATATCAACTCCCCCCCCACCAAAGGTTTTCTATACTAGTATTAAACTTTGAACTTACTTGTTTCCAAATGTTGAGGATTCAGGGACAAAGGATGAGAGTCAGAGAGAAAATTAGGGTGCTAAGGGCACTGAATAAAAACAGAGTAGTGCATCTTATATAGTATTATTTTTGTGGAACTTTAAATTAATTAATTAATTTTTGAGATAGAATCTCACTCTGTCACCCTTGGTAGAGTGCCATGGTGTCATAAGAGCTCACAGCAACCTCAAATTCCTGGGTTCAAGTGATCCCCTTATCTCAGGATCCCGAGTAGCTGGCACTACAGGTGCCTGACACAATGCTTGATACATATATGTATTTTTTTTTTTTTTAGTAGAGAAGGGGTCGCGCTCTTGCTCAGGCTGGTCTGAGAACTCCTGAGCTCAAGCGATCCACCTGCCTCAGCCTTCCATAGTGTTAGGATTCAGGCATGAGCCACCACAACCCAGCCCACACTACTTTTTTTTTTCTTAGAGACAAGAGTCTCACTTTATTGCCCTTGGTAGAGTGCCATGGCGTCACAGCTCACAGCAACGTCAAACTCTGGACTTAGGTAATTCTCTTGCCTCAGCCTCCCAAGTAGCTGGGACTACAGGCGCCTGTCACAACACCCAGCTATTGTTTCGTTGCAGTTTGGCCGGGGCCGGGCTCCAACCCACCACCCTTGGTATATGGGGCCAGTATCCTACCCACTGAGCCACAGGTGCCACCCACACAGTTTGTTTTTAATATAACACCCTTCGGGGTTTTTCTGTCATCTAAGAGACATGTGGGTATGCAAGTAGGCTATCCAGTACGGGCTGAGCTCTGGAGCCTACTTGCCATAGGATAAATACTAGAGAAATACTGGCTCATGTGGGGAGTATAATTTAACTGTACAGTGTAAAGATTAGATAGACTGTCATCAACCTAATCCTAAGTTTATCTATCACTAACACTAGGACAAGGAGGTGTGTCACCTGATACATGCCATGTATAATGTACATGTTATATAATGAATTATAGTTATAATTATTTAACTTATATCCATTATGGCAAAGCTTGAAGAGCCAATTTCCAGTTTCCAGGAAACAGCTCAATGACATCATAAAGAAACAACCAGACTAATCTAAAAGGTGGGATATTTTTCTGGACAACTTTCCCAGCAACAAGTCAGAATTGTGAAAAAGAAACTGTTTTGAAATAAAAGAGATTTCATGGAAATAACCAGATGTAATAAGTCCTGGATTGGATTCAGGACTTTAAAGGACAGTCTGGAATACTGGGGAAATTTGAATATGGATTAGATATTAAATATGAATTATGAATTTTAAACGATGTTATTTACCTGTTATTTTTAAGAGATGCACAATTAAGTAAAAGAGGTAAAAATTGTAAATGAAATATATAAATAAAATTAAAGAAATAATAAAAGAAAAAAGCCTAGGCTAGAGACACAGGTTTGGTAATTAAAACCATGAGAATCACCTAGGAAAGTATACGAAGCAAGACAAAGACATGGGAACCAGACAGAGAAGCAACATTTCAAAGACCAACTATGGGAGTAAGAACCATCAAACTGAAAAAGGGCAGCTGGAGAAATAGGTGGACCACGGAAAGAATGATATTCCACAAGCCAATGGAAGAGAAGGTTTCAAGATGGACAAAGCAATTAATTATGTCAAATCCTAAGCTCAAGCTGGATAAAGACTGAAAAGAGGCTAGCAAATAAATTAGAGAAGGTCAGTGATGACTTGATAGAGAGGCGGTTCAGTAGTCATTCAGCAGAAGTCAGAGGAATGAACTGGTGTTGAAGAAGTAGAGGCATCCCTCCTCTTTCAAAGAAAGAAGCTGGAGTTTCTCAGAAAGTTGAGAACCTATACAAACAATACACACTGTTTAGATAATTAAATTCCTAGTGATTAGTGCCAACATGCAGTAACACTTAAGTGAAAGACAGAATGTAAGGGAGAGATAGTAATGGTGGAGTTGTTAAAGACAAAGGATTCCTCTTTACATTCCTCATGTGATGCCCATATTAAAAAAAATTTGCTATTATAACAGTCTGCAAATAGAGTTTGCCTTTTTTTCTATTTGTCTCCTAAAGAAAAATGACGTTGCAATCATTTGTATATGTTATGTGTTCCACTGTATGAAATGGATTGGTTTTCCAAAATACATTTTTGGAGATCAAGTAGTTAAGTAAACTAGGAAAAATGTCTTTTTTTTTAAATTTTGAGACAGACTCTCACTATGTCGCCTTCCGTAGAGTGCTGTAGTGTCACAGCTCACAGCAACCTCAAGCTCTTGGGCTTAAGCGATTCTCTTGCCTCAGCCTCCCAAGTAGCTGGGACTACAGGTATCCACCACAATGCCCGGCTATTTTTTGTTGCAGTTGTCATTGTTGTCTAGTTGGCCCAGGCTGGCCTCAAACCTGCCAGCCTCGGTATATGTGGCTGGCACAATAATCACCATGCTACAGGAACCCAGCCTGAAAAGTATCTTTTTAAAGAAGTGACAGAACCTTTAGGTTGTAATCTGCATTCAGATCATGTCTTTATAAACATATTAATAATAAATTACTTTAATTTTATAACATATAACCTTAACTTAATCCTACGTGTATTAGGTATGCTAGATGTGTATTATTAGTCCCAACTGACTAATAATGTCCCAACAAGGGCATTCTGATTGGAAACATGAATGATGTTCCCTCTGGAGGAATACTATGTGTCCAGAAGAGTTCTAGAAGAGCTACTACTCACATACCCCTGAAGCTATTTGGCTTTCTTAATTAATAAATTCAGGAACCCTGGTCTTTCCACATTCTTAAGTCAACCCAAATGTCTTAATGGTCTTTTAAAAAAATCATCAGTATATTCATAAAATAACTTTGAAGAAAAAATGTATTCTCATACTAATACAAAGAAATATATTTTTTCAATATTGATAATAATTATACAATATATTTAATTTATGAAAAGTTCGGACTTTTAAGTGCTAGAATTTTCTTAAATTGAGTCAGGCCTACATTATACTATATACAGTAGAACCTCCATAGTTGACCACCTTCCTACAACTGACCACCTCCTTAAGTTGACCAAATTTTCATAAAACAGACATGTACCACACGTATGTATCAGTATACAGTAGGCCTAGTTTCTTATGCTGACCACCTCTGTATGTTGACTAGTTATAGTCCCTTGGGTAGTCAATTCACAGAGGTTCTACTATAATAATTATAAAGCAGGCTCAGCACCTATAGCTCAGCGGCAAGGGCACTGGCCACATACACCAGGGCTGGCAGGTTGAAACCTAGCCCAGGCCTGTTAAACAATAATGACAACTACGACAACAACAACAGCAACAAATAGCCGGGCATTGTGGCAGGTGCCTGTAGACTCAGTTACTTGGGAGGCTAAGGCAAGACAATCACTTAAGCCCAAGAGTTTGAGGTTGCTGTAAGCTGTGACACCATGGCATTCTACTGAGGGTGACAGAGTGAGACTCTGTCTCCAAAATAAATAAATAAATAAATAAAAATAAAATTAAAAAGCACTTTCAATGCACCAAGTATTATTCTTGGTACTTAAGAATTATTGCATTTGGGGTGGTGCGTGTGGCTCAAAAGAGTAGGATGCCGGCCCCATATGCAGGAGGTGGCGGGTTCAAACCCAGCCCTGGCCAAAACTGCAAAAAAAAAAAACAAGAATTATTGCATTTGTTAGTTTCAGTGCAAAATCTATACTATAAACACTATCATCACTCTCATTTTGCATAAGCAGAAACAGATAACAGATTAAATCCTGCTATATCCATACCAGTGTAGATTTAAAAAACAAGGTATCTGAAGGCATCTGTAGCTCAGTTGGCAGGGTGCCAGCCACATACACGGGGGGTGGCAGGTTCAAACCCAGCCCTGGCCAAATATCCAGGCATTGTGGTGGGCACCTATAGTCCTAGCTACTTGGGAAGCTGAGGCAAGAGAATTGCTTAAGCCCAGGAGCTTGAGGCTGCTGTGAGCTGTGACTTCACAGCACTCTACACAGGTCGACATAGGGAGACTGTGTTTCCAACAAAACAAAACAAAACAAAAACAAGCTATCTGATAATATAATTATATTCAAAACATGATATTTGACTTGGGGCCTGTAGCTCAAGCAGTTAGGGCGCCAGGCACATATACCAGAGCTGGTGGGTTCGAATCCAACCCAGGCCTGCCAAACAACATTGACAACTACAAGCAAAAAATAGCCAGGCATTGTGGCTGGTGCCTGTAGTCCCAGCTACTTGGGAGACTGAGGCAAGAGAATTGCTTAAGTCCAAGCATTTGAGGTTGCTTTGAGCTGTGACGCCACAGTACTCTACCCAGGGCAACAGCTTGAGACTCTGTCTCAAAAAAAAAAAAAAAAAAAAAAAGATACTAAAAAATCAAAGCTAAAATGTGGTTTGTAACCTATGTTACAGTAAATTTGTAGAAAAATGGAGATGGTGTGGGAAAATAAAAATAGAAACTTTCCCACAGTGTGAACATACTCAATGCTACTAAAGTATATAATTAAAAGTGATTAAGACGGTAAATTTTATGTGATGTGCTTTTTACCACAGTAAGTGAAAAACCAATACCAATGTTAGCTTTGTTAGAAAAATAAAAAAGCTTCTTTGCTATATTATTTCTCACAATAGGTATTTCTTTTTTATCCACAATGAGATACGTTTAACAGTATTCTTTCCATTATTATGGCATGGATATCATTTTTCTATAGCTCATGGAATTAAAATCTATAGGTATTTTATAGAAATAACCTATTGTAAGAAGATGAAAAATATAGTATAATACTTAATTGTATTTACCCCGAAATATAAAACTTCCAAATTTTCTATAATAAAGATTAATTTTTATAATCAGAAAAAGATTAACGAATTGAGATTGACATTACATATAATAATTGTGGCAATAAAAAAAGATGTGAGGGCGGTGCCTGTGGCTCAAAGGAGTAGGGCACAGGCCCCATATACCGGAGGTGGCAGGTTCAATCCCAGCCCTGGCCAAAAAAACTGCAAAAAAAAAAGATTTGAGGCCTGGATTTTACATCTGGGAATTCCTTCAACATGTATCAGATTACTTATTCTACTTCAAAAGACGAGTCTGGGGCCATGTCTGTGGCTCAAAGGAGTAGGACCCCAGCCCCATATGCCAGAGGTGGCGGGTTCAAACCCAGCCCAAAACAGCAAAAGGAAAAAGACGAGTCTGTGAATATGCAAACTGTTTTTTTTTTTTTTATAAGTAGAGGTAGTTCATGAGAGCCTCGTGTAGTATTTAGCTACCCTGTATCCAAAGAACCCGAAAGTGGAATAGTTTGGGGCCCTACAAAGCTTAAGAGAAATTAGTAAAAATGTGTTGAGAAATGCACTGTTGCAAAGGTCCTTTCCAACACCCTAGCTATTCAGAACAGCCACTGATACCTCAAAAAAATGCTGTTGTTGAACCTGGTCTTCATTAGGAGAGATATTCTAATGATTTACATAATCCCAAATAATCTAACATTATATGAAGCCCTCTGTAGACTATACACATAAATGACTATACTGAGATTACATTCAGGAGGCCTTCTGGAAACCAAAACTTTTTGTTAACTGTATTTGAAAACAGACTTCTCACCTGCGTGGCCTAGTCCTTGGTGACATCATTTCATTCCCAAGTATGTGGTATCGCCTTGCTTCATGCAGTAACTGGTAACACTCAGGAGAATTCTGGATTAACTGGTCCACCTCAACTGTTTGAACAAAGTAGTTGGGATGCAACAGAGGGAGTCTCACATGTGTCAGGAGCTCATGTAACAGGGGTCTTCTCAGATCAACAGCACGATAGACCCAACGCATGACGGCTTCAAAAACCATCTCCTCTTTACCAATAACAAGTTCATCGCTGCAAATGTAATCAATAAGTTCATCTTTGTCAAGCTCAAGAAATTCTTCATGCTGGGACACATCCTCAAAAGTCTGTAATGCAAAAGTTTTGCATTTTGTGAAGAGTGTTTTGAGAGAATGGGTATCAGCAAAGCGCTGGATTCCTAAGCAATTACATGGATCAAGTTGCTCCTCCAAGAACTTGGCACATGCATCACGGAGAACACTGATCTGAAAGAGGCTTGAAGTTTCAAAGAGGTATTGTACATTCTCTGTAGTGATCTTCACCTTTCCAGTATAAACATACTGCAAAAAACATTCCATAGCTTCAGCTAAAATTCCATTGATCTCAACCAGCATTTCTCGGCTTTCCCTGTGATCATTACAAAACATAGCTCTGAAGTAGCTACTGCAGGCTGAGAGAACAGCTCTATGACAAGGAAATTCTTTTCCTTCCACACAAATGATGACATCTGTGAATAAGCGGCTATCTCGGAACTCATTAAATATCTGGAGTATGTTTTCAGCATGGGATGATCCTGAAGAGAAGTCAAAAAACTCATGACCTGTCAGAGATTTAGGGTCCATTTCAAAAACTTTACGCTTAGTTGCTGGGGAATCACGCACCCCGAGATCCTCTCTGTTTAGTCTGCGTCCCAATATTAGTACCATTGTTACATCAGTTGACTATAAAATTGTTGAGAAATGATTGTTAAGGATCTTCTTTATGTGGCTAAAAAGTAAAAAAAAAAAAAGAAAAAAAGAAAAACATTTCAATATGTAAAAAAATTCAGCATTCAAGTTACATAATTTCATTTTGATGTAAACACTACAACAGAATCACGCAATTAATGGTCCCTTTCAGTAATAAGAAACATCCCCAAACTCCCTCAGAAATGACTTTGAGGGCGGTGCCTGTGGCTCGGTGAGTAGGGTGCCGGCCCCATATACCAAGGGTGGTGGGTTCAAACCCAGCCCCGGCCAAACTGCAACAAAAAAATAGCCAGGCGTTGTGGCAGGTGCCTGTAGTCCCAGCTACTCTGGAGGCTGAGGTAAGAGAATCGTGTAAGCCCAAGAGGTGGAGGTTGCTGTGAGCCATGTGATGCCATGGCACTCTACTGAGGATGGTAAAGTGAGACTCTGTCTCTACAAAAAAAAAAAAAGAAAGAAAGAAATGACTTTGGATAAGGAACTAACAGACTGAGGCACTCGGCTATACCTATCAATTCTCTTCAATGTTAAGAGGGCTCTTTTATCCCCACCTTCTTTCCACATCTTCAAAAATTGATACGTGGTCCAAAATGTACTGGTAACTGGTTTAAGAGTGTTTAGAATACTCTCATCTATTCTCATACCCTCAGAATCTCATACACTATCCCTTCTAGAGGTCCCAACTTCCTCCTGAAACGGCTCATCTGTCAGTCATTCAGTCATTGCATTCCTAAGCAATTACAAGGATCAAGTTGGCAGTATGGTGGCAAAAAGCAGGAGGCTAAGGACAATCAGATAATCAGGTGGCAGCCCACCCTACTTTCACAAGCCACAAATAAAACTGAGACTTGAGAGTTAACAATTTTAGACCATATTTTATAAAACTTATCACATATTTAATTGTATCTCGTTTTTAAGTCCTTAAATGACACAAAGGGGGAAAAACACGTAATATCAAAATTGAGAACTCATTTTACTACAGTGTTCTCTTCTTTTTCGTGTTATTTATATCCATCCTTTTTTCCTAATCACTCTAAACTACAGATGTCCTACTTCCAATATTCATTAGATACTTCCAATTTTCATTTATTCCTTCACTGAATGTACTGAATTTTGTTGCTTCTACCACCATCATCAACAACAAATATTTATTAAACATCTACTACTGTCAAGATACTTGTGCTACACCAAGGGCTTACAGAGATGCAAGATACTGCTGCTGGAGTGCTTTTTAAGAAAAATATAGTTGTAACAAAGCGTTTTCACAAAAAGATAATTAACCCTATTAAGTAGCACAGACAATAAGTCACAATGGAACAGATAGCATAGCTCCCCCTTAAATTTGTATTAGATTTTTTTTTATAACTTTGTTATCAATTAGCACTTAAACTTTATCTAAAGTCTAGGTGATAGAATTTTTCTTGGGCAGATGTTTACCAGGCTATGCTGATTGTTCAGGGAAAAGTACCTGGTCATAACAGTATCTGAATAAGTAAAAGCTTATATTCCATATCTCTGTCCATTCCTAAATTATGCAGGTAAAATCAGAAAAAATTCAAGTAATTTTATTAGTTAAATGGAATAAAGACTAATGTGAAATAATGTTTTCATCTGAGATCATTAAGTGGGGATTCTGAGGCAGTATGTTGATATCCAAAAAGTCCCAAAATGACTGAAGAATTGTATAATGCTCTTTAGTCCCCTCTAGGAATCCTGGCAAAAACTGAGTAAGTTCTTGGAAATTTATCAGGTAAGGCTTTAAGAAGTATTAAGTGCCAAATTTGTGTATTGCATATCAGCTAGTTGAAACCATGAAGGCTGTATTTCCTATATGCATTTAAAAACAAACCAACAACAAGAACAATAAAACTAATCTTTTTTTTTTTTTTTACTGCTTTCCATATACCTGACACTTTCTAAACTCTTTATATGAATTAGATAATTTAATTCTCATAACAATTCTATGAGGTAGGTACTACAATTAATGAAAAAGTGCCTCAGAATTATACATACACAGGATAAA
The DNA here is from genome assembly GCF_027406575.1 of Nycticebus coucang. NCBI lineage: Eukaryota > Metazoa > Chordata > Mammalia > Primates > Lorisidae > Nycticebus > Nycticebus coucang. The sequence goes on from NC_069795.1 coordinate 90,528,289, forward strand.
GATAGATTTTTCTAAATAGGCAGGAATTATTTATAAAGTGAAGGACTAACAAGGATAATCTTTTATTGTCATGTCTTTTTTTTGAGACAGAGTCTCAAGCTGTCACCCTGGGTAGAGGGCCATGGCATCACAGCTCACAGCAACCTCAAACGCTTGGGCTTAAGAGATTCTCTTGCCTCAGCCTCCCAGGCAGCTGGGACTACAGACGCCTGCCACAATGCCCGGCTATTTTTTGGCTGCAGTTGTCACTGTTGCCTAGCAAGCCAGGGCTGAGTTTGAAACTGCCACCCTACGTGTATGTGGCCAGCGCCCTGCTGACTGAGCTATAGGCGCCACCCTACTCTCATTTCTAAGTAAAATAAATAAATAAATAAATAAAAAATCAGAAAATTATAAGTATACAAATATACATACATTTTCTAAACATATAACAAACCTTTGCAATATAATGAAACAGTTCTGACGATGGAAATTCATGTGGAAGGCCTTTTTAAGTTAATACACATCAAAGTAAAGAGAATGCTTAGGCTGGTTCTTGGAGTAAATGCTAACAAAGCAACTTCCACAAATGTAGTTAGTGAAGTTAGTTTCTTTTAAATTTGAGGGAATATTTTGTCTACATATATGTTATGGTCTAAGCAAGCTAGATTTTTTTTTTTGAGACGAAGTCTCACTTTGTTGCCCTCGGTAGAGTGCTGTGGCATCACAGCTCACAGCAACCTCCAGCTCTTGGGCTTAGGCGATTCTCTTGTCTCAGCCTCCCGAGTGGCTGGGATTACAGATGCCCACCATAACACCCAGCTATTTTTTTTTTTTTTTGTGGTTGTTGCAGTTTGGCTGGGGCCAGGTTTGAACCTGCCACCTTCAGTTTGTGGAGCCGGCACCCTACTCACTGAGTCATAGGCGTCCCCCAGCAAACTAGATTTTTAACTTTAATCATGGTTTGGGGATTTCAGGTAACACATTTCTCTGAAAACAAATAAAAGCTCCATTTCATTTTGTTCACTTTAAAACCGATTTGAATAAAAATTCATCTGAGTTTAAAATATTTTGTAAGTAAACTGTGGTACATGTATGCCACAGAATACTATTCAGCCATAAATAAAGATGGAGACTTTGTGTTTTTTGTGTTTACCTGTAAGGATTTGGAGAACATTCTCTTAAGTAAAGAATCAAGTTAGTGCAAAAGTAATTGTAGTGCTTGCATTGCTAAAATTTGACATTTGATACTGGAATACATTCTTAAATAAATGTGGTTATGTTACACACCATTTTAATGTGCATTTCTCATTTTATGTTTTTGTGCTAATGACTTATCACTTGCTGTTTATTTTATATTTATTTTGGACTATGCAAATATTATTAGACAAAAAGCAGATTTGAGCAATTTTCTTATTTGAGTTCAAAGTAAGTTGTAAAGCAGCAGGGACAACTTGCAATGCATTTTGCAGGGACATCAGCAAAACATTTGGCCCAGAACTGCTAATGAACCCACAGCACATTGGCGATTCAAGAAGTTCTGCAAATGAGAGGAGAACCTTGAAAATGAGGAGCGTAGTGGCCAGCCATGGGAAGTTGACATCAGCCAACTGAGAGTAATCATTAAAGCTGATCCTCTGACAAGTACACATGAAGTTGCCTTTACTCAGTGTTGACCATTCTACGATTGTTGGAACAGTTGATACAAACTGGAAAGGTGAAAAAGCTCGATGAGCGGGTGCCTCATGACCTGACCAAAAATCACAGCAATTGTCATTTGCAATGTCATCTTCTCTTATTCTACACAACAACAACAAACCATTTCTCCAACTCATTATGATGTGTGATGAAAAATGGATTTCATACCACAACTGACAATGACCAGCTCAGTGGCTGGAGTGACAGGAACCTACAAAGCACTTCCCAAAGCTAAACTTGCACCAAAAAAAGGTCATGGTCAATGTTCAGTGACCTGCTGGTGGTCTGATATTATTCTCAGGTATAATATAAACCATTATATCTGAGAAGTCTGCTTAGCAAATCAACGAGAGGCAGCACAGAAACCTGCAAGACCTGCAGCTCGCGCTGGTCAACAGATAGGGCCTGATTCGTTGCACAACCAATACTTGAAAAGTTGAACTAACTGGACTAGGAAGTTTTGCTTCCTTGGCTGTATTCACCTGACCTCTTGCCAACTGACTGCCCCTTCTTCAAGCATCTTGACAACTTTTTTGCATAGAAAATACTTCCACAACCAGCAGGATGCAGAAAATGCTTTCCAGCCAGGCTGGTGGTTCACGCTTGTAATCCTAGCATTCTGTGAGTCTGCGGTGGGTAGACTGTTTGAGCTCAGGAGTTCGAGACCAGCCTGAGCAAGAGTGAGACCCCCATTTCTACTGGAAAAAAAAAAAAAAAGAAGAAGAAAAGAAAAAGAAAAAAATAAATAAAAAGAAGAAGAAAATAAAATAAATAAATAAAAATAGAAATGTAGCCAGGCATTGTGGCAGGCACCTGTAGTCCCAGCTACTTGGGAAACAGAGGAAAGATGATTACTGGAGTCCAAGAGTTTGAGGTTGCTATAAGCTATGATGATGCGATGGCACTATACCCAGGATGACAGAGTGAGACTCTATCTCAAAAACAAAAAACAAGAAAATGCTTTCCAAGAGCTTATGGAATTTTTATGGATTCCATAACACGAATTTTTATGCCATAAGAAGAAAGAAACTTATCTCTCATTGCCAAGAATGTGTTGATTATAATAGTGCCTATTTTGATTAATAAAGATGTTATGTCTAGTTATAATGATTTAAAATTCGTGGGTCCAAATCACAATTACTTTTGCCCCAAGCTAATATCACAAGAATGGAAAAGCAAGCATCCCATGCACTCAGTAATAAATTGAAACTAGTAGATTAACAACCATAGGTCTGCATTAAAGAGAAACATAATCAAATTCAAGAAGGGGGAAGAAAGAGGGGAGGTTTCATAAGTTCCCACCTAAAGGGTACAATGTATGGTTATATGGTACACTTCCTTGGTGAAGGACACAACTACAACTCAGACTTTACCTTACAAACAGTGCAACTTAATTGTATGTACTCTCATATTAATCCAAAATTTCAAAAAATAAACCAAACTTTTTTTTTTTTTTTTTTTTTTTTTGCAGTTTTTGGCCGGGGCCGGGTTTGAATCCACTACCTCTGGTATATGGGGCCGGCGCCCTACTCCTCTGAGCCACAGGCACTGCCCAATAAACCAACTTTTATCATTAACATTAAAGCTAATTTAATAAGCTTTATATAAAGAAAAATATTTTATTTATTTATTTTTTTTAGAGACAGTCTCACTTTATTGCCCTTGGTAGAGTGATGTGGCGTCTCAGCTCACAGCAACCTCCAACTCCTAGGCTTAGGTGATTCTCTTGCCCTCAGCCTCCTGAGTAGCTGGGACTACAGGCACCTGCCACAACACCCGGCTATTTTTCTGTGGCAGTTTGGCTGGGGCCGGGTTTGAAACCATCACCCTTGGTATATGGGGCCGGCACCCTACCCACTGAGCCACAGGCGCCACCCAAAAAGAAAAATATTTAAAAAAAAAAATTTTTTTTGAGATAGTCGTAAGCTGTTGCCTTGGGTAGAGTACTGTGATATCACAGCTCATAGCAACCTCAAACTCTTAGATTTAAGCAATCGATTCTCTTGCCTCAGCCTTCCAGGTAGCTGGGACTACAGGTGCCTACCACAACACCTGGCTATTTTTGATGCAGTTGTCATTGTTGTTTAGGTGGCCCGGGCTAGGTTTGAAACTGCCAACCTCGGTGTATATGGCTGGCACCATAAACACTGTGCTATGGGCACCGAGTCCAAAGAAAAATATTTTATTAGTTTTAAAATTTATTATTACTAACTAAAAAAAGTGGCTTCTTCCTACCTCTTTAAAGATTTTTCTAATCACTTAGACTTCATGTTTACTTCATCATGGGTCATCCAACTTCACGGGTTAAGGTTGCCCGTGTGTGTGCACGTGCACACACATGCTAACATTTTAAAAATCTGTTTATGCACAGAATCACTTTCAGATTCCAAGCTCTCATAACGTGTGGGCATTAGCACACACGTAAAATATGCTTTTAATTATAAGTTACCTCAGTAACAGTTCAATATGCAGAAATCTATCCATATCAAGACAGACCACTACTGTACCTGAATATTAATTTTTTTGTTATTGAAACTATATAAAGTTCAAAGTACATAATATCACAAGTGATCAAAAGGATCACTTGTTTTAATTATGATAAATGTGACATGGAATATAACTCATTTTATTCTTAACACTTTACTAATCTAGATTCAAATTACGGTTGAATTAGCCACAAGTCAGATTCCCCAATCTAGAGTCTTCATATCAGCTTATCTAATTTAAACTCTTGCTGCATTAATTTCAGGTTTGAAAAACTCACTGAAGTTATTTGGCTAGATTTTGACTAGTGATCTTTTTTTTTTTTCTTTGAGACAGAGTCTCACTTTGTCACCCGTGGTAGAATGCTGTGGCGTCACAGCTCACAGCAACCTCAAACTCTTGGGGTTTCTTTTGCCTCAGCCTCCCAAGGAGCTGGGACTACAGGTGCCTGCCACAATGCTCAGTTATTTGTTGTTGTTACTGTTGTAGTCATTGTTGTTTATCAGGCCTGAGCTCAATTTGAACTTGCCAGCCCCAGTGTATGTGGCTGGTGCCATACTCGCTGAGCTACCTGCGCTGAGCCTATACATTTTCATTTTCTCAATGTTTAAATGAAAGTGTTCAGAGCAAAAGAACATATTATAAGAACCAAGAATTTCCCTTTGGCTAAAATGGACAAGTAGGAAAATATATATGAAAACGCACTCTGCTGTCTGTGGCCAATGATCTTAACTGTATCTAGAATTTGTTAAATTTGTGGATAGCATATTGAGTGAAGTACTATTAAAAGGGGGATTGATTAGACTTAATATGAGTTAAAGGCCTGTCTTTTTATGCTATTTTCTGCCTCTTATTCTCATAGGTTTTTTGATTTTGATTTATTGACTGACAAAAAAAGATCTTTTTTTTGTACTATACTGAAAATCCTGGAAAACCTTTAAAATCACCTTCTGTTCAAAAGGTAAAAGATCCTTGTTTACTGCTTTGTACATAAGATAGATTATCTCATAGATCTATCCAAACAGCTTTCACCTGCTGCCTCCTGGCTTTCTGGACATCTTCACTTTTTCTGGTCTTTCTGACCTGTCCTATTAGCCAGTCTCCACAATAGCCCCAAATACAAATTCTTCCTATTTATGATTAGATGAATGATTTGTATAGGGGCATCTTAGAAATCTGAGATGCATCAAAGTGTATCTTTTGGGATTCTAGATATAATTCACTAGCTTTTGCCTTCCCATTTTATATAAATTCATTTTAACTAGTAATGGTTAAAAATGTAAAGAAAAATTACTCATTTCATTCTAAAGAAATGTACAAGTAAACATTGTATCTTGATGAGTTAGTTGTATATGAACCATCAGACTGTTAACAAATGGCTGCCAAAGTTAAGGTGCATGATTTGTCTAAAAAAGCTCCCCTTTTTTCTTTCCCTCATTTCTTCAGGAACTTTATAACCAGAGCTATACTCTCACTTAAAAAGAATGACCTTTCTTAACAGAAAGATTCTACTAGTTAAGCGTAGTCTAGGTTTATTTCCAACTGTAGAACACATGAATACTGTAGATTTAGTTTCTGATTGCTAAGTAGATTGAAAATTACATGCTTTTGGTCTGTGTCCCAGAAAAATGAGTGCAGATAACCCATTTTGGTATTTCAAACACTGGAGAAAAATGCAGAAGAGGGATTGAGGCCTTCAGGAAGCAGGAGAAAGGAGTGGGTAAATATTGAGTAACAGAACTGATTGTGACACTGCTTTCTTTCGTGATCTGAAGTATAGAATTGTTCCTCGTTACTCCTGGTTAAAGAAAGGAAAATAGTTTAAATTCTCTAATAACAATGTTTAAACAGTGTATAAATAAATATACCTTTTTAGCATTTGCTTGATCAAAGCCCCAATGAATTTCCACACCTATATAATAAGAGAATAGCAACACATAAATCAGATACTAATCAGTTCACAAACACTTGGTATTATTTACTAGTATGTTGAACAAAGTTTTTAGTAAATTCCAGTTTCTGACTAGGTGTTCACTTCTGTATAAAAAAATTAATGAATAATACCTCATTAAAGCAAATCAATAATTTTATGCTCTTTTACATACAAAGTAGTTTTCTTATTTATCGTCTTCCTTACTCAACAATTTTATCCTGCAGTTAAGATTTGAAAAATCAACTAATATTAATGTCAACAGCAAGCTAATCTCAACTGAGATGAAAAATATACACTTGGCTTAGTGCCCAAAGCACAGTGGTTACAGTGCAGGCCACATGTTCCAAGGCTGGCAGGTTCAAACCCAGCCCAGCCCAGCTAAACAATGATAACTACAACAAAAAAATAGCCGGGTTTTGTGGCAGGCGCCTGTAGTCCCAGCTACTTGGAAGGCTGAGGCAAGAGACTTGCTTAAGGCCAAGAGTTTGCTGTGAGCTGTGATACCGTAGAACTCAACCGAGAGGGACATAATAAGACCACGTCTCAAAAACAAACAGACAAACAAAAAAACGAAAAATATATACTCCACGATAAGTCTGTACTGGACATTTGAAGAGTATCTGGAAACCAATGTTTCTTTCTTTTTTTTTTTTAGACAGGGTCTTACTTTGTCACCCTTGGTAGAGTGCCGTGGCATCACAGCTCACAGCAACCTCCAGTTCTTGGGCTTAGGTGATTCTCTTGCCTCAGACTCCCGAGTAGCTGGGACCACAGGAGCCCACCACAACGCCTGGTTATTTTTTGTTGCAGTTTGGCCGGGGCCGGGTTTGAACCCGCCACCCTCGGTATATGGGGCCGGCACCCTACCCACTAAGCCACAGGCACCGCCCTGGAAACCAATGTTTCATCTGGGTTTTGGGCCATTAAATAATTCTAAGAGTTGTTCTATCAGTATTACCAGAAATAAACAGTTTAGTCACTATGTATTATATACCTACGAAACTAATTTGAGAACAATCTCAAGAATTCTAGATAATTCAGGAAAAAAACCATTTCTTAAAATTCTTATTTAGATTTTCCATAGAGAATCTCAAGTTGTCAAATAATTTTTATCTTTAATATATAAATTACATTTTTCTGCTTTGTTCAAACATATAGACTTAATTCCTATAGAAATCAACTAATTCAGAACAATTCCTCCCTATTTTGGTGGAAGGGGAAGAGAACAATGCTTAAGAGAAAATACCCGAAACTTGAGCGGTGCACACAATAGCAACAGCATTTAAACACAAAGTGGCCCAGATACTTTTAAATAGAACTCATAAATTCTTAGCAAATTTAGGCAAATTCAAAAGTTGACCCCCAAACCAAATATCCTACTGATTTTACATATATACACAAACACATCTCTATACCTATCCCGACAGTGGGATGATTATGAAGTAAATGTTATCTTGTGGTTCCTCACTTTCAGAAGTCAGTCTGTGTGTACCCTTGGTAAAGAATATCACAACTAGGTCAAATTAAGAGATTGTTAGCCCTAGTGAAGTAAGTGTTCCTTTCCAATGGATAAAAAAGATCAACCCTAAGCAATGTACGGGTTTAGGTCAATTCAAGATACACTTATCGAGAATCTAGTTTGTGTCTAGCACTGGGCTCACAAATAATTGGATTCAGATCCAATTTTAAACTCTGTGAGGTTGGCTAAGATTAGAATCAAACAAGAACTCCAAGATTGATACTAAAATAGATTCAAATCCTCAGCATTTCTCTAGCAGAAAACACAGGTGCAAATTTTAAATAGAGCCTCTCATGACCAATCTGGTCTAGAATTATACCTTATTGAATAGAAAGGGCAGAGTAATTCACCTGGGCATTTTTTTTTTTTTCCCCAGGAGTTTTAGGTAATCCTTACTAACCTAACAGATAAGGACAAGGAACAGAGGAGGTCAGGGTACAAAGTTTGAAAGAGATGTATAATATCTGAATTGATTTATAGCATAACTGTAGTAGTGTACAAGATTATTTTTCTTTTAGAATTAGAAATGCCATACAAAGAGGTTAGCATCAGTCTTAAAGATGATATGGATTATTGAAGGTCTTCTAAAGACTAATACCAGAGGAAAAAAAAAAAATAAGAATATCCTGGTTCAGTGCCTGTAGCTCAATGGTTAGGGTGCACATACACTGGGGCTGGTGGGTTCAAACCCAGCCTGGGCCAGCTAAACACCAATTGACAACTGCAACCAAAAAATAGCCGGGCATTGTGGCGGCCGCCTGTAGTCCCAGCTACCTGGGAAGCTGAGGCAAGAGAATTGCTTAAGCCCAAGAGTTTAAGGTTGCTGTGAGCTGTGACGCCATGGCACTCTATCAAGGGCGACATCATAAGATTCTATCTCAAAAAACAAAACAAACAAAAAAAACCCTAAGAACACCCTAACCATCATGGCCCATATTCATAATAGTGAATTGCCACATGCTATATTCACGTTAACTCCATTTGCTCAAATTTAACCTCAAATGCAGAACAAGAGACAAGAGGAGCTAGCCAAGAACAGGTTTATCTTTAAAGATACTATATTTAAAAGTATTATGCAAACCAGTTTTTGCTTTTTTTGTTTTTTTGTAGAGACAGAGTCTCACTTTATGGCCCTCGGTAGAGTGCCGTGGCATCACACAGCTCACAGCAACCTCCAACTCCTGGGCTTAAGCCATTCTCTTGCCTCAGCCTCCCAAGTAGCTGGGACTACAGGCGCCCGCCACAACGCCCGGCTATTTTTTGGTTGCAGTTCAGCCGGGGCCGGGTTTGAACCCGCCACCCTCGGTATATGGGGCCGGCACCTTACCAACTGAGCCACAGGTGCCGCCCGCAAACCAGTTTTTATGCACTTCAAGATATATTTTCACCCCAATCGTCTCAAAAATCTAATTCAAGTGGTTATTTGATCACCACTTTTAAAAAATTACATATTTGCATCGTGAAATTTTCAGCATGTCCAGTTCCCTAATAGAATCACCAAGACTGTATTTACTCACCCTAAGACATCAGAAACCACCTAAAACCTCAAGTTTCTTTGGCTAGAATTATAGCAACTAGAGATTATTCCATGTTTACTAGAACTTCAGATGGGCAAAACAATACAGAGGGTGCCAAAAAATACATATGCACATTTAAGAAAGGAAAAACTGTATTAAAATTCTAATACTCAATAAATACCAATAACAAAAGATGGATACAAGTCATGTTTGACTTATGCAATTGTAAGAGGTGCTCAAAATATGTACATAATACAACATATAATATATAGATAATATCACTTACAATGTGTACACTTTTTTCTATCCTAAGTATTTGACTTTGATGAAAGAAAAAGAAATAGAAGAGGCATCTGATAAAACAAATTAGAAAAGGTAAATGCATCAGACTAAACAATATGTTTCTATAACTAAAAAGGAGTATTATCTTCTCCTAACCCTAGGAAAAAAAAAATTTCAGTTTTTCTTAAGTGTTTGTTTCCTTTGACATAAAACTTCTGGCTACTGATATTCCCCAAACCCTAAAAAAAAAGTTAAGCAGACATCACACCTGGCATACCAAACTGCCCTATGGAGCCTACTTATGTTTCTCCCCAGACTTGACATGTAAACTTAAGGTCAGTTTTATCCTGCAAACATGTAGTGCCTTTTAAGTATTTAATGCGTTATTTTATTTAAATATTGAAAATCCTACAGAATTATGATATAGTTATGCTTTCTGTCAGCAAAATTATTTTATTAAAAATTAGAATTAAATCTGCCAAGGATACCACCAGGTGCTCTGGCACTTGAACAAATTTGAGATCTAGTATTCTAGATGACTTCTCTATGTGCAAAAACACTTATAAGTCAGTAACTTATTTACCTTAGTGGTGACTCAAAGTACTAACAGCAACTTTTAGAGAAGAGTAAAGTTATCATTTTTAAGTCTTTAAGAAAGGCCAAATTTTGAAAAATTACAGCTCCTGGGTGATGAATTTAGGCAGATGATAAATTATTTTGCTAAAAAAGTTTAGCTATTGTGTTTTTAGTAGGAGAAAGAACAGGGGTTTTAAAATGTCAACAGTTTTCGAGCAGCTACATACCTTAGTTGTTCGCCATAACAGAAATAAAATAACACAAAATGGATTGTTCATATATATACTTCAGAGGATGTTTTATTTAAATGCAAATGAAAAATTACAGTTTTCATTTTATAGTCCATTCCTAAAAATTGAAAAACAAGTTCTAAATTTTTAGGTAAAAGTATATACAAAAATAACTGCAGTTGCATATTTAATTAACAGTATTGTTCATAGGTCTGACCTTTGGAGTTTTAATGAAATGGCAGGAAAAAAAGGAAAGTATAAAAAAGTTATTGAAAAAAGCATTAAGGTTTTAACAACTTGAGCAAAAGCCAGGTGAATTTAAATTAAAGCCAATAGCCCTAACTCAGAATATTATTCCGTTTTCCTGTTTAAAAATTATGCTGCTGGCTTTGTATAAATTAAGCAGACCTTTATAAAGTAATGGTTTTATTTTTATTTATTTTTTTGAGACAAGAGTCTCACTTTGTTGCCCCTTGTAGAGTGCCATACTGTCACAGCTCACAGCAACCTGGAATTCCTGGGCTTAAGCGACTCTCTTGCCTCAGCCTCCGGAGTAGCTGGGACCACAGGCGCCCGCCACAACGCCCGGCTATTATTTTGGTTGCAGTTGTCATTGTTTAGCAGGCCCGGGCTGGGTTAGAACCCGCCACCTTCGGTGTATGTGGTCAGCGTCCTACTCACTGAGGTACGGACCCCGAGCCAGTAATGGTTTTATTTTTAAAAAACATTCGTTAAGCATTTACACTTATTTAGGTACAGTAAAATGCCTTCAAGTCTCCAATTCCAGGAGCCGCTAATTCTGGGGTAGCCATCTCCACGTGAATTTTAAAAACATACTAAGAATGCATAGCCAACAACAACCGTTCATAGTCAATTCCTGCTTCACCCAGGACAGCTCCATCTTGCTACAGACACAGAAAAAAAGGAAATCTGATAAAACCCAAGTACCCTGTTAATTCAAGAGATTAGGAAAACCATCTGCAACACACCAAGCCTAAAAGCGATTTGTCTTGCAGATTTTATCTATTATCTTAACTTAAACACATCTGCAATTCACTTCTCAAAAACTGTAATTATCACGGCGATTAATACATAGGCGTGCGCGAGACAAGGGTGATAAAAACTAATCTCTTAGCTGGTGGACCTAAACAGTACTAGTTATAAGCACGAAGACGTACTTTAAAGAAAAACTGGTCACAAGAGCAAATGATTAAAATCCACTGAAATACTGTGTAAATAGTCACAGCCTCTGGGGCGACAGTGAGGTCCCCTGAAAAGGAGGGTTATGGTCTATATTTAGCTGTGTAAACCTTGTTTACAGAATCCGCAAGAACAAATTCGCAGGACTTCCTTCGCGCCACCCAGTCAGCTAACCCCATACCATTTAAAGGGCAAATTTTCCAGTGCACGGAGAACTGGCCGCGGCTGCCGAGCGCTGCGCGCCCAGAACGTCCTACCGACTTGAACATTATCCGCTGGGGCCCGGAGGCTGCCTGCCGCCAGCGGCCGAAGGGGGAGCGCGCCGCCCGTACGGCCCTACTCTAGGAGCAGCCACGCCAGCGGCCAGAGTGCGCGCTCCCGCGCGTCCTCCAGCTCACCTTCAAGGGGGCGGGGAAAACTGCCAGGCCAGGCCCAGCTAGTGACAAGACATCTGCCAATAAAAACTCGGAACGGGCCCGTGGGGTTCCGCCCACAAGCTGCCGCAGGCGCCCAATCCCAGCGGCGTTAACAGTCTTAGCCTGGGGTGTGCAGAACTCCCGGGCGGGCACGCCAGGGACTAAATTAAGAAACCAAATCCTGGAGTGGTAGGGAGGAGGGGAGTTGAGGCGGGGACTAGGCCGGCAGAAAGCCCGCGCCCCCGCCCGCCACGGCTCCCCGGGGACTGCCGCCGCAGGCCGGGTGTAGCGACCGTGGTAAACAAAGGCTCGCGGGGGGCGGGGGTAACGGTCAGGTGACAATGCCGAGCACCTTTCGCAATCCCTTTGCTGGGGCTTCTCTGGCCCGCATTCCTCAGACCCACCATGACCCGGTCAGTCCTTCCCAACGGGGACCAACAGTCGCCCCACCAAACGCAGAGGCTGGATTTTGGACCGTCACACTGTCGGCGCTTCCCGTAATAAAAAGCAGCGCCCGGTTCGAAGCCCCTCGAGAACATACAAGACCGTCTCCCCAGCCGAGTTCCCTAGCTGCCCCCGGCCCCGAGGCGGCGAGGTGACGGCGCCTGCTGCTACCCCCAACGCCCGCGTCCACCCCTCCCACCCCGCCCTCGCAGGCCGCGCCGCGGTTCCAGGGCAGGAGTGTCGGGAGGCGGTGGTGCCTTCCCGCAGGACTGTCGCTACCGAGCTGGGGTTGAAGACCCCGAGTTGAACTCTGGGGGCTCCTCGCCTCAGAAATGGGCCCTGTAGCCTCAGCTGCAGTCTCGCTTCGGACCCGCTGTCTTTCTGGCCGCCGCTGGCTTCCCTCCCGCAGACACCCCGGTGTTCTGGACCTCTGCAGCCCCTCCGCCCCCGAGCTTTCAGGCTCCGGCCGGTTTCTCGCCTTGCGACGGGTCCCAGAGCTGTCATTCCCGGGTACCTCTAGGCAAAGGCTGGTAGCAGCCAGCTGTGGTGGGCCCCGCGGTCCCTCAGCGGCCGGCGGCGCTGCGCACTCTCCAGCCCGGCGTCTCCTGTAGCCACCAGTCTCGGCCGCAGCTCACAACAAAGGAAACATGTGATCGTCCGGGCCAAAACAGTGAGCGTCACCCAGCCCTGGCCAATCCCGGTGGGCGCCCCCGCCCAGGGGCAACCTGGGAGTTGTAGTTACCACTCCCCGGGTGGCCTTCGGGTCTACCTGGGGTTCCCCCTAACAGAGGGGCTGTTGTGCGCAGAACTTGGCAAGACCCAATGCAAGGGCTGCGGACTTGAAACACTAAATTTTAAATAGAGGCAGGTTAAGGAAACGGAGCCCGTGTAAGGAGTCTGGTGGGAAAGCGGAATCATTATGTTCATTGCTTTAAAAGACCCCCCCCACACACACACATCCCAAGGCAAAAAGGCCTTGACCGGGAACTCAGAACCTTAGAGCTTGGGAGGAGGCTTAGAGATCTTTTTATTTGACCTTTTGATACACAATGGGCAAATCTGAGGGCCTCAGGAGTGGAAGGGACTAGGAAGGACCCTGTCACTAGAAGGCTCAAGAAAAATCACCTTTTTTGGTAAATCTGTTAATGTCACTGGTATCAAATCCTAATATCAAATCCTTTTCATTTTAAACGTACACACAAATCGAACTAAGTTTTTGCAAATTCCTATTTCCCAAGTTAGAGTTCAAAAAGGACAATATTTTACTGTTTTGTTTCTGCAAATATTGTTTTTAAGAATGAGTATATAGTACCTCCTGAATTGCAGCCGTTAAACTAGTTTTTGGTTTCTGTTATGAAAATTACGTCCCTCTTCTACACGTCATGAATACAGTCATGCCTCTATTAAATAAGAGAGTGTGTTCCAGTGATCAGAGGCGGAAATAATATGGAAAGCCTGTATTCAGGACTTCAAAAGGAGCATGCTTTTTAGGCCTCTTTTTGATCTCTTTTAAAAAATGAAATGTCTGCCATTTATTGAGTACCCAGTATTTTGCCATGTATAATGCACTTTTTTTTGCCCCCCCCCCCCTTTTTGAGACACAGTCTCATTTTATTGCCCTCAGTAGAGTGCACCTCCAACTCCTGGGCTTAGGCGATTCTCTTGCCTCAGCCTCTCTAGTAGCTGGGACTACAAGCACTCGCCACAACACCCGGCTTTTTGCCCACATTTTTGAGTGAAAAATGAGAATGTACCTTATACTTGGGTAGTACCGCTGGGGAGCAGGGTACCGTGTACTCCTGCCTGTTCCTGGCCAGGCTCACCAGGTTCCAGTCCAGGAAGATCTAAGCTGGTGAGCTGCTTCTGCCTAGCCAGTCATCATGGGAGGGGACAGTGGCAGTGCTAACAAGGGAAGCCATGGCCAGGACCAAAGCTCGTTTCCATGGAGAAGACTAAAAGTCCTGCACAGGTCTCAGGGATAGGCCTGACTGCCTGTGGGCCAGTGACCACAGAAGCTCCTGCCCCACTGGCCACCCATGTGGCCCTCTCAGTTGCCCCTGACCTGGGGTGGGAGGAAAGGGCTCCTAGGAAAGAAGGAAGGAGCAGCCTTCACAGAGCAGGAAGTTCCAGGAGGGCAGGGTAATTTTCACATTTACCAGGGAAGCATTAGCCCTCACCAGATGTGTCTCTCTGAGGGGAGAGCTGACCATTTTCTCAAGGGGTTTTTTCCAAAAGTTTGGGCCAAAAACATGGGTGTGCATTAACACATGGAGTGCATTTTACATTGCAAAATATGATACCTACTAAGCTCCAGGCTCTCTACTAGGCACTTTACATATATCTTTTAATCCTCATGAGATAGGCATTATCCATTTTATAGGTAAAGAAATTAAGCCACTGAGAGGATAAAGAGTTGCCATGGTCACTCAGTTATTAAGTGATGAAGCTGGAGGATAAATATATATTAAATAATTTAGGTACATTACTTATTAAAATATAGTATAGGTACACAATTAACTTTCTAAAAAGTTTATTTACAAAAGTATTACAACGCTAATAGTGAAACAGCAATCCCATTTCCTGCCCATCTCCATTTCTGATTCTCCATAGGCAACCACTTTCAACTGTTTGATAATCTTTTTTTTCTGAGACACAGTCTCATACGCCACCTTCACTAGAGTGCTGTGGCTTAAGCGATTCTCTTACCTCAGCCTCCCAGTAGCTAGGACTACAGGCACCCACCACAATGCCCGCTAACACTTTCAACTATTCGAGCTGTTTCTACTAGTACTTACATCTGTATTTCCAAATAATGTATGACTATTTTCTTCAAGGAAGCTATCATCCTTGTTTCTCATCTTTCTGATATTATAATCTAGCTAAATCATTAATATTTTTGCTAGTGAAACTATTAGTTATCTTTGAGTCAATTAGTATACAATTTCTTTTTTGTTTTCCTTGGAGTTAATAAATGTCCTTGTTTTTGTTTACTTATTTTGTTATGTATCTATCACATTTCCTCTGAGTTTCTCTAAAATAATGATAAAATACTTTCAATATAATCTTCACACAATCAAACCCAACAGAATATCCATCATATGCACGTGTGTGTGTAAATCTGTATGTTCATGTCTGTAGGTAATAGATGTATATTTTTTTCTTCTCAGGGCCATTTGGTCCCCAGTTCCTTTTTTGGGAAGCTTCTCTTTAGCATGATTGCAGAGTTACAATTTTAGGAGTTCCTTTCCCCAGCATCCTAGGGTTTTCTTCTGTGGTATCTAGTGCTGCCTTGCATTTTAGAGAGCATATTCTTAAGAAAAAGTCCAGGGGAAGTAAATATTTTTTAACCTTTCATGTATAAAAATGTAATTATTCTACTTTTACCTTTGGATGATACTGTTAGCTAGATATACAATTCTAGATGATAAATTATTTTTATTCAGGATTTTGAATACATTGCTTTAATGTCTCAAATTCCAGTATTGCTGTTGAGAAGTACAATGCTGCTTTTATACTGATTTTACATTTCTTGGGGGGTGTGTGCGTACTTAATTATTTCCTCTCCTCAGGGGTAATTACTCAGCCGGTTAACATGGTCTTCCTTCAGCAGCTCCTTTACTTATAAGCACCCAGGCTCACTGATTACTGCTCTTCAGCTTTGTTATTCCTAGTGACTTATGATAGTACTTCTGGACTTTGAAACTTGATCCTTCAGCTTTTGAATAGTCACACCTGACCTGGGATGTGATGTTAGCTTGTTTTCCACTTGTTTACATTTGTGCATATATTGCTTCCATATGGTACAGCCCACAAGGTTATAAGTCATCCTGAGTAGGAACTTCCTGAATAGGAAGATCTTGACCTGAAACCTCAGGGTTCTTTGCACAATTACACTGGGAAAATTTGGTGACGTAAAAGACAGAATAAGGGTGTGCATGGGGTTCAAGCCAAGTTGGGGTGTGCCCTGGTGACTTGTACTTTACAGTGACTCAGGGAGGAGTGTCTAGGGATGTGTGCAGGTACATAGCACTAAGCTGGATCAGTGTCCTGGGGTCAGAGGCAGAAAACTAAGCATCTAGTGTATCAATCACTGCCTCCATCAAGTCCTATTTCCCCAGCAATGCATACAAGGTCCATTGTGATGCACCCTAGGGGCTACCTCTGACACCTGGACATGGCCTCAATGAACTACCCACAGTCGCCCATTGACTCCTACTCTCTTGATCTCCAGGTTATTCCCATCCATACCCTGCTCTCTTGGCTTCTTATGCCCCCTCCCTTCCCTCACCCCATTCTCTAGGCTAGCCCCTAACTCTTCCTTCTAGGAGGCAGCCTATTGAGTCCTCTCTCCTGGGGACCCCTCCTCCCCCACTGCCCTCTGGGCTAGGCATCTCCCATTTGTTTTTCCACAGTAGCCATGCTTACCTCTTTCCTAGCAGTTGTCACGCTAATTGTCCAGGTTTATCTATGTGCCTTTCCCAACTGAGTACTCTCTGAGGCCCCTGAGATCAAGGATCATCTTATTCATTTTGTATCCCTGTGTACCTGGTAGGTGCCCAGTAAGTATTTGTTAACTAATGATATGATCTCTACTTTTTGAAGTTAAGGGGACCTGAGAGAGAAAAATAGCAACTGAGATCCACTTGGAGCTGGCCTGCATGATGAGGTCTTCAGACACTTGGAGGAGGAAGTTTAGGGTGATCAATCACAACTTTGAGAGAGAAGGGTGGGGAGGAACCTACAGGCAGGCAACTTTGGAGACAGACATCTGATCACGCTTGCAGAGGCCTTCTAGGGGTGGTTTTGGCATTGGTGGAGGGCCCTGGGAGTTACACCTCCTCCACAAGTCAGTAAGTGTGGCCGAGCCTTTTCCTCAGCTAGGGCTGGAATAGAGGCCAAGCTGTCAAGTCCAGGGCGAATATGCCTGAGTGAGATTAAGACATTATGTGGTTTATTTTGTGTGGTGTTTATAATCCAGGTCTTTAGTCATTTGAAGGAGGAAAATGCTTGGAGTCAGGGTAGCCAGAAGGTCTTCAGACTTACTTTCTCTCCTTTCAGGGATTTAGAATGTGGAGCCATAGTGCGTCTTCTTGCAAGTCCCACACAGCAGTCTTTGTTCTCCTCTTTGTAGCACCCATGACAGCCTTTAAGATTTAAAGATGGCCAAGTATCCATAGTTCCACTAGCTGCTCTCCCTCCCCAGGTTTATCTTTCTTCCCCATGCAGACAGTGGTCAGGACCACTCCCTGGACACACCAGATACAGTCAGACCTCCCTGCTCCCTGTCTTGGCCTCCAGTACTTGGAGTCTCCCCTGTTTGTAATTGTAGTAGAAACTTTGGTAATCCTTTTTTCTTTTTCTTTTTTTGAGACAGAGTCTCACTTGGTCACCCTTGGTAGAATGCCATGATGTCTTAGCTCACAGCAACCTCAAACTCTTGAGTTCAAGTGATCCTCTTGCCTCAGCCTCCCAAGTAGTTGGGACTATAGGCACCCACCACAATGCCCGGCTATATTTTCTTTCTTTCTTTTTTTTTTTTGCAGTTTCTGGCTGGGGCTGGGTTTGAACCCGCCACCTCTGGTATATGGTGCCAGCGCCCTACTCCTTTGAGCCACAGGCGCCGCCCACCTGGCTATATTTTTAGAGACTAGGTTTTGCTCTGGCTCAGGCTGGACTCAAACCAGCGAGCTCAGGCAATCCACCTGCCTCAGTCACAAGTGCTGGGATTACAGGCGCGAGCCAGTGCGACAGCGACTTTGGTCATCTTTTAAGGTCCACCCCCCCCTTCTTCTCCAGAGACTTCTGTGGGGTAGTCTCTGATTATCCCCTTTCTCCCTCACCTGCTCTGAAGTCACGCATACCTTCCAGTCCTTTAGCATGTGACACTCACACTGTGCTTATACCACGTACCTCTGACAAGCTCCAGGCTCTGTACTCTGAGCTCCTCTCCCACAAATCCCAGCTAAAAAGCTCTGGTGAATGGAGATTTTCTGATGGTTTCATGATGAGAGAATTACTTGGTCTGTCACACTGCAAAACTCCATAGCAACCCCCTTTAAACATCAATGCTCCCTCCTCTCAGCTGCTTTTCTTTTCTCAACTGATAGCCTTTGCTTGGGTTTCCTCCCTTCCAGTCGTCTCTGCCACCTTCCTCCCAAACACACTGTCTCCTCCCATCACTTTTTCAGTAATTTGCATTTTCATACTCACCACCTTTCAAACAAGACAGTTCTTTTTTTTTTTTTGTCTAATTTCTGATTTATTTATTTCAGGTTAATATTAGTAATATGAAGGTACATACAATTAGGTTACATCAATTGCTTTTGTAAGGTCAAACAAGACAGTTCAGTTCCACTCTTCAGAAGACAGACAAAATCATAAATAACAAATTATTTCTGCCCATGACCTTCATGCTATGCTCATCCCATTTCTCACCACAGACATTTCACCTCTCAGCAAGTCTGCTCCATAGTACCACGCCCCCCCAACTCTGAGTGCTGAGAGAACAGAAGAGTAAACACAGTTCATTATTTGCTCATGGCACCTGATCCTCCGCAGTCTTTTTTTTGTAGAGACAAAGTCTAACTTTATTGCCCTTGGTAGATTGCTGTGCCATCACAGCTCACAGCAACCTCCAGCTCCTGGGCTTAGGCGATTCTCTTGCCTCAGCCTCAGTGGGACCACAGGTGCCCGCCACAACGCCTGCCTGGCTATTTTTTGTTGCAGTTTGCCGGGGCCGGGTTTGAACCTACCACCCTCGGCATATGGGGTCAGCACCCTACTCACTGAGCCACAGGTGCCACCTGATCCTCCCCAGTCTTGAAGTCCACTTCCTTTCTCCTTTCTTCTCTGGTGAGGTAAGATATGATTCATCTCCAAAGCTTTAGAGAGGTCTGCCTCTGCCTGGTTAGTATAATATTTAGATACTAGGAAAGATTCGAATTGCATCTCTGGGGCCCCATGCTACCCCAGCCCAGCCAGGCACAGGCCTGACTAGGCCAGGCAAAGCTTCAGATCAGACATACTGGCATTAGATTTTAGCAAGGAAAGATGTAGCTGGAAATTTTCCCATTTTGAGATCTAGGGAAAGAGGTAAGTTTTCTGCTCCGTAGAAGGCAGGCTGCCCCTGCACCCTCACCGAGCTTGTCCCCTTGTGGGTGCAGGCTGCCACAGGTGTGCTTCCTCACAGCTGAAGCCTGGGGGATGGGGGGAGGGCTTTCCAACAGGAGGGCGGGGAGAGGATGGCCATCCTTGGTTTGTTCCTGAAACTGTCCTTCACAGGTTGAACTTGATGAACTGCCAAGTGGTTGATGCCTCGGTGGCCTCAGGATCTTGTTTGAGACCAAACCTGCCACACTAGACAAATAAGGGCAACAGGTGACCACTGTGAGCCCTGGGCTCTGACTGTTCAGAGGGTTAAGGCATACTTGGTCCTTCCTCCACTGAGATGCCAGGCTCAGCTACTCTTTTTTCTTGGGCCCCAAAGAAATCTGGGGCCCACATAGAGTTCCTGCTGCTGGCCCCAGCAGGCTGTGCCTTTATCTCCAGTTTCTTTCCTCCAAGGCTCCACCCATCCCCATGCCACTTAAGAGGCATGTTCTAACACCAGCTTGATTTGTGTCCGCTGCGCCTGGCACTTCCCTTTTCCCAAATGTTTGTAGTTTCGGAGAGTGTGTTTTGTCCACCTGTGGTCTCCTCAATTGCTTTACGGGCAGCTCTCCTGGAAACCCTGCAATAGGTGTGCAGAGAAGGGGCTGTATCCATCCCGGGATGTCTGCAGCAGACCTCCTGTCCTGTTCCAGTCTCTAAAGAAATGTCTTTTAAGGCTTGAAAAAATAAAATAAAATTACATTTTAAAAAAGAATGTATAACCTTTATTATTAACATACAGATGTGAAAAACAAGCCTGAGGAAATGAAGTGATTTAGAAACCTAGAAACCAAAGCCAGCTTTTCTGAACACCCAGCCAGGATCCTGTCCTCTAAAGAGAGATGGCCAACCAGATGTAGGAGAGCAGTCTACCTCTGCTCTTAAAATTTTCACATGGAAGGCCACATAACTGAGGTGGAATCATGGTTGCCTCTGGATCGCAGACCAAGGGACAAAGAGTCAGGGATTGAGAAGACCTCTGTGTCTTTCACTAACCTTTGACAGGAAAAAAATAAAGAACACAACTATTTACATATTTGCGCTATTTACATATTTAAAAAATATTTCTAAAAATCCTCACCCTACTAAAGTGATAAAAATAAGTACCCGTGTCCACTATTTCACAATCTCCTTTGCTTCCAACCCCAGCTCACTCTGAGACTGGCCTAGAAAACAGTAAGGCCTCCCAGGTCACCAGCGCATAAGGACAGAGCCTCTTGACCCTGCTTGTGACAGCATTGCAAGCACATGCCTGACATTCTTTGGAAAGGCTGGTTCTATTACTGGTACATGAAAGTTTTGCTCCTGCAGCAAACCTCTAAATTTAGATGCTTTTCAGGATGAACTCTGAGTGATCTTTGTCCTGAAGACTAATAAGAAATTAGAGGGCCCTTAGTTTTTTATTTATTAATTCAAATGCCAGAGTTGATATTTTATAATGCAGAACTTGTGAAGAGTACTGTATTATGGGAAAATAAAACAAACAGGGAGTATCTAAGATTTCTCCTGTATAGTTCTTGTAAAAATTTTACCTTGGGCTTGTTTTTATTTTGCTCATTTTCTAAATATTACCTTGTAATAATATATTATAGTAATACTTAGTACACTCAGTGAAATAAAAACAAATCCAGGATAAATACTTTTTTGGAAACTTTATGGGGGTGTCTAGAATTAAGACAGTTTAGGAATTTAATTCTAACACAATGTTTTGATGCTTAAATTTTGCCATTTTAATTGAGGAAAAAGATAATTTCAACATAAATTAAAAAGAAATTAAAGAGAGAACATTTAAGGAATGCTGAATTTACTTTAGTGAAGAACCAGCTCCTGGCAAGGTCAACCCTGCCAATGCATCTTTATAGAAAATCAAGAATGTCACTTTGGGGGCCCAGGAGCAGTGGCTCACTCCTATAATCCTAGCAGTCCAGGAGGCCCAGGTGGGTGCATCACCTGAGCTCAGGAGTTTGAGACCAGCTTGGGCAAGAGTGAGACCCCATCTCTAAAAATAGGTAGGCATTGTGGTGGGAGCCTATAATCCCAGCTAGGTTCAGTTCGACAGATTCAAATTCTGGCTCTGGTACCACCAACAGGGTGATGTTGGGAAGTTTATTTAACTGCTTTGATGCTTGGCTTCTTTGTCTGAAAATAGAATCTAGTAACATCTTATTGTGAGAATGAAATAGCTTATAAAAAAGAGTGCATAGTCTTCAATAAATGGTGTGTATGTTTGGTCAAGACCCAGTAGTGAGTATTCTGCCACGCTGTAATGATAAGTACTGTTGTAAAAAGACTTAACATTGCATTGGTGAATCCTAGCAAAGGAAGATTCTTTAACAGAGAATATCCAGGGGCAATAGAAAAAAAATACACAGAAAAAGAGGGTGGTACTGGGGAGCCCTCTCATAAGTTACTCAGCTATCCTGTACAAATTGCCTAATTCCCTTGGTCCCAATTTCCTTGTTACTTAAAAGAGCACTGTGCCTTGCACCCATGAGGCTGTTCAGCTAAACTATTTCCAAAAGCCCATCTAGTTTTGGAAGTACAGGTAATTTTTGATTGAAGGGGCTTTAGTGGAAAAGTTCTTTTGGTTAAGGAAGCCCCCAAATCAGGACATACCTGGGAACACATAGGATTCTTTGGGAAGGAATTGTATGGACATCAGAGGCCACAAATGAACAGAAGTCAGGTTCTAGTCCTAGGAATGAAAAGCCAACAACTTTATAGGTTGATGAGATTTGAGATGGAACATAGCTGCTTACTTTGGGATCAAAATTAACCTAGTTCCTACCTGGAACTTATATGGGTTGTTTTGTTTTGTAGAGGTGAGATGTCACTCTGAAATGCAGTGGCATGATCATAGTTCATTGTAACCTCGAACTCTTGTGCTCGAGGAATCCTCCAGCCTCAGTCTCCCAAAGTGCTGGGATTGTAGGTGCAAATCACGGTGCTTGGCTCCAAATCTGTTTATAGCAGTTCTCAAACTCCCCAAAGGCTTTCTGAGCTGGGTCCCTGGGTGAACACCTCATTCCACACAGACCGCACTCCTCAGGAGGCCCCTGAGCCTACCTTTCCATCCTCCAAGCCACCCACTCTCGTGTTTAATGGAAGTTTTCTCTGCTCATAGCAGTTCTGGTGGGGACAATTTGCTTCCCCAAGTTCTGCTGGGGCTTTCTATTTTTAGCTTCTAACTCAGGGACTTTTTAGAGTAAACAATCACATGCACTAAGTCATTTATGACACTGCTGGCTGTGTGTACTCCCTGTTATCTTTCATTAGTTATCTCTTTGCCTTAAAGAGAAAAAATTAATAGTTTTTAAAATAAAGTTCCTTTCCCTCAAATTAAAAAATATTACCTACCAGTTGCAGAAAAATTTTGAAACGGTTAAGTATGGAATTGGATATCATTTACAATCTTCTGACCTAGAGATAGCTACTGTTTAGAAACATTTTTCCAATTTTTTATTCCTTTATATCCATACTTATGGTATGTTTATGTCTATTCATAAATACTTTTACATGTCAAAGTTAGTACTACACATATAGAATAAACTCACATGTCACTATTTAATACGAGGTGTTCTGTTTCCTTCTCTCTGATCTGTCTTTATCTGCTGCCTCTTCCAAGTCCCAATGAGAATGATTGTGTGACTTAGAACTAGATTCCATGAGCCTGTTATTACCAAATATTAAGATCAATTAGGGTTTTATATGCTAAAAAAAAAAGATGCCTTTCTCCAAAATGAAGATGATTTAGCTTCATCAATTCTGTAGACATGAATCCTAGAACTAATTTATTTTTGATGTTTTTCAAATTTCTTAGCATACCAGTACTTCTGGTATTCGCTTATATTTTTATGTTTAATTTTATTTTTATATTCTCTGCTTTCCTTATTGAAGAGAAATTTGCAATAAGATTAAAATAAATCTTTCATTAAATATTATTCATAATGACATTATGCTATCCATTCAACTATTCAAATATTTCACCTATATTTTTCACAGGCTCAGAATTTGTTTACATACTATTTTATATATATTTCTTCACTTAAGATTTTTCCTTAAGATAGGAACATTTTCCATCTTTTGTTAGGTCCACTCAGATAAAT
Source organism: Nycticebus coucang (assembly GCF_027406575.1). Classification (NCBI taxonomy): domain Eukaryota; kingdom Metazoa; phylum Chordata; class Mammalia; order Primates; family Lorisidae; genus Nycticebus; species Nycticebus coucang. Next base: position 90,551,822 of record NC_069795.1, read on the forward strand.
TTTTTCCTTAACTTCACATTAATATCAGTAACAGTCAACACTTACTGGGCACTATTCTAGGTGCTTGTTAAATGTCTTGCCTGCACTGTTTATTTAAACTCCACATAACACTGTGAGGTAGTAACTACTAATGCTGCCCCCATTTTATAAACAGGGAAACTGAGACTCAGAATTATTAACTAGTTTGCCCAAAGAATTGAAGTTAGAAAGTCTGGGCTGGTGCTCTTCGTAAGCAGTATACAATCTGTTTCTTCATAGTGTCTCTAGGGAGATAGACTATACTTTGTTCAACTATTCCACTGGTTTTAGACACTTATGCTACATCTAGTTGGGTTTTTCCTCTATTTTGATAACTCTGAAAGGTCATCTTTCTGTATATAGTTTTTTTGCTTTTATTGCATGATTTTCTTGTGATTAGTTCCCCCAAATGGAAAGGCAGAACCATTTTATTCAGTGGACTTTATTGGGTAAACTGTTGGGAGAAGCAAGGAGAATTTTGCAGTTTTAACACAGGTTCCACTCCTGAGCCGCCCACTATGGGGTCAGGGTAGAGGTAGGGATGATGGCATTGAGGAATCTGATCTATTTTAGGCTATCTGGTGCTTCTCCTGTCATGGGACAGTCTAGGCTTCTTACTGTCGTAACCTTTACCACAGGCTTTGTAACTTATTTCATTATGTTATGAGTAAACCATCATTGCACTAGGACATTTATGGCATTTCTGGCTTAAATAAAAAGACTGTTTTTCTTCTTTGTAACCCAGGGCTTATCATACTGCCCAGCATATCAGATGCTTATTGAACGAATAAATGAAAGTAGAGAAAGAAAGACCTCACTCAGTTGTGAACTCTTTTTTTTTGTAGAGACAGAGTCTCACTGTACCGCCCTCCGGTAGAGTGCCGTGGCGTCACGGCTCACAGCAACCTCTAACTCTTGGGCTTACGCTATTCTCTTGCCTCAGCCTCCCGAGCAGCTGGGACTACAGGTGCCCGCCACAACACCCGGCTATTTTTCTGTTGCAGTTTGGCCAGGGCTGGGTCCGAACCCGCCACCCTCGGCATATGGGGCCGGCTCCCTACTCACTGAGCCACAGGTGCCGCCCCAGTTGTGAACTCTTATTTTCAATCAGGTTAACTGTGATAGTTAGGAAAAATACCTACTTGGGGGTATTTAGTAAGCATATCGTTTTATTTTGATACTTTGACAGTTTGAGGTCTTGCAGACATTGGAAGGGACTGCCTGAACCTGTGTGAACTAATTCTTAGAGATAGCAAACACCTTGCCCAGGAGTATGCTTTTCATATGTAAACCAAGCAACCCAAACACCCTCAGCTCAATCACCTACCTTATGAGACTCTCAAAGGGCTCTCACACATGGACACTAACCCCCTGCTCCAAGTATCTCAGAAGTAGGTAACAGGCAACTAGAGACAGCCTCTATACTCCAAAGCCCATTGAAATTATCCAAACTAGCTAATCCTCAGCCTATTTACCCTGCCTTATCTTTCTTTCCTGCGAAAATCACAATAAAAGCTCTTGTCCATGTGTACCCCTTGGTTCCTCTGATTTCTGACCAACCCTATGCTTCCCTGTGTGGCCCAGCATGGCATGATGTGCCCTTTTCTCTTGGGAACGGTAAGTTACATGTCATCTTCTTAATGGCATTCGTCTCTTTTTCTCTTGGCCTCATAATACCTGAATCATAATAAAACCTACTTTTTTTTTTTTGAGACAGTCTCACTTTATTGCCCTTGATGTGGTGTCACAGCTCACAGCAACCTCCAACTCCTGGGCTTAGGCGATTCCTTTGCCTCAGCCTCCTGAGTAGCTGGGACTACAGGCGCCCACCCCTAGTTGGGCCGGGGCCCTTGGCATATGGGGCCGGCGTCCTACCAGCTGAGCCACAGGCGCCGCCCCATAAAACCTACATTTTAAAACAAGGGGCTAAAGTGACAATGACTGAGATGGTGGTTGATGAAACACTGTGACAATGTAAGGGAACAGTGGAGCTGTAAGATTTAAGTGACCGGCAGAGTAATTGGTGGGACCACACCTACATGTGAAATTTACTAGGTGTTGAATATAAATGTCTTAACACGATAACTAAGAAAATGCCGTGAAGGCTATGATAACCAGTTAGATGAAAACATTTCAAATTGTATATAAAACCAGCACATTGTACTCCATGATTGCATTAATGTATACAGCTATGTTTTTTTGTTTTTTTTTTTTTTTAGAGACAGAGTCTCACTTTATCGCCTATGGTAGAATGCCATGGCTTTACAGCTCACAGTAACCTCCAGCTCTTGGGCTTAGGCGATTCTCTTGCCTCGGCCTCCTGAGTAGCTGGGACTACAGGCACCTGCCACAACACCCTGTTTTTTTGTTGTTGCAGTTTGGCTAGGGCAAGGTTTGAACCCACCACTCTCAGTATATGGGGCCAGCGCCCTACCCACTGAGCAACAGGTGCCGCCCACACAGCTATGATTTAATAAAAAAAAAAAAAAAGAAAGAAAAAAAAGATTTAAGTGACAGTAATAGTGGCATTAACTAATAGAGTGTAATGGCTAATGGCCCTGGAGAAAGAATGATAATTATGACAATTAATAGCAATAATAATCTCATAAGCATAAGGCTTTACTGCTTCATAGAGCACTTTCACAATTATTACCTATTTATCATGGGACATACCTTTAAATAATATTATTATTCTGTCTCATTATAGAATTGGCTAGACCTTCTGGTGAGTTTATAGAATGAGAAATAAAATTGGAGGTGATCAGATACAGTCTTATCATTATACAATTGAGGAAACTGAGGCCAACGAGGAAAGCAGAGTCTGGCTTCATCTGTCCCCACCCCTCCCAAATGTATTCATAGATTTTGTGACTCCAACTTGATTTAGGAACCATCTCAGAGCCTGGCAGGAGACAGGGCAGAGCCTCAGCAGCTGGTGGGCTTGAGATCAGCCTCTCAGGCTTCTTTTTCCCTGAGGTCTGTTTGACCCCTTGGTTACCACCCATGGTCTGCCCATGAGTAAGCTGAGCCAAGACTCCAGGTTGGGACCTTTCACCTTTGCTCACATTACAATAACAGTAGCTCCCACAAGTCCTGTGACAGTGACTGAGAAGATTCTAGTCCTCTTGCAGGGTAACTGCCTTCACATCTTTGGGATGCCAGGCTGACCAGGCATTGGGAACCTAGGCAGGGTATCAAGGTTCCCAGGGCTTTTGTGGAGTGTGGATGTGAGGAGGCAAGGTCCCCACAGCCTGGGGAGACGTTCAAGGAACGACTCCCAGCTGCTTCTCCTTCTTGAACAACAAGATTCTTTTCTTAACAGCAGCATGCTTTTCTCCTCTGGGAGAACTCACATAGCCCTTGCATACTTTCCTTTTTATCTTTTGGGGGAAACCACTTAGCTTTTCCTCCCTAAAGTTAATCTTTACTCCATGTACTAGATTCACATCAATTTCCCTCTAGCAAGCAATTTTGTTTAAATAAGTGACCTTGTGTAGACACTATATAATAAAACTGTTTTCACGGTTTAGTACTGGCTGCAGTCTTAGCTGCTCCAGTCCTGCGGATCCCATCTTTGCCTCTTGTGTGTTTTATTTCTTCATTCCCCACCATTTCCACTCTGGTTCCTTCCCTCTGGCACTGGTTCACGAAAGGCTTTCAAGGTAGGGGCTTAGTAACAAGCCATTTCCATTTCATTAGCTGGTTCAGAGTGGAACTAGCCATAAAATTAGGGATACAGAGAATTGACTGCCTGACTGCAAATTGTCTGGAAATGAAATTTGCCTTAAAGCCTAAAGGTAAGATGAATTTGCATCCAAGATGATGGAGTAAAGTTTATTTTTTATTTATTTTATTTTATTTTTTTTGAGACAGAGTCTCAAGCTGTCGCCCTCAGTAGAGTGCCCTGGTGTCACAGCTCACAGCAACCTCCAGCTCTTGGGCTTAGGTGATTCTCTTGCCTCAGCCTCCCAAGTAGCTGGGACTACAGATGCCCACCATAATGCCCAGCTATTTTTTTTATTGCAGTTTGGCCTGGCCGGGTTCAAACCTGTCACCTGTGGTATATGGGGCCGGCACTCTACTCACTGAGCCACAGGCACCACCCGTAAAATTTATTTTTTTAAGTAAATTTATTTCAGGTTAATGTGAGGGCACAAGCAACCAGGTCAAAATATTTGCTTTTGTTAGGTAGAGTTTGTCTTGAAGTTATGTTCTACATACAAAAGGTGTGCCCCCATACCCCCACTCCCCCACCCCCCTGCCCATTCAGTGAGAGCACCCCAACCTCCTCCCCCTCCTGGAGTAAAGTTTAAGTTGGGCATTGCTGTTGGGGACATTTTCCTCTGTTTATTACATGAGCATCCAAGCTGTACTAGGGAACCATAGATGTTAAGGTATTTAAGGTATAGCTGATAGATCTGACTCTGCTCAGAATCAGAGATCTTCCACTTGAAACAAAATTTAATGGTAACAGCAAAGCTTGGGAAAAGGGAGGAGGCAGAAAGTGCAAAGAAATAGAAACAAAAAATAGAAATCACTTGAATTGTCTGAGCTATTTACTGTGCTATTAACTATAGCCTGGGCCAACTCAAACTCCTACTGAAGCTAATACAGTAGGAGTAGGTGGCTCCCAGCCAGCTCGGCAGAACAGAGGGGAAGACCTGCTGCCTCCGCCCTGGCGGTATTGGTGCAGTGGCAGAGAGCAGAGAAACCAGTGGGCTGGAGGGTAGGCAGGGGACACCCCCCTGCAGGAGGCTCCAGTAGCCAGAGGGGCCAGACAACTGCTGGGGAGACACCCGCACCTTAGTGTGCCCTTGCACTTGCAGCTGAATAGGGCACCTTCATTTCCCAGGCCTGGTCAATTTCATGTAGGTTTCCTAGGCCTGGGATCCAAAGGGATTGTAGCCATTCATTTGCTACAGAGTCCAGGCTAAATGTAACTACCGAGTGCCCTCTGGATGTGACTACAGAGGACCCATGAAACTATAGAGAGAGAGAGAGACACACGCACATACACACACACACACACACACACACACACACACCTGGACAAAGAACCCAGAGAGACAGAGAGAGAGCTTCCCCCCGCCCCCAACTGGGTTGTTTCTGCCAGGAGCTTTGGTTCTCTCTGTCTCTCTCTCCAGGCTCTTTGTCTAGGGGTATGTATATATGGTTGCATGGGTCCTCTGTAGTTACATCTAGCAGGGACTCCGTAGTTACATTTAATGTGCGTGGGTCCTCGGTAGTTACATTTAGCCTGGACTCAGTAGCAAATGAATGGCTGGCTACAATCCCTTTGGTTCTCAGGCCTTGGAAACCTAGATGAAATTGACCGGGCCTGGGAAATGGGGTTCCCTAGTCAGCTGCAGGTGCAAGGGGAGGGAGACACTAAGGTGCTGGTGTCTCCCCAGCAGTTGTCTGGCCCCTCTGGCTACTGGAGCCTCCTGCGAGGGGGCTCCCTTGCTTACCCTTCAGCCAGCTGGTTCCTGTGCCTGCTGCCACCACACCAACACTGTCAGGGCGGAGGCTGCAGGTCCTCCCCTCAGCTCTGCTGAGCTGGCTGGGGAGCCACCTGTCCTATATCAATGCCATGACTAGAAATAAAATTTAACTACCCCCTCTGGATTACCACCTTCACCAACAAAATATCTGTGCTGTATGTGCTGAGGACAGGACTAAGAGCAAGTGCTGGCTGGGTGGGAGCTCCAGACTGAGAGGTGGGTGGCCAGCAGGGGCAGGGACCAGGGAGTCAGGAGTGTGGTGGTGATACCAGAATTTTAGGTTCTTGGTCTTGGAGATTTGAAGAATAAATCGACTGACCACAGGATCAGTGGTAAGTCAGGATTTATTTACAGAAACCAAAAATTACAACAACTACAAAAACCAAACCTCCTGGCAGAGAGAACCTAGGGGGGGAACAAGCTTTCCTGCTCCCTCTTCAAGGTCAGACCTTGGGCTCTCTGCTCATGGGTTTATATAGTGGCAGGGGGGTTGTTCTGCTGGGGTGTGAGTCTTGTCAGTTACAGCCAGCTGTCTGATGAACTCTCAGGCCTTGGAAACTGACAGGAAATCCACCTGTCAGAAGTGCATGTGGAGGAGACAGCAAGGCGCCAGCATGTCTCCTGCAGGTGTCTGGCCCTTCCAAGAAGCTGGTTGGTCCATCCGCAGGAGCTGTCAACACCTCCAGGGCTAAGGCAGCAGGTCGTGGTGCTCCCTTGTCCTGCATCAGTGGCAGCCAATATCTGGGTCACCAGTCGGCTCAGACAGATCTGGGGGAGCTGTGGCCATAAAGAGGTATCAGCTTAGTTAACTTAGAGGGAAGCCAAGGCCTCTGGTTTACAAAGAAATCCTGATCCAGAGAGTGGATAAGGCAGAAATGAAAGCCCATGGTCTGAAGCAGCACCAGTAAAGTTCCATGTTTCCCTGAGAGGAGGTCACAGCCCTGTGGCCTTGCATCTGGGATGGCTTAGGTTCTTCATATTTAATTTAACCAAATGTCACAGATAGCTGTACCCATAGGATGATCTTTCTAGGCTTTCAAGTGACCAGCCTCTTAGGGAGGCTAATGCCCACCTCTGCCCTCAGTTCCCCAGAGGTCTAATGTCCCCGACAGATAGCAGGGCTGTGTTCTCGCACAGGGTAGATTTTTTTGGGCCTCAGGGACCTGCATTGAATTTTGCTGTCGGGACCCTGCTTCCTTCTATGTTCTGAAATGGGAAAAGGGGTGGGATTATGGAAAAATATAAAGTAGCATGAAGAATTGGAATACGCCATCCACAATTCTCTCCAGAGGAAATTCTTCTACTTATTTATCGGTGGAATGGGCATAACAGGATTATTGTATTAGATGAGGGAGAAGCAATCTTAACATTTTGATGTATTCTCTTTTTTTTTTTTTTGAGAAAGAGTCTCACTATGTTGCCCTTGGTAGAGTGCCGTGGCATCACAGCTCACAGGAACCTCAAACTCTTGGGCTTACGTGATTCTCTTGCTACAGGCACCCGCCACAGGCACCCTCCACAGGTACTCGCCACAACACCTAGCTATTTTTTTTGTTGTTGCAGTTGTCACTGTTGTTTGGCAGGCCGGGGCCAGACTCAAACCTGCCAGCTTCGGTGTATGTGGCCAGCGCCCAACTCACTGAGCTATAGGCGCCAAGCCATATTCTCTTTTTTTTATTAGGCATTTTAAACATGATTGAGATTACAATGTATGTATAATTTTTATACTACTTTTTTCCTTAAATAGTATATCATTACCATCTTGTAATCACAAAAATACTCCGCGTGTGTGTGTGGATGTGGATGGGTGTGAGAGTGTTCCAATAAAACCTTACTGATAGGCTCGGTGCCCGTAGCACAGTGGTTATGGTGCCAGCCACATGCACAGAGGGTGGTGGGTTCAAAGCCGGCCCTGGTCTGCTAAATAACAATAACAACTGCAACAATAACAACTGCAACAACAACAAAAATAGCCGGGCATTGTGGTGGGCGCCTGTAGTCCCAGCTACTTGGGAGGCTGAGGCAAAAGAATCTCTTAAGCCCAGGAGCTTGAGGTTGCTGTGAGCTGTGACACCATAACACTCTATCGAGGGTGACATAGTAAGACTCTGTCTCAAAAAAAAAACCTTACTGACAAAACAAATGGTGGGCTAGCTTTGGCCTGTGGGTGACAGCTTGCTGACCTCAGTGTTGAGAGTCCAGTGCTGGGCCCTGTCCTGATGTAGAGCAAGGGGTCAGCTGCTGATAAAATCATGATTACTAATGGTGAAAAAATAATAATGCTATCTTTTTCTCGGATGGGAAGGTGAGTTGGCCACATTTCTACCTACTGGCAGCTTGTCATGTAGGATGTGCAAGGTGCTGGGAGTACGCAGACAGAAGGCCATATTTAAATGGAACTGTTTTCTGTTTAATCTTCATAAGCCCCATTTAATCTGGGGTTCCCTGGATTCCAAGTTAATCTCTAACATGGCAGGATAAATTCACTGAAACAGGAAAGCTAGGACTTTAACTTATAACTGAGATTTTTTAAGAATCCCCAGTAGAAATGGCTAATTTTTGGCTTCTATGACCTTATCTCTTATTAGCATTTTGGAAAGATGTCTAGGCCCTAGTTTTAGGAGCAGCTGGGTGCAGGTAGGAACCAAGGTCTTGATTAAAATATTTTTTAATTGTCATACATTTCCTCCACCCTGCTCCCCGAGACAGGGTCTTGGTCTGTTGCCCAGACTGAAGTGCAGTGGGTGATCAAAGCTCACTGCAACCTTGAACTTCTGTGCTTAAGTGATCCTCCTGCCTCAGCCTCCCAAGTAGTTAGGACTAAAGGCGTGCACCACCACATCTGGTTACTTTTTTTTTTTTTTTTTTAATAAAGGCGTGCACCACCACGTCTGGCTACTCTTTTTTTTTTTTTTTTTTTTAAGACAATCCATTGCCCTCAATAGAGTGCTGTGACATCATAGCTCATAACAACCTCAAACTCCTGGGCTCAAGGAATTCTCTTGGTTCAGCCTCTCAAGTAGCTGAGACTACAGGTGCCTGACACAACGCCCAGGTATTTTTTTTTAGGTGTCCTCCACGATGCTGGCTATTTTTAGAGATGAGGTCTCGTTCTGGCTCAGACTGGTCTCCAACCTGTGAGCTCAAGAAATCCACTCACTTTGGCCTCCCAAGTGCTGGTATTATAGGTGTGAGCCACTGTGCCTGGCAGGAATTTTCTTGTTTAATATATTTTTTTCTCCCATGTCTTCTTCTTGTAATCTTCTATGTATGCTAGCCCATTTTTATTGCCCAACAGGTCACTGAAGCTGTTCAGTTTTTCACATTTCTGTAGCATACCAGGGCTGCTTGTCATAGGTCATATGTACGTGGTCAACACAAATATTCATGTATGTGTGCATGCATACATGTATGTGTCTGCACCCTTTGCTTCTGCTGGGCTATGACAGGGTATGGAGAATTTGTCCTCTTCCACTATAAGATGCACTTTTCACCAGGCATGGTGGCTCACGCCTGTAATTCCAGCACTCTGGGAGGCCAAGGCAAGAGGATCACTTGAGCTCAGGAGTTTGAGACCAGCCTGAGCCAGAGTGAGAATTCACCTCTAAAAATAGCTGGGCATTGTCAAGGGCACCTGTAGTCCCAGATACTTGGAAGGCTGAGGCAAGAGAAGCACTTGAGCCCAAGAGTTTGAGGTTGCTGTGAGTATGACACCACGGCATTCTACTGAGGGTGACAAAATGAGACCCTGTTTCAAAGAAAAAAGAAAAAAAAGGGTCTTGCTTAGTGCCTTCTCCAGCAGAGATCTGCCCCTCTAAAGGGGAGAAGTGGGTAGTGGGTAGAAGAGATGGGAGGAGTCAGGGACTGGCAAGAACTGATAGGACAAGAAGAAGGGTTCGTAACAAGGAAGTCGGAGTGAGGAAGTGCAAGCTGTATGAGAATTCACAGACTTTATTTCCTCTTGGCTCAAAGGGGAAAACCCGAGAACAATCCAAGATGGTGGCTGAGTAACAGCTTCCCTGCAACAGGGCACGGTGAGTCTGGGGAGATAAGACTCCAGGCATCTCTGGCTGGTGGGATATGCCTATAATCATCCCTTTGAGGATACAGGGAGTCAGCAAGGGACTTCTGGACCCCAAGAGGAGGACAAAAACAGTGGGAAACTGGCAAGTGGTTGCGTGTGTGCGATCGACCTAATCCCACGGGCAACCATAAGTATAAGCAGCAATGAGACTGCAAACCAGAAAGGCCTTACCTGTGAACTGTTTTGGTGTTTTTGGACTTGGCACTCAGTTCAACTGCCTTGGGAAGAGCTTGACCAGCAGTGTGGAGAACTTTGGGCATTGTCTAGGGCCCCAGACTGAGCCGCTGAGACAGACGGAGCCGCTGAGACAGACAGAGCTAATAGTGTTCGGCTGTGGGCTGCAGGGAGCCATTGTGAGAGAACTGCCCCAGCAAGCTCTGCCCTCAAGGTCGCAGAGCAAAAATCAGGTGGGAGATACAAACGTAGTAACTGAGCAGCCTAAAGGCAGGGACTGAGCTGCCTTATAGCCTTAACCCTCAGGGGCAGAGTGAGACTGGTTTTGGCACACTGCAGCCTTGGGCTGTTGCCCTGGGTAGAGTGCCATGGTGTCACAGCTCATAGCAACCTCAAACGCCTGGGCTTGGCGCCACCAAGACCTCCATAAGAGCTGCACTGCAACCCGCAACCCGCGCCTGCTGGGCCTCTGCATGCCCTGACCAGGAACTGTGGGAGGCGTGCAACCCTGCGTCCTCCCACCTGTACCCTCCCTGCCTCCATACCGGCCCGCTTATCTGGCCAGGGACTCTGGTAGCCATGTGCCCTCTGGAGCCCTCCCTGCCTCTGCACAGAGCACTTATCCTGGCCAGAGACTGCTGGAGCCTTGGGCTCTCTGTGCCAAAGTCGCCGGGCACCAGGCACTCCCAGAACCGTGTGCACCACCTCCCGCCCTGTGGCTGGATCCGGGTGTGTCACACTCCAGAGCTGCTTCCACAACCAGAACTCCCTGGCTAGGGCAGCCCCAGAGGAACTACACAGGGTCACTCCCTACAAAGATCCAGCAACAATAGAGTGATCCCACTGGGATCTAATCTTGGAGAGACACCTCCCCAACTCTGAGGACGGCCAGAAGTAACAGTGAAAAACAATCATGAGGCGAAATCAACAGAAAAACTCTGGCAATATGAATAATCAGAGTTGATCAACTCTCCCAAGGATCAATGGGGAAGACACAGCACAAGATCCCATGCACAAACAAATAGCTGAGATGTCAGAAATCGAATTCAGAATCTGGATAGCAAGTAAGATGGAATTAGACTTCCAAGCAGTAACCCAAAAGATATCTCAAGAATTCAATGAATATAAAGACCAAATGACCAAAGATTTTGACACATTGAGACAAGAAGTTGCAGCCCTCAAAGATCTGAGAAACATAGTAGAATCCCTCAGTAACAGAATGGAGCAAGCAGAAGAAAGGATTTCTGACATTGAAGACAAAGCTTTCGAATGCTCCCAAACTCTCAAAGAGGAAGAGAAATGGAGGGCAAAAACAGATCACTCTCTCAGAGAGCTCTGGGATAATTTGAAGGATATCAATATTCGTCTTATAGGGATCCCTGAAAGCGATGAAGTGGCTTCACAATTCACAGAGTCTCTTCTCCATGAGATTGTGAAGGAGAACTTTCCAGACATGCCAAGAGATTCTGAAATTCAGATAGCAGACAGTTTCAGAACTCCAGCACGACTCAACCCAAATAAGACATCCCCTAGACACATCATAATCAATTTCACTAAAGTTAATATGAAGGAGAAAATTCTGAAAGCAGCCAGATGTTAGAAAACCATCACCTACAAGGGCAAGAATATTAGAATAACTGCAGATCTCTCTGCTGAAACCTTTCAAGCTAGAAGAGAATGGTCATCGACTTTTAATCTCCTAAAACAAAAGAACTTTCAACCCAGGATCCTGTACCCACTAAACTGAGTTTCATTTATGACAGAGAAATTAAATACTTCAATGATTCACTTGTTGAAGAAATTTTCCATAACTAAACCAGCTCTCCAGGATATTCTCAGACCTATCCTCCATAAAGACCAGCATAATCCTCCACCACAAAAGTGAACCCACCCAGAAAATTTTGATCAAATTCCAACTTCCACAGTTGCAAAAGGATTAAAAATGTACACCGGACTCTCGAAAGGCTTATCAGTATTCTCAATTAATGTGAATGGTTTAAATTGTCTTCTAAAGAGGCACAGGTTGGCTGACTGGATACAAAAACTCAAGCCAGATATCTGCTACACACAAGAATCGCATCTTACATTAAAAGACAAATATAGACTCAAGGTGAAGGGATGGTCATCTATACTCCAGACAAATGGAAAGCAAAAAAAAAGCAGGTGTTGCAATCCTATTCTCAGATGCAATAGACTTTAAACCAACCAAAAAAAGGAAGGATAAGGATGGACACTTCATATTTGTTAAAGGTAATACTCAATATGATGAGATTTCAATTATTAATGTTTATGGACCCAACCAGAATGCACCTCAATTTATAAGAGAAACTCTAACAGACATGAGCAACTTGATTTCCTCCAGTTCCACAGTAGTTGGAGATTTTAACACCCCTTTAGCAGTGCTGGATAGATCCTTCAAAAAGAAGCTAAGCAAAGAAATTTTAGATTTAAACTTAACCACTCAACATCTGGACTTAACAGACATCTACAGAACATTTCATCCCAATAAAACTGAATACACATTCTTCTCTTCAGCCCACGGAACATACTCCAAAATCAACCACACCCTAGGCCACAAATCTAACCTCAGCAAAATTTAAAAAATAGAAAGTATTCCTTGCATCTTCTCAGACCATCATGGAATAAAAGTTGAACTAAATAACAACAGGAACCTTCATACCCATATAAAAACATGGAAGCTAAACAACCTTATGCTGAATGATAGATGGGTTATAGACAAGATTAAGAAGGAAATCACCAAATTTCTGGAACAAAACAACAATCAAGACACGAATTACCCGAACCTCTGGGATACTGTAAAGGCAGTCCTAAGAGGGAAATTTATAGCATTGCAAGCCTTCCTCAAGAAAACGGAAAGAGAGGAAGTTAATAACTTAATGGGACATCTCAAGCAACTGAAGAAGGAAGAACACTCCAACCCCAAACCCAGCAGAAGAAAAGAAATAACCAAAATCAGAGCAGAACTAAATGAAATTGAAAACAAAAGAATTATACAACAGATCAATAAATCCAAAAGTTGGTTTTTTGAAAAGATCAATAAAATAGATAAACCTTTGGCCAACCTAACCAGGAAAAAAAGAGTAAAATCTTTAATTTCATCAATCAGAAATGGTAACGATGAAATAACAACAGACCCCTCAGAAATTCAAAAAATCCTTAATGAATACTACAAGAAACTCTACTCTCAGAAATATGAAAATCTGAAAGAAATCGACCAATACCTGGAAGTATGCCACCTACCAAGACTCAGCCAGAATGAAGTGGAAATGTTGAACAGGCCTATATCAAGTTCTGAAATAGCATCAACTGTACAAAATCTCCCTAAAAAGAAAAGCCCAGGACCAGATGGCTTTACGTCAGAATTCTACCAAACATTTAAAGAAGAACTAGTACCTATATTACTAAACCTCTTCCAAAATATAGAAAAAGAAGGAATATTACTCAACACATTCTACAAAGCTAACATCACCTTGATCCCCAAACCAGGGAAAGATCTAACAAGAAAAGAAAATTGTAGACCAATATCACTAATGAATATTGATGCTAAAATACTCAATAGGATCCTAACAAACAGAATCCAACAACACATCAAAAAAATTATACACCACAACCAAGTGGGATTTATCCAAGGGTCTCAAGGCTGGTTCAATATATGTAAATCTATAAATGTAATTCAGCACACAAACAAACTAAAAAATAAGGACCATATGATTCTTTCAATTGATGCAGAAAAAGCTTTTGATAATATCCAGCATCCCTTCATGATCAGAACACTTAAGAAAATTGGTATAGTAGGGACATTTCTTAAACTAATAGAGGCCATCTACAGCAAACCCACAGCCAATATCGTATTGAATGGAGTTAAATTGAAATCATTTCCACTTAGACTGGGAACCAGGCAAGTTTGCCCATTGTCTCCATTGCTCTTTAACATTGTAATGGAAGTTTTAGCCATTGCAATTAGGGAAAAAAAGGCAATCAAGGGTATCCACATAGGGTCAGAAGAGATCAAACTTTCACTCTTCGCAGATGATATGATCATATATCTGGAAAACACTAGGGATTCTACTACAAAACTTTAAGAAGTGATCAAGGAATACAGCAATGTCTCAGGCTACAAAATCAACACCCATAAATCTGTAGCCTTTACATATACCAACAATAACCAAGCCAAAAAAACAGTCAAGGACTCTATTCCTTTCACAGTAGTGCCAAAGAAGATGAAATATTTGGGACTGTACCTAACAAAGAACGTGAAAGATCTCTACAAAGAGAACTATGAAACTTTAAGAAAAGAAATAGCTGAAGATGTTAACAAATGGAAAAACATACCATGCTAATGGCTGGGAAGAATCAACATTGTTAAAAGTCTATACTACCCAAAGCAATACATAATTTTAATGCAATTCCTATTAAAGCTCCATTGTCATATTTTAAAGATCTTGAAAAAATAATACTTTGCTTTATATGGAATCAGAAAAAAACTCAAATAGCCAAAACATTACTCAGCAATAAAAACACAGCAGGAAGAATCACGCTACCAGACTTGATACTGTACTATAAATTGATAGTGATCAAAACAGCATGGTATTGGCGCCAAAACAGAGAAGTAGATGTCTGGAACAGAATAGAGAACCAAGAGATGAATCCAGCTACTTACTGTTATTTGATCTTTGACAAGCCAATTAAAAACATTCAGTGGGGAAAAGATTCCCTATTTAACAAATGGTGCTGGGTTAACTGGCTGGCAACCTGTAGAAGATTGAAACTGGATTCACACCTTTCACCATTAACTAAGATAGACTCTCACTGGATAAAAGATTTAAACTTAAGACATGAAACTATAAAAATACTTAAAGGAAAGTGCAGGAAAAAATTCTTGAAGGAATTGGCCTTGGTGAATATTTTATGAGGAGGACTCCCCAGGCAATTGAAGCAGTATCAAAAATACACTACTGGGACCTGATCAAACTAAAAAGCTTCTGCACAGCCAAGAACATAGTAAGTAAAGCAAGCAGACAGCCCAGAAAATGGGAGAAAATATTTGCAGGTTATACCTCCAATAAAGGTCTAATAACCAGAATCCACAGAGAACTCAAACGTATTAGCAAGAAAAGAATACATGACCCCATCTCAGGACGGGCAAGGGACTTGAAGAGAAACTTCTCTAAAGAAGACAGGTGCACGATCTACAAGCACATGAAAAAAAGCTCATCATCCTTAATCATCAGAGAAATGCAAATCAAAACTACTTTGAGATATCACCTAACCCCAGTAAGAGTAGCCCACATAACAAAATCCCCAAACCAGAGATGTTGGCATGGCTGTGGAGAAAAGGGCAGACTTCTACACTGCTGGTGGGAATGCACACTAATACATTCCTTCTGGAAGGATGTTTGGAGAATACTTAGAGACCTAAAAATAGACCTGCCATTTGATCCTATAATTCCTTTACTAGGTTTATATCCAGAAGACCAAAAATCACAACATAATAAAGATATCTGTACCAGAATGTTTATTGCAGCCCAATTCATAATTGCTAAGTCATGTAAGAAGCCCAAGTGCCCATAGACCCATGAATGGACTAGCAAATTATGGTACATGTATACCATGGAATATCATGCAGCCTTAATGAAAGATGGAGAGTTTACCTCTTTCATGTTTACATGGATGGAACTGGAACATATTCTTCTTAGCAAAGTATCTCAGGAATGGAAGAAAAAGTATCCAATGTACTCAGCCCTATTATGAAGCTGAATTATAGCTTTCACATGAAGGCTATAACCCAACTATAGCACAAGACTATGAGGAAAGGGCCAAGGAAGGAGACGGAAGGGCAGAGGGTGGGGCCACACTTACAGTCAATCTTAGAATGGGTATAGGCAAAACTTACTAAAGGCAGAATACAAATGTCTTCATACAATAACTAAGAAAATGCCATTTAGGCTACATTGAACAGTTTGATGAGAATATTTCAGATTGTATATGAAACCAGCACATTGTATTCCTTGATTGCACTAATGTACACAGCTATGATTTAACAATAAAAAAAAAATAGAAAAAAAACCCAAGGATGTCAAAGAGTCAGAGAAGGTGCATTATTTATTTATTTATTCTTTATTTATTTATTTTTATAATTAAATCATAGCTGTGTACATTATTGAAATCATAGGGCACCATACATTGGTTTTATATAGGATTTGACAAATTTTCATCACACTGGTTAACATAGCCTTCCTGGCATTTTCTTAGTTATTGTGTTAAGACATTTATAGTCTACATTTAATAAGTTTCACATGTACCCTTGTAAGATGCACCATAGGTGTAATCCCACCAGTCGCCCTCCCTCCGCCCATCCTCCCCCCTCCCCTCCCCCCCTTTCCCCTTTCCCATATTCTTAGGTTATAACTGGGTTATAGCTTTCATATGAAAGCCATAATTTAGTTTCATAGTAGGCCTGAGTACATTGGATACTTTTTCTTCCATTCTTGAGATACTTTACTAAGAAGAATATGTTCCAGCTCCATCCATGTAAACATGAAAGAGGTAAAGTCTCTGTCTTTCTTTAAGGCTGCATAATATTCCATGGTGTACATATACCACAATTTATTAATCCATTCGTGGATCGATGGGTACTTGGGCTTTTTCCATGACTTAGCAATTATGAATTGGGCTGCAATAAACATTCTGGTACAAATATCTTTGTTACAATGTGATTTTTGGTCTTCTGGGTATATACCTAGTAGAGGAATTATAGGATTGAATGGCAGATCTATTTTTAGATCTCTAAGTGTTCTCCGAACATCTTTCCAAAAGGAATGTATTAATTTGCATTCCCACTAGCAGTGTAGAAGTGTTCCCTTTTCTCCACATCCACGCCAACATCTCTGGTCTTGGGATTTTGTGATATGGGCTAATCTTACTGGAGTTAGATGATATCTCAAAGTAGTTTTGACTTGCATTTCTCTGCTGATTAAGGATGATGAGCATTTTTTCATATGACTGTAGGCCGTGTGCCTGTCTTCTTTAGAGAAGTTTTTCTTCAAGTCCCTTGCCCAGTATGAGATGGGATCACTTGTTCTTTTCTTGCTGATACGTTTGAGTTCTTTGTGGATTCTGGTTATTAAAACTTTGTGGGAGACATAACCCGGAAATATATTCTCCCATTCTGAGGGATGTCTGCTTGCTTTACTTACTGTGTCCTTGGCTGTGCAGAAGCTTTTTAGTTTGATCAGGTCCCAGTAGTGTATTTTTGAAGCTGCTTCAATTGCCCAGGAGGTCCTCCTCATAAAATATTCTCCCAGACCGATTTCTTCAAGAGTTTTTGCTGCACTTTCTTCTAGTATTTTTGTAGTTTCATGTCTTAAGTTTAAATCTTTAATCCAGTGAGAGTCTATCTTAGTTAATGGTGAAAGGTGTGGGTCCAGTTTCAGTCTTCTACAGGTCGCCATCCAGTTCACCCAGCACCATTTGTTAAATAAGGAATCTTTTCCCCACTGAATGTTTTTAATTGGCTTGTCAAAGATCAGATAACAGTAAGTAGCTGGGTTCATCTCTTGGTTCTGTACTCTGTTCCATACATCTACCTCTCTGTTTTTGTGTCAGTATCATGCTGTTTTGATCACTATGGTAGCGAGATTCCTCCTGCTTTGTTTTTATTTCTGATTAACGGCTTGGCTATTCGAGGTTTTTTCTGATTCTATATAAAAGGAAGTATTATTTTTTCAAGATCTTTAAAGTATGATGGTGGATTTTTAATAGGGATTGCATTACAATTGTATATTGCTTTGGGTAACATGGACATTTTAACAATGTTGATTCTTCCCAGCCATGAGCATGGTATGTTTTTCCATTTGTTAACATCTTCAGCTATTTTTTTCTTAGAGTTTCATAGTTCTCCTTATAGAGATCTTTTACGTCCTTGGTTAGATAAACTCCCAAATATCAGAGAAGGTGTAAAGAAAAGGTTTGAAGAGGAAGCCAAGAAGGGTACATGAAGCTTTTAATTGAAAATGGTACTACATCAACAAACATGTTGTGTACTTAAAAAATGTATAGTGTCGAAAATTTGTATTGCAACCACAATTAAAAATCTTTCTGGGAAGATTTCTATAGAGGGCCAGTAATGGAGAATTTTATTTTGGTCTCAAAGGTTTAAGTCTTCTGATTATTTTCTTCGTACTTTGAGGTTTGCCCTATTTGGACCCTGAAACTTTATGATAAAGTGGAAAGAGTTTTTGATGGTTTTCTAGTCATACAGACCTGAGTTGTCTGGATGCTGCTATTAATTGCAGCTTTAGGTCCATTACATAGCTCTCTGAGTCTTAATTTCCTTATTTGTAAGTATCTGAGATAGAGACTATTAA
The DNA here is from genome assembly GCF_027406575.1 of Nycticebus coucang. Taxonomy (NCBI): domain Eukaryota; kingdom Metazoa; phylum Chordata; class Mammalia; order Primates; family Lorisidae; genus Nycticebus; species Nycticebus coucang. Next base: position 90,569,986 of record NC_069795.1, read on the forward strand.
GCAATTAAATGCAAATACAAAATAGGATATTTAAAATGCCTAGTACAGTACCTGACACATAACAAGTGCTTAAATAGATGGTTAAAATCATTAATACTGTATGCTGTATTCTGTATACTGGTTAAAATCATTAATACTATATACTGTATTACTGTATTCTGTATTACAGAAATTACAAATTTCTCTTTGGTTAATTATTTTCTGTTGCTGGAGTTTTTGGTGTTTCTAAGTTTTCGTTTGCTTGTCTAAACTATTCCAAACAGACTCAGTATAGAAAACTTTGCTTAGAATGCAAATTTCCTTAGTGTTGTATTCCTAGAAGTGAAATTACTAGGTCAAAGGTATTGTAGCCTGCCTGTTGGTGTTGAGAAAAATTGCATCAGTTTGAAATGCATATGTGATATTGAGGTACATTTATTTCCAAAGTTGGATCTATAGTGTATTTTAAAAATATTTATATTTGTGTATCTTTGTTAGTGAGGCAAAGCATTTTTCCATAAGACGACTTGTCAACCATCTTTCTTAATAAAAGACATTTGGCTCATTTCTAATTATCACTTATCTAGTAGGGGGTAAAAGCTGTTCTTTTATGTAAGGTTCAAATCTTCTTGCTTTTTGTGAGCTTTATCAGTCACATTTGTCTTGCACAATTTTTCCCAGTCTGCTTTATTTGTGGCAAGGTCCTAGTCCATTTCATTGTGCTGAAGTTTTTGGATACATTAAAATGTACTCCTCTCATAATGAAAAATGCATTTTATTCTTATTTAATAGTCATGAATTTATTTATCATGCATTGAAATAAAAATAAACTATTTAGTCCTTTAATACACCTACAGCTTAAAACAGTGACTAGTAGACGTTAAAGACATATCAATTCATTTGCCAAGAAGATTTGCTAAATAATTAGTGTGCACAGGGTTGTTTTGGACAATAGGTGCTTATAATCTGGCATTCTGAGTCTATTTCTGGAATCTTGATTCAATTTAATTTGTTTTTTTTCCTGATTTTTGCCCCAATTTTCATAATTGTAAGTATACTTATTTAAATGGTCATTTGTATTCTTGCTGGCCTATTTATTAAAATTCACGATGAAAAAAATTCACGATGGAGTTTTAGTGTTCTGAAATACCATATGGTATTTTATTTTATTTTATTTGAGACAGAGTCTCAAGCTGTCGCCCTAGGTAGAGTGCTGTGGCGTTATAGCTCATAGCAACCTCCAACTGGGGCTCAAGCAATCCTCTTGCCTCAGTTTCTCTATTTTTAATAGAGATGGGGTCTTGGTTTTACTCAGGCTAGTCTTGAACTCGTGAGCTCAAGCAATCCACCCACCTTGGTCTCCCAGAGTGCTAGAATTGCAAGTGTGAGCCACTGCACCCAGCCTATATAGTATTTTTTTTTTTTTTATTGTTGGGGATTCCTTGAGGGTACAAAAACCCAGGTTACACTGATTGCACTTGTTAGGTAAAATCCCTCTTACAATAGTGTCTTCTCATATAGTATTAATTGTTATCTCTTGCAATCTAAATTTAAACTTCTAGTGATTTAGATTTATTTTGTTTGCGTGTCTTAATTTTTTTTTTCTGTAGTGAACATGTAGGAATTCTGTTAAAATAAGAAAAACATGATAATCTGTAATGGTAATAAAATGAAATATGAGAGGGCGACATGATTGTAACTTCATGACTAAGCGTTGATTAAAATGTTTTTTTCATGGAGAAGTGTGGGTCATCATCTCACTGATTTCTGTACCTGAATTCTCCTGTTTGCTTTCCTTTCTTAGGTAAAATGATTCTGAAAGAACTACATGAAGACTTACATAACTAGGAATAATCTTGGTACAGTATAGGCCATTTGTTTGATATTTGTGTCACCTTGATATTAAAAAAAATTCTACTATCTGGACTAATAATAACTGCTATGATTTTGGCTTTATGATAATTTTAAATAAAAGAGGTGATTGGAAAGGATTCTTCTCTGATTTCTGGGGTTTTGTTTGTTTGTTTGATTTTGTTTTTGGGGAACAGGGTCTCATCTTCTTTTGTCGCCAAAGCTGGAGTGCAGTGGTACAATCATAGATCACTTCAACCTTGAATTCTTGGGCTCCAGCAATCCTCCCACCTCAGCCACCTGAGTAGCTGGGACTGCAGGTGCTGCAGGTGTGCCACCATGCCTGGCTGATTTTTTAAAATTATTTTTTGTAGAGATAGGGTCTCACTATGTTTCTCCAGTTACTCGCAAACTCCTGGCCTCAAGTGATCCTCCTGCCCGGGTCTCCCAATGTGCTGGGATTACAAGCATAAGCCACTGCACCTGGCTGTGATTTCTGTGTTTAATTGAAATGAGTTAGCTTTGCTTCTGGACACGATGTAGGGGTCCTCAAACTACAGCCCGCAGGCCACATGCGGCGGTGTGATTGTATTTGTTCCTGTTTTGTTTTTTTACTTCAAAATAAGATATGTGCAGTGCCTAGGAATTTGTTCATAGTTTTGTTTTAAACTATAGTCCTGGCCTCCAACTGTCTGAGGGACAGTGAATTGGTCCCCTGTTTAAAAAGTTTGAGGACCCCTGCTAGGTACTGGATTTATCCTCTAGTCATGACAGCTAGAACTATGGACAAAATATATAAGAACAGCTTTTGTCCCTTGAATGGCAGGCGGTATAATCTATGATGCTTGAGAGAAGGGAAACAGATGAGGTGAATTCTACAACTGACCCAGTGTATTGCTGGGATGGAAATTCCAGGACTCAGAGCAGAAGGAGGAAACCCAAACAGAGTGCAGCAATTTCTCTAAGTTAAAAACATAAATCAGAGTTCAGGGGGCTCAATGCAGCTAGAACTTGTGGGGCAGAGTACAAAAGAGGATGGAGTTGCACGAAGAGAGAGGTGAGGCTATACCTAAAGAGACCTTCATAAGTCTTTGGTTGATCCATACATGTGTGAGAGGAAACTACTGAGGCCATGGAGAGGATCAGCACAAAACAGTAAGCCGAACAATTTTTGGATCTCACACAGGCCTAGGAATAGTTCATCCTCTACCATCCAGAGTAGAAAGATCTTACAACTTCCAAGGCATCAGGTAGAGCTCTCAGAAGGATATTTCTTTACTAGCAGAGTAAATTACCCCAAACTAAAGGCTGCTCTGGTTTCAAAGGAAGCTTTAAAAGGAACAAACTAGGCTGGGTGCCTGTAGCTCAGTGGTTAGAGCACTGGCCCCATCTACCAGGGGTGGTGGGTTTGAACCCAGCCCGAGCCTTCTTAACAACAACAAAACAAATAAAAGGAACAGACTGAATCCAAATAAGAACTGTATACCAGGACAAAATCCAAACCTAATTAATAAAATTCAACAAACTCCAGTAACCAACAATGTAAAATTAACAGTATTAGGCATTTAATAAAAAATAACCAGGTATGCAAACAACCTGGAAAATATAGTCCATAGTCAGGAGAAAAATCAACAAATAGAAACACACCTAGTAATGACAGAAGTGATGGGATCAGAGGACAAAGATGTCAAAACAGCTTTTATAAATATGCTCCATATGTTCAAGAAGATGGAGGAAAACATGAGAGAGAAATGGAAGATTCAAAATGGACCCAAATGGAACTAACTTCTAGAGATGAAAAATATAATATATAAAGTGAAAAATATACTGGTTGAAATTAACACCAGATTAGATACTGAAGAAAAAAACCCCAAGTAAACTTGAAATTACAACTATAGAAACTATTTAAAATGAGAGGTAGAGAGAAAAATATTGAATAAATGAACAGAGTATCATGGCCTATGGTATAATATAAGCAGTTATTGTAACTGGAGTTCTAGAAGAGAGGTGAAGGCAGAAGGGAAAAGTTTCTAAATTTGATGAAAATTATAAGCTCTATACAATGAGCCCCAAAGAGAACAAATAGAAAGAAAATCATGCCATGGCATGTTATAATAAAATTGTGAAAATCAATGATAAAGACAAAAATTTAAAAGCAGCCAGAGGAGAAAAGGACATATTCTGTACAGAGAAACAAAAGCAAGATTGAGAATAAACTTCTAATCAGCAACAAAGTGATATCTATCTTATCCACTCCCTATTGATCATTCAGTTTAATAGAATATAAGTAATAGTTAAATTAAAAAACTTTGTTTTCTTTTTCATTCATAATCTTCTTTTGCACAAAATTCAGCAAATAATGAATTTGTTAATATTTCATAAAAATTAAATTTTGATAATTTCTGTACTTTAAACCTTGTCTTTTTATTTGCTTTAAATATTATTTTTCTTTCTTATTTTGGCTTTTTAATTTCCATTTTTAAAAATAGTTATGGATGTCAGGAAAGCTATGTTAACCAGTTTGACGAAAATATTTTGAGGGCGGCGCCTGTGGCTCGGTGAGTAGGGCACCAGCTCTATATACCGAGGGTGGTGAGTTCAAACTCAACCCTAGCCAAACTGCAACAAAAACAAAAAATAAAAAACAAACAAAAAAAGAGTAAAAAATATAAAGAAAAATATATAAAATAAAAGTGGTTGGCACCTGTGGCTCAAAGGGGTAGGGTGCTGGTCCCATATGCCAGAGGTGGTGGGTTCAAACCCACCCCTGGCCAAAAACAACTGCAAAATATATATATATATTTCAAATTGTATATAAAACCAGTGTATGGTGCCCCATGATTGGATTAATGTACACAGCTATGATTTAATTAAAAAAAATAGTTATGGATGGGTGCAGTGGCTCATGCCTGTAATCCTAGTAGTTGGAGGCCCCTACTGGTGGATTACTTGAGCTCAGGAGTTTGAGACCAATCTGAGCATGACCCCATCTTACCTAATCTCTACTGAAAGCAGAAAACTAACCCGGCTTTGTGGAGGGCGCCTGTAGTCCCAGCAACTCGGGAGGCTGAGGGAAGAGGATCATTTGAACCCAGGAGTTTGAGGTTGCTGTGAGCTATGATACCACAGCACTCTACCTGGGCAACAGAGTGAGAATCTGTCTCAAAAAAAAAAAAAAAAAGTTATAAGCTCAGTTTAATAAGCTTGGTGTTTAAATTTCATTTTCTTGTTGTTTTTTTTTTTGTAGAGACAGAGTCTCTCTGTACCGCCCTCCAGTAGAGTGCCGTGGCGTCACACGGCTCACAGCAACCTCTAACTCTTGGGCTTCCGCGATTCTCTTGCCTCAGCCTCCTGAGCAGCTGGGACTACAGGCGCCCGCCACAACACCCGGCTATTTTTTTGTTGCAGTTTGGCCGGGGCTGGGTTTGAACCCACCACCCTCGGCATATGGGGCCGGCGCCCTACTCACTGAGCCACAGGCGCCGCCCTAAATTTCATTTTCTGAAGTCAATATAAGCATTCATGACCTTATCTTTTTTCTTGTACTACATTAATTTAGTGTGTAATTATTTCACCAAACTTTTACTGGGCATATACTTTAGGTCAGGTACTATGGTAAGCATTCTTGTTCTAATGATATATTCATGTATACCAATGTATCAACTGAGTTACCATACATAGCATAAACTCCATTTCTTTTTTTTTTTTTTTTGTAGAGACAGAGTCTCACTTTATGGCCCTTGGTAGAGTGCCATGGCATCACACAGCTCACAGCAACCTCCAACTCCCGGGCTTAAGCGATTCTCTTGCCTCAGCCTCCCAAGTAGCTGGGACTATAGGCGCCCGCCACAACGCCCAGCTATTTTTTTTTGGTTGCAGTTCAGCCGGGGCCGGGTTTGAATCCGCCACCCTCGGTATATGGGGCCGGCGCCTTACCGACTGAGCCACAGGCGCCGCCCCTAAACTCCATTTCTTACTGTGTGTTGCTGTAAGCATTGTCAAGCAATATCCAGCCTATATAGATGCTTAACACATTAAAGAAACGAAGAGCAGACCCAAGAACTCAGCAAGCAAAGATAGTGAAAATTTAAGGTTGCTGCTGGCTGCTCTTCATGCTTTAACAAATCCTTGGACCTCATTGTCATTTTAGGGAAGACTGAATCCCAAGTTCTAGAAAAATCACTCAAGCTTGCTTAAGCTAAAAGAGACACAAGCAGACAAAGGTGTTTTCACAGAACCCACGGGCTAGAGAGAGCCTCACAACCACCAGAAACAGATGCTGGAAAGCTTCCAGAAACCAAGCCATCACTCTCTCTCTTTTACCTCTTAGTGAGGCTTTTCTTTTCTGTGCTTTTTCGGGTCTTCTCAGCCTTCCATACATCCTCTTAATTATCCATAGAGTCTGACTTGAATGACTGTGTCCAAATGCAAACTTCCACTAGAGACAATCTGATGGCTCAGCTAGGCCAGGTATCTGTCCTTGGACCAATCATATGTGGCCAAGACAGTTGGTGAACAAGAACATGTCTGTACAAATTACCCCCAGGAGAAAGGGCAGCTCTAAAGCAACTCCCAAAATATATAGTCTCTTACAACCATATATTTGGCTGTTTATAAAGATCATCACGGATACAATTAATTAATACTTGCCTTACTCTATCTGTGGCTCAGTGAGTAGGGCGCCGGCCCCATATGTCGAGGGTGGTGGGTTCAAACCCAGCCCCGGCCAAACTGCAACCAAAAAATAGCCGGGCGTTGTGGCGGGCGCCTGTAGTCCCAGCTGCTCAGGAGGCTGAGGCAAGAGAATCGTGTAAGCCCAAGAGTTAGAGGTTGCTGTGAGCCGCGTGACGCCACGGCACTCTACCCGAGGGCGGTACAGTGAGACTCTGTCTCTACAAAAAAAAAAAAGAATTTGAGGCAGTTAAATCTTAAAGTATGAAGTGTGTTCAGGTACAGACTTTAATATAATAAGCCTGGAAGATAAATAACCTTAGTATTAAAATGCTTTGGTACAAAATTATTAAAAATTTCAAGCATAATGCAGTAATTTAAATTATTTTCTTAAGTGAAAAAGCTCATTTCCAATGTTTGCAGGCAAGTGCAGACATTTTCAAAAGTGACCGTTGGGCTGGTTTGTTTCTTTTTATGTGAACACAGCCTGTATTTTAGCCAAAACTATACAGTAAGGAAAGGCAGTAAAATAAGACTTAAAGTAAATAAATTTGAATATAACCGACAGAGAGAGTTGCTTTTAGATATTTAAAATATTTTGGCCAATGCAATATTTTGGTTAACGGATTGTTGAAATGTCATAAGGAAATGAAACTGAGTTGTCTGGGCTTTACCAGGTGTTTCTATATGACTGTAGATACTTGTACCTCATAGCAGGGCTGTTAAAACATTTTGGGTTAAATAATTTCTTCTTTAACTGCTAAATGAGGAGGGGAAGTGAAAAGCGGAACAAATCGTTACTCTAGACAGGAAGCAATAGAAAGGCAAATCAATATAGTTCTTGATTTGGTCCTTTGCATTGTTCTTTTATTTTTTCTGGAAATGCTTTACAGCAATGGCCTCTTGACAACTAGTCCTTCAGTAAATGCCTTGTCTGATAATAGCTCAAGCCAAAGCTGAGACTGAAAGTCTCTGTTCCCCTGGGAAGAGACCCTGTTTGTACCTTGAGTTAATTTGCATATAAATTCAAGCGGCAGAGAGGAAAGCTGGCTGACTAAGAGACCAGGCTTCCCACCTCTGGGGGGTGGGGTTATCTATCCCAACAGGCATGGGTGTGTATCCTTGTGTGCAATTATAAATGGGATGTGGAATGTTAAGAGGAGGATTAAATGACATCAAGGCAGATTCTTGGGGAGTCTGTTTCTTTGTGAGCGGGAGTAATAGTACGTAAGACTGGGATTTCCTTGGGAAGAATCTAAGACAGTAAAAAGCTGGGCCGTCAGCTTCTGAGCAGAGGTTGTCCTAGAGATCTAGATCAGCCCTCCAGGGACCAGCCCTTGCCTGTCTCTAGACAAAGAAAGAGCTCAGAAATTGCTGGAGGATTCTACCAACAGGCCAGTAGGAAGGGAGCAGGCAGGCAGGTGTAGTGAGGCAGTGGAAACAGCAGTGCAAGAAAGAGCAGCACCTCCTTGTAGGGGCATCGTAAAGATTGGTGGGAGAGGAGGCTCTGCACTTTAAATGAGATGGCAAGAGGATGCTTGTTCCTGCAGCTGCGCCCTCCCCCATTTCTACTGGAACATTGCCACTTCCTTGTAAACTGGCTACTGCATCTCTCATCTTAAAAAAAGCCTTTGCTAGATTTCTCATCTCCTTCTGGTTGACAGGCCATTTCTCTGGCCCTCTTTCCAGAAAAACAATTCAGAAGAGTGACTTATGCTTGTCTCCAGTTCTTCACCTCTTTTCAGCCTACTTTTAATCTTTAGAATGTTTTTGGCATTAAATACCAGAGAACTTTGAATCAGCTGTGTAAAATAAAATGGAGAATTTATTGGCTGAAATGATGAGAACCGCACAGGTAGACCCCGGCCTTGGCGCTTCCCTGGGCTCTGCCCTCCTTTTTGGGGTTGGCTTCATCCTCATGTGTCACATGCAGAACTGACACCCCTCAGTGCAAGAAAAGGTGCTTTCTTCTCCTCATGTTTCTTTTATTGTTGCAAGTTTTGGCCGGGGCTCGGTTTGAACCCTCCATCTCTGGTATATGGGACCAGCGCCCTACTCCTTGAGCCACAGGCGCCACCCCCTCATGTTTCTTTTAAAAACAAAAAGAGACCTCTACAGAAATCCTTCCACAGACTTCCCCTCAACATCTTTTTGGGCAGAATTATATCACATGCCCACTCCTAAACAAATCATTGCCAAAGGAAAATGAATCACAGTGTTTGGTATGGACCAGTCAGGATTTACACTGGAGCTGCTGGTAGAAGTTCAGTCTAACTTTTGTTCCTAACAATATAGGGAAATGGAACTGCAGAAAGCACCAGACCCACTGAGCCTTTCTTTGTCCTCACTGTCTCCCTTCTGTTAGCAGCATCTGACACAGCACCCATTTAGCTTCTACTAAATCATGCTCTTCTGGTTTTACTTTTCCCTCACGTTGCTCTTTCTCAGTTTTCTGGGTTGGGTACACAGGATTTTTTTTTTTTTATTGTTGGGGATTCATTGAGGGTACAATAAGCCAGTTACACTGATTGCAATTGTTAGGTAAAGTCCCTCTTGCAATCACGTCTTGCCCCCATAAAGTGTGACACACACTAAGGCCCCACCCCCCTCCCTCCTTCCTTCTTTCTGCTTCCCCTCCCATAACCATAATTGTCATTAATTGCCCTCATATCAAAATTGAGTACATAGGATTCATGCTTCTCCATTCTTGTGATGCTTTACTAGGAATAATGTCTTCCACGTCCATCCAGGTTAATACGAAGGATGTAAAGTCTCCATTTTTTTTAATGGCTCAACAGTATTCCATGGTATACATATACCACAGCTTGTTAATCCATTCCTGGGTTGGTGGGCATTTAGGCTGTTTCCACATTTTGGCGATTGTAAATTGAGCTGCAATAAACAGTCTAGTATAAGGGTCCTTATGATAAAAGGATTTTTTTCCTTCTGGGTAGATGCCCAGTAATGGGATTGCAGGATCAAATGGGAGGTCTAGCTTGAGTGCTTTGAGGTGTCTCCATACTTCCTTCCAGAAAGGTTGTACTAGTTTGCAGTCCCACCAGCAGTGTAAAAGTGTTCCCTTCTCTCCACATCCACGCCAGCATCTGCAGTTTTGAGATTTTGTGATGTGGGCCATTCTCACTGGGGTTAGATGATATCTCAGGGTTGTTTTGATTTGCATTTCTCTAATATATAGAGATGATGAACATTTTTTCATGTGTTTGTTAGCCATTCGTCTGTCGTCTTTAGAGAAAGTTCTAGTCATGTCTCTTGCCCATTGATATATGGGATTGTTGGCTTTTTTCATGTGGATTAATTTGAGTTCTCTATAGATCCTAGTTATCAAGCTTTTGTCTGATTGAAAATATGCAAATATCCTTTCCCATTGTGTAGGTTGTCTCTTTGCTTTGGTTATTGTCTCCTTAGCTGTACAGAAGCTTTTCAGTTTAATGAAGTCCCATTTGTTTATTTTTGTTGTTGTTGCAATTGCCATGGCAGTCTTCTTCATGAAGTCTTTCCCCAGGCCAATATCTTCCAGTGTTTTTCCTATGCTTTCTTGGAGGATTTTTATTGTTTCATGCCTTAAATTTAAGTCCTTTATCCATCTTGAATCAATTTTTGAGAGTGGGGAAAGGTGTGGGTCCAGTTTCAGTCTTTTACATGTAGACATCCAGTTCTCCCAACACCATTTATTGAATAGGGAGTCTTTCCCCCAAGGTATGTTCTTGTTTGGTTTATTGAAGATTAGGTGGTTGTAAGATGTTAGTTTCATTTCTTGGTTTTCAATTCGATTCCAAGTGTCTATGTCTCTGTTTTTGTGCCAGTACCATGCTGTCTTGAGCACTATGGCTTTGTAGTACAGACTAAAATCTGGTATGCTGATGCCCCCAGCTTTATTTTTGTTACAGAGAACTGCCTTAGCTATATGGGGTTTTTTCCAGTTCCATACAAAACGCAGAATCATTTTTTCCAAATCTTGAAAGTACGATGTTGGTATTTTGATAGGAATGGCATTGAATAGGTAGATTGCTTTGGGAAGTATAGACATTTTAACAATGTTGATTCTTCCCATCCATGAGCATGGTATGTTCTTCCATTTGTTAATATCCTCTGCTATTTCCTTTCTGAGGATTTCATAGTTTTCTTTATAGAGGTCCTTCACCTCCTTCGTTAGGTATATTCCTAGGTATTTCATTTTCTTTGAAACTATGGTGAAGGGAGTTGTGTCCTTAATTAGCTTCTCATCTTGACTGTTATTGGTGTACACAAAGGCTACTGACTTGTGGACATTGATTTTATATCCTGAAACATTACTGTATTTTTTGATGACTTCTAGGAGTCTTGTGGTTGAGTCTTTGGGGTTCTCTAAGTATAAGATCATGTCGTCAGCAAAGAGGGAGAGTTTGACCTCCTCTGCTCCCATTTGGATTCCCTTTATTTCCTTGTCTTGCCTAATTGTATTGGCTAGAACTTCCAGCACTACGTTGAATAGCAAAGGTGACAGAGGACAACCTTGTCTGGTTCCAGTTCTAAGAGGAAAAGCTTTCAGTTTTACTCTATTCAGTAAAATATTGGCTGTGGGTTTGTCATAGATAGCTTCAATCAGTTTTAGAAATGTTCCACCTATGCCTATACTCTTCAGTGTTCTAATTAGAAAAGGATGCTGGATTTTATCAAATGCTTTTTCTGCATCTGTTGAGAGGATCATGTGATCTTTATTTTTGCCTCTGTTAATATGGTGGATAACGTTTATAGACTTGCGTATGTTAAACCAGCCTTGCATCCCTGGGATGAGGGTACACAGGATTTTAAAACATCTTATTTTGCCCTGAATTTTATCTTCCTAACACTATTGGAATAAATGATTCCCACCAACTGAGAAATGAGATGATTAGCCAGAATTTGCCAAGTGGCCAAGAATGGGTTTTATGTCCCTTAGTTGATTAAACACCTCCAGCTTACAAAAGAGATTAAAGAGACCAAGGTGCACAGCAGAGAGACCCCCATGTCAGTTTTTCCCTATGTTAGGGAAGCAATGGGGTTCCTTGCTTTCCTCTAACAGTTTAGGCAAAGGGGCTTTACTAGAGAGCATATGGAGTGGAGCGCAGTGGACAGGAGTCTGATGCCTAGCTGCTCTAATGTTGGGTACTCTCCTAGAGTTTTGGGCAAATGGTGTTTGAGTGCTTCCCTGAGCACACATAGAAAAAGCGAGTAAGCTTGGGGTTTTTTTGATCCTATTCAAGAAGGCTGCTTAGAGAAAAAAAGCCCAAACTACAAACAAGTTTTAGAGATATACCATTCGATACCAAGGTAATAAAAGAAGAACTCTTAGTTCCCAGCCCTAGGAGATGCATTTTCTTATAGTAAGGGAACTGCCATTGCAAGGTTCCCTAAGATGGTGAAGTCTCTGAAGAAACCATAATATTGTCCCATGAGGGGAAGAATAAACTCTAGACACCTGCCATATTTAGGTAGGTCTGATTAGTTCACAGTAAGACCAGCCACGTAAGATCTCTCCTTCCCTGGCCCCTTTCTCCCTTCCCACTCTGCTTCAACCTTGGAGGAACAGAGGTAGCCAAATGAGTTGGAAGAGGGGACTTCACATTTCAGGTGAAATAGAAGAAGAAGAACCAACTCCCACTAGAGGCATCTAGATGGAACCACACCCAAGCTGGGAGAGGGCAGTACCTCAACTCTTCATGAATTTGAAGGTTTTTGTCATTACCTTGGAACATTCATGATACTGCAGCAAGAACCTCTGTGTGTGTGTGTGTGCGCGCCCATGTGATCAGATGGCTTTTTATTACTTGAGAACATCCATAAAAGAAAAAAGATTGCCTTCAATTTTATTCCAGGAACAGGAAACAACTAGTTCTACCATGGGAATGGCTTGAATAGGTAGTGGAGGAAAAGAATAAAGTGGCTTTCTGATTACACCATACTTCCCCTGCTGGGGGTACATTAAGACTGGCTTTTTTGAAACAAGATGGTGGGCTCACAGTGAGGCACTGTCAAGGGATGAAAATTGGCTTTTCCTAGAAGCAGATTTTAAAAGCAGTGTTTCTTCAAAACATCTTTTTTCATAAGTACATCATGACCAGAGCAGCAGTAAAATGGGTGATATCAAAGAACTATCTTGAAACATTTATTTCCAATCTGAAATGGAGCTTTATATTGTGTTTGTCACAAATCTACATTTTCTTCTCTACCAGATGACTATAATTGCAAAGAGAACTTGCTTTGACATCTGATGGCAGGGCAATAGGATGCCACCACCCTTCTGTGGACATTCCATATGAACACACAAAACTGATTCCTCTACCAGATCCTGTGCGTAATAATGGAGAAACACACAATCAAGTGCTGAAAGCAGATTAGCAAGAAAAAGTGAACACCTTGAACACCCGTGATAGAACAACTTAGCAAAACGTTCTTTACTACTAAGCACCATCCATATCCTTGTGGACAGTATCGCACTTGTTGTAAGAAACGGAATCCTTCGAAGGACAGATGATATTGAGGTTTTCTGGGGAATCTGACAGAAATGTGCCCCATTTTCCATTTGAGAAAATGCAATCTGGTATATTCATTAATATGTTATATAGTAAAATAGTACTATATATATATAGACTGGCTTTTTCTTCTTCCATCCAACCTCTGAGTGAAGTTGTGCCCAAGTCCTGGCCTAGGTCTTCTTCCCTCTTTATCTACTCTTTCTTGAAATGTTATCATTTTCTGTTTTATGGCTTTAACCTCCTCTTAATGCTGATGACTTCGAGGTGTGAACCTTTAACCCAAACATTTTCTCTGAGCTCCAGAATTATGAATCCAGTTGTTACTGGCAGCTTCACTTGGATATCTAATAGGCATCTCAACATGCCCCAAATTTCCCTGCCTCCACCATCTGTTTTTCTCTAATTTTTTCCTATAATAAAAAAGAGCATCACTTTTCAAATGGTTGCTGAAACCCAAAGTTGAGGAGTCATTTTTGATTTTGCCCTTTTTCTTATCCCCTGAATATTGGCTATTCACACCATTATCCAGCTCATGACCAAGTCTTGCCAGTTCTGCCTGAAGAATTGATCAGAATCGTGTCCTCTTCACCTCTACCGTCATTCTCTAGTCCAAGGCACCATAGTTTTTGCCTGGACTATTGCCAAACCCTCTTTTTTTTTTTATTTTAATTAATTTATTTTTATTGTTAAATCATAGCTGTGTACATTAGTGCAATCAAGGGGTACAATGTGCTGGTTTCATATACAAGCAAACCCTCTTATCAGGTCTCCTTTCTTCCATCCTTGCCCTGTTTAGTCTATTTTCTATATCACTAGGAATTTTTCCAAACATTTAAAACTAATCACATCACTGCCCTATTTAAATCCTCTATTCGTTTCCTATTTCATATAGACCGTTGACTGTAGCTTACAAAAGCCTTCATGAGCTAGTCCCATCTCCCTCTTTCATCCGTATCAACCACCGTCTCTCAATCACTATGCTGCACCCACACTTCCTCGACTGTCCCAGTTTCTTACCTTGCATTTCCTATTCCTCCTGCCTGGAATGATTTATAAGGCTGGATCCTTCTCAACCTTCATATCTCTGCTCAAATATCACCTTCTTGGGGGGCCTTTCCTGAGTACTCTTTCTAAAGGAGCTCCTCCTGCACCCTTCTTTGCTCTCTAATTACTGTATTTCTTTTATCCACAGCACTTGTCACAGATGTAAGTTACCTTGTTACACGTTTACTTACTTATTTTCTATGTCTTTTACCACAATATAAATTTCACAGGGACAGAGACCTTTCCATCCTATTCACATCAATATTCTTGGTACCTAGAATAGTTAGTTATCTGGTAGATAGTAGGTGCTCAATAAATCCTCAGTGAATAAATGAATGGAAGGGACAACATCCAACAGATGGGTGTAGATATAAGCAAGAAGAGCCCAGAGTGGCTCAGAGAGCCTTAGAGCTTATTCAAAAGGAGGATGGGGCTTTAAGGTGGGGCTTCTTGTAACTGAGTGGGCCATGCCCCACATGGTCATGTTACCAGAGAAGAGAAGGACAGAGTGTCCAGGGGCAGGGAAACTAGATGTTAGCGGTGATTAGTTGCATCTTCTCTGCAGTCAGAAGATGAAAGAGAAAGAAAGTTGTGAAGGCTTGGGCAGCTCCTTCCAAGAAAATCTTATTAAAATGGCAAGAAGAGCCATACTTCTAGCATTTCACCCTCTGATGGCCAGACTGAGTGACGGTCCCTTCAGTGCAGAGGGCCCAAGCGGAGATCTCTCTCTCCTCAGAGCATGTGCCTGCGCAGGAACCTCCAATATTTCCCAAGGCTGAAAATATCTGATGTGTACCCAACTAACAGAAGATCCAAGATAACTTAGGTGAGGTTCTGTGAACCACAGGAGTAATGAGAAATTCTGGGACACCCATTCTATGTTTATAACCCCCATGCCGGCTCTGCACCTGTAGCTCAAGCGGCTAAGGCGCCAGCCACATAGACCAGAGCTGGCGGGTTTGAATCCAGCCCGGGCCTGCCAAACAACAATGACAACTACAACCAAAAAATAGCTGGGTGTTGTGGCAGGCGTCTGTAGTCCCAGCTACTTGGGAGGCTGAGGCAAGAGAATTGCTTAAGCCCAGGAGTTGGAGGTTGCTGTGAGCTGTGATACCATGGCACTCTACCCAGGGCGACTTTTGAGGCTCTGTCTAAAAAAAAAAAAAAAAAAAAAATATATATATATATATATTCCCAATTCCCTCTTTACAACCAAATTCAAATCACAAATAGCAATAGATGACAATGACTGTTTACTCAGCCCAATCTACAATATGGTGTGAAACACATAGAGGGTGAGAGACATCTGGGCTCAAATTCTATCTCTGTCACTTACCAGCTTACTGATCTTGGGCAAGTTGATTAACTTCTCTGAAGCTTTATCTTCATTTATGAAATAACTACCTTTACAAAGTTATTTGAGTTCAAGGGTTTGGTATATGGAAAAGGCCTGACAAATGGTGGTATGATCATTATGGTGGTGTATTTTTGGCTTATAACTCAGAATGTTAAAATACTTCATAGGCATAATAAAATGCAAAGTCTATCTTACCTTTCTCTTCCCATTTCCAAAATTTGTGGTGAGTCTCTGCCTTTTAGAGACGTCAAATACTTCAAAGCAATAAATTTATTTTAAGTAAATTTGGGTCAAGGTTCATATCAAACATAGATTTGAGTTGGGTTTTGTTACTCACAATAGCAAGAATCCTAACTAGTATAGCATATAACACAACTCTCTGACAAATGGCTGCTATTATTATTACTGTTGTCCTCGTAGCAGTCCATGGAAATCACACCCCTAGTCAAAATGGCCTTCAATTTGCCTTCTCTAGTCAGTCTGGCTTTTAGAGACAGTGTGATAATCAAGCTTATTTTAAACGAAATGTTTGCTCTTGGTTCTATCCATAAAATACACCTGTTTACTTTCGTCTCTCATTTATTAACTCATCCATTCGTTATGGTACAAATTAGGGAAAAGAGCTTCCCATTAGTTATCTGATAATAAGAGACATAGGGATTCTTCATCCTTCACGGAGTAACCTCCAATGGAAGTTATTTAGGAATGTGAGGGTGGATCTGGTGTGGTGTCCCATGAAGGAAGACTTGTTACATCTCCCTACACCAGTGATTTTCAACCAGTGTGCTGCACCAGTGTGTGCTGCAAGAGGATCTTAGATCTGCCACAAAAAATTTAAAAAAACATTAATTAAATTATTTTGAAAGAAGTTCAAGGTGCAGTAAGTATATTCTCCCTTTTACTCTTTTTTTTTTTTTTTGATCAACATAATTTAAGTGTGAGATAAACAGGATTGAAAAACACTGCCTTACAGTTAGAGCTCTCTCACCTTTGGACAGTGCATAGATGGACAGCTAATGGGAATTTTGCAGTCCTGAGCCGACCCATGTCTGCCTGACCCTGACTGATCTTCACATCAGCCGCCTGGCTCCTGTGCATTTTGCCTGACTTTAATTACACTGTAACAGCTGCTGCCTCCCTCCCTGGTGCAGCCCCAAACTGGGCCTGTCTTCCAGCTGGCTTCATGAAAGCAGGCATGCAAAGGGTTGGAAGACAGTTTCTGCATGTCTTTGCAGAGGGGTGTTTTCTTGATAGCATGACCTGTTTGAGTTGGAGAGAGTCACTGTTCTGTAATCCTTAGCATCAGCAGAAGAATTTTTTGCTATTTGAACTCCCCATTGTCAGAGATAACTGGAGGAGCAGTATTTATCACAGGCGGAATGTGTCCTTGGCTGTGGATCACTTTCATCAGGCAAGCACACCACTTATTCTGCCTCTCCTGAGAACCACAGCTATAGGTTACAAACTGCATGAAGAAACTAAGCAGCTGCATTAATATGCCGGAAAAAATGCCCTAGCAAAGTATTCAGGGAAGGGGCAACCAGGATCAGTGCCATGGCATTGGTCAGCTCTCAGTCTGCAAGGCTCTGTCGGGATCCCTGGGGGGTGTAGTAATGCTGGGATTGGTTCCACACTTTTAAGGTGGTAGACAAGGGAACCAGGCAGGGATGGGTGCTCCTGGGCCTGGGACTGAGGGTTCCTCCTGGCCTGATGCCATTTATAGGACTGGAGATAGTTCTTACAGGAGTGGAGCCAGGGTACAAAGATCACTGTCAGGTCAAATGGGGGAGGGCTCTTTGCTTGAATTAGCCTGAGATCACGTGGCTAGGGTGGAGAGCCAAAATCATCCTCCAAACAAGCAGCATATGGGGATGGAATAAAGTGCAAGGAAGGGGCCAAAGAGACTGGTTTCAAACAAGGGCTGTGAACAGCTATTATGTGTGGGAGCTTCCTTCCCTAGGGGCTTGTGTGATTCTGGGGGTGGGTGTGAGGATTTAAAGTAGAGACACAGCGTGCGTAGTGGAAGGCAGAGCCTGGAACCTGGTGGAAGGGGACTCCTCAAGTTCTAGGGCTGCAGAAGTGTGGGACCCTCTAGATTCCTGATATAGTCGGCTGCCCTAACTGTAAAACTTTGTCTTCTATGACCTGTGGAATTTTTTCATTTCCATTACCTGTGGACTATTCTCACACGAAAGGTACCTGTGAAATGTGAGAGGCTATAAACAACCTCCTCACTTTTTAGGAGCTCTTCCTCAAGGTTTTGGCGTCTCACCCATGCTGAGTTCTGTGTCTCTATCATCATCACCTATGGCTCCTGCAATCTCCTGATCCACAAATTAGGTGGCAATTGTTTGGTTAAATGTCTTTCATCTTTTCTTCATAGCTACTCTGTGATGTCTTTCTCAAGTATTTATTTATTTATTTTTTTGTCGTGCCATCTAATCATTCTGTCTTCTACCAGCAGTACAGAACCTCTAGGTAATTAAGTTTTTATTTTTAAAAATGGATGCTTTTGGGGGGCACCTATGGGCCCAGTGAGTAGGGTGCTGGCCCCATATATCAAGGGTGGCGGGTTCAAACCTGGCCCCAGCCAAACTGCAACAAAAAATAGCCGGGCGTTGTGGCTGGCGCCTGTAGTCCCAGCTACTCAGGAGGTTAAGGCAAGAGAATCGCCTAAGCCCAGGAGTTGGAGGTTGCTGTGAGCTGTGATGCCACGGTACTTTACCAAGGGTGACAAAGTGAGAGACTGTCTCAAAAGAAAAAAGAAAGAAATTGAGGCTTAAAAAAAAAAAAAAGAAAGGAAATCACAGAGGGCTGTGATAAATTTGAAAAAGATGATGAAAATTTGAGGAATATTTAACCATTGGCTAAATCTGAACAATAATGATGTAATGGAAAGTTCTAACAGTAAAAAGCTCAGGGCTCCATGCCCAGTTGAGTCTCCAATTAACAATGTGACCTCCGAATTCACTCAGCCTCTCTGGGCCTCATCTGTCAAATGAAGAGAGTGACTAGATCAGTGCTTCTCAAGGTGTGATGTGCACGTGGATTCCTCGGATCTCGTCAGAATGCAGATTCTGATTCAGTAGGTCTGGGGTGTGGCCTGAGTCTCTACAGTCCAGATGGGGCTATTGTAGCTGGTCAGACATGAGTAGCAAGGGCTTGGGAGATCTCTAAGTACTTGTTAGTCCTGGATATACATACAGAATCTCTTTAGGAGTTTAAAAAGTACTGAGACAAAACATACATGCTCAGGCCCTACCTCCAGACAGAAGGGTATAATTGGTTTCGGATGGGGCCCAGGCATCAGGGTTTTTAAAAAAGCAATTCAGGTGATGTTAATGTGCTGTCAGAGCTGAGTGTTACTGGGAGGAGCTCTAGGAGTCTATGAAAAATTGTTTACACACTAACATACATGTACATGGTGTATGAATATGAATGCATACGTGTATACATACAGAAAGCCAATGTTCCTTTTAATTTTTTTAGAGAATGTAGGAAATTAGAATCTTCCCCCTTCAGCTTTTGATATATGAGGAGGGAGGCCAGAGAAGGATCAGAGGAAACAGCAAAATGACTGCACAGCCAAAGAGGCCACAAGGGAAAACAAGGCCAACCCTTTGCCTTGTGTGAGCCGTTGAATGTCCAGGCAGCATAAGACTCAGGAAGGCAGAGCTCCTGAGATAGGTTTAACACAGAGCTTGTCAACCCAATGGGGCCTGTCAGACCTCGGGCTGTGGCCTGACCAAGATTTTAAACTAAAACCTTTTCCGTTTTTAAACCTAGCCCTATACAGCAGTAGGGCCAAACCACCTGCCAGTTCATAATTTCATAACTTTATTCTGGGCTGGAAAAGTTGAGTGCACTTACCGTAGGCCAGCCACCTGCAATCAAAAGGGGGGACAGTTTCCACTGTTTATTCAAGCTAAAGAAGGAGGTTCTTGTGCCTGATTTTCATTGCATCATTCATCAGAAAAGCAAAAATGAAGAGAAAATGGCTCTTTGAAATGGCAGCTGTCTTCAAGGAGGCTGAATGTTGTTAAAGGAAAACAGCTGGGAAGTCAAGGCCTAGGCTGAAAGAGTCAATGGCTCATTTGTTCAGCTGAGTTCTCTGAAGGGTTTGCTGGAAAGAAAGCCTGGACAATGTGGGAAGAATGGGCTAAAGGGCTCATCTAAAATCGTGAGGAGAATTTGGACTTGGGAGCTGGCCATAATAGAAAAGATGGGAGAGGGGAAGCAAGTCCAGGGCGTCCTGCGCTAGGGGTGGGTAGTGAGAGAGACCCAGTTCTGTGTGTCTTGCAAAGGGACCTTTGATAACAGGTTGCCTGCACCAGGGTGTGAGCCGGTGTAGGACAGTGCTAATGCCTCTCTGGCAACAGCTGGATTGCCTCCAGCAAGTGAAAGAACTGGCCCTGCATACATGATACCAGGGCCAAGATTAAAGGAACAGCTCTAGGGGGAGAATGGACCGCCTGAGGGCAGGGAAGGCTGGCAGGCAGAGTGGAAGGAGTTGTGAGCACAGTCCTGCCAGCCCTGCTGTCCCTGTTGCATTAGCAGAAATCTCAGGGAGAGCCCTGGACTTTCCGCAGGACATAAAATTAGGACTGAACCTGTCTTATCTAGATCATAAAGAGTTGGGCTATTCCAGGGTCACATTTCAAGTCAGGTCTATGGAATGATGTGATGGAGGACATGATTAAGATTATGCATTTTCCTGATGTCTGCACTCTGAGCCATTACCAGTTTACAGGCATTTGAAAGTAGTTGGAATTAAAGGGTATAGAGAGTGGCTTATTTTAAGACAGAGAGTTGCTAGAATGAGGGGATTTGGTGACCTGCTTCATGAGAAAAATGACTTATCGGAACTTTGAGAGACTCAAAGGTCTCCAGACTGCACTTCTTTAGTGATATGACTTGGCAAGTTGTTGGGACACTGATCTTGACACTGTCCAGGGAGGCCAGGGCCTCAGTCCCAAACCGCGCAACTGGAGACTAGGCTCATTTTCCATTTCTGAACTCCTCAGAGCTCAGTGAAGTCACAGGTTTTGAAGAGCTACAGAGTTATTTGGTGGGAATAAGTTGTAATCTTGGAAAATGTTTGGCAAGTTTGAATCATGATTTTAAGTTTCTGTGGCTGCTGCTGGAATTTTAGGAAATGATTTCCACATAGTTCAGTAACTTCTGAGAAAAACTGGTTTCCTTAGTGACAAGTGTTAATTTCAGACATCTGTAATGTAGAGGTGCTGGTGGATTTTGCATCCAGTGAATGGACCAAAGAGTTGGCAGCAGGGCCTCAACGTGGGGCTATGCTATGGGTTGAGGGGAGCACATTGGGATTAAAATCCACTTGCCAAACTGTGTACCCGAGTGGCGCTGCCTCTGCTGGGGAGGAAGGAATGCCTTTTCCATACGCACCTGCCCAGTCTGGGTGCCTTTTCCAAATTCACACAAGAGTGGCATCTAACAAGTTAATTGAAAGATCCTAGAAAATGATGGCATGTGAGGACAGGCGTCGTTGTCTCCCTTCTGCTATCACGAGATGGTAAGTGGCATAGGAAGCCTTCATGAGGGTTCCCACATAGAGAGAGGCCAAGGAAAACTTGGATAAACCTTTGTACGAATTCCTTTGTACTGACCAGTTCTCAACAGCCCTAGTAAATTGGAAATACTTTGGCAGATTTAACTTTGGGAGGCAAATTTCCAGATGATTTTGAAAATCATGACATGAGCTTGCGTTACCAATATATATTCAGAGTCTCTGGGGTTTTGGAGGTGAGTAGGTGGATATAAACAGACATCAGATAACAGGCTCCCTGAGGGTGTGGGCCTGGGTTTATCATGTTCAGCTGTAGATCTCGCCTTTAGCATAGCATTTGCCAAGAGTATATATCCAATAAATATCCTTTGCATTTGAATGATGTCTGAATGGAGCCCCACAGGGTTATTGTATTAGAGGCAAACTTCATGTAGTAGTTGAATAGAGAGAAAACCACATTTATTTGGGGCACATATAAAAGTCCTTCTTAAAAAGTACTTTTCAGGAGCTGTGTCATGTGTTAGTAGAGGAGCTAAGAATCAATAAGATTTTGTAAAATTGCATGTCATATGTATATATAACTATAAATATCAAAATGCCTTTTTTGATGAGAGAATTGCTTAAGAAACATATCTAGGGGCTCGGCCCCATAGCTCAGTGAGTAGGGTGCCAGCCACATACACTGAGGCTAGAGCCCAGCCCGGGCCTGCTAAATGACAATGACAACTGCAACCAAAAAAATAACTGGGCATTGTGGCGTGTGCCTGTAGTTCCAGCTACCTGGGAGGCTGAGGCAAGAGAATTGCTTAAGCCCAAGAGTTTGTGGTTGCTGTGAACTGTGACGCCACTGTGCTCTACTGAGGGTGACATAGTGAGACTCTGTCTCAAAAAAAAGAAAAAGAAAAAGAAAAAAAAGAAACATATCTAGGGTATTCGCTACTTTAGTTACCACTTTTTTTTTTTTTTTTTTTGTAGAGACAGAGTTTCACTTTATGGCCCTTGGTAGAGTGTCATGGCATCACACAGCTCACAGCAACCTCCAACTACTGGGCTTCAGTGATTCTCTGGCCTCAGCCTCCCGAGTAGCTGGGACTACAGGTGCCCGCCACAACGCCCGGCTATTTTTTGGTTGCAGTTCAGCTGGGGCCGGGTTTGAACCTGCCACCCTCGGTATATGGGGCTGGCGCCTTACCGACTGAGCCACAGTATATGCTATACACTGTGCATGATCCCAGGGAGACACAAATGTCTAACACACAGTTTCTGCCTTCACATTGCATGTAAGTTCAGTGGGGAAACGGTCACTCATAAACATATTCCAAGTAGAGTGCCAAGGGTCATGACAGGGAAGCTCAGGGTTTCATGGGAGTGGATGACATAAGTCAGCTTGAATGGGTGAGGGAAGCAAGCTTCCTGGAGGAAGTGACCTTCTTGAATCTCCCTCAATAGATGTTTCTTTCCTATTCTCTCAGCCTCCACACATCAGTCCCACTCCAAGTACTGTCCCGGGCTTTATTTTTATTTATTTTTTTGAGACAGAATCTTCACTATGTCACCCTCGGTAGGGCGCCATGGCGTTGAGGCAAGAGAGTAAAAGCAGAGCTAAAGATCTGTCCCGGCCACTCTATATAGGCATTAGCCAAGCAGTCTGTAACACGCTTACCTCTACTGCAGCAGATGTCTCTGTTTATCTGTATATCCTTCCCTTGGTGTGCGCTGGGCCTAGATAGTAACCTTGTAACTTCAGGTAGCCCGCCCGGTGTCAAGGGCGCTGGCCAACCTGACCTTCCCTTGAGTCCCAAGACTTTCACGTTTGTCAGGTCTCTCACATCCTTTATGACTCTCATGTGCACCCTAGCCCTAAAAAATATATAAAAGAAAGGCAAGAGATTAAGTCGATGGGCTCAGTTTTTGGGACACTAGTCCGCCGAGTCTTCCAGCCGGAATAAACTCCCCGCTTCCTCTATCAATTGGTGCCTGGAGTCTTCTGTCTGCGGCGGTTTTCCCTGCTACAGCGTCACAGCTCACAGCAACCTCAAACTCTTGGGCTTAAGCAATTCTTTTGCTTCAGACTCCCAAGTAGCTGGGACTACAATAGCCCATCACAGTGCTCGGCTATTTTTTTGTTTTTGTAGTTGTGATTGTTGTTAGCAGGCCTGGGCTAGGTTTGAACCCACCAGCCCTGGTGTATGTGCTGGTGCCCTAACCACTGAGTTCCGAGGACTGAGCCACAAGCACTGACCCCTGTCTTGGGCTTTAATATCCCTACTTCTATGGAAAGCAGCTTGCATTTGGGAAAAGCCTAAACCTGAAAATACCCTGTCACTTCCACACCTGAAGCTGCTACTTGGCCTATGACAGAGGACATCAGAATTTCACTTAAATCTCCACCACTCGGCAAAGGCCAAAATTTGTTCAATAGAGCCTTGTGCACAGGGATTTCTGAATTAAAGATAACCGCTTACTACGATGTTCTAATGTTTTCTGATTCTAAACCTGTCACATTCTTAGATTAGCAAATTTGACTTCATGTTGTAGAGTCTGAAATTTTCCTTTGAAGGAGAAAAATTCAAATAATTTGTTTTCCATTCCTTGGCATTCAATTTTGCAAAGAGTAATAGGAAAGTATTACAAAAAAATGGGACCCTGTATCCTGAGTGGTGGTGGCGAAATAAAGAACAAAAGTTCAGTTTGGGTTTAGAAAGTACCCATCACTTGAATAACAATCATCTCATTTTTTAAAACTTGTTGAATTAGAAAAGCCACATTGTCTCATTTTAAATAGAGTTGAGAGTACATATATAATCATCTGTTGAGTGTACCCACATCCTGTTCTCACTTAGGATGAATTTTGGAGGACAGCAAATTTAAAATTATCGGTTATTAAAACGAGAGGCTAATAATAGTCTAGATAGCAGGTGGTAGTCAAAGCACTTATTGGTTGGTTCATAGAGAGCTCTGTAGCTTGGCCAGGTAGAGCTGTGGTCACTAGTTGAAGTGGGAAAGTAAGGCGTGATGGTTTTCAGAGAACCCAGTTACTTACAGTTCCTCCCCATTGGGAAGACCCTTGTACATTTCAGACTCAACCTGTCTAACCCTAAACCCACCATCTCCTGTCTCAAGTCTGCCCTGCCTCTTCTGCTCTCATCCTAGTAAAGGTAATCACCATCTATCCAGTTGCCCAGAGCAGAAACTTGGGCGTTTTCCTCGATTCCTTTCTTTTCTTCCTACCTTGCCCCAAATCACTTACCGATTCCCATTGGCTCTTCCTTTTAAGTATTTCTTGGTTCCATTCACTTTTCTCCACTCCCTGGGCTGCTTCCCTGTTTCAGAGCTACATCCTCTCTCAGATGGCTGGCCGGCAGAAGTGGCTTCCTGATTTTTCCACCTGCCATCTTACCTCACTCTGAGCTATCCTCTGTGTGATATTCAGAGCTAATTTAAAGCACACATCTGATTGTCACTGACTTTCTTTCTTTTTCTTTTTTTTTTTTGTCACTGACTTTCTGAAAAGGCAGTGGTCCTACACTGATGTCCAGTTAATATCCAGGGTCTCGTGGCTCACACAGCCCTTCAGGAAGGGGCCCTGGGGATCTCTTCAGCCTTATTCATTGGCCATTCCAACTTCCGTACCATGGAAGTAAGCTTCCTTCAGTTTATTTTATTATTTTATTTTTATTGTTGGGGATTCATTGAGGGTACAAGAAACCAGGTTACACTGATTGCATTTGTTAGGTTTTTTTTTTTTTTGAGACAGAGTCTCACTATGTTGCCCTTGGTAGAGGGCTGTGGTGTCCTAGCTCACAGTAACCTCAGACTCTTGGGTTTAAGCGATTTTCTTGCCTCAGCCTCCCAAGTAGCTGGGACTACAGGCACCCGCCACAACGCCCGGCTATTTTCTTGTTGCAGTTGTCATTGTTGTTAAGCTGGCTTGGGCCGGGCTTGGTTGTATGTGGCTGGCTCTGTAACCACTGTGCTATGGGTGGTGAGCCCTTCCTTCAGTTCTTCGACTACTCCTTGTTCTCTCTCATCTTTAGGCTTTTTGGCATGTTGGTCTGTTTAGAATGCTTGCCAATCAATCTCCTATTAGCCTTTCAGCTATAAACTTAGACATGACTTCCTCCGTGAACGCTTCCTCCACTTTCCTCAAGTCTAGGTCAGGATCTCTGGTTATAGGCTCTGAAAACATCTAGTATGCCCTCCATCACAGCCGGAGTTCTATACTGTCATTGGTGTCTGAATCTTCAAGGAGATGAGACACTTTAAGGTGGGGCTGTGTCTGTCTCAGTATTATATTTCCAGGGCTTGTGCTCGATTAATATTTGTCTAAATAGAGAGTCCACAATGGATGATTGCCCTCAGAATGATTTGGTAGCAAATATATTACAATAAAATATTTTTATTTTTTTTATTATTATTTTTTTTTACTGTACTACCTAATTTTATTTTTTTATTTTATTTTTTAATTTTTTTATTAAATCATAACTGTATACAATGATATGATTATGGGGCATCATACACTCACTTCATAAACCATTTGACACATTTTTATCACAGTGGTTAACATAGCCTTTCCGGCATTATCTCAGTTACTGTGCCAAAACATTTACATTCTACATTTACCAAGTTTTGCAAATACCCCTGTAATATGCACCACAGGTGTGATCCCACCGATCCCCCTCCCTCTACCCACCCCCCCTTTCCCACTTCCCCCTATTGTTAAGTTGTAGCTGGGTTATAGCTTTCATGTGAGAGTCCCAAATTAGTTTCATAGTAGGGCTGTGTACATTGGGTATTTTTTCTTCCATTCTTGGGATACTTTACTAAGAAGAATATGTTCCAGCTCCATCCATGTAAACAGGAAAGAGGTAAAGTCTCCATCTTTCTTTAAGGCTGCATAGTATTCCATGGTATACATATACCACAATTTATTAATCCATTCGTGGATTGATGGGCACTTGGGCTTTTTCCATGACTTAGCTATTATGAATTGGGCTGCAATAAACATTCTGGTACAAATATCTTTGTTATGTTGTGATTTTTGGTCTTCTGGGTAATAAAATATTTTTAAAAGAAGTTTTCCCCAGGTTCATCTTTCCTCTTCTTTGCAGTTTTATTCACTGAATGTTGTGAAGTTTTGAGAGCGAGTGCATGTGTAGGACAGCCTGACGGGATAACCCAAGCCTCGGAATTTTAACAGTGGCCAACATTTGTTGAGCTCCTACTGTACATCAGGCAGCGTCCTCAGCACATTACATATATTAACTAATTTAGTCCTTATAACAGCTCTGTGGGATAGATCCTCATCTTCATTTGGAAGATGAGCAAATAGACCTCAATTCAGAATCTGCTCTATCACTTATTAACTACATGGGTTGGGCAGTCAACCTCTCCTTCTGAACTTTCATTTTCTGAGCAGCAAAATGGAGGTACTACTTGCTGAATCCTTGACTTCCAAATATTTAGTTTTCTTACATCCCATATGTATCACACATACATATTCCATGTTGGTCTTTTGCAGGTCTATTTTCTTTGGTTTTATTTAAACACTAATAAAATGTGCACAGGAGCCGTCTGTTCATTCTCTTCTCTGTGCAGTCTGGCATTGGGATGGGTGACTCTGATGACCAGCTGGGCTGCTCTTTCCACAAGGGCGTTGCAGTTCTTAGAGGAAATGTTGTGAGCAATCGCTGCACAGTAAGATTTGTGGCACATCAATAGCACTTCCAACTCCTTCCAGCACATCCACATTGTGGACGAGGAACTTCCAGAAACCGCTGGGTGGTGTATGCTTTGTTTTCTTGTTGTTTCCATGGCCAATGTTGGGCATCAAGATCTGGCCCTTGAATCTTCTCCTAACCTTGCTATCAATACCTTTGGGTTTCCCCCAATTATGCTTAATTTTGACATATTGGTCTGACTGGTACCTGATAAACTTCTTGGTCTTCTTTTTGACGATCTTGGGCTTCACAAGGGGTCTGAGGGCGGCCATGATGCCAAATAGGATATGGCTGCCCTGTCATAGGCAGCGCAGAGGAAGAGAACTCACAGGTCAACTGTGAAGGCCGCTGATACACTACCGTATATCAGTGCACAAATGAAGACGACCATGGCATGATGTAGTCAGTATGTTTGTTCAATTATTTAAATACTTACTGCCCCTAGCCCTCATTACATTATAAACATGTGGAAAATGAAAATAAAAGTTCTGATACTAGTGATTAATAAGAATAACTAACAATTATTGAGCACCATGACAGTTATTAAACAACCGTCGTGCAACTTCAAACTGACTCCTCTATATTTGACTTTGTGATACAGGAGCTGGGACTCTGCAAACCATATGTTTAGGCCAGTCACAGAGGCTCACTTATAATCCTACTATTCTGGGAGGCCGAGGTGGGTGGATCACCTGAGCTCAGGAGTTTGAGACCAGCCTAAGCAAGAGTGAGAACCCATCTCTACAAAAAAAAACCACACAACAAAATGTAGCTGGATGTTGTGGCGGGCACCTGTAGTTCCAGCTGCTCCTTAGGAGACTGAGGCAAGAGGGTGGCTGGAACCTAGGAGTTTCAGGTTGCTGTGAACTACGATGCCACAGCACTCTATCCAGGGTGACAGAGTGAGATTCTGTCTCAAAACAAACAAACAGAACAACCCCTCACCCAGATCCCAACAACCATATGTTTATTTTTTTTAATTAACTTTTTTTCTGTTGGGCTCTAGCAATAAAGGACACTAGAAGGAGATTGCAGGGTTGGCTTCCTTTTATTTCTGGTTGACTTCCTGTGCTTGGAAGGAATGCTGCTGCCAGCATCCTCATCACCCAGCAATGCTGCTGCCTCGGTCTGGCAGACACAGGTCCTTCCAGAAGCCCAGTTCAGTCTACTTTGCAGTTTTACCAGTTTGCAGAGCCAGCCTCACTGCATCTCCAGAGAGATATTCACACAGCTGGCTGGTAACTCCTCCTCAGAGGCCTGTGTTCCAGTTAGCCCAGACTCTGTTCCAAGCTTCTAAGTTTCAACAATTCCCACTTCTTTCCTTTGTTCTCCCGGCTCTACAAGCTGCTTCCTACAGTTGCTACCTCTGAAATAGCTTAGTGTTCTCTTTTTGCCTTTTCAGTCACTTAGTTAACAATTATTTATTACCGAGTTAAACATCCTTTGTATGAAATTCTCTCTCTTAATAATAACTGATCTCTTTCCATCCCCTAATTGGATCCTACTGACACTAGTATTTACCAGTTCATTTAATTCTTGCAATAATCCTCAGAATCTAATAATAATCTTAAGAAGTAGCTTCTGTCTATTTATGTCTATCTATTAAATAAAAATAAAAACTTTTTTTGTTATTTTATTTTATAGATAGGAAATTGGAGGACAAAGAGATTAGGCAACTTGCTTAATTTTACGCAGCTACAAAGTGGTGAAGCTTGGATATAAATCCATGCGAGCTTGTTTCAGAGGCTTTGATTGAAGTGGTTCTCAAACTTTAGTGAGCATCAGAATCACCTGGAAGGTTTGTTAAAACTCAAGTTTCTGAGTTTCATCCCCAGAGTTTCTGACTCAGTGGGATGAAGCTGGGGTGAAGTCTGAGAATTTGCATTTTTAACAAGTTCTCAGGTAAGGTTTGTCTCAGGACCACAATTTAGGACTGTTGCACTGGGTTGTAGATGTCAGAGCTTAATGTATTAAGACAAAGATAAACACAATTAAGCAGGCTTGAGGATATTCTCAATTTATTTCCTGTTCTCAATTTATTTCCATTGAACTTGAATCTGTCGAGTGTATATTGCAAAGGAAAGGAGCTAAAATAACATTTCCTGGGAATATTTCATTGAAGAATTTATCAATCTTATGAGGCAGGTCACCATTGACCCTATCTTACAAATGAGAAAACTGAGACACATACAGGTTAAATCACTTGTCCAACGTCATGTAACTAGTAGGTGATAAAAATGAGAGTCACAAATTGGCAGTCTAACTCCCAGTTCCTTCTCTTAGCCATTGCTAAGAGGATTGTTAAATAAGTCTCTGAAACATAGCATGACTTATAATATTAGAATCATCTGGGAAAGGTTGCTGCTCCCCTCTGTGGACTAACTTCACCAGTAGAGGGTCCATCAATGCATCCTCCACTGGGGACCTTTAAGACAGCCCAATCCAGCAGCACTCTGCAAATTGTTTCTGGAGCTGTGAGTGCAATCCATTCCATGGCAGGCAGAGTGGACCACCTGGGTGTCATACAGGGATCCTTTCTGATATAGCCTTCTCCAAACAGAATTAGGTACCTCTCCTCTGATGCTAGTGAGAAAAACTGTAACACTCTTAAATTGAACACAACTGAAACAAAGATGGACCCTCTTGAGCAAGTTAAGAGTGGTGGATTTTGTTTTCTCATTTGAATGTACATTAGACTTAAGCCCAGAGTTGTGGAGTGTTTGATTGTTAAGAAAAAGAACTAAATTGAGAAACAGTATAACATTCTGAAAATGTAAGATTAAAGATCAGATCAGGTCTAAAAGGCTTCA
This sequence comes from Nycticebus coucang, assembly GCF_027406575.1. Lineage (NCBI taxonomy): Eukaryota > Metazoa > Chordata > Mammalia > Primates > Lorisidae > Nycticebus > Nycticebus coucang. The sequence continues at coordinate 90,599,469 of NC_069795.1, forward strand.
TATAAAAAAAAAAAAAAAGGCTTCATATAATTAGGATATTTTACTTTCTCACAGCACCCTGCATGTTCCACATGCTATTTAGAGATTTTCTGTTCACATGTTGGCTGGACTAGGCGGAAGCTCCTTAGAACGGTGTGTGGGGTTACTTATTAACCTCTCTGTCCTCCCATGCCCAGCACTGTGGCTGGCACTTGACATTAATAAATATTTATTAAGCTTAAATTCTGAAAAATGACCTCTTGAAACCCCCTTTGCCAGCGTCCTTTTGGACATGGGAATGAGTGAGAATAGAGCCCACAGAGAAAAGGGCAACCTGGTGAAAGGGGTGTGCTTGGTCCAATTTAGACACAAAAATGACTTTCTGGTAAAGTGGGCTATTTTGAGAGGGTTAGAAGTGATTTACATGTCAGTCAGTCAGTAGCCAAAATGGTTCTGATTATGTCTGGAGGAAATTTATGTTTCTACTGTTCTTCGCACATAGGGTTTGAAACTTTCGCTGTTTAATAATAGCTGCTGTTAATTTAGTGCTATTATATGTCAGGCGCAGTGCTAAGAACTTTCCATAATGACCTCATTTCATAGCCAACAATGCTATGAGATGGGTAGTCCCTCCTATAGATTGGTGTTTTTCAACCTTTATCTCAAAACTTCTGTGGCATGGTTAAATTATGTTGATCCAAAAAAAAAAGAGTAAAAAAAAGAATAGACTTACTGTGCTTTGAACTTTTTTGGAAAACAATTTGATTAATGATCTTTAAAATTTTTTCACAGCTCACCCAAGATCCTCTCATGGCACAACAGTTGGAAATCTGGGTTACAAATGACAAACTGAGGATCCAGAAAGTTAAGCAAGGTACCCAAGGCCACACTCTAGTAAATGCAGTAACTGGGATTCAAATTCAGGAGAGTTTGTGCCCTTTCTGATGGTCTTTTGCTTTCCTGCTTTCCCAAGAAAGCCCCCTAAAAGGGAATGATGACGGATCTTCTGTCTCTCTATGCTAGGATTTTTTCTTCAGCTACCATTGCTTGAAATACCAATTATCCCTCTGAGAATGTGATGGCTAAATTTGTCAGTCCCCAGTTAGAATCAGATAATACATTTTACCTTCCCACACACCACACAGAAGGAGCAATTTGCGTAGTGGCAGTGGGACACTCAGAAGTGAGCAGGGGCTTTTATTTTTAGTCCCAGCATCTTCAAGTTCTCTTGCCGTATTTTTACTGAGAAGGATTAATGTGAGGATTAACTATATGATGGATAAAGTATTTTGGCCACTTATTGTACCTTTTAATACTAATTTTCTTTTTCATTTATGTATATCCACAGTGGTGAGCAGCAGTACTATTAACCCAAACTGGGGCTTGTTTAAAAGATATTCTTTTTTTGAGACAGAGTCTCACTTTGTCACCCCAACTAGAGTGCAGTGGCATCATCACAGCTCACTGTATCCTCAAACTCCTGGGCTCAAGGGATCTTCCTTCCTTGGCCTCCCAGAGTGCTAGGATTATAGGTGTGAGTTACCACAACTGGCCTAAAAACCCTTTTTACATGTCTTTGGAATGTGTTAAAATGTTTCTACATATTTTTAAAGAATTATAAAAGATTAGAGCTACTGAATTATATTTATTGTATCAGAATTCCAAGATGTTAATTTTAGATCTTTGGTTAATTCAGGGATTTCTGAATAATGTGGATGATACCTCCATGGATATATAGGAAGCTTCCCTTGAAATGCAGATATAGAAAAAGCAAATTTTATTAACTTAATATTGTCTTTGTTTTTCACCTCTTATCTATAGGTGTATTGAAATTCTGTAGTTTTAAATTTCAAACAGACTTAATCACAGTTTCATTTTTTACCCTGGAAGAAATGTCTTAAGGATAAAAAGGCCTTCTGGCTGCTTCAATATGCAATTAATTGGAAGTCTCTGTTCTCCAACTTCCCTGCCCTGTGCTGTGCCTTGGTTTTGGCATTAGTTGATCAGATTAACAACATAAATTCTGATTGTACACCGAGAGTTGACCACCTCTGGGGGATTTATTTACTCAGTTGTAGGTTGTTGTAAGATTGAGTTCTTGGGGGAAGCAATGACAGTGGCTGGAGATAGCAGTGGCATCCAGTGCCTTGTGCCAGGATTGGCAGAGCAGGCTGCAGCATCTACCACTCGGCAATGGTGACAGTGGCACCCTCACTAGGATGATCCTAGGGAGATTTGGAGCCTTGTTCTTGGCTCCATATCTCAAGTCTAGTTCCTTATCTGTGCTGGGGATTTTGTGTGATCCCCATGCAATCCTCCAAACATTTACAATTTGAAATATAAGAGAATAATGAGCTCCCATCTCTCTCTTTTTATGTAAAATATTTTTGTTTGCTGAATCATTTGGAAGCATATGGCAGATGTCATGTGGCTTTACCCTTAAGAGAGCATGTACTTCCTGAGAACAAGGATGTTCTCCTACATGACCACAATCCTAAGAAATCTAACCTTGATATAATAGCACCAAGTATAGTTCATATATATATATATATATATTTTTTTTTTTTTTTTCCCCGTTTTGGCCAGGGCTGGGTTTGAACCCACCACCTCCAGCATATGGGGCCAGTGCCCTACTCCTTTGAGCCACAGGCACTGCCCAAATATAGTTCATATTAAGATTTTCTTTATTTCCCCCAAATGCCCTTTATGGATGCTTTTTGGGGGTAATGTAGTCGAACTTTTAACATTATTTTTATATTATTTAACTCATACATAAATTGAAAAGTGTCTTACCCTGTTTCCCCGAAAATAAGACAGTGTCTTATTTTAAGGCATGCTCCCAAAGATGCGCTAGGTCTTATTTTCAGGGGACATCTTATCTTTCCTGTAGGTAGGTCTTATTTTCAGAGGATGTCTTATTTTCGGGGAAACAGGGTAGATGGCTTCAAATATCCCAGGATTCAACTGTCATTAATATTCCATGTAGGAGGGCGGCGCCTGTGGCTCAGTCGGTAGGGCGCCGGCCCCATATGCCGAGGGTGGCGGGTTCAAACCCAGCCCCGGCCAAACTGCAACCAAAAAATAGCCGGGCGTTGTGGTGGGCGCCTGTAGTCCCAGCTACTCGGGAGGCTGAGGCAGGAGAATCGCGTAAGCCCAAGAGTTGGAGGTTGCTGTGAGCCGTGTGACGCCACGGCACTCTACCGAGGGCAGTGAAGCGAGACTCTGTCTCTACAAAAAAAAAAAAAAAAAATATTCCATGTAGGAGACTGAGCACCAGGTTTATAGGAGCGGTCAACAGTTCTTGAGGGAGGTGCTGGAAGCCGGACAATCTCCTGGCAGGCATGGAGATTTTTGCAGCCTGGAGACAAGCCCTCAAGAAACTTAGTGCTCCAGCGAGATAAGATTGATTGCTCTCGTTAGCAAGCTGGTGTTACACTTTGAAGGTTTGTGGTGCATGAGCCATCAGCGTGGGAGTTGAGCCTGTGGAGAAAGAGCATGTAGCGATCATTATGCACAAGTAGTCCTTGTGTGTGGGGCCCCCACAACTGTTGTATATTGTTTCAATAAAAGGCCACAGCAGAGGTTACTGCGGGCTCTCCTGCACCTATGGGGAGTGCACCTCTTGCAAGCTTGTACTTACAATCCGTGTACCCGCTGTTTCTCGCACACAGTGTTGGGGTGTGGCATAGCGGCACCGACAATTCCATTTCAAATACATGTCCAAATTCAATATTATTTCATCTAAGGATATTTTGAAACATTCAACATTTGACGTTAATACTTTTGGAACTCTGGAATACCCTGTGCTCAATATTCCCAATATGTTAAACCTAGAAAGACCTGTTTTCTTCAGCCTTTGTGTATGTGCATTTGTTGTTTTCTTAAAAAGCTTAGTATTTAAAAATGTACATTTCAGTAGTATTAAGTACATTCACATTGTTGTGTCAATCTGTAAACTATTTTCATTTTGCAAAACTGAAACTCTGTACTGCATTAAACAACTCCCATCCTCCTCCACTCTAACCCCTGGCAACAACCATTGTATTTTCTGTCTATATGATTTTGACCATTCTAGGTCCTTATATGGCATCTGTCCTTTTGTGTCTGTCTTATTTCACTTAGCATAATGTCCTCAAGGTGCATTCATATTGTAGCATTGTCAGAATTTCCTTCCTTTTTAAGGCAGAATAATATTCCATTATGTAATATCCACACACATATCACTTTTTGTTTATTTGTTCATCCTTTGATGGTCACTTGGCTTGCTTCTACTTTTGGCTGTTGTGAATAATGCTGCTATTCACATGGGTAGTTTTTTCTTTTTAAATTCAGGATATAAATGAGAATTGTATGCCTAATATTCTGTTAATAAATTCAGTTTCTGCTAAAAATCATCTAGTGCTGATTTGTTGTTAGTCACCAGGGACTCAGACTCTATCCAAATCTACATGAGACAGTATAACCTGGTACGCAATAGAACTTAATGGACAAACCTGCTGCTAAGCGCATTAAACCACAGTGGGTGTTGGCTCCTGCTTCTGATGTTTCCTGGCTTTAGCCTTACAATCCTGGCTTCTTTCCATCCTCTCACCCCTCCCTCATTCTGCCTCAGGGAAAATGGTGGGTTAGAAAATAGAAACTGCTTGTGTGTGTGTGTGGCCCAGCTTCTTCCTCTCCTCTGCTTTTGGGAACTGGCTACTCTAAAATGCTTTCCTCTTTGCAGTTCTGAGGGTGAGATGGGGGTAGACACAAGTTCTGGTTCAGTGTTGCCATTACTGGTGGATAATGTACTAAAATATTTGGTCCTCGTTTCCTAACTCTTTATTTCTCAATTGGTTCATCTCCAGATGAGTAGGGAAAGGAGTTTATTTGGCTCCTTAAAACACCTCAATGTCAGGTGGACCCCAAATTTGACCATCTACCTGCATGGTAGATCCCCTTTCATTGCATAAGTCCACTTAAGACATGAAATTACAATTTGAAAGATGCCTAGATCTGCATAGACCCATGGAAAAGAAATGTGGTGTTGCCAAAGAGATAGTTCCATCAAACTAATCTGGCCTTTCCCACTTGAAGGGCATGCCTGTTGAGGTCACTAGTTCCAGCTACAAGAAGCAGGGTACTCCCGCTGGCTACAAGGCCCACGGATAATTTTACTCTTTCTTTTTAGACTTCATTTAGAAAAAAGAAATTGTTCGTTGCTGAAAAATTGAGACAAGCTAAAAAACATATGGAATAAAACAAAAACATACAAAAACTTGCCCCCTAGAAACAGTGTAGTGTTTTGCTACAGCAATTTGTATCTCCAACCCAAACTTCTTTCAGATCCAGACTTGTGTGTTATACAGCTTACCTGATAGCACATCCTGCATGTATCAGCATGATCAAGCATAAACATACTTTTCTCTCCCAAACCTGTTCCCTGTCCAGTGCTCCGCGTTTCAGAGTGCTGGTACCTCCATTTAGCCAGCTGTTCACACTAGAAACCTAGACCATTCTTGAAAATTCCTTTCCCCTTACATCCCATATCTAATCCATCACCACATTCTGTTGTTTTTAACTTTAAAATATTCATCTACTTGTCTCTGTCCCCAGCACTCCTTCCCAGTCCATGCCATCATCACATGCCACCTGGATGACTCTGGATGACCAGCTCCCTTCCCTTTTCTCTCATCCATGCTGTCCTGTAGCAGTTTGTCGTCCATATTGAGACAGATATTCTCAGAGTGAGAATCTGATTATATCTTCCATACCCTAGTTGCTCCCTTAAACTCTTGGTGGTTTCACATTGCTTATAGGAGACCAAATTCCTTAACCTGGTCTATCAGGGCCTTAGTGATCAGGCCCTGTCTACCTTTCCAGCCCATCTCACACCATTCCCTATGCAACTTTCTTTACTCCCACCATCTGGCCTTCCTTCAGTTCCCAATACTGCTGCAGGCCCTGCAATAGCTGGGGCCTGGAGGCCTCTTCTCCCTCCTCTTCCCATAGCTCATGCGTACTCACCCAGCTTGGCCACCAGAAACTTTTGCTGACCTCCCTGGCCAGGTCAAATTGCCCCTGATAATGGTTCTTCACCGAGTGCATCTCCTTTACAACATTCACAAGGACCACACGTGTGTGTTTCTTCATGTTGATCTCCCCCACTAGACTATAAACTCCTTGGGGGTGAGACTGTGTCACTTATTCTCTCACCATTGTATCCTGAGCATCTAGAAAATACTCATTAAATATTTGATGAATGAGTGAATGCCTTTCCTTCTAGTTTTTTAAATCTATTTTATCTACTCTCTATGTACGCACATACATAATATGGTCACATTTGCAATGGGAGCGTATTGCACAGACTATTTTATAGCTTTGCTCTTCCTCGCTTAGCAATAAGTAAACACTTAGGGGCTGTTCTTACTAACAAAACCATTCATTGGAAGTTTTACTTCCTGACTTTTCATTTGGAAAGTCCACTTTAGAATGTGGTATGGACAGGAGACCTGAATTAGCACTTGCTGCAGCTATGATGTTTGATCCTGTTCCAGGGCCCATCTCCAGGGTGCTGTCCCTGGTCTAAGATGGAAGAGTAGTACAGTGGTTAGTGTGTGGGGGTCAGATGGATGAGCTTCTGTTCTAGGAGACCCATTTGGATGAAAGGAATGGAGTCTCCATTAAGTGACTTCAAGAAAAGTGGAATCTAGGCAGAAATCTTTCCAAATCCAAGAGCAGAGCCTTAGTTGGAGTGGGAGGCTGGGTTCAGATTCACAGTGGCCTTAGGACTTCAGCAAAGGTGCCCACGATCTTCCATCTAGTTTCAGGTGACCTGTCTCGGTTACTCTCAGCATGTCAGCTTCAGTCTCCTCTTCATATCTTTTGGGACCTCTGCTGATAGTTTTTGCTTTTCAGAAATATGTCTTGCACACTGCATTAGCTTGTCACAGTTCTGACTCTGTCACATGGTTTCTCTAGATCAGCAGGACTCAACCTGTGGGTCGTGACCCCTTTGGGGGTTGAACGACCCTTTCACAGGGGTAGCCTAAGACCATCCTTCATATCAGATATTTACATTAAGATTCATAACAGTAGCAAAATTACAGTTATGAAGTAGCAATGAAAAGAATTTTATGGTTGGGGGCACCACAACATGAGGAACTATATTAAAGGGTTGCAGCATTATGAAGGTTGACAACCACTGCTCCAGATATATCCTTTTGTCTCCCTTTCTGCTGCCAAATGTCAAACTGTCTCTGCGTTCCCTCCAGAGAGAGGGGAAGAGGGTTGCAGGGAAGGAGAGAGCGAGTGAGAGACTTCAATTGTCTTATCTTGTATTTTTGAGTCGCCTTTCATATCCTTGAATTAATCTATATTTGGCTGCCTTTGGGTGGGGGCACCCACTCTAGTTAAATTAACAAGGGTAAAAGCCAACTCATGTAGTTCCCTTCTCAGGCAACAGAGAAGTGGCTGGCAACTTTTCATTAGAATAGGGAATAGGCAGGTCATGTACTATTACCAACTTATCTGGTCCAGCCTGTGTGGCCTGACATAAAGCAGTTAGCTTCAATATTGAGCCTTGGTTTCCTCAGCTGTGAAAAGAGGAAATTAATCCATTTTATCAAGTTATCAGGATAATAGGAAATACAATAAGGTAAGGCACTTAGAGCCCTCAACATCTTACCACATGGTCCTCTTTATAGGAGTAGAGTCATCTGTAACCTATTGTTTTTCAAATTGCCTCTCTAACCTGGATTACTTCAGGGAAGATTTTCCAGATGAATAAATCCTGTGAATTGTTATGACTGTAGTTAGAATAAAATTTCTGATGCTTAGGGTGGAGTGATGGGAATGTTTCTCTCCCTGGGAAGGTGGTGGTCTATGAACGCCTCTACACTGATTGGGTGGGAACGATCCAAGATACCCTGGGGAAAACAGATGGCCTGTGCTAACAAAGGGCATTGTACCAAAGGAGTTTTTGGTGTGAAGCCAGAAGCCAGATTTAGAATAAAATGTACTTACTTTCTAGTCTACCGAAAGGTTTGAATAATAACAGCTAATGCTTACATAGTGCTTAATAAATGCTAGGGATTGTTCCGAAAGCTTTACATTTGTTAACTCATTTCTTTCTTTCCATGACACAGAGAGGTGAATGCCACCATTACTTACAATTGGCAGCTGAAGAAACTGATGCATTGCCCTGTTTTTAAAGCCCTGTCAGTAAACCATAATCAGCTGATCTTGTTTTGACCTTCTGCCCACCTCTGATCCTTGTCCTTTGGGTACCACAGCTGATGTTGCTGCCCTTCCAGGACTGGTGTTTTGCCTTGCTCCTCCATTTTCCTCACAGGGCCAGGGCCAGCGTTCTTCCCTGACTCCATACCCGAAGGCTAATTCCCTCAGGGCTGCCTCCAGATCCTTTAATATCTTCCTCTTCTTCTTCTTTTTTTTTTTTCTGAAACAGCATTTCACTCTGGTGCCCCAAGTAGAGTGCTGTGGTGTCATCATAGCTCACAGCAACCTCACAGCAACCTCAAACTCCTGGGCTAGAGCGATCCTCTTGCCTCAGTCTCCTGAGTAGCGGGGGCTGCAGGCATCCCCCACAACACCTGGCTAGTTTTTCTGTTTTTAATAGGGATAGGTCTTACTCTTGTTCGGGCTGGTTTTAAATTCCTGAGATCAGGTAATCTACCTCAGCCTCTCAGAGTGCTAGGATTACAGACACAAGCCATCTTGCCCAGCCAGATCCCTTAATATCTTGAGTAAGCCTAGCCAAGAGATAAACCAGGACAAGTGTGAGGCTACATAGGCCTAAGCGGTTCAAAAATGAGTGTCAGGAAATTCCCTTTATGAGAAAACTAGATTTGCCCTTAGAGTAGGGGTAGAACCTGGAAGGTGCCAAGCTGAGCTGTGGATGTGGCTTCTATAGTGAGTACTTGAAGGTGAGGTCAATATGGAGCTCTGTAAAGGAAGGGTGGTCTGATGGTGAAGAGTGTGGACCAGACAATGGAGTGTTCTGATACTGCTCTGCCTCTGACCTAGTGCAACTAAGTTGGATGCAAGGAGCAGAGACTCAATCAACCTCAAGAAAAGGGGGCCTAGGCAGAATTTCTCTGAAATATAAGAGTGGAGTCCATAATTGGAGCTGGGGTGATCCAAATTCAAGGAGGCCTCAGGACCTCAACAGTCTAAAGGGGAAGGTGGGATAACAGTGGTGTGATGACAAATGTATTATATAACAACTGGGTCTTGAGAAAAGAGAAAGCCCTTATTTGTAGAATTTATGAATTTCTATGGCATAAATATCTCTGTCTTGTCCAATTTCAACCATTACAATGTCACTGAATTTGAAGTTAGGAAAAAATGCACATACTCAACGTTCTTGAGTTAGTACAAGTCTATTCTAGTAAACCAAGTGTTATTTTTGATTCTTTTCTGAACTTTCCAAGTTTTCAACAAAATGTGTTTAATGTTCTATAATTAGGAAAACACCTAGCAAAAGTTGATTTTTAAAAAAATTTATTTTATTTTTTTTCACCATATACTGGTTTTATATACCATTTGACAAATTTTCATCACACTGGTTAACATAGCCTTCCTGGCTTTTTCTTAGTTATTGTGTTAAGACATTTATATTCTACATTTAGTAAGTTTCACATGTACCCTTGTAAGATGCACCGTAGATGTGGTCCCACCAATCACCCTCCCTCCACCCATCTTCCCCCCTCCTCTTTCCTCTCTTTCCCCTTCCCCCTATTCTTAGGTTATAGTTGTGTTAGAGCTTTCATATGAAAGCTATACATTAGTTTCATAGCAGGGCTGAATACATTGGATACTTTTTCTTCCATTCTTGAGATACTTTACTAAGAAGAATATGTTCTAGCTCCATCCATGTAAACATGAAAGAGGTAAAGTCTCTTTCTTTAAGGCTGCATAATATTCCATGGTATACATATACCACAATTTATTAATCCATTCGTGGATCGATGGGCACTTGGGCTTTTTCCATGACTTAGCAATTATGAATTGGGCTGCAATAAACATTCTGGTACAAATATCTTTGTTATAATGTGATTTTTGATCTTCTGGGTGTATGTATATACCTAGTAGAGGAATTGTAGGATCGAGTGGCAGGTCTATTTTTAGATCTCTAAGTGTTCTCCAAACATCTTTCCAAAAGGAATGTATTAATTTGCATTCCCACCAGCAGTGTAGAAGTGTTCCCTTTTCTCCACATCCACGCCAACATCTCTGGTCTTGGGATTTTGTGATATGGGCTAATCTTACTGGAGTTAGGTGATATCTCAAAGTAGTTTTGATTTGCATTTCTCTGATGATTAATTATGATGAGCATTTTTTCATATGTCTGTAGGCCGTGCGCCTGTCTTCTTCAGAGAAGTTTCTCTTCAAGTCCCTTGCCCAGCCTGAGATGGGATCACTTGTTCTTTTCTTGCTAATACATTTGAGTTCTCTGTGGATTCTGGTTATTATACTTTTGTCGGAGACATAACCTGCAAATATCTTCTCCCATTCTGTGGGCTGTCTGCTTGCTTTACAAAAGTTGATTTTTTAATAAAAAGAAACATGGGATTTTTCAAGGTGAGATGGAATATGGGATGTGTATTATGGACAAACTTTCCTGATTTCACCACTTGTTGAGGGGCAGCCTTCGCTTTTGCCAAAAGCTGCCTCCATTGGCCCCTGGACCACCTAAGGGCTTGCATCGTATTTGGTTGGGCATCCAGCTGCTCTCAGGAAGGCACTTCCATATTTAGACTCCCTATTTTGTGAAGATTGTTTCAGGGAGAGTTTGCTCAGAACAATCTGGGAGGGGTTTCGGGAAGATCTAATTTTCCTTAAGTTCGGTTCTGCAGAGGACATGCCAGGGTGATGCTCAGACACCAGGATGGCCCTGGATATGAAGGTTTTAAAAACTATAACCCACATATGACAAGCCTTTTATTATGTTGACTAAAATTGAAAAAAGTTTTGCTATGAAAGTGTATGCTGTATGTGGAATTTGTAAGGCAAAAGAAAGCTTTGATATAGATCTTTGAAAAAGAATCCCCTGTGCTGGGCAAGGGCTTCTTGAGTAATAAACCCAAAGCACAGGCAACCAAAGCAAAATTGGACAAATAGGATCATATCAAACTGAAAACTTCTGCGCAGCAAACAATCAACAAAGTAAAGAGACAACCCATAGAATAGGAGAAAATACTTGCAAATTACTGATCTGTCAAGAGATTAATAACTTGAATATGTAAGGAGCTCTAATAACTTAATGGGAAAAAATAAAAGAATCCAATTAAAAATGGGCAAAGGATCTGAATAGGCATTTCTCAAAAGAAGACATACAGATGGTCAACAGATAGATAAAAAGTGCTTAACATCATTACTCAGAGAAATGCAAATCAAAACTGCAATGAGAGAGCATCTCGCCCAGTTAAAATGCTTTTATTAAAAAGAGAGGGGCAATAATGAATGCTGGTGAGAATGTGGAGAAAGGAAATTCCTCGTACACTGTTGGTGGGAATGTAAATTAGTGCAACCACTGTGGGTGAACAGTAGGGAAGTTCCTCAAAAAACTAAAAATAAAACTACTGTAAGACCCAGCAATGGGTATGCATCCAAAAGAAAGGAACTCCCATATATCTACACTCCCCATGTTTATTACAACACTATTTACAATAGCCAAGATTTGAAATATACCTACATATCCACCAATGAATGAATGAATAAAGAAATTGTGGTGTGTATACCCGATGAAATGTTATATAGCCATAAAAGAATAAAATTCTGCCATTTGCAAAAACATGGATGAAACTGGAGAATATTATGTTAAGTGAAATAAGCCAAGCACAAAAAGAGAAATCTCAGATGTTCTCACTCATATGTGGGAGCTAAATAGTAAAAACAATTGATCTCATAGAGACAGAGAATAGAATGAGGGTTATCAAGGCTGGGAAGGGTAGCAGGGAAGTGGGGATAAAATGGGGATGGTTAATAGTGCAAAAATATAGTTAGATAGATAGAATCAGCAATATTTGATAGGACAGTGAAGTGACTGTAATTAATAAGGCATACTTTAAAATAACTAAGAATGGAATTGGAATGATCCTAACACAAAAAAAGTGATAAATGCCTGAGGTGACTGGTACCCTAATTACCCAGCTTTGGCTAATTCACACTATATGCCTGTATCAAAACATCACATGCGCCCCACAAAGATATACAACTATTTTTTTTCCTCAAAAGAAGCAGGATTTTATTTTTAACAGGTATTGTTACAGTTCTGAATTCAATCTAATCTTCTCAAATATATACTAAAGACCGGTCTTACAAATCATGGTACTGGGGACTATAAAACTTACATTGCTAAGTAACACAATCTCTGTTCAAAGTATTTTGTATGAAAAGCTTAAAGAGGTAGCAGAGAATTTTAACAAATGGAAGAACACACCATGCTCATGGATGGGCAGAATCAACATTGTTAAAATGTCTGTACTTCCCAAAGCAACCTAACTATTCAATGCCATTCCTATCAAAATACCAACATTGTACTTTCAAGATTTGGAAAAAATGATTCTGCATTTTGTATGGAACCAGAAAAAACCCCGTATAGCTAAGGCAGTTCTTAGTAATAAAAATAAAGCTGGGGGCATCAGCATACCAGATTTTAGTCTGTACTGCAAAGCCATAGTGGTCAAGACAGCATGGTACTGGCACAAAAATAGAGACATAGACACTTGGAATCGAATAGAAAACCAAGAAATGAAACTAACATCTTACAACCACCTAATCTTCGATAAACCAAACAAGAACATACCTTGGGGGAAAGACTCCCTATTCAATGGTGGTGGGAGAACTGGATATCCACATGTAAAAGACTGAAACTGGACCCACACCTTTCCCCACTCACAAAAATTGATTCAAGATGGATAAAGGACTTAAATTTAAGGCATGAAACAATAAAAATCCTCAAAGAAAGCATAGGACAAACACTGGAAGATATTGGCCTGGGGAAAGACTTCATGAAGAAGACTGCCATGGCAATTGCAACAACAACAAAAATAAACAAATGGGACTTCATTAAACTGAAAAGCTTCTGTACAGCCAAGGAGACAACAACCAAAGCAAAGAGACAACCTACACAATGGGAAAGGATATTTGCATGTTTTGAATCAGACAAAAGCTTGATAACTAGGATCTATAGAGAACTCAAATTAATCCACATGAAAAAAGCCAACAATCCCATATGTCAATGGGCAAGAGACATGAATAGAACCTTCTCCAAAGAAGACAGATGAATGGCTAACAAACATATGAAAAAATGTTCATCATCCCTATCTATTAGAGAAATGCAAATCAAAACAACCCTGAGATATCATCTAACCCCAGTGAGAATGGCCCACATCACAAAATCTCAAAACTGCAGATGCTGGCATGGATGTGGAGAGAAGGGAACACTTTTACACTGCTGGTGGGACTGCAAACTAGTACAACCTTTCTGGAAGGAAGTATGGGGAAACCTCAAAGCACTCAAGCTAGACCTCCCATTTGATCCTGCAATCCCATTACTGGGCATCTACCCAGAAGGAAAGAAATCCTTTTATCATAAGGACACTTGTACTAGACTGTTTATTGCAGCTCAATTTACAATCACCAAAATGTGGAAACAGCCTCAATGCCCACCAACCCAGGAATGGATTAACAAGCTGTGGTATATGTATACCATGGAATACTATTGAGCCATTAAAAAAAATGGAGACTTTACATCCTTCGTATTAACCTGGATGGACGTGGAAGACATTATTCTTAGTAAAGCATCACAAGAATGGAGAAGCATGAATCCTATGTACTCAATTTTGATATGAGGACAATTAATGACAATTATGGTTATGGGGGGGGAAACAGAAAGAGGGAAGGAGGGAGGTGGGTGGGGCCTTGGTGTGTGTCACACTTTATGGGGGCAAGACATGATTGCAAGAGGGACTTTACCTAACAATTGCAATCAGTGTAACCTGGCTTATTGTACCCTCAATGAATCCCCACCAATAAAAAAAAAAAAAAAAAAAATGGAGACTTTACTTATTTTTGACTTGAAAAAAAATTGTGTTTTTTTTTTAAGACAGAGTCTCACTTTGCTGTCCTTGGTAGAGTGCCATGGCGTTATAGTTATAGCTCACAGCAACCTCAAACTCTTGGGCTCAAACAATTCTCTTGCCTCAGCTTCCCAAGCAGCTGGAACTACAGGTGTTTGCCACAATACCTGCCTGTTTTTAGAGACGAGGTGTTGCTCTTGCTCAGGCTGGTCTCGTGAGCTCAGACAATCCACCCACGTTGGCCTCCCAGAGTGCTAGGATTACAGGTGTGAGCTATTGCACCTGGCCTTGATTTGAATTTTTGAAAAAGATACTAAAAATATGTGTTTTTAAAAATTATTCTGAATGCATAGTATTTCTTCAGAAGAGAAGGAGACACAGTGATCCAGGAGAGTCCAACCTGTGGCCCAGGGCCACATGTGGATTATGTGAGAACTTTTTTGCTTACCTGTGGTGGTGGATATCATGAAAATGATGCATGGACGTTTTCTTTTTGCCTAGCTTTCATTGTGTTTGTGAATTCAGTGTGTAGCCCAAGATAAATCTTCTTCCAATGTGATGCAAAGAAGCTAAAAGTTTGAGCACCCTGGTAGGCAAAGGAAATGAACACAATTTTTTTTTTTTTTTGTAGAGACAGAGTCTCACTGTACCGCCCTTGGGAGAGTGCCGTGGCGTCATACGGCTCACAGCAACCTTTAACTCTTGGGCTTACGCGATTCTCCTGCCTCAGCCTCCCGAGCAGCTGGGACTACAGGCGCCGGCCACAACGCCCGGCTATTTTTTTGTTGCAGTTTGGCCGGGGCTGGGTTTGAACCCGCTACCCTTGGCATATGGGGCCGGCGCCCTACTCACTGAGCCACAGGCGCCGCCCGGAAATGAACACATTTTAAAGACAGGACAACTGAGGGTATTTAGAGACAGAATATGCAGTTATGACATCATAGTGAGAGAATGCATTATAGAGTAAGAACTCTTGTTTTGAAGTGAGCAAATGGGCTTGAATATTAACCCTATCTCTTAGGATCAAAGGACTGAGTGAGAGGAGGGAAGAGAAGTTGTGGAATCTGCATAAACTTAACAAGCTATTAACCCTCTAATGAGCCTCAGTTCCACAGGTTTGAGTTGAGGAACAATACCTACTTCAAAGGATTATTGTGAGCGTTAAAAGAGATAATAGTTGGTAAAGCCTTTGCATCAATAAATATTAACTATTGTTATTAGTACTATTGTTACCTTTTTATTGTAAAATAAAGCATAGATACAGAACACAAACAAATCTATAGCTTAGTAGTTTATTATAAGGCACATACAACCTTATAAATGTCACTGAGGTCAAGACATTACACTTTGTCAACCCCTCCAAGTCCTTTCTGCTGAGTCCCTTCCCAATCACAGCCTGGTGAAAGAACATGTTTGATGTGTTCCTTCAAAATTTTATTTTTTTTGAGAAGGGCCTTACTTTGTCACCCTGCTGGAGTACAGTATCCTCATTATAGATCACTGCAATCTCAAATTCCTGGGCTTGAGTGATCCTCATGCCTGAGCCTCCTGAATAGCTGGGACTATAGCTACATGCAATCATGCCTGGCTAAATTTTCTATTTTTTGTAGAAACAGGGTCCTACTCTTGCTCAAGCTGGTCTTGAACTCCTGGCTTCAAGTGAGCCTCTCACCTTGGCCTTGCAAAGTGCTAGGATTACAGGTCTGAGACACTACTCCTAGCCTCTTTAGCTCTACTCATATTTGAGAATTGAACTATTGTGTTCCTTTGGAAGTATCATGCTTTTTCATATTGCTTGTGCCCTTATGTTATATATAATATATATATTATACATACACACACACTCTGGTTTGGTGTGTGTACATATTTATAATTGTTATATCCTCTTGGTGAATTGATTCCTTTATCATTACATAATGATCTTGTCTCTTTTTATATTTTTTGACTTAAAGTATATTTTATTTGATATAAGTATAGCTACTCCTGCATGTTTTTGGTCTCTATTTGTGTGGAATGTTTTTCATCCCTTCATTTTTCAGTCTTTGTGTCTTTATAAGTGAAGTGAACTTCTGGTAGGTAAAATATAGTTTGGTCTTTTTAAAAAAATCCATGTAGCGGCTCAGCACCTATAGCTCAGTGTTTAGGGTGCCAGCCACATACACCAGGGCTGGGGGGTGCAAACCTGGTCTGGGCCTGCTAAATAACAACAACAACAACAACAACAACAACAACAAAAATAGTCTGGCGTGGTGGTGGGCTTCTATAGTCCCAGCTACTTGGGAGGCTGAGATGAGAGAATCACTTAAGCCCAAGAGTTTGAGGTTGCTATGGGCTGTGATGTCACGGCACTCTACCAAGGGAGACATAGTGAGACTCTGTCTCAAAAAAAAAAAAAAAAGAAAAGAAAGAAAAAAGAAAATCCATTTAGCCAGTCTATATCTTTTAATTGGGGAATTTAAATAATTTATGTTCAGGGTTGTTATTAATAGGCGAGATCTGTCATTTTGTTAACTATTTTCTAATTATTTTGTATATTGTTTGTTTCTTTTTCTTTTATTGAGATAGGGTCTCAGTGGATTTCTACAGAGATAATATTTAATTCCTTTATCTTTCTCATTTGTGTATTTTCTCTACCAATGAGTTTTATATTTTCATATGTTTTTATGATTGTAGATTTTTTTTTTCTAGATGTAGAACTCCCTTAAGCATTTCTTATAGGACTGGTCTGGTGGTGATGAATTCACTTAGCTTTTACCTGTTTGGGAAAGACTATACTTCTTCATTTCTGAAGGATAGCTTTGCTGGGTATAATATTTGTGGCTGACATTTCTTTTTTTTCTTTCAGTACTTTGAATATATCATCCCATTCTCTTTAGCCTGTAAGGTTTCTGCTGAAAAATCTGCTATTAGTCTGATGAAGATTTTTTTTTTTTTTTGAGACAGTCTCAAGCTGTTGCCCTGGGTAGAGTGCTGTGGTGTCACAGCTCACAGCAACCTCAAACTCTTGGGCTTAAGCAATTCTCTTGCCTCAGCCTCCCAAGTTACTGGGACTGTAGGCACCCGCTACAATGCCCGGGTATTTTTTGGTTGTAATTGTCATTGTTGTTTGGCAGGCCCAGGCTGGATTCGAACCCACCAGCTCCGGTGTATGTAGCTGGCACCCTAGCTGCTGAGCTACAGACACCCAGCCTGATGAAGATTCTCTTATATGTGACTTGATGCTATTCTCTTGTTTTTTGAATTCACTTCATCTTTGACTTTTTGACAGTTTGACTATAATATGCTTTAGAAAAGATCTTTTTAGGTTGAATCTATTTGAAAATTTTTAAGCTTCTTGTATCTGGATGTCTGCATTTCTCATGAGATTTGGACATTTTTCGCTATTATTTTATTTACTAGATTTTCTGTAACTTTGCCTTGTTTTTCTCCTTCTGAAACTCCCACAATTTGAGTATTTGTTTACTTCCTATAGACTTTCTTCATTCTGTTTTCTTCTTTTTACTTTTTCTTTCTTTTTCTCCTCTCCTTCCCATCCTCCTCCTTCTCCTCTTCATCCTTCTTTTTCTTCTCTGTTTGACTGGGTTATTTCAAAAGACCTGTCTTCAAGTTCAGAAATTCTTTTTTCTGCATAGTCTAGTTTATTTTTGAAGCTCTCTAGTGTATTTTTCATTTTTGCTCATTGAATGCTTCAGTTCTAGGATTTCTTTTTTTTTTTTTTTAAATGATATCTATTTCTTTGTTAAATTTCACATTTAGAACATGAATTGTTTTCCTGATTTCATTGCATTATCTATCTGTGCTCTTTTGTATATCACTGAGTTCTCTTAAGATCATTATTCTGAATTCCTCTTCAAGCATTTCATACATTTCCTTTTCTTTGGGATCTTTTACTAGAGAACTATTGTGTTCCTTTGGAAGTGTCATGTTTCTTTCTTGGTTTTTCATATTTCTTGTGTCCTTATGTTGATATCTGCATATCTTGTGTAACAATTACTTCTTCTAATTTTATAGATTGGCTTTCATAGCGAAATACTTTTTCCTATAGATGTATCTATATTGTTGTTTGGATAAGATATTTTGGCTTTGATTCTGCGTGGGTGCAGTAGTGTAATCTCCATGTGATTTCTTCAGCTGTAATCAGCTCCATTGGTGTTTGTGAGTTTCCCAGTGGCTTAGGCTGTGATTTTTAGTGGGAGCTATGGTGAGGATTTTCTGGTGACAGAGAAGTCAAGTGGGTTGGACCTTGGTGCTTGGGTGGTATGTATGAGCACTGATGGTGGTGGCATTGGAGTGAGTGTGCTAGTCCTCAGAACCCTGAGTAGAATATTCAGGTGCTAGTAGTACTGGTGGTAAGCCAGTCCTTTGGCACCCAGGTGGTGTGTGTGAGTGCCAGCAGTGGGAGCAGTGGGCTAGGTAGGCCAGTCCTCAGGCCCCTAGGGGTGCTCATGGTGTTATTGGTGGCGTTAACAGCAGTGGGCAACCCTTGGGGGCCCCTATGTAGCACATATGGGTGCTTATGATGGCAGTGGCAGGCTGGGCACACCAGTACCTCGGTCCCCAGGTGGCATGCTTGGGTGGACGCTGGGAGTAGCAGCAAGTCAGGAAGCTGGTGGGCCTCTAAGAGATGTGTGCAGGTGCTGGCATTGGCAGCAGGTGGGGTGAGCCTATCCTTAGGCCCCTGGACAGCACGTTTAGGTGCTGATATTAGCAGGTGGGGTGGGATGAACTTCAGGCTCCTGAACAAGGCTCCTGTGTGGGGATCAGTGGTGGCAGGCTGGGTGAGCCACTCTTTTGGCCTCCAGATGCTAGGCACAGGCTCTAGTGGCAATAAGCGGGGTGTGTTGATCCTCAGGCCCTGAGATGGTGCACACAAGTGCTTGTGGTAGTGGTGTTGGTGGGTAGCACCAGGCAGGCCAGTTCTCAGGCTCCCTGAAATCATGTGCAGGTGCACGATTGTACTGCTAATGGAGGGGGAAGTGTTGCTGTCAGTGACAGTGGCTCTGGGCAGGCACATCCCAGGTTCTGGAGATTGTATTCTTTGGCTCCCTTTGTCATAAGGAAAGCCTTTCTGGTGTCTTGCACTGACTTTTTTCCCAAGGTGTAGGGCACTGTGTGGGCCAGGGTGCTGGTCTTCTCACTGCATTGTAGCACTGCAGCTCCCTGAGTGGAAGTGGTGGTGCTGGGATCAGTGGGGTTCCAGGGATGTGGAGATTCAGGGTTGTTGGGCCCCAGGGTAGAATGCAGTCTAGTGAGAGGTGGGAACTCAAAATGGCACCATGCTGCAGTTTCTTGGGTCTTGGAGAGTGAGTAGGACCTAGCACAAACTCCCTCTCCAGAACAATGCAGTTGTGTTGACTCCAGGCAACTCCCTATAGCAGACTCAGGGCCTGTGAAGGCTGAGGGACTCTCCCATGGCGAGAATTGCAGGCATCTGTGGTGGGAGTCTAGACTGCCGGGATTTTCTCACTTACCTTTCCTACACAGTGGGGAGGCCCTCCTAGCTCTGGGCAAATCTCAGCCCACCAGGCTAGGTACTTTGCTTCCCTTTCCTTTCATGTCTTGGTGAATCCCTCTCACTTTCCTGATGAATCCCAGTGTTCTCTCCTAGACACTTTATTCAATGTATGGTTATCTACTCACTGTTTTGGTTCTTCTTTGTGGAGGAGGTGAATGTCAGGTGTGTCTAGTCTGCTATCTTGATTACTCCTCCTTCTCTGGCTTCTATAAGGTGAGAGTCATTGTTCACATCATTGTTGATGGAATATTCTGTTATTGAAGCTCAAAGCATCCTAAATGATAGAACTCTGGATAAAGAATAAAGTTTTTGTGGGGAATATAAATGATTCTGATTTGAGGAGTAAGGATCCATAGAAGAGAAAAAGAGCTGAGCAGAACTGGACCTTCTGGAGAAGGCTTCAATCACTACTGATCAAGATGAGATCAGGATTTGGACTCTATTGATCAGGAGGCCTGGCTGTACTCCCACTGCTGGAAGGTGAATGAGAACAGTGCCATTACTGAATATTAATCATTCCCCCTATTTGATCTGCAATGCCAACATCAAGGGCAACATATCAGGCTTCTTTACATGCTCCATTATAATCTTATGGGGCCACCATATTACATGCAGTTCATCCTTGACCAAAACATTGTTAAACTGGGTATGAATGTACTTGTGATGGTTAATTTTAAGCATCAACTTGGCTGGCTTAAGAAATACCTAGGAACCTGGTAAAGCATGACTTTTGGGTGTGCCTGGGAGGGTATTTCCAGAGGATATTAGCATGTGAGTCTGAATGAACTAGGTGAGGAAGATCTGCCCTCAATGTGGGTGGGCACCTTCCAATTGTCAGGGGGCCTGGAGAGAATAAAATCAGAGGAAAGGTGAATGTGTCTATCTATCTCCTGGAGCTAGAGAACACTTGTCTCCTGCATTTAAAAACAGAACACCAGGATTCCCAGATTTTGGATTCTAGGACTAGTACCAGCACCCCCTCAGACTCCCTGCCCCTATCCTCACCTCTAGAGTCTCAGGCCTCTGGCTTGAAACTGAACCAGGTTCGGGCATCACAAGGTCTCCAGCTTGTAGATAGATGATCTGTCATGGGACTTCTTAGCCTCCATAAATGAGTGAGCCTCTTAATACATTCCCTCTAAGTTATTATCTATCTATCTATCTATCTGTCTCTCTCCTATTGGCTCTGTCTCTCTGGAAAACCCTGACTATTATATTCCTACAAAATTCCCTAGGATACAGTGGAATTTTACTAATTATAGTTATTAGTAATTAACTGAGACCTGCAGAGGTAACAAAAATACTTCATGCTCTACTATTGGACGCATGGTCAGTGGGTGTTGGGTAAGATCAGGCCAATCTGAGGCTTGCAAGGGCAATTGGGTGTTGCCCTACCCTGACTGATCTAAGAGAGAGGACTCTGGGGATAGAATTTCTGAAAATTATTTCTTCTCTGCCTCCAGAGGCACATCTGAAATAATAGACAATTTTTTTGAGAGTGGGTATATTAATATTTGCATGGCATTGTTTTCCCCTGAGCAGAGAGGAAGATGAAGATAGATGTGCAGTGCCAAGAGAAACAAGAATGTCAGGGATAAGGGGGATCTCCAATGTTTCCAAGGGATGGAGGAGAGCTCATCATAGGTCTCAGACTCTTGGGAAGAGGAAGTGAGAGGATTGTAGAATGTTCCCTGTGCTTCCCATTGTCAACAACTTGGATTATTGAGGGACCTGGAGTACAAATGTAATAACCAGAAGCAGAGCCTTCCTGCTCACGGATATGAGGTGGGAGATGGACCAAAATAACCACCCAGCATTCACAGTAGACTCAGAAGCCATTCCTTCTCTCCCAGAGTCCCCTCCCACACACCTAATCTAAGTAATTTCTGACCCTGTGATTATTCACAAAAAGAAGAAGAATACAAGTTGCTGGCATTTGTAGTAACAGGATGAGAAAGTGCGAGACTTCCTGTTATGTGTGTGTGACAGCTGGTGATAAGTGGAGGGCCCTGCACAGGAAATCCGCTCAGCTTCTGCAATGTGGCCCGCCTGAAACTGGGGTGCTCCCTCAGTCTGGATGTGAATGGCAGGTCGGAGGGGTGCCTGGACCATGGGTGATGTGGTAGAGAAGAGTTTGGAAGGGCCCCTGGCACCTTCTGCAGACGAGACCTCCCAGAAAAGGGGAGACTTGGTGGAAATCTTAAATGGGGATAAGGTAAAATTTGATGACACAGGACTCTCCTTAATTCTTCAAAATGGCCTGGAGACCCTCCGAGGGGAAAATGCTCTGACAGACGTCATCTTGTGTGTGGACATTCAGGAATTCGCCTGCCACCGCGTGGTGCTTGCTGCGGCCAGCAACTATTTCAGGTCAGCATGCCTAGGACCAGAGTCAAATTGGGCGTAAGCTGCAAGGAAAATCTGTGTTAATGAGAGAATCTAACTGTTTTACTTATCTATTAAGGTTTCTGTGTTGTCTTGAAATATAAGAAAGGACACTCTCAAACCTTAGATTTTAGGATTTAGGTCACATTGAAAGGGAGATTGTCACCATTTAAAGCACTGTTTATATGTTGCAGTAAACTGTATATGTATGTCCTTGTTCCAAAGGATGGAAAATTATTGAAGTCATGGGGATTTTTTCCTCCTTGGTCTGACTAATGTGTTGGAAATATGATGTTGTCTTTGTTCATCCACAGAAGTAGAGGAAAAGGATATGGCCTCTCTTTTTGGAGTTGTCAGATGACTTGCTGAAAATTAGGGGCTTCCATATGTGTGCAAGGGTGGTAGGAAGGGAATGCAGTTACAAAGGTCCGTTAGATGCAAGAGGCTGTAGTTACAGCAAATTTGTGGTCTCACAGTGGACAGACCTGGAGTCAGGAGACCTGTGTTCCATCCCACATTGCTCCTTCTTGACTGAGACTTTAGGCAAGTCCCTTGGTGCTCTGAATTTCTATTTGGTCATCTGTAAGGAGGGGACAATGTTGCTTACCTCTCAGGATTATTGTAATTAACATGAGAGCGAAAGGGTCTCATGCAGTGTCTAGCATATAGTAGATGCTCAATATATCTTTGTTGTCATTTTCACCTGATTCTGTGTGGTTCAGTTAAGAACCAGTTACTGAGTGTTTAACCACAAGTGAATTTCTGGGGCAGGAATGTAGGTGAATCAGGAACCCAATGAATATGGCTGGATCCAATGTTTTCCATAGCAGCATGGCCACAGGGGAAAGGATTCTGCAAGGGCAATGTGAATGAAGAAGGTCTTTTTGGAATTTGAAAAGAAATACCCTCACGATTCTTCTTAACTCTTGGTTTTGCTGAGGAAATTAAAAACAATCAACTTGCGAAAGTATCATGGGAGGTTTTTCTTTTTTAGGTGCTCAGGGGAAAATCTTTCTTTGGAATTCAGAGAGCAGGCTCCGTGGATTGTTATGGGGCTGATTAGGTTATTTACATCTTGGTCTGAGGAAGTAGCACCTACTATGTGCCAGACAGATGTAGTTATCTGATTTTATTTTTTTTTTATTTTTTTTTTTTTTGTAGAGACAGAGTCTCACCTTATGGCCCTCGGTAGAGTGCCATGGCCTCACACAGCTCACAGCAACCTCCAACTCCTGGGCTTAAGCGATTCTCTTGCCTCAGCCTCCCAAGTAGCTGGGACTACAGGCGCCCGCCACAACGCCCGGCTAATCTGATTTTATTTTTTAAACAGCATGATGAAGGGGGCTGATATCCCCTTTTACAGGTGAGAAGATGCAAGCCCAGCATTACACATATCTGGTCATTTCTGGAGCAGGGGTTGGGTATGTTCTAGAAATCCTCATCACTGCAATACAACTGCCACGAAGACTGGGGGCTCATTCCACAGGAAGTGTATAAAAGGTGAAGTGGAGGCACAGCCTTTGAACTGGGTTGAAATACGTAAACGCATTACTTATTCCACCGATACTGATTATATGCTTTTACATCCATCACAGCCCTTTTCAGGAGTGAATGAAATTCAACTTAGCTCAGTGCCCTTGGTTTTAGGTTTATCCTTTCTCTTTTGAATCATTGGAAAACTGCTATCTTAATGTCCGTCTGGCTAGCGATATTCTTAGTGTGTGGGCCTGACTGGACCAGGACCACTGCTGTGTGCTCTCAGGTACATTGCTGGTCCTCGGGTTTCTAATCTTAAACAGAAGGTGTTTGGGCTCTGGTCCTTCCAGCCTTGCTGATCTAGGATATTTAGGGAAAGTCTCTGCCAGTCTTCAGAGGAGGGGCGGCAGGGAGAACCTGGAGGCACATGAGGGTGGACGACATATCTGCCAGGGTCTGTAGAGTTGCTTCCAAAACTGCCTAGTTATGAGGGGAAATTCCTTTAATTCTTTTCTTTAGAGTAGTGACTTTTGATTCTTATCTTGGGATTTCCAACATGACTTTCCTTCTACAATGAATACAGCCCTGGAGACAGGATTCTTTTTTTCTAGTGCTACTATTAATAACTCCTGTTCGTGGTGTATTTATTGCAGGCTAGGCCTTGTGTCACCTGTATTGCACACACTAGCCTGCTTAACCTTCATACCACCCTATAAGCTAGGGAATTTTATCCCCATCTAACATGAACTTTAGTCCAGAATGTCACGGTTAATAAAAAGTGTCTAGGACTGACATTAAATCAGACATTGCCTCATTGCCCTGCTTGCTTTGTGTCTACAATTTTGAAAGAGGTTGGGCACCAAGTTCCTCTAATGCTCAGACTTAGAAAGGCCCACGTCTGCTCTGTCAGGGAAGCTTTACACATAGCTCTTTGTGCTTTGGCGGGCCTGGAAGGTGGTTGTAAAATTATTCTTTATTCATTGAGAATATAAATACATTCCACTAAGTGATTGACTATAGTTTATTTAACCAGATCCCTGTAGACAGACATTTGAGTTGTTTCTAATCTTTTGCTATCACAAACCATGTTACAATGAATAACATTTTTACATATGTTATTTCATATGCATGCAGGAATAACTGGGGATACATTTCTAGAAGAGGGTTTGATGTGGGCAGCCCCCTGTGCCTCATAGGAGTAGGGCGCTGGCCCCATATCCCGGAGGTGGTGGGTTCAAACCTGGCCCTGGCCAAAAAAACTGCAAAAAAAAAAAAAAAAGAAGAGGGTTTGGTGAATCAATGCACTTGGAGTCTTAGTGGTTTATGCCTATTTCTTTTTGATCAGGGTTGAATCACTTTTCATTCCCCATGGCCTTCTCATCTCAATCTGATAGATGAGAAAAAACAGTCTAAATTTAGTTTAAATTTGTATTTTTCTTATTTTTAATTAATAAATTATTATTATTTTTTATTTTGTGAGATAGGATCTTGTGTCACCCTGGGAATAATGCAGTGGAATCTCATAGCTCATAACAACCTCACGCCCCTGGGTTCAAATAATCATCTTGGCTCAGCCTTCTGAGCAGCTGGGACTACCAGGGCATGCCATCATGTTCAGCTAATTTTTCTATTTTCTGTAGAGATGGGGTCTTGCTCTTGCTCAGGCTGGTCTCAAATTCTTGGCCTCAAGCAATCCTCCCAACTCAACCTGCTAAAGTGCTAGGATTACAGGTGTGAGTTACCATGCCCAGTCAGTATTTTTCTTATTTTTGATAAGGTCAATCTTTTCAGATGTTTAAGGGTCATCTGCATTTTTCTTTTTCAGTGAACTATCTCTTCATATCCTTTCAAATTTTGATGTATACTTTCTAAAGTTAAAATTTATTTTTTTTATCCAAATAAGACACGCGAATAGTTAACAGACGGTCAAACAGTATTTAAAAGATTATAATGAAAAACAAAAATTCATCTTTATCTCCTGTACCCTTCAATCTTGCTCATCAAAGGCCACCATTTTCAACGTTTAGCCGTTTCTCCTACTGTTAGCTCTATATTTCTACAACGTACACTTATATGGTTCTTTCTTGGTTTCTGAGTGTTAGATATTATTTATTGATTTCAGGTAAGAATTTAGCACTTCTCCCTATATCCCTTACCATGCACTTTCCTTCCCTATAATCTCTTAACATGTTATCACAACTTTTTGCTGAATCTAAGAGTTTACATTATTATGTTCATGAAAATATTGTTCTCTGTGGAGCCAAATTATGTGATATGATTACATTTCCCTTCTTGTAAACCTTTTGGCTTTTCCTGAAGTTGTTACTTCACTCCTTTTCCCATTTGCTTACTTTTCAGGGTATCTTCTGCTCACAGCATCACAAAAATCTTTCATTTGGTGGCCGGAGTCCTCAAACTGCGGCCCGCGGGCCACAAGAGGTGGTGTGATTGTATTTGTTTCCGTTTTGTTTTTTTTTACTTCAAAATAAGATATGGGCAGCGTGCATAGGAATTTGTTCATAGTTTTTTTTTTTTTAAACTATAGTCCGGCCCTCCAGCGGTCTGAGGGACAGTGAACTGGCTCCCTGTTTAAAAAGTTTGAGGACCCCTGGGAATCTACCAGTTCCATGTTCCTCAGAATCTTCCTCCCTTCCATTGTCTTACATGTTTTCTCTGGATTTGCAGCCTAGCCTTTGTCCAGTTGCTTCCCCATCATTCCAGCAATTCCCTTTGAGCCTCTCTCCCTTCATCCCCTATCTTCCTCTTCCTTGGTTTACCTTCTTACTTCGACGAAGCATATCCTCTAATAACTTCTTACAAAAGAGTGCATGGGAAGTGGAATTTTAAGGCCTTATAGCTTGAAAATGTCTTTATTCACTTGGCATAGAAGCTGAATAATAGCTCCCCAAAGATGTCCATGTCCTAATCCCAGGAACCTGTGAGCATGTTACTTTACATCAACAAAAATACTTTGCAAATGTGATTATTACGTTAAAGATCTAGAGATGGGGAGATCATTCTAGATTGTCTGGATGAACCCAATGTAATCAAAAGGGGCCTTATAAGAAGGAAGTAGGAGGAGCAGAGTAAGAGAGAGGAATAGGACACCAGGAGCATATAGTGAATGATATGCTTTGAAGACAGGAAGGGGCCATGAGCCAAGGAATGAAGACGGCCTCCAGAAGCTGAAAAAGGCAAGAAGGATTCTGCACTATAACCTCCACAGAGAGATTGGTTCTTCCAACCTCTTGATTTTGACTCAGTGAACCCCATTTTGTACTTCTGACTCCAGCACCGCAAAATAATAAATTTTTATTGTTTGAAGTCACAAAATTTGTTACAGTAACAATATCAAACTAACACACCTAGGTATAGAATTCTTGAAAATAATTTTCCTTCAGGATTTTGAAAACATTGCTCCATTGTCTTTGAGATTTTTGTGTTGCTATTAAGAAGTGTGATGCCCTTCTGATTAGTGATCTTTTGTCTGTGATCTGTTTTTTTTCCTCTGGACACTTTTAGGCTTTTTATAGACATTTTGATATTATACAATAATGTGTCTTTGAGGTTTTTCTGATTTCGTATAAAATGAAGCACTATTTTTTCAAGCTCTTTAAAGTATGACAATGGTGCTTCAATAGGGATTGCATTAAATCTGTAGATCGAGGTTTATATTTTTAAAAGACATTTCTTCTGTTCTTTGTACTGTTTGTTTCCTCTATGTTTCTTTTTTCTCTTTGTTTTTATCTCTTTTGTTTTGAATGCTATACTTAAATATCTAGTGAGTTTTAGATATCCATTTATATTTAAAAGTAAATCACTAAAAAAGCCAAATGGACACTGGGATGAGGTGGGATGAAGGCTTTGCCTTGGGGTCATTGGAGATTGAGCTCCCTTTTGGGGGGAGAATTCCCAGATGCCAGTATTTTAAGGCCTTTCCCATGGTTCCTTTTAGTTTTTTGAAAGAAAGATTCTCCAGTGTTCTCCAGTGTTAACAGAGGGTCAAGCAGTATTTAAAAGATTATAAGGAAAAACAAAAATTCATCTTTATCTCCTGTACCCTTCAATCTTGCTCATCAAAGGCCACCATTTTCAACGTTTAGCCGTTTCTCCTACTGTTAGCTCTATATTGCAAAATATGGCACACTCTGTAGCCTGAGAGGATATAAGCCTAGCTGCTTGTGTTCTGGTAACGGAAAAATCTGGTTTATATCACTCTTTGGTTTTTAGATTTATATTTAATTTTCCCATTGCTGATTCCCTTCCCTCCATGAAGGGAAGCTGGTGGAATTTCTCCAGAAAACAAACCTCATGTCTCCTGTAAGTTGTTGAGAGGTTGTTGCTTTGACGGATAGGGAGGGATGAAGACCGAGTGTGGGGATATGTAACTGCTTCTTTTATACAGATGCTCAACCGATTCCTCTGTTTTTCATTCCATGCTGCCCTCTTCCCTCCACCCACCTCCATCTTCTGAGGCATTATCAATTCCTGAGTCTTTCTGGAGTTCTCTGGAGAGAACAAGCTCAGAATCTGAGTTAGCTGGGACTCAGGTTTCAGCTTTCTTCACATGGATCTTCCATACATTCGGAACTTCCCACTCCACAGGAGAGGAGGATTTCTGGGATGGAAAGAAAGAGAATTTACCCCAGTCTCAGGATCTATGTCAAGTCTTCCATGACTCTCTCAGACCCGATGAGATAGTGGTGGATGGTGCTGATAAAACCAGCTGGCTCTTCTTGCTGCCAGTTATTGCACCCATGTTCTTTGCATACATTATCTCTTTTAATCCTCACAATACATACTTACTGTGAAGTGTTACTATCATCTTCACTTTATAGAAGTGGAAGCTGAGATTTTGGGAGTCTAACTTGCTCATAGTCAGAAAGCTAGTGGGAGGCAGAATTTTTAGATCCTATTTTTCTTCTTGTTCTCATATATGTGATAACCCCTGATTTTTGCAAACCCCTGAAGAACTAGGCAAAATGCAAAAAGGAAGTCTATAGCAACAGCTGTCATTACTCAATGACTATTTGGATTTCTGCAAGCTAGAGAGATAATGAAACCAGTTCTTTGTGTCACTTTCTATATAAGGGAGAAAACTTGTTTGGCCACCAATTATCCCATTATCTCTGCCACAAATTGTCTGCAATCCTAATCAGACACATAGAAAAGAAGTTTTAACAGTTTATTTGTGGGACCAGAGGACTGATGGGGTGGGAATGTGGTCAGCCTAGGAATGTAACTATGGTGACTACAAACAGGGACCATATTAGTAACTTAGACAATACATTTCTCTTTGGGTACCTACTTAAAAGTCTTGAGTGGAATAAGGAGGTTGGGAAAAAATGTACAGTTGAGACTGAGAAAAGGATTAAGGAGAATAAAGCTTAAAAAATAGCCTATAATATACATTTGAATGACAAACAGCCAACTGTCCTGTCAAAGTGTTCAAATTGTCTCATGGGGAAAAAAATGGAGGGAAGCATGGGTTTAGCATTTTTTTTTTAATTTTATAAGACTACTAATGACTTTTATGGGTCTACAAGTATTGCTGCGTCTGTGTTATGCCTTTGGACAGGTCCCCAGTCAAAGTCACTGAAAAGGGTTGTGCATGTGGCCCACTGAACCTCACCTCCAGTGGATCTCCCTTGGGAAGATCCATTGGTTCTCACCTTTGGGGAACCCCTATGCACTGCAAAATATGGCACACTCTGTAAGTGACAGTCACCTGTAAGGGCAACCATGCTGAGATTCCCCGGGTTGGCACAGAGATGGAAGAAATGGCGGTGTGGGAAGGAGTTACCAGGCTTCTCTCAGGCCTCCCTGATGACTGGCCCTTTCTGTACATGTGAAAGCTTCCAGGTGGAGGCAGAGGCAATGGTAAGCTCCTTTGTTGCTGCTGCTGCCTGAAATCCTGGATTCTGACCACTTGTACTTCAGTCTCTGGGTCTGGTTCCCTGAAGGTATGCTGAGGGAACCAGCTATAATTATGGCACAATCTATGCATTTATTAATCATTATTACATATTAACTAATTGCTGGATGGCAGAACGTAGGTCCAGAGGCCATGTTTAAATGTTATAATCTTTAGCTTTTTCTCCATATTGGTATAAGACATCTGGAAAGGAGATAGCAAGTCCAGGAGATAGAATTAGTCTAAAGGAAAATAAGAATGACTTAAGGCCACATAGGTCGGGATTAAAAATCTGGCTAATAGCAAAAGCATTGAGGATTGTTGCTGCCATGTTGGGTACACTTGGTGAATTCAATTGAAGCTGATGATTTACTATCTGTGTTGGGTCCTGTATTTTCCACTTTTAGTATTTTCCAATATTGTCTGAAACAAATACAGTGGTAAATATTTATGTACTATAGGTGTATAATCTCTTATCTGTAATTCCAAAATTCCTAACGTGCTGATAAAGAAAAGTTTTTCATAACTTATTTGACAGCCAAATTTAACTTGAACTGCAATCAGATTGGACACACCTGTCCTGATCTCATGTGTCTACTTGCCGAGTTTTAATTTATTCTATTTAGGGCGACTATTCATATATTCATTGCTGTAGTACTAAAGCATTGGATTAAAGAGTGCTGCAAGTGTCATATACTATTTAAAATATGCTAATATCCACAGCGTTCTGAATGCCAAAGCTGCAAGATGTTTGGGTAGGGATTGTGGGACTTTATGATAAAGTTAGTTTTCATTTTGGTGTCATTTGTCTACCTTTTCTCATATGCACATCTTTATATACTTATTAAAACAGTTTATATATAATTTTATACTTTGCTTTGTCCCCTTTTCATTATAATCTTATTCCTATAGTGTTCCATACTTTTCATAATTACTGTTTATTTTGCTACCAGTTTTAACAGAGGCATAATATAAAAGTTATTCTTTCACTATAGATATTTAGGTTGCTTCCAACAGTTTATTTTTTTTCAGTTTGGAAAATGAATGGCCAACAATTTTTCCAGCACTTTGCTGCATTCTTTTTCATTTCATTTAACCCACACAACAATGTCAGTAGTTAGATAACAAGTAGATGGCATTGTCTTCGTTTCACCCTAGATAGATCTTACCCTGATAGGAGGAATGGTTTCCCCAGGGGATCCAAACTAAATATAGATCTCTTCACCGAGGGCAGAAATGAGGCCGTTAGGTCATTACCTGTGGCTTTAAGTCCCCCTGGTCTGCCATGCAACATTGTGGGCTACATATGCTGAAAATGAGGAGGATATATAAAAATCATTGCCTCTATGCACATGTATGTACAAGCAAAGGCATGCTGCTGCTGGAACATTCATCGTAATTTGTGTCTGGGGGCTGAGCTAACAGACCCCCATAGCAGCAAAGAGCTAGCATGTCTTCGGGTGCTAGTTGTGGTGGCTCACACCTGTAATTTTAGCACTCTTGGAGGCCGAGAAGGGTGGATTGTCTGAGCTCACAGGTTCAAGACCAGTCTGAGCCAGAGTGAGACCTCATCTCTAAAAATAGCTGGGCGTTGTGGCAGGCGCCTATAGTCCCAGGTACTTGGGAGACTGAGGCAAGAGAATCACTTGAGCCCAAGAGTTGGAGGTTGCTGTGAACAATGACACCACTGCACTCTACCAAGGGTGACAAAGTCTGTCAAAAAAAAAGAAGGCAGGTCAGGGTGTGCAAAGTGAAAATATGGTATGCTTTGAAAGTATAGGGCCTCAAGAACCTATAGGACATCATTGGGGCAAGAGCCAGAAACTCTTGGTATAGTGGAAAGAACTTACAGCATTTGAATTTGAGTCCAGACTCTGCCATTTGTTGACTGTGTAAATCTCAGAGTGATTGCTTGGCCTCTTTGAGGCTCAGCACCAATGTCTACTACACAATGAGGCTAATGATATGTGTCTACATGTCCCAGTGAGTTGTCAAATGCAAGTCATAAAATGAATTCATTTGCCCAAACACTTTATGAATGATAATAAGTCAGATTTCTTTCTTTCTTTTTTTTTAGAGACAGAGTCTCACTTTGTCACCCTCAGTAGAGTGCTGTGGCATCACAGCTCACAGCAACCTCCAATTCTTGGGTTTAGGTGATTCTCTTGCCTCTGCCTCCTGAGAAGCTGGGACTATAGGCGCCCACCACAATGCCCAGCTATTTTTTTGTTGCAGTTTGGCCAGGGCCAGGTTCAACCCTGCCACCCTCGGTATATGGGGCCGGCGCCCTACTCACTGAGCCACAGGCACCCCCAATAAGTCAGATTTCTTAGTTCCATGGAATAGAAACCAACTCTGTCTTATTTGAGAAGAGGAATTTATGAAAGTGATAGTAGGAACTTGCAAAATCCCCCTGTAAGTTTGGAGAACTGACTCAGAAGACAGGTGCAAGGGACAACAGATAGCAGCCAGAACAGCAGCCTAAAACCATCCAGCACCAAGAGAGGAGGACGCCCCCACTGTCGCAGAATCCTGGAGGCTGCACTGCACTACCCCAGCGGCTGTGGCCCCTGGAGGCCGCTGCTGCTTCTGCTGGCTCCACCCAAATAGGCTCTCCTCTGTCCTTGCATCTCCACATCAGTAGCACCTAACCCAAAGCCTGGGGTTGGTTTATCTGATGGGTCAAGGCTGAGTTATACAAGTTAATGCTTTGGTTGTGACAGAAGGTGGGATAAGCATTCAGCTTCTGGAGTGGGAGGTGGCTTCTTCCACTCACTGTATCTCATTGGGAGGGAGACTTTTCCACCCCTAGGGAGGGGTCCACATGCTGGGCAACCCAAAAATGATGAGTATATATTGTATGCACCTGCTATGTGCCAGGCCTACATTAGGTGTAGAGCAGGTATTAAGGTATCATGAAAACTATACAGGCATTAAAGATCTGTGACTCTTGTTACATAGGCCTTAGTACTGTGTATCCTGAGATCCTAGTTGGCAAGACAATTACTGGCATTTTCACTTCTCTTCTCTCCCCCAAACTGAGAATATCCCTGGGCATATCTCTGGGAGTTTGTGGAATGAAGGCATCGTCCATATGGTTTACTTTCTTTCATTAGCTAACTTATGGTACATCCACCTTTGGCTGTCAGGAAACCCAGTGTATTAGCGTCCTTAGCCTTGGTTTCAGCGATACATTCTCTTCCTACTTTAATTGCTTAATTATTATCTTCTTATCTCTATTGTTACTGTTTTGAAGTTTATAATACTTCTGCTTCTTTACTACAAGCCATCTTTTTTTTTTTTGTAGAGACAGAGTCTCACTGTACCGCCCTCGGGTAGAGTGCCGTGACGTCACACGGCTCACAGCAACCTCTAACTCTTGGGCTTATGATTCTCTTGCCTCAGCCTCCCGAGCAGCTGGGACTATAGGCGCCCGCCACAACGCCCGGCTATTTTTTTGTTGCAGTTTGGCCGGGCCGGGTTTGAACCCGCCATCCTCGGCATATGGGGACAGTGCCCTACTCACTGAGCCACAGGCGCCATCTTAAATTCTTTTGGGAAGGCCATCTCTGTATAAAAACAAGGGTTCCTTTCAACCTATACATTGTCTGCTGGCTGTAAGTGTCAGCATTCTTTTATTGCATCTAACTTCTGTAGAAAACTTTAAGGCCACAATAATTACAGGAGTGCTGATACTGCTATGACTTTAAAACCAAAACTAATGGGTTGCATCATAGTTTTTTCTCAGAAATATGCAAGGATCTAGAATAAAGTAATGGAAACTCAGTAGGTTTGCATATACTGATTCAGGTCCGGGGGCAAGTAAGACCTTACTGGACTTAAAAGATCATGTAGAGTAATTCAGTCTTATACCAGGCTGAATATCAAGAACATTTCAGGATTTTTTTTGCTAGATTGAGCTGGTTGCCTCCTGCCGTTGTGGAGAGGATGCTCTTCCTCCTGACTTTTGGATCTTTTTCTGTAGATTCTATTTAGGTATTTTAAGTGTTAGCCTTTTTTTTTTTTTCTTTTTAACAGTTCAGCTCTTGAATTTTTCCCCTTCTTAATAATATGAGTATAGATCCTGCGTGTCCCCAAAGGCTGCCTTGCCCTGAAGCATCTGATTCTAGTGATTCTTCTTCAATGCCTGTGATTTGTGGGCCTGAAGAAAATTATCCATCCTTGCAAATGTCTTCTATAGAGATGCCCTTCACAGAGACTGCCTCTCCTCTTCCTACTTCTATGGATCTACTGGCTCTGGACAGCCCTGACTCTTCCACTAGTCCCAAAGTAAAACAGCCCACTTCTGTAGAGAAGAGTGTAGCGAAGAAGGAAGGTAAGGCAGGTCAAGAAACAGAAGACCAGAACCGTGTTCTCTACCACCCAGCTGTGTGTACTCAATGATAGATTTCAGAGGCAGAAATACCTCGGCCTCCAACAGATGTAAGAACTTTCCAACATCCTCAACCTCAGCTATAAACAGGTTAAAACCTGGTTCCAGAACCAGGGAATGAAATCTAAGAGAAGGCAGAAAAACAACTGGCTAAAGAACACCAACAGTATGACTCGGGCTCAGAAAGCCTCAGCACCCATGGAATACCCAAGGTTCTACTCTTCCTATCACCAGGCATGCCTGATGAACACATCCGGAAACCTTCCAGTGTGGAGCAACCAGACCTGGAGCAACCCTAACTGGGGTGACCAAACCTGGAGCAGCCAGTCTTGGAGTAACCATTCCTGGAACAGTCAGACCTGGGGCACCCAAGCCTGGAATAGTCAGGCCTGGAGCAATCCCTTCTTTAACTGTGGGGAGGAGCCTTTACAGTCTTGCCTGCAGGTCCAGCAAAATTTTCTTGCCAGTGATTTGGAAATTGCCTTGGAAGCTACTGGAGAAAGCCATAATGTAATTCATCAAACCACTAAGTATTTTAGCTCCCCCCAAACCATGGATTCATTCCTAAATTACTCAATGAATATGCAGCCTGAGGATGTGTGAAGATGAGTGTATTACTCAGTCTTAGTGTGAGCAGTGGCTAAATCCTCTCCTCTCAGGATTTTTCTATTTTATTTTCAGTCTTTTTTTTTTTTTGAGACAATTTTACTGTCACTCTGGCTAGGGTGCCATGGTGTTATAGTTAACAGCAACCTCAAACTCTTGGGCTCAAGCAATCCTTTTACCTCAGCCTCCCAAGTAGCTGGGACTGCTGGCGATCACCATGATGCCTGGCGAGTTTTTCTATTTTTAGTAGAGATGGAGTCTCGATTTTGCTCAGGCTTTTCTCAAACTCCTAAGCTCAAGCAATCTACCAATACACCTCGGACTCCCAAAGTGCTAGAATTACAGGGAGGCTTGAGCCCCGATGCCTGGCTAATTTTTTATTTTTTTATTTTAGAGAAACTATTCTGCCTCTGTTCTGGCTCTCAGTGTGCTTATTGCAAGACTGGAGTCTAATCAGAGGTTTCAGTAACCTTGGCTGCTATGGACAACATGATAGAAGATGTCTCTGGTTGTAGACAAAGTAGTTATAGTAACTAGTTTGGATAGCTTTAGAAAGTAAAAAAATACAAAGATGTGTGAAGGATTATTTCCACTTTCTGGGATTAGGAGGTCTTTTTTTATTTTATTTTTTTCTCTCACAAGTGAATACTTAAAAGGCAAGGATATTTTTTATTTTTATTTCCAATTAATTGTAATTGTCTGTGGTTAGAGTTGAATGCTTCGGGGATGGACAAAACCAAAAGGTAAATTTGAATTTGAGATTTTCTCTCACGTGGGTCTGTGATTCTTAATCTTCTTGGTTCAAATTGGTATGGAGTACATGTAAGAATTGTTTTTCCATTCTTGTGATACTTAGGAAAATGTTCTCCAAATCCATCCACGTTGTTGAAAAAGATGCAAAATCTCCATCTATTTTTATGGCTGAATAGTATTCCATGGTATATATACACCACAATTTATTAATCCATGTGTTGAAGGGCACATGGATTGTTTTATTTCTGTATCTTTGCTTTGTGAATTATGCTGTTATAAACATTTGAGTACAAATGTCCTTCCTTAGGGTGAAAAGTCTTGGGTAGATAGCTGGTAGTGGGATTGCAGGTTCAAATGATAGGTTTACTTTACCTTTTTTTGACAAGCATGAAACAAATATTATTGAGGAAGAGAAAGGTAGGTTTATAGAGTAAGAGCAAGAAACATTTACCATGGACACCGAATTGGCCTCCACTGCCAGGGAAGTGGGCAAAGAGGCCCACTTTTGCTTTGAGGAATAGAGGGATTTCCTTATTAAAATCCTCAACTGTCCAGGTGAAGTGTTAGCTAGAATGCACTTCATGGATTTCCTCTGCCCCCTTTTGCTCTGTTTTACTACAAGCCTTGATTTGTTCATTACTCTACGATTTTGTAGAAAGAGGTATTGTTTGGCTGCATTGTGTATCAGTAGCAGTTTGCGCAGTCTAAGTGCAAAAAAATAAAATCCATTTTACCTATAAAAAAAAAAAAAAGAACATTTTGGAGTTGGGGGAATTAAGAGGGAGGCAGAGGCCCCATAAGTAATTCTTGGAAGATGGCGTCAGTGGACACAATACACAAAAAATAAAACAGAGATTAGAAAAATTAGGAAAGTATCAAGTGACGAGCAGTGTCCTTAAAACTCAAATTGCAGGTTGTGTTGGCTGGAGTGTCAATTATAGTATTATAATTGTTTTGAGGTACCAGGAACCACACTCATGCCATTTGCAGGTGGGCCTGGAGATGAACAGGGAGAGAACTCGTAGTAACTGTTATAAAAATCTTTATTCTTCCGTGCTTCTCCAGTGTACCACCAATGATTCGCAGGCCTTCAGTGGCGGAACACTGGATCACGCTACCTCCCTTACTGTGCCGATGCCTCAAAGCTTTCAGAACCGTAGTGTTGAGGGCATTTAATGAAATTTCATCCATCTACTCAGTCACATATTCATCCAGTTGACACAAATGTATTTATTGCCTGTGTCTCTTCTGTGCCAGGCACAAGGCATACAAAGATGCATAAGGTATGGTTCCCTGGAAGTCTTAATCTAGTAAGTGGAAAGTAACAAGTAAATCAGTATTTACTATACAGTACGGTAAGTGCTATGATGGACCTCTGCACAGGGGCCGTGGGAGCTTACTGAAGGACATTAAACTGGACTAGAGAAAAAGTAATCTGATAAGGCTTCCTGCAGGAGGGGCCATCTGCGCAGAGTTTTGAAAGATCAGTAGGCATTAGGCAGAAGGGGCCAAGTGAAAGGAGATGAGGGGACATTCCAGGCAGAGGGAAACATCTGGGAAAGTATGACGTGGTGTAAACTTGGGAGCCATGGGTGGAAGAGTAGGGTTGAGATAAAGGATATGTGTAGGCCAATAAGGCTCAGAGATGGGGAGGGTCAGACCATGAGAGGTATTGTGGAGTGAGGCGAAGGAGCTGGGAGTATGTCTTACAGAGAGTGGGAAGCCCTGGAAGAGTATTTTAGCAGGAAAGTGACATGATCTGAGATCTCCTCCTTTGGGCTGTGGTATGGAGGACCCCATCAATTTATGGAGACGTTCAGGTGATGGCAAGAAACTACAGTGAGAGGGGTTGAGGGTTGGAATGATGGCGAGGCAGTGGAGCCGTGGAGGCAGTCTCAAGCCGCATTCAGAATCCTCTCTGAGGGCCCTCAGGGCAGCTGGGCCAAAGACAGCCCCAGGTAGAGGTCTCAGGAGAAAGCAGGGAGGAAGTGATGTGGGGAGTGCTGGAGACAAACTCAGCCGACTCCACATTTTGCTGAAGGCCAGCTCTGCGCTTCAAGATTGGAGAAAGAGAAGGTGGTGAGACCTCAGACCCTTCTTCCACCCATGCAATCCCACTTTAGAGCAGAGCTCAGGAATAACACAAGTAATTCTAAAGTAACCCAAGTTCAGAACTTGCAGTTTTTGAACATCTTGAAGAAGATACATGCCACATCTCCTATTATAATCTGCTCCCCTCTCCTACCTGTATCTCTGATGGAGACCCCTGCTGGGTTTTTCTCTGAAGCCTTAGCCCTTGCATATCCTTTAAAAAGAGTTTTCTGTCTGAGAGAACCAATTAGAAGCAGGGCCTCCTTTCTTTGGGGACCGTCACAGTCTACACTAGGGCACAAGGCTTGGCAAGTGTAGTAGCAGCTGGATTTTAGCCCAACTCAGGCCCCAGCCTGGGCAGCCCTGCATGTGGCCCAGTCTGTGGAAAGTCTTCCTTCTTCTCTGGCTTCCTAACTACTGTCCATTCCTAGTTGGAGGAGTTCCTGTTTTCCTCCCATTTCCCTCTTGATTTTGTCTCATGAAACTTCAAGAAACAGGCCTGACAGTCCAGATTGCTCTGTGGCAGCCAACAGAGGGAACAGTCTGAAACTCATATATGATCATCTTTGTCTTGTCCTAATAGGGATAGCTTTTACAACTTCTGGGCATCAACATTTGAATGCCTTGGGGTGAAGATTGCTACCACTGCCAATGTGCAAGTTTCTAAGTGGTCAGAACCAAAGAAAGCTCAGAAAAACTCTTTCCTTAACTTCTGGATAATGACTTGGTGATCATAAGGAAGCCAACATGGCATCATCAGGGGTTGAGATGGAAAACGTTTGGGAAAAGAGGATGATGCGGAACCTGTGGGGCCACAGCCTGGTCAGGATGTGGCAGTGGACAGTGTGCACAAATACAGATCCTGCTCCCGGCCCAGTGGGGAAGTGAGAATCTGAGCAGACCTCACTGAAGAGGGTCATGAAGGAAGTGGTGTTTTGTTAGGGGAAGCCAGGTTTCATCCTCAGCAAGGAGGTGGAAGGTGTCAAGATCAAAAGCTAGTTAAGTTAAAGAATAAGCACCATGTTTTATAATATAACACCTTAGGTCTGGCTTGGCGCCTGTAGCTCAGCAAGTAGGGTGCCAGCCACATACGCTGAAACTGGTGGGGCCCGGCCTGGGCCAGCTAAACAAATGACAACTGCAACCAAAAAAAATAGCCAGGCGTTGTGGCGGGCGCCTATAGTCCCAGCTACTGGGGAGGCTGAGGCAAGAGAATCACTTAAGCCCAAGGGTGTGAGGTTGCTGTGAGCTGTGATGCCACGGCACTCTACCGAGGGCTACATAGTGAGACTCTGTCACAAAATAAAACAGAACACCTTAGGTAGGCAGACTTCGGCTACACCAATGGGGCTGGAGTTCCAATCCAGAGAGTCACTAGATAATACAGTTCTCTACACACCCGCCTGGTTCCAGGTCACTGAGGAGCTCATTGTTAGTTATTCTCACAAGGTTAGAGAAGAAGTGTGGGTTTGGAGAGTGTAGGGTAGAATAGGCAAATCTACTTGGTCTGCTTGAAGCATAGGACTGTTCTGTCTGTGCAGGTTTCTTCCCATCCATCATCCATCCATCCATCCATCTGTCCAACAATTGTTAAGTGTCTACTGTGGGTCAGTAAACAGGAATTGAGAGAAAAATAAAATCCAGCCCCTTTTCTTTAGATCCTTACAAATCTAATAGAGGACAAGGGACATTAAAAATAGATCCAGATGAGTGTGCTGGGTGCCTGCTACTAGTTCC
This sequence comes from Nycticebus coucang, assembly GCF_027406575.1. Classification (NCBI taxonomy): domain Eukaryota; kingdom Metazoa; phylum Chordata; class Mammalia; order Primates; family Lorisidae; genus Nycticebus; species Nycticebus coucang. Next base: position 90,638,402 of record NC_069795.1, read on the forward strand.
AGCTACTCGGGAGGCTGGAGCAGGAGTATCACTTGAACCCGGGAGTTCAACACTTCGGTGGGCTATGATCATGCCACTGCATTCCAGTATGGCCAACAGAGTGAGACCCTATCTTAAAAAAAGTATATATATATATATATATTTATATATTTTTATGAAATGTTTTATAATTATAAATTTAAAAATATATTCATAAATTTAAAAATTTTATAAAATTTTTTAAAAAGTGCAGGCGTGGACTGACACCCCACATGGGCCTAGGGTGAGGAGAGGCCTCAGGACCCCAGAGCAGAGAGTGAGTGCCCTGAGGAGGAGACCCCACTACCTGCACTCTAGGCTTGTAATTCTAACTCTTCTGGAAGGTCTCTAAGGAACGCCCCTCCCTGCCTGTACGAGGAGAAAACAAGTCCCCATGTTCAAAAAAAAAAAAAAAAAGTGGATCCAGTAGAATAGGGGTCCTCAAACTGCGGCCCACGGGCCACATGAGGCGGTGTGATTGTATTTGTTTCTGTTTTTTTGTTTTTTTTTTTTACTTCAAAATAAGATATGTGCAGTGTGCATAGGCATTTGTTCATAGTTTTTTTTTTAAACTATAGTCCAGCCTTCCAGCAGTCTGAGGGACAGTGAACTGGCCCCCTGTTTAAAAAGTTTGAGGACCCCTGCAGTCGAATGTATATGGAGAGGCCTGTCTGGAGCCCGAGGGTGTTAATGTGAACATAGGCACATGTTGGAAACAGTCACCGGGTGTATCTGCCTGATGGGTTAGGAAAGGGCGTGCACAGACGAGATTATGAAGGGCCTTGTATACCAATGTTGAAGGTACTTACAATTTTCTTTTTCTGGGCACTCTTATCTTTTTGGCATTGGGCCCATTGCTGTCAGGGTTTCCCTTACCCATTGTGTCAGTCAGGACTTCGCACTGCAAGTGACAAATATTCAGCTCAAACTAGTTCAAGCATAAATAAAATAATATAGTTTATGTATTTTTTAAAAAGTCTATGGATATTTATTTCAGGCATAGTTGGGTCCTTGTACTCAAATTAATGTCATCATGACTCATTTTCTCTTTGTCTCCCTCTTGTTCTGCTTTGTCTGTGTTGGTTTTTCTCTTAAGGAGGATCTTCATACATGGAGACAAAAAGGTCGCCAGCATTTCTAAACTTTCATTTCTAGCAACTCAGAGATTTTTTTTTTTTTTTTTTTTTTTTGGTAATTCCAGAGAATATTCTGGAATTGGCTCTGATTGGATTGGCTTCCTTCCGGGGCCCATACCTAAAGCAGTTGCTGAGGCTTGGGGGACATGTAGCTTGGACTGTGCTCAGTCTTAGTCTAATAGGTGAGGCTAACTTCATTCAAACCTCTCAGACTGATATTGGTGGAAGGGTAATTCCCATTGGGAAATCTGGGCCCTCCTACTAAACAGGATAGGATTGAGTTGGGCAGGCAAACAAGGACTGTCCATTATAACTTTGTGACTGAATCATCACTGAAGCATGACCACAGCATTTGTTGTGGCTGATGTTCTGTCTCGTCTGACCTTGCAGGTCAGAACAAGCCCTTCTGTCTGCCATAAATTTGGATGGGCTGAGTAACAGGGTGTGCTGAGGCATTGGCAATGGTCCAGTGGGGCTTGGGGGGGTTCTGGTTCTATAGGAACATTGCTAGAGTTTTGATCCCCTGAGGGACCATGTGCAGTATCCATGAGGGGCAATGAACTTGGATAAGAAGCCTGGCAGAGGCAGTTCTTTCAAGGCCTGATGATGCTAGGCACCAGGTGGGGGCAGCTCCGAGGAGAGCTTGTCTCGCAGTTTGGTGAAAAAGTCAACTGGTGGCTGGGGGTTGAAGGAGCTGACTCTATTCCCCAGAGAGCTGTACAGTGCTGTTGATCATGTCTCTGGAGTAGAAAGAGGGATGGCCATGAACTCCCAAATGCTTCTCTGAAGGCATTGTTCCAGGTTTGTGAGATTTACAAGTGCACTGTAGGTAAGAATAGAATCGCACACCATTTCTTACTAGCAGGGCTGTGTTGCTCGAATATAAACTGCAAGACTTTTTCTGTGCATCTAAGTTTGAGAAAGACCTAACAAGCCGAGGCAAAGCCTCCTTTCATCTGAGCCTTTCCAGACTGGGAAGCTTCCCCCCACCCTCCTTGGGAAGCAGCCCTAGGCTTCATGGAATTCTAGAAACTCACTTTGAGATCAACTGAGAAGATGAAATGAAGAATCTGTAGCTGGGGAGGACTCTCCAGGGACATGTCTATCCCAGCACTATGACCAGTTGTTTCCTTGTTCAATCTCCTTCTGAGGAGTGAGCCAAGGGAGCCTTTATTGGAGAGTGGGGGTGACCCCTTTCTAGGGAGTTGTTCTTATACTTAGGTTTGCAAAGAATTGTGGGGGGACGGGGGTGGGTGGGCAGGGATACCTAGTAAAATGTGTATCCCTAGCCGCACTACCAGAAATTTTGACTCAGTAGGTCTAGGTCAGTGGGGTTCAGAATTCTATATTCTTTTTTTTTTTTTTTTTTTTTTCCTTTCTTTTTTTTTTTTTTTTTATTGTTGGGGATTCATTGAGGGTACAATAAGCCAGGTTACACTGATTGCAATTGTTAGGTAAAGTCCCTCTTGCAATCATGTCTTGCCCCCATAAAGTGTGACACACACCAAGGCCCCACCCACCTCCCTCCTTCCCTCTTTCTGTTTCCCCCCCCATAACCATAATTGTCATTAATTGTCCTCATATCAAAATTGAGTACATAGGATTCATGCTTCTCCATTCTTGTGATGCTTTACTAAGAATAATGTCTTCCACGTCCATCCAGGTTAATACGAAGGATGTAAAGTCTCCATTTTTTTTAATGGCTGAATAGTATTCCATGGTATACATATACCACAGCTTGTTAATCCATTCCTGGGTTGGTGGGCATTTAGGCTGTTTCCACATTTTGGCTACTGTAAATTGAGCTGCAATAAACAGTCTAGTACAAGTGTCCTTATGATAAAAGGATTTCTTTCCTTCTGGGTAGATGCCCAGTAATGGGATTGCAGGATCAAATGGGAGGTCTAGCTTGAGTGCTTTGAGGATTCTCCATACTTCCTTCCAGAAAGGTTGTACTAGTTTGCAGTCCCACCAGCAGTGTAAAAGTGTTCCCTTCTCTCCACATCCACGCCAGCATCTGCAGTTTTGAGATTTTGTGATGTGGGCCATTCTCACTGGGGTTAGATGATATCTCAGGGTTGTTTTGATTTGCATTTCTCTAATATATAGAGATGATGAACATTTTTTCATGTGTTTGTTAGCCATTCGTCTGTCGTCTTTAGAGAAAGTTCTATTCATGTCTCTTGCCCATTGATATAAGGGATTGTTGGCTTTTTTCATGTGGATTAATTTGAGTTCTCTATAGATCCTAGTTATCAAGCTTTTGTCTGATTGAAAATATGCAAATATCCTTTCCCATTGTGTAGGTTGTCTCTTTGCTTTGGTTATTGTCTCCTTAGCTGTACAGAAGCTTTTCAGTTTAATGAAGTCCCATTTGTTTATTATTATTATTATTCTTAATAAACACCTAAAGGGTTCTGATGCAGCCAGTTCAGAAACTCACTTTGAGATCAACTACTTGAGGCTGGAGAACATACGTGGGACTCCTGTGTTGGGATGGGACTGTCTGTATGACAGGACTTAGGGGAAAGCTTGAGGTCAGAAACAGAACTGAGCTGAATATCTGTGCCTCCCTTGGTTAAGATTAGCTCAGTAGATGGCAAGTGAAAGGCACTGGTGCCTGAACTAAGAGGTGCGGGGACCATAGAGAGTGGTTCGGGCCATGCTAGGTCACAGGTGCATTTGCTAAAACCCTGCTTTCTTTGCAATGGAAACTCCTTTGATTGGCTACACTTTGTTTATATCCAATAATCCTTTCTTAACAATAGTGTTCATTGTGCAACACATGCTGACTAGTCCTTTTTGAATTTTAAGCTGATTGCATACATATGGACGTTTGTATTCTTTTTTTTTTTTTTTTTTATTGTTGGGGATTCATTGAGGGTACAATAAGTCAGTTACACTGATTGCAATTGTTAGGTAAAGTCCCTCTTGCAATCATGTCTTGCCCCCATAAAGTGTGACACACACTAAGGCCCCACCCTCCTCCCTCCATCCCTCTTTCTGCTTCCCCCCCCCCATAAACTTAATTGTCATTAATTGTCCTCATATCAAGATTGAGTACATAGGATTCATGCTTCTCCATTCTTGTGATGCTTTACTAAGAATAATGTCTTCCACTTCCATCCAGGTTAATACGAAGGATGTAAAGTCTCCATTTTTTTTAATAGCTGAATAGTATTCCATGGTATACATATACCACAGCTTGTTAATCCATTCCTGGGTTGGTGGGCATTTAGGCTGTTTCCACATTTTGGCAATGGTAAATTGAGCTGCCATAAACAGTCTAGTACAAGTGTCCTTATGATAAAAGGATTTTTTTCCTTCTGGGTAGATGCCCAGTAATGGGATTGCAGGATCGAATGGGAGGTCTTAAATAGGATTTAACTTACTTTGCAACTAATGTTATAGCCACTCTGACACAGAGTTGCTCAGTGTGAAACAGAAGAGTTAGTTCCTGGAATGGTGAAGGGATCTGAGGAAGGACAGAGCTGGGGACAGGCAGAAGTGCAACCAGCGCAGGACTGAGATAGTGAGGGTGATAGGACTGCGTATTTGTTTACAGGGCCATGGTTGGTGTTCGAGGTATAGGAGGCAGAGTTCAGAGGTGTGGGGGTCTGGGGACAGGGTGAGCCATAGGGGAATGGGGCTGGGCGAAAAATTCTGCTGATGGTTTGGGAACTACATGAGCATGTGTAACTCATCTAAGTGATGTAGGTAACTGGAATGTCCAAGTATGGATGTGTCCTCAAGACTGGGAGGAGGTGGTAGGAATTCCTTGGTGGGAATGGAAGGCACATGGGGCAGGCCCTCCATCCTGCAGGGGATGTTTGCTAACTCTCGGAAGTGCAGATTCTGGTCAGAAGCAAAAGCAAAGGGACCAGGAAGGACAAGATTTTTCATTCACTTGTTCATTCATTTCCCCAAGGGACTGAGCTCAGGCTTGGTGCTGAGCACTGCTCTAGCCCAGGGACGCAGTGATGAGGACCCACAGCTCTGCCCTCACTCAGCTCACATTCTGGTAGGGGCATGTTTGCTAAACTAGTTAGCAAATGAGAATGGAATATGATTTCAGGTTGTGACAGAGCTAGGGAAAAAAAGCAAGATGGGGAAGATGTTAGGGAGCGGTGATTTTTAGATTAGGGGGAGCTTTGGGGAGAGCCTGTCTGCAGAGGTGGCCTTTGAGCAGAGACCTGGAGTGAGGAGAGAGCCTGGTGGGGCTTGTAGGCGAGCGAGCCAGGCAAAGTGCTAGGAGCTGGGGCTCAACTTCATCCCATGTAACTATTAGACTGTAGATATTTTCAGGGCTGCTGTGCTCACTGGCCCAGACTCTATTTGGGGTTAATACCAACTCACTGCCAAAGTATTGGCTCACTGCTGTGACACTGTTTCTACTGTAAAATATAGATCTTAATAGCTACCCCTGTTTTTACAAGGATCTCATGAGAATTTGTCAGCCTCTTTCTAGAAAGTATTCTTATTACACTATCTCGCCTGCATGTATGCTAAGGGGTAAATCATTAGCAACTAACTCAGCAGTGTTCTCAGAGAGCAAAACTTGGGCTGCTCCAGTTGGTCCTGACACTGAGTTGACCCCTTCCCCCTTCCAGATGACCTTGTGACCTTGAACTCCTGGTGACTTTCTTGGTTTTCATGTACTGTTACACTCCAGGCTCACTGGAATACAATAGCTAGGGCTGGCTCCCAAAGCCCTAGGTTCTGGTCTCTTTTGCTGAAAATCTGTGGATCTAAGCTTTGCTCAGGTGTTTCCATGGACCCTGGATGAGTGGGGGGAGAGTAGTCCAGGGGGGATATGCAGGTTTCACCTTAGTTTCATCTTACCCATGTTTAGCGTGGTGTCATGGCCTGCACAGTGCATTTAAACAGCAGAAAATAGGTGAAGCAATCTCAGAGGAGAGTAGAGAAATTCTGGGACTTGGGGAGACACAACTGGCAAAAAGAGCCTGGAGGGAAGGACACTGTCTTTAGGGCACTTCCTTTCTTTTTCCTACCCAGTTGGCTGCTCTTCTTCCTCTGCCCTCCCCAGGCTCCTGGAAGCCCCTTTTCTTGTGCAGGTGTCAACTCACACGAACAGAAAGCCAGATGTGCCTGAGAATCGACCTGTAACTAAAGATTGTCAGTGGTGCAGGAGTGTCACAGCCCAGCGCCTTTGCCTCCTGTCAGGACAGCTCTGACGTGTACACTCCAAAGGTCTGGGATTCAGCGGGATCAGGCTGAAGTGACTTTCGTCTTGTTTAGCTTCCTTCACTCCCTGTCCTCCTCTTCTGATCCCTTGTTAACTTGCACCAGAGAGTCTGCTTCTGGGGAATCCAGACACCCAGTCACCTATGGGCTGAGCAGGGCAGGATCTGGTGATGGTGATTCCAAGAGATAATTCAGAAGTTGCATCCAGCAGTGACAGGCCAATTAAGAGTCTGGATGGGCAGTGCCTATGGCTCAAGGAGTAGGGCGCTGGTCCCATATGCCAGAGGTGGCAGGTTCAAACCCAGCCCCGGCCAAAAAACCACACACACACACACACACACACACAAAAGAGTCTGGATGACGCCAGAGAGTTCAATAATGTGACACATGGGGAATACATTGACTTCATTTAAGAGCCCTTCAGTGTGCAAGGCATTGAATTGGATCACACATATATACCATTGGATCATATGTACACACACACACACACACATACACACACGTATATAATTTAACATTAAAACAGCTCTCCGTCAGACTTTCCCAGTTTTCCTCTGAATGTTCAGGAAAATTCACCTTTTGCTGATCCCACTAATCTTAAAATGGCATTCTAGGTGCAATAGCATTTCTAAATCTCATGTTAATGGGTCTCCAGAGATGTTACGTCAGTTTTGTGATGCTTCATTTGTACCCATGACCCTGCCCACCCTCTCCTCCTGAAGGTCCTATTTTCTGTGTATTCATGTTTGAGTGATGGTCACTTTACCTTCTAAGATGATTGTAGATCTGGGTGACCCCCCACACCTGGTGCTCTAGAAATTCGTTGTCTAATACAGTAGCCACTGGCCACCTGTGGCTATTGAGCATTTGAATTGTGGTGAGTCTAAATTGAGATGTACTTTAAATATAAAATATACGTGAGGGATTTTGAAGACTTAATATGAAAAAGAGAATGTAAATGATCTTATTAATGATTTAAAATATTTCTTACATGTTGAAATAATATTTTTCAACATGTTTCAATAATTTTAGGTATATATTGGGTTAAATACAATGTATTACTCAAATGGATTTTTATCTTTTTACTTTTTAGCAATGTGGTGATTAGAACATACTGGTGACATACATGGCTCATGTTACATTTCTTTTTTTTTTTCTTTTCTTTCTTTCTTTTTTTTTTGAGACAGGAGTCTTACCATGTCACTCTTGGTAGAGTGCTGTGGCATCACAGCTCACAGCGACCTCACAGCTCACAGCGACCTCAAACTCTTGGGCTTAAGTGATTATCTTGCCTCAGCCTCCCACGTAGCTGGGACTACAGGCGCCACCACAACCCCCAGCTATTGTTTTGTTGTAATTTTCATTGTTGTTTGGTAGGTCTGGGAGGGATTTGAACCCGCCAGGTCCAATGTATGTGGCTGGCGCCCTAACCACTGAGCTACGGGCGCGGAGCCTCATGTTACATTTCTGTTGGGCAGTTGCTTTAGAGCAGTGATTTTCAATGGGCATGCTATGGCACACTGGTGTGAAATGAGAGGATCTTAGGTGTGTGATGAAAATTTTTAAAGATCATTAATTAAATTACTTTCAAAAGAAGTTCAAAACACAGTAAGTATATTATTTTTTTCACTTTTTTTTTTTTAGTTTTTGGCCAGGGCCAGGTTTGAACCCACTACCTCTGGTATATGGTGCTGGTCCCCTACTCCTTTGAGCCACAGGTACCACCCCTTTTTTTTTTGTTATCAACATAATTTAAGTGTGCTGTGGAAGTTTGACTCTAGGTTCAAGTGTGCTGTGAGATAAAAACGTTGAGAAACACTATTCTGGAGACTCCCAACAAAGGCAGCCAGAGAGTGAGCTTGGCCAGCTCCTCCATGGAAGGTACGCTGAGCAGAAAGAAATCGTGTGGTGGTTGTGAGGGAAGGAATCCTCCCAAAGTCAGAAGGTAGCAAGGCAAGCCCTACTTGACACCACTTTTAAAGGCTCACAATTGTGCCTCTGCAGACAGCTCTGTGCTGCTGGCCAAGAGGATTTACGGCTAAAAAAAGTAGCTTGTAGGGCGGCGCCTGTGGCTCAGTCGGTAAGGCGCCGGCCCCATATACCGAGGGTGGCGGGTTCAAACCCGGCCCCGGCTGAACTGCAACCACAAAATAGCTGGGCGCCTGTAGTCCCAGCTACTCGGGAGGCTGAGGCAAGAGAATCACTTAAGCCCAGGAGTTGGAGGTTGCTGTGAGCTGTGTGAGGCCACGGCACTCTACCGAGGGCCATAAAGTGAGACTCTGTCTCTACAAAAAAAAAAGTAGCTTGTAGATTGGTACCTGCCCAAACGACATCATGGCTCCTCTGGTCCCAGGCTGGGATTTATTAACTTTGCAGGCCCCGGAATTCACATTTGCTCCTTCTTTCCTGCTGTCATGTTCTTGTGAGGAGGAAGAGACCAGTTGAGGGAAAAGAGAAAAGGAGAGAGATAAGAAAGGTGAATTATCATTGATTACAATAACAAGGGCAGAGGAAGAAGGACAGAAGGAGACCATAGGGAGAGCTCATTGCCAGCCTTTTGACTTTTTAATGCTTGCTCTGGAGAAGTATAAGCCGTTAACTTTGTTTTGTAGATTAGGAAAAGTGGAAAATAAACCCATAGTGAATTTCCAGAGATAAACAGGAGGTAAGGGACAGGGAGGAAGAGCAAGAACTGAGATGTGATCCCCTCTGTGCTGGGTTGGCAGTCCTAGTTTGGGGAGTTCCATTCCATCACCAGGGCTCCTCTGGGACCTTCCGGTTTCAAAGACTTGGATGGGAGATGATGGTTCTCTAAGGCACCTGTTCATGTGTTTGCAACTTAGAAAGTCCAGTGACAACTGGTTGGATAAGTTCCCTAGCAGTGTGGTTACTGCCTCATAAGTACATTTATGGGAAAGGGCTCTGGCATTGTCACAGGCCCCTTAGTTCTGTTTGGGTGCAGTTAACACTTGACTCCAGTGGCATGCATCACCTGCAAACTAAAGTGAGAACACACCGTTAAAAATGTTCTCTTGGAGTCCTGCCTCTGCTTATCAACCTTCAGTGGCTCCCTATTATGCACTGAATATAAAAACCTAACCCCTTAGCCTGCCTCCAGGGCCCTTCACCGTTTGGACCCAGGTTATCCTTCCAGACTGCTTTCTTACCACTGTCTCTTACATACCCAGGGTTCCCCCCTGAATACCACACCTGCTCCTTTCTCTACATGCCCCAAACTCATGCACATTTATGTCTCTGCACACAGTACTTGTTGGAAGTACAATTCATCCTAAGGCAACATTGCTCTTCTGCTATGGACCTGTGAAACTGAACAAGTTATATGCTTTTGAAATATAATACAATGGTGCAGTGATTTGCAACTGGTGTGCCACGGCATTCTGGTCTGCCATGAGAGGCCAGAATGCCGCGCCGTGAAATTTTTGAAAGATCATTAATTAAATTATTTTCAAAAGAAGTTCAAAGCTCAGTAAGTATATTCTTTTTTCACTCTTTTTTTTTTAAATCGACATAATTAAGTGTGACATGGAAGTTTAACTATAGGTTCAAATGTGCTCTGAGATAAAAAAGATTGAAAAACATTGCAATAGTGGGAAGTGCATAGGATAGATATTCCCATTCTAAAAGGGAGAAACAGAAAAGAAGAAGCAGTGATGGGTCCTGAGAAAGTCTAAAACCTAGCAAGGTAAATCCCATTTGATTTTAAGACTTGAGAATATTCTGTTTGGTGTGATGTTCTACCCTCCAGGCGCACTGGGGTGGCAGCCTCCCCTACCCCCATGGCTATAGGTGGGAGTTCTTTCCCACAAGGCTCTGGAGGGGGCTGTCTGGACTCTTGAACTGAGGCAGTGACCTTGATGCTTTCAGAATCATCCTCAGAGTAATTTCTCCCTCTTCTTGAAGAATACGTAGGGCATGTTTGCAGCTAAGTGTCTCTCTCTTTCCATATTGTTAAATCCAAGAAGTCTAGAAGGCCGATGGTCTTTCTTCATTTGTCGTCTCCCTTCAGTCCGGAATGGCAATGTTTCTGGACGTGTAATCTCATAAACATTTTGTCAAATGGTTGACCAACCACAGGCTTGGTGTTCTCTTCAGATTATGCTTTCTCAATTTGTGTGATTTTGTGATTTGTCAAGTCTTTAATTTCTGGTTCCTTTTTGCTTAAAAATTCCTTCTTCAATTCTTCTCTCTCTCCTTGTGTTTTACTATAAGCAGTTGGGAGAACTAAGTGGCTCCTTCAGCACCTGTTCAGAAATCTCCTCCAGGAAATAGTTAGCTAAATATCACCACTCATGAGTTCTGCCTTCCACAAAGCACTGGCACACGGTTCAGTCGAGCTCTTTCACCTTTGCTCTTTGAAGTTTCTAATACGGCATTTCTCATTTTTGTCTGAGAGTTCACCAGAATAATCTTCATGCTCATATTTCTACCTGCATTCTGTTCATGGCAATCTAGCCTTCTTCTAGCTCCATCTATTATCCATCTCTACATTTTTGGCCATTTGTCACCCCAGTACCTCACTTCTCAGTACCAAAATCTGTCTTAGCGGGTTGCCATAACAAAATATCACATGTTAGATGGATCAACCAACAAAAATTTATCTTCTCACAGTCCTGGATGCTGCAATTCTGAGATCAGGGTGACAGCATGGTTGAATTCTGGTGGGGGCTCTTTTCTGGCTTATGGATGGCTGCCTCCTTGCTGTTCCCTCATGAGGGGGAGAGAGAGAGAGAGAGAGAGAGAGAGAGAGAGAATATTCTGGTCTCTGTTTCTCTTCTTATAAAGACCTTAATCCTATTAGTTTAGGACCTCAACCTTATGACCTCATTTAACCCATCTCCAAATACAGTCACATTGGGGAATAGAGTTTCAGTGTATAAGTTTTGGGGGACACAATTCAGGCCAGAGCACTGCCTACTGTTTAGATCCTTTCTGGCCCTAGCCCAGTATCCTGAGTGCAGTGAGTATTCTGCAAACGCTTGGTGAATCAAAAGAAAATGAATTCCAGAGTTTCCAAGGGCAGCTTGTGGAATTGCTGGAGTCTAACAGCCTCTGGGAGGGCAAGAGAAAGTGAACAGGTTTTCGTGTGAATGAGACTGAAGGAATTATCTCGGCTACAGGTATTAGGCACAAGCCTCATGGGATAAGCATGTTGTGAGGCTGTTATTCATTCTCAAGAGAAATTCTATCTAGCCTTTCATGCTAAGAACAACAATACTTCTTCTGAGCATTCAGGCTTGTCAAAAGCATATCACAAGAATTGTGAATTGTGTAGCTGACCATGTGCAGCAACCGTGCATGTCTAGCCTCATTCATGGATTATCTTCATATTTTATAACTCATGTTTTTCTGTCTTCTTTCCCCTGCTTTTAATTTATGCGAGCTTGCCATATTTTTGGCACTATTTAAATTTTCAGAATTCCAGACATTTTTTTCAGAAGCATGATATGGTTTAATTGTATTTTAGAAACACAGTAGAACCTTTGTAAGTTGACCACCCAGGGAATGTAACAAGCTGGTCAACATACGGAGGCAGTCAACAGAAGGAACTAGGCCTGTTCTTCTGATACATACATGTGGGTGCATATCTGGTCTACGAAAATTAGGTCAACTTAAAGAGATGGTCAACATAGGAAAGTAGTCAACTCTGGAGGCTCTACTGCAAGTAAAATTGCTCTCACATTACCTAAGTGCATTAATAGTTCAAATGTCAAAATCCAAGAAGTATGATAAATTCACACATGAGCCTGACATGGAGTGAAAAAAGAAAAAAAACCTCTGTATCTCTACTTATCAATTAGTTATGGAGTTATTTCTTATAAAAACACTTTTAAAATAGGTATTAAAATCCTCATTACAAATGAGAAAACTGAAACTCATACATACAGATTAAGTAACCTGTCCAGCTTCTGAGTTGATGGAGCTGGTGTTCAAATCTTGGTCTATCTAATGCTAAAACCAACATCCTTTTTCCCCCATGTTTTTTGCTTATTTAGAGGCTAAAGATTTAAAAGTCCAGTTTTGGGGAAGCAGTAGGAAAAGAATAGTCCTGAGGTGAGACAGAGTAATGATCCTAGGGAGTTCTGTCCCAGGAGGCTCCCAACTGTGACTGGGAACCCATAGATAAGGGCTCAAAGGCTTGGCCTCTGGGGTGAGTAGCAGCTGCAGGAGCTGTGCAATCCTGGGGGGCATCTGGGCCCCAGATGGTCCTGCCAGGGTGTGGGGCCAGGCTCCAGGCCAGAACAGAGTGGGTTTTTGTAAAAAACAAGAACCAAGTGAGAAACCCTTTTTGGGTGCTGGAAGTAAAAAGACAGATAAGGCTTGGGGCCCCCACAATTCTCCCAGACAAATCTCTTGTACTTTGAGCCAGTAAATGCCAGTAAAACAGATCTGAGACTGGCTTTGGGGAACACAGCTGGCCATGGTGGAGCAGGACAGTTTAATTCTGTTCAGTGAACATGGACTGAGTGTCTGATGTGTGGGGGTGCTGGAGAAATGGGGAGCCATCAGTACAGGTCCTGGACTTGAGAACCTCCTGTTCCATGAGGGCAGATGAGTCTGAATAGGGATTTCCTGAGGCCTGGAACCAGGGTCCTGGTAGGATTCACCTTTACACATTTCTCTTCCAGGGCCATGTTCTGCAGTGATTTGAAGGAAAAGTATGAGAAGAGGATCATTATCAAAGGGGTCGATGCAGAGACCATGCACACCCTTCTGGACTACACCTATACCAGCAAGGCGTTGATCACCAAGCACAACGTCCAGCGGGTCCTGGAGGCTGCTAATCTCTTCCAGGTGCGTGAGCAAATGGGCTTCGTGTTCACATCTGAAGCTGGTGGAAGCAGTGATTCCCTAGGTAGACTTGCCTAGACTGGTTCCCTGTTCCTTAGCTGTTTATAGTTTCACCACACACACACACACACACACACACACACACACACACACACACACACAGAGCTGGGCTTGTGCTTACTTCAAAGTTGGAAGATGCTCATTTGGAGATTTTCTGAAAGGTGGTGCAATGGAGCCAGGGGAGCTTGGTGACTACAACCCACACTTGCTTCCTGACGCCAGGGGCAATGACTACAACTGGCAGAAGCCTAACTGGAGCTCAGGGCTTCAGTAAGCCCTTCACACACACGGCTTCTAATCCTTAGCTCAACCTGGGGACGTGTTTACTGTTTCTGTTTTAAGGGTGGGGCAAATAAGCCAAGTGGAGAATTAGTGGAGAATTCGGTCGATTTGAACCCTGGGCTTTGTAAGTCCAGGGTCCACGTCCTTGCCAGTCTCTCAGGCAGCAGTGTCTACATTCTGGGGGAAGCAGGACCTTATGAGGTCAGCATGTTGTGGTGGCTGTGAAAGAGAGCCATTGAGAAGGAAGAGGTATAGAAGATTATGTAGAGAACCCATAGAATTTTTATTTTAAAGTAACATTTATTGCTCCCATTTGATCATGTTTGCTTCAATCTGATTATACTAATTATATTTAGCTTCATAAAATAATTAGACCCATAGATGATATCAATTACACCCAGTTGTCACACAGGTCTCATCCCAAGTTGCCATCTTTGTCTGAGTTTAATTACACCACTGAACTCCATTCCATTGGGGTAAGACAGAGATCATCTCATTGCCTAGTTGTGGAGCCTGAGGAGAAACAGAGTCCAGAAACAGGTCAGGTCATTCCCAGGGACAGGGACAAGCGTCAGATCTTGTCTATGGTGTGGGATTTTGGGAGGTTCTGTCTAGTTGGTCATCACAGTTGAGGGGAACAGAAAACCAAAGTCTGGGAAGGTGGGAACAAGGAGTCCAGGGTTCAAGACCACTAAGTAGAATTAGCTTTGTTGAGGCTGTAGTTTGGGCAGGATTTATGAGGTCTAGCAAAGAGTGGAAAGAGGCAGGAAAATCAACCACAAAACAGCTCTAGTGAATTCTGAGTCAGACAATTTCATGGCTTGGTTTCCCCAGCGTCTTAAAGCACTTACTTCCATCAGTGCTGGTCTTGCCTTCCCTGGCAGCTAACACCCCCACACCCTTTTCTCTGTCCCTTTCTGCCTCACTGACCAGCATAAAAGTGTCCCTTACTGTGTGGAGGGAGGGACTCAGCCACTTCACATTCAGCATCCTCACCTCAGCCTGTCTGCCTACTGCTCCCACCATCTGTCTCCAGGGAAACGCTTTCTGTGTTAGAGATCTAGTTCAAATTTTGTTTTTTCCCCTCGAACATTCCCTAAAAGGCAAATATTTCCCATCTGCACTGCCTGAAAAGGGCCAGTAACCTTCAGCAGACTCCTCCCGTTTACCACCATTCAGTCTAGCCATAACTGCCATTGTTATTTCCAGGCTAATCTCCTTTTCTGGGCCCCAGACAGGGTTGCTGACTTGTTTAAAGATGAACAGCAAACACTGACAATAATAATAGTAATAGTACTTATTGCTTCCAGTGTAGTAGTGTCTGACCCCAAAGTAGACACTCAATGAATACAAATTTCATTGAGTACTTTCTATGTGCCTTGAGGACAAAGTTGGGGCTAGTAGTCAGGTCTCCTATTTTTCCCACTAGCTAAAATCAGGTCCTGTACAATAAGCTAAGAAGATATATTTTTCCATTCAAAATGTGATTTTCATTATTTTTAATGCAACAGCATTACGAACTCATTACAGAAAAATTAGAATCATATACAAGCAAAAAGAACACCACTTACCAGTGGTGTGATAGTGGGCAAGTCATAATGTCTTTGTTTCCGTTTTAGCAAAACAAGGATGATAATAGAGCCTATTACATGGAGTTGCTATAATATTTATAAAATATTAAAAATAGTGCCTGGTACATGGTAAATGCTATCCATGTGTTTGTAATGTTATTACCTATTACATCTGTATTTTTGAAAAAATATAGTGTCCTATTGGACATACTGTTTTTAATCTGTTTTACAAAAACTGTAATCATCTTTTCATGTTAGATGAATTTTTAAAACTTTTAAAATGCACATGCTAAAGAAATAAGTACAAATGTTCAAAGTAGTTCATAAAAACAGCTTTGTAGTGGGTTGAATTGTGTCCCCTAAAAGATATGTCTAAGCGCTAACGCCTGATGCATGTGAACGTCACCTAATTTGGAAATAGGGTCCTTGCAGATGTAACTCAGTTAAGGGTCTCAAGATGAGTTCATACTGGATTTAGGGTAAGTCCCAAGTCCAGTGACTGGTGTCCTGATTAAAGGAAGCAAGGGAAATTTGACACAGAGACGCAGAGAGAAAGTCATGTAAAGATGTCGGCAGAGATTGGAGTTATGCAGCCCCAAACCAAGGAATATCAAGGGTTGCCAGCAGCCACCATAGCCATAGGAAATAGCGATGGAACAGATTCTCCCCCCAGAACTTCCAGAGGGAAGGAACTCGCTGACAACTTGACTTTGAACCTCTACCTTCCAGAACTGTAAGAAAATAAATTTATAATTTTTTAGGCTGCCAAGTTTTATTAATTTGTTATGGCAGCCCTAGTAAACTAATACAAGCTTAAAGAGTCAACTATAGCTAAAAGTCTTCAAACACAATAATCGCTTATTCCCACTCTGTTCTTTAGCCCACTCTTCTGGAGCAACTGATTTCACTTGTTTTAAATGTTTCTTCTTTTGCTTACTTCTTAATTTTCTCGTATTATCTCTTTGAGACTGTCATTCCAACTCTTTTATTATTATCTATTCTCTCCTCTAGAGCTGTAATTAGTTAGGTGTTGGACCTCCTGTATTTATTTTTTCTTACCTCCTCTCTCCTATTGACCATCTCTAGTTTTTTTTTCCCCATCTCTAGTTTTTTTGTTCTATGCTGCTTTCTAGGTGATTTCTTCGAACTT